>NC_134139.1:137421666-140210833 GCF_033958435.1 Carettochelys insculpta | reverse complement strand
AGGACAGCGGAGGTGAAAGCAGTGGTCAGAACAGAGACATTGGAGGCACTGTGGGATACTTCTGGAGGCCAATAAAATTGAATTACACAACACAATGTCTACACCAGCATTAAGTCAACCTTGTAATTAGAGTTTGGTTTTACTCCTTGTGAAAAGTACCTAAGGCAGGAAAGTCGACCTTAGGACCTCTTAAAATCAATCTAATGATATTTGTAGTGAAGACAGGTACATTACAAAATCAACCTAACTCCCTCAAAATTGACTTTATCCTGCAGTGTAAACATAGCTAGGACTACTAAATCCCTTTCCACAGTACTACCTCCTAGGCAGTAATTTCCTGTTTTTTGTGTGTGCAACTGATTGTTCCTTCCTAAGCGGAGTACTTTGTATTTGTACTCATTGAACTTCATCCTATTTACCTCAGACCATGTGTCTTCATTGAACGTCATCCTATTTACCTCAGACCATTTTTCCAGTTTGCCCAGATCATTTCAATTATGACCCTACCCTCCAAAGCACTTACAATCTCTCCCAGCTGGGTATCATCTGCAAACTTTATACATGTACCCGCTATTCCATTACCTATATCATTGATGAAGATATTGAACAGAACTGGATGCAGAACAGACCTGTGCAGCACCCCACTTGTTATGCCCTTCCAGCATGACTGTGAACCATTAGTAACTACTCCCTGAACAATTATCCAACTTTTTACATACCTAACTTATAGCATTTCCTTAGTTTATTTATAAGAAGGTCATGCAAGATTTTGAGATGTTAAATTGAAACTTCAATTTTTAAAACTTCTCCTGGAACACAAAAATCCCTCTGTCTATTCACAGCTTAGACTGGACATCTCAAAATAAAAAGGTACTGGCCAATCAGACTGCGGAATCCATGCAAACAGCAGTCATTATGTGTGATATCCCAGGTGGCAAGAACCAAATTTTTTCATTCAGTTTTTAAAACTTGCCCATTCACCTCTTTTGATCTAAACTTAAAAAGCAGCCACAGTAAAGGCAACCTAGTCACCTCCTCACAAAAGGTATTTTGAGTCTAAAATCTGTGGCATCACAGCTCCTCCTTCCATCCTTTCTGCTTCTTCCCATTGCTATTTAAGAAATCTAGCACAACCACTGCTCAATTACCATGTTCTCTTCCCCATATGTCATTAACGGAGTGAGCCTCCAGCTTGTCTTTAATCCAAAAGCAAAAACAGGACGGAAGATTTAGATTTGCAAACATTATAGTCAAAAACCAAGCCTAGGTTAGTGCTTCTCTGTCAGAATTTAGACAAATGCTCAGCAAGAACAGTGGCAAGAACCACAACCAACTGCACAGCATTGGCTACAATCACAGCGTAAACTTCACAAGCCACAAGTGTATTGCACTCCATTTTTATGAACCCACCGATTTGCTACAGACATCAGAAGGAGAAGAAGCTGATCTGTGTGTTCCACCTCTGCATCAAAGTTCACTGAATTTCTAATGATATCCAAAAACTGCATATTCCATCTCGGATCCAGTGGCAGCACATGTTCATCTGGTAAAGCAAGCATTTACAGAGAGAGAGATGTCACATAAAAATGGCATTACTTTTTCCCCCTTCACTTCTTTAAGACCTGAATTGGTATTTCCATAATAAGGAGAGAGCCCATAAGCAGAACTGGGCTATCAACAACTGCAATGGAGAAGGTCAGCATCCAAATAAGACTCACGAAGTCAGCTATTCTTTTGACTATTTCTTGATTTTGGGTATGGGACCGTGTTCCTGTGTAGGCAGGTTAGAGAAAGAGACAGAAGGACAGTCTCTCCCCACAGAGCACCCAAGTAAAAGACAGCAGCAATCTGAGTGTAGGCTCCAGGAAGCACAATGAAGGGTGAGAGATGATCACTGATTAGACCACCAGGCACTTGGGATACAGGTTCAGTTCTCTATTCTACCACAGACATCTTGTGTGGCCTTGGGCAAGTCACTTAGTGCCTGTGCCCCAGTTCCCATCTGTAAACATGGGATAATAGCAAATTCTCAGTGCTCCAGAAAGTTTCTGCCATCTCAGCAAGCATGCCGTACTAAGGCTAGATCTACACTAGGGAAAATAGTCAATCTCAGATGTGCAATTCTAGCTACACCACTAACAGCAGCTAGTATCAATGTAGCAGAATCAACTTTCTGCCCTAGCGTAAATCAGGGATCTCTTCAGGCTCAAGCCGACATCCCTTACGCCACAAGACAGAGCTGACAGCTGAGCCCAAAGACATCAATTTTGCAACATCTTAACCCATGGCAAAACTGCACTCTGGAAGACTGACCATGCCACAGAGATCTTCTGTTAAGTGTAGACATACCCTAAGGCATAACACTCTTAAGGAGGTGCAGCTTCCAACCTTGCCCTGAACAGGTGTAGCTTAAAAGCCATTTCCTTGTCTTTCTTCTGAAATCTATCCACTTCTTTGCTCATGAATTCCTATAAATGCCAAAATGCTAACCTGAGACACACAGTGGGTGAGGAAATATTTATTATTGGATTGACTTCTGTTGGTAATGGAGAGACAAGCTTCTGAGCTGCACAGAGCTAAACACAAGATGGAATATTGTAAAGTTCACTGGAATTATAGCCTTAAATTTGAGTGTTGTTCCCTCTGAAATATATTAGAAGGGGTCTTGCAAGGTCCTTTAGAATATGTAGTAGCTTTCCATGCTGAAAAGCCTGTCTTGCATATTACCATCCCATGCAACTTGCAAGTTCCCCTTTCAGAGTCATAATGCATCACTGTTTTTGTGAAGCAGATTTTCCCAGAAAAGCTGTGTAACATGATCTGTCTGTGGTCAACACTCTTTCAAAGAAAAGCACAACATTCAAATGAAGACTAGAGAGGGAGGAAAAAAGCAAACGCACCTGTCATGTTTGGCTGCAGCATCTTGATTGTATTACTGATTCCAGCTGAGATGGGACTGGTGTAGAAACTCTTCAGCGATGCAGCACCAGCTTCTAATTGAGTTTGCACTGAATCTGTTGGCGAGAGTAACTGCAGGAATTTGCACCTTTGAAGCTACATAACTTATTTACCCAACATAAATTCAAGTTGTGCCAGCATTGGAACCAAACTCTCAGCTGCCCAGTTACTAATTGCCTTCTTTCTGCACTAATCACAAAGAACAGATGAGCCTTTCAGAAGGCCTGCAACAGTGTGCACTGTAGCCATCAATGTTAAAAAGGCTTTAAAGTATATTTGGAGATTGATTTCCAAACTGACAACAGCAGTAAACAGCACATGACAGTAACAGCACAGGATAAAGACACATGGGAATTCTATGACTTAAGGTCCACTTTTCAAAAGTCAAAGTAAGTATCTAAGTCACACAGATTTATCACTCATTTTCTACAGATTCTGATTTTCAGCCTAATAATTTTCTAGACATTTGCAATGTTTTCTGGTTACAATTTCAGATTATTAATGCACACATGGTTGACTGGAGAAAATCAATTTTCTCAAAAATCTGCAATCCCATCCCATCCATTGCAACGTGCAAATAATCAATTCTGGGACTTCAAAAGAAGCTTAAGGGAGTTAGATGCCCAAATCCTATTAAACAGGGCTTCCCAAACTTTATATAGTTGGGACCTGTTTTCTTTCAGTACCTTTTTTTGCAGCCCAGAAATATAAACGCATATATAAAAAAAATGAAAAGTGAATAAATTTGCACTGTTTATTACTTATTCACAATAATCATTGTACGGAGCGATAATCTGTATATTTTCCAAGGACCGGTATATTTTTCCAAGGACCAGTACTGGGCCACGGACAAACACTTTGGGAAACCGTGCTACTGAGCATTCAATTCTCTTCAACTGGGATTTTCAGAAGAGCCTAAGAATAACTATGACCACCATTTAAACGCCAGCTTTGTAAACTTACACAGGTGACACCCTTCAAGTACAGACTATGTGACTTCCCCTGTGGTTGTACTCATGTGAAAGGATGTCCTAAACAAATAAGGCTGCAAGGTTATATCTCCAAAAAACTGTGGCATAGTCTGTTTTAGTCGAGGAGGGGCTGGCTACATATTTGCATTTTCAGTCTCAGATAGCTTGTGCTGGCAAGTGACAGGGCTTTCCCATTGCTAAAAGCACTCTGAATTGAATTTCAATTAATCAAATATAACAAATGAATTTACAAAGAGCATTTTCAGTCCTAAAGTAATTAAACCAGTTTATCAAATATTTAATGTTTTCTGGTCTGCAATCCATGTCTCCTTCTTAACGCCCATTATTCTGAGTGATCAGATTTTACAGAGTCCCAGGAAAATCCCACTTTCACAGGGCTTCTCTGGCTGTCCAGTTAATTTACTCAAGACTATTTAACCTGTAAACAAAACTGTATTATTGTACATTTTTTACTGGTGCTGTAAAAGAAAAATAGAGAATTTAATCAGTCTGCGATAAGTATAATAATGAAGAATAATACATACCGAGCACTTGTGGTAGATTCTCGGTCAAGTGATTAAGCCATCTAACTCTCAACATCCAATCCAGATTGGATGCCTTTTCTATGAACAACTGAACAGAAACAGATAGGACTTCAATTTCATCTGTCCAATGAACACCCATCTGAACAGCACTGAACTGCAGACTCTCTGAATTAGTGGATTGCCTAACTTTCTGCAGATCTTGCAGAGTAAGTGGCTGTGTTCTGAAATGGATGAAAATAATTAGGGTAAATACATGAAGACTAGGGGGGAAAAAAACCCTCCCCAAATCAAAGTCAAATGATTGATAATTATTATAAATCAAGCAGACTTGTAGCACCTTAAAGACTAATATTTATTAGGTGATGAGCTTTCGTGGGAAAAAAGTCTTCCCCACAAAAGCACATCACCTAATAAATAATATTGTTAGTCTTTAAGGTGCTATAAGACTGCTTGCTTTGTTTTGTGACGATGCAGACTAACACAGCTACCTCTCTGGGATAATTACCACCAAATAATCTTCACTATTCATGCAAACCTTCATTTTTGCCCCAAACAGACAGCTATTTGAAAATATTCTTTTTTTCCAAATTCACTTATCCTTTTATTTTTAGTAGAAGCTTATTTGGATTTTAAATCCACTTTCCCATTTGTAACTAAGTTTAAGGTGTCTATTACAAGCAACTCAGTATTATGGTTACTTCATACATACAAAAGGCAAATCTTATGGCTTCCTAAGACAAATTATGACTGAATTTGCAATGTAAAAACACCAGTTAGGATGGGAAAAAAAAAAGAAGCAGATGGGACACAGGGAAAAACCCGCATTGCTTTTTTAATATTTAGCTTCAGTATTAACTTCTATGCCCCGCTCTGTCACTCACTTGCTACTGAAGCTTATGAATCAAAATCTCATAAGGAAATGTTCTTAAAATACCAAGCAATTCTCTTTCTGCCTGTTCAAAAAAAGCATAATGGGTCCCTTTTGGGGTTATTCCTGCTTTTGGATGAAACCAAGGCTATAACCTAACCTAAGAGACTAGCCACATGATTTTAAACTTTGAAGTATCTGGATTCCCAATGTTTTGGCCAGTTCCTGGACTTATTTGTCCATCTCCATTGCTGATATTTACTCTACACTATACCCCTACAATGGCCTTTCCTATGCTGACACAGGAAGTTCGTAATCTTTATTCAAACACTTCCTTTGGGCTCTCCTTTCCGCAATGCCCAGCAACTAATGCTTCAGAGTAAGAATGGGGTCACACAACTCCCTCCTACACTTAGTTCATGCAATTTATCTGTTAGCTTACCTAAACTGTAAGGTAGGTTACTCAGGGCAGGAAGAACTGTGTACATTACTGGTCTTTAATTACAGGAATCTATAGGAAAACTGGGGCAGGGCTGGGGAAGAGAATAAAAAACTTCTATCTAGAATGACTTGCCTTCCCCATTTTTATGTAAGTTGTACAATACCATGTATCTCACTATAGACAGACTGTTTAATTCATTTGAAACTCAGAGCAGATACTGAGAGTTCAGACTCAATGGCAAAATAAACACAAACCCTTAACAGATGAGCATAGGGATGACATCAGTTACAGTAATGGAGTGTTAAACCTGTATTTGTTGCTCACACTTTAACCCAAAATCATCTCTTGCTTACCTGCTGTTTTTCAGGCTCAGTCTGTTCAGACAGTATGCCAGGACCTGCCCATCTCTCTGAACTGTAGAAAGAAGTGAATCTTCAGCTGAAAGCAAACCTGTAGGCAGAGAGTCTGGCCATAATCCCATTGCTAGCAGGGAGTCACCCCAAATTTCATGGGAAGTCAGAGCTGCAACATGCTTCATTACCAACTCCACCACAAGCTAAAACAGAACAGCACAGAGCAATTCAGTATTATGTATTCAAACATGCACTCAGGTATTACTTCTCTTGCAAGGCTTTAATTCAAAATGTACATAATCTTACTTTGTTAAAGCTGTCATACCAGAAGACCCCAAAGCACCTGAATCACAAACAAAACACCTGACACTCAGCTGCTCTTAGCATCACATAATAGTGAACAGTAAAAGAGGAAACCAATACAACCATTTCCCGGTAGAACTCCAGGCTGTAATTCCACCAGAGCTACTGCCTTTAACTTTTGCTTGAGGAGACAAGGAATGTAAATAATAAAATGAGCAGACCACATCTTTAAACGTCATTTTAAAAGACAACGATTCATGCTGTAGAAAATGGAATAAGAAGGCTAGAATCAGCTGGACTCCCCTGCTGGGGAATTACCTACCACACAGGTTCAGATTAGAAGTCCTATTCTATTGCTTGGGAAGATGAAAATGTGTGCTCCACTTCAGCCATTCCAAGGCACTGAAGTGTGGGTGAAGTGAAAAGCCACCCTCAGGTGTGCTCCAGATTATACATGGCCAAAGAAGTCTCTAGCAGTGTTTTGAAGCTACCATTTCCCAGGTCTTCATGAGGCTGCATTTCTAGAGTGGAGCAGCTCGGAACTGGTGCCTGAAACACCCAGAGCACAATGCCCTCCTACAGCATGCTAGGGCCCTTCACAAGAGTGAGGGCTGCTTTCAGAATCACGCACCCTCCTTCTGGCAGCGGTTTTAAGGAGAATGAAACATTTACCTTTTGATTCATCTGGGACTGTTGTGAGCGGACATATACTTCCCAGCAAGCTCTGTGAAAACTCTTTGCTAAACCAAGGCCTCGCTGCAACTGTTGCACAATTAGGATAGCAGCATGAATCAAAGATGACAGTGACAACACAGAACCTGAAAAAGTAATGAATATTAGCATCAGCCGACCATTTTTGTAGAACATTCCAGATGTTTTAAATTTGCCAACAGCCTCCTTTCCGACTATGCTCACCTGAGGGAACACACTATTCCGTCTTGCAGCAAAGCACCTAATATTAATGAATTACACCTTGCATCACCCCCAGTTAGCAAATATCTCCACTTTACAAGTACAGAAAATGACACCAAAAGAAATTCATGGGAGCATCATCAATTCAAAAATCTCTTCTGCTGCAAATGATTTTATCTGTCACAAGACAGACCTAAAATTACAGTATCTGAAGCAGTAGAGAAATGTCTATTTTTAACCTAGTTACTCAGTGCATTTGATAGCATTTTGTGTACAGTGAGAGCTTCCTGGGCTCAGATGTACAGTCACACTTTAGTTTCCCATGGACAAGCCATATGGGAAATAACACTTTAAAATGGGATTGTACAAGCACAAAAGGGGGGACAGATAGCTCAGTGGTTTCAGCATTGGCTTACTAAACCCAGCATTATGAGCTCAATCCTTGATGGGGCCATTTAGGGATCTGGGGCAAATAGATTTAAAAAAAAAAAAAAACCCAACAACAAGGACGGTGCTTGGTCCTGCCAAGAGGGCAGGGGACTAGACTCGATGACATCCCAAGGCCCCTTCCAGTGCTATGAGATGTGTATCTCCATTACACACACACCCACTCACCCCTACTTCAAATCCTAGGCCCATTAAAACTTAATACAGATTCAATTTTAAGCTGATTTTTTTTTCACTTGGAGACTGTATCAAGATGGTGCCCTAACCTCGAAATAAGCTACACAATTTGCACTAAACAAATCATGTCGATTACGAGTACAGTTTGAAATAGGCCATTTTGGCTGTCTAAACAGCACCACATGCCAAAATAAAGCCCTATTTCAAGGCACTCCTGTACTCCTCATGCAATGGGTTTACAGGGATGCCTGAATAGCGCACCCATTATCTCAAAGTTTTTCAAGACAACAAGTGCATTGCATAAATGCAGGCAGCTATTTCAGGATACCTTTGCATCCCAAAATAGCACCCGCCATATAGACACAGCCTAAGTGACCTGGTCAAGGTCAAACATGGGAACAGAAACCAAATTTCCAGTTTCCCTGTTCTTCTTGTTCAGTCATCTTTTTCCACAGAACCACGCACTGAGAGAAATTACAATAAATGAAAAAATCCCATCCTACACCAAATGCAACTATAATTCTCATATGTATAGTTCTGACAAAAATCAATTTGTAGATGGTGTTGACAAGGGAAACAGGCATGTTTCAGACATGACACAATCGGTCAAGAAGGAGGGAATTCAAACCAGTACAAAGGATCCCATACCACTTTAGCCTTTACTATTACATGGGGTTTGAGTGATACACTGGGTCTTGTGCACGTCTTCTCTCCTGTGTTGATTTTCACCCTGAATAGGTTTATTTACATTCACAAGCACCCACCTCCCCACTCTTGGACAACTCAGATTAAATGTAAAGAAAAATTCTAAGTGTGTGATGAGTTCTCTTGAGCTTTACAGTTCACACCTAGTCCTTAAAGAGTGGGAATGAAAGAAATAACTATACTAAAAAAAGCCGTTGTCTCTCTAACTGGACATAATGAGCACTGGAGGGACAAAAATACTCCAGTCTTAAAGTTCAGTGTCAAGCCTTGGGCTGTACAAGATATATAATGCCCAAATGGGGAGTAGTTACCAAACTATGAAGAGGGCTGGTCTCACCTGCTACAATTTCTTTAGTTTCTGAATGTATGGCCATGAGTGAATCACATACACTATCTCCCAGTAAGCCCAGTCCATGCAGCAACATCTTCACATCCAGATTGTCCAATAAATTCCCATCACTTTCCCCAGGAATGTAAATCTCAATTCCACGGTTCCTCATGGCTCTGGATATTTCCCCATGAAAAGGATCCATGGAAAGGAAAAGCCTGTTAAATATTCAGAACAGATCAATAAAATAATCAAGATCTCACTCCAGAACCATTAAGTCTGCTCTGCAGAGAATGCCACTGCCTATATAATTATCAAATAAATCATGTTAATAAAGGGTTAGATACTGAAGGAAAAAATGGTTACCTTCCTTCCATTACCAGAGTCTTCCCATAACCATAGTCATAATCTTGAAAGTTGGTGTCTCTCACCAACATAACCGTGTTGTCCGTCATCCATAACAAAACACCCATTGAAACCAGCACTCGAAAAAAAGAGATTCTCTTGAGTTGAGATCTCTGTGCCTGTATTCTACTTTCAGCCCTCCTTCACTTCTGCTTTGGAGCACAGTAGAGAAAGAACTTGAGAAGTGGGCAGTGTGCCCTGCCTCTTATACCCTCAGTCTTTGATCATGATTTAAACCATAATCATGATTTAAAAGTCATGGGTCTATTACAGGCCTGCTGTGTGGGTGAGTGAGGAGGTGAGTCTAGATGATCTTGATGGTCCTTCTGAACTTAAATTCTGAGGCTTTACCAAAAAGAGAGCCAATGAGTGCAGACCAATGGATGCTACTAGCAAAAATCTTCCAGTTCAAGGTATGTGGAGTGCATGCACAGCCATCAGACTGCAGATAGGGACACTTCTGCCTCTATTCTGCCTCTCTGTTTGGACAGAAAGAGGTATTAAACCCATTCAGCAAAGACCCACGAACACATGCAAATCCTCCTGCGCTCATATGTAATTGACATTCACTAGTACCAGGCATTTTTGCTTCAGAAGGCTATTTAGACATGAAAAAATTTTAGAGGACAGTAGAAAACCACCCAATTGTAGCAATGCTGTCCCTGGTAAAGCAGGGGCTTCCCATGCTGGCGCTTTAACCAATGCGCTGTTCTTCCTCTCTTGAGAGGCACAGGTATTGGTATACATGGCGATCTGAACAGTGGCTGCATGGAATTCCAGAAACCTGGCTATCTCCAGCGTAATTTGTTTCTCAAGCAAATCCCAACAAAAACATAAAAGAGCTTCACAACTTTAAACAAATGGAGCACCTGAAATTCGGGTGAGGGGCAACAGTAGGCGTGTTGCCATCTACCACACCTCTCTCACTCATGGTAAGGACTCCCCCGGGTTCAAGTAGAGCATTCAAGCGGTCCAGCACTGACGGACTATATTTAAAAGAAAGCTTAAATGAGTTGCAAGTCATCTTCTATCATCAACCCACCAGTTAATCCAAGTACTATAGCCCCAAGATGAAAAGCTGAAGTGAATCAATGCAGCTGGAAGAGGACACTGTACCTATGTTTGGGCATTTTAAGATGGCAGAGTGTCTTTCCTTTCACCGTTAGCTTAAATTACATTATAGCTATTAAAAGCCAACAAACTAAAACATTTCTGGAAGACTAAAACGCCAAGTGAATCAGGGAGGCAGAGGGAGGTTTATGGGCTGAAAAAATGAAACTGTTTGTTCTTACTTGCAGAAGTTTACATTGTCCATTAAAAGCCAGTCCCCAGACCGTAATGCCTGAACCAACATTCCATCAACCCATTCAAAAGTGCCATGACTGTTACCATCCACAGACCGAACAAGCTGCAGCCTGAAATGCCGAAATTCTTCCAGTATTCTGGAAAACTCTGAAACAGAACACATCCTGTACTCACTGCTTCTGTTATTGATCAAGACAATCTTCATTTCACGTGGAGTGACTAGCTAAGAGTTTAGTGGGTAAACCAAATGAGCCACTGCTGGATTTCAAATTTCCTCCATACTGGAAGACTACGTAATTTGAGCCCTTTCATCCATGTGCCCAAGATCTACTTGGATGTAGGGTCTTGCCAGAGTGGATAGGGTTGCAAGATTTGGAATTTAAAGTCTACCACATATAACACAGAGGATGGAGTTGATACTAATGTTGCACTTCCATTAAATGCTGGAAAAAGGCAGTTGACAGGATTGTTCAAAATTCATCACCTTCCTGGAATTGATGATTGTGTGTCCACTTTATTTTCCAGACACAAACTAAGAACAAACATCCTCAAGTTCACCTTTTCAGAGGGGCAAGACAATAATGCCAACTACCTCCATAACCACTGACTATAATTTTGGAGCTTTGGCCACTAGAATTGGAAAACGGTGGTAAAAATCCGTGGAGAGGAAAATCATAAAATAGTCTTACATGCAACAATATTTTACTCGTAAAATCAAGCCTCTGTTATCAACACAACTGCTATTGAATGTCTCTCAGTTTACCTTTGTAATTGGTTATAATGTTGAATTGGGCAGATTTACTGTTGTCCATTTAATCCAGTAGTTCCCTTTCCCTCCTTTTATTTGTTACATGAAATTATTTTGCCTGCCATGACCTCCACACTGGCAGAGGAGACCACCCATACTAAGCTCAGGAAACTTCTGGGATTCTTGATTATAAAGCTCATTGAAGAAGGAGCCGCCTCTCATTATGAATTTATAAAATATCCAGTACACGATGACTACTGAGCCGTACCCATAGTACATTTGAATAGTAACAAATCTGACAAAACCATGAATAAAGAACCTTTCTAAAGGATGACCTGTGTGTTGCATATGCAGAATTTCATTGTAGCATCAATGAAAAACCAGAAATCATTCTCAACATTTCATTAGATCTATAACTTGCCGCAAAAATGTCTTCACCTGAAATATTTAATTTTCAGGGCTTTGATTTCAAATAAGCTCTGTACATACCTGCTTTTGAGTAAGAATTGATTTTGTTGTTTAGGCGCTGGACAAGTGCAAGTATTCCCTCCAGTTTATTCACCAGGTCAGTTGTGACATTTCTACTCCCTTCACCCACAGATTTGGGTTTGAAGTTAAGGATGAAGCTGCTCCACGCACGCAATACAATTTCAGCATCATCAAGACAGAGGTCAGTCAGAAGGAGACTGTCTCTTATGAGTGTCCTCACAGCACTCTCCACTTTCTCCAGCAGGTGTTGCCATGGCCAAATGACATCAACCTACAACATTAAGTGGTTCAAATCAAGAGAAGAAAGCGAGGATGGCTGGGCCACACTCTCAGAAAACTATCAGCCAGCACAGCCTGCCAAGCTCCCAAATGGAACCCACAAGGAAAACACAAAAGAGGAAGACCTCTGGCAACATAAAGATCTACTGAGACTGAAAGACAACAACAACTAGGGTACTCCTGGGATCAGCTAAAAGTTTTGTCCCGAGACAGAGTGAAGTGGGGGAGATCTGTAGATGACCTATGCACCACCCAGAGTACAAGGATATAAAAGGAGAAAGAAGAGAATACACAGGGATCCACACTTCACAGATTCTATTCACAGCATTTGCTCTCATGTCGCAACTATTATATATAGTTGCATAAACTACCTCCCACTCCCAAAATATTTACCTGTTCAAATCCACCTAAAAGTTCAGTTGTATCCATAGCACTGTTCATTGCCATAACCTTTAATCGATGACCTGTCAGGTGTGCCAGAAGTTCAATAAGGCTGGTCTTCCCAACAGCTGCAGGACCCACCAATATTACCATCCAGCCCATGTGTACACATTTCATTATGGGCTCGAGAGACTGCAGGGAGTGATGTAAAAGAGACAGATGTCTGCAAGGCAGAGGAATATAGTTGCCACGAGGGAGAACTGAGTAGCCAATCTAGAAAGAATTTAAAAAAAACGTAAGTATGTTAATGGGGAGAATGGGAGGCCCGGGAAGGGAAAAGGTTTACAATTTAGGGTGATAAAAAACCTGTTTTTAATTTCTCTCACCTGAACATTATAAGGAGTGATGTGGAACTGTCTGGTTCCCCGATATGGATTAGAATTCTGGCCAAAAATTTCCTTGAATATGGAAATGACCTAAAAGAGTCAAAAGAAGTTTAAAAAGATGATCAGTCCAGATTTCTACAGCATGGGAACTGTGTGTTATTTCCATAGAAATCTGCACTGCAAACTAGCCAAAAGCAGTTTAGCAACTCATTCACTGTTCAAAGAATCATGTCATCCAGTAGTGAAATGATGCAATTGTTTAACAGCACACATCAACAACCTCGCAAGTCCTTCAGACTTAGCAGACCATGACTTCCTGTCACAGAACATGGAACATAATAAGCAGCAACTCTATACTACCAGTAAGTCTCTTCTCTAATTGAGTACAGGCAAAGAAACCAGTCACTAAAGCTTCTTAAAAATACACAGTGCAGATCAAGGAGAGGAGAGAAGAATGAAACACAGAGGCAACATGATCAAAATAGCTGTATGTTACACGAGTTTAGTCTTAGTGTTTGATCATTTTCAAATCTAGGCTGTTGGTTAAAACTGTTTAAATTGTAATGAGAAAAATAAAAGGAATATTAGAGAGAAAGCAGGAGGAGTCTGGGCAGTGGAACGCTAACCAAAAATCAATGAATAGTCAGAGAGAGGTAGCCATGTTAGTCTCTCTTCATAAAACAAAAAAAGGCAGGCCTGTAGCACTTTAAAGACTAACAAGATAATTTATTAGATGATGTGCTTTTGTGGGAGACACCCACTTCTTCAGATCTGGAAAATACAGAATTTTCCAGATCTGAAGAACTGAGTCTGTCCCACAAAAACTCATCACTTAACAAATTACTTTATTAGTCTTTAAAGTGCTACAGGCCTGCCTTTTTTTGTTTTGGCAAAATAAATGAGTTTTAGAGGGAACTTAAAGTAAGAAAGTGAGTTTGCTTGGCATATGACAAGACAGACTGGTTCAAGCATAGGGAGTGATGTGAACAAAGGCACAGTGAAGTGGGAGAAGACATACAGCTCAATAAAGCTAATACAAGCTGGCAGAAGGGCAGTGGTAGATGGTGGCAAAACATAAAAACGGGTGACACTGTACAACACATTCACATTAAAGATAATGTGTGTAAAGAATGCAGAAACCAAAGAGAAAGCCAGTGGGGAAAAACCAACAACCTTGCAAAGTTAACAAAGGTAACTCATCCTCCCTTCCCACTGCTGTCAGCCAACTGTTACTCAATCTGTAGATCCACAGGCCATGACTAACTCTCCTCCCCAACTCACAACATGGGTCCCTGCCCAGTCACGAAGTTCAGGTCATTCCATAAGACTGCATATTTTTCAGTAACACTCATTTAAGAGATGACCTGAGAAAGGTTGTACTACCGTTTTGCCCTTGTCAAAGTCCTTTGTTGCTGCATTCTTCCAGATTTATGGGCTTTATTGTATTTCTTACATCAGAGGTTCTCAGACTGGGGAAGGAAAGGGGAGAGAAACGGGGGAATGGAATGTATGGTGGTGAGGGGTGAGAAGCCTCTCTGCATTCCAAGCTGGATGCCCAGAGCATGGTGGATTCTGATCAGCAGCTGCCCAGCTCTGACGAGAGCACCGCTGCCAGCAGAAACTGAAAGGTAAGGGTGGCCAGGCAATACTATATGCCAGCCTTACTTCTGTGCTGCTGCTGGCAGTGACGCTGCCTTCACAGTGGGCCCCGACCAGCAGATGCCACTCTCCACTGTGCCTTCAGAGCTGAGAGTCTGTATACGTACTTGTATGGTGGGAGTTGGGGTAGAGGGGGTAAACGACAACAGACACAAAGTAGGATGGGGGAACAGGAGGGGAAGTGATCGTATACATTTGAGAACCACGGTCTTACAACAGGTGTTGCAAAACGGAAGTAGGAACAGACATATGATGGTTGCCTGAATATTTGCCTTTTTGTGCAACACAATTTCTACAAGAAAACTGTCAAATATATTGAATTTAGATAACAGGAAATATTTTATAACAGGTAAGGAACAGGGAGTGAGGATGTACAGCTCACCTTCTCTTTGTCGTCTTTGGTTCTCATTCTTTCACCATAGACCAAAAATACATGTTGACCTGGATCATAGCATCCTGGTGACTGGTCAACAAGCATCAGCTGACACCAGCGGAAAAGATCACGCAGGTTGAATTCCCAGGGTCCTCCTTTCTGTCCCCACTTCTTTTGAGCCATAACCTCTTGATCAATCTGCAGAAAGCAGCAGTTCAAAATCGTTACTCCACTCACAAATGCAGTTCTTGAAATATTCCTGAAAGCCAAGTGGGCCTGTGGCACTAAGCTCTGCTCACCTGACATAGGAAACATTGCCAAGAGGAGTTAGGAGCCCTGTTCACCTCACTCTTGTTCTCAAGAGCCATTTGGGGTCTGTTGCCACCAGATTCTGCTCACCCAACATGAAGGTGGTCTCATCTCCTAATGCCCTAATATCTTAGTTGTTGAATGAACTCACTTTTGCAATCTGCTAATATTCTTTCAGTGAGACCACACCAGAAAATAATTCTACATAAACCAAGCAATTGGGCTTGAAGGATTAATATCAAGTAAACATCAATTTCACTGTACACACGCAAACTGACAGAACTACTTCCATAAATAACTGATATCTACAGCTAAGCAAAGAAAGAAAAATGCTCCTTGAGAATTTACTGCAGTTTGGTTGAAGGCTGTTTACTCTGTCTATTTTGGTATGTGAGGTTGATGGTTTGTGTTTTAACTTATATAGCTAATAAAGGTTTAACTTTCTGAACTGCAACATTCACAGTCCTTAACTAATAATCATTAACTAATCAACCCTGCCATAAATTCTCTCAACTGTGAAAATTTGATAAAAACTGAAAGAAGTCTGAAACATAGATATTGTCTTGCAGAATTATATAAAAATAAAAATGAATACAACCAAGCCCACACACAATATATATTCTTTCATCTCTTCATCCTTTAAAGCCAAGAAAAGTGTGTCTACTTTATCTACCCACCACACAGTTGTTGTTGCAAAAGAAAAGCCACCTCAGATAAAATTCATTCAGTACACTTTTCCACAACGTCAATTTTAGTGGAACTGAGGAGTAGGCGTCTTCCTTTCCTTTCAGTATCCTCGGATAGGGCTTACAGGTTTTAGAGGCAACTCAACAAGTATGCCAAAAATCTTATCTTTGTAGACCAGTCCACCCTCAAATGAAGGGATTTTTTTCTGCAATATGTCTAATTCAAATAAGTCTAATTTCAAAATCTATTACTGTGGATTCAGGAAAAGCAAAATTGAAAAGGTTTAGGACAATAATGTGCACAACATCAGGCCTGAAGCCCTAAGTACAATGCTCTTATGTTTTGAGGCACAATACCTTAGAAGCTACTGAATACTTATTAAAATATATTAAATTTTTGACTGTCAGTTCTCTCTACTGCTGGAAAGGATTTGTCCATTTAAGTCCTCTCTTTTTACTGCAACCCAAATGTATTAAAAATACACTGTGTACCTCTCAATAGTCTCTACTGCTCAAAATTTCTAGTTTTACGACATTATATTCCTGCAGCATGCTATGATAAACAATGGAGGAAAGTCCAGAAACAGAAAGGTAACTCAGTTTAGTAAAGATAAAGCTTCCGTTTCCCCTAATGTTTAGCCCATGCTCAAAGAAAACAATTATTTTTCATTCTCACCTGTTAGTATTATCATCCTTCTATGCTTTTTAAAAAAAAAAAAAACTTCACTCATTCCTTCTATTTAAAACAACTCTTCACTCTACTACAAATCTCAGTCATGAATACGTCACCTTGTTATTGAAAGCAACCATTTTAGCAATAATATTTTTGTCGATGGCAGGAAACAGAGTATTCCCAATGAACTCCATATCTGCAGCTGAAAGTGGATCAATATACACCTGTAGGACCAAAAACATATGGAGGAATTTATGTTGTGTCAAGCTGAGTTTCATCACAAGAAGGAGTTGGGGGAGAGCAGCCAATCTCAGCATATCCTGAAATGAACGCATGACTTGCCTGTGTAAATCTATTAAGAAAGGACTTGGGCAGACCTTTTCTTCCTCCTCCTTGTCTGTAGGGATTCTGGCATCCAATGATCTTTGTCTTCTTGTGTTGCACATGAAAACTCATCCCTAATTCTGGGATGTATATCTCTGCTCGATGGTCAAAGCAGGCATTTAGTCCTTCTAATACAGACTGGGAAGCCAAATTCAACTATTTGAAAAAAGGAAAGAAGATAAAATAATGCTGCTTAAAAGTGGCCTCTATTTTAGCAGGCTGTAATTTAAACACAAATGTGATTCAGCTTTCCTTGCCTGTCCAAAAAATGTCCAAACACATTGGTTCATACATGGTTGTACACAGCTAACATGTCCCATATTATGGCACTGAGCTAGTAAGTGCAGTGTTTTTTTTGTTCGGTTTTCAAGCATTTCTCATTCTGAACTATTTTCATGCTACTCCTAAACCCTCAGATTAAATGTTCTGTCAGGTTAATAAAGTCAGTGGAATTAGAAGCCTATATCTCATTTTCAAAGATGATTTAAGCCCTTCCAAGCACGTCATTTAGCAGTTTGCAAAAACTTTAGCCTGAACACTTAAATCACCATTTCTCCTTTCCTAAATACTCCCATTGTATTGGGGTGCCAGACTTGCATTCACCTCATCTAATAAAATCCAGTGTCCACCCTTTAATGCTGCAAGCAGAGGTCCATCACGCCAGGCAAATTCTCCCCCATTTCCACCTTCCACAGGCAAGTCTGTCCCAAACAAATCTGTCACATCCTTTTGGAAAAAGGGAGAAAGCAAAGAATTACAAAATTACATAAAAGGTTACTAAATTCCAAGCTTGCTTGACATTTTGGCTAATTGTTTAAAAGTTAAGATCTATGTTTGCACTTAAAATCAGTGATAGTTGAAAGGTGTCCTCCTACATTTTCCATATTCAGGCTTCAGTAACTAAATACGGTATTCAACAAAACAATGTAAGGACACAAATGGCAGTCTCTAAAAAAGGCTACAAGCTTCTCTACATGCCTGGGTGGATCAACAATGCAGTGACTAGTCCACTGGGGTCAACTTAGCAGGTCTAGTGAAGACCCATTAAATCCATCACCAATCACTCTCCCACTCCCTTCAAAACTCTACTGGAATTGAAGAGTAAGAAGACTCAAGAGTTTCTCCTGTCAACCCCATGTGAAGTAGATGCTGCAGTAAGAGCTAAGTGCACCAACTTGAGCTATTAATATAACTTAGATCAATTTTTCCCCCATTGTGTAGCGCTGCCCTATGATTACACTAAACTATTCATAGCAGCACAGCTGCATCTATGTTCTTAGTGCAGCTGTTCTGAGTCAAATGGGAAACAGCTCTCCCATCAACTTCATTAATGCACCCACAACAAGCAGCGGAAGCTATGTTGGCAGAGGTTTACAGGGTCCACTCTGCCTTTAAACTGGAATAAATATCAGTGAGTGGGTAAGTAACTGACACCCCGAGCAATGCAACTTATATTGACTTAAGCTCTAGTATAGTCACAGTCTTAAGTCTTTCAAAAACACTTTGCAGGAGTCAAGCTATATGAAGTTTATGTGATGATTTGCACATTGTAATTAGCACAGTGCAGATTTTTCTGGACGCAGCAGCAACTCTCTGCTTTTTCATAACATTCCATTGCTCAACAGTCTAATATCAAGACTGGTATGGGAAGTTGGAAACTCAGCATCTGAGTTTACAAGTGTAAACCACTCATGCTTCATAAAATAAACTGAAACAATATTTTATGAATCTGTATGCATACTATTCAAGCAAGTCAGTTACCAGAGTAACCTTTTACCCTACCGTTTGCTCAGACAGGTTGATTCGAACAAGGCAATTTCCAGAAGCCTTTGCTAATGCTGCTACTAGACTGGTCTTGCCCACACCTGGAGACCCCTCCAAGAGAATAGGTTTGTTAAGCTGCAAGGCTCTTAACAGCCTTTGTGCGTTCATTCCTGTAGTTCCGGCATTTAAAGCATAATCTGAAACACTGTTCCTTTGAAAAACAGGGCCTAAGATGAAAAGAAAGCAAAACAAAATTTAAACCACAGACTATTGCAGATGTTTAGAATATTTTAGACCACATTTTCTAAAGACCTATTAATGTAACTACCACCTTTTCACCCTTCCACAGTGCATGATTGAATACAGACCAGTAACTAAATTATGCATCAAACATTTACCCTCACATATTTAATGCCTGGTTAGTTCCACCTTAGCCCATTTGTCTCCATTTATTCATGCATGAATAATTTTGCAGACATACACAAACACCTGTGCATGCACTTTGCAATGTTTTTTGGACCTGAAGTTTCAAAACTTGTAGGCATTCATGAACCAGAGTGTAGGCTGGGGTCTGAAAATCAAGTCTGTAAAATGCTCTGGCTTGTAACAGGCCACAGATATAAAATCAGATGCAGCTTTTTAAAAATATTGGCCCCATCTGTTATAGGAGCTTTATGGATCTGTTCACACATTGCTAGTTTTCCAAACCAAACCTAAGTGCTCTGTTAGGCTACAATTTTCCTTTTTCTGGGTATAGAACACAACTTAGAGAGAGCGTTAAGCTCCTGGTCCATCAGAGACTACCACCTTTAGACTTCACTGCAATTTCAATAGTAAAACTATCATTTCTCACATATGTAAGATATTACTCATCATCCTTTTTGAAGGATTTTGATATTTTCTCCCCTAGGAAAGAAGGATTTTCCCCCTTTTGGATGACAGTTTTCCTATTAGAAAGTAAATCATGCACAACTTTTCCCAAGATTATGTAACTGATGGATTTGATCACAGGGATCCCCTTTGGATGGTCACCTCTTGGGCTGGTCATGCCACTGAGCTCGCAAACCTGCTCTCTGGGGCACCCTACCACCCTGTCCTGCTGGGCCAGAAGCTCTGGTCTCCCCAAGACAAGGCACAAAGTTGGGGTAACAGCACCTCAGCAGAACAGAGACAGAGAACCAGCTCAGTTTTGGGAGGGCTCAGCTATAAAGCTGCTAACAGTAGTCCAGGAGCACAGCCTCGCAATGAGAACC
Source organism: Carettochelys insculpta (assembly GCF_033958435.1). Lineage (NCBI taxonomy): Eukaryota > Metazoa > Chordata > Testudines > Carettochelyidae > Carettochelys > Carettochelys insculpta. Next base: position 140,190,730 of record NC_134139.1, on the reverse strand, counting down.
TGAATCCCAGATAAATCCACATTACTCTATATGAAAGCTTTACATGTGTAAAGTTGGTAAGTTTGCCCTCTTTATCAATCAAGGGACATGCATGGTGGCAGCTCCCTGTCAGGTAAGAAGTCTTTACTCTGGGCTTGATAATCAACAAAATTGCTTTTATTGAGTATAAAAAGTACGATTTAAGTGACTGCAATTGAAAACAGACCTAAGTTAATTACTAAACCAAAATATATAACACACACCAGCTAATCATAACACACTCAAAAAACTAGTTACATTCAAACTCCTCCTACTTGGGCCCAATCCTCCTCCCATTCAGCCTGAGATACTTCCAGATGGCATCCTGGGTGTTAAAGAGAGGTTTTCTGGCTCCTACAGTGGCAGGAAACCAGGAACAAGGGGGCAGCCTTGTTCCCATCTCCCCACCGCTCGTGGGACCCAGGAAACCGATCAGCCAGGTGCCATGTTAATCCACCTCAGCCATATCCACATTTCATTGTGATCTTCTTGCACTCTTACACTTGACACATTTTCTTTTTTATCCAGGAAATGAATTTCTTCACAATATTCCACAACAGGATCTTTCTTATGCCCAGAAGCCATGATAGCTTTCCCGTGGCCAAAATGTGGGCGAAAACAGGAAGCTCTGTGTGCTCTTCCAGTCCATTTCACTGTTCCTTCCTCTGTTGTCTGTCTTTTCCTATATATTGTCTCCCCCTTCTTTAAGGCATTGGCTTAAGTCTTCTGCCATGCTTGACCAAGATCCACCACCACTTAAGCACAGAACAATAACAATCCTATCTAGCTTGTGTCTTTCTTTGCACGTTAATTTTTAATCTGCTGAGTACCAGAACTGAAAGCCCAGAACTTTCAAGAAACAAGAGCTAGTAGGTAGGCTGGACAGACTAAAGCCAATAACTCATTTTTTTGAGACTATAAATGTGTGTGTTTGTGATGAGATTTAATTGTAACTATTTTTAAATGAGAAATTTAGTATTATTTTAAAAAGATACCACTATTAACTTGACTAGACTTGTCAACTTTAAAGCACTATGACCATACTACAACGTCAACATTAATTATCCCAGTGCTGATCATTTTAGCCAATGGAACAGCAAAAGGAGGGTTGTAAAGCCTTTGAGGGAAAAAAGGCATTAAGAGCTGCTTCAGGAAGAAAATGCAGGAAGACCAGAGGAAGTACACTGAAGGAGAGTGAAAAAGATAAAGAAAACAACAAATAAAACAACAGAACTAACTGTGGCCTAAACAGGAGCAGACTTTCTTTTGTCAAAGATGCAGCATGTGCCAATGATGTGCTGAATAAATACGAGTTCAGTTACTAAGTAATTGCTTTGATCTTTGTGTAAACATCCCACTGATCTTAGTGACACCCCATATTCTGTGGACAGAAAGAATCACAAATCCTCATGGTCCGCAGAATTCAACATGAAATCCACCCTTCTCCCATGAGAGAGTTTGAACAAAGGAGAGGGAGAAGAGATGATCTCAAGATGAAACCCTGAAAGGTCGCATATGAAAATGCCACAGGACGACAAGCCATCTCCCTAAACGTTATTGTTGGACTTCTCAGAAAGGACAGAGAAAGTACTAAACATCCCCACCATTTACTCCTTCCACAGTTCATAGACAGCTCCGTGCGATTCTGCTCTAAGTACAGGAAAACTAACCAACAGGTTTAATAAAGTCACCGAACAGACAGCTGAACTTAGTGGATCACCAACAGATCCATAAGCCAAGAAAACCCATGCAGACCGACACTATCATTCAGTGAAATAAAACCTTGGGGGTCAAGGAAATTAGAAGTTTCAAAACACCACTAGAGCTGCTTCCTCAAAACCTTCTCAATCACTTTTACCTACAAAAAGGCTCCAAACAAGGGGTATGAATTCTGAAGCCATGTCAGGAGAATTTTTCCCCTTAACGTGATTTAATGTCATTTTTAAAAAATATCCTATTAAAATCTCCAAATTGCTTTCAGCAGGAACTGGGAGATTGATGCCAATTCCAGGAAACTCCAGGCCAAGCCTGGCATCCTACTCAAAGCCAAACGGTAATTCATAGGACTACCAGTGTCAAGAAATGGTTTCTTATACAAGAGCCTCATGACTGCTTGTTTGACAAAAGCCGAGAGAACAGTTTCACTCAACAACTGACCAAAACTCAGAGTTTGCAGCAGCAGCAAGACACCTGGTGAACTCATACAGTTTTGGTATCTTGTTGGCTGTCGGCCACAACTCATCTAGTTTGTCCATAAGCAGACACTAATAATCCCCAATCCAGAACATTTTCCATCTACTTTGTACACACAATCTTCCATATCAGCTTGCTGTAACCAAACATAGTAGAATATAATATACCAGGCTGTCCAATTTTTTTTTTAAATGAACTACTGGTCTAGATTCTCTACATGAAGAGGCGGCACTTGAAGACAAGGCTTTCAGACTTCATTATAGCTGCAGCACAATATTGGAGAAACTATCCCACAATCAAACTGGCATCAATATCACCAGTACTGCATCATCCCTCAGTTCGCCTGCGTACAGACGGGATGCACTGACAACAGTGGGGTGGGAAAGGAAGTTTGGACCACACGGTATCAACGTTTAAGTGGGAAAGAGGTCTTATTGCTGTAACCAGCCTATGATCAGAATGGTCCAAATACTGCACAGTAAGAATATCTAGGTTCCCTTGCCTTTAAAGGTGAGCACTGATGTTGGCTCAAAGCTAGCAGCTGATCAGATCAGCAGGACTGATAGCCGCCCTGGGGCAAGGTGAGAGGGGAACCTAGCTTTGTACCTTTGGAAGGGGCACAGCCCAGGGCAGAAGAGCTGGGGCCTACAGCAGTCAGCCCTTAGCACCACTGCCAGGACCGTGGTGCTGCCCTTCTTCCCCCCACCCTCTGCCCCAAAGCTGTGTGCAGTGGTGGAGCAGTGCTTCAAAGAAACCCAAGGTAATCGCCCCCTTGCACCTCCCTCTGTCCCTGTTGGCAGGCCTGGATCTGAGCAAGAAGAGACACATCATTACACTCCAAAACTGAGGTCAGATGAAGTGAAATATGTCTGAAGCATTTATCAAGTTACAGTATTAAAAAAATAAATGTACTTACAGATGTAGCTTTCTAAAAATGACGGAAATTCTCCACAGCACTTTTATAAAAAGAAAAGATGTTGGCTTGGTTTTTAGAACACATTATGGAGTACAGTGTAGTTCCCCACATGGCAAGGACTAGCCCTAGCCCAGGTAAGTCATGAAAAACAAAACATGGGATGAGTGTTTCCCACCCCACAAACACACTTGCCTCTTGGTATAAAAAATGGATGGATTCCCATGAAATTTTCCTTCCATATAAATTCTCTCTCTTTTGTTCTGTCGTAAATCCTCAGTTCATCCTTCTGACATTCAGTAAGCTCAACAATAGTGCAAAGTTTCTCGCATAAAAATTTCAGACATTTTTCACGAGCTAATAAAGCAGTCTCAGTTGAGCAAGACGATGTGCCTACACTCAGGAAAACAAAAGAAAGTAAAATGAGATGCACACCTGCATTGAGGAGTTTTCATTTCAAAATTCAGAAAATAATGCTGCCAAGACACTGCAGTGCAATAACTACAGTGACTGTACTGTGGTGACCTCAATCAATACTGTTAGTGAATTAACCCAAGAGATATGGACTTGTGAAATAAAGATCTACAGCTAAAGCAGTTCTGTTTTCCAGAAGGCACAAGGTGCTTTGTGTCATCACAACCATATGGCTGCCATGAATTAAACATCAGAAAGGTGAAAGTTAAGCTCCACTTACTGTGGTGGTGGTGCTGGGCAGCACAGTCTATTATTAAAGTTGCCTGACGATTCCCAGTATAAGATTCTGTATTTAGCTGCTTACAACTATGCAAACTCAACAGCTGGGACTGAAATTTTCCGTGACAGCTGTCTGCTCGAGCCAGGTTTGATTTGTTTTGCTTTTTAAGAAATTCATGTGCTTATATTCACCATTTTTCAAACTGGGGGTGGGCAGGGGAATGGAGGAGGAAACACCCTGTAAGGGACAGAGAGATGGCAGGAGTGGGAATTAACTTGACAAGAAGATTGGGAGTAGGAACCAGAGGTGGGGTAGTGAGGAGTGAAGAAACAAGTCTGACAAGGAACTAGGGACACGGGGAGAACTGGGACTGATTGGGCCAAGTGACTGGTACAGGGAGACAAACTGGATGAAAAGCCTGGGAGCATGGGGGAGGGGGAAGCATGAAACACATACAGAATAAGGAGCTGAAAGGGTGGGGAGTGGGACTGGCTGAGCAAGATGACCAGATACAAAGAACTGGGGGAGAATACGATGGCTGGGTAAGGAGACTGGCACTAGAACGAGAAAGCTGAGGAACGGAAACCAAGTGGGGGTGGCAAGGGGTGGGGAAGAGACAGGAATGAACCAGATACAAGTCAGACAGGCTAGATAAGGGCAAAAAGGGATCCAACTTGGCGGAGACAGGCTGAAGAGTCTGTACCGCTAGAGAACACTCCCCTGCAGAGCCTGGAACAGAACCCATGAGAGCTGAGGCTTACAACTCCTCTGCTGTCAGCATCATCTGTGGAAACCCACTGAAAAGTACAAGTCTCATCCCTTTAGAGGTGACTGACAGAGGGTGTGCACCTACTAATTGCTGTCCGTTCTTCTCTTAGAGCAAGTGGCAAAGGTCCCTGCCACAGAGAGAAAGATTTCAAACCTGCAGATGCCCATGTGGGTGTCAATATGATGCCACAACACTCCACTTAAGTTTGCTTTCCCACATTAATTCGGACCCCATATATGTATGCATAGTGGTACATTATTTACGCAGTCAGGGAGGCTACGTATACCCTACAGAGATCTTTTGAAAGAAGCCCTTCCAAAAGAGTGTGTCCACGCACAAAAAAGCAGATCAAAAGAGTAATCTGTTCTTTTGAAAGAGAGAGTCCACACAACCCCTCCCCTTTCAAAAGAGCAGGAAAGGGATCAAAAAATCAGGTGCCAGGAGGACTGCTCTTTTGAACGAAGAGCCCTGAAATGGAAGTGGAAGAGTGCTTTCGAAAGGAGCACCGCGTTCTTCCAATTTACTTTTGAAAGAATGCTTTGTGTGCACAGACACTCCACAGGATGTTTCGAAAGAGCCCCCTTCTTTTGAAAAATTTTCAGAAGAGCTTGCTAGTGTAGCTGCAGCCATACATCCCCCCCACCAATGGACCCCCTCCCTTACTCAGTGCACGGGACAGACTAGCTTTGGGACTGAATCATGGTTGCGTAATGGAGGAGGAGGTGTCTGTAGGACCCTAACTCATTCGGTGCTGAAGTACGTAGGTAAGGAGGGGGGGACCGCAAAAAGAGTGGGCATGCTCTGTTGGCTAAGGCAGTTGAATTATCTCCCTGTCTCTGCAAAAGAGCTCCTGCGCGATGCACTAATTGCATGTTTCTCATTTTCTGCGCACCTGACTTAAGACCTGAGGTCTGATTTATAAAAGATCTGCACATTCACAGCAGCAACTGAGGTCAATGGGAGCTATGATTTGAACATATAAAGTACTATATAATAAAGCAGGCGAAAAATCAGGTCCTAAGGATCTCAAATTAAGAACCCAAAATGTTTGTTCTTATTTTCTGTCTCAGTAGCCACTCACCTCACTGGAGTGTTGTGAAGGGAAGTTAATATTTCTGAAGCCCTTCTCGCCAGGCCTACACTAGACCAAAATAAATCCATCTAAGATAAGCAATTTCAGCTGTGACAAGTACATAGGTGGAGTTTCTCCTGTCAACCTCCCTTTCTCCTTGACAATGAGGCATACCAGGGCCCCGATTGTTCAATTTAGCATGTCTTCAGAAAGCACACTAAATCAAACCCTGGATGACTGACCCGAAGGAGCTGATCTTCTGGAAAGCGTAGCCACATGCTGAGGCACTACAATGATAACCCCAGAGAAAAGCCCAAGAGGAAATTAACAACTCTGTCTTCAGAGCAGTAAGTAAGGCCTCAAGCCACACACTGAACGAGATGGATGAAATAATATCAAGTTAGCTACCCATTTACTGAGCGCTGTCCACACTGTGCACTGTATGACGCTGGGATCATAAGGATCTACCGTATGTGAGCGTAGATGTGAGCGTGTAATTAAAGACTATCGCCAGAAACACACGTAAGTGGAAGGTGTTTGACTTTGCAGCATTAAGACTCAGTGGGGTTGACAGCCACAGTGAGCCCTGGGGCAAGGAGGGCCCGACTCCATGCCCTGGAAGGAACAGGGCCAAGGGCAGTCGGCTCTGAGCACTGCGCAGAGTAAGGCACTGTCCCCACCCCTTGCCAGGCAGAGCAGTACTGACACGGTGTTTCAAATGGGCCTGGAGTGCCAGCTGCCCTTGCTGCTGCCCAAGTAGCAGTGGCCGCAGTTGGAGTTCCTGGTTCCTTTGAAACACTGAGGCCCCAGGGTAAGTACTTCCTTTGCCGCACTCCTCCCATCACCCGGCCTCTTAAGGATCTTTCATGGAGCGTTGTGTATGTGCAGTGGGAAGCCCAGTAGCTCGTAGAACAACTCAAAGTCTTTACTGTTAAAAATGGCAAGCAAAACCATGTGAAATAAAAGACACTGCCAAGTGGAAGTAAATAAACATGTCTGTCACAGGAATTATGGTCTGCCCTGAATCACCATGCCTTCCTTTTAACCAAACTGAATGCTCATATCAAACATGATTGGCAAAATAAGAACAAATGTAAAGCGTTAAATAAATTCACTGATGACCTACCTGAACCTATTCCATCAATGTACACCAGGCATGCAGCATGGACAAAAGATGTCACAGGAGAAATGTAAAATAGGCTGTACTCCTCATCTTCGTTCATAACATTCATAAAGTTGACCCATGATAAGACATCCCGGACGCTGAGAATACAATGACGGCCAAACTCTTGGTTGGTTAGCCATGCAATAAAGTCCATCATCAGCTCAGCTACATCTGTCCCTAAAACATTTTTAAAAAGTTGCAATTATAAACTGAATGATAGAAGTCACCTCCAGCACAAAGCTGTGTTCTAGTGCCCTGAAATACAGCAGTGCCGTGATTTACGCGAGGGTTGTGTTCCCGTGCTCCCTCGCGTAACTCAAATTTTGCGTAAGTCAGGGGCAGCTTTTTTCCCCCAAGGGAACGCATGTTCTGCAGCCAGGGAGCAGCAAGAACACCTGAAGCTCCTTTTGAAAGGTGAGTCCTGGGATTTCGAAGGGGGGAGGGGGGAAGTGGGGCAGTTGGGGAGGGTTAAGCCTGGTGGTAGGTTGGAGCTGGGAGGGGCGTTAAGCCTGGGGTGCGTTGGGCTGCAGGGGAGCAGGGGTGGAGCTGAGTCAGAGCCGCACAGGGAGGGGAGGGCTGAAATGGGGAGCAGGGAGCTAGACCCACGCGCAAGGACAGTGAGCTGGACAGTGGGGGCGGGTTGAATCATAGCCACATGTTGGGGGTCTGAACTGGAGCCACGCACAGAGCGGGGGCTGAGCCGGAGCCACGCGCGGGTGGCAAGTGGGGCTGGGGGGGGACAGCAGGGGTGTTGAACTGGGACATGGGGGGTTTGAATTGGATGTGCATGTGAGGGGTTGTGAGCCATAGCCAGAGCTGGGTGCAGGGGGTGAGCTGGAGCCCTGTGAGGGGTTGTTGGGGGTGGGGGTGTTTCAGGGCCATGGGGCATTGGAGCCAGGGCTAGGGGAGCAGGATTTTAAAGTTGCACATAACTCATGTTAATGAGAGCTAAGCACAAACTCAAAATCGTGCATTTTGAGGGTTTACTGTACAAAGAAAGCAAGATCTTCAGATTGATTTAAAATTTTTTTTGCATTGAAGCGTGGTGCATTGAATCTTCAAAAAGTGCTCATGAAAGGGAGAAAGAACACATTTATAATCCTCTACAGCACACTTTAAAAATTAATATCTCCACAAAATTCATCACATGCATCTTATATTCAGCATATGGCAACACACACCGATATCAAGAATTAACAAGATTTAGTTCCCAAAATAAAAGTTTCTGCAGTAAAACACTAACAACTTTCTTAGAACATGGCTCCCAGAGGCAGAATTGTGAGCAACAGATGAATTTGTTATTCAGAGTGAAGTGGACTGCTAACATGTAAAAGCACTAATACTGTCATTTCTACAGTATTTACTACAGTTCAGGAATTTAATTACTCAGTGACTTGGGTAAGTAGTACATCTTCCAAAAGACAGCCTTTTAAATTGTACTGTAGAACTTCTCTGTATTCTTTAAAGTCTAAGATTAAACAGAAATTATGGGTGGGACGCAGAAAAAAGTAGCTGGGATTTTTGGCTTATGTTATCAAGGAAGTCAAGCTAGATGAAATAATATTCTTTCTTGTTTGAAGTTCTGTGACTAGGGCTACGTCTACACGTGCACGCTACATCAAAGTAGCTTATTTCGATGTAGCGAAATCAAAATAGGCTATTTCGATGAACAACAACATCTACACGTCCTCCAGGGCTGGCAACGTCGACGTTCAACTTCGACGTTGGGCAGCACCACATCGAAATAGGCGCTGTGAGGGAATGTCTACACGCCAAAGTAGCACACATCAAAATAAGGGTGCCAGGCACAGCTGCAGACAGGATCACAGGGCGGACTCAACAGCAAGCCGCTCCCTTAAAGGGCCCCTCCCAGACACAGTTGCACTAAACAACACAAGATCCACAGAGCCGACAACTGGTTGCAGACCCTGTGCATGCAGCATGGATCCCCAGCTGAAGCAGCAGCAGCCAGAAGCCCTGGGCTAAGGGCTGCTGCCCACGGTGACCATAGAGCCCTGCAGGGGCTGGAGAGAGCGCGTCTCTCAACCCCTCAGCTGATGGCCGCCATGGCGGACCCCGCTATTTCGATGTTGCGGGACGCGGATCATCTACATGTGCCCTACTTCAACATTCAACTTCGAAGTAGGGCGCTATTCCCATCCCCTCGTGGAGTTAGCGACTTCAACATCTCGCCGCCTAACGTCGATTTCAACTTCAAAATAGCGCCCAAACACGTGTAGCCGTGACGGGCGCTATTTCAAAGTTGGCGCCGCTACTTCGAAGTAGCGTGCACATGTAGATGCAGCCTAAGTCTCTTACCCTAGCAAGCTTCCTATCTAATGGTAGTGCTTCTTTAAAAAAAGAATTTGCTATAATTATTTCATCAGAAGCATCAATCGATAATCGCTTAACAGAAATTGCCTGAAAATTTCCTAATCTGTCACAAACTGCATAAATGTGGAAGATCCAGTTGTGAATCTGAGGACGGGAAAGGTTCAGCCCTCTACAGACCCAAAATAACTCTGATTCCTTTTTTCTTAGTGCTACAAAGAATATTACCAAATCCTCTAAACTTGTTCTCAGCCCCAGAGATGTCAGAATATTTTAAAAAGGTCTCCATGATCTTGGAAAAGGCAAAGAAAAAGACGCCGCCCTTGGAAAATGAAGAGGAGCAGGAGTCCTCAGCATCCATTGAGATGAAGACGACAATCCTCCCCTTCCAGAGAAGCATGGAGGAAAATGGCTGATGGTATCAAATCTTTGAGTCTCTGCTTAGAGACTGAGGAAGAAGGTTTGGGTTCACTTCCATGCCTTATAACAAAAGAAATAGTTACTCAGATAGCTAAAAATGCAATTAGTCTATGCTTCACAGGGAAGTTTCTCACGTTCGAAATTGGCAAAAAGGCACCAGAAGTAGTGCAGGATGTTTACATGATCAGATGGTGAAAGGGATGGGATTTGAGGGAATTCTTTACCACGTTGCTTGAGCTCCTTGTAACGGACAGAGTCATGGAGCCTGGAGCTCAGCTGTAAGGACACCTCCCCTTTTCTGACCTGTGACTTACAAGAGCAGTCAAGAAAACTCGGAAGGCAATCACCAGCAGCTTAGCAGAGAATCCGGAAATGGAAGAATTCTGAGAGTATCCCTGGGGAGTGGAGGGTAAAGGCTCCTGGAGAGAAACAAGAAGTCGCCTTGTGGCACCTTATAGACTAACAGATATTTTGGAGCATAAGCTTTCGTGGGCAAAGACCCACTTCATCAGATGCAATGAGATGCATCTGATGAAGCGGGTCTTTGCCCATGAAAGCTTATGCTCCAAAATATCTGTTAGTCTGTAAGGTGCCACAAGGCGACTTCTTGTTTTTCTCGAAGCTACAGACTAACACAGCTACCACTCTGATACCTGGCTCCTGGAGAAGTTTACCAGGCAGAAGTAATTCACTGAGACACTCATGTAATCCACAGACTTGGTGAAAGAGTGGTGTGGTGTTTGCCAATGAAAGCCCTCTGGCTCATGAAAATCAGAAATGACCTCGTCAGAGCCTGAGGCGATCCTGGAAAGGAGTTGCCATTTCCCACAAGTGAGCACCACGTCCCATTTCACAGGCTGTTTGACCTTCAGAAGTTCCAGAAAACCACTTCCACTGATGCCTCTGGGAGAGTCTCAACCCCCAAACAGGGGAACTTCTCTTCCCACTTCAGAGACAGGGTTAGTTGCTAGCTCCATCTGATTTCCAGAAATGGTTCCCCCCAGGCCACTCACAAAAATTTCTGTCTCGGCAATAGCAGCAGGACTCTTCAGGCTCAGCAGCACAGGACTGCCGCAGAAGGCACATATGATGCACTCATCTCCTTCCCAAATCCTTTTCTTTAGTCTTCTCTGATAAAACCCACAAATGATGCCAGACACACCCAGGGATGTCGCCCTGTTGCATGCTGCTTTGAGTAAGGCAGGTCTCAAAGTGCAGCAGAAGGAGGAGTACTTCAGTGAGAAAATTGTGGATGGCAATTGGACAGCCTCCCACCTACCAGACCAGCAGAGGATGAGGAATTCAGTGTCTGCACTATCGAGACTGAACTACAAGAAATAAAAAAAATAAGGGACCTGGAGAGCAAGAGAGATCAGTATATCAAACCAATGGCCAAGTTTTTGATAGCACAGGAAATGGGAGTTCTGGTTCTTTGTTCCCCCGCCTCCCAATACCTGGGAAATAACATAAGGCATTGAAGAGGGCAGAGTTCAGCTGCAGGGGAGAGAACCTTTGCATTGCCTTCTTATCAACTTTTGGTCAGTCACAATACAGCGGGATGCCGTTAAGAAGGGAACAGAGGCCAGTGCACCAGAGTCTATTTGCAGGAACAGTAGAATTTATGAGTGGAAGGAGCACAGTGTCAATCTCTCCCAAAACCACCTCAACCTTCAAATTCAGTTCTCTCTCCAACACAGAGTTTAAATTTGACATCAAGCTAAATTATCCTTACCTTGATGGTTTATTCCGCCCAGAGACCATCCTGCATGAAGATTGTGCTTTACAATCTGCATTAAATCTTCACGACTGTTGCTCTGTGGACACCATATCTCAGTAAATCTGTTGCGCAGTGCAGGAGAAAGCTGCAGGCAATAAAATATAACAATATAGCCACCAACAGCATATATCACAGCTACCACAGACCTATATTACTTAGGCTTGTAGTTCTAGCATGTGTGAATGACAAACAGTAAGTAAGCTGACTCCTTTTCAGACTAATGTAGTATTCCTTCTAATAATGGCAGGGTGTTTATAACTATCACGAGAGGGAGAAAATATGGCTCTTTTAGTGCAAGACCAAGAGAGTGCACCAACTGGCCATCTCAAATACTGAAAGAGAACAGGGGAGAAAATGAGATACCCTGCAAGAATAAGAGGGAGATGGAACTTCAGAGATATAGCTTATCAGAAAAGGGTTGTATTATCTTATCTGCCCTCTTAACCTTTGAAAGACCATCATACAGTTAAAAGGGTTGAAATGGAATGCCTGACTTAATTGCTCCCTTATGCTGAATTATAAAGTGCAATCATCAAGCAATACTTATCCAATAAGAAGGCAATTTCCCTAAGGATTACCCAATCCCTAGCTCTCTGGTAATTTATTAGCATCCTAGAAATGACTTTTTTTTTTTTTTTAAAATGGACACTGCTCTGCTGAAGCTTTGATTTCAAATGTGTTATTCGCAGACGGCTTTGAAGTTACTTTTAGAACAGTGTAAGATGTTATTTGAGGTCTGTATTTCTTATTTTGTGGGAAACATTGCCTTACTGGAATTTGTCCATTTTTTGGAGAATCTAGGTCACAACTTCTGGTTGGTCAGTTTTTCTTTGTTCCAGGAGCACAATCTGACCTGGCACCACACAATGACTCAACTCTCTGCAAGAACTAGACTTGGATTTAGTTTCCTTTGCAAGTTACACCTCATTTTACTTATAGTATTCTGCAGATCAAGTCTACTTATGTGATTCAGTGTCCACAATTTCCTTTGTTATGTCGCATTTTTTTTTTTTTTTTTATTAAAAGTATGCAGCTGATGGAAAAAAAAAAAAAGAGATCGTAATTCTCCTTTAGAGTTAGGACAGACACTCCATAACGCAACTCTCCGCGCTGGAACCTTTCCTATACCACGGGCAAGCTGCACATTCTAGTCTTTATATCTGTGACGTCTCAGAATTTACCTCTTTTTTTCCAAAATCACCCCCTGGGTTCATGGTTGCTAGGATACGAAATTTGTTTCCTGCAATCAGTAGTTCTACTTCATTATCCTCATCTTCTTGACTACCCTTTTCAGCGAGCACCAAGGCCTTCTCAACTTCAAGGACGCTGAAAAAAACAGTTTGTTTTTTAAAAAAAGTGTTCAGAAACCTGTCTGACTTAAATCCCATAGCTTACAAATTAAAAAGTCACCAGTATTTTCTAAACAAAAACCACATGACATAGAAATCAAGTTTTAAGTCACACAGCTTAACAGAGTGGGTTTCAGCAAACGTAAAAGATTCTGCTTACACTTTACAACTGACAATATTTCTGAACACACAATGGTGGAAAGCTCACTTACACCTGGAAATGAAAATCTGTGTAAAGTGTTGTGATGGAGTGGGGGATACCTGTGTATGTGTGTGAGTGGCTCACAGAGGTTGTGGGTCTCCTGCTGAGGGTAACCTTGACGACCAGGTAACACCTATGTACTGGAGAAAAAGGAGGAGGTGGAGCCTGAGGGGTTTGAATTGGAACTGGGAGTTGGGAAGCAGTTAGTCTGTGCTGGGAGAGAGCAAAACCAAGGAGGGGGCAAGGCCCCAGCTCTGGAGGCCCCTCGGGGCCTCCTCTCCCCAGCATGGATTGGACTGGTTGTCTCTGCCGGCTGTACTGACTCCTCTGTGCGATGCTGTGTCCTGTCAGCTAATAAACCCACTGTTCTCCTGCTGAGTGAGAGTCACTCCTGCCTGTGGCTGGGGGCGGAGCTTGGGGGACCCCTGAACCCCATCACAAGTGGTTGGGCAGAAGATTTACACTGTAGCATGAACTTTTCCAACAGTTCTCCTTGACAAGTACGTGACAATGCTGAAACTTTATGAAGAGCACGGTTAATTAGTCTTCAAGTTTACGGAATATAAAACTGAGAAGTTACAACAAATTCATTATCACTGCAACTTAAAACAGCTATTTAATGTTTTATTTGCATGTTAGCAGAACCATACAGGATGATGTTGCCTAGAATCATTAAAAGGTAAAATTCCTGGTCCAAGACCCTTTATTTGTTTTTTGCTCTGTTGTGTTAACTATTCATTACATGCTATTGTTTCAAAAGAACTATGTTCTGGGGAAATGAACCAGCAGTTTAAACAAAAAGATCCTGTAAGTCTATGCAAAGAATGGTGACTATCACATGTTAAACACTGATTAAGCACATGAAGGTGGTCTTCAGTCTGAAGCTATCCCAAAAGAACAAACCTCATGGTAACCTTTGGCACACAAGTAAGTATATAAACAACCACAGGATTCAACCACTGCCACAATACTCCTGTACAAATCTGCACCCCTTTGGTTTTTGGAACAGGATACTTCTACATTCTTGTTTAGCAACACAACAGTTGCTTAGCTGCAGTGAACTGTCATACTGTTCTTTTCATAGGCCTACCTCACTATCCCTTCTCTTATCACCTCTGTCCATAGCCTCTCCCATAGCAAAGCAATTGTCTAAAAGTACAGAACTAATATGGACACAATCAGCATCTTTCTGCTGGAGATACATCCATTCACAAACCAAGTGGTCTGATACAGCATCTTAACAGTGCTTGTGCCACTGCATTACTTTGGATCTTTTATGTTTTAACAGGAATTGAGCAACTAAGAAAAAGGACACTGAAGACGGTTAACAATTAGAAACCAGATTATCAAACTCATTTCTGCACACCATTAGAATGCATACCTGTTGAGTCTTTCCAACACAGAATCATCAGCTAATGAGATCTCATCCAGGAGAAAAAAGCCATCCTCCTTCATTGCTAAAACAAGGGGTCCATCGTGCCATTCAAAGAGTCTAGAAGTGTCAAATTCCTCCTAGATAACAGGGACAAAAAAGGCAACTCAGCATGGATTTATCGTTCTCTGCTCTCCCGAGCACTCTAAAGCTCAGAGGTACCAGTCACCCATTGTCACAAGACTGACCTTGTCCTTTGATCTCTGTCTGACTGGTCGCAGTCCTCCCAGGAAGTCCGATGTCTCCATATGCAAGTGGCAGTTCACAGAATATAATTCCTGATTTGCCAAGGCTGCAAATATCTGACAAATAGTAGTTTTGCCACACCTGTTACATGAATTAAGAAAACCAATGCAGTCAATTTACGAAAACAACCAAAGGGGTCCAAAACCACTTCAGCAGCAAAGCAATTCAAGTTGGATTTCCTCTAAGCTCTGAAAGGCAAATGGCCCCACCAAACTGTTCCTCTTACTCCTGTGCTCCCTTCTCTGGAAGCTCATCCACCTTTCAAAAATTAAATTAATTGCATCCACCTTTGGCACACAGACTATTGCAGCACTGCCACCATTAGTCATTCAAACACAGGTGAGAGACCTGCACCCTCGAATTTCCTGGGGACTGTAGAAAGATAAATTTCACATTCTCAAACCTCATAACTGATAATGCTTCAGTGATTAAGGCTTTATAAAACATGAGAAGGGCCCAAGGGAAAATTGTTGTCCTCGCACTATAATAAGATATTATTTATCAATAAGTAAAATTCTCCAAATGTATGGCCTTTTGCAGATCCATACCACAGGAGTTATACGACATGCTTACAACCTGCAATATATTCAGTAGAAGCTGTATGCCTTGATATACTACTTTAGGATCTGAATGTTCCAGAGATAACCAAGGACAGCATATTGATGTTCTCACCAGGTTTAGAGCAGGATTATATCAATATAGCCTGAAGCTATCCAGGCAGCTATCAAACCAGCTATGGTGTTCAGTGGGGCCAACAGCCTTGTCCAGCAAGGTGAGGTGGAGAAGGGAGACTGCTTCGTGCCCCCAGAAAGGGCGGGGCCTTGAACTGGAGTGGGGCTGAGGCAGCCGGCCCTCAGCACCGCCTGGGTCATGTTCCACCCTCTTCATCCTAGCCCTCAGAGCTGCTCAAAGCATTCAGTGACCCTCCGGCAGAGATTTAAAGAGCATGAGGGTCTCGGCCCTTTTGTACTGCTGGGCCCCTTGTGCAATTGTGTTTAAATGTGGGTGTGCAGTTAAGGATCTTGCTGAATCAAGGTCAAACAGAACAATTCTTTACTGTAATAGAAAAACAAGTTACCCAGTGTCTCCCACCAGCAGGACCGGTTCACCAAATTCCAGGGCTCGTCCCACAAGAATTGCAAGCCTCCTCATCCCTTGTGTCCAGACAATATGACTAAACTCCCTGTCCATCACCGACAGCTGTGTGGATGATTTAACTGCCCAACAAAGAACAAATTAATTAGCTTCAATGCAGGGGTGGGAACCCTTGGCCCAGATCTGGAACACAAAGCTCAGGGCTTCCTAGCATCCAGCTCCTGGCAAGACGGGGGTGGGGAGCCCTCTGGGTCAGATTATGCAAGCAGGAGCCACATTTGGCCCATAAACTCTGCTGGGGAGTGGGGAGGGAGAAGAATTGGCTCCATGCAGTGCCATTGCCACCAGCTGCTGTTCCCCCAGCTGGGGAAAGCGGAGAGGAAGTAGCAGTGGCAGCACTTCTTGGAGGCTTTCCCCTGCACTCTGACTGGCTTGAATTCCAGTTACAGCAGTGGAGGACAGTGCCTGGGAGCTGTGGGGAGAGGATGCAGAGCCATGTACATCCGGAGGTGCTGCCCAGGTGAGCTGCACTGCCGCTGCCTAGATGCATGACCCTTCAACTTCCTCTGGAACCCCCACTATCCAGAATCCCCATCCCCACCCTGCTTCTGCCCCCTCCCCCTCAGACCCCAGACACCACACCCCAAACCCTCCTGCCCTCTCCTTCCTGGCCAGATTCCCATACCCAGCCCTTCCTGCACCCCTCTCCTACCCCAACCCCCATTCCCACACCTGCTCCTGCCCCCTCTCCCAAGACCCTTTTCCCCCACCCTGACCCCTCTCTTCCAGACCCCACACCCCAAATCCTCCTGTATCCTCCCTGCCATTCAGACCCACACTCCAAGCCCACTTCTAGCAGCCCTCTCCCACACTAAACCGCTCATTTCTGGGCCCACCCCACAGCCTACAGAGGACAACAAAATGTACTAGCCTTGGCCCCACTAGGCTCTAGGCCTGGTGTGAGCGGGGAATATGGAGAGTGTCTCCTTTTCATTCTTCTTCAGTTGGAAACCACATCAGTGGTTTTGGGGAGGGTTGGATATTTTTGTTTCTCTCTTGTTTCTCTCCTGACTGATTTGTCTATAGGTCATTAGTCTCTGACCCAAAAAAGGTTCCCCATCCCTGCTTTAGCCACATCCATCAAGCTTCAGATTTAATCCATTTGGCAAACTCACCCAAAAGCTTTCTAACACTTTCCTCAGAGAAGAGAGAGTGGGGATACAATTTCTTCTTAAAGTGTTTTTCAAGGACACTTTGAATAACATCCACCTCCTCCTGTTTCCTGACTCTGCCTGCCAGAAGCATGAAACCTGTAAATACAGCAAGAGAAATTAGTGTGTTTGCTTTCCTCTTTCGAGTGTACTGGGATACAATCCTGACTAGTGAGTACATGCACCACTGCTGCCCTAGAATCTAGGGTGCCCTTTAGAGTAACCTTCAGTCTGGACTGCTCACAAACAGCCTCCAATGTTAAGTCACTCCCAACATGAAGTTTAGAGTTCCACTGCATCTTTCCACCAAGCCATTTGTTTCTGGGGGATGTGAGGTAGTCTTTAGTTGCATCACCCCACAACTTCTACAGCTCACAAAATAGCTGAGACATGAAATACGACCCCTGGTCACATAAAAAAAAGTCTCAAGGGAAACGCGCTCTGCTAAAGGTAGTGAAAAGGGCTCTTGCCCCAGATTCTGCTTCACTAGTACACAGAGCTACCACTTAAGGGTATCTAGTGGAAAAATCCACTATCAAGATGTATTTCTTTTCCTTTTGGGTAGGACATGGCATAGGACTCCACCATGTCCACTGTTAGCTTCAGAAGTGCCTCATATTTCAAGAAAGGGCATAGAGGAACTTTCTAGAACACTTTTGATTTCATTCACAAGACCTTCAATAATTACGTACATCTTTCCACATGCCTGGCCACTAGACATTTTTCTTTAATCGGATTAGGTTCTTTTGGGGGTGCAGAGAACAATTGTGTGCTAGCAACACTCTCCATGGTGGAAGGTGGGAACAACCAAATGCTTATAAGCATGTCCAGGGGTTGTTTTTCCCTGTAGATGTGCCTCCCCATACAACCTCCCATCATCTTCTTAAAAAATAATAATAATAATAATAATAATAATAATAATAATAATATCATCCTCATTTTCCTTTTCTGGGGCTCCCCATATAGCACTTCTTATGCTCTCTAGAATGGAATCCATCCCACATTCACCTACAAAAAGCTGGCAATGCTACAACCAGCCAGCTGCACCTTGGCTCGTACTAGCCTTGGATATGCTGTTGGGTGACACTCACACTCCCAGCCTCAGATTTTTTTCTTCAGAACTATATGTCCCATACTGCTTATACTCTCCTGAACAGTACGGATATACTGAGCCCATTATTCTTTTATGAGAATGATATGGTGACAATTTGTTTCCTCAAACGGAGTTACCAGTTACTTTAAAATTTCCAGCTCAGACCCATGCAACAGTGTCTCTATGTGGATGAAAACTCCTCTGTTTTTTTTCCCACCTTTGTTTGTTCTCCCTGCTTGATTTTTAATTTTTACTGCTTAAATGTAAATGAAGTCACACACACATTTCTTCCTTTGTTTAGGCCAGAGCTGACTTCTGCCTGGGCAGGACTCTGAGGTTTGGAACACGTTTGTAACTTCAGAGAAAGGAATCTTATAATGCCCCATGCAATGTTCCCACACACATTTTACCAGGACGATACGGACCAGCAAATTATGAGTTTTAAAATGACACCTTACAAGGCATACTTTGTACAGATATTATTACAATAGCATGTAGGATCTGAATATAGGGATGTAATCCATCACACAGTGTTATTGTTCAGTAATGAGGGGAGAGGACTTGTATTTGAAAAGTGGGATTGGAAAAAGATTTACATTAATAAAAAAATATATCATGAAGAACATACAAAGACCCACCATCATTTGCTAAATGTTGAAGCCAGTCATAATCCTTCTCCGTCTGTTCTGCCAATCTATATCTTTCAGCCCAGCGAAACAGATCTCGAAGAGTAATGAAACCATGCTTCCCTGCAAACACTGTTGAACCTCTGCGATAAGACTTCCAAGCAAGAAAAGAGGACAGTTAAAATTTAATATGCATTACTCATTCAAACAAACTTCAATGCACCTAAAACCTAATACGTTCCTAATCCAGCATCACACTTCAGTGGATTCTACAATGAAGTACACGAGGGTTGTGAAATTCACTTTTTTCCCCATGAATTTTTCCTCCAAGGTCTAAGAAAATGCAGTTCTAGACATGAGGAGAGAGGAGAAAGGTACCATAAGTTTCTATTGCTGCATTTGTTTTGAAAGAAGAAACTTCTTTTGGTAAGTAATCAGAGCTAAGTGGTTGTTAAAGAGGGAAAAGAAAAGGTCAATGAGCAACCAAAAATTTTCTTTTTAAAATTATAGTGTGTCCTTGATTAGGATGGCCTAAGAAATCACTATCATTCTATTTCAGCACCTAATGTCCTGAAAAAAAGAGGTTGTGTGGTATTTTTAAAAGCATTTAAACAAAAATTCAAAAGTGAGGCACTGGTAGCCATTAGACTTGTTTTTGTTCTGAAATAACTCACACTGAAAGAGTTTACTTAAGCCTGCAAACTTGAATTAGGCATTTCGCCATTGTTAGTCATACAATTTTTTAAAGGCCTTAATTTTACTTCTACATTATAAAGGGTGGTAGAAAAAAAAAATGACACCAATACCTGCAGATCCAGCATAACTTTGACGAGTTTACTGCAGTAAGAAGGTGGTAGACTGCATCGCTTATGAAGAATTGTTTCTAGCTCAGCACTTGGCAGCTCATCAAAATGCAGCTCCACAAAACGATTTCTGAAGGCTCTGGATAACACCTAAAATGCACATTTGGGAATGGTATTCTGAACTTTGCTTTACCCTTCTGATCCTTGTAAACTACAATCGGGCACATACTGCCTAAACGAGCCAATAATTTAGCTGGAAGGCTTGGTCTCTCTCTAAAGTACAGGTTCTCAGACTGGGAGTGCAGAATATAGTTGGAGGAAGGGGAACAGGTGTGAGAAGCTTTTGGGAAAAATACTTACTGCACACATTCAGAGCTGGGTAGCTGGAGAGAGGGGCGCCCGGGGGCGAGGATGCCTGACTGATATAGACACAAATTAGCAGGGCTGCAGTCATGTAAGTTTGAGCACCACCACTGTAGAATACATATTTGTTCTACTTAGTATAGGCCTCTCTATGGCATTCACAGTCCTAGTATTCGAGCACTTTATTATATATCCTCACAGCATTTTACAGATGGGAACTCAGACTCTCAGACACTAAGGGTACATCTACCCGGCAGCTGGAAGTATGATTTCCACTGCAGGAAGACAGCCTCACACTAACTCAGCTTGAGACAGCCGCCCCAGGTTGGACCTCTGGGGTAAGGTGTGCTTGGATCCGGGTAGCTACCCCAAGCCACTACCAACACGGCATAGTCTACACTATAATTTTAGCATGATGGTTCACAATGAGCTAGTGTGCATCTTCTCTGGGTGCTAGGCATCATGCCCCCAAGTTGCAGTGCAGCTACAGTCTAAGTGACATGCCCAAGCTCACAAAAGCAGGCAGAGTCCAGTGCCGTAGCTATAAAGCCATCTTCCCTTCCACTGCTTTGCACTTCCACCTTGTTCTCTGATATGTACGAAAGAGTTTCTGTGCCACAGCTCTCTGCACTCCTGAAAGAATAACCCGGTGAAGCTTTCTTCCTAATGGAACCATAACCAAAGGGAAGAGGAGAGAACAACAAACCTTTCTGCCCCCATACAGTCCTGGTGGATTCTGTGTAGCAAACAACATGAATTGAGGGTGTGCCCTGACAACTTCTTGTGTCTCTGTTATGAACAACTCTCTGTTATCATCCAGTAATCTATTGAGTGCCTCAAGAACATCTGTAGGTGCCAAATTCAGTTCATCAAGAATAATCCAGTAGCCTTTTCTCATAGCATCAATAAGGACACCTGGGAGGAAACACAAAAGGTTCTGTTCAAACCTTTTAAGGTAATCTGCATGACAATGTACAAAAAGTTCTGCAAAAGCAAGTAATCCTTGCAGATAGGTTTGTCTCAGAATGAAATAAATTAATCTTAACCCTATATCTGACCTAGAGAGGTGATGGAATCTCCATCCCTAGAAGTTTTTAAGTTCCAGCTTGGTAAAGCCCAGGCAGGATGATTAGTTAGGGCTGAACCCACTTTAGGCAGGGGGCTTGATTCAGTGACCTTCTGAGGTCCCTTCCAGCCCTAGGATTCTAAGATTCTATGAACCCACAGCAAAATGGTTAGCCGAACAAGCTGTTAAATCATTTAGCTTCTTCTGTCAGTGAAATGAACCAAAGAACAAGAAATGGAAGAATAAAGTAAAATATTTAACGTCATAATCACAGATCTGTAAACCTGAAATGACTACTTGAAGCTCATATTTGCACTGAATCAACTATGACTACAGAAAGAAAAAGCGTTTTCCCCCCTTATTTAACACATAAAACAGAAGAGAATTAGAGGTAAACGTGATAAGCAATAATCTCACCTTCCTTAAACATCAGCTTCCCAGAAGCATCTGATGTGTAACAGCCAACGTACTCCTGAATGTCAGTGTGTTCATGATTGTTAATCCGCACACAGTGGTTCCCACTAGCAGCAGCCAACCAACGAATTAAACTGGTTTTACCAACTGATGTTTCTCCTTGGATTAGCACCGGGTGAGTCCTTCAAGGATTAGCAAAGTCAATATTTTAGAAGCAGTAGTTTAGCTTGGCTAAGCAAAATATCCTGTACGCATATGAGAAGGCAATAATACATCTGTACTGTTTGAGATTGTCAGAGCCTCATGCAACACATTATCAAAAGGCTACAATTTAGCCTCTCAATGTCTCATTTACATTCACTCATCCAAAAAAAAAAAAAAAAAAAAAATATCGCACAGCCAGCCAGTGTCAAAGCCAGGGCACAATCTAAAATAGCTTTATTCCCATATGCTAACCACTATTCCACACTGCCTCGATTATCGTTTGTGATATCTGAGGCTAGTCTAAATCAGCACTGAAAAACTATTTTTAAAAACAAGCTTTAAAAGGACCTAGGTGAGAATGTATAGGACAAAATTTAGGCTGTTTAAGGACAAAGAAAAGCCGGTTTCATGTCCTCTCAAGCAGGCAGACAACTGGACTACAGTAGAACTTCAGCGATATGAATACCTGGGGAATAGAAGTTGGTTTTAACTCTGAAAGGTTCACAAAATGTTATGACTCTTCTTTCAAAAGTTTAACACTGATCACTGACTGAATACAAACTTTCCTATGAAAAAATGCTTCTTTCCCTTTAATTTTTAGTAGTTTACATTTAACATCAGTACTGTACTAGCTTTTTTATGTTTTTACATTTTTGGCTCTGCTGCTGCTGCCGCTGCCTAATTGTGTACTTCTCACTCCAAATGAGGTGTGTGGTTGACTGCTAAGTTAGTAACTCTGAGGTTTTCTGAACTCACGGTCTAAAGCTGGGCAAAGTGACATGCACACAGTCCCCACAACTGCCAACTACTGGTCAAAAGTCAGACTTGCAAATTGGCATGCAATCCCTACAGTGGGGTCAGGTGTAAAACAGAATTATTCTTTTTAGAAGAAGTATCTCATCAGTTTTAATCTTGATGTACATTCTAATCTATTAAGATTTAAGAGGCAACATTAAAGCCGAGTGGGTGACAAAGTTAATAGAAGTATAGAAATGTAATTAATGGAGGGAGGCAATCTCCTTACACATCAACCTGCATAGCAGAAATGTATACTGTCTTCTTAATTTTGTATTCTGACACAAAACTGAAACAAACGTACCCTGCAGACACAACTCTGACAATGTCTTTCAGATTGAGCTTAACAGAAGAAGTTAGTACATAAGTCTCATCTATCACAGGTTCCTTATCCCCTACTGAAATCCAGTAACCTTCTATCTGTACAGCTCTCCCTCCATGGGGTTCTGGCAGTGGCTGAAACACATTACAGAAAAAACAGATATACACATGCATTTCATATTGTTTTGTAACAACAGCTATTTTTGCATTACTGTAACATCTTCCACAAAGAGCACTTGGCACACATTAACTTAAATTAACAAGAAGTCCTGTGGCACCTTATAGACTAACAGACATTTTGGAGCATAAGCTTTTGTGGGCAAAGACCCGCTTTGTCAGATGCGTAAGATGAACTTAACCTTCAACATTCCTGTGATGTATTATGCCCATTTTCCCATTGTTGACTCCACGTAGGAATAAGTGACTAGTCCAATGTCAAGAGACTGTAGCAGAGCTGTGAACAGATCCCCAAATCCCCTGACTTCCAGTACTCAGCTGTAAAATAAAGTGCTACACTGAAAAATGACTTGTAGGAATTTCTGGAATTGAGGAGATCCAGAAATTTAGACAGCAAACATGGAGCAAACATGTTCCACTTACAAATAGGGGAAGCAGGTTTGCGTAATATTTGTTGGTGTTCAGAACGGATCCAACTCCTTCCTCCGCCCCACCCTTGCCACCTCCCCAAGACTCTGTAAAGGAGCGCGGGCTCTGGACCGCAGCAGATGTTGTGAGGTGCTGGCTCTAGACTGGGGCAGGGAACAATGTATGGGAAGAGGTGTAGGGCTTGGGGCTGGGCCAGGGATGAGTTCCTCCCCTGCATCTCCAGCCACTACTTCAGAATTAGAGTCATCAGCACTGAAGCTGGTCTGCTCATACCCTGAAAATTGGCCAAGATTCAGTCACAGACAAGTTCTTCACATCCTTTCAATGTTTTCAAATGAAAGAACAAGTCAACTAGGAAAACTTCATGATTAAGCCATACAGTTCAAAGTAAATAAACATTATCGGAAACAAACATTAGGATAAATATTAATTTTTAGTATTTTAGATCTTTTAAAAGCATTGAAGTGTGGCCAAAAGAAAATTCATATAAAAACAGTCTCTGATAACACAAATATTCAGAAGTTCCCACCTGCTTAAGGAGGCTTTTGATATTGCCAGAGACAATATTCTGGCAAATTAGCTTCTGAACTATTGGGTGAGAAACTCTGTCAAGCTGCGTCAGGAAGCCCAAGCAAAAGCCCTGAAAGAATAAAGTTGTTTTTTATTGTGAAGTGACAATTTAATGTTTAATTTTTAAGGCATTGGTTGATATCTGATGCCCTTAGAAAATGTGATTTTCTAGTAATCCTTTATCTGAGTAGATTTTGTAATGAATATACACACTTAGGAATAAAACTGTACACAAAGATCATTACCTCATACAGTGAGCGCTGTATGTTATTACATGGATTAGATGCTGCAAATCTCAAAGCCCTGCAAAGTGTACGAAGGCTGTAATGAGGTCTATGGCCAGTCCCATCCATCAGTTTTGTTTCGGACTCCTTTCTCACAGATAAATAAAAGCTACAAAAGAAAGAGTTAAAACACTTATGTTTATTTCATGGTTGCTGTAGAGTTAATTTCTAGCATCAAAACATCACCCTGAAGGATTTAATCTCTGTACAGGAACATTCAAAATAGCCTCTGCCTTCAACTCTTTCCTCAGAAGGCATAAATTGAATTCACTGCACACTGTTGCAATAGCGCCGACTCCAGCATGCACTGAAGTCCAGAAAGTCAAGAACAAACTATTAGGGTGCGTCTACACTAGGAAACTCCGCCATGAAGCCACTGAGACCCCATGCCCGTCCCAGGCTGGGATGAAGGAGGAGGGTTGGTCAGATGCGTGTCAATGCGCTGACTGTCAAACAATAATACGAATGAAATCTGATGCCAGTACAACTAAATGTTAAAAGATGCCAGCTCGGATGTCACCCGGATAAACAAGGTACAAGATACCAATTGAGCGATTTGGGTTGGGTCGATAAGTTGGCTACCAAAAGAAAATTACACTGAACACATATAGATCAAAAAGTGCCTTGGGTGGTGCTGGAGTTATACGGAGTGGATAGCAGATTGATACGGTTGTTGAAAAATATCAATGATAATGCGGAGGCAGCGGTGAGAACACACGGAGAGTTGGAAAGTTGGTTTAAAACAAGTAGAGGTAGAAGACAAGGAGATCCAATATCACCAAGTATCTTTATCGCACATCTGGAGAGAGCGATGGACAAAATCAAGGAAGAGAGAGAATGGATATCTGTGCACAGGAAAAGAATTAACAACTTGAGGTTCGCGGATGATATAGTTATCATTGAGGAAGATGAGGAGAAGCTAGCGAAAACAGCGTAGGTGTTAAAGAAGGGAAGCGGTACGGACTGATTATGAACATCAATCAAACAAAAACAATGGTATTTGGAGATAAGGACATAGGAAGGAAGATCAGTGTCGAAGGTATTGAACTAGAAAATGTAGACAAGTTCACATATCTAGGGAGCACCATAACATATGATCCAGACTGTAAGAAGGAACTAGCAACTAGAAAAGTGAAAGCAAGAGAGAGTCTGAAGGCGATGGATAAGATCTGGAAAAGCAAAGCAATTAGCTTAAGAACAAAACGGAGTGTCTTGAAAACATGTATTCAGCAGCATGTTGTACAGATGTGAGACATGGGTGATAACGAAAGATTCGAAAAGAAGAATATTGGCGTTCAAAAGGAGTTATAGAAAGATTCTGAGAATAGGATGGATGCAGAAGGTCACCAATGAAAAATTATATAGGAAGATACAGCCGAAAGAGAACCTGCTGCAGAAGGTTATAAAATGGAAGCTACAACTATTTGGACATATTTGCAGAATGAACGATGAACGAAAAATCAAGACCCTAGTATTCGGCATAATGGATGGGTCGAATAGGAGAGGCAAACCCCACAGAGACTGGATAGATGATGTAGTAGATTGGTGCGGAGCTAGTCTACAGAAACTAAGCCACTTTGCATTGGATAGGGAAAGATGGAAGGAAATAGTGAGAGAGGCATCAGACACTAACGGGCACTGAGCCCATGGTTATTGATGTTGATGTACACTAAGAACTAATTTTGAAGTTAGGCACTATTTCAAAGTAGCCAGCAGAGGGTCCACACACATTTTTCCCTTACTTCAAAGTTACCTTTGAAGTAGAGAGCCCAACTTCAAAGTCCTTACTCCATTCCCGGGAATGTAGGGTGTGTGTAGATGCTCAACTTGGAAGTTGTTTACTTCGATGTACAAAAACGTTATTTTTTTAGTGTAGACACGTCCTTAATGTTTTAAATGAGACATTTAGATTGTCCCAAAAAATGGGTCTGTGGACATTTAAAACACTGGTTACAACATGTCTGCTCTAGGAGGAAAGAGATTTTGTGACATGAAAACATCTCCACAAGTGACACACACACATATAGTTTGAAGGAGATATCCCATCTAACCTCCCAGAGAAAGGAAAAGACTGCTGCTATAATCCCCTCTAACTGGCAATGTCATTTTGTTTTGGAGTGGGGACAGAAGAAAGGAAGATAACAGCAACAAAAGAACACATAAAAACCACCCGAGAATAGGGAGGTTGGGTGTCATTCTTCAAGAACCTAAGGCGAGGAAGGTTAATAGATAATAAATAGTAGTCTGTAATTACGTATTTTCTTTTATGGCTTATTCCAGTGAGGTGTCATAAAAATACGAACATGACTTACTTCATGATTCCTTGTACGGTGTTTTTGCTCACATTCAAGCCTTTCAGATAGTCCGTGATAAGAATCAACAAGTCTCCTTCGTTCTGCAGTTCTTCTACATAAAGTTCAGTAAACCTAGGAGAAAAATTAAGCTATAATACTTAAGGCAAAATTTCATTAAATACTGATTAATAGCTCACAAAACTGAACACCAAAGATCTACTACATATTTAAGAGAGTTTGTGCGTGTCTGCCTGTGACTCCATTTGCTCAAGAACTCCTCTGAAATGGTAAAAATTTGGTACACAGCTTCCTCTTATCCTCACTTAAAGCAAGGTTAGGGTTTGATTGTGTCAGGAAAAAGGAATATGCCTGGAATGTGATTGTTTTCCATAGTATGGAAAGGAAGACCAAGGACGGGGTAGGGCCATTGCTCAGTGAGGAGGGAGAAACAGTAACGGGGAACTTGGAAATGGCAGAGATGCTTAATGACTTCTTTGTTTTGGTCTTCACAGAGAAGTCTGAAGGAATGCCTGACATAGTGAATGCTGGTGGAAAAGGGGTAGAGTTAGTTTTTGAAATAAAAAAAGAACAAGTTAAAAACCATTTGGAAAAATTAGATGTCTGCAAGTCACCAGGGCCTGATGAAATGCATCCTAGAATCCTCAAGGAGCTGACAGAAGAGGTAGCTGAGCCGTTAGCTCTCATTTTTTGGAAAGTCATGGGAGACAGGAGAGATTCCAGAAGACTGGAAGAGGGCAAATATAGTGCCAATCTACAAAAAGGGGAACAAGAACAACCCAGGAAATTACAGGCCAGTCAGCTTAACTTCTGTGCCAGGAAAGGTAATGGAGCAGGTAGTTAAGGAAGTCATCTGCAAGCACTTGGAAGGTAGTAAAGTGATAGGGAACAGCCAGCATGGTTTTGTAAAAAACAAATCATGTCAAACCAACCTGATAGCTTTTTTTGACACGATAACGAGACTCGTAGATAAGGGAGAAGCAGCGGATGTGGTATACCTAGACTTTAGTAAAGCATTTGATACGGTCTCACGTAATATTCTTATCGACAAACCAGGCAAGTCCAACTTAAATGGGGCTGCAATAAGGTAGGTGTATAACGGGCTGGCTAATCGTACCCAAAGGGTAGTTGTTGATGGTGCTCAATCCTGCTGGAAAAGCATAACAACAAGTGGGGTTCCGCAGGGGTGTTTTGGGACCAGTTCTGTTCAATATCTTCATTAATGATTTGGATATTGGCATAGAAAGTACGCTTATTAAGTTTGCAGATGATACCAAGCTGGGAGGGGTTGCAACTACCTTGGAGGATAGAGTCATAATTCAGAATGATCTAGATAAATTGGAGAAATGGGCTGAAGTAAACAGGATGAAGTTTAATAAAGATAAATGTAAGGTGCTGCACTTAGGAAGGAATAATCCATTTCACACATACAGAATGGGAAAAGAGTCTAGGAAGGAGTACAGCAGAAAGGGATCTAGGGGTTCTAGTAGATCACAAGTTAAATATGAATCAACAGTGTGATGTTGTTGCAAAAAAAGCAAACATGATTCTGGGATGCATTAGCAGGTGTGTTGTGAACAAGACACGAGAAATCATTCTTCCGCTCTACTCTGAGCTGGTTAGGCCTCAGCTGGAATATTGTGTCCAGTTCTGGGCACCCCAATTCAAGAAAGATGTGGAGAAATTAGAGAAGGTCCAGAGAAGAGCAACTAGAATGATAAAAGGTCTGGAGAACATGACTTATGAAGAAAGGCTGAAAGAACTGGCCTTGTTCAGCTTGGAAAAGAGAAGATTGAGGGGGGACATGATAGCGGTTTTCAGATATCTTAAAGGGTGTCATAAGGAGGAGGGAGAAAACTTGTTCTTCTTGGCCTCTGAGGAGAGAACAAGAGGCAATGGACTTAAGCTGCAGCAAGGGAAGTTTAGGTTGGACATTAGGAAAAAGTTCCTAACTGTCAGGGTGGTCAAGTACTGGAATAAGTTGCCAAGGGAGGTTGTGGAATCTCCCTCGCTGGAGATATTTAAGAACAGATTAGATAGATGTCTATCAGGGACGGTGTAGATAGTGGTCGGTCCTGCCGTCGGGGCAGGGGACTGGACTCAATGGCCTCTCGAGGCCCCTTCCGGTCATAGTGTTCTATGAAAGGAGCTGCTAGGAGGGCAGTTACACTACAGCGTGAGCAGATGGGCGCAGGCACACCAGTAAGACAGTAGCTGGTTGAAGGAAGGGCGCTGAATGTTGCTGGCCACAGTTTAGTTCCCATGCTGGTGTGCTAGGCATGCTTATCTGTTGTATCCCCCCTGGCCCACCACTACCCTGTGCTGGCCCCCAGTCCCCTGAGCTCAGGGCTGTCCTTACAAATTATGGGGCCCTACACAACTGAGGTCCCTACCAGCTTCTGCTGATTTCCAGGTGCTCCTCTCCCCTCCCTCCTCTCCTGCAAGGACCTGGGGCTTCCCTCCCACTCCCCCCATGCGGCTCCTGAACCCCGACCTTCTGCTCTGAGCCTTCCCCACCTCCCAAAGCCCCACACTGAGGTCTCCTGCACCAACTCCCTGCCTTCTATCCCAACTCCAGCACTTCCACTCCCTGCTCTGAGCGCCTCCCCTGCACCGCCCACCACATGTCTCCCAGACTCAAGCCCTGACTCTGGCATACCCAGCCCCTGGCCTGAGCCTCCGCCACACCGCCCAGTCCCCTGGCCTGGGCCCTCTATCCTCTGCCCTGATTCCTGTACCTGCCACCCCCTTTCCCCTCACACACCCAATCCCTTGTATTCAGTCCCCCAACCCCTGCCCTGAGCCTTCCTCCACACCTCACAGACCCTGCTATGATTCCTGCACCCCCCAAACTTCCAGACCCCTGCCCTAAGCCCCTCCTTAAGTACCCGAACAACTTTGAGTGAATGCATAGTATAGCACAAGCAGCAAATCAAATATGGGTTTTGCCAACATCAAGATATACTTACTTGATATACAAATTTTGACTGACCTGAAAAATTCGTACCTAACTACAGGCAAATTATTACATTGCTTAAGTACAAAGTATTAATATGCATATTGGTTTATACAGTCTACCAACTTACATTCACCCTACAAGAAACATGCTTCTAAAGGGAGTTTGCAGTACACAGTTCCAAACGGCAGTTACTGAAAATAAATCATTGGCGTAGCAAGGCAGCCTTTGAATATGGGCTCTCTATCACACAACTCTATTCCACTCCTCAGCTGTGAAACAAATCACATACCCAGTTTTGAGAGAGAACAAAAATTGGGTAACTGGGCAACAAAATGGCAGAAGATATTCAATGTTGATAAATGCAAAGTAACACTCATTAGAAAGTATAATCCCACATATTGTATATATTAAAATGAGGCCTAAATTAGCTGTCACTACTCAAGAAATATCTTGAAGTCATTGTGGACAGTGAATGAAAACATCCACTCAATGTGCAGAGGCAGTCAAAGCAGCTACACTAGCAGCAAAGAATCTACTTTAAATTTAGCTGCTGAAATGATCTTCTAACCACTCCAATTTACATTTAAGGAATAACTCCTAAACAATTACCAAACCAGCTCTTTAGGTTCTGCATCTGCAGTACAGCAGTTTCCTCCAGCTACTCAATCAGCAGCCTTAACTATCCTATAACATACATGTCTCAAAATGTCTATCTCCCAGGTCTTCAAACAAGGGCACTGCACCATTCATGCTGAATCATGAGGCTAATCAAATTTCAAAACAAAGAGCTGCTTAACTATTTTACAGTCCATTCTTTTTTTCTACCTGTTTCTTATTCCTGGAGGTAGATTTCTCTTTCCAATATCCGTAGCTGGATTCATGCAGGCAAACAAGCGAAAATCAGGGTGACGCATCAGAGGTTCTAAAAAGAAAAAGATGTTTCATTTCTACTCTCAAACACAGAAATGCAAATAAAAATGCTACAATGTAAAGCATTAACTTCCTGGTTAATCCAAGATAGTTTAAATCCCTCCTTTGGATCACTAATCCATTGTTACCTGAACGCCACTGTTAAAAGCTTTCAGTGATTCACCCAGTCCTGAGGAGTTAAAATATGTCTAAAACAGTGGGATAATGAGCACTACAGAGATAGGAGTTTCTGAAATGCAATAATACGTTGCACATTTTAATCCATGTAGACTCCGGAAGTGTCTACTAACTAGTTCCCTGAGCACCTTAACCCAGCAGAGGTCACGCAGGTAGGGAAGTTTCACCTAATAAGCCAGGGGCAAAGCCAAGAACTGAACCCAGGTCAGAGTCACAATCCAATACCCTGTAGACTACATAGTCTATCCAATGTACTGAGTTTCTTCTACATCACACATGAAGACATGAAATATCGCTTCAGGGTTTTCAGATACCTGTTCAGAAGAGGGGCTAACAAACAAGAACAGCAGCAATTTTTGCAGAATGAATACACTGGAGCTTTGGTGTAAGTACAGTGTTCTGCTCTCACATGAACAGGGGAAGTCATACTGGCAGTGCATTTCTCTTTCATCCCTTGTAGGGGAAAGATTTTGCAGTGATTATTTTACGCCACATGGGAACAAGAGTTGGCCAATTCAAATGACTCTGATGCTACAGAATGGCAAGAGGGACCGTAAAGTAAACTGGCAGCTACATTTTGCATGAGTTGATGTTTGCACAGTCTTTGGTTATAACACAACATCATATTGCTGTAATGTAATCCAGAGGTGATACAACTTTAATCAGGTACCACCCACTTTAGGAAAGATGTGAAAAAACAAGAGAGTCCAGAAAAGTGTGAAAAAAGAAAATTTATAGAAACCAGAACTGAACATTTTATTCAAGATGTGCAAGTACCACAGATGTATATAGATAAAATATAGTGGCATTGTGGCGTTTACTGTCTTATTATGCACCCTCTCCCTAATGTTTCCTAGTGACATCAAGATTTCTTTGAGTGTTAATAGATAATTTAGCCCTATGATTCTGTATATATTGTGTTTACGTGTTATATTTTCCAATATGCAATACTTTGCATTTATCAGCTCAGAGTTTCATCTGGTGGGTGGGTGGTTTTTTGCCCAGTTATCCAGTTTTGTGAGAGTAAAGCTTTATAGAGTTTTTTTGGACTTATCAAATAATTCTATATTCTCTGCAAACTTTGCCACCTTACTGTCTATACCTTTTCCCAGATCACTTGTGAATACATTGAACAGCACTAGTTGCAGTACAGTTCCTATTTAGCTCTCTTCATTGTTAAAAACAGACCATTCGTTCCTACTCTTTGTTTCCTGCTTTTAATGCATTATTGATCCATGAGATGACCTTCCTCTTATCCCATGACTGCTTAGTTTGCTTAAAAGCCTTAGGGATGGACCTTATCAATGGCTCTCTTAAAAGCCAAGTACACTATATCCACTGGATCACCCTTGTCCACATCTGTTGATCCTCACAGAACTCTTAACAGATTGGTAAGGAATGATTTCCCTTTACAAAAGCCATGGTGACTCTTCCCCAAATTGTGTTGATTTATTCTTTAATATAGCTCCAACCAATTTGCCTGGTACTAAGTCAGGTTTATTGGCCTGTAGTTGCCAGGATCACCTCTGGAGCATTATTTAAAAGTTGTCATCACATTGGCTATTCTCCAGCCACCTTATGCAGAAATTGATTGACAAGATAGGTTATGTACCATGTGACAAAAATTAACTGGTCTATTAATCCTTTGCAAGTGAAATTTAGATTAGATACTAGGAAAAGCTTTCCAACTATAAGGGTAGATAAGCTCTAAGAGAGAGACTTCCAAAGGAGATTTTTAAGAACAAGTTGGATGAGCACATGTCAGGAACAGCCTAGGTTTACTTGGCCGTGCCTCAGAGCAGAAGACTGGATCTCAAAGTGTCCTGAGGTCTCTTCCAATTCAACAATTTTATGGTTACGTTAATTTGTAGCTGGCAAGAGAATACACGTTTTTGGTCTTAAACACCCAGTCTCATCCTTCCAGGAAAACAAGAAAAAAAAGCATTTGTGGACACAGCTGCTATTTGGACATTCTGAAAGAGTAAACACCACAACAGGACCCCAAGGTTGCAAATAAGACAACAAAAGAGACCTGAGCATTTTCTTCATTCAAAGGGGTGGGTTTACCTCACGATCACTTCTGCCACACCTTGTTATTCAAGTCCTGATCTTGGCTAAACAATGGCAGTTAAGCTTCTTTACCAACCAGGTACACAGAATTCAGTGTCATCAGCACCCTGGTGTCACTGCCCTCCAAATCATCATCCTGCCCCCCAACTTGGCTTACAAAACACAATTATTAACACTGTTGCCAGACACCAAAATACAGGCTGAACCACTCTAATCCAGCACTCTCTGGTCTGGCACCATCCATGGTCCAGCATGATAGCTGACCATACCCATGGTAAGTAGACATCCGGCTAAGCTTCCCACAGCCTCAAAGATTGTTTACCACCACCAGTCGTGGCTCTCAGCATTCTGTGCTGTTATGTAGCTCTAATTTACCCCTAAACATCTTCTCAGAGCCAGGTAAGGAGCGGAAATGTTGGCAGTGCTGCTGGACAACACTGACCTCCCATGGTTCGGCAAATTCTCTGGCTCAACATTGATCAAGTCCTGAGAGTGCTGGACTAGAGAGGTTCACCTGTACAGCAAACAATCATACTAATATTACCTGTGTCTCCTCTGTCTAGTAAAACCAGCGAGCCAGATGATCCTTCTAGTAAGCCACTCAGGCATTCTAAAGTCTCTGCAGCAGCCAAATTAATCTCATCCAGTAAAATCCACTCTCCTTTCTTCACCGTCTGGGCCAGAGTACCCTAAAAATGGACCAATTCAATGTTAGCTGTTGTACCATTGAAGATATATGTAACATCTGCTGAGGCTGTAAACACAAAATTACACCCTATCTTGTAATCTCTAGATTGTCTACATGAACGAAAAAATCAAATTCCACTTCAGCAAGCAATTAGTAGGCAAAGAAAAAAAAAAAAAAAGCATCAGACAACTGGTTTTTTTACTCTCCTTGGTTAGAGATCACTTTTTCTGCAACCTTCAAAAAGTTACTCTAACTTGCTCTTGGACACTCATTTCTAGCAGAGTTAAATTTTTGTGGTTTGTGCATGAGCATTAATTAGACTGTAGCATATTTATTATCGTGCTGCCCAGGCACTGGTGTCAGGAATGCTATAGAAATGAATCAATTTTCTGTTTTACTGTAATGTCAACCTTGTAAAAACTATGGTCATTTGTTCCTCAGCCAACAGTATGCACTGTTAACTGAAAACCTATTAGACCAAGCAGAACATTTTTCAGCAAATTTTTGTTTAAATGACTTGTCAAGAATTTAGATAACTCAAATAGACCTTTTATGTGCGATGTCAAGTTACTAAAATTAAAAGGATCATCTAAAATATCAAAATGGATTTGGGAAATTATAACAATAGAAAACCTAACATAGTTCTCCTGAACTATTTATACAAGTCTTTGTATGTACTTTAATCTTAACTTTATATTTTTATCTTATGTAGAAATCCAGTGGAAGAACTTCATGGAGTCATTTGAACCTCAAATTTTCCTGATGTTGTTTTCCTGTTCTCCCTGTGCACCACTATAGAGGGCATGAAGATGATTCATATTCTTGTGTCAAAGCAAGTATAGCTTTCTCAGACCATCAGTACGTTTCTTGTTAACCAAATAAACCATACTCTCTAGCCATCGCAGACGCATGAAAAATAGTGCATCCAAGTCCACACTTTCACTGTTTGTAAACTTTTGCATAATAGAAAATTGGTTAAGTGCTCTTGTAACTGTTAAGTACTCCTCCCTCCCCCGCCTTCCTAGCCCCAGGTCATAACGCAAATATTTAAATACCTCTACAAATGCAAACATCAAAGAATTTTCTGTCATTTTCATCTGTTGATGTGCATGGTTCAGTCTAAGTCCAAATGCTTCCCACTTTTCTTTTAGTTGTGAGACTAGAAACAAAATAAATTTGATTTTTTTTTTTAGCATTAGAATGATAACATAAAACACACAAACTATGTTTCTTGATAATATTCCAGTACTCTTACCCAGCCATCATAATATTTTGGTTTCTCAACAAGTGGTCACTGCCACATAACATCACAATCTCTGACATGGATAGCTTTGGAAATTTATTTTCTATTGTGCATTACTTTTCATTTGCATTTACACTTTACTCACTTTTTGTTTTGTCTCTGAGGATTATTAAAAATGGTCTTTAACATTCCCCTGAAAAATGCTCACCTCTGTGTCAGCTTGTGGCTTTTTAAAAAAAAAAAGTACCTGAATACCTAAAGAGAACCAGTTCAAGAAAGGGCTAGAAAATTTACATAATGAATTCCGTTTACCTCACAGTGAAAAAGTTATTATATGTCTTAGTATGGTACTTATGAGCCCTAGTCACAAACTAGGATTCTGTATTACTCAGCGCAGCACAAAAATAGAACAAAAAATGGTCCATATCTCTGAAGCCTTACCATGTAAATGTAAGGCCAAAAAAAAAAAAAATTGACAGATGGGCCCACACAAGGAAGCCAAAAGACATCGCTCAGCATGATGAAGTGCACAAAGTGAGGGTGGTCACTTTTGGGTGGGGTGGGGGGCATAAAATTTCATAAGGGGGGGGGGGACACAGCACGATTGGCTGCTGAGTCTCAGGCTCATCCATCTCACTAAAAATGCTGAGATACATTGCTGTTTTTCTGTAAAATGTATTCATATTTATTTACCAATTACAGTTTTTACATTCTACCTATTTTATTCTACATTCAAAAAGGGTTTTTTTTCATATGAACATAATCTAAATGTCCATCTGGATTACATCAGACTGGTTGGGGAGGGGGGGCGATAGGGGCTGCTAATTGCAGGGACGGAAAGTGGGGCCTGATGTAAAAAGTTTGTTCACCCCTGTGATAAGCAATAGTCTGAGCATACCAGTGGCCTCTGGTGAAGACAAACCATTTATGTTTGATGCACTAGAAAAGGGGAAACTCAGTGGACAGATGCAAAGAGAGGGGGTGACCTGGCCGAAGCGACAGGATTGGAGAATGATCATTACAGCAGCATTCTGAATACATAAGAGTGAGGCAATATTGTGTTAGTCATGGCCTGAGATGATGAAGATTTAGAAACTGGTAAGATTTAGAAACTGTTGTCTGCTTTGTGCAACAAGTCACTGTTAATCGTCAGTGTTTGCTTTCACTGAATTCTTACCTGATGAGTTTTCTTTTGCTTCCTTTTTCATGGCTGATTTGTGAACATGCTGCATTAATTTGAGTAAATCATGCCAACGTTTCTGTCTGTAACACATCTGGATGTGACCCAAGAAAGTCTGATTTTGCTTCCTGGAAAACGTCTGAGAGAAGAGCTCCTCAAAAGCCTCTCGTAAGGGCAGCCAAATCAATTTATTGTCCACTGGCTTATAGCTGGGCAGAACCAAGAGAGACATTAGTTACTTGCCAAATGGCCAAGTGGTAGCTCCCACCAGCTCCCGTGAAATTTGTGTGAGTGTGAAATTTGTGTGTGACAAAGTGTGAGCCCCTGAACTGAAGATGTTTGAGACCATGCAGAAATCCAGAACAATTATAAACTAGCATCTTATTTGCTTATTAGATTTGAAATGGCATATGTATACTTGCTCCTTAGAAAGCGATTTTATACAAACCCTGCTGCAGTAACAGGCAATTCATCCTTCCTACTGAGACCAAATACCTACTAGCTATTTTGCTAACTGTATGTACTGGGTAATTATGCCCCCCCAAAGCAGCTGTGCATTGCACACTTGTTCACAGAATTTAGTTGGGCCATTTAAGAGCACAAGCTCTAGACTGCTAGTCATGATAGCGGGGCTCTTATTCAATGAAACATCTCCCTGGTTACTCATTTCTATGAGTTACCTTATAATCAAATATGCTTGAATAAGAGCCTGCACTGACATCTTTTCAATTGTTTGTGTCAACTAATTCAACGACTCACCCTCCAAGCAGATCTGCAGTGTCACTCTGTTGGTTCATATTGATCACCCTCAGATGATGTCCTTGACGCAAAACAAAATGAAGTCATCATTCATGTATTTCTATTGCCTCTGCACAAAGTATAATATTCATACTGTATTTTACCTGTAATATGAGCAAGGTATTGGACAGTTGAGGTTTTGCCAGTTCCTGTTTCACCCACTAACAGCACAGGCTCTCCTCTGTCAACACACACAGCCAGCTGTTCAATCAATACTGAAGACGGGCGTGTGGCAGCAAAAGTTTGCTTTTCCCTGCCAAGCCAGAGAAAGCAGCTGTTAAGGACAAGATCCCTCAAGAAACTCTCACTTCAATTTTTTCCCCCCACTTAGCATTGCAACTAAAGTTTTGACTTTTAAATGTGAAGATATGTCTAACAGAAACAGTTCTGAGATATGAGTTTAGGTACCAGATTAGACATGTTAGTTTTTTTTTTTCTATTTACAGCTCAGAAATTTAGGCTTTTACGTTACATTATTGATTTTCTTTTAAAAAAAAAAAAAAGGGGGGGGGGGGTGGGGGAGGGAATTCTCACAAGAAACCTTGGTTTTTACACTTCCCTCTTCCCTACCAGCTGAGTGACTATCAACAAAGCAGCTTTCAGTGTTGCATCCTGCAAATGCTCTGTGAAGTCAGAGTTGCTGTTGCCACCACCCAACAGCTTATCATAAGGGTAATAACATTTCCAGCGCAAGCCTTATGTCAGGATATTCTAATTTGAAAAGTGCAGAGAATCTCTATCCTTGGTTTGTTAGAGATCTCATGCTGACATCTCAGTCCCAATAGAAGATTTTGGTATCAAAAACAGACAGCCTTATTCTTTTGCTTAAAATGATGTTGACAGACTACTTGAAAAGGCAGCTTTTATGCTTTAGGTTTCATTCATTCAATTCCAATATCAAAATGTATAGCTCCCAAGGAAAAAAACATACAGGAAGGGGGAGCTATAATCACCTTTACCTTTGTGTAAGAAGTGTCTGAGTTTGCTTCCGCAAGAGCTGCACTCTTCCCACAATGACTTCATGTTCCCTTATTCGAATCTCTGGTTTGTGAAGCTGACAGTAAAACTCTGCCTGCATAGAAAGCATTATTACTCCCACTGGCTATGTCTACACTACCACCCTCCTATGGAGGGAGGATGGCAAGTAGCGTGTTGGGAGTTTACTAATGAAGTGCTGGGCTGCATACGCAGTACTTCATTAAGCAAATTCCGCCCCATCCCCCTGCAGCAACTTCAAAGTTTTAAACTTCAAAGTACTGGCTTGTGTCTAGCCGTGGCTCACCCGCCGGTACTTTGAAGTGCCAAGGCAACGTCCAAGTCCCTTTACCCCTCAAAAGCCAT
Source organism: Carettochelys insculpta (assembly GCF_033958435.1). Classification (NCBI taxonomy): domain Eukaryota; kingdom Metazoa; phylum Chordata; order Testudines; family Carettochelyidae; genus Carettochelys; species Carettochelys insculpta. The sequence goes on along the minus strand of NC_134139.1, from coordinate 140,153,000 downwards.
GTCCACACGTGCACGCTACTTTGAAGTAGCGGCACTAACTTCGAAATAGCGCCCGTCACGGCTACATGCGGCGGGCGCTATTTCGAAGTTAACTTCGACGTTAGGCAGCGAGACGTCGAAGTCGCTATCCTCATCAGGAGATGGGGATAGCGCCCTACTTCGACGTTCAACGTCGAAGTAGGGACCGTGTAGTCATTACGCGTCCCGCAACTTCGAAATAGCGGGGTCCGCCATGGCGGCCATCAGCTGAGGGGTTGAGAGACGCTCTCTCTCCAGCCCCTGCGGGGTTCTATGGTCACCGTGGGCAGCAGCCCTTAGCCCAGGGCTTCTGGCTGCTGCTGCTGCAGCTGGGGATCTATGCTGCATGCACAGGGTCTGCAACCAGTTGTCGGCTCTGTGGATCTTGTGTTGTTTAGTGCAGCTGTGTCTGGGAGGGGCCCTTTAAGGGAGTGGCTTGCTGTTGAGTCCGCCCTGTGACCCTGTCTGCAGCTGTGCCTGGCACCCTTATTTCGATGTGTGCTACTTTGGCGTGTAGATGTTCCCTCGCAGCGCCTATTTCGATGTGGTGCTGCGCAAAGTCAAAGTTGAACATCGACGTTGCCAGCCCTGGAGGACGTGTAGACGTTATTCATCAAAATAGCCTATTTTGATGTTGCTACATCGAAATAAGCTACTTCGATGTAGGCTTCACGTGTAGACGTAGCCAAAGAGAGTTAGACGCGAGCCGGTATGAAGTTACCACGGGGGGAATTTGCTTAATGAAGTGCGGCGTATGCAGCACAGCACTTCATTAGTAAACTCCCAACACCCTACTTACCATCCTCCCTTCAAAGAAGGGTGGTAGTGTAGACAAGCCCACTGTGTATCATAATTCTGCCCAATACTTTATGCAAAGAACATACGCTGAACATTTTTCTCTTTATCAAATTTAATTGCAGAACAAGCTCATTTGCTGAAGAACACTTTGTATTTTGCATCATCATCACTTAGAAGATTTTAGACTCAAAGTTCCACCCCTTCACCCGAACGGCCTCTTTTCCACTGGGCAAGTACTGGTTTCTCTCTGTACTTTCTATGGAACAGATATCATTATGACTGCATTTTGTTAATCTTCTTGTTAATGAAACCTGTATCAGAATTCAGTTAGTTTAACCTATGCTCTGTTGAAGCAGGAAAACAAACAGCTTTTTGGGCAAGACAGAAAATACACTTTACACAGAGGCACAGAGTGGGATGTCTGTCTCAAAAGGATATTCATGGCACAGTTACCGATTCTTCCTTAAATAATGGGAAGGAAGGAAGGAAGTAAACAAACACCTGTAGATATTTGGATTTTTTCCCCTTTCTAGTGTTTTCCTTCATTAAAGAAGGCTGCAAAGAAAGGATATGGTCATCTTTGGGGTAGATGACGGAGGTAAGAAGAGAGAACGTTTACATTTTTATCTGACAGTTATATAAGTTACCCAAGTTAACTGTAAGGCTGGGTCTACACTAGAGAGTTTTGTTGACAGAAGGGTTCTGTTTCTTTTGACAGATTCTCGACAGAACTCTGCATTTGCCTTGACAGTACTATTCCTCAAAAATTTGAGGCACAACAATCTCTCGACGGAGTTCTGACAGAGTACTTCTGGTTGCTGGGCAGCCCTCTTTGCAGAGCTGCCATTCCGCTTTCTGGCACCAGAGGGCAGTGCAATCTGGAAGCTCTCTGTTGACAGAGCAAATTGTGTGTAGATGCAATCTGCTGACAGAGGTTCCCTTGAGATTTCCCTGTCAACAGTAACTTCTGTCGACAGATGCTTCTAGTGTAGACATAACCTAAGCGAAAGACTAAAGGAAACAAACACACTTTCCATTTGTTTTGTGCATCTCACAATGCTGGTCAACTTCATTGTTTTGCTCACGGTCACCTGTCCTTTGTTTCTCAAGTATTAGCATAAAAATGACAACAGCACACTGTACTAGAAGGGAGTTCACCCATATACTTTTTCCCAGGCTCTTTCAAGAGGCTGTTTACCAGAAACATTAGCTGCAAAAGATGAATCTATAACTGGAGATTAAGAAAGCCATAAAAAACACAGACAGGAAGTGGAGGAGGGGGCCCAGTATGTTAGGTACTGCTGCTCAAAGGTCATTCTAAACATCAGCTGAACAGCAGAAAAGAAATGAATTTTAAGATTTTTGTCTAAGTATTGGGCCTGGCTATTATTATTAATCATTTCCAAAAAATTCAAACATTCTTACATACGCACATTTTCAAACTACATCTACCCTAAAGAGCTAAAGAAGAATTCATGCAAGAATTCTGCTTGCAAATGAATGACCACTTTTACTTATGCCTGTACATATGAAATTAAATGGCTTCAGTCAGTCATCTTTCACTTTTTACTTATTGAACAATTTAGAATATTTTAAATAAAGGGCACACTAATCATTACTCAATATACCTTCTTCTTGGAAATGTTTAGTTTGCTTCCAATAACTTCTGCCATTTTCTGCCTGCTCCCTTGCTCAGACAGCATAGCTGTGAAACAGTCTAATGCCTATACAGGAAAAAAAAATCTTCAGTTAATATGACATAAATTGACTGAAATCACACCACCACTTTTGGTACCCTGGGACTAATCCAGAGCCCACTGAAGTCAGTGGATTCTTTTCATTCAACTTTGGATCTGACTGCATGAGTCTAACCATATAAAGTTCAAAAAGAAACAATAAAACCCCTCCAGATACTTAAACAAAATTCTATACCTGATCAACAGAACTTTAGAATCTTCCTTTAGCATCTCCTCATGGTGTCAAAAGATACCATACCCTAAAGCTACCTCTGATGCAGGATTGGACGATACGAGTTCTGAACTAAGCCAGGGGGAGAGATAGCTCAGTGGTTTGAGCATGGGCCTGCTAAACCCAGGGCTGTGAGCCCAGTTCTTAAGGGGACAATTTAGAGATCTGGGGCAAAAAAAGATTTAAAAAAGAGGGATGGTGCTTGGTCCCGCCAAGAGGGCAGGGGACTGGACTGGACGACCTCCCAAGGTCCCTTCCAGCTCTATGAGATGTGTATCTCCATTCATTTATTTATATTTAGGTTCATATACAGTAGGGAGAAGTTCCATATTTGGAGAAAGAAAGTCATTTGTGATCATCTGCCAAAAAATATGTAATTTAAAATGGCTGAGGGATTAGGAATGTTAGAGTAAGTTTTGTAGTGGAAAAGCAGAGCTGAGTTTCAAAAGCATGTAACAAATAGCATCATCCCCACATACATGGTCACATACCCAAAGAAGCATACAATAAATTTAATAGACATATGAAATAAAATTATAACAGGCCTACTACTGAATTATTTGCCCACAAATCCCACTCCCAAGAACTTATTCTAACTTTGCACTCTTTTGGTAGCTTCAAAGAGCAATTAATCTTTATTTTTTAAATGAGTCGGGAAATGAATGTTTATGATTTAAATGTTATATTAGGGAGAGGGAGAGGAAGAGGGAGAGGGAGGTATGTTTCTGTCACCACCTCCAGTCAAGGGCTTGTAGGGTTCAGAAAAAAAACCAAACAAACAGTCCTGAGTTGTCCAGTAAGCTATTCTAGATATAAGCAACACAGCTTTCAAGTCTCAGCAATGCCAAAAATAATTTTGTCATCATGGGAGAGGGAAGATCAGCTTTTTCCTGGTGAGTTCAGTGTTTGCACCTCACCCTGGAGGTATCCCAGACTGTCAGATTTTAAAAACAAAACATTTTTGTTTAAAAAAATAGCTGCTTTGAGAAATGTTTGTTCATGTTAATTTCTCCCTTCCTCTGAGTCCCACACAGTTGAATTCAAAGCAGCGAAAGGTCTCTGGGTTCAACGTGAGGGATGTACTATAACCATTTTCTTTAATTGAAATATTCCTAAAGTTTCAGAGGGTTAGCTGTGTTAGTCCGGATCTGTAACAGCAACGAAGGGGGTCCAGTGGCCCCCTACAGATTAAGAGAAAAGTTCTGAGCATGAGCTTTCGTGAGCAAAGACTCACTTCATCAGATGCTGGTCAGCATCTGAGGCAGTGAGTCTTTGCTCACGAAAGCTCATGCTCAAAACTTTTCTGTTAGTCTATAAGGTGCCACTGGACCCTTCGTTGCTATTCCTAAAGCTGTATATTTTGTAGCACACAGGATGCGCTAGTGGCACGCATTTGGAACAATATACTTAACACACAGCCTTGCCATTCACAAGTAATGTGCCATCTCGAACTCTCACCAGTAAAACTGAAGTCACACCAGGCCATCATGCATTTTATATTTAATTAAGCTGGAGATACACTCAGTATGTTACTATACAAATACCATTTCCAGGTCCAAGATGTCTAAGACCATAGGGAAGCCCCTCTTATTGCATCAATCCCTCTAATCAGAACCTGTCCAAGGCAGTGCACTGTTTTAACTGAGTCTTGGATTATGCCTTGAGGGCCAACAACAAAATCCTTATAAAACAACTATAAAATGGAGTGAATCTTAACATACCTCTTGAAAAATATTCACTGCAGTAGTTGACGAAGAGCTGTCAAAGTTGTAGGCAATCCTGCTGCACCAATTCAATAAATCTCTACGACAAGCGAGAGGAAGACATCAGTTGCATACAGTTTAACAATAACAAAGCCCTTCTTCCATTCAGCCCAATTACCCTCCCTTCTGCTAACTAGATTTTATTCCAATTTAGATTTTAATTTTACTTTTTAAATGTGTACAAGAGGGAAATAAGTTAAAACTATATTAAAGAACAGAATGATCAGACACAAAGATGAACATAGTTTGTTGAGAAGTCAGTTTTTTAAAGGAAAATTATGCCTCAACAGCCTATCAGAATTCCTTGGGATTGTCAACAAACATGCAAACAGAGGACTGAGCGGATTTAATGTACCTAAGATTTTCAGAAAGGATGTGCAGGATCTGGGATGGAGGCTGGATGCAGAAGGAAGCTTGGGGTAGGGGATTAGGATGCAGGAGTGGCTTTGGGCGAAGGAGCAGGTTGTGACCTGGGACAGGGGATTCAGGTGCAAGACGGGGTGCAGAGTATGGGTGGGGATCCAGGTGCAAAAGACGATTCTGATGTGGAGGAGGGCACAGGAGCAGGAGGAACGTTGGTAGGGAGTTGTGACCATGGGCAGAGATGCAGAAGGGGTCTCAGAAGGCTAGGGCTGTGACCTGGTGCAGGGTTTTGGCCTGCGATGGGGAGTGATGCTCTCAACCCCAAAGTTATACAAAGAATTCAGGATGCTTCACCTTTAATCAAGATGCTACAGTCAGTCTTGCACAGCAGTTATATTTCATACTACACAAAAGAGTGAAGCCCCGCATCATAGAATGCTAGGACTGGAAGGGACCTTGAGAGGTCATCGTGTCCAGCCCCCTGCCCTCATGGCAGGACGAAGTACTGTCTAGACCATTCCTGATAGATACTTATCTAACCTGTTCTGAAAGATCTCCTGAGATGGAGATGCCACATCTTCCCTAGGCAATTTATTACAGTGTTTGGCTACCCTGACAGTTAGGAACTTTTTCCTAATGTCCAACCTAAACCTCCCTTGCTGCAGTTTAAGTCCATTGCTTCTTGTTCTCCCTCCTCTTTATGACACCCTTTTAGATACCTGAAAACCACTATCATGTCCCCACTTAACCTTTTTTCCAAACTAAACAAGCCCAATTCTTTCAGCCTTTCTTCACAGGCCATGTTCTCTAGACCTTTGATCATTCTTGTTGCTCTTTTGTGGACCCTTTCCAATTTCTCCACATCTTTCTTGAAATGCAGCACCCTGAACTGTACATAATATTCCAACTGAGGCCTAACCAGCTCAGAGTAGAGCGGAAGAATGACTTCTCGTGTCTTGTTCACAACACACCTGTTAATGCATCCCAGAATCATGTTTAGCTTGTGGTCCACTATAACCCCTAGATTCCTTTCTGCCATACTCCTTCCTAGACAGTTGCTTCCCATTCTGTATGTGTGAAACTGATTGTTCCTTCCTAAGCGGAGCACTTTGCATTTGTCTTTACTAAACTTCATCCTGTTTCCCTCAGACCATTTCTCCAATTTGCCCAGATCATTTTGAATTTTGACCCTATCCTCCAAAGCAGTTGCAACCCCTCCTAGCTTGGTATCATCTGCAAACTTAATAAGCATGCAGTCTATGCCAATATCTAAATCGTTGATGAAGATATTGAACAGAACCTGTCCCAGTACAGACCCCTGCAGAACCCCACTTGTTACACCTTTCCAGCAGGATTGAGAACCATTAATAACTACTCTCTGAGTATGGTTATCCAGCCAGTTTTGCACCCATCTAATAGTAGCCCCATCTAAGTTGTACTTGCCTAGTTTATTGATAAGAATATCACGAGAGACTGTATCAAATGCCTTACTAAAATCTAGGTACACCACATCCATCACTTCTCCCTTTTCCATAAGGCTCATTATCCTATCAAAGGAAGCTATCAGATTGGTTTGACGTGATTTGTTCTTTTCAAATCCATGCCTGTGGCTGTTCCTTATCAGCTCACCACCTTCCAAGTGTTGGCAGATGATTTCCTTAATTACTTGTTCCATTATCTTTCCTGGCACAGAAGTTAAACTGACCCATCTGTAGTTACCTGCATTGTTCTTATTCCCCTTTTTATAGATGGGCACGATATTTGCCTTTTTCCAGTCTTCTGGAATCTCTCCTGTCTCCCATGATTTTCCAAAGATGACAGCTAATGGCTCAGATACCTCCTCCATGAGCTCCTTGAGTATTCTAGAATGCATTTCATCAGGCCCTGGTGACTTGCAGACATCTAACTTTCCTCAGTGATTTTTATCTTGTTCTTTTTTTTAAATGTTATCTTCTAAACGTACCCCTTTCCCACTAGCATTCACTATGTTAGGCATTCCTTCTTCAGACTTCTCTTCTTCTTGCTTCCCGTTACTATGTCTCCCTCTTCACTGAGCAATGGGCCTACCCTATCCTTGGTCTTCCTCTTGCTTTTAATGTATTTCTAAAAAGCCTTCTTGTTTCCCTGTATGCCTGTAGCTAATTTGAGCTCATTTTGTACCTTTGCCTTTCTAATCTTGCCCCTGCACTCGTGTTGTTTGCCTATATTCATCCTTTGTAATTTGTCCTAGTTTCCATTTTTTTATATGATTCCTTTTTTTATTTTGAGATCACACATTATCTCCTGGTTAAACCAAGGTGGTCTTTTGCCATATTTTTATCTTTCCTATGCAGAGGAATAGCTTGCTTTTGGGCCCTTAATAGCATCCCTTCAAAAAACTGCCAACTCTCCTCTGTCGTTTTTCCCCCTCAGTCTTGCTTCCCACGGGACCCTACCTACCAGTTCTCTGAGTTTACCAAAATCCGCCTTCCTGAAATCCATTGTCTCTATTTTGCTGTTCTCCCTTCTGCCCTTCCTTAAAATTGTGAACTCTATGATTTCATGATCACTTTCACCCAAGCTGTCTTCCACTTTGATTCCCAATCAGTTTCTCCCTATTTGTTAAAATCAAATGTAGGACAACTTCCCCCAGGTAGGTTTTTCAACCTTCTGAAATAAAAAGTTATCTCCAATGCAGTCCAAGAACTTATTGGATAGTCTGTGTGTCACTGTGTTAGTTTCCCAACATATATCTGGATAGTTGAAGTTCCCCATCACCACCAAATCCTGGGCCCTGGATGATTTTGTTCGTTGTTTAAAAAAAGCCTCATCCACCTCTTCCATCTGGGTAGGTGGCCTGCAGTAGACTCCTAGCAGGACATCACCCTTGTTTTTTACCCATTTTAGCTTAATCCAGAGGCTCTCTAACATTTGGATTCAGAGTTCCAGGGGGTAAGCAGTATTAAAAAGAACTAAAAACAAACAAGAATTTTTCAAAACCGTTAATGTTTTTAACTGAGGTCTCATAATTTTGTTTTTCTTCAAGGAAAAAACCACAAACCAAGACAAAGTTTACTATAAACTTTCTCCAGTTGGTTAGTCTCTCAATAAGAATGTGTAAGGGGGAAAAAAAAAATACCTCAAAGATAGTTCTCTTCCCTCCAGACTAGGCCTTTTCTTTTCTTTTCTCAGTTCTGATGTTTCTTCCACTATCTGCTCACTGCCAGGAAAACTAACTTCTGTTGTTTGATGCTTGTCTCCAGTAAGCTGAAGATAAATGTCTAGCAGACGATCAGTTACAGCAGCAAGGCTTGGATATCTGCCCTGAAGAACCTGAAAGACAGAAATTCCAATCTGTATCAACTCAGAAGCCAACTACCTGTCACACAATTTTTATTATGATATCTTTAGATAATCACTCCCCAAGAGGGCAAGTTACAACAATTAATAAAGGGGATCCAGTCTTAAAAATAACTTAAGTACTTTTGTATCCTATAAAGATTATGTTTGCTTATGTTACACAGAAGCATGCTGAAATGCAAATACAGCAGATTCTGCTTAACATTAATCTGGATACTACCAACTTCTAGTTACTGGCAATATTTTGCCAGGAGCCTACCACATCCCATTGATTCAAATGTGAAATAGGCTTAGATAGTGATAACAGCACACTGCTTTTTTAGCCATATTCTTGAGGGGAAAAAAATGATCCACTTAGAGGCAAGTTTGCAGGGGGGCAGCCCCAAAAAGGAAGTACTGAGATGGGCCATGCACCTTCTACATTTGCAGAGCTGCAAGGAAAGAAAGAAAGTGCTGAGAACTGCATTCCCAGGCTGAAGTGGTGCAAATATTTCTGTGGCCAATGTGCAGCCTGTCCTATTGCTTCCTTCTGAGGCCAGATCTATACTAGACCTAAAAGTCGATTTCAGATACGCAATTCTAGCTATGGAAATTGCGTAGCTAGAATTGATGTATCGGAAATGGACTTTTGTGTCTGTCTTCACCAAAGGAGGTCAACAGGAGCGTTTCTCCCATAGACCTCCCTTACTATTTGCTATCGCAAGGTGGACTGCCAACCCCAGAGAGATCAAATCGAACTCCAGAAAAATCGCCCCGACCCAAACGATCTTCACGGAAGCATAGAGAAGTCCTGAGAGTGCAGCTTGTAAACCTGCCTGCACACAGGGTCCACACAGGAGAGATCAGGCTGTTCTCTGGGTCGAGAGGCTGTGCGCAGAGTGGGAGGCAGCAGCTGCTGCCCAGATGCCAGAGTTGAACTATACCTCTCCAGGGCCTGCACCATCAAGGCACTACATACATACAGGGATGGAAAAAGTGCTGGAACATGCTGAGCTCCTATAGCTGAATGGTCTGGAGTGCCATTTGTTAAAGCTATCTGTCCACAAGCAGGTTTGTGGGCTGCAACTAGGGAAGGAACATCCCAGTTTTTCTTTCCCCGGCTGCTGCCCCAGAAAACTACCTTCTGCTTATTAATTAGCCCAAACCTGAATTCCTACGCTGCATTTTTACAGCCATGTAAGCCAGACTCAATTGACATGGGCTAACTATGAGTATTTAAGTGCAACACAGACATATCCTAAGAGGCTTGCTGGATCCCTTTCACACCTCCATGAGAATCAGAAGCGCTGACATTCCCAATCAGGTCTTTTGACTGGGGTGGGAGTGCAAAAAGAAACCAGACAGACTTCCTCCACAGACAAGGAAATTTTTTTGGAAGAAAATTTTCATAGGTGTTCTACTTAAGAAATACTTTTGTTCGGTGTTCCATAGTCTCAAAAAGTTTAAGAAACACTGCACTAAATGAACTGCTGATCGCTCTCCTGTCAACTCTGGTACTTCAGCAGAATGAGATGAGTAAGGGGAGTTGAAAGGAGAGGTTTTTATGTCAACCCCCTGCATTGTGGGCCCCATGGTAAATAGATCTAACATTACACGGACTTGAGTTACTCTACTAATGTAACTCCAATTATGCAGCTTAGATCAACCTGTCCTTGTAGTGTAGGCCTTCTTCACGCTGCACTTTGAGCTCTATAAGAAAGGGGCCAGAGAACGGGTTTTTAAATGGAACCTTCCTTCTCCAGCTGTCATTGGATGCAGTATATTAAACTCAACCAAAATTTAAAAAAAAGATAAGATAAGATAGCACTTGAAAGACCAACAATATAATTTTTTTAGGTGATGAGCTTTTGTGCATCAGACCCACTTCTTCAGATGTGGAAAATCCACAATTTTCAACAGCTGAAGAAGCAGGTCTGCCCCACAAAAGCTCACCACCTAAAAAATTATACTGTTATTCATAAATTATATTTAGTCTTTCAAGTGCTACAGGACTGCTATTTTGTTTTGTGAAGATATAGACTAACACGGCTACCTCTCTGTGACTAGTCACCTGAAACAGACATTGCCTAGCAATGGGAAGAAAAACAAAGTTACGAAAGTCATTCCTATCAGCTAACTTTGATCCTGAGTAGAACAGCTAGGAGCACAGCTAGGAGATCCCTAAAACAGATCCCCCCCCCCCGCAATTATTGACTGGCAAAAGAAAAAAAGAAGTATGGACTCAGAATTGTGTTGAGATGTTCTATTTTGAGGTTACCCCAACATTTTCTAATTCCCTTCCAAGTTCTGTAGAATAAATATCCCTTTCCCCAGATCTAACTTATCTTTTCTGAATCCAACTATTTTGACTGTTTTGTGGATGTTAGACAGCAAAAACAAGAACCAGGCTTATTATGGAATCTCTGTTGTAAACCCTAACTATAGAACAATTCCTGTTTCTACATAATGACATTTCTCGCATACCTCTTTGAGTTCCACTTTAGTTAAGTTATCTACCCGAATTTTCGTCCAGTATTTGTCCAGGAGAGTAGCATGGCTGTTTTGCTGTCGGTACCAACCACCACCGCAGCTGAAGACTCTAAATTGAACAGAATATTACACATTATTTGACTAACAATGTAAAATTCATTTATATTTCTATCATAGAACTATTCCAAAGTGTCAAAGAACTAGTCAATTTAGCATGCTTGTATTGAGCTAATCTTGATGCACAGGGCTCCCAAGGTTCATAGCAGAAGCTGCATGCCACCCTGTGTCTCTTCTATATTATCCGCCCCTCCCTGCTATATATGCCCCCTCTTGGCCCCAAACTGCCTACCTCAAAAGAGAAACATGCAGGCCAGGTCTACACTAGAATGAAAAGTCCATCTCAGATATGCAATTCCAGCTACAACAATTGCATAACAGGAATCAACATATACTGGATGGATCTTTCTGGCCATCCCCACAGCAGGAAGGTAACAGGAGAAACTCGCCCATAGACCTCCCTTACTCCTCACAACATTGATGAGTAGCAGAGCTGACTGTAGAGCCCCAATGGTTCAATTCAGGGCATCCTCACAAGGTGCACTACATCAACCCTCAGAAGATAGTCTCTGAAGGAGTCAATCTTCCAGTAAGCATAGACATACTCAGAGAAGGAAAAGACCTAGAGCAGCAGCAAATTATCTTGGAGGCTAACCTCGCCACGCTTCCTCCTGGTTGCCCTGCCTATGGGAAGGGCTTGGAATGAGGAGCGGAGTTATGCCTCCTCACTCCCCAGATCCTCTCCCATTCTCAGTTCCACACAGATAGCTGCTGCCTCTGTCCTAAACCTGTCCCCCCACGGCTTCCACAAGATCCACGTTCTCATTACCTAGGCTCAGGTCAGCTGCAGTGGTGTACCAGGGTAAATTGTGAATTGTGAAGTCATGTTTGGAGAAGACAGTGCTAGAGAACGCATGCTCTTCACCTGGGCTCCAGGCCTCAATATCCATACAGACATAGCAGTGGGACCTCTGCATGGAGTTTAAGCCAACGAAAAAGGATATTCGCTATTGCAGGGACCCTCTTAGATATACAGGGAGGGACACTGCCTTTGCCTCTGACTCCTGTTGGTTTCTCCCACACACTGCTGCATTACTGTCAACAGTTGTTTCCTACACTTCTAGATCTTGGTCTCACTTCTCCTGTGGAGGATGGAAATTTCTGAGGCAGGATATGCTATCTTGCTAAAGACCCCCTACTTGAATCCTAAAGTCTGGGGTAGGCCTATAATTCGACAGTTCAGAAACCCAGTTAGCATGAGTGTAAGGTTATCCCAGCTTGCACCCCTCCCCGCATCTCACTCACAAGACCCAGTGAAGGTCATCCCAACTTGGACAGGGCCTTGGAGTTTGGAAGGAGGGACAGTTGCCCCGGCAACCACATTCCAAGAAGAGACCATGTAAGTGAGAACCAGAATATAGCACCATCCCATGTGCTATCCCAGGCTGGTACTCAAAACAAATATGTTATTGCTCTATGCCATTACCGTCTCTTTTGCTTTAATCTGCTAGATAAACACCCGTGAATGTGCCCATGTAAAGGCGCCATCATTACTCTTGCAGACGCATCATCCATCCAATTACACACATAGACGTTATTGCACATATGCTTTGTTTAAGTAACTTGTTAATGAAAACCACTTGTACTAGAGATATGATGTTCTATAAGCTATGGGCAGGGGTACTCTAACCTTCTTAGATTATTGGCTTATTGTGCTCATTTCATCTTGCTGCTAGAACCTATCCAGGCGTGGGTGACACCCACGTCGTAGTCTCCCTCCGCACGCACCAATAATATATATAATCAATTGTAACCTATTGTCTGGCAGTGCTCCACTGAGTCCTGATGGGCAAAGTGGCACTCCACCAGCACTGTGGGTAATAAACCCTCCTGCTTGCTTCATACACGGTGTCCAGACTTTGTTCCAACATCCTGTACCCCTCTCTGCCCTTGTTACTCCAGTTTTCACTGATGCCCATCTTTACCCCCCATTGGTTTTGCCCCATCATTTGTGCTAACATTCATCATGTGTGTCCTGTTTTCCCGCTTTCCTTCATAATGGCGTAAGGATGACCAAGGAGCTTTCCACAGATCTTCTCACACTGACTCAATTCCCGACACTTTTCTTCCCCAAACTCATGATCTACTCGCTCCCCTCAGCAGCTGCAGGTTGCAGCATATTCAGACACCATGCACACAGCTACTCCTTCCCACACACTCAAAGCCCAGGCTATGTCCCCCATGGCAACAACCCTGTGCAGGCAACATGTCTATCATCATCACCAACTGTGGGCTCAGCACCCGTTGGTGTCTGATGCCCCTCTCACTATTTCCTTCCATCTTTCCCTATCCAGTGTAGAGTGGCTTAGTTTCTGTAGACTAGCTCTGCACTATTCTCTGTGGGGTCTGCCTCTTCTATTCAAACCGTCCATTATGCCGAATACCAGGGTCTTGATTTTTTGTTCATCGCGCATTCTGCAAATATGTCCAAATAGCTGTAGCTTCCGTTTCATAACCTTCTGCAGCAGGTTCTCTTTCGGCTGTATCTTCCTATATAACTCCTCATTGGTGACCTTCTGCATCCATCCTATTCTCAGAATCTTTCTATAACAACTCCTTTCGAACGCCAATATTCTTCTTTTCAAATCTTTTGTCATCACCCACGTCTCACATTCATACAACATGCTGCTGAATCATGTTTTCAAGACGCCCAGTTTCGTTTGTAAGCTAATTGCTTTGCTTTTCCAGATCTTATCCATCACCTTCAAACTTGCTCTTGCTTTAGCTATCCTAGTTGCTATTTCTTTCTTACAGTCTAGGTCATACATTATGTTGCCCCCCAGATATGTGAACTTCTCTACATTTTCTAGTTCAATACCATCGACACTGATCTTCCTTCCTATTTCCTTATCTCCAAATACCATTGTTTTTGTTTGATCAATGTTCATAATCTGTCTGTATCGCTTCCCTTCTTCGTTTAACACCCACACCATTTTGGCTAGCTTCTCCTCATCTTCCTCAATGGATAACTATCATCCGCAAACCTCAAGTTGGTAATTCTTTTCCTGTGCACAGATATCACTTCCACCTCTTCCTTGATCTTGTCCATCGCCCTCTCTAGATGTGCGATGAAGATACTTGGCGATACTGGATCTCCTTGTCTCATACCTCTACTTGTTTTAAACCAACTTCCCAACTCCCCGCATGTTCTCACCACTGTCTCTGCATCATCATCGATATCTTTCAACAACCGTATTAGTCTGCTATCCACTCCATATGACTCCAACACCGCCGAAGTCACTTTCTGATTTATACTGTCAAATTCATCAATTTTCAAAAGGCAAGTGTATACAGTTTTGTTCTTTCGTCGAGCTTTCTCCACTATCAGTCTTAGTGCCAATATCTGCTGTCTGGTACTTCTATCTTTTCTGAACTCTGCTTGCTCGTCTGCGAAATGTTCTTCTATCTGCGATCTTAATCTCTCAGTCAGTATCATCATCAGCACCTTAACTAGATGACTCATTAGGGCAATTATTCTGTAGTTATTGCACTCCTATGTACTTCCTTTCTTGGGTATTGTCACTAGCACAGATCTTGTCCATTCCTTAGGTGCCTTCCCTTCTTTCCATGCTATATTACATAGTCGGTGTATTTCCTGAATCATGCTTTCTCCACCATATTTGATCATCTCTCCCGTGATCTTATTTCCAGGGCTCTTGTTGTTCTCAGTTGTTTCACTGCTTTTTCTACTTCCTCCTTCGAAATATTGGTCTCGCTCTCGATGCTCGGGGGGAGATATCTCTTTCAATTCTTCAATTAGTCCCTCTGAGACACTTGGGTCCAACTGTGCTTTGCATGGCTCAGTGCAATATTTCGTTCATCACTGCACAATCATCTCCCTGTTTACGAGCACTTCTTTGTTCTGATCTTTGATCGCCATCTGATTCAGTTGCCATTTCCTATTAACATTCCTAACGAACTGTTTTATACACGTCCCTGGTCTTACATTCGCCGTAATACCTCTCAATACCTTCACATTGCTCCTCTAACCATTTCTCCTTATCCTTTCTGGCTGCTTTCCTTATCTCATTGCATTTCATCCTATACTGCTGTTCTGCCACCTCAGAAATATCTCTTCTGATCTTCCACACTCTTTTCTCTTGAGCCAGCTTCAGCGTAATCCACTTCTTATTGATCTTTTCTTCTTCTGGAACAGTCTGCTCAATTGCCTCTTCTATAGTGATGACTATCCTTGAGACTCTCTTATCTAAGTCTTTCTCTGTGGCGATATTCTTAATCTTCTCTTTGAACACTGTTCTGTATGCATTACCTGTCTGTCTAACGCCAGCCTTTTATTTACGTCTTGAAATTATATCCTTGTTTTTCAAATTCACTCCTTCAAATTAAAGAAAACTCAACACATTTATGACTGTCCCGATAATTCTTCAACACAACTTTGCCAAAGGGGCATGCAGCACCAGAGTAGCATCAACACAGCTAACGATTCTATTACATTGGACACTTGCGCATTCTGTTAAGCTTGTGTGACATTATCTAATTAAAATATGACCATATAGATCACTGTCGCTACCACTGTTATGTAACTACAGCTCTCATACAAAATGCGTCAAGTAAGCTCTTGTCACACAGGCTATATTTTGAGAAATTATTATACTATTCATATGCATTTTTTTTTTTTTGTATTTGAAACGTAAGTATTGGCTCTCTACCTGTATTTCAAGTTATTTATCAAAGCCCACCAGGTATTTAGCCTACACGTCTTGAAGGGTCTATTCAAACTGAGTGGCCTAGAAAAAGAACATTTAACTCACAATTGAAGACAGACACTCACTTTACACTAAATGGACTTTCCTGTGATTGTGCTGTTTGGGGTGTAGAAAACAGCTTCTACTGTGACTTGTGCAGAGTTACTTGCCCCCAGGATTCCAAACACCATCTTGTTACTGTAGTTTGCCACAGTGAAACCTATGGATTTCCTTCCACATGGGGGAAGCGATAAAAGGCCATGGAAAGATCTCCATTTTGCCTTTTTCCTGCTCAAACATCTGGACTATGGACTTACACTAACGGAAGCATTCTAACCAAGGGACTGAGGTCCTTCCAATGATTTGGAAGCAACCAGAAGCTTGACTTAAACCAGCAGTTTATTCCATCACTGTAACAAGCCAGAACTAAGAACTCTGCAATTGTATACATTTGATTACTTTAGCCAATTTTAATTCTCACCTTTCTTTATTAATAAACCTTTAGATTTGAGTAAAACAGGATTTGCAAAAGCATGATTATTGGGTAAGATCTGTGTGTGTGGCTGGTCCTTTGGAACCAGAGGACCCTTTTTTTGACTCAACTAGTTTTAAGGAACCATTCACCTTTATTGTGGTGGTTTGGGTGGTGATACAAAGACTGGAATATCAAAGGAAATGGTTTTTGTGACTTCTTGTTAGCCAGAGTGGTGAAAAAGAAGTTTAGATTGGTTGTTGGTTTGATATATCTTATGGGAGAATTACTACCAGTTTTGGGGTGTAGCTGCCCTATTTCTTGGCAGTTTGTCCTGAACTTGGTACTCTCAATTGTCACCCAAAGGCACAGCGATGGCTCCCCAGACAACGACTAGGGCTCCAAGACTTCTTCAGTATGAAGTGTGGTGCACCCCAGGTCTGGCTGAACAGGTGGCCCTGGTGACTGCTGTATTGTCCACTGCTGGAGCTGCACTCAGGTAGCCCCATAGCTCGCGTCACGGGCTGATGCTGGACGGGCCTCACAGCCAGCCATGCTAGCTGCTGCTTGGGTGGCCCCAGGTACTGTCCAAGCAGCAGCTGGTGCGGCTGGCTCCATGGACCACCTGAACAGAGGTGCCAGGCAGCTGGAGCAGCCACTGCTCACCATTCTTTGGTAGCAGTTCTGGGAATGCTGGAGCAGTCAGTCAGTGACCCCTCATGATCTGGTACTCTACATTCGTTTATCGCACATGACCAGTCTGTGGCTTTTACTAAAGGCAGCCGTGACTAAATCACAGTCATAACAATGATCAATAGGAAGAAAGTGTTTTTTGTCAAAGGAGCAAAAACCTAAGCAGTAGGAAAAAAGTTGTTTAGTTTAGAAATATGGGGCTCAACAACATCCCTTTAAATGGCACACGGTACGTAAACTGCAGTGTACTTTCAGAAGCACTACCTCAGTGATCTCAAACTCATGTAGCACAGGCCATGTATGGCAGGAGCTGCACAGAAGTGGAGTGTCCAACCCCCTGGCGCCATCCCATGCCAAGCTCTTCCCTCACCCCACAGAAATCACCAAAGCTGTATATCTTGCTGGAAGCGGTGCAAGGGGTTGGAGGGGCGAGGGCGGGGCTTGGAGACCGTAAGGGAGTGAGAGGAAGGCCTGGCAGCACAGGGGCTAAACAAGACCTTTTTGCTCAATTAACCGCGCCCAGTTTCACCTGCCGCCAATGCCAGGCCTGGAGAGAGAACAAAAGAAGGGGACCTGCCTCAGTTAGGAGCTGATCGGCAAAGAGGCAGGAGCTGATTTTGTCATCCACAGGACCTAAGCCAGAGCTGTCTGCTGGGTCAGCCTCAGGAGGACGCAAGCCTCCAAAACCTCCCCCAGGCGCCAATGTGGAGAACCAGAAGGGGGAAAGTGGACTCTAGAGGCCACATCTCGAACCGAAGGAAAAGATGTTGGTAGCGGCCAGAAGTCCTACATCCCAGGCTCTCAGTTACACTGGGACCTAACCACTAGGCCACCCCACTGCCTAGGCAACCCAGCCACAAGGACCTACACATCTTTTCCCACTTCCTCATGGGCTGCAGGGACTCCTGGGCTAGATTGCAAAAATGCTCTGATCAGAGAAGCCTGTGAATTTGAGATCCCCATGCTACCTATATGTGAGAATCCAAATATTTTATATAGTTACATAGTTAGTTTTAACAACACACACAAAAAAAAAAAAAAAATCAGAATTTATTACTATTCTGAATTAAAATATTCTCCATGAAGGAAAATGAAGGATGATCCATTCTTATTTTTAACCTCCAAGGCCTTCAATCTTGCAGAAGTAACAGTTTGCATAAGATACAACAATCTAGATTCAGTCCTACTATAAGACTGCTTGCATTCCTTTAACATGTTTTACATACATTTTATTAAATCACATCACATTCTAGCCATCTGAGCTTTGTTGGTCTGATTTCCTTGCTCATCACCTTCAGATTAAAAACAGCCAATAACACTTGTCTTCATTTCACCTTACATGCCTACCTTCTGGTTGCAAAGAACTGGAATCCAGGAGACACTTTTAAACAGTCCCCATGACCAGGAATCAGTAATTCTCCATTTTCCAGAAGAGGAATCAGCACAGAGATCTGAAAGAGAGAAACAACTCCCACCTTGGAAACAAAGCAATGCTTGTGCTTCTGAGAGAAGCCCACCAACCCAGACTGCAACTGTTTTATGAGTCCCAGCCCACTTACACTGGGATCCTTTAATATGCAAGTCAGCCAGGAACAGCAGTTCTTCTTGTACATCTTCATCCAAATGTACTTGTTTCAAAGGGGCACTGACTAGGACTGGACAGTCCCAATTCACATCACTCAAGTTCCCTAAGCAAGAGTATATTACCACACTTTCGGCTGGCACTCACATTTTTAATGAAGCATGGATAGAAAAATGACCATAAGCATTTTCCTTTTCATCTTTCTTCATCCTGACCTCTGCATGACACGTCAAAAGTGTAGCCTTTTGATAACCCAATGGACTCAAAAGGTAGTTTCACCTATGCATTATGGAAACCTGGTTGTCTCAACTGGCCAACAGAAATCTGACACTAAATAAAAAATTTTATTTATTGCAGCCATTAGCTCCTTGCATCACAACATTATCCACAGAGCCCAGCTATGCCTGTCACCCCAATAAGAGTATAAAATGTTGATGCCCTGCAGGACTTACCTTCCAAACAGAAGGAAAAGAAATAAAAGGTTGGAGAAAGGGTTGGGGTTACAGGGGAGTTGCCATACAAAGAGCGTGTTGGTGAGGGTGGGAGAGGAGAGCAGAATGAATGGAGTCTGGCGTGTATAATGAGCTCAGCCTACAGAACTGAGAAGTCTGCAACCCTCTAGCGGTAAAAGACTCAAATATAGACAAGGTGTTTCTAGAAAAGCATAGGGTTATAAAACAGACATATAAACACCATTAAAAAAACAGACGACATTAAACTCTAGTTTACCTTGTAAAACAGGACACTTCACACTATTTCAAGAAGACCCATCAAATTGCTTAAGGACACTATGTATTGGCTTTTATAGGGTCCCTGTACTTTGAAAGCCTACATTGCAATAAACTAAACAGCAGCAGAGAGAGTCCCATAAAGGATACTTTATAGAGCTATGAAAAAAATAACGGGATGCAAGAAAAAAATTGAATTTTTGATAAACATGCATACAAACTTTATACAAGAACCCTATTTATAGAAGGCAATGTAGCATTCCAGTCACCAGTATAAAGAAAAGCATTCTCTAATGAACATTAGCGCTACATCAGACTAATTGGAATAAATTAAGACAGATGTCACAGTACTTATTCCAGAGCATGATTGGTATAATTTTTTTAAGCTGTCCCAGCTGGGGCAAGGAATGGTGAGTGAAAAAGAATGAATGTAACACTGGGCCATCTTGCCATCACCAGGATTCAAAACCAGCAAGAAAAATAAAATCACTTGTCCAATTGCTCAGTTCAAATTACCAAATTATCACTTTCTTCCTTCCTCCTCCCTGCCCCAACCCTGCAAGACATCAGATCCATACTACCACTGATTGGACATTAGCTTTCAAAACCAATGAGCACTCTGCCTCAAATCATCATCCACTTACTTTACATTGCCTATAAAAGGTAAATTACATACCACTTCCAGAGGAGCATAGTCAATATCCTCCAGCAGTATCCAGTGCCCTTTAGTGACAGCTTGTGTCAACGTTCCAGGCTGCCATACAAACTCCCCGGGCACATCTGTACAACGATACATACCCAGTAAGGTCTGCCCCAGGAAAAAAAAAAAAAAAAGAAAAGCTGCATTGTTAGCCGTCTTGATAAACTCAGACATAAAATTTACACAGTCATCTGACACCAGCATATAAGTCATTTGCATTTTCTGCCTAGAGCCCTGCACAGATACAAAATTTACCTTCACAACTGATCCATGAGCTACAAAAAAGTGTTTTACAGATACCCATGAATATAAAATGAATATATGCACATTCGCAGTGCTCTACATACAGTAAACTCTTCCACACCCAGCAGCCCTAGGACCAGGAAATTCAAATATCCTGGATAATAGAGAGCTATACCTAGCAACGCATAACATGATGGAAAAACAAGATTATATATTAAGAAAAACAAAAAAACCTTATGCAGAGTACTTTATTTAACAGCAACAGTAGCATTGTACACTGTAAACTTATACAGCATTTGCTGTATTAATTTGCATTTACTTTCACTATACTGTAAATAAGGAAAACGTAACTAAAATTTACTTACGGTTAATATGTTGGTATTTGACAGTTCCAGATAATAGAATGCCAGCTACGAAAGAGTTTAACTGTATATCAACACTATCCTCAGGTAGGTTTTTTCCCCCATATTATACTCACTTTAGTGTTCCAAGAAAAACTCTACATTTCTGAAAAACTCCCATTTGTTCTCTTAACAGATCATAAGAGCTAGACTCTGAAGTGATCTATAGATAGTCCCAGACTTCTTAGGAAAAATGATTAACACTGAAATTGTCAGGAGTATGTACAAAATTTGTATTAAATCAATCATTTCCCATGGTTTGATCTGACACCCAGCTAGTTAACAATCCAAACCTTTGTTTCTTTTTCATCAAGATGAAAGAATTACTACTCAAAATACATATAAAAACAGAAAAGCTAGGGTCCTCTGAACCTCTAGTAAACTCATTTTTCTTCTTCAAAAGCGATTGCCAACGTAAAATGTAGGTCATTAAAAAAATGCATTTTGAAATAAAGAGCTATTTCAAGAGACCCACTAGAAATTCTGTGCAATACAGATACACTCCTCTTCTAAGCATTTCTTGCATAGTTCAGTTATTTAAATTTTTTCTAGCCGTTATACTTTGCCACTTATTTCCAGTTTCATTACACTTTCCCAACACGGTGATCTTACGACTGAGCCCTGTGAGACAGTTTTATTGCTACATTACAAACAGTGAAAACAACTTGCTCTTCCATACAAGGGGGACAGACTGCTGCATCTGGCAACACAATGCCCAAAGTTAACACTGTGAATGTTAGCCTGCTCATTGAACTGTAGGAGTTTAACAAGTTATATTAAAATCTCAATGCTCTTCAAGCACAAAGTAAAGTGAGAATATGCATCAGCTCAAACTCACTAGGACATACACGAAACATCTGAAGTGTGCAATTTTCACTAGTTTTGGCCTCTATGGCAGAGCTGCACCTATTTAACTCCCAGGAGTTCTAAAACCTACGTACAGTATCTGTGCATGTTGCTTTCTGGGCAACCTCCAAGTAAAACGAATTTCACATAAATTGGGGAAGGGTTGGGGGAAACAGGCAACGGGGCAAGTGGGGGGGGGGGGCAGCCATGCAGCCCCCAGCTTCTCCCAGCTGGGGAGCTTGGCACAGACAGCTACTTGCGGCACTAGTTCTCCCAGCTGAGGAGCCCATGTGCAGACAGCTGTTTGCAGCACTGGTTCTCTGACACTGCAAGCTGCTGTCTGTCAGTCAGATACAGCAGCTGTGGGTCAGGCTGACGTCCCTGACAGCAGCAGTTGCATTAAACCAAGACATGTGCAACTTGATTGCATGTATCTCAAGGGTTTACCATAGTTACACACCAGTGCAAACCATATGTAGACACACAGTTTAAAAGCAACTTATTTCAATTCAACTTAAACTTGTTCCCCGCTGAGCCAGTTCCCAAGTGTGTTACGGTAAAGCGAAAAAAAATCTTTGTTTAAAATTGAAATAAGAAGTGTATGCAGCCTTTTACACCAGTTACTAAATCATCCTTTAATTAATCAAAGCCGCTCTCTCATGTAGCAAAATCCTAAAGAATTTAATAGCTTTAAAGAAGAATTCATGAAATTCACTTTTTGTGAAAAATTTAAAACTTGCTAAGCCTGTATCTTGCAGTTTCCCAACTTCAGAGTCTTCATTTCCCATTAAGAAACTGGACTTGCTACAATCAATACTTCAACATTTAAATAATGTAAGTCCAGTTTAAGGAGAGGGTTTTGAGTGACAATCATAAAAGAATTTACCCTTTACCCAACAGTAGAACTATTTTTCCGTTACCTTACTGTCAGTCTGATCTCCAAGTTGAACTTTCAGAAAGTGAGGGGGCTTCATTCTTCCTGTAACAACTGCTAAATACTCAATTAAAGAAGTTTTGCCACATCCTATTGGTCCTTCTAATAATACAGGATTCTGGGAGGCTACTGCCATCACAAGGTTTTGAAGATTCATGCAGGTAGATTCAACCATCACAAAATGGTTCATGGTACTCCCCTGTTAGGGTAGAGAACTTAAGTTACCAAATTAAAGTACTCATATTCATAGATGGGTTGTGTATAGTACTATGGGAAAGCTCCAGTGCTGGATTCATAAAAAATGAGTATGAATACCAGAAAATGCTGGCAATGTACTTACAACTATGATCTTATGCCAAATACAGTGGGTCACTGAGAATGCAGCCTGAACAAGCCCTATTTAAAGGTTAGTATAAAAACAGACTGAAGCCATCAAAAACCTAACATAAAAATACACAGTTTGTTAAGTGTATGCATAAATTAATTTGCTCCTAAAAGCCAGTCAGACTACAGCTGCATTAATGGTAGAGGGATTATTTTAAAGTTGCACCAACATATATCAGACTTAACCAAAAAAAAATCATTTTAAGTATATAGCAGATGAAATTAGAGCAGCTACCCCATTACATGACTAAGACTTGCCAAATACAACAGCCATTGTTTACTGATAACAACCTTACTCAATGAAACTGAAGTGCTGAATTTATTCATATTTCAATAGACAAAAATGTGGAATCACTACTCACTGATGAACATTTGTATAAAGCACCTATAATATACCATATTTTTCTTAGATTATTTTAGTTTGACTTAGTTTTCTTCGATTATTTTAGTTTTTCCTTTGACTCTTAAACGAAACATTTATTTTCCAATCAGGATGTAAGCTCATTCATCAGCACATTCTTAATAGTTCTTAACTTTTCTACAGATGTGAAAACTTCAGTTTATTCCACAGAGGTTGCCATTTTCCTGACAAGCAAAGAGAGAGGAGATAGCAAGAGAAGAAACAACAGAAACTCATTTGCTGAAAACATAGAAGAGTGCTGTAGTTGAACTCCCATTTTAAACAGGTTTCAATTACTTACAACTGAATTACTTACAAAAAGGTGGTAGATGGCAAATGCAGTAAAATTACAAGCCCAATAAAACTGTTAAGAGTCCCAGAAATTCAGAGAGTGAAAATTCTGTCTTCTGGAGCCCCACACTGCTTGAGAAATCCCAAAAAAATTGTTCTCCACACACGTCTCCAGGTTAGTACTTTTAGATAAGCAACATGTGCTAAGGCTAAGGTTAGGTCTACGCTGGCTGCAGAAGATCGAACGCTTAGCTTCAGTCTTCTGGGGAGCTGGAACTCCTTGCGACTCACAAGGATTAAGGAATGTCAGTGGGAAGAGTGCTCCAGTTGATAGTCTGCAGTGAAGACAGGGACCAACATCGAAAACTGCAAAACGGCTGCTAGGTATGCAACTGGCGTACCTAAAATTTCACAGCAGCAGTCGACATTCCTGGTAAGTATAGATGTAGCTTAAGGCTGAACAGAGAGTCAGGAGTTGCTCAGCTTAGAGTGGAAACAAGAAAAGTGGTTTGGGGAGTGGCCTAGTCTACAAGTATTAGCTAAAGCTAACAGGAAGTACAGGGCATGGGAATGGGGAGAACAGGTTAGAAGCAGTTTCTGCAGAACATGGATGTGTTTCTCAAGTTGCCAATGTTTATCTCATTTGCCTCAATAGCTTACGAAAAGAAATAAGATTGTTTTAACTGTTTAGGAGAACACTTCTAAAATGTACTGAGTCCAGTGCCTCTCCTATCAATTTAAGTGTAGAAATATTTTCCTATTTTTTCTTTTCCTGCCGATTAGCAGGAAAATGGCAACTTTCATTGAGTAAGTTTTTTAATGGTGTTTCATTTCTAAAACATCATGAAGAAAGGTCTTATTTGTAGGAGCAACTACTGGCAAAGAGAAGATAAACTCTTGATATAAAAATCATTTTCATTAGGATAACAAATGCCTGTTTGGACACCTTTGCCAGCTACGTCACGACTCCTTGTTCTTGAGGAACCATCTGGGTTTGGAAAGAGGATAGTAGGCAGAGTTGGAAAAGCATTTGCTGAACATTTTCTCAGAGCCAGCTTACAGGTAGTAATATGTAGAAACTGGACAAACCACCATGTTAACCTTTGCGGTGTTTCCTTGCAGTGCACAGCCCTTCTGAAGTACTAACATTCCATTTGAGAGTGACTTAATGCATGGCACAGCATGAGATAAAATTTGCCCATCAATACTACATACATACATTAAACTTCACTTAAGAAGTTAAGAAGAGTAGGTCAATTCTTAGCATTCACTTAATTTAATTTAATAAGCAGGCCACAATAAAGGATGTACTTACCTGTTCTTTAGGCACCAGTTGTTGCCTCGGTAGCACAACTCCGCATACTGCTATCACGTTTGCAGATAGGTCAGCTGACACAATCTCTCCTTGTGTGCACTGTAGCCCTGGCTCTCTGTTCCAAAGAGATACGTCTGGATTGGCCAAAACAAGGGCTCTCTCCACATTCTGTACATGTGATTCTTCTAGTAGCCTGTCAAATTAATATCAACACTCATTATTGCAGTTGGATGTCATTTACACCAGATATACTAAAACCATGCAATGTATTCAATGTGAAAATTCATCTTACTTTAGTTTGAAATGTATTAATTCATCTGGATTGAATATCTTCTTAAGGAAAGATGATTTGTGCTCATCGTTCATGCATGCAACTAAAGCAAGGCAATTTGAAGTGTACCTGAAAAGAACATAAAATATGTTTCAAAAGACTCTTTAGAAACTTATGTGTATGATTCTGATTCATAAATGAGGGCACAAAATTATGGACGAATTTTGTACATCTTTTGCCCCAAAGGGGGGAAGAACTGGCCTACACAACTACAGTTTGGTTACAGAGTAATAATGTGTTGTCCAACTCTTAGTAGAAAAGAGACCTTTTGGCATATAACTGACAGATTACAACCCAAAATTCACTGCCCTATCAGTCTACTACCCAAGGAAAACATGTAGTACCTTTCTACAATGATCTGTTGCATCCTGTTTCATATTTTTATTGCCTCACTTCAATGAATGTGCTTTAAGTGTCTATTGATGATAATAATAATAATAATAATATTATAGTATAATAATCTGAAATATTTCTTGAGAGAAAACTGACTCAAGTCATAGCACATTGAATAAAGTACCTCAATGGAACAAACCTTTCTATAAGGAGGGCATACCGTAGCAGAAACAATAATTAGTGCACTTTTAAACCGTAAAGGCATCTTGGTCATCTTCACCTTAAATGGAGGATGTGGCTTTCTACCAGATCTGGCTTTTGTCTAATTTGGCAGTTAGACAGGCCATTGTATCAAGAGATCAAGATGTCAGCTCAAGTCTCAGTGCTGACAGAATCCTAAGACCACTTCAAATCTTTTGACTACACTGCTAGAGCCTCTTCAAACAATGAATACGTATAACTTAAAAAGTGTTAAGTGCTAAATCTAACCAGCAAATACTTTTTATCGTCAGATTTAGTCAGTCAGTTTCCATTTTCTGACCACCAACAATGCTCAGCGAAGCTGAGAAAGAGAAAAGCCTCTAAAAGTTTGGGTCTCCCTTCCAAAATTACTGTAGAAAAGCCATGCAACCTATTCCAGTAAATGGACAAGCAGCTCCCGCTAGCTTCTTTAGTATCCCAATGGGGGATGTAGTACATGGCAGCCTTGCCCTTCCTCACTCTTTGCCAGAGCTGGGTCTCCCAGGACCTTTCCCATTCCCAGGAGAATGAGGACCAAGTCAGATAGTCAGGGTGCACCACTTACTGCGAGCTGCGATCTGCATAGTCCAGTGGCCCCTAGTGGCAGCCAGCATCCCCAGTTCTGCAGGGGAACCATGGTCCTGAAGAGTAACACTCTTTATCTGATATCGCTAAAGGATATTCTCATCTTTCCCTTCAAAAGTGAAGGCTGATAGGAGAAATTCAGCATATTTGCCCCTGAATGGACAAGATTTTTGGATTTAAACTTACCAGCGGACTAGAGTATCATGACTCCTTAGTAACGGAACACACACACTCCAATCCCATAATTCCCGGAATACAGACTGCTCTTCCTGAAGGAATCGGTAAGCAGCCTCCATGAGATCCCGTAACTTCATCCGTCTGCGCCCATATCGGACTGTGTTTGTATCAGAACTTTCCAGGAAGAGTCTTTGGAACACTGGTGAAGTATCCTTAAAATATCTCAAAGCAAATCTTAAAGAGAGATAAGTGGAAATATTAAGGCTGTGTCTACACTACAAAAATATCTTTGAAGTTGCTTACTTCACCCTACACACGTCCTACTTCGAAGTTAAGCTTCAAAGTAAGGCACTACTCCATTCCAGGGAGCTACTTCAACGTAGTGCCTAACTTCAAAATTAGTTCCTAGTGTAGATGCACCCTAAGATGGGCATATGTACATATTCAAGTAATAATACAGTAGGACAGTGACATTTGCGAGGGTTGGGTGTTGAAAACCCTCATGAATGTTGAATTTCATGCATATCGTTTTGTCCCATTTTACCCCACCTGGGGGAGCAGAACATGGCAGGCTCCTGAGCAGTTCTGGGCAGCAGGGCTGTACGGAGCTGTTTGGCAGCCAGGCCGTGCTGCTGGCTGAAGACAGGATCAGGCTCCCTGCTCTATATAGGTCAGGCCAGGGATGGTGGCTGCCGCTGTGGCACGTCAGTGTTGCTGGAGCAGCCATGGCTGCTGGAGTGCAAAACCACCTGGCCCTCTTCACACGCAACTTCCAGCACAGGTACAGTGGCCCCACACCCTGGCCTCACCCATGCCCTGCACTACCCTCCCTGCAGCCCTGGGGTGAGCAGGGTCCCTGGCCCAGTGTGTGCACACACGAGTGGGGATCCTCTGCATCTGTCCCCACACCACGTCAGTGACCCCACGTGAGCCGGGGAAAGGGCCTGGAGGGGGCAGGGAGCTACAGTGAGTACAGGGTCCCTGCAGTGGTAACTGTGGCCAGCAGAGCAGGGAGAATAGCTGTTCAGAAGCAGGCTCCACCTGCCTGCCTACCTGCCAAGCCTGGCACAGAAAAGTGAAACTAACTCCCCCAGTTATGCTTCTTCCCCCAGCTGGAGAGTCAGGGGGCAGGGGACCCGCTTGCTTATGTTTCCGGCTTTCCTTTGCTCTTCATCAACCCACCGCCTCACTCGGTGCCCCAGCTACGATCACCTTCATTCTTGTGGTTGTTGCTCTGACAGCTTAGCTGCCTGAGAATAACTCAATTCGCAAATGTCAAACTCACAAGTGTCACGACCTTAGGGTACAGTAAATAATCTAAAAAGGGTTCTAACCCACAAAAAGTTCCAAAACAGGATTTGTTGATACAATGCAAGCCAAATGTAAATTGAAGCCCCGTCTATAATTGGAAATAATACCATTTTATTTGAGCCAAGGCAGGCAATGTAATATCCTTTACTGAACCAACATCTGTTGGTTGAACAAAATTTTCAAGTTACACAGAAGTCTTCTTCAGGTCTGAGAATGGTACTCAAAAGCATCACAACTAAATAAAAGTGGAACAGACTGTTTAGCATAAATAGTTAACAGCTCTTCCACCACTGCATTTTTCTAGGACACTCTGAAGCCTCTATCTATACTGAAAATGCGAGAGACAACTGTTGTAGTGCTTTAGTGAAGACACTACAGCAACAGGCGCGGTTCTCCCATTGCTGTAATTAATCCACCTCCCAGAGAGACAGTAGTTAGGTGGACAAAACAATTCTTTCATTGGCCCATCACTGTTTGCACAGGGAGTTAGGTCAGCATAGCTACAGCTCTCAGGGGTGTGGATCTTTCACCAACTATGTTGGTGTAAGCTTCCAGTGTAGACAAGCCCTATCTTACCCAAACCTGTACAAGAGACGTATTTCAAAAGCTTGTTTTTTCCTCACCCACAGAAGTTGCTTCAATAAATATATTACCTCACCCACCTTGTCTCTCTAATACAGTAGAGCTTCAGAGTCACAAGCCCCAGAGGAAAAGCTCACTTAGTAAATGACACATGCATATTTCTACTTCCAAATGAGATATCAGGCAGTAGCAACACCAACAAAAAATGGTAAATACATTCCACTGTTGTGTTAAATGTAAACTATCATAAAAGAAAAAACAGCATTCTTCTCCTGCACAGTAAAGTTTCAAAGCTGTATCAAGTTAATGTTCAAATGTAAACTTTTGAAAGAACCCTAGCATTTTATCTAGGGTTATGAACAATCTCTATTTCCAAAGCGTTCACAACTAGAGAAGTGGTTGTTCCCCTCTATTCGGCACTGGTGAGGCCACATCTGGAATACTGTGTCCAGTTTTAGACCCCCCAGTATAAAAAGGATGTGGATGTGCTGGAGCAGGTTCAGCGGAGGGCAACAAAAATGATTAAGGGGCTGGAGCACAAGACCTATGAGGATAGGCTGAGGGATTTGGGCTTGCTTAGTTTACAGAAGAGAAGACTTAGGGGTGATTTAATAGCAGCTTTCAACTTTCTGAAGGGGAGCTCTAAAAAGGAGGGTGAGAAACTGTTCTCAGTGGTGTCAGATAACAGAACGAGGAGTAATGGTCTGAAGTTGAAGAGGGAGAGGTGTAGGTTAGATATTAGGAAAAACTACTTCACCAGGAGGGTGGTGAAGTTTTGGAATGCATTGCCTGGAGAGGTGGTGGATTCTCCAGCCCTCAAGGTTTTTAAGCCTCGGCTTGATAATGGCCTGGCTGGGATGACTTGGGGGGGCGGGGGGTTGATGCTGCTTGAGGTAGGGGGCTGGACTCGATGACCGCCTGAGGTCCCTTCCAGGCCTACGATTCTACAACTCTGAGGTTATGCTGTGACCAACATTACTCTCACACTGCACACAACCATTTTAACATTCGTCAGAAGTCAGTTTAGCTGACCATTGTTAATTAGTCATATTACAAGGACAAACAGTAGCCTGCACCTTTTCCGCTCTGGTCAAGCTCTGTGCTAAGCTCTGGTCAAGAGCGGGTCAATTCCAATTTGCCGAAGCAGTACCGACAACTTTTATTTAGGTCTACATTTGGATTTACAATGAGCCTAATTTTAGCTGCATGGTTTTTAAAATTTTAGCCAATGCTTAATTTTCATAAAACGTGCTACCATATATGACAGAAGACACATCTACTGGTGAGTCAGCAGCACCTCATATAGAGAACAAATTCAAACGTTACACAGGATGATATCACATCACTTACGGCAGCAAATCAGGGTGGTCACCAATGAGCTTACTCATTGCTACACACAGCCTTTCATGCAGATCATGGTTGATTTGGCCCCCAGCATTAATGGCTTCTGCATTTCTTTCCAGTAAATCCAGAAGGATTGGTCGAAAGTGACGACCAATCAGCAGAGTACATTCTTTATCCAGTAATAACTGTGCTAACGCATTGAGAATACACTGGCGATCCTGCTGAGTCCAAATCTGGAGGAGGAGAAAGAAGAAAAGGACAAATAAAAGCCAAGATCAGATAAAATGAGTTACTATTCCAACTCACATTGCCCATCAGTATGAAACTCCAAGAGGAATTTTTAGCAGAAATCAGGCAGCACAACAGGAAAGTAGCAATGGCAGAAACAAAAGGAGGTAAAGGACAGAAGGACAAGTTCCTTTACTCCTCATGGCAATCTTTAGGGCAGGGGCAGGCAAAATACGGCCCAGCTCCCTGACTTCCACTTCCTCACACACTACTCAATGCCACTGGCCATTGAGCGATGTGTGGGGACATGGAAGTTAGGGCCATGTGCTGAGGTCACCATAAGCAGGTGCATGGGGAGGAGGAAGGGTTTTACAGACCCTGTACCCCCTCCATTAGTATCATGGAAGAGTATGGCCCTTTACCACTTGGCAAATTCTTGGACTACCTTCTGCCCCATCAAAAATTACTGCCCACCCTTGCTTGAAGGGTTTGTGTGGTGCCTTTTCAAGCAACTGGCAAAAGGAGCTGTAACCACCACAAATTTTCACACTGGGATGGAGACCGTCATAATGGAACAGAGGACCAGGACAAAATTACATGGCTCTAAGACCCCAGGAGAATCAGTCATGCTATAAATAATGTTATTTCCACATTTTTTACAGTGTTTAAAGTACACATTTCTGAGAGAAGAAAGTTTTATTTGCAGTTTTGAAAAATGCTTCCAGCCTTCATGTCCAAAGGATCATTTGTACAAAAAGTGCATCAAATATTCTGCAAAAGAGAACAAATAAGACCCATATTCACTGTCAACCCCAGTTCCTTCCCAGTTGCTTTATGTAAATGTAAACAAGCCTTCTTTCATGTCTTTAGCAATCAGATCCTTTCTTCTGCAGCCTATTGCTATTATCTCCCGGTCATAAAACAGTTCTTGAGGAAACTTATCTCCCTTCTTGTTCAAGGCTCTGTGTAGCCAAACATAAGACAACATACACACGGTCATTCAACTCTCTTACTCATTACTTCAAACAACACAATCCCTCTTAATCTGCTCCTCGAATACCATTAGTTTTGATTTTCTGAAGCTCTACACTTCCCTCACTTCCTCTCAGCTCTCACAAAATAAACCGAGACAACATATTGTTCTCTGACACTATCACAGACAAGGTGACCATCTGTCCCATATTTAGGGCACCAAAAAGGTATCCCTACTTATTTTTTAAAAGGGACTAATTGTCCTGTATTTGGGCCCTCCCATCTCCGACCTTTTCCACCAGCAGCTAGGCAGCTGCTGGCCAGAGAGCTGCTGTTTCCCTGTAGCGTGGGGAGGGCCAGCAGCTGCCACCTTTTTATCGGCTCCCTGGGGCTTCTGAGTAGCAAAACAACTATTATTTTTAACTGCTGTAATGATTGGTAAACTGTACCAAGACAAGGTAAATCAGTAGACTCTGCCCAGTAAAGTAACAATGAACACACCCAATCTTGCCTACTTGGTTTCATGTATTAATTTTATTACCTGTGGAAAATGAGCAGCTGAGACTTTATAAGAGAGGTAAAAAAGAGCAACAGCACAAGCTTCCCCATAGCACTCTCCTACCTCAACACCGGCCTGGAAGGATTACATCTAGGATGAAAGACTAGTTCTGTCTCCAAGAGTACTCAACCCTTAGCTACTCCAAAAAGACAGGTAACAGGAGGGCTTATTTGCTTCTAAGCATCTTTTGGTCCTGCAAGCACTAGGTAAAATCTAAGGTGCCAGCTAAAAGAGTGAAGTCCAGGACCTTCATGGTAGCATTTTCTGAAATGCTGTCAGTTCCACCCACAGGAACAGAAAGACAGGCAGAATATTCTGGATAATACCTAGCAGTGCATAACACTAAAGAAAAACAAGATTAGATATTAGAAAACAAACAAAAATGTACATGGAGTACTTTATTTACCAAAAAAAGTAGTATTGTACACTGTAAACATACTGTATTTGCTGTATTTACTTTCATTATACTGTACTTATGAAAAATGTACCTAAAATTTGATTATGGTAAAATGCTGGTTGTTTGAGAGTTCCAAATGATAGAATGCCAAATATGAAAGAGATTACTGTAAAATTAAAAAGGTAGTATACCTTTTTTTAGATTGAGGGTTGGGGAAAAGCTAAGGAGGTATGGCAGACCACTGGATTCAGACAAAGACATCCTTTAAGTATGACTTTCCTAAAAGAGGGGAACTCTAACATCTAGAAAAGCAGATACGAATGAACTTGGTAAAATACAGACAGGTGTTACAATCAAACAGAGATAAAGAATAATCAAACATTAAATATTATAAATAAAGACAAGCAACTGAAGATTAACAAAATGTACACGTGCTTATATACAAATGGTTAACATCTAAACACTAAGATGGGTGAACTAGAGGGCCTGGCATTAAATGAGGGGATTGATACACAATAATCCCCCCGTATGTGTGATTTCGATTTACACTTAACTCTCATTAATTGGAAGCGCTCCAGCCCCCAGCTCCCTCAGCAGAGAAGAAGCACCTGTCTAGCTGAACCCAATGGAGAGAGAGCTGGGGGAGCTGGGTGGGCAGACAGCTGCAGTGGCACAGCTTCTCCCAGATGGGAGAGCTGAGGAGAAATTGCACCTGGCTCCCACAAGCCCAGGGGAGCCATTCAGACTGCCCCTGGTTCCCGGCTCCTCCCCATCCCCAAACTTATGTGACATTTAAGTTATGAGAGAGTACACAGGAATGCAACCCTCACGTAACTCAGGAGACTACTGTAAAAGGCATCATGGAAACTTGGTAAAGATAATCAAGGAGACACAGATGCAGGGATGTTCAATCCTGTTGAATTGGTTAACCAGTGTGACAGGCAGGGTCAGGCCAGGGTACTAGCTTACCAGAGGAGAGAGAGGCACCCCTAAAAAACAGGAATGGCCCAAGCTAATCAGGAGTTATCACAACAGAGTGGGAGAAGTGGGGAAAGAGCTGCTAGAATCAATTAGGGCCAAGGGATGCCACTTGAGGCTGCTATCAACCTTTTAAAAAGCTCCCTCTGCCCCCCTCCACTCCCACCCAGCAGGGAGGGTGTGGAGAGAGCAGAGGAGGAGGTTGGAGAGAAGGGGAAACAGATAGGGAGAGTCAGAGTAGATAAGGAAAACAAAGACTTTACCAGAAACAGCAGGGGAGGTGAGGCGCTCCTGCAAGGTGTGTTTGGGCTCCCTTCCCTAGTAACTTCAGAGATCAGCAAGTAGCAGGGAAGGACTGGTTACTCAGCTAAGAGGACACCTACCCAATGCCCTTCTATTTAAGGTACAAAAGCCCAAACCCCTGAAAGAGCAAGCGGAACCCATGCCTCAAGGCCCATATCTTTGGCAGGACTGTGAACCAAATAGAGGTCTGAGGCCCAGGAGTGGTAATGACCTTGTCACACCAGTTAAACGCTAGGTTTAACCAGTTCACCAATTAAACAGGTGCCATGGGTGGCTGGGGAGCCTGCTCCAGCCCAGCGTAGATGGGGCTGCTCTGGCCAAGCTGGAGTGCCTGTGCTTGCAGAGGACTCATATTCTGCACCAATGGGAAACTTGTTAATTTGCAAAAATGGCAGTTTTACTTACTATAGTTTATGCACTAGACTGACAACATTTAATTTATAACTGATCACTTCACTCACGCACTACATTTAGCCGTTTGGAATGGAGATCCATCAGCTACATGAAAAAACCAACCTAATAAACCATTTTGCTAGTCTTTAAAGTGTTACTTGACTGCTTGTTGTTTTGAAGCACTGTATGAACCAGTGCAGAGAGATGTGAATGTCTAGCCATTTATTAAGATCAACAGCGCTCCTCTCAAGTCTGTTACACCTAGAGAACATGCTGTCACAGAACGCCACAACTAATATTACCCATCAGACAGCCAAGACAACCTCTGCATTTGTGAAGTTGCCACATCACTTACAGAACAATCAGGGCACCAAAATAAGCAATAATAAAAATATCCACTGAGCAGTTGTGCCAAGGCCACAGTCTGTTTGCCGGGTCCAATGGCTTTGAGACTTCTAATCAGGCCTCCTTCTAAGCTGCACAGTTGCCAAATAAGCCCTATGCAAGGGCTCAGAACTGGGCACAGAACTGCCGCAGCGAGCAGACGCTCCTGTCCTCTGGCCAGGGCAGCTCCCTGCTGGGAGAGGTGCCTTCCTCCAGCTGCAGCAGGAAGCTGCAAAGGCCAGACAAGAGATGCACTCATCTGGCCCCGGCAGCAGGGCTAGATTGTGAAAGGGGCTTTAGTGATGGCAGCCCAGGACTAAGATCTAGTTAAAACAAGACAGCTATGCTGATGGTGGCTGTTACAAATGGTACAAAGATACACTGAAGTCAGACCTGAAAATGTCAAATCAAGCCCGCTAACTGGGCAAAAACAACCGTAACAGAACAAGACGATAAACCAGAAGTCATGTAGCACTTTAAAGACTAACAAAATAATTTGTTAGGTGATGAGGTTTCATGGGTAAATTATTTTGTTAGCCTTTTGTTTTGTTAGAATACAGACTAACACAACTCTACCTCTCTGTTACCATGGAACAAGATGATGGCAGGTCTGTCATGTTATTAACTACTTTGAAACAAGCTGCATTGATACCTTATGAGAAAAAAGTAAACAGAACAAAGCAAGGATACCACAGCCTGCAATAGTGATGGAATGTAACTCAGTTCCCCGTATACATATGTTTGCAGTTCTCACATCCACCTGAAACCCACCCCCCCCAAATGCATGTTCACTTTTAGTGTTTGCTAAATCTGAGAGACTCAGTCCATTCAACCTCACTTTGTTCCTACTAGTGCTTGAGAAAACTGTAATCACCAATGAGTAAAGCTGCCTTAAAAGTAAAAAAGGTACTGCAGATAATTGATTCACAGTAGAAAGGTCTTCCTAACTGCAGCAGAGAAAAATCATTTTGAAATGGAAGTTTATGCTCTGAAAAAGTTTGATAATTTAGGCTTCCTCCCCCTCATACATCTGGAACATTTCCTACTATGTACTGAAATGGGAATTTTGAGACCTATAGGCCTGCGCGCGCGCGCGCACACACACACACACACACACACACACACACACACACACACACACACCTTTGAAACTACACTCATTACAGATGTTATAATACTTAAATTATGCACTTTTATGTGCTCTTACAACACTTCCAACTGAAGACCTCCAAATGCTTCACAGATATTAATGAATTAGATCTCAACATCCCAAGACACAGGTAAGTAGCTAATTTATAGCTAAAGAAACTAAAGCACACAGAAGTTAGAGCTCTTCTCCAAATCACACATATGAGATCACACATTCATTTGGGAAAGCTACAAATAGAAGCCAGGACTTCCTGTCCTTTACTAGGCCACACTCCTCTAATATTTACAGGGAGGCAGAGTGGGAGAAAAACACAACCTGAAATTAGTGGGGCAGGGAGGAATGGCTGTAGGGGAAGAACTGAGGCTCAGGTCTTCAAAGGTATTTCAATGTGTAGCTCCCTTGATCTCACTGTAGCACATGGGTGTCCAACCTTTTGGCTTGCCTGGACCGCACTGAGTGAAGAGGAATTGTCTTGGGCCGCATATAAAATATATAATATAGTTAATGTATGTAAATCACATAATAATGTTAAAAGTTTACGATCTTGTGGGGCCGCATTACTAGCTGTCCAGGGCCACGGGTTGGACACGCCTGCTGTAGAGCAAATTCATCATGGACATGGAAGACTAGCAGAGTTAAACCCAGGGAAGCAGCCCCCAACCTTTTTGAGATAGTGACCCATTTTGACGATTCAGTAAGATTTTGAGACCCAAGGCAATACAAACCCAGTGAGACGGAGGTTCTCCCGGGGCAAAAAAAAAATTATGAATCTTGATTCCTCCCCATCCCTAGGCTTAAACCCCTCGCAGCCTCAAACCACCAACCCCAGGCCCTGGGATTAAATCCCTCACAGCCCCAATCCCCCACCCCAATCTTAAACCCCTACAGTTCCAAACCACCCTCCTCCCTCAGGCTTAAACCCCTCACAGCCCCAAAGCATCCCCCCACCTACCTCACATGAGCACCACTGCTGCCCCCACCCCTGCTGCTCCTTTGCTGGGCCTCCTCCTCCCTGTGGCTCCCCAAGCCCTCCTACTCCCTTACTCCTCCTGCAGCATGGGCAGTTCCCTGACCTGCTACATTGTAATGGGACTCAATTTAATTGGTTTAATGAGCAGATCCCTCCTACCAGCCGTTAAACCAATTAAATTGAGTTCCAGTTCATCAGGACAGGAACTGGGAGCCAGAGGAGTGAGTGGCGGC
Organism: Carettochelys insculpta; assembly: GCF_033958435.1. NCBI lineage: Eukaryota > Metazoa > Chordata > Testudines > Carettochelyidae > Carettochelys > Carettochelys insculpta. Next base: position 140,117,000 of record NC_134139.1, on the reverse strand, counting down.
GGGGGGGGGCTGCAAATGGTTTCTTAAAGAGTCACATGTGGCTCAGAGCCACCCAGCTGACGACCCTTAAAAAAAATCTCATGGTGATCCATGTTTGGGTCCTGACCCATAGGCTGGGAATCCCTGAACTAGGAGGAACAATTTATTATGGAAGGGGACATAGTCCAGAGAAAGGGAGCACCCGTGCCTCCAACTGCAGAGATCTGAAGAAGACAAGAGCTAACTGTGCTGAGTCAGTAAAAAGGGGTTTTGTCCTCTCCCCAATGCAGATACACCTAGATGCGCAGAAGACACCGGACAATGACTGCGACGTGAGAGCCAGCAGCAAACAAAGGCGGAGGGGCGAAGGAGGGGGTCGCTGCGCAGGACGCAGCTCCGGGGCAGAGGCTTCCCGAGCTGGGGCGGGCAGGTGGGGGGTGGGATGTGTCGGGACTTTGGGGAGAGACGTTCCAGCGACGCACCCGAGAAGGGCCAGGGGGAGGCGGGGAAATCCTGGTCGTCCCCAGCTAGCCCGACAGAGGGTCTCGCAGCAGCTTCCCACGCTCCCACCTCAGGCTCACTCCGAGAGGGGCGCGGCCGCTCGCTCACCTGCTTGGCCAGGAACCTGCCCAGCTCGCTGCGGCTCCTCTCGTTGCGCTGCGCCACCAGCTGCAGCGGGGCGGCCAGGCGGAGCCGCAGGGCCTCCATCCCCCCGCGCCAGGGAGCTTTCCAAGCCCCGATACAGCGCGACACGTGGGGGACGAAGCGAGACACGCAGCTCGCGCTGGACAGGTTTCCGTTTCTGGCTAACCGTCATCAAGCAGCGCCGTTGAGAGAGAGGAAGAAGCCTCGCTCCCCTGGCCGTGGGGGCCGGTGGAAAACTACGCGTCCCAGCATGCAGTGCGCCACCGTGAGCTGAGTGATCCACCGATGCATGCTGGGATCGGTAGTTTTCACGGGGTCGCCGGGAGCTGCCCCAGTTCTGCTAATAGCATCGGGAGCCGGGGCGAGTCTGCCCGCGTCCGGTCTCAGTTACCCCGGGTTAGTGCTCGTTTCTACCCAGGCTTGGCGTTCAGAGCTGGCTCCTGCCCGGTGCAAGGCACCTCGCTGTGCACCGACCTAGTCGAACGACACTGCGGCTACAAGGGCAGCGACGAGACCGTCTCATATTCCCCTCCCGCAGAACCGCACGCTGCCAGAGGGGGACGCTCTGCTAATCGGCTGGGCCGCCGCCCAAAGGCACAGCTTGCAGGGAACACTGACTGAGGCCCCGAATTCAGACTCCGATCCTACAGGGGCAGCCGCCTTTGCCCACACCAAGTCGGTTAACTTTCACTTCCTGGCGGAGACTTCGTGCAGCTCGCTGAACGCAACCCGCCGCTGGTGCGAAACGCGTGACTTAAAAGCAAGCGCCGCCCGGCAGCCCTTCGCCCCAGGATGCGGGGTGGCAACAGAGAGGGCCCAGGAGCCCCTCCCTCCCGGCAGGTACACCGGCTCTGGGCCCAGGGCTGAAGGGGAGGGAGCTCTACTGTAAGGGGCGGGGTCTGTTGTATGGGGCGGGGCCGTCGCAGAGGGTTCACTTTGGCGCCAACTGTTTTTCTCTAGAGGCGGGAAATAGTGACGTTGTAAGGTTACGTGCTGTGCGTCCCTGCTGAGTGGCTGGCCGCCGCCCGAAGCCCGCCCTGCGGAACGTGCGGCGGTGACAACGGCGGCCCAGGGGATCCCGGGTTCCGGGGGAGCTGCCGAGGCGGCGGAGAGACGTCAACCGGTTGGTGTAGGGGCGGGACCGGGAGCGGCAGGCGCGCGCCGGCAGCGAGGGGAGGGAGGAATGGAATGGAATGGACCGGACCCGCCCCGCCCCGACCCGACCCGCATTCCGCCTGGCCCCGCATCCCGCCTGGCACAGCTCCCTGCCGGCCACCTCTGGGACAGCCTCGCTGCCGTCCCCTCTGCCCCCTGCCGGACACGGCCGCGGTGCCTTTCCACCTCCTGGCACTCCTCTTCTCTCCCCTTCCCTTCCTGACACAGTCCCACTCTCACCGCCTTCCCTAGTTTGCCTTGCCCCACCTCCTTCCCCAGCCTGGCATGGCCCCCCATCACCCCTGGCCTAGCCTAGCATAGCCACAGCTCCCCACCCGGCATGCGGTGCCCCACTGTTGTCCCTGGCCTGACATTACCCCCCCCCACAAATGTACAGCTGTAGTCCCCTAGTCCCAGAACATCTGTATCTCTCTTCCCCCAAGTCTTGCGTATCTGCCCGTGCCCCATTGTACTGTCATTGACATCCCTGTCTGGGTGTAGCTCATGGCTGCAGTGCCTCCACCACGAATATCACTGGCCTGTCATAATCCCAATCCCTGTTCTTCTGTCGGATCCTGACATGGAATAAGACCCATTCTTCAAGTTAAATATGAGTCAACAGTGTGATGCTGTTGCAAAAAAAGCAAACATGATTCTGGGATGCATTAGCAGGTGTGTTGTGAACAAGACACGAGAGATCATTCTACCGCTCTACTCTGTGCTGGTTAGACCTCAGCTGGAATATTGTGTCCAGTTCTGGGCACCCCAATTCAAGAAAGATGTGGAGAAATTAGAGAAGGTCCAGAGAAGAGCAACCAGAATGATAAAAGGTCTGGAGAACATGACTTATGAAGAAAGGCTGAAAGAATTGGGCTTGTTTAGCCTGGAAAAAAGAAGACTGGGGGGACATGATAGCAGTTTTCAGATATCTTAAAGGGTGTCATAAGGAGGAGGGAGAAAACTTGTTCTTCTTGGCCTCTGAGGAGAGAACAAGAGGCAATGGACTTAAACTGCAGCAAGGGAAGTTTAGGTTGGACATTAGGAAAAAGTTCCTAACTGTCAGGGTGGTCAAGTACTGGAGTAAGTTGCCAAGGGAGGTTGTGGAATCTCCCTCGCTGGAGATATTTAAGAACAGATTAGATAGATGACTATCAGGGATGGTGTAGATAGTGGTCGGTCCTGCCGTCGGAGCAGGGGACTGGACTCGATGGCCTCTCGAGGCCCCTTCTGGTCCTATGGTTCTGTGATTCTATGATTCCCTCTCCCCATTGCTATCCCTGGCTTGGCATAACACACTAAATGGGAAATGACAGCCCAGGAAGGATTACTTCAGAAAGGAATGTGTGTTATAGAAAAACACAAACTGAATCTGAGTTAACAGTAAAATACTGTTGCAAAAAAAGGAAAGACCATTCTGGGATGTATTAGAAGTATTGTAAGCAAGATAGTGGAATGGTGGTGGGCAATTTATGGCCCACTGGAGTTCCATCTGTGGCCTGCAGATCCCCTGTCTGCTCCCCTCCTCCACACGTCTCTCACAATGGGGTGCTAGAGCCGTGCATTTCCTGCTCCTACCCTCCCTCCTAGCACTTGCAGAGCACCGTGAATCTACTGATTCACACTATCATCGCTCTTCCCCTCCCTCCAAGAGCTGGATCACCATGAATCAGCTGTCTGCACTAGAATCACATGAGGGAGGTGGTCCATGGGCCATTACGGCCCACTGAGATGAAGGAGGGCCCATCATGCGGCCCACTTTCTATTCTTGGTTGCCCATTGTGGTAAAAGTAATTCCGCCACTCTGTTCAGCATTAACAAGGCTTTAATTAGAGTATTGTGCCCAGTTCTAAGCATCGCGCTTCAGGAGTTCTGTAGACAAATTGGGGAAAGTCCTGAGGAAAACAACAAACATGATTAAATGTCTAGAAGTCATGACCTCTGAGCAAAGACTGAAAAAGTAGGGTTTGTTTAGGCTACATAACAGAAAGCTGAGCAGGTGTATGTGATTAGTCTTCAGCATCATGAAACTTGATAAATTGTTCTCCTTGTTCACTGAGGACAGGAAAAGATTAATAGATTTGAATTGCATCAGTGGAGATTTAGGTTGGGTATTAGAGAAAACTTCTTAACTATAAAGGTAGTTGAGCACCTAAGGAAATTGTGGCATCTGTGTCATTATCTAATCTGTTCTTAAAACTCTCCAAAAGACCTGTTTGGGGTGGTATAGATAATATTTAATTCTGTCATGAGTGCAGGGACTGGACTAGATGACTCTGTTCCAGTCCCATGATTCTTTTATTAACTCCCATTTCTTTCCCCTGTATCCCCTGCCATTCCCAGCCTAGTGTAACTCCCATTTCTCCCTCCCCTCCACTGTCTCCCTGATGTTTATTGGTACATATTCCACTGCCTATCTCCAGCCTGGTACTATGCCTTACTACCCCACCCCCTCCCTCCTCACACCAGGCTGGTGCGCCCAGAACATGTTCTCCAACTCCCCTTCTCCATTTCTGTCTCATGCCTTCTGACTTTGGTTTAACTTTCTTACTGAGCATGGTACCTTCCTGATTACTGAGAGCATCTTTAATATTCCTACTTTAGGCCCATCATCTCTGGCATACTTTATGTTCTTTATCTGACACGTTATGCCCATGAGCTCTTTCCCCAAGACAGCAGTATCCACATCTTCATCCCTCACCTCCACCTCTGAAGAATCTTGATGGTACCATTTATGTATGCCTCGCATAGTTACTTGTGTTGGTATCCAAATATCTTAGTCCTCTTATTCACATTGTATTATTTTATGTTCTCCAGCCTGTTATTCTGAGGTAGTCACATATAAATGGGGTTGGGCAGGGTGAAATGATTGTACACCAAGTGGATACTATGTCTTGGGTTAAGTGATATTTGATCCACTGACAGGAAAAATTTCATGTAAATGTACAGTGTTTATACAGGTTGCTGCTTTGTTTTTTAAGTATAATGGGAATGTGTTTGTGTGGGGCAGCTCAGATGGCAGTTGCTTGACTCAAGCCAGCATCCTTAACTGTACGCACAGTGCACGGTAAAGCTTTTTCTTTTTTGGTACCATTCTTCTGTTTCATCCTTCCCTGGGCCACTGAGTGGCTCCCCAGGCCTGCTGTCCCAGACTGTAGCTCAAGCCAGGCAGTGGGAAAAGCTAGCTATTCTAATAAACTAAGCTGGCTGCATAAGAAGGTTTTTTTTTCCTATGAAGTTTATTTAGCAATACTAAATAAGATAAAGATGAATGTAATCTTGTGTCTTGCTTAAGAACACTTCTAATGCTGCATGAAATTTATACTTAATTTATATCATAGCAGCTTGTTTATTTTGCCAGGCTACAGAACTAAATTGTGTAACCTGGCATCAAAAAGCCATCTACCTCTACTTAGCTTCTTGTTGGATCTCATTAAAGAATCGGTGCTAAATTCGTACCCATTGTAAATTAATGATACTTCAAGAGGCTGTTAGTTAATAATGGTGTTTTCAAATTATTGGTTAATCTGCTTTTTTATTGTACAAACACAGATGGAGAAGCTGTAGGGAATTAGTATAATGGCAACAGATGATGATGGACTGACGTTATTTGATACCCCGTATGGCGGTAAGAGCTTTATTAATGAGGTTATTTTTTACTTTGCAAGATGATGGCAAATCCTTTATAACAAATGTATAGTGACATAATGATGAGTGAAACCAGTAGAATGTGTCTTTTTAAAAATTATTTTAATCTAAACTGGTACCACAAGTACTAAAATACCATAATCATGTGATTAATGTGTGGTATTAGTACAGGCCAGAGTTAAGGTTGTGTGGTTCCCAGTAGTGTTTCTTACCTTTAAGTTGCTACCCTCAGCTGGAACTCCATTTTAATATAGTTTATATGGGACTGTTATAAGAGATGTACTAGTTCATGTTCAGTGTATATTTATGAGAACATTTACTCTCTGAAGCAATCAGATACTGTAAACATTATTTTTGCAACCAAGAGAAAATCAAAACAAGCATGCAAGATCAGATCACAAGTTTTAGATGCACTGTCATACCAATGTCTTCAGTAGTAGTAATTGTTTTGTAACTATTGGTGCTCTGAGAATGGCTGTGAGAATGAATAAGGGCACAAGACAAAGTCTGATATGAAAAAAGTTTGAAGAGAGAGATTTTCAACCTGAAAAATAAGACAAGGAGCTTTTACAGGTTTAGGTGGCTGAAAATCAGAATTTCCAGTTCACAAGAAATCTCGGTATTCAAACTTTCTTGTGAACTGGAGAACTTGGAATTTTTTTTTTCTTTTGGAAATACTGAAACTCAGTGAAATAGATGTGATTCGTATCAGTTTCACTGCTTCCCATCTTTGAATAGCTTTGGTAAAACTGATGTGAATTGTCAACAATGGTCAGAAGTCTATGGCAGGACTGTCCCACAAGTCAATGACCGATGACTGGAGACATCTGGGCTTTCAAATGTCCAAGCCACATGGCTGACTCCCAGAGCCTGGGGAGCTAGTTGCTTTAGGAGTTTGGCACAGCCCAGGGAACCAACTGGCCAAGGAGTCTGGCTCAGCAGCAGGGAACCTGACAGCCCTAGATTTTTTTGGGGCCTTCTAAAATCCTTCTCCTGTGCTGGGAACTTAAACGTTGCAAACCAAATCACCAGGCTTTTAGCTGTGTGGCAGGGACCCTTCAAGTCTTAGCAGCAGCAGCTCCCAGTGCTTCCTGACTTCTACCTCAAGCCAGAGTTTTCAGGGTTTCCAGACTCCTTGCTGCAGAACAAGCACTTTCAAGTTCCCTGCTCTGCTGCTGGAAGCCTGGCAGTCCACGTGGTGGGGCTCCCCTGAAGCCTACTAAGCAAGCTGCTAGGAACCACAACATGTGATTTAGAAAAAGTTCTTTGAAGCAGGCATGCTTTCATAGGAAACTTCAGACTTAATGAACTAGGTTTTTCCAATGAGCTGTAGTTAGACTACGAAAATATCGTCAGTAAAATTTAATCATAAAATAAACTATTTGAAGTGATTACACATTACGTAAACGGATTGCTATATTAAATGACTTACCAATGTACTATAAGAAGATTTTATATATAGCTATAGTTTACCATAATTTAGTGTTGTGCTTTTATCTGATTTCCACAGCTTAGACCACTTGGAGTAGGATTTCAAATTTTAGTCTGTCTAATTTACCATTTACAGTTTATTTATGTGTAAGTATTCTATGTAAGACTTTAGGAACCAAGGATCTGTCTTCTCTTCATTGATATTAAAGAGTGTTTTTGTGGGAGTAGAAATTAACCTTAGTGTCATTGGTGGGACATAAGGACATTTTGGCCAATGTGTAGCCTCTGCCTTTTTTATGTAATCCAAGAGGCATCTGTTTTTCATTAGCACTACATATGCTTTGTTATGAAATAGTTGGGTATGACTGGTGATATACAAATGTAAAATGTTTCTCATTAATACATGTGTTAGAGCAGAGGTTGAAAGTTACAAAATGTTTAAAATTTTGGTTTTGATCTTGCTTTATTTGCAGCTTCCCCTTTTAAGGACAATGACGATAGCTCAGTGGATATTTATGATGGGTTGGATAGCACTTCAGTTATTTCAGGTATGTTGATAGTAGATTGTTGCATTGTGTTATTCAGTTTGATCTACTGTGTGAACAATCTTGATGTTACACACAAAGTGTCACATGCCTGACTGCATTCATTGTGTTAAAATATCTTTGTTTATGGTAACATCTAAGAATTTCAGTCAAGGATTGTGACCCCATTGTGACAGACACTGTGTACTCAAATAAAAACAATCTCTGTGACTGAGATCTTTCAGTCTAGGTGCCTGAATAAGAGGTGACTGGTGAACAAAACATAAGATAGGATGAGGGAGAGTGTTTTAATCTGTGGTCTATGCATCTGACCGTAAGGCTGTGTCTAGATGGTTCCCTAACCTCAAAATCAACTATATAAATTGCATAGCTTATTTCAAATAGATTCAAAACAAGCTATTTCAGTATTTGGTGCTGTCTAAACAGTGCCACATACCAAAATAAAGCCCTATTTTGAGGCATGTCTGTACTCCTCATGCAATGAAGTTTACAGGGATGCCAGAAACTGTTTTGAGACAACAGGTGCTTTGCGTAGATGTGGACAACTATTTTGGGATACCTTTGTACCCTGAAATAGCGCCCACTGTGTAGACACAGCCTGTGTGAGTAAAGACTTGAAAGCAGACATAAAACAACAAAGAGGAAAGTTTACCAATTAAATTCTTGGTTACTGGGCTGATGACTGAGACTGCCCCCCTCTCTTTCTGATTGACTTACCTGCTACCTCTATAAGTAACTCATGAGAGTCAGAGGCTTTGCTTTCTGGGTAACTAGCCTCTGCTTCAGCAATCTTCTCCCAGTGGAAGTGTTTCAGACTGACCCTAGCAAGATGCAGAATGTCTTCCAAGACATTCTTTGTTCTGATTATCCATTAATTAGCAACTCTGAAATCCTAGAAATTTTGCTTACCACCTGGCTATACCCCTTCTCAGTGCTTGTAAATTGCAAGGCCTTTCTATATATTACTCTTTGTTTTTAATTGAGAACAATGCTATCCAGTCTTGTAAAAGGCAGGCATGTTCAGTGAGGATAAGTGTGCTATTAATCATTAGTAACAATAATAAAAAAAATTGCAAGTAGACTTTAAAACACATACAGGTTGAAATTCTCTAATCCAGAACTCTCTCATCTGGAAAATTCTGTAATCCAACTTGATTTTAGTTAGCTGGATGATCACTTATCATGGGTGTGGCCAGGTTTCCCATGGTCCTGTAAATTTTTTTTTTTACCGCTTTGGTACCCAATGACTGGAAGACGGCCAATATAACGCTAATATTTAAAAAAGTCTCCAGAGGAGACCCTGGCAATTATAGACCGATAAGTCTAACATCAGTACCAGGCAAATTAGTAGAAACAATAGTAAAGAATAAAATTGCAAGGCACGTAGAAGAGCACGAATTGTTGGGCAAAAGTCAGCATGGTTTCTGCAGAGGGAAGTCGTGTCTAACTAATCTATTAGAATTCTTTGAAGGGGTTAATAAACATGCGGAGAAGGGGCACCCAGTGGACATAATATACCTAGATTTCCAGAAAGCCTTTGACACGGTCCCACACCAAAGGCTTTTATGTAAATTAGGTGGTCATGGGATAGGAGGAAAGATCCTTTCATGGATCGGGAATTGGTTAAAAGACAGAAAACAAAGGGTTGGAATAAATGGTAAATTTTCACAATGGAGGGGGGTAACTAGTGGTGTTCCCCAGGGGTCAGTCCTGGGACCGATCCTGTTCAACTTGTTCATCAATGATCTAGAAAATGAGGTAAGCAGTGAGGTGGCAAAGTTTGCAGATGACACCAAGTTGTTCAGGACAGTCAAAACCAAAAGGGATTGTGAAGAACTACAAAAAGATCTCAGCAAACTGAGTGATTGGGCAGCAAAATGGCAAATGAAATTTAATGTGGGTAAGTGTAAGGTAATGCACATTGGAAAAAATAACCCAAATTACACGTACAACATGATGGGGTCAAATTTAGCTACGACAGATCAGGAAAGGGATCTTGGAGTTATAGTGGATAGTTCTCTGAAGACATCCATGCAGCGGCAGTTAGTAAAGCAAATAGGATGTTAGGAATTATTAAAAAAGGATAGATAATAAGACAAAAGATATCATACTTCCCCTATATAAAACTATGGTACGCCCACATCTTGAGTACTGTGCGCAGATGTGGTTTCCTCACCTCAAAAAAGATATATTGGCATTAGAAAAGGTTCAGAAAAGGGCAACTAAGATGATTAGAGATTTGGAACGGGTCCCATATGGGGAGAGGCTAGAGAGACTGGGACTTTTCAGTCTGGAAAAGAGGCGATTGAGGGGCGATATGATAGAGGTATATAAAATCATGAATGGTGTGGAGAAAGTGAATATAGAAAAATTATTTACCTTTTCCCATAATACAAGAACTAGGGGACACTAAATGAAATTGATGGGTAGTAGGTTCAAAACTAATAAAAGGAAATTTTTCTTCACACAGCGCACAGTCAACCTGTGGAACTCCTTGCCAGAGGAGGCTGTGAAGGCCAGGACTCTATTAGGGTTTAAAAAAGAGCTCGATAAATTTTTGCAGGTTAGGTCCATAAATGGCTATTAGCCAGGGGTAAAGTGTGGTGCCCTAGCCTTCAGTACAAGGGCAGGAGATGGATGGCAGGAGATAAATCACTTGATCATTGTCTTCTGTTCTCCTTCTCTGGGGCACCTGGCATTGGCCACTGTCGGCAGACAGGATACTGGGCTGGATGGACCTTTGGTCTGACCCAGTATGGCCATTCTTATGTTCTTATGTTTTTTATAGCCACCAGCCCTGGTTCTCAGTGTTCTGTGCTGTTATTTAGCACTAATTTACACCGAAATGTCTTCTCAGAGCTCAGTAAGCAGTGGAAGTGTTGGTAATGTGCTAGAAAATATTGATCTCTCATCATCCAGCAAATTCTCTCATCTGGCACCGGTGAGGTCCTGAGGATGCCAGACGAGAGAGGTTCAGCCTGTATTAGAGAAGGCCCTTGAATTTTCAAATGAAACAAAAGTGGCAGAATTATTATATTAAAGGGGTGGGAAGGAGAAGAGGCAATCATTTTACTGTTCTCACTTTCTCATGAAGGATGTGAGCAGTCTTATTTAAAAGGTCTCTCCTATATGACAGAAATCTGCTCACTCTAATGCAAGGTTCAGTAATCCCTCGAGGTACGTGAGGGTTGTGTTCCTTGCAGCCCTTGTGTACCTTGAATTTTGTATAAGTTGGAGAGGGCTTTGGGGTGTGATTTGGTGTCCTGGGAAGGGGCGGGGGGTGTCAAGCCTGTGGTGGGTTAGGGCTGCAGAGGGGGTAGGAGGGTGTAGTTGAGCCGGGGGTTGGACTCGGGCAGCAGGGGGTTGAGCCCGGCTAGGGTGCTGGAGTCAGTGCCGTGGAGGTGGTGGGTAGGGGGATTGGAGCTGGAGCCCCACACATGCATGGCGGGGGTTGGGAGTCCTGGACGCAGATTGAAGCCGGAGCCCCACGTGCTGCGGGGGGCGTTGAACAGAGCAAACTGGGGTAAGGAGGTTAGCTGGAGGGGTAGAGCCTCATACATCTGCAGCGGCTGACAGCTAGAGCCCACGTGTGTGCTGGCGGCTGGGAGCCCAGCATGTGCCTGGGGGGTTGGGCTGGGTGGAGCGGGGATTGAACGGGGATGAACTGGGGTGGGGATGGGTTGGTCTGGCAGGAGGGTTAGAGCCCCTGAACATGCCTGCAGCGGCTGACAGCCAGAGCCCCATGCACGGAGCGGGGGAGGTAATCTGGGACTGCTGTGGGGAAGGTTGAGCCAGGGAGGGGGGACTGAATGAGGGGTGCACTGGGGCGGGGTGGTTGAGTGTGTGGGGGGCGGGGGGGGTTGGAGCCCTACACAGCGCGCCAGGGCCTGGGAGCTGGTTCCCTGCTTGTGGGTTGAAGCCAGAGCCCTGTGCGCGGGGGTATGAGCTGGGGCTGCTAGTGGGTTGAGCCAGCAGGGGGTTGGCACCACTCTGGGAAGCAGGGGGAAGGGGGTTTTAGCTCGCTGGCTGCCCAGAGGGGCAAGCAGCTAGGCAGACTAAAAGCCATCCCCCTACCTTCCCAGAGCGGTGCTCAGTGCTGCTCTGAGAAGCAGGGGGAAGGGTCTCTTAGAGCCCAGCAGGTTCACATTGTGCAAAACTCGTGTTAAAGCGAGTTTCACACAATGTGAAGCTGTGTAAAGCGAGGGATTACTGTACGAATTGGGGGTCAGCTGTGAAAGAGTGGGGTTGCATACTCTGGATTTGTGTACTTTGAGACTGTACTGTATTTTGATCATATTTTTTCCTTTACCTAATGCGTATTTCTTGTTTCAGACAATCCTGCTGAAAAATCTACACCCGCAAAAAATGGTTTAAACTTATTCGATGAGATACTGATTGAAGAAGGAACTGCAAAGGAAGCAACTTACAATGATGTGTGTATTAATATCATTATAGCTAATAGAAAATATTGTCACATGATCTAGCAGACTGCAAACGTCATTTTAAAACAACGATGGTCAAATCGTACAAAAATACTTTAATGTAACAAAGCTCATTTTGGGACCCTATAAAAGCTCAAATTCTACTCTGTGGCTTCGGCTTATTGTGACGCGAAGCTTATTACACAAAAGCTTACTCTGATCACATGAAAGTCAGTGAGGTTTTTGGCAACTTTTTAAACACCTAAATAGGGAAGTTATTTTGTATATTCACATGAATAGGCTATCATGGTTCTATTTTTATCTGACAGCTTTTTAGAGAGGTTAAAATTTTAAAATGAGAATGGTAGTGGGAAGAAATGTTACTTTATAATCTATGTTCTTAACTAAAGAACTGTTGCCCAATAATCACAAATTTAACCAATGTTTGCATAAATAGTCAACCTCAACAAAGTGAAAACTACTTTTGTTTTACAGTTGAAGAAAGAGTATGGAAAATGTCAGCAGCAGATTAATGAGTTGATGAAGAAGTTTAAGGAAGTACAGGCACAGGTACTGTATACTAAAGGGTACTTTTAAAATTTATCAATGAAAATTCAGTTTGCTTTAAATGCACTAATGAAGCACATGATGTATATTCCTTTGAGAGAGAGAGAGAATACAACTAATTAAATACTGTACCTTCCTGGTAGGTATCTATTGCAGGAACTTTTCCAGGAATCTCTTTAGGAAACAGCAGTCTCTTGTTGTGCTTCTTTAGGATATATTCATGTCAAAATGTGATGGTGTCAATAGTCAAACTAACTGGTGTTGCTAAAATTTATATATAATAATGTAAGATAGTCTGGTAGGAACTACTATATTTAAAAAAGAAACATAAGCGAGAGAGTGAGAGTGAGAGAGATTGAGAGTGAGTTGGCTGGCTGCTTCTGGAAAGAGGTCCAGTCCTATTTTTAATGTCTGTTTAATTTGTAGCATCCATTTCCGCAGCCATTCAGAGTACTTAATCCTGAAGATTTGGGAGCTGAACGCAAAAAGTGAAGGCTGAGTGCTGAACACCTTCAATTTAAAACTTCGACATTGCCGGGGGGGAGGGGGTGGAATTTGCGTAATGAAGTGCTGCGTATGCAGCACAGCACTTCATTAGTAAACTCCCAACACCCTACTTACCGTCCTTCCTTTGAAGGAGGGTGGTAGTGTAGACACAGCCAGTTACATCTTGTATCAAAAATGCAAGGAAAATAAGTGAGAGTGAAGACTTGACTCATGCAGAGACCATTTATTCCCTGCCTTGTACATAAGCATTGCAATACACTTTGTAGCCTTTTAATAGGAATATCTGTTTTTTGAATTGGTAATGTAGAGGCTAATGATTGTTTGTTTGTTTGTTTTTTAAAGCCAAGGCAAATATTTGAGGCTAATCTCCATGCATTTTTTTAAAAATAGAACTCCATTCTACAAAATGAAAATCAGGCACTTAAAAAAAATATTTCAGCACTTATCAAAACTGCTAGAGTGGAAATTAATCGCAAAGATGAGGAAATCAGAAACCTCTACAAAAGGTACAAGTAGACAAGTCTAATTTATGATTTACTTTCTGTTTGAACTTATGTTTATTTCCGTATATTGGAAACTTTTTATTCATTTTAGCTGCATCTACACGAGCTGGCTACTTTGAAGTAGCCGTCCCAACTTCGAAATAGCGCCCGCCACATCTACACGTGGCAAGCGATATTTCGAAGTTGAAATCGACGTAAGGCGGTGAGACGTCGAAGTTGCTATCCCCAACAGGAGATGGGAATAGCACCCTACTTCGACGTTGAACGTTGAAGTAGGGTACATGTAGACGATCAGCGTCCCTCAACATCGAAATAGCGGGGTCCGCCATGGCGGCCATCAGCTGAGGGGTTGAGAGATGCTCTCTCCAGCCCCTGCGGGGCTCTATGGTCACCGTGTGCAGCAGCCCTTAGCCCAGGGCTTCTAGCTGCTGCTGCTGCTGCAGCTGGGGATCCATGCTACATGCACAGGGTCTGCAAGCAGTTGTCGGCTCTGTGGATCTTGTGCTGTTTAGTGCGAGTGTGTCTGGGAGGGGCCCTTTAGGGGAGTGGCTTGCTGTTGCCCCGGAAGTGCTAGTCTACACTGTGACCCTGTCTGCAGCTGTTCCTGGCACCCTTATTTCGATGTGGGCCGCTTTGGCGTGTAGACGCTCCCCTGCAGCGCCTACTTCAATGTAGCGCTGCCCAACGTCGACGGCACCAGCCCTGGAGGACGTGTAGATGCTATTCATCGAAATAGCTTATTTCGATTTCACTACATCGAAATAAGCTATTTCGGTGTAGCATCCCCGTGTAGACGTAGCTTTTAAGTGGAAATGAACACATGAAAATTGCTGAAAATGGTTGTCTGTAGCTAATCTTAATACTTTTTTTTGTTAGTAGTGCTGATCTGAACTGTGTAGGTTCTACCCAGTGATCATTGAGAATTTCTACGTGCTTAACCTTATCTTGGAGTCTAGTTTGGACATCCATTCCTGTTGAGCAGTTTAATGGTCCCATTGAATGTGCATTTTAACGAAGACAATCTCATCTGTATTTCTGTTCTCGAGCTACTTTGCTTTCTCGTCTCAGATTGATCAATCCAATAGAATTTTTTTTTTCTCAGCTACTTTTTGCTGGCCATTCTGACCAGGTGTTGAAGAGCTCTCCCTCCACTCTTAGTTATGAGAGAGCCCTCTCTAACTCAGGAACTTGTCATACTCTTCCTATACCAGGGAGTTTCAGGCACAAATGTGTAGACTAGAGAGGATTTGCCATCTGATTAAAGCTCTGGGCTGGGACTACAGACTAGAGATGTAAGATGTTAAACAGTTAACTGGCTTCCTAGTACACTTTATGCTTACCAGCCCAGTAACTGTTTAACTGGATGGATGGAGCTTTGCCATTTAGGCAGTGATTGGTAGCATTAGCCGGTCTTTTGTTAATCCACAGGTGGCATGGCTTTGAGCCAGCTCCTGGCTGCCTGGGGGAGAAGGGGCAGGTTGAGCTCCCGTCTCTCATGACAGTGAAAATGGGCTCACATGCTACTTTTGGCACCCGTTCCAGGGGTTGCTGACCCCTGATTTTAAATAATAAAAGTGATGTGTAGAATACACAATTCTGTTTTATAGCCTTTTGGTTCCTATGCATTTGTGATATTTTACCACAAATCTTTTTTAAATTAATTGCTTTTTGAGGCTAAGTGAATTGATTGTCTAGGTGTACCCGAAAAATAAAGGGATTTTTAACATCAGTTTTACCCAAAACTTCCTTCAAACTGAGAACTTAGAAAAAAATACAAAAAGAGTTCAGTGTAAACTGTGAAAGATAAGCTGTGTAGACCCTTAGCTTGTGATTCTTACTCTATAGAATTTCACTTATAAAAGAGGCACACCTGAAAATTTTAGGATAAACGCGTTGTATTGTAAGCTTTACTATCCTTTGATCAGTACTACTGAATAGCAGTTTAAGAACAAACCAAGGTATTCACATGATTTTGGGCTTTTTAAAAAATAGACTTAATATGATTGTTCTCTCTGTTCATACATAGGCTATCTGAATTTCCCAATCATCGAAATAACTACTCTAGAATGTGTCTACCAGGATCAACTAATACAAGGTGCTCAGAGATACATAAAACAAAAAGTCCCAAATTCAGAGTTTCTTCTGTAGTGGACAATACAAAGACAGATCATAGATTGAATACTGACTGTTCGAAAGATGTACATCACAGTTACTTACCTCACAATATGGAGGATGGAAAATCACACTCAGAAAGAAGAAATTCTCCATATCTACTCACATATCCTCCTGAAGAGCTCTGTAATGATCATTCTCACACCTGTTATCCAAACTTTGATCACTACTCCAATAAGGGTAGCAGGAGGGACAGAGAAATGAAAAGTGGTGAGCAGTCTAGCAGGACAAATGATAACAGGTACAAAAGAGATGTATACCAGAGTACTGGCAACAGTACAGATAATGAACAGGGAGACACTGATTCTCATCAAAAGTTGCAAATATATTCAGAAAAATCTGGTAAAATTGAGCTACAGCAAGAAAGCAAGAGTAAAAAATTAAAGTGTAGTCCACCTGTGAAAAATAGAACTGATAGTTGCATTTCTACCTGGGAGAAAGAACCAATCATTAAAGAGAGACCACAAACAGTTGAATCTCCTGGTGATCAAAAGGGTGAAAGGTCACAAAACATAACCAGACAGGACCTTGAAACATATCATAAAGATGAGAGGAATTTTGCACAGAAAAACAAATCAACAGAAAAGCAACAAGAGCAACAAAGAAGGTCTGATCGAGTGAATAGTCCACCTTCAAAGACTGAAACTGCAAGAAACCCACACAAATCACATAAGTGCCCTGTGGAAGTCTGCAGAAGAGGAACAGATGTAGATTTAAAGAGAGATAGGGGACCAAGTGACCATAGTTCTGGAGAGGCAAGATGTTCACCTTCCACTTCAAGCAACAGAGAGCACAAACAAACACATTTCAAGGAAAGTAGCAGCAGATATGAATGGGAAGCTACATATTCAAAGTCAGAGCGACACAGAACTGAAGAAAAAAGGAAAAGAGATAAAGAAAACCAGGATGAAAGCAGGCATCTTAAAAATGAAAGAAAAGTAACAAAAGAAATTACACATCAGAGTTCAAAAGAATCCAAGAAGGCTGCAGATGCTCCAAAAAATGAGAGAAACAAGTCTTCAAAACCAGAAGAAACATCCAGAGTAGCAGATGGCATAAAAGAGTACAAAGCTAGAAAAGCTAAAGATGATAAAAATGGGACAAAAAAGAAAGATCTAAAACTAAGCTTTATGGAAAAACTAAATTTAACTCTTTCACCTGCTAAAACACAATGTCCCTTTCAAAATAATGGACTTGAAACAGATTCCAAAACAGCTAGTAGTGAGGGTAGTACAGAGACTATGGGATGTATAGAAATGTTAACACCTGCCCAACCAATTAGTATTGCTTCAGTAGAGCAAATCAAGTCTCCATTACACGTTCCAGTTCAACCAAATTTGGAATCAAAGACACCTGTTTCTGAGATCAAAAGGAAAACTGAAAATGAAGCTTTGGTAGAAACTCTGGACATAGTGCAGACTGAAGATTTGGCAGAAACAATGGATGCACTGCAACCTGAACAGTCTAATCATAACAATGCATCCCTTACTGAGGCTGCAATAAAGATGGAAGAAGCAGACAAAACACGCACAGCTCCTGAATTAGCGAGCCCCATGAATCATGATGAAATATGGATTGATTATGACTTGGAGACCATTAGTTCTGATGATTTTGAGTCCCAAAGTGTTGCAGGTGATATTAGACAAATGAAATCAGACTCCCTAATGCAAGTGGTGGATACCAATGATGGTGTATCTGGAGAAAGTTTTGAGTATTCTGCCAAGGAAAACAGCGTTTCAGAACCTTTACCTAGAAAGGAGGAAGTGACTACATCTGAGCCAACTGACAAGGATATACTAGCTGATGGGGAAATACCAGCAGTTGATCAAAATACTTGTAATTTGGAGCCAAACTTGTCAGAAATAGAAATCGGTGAAGTAATATCCTTTCATAGTGATAAAGTAGATTCTACAACCAAAGCAAAAGAAAATAATCCAGTTCCTGCTGATGATGACAGTTCAATATTAAGCATTGATCTCAATAACTTAAGGTACATTCCAAAAATTATCAGCCCACTGAACAGTCCAGTGCGACCCTTGGCTAAAGTACTTAGGATGGAGAGCCCTTGCAAAGTACTTGTGAAGAGTTATAACAAAGGTATTAATTTATATTTTATCCTGGTTTTGTTTCCTGTTACGTATCTGCCTAAAATATGCATTAGTGGGAAATAGAGATGAATATCTTTTTTTGATTTTAAAACCCACATAATGCAATTTTGCTAAGTCTATGGCATTGTTTATTCTTTCTTATTCCCCTTTTTATGTACACTTTATGTTGGTGGGGATTGATTGTGCTGAGGTTTTTATGATTCTCTCACACATTGAAGTTAAGGCTGTTGAAGGACTTTGTATTGCCCTTAAGCAGAATAAATACACAACAGTGCCATTTTGAAAACTTAGACGTTAAAAGATTGTAAGTTTGGGTTGACATGGGTGACAAGTCCATAGTATTACTTACCAGTTTTGGTTTTTTTTTATTATTATCATCATCATCATTTATTATCTTCTAGGGAGTCATGCTCCCTTTCTCTTATATGAGCTAGATTCCAGAGGTGGACTAATCTCTCATGGTGCAGCTGGGCTTCTGTCCCAGAAAGGAGACTAATGCATTTTTGGAGATGTCCTACTAGAAATGTCAACTTGCAGAGGTGAATGGAAGCACACAAGGCACCACAGTGGCATTTCAGAATTGAAATATTTCAGCTGAACACCAAAATATTAAAATGTTTGTCTAAAATTTTCCATTGGGCATAGGGCAGCATGTACACGCTCCCTGATCACTACTAATGATATCTCTTGTTACAGATGGGAGCCTGGAATCAAAGGGGACTACTTTTTAAAGGTATTGAGGGGCCTAGAGAAGCAGGTCAATGACTCCAGTGATTGCAAATGAAGTTAGGTGCCTAGGTGTTCTTGAAGATCCCACTAGATGGCTAAATATCTTTAAAAACTTGGCCCCAGATCATTACATGTGGGAGAGATGGGAATTGGAGCTGGATCTCCTGATTTCCAGGTGCATGAGTCAGTCACCAGATGATTCGTACTTTCAGTTCAATGAATTTGAATATCTAAATACATTTTACAAGCATGAGATAGCCAAGGTAAAAGTAGCAGAAATTTTCACACACTAATTTGAAAACCATCGCAATGTACCATCCGTTGACAGAAGAGCTGTTCTATCAAGTATACTTCAAACACAATGGGATGACAAGGAATGGAAAAGTCAGTAACTCAGTTTCTGAATTCCCTGACTCTTGTGTAGTTAATCTCAACTTTAATTTTCCATGACTATAATGTTATTCATTCCTTAAAAAAAATCTGTATTACTGTAATAGTGGATTTAATGGAGCTTTTAGTATATTCATTTGAGGAGAAATGGGGAGAGAGTGAAGAGTCTAAATACTTTATTAAACTTTTATAATTACTTTCTGCAAAACTCAGTGTATTTAGTCCTGGGAACTTGTCCTTTTAACACTTGAGCACCAACTTTTAAATGTTTACATTTTCATCTGAATGGCCATTCATAAATTTACAGCTGTGATATTTAACGTAACAGCAAATATAGTTGATATGAAAATAGAAATAGGACACTTGAGGAGATTGGACCTCAAGTATATAAATGATAAAGGGTTATCATTTTACAGTGCATCCCTAGTGAGTGTTTTTAAGGAACAGTCTGGTCCAGGACTTGAACTGCCATATTCCAAAGTGTATATATACTAGTACCTTTCCCAGACCTGAGGAGAAGCTCTGTGTAATCATGTCTCTTTTATCAACAGAAGTTAGTCCCATAAAAGATGCTACCTCACTAACCATGTTTTTCTACTATCATGTGATCAAAATTTTTATAGCAACATAGTACATATCTCACGATAGAAATTTTCATCTGTTAGATTAATAATAGTAGCCATTACATCTGTTTTTGCCAAGCGAGAAGTTATATTCCCCCTTAGTCCTGAAATAGTATTCCTTTTTACTATCACTCCTGCTTAGTTGTCTTAGAGCAAGGGTCGGCATCCTGCGGCTCCGGAGCCATAGATGGGTCTCTAAGGAGCCATTTGCAGCCCCAGGCACCGACTCATCTGTGGCCTTGGACACTGGATTGGCCCTGCCCTGCCACTGCTGAAACAATAGCAACTATCTCTAACCTGGCCAGCACTCAACTCTCTCTTCTCCCGCTCACGTCTGGCCAGGTCGGCAGGGGGCACTGGCCCTAATGCTGTGCCATCTGGGCTAGTGTTACCAGATATCTGTTTTTGCTGAGACATGGCCTCTTTTTTAGCTCTCAAAACTCTGTCCCTCTGGGTTTTTTAAATTTCTAAAAAAGTCTGGGCTTTTATAGGTGCCCAAACGTGGAGCTGGAAGCGACGAGCGGGCCAAGGGGCAGCACGTGTGGGCCCTGGACTGAGGCAGTGCAAAGGCTCTGAGCCAGAGCTGGGCTGGCAAACTGAGGGGGAGGAGGTGATGGGAAAAAACAACATTCAGGACTGTGGGAGAGGGCGGGGTGGATGGGCTTGAAAAGAGCCAAGTGCCAGCAGAGAAAGCCTGGGGCTCGACCACCTCCTCCAGCTGGGGTGTGTATGTATGATATGCTCCTTCCCCCAGCATGGCTGGCAGCAGGACAGGGGCTGGGGAGTGCACGGTGAGTGGGCCAGTGGCTGCAGCTGCTGGGCAGTGGTGTCAGTGCAGGCCCCCCCCGCCTTTCTCCTCCCTGCGGCACAGGCAGTGGGGAGAGCTCCAGAGCTGCGGCAGGAATGTGGCTGTTTTCTCCACCCCCGCCTGACCCTCGACTTTCCTTCTCCCTCCGTAGCTCCACCGTGATCCCACACCGCTCTCCATATCTGAGTGTGGGATGGGGAGTTGTGAGTGAACTGCGGCATGGTGGGAGGTGGTGGTCAGGCTGTGGCCCCTTGATGGCACATGGCTTGTGGGGGAGGGGAGACTGCAGCCAGAGCATGAAGTGCTGGGGGTCACTTGTGGGGGGCAGGGGAGAGAAGCTGTGACATGAGTGGATGGGGTGGCTGTGAGCCTGGGGGTGCTCCGTGGCAATGGGGCAGTTGTGCACAGAGCGGGGGTGACATGGGGGAAGGATTGTGGAGGGATGACTGTCACATATTCACATGCATTGCGGCTCCTGCAGTATTGATTTTGTAACCACATTTGGATAAATGGCTCTTCTCAATATTTTGGTTGCAGACCCCTGTCCTAGAGGGTGCACTTCCTACATATGCTGCTGCTTTGTTTCAACATGTTTAACTTTTTTCCTCTTGTTTGTTAAAAGTATGGTTAAGTGGAATGTTCAGGAGAGTTGCTGCGTAAAGACAGCTGAAAAACCTTTTTTGATATCAGTAAAGGTTGTGACACTTGTACAGATTGAACCTCTCTGATCTGGCGTTCACTCGTCCGGCATCATTCATGGTCCAGCATGATTTTAGTAAGCTGAATATTCACTTAACATTGGTCTGGCCAAGTTTCCTGCAGCCCCATAAGTTTGCTTACAGCCACCCATCCTGGCTGTCAGGTTCTGTGCTGTTATTTAGCTCTAATTTACCCCCAAATATCGTCTAAGAGCCCAGTAAACAATGGGCCTATGTCGATAAAACTTGTGGAGCATCTACACACACAGTGCATTTTGTTGACAAAAAAAAAAAGCCATGTAGATGCTCCAGGGGGCTCTTTTGTTGACAGAGCAGGTGAAAAGATTGATCCACTTTTATGTGTAGAGGCGATCTGTCAACAGAAGTTTGTTGGAACATCGCTTCCGATAGTAACTTCTGTAGACAGGTGCTTCTAATGTAGACATAGCCTGGAAATGTTGGTAATGCTGCTAGACCAGTGGTTCCCAAACTTTTGGCATCACGCCGCCTTTTTGATTTTTTTGAGAAACCCTCACACACTCCCCCCACCTCTTCTTTACCATCATCCAATCCCCCTTTTAACAAAGAAGTTCAATTCAAAATTTAAATAAAATATATCCAACAAACGGTTCAGCATTGTCTTCGTTTATGTGAGCGGCAGGGAACCTGTACTCATGGGGGTCTGGGCAAAGGAAGAGGAAAACTCAGCTGGTATCTGGGCATCTTGCAGCTGCATGCCAGGTCCAGGGTCTCAGGAAGCGCATGCACTGTTTCCTCTCCACACACAGCTGGCGCGTTTCCTGAAAAGCCAGGAAGTTGCCCTCTGGTGACTTCCTTCTGCCTGCTGCCTTCCTGTGGTGGGGAGAGTGGGAGTCCCAGGTCCACGCCCACCCCAACTGCTCAGACAGCGTGCCCTGCTCCTCACTCCCCATGGCAGCCGCTTGCTACCTGAGCAGTTGTAGCTGGTGTGGATGCAGGACTCCCACTCCCTTCCCCACTCCCTGCGTGTGAAGGCAGTGGGTGGAAGCAAGTTGCTGGCAGGCAACAGATCCAGCTTTTCAGGAAACACGCCGTCTATTCGGGGAGGGGAAGCAGTGCACATGCTTCCTGAGATGCCAGCTCTGGCATGCAGCTGCAGGACTTCCTGCCCCATGCTGAAGGAACCCAGCACTACCTCCATTTTTGCAGGAGGTAATGCCAGCTTGGGCTCTTCTTTGCAGTTGAGGGGGTTGGTTAATGGGGGTGGGGCTGGGTTGCCTTGCACCCCGCCCCCTGGAATTTCTTCATGCCCCCTCACCCCCCATTTGGGAACCTATGTGTTAGACAACATTGACCTCCTGTGTTTCAGCAAATTCTCTCATTCGACACTGGTCAGGTGCTGGACTAGAGAAGTTCAACTGGTAGAAGAATACTTGAATGTTATGTAATACTCAAATAGCTTTGTCTCCATTCCTTTCTAATAATCATTGGTGGAATAACAGTTCCACTGCTAGAGAAGCTACATAAAATGAATGTCCAAGTATACTGATTCAAAGTGGTATCCAGAGGAGAATGTTTGTAGAAAGCAATTATTTTTAATATATATTTTCTCTTGTTCTTTACACTAAATCTTATGTGAGATGTCAGTGAAAAAAAGAATAATACCTGTGAAATTAAAAAATATAAAATTAGTAGCTGTTTGGCAAATATTGGTTTGTTGGACACCATATTTATGAAATTCTTTCAATAAAATAATATTTGCCATTTAATTTCACATATGTAGAATTTTTTTTTATAACAAGAAGTGAAGATAAGTCTATTGGAGTTGATATTGCACCAAGCTTCATCAGATTAAAAACAAACTCTCAACAGGCTGATTTTAACTAAGGTACTAAAAATTGAAAAGTCAAAAATTGATAAATTTGGTTGTGAGAAAAATAATAAATAAGCAATTTTTGAGTTAGGAGTTTATTAAAAAAATCCTGGTCTTTCTCCTTGCCACTCACATTTCAGAAATTCAGCTAGCTAAACTAAGTGTTTTGTTTAAATCAAGTCTTAATAAGAGAAAGAATTTCTTATGTGGTTTAACCTCTGGATTAATCTTTCAGTTAAACTTTAGCAGCAGCTGAAATGACCTTATTGTGCCTAGTGTTATGGGGTTGAGTCCATACTTAGTAGATTCATAGATTTTAAGAACAGAAGAGACTACTAGATTCCTTTTGGTAACCCTGACACACACAAATGAATGGCAAAGTTAATCACTGATTTACGGTTCATATTTTGACCTTATTAAAGGAAAACCAGAATTCATACATACATTTTATTATGCTCCATGGTTTATTAGTTGGACTCTAATGACACTTACACAATATTAGCATAGCAACTTACTGGCACAAAAACATTGCAGACCATAATATTTTTCACTAAACTATCATAATCCATTCTTGTTTGCAAGCCTAAAGGCTTAAAAAAAATCTCACTGGCATCAATGAGAGCAGAATGAGGTACTTATTTTTATCTGTAAACTGCTTTTCAATATTGTTCATCACAACCAGAGTTTAAGATCAAATATACTGAGTAGAAGCTGACAGTTCTAACCTGATAGTTCTAAACAGTTAAGCCCCCAATTCAAATAAAAGGTAAACCACTGCATCTTCTAGCTTTTTACTAAAATGTTTCCTTTCTGTGGAATGTGTGTGTTTATGGATGGTTAACATACTATTCTCTCTTTACAGATGTAACTCCTGAAAGCACAGTTGTCTGTCCCTCCAAGATTCTGTCAAATGAGGTAAATAAAGAAAATCAAAAGCCAGTTTGCTCACCTGACAAACGCTTAAAGATGGAGTCCCAGCTCATTATATCCTCAGATGAATTGGAAGAAGGAGAAATTGTAAGTGATGATGAAATAACCAAATCAGAGAGAAGTTCTGAGAATAGTAAAATATCAAGAGGAAGAGCATCTTCTGAAACACACAATCTGAGCAGCAGCCCACATAAACAAAGGAATAAAACTTCATCTTGCAGTGAAGATAGTGCAAAATTGGTTAATGTAAAAGTCAATGCAAAGAAGAGTAGAGAAAGGCATAAAACTGGAGCTACCAGGTTATCAAAGGAAAGAACAAAAAATAAAACTGTGAGCATTGCTTGCCTTGAAAAAATAGTTCAAATTATTCTTGAACCTTCTACAATACAAGAAATTATGCATATGTTAAAAGCTATACGAGAACAGATAAGGAAAAATTATATGAAGTTCAAGGTGCATTTCCCAATTCAGCATTTTCACAGCATTATAGAATCAGCAATTTTGAAATTTACATCACTAATAAAATACCTAGACTTGTCTAAGATGTCTAAATTAGGTGAGACTTTAAAACTTACTCTCTGTGAAACTATAGAGTCTAAACTTGGGCATATTAAAAAGAATGCAAGAGTGGAACAACTTCTTGAACAACAGCTGTCAGATATGAAAAAACAGTTGTGGAAATTTGTGGATGAGCAGCTTGATTACTTATTTGAAACAATAAAGAGAATTCTAGTAAAACTGTGTGATTTAACAAGCATGGGAACTGAGAATGGTGAAAGAAAGCTTGAAATCATTCATTCACAAAAACAGAAATGCACAACAGGTCGTAAAGCTGATGTACAGAAATCCAGGAAGAAGTCCCTAAAAGCAAAACCTCAAAAGTCTGAAGAATATGTCCTTCCTAAACCAGTGATGAGTTATCAACCAATTAACAAGTGTCACAATGACAAAAGTGAAGCAGATTCTCCCAAAAATGTGATTACAGACTGTCTAAATTCTATTGATAATACAAGGATCTCACAAACCAAAGTGCTGCCCTCAAAGGAAAATAATTTACAAAACACCATTTCTCCACTGAAAAGTGCAAGATATGAAAAGGAAGGCTTTCATGTTGTCAGAGATACTCCCAAGTCTGATTTTAATTATGAACTTCTAACAGAACAGCAAACCTCAAGCCTTACATTTAACCTAGTGAGTGATGCACAAATGGGTGAAATATTCAAAAGTTTGTTACAAGGCTCTGATCTTCTAGAAAAAAGCATCAGCAGCATTGATGCAGATCAGTGGGAATTCAGGACACCAGAAAAACAAATTCTGGGAATTCAGAAATGCAGAAATAATCCTCCTCCTGTTATAGAAGAGACAGTTCCAACAGAGGCCTGTGTGAAATCTACACCCGTCCAGGGTATTGATTGGCCTCCAATTTCACCTGAAAGAGCCTCATCTTTATCATCTAGACTCCAGATGCCAGTTGATCCAGATGTTTTGGATGAAAGCTGTATGTTTGAAGTTCCCCCAAGTACAGCTTCAAGCAAAGACGATGCATGCAGTTTACAAAAGAATAGGTCATTTGTTTCTTCTATACTCCTTGAAGACCTAGCAGTTTCTTTAACTATTCCATCACCTTTGAAATCAGACGCTCATCTTAGTTTTCTGAAACCTGAAAACACATCCGGCTCAACTCCTGAGGGAGTTCTCAGTGCACATTACAGTGAAGATGCTCTTCTTGAAGAAGAGGATGCCACTGAACAAGACATTCATTTGGCATTAGAATCTGATAATTCAAGTAGTAGGTCAAGTTGTTCTTCATGGACAAGTCGGCCTATTGTTCCTGGTTTCCCATGTGACCCCAGCCTACCAATGCAAGCAGTAATAATGGAGAAATCTAATGATCATTTCATTGTTAAGATAAGGCGTGCAGTGCCATCTGCATCACCAACCCTTGATCAGACTACACGGGCAGAAGAGTCACTGGTTTCCTTAACCAAGAAAGAAGAGGAAGAAATCATATCTCCTGAAATAAGAGAAGATAATCATGGTACCACAGGCACAACTGTTGAAGAAAAAATATCTGAAAGAGATATGAATAATACCCATTCCACAGATGAGCTAGACAGTGCTAGACAAGAACAAACTTGTGATTTGCCTGAGTCTCCTAAGGAACCACATAGTGCCACTGGAAAAAATGAAGATCTTCACTCTTATAAGCTGTTTTCAGAAACATCTAACCAAAATAGCCATGGTAGTGAAAACACAAATGAAGACTTTAAACTGCCTCAGATGCATGAACTGAAAGTGCCTGAAAACGAGAGAGAAATATCTAACATTTCTGTAGAAAGTCCTGTTAAACCTGAAGTTGTTTTTCCTTCTGATTGTGGTGTTCATGCCTATATAGATTTGACAGAAGATATTGGCAATGAAAATGAAGTAGATTTATGTAATCTTGCAGCAGAATCAACTTTAAAAGTTACCGATCAGGAAATTCATACAGGAAACTTAGATAAAGATGATACAAAGGAAGAACCATCGGAGTGTGGTGTTAATGCATGTATTGATTTAACTCAAGAGCTCTCCAGTGAGATTGAAGTGGATGAATGCAACTCTGAAACAAAATCTACTTTAAATGGTGATTTGGGATGCCAGACAAGTCTTGACAAAACTAGCAAAAAGAGAAAAAAGGAGTCTGAAATGGAGATTTCCAAGTCAAAAAGACACAAAAAAGAAACTGAGTCAGCCAGTGAAAAAAATAAGAGTAGTAAGAAATCTGGGGAGAAAAATTTAGCTCCCAAAAGATCTTCAAGTAAGAAGCGTGAATTGCCAGAGAATAAAGATTCTTCAACTTCTTCCACATCAGCACGTAGTCTATATGCCAAAAACATCATTAAAAAGAAGGGAGAAGTAGTTATTTCTTGGACAAGGTAAGAGTATTACTAGTATACTATTTTGGTGGGTGGGGGGAGAGCGGGGAAGGTCAGGGGATGACAGGAGGTGACTCACTTGTAAATTCCCTTGTTCTGTTTATTCCCTTTGAAGCGTGTTAGACAGTTTAGGTGAGGTAATATCTTTGATTGCAGGGATTCTCAACCTTTTACTTTTCTCAACATGCTATACAAACTCCACTGCCTCTCTGTGCCACGATAACTGGTTTTCTGCATATAAAAGCCAGGGGCAGTGTTGAGAGATAGCAAACAGGATAATTGCCTGGGGCTTCATACCATAGGGCAACCAGGAAACTAAGTTGCTTAGATTTTGGTCCTGGGTGATAGTGCTTCAGCTTTACACCCTGGGCCTCAGTGAGTCTAATGTTGGTCCTGCTTGGTGACCTCTCTAAAATCTTCCAGCTGTCCAGTAGGGTGTGGCCCTCTGAGAACCAGTGTTTTATTTGATCAGCTTCTGTTGGCAAGTGACAAACTTTAAAGCCATACAGAGGTCATCTTCAGTATGGATTTGTGTGGTTAGAAATCTTATCTCTCTTTCTCTCACCAGCAGAAGTTGGTCAAAAATACCAACCACCTTGCCTCTCTCTTACATGGGGATCAACACAGCAGTAACTGTACTGCATGCAACTTTGAAGGATCTGGCATTGGCTGCTATCAGAAAACAGGATACAGGGATAGAAGGACCATTGTTCTGAGCCTATTTGGCCCTTTTTATGTGCTTATATAACACACCTAAATTTTTAACCTGAAACCTTTCACCATAACTGTATTTTGTTTTATGTTGAAGTTCTCATTGGTTTCTTCAGAAAGCTAATTGTTCATAGAAGTGTGTGTGTTTTTTTTTTTAAATTTAATATATCCTAACCATTGCTTGAAACAAGCAAGTCCATTAAAATAGGGAGTGTGCTACAATTTCACTTAAGAAATCTGTTTGTTTAAATAGGTGAACCTAACTCCTAAAAGATGTAAAGAGTTCCTTTCAAATAGCTACTCATCACAAAAGTAATTTTATATACTTTGAGCTCTTATGCACTTTCTAAATAACAAACTTTGCACTTGTTGGTTTATAGCAAATTCTAGCTAAAGATTTCACAAATAAGTTGCTCCTCACAGCCACTCTATGAAGGTGGTGTGTATATATACCCTTTTTCAAATGGCCAAACTGAGGCACAAAGAGGTTATGAGTTATCCAAAGGTCACACAGTGAATCACTGGCAAATTCGGGAATAGAATCCTAAACTTTTTTTTTCCTGGTTCATCACTTAACTCCTATGCAGATAATAGTAGTGTGGGGGATGAAACAACTGATGTTTTTAAAAGCAATGTGTGTTTTGATATTTTGTAACTGGACTCTAGGCTGAGTACATTTCATTGCCCTTTGTTATTGTACAACTATAGATGTGAGAATCTTTTATTCCAAAAATTGTCTGCGTTGACACGTTAATAGATGCTTGTATACAAGCATGCTCGTTAATAGATGCTTGTATACAAGCATGCTGCTGTTAGCTTTAGACTGGCAAAGGGAAATACGTATCATCATTTTCATAGTACTGTTTTAACTGATGTTTCATTCTTTGGGAATAGTAGGGGGTTTGTGTCAAAATAATGTTTAGAAATTAAATTATAATTGCAAATTTGTTTCTTAGAAATGATGACCGAGAAATTCTACTGGAGTGTCAGAAAAATGGGCCATCAGGAAAAACATTTGTTTCCATAGCTGCCAGACTAAACAAAAGTCCAAATCAGGTATGTGTGTTTATTCTAGTTGGGCAAGCTACTGTTTTGCTACATTTCTGATTGTACCAGTATTGTGCAGTTTGCTTCAAACACATAAGGACATGGATGTCAGGCTTCACCAATTAGTAATTATCTTTGGTCTTGTACATATAGTTGGGGACTGAGGAAGGGGAAATCTCTGACTCTTGCTTTTTATTATTAGTAATTAAAATAGTTGATCGCTTACATGTCTCAAGTGCTTGGGCAGCAATATTATGTTGAAAAATAAAGTAGTACTGGACTCCAGCTGTTTTGATTCTTAATTCTGATCGAGAATGAAGATGTCAAATATTACTGTGTAAACTGGAGAAGAGTCATTAACCCATGTTCCTAAATCCTTTGGGTGCTTTTGAAGTTCTCCATTAAAATTCACAAAATAACCTAATGGGCAGTAGAGAGAGAGAGTCATGTTTATATCTAGAAATTCTAATATTGGAGGATTAATCTGATCCGATAAGTATTGAAATCCAGGGCACTAATGTCATGTTTTGGTTTTTTTTTTAACCCCCTTAGGTTTCAGAAAGATTCAAGCAGTTAATGAAGTTGTTCAAAAAGTCAAAATGCAAGTAGCTATTAAGCAAGCTGGTATTGTGGTACAGATTTTGCTATTATCCATAGTGACTGACTACTCCAAGTACACCTTTATGGCAATACGACATGAAGTTTCCTAGTTTGAACACCTAATTCAATACGCTGGTGCACTGTCATTTATCATCCCCGTCATCTCCATGGAGTTGTAACGCTTTATTTTGGCTCAAATAGCAACAAGCATTCTTTCAGCCTCTCTATGGTATGTCAGCTATATAAAGGAAAAAAAAAAGACAAATGAAAGCAGCAGGATGAATGAAGAAGGAAATTCCTATACAAATGGAACAGCATGCATTCAAATTGTGGAGACTGTTGTTGGTTAAACATGTTATATAACTGAGGAACCCTGCTCAGTGAAATGAAGGTAGTGACAACAAGGTGCTATAAAAAGACTGAGCGTGACAATGTGAAACATGGGTTTTATAAACCTAAATAATTGCCTGCACTCCAATTCCTAGGAAATCTTAGATGTGTAAAACATCAAAATACTGGTTGGGCTGGGTTGGGTTGGGTTGTTTTTTCCTCAAAAGTGACTTTAAAATTCAGTTCATAGTAGGAACAATCCTAAAGTTGGTTGTTCTAGAACCTGGATTATCACATACTGAGATAGTTAATCGCTTTTCCTTGCATAAATTGCTGACAGCAGAATTCATATTCAGGAATATCAGACGCTACATCAAGCAGATAAACAAATGGCCATTTTTTTTCAGACGACTGATTACCTTCTGTGGGGTATTCATTTACTAAGAACTATTCTGAAGGGGAAAAGGTGGCTGTTCAGACTCTGTTTCAAAAAGCCTTATCTGTTAAATGTTGAACAGCTGAATTTTTCTTTCAGAAGAAGTGTATAGGTAATACATTGACTAAATTGTAGTCATTTTACCAAAAGTTTATCCTCTCTAAATTGCATCTTAGAAATGGCCATTTGTTTAAATAATATCCTTCAATAAGTTTTTTCACTAAATTTTAATATGCATTGATTATGCTAATTAAATGGTTTATAAACATGTATTGTTACACTTGCCTCGTAAAAGACAGTTTCATATTTAGAAAAGGATTTTTCCTCAGGCAATAAACAGCCACTGAATGCTTATGGCCACTTAACGTACTCAGGCAGCATCATGTCAGTCTTGAAGTTTCATTGTGTAAGATGTTCACTGGTAGTTGTCTTACTTCTTTAAAATCTTAGATATTGTTATCTTTTAAAAGTTAGTATGTTATCTTTAAAATACCCTTTTCCATAAGTTTCTAATAAAAGTTGTTGCAGATGCCTGTTTTTTCCACAGTGTGCTAATTATGCACTGGACATATGCATAAGGCAAATTTGTAATCAAAATAAATAGATATTAGGATTCAGACCAGATTCTGTCCTTATTCTGTCAAAACATAAATTGAAATTATTTGAAGTCTTGCTGGAGAAGGATTTCACCCTGGTTTATCACCTTAAATTTAGTGCAACAATTTAGGTCATCCTGCATTTTTCCAAAAGCCAGTGAACTTTTATAAGATCATCAGCAAACCATATGTTGTTTCTGAATCACCTATATCCTAAAGAGGAACAGTAACAACATATTAACTAGAAGTCTAACAGACTGCTGAATTATTCCAAGATGATTCTACTGTTATGTCTTCTGTTTTGCAAATACTGCCTACGGAGTAATGATTGTTATATTGCAAGAAAGTATTTAACCCATGTTTTGGACAGCACCCTATACAATGTTAGAAGTAGTGAATTATTTAAACATAGGGGCCGTGTCTACAGTAGCCCAAATCTTTGAAATGACCATGCAAATGGCCATTTCGGCGATTACTAATGAGGCGCTGAAATACACATTCAGTGCCTCATTAGCATGCCAGCAGCCACAGCGCTTCGAAATTGCCACTTTTTGCTCCCGCGCAGCTTGTCCAGACGGGGCTCCTTTCCGAAAGGACCCTGCCAACTTTGAAATCCCCGTATTCCTATCAGCAGATAGGAATCAATGGATTTTGAAATTCTGGGGGTCCTTTCGAAAAGGAGCCCTGTGTGGACGAGCCACGCGGCCGCGAGACGCAGCAATTTCAAAGTGCCGCTGCTGCCGGCATGCTAATGAGGCACTGAGTATGTATTTCAGCGCCTCATTAGTAATCTTTGAAATGGCCATTTTGAAGATTTGGGCTAGTATAGACGTAGCCAGGTTGTGGTATTGCAGTTGGCGGTTTTCCATCTTACGGATAGTTGCTGCTGATTGCTTTTAGTGATTAAATTTTGTCCTATGGCAACTCCCAGTGATTTCAGTGGGAGCATTGCATATGTACCCATATTTGGCCCTAAAAATTATTTGTGCCAATTGTACAGTAACTACTATAAGTAAACTGGGTATAAGTAAAATAGGCCTAGTCTCTGTGTATTCATTTACAGAGTTTCATTTGCTGCCTGTTCTGAAATAATTACAAGTTACTGCTAGGACAGTGCTTGCCCCTTCTTTTCCCTCTCACAAAAGCAAGCAATAAGCATCACAAAGCACGCTCAGCCCTTTTTATTTCTGTTTATAATTAAGAAAAATGATTGTTTTCATTCTGACTTGGCTTCCTTTTCTGTAAATTGGTGAAAATATATTTTTTTAAATATTGCCTATTGTAAGTATGTGTACATGTTCTCATATGGCTATGTAAAATATCTTGTATGTATATATGTGTGTATATAACTTCCTTTAGCCAAAGATTTTTAACTATGTAAAATTCCTAGTTTATTTTGTATAAACGATGAGTTTGCCTACTGTAAGAGCAATGCAAAAATAATAAAAACCTTGTAAAGGTCACATTTATATTCTTGATAAAAAGTTGGTTTAGTGTTTTGTACCATTGTTTGTAATTTATTTCTTCGGTAAGGATTTTGATTCCATATATGGAAAACGTACTGTACATAAACCTACAGTCTGGCTATGTCTATGCTTGCCCCCTTCGAAGAAGGGGGCATGGTAATCTGGGTGATGGGAGATTACTCATGAAGTGCTGGGATGCATATGCAGCACTTCATTAGGCACATTCTCCCCCATGGCAACTTCGAAGTGTCCATGGCTACATGGCATGCTAGCACTTCAAAGTTGACATGGGGGAGAATGTGCCTAATGAAGTGCTGCATATGCATCCCATCACTTCATGAGTAATCTCCCATCACCCTGATTACCAGGCAAATGTAGACATAGCCTCTAACTTGTAAACCGCAGGTAAATGAAAACAACCTGTCTGAACAACTGTTGGCTACTACTGTGGCAAATGCAACTGCTATGCAGCAGCGTTAAAGTTGTTTCTGTAAATAACGAGGATTGCGGGGAAGGTCTTGTCTCTTTCTTTCAGATGCACAACAAACATGGGAGTGCTTAGCCAGCACTCTGATTACTTGAATTATGTACTGGCATATTTTGAAGTAAACTGTTTAATATATTAAACATTTTGTGTGTCTACAAAATCACTGGATGGGAAACTGGACCATCCTTAAAAACCAACTCAAATATTGCTGATACTATTCGAGAAGCATATAGTTTCTTCCCTCCTTTTTTACAAGGTGCATGAATTGCTGTTGTGGGAGTAACACTTACATTTAGTACCACATGAGGAAGATGGTTTTTCAGGGAAGTAGATAATCCAGTAACTTCTGCCTCTCTTCCCACCCCTCAAAAATAATTTACCTGACTTGCTAGTTAGGAGCAAGTCCTTCCTCAGGTAGGAACATGAAGACATAAGCCACTTCATATAGACAGAACTGAACCATGCTGTTGGGTACACCTTAATACATTTAGTTAGCAAAAATATTGGCTATGCCTACACTAGAGAGTTTTGTTGATAGACTCTGTGTCTACGCACAAAATGCAATTTGGTGAAAGTCTGTTGACAAAACTCAATACTTTCACCAGTAGCATTCTGCTTCTCTGCGATGAGGAATAACACCTTTTGTCAACAGTTTCTAGTAGGTGAACGGGGGCCGGGGGGCCCTCTGTTGACAGGGCTTCTGTTTCACCGAGCAGCCTGTTTGCTGAGCTTCTGGTTGGCTGTTCTGTTGAGAGAGCTGCCAGAGCAGATTGCTTTTTTGATCCCCTCTTGTGCGCGGATGTGATCTGTCAACAAAAATTTTGCCGGAAGATCTCTTCTGACAGTGACTTCTGTCAACAGCTCCCTGTTGTGTAGATATACCCATTAAGTTTTCCAAAGTGCAAATTTCACTTACAGGCAAGGTCCCTGGGTAGCTTGCCCATGCTAAAGCCCTTTTCTTGTCTTTTATGTGTTGCAGTTAAAGGCCTGTGTCAATCTACTCAGTCTCATGGGGCATTAACTGCAGTATAGCAGTTCCAGCTGGAGACTGAGCTGTGGGCTCTTCCCCTGCCCTGCCCCATGTCTATTGAGTCTGTATTTAATTTCAGGTAGGTATACTGTAGGTGTATTCCTTTCCAGTGACAGGCCTGTTTCCTCTTTTCTTTGGGGTGAAATTGCAGAATCCAGCCACACATTGATTGGTTTCTGAGCTGCAGCAGTAGGCGTCCCAGCCAGGAAAATTTTGCAAGTCCCAATACGGTTGGCCCCTGCAAGGACTTTTCTTTGGAAGCCAAACAGCATACACCGGCAGGTATGGAACCAGCTACTTCAAAGTAAGGTAGGACTTGTTTTTTTCCAAAAGGCACACATAGTTCAGCACGTTTAAAAAGACAGAGAGGGTGAAACCTGCATCCATGTCCACTTAAGCAGTAGATTAAAGAAGTTAAACTTAGGTGGAAACTGGCTTTTTCCCATCTCTGAATCCCATCTCTAAAGCAGCTGACATGGTTTAAAGAGTAATTCATGCAGTAATTCACTGCCTAGCTTATCATGCTGCTTTCTGCCAGGGACTTCATTTAAAAAAAACCAAAACAAAACAAAACACTTCAGATTGCTGGCACAGGAGCAACCAACTTTCTGAGGAGTACTGAAATTTCATCTTTCAACCTCTGTACAGACCATGTTCCAGTGGCACATTTTTAAGGTCACTATTTGTCCTGTTTACAACAGCTTCATTAACAAGATGTGGCACTTTACTGTTTAGATGGTGGTTGGTAGAATTAGCTGTGTTTTTTTGTTAAGCCACAGGCAGCATGGCTTTGCGCAAGCTCCCAGTTGCAAGGTGTTGGGGGGGAAGTGGGGGCTGAGCTGCTGCCTTGCATACTGATGAAAATCAGCTTGTGTGCCCGTCTTGGCATCTATGGTGGGGGTTGCTGACCCTTCTCTGCCATATCCTTGAGTAAATTAATACATTCTAGTCTACATGGAACTAAACAGGTGACTTCTCATAGCAATGGCCCAGCCATTGTTGGCTTACCTGTTGAAGTTTGGCTGACTTAGCTATAGGAAACTGTGTCACTATTCAACAGTTTCCATTTGGCCCCTCTACGGGCTTTTTCATTTACCACCCTGCATAGAGGTAGGCAGTAATACACACTTGAACAGTGAAAATAAAAACTACAGGCGGTTTCCCAGTATGCATCACAAAATGATGGACAATAACTTTGCTAATCTACCATGTAGCAGTGAGCTCATCAAAAAACATTCCTTTTGAGTATAAGTGGAAATAGGACAGATCCTTGAGAGGGTACATTCCATAACCACTGCTGCTACTAATAGTGAGTCAGCACTGCTTGGCTAGTTGAAAATTATGCTGGACAGAGAACAAACTTCTTCAGCTACGAGTTAGTTCCCAAACCAATTATCCTTTGCAGCAAAATCGTCTAGACAGCTGACAAAAGTAGCTTGAGCTGGATCGTGCCTAAAGTGCAGCCTTCCTTAAAAAAGGAACCATGGCACCTGCTTAGGTTGCCTTTAGCGTCCAAGACAGCTGGACTTAAACTTAGAGAGATCTCAATTTCCTTAATAAGGTGTGACATTGAACAGCAAGTAACATGTAGGCTAGCAGAAAAAGTAGGTTTCGTGAGCCTAGCCTTCCCCCTCTTTAAGAGTGCTTGGTAGTCTTGCCTCTCTAAATGTACCACTGAGCATGCCTGTCCATAAAGGCACTACTGTAAGCAACCACAGTCTAAAAACAGGCTTGATATATTGGCGGGGGGCGGGGTATGGAGTAATATTTCAACCTCAGCCACAACCCTTTTGTATAGTCTTAGAACTGAAAGTATAGGCCTGGTGCCTCATCATCCTAGTCAAGCTCGCTGGTCCCGTCTCAGTGGCCACCAGAGTCAAGTGGCGGGGGGGAGCATCAAGCTAAGCACATTGTGAATTTAGGCTGACCATTGCAATATCTACATTTAAGAAGCTTGGCTACCAAGTGGTTGGAGTTGCACAGTACATGGAAGGAGTTAGATATCTACGAACAGGAGTCACAGAAGACACCACGCAGAGGCCTGGCTATGGTAGCACAGAGGCAATTACAAGGAACAGCATATGGCCTAAGCCTCCACAGATGTAGGTACCTAAGGCCTGGCATATCTGGCTCAGGAGAAAACAAAAAGGTTGTAGGATAATTTGTCCTTCTTGCCATTAACTGGCAAAAATGTTATCACAGGTTCAAGGCAGACTTTTAGTCTCTATTGTCTTAATGGAGCATTAACTCTGAAACTTATGCACCATTCCCAGCTGCTACAAGTTAGCAATGGCAATACAGTACACTCAGCCCAAGCCAACAAGCAGGCAGTCTTAGCAGAGGGGTTTTTCCTCTTGGACGAATTGGGCTGGCATCTGTAGCTGACAGCAGCAAATCGATATAAGTAACCGTTAACATTCATTTAGCCACTAGTAGTTGGACAGTCTGGCTGTTGCTGAAGAAGACTACAGTCGACATTTGCTCCTGTCTTCTATTTAATGTGTACCCATGGCCTTGGTTTGAAACTTGGCAACATGACACCAAGTAAAGAGGCTTCAGATGAAAGACAGGAAAGAGAAAAGCAAAATAACTAACTAGTAGCAGGATTTAATTTAACTTCTCCGTACCTCAATTTTTATTTAGGTGAGCAAATGGCCTTGATGTACGCTGAGGTACCGGGACATAGTACACAAGACAAAAAAGCACTTGGCAACTTATCACCTTCTGCCTGGTATTGAAGGTTGAGCTTCTCTGGTCTGGCAACATTCTACTGGACCCCAAATGTTCTTGGACTAGAGCGCTCCAGCCACAGAGGTTGCCAGTGGCTAGATGCTCAGTCTGTCTGGCAGCAGGCAGCCTCACTGTCCCAGGGCAGGGAACACTGCTGGGCTGGGTCACAGCACCACCAATTTGCAGGGGCAGAGCTCTTTCACCTGGGGGGGCCCAAAACCACCAGCCCAGGGCGGGGAGCCCCAGCAGCAGGGAGCAGAGCCCTGCCAGCCCAGGGCAGGGAGCCCCCGTGGCCTAGGGTGTGGAGCTGCTTGCTGCAGGGAGCCTGCTGGCCAGAGGAGAGCAAGTCCAGAGTGGGCTCACCTCCCCTCATCCAGCAAACTCCCTCCTTTTGGACTGCTCGGACTCCGAGGGTTTCGTACCAGGGAGGTCCCACCTGAAGTGTGAATGAAACAGGTTCTATGGTAAAACGGGAACGAAGAGAGCTACAATTCTTCAATTAAGATGGTATCTATACAAAGAGGTACCGCACCCCACCCCCCGCCCTGCCCCAAGCAACAGTAGTTAGGCCCATGAGAGATTTCTCCCATTAACCTAATGCGATCTACACTGTCCATGAAGACATTTCACATCCCTGAGCAACATAGTTTCACCAATCTAATTTCCTAGCATAGACCAGGCCTCACTGGTAAATAATTTTCCCACATCAACAGCTTCTTCACTTTTTATACTTGAGAACATCATATAACTTTTGCTCTCTCAATACAAATTCTAAAGACAACGAGACCTCTTTGTAGGGCCTTGCAACTCTGTAGCTATCCCCTTTGTACCTATGGGCATCTACAATCGCTCATGTCAGCGCAGATATCCATGGCTCATTTTTGCAGAAATGACTGCAAATACAAATTTTGTATTTAGCACCTTGCACATTTGCAGATTTCTGCCTTATGTCCATGGGTATCTGCATCCCAGATATCCACAGCTTGTCTTTGCAGATATGAACATGGATACAAATTTTGTATTCATACAGAGCTCTACCTGTTTACTTGCCCAGATTCCTCCAAGAAGTCTCATTCAATGATAGTAGATCCCAAAAAAGAAAAGCACGTGAGAAATCCCAAATATCAGAACCATTTGGACGATTTATTCAAAGTCAGGACTAGGCAGTATGCAAAAAGTGGCAGAGCAGAGCACTTTGACTATTTCTTTGCCTTCACCTGTCTCATTGAATGAGACTTCTTGGAGGAATCTGGTCAAGTAAATAGGACAAAAACTTCATCCCTTACAATCAAGGAAACTGTTCACAAAAAATAAACCCAGAAAAGCATTAAGCCCACCACCATCAACAACAAAAAAAGATACTAACATCTCTGTTTGCCCTACGGTCAAACCTGGATTCCCTCTACACCCAAACAAAAGTACCCTATAATTGGGGGGCGGGTCTCAACCAGGGGTGTATATACCTGGGGATATACAGAAGTCTTCCAGAGAGTATATCAGCTCATCTTAATAGTTGCCTAGTTTAACAACAGGGTACAAAAACAGCACTAGCAAAGTCAGTACAAACTAAAATTTAATACAATGACTTGTTTATATTTCTCTGTGTACTATACATAGAACTGTAAGTACAATATTTATAGTCCAGTTGAGTTGTTTTTAAAAGTATAAGGTAAATGAGGAAATAAGCATTTTTTAGGAATTGTTCATGAGCTGTGATACTTTTTATGTCTGATTGTGTAAGCAAGTACTTGGTAAATAAGGTGACACCTGGAGACACACAAGCCTAGTCAGACTCCTGAAAATGGTGCAGGAGTCTGGAATGATTGAGATCCACTTTCGTATATCATCACCCTTATGGCCGGTACCAAAACAATGATTCATTTTCTGAGAGCTTAGTTTTGTTACAGGCATATTACAGTGTTGTCACAGAAGAGCTGCGTCTGGTGACTCCCATAAGTCACAGGGGAAAAAAACCTAGATCTCTTCAGTTTACCACAGCACAAGGAACCATGGAACATGTTCCCAGAAGTCCTCCATGGGGTGTTACCTACCAGCTCTGTGATTTTGGGGAACCAGAGCATGCCCACCTATCAGCCCTGTGCTCTTGACGAGCCAGAGAGTGACACTCATGGAAAACAAATCCCCTTTTCCCAGGCCTTTGCTTGAATCAAAGACAAAGCACTGAAATGGGCAGAGGTGAACACACCTAAATCCCACCAACAAGGGTGTTTGGATTAAAGAAACACCCCTAGCTTCAGCTGAACTGAAGACAGAACAGACAGACATCTCTATTAGCATAATGAATGGAGAACAGCTCTTCCAAAGCAGGAACTGCACTGAACACTGGGATACCGAAAGCAGAGAAGCACTGCCTGATGGGAAATCTCTGCTCCAGATGCTAATGAACCCAGGCCTGTTCACACCTAAATTAGTCATTATCAGACCAATTCTAGTAATGGAGCCTATCGATACCCAAAATACCAAACTGTTTGGTTGCATTGTGAGCTTGTTCAAAGAACATCACCCATAGCCAGGCATGATCCATATCCATTGTCTCGCCCCTGTTTACCCATAATCAGATCCAGTGTTCTTCTTGAACAATTGTCCTGTCTCTACAAAAACACCTACCCTTGCTCATGAAACAGTTCTGGTGCCTGGATGTAAACTCTCCATCAGTTCCATTGAGACGTCATCATCTCCTGCCTGATCATGCTGGGGGCTCTGCTTGTCTCCTGCCCTCTGGAGCCCCATGATCACCATCTGGGACCCACGAGCAGCACATGCTCCATGGAGTGGTGAGATCTCTCTCTCCCTCCAGCCCTTCTCTTTCTCTTTCTCTCCCTAGGCATAGCATCCTAACAGCACCTTACGTAATTAGTCCTATGGTGTGCTAGTCCTAACCTTTGTGATCTGTTTATTTACTATTGTAACTTTAACACAAATGTAAACAACTTTCACTGTTAAACTGGTTGTTTCTCTCTCTTTTTCTTCCTCTCTGGCTCACTTTTCCTCAGGGGTGTTGTTTTGGTTTCCCCATTCTCTCTGCAACAACATCTCTCATACCTAACACAGTGATGCCCAGAACTCCCATGGGATTTGCCCATTGAATTGGTCACTAGTAGAATGACAGTGCTGTGAAAGTGGGGATGGGTGTATGCGTGCTGAACCAGGGAGGCGTAGGAGGGTGGCAGCTGAGAGTGCTGTTTAACCCCGCCACTGAGTCCAAGGGCACAGGGCCACAGCTTGGCACTGCTGTACAACCCAGCCCACCGAGTACAGGGACATATAAGGTATCAGCTTGTAAGTGCTGATTAACTGGTCCCCTCAGACTAGCTCTGTCAGTGTGTGTTCACCTGAGTCCAGGGTGGGAAGACCTTAATCCTGTGGACACTGGCTCGGGCAGAATAGCTCCATTATGAGGGAATTAGCAGAAGGGAGAAGTAAAGCTCCTTAGGAACACTAGTAAAACCAGCAGCGCACTGATAGAATTAGTCACCTTCGTTCCCACCCCATAATGTCAAATAAATGAGCATACCCCAGAGCAATGGGCAAATCTGGTAACAGGGGTAGGGAAGCACCACTGAGGCTGTAGTAACTGTGTATGGCATTGCAGTGTAGTTGCTCATACCCAAGCTAGGCTAGCCCAGGTGCCAATCAGTCCAGTTAATTCTGCCATGAAAACGTATGTTGTAGCTCAGTTCTCCATGTGTAACATCTGTATCAGAAAAAAAAATGGGCAAAGGAAGTCCTGTTCATAATGCAAGTTCTTAGGAATTAGTAGTGAGTTTGTACAATGTCTAGTGCAATGGAGCCTAGATCTGAGTTTGGAAAGGTGGGTTCTAGGCTCTTGTGTAGGACAACTAAATAAATCAAGAAAAGCCAAATGTGTCTTCAGGAGGGATAGCTGAAATATACATCTGTGTCCAGGGTGAGCATGGCAAACACTGCCATATAATTTCTCCTGGCAACGCAAGAGGAAACAGCATAGACTGAAGATAATGGAGTTAAAAACAAAAGCTAAGGAATTTAATTTTCAGTTGTACATTTACAGTTATTCAGTGCAACAGGGAGCACAGTAAAAAAAGAAGCAAAACAAAACAAAACAAAAAAACAAACATGAGAAATATTACCAAGATTGTGGAACTAAGATCATGAAACTAAAGTGAGGAGTGATGTACAAAGAACCTTTCTCAAGAAATGGTCTGCTTGTGGAGGGTAGGGGAAGCAAGGAAGGGAAAGAAGCCCTGTGCGAAAGCAAATACACTTTGCTGCAGAAAACCCATTGTGAACTTGGCACTTTACGCTGCATCTTCGAAAATCTGGGGTTCTCAGATTTGGTAAGTATCAGGGAAAATGTGCAGTTAACAAAAGATTTTGACTATTTTTTTGTGAGATTCCATTTCCCTATATATCCACATTAAGCTGACTATAGTTTCAAAATATCTCCCCAACTGATGCTAATTTAACTCATGAGGCAGCAGACAGTGAAATCGGACATGACCGATTGATCACTCAGCATTGATTCACATGGAAACTAATGGAATGTAAAGAAAATATAAGACTGTCAAGCATGGTAAAGGGAGGTTGTTTATTTGTTTTACAAAATAAACTTTCCTTTATTAATCAGATCAGCAAGTGGGAAAAGTCTTTGTGGAGCTGAAGAAATTAGCAGGAACGTTATAACACACTGAAGTTCATGCTGAGCCTTGGGACATGGCTTTGTTTGAAGCCACTGACTAAAATAATTGCATGATAATTCTGGCTAGAGGCACCATTCCATCACCAGCTGATCAAATTCGACATATATAGTTTGGGCTGGAGATCCCAGCATTCACATTCACAGAACTATGAATTGTCTTCAGCATGCCAGCTGGACTTCAAAAACAAACAAAAAGAATATCAATTTCAAAGGAAGCTCTAACAGTCAACAATAGTCTATAATCCATCTGTGATGTTCTAAGATACTAACAACCAAAACATTTCTCATAAGGTAAGCAGCAGAGAAACATCTTAGCATTTGTATGGAAAGCGTGGAGCAGATAAACGTGTGGATGCTTGAAGTGAGGAGATGTAAATTTAAACGTGGAAATAAATGCAGAAAAAAAGTATTTGTAAGTTAATATTTAACTGTTTGCGTAGAAAGTATCCTTTGGAAAAATTGATAACTTAATTAGCAGTGATCTTGTAAATAGTGTAATAAGTTATAACAGCACCCCACGGTAATACTTATATTTTTAAAAAGTCAGTTAGCATTCAAGCTATTTGTAACTCGGCCTTTGCAAAGTATAGAGGACAAAATCCTGACATACATTGAGCTGAGAAGTGATTTTTTTTATAATTGCATAAAACAATCAAACTAAAGTTTAATTAGAAAACTAATCAACTCACTTTTCCCTGCAACTTTTTTACTCCAATGTCAGTCATTTCTGTGCATGACTTTTAAAAGCTTTATATAAAAACAACAATCACATTTGGACAATGTGTAATGTCACCTGAGCCTTTTTTGGTGTTCCAGAAAGTGTAACTAGAAATGTCCAAGGTATTAACTTTTTATAACAGCTATTG
Organism: Carettochelys insculpta; assembly: GCF_033958435.1. NCBI lineage: Eukaryota > Metazoa > Chordata > Testudines > Carettochelyidae > Carettochelys > Carettochelys insculpta. Next base: position 140,075,376 of record NC_134139.1, on the reverse strand, counting down.
TAATTTTCATAAATTTTAAAATAAACAAAAGCTCCCCATTGTGTCATAAGGGGATATTTTTAATGTGTGATTTTTCCCCCTTCACACCTACTACTTTGACTGTAAGACTGATATTGAAGATGAGATTGTTAAAAGGCACTCTTGGTATCACTGAGAGAGAGAGAGAGAGAGAGAGAGAGAGAGAGAGAGAGATACTTGGGTACAATTGAAGCTTACCGATGCAATAACATTGCTGATCCTTTCATTTTAGATCTTAATTTTTGTTTTTTCTCCAGAATGATGGCTTTCATTAAAAGGCCAGTTTTTCCATTGTAGGGAAAGCCTTCACCGTATAACCTGCCTTGCTGTTCTGCCAATCCAGCCTTTCAAATACAAAGTCTTCAAATAATATCAGCAGTAAATGTGTGAATGATACAGAGAGTCTAGATAAAGCTATTTATACACTGGCAAAGCAAGATAAGAAACAATTTCTTTGCCAGCGACAAGTCAGTATATTCATGCCTCTCTACACTGTGTATCAGAGAGGTAGCCGTGTCAGTCTGTATCTTCAAAAACAAGAAGACCACCAGTGGCACCTTATAGACTACTATATTTTGGAGCAAGCAGGCCTTTGCCTACAACAGCTTATGCTCCAAAATATCTATTGGTCTATAAGGTACCACAGGACTTCTTGTCGTTCTCTACGCTTTGACCTTCTGTCAGCTAAAGGATACTACTGATCCAAATCCTGCTGACTTCAATAAGCCTTACTTCGTTCAAGCTTTTGCAACCCACCAAATGTTACATGAGCTATCTCACTCGTACTCTTGCACCTTCCATAGGGTGAATCACTTTTCATTGGAAAGCGGTGCAGTAACAAAATCCAATGAATCAGCAACACCAATAAGAAAGACACAGGCTCTTGAATGCCTTTGAAGTAAAAGCTTATGATTCAGTGTATCACTGGATCCCCCTCTTTGCTGCTGGCTGTTCTATGATTTAATTTAATCCACTGATTTCTATGGGGTGTTCGCTCATTTGGCATTGTTGTTCAGTTCATACACTATGCATTGTATTTGCCAGGTTTGAAAAATAGGTAACACATTGCCCATTAGAAAAAGCTGTGACGTAACCTTTCTAGTAGAAGTTTTAGAATTTGCCAAATCATTTCTTTCCCCAGATTTCTGAGGATTCTGAAGTTATATAGTAATATACTCAGTTTAACAGAACTCCCTTAAAATCTAGAGAGTTTGTCCGTTTGACCAAGAACTCCTGCTAGGCTGTGTCTACGACAGAGGGGCTCTTCTGGCAACAGAACAGCCCAAGTGTCTACATAGCTAAAGCACTCTGACAGAACTCAGCTCCTCTGTCAGCAGCATTATACCTCTCCCTGTTCAGGTATAACGCCTCTGTTGACTGTATTGTTTTGACAGAGCGCCCATGTAGACAGTAGCGTCAAGAGAGCAGGTCCTCCAAAGTGGCCAGCAGCCAGAGCTGGGAGATGCCCTCTCCACAGCCAGCGGGGCTCTGTGGGCTCTGCTTCCATCCACCCTTAAAGCAGGGCTCCAACTAGCCCCTTGTAGGAAGCTGGGGGAGTGACCACATGCTGGCAGCACATGCTCAGTCCCATGTCCCAGCAGGTACAAATATGGCACACGCTGCCTGGGACCACCCTGACCCCTTCCAGGAGCCCCATGAGCCATCCCAGGAACCGAGCAGTGGGACCCACAAGCAGAGCTCATCCTGGTCCAGAGCTGAGGCCTGGGACCTGCTAGCCCTCTGGGAGGATGCGCCACTTGTCCTGGATCCCAGAACTGAGTGCCAGAATGCCCCTGGCTATGGCTGCATAGCCAGAGCCCCATTGCAGTGCAGGCATCCAGCATGCATCTTCCAACATGTGTGTGCAAAAATCGAGGAGCTGCGCCAGGGTTACATGCAGGCCAGGGATGCTCAGTGCTATACGGGAGCAAGGGTGCACTCCTGCCCCCGCCACTATGCCCTGCATCGCATGCTGGGGGGCAATGATGGGGCACCAGGCTGGGAGATGGTCCCCACAAGCGATGCCATAACCTCAGACCCAGGATCATCCCCAGAGCCACAGGACGTCCCGACCTCCGACCCTGCCTCCAGCCACGGCATGTTGACCATTGCCCTGTCCTCGTCCCAGTCCCATCTCATGGCCTGGTTGGGGCCTGGCTGGCCCATGGCCTGGTATCCTGTGGCCCTGTCACTGCCACCAACCCCCACAGCCGATGGCTCCCCTGCTGCCCCTGAGCCCGCACCCCCAGGTGCTGTTACAGGCCCTGCAGTGGGAAGTGGTGGTAGCCCACACCCACACCCCTGCCAGGTCTCCTCACTCCTTCTGGCCCCCCTACTGAGCCCAACCCCACGGCTGTCCTCCCACTCCATCTCCCCATGCTCCCGGCCCTGACCCAGCCTTGAGGCAGGCCCCGACCTGAGGCAGACGGGGAACCTGTGACTGGCATGGCTCCAAGGCGTCCACCCCCCCAGGATAGTGCCCCCCCCTCTCTGTCCAAAGCCCCCTCCCAGTTCAGAGCTCCCCATAGTTACCTATATAGTTCACAGGCCTACATAGTACATATAGAAATTTTTACTTGTATACAGTTAGTTGGTTTAGGTCATTCACGGTTACCCATCGTTTGGCAAATGGGTTCGGTTTTTGTTGTAAAGCTTTGGTTGTTTTACAACTGTTTTAAGACCTGCTTCCTCTTGGGTCCAGGTAGGGGGCGGTGTGGGTGGATGGGAGTGGTGACGATGGCGGGGGGTTGGAAAGGCTGTAGGCACAGCGTGGCCCCCAGAGGTGACCTGGGGAGGGGTTACAATAAACTCTCAAAACACACGATTTTGCCTTGTACTTCGCTTGCATTAATGCGAGTTAAGTGCAACTTGAAATCCCGCTCCCCATGGCCCTAGCTCAACACCCCCAGTCCCGCATGGCCCCAGTCCAAACACCCTCCCATCTGACCCCCAATTCAAACATCCGCCCTATGTGGCCCTGGTACAAACACCCGCCCGCTTGGTCCTGGTTCAAACACCCCTCCCCCCCCAGTGTGTGGCTCCAGCTCATCCCTCCCTGTGCATAGCTCCAGCTCACCCTCCACAAGGCCACACAGCTCCGGCTCACCCCCTGCCCCCCGTGCCCAGCTCCAAATCAACTCCGTGTGGCTCCGCCTCAACTCCACCATCCCACTGCTCCCTGTGCGGCCCCCAGCCAACTGCAAGGCTTAACCGTCCCCAACTGCCCCTGCCCCAACCCCAGGACTTACATTTCAAAAGGAGCTCCAGGTGCTCCTGCTGCTTCCCCAGCTGCAGAACCTGCCTTCCCTTGGGGAGAAAAGCCGCTATGTGAGATTTGAGTTATGCGAGCGGGTGTGGGAACACAACCCTCGTGGGACTGGTGGGACTGCTGAATCAGGGGCAATGGGCGAGGTGCTCCCACAGTGCCTCCTGTATGTGGACCCCCCTCAGAATGCGCCGGACAGCAAAGCACAGCACCCGCCTGTTTGTAGGGGCTGCTGCCCTCCAGCCCCCACCCCTGCAGAAAGTGCCCCCCCTTCCTTTCCACCAATTTATGGAGGGTGTCACAGGAGGCCAGGATGTGGGGAACGTTCCCCTCCCCCATGTCCAACCAGTTCAGGAGGCACTGAGACATCCCCTTCAGGTGCCCGAAGGTGAGCTCAACAAGGTTCGGTGCCCATATCAACCTGGCATTGAATTGTTCCTGGGTGGGGTCCAGGTGCAATATAGTAGGGCCTCAGGAGGAGGGGGTAGGCTGCATCCCTGATGATGCACAGAGGCATTTGCGTGTCCCAATGGCCAATTTCAGATGCCCACCTCCATCTGCCAGAACAGGCTGGAGTTCTGGAACATCCTAATGTTGTGGCTCCAGCCCAATTACCTGACATAGATGGTGAGGAATTGTCCTAGGTGGTCCACCAAGGCCTGCATCACCATGGAGTGGTAGCCCTTTCTAATAAGGTATTGGCCAGTGCTGTGTTCTGGGGGCAGCACCCTGCAACAGTGGGGGAAGCTGATGCAGTCGAAGCTGGTGACAAGGGTGTCCATGTCAGCAATCTGCACCAACCTCTGCAGCAGGATGACATGTATGGCTCACACCACCTGTGGGCAGGGGAGACCAGACACACAGCCATGAGGATCTAGGAGGGATGGGACCCCTGGGCTTCCGCAAGCCCCATGTCCCTCAGCCCCCTTCTGCACCCATACCCTCCCCGCCTCATCTTCCCTCCACCACCTGTCCCCTCTGCCAATCCCCCTCCCTCTTCCCCAGTCCCCCCATGGCCCTGTTCCCCATCCCCCACTACCTCCTGTCTCCCCCACTTCTCCCCTCCTGCTGTGCACAACCTGTGGCCAGATGGTTTCCTTACCTGCATCACGATGGCCCTGATGGTGGACTTCCCAATGCTGAATTGGTGACCCACAGAGCGGTAGCACTTGGGAGTGACCACGACCCTCTTCTCCATGGGATGTCCAGCCACATGTTGGCTTTGTCACGTCTCAGGGCAGGGATGAACTAAGTGCACAGTTCCAGGAACATGTCCTTGTGCATCCTGACATTCTGTGTCCATTGTTGGTCACCCCCTTGCCCCAGGACCAGCCAGTTCCACCAATCAGAGCTGGTGGGGTGCCACCAGCTCCTCCTAGTCATCCGAGGTGGGTGTGAGTGCAGTGGTGTCACTGTGTCATTGGGGGCCTGCTCTGCAGACTATCTCTTGGGGTCATCCCCCCAGATGTGGTCATAGGGCCCAATGATGGCCAGGGGCAGGGCCAGCAGGAGCTTGTCTGAAGTGCCCGGGGGGGGCTGTTCTGGCAGAGACGCAGTCGGAAAGGGTGGGAGTCGGGTGCGGGGGGGGAGAGTTGGGGAGTGTGTGGGGTCACAGGGTTTGGGTGCCAGGAGGGGTGAGGGGTCAGTAAAGTAGGGAGTGGTTTGGAAAGAGCAGTGTCTGTCACAAACAGTAAGGAGCCCTGCAACAGCTTTGCTTTCCCTGCAAGAGGTAGGCAAGGCAAGCCTCAGCATGGGCAGGGCGCATGGGTTGGGGGTGGAGGGCACCTTTATGGGCACACAGAGGCTATGTTCCAGGAAGGGCTTTCCCTCCCTGCATGCCTGCCTTCCAGGATTATGAGGCCTGTTCTATCAACAAAGTGGCTTTCTATTGTGAGCCACTTTGATGCATGGATGGACTCTGTTGACGGAGGTATTGGTATGGTTTCTCTATTGACAGTTACCTCTGTCGACAGAGGCTGCCTGTACAGATGAAGCCCTAAATGATAAGAGCTAGAACCATCAAATTCAGTATGCAGCTTCCTCTTATCATAAAGAAGCAATGTAGGCTTTGGTTGTGACTGCCCGGCCCTCTCTTGACAGAGCAGCTGACCAGAAGCTCTGAAAACAGGGCTGCCCAGTGAACCAGAAGCTCGCTCTGTTGACAAAAGGGCCCCAGAGCATCTAAAGGTGCATTTACACTTGCATTCCTCTTTTGAAAGAGGTATGCAAAAGGGGTAAATCGAAAATGCAAATGGACTATAAATTTCCATATTGGCACCTCATTTGCATATTTTTATTTCAAAAGAGCATCTTTTGAAAGACGAAAACCAGTGTAGATGCTGCTCTTTCAAAAGTAAACCCATCTTCGAAAGAATCCATCTTCCCATTAAATAAAGGGAAGAAGGATTCTTTCGAAGCTGGGTTTACGTTCGAAAGAGAAGCGTCTACACTGGCTTTCGTCTTTCAAAAGAAGCTCTTCCGAAATATGAATATGCAAATGTGGTGCCAATATGGAAATTTATACCCCATTTGCATTTCCAATTTACTTCATTTGCATACCTCTTTGGAAAGTGGAGTGCTAGTGTGGACGCATCCTACATGACCGTAATGCCTACAGACTATTGTTGAAAGATGTGTTATACCTGCACAGGGAGTGGTATTACACTGCCAGCAGATGCGCTGGGGTTTGTCAACAACCTGACAACAAAATGTATTTGCCATGTAGATGCTTTTTTTTCCATCAAAAGCCTGCTTTTGCCAGGAAGAGCTGCTCATGGAGCCATGGTCAAACAGAGAGAGAGAGAGAGAGAGAGAGAGAGAGAGAGAGAAACACGTACACCCACTCACTTGCATTACTGGTCTGGGAGCTTGTACTATTTTTAAATAAATTTTGAAAGCTCCCACAGAATCTCTGTAACCTGAGTTGCCCTGGACACCAAGGGCTTATTCTGCAGAATCTGGGTCTTGCTTGGTAAAGAGCACAAAATACTTTGGACTTCAGCTAACTAAATGGCTTTTTCTACAGTCATTGATCAAAAAAAAAAAAAACACCTGTACACTAGTCAGTTGGGTTTCCCATTTTATCAATAAAGACACTCACAAATCCTAAAATTTGTGTTCAAACCAAAGCCGCATTGCCTTCACTAGGAGTTTGCCCTAATAAAATCCCTCCCTCTTCTAAACTCTTGGTACATGAGAATGCCTGTTGAACTGAATGAGACTACACCAAGGTGCAAAGTTAGAAATGTCCTCAAATGTTTGCAGGGATGGTGCCTACATTGAAAATTCAGGGTCGTGCCATAGTTGGCCGGAAGCTGTAGGATGAAAGGCTCTGTAACAGGTGTAAGGTTTTTAGCAATAAAAGTCTCATGTCAGGCTTATTTTCAAAGTACATTCAATGGGCTTTGTTTGCCTGCTTGACTTTTCTCTTGAAAACTTGCTGTAATAGCTGTCTCCTGTTCCAAGCCAAAGGCAGAGTCACTACCACTGAAACTGAGTGAATCTAGTAAAATCAACTGCTAAAATAATAGTAAGGCAATGATGTAAGCCAGTGAGGAAACAGCATCAAAGTCTGTCCCCGAAATCAGCCGCTAAGGGCGTAGTATGAGCTTACTTTTGCAGCTCTCCCCCACCTCCTTAATATGGTTTTAATTTTGTGTGAGTGTTAACGAGCTATTGATTGGAAAACTCACAAACTTTTCAAATTTCCTCCCTTCGGAGTATGTTGTAAGGCAACCTGAAACACTGTTATTGAAACTAGCTGAAAAGCTTCAGTTCCTGTTGAAATCCAGCTTGCTGTGGGAAGCTTTAATGACATGGGATTTTATCTCTTTCAGACATGAGCCACTGATGATGGGGGATTGGAACTTGTTGGGCAGCATCCTCGAGGAAGTGCACATCCACTCCACCATCGTGGGCAAAATCTGGCTCACTATCCTGTTCATATTCCGGATGCTGGTACTGGGAGTGGCTGCTGAAGATGTCTGGGATGATGAGCAATCAGAGTTCATTTGTAACACGGAGCAACCTGGTTGCAACAATGTCTGTTATGATAAAGCCTTCCCCATCTCTCTGATCAGATACTGGGTGCTACAGATCATCTTTGTCTCTTCCCCATCCCTCGTCTACATGGGACACGCACTTTACAGACTTCGGGCCCTTGAGAAAGAGAGGCAGAAGAAGAAAGCCCTTCTCCGAGCCCAGCTGGAAGAGCTGGAGCCCATCCTGGAGGAGCATAAGAGGATGGAAAGGGAGCTGAGAAAGTTAGAAGAGCAAAAGAAAGTGAACAAGGCGCCCTTGAGAGGGTCCCTATTACGCACCTACATCCTGCATATCTTAACCCGCTCAGTGGTGGAAGTGGGCTTTATGATTGGTCAGTATGTTTTATACGGGCTTCAAATGGATCCCCTTTACAAATGCACTCGGTCCCCCTGCCCTAACACGGTGGATTGTTTTGTGTCCAGACCCACAGAGAAGACCATCTTTATGATGTTCATGCACAGCATAGCAGCTGTCTCCCTGTTCCTGAACATCTTAGAGATTATCCACCTGGGGCTAAAGAAAATAAAGATCACCCTGCATGAGAGGCAGAGAACGGAGGCAGTGGTGGCAGAGGAGATGAGCATTTGCAACTTGAAGAAGAACTCAGTGGTGCAGCAAGTTTGCATTATGAGAAATTCCTCCCCCCACAGCAGCTATAAACTTTTGCCCACCCAGCAGGGCGGGCTGCCTGTCTATCTGCCCCCAGCACAAGGGTACAAAGTGCTCCAGACCCAGGCCGATCACGGCCAGCAGGCGGTAGGGATGGGGGCTGAGCCGCGCTGGTGCGGCACAGACAGGCCTAGGAGCGAGCAGCACCATGGACAGGCCCCTCGTATCCACAAGCACCCGGAGCACCCTCAGGAAAGGGAGCAGCACCACAGACAGCTCCCCAACCAGAACCTGGGACAGCCACCTCAACACCCTTCCTCCAGCAGAGAGGAGACCCACAAGTCACCCCAGCAAGGCATTGAGACCTGCCCTGGGAGCGACCAGCACGTCCCAGAGCTGTCCAGGAACTCCATGCAGCTGGCCAAGACTCCTACCAGTGCTGTTCCACCAGAGATCCCACCAGGCCTCCGCAACATGCTCCGCAAACACAGCCGGGTAGGCAGCTGCAAAGACTACGGGGATGATCGTGGTGACTCTCCAGACAGCGGGCACTATCAGGGCAATCGCAAGGCCAGCTTCCTCTCCAGGGTGATGTCCGAGAACCAGCTGGCCAGTGATTCTGAGAGCTCTGACTCCAGGAATGGCTCCAGCTCTGAAGCCAAATGCCGAGAAGAGAGCAGCCCTCCTATCACCCCACCGCCCTCTTCTGCCATGGGACGCAGAATGTCCATGGTAAGTAGGATCAGGTGGCCTGCTCTCAATAGCCCCTAGTCTGAGGTACTGCTCTTTGGAGGGCAGCTGAACTTTAAGCCAGGACTTGTGATGGCCAAGCTGTGGCTGGGGAGTTGTTCACCTACAGTAACAAATGACTGACAGCCTTGTTGGGCTGCTGGACAAGGTGTGGTGGGTGGCTGCCCCATGACCCCAGAAGGGGCAGTGCCTCAGGCAGAAGGGGTGGGGCTGGGGCAGCCAGTCCTCAGTGCCATCCAGACGGGGTTGCACCCCTCCCTGCCCCCGAGCCCTCAGCATTGCCTGGAGTGTGCAGCATTCTAGCAGTGATTTAAAGGGTCCAGAGCAGTAGCAGCTGTGGTCAGGAGCTCTGGGCCCTCTTGAGTTGCTAGGCCCCAGGGCTATTGTCGCTGTTGATCCCCCTATAGCTCTGCCATTGTGGGCCCGCTTGGCCTGGCCTTATCTAAGTGGAGGGACAGAGCCATTAATTGTTACATGGCAAAGGGATTGGAAAGAAAAGGACACATTTATTTCCTATACAAACCTAGTGGTCTCTGGAGGTTTCAAACCAAACCATCTCCCTTTTTAAACTGGAAGGTCTTTTGGCTCCAAAGTGAACATCGCCAGCCACAGATCATTTATCACTTTAGTGGCTTTGATCCCTGAGATTTTGTTTATATTTACACAACCCCCCCACCTGATTGTTAAGGGATTTCGCTGAACCCTAGTAGAGGTTCATTCCACTCCATGGCTCCACACAATCCAAGGAATTAAGCTACTGGCTCCACTGAAATCAATGGGAAAGCTCCCCTCAGCTTCCAGGGACAGGATTTCTCTCAGACTGTGATTTTGGGTTAGGCCGTTTTCTCCATTAGATTATTAAGTCTGTATAAAAAATGTAAAATTTTGACTGGATGGAGTAGTTTTTGCTGTACAGGTTGTACCTGCCTAACCCAGAACTCTCTCATCCAGCAAGCTCCATAATCCAGCATGATTTTGGTTGGCCGGATGACCACTTATGACAGGTATGGCCAAGTTTCCTGCAGTCCCATAAAGTTTGTTCACAGCCACCAGTCCTGGCTCGCAGTGTTCTGCGCTGTCATCGCCAGAGCTCCTGCGGCTGGAGAAGCCACTGGATCCCACCACATGCAGCTCTGGAGGCCACCACGCAGCCTGGAGGAGCTGCCAGGCACTCCGCCCACCAGGGTGGAGTCATACGCGAGCGCCAGTCTGCCCAGGCACACACCCCACTTCTGGTGGGAGGAGCATATGGTGGCTCCAGTGGAGGAGGAGGTGGTGGCTCCTCCAGGCTGTGGCAGCAGTAAGTCGGTTTTTGGTGGGTGGGCAGGGAGTCATTTTATGGACCCCACCAGACTTTGGGAACAACAGAGGGGGAGACCACTGTTCTCAAAGTCAGCCAAATCGGGGTCTGTAAAATCAAGGGTTTGCTGTACTTTCAATTTCAACAAGTGATTGAAGTTTGGAGCCAGATGCCCACAAAGTTGACGTTTCAAATAACTTAAGCTCAGCAGTTGCAAACGCCTGGTCAGGATCACTGGCATGAGTGGGGGAAGGGCGTCAATTTTGCGGGGACTATTCCAGTAAATACAGATTTGCAGACCGTTAGACTCTGGCTTGAAGAAGGGGAAAAATGATTTTAAAAGAGAACAGGCTTACTTTGCAGAACACTGGGCCCTGTCATTCCATTTCCCTGCTATTCCTTAATATAAATGCCTGAACCCTGCTTAAAAAATCAGATAATGTATTTATACATTATTCAGCCTATTACCTTTTGTATTCACCAGTTTACATTGTGTCTTGATGTCTGTAACATATAGACAATCAGCAAGTAACATACAGAAGAAAAATCTCATTCTCTTAAATGCAGTATCACTATTTTCCCCTTTGTTGATTCCAGTATAGTTTGGACAGACAGCTCAGCATCCATCTTGTTGATTTTCTATGTCTTCTTAGAGCCAGAGGTCTCTTTCCTCCTTGGGAACACACTATTACATGCAAATCACAGCTGCCTTCTGCACCCTACAGAGACTCGCCACAGAATTTTGAATCAATTTCGAGGTCTGGGTCCTTATCTTCAAGGAGCTCCATGGCCTGGACCCAGAATAGCTGAAAACTTGAAGTTTGTTCCAGAAAGAAGATATTGTCAACAGCTATGCTCCTCTGGCACAGAGGGACTCTTGAAGATAATGGTAAAGCTCATCTATGCAGGAGTCAGAACTTTCTCAGTGGCCAGTCTCTCTGAAACGCACTCCCCCAGGAACTAACGATAAAAACTCCCATGACAAGTACAATCTGCTTCGATGCTGCACTATAAATACATAGCAACAGACAAATTGCTAAAAAACCACGCAAGTCCTTACCAAAACAGGACACTCCACTGCATGTTTCCCCCACTGAGAGAGGATGAGCGAACAAACATAATGTGACAGATGATAGTCCTTAAAGCACTGCTGGAAGACATTCAGATAGTATTGATAAGTGCAGCATAAATACTTGAATATAATAGAATGGGATTATTTAAAAGGTGAATAGTGAAAGCAGAACAGAATTTAAGGAACATCTTAATGAACATTAATGACAGCCTTGTCTGCCATTCTTAAATACTGGGCATGACAATCTCTGGAGATGTCTTACCTTTGGGATCAGATCTTCCAAAGAAATATAGTCAGCTTGCAAAACTAAACAAACAATCTCAATGTTCTTGAAAGCAGCACATATTGTACAGCACATCAGTGTCTATGGTAAACACCCTTCATGGAACATTATCTGTGGAAATGCCACTTGCATTTTGAAATTTGCATGCACGCACACACACACACACACACTCCAGCTGATCTGTCACTTCCCGCCCACAATGTATCTATGAGATTCCAAGCCAGACATGCTATTACATACAATTTGATCACTATTGCAGCAAAGGCAATTTGGTACAAGTACCGCTAAAAGAGTTGATGAAGAACAGTGAGCCTCTTCTAATGCAACAAAAATATTGCCCTAGGAAATTGAAAAGGCTATATCATAAAGTTTCTAATGGCTCCCAAACCCCATACATTACAGGTGGGATTGGCAAAAGTACTTAGCATTGGCCAAATGGCCCTGTGCTCCTGGACACATCAATTGGAGTTTTACCATACAATAGGTTTTAGATTTTTTTAAATTGGAACTCTTTACCTGTTTCCCCATCAGGAGCACTGGGAGGACTAGTTATTTGATCTTAATTTTATGGCAACAAAAATGAAAACATTTTAAAAATTTAAATTAAGGACAAAGATAGTTTATTTCTCCTTGTTTAATAAACACTTTGAATAAAAATAATAGTTATGCAAAACCTGACAAACCTATGCAGCACAAAATCTAAATACATTTTCCAAAGAAGTAATTTAAACAGCCAGAAATATCCTACTGTACTCTGCATTGCAGGGGAACACTCTCAGACAAAGCAGGGGTTGAGACGATCTCTTCTGTCTTTTCTGATAATTTCCCCAACTATCACCACCACGTCTATCTTGCCTGGACTAGGTCTCAGATAGCTTTTTCCTGTCTACACCATACTCTCTACTAGATTTCCATTAAGGCACTCAGCAACATCCATTGGATGAGACAGAGCTGCACTGATTATTATCTGCGTCTGAAACCATCACAGTTTCCTGCTGGTTAATCCTACCATTGCCCTCATTACTCATAGAATCCTGCAGCACCCCATATTGGAGCTTCCTACGAGAAGCAAAGCAATTGCCCACAACTACTGCCTAGTCTCTCTCGCAGATAAAAGTTTGAATTTACAAAAGAATCGATGCCATCCACTGCTGCTCAGGCTTGGGAGTCAACACCAACCCGTGATCAACCATATTGAAAGCAGCTGGTAGTTTTAACCATATCATCACAGATGCTTGATTTGATCCATTACCAGATGACTGACCTGTAGAATCAGCACAGTCTCCTGGCCAAACACAAGTTTCCACACAGACTGGAAAGGGTCAAGGAGGCCAGCAGCATCTAGCTGTGGTGTGAATCGTCTCCCCATAACTTTCACCTCATTCTTTTTCAAAAATTGAAGACTGGATGGCGGAGCAAACCCTGATCAAGCGATGATTTCTTTACAAAAGGCTACATATCACTGCTTCCTTCAAAGCAATGCCCTTCTTGAGAGGTGTTCATTTCTATGCGTGGTGGACCTAGTTCTTCTCAAATGGCCCTTTCCAGTCAGGAAAAAATTGGACCCTCAACTCAGATCTAGCACAAAGTTCTTCAACATCCACTCTAAGCAATACTGTCCTAAACTGAGTTTGCCGCCTGGGACACAGCTCTGTCCTCATGCATTTTAAAGATTATATTTGCAAAACAATAAATTTCATCACCGAATGTGGGACTCAGACTAGCTACTGAGTATCCAGTCTGGCTTAGTCAAGCTGTCTTAAGAACTCCAGTCTGAAATTCGGAAGAGGCTCAGAGCCATTCCTTTGCTTTGTGCACAGCCATGGCCTAAGAAATCTAAAAATCTTTTTGATGCTCTTACCCAAGACTTTCATCATGAGCACCCAGTCATTTCATTTGTCAGAGGTGATTCAAAAAGCAAAGCAAGCCATACGAGTGACTCTGGGGAGGACATAAAGGAGACACAGCAGAAGGGGAGATCAAAAGATTGTTAAAATATCCTGTAGACAGAGTGAACCACTGGAGAACCATTTTCCCTCAGAACTCACTGAAAACCCTTTGGTTCCATTACCCTTGACAACTAGACCACCAAAACAGGCCCTTTATTCTGACAGCAGAGAAGTACTACAGTCACAAAGTTGAGAGAGCATGAATAGTCAGTCCATAACACAGGTATAATTTCCAGTTGCCTTCACCTGACCCAAACACAACAACTAGAGCATGACGTGTTTTCTGAGGGAGATTGCAACAGGCTAGAATAGTTTCAAGGCCACCATGAAGTCCCCAGCTGATTCAGGGAGTCTGTCATCCATGTGGATGCCAACACCAACAAGAATGACGGGCCTCAGAGGTTCCAGAACAGCAGCAGTGAGGAATTTCACCAGTTCCCACAGAAGCTTTGCAGCAGGGCAATCAGTATGCAGCTATGGGTCCAATCTTAACCCCAGGACTCTCATGGAAAAAGTATACCTAGTTTATCTGGGTTCAATCTGCCCTGTTACACGGAGAAAATGCCCCATTTTAATCAAGGGGGGGGTTAAAGCCATCATGTGACTAAGGGGCCAATGGAATCCTGCAAGTCTTCTTCACATGAGTAGTTCTCCCTTGGGCAAGTAATCACAGTGAAGTCAAAGCCATGTGACCCACAAACTTCAATACAACTACATTTGTGAGGGAGGATTCACTCAAGCTTGAATCCTTACTAAGCAACCATTCATGCCTGCAACTTTGCTCTCATGAAGAGCCCTACTGATATCAGTGCAATTTTTCCCATGGCTGTGTCAGAGAGGGCTGTGTGCTTGCCTTCACTGAAAGGCAATCAAAGTGTGATTGATTCACATCATTCTAAAAAGGGGTTTTGTAGCTTCTAGACAGAAAGGGCACTTGGGCCTGTTAACAATGTGGTTTACTTAGAGGGTTGATACTTAATATGTTGTGCCTGACCCACATTCAGTACCTCAGAGCTCCCTGTGGATCTCTGGGTTTAGTAGGCCTGACAGACACTTGTAGCTCTCTGGGTTTCAGGAGGAGAAAGCTGAGCGCTACTCCCAAGAGTACTCCCCATGCTGCCATGGCCTAGGAGCGACCCGAAATTTCTCGGTGGGGAGCAGAAAATGAGGTATTATAATTCTCCCTAGACACAGTGAAGAAGGGGGGAGAGGGGAAATTTACTTGCAAGCAATTACAAGCAGAAGGGGAAGATCCTTTAGCCTTCCTGACTGGTAATATGGAAGGAATGATGAGGAAATGTATGAAAGACAAGAGGAGTTAATGCTTGGCATATTTATAGTGCAGAGATGCCCTATTTGAGCTTGAGCCTATTGGTTGCTGAGGGCAAGTCTACACCATACACTTCAGTCAAACTCCGTTAGGCCGACATACAGCCACTGCAGTAATTACCCCATGTGGAACTGAGAGCCTGGTGGAGTGGCCTGGCACATGGCAGGGAGATCTGCACCTGGTGTCCACTCAGTTGCTCTGTTACCACTGGGGAGCAGGGAGCCAAGGAGGGAGTGGAGAGCCTGAGGGGCAGACTGGCTTCTGGCAGGGAGATCTGGTTTGCTGCAGTGCTCTTGGTGGGGAAGGGGGCAGCAGTGCAGATGGTGCAGGAAGCCTGGGCAGCAGGCCAGCTTGGAGCAGAGGCTGGACATTTGGAAACTGACCTGCATGAGGCCCAACAGATGTAAATAACTCTGTGTCTTACAGGGATACTGCACTGACCTACCTACATTGAGATAAACCCTCTCCCTCTCATGGAGGCAGAGTCACGATGTTGGTGTTGTGCGGCACTTACACTTGTCAGGGAGCAAGGCTGTAGCATGTACACAGATATAATTAAGTTGACATAAGCTCTCGTACATGGGTCTGTTTGCTATTCAGAAGACCCTGGAAGGTGACAGCTGAGTCCCCTCAAGACATAGTGCTGGAATGAGGAATGGAGTGAAAATGCTCTGTTCTACTCGGATGTTGCAAAAGCTTTAAACGTTAATTTTTTATGGCCGTGGTCCTCTTTCAGCTCTTGCTGTTATTTTTCATGCAGTTCCTTTCTATGTGACTGTCCTAATTCTTGAATTCTCTGGACTATTCAGATGTGGTAGTCTGAACTCTGCCCAGGAGCACTCCAATGTACTTTGTGATGAAGACAGCTGATGCTCCTATAGCTTCTAAAGTTTATTTGATCATCTAAACTAGCCATCCAGTGAGGGTCACAGACAATGCAGGCTCAGAATGGGAAAATTGTAAGCTAATAAGAAATTAATGGGCAGGTATCTCCTGTCTCAGAAATGTGCATATTAACACAGATCTGGCTAATTTTTAGAAACCGGACCTCTCCTGAGTGTGTATCTTTGTTCATTCATCTCCAGCAAAGCTACAAAATATTGTGTATTAATTTGCTTGTATGTTTCTAGCACCAGAGCTGCAGGATTGGGCCCCACTAATTTCAAAGGAATTACTTCGGTGATTAACTTGGCTTTTTATATATAAATACAATAGGGGCTTTTTTGTCACAACTGCATAATGCAATGTAACCAGTGCTTTCTATGGGCCAGTACTCAGTACTGGCACCTTGGTAGCCCCAGCTGCAGGGGCGGGGCAGTGAGCTAGCTGTTTATTTAAACAAACAAACAAACAAAAAAGCACTGAATGTAAATGTAGTAAAATTTAAAGAGCTTTTTTTTTAAATATTCCAACTATAATTTGATGGAACCTGGGTTAATGATTGTGGTTTAACAAAGCAAAGCCCTCTGTCTCCTTGAAGACTGTTCTCACTCTCTCTCTCATTATCTTTCAGAGCATGCTCCTAGAACTATCATCTATCATGAAAAAATAATGCCACTCCAGGGACAAAACACACACCAAGGAATTGTGTACGAACCATTCCTCAGTGGGAAGCGAAAAAAAAAAAAAGCAGCCTCTCCGTTTTTTGCTGAAGCTAAAATACACGATGCAGTTCATGGAAGAAAGCCCCTGCTTTATACACCACTAAGTTTTGTGCCAGCACATGTAGAGCTATGTAACAACTCCCATTTGTGGGCTGATAACCTGCTTAAAAACTTTAAGATTTTGCTCACATACACCAAACAGCAGCTGCTTTGTGTGTGCAGTTATTGCAGAAATAGCCTCGTATCCTTGGAGAACATTTGGGAGGCACAACTTATTGTTTAGGCTTGTAGTGTTTTTATCTAAAAGATGGAAGATCTATATTTTCAAAGAACTGGTAAGCCCTAAGACATCTGCAAAGAACGGCTAAATAGATATGAAAGCCTTCTGAATGAGACTGTTATAGCCCCAGCCCCAGCACCTACCAGCTAGTGAAAAGAAAAGATGAGAGTAAGACACCAAGCAGTTCTCCTGCTTTAACAAAAATCAGAATCCATGCTACTGCTCCCCTCCTGGGGTAAAGCGAAGCGCCCGGTCTTTTAAGGATTAATTGCCACTCTGACACTGTCTCCTCATTGCCAACACCCTCAGTTGAAAACAGTACAAAACATCACATTGGCTAATTACTTTTTCCATGCGAAGCTTATGAATTCTTCTTCAGCTTGCGGAATGAGAGATACTTAAAAACATCCACCCAGGATGATAAAAATTACATTTTTCATTCCATCAGTTCCTACTGTAACTGTAAATGAGGAAAACAACCACACCAGTTTGACAGGAAATAGCTGCTTTAGATGATTGGAATTCTAACATGTGCATGACCCAAGACAATCACTCTTCCAGCCTATGGATCTTAAAAATAATGCACTCTCAACAAGTCTATCCATGTGACTGTCCCTGATCATGTGGTCACCAGCTCCTCCTGGTCATTATTCATCGACACTCTTGTCTTTTCTTTGTTATCAATGCTTCATTTGTTCCAGTGGAGAATCATGTTTTTAGGCAAGTTAGTTGGCTGGTATCATGCAAAGTCTCTGTGGTTCTGACAGCTGCACCCCCTCACCCCGAAAAAGCACCAAGTGTAAAAAGAGATTAATTGATCACTGAGGTTGCATAGTGGTTTTATTCTGATTTTAATGACTTCCATCCACATTCCTCAAGGATGGGTCATTGCCTCAGTTACACACTGTTTGGTTAAGCTATTGCTTGTTGTTTTGTTTCTTTTTTTTAAGTGAAAAATGAAACTGAAAACTCTGTCCATTAAAGAAGGTGCTGAGACTTCATACAGATGGATAAACAAAGGTTGACTGCAGACCAGGAATACGTGCTGTCTGGAGATAGAAACGATGGAGTATCGTCTGACAAACTTGAGCCAAAAGAGGCTTTCGCTGATGTGCGTTCCAGCTAGGCTCTGGAGCATTGTCTTAGTATTAGCACTCTTTTTCTGTGAAGGAGAGGGGCTGATTTTATTTAAGATAACACAACTGTTTAAAAAAAAATCACAGGCCTGGTTTCTACAGAAGCAAGTGAGTGCAAGTTCCATCTCCAGGAGCAGCTGCACTGGCAGAGGCATTTACCTCACACCAGGGAGTCTGTGGTGTACTTTATTGTCTTTTAAAAAAAAAAAAAAAAAAGGCAAAAAGGCTTTATACGAGCCCTCCTGCAACAGAGGCGTCCTTGGAAGTGGGCTGAATTAGCGTGCATTTCCTAGCGGACCTGGCTAAGTCACACCCACTTGGGCCACGATTCAGCAAAGCACTGAGCTTCTTCTTCAGTCAAACTGAGAGAGGGCCTTTACAGGTTGTCCTGATCAGGCCCAGGCTCCCTGATTAATTCAGAATTGCAGGCAGTTCACAGTGTGGTCTGCTGCCCCTGGCAATCTTAATGTCATAGGGGGCTTGCAGCCTGCAGACTTTAAAAATAACTACAGTAAACTTCCTTGTCTGAGTTACCACAACCTTAACACTATTATAGCAATATAATTTACTTGCGTTTGTTTACACTCTTTTTTTTGCATTCCTCTCTGCTCAAACAATCCTAACAAGTCTCGTTTCCAGTTTTTTACTCATTAGGAGAATGCTGTACTGTTTGGGTTGCAAATGCCACAGGGATTTTTTTGGTTTTTTTTTTTTTGCTGCTTTGTTCTGGGTTGAAAGTTTGGCTTTGTTTTGTATTTCCACAGAAACATTTCTGTACTGTTCTAGGCTTTATTTAAAAACTATTACAGTGCCTAAAATGAAGGAAAAATGAAGGATAAGCAGAACTAGCTTGAATCAGTATTACGGGGATATAGTTATGTGAGTTGCTCTGTATGCTACAAACAGACCTCTGGCAGTCCTGCAAGGCACCTACCTGTGGCACAGATAACTAGTCATGCTGTGTTGGGCCTAAATGAGCAACGGTTTTGGTATGTGGTCAGAGATTAACCAACTGTGTTCCGTACATCCTCCAGAAACTAGGCTATTACTCTTGCATTAATAAATATGATAATTTCAGAGGCAAGAAAAATTGTTATACACTACATAATGAT
Source organism: Carettochelys insculpta (assembly GCF_033958435.1). NCBI lineage: Eukaryota > Metazoa > Chordata > Testudines > Carettochelyidae > Carettochelys > Carettochelys insculpta. Next base: position 140,056,627 of record NC_134139.1, on the reverse strand, counting down.
ATGTCTTTATTTCATCAACAGAAATGGTGTCTAGACAAAATTCAGTTAACACTAGCAATTCAAATGAATGGAAAGGTTTTTTTTGTTTTGCACAATACTGTATTTACAATGAGTAAATGAAGTTTTAAATTCATTAGTTCATAACAATGCTTTTTTTTCAAAAAGGTAAAAATTTTTAGTAACAGAGAATAAGCATCAACAGCCATCTCATTTATACAATAGAAATCACAAGAAACCACAGTCACCTAGAAAAAAATAATAAAGACAAGCTTAAGAACTAGTACAATAAAATGATGCATTGAATTAAGTTACATTAATCGCATAGAATCTGTGTAAAAAGTATGTAGAAAAACACCTGATGTAACCTGTTACAGTCATTGACCAGTTATGAGAGGTACAGAGGATTATACAGGTAGATATGTGTGAAAACTGTCCATATACTGTTTGACCTGTGGAGGAAGAGAAGAGGGGTTGTACCCCTTGCATACACTGATAAAACCCTGTTTTGAATATGGCCTCTGAAATCTGTAAGGCATATATTAGAGGTGCACTTGTATCCAACTGGTTCTGGAACAAACTTTAAGGGAAATTCCACCCTTGAAATCAAAAGGAAATGCTTGAAATTAATAAATTACAAGCATCAAAGGTCACCAAAGTGTTTAGTATAATTACTGCTAGTTTGAAGGATCTAGATACTTCTGGTCAGAGCATGAGTAGCAAATACAGTATCTACACATGAATAATTCTATCAAGTATACTACAAATGCAAGATAACATTGTTTCAGTGAAATGCAGAGTTCTAAGTATGATGGGTCCAAGACAGAACAACAATCCAGAAAATGAAATTACTCCCCCATCACACCATAAACTTTAGAGTTGTTGGCTTGGCCCCTACTGGACACTCCCAAAGGTCAGATGATACTGCGATCCAGTTTGGTTTGGAGCCATCTCCAGTTCTAAGAAACCAACAAAATCAAATACTGACAAATTCTGTTACATTCACTTTCTCTGAGTCATTTCCTGCATGCCCGTAATCAACCCAAACACACTGCATGTGTGTTTTTAATTGTGTGGGCAGATTACACGTACATAAAGGGCTATTTCATGTAAATTTAACAAAAATTGGAATAATAATGAGATTTACCCATTTTTCCCATGGTTTGATTTGGCTAATTAGGATGTCACAGTTTAAAAAATAGTATTTAAAGGATTCCTCACTGCCAGAAAAGGGATTTTATTTGCCCAAAGGCAGCGTCATATATGTATTACAGTAAAAAAAAAAAAAAAAAAAAAGTATCATTAGTTTTAATCTGACATAAATGCCACCTGTCTTGGTGGAGAGTAGGAAAATACTGTATACTTTGTCATTGCAAATAATGCCATTACACTTTCTACACTAGAGTAATTTATTATTCTATAGCCCACCAACGATGGATTATTTTTTACAGAAAGAGACATTTTTTGAATGCACATGTACATGCATATATATTGCATTTTGCAGCATCAACTCAGATGCCTCGTCATGAAATATTCCAAGCAGTATTCTAAATCTACAAATATGTATTACAAAGAGGTGAAAACACACACACACACACACACACACACACACACACACACTCACAGAGAATACATATGAATCTAAATTTTGGATTACCTTGGGACAGACAAACTACAATACAACCTTCATGGGCAGAGAACACACACATATATGTTGTAGAAGGCAAGAAAATATTAATTTTTTATGTTAATCTTTCTAGTTACAACTTATTTCAGGGGAAAATAAGGAATTCCATGCTCAGCGGATCCTCTTGGCTACCTCAACCCCATTGCTCTTACTGAACCTTCTGTAGACAGAACCTAATATATACATTACAAATAATGCAAAAATGTAGACTACAGAACCTACTGACAAACCATCACAAAATGTATTTCAGATTGTTGGAGATGAAATGATTTCTTCTCATTTAAATCCAGGAACTCAGGGAGGACTTGAAGTGGATTGGAATGCAAGCTTGTGTAGGTCTGACTAATATTTCCTATGCTTTATAGTACAATACACTACAGTTCTATTCTTCAATCCCAGACTTACTTATATTTTAACATAAACAGCAATGGAATATAGGACACCAGAGAGGATGTGAGTTTGCTTTTGGAAATACAGTGTTTTCATCATCTTTTCCTTAAAGGGTCATATGTTCTCTTATAGCATTATGCCAACTCTAGCACACAGGTTTTGTTCTCTTTAATTGGAAATCATAGGGTTAAATATTAAAAAAACATCTATACAAATATGCATTTCTATTTAAGCTGTTTAAAAGAAAGACTTGACAGTGCGGAAGTTAGGAATAACAACCATATTATCAGCATTAATAATTTCTTTAGCAGCCGGTTATTCTGTTTGACAAAGTTACTTTTATCTAGTTCCCACTCTCCCTTTTGAAGAGAGATAGCAGTTGGCATACTAATCACTGTGGTTTGCCTTTACACCACCACATTTTTTACTTCCTTGGGGGAAAGATATAAGGATTATATCCAAAAATATAGTGCATCTTAAAAGCAGCATATATCTTTAGAAAGACATATAATAAATTACACATACAATATATAAAATAATAGTTTCATACTGCAGCATCAAACTCTGACGCCTGAGTCATCGTGTGGTAGGAAGTCTGTAATATAAATATTGGGATGTCCTGATAATGTGGCTGATTTTTTTATGCTACTTCTTTGTTCCAGAATCAGCTTTTAATGAGCTTTAATTACTTCCAAGGCACCTCCAGATAACGCAGAGAAACAATACAATATATAGTGTAGTACTCATTTGACACACGTATAATAAGCCTAAGTGAAATGAGGTTTTCTGGCAATACAAGTATAGCAAAGGTAAATAAAAAGGAGAACTAGATGTAGACTGGACAAAGTTAGACGTTCAAGAATTCACACTCATCCTATACTGGTGCAGCATTGAATATGGCAAACCAGCCCTATCTAGCACAAATTTTCAAAGCAATACATTGGAGACCAGAAACTGCAGCTTTCTTTATGAATAACTGCATGACCCTTATTTAAAAAGGTTGTCTTTTGTCCTTTAAACCTCTCAATTGGCTAAATATTATCATTTACTTTTTTTGTTTAAATTGCATTTTTGGTCAACTGTTTTAATATCTCTCTACAGACTGTTTATTTCAACCCGTGTCCAGCTCTGAAGCTAATTCTCCTAGATGTTTTCCTTTAAAGTTAACCCAATAACAGTTTTGGGAGCCTCATGGTTCAGAATCTCAAAAAACATACATGTGTAAATATAGATCAAAGAAGCAATGACAAACCAGTCACTTTTAATGGCAAAGAACGAAATCAAACATCATGGAGAGAGAGAAAGAGACACTGACTTTTCTGAGCAGTGGTTTTAAATATCAGTTCCCATGAAAAAGAAAATCAGGAGGCCTGGCACCAGAGCGAGCCAGGTCGATCCTGAGAGCTGCAGCATATGTTCTATGGGTGGCTTTTTTTTGTTTGTTTTTAACCGTTGGAATGAGGTCAAAAGTACCAGTTGCACATGAGTCATTTACAGGACAAATCTTCATGTCAGGAAGCTAGTTCAAAACTTGGTTTTAGACTCATAAAACATTGTATCTTTCTATACAGGAGGTCACTTACAAATAAAATAAAAGGCAACAGAAACATCTTTAAAATACTGTCAGTCGACAAAAACCAGCTATGATGCTATAATGTGATTCACATTTTGTTTTAAACTCTAGCTTTCACTATGGCCTCACAGAAAAAAGACTTATCTACAAAACACGGAGCTGCTCTGCAACCTCAACGAATTCAAAGGAAAATCTAATTCCCCTGAAAAAGCTTCTAGCACAGTTTCCTGTACAAAATGGCTGGGAGTGGTGGGAAGGGTTCCAAATACATTTAGATCTCTATCTTCTAAAAGAAAGGATGACTTTGCCCCCTTCTTCAATGGTGTGAATTAGGAACTTGTGGCCTTTGGAGAGCTCTGAACATTTAAAAATAAGGATTTTGCACAGAAACGATTAATATTTAAACATAAATTATGATTTTTAAAAAAATCACATATTCTACATTATATGCTAATTTCTTTGTACATGCAGAGAAAACATTTTCAACAAACATGGCACATGCTATATGCCCCTCCTCCTCCGTAGCTAGGCTACCGTTGTGTGGGAGAGGAGAGCAGAAGCTAGACTGGCAAGCCCGTTACGGTCCATGAGCACAATCTCAAAACACAAAAATAGAAGAAAGAGGGAGCTGATGCCTCCTCCAGGAAAAAGATGCGGAGTGACTGAGTGCCTCCAAAGAGCACCAGGACACACCTCTAGTGTAAACATTATCACAATAAAACCTATTGTCACTTAGTGCTTGTGAAAAGCTGCTTCTCAAACAGGTGAGCCCAGCTGGTCAATTTTGCAACAAGAATGAACAATGTCAACCTGTAGAACACAAATGGTGTTGTCCAGGTTAAAGCCTCAGTACTAGCCACACACCCTGGCACAGACAGGGCAAAGAACCACAAAATAAAATTCAATACACTTATAATAATACTAATACTGATACTACAACTACTACTACTACTACTACTACGACTACTACTTAATAATAAAAATGTTAGAATGATGTTCTTCTGTCTATGCTGTACATAGATGTTATGTTTGGAAAACTGTTGTCCTATGCTATCACAGCATGATCCATTCATCACTTGTCTCACACCTGATCACTTGAGATACAGATTCAATAGTTACAATTAAGTCAATTTTCTGAGCAGTCTCCTTTGAGACAGCATTCTTTTGGAAGCTGACTCATTCAGATGGCAATGCTATAGAATAAGAGGATTCTATAATGCAACACTTCAAAGAGTAAGCAACCAAATCAGCAACGTTAGGGGATACAGCATTCACTTGACTTGTGATGAGGAGGGTCTTTGCCCACGAAAGCTTATGCTCCAAAATATCTGTTAGTCTATAAGGTGCCACAGGACTTCTTGTTGTTTTTGACGATATAGACTAACACAGCTACCTCTCTGATGCTTGTCATTTGACTTCTGTAAGCAAACGTCTACAAGTCTCCCTTTTGGGCATGATCTTCCAAGTCTTCCTTACAGTCAGATGATTTCAATAGGCCTGATTCTGATCTCACACTGGCAAGAATCATGAGCAAGTTCACTGCAATAAATGGAGGAACACCTGTGTAAAAGTGGTGGGTGCTTAAAATCAAGGCCAAGGGGACTATATCAGTGGTTCTCAACCTGTGGCCTGCTTGCAGGCCAATCAGCACACAGCTGTGGCTCATGTGACATCGTCAAAGCCATATAGGTAATATATATATATATTGCGTGCCCATGTAACATATTGAGAGTTACATACATACCTCAATGATAAACAGATTGAGAACCACTGAATGCACTGGTAGGCACTACTTGCCTGGGAAGGAGTGCAAATTTGGAATTTCATCCAAAATTCATTTAAATTGATGAGTGTGTTTCCATTTACTTCAATGCACTTTGAGGACTTTGGACCCCATTTAGGAACATGTGCTTGACTGACCCACTTTTTATATTTAATTAAAGAGCAAAATATATCCTACTACACAGGAGTCCAAAAGTATCACTAACAGCATTTAAACTATGTTGGGGAAAGAGAAGAAATATAAAAAATATTCAAACTGATTTTCTTTTTACATATTATATGGTGAATTCAGCATTTGGCAAGATTGTTCTTCCTACATAATCATCTCCTGAGTGTTTTTTTTTCTATTAGCTAAAACTTTATAATTTTTTCAACTATAAAGCAAAGAATACAATATACTCAAGTTATACTGAAGTCATAACTTCATTATGTAAAGAGGTTTGACCAGAAACTCAGTGCAAGTGGCAAAGTTGACCATTACTGTACAGTATCTGCAAGAAAATAAAATAAATCCACATTGCTCAAATGGCACAAAATGGCTGTGCCCCAAACAAAAACCTGTCTATAATAAAAAATCTCAGATAAGCTTCCAACATCAAAATTGTATAAATAAGTACAAACTAAATGATATTGCTGAACTGTGAACCAAGAAAAAAAATCTTGTAACAAGTTACCGAACTAGTTCTAGCATCAAAGACAAAAAGGAATGTTGGAACTTGTTTATACAATATAAATGAAAGTTTCCAGTTGTAGAATGAGAAAGAGTTGAGGCATGCAGGGACTTTTGCATATGGATATATATATTTTTATATATATATATATATATATTATATATAATATGTACAGTTTAGCTATAAAACTTTGATGTGTAAAGAAGCTGTCTTCAATGAAAAATTGAACATTCAGAGGAAATTCCTGAGTTAGGGTTTTGTGACATGGGCCACTGAGAAAAAAGCTGCAGTTGGGTCCTCAGAGGTGTTATGTCCATCCCTGTTAAGAATGAAATTAACATACAAAAACAGACAGTGTCGCCACTGTTTAGTTCCCTGCCTGAGCAAGGGATAGCACCATTGTGAAGATAACTCCTGCTTGTAGAGAGGAGGGAATACTTAAAAACAGTATTGCTGCTAAGACCACTGTAGTGTGCACCAAATATGTTCTTCTAGACAACAAATGAATACTGTCACTGGCTGACTGAAGAACACCTGACCAGGTGTAATGTAAGGTTACAAAGTCACTAGGTGTAATCTTTCTTAGGCTGCTCATCTGTTGTACATTTATCAGTCATTTCCTGACAGAAGTCTACAGTCACTGTTTGGCTACTCTGCTCTAGAGGGAGCTCTCTTTCTGAGTAAGTACCTTGCTCAGCTCCATCAAGCCCTTCAGCTGTACAATTTTCTGAGACGTTGTTAGGTAGCCAGCGGGCCCCTACCTGCACTGAGTCTTGCTCTGAGCAGCACTGCATGCCTTCCGCAACACATTGGGATGTCACTAGGTTTTGCTCTATTCCAGGTGGTGAAGGGTTGATATTGGCGGCTGTTGGTAGATCCATAGGCCTGAGAACAGGGAAATATCGATGCAGGGCTTGGATCTGTTCAGGACTCTGCATATCCCTACACACTTCTTGGGAAAGACATGAGAAGTTATCTAACAATTCTCCCATACATGCTTTCAGCTGGTTCCTTTCAGACAGTAACTTCTCTTTCTCACACACCTGAAAAAGAAAAAAAGCATCTTAGTTTTATAAAAGGCTGCCTTCCTACTGCAGCTAAGGCTCTATGCCAGTTTTATGTGTGGCTTTATCCACTGTGTAAAATTACAGACAACATTCTGATCTTGTCTGACACAGGATAAGTCACAGACATGTGCAATGCTTTTCCTTCACCTGTTCTGCATGGACTTGTGCTTTCACGCTACCAGCTGCAAGATGTTTGTTTTCTGCTAATTCCTGGAAGACAGCTGTTTTCCTCAGTCATACTATGGCTATGATACAGGCTTCTGGAAGAAAACTATTGTCTATGGGAGAAACTCACCTTCTTAAAAAAAATAAATTAGAGAAACTGGGTTCTAAGAAGATGCAGTAAGGAAGGGTTGGGGAAATAAAATTCACCCTAAAACCCATGGTCAGTTTGTGTATTCTGTCTGCAGTTTATATTTCAGGCTATAAATAAGTACAGCCTTTCTGCACAAGCTGGATGGGTTGTGGGGACCACAGACTCTAATGGAAAAGTGATCCTTTAGTTCTTGCAAGAGTTTGCTCCTTTTGTGGCCTTCTGTTCCTGCCTGCGTGCAGCTGGCATGTGCAACTCCCATGGAGAATGTAGTGAACAGGGTGCTTTCTTGCGCAAATATTTTAAGTGAGTCTTATGTGATGCAGAAGATCTCATGCTGCCTTCATGTACCACAAGCTAATTTCATATTGTGTTACATTAAACAAGCAATTCTTCTGTATTAGCCATTAGGAGCTAATGAACTGTCATCACACTTGAACTCTGCATTATTTACCTAAGATCTCTCCTTTTACATTGGTACCAATCATTATCATATTGGAACATGTCCCACAAGTAAAACACCAGTGAGATCTCTCTTCTCTTCTTTCTGGCAAGGACAGGTTTGCAGGTTTAGGGTATTTTTTTTTAATTTAAATAGGAAAATATTAAGGTATAAGCAAAAATAAAGATAGTTGGGTTTTATAATTTGCTCTGAATGCAGCAAAATTAGTGGTCCCTGTTCTTTTGCTGGCAGCAAGCTGAAGAGGCTCAGATGAAAACTGTCTCCTTTCCTCACAAGTCTTTTCTCATTAGACAACAGATTCGTTTTTCCAGTGGAATGCAGCTCTTCTGGGCAGCTGTAATTGTGACTAGAGAGACAGCTGCAAGTTGCCAGGACCAGTGTCATGCCAAGCTATGAAAATCAGGATAAAGCCTTGCATTGAACACTGTGTTCAATGGGAAGCCAAAGCAGAGAGCAGAGAAATCGTGGTGATACACTTCTGACAACTCCTGTTGCTGAGTAGCTAGACTGAGCGTGCAGGCACTTAGGCAGGCCAACACACACATTCTAAAGGAGACCAGAGAGTTTATTCTCAATGTAAAGTATTGTCAAAAAGCTACAAAAAGCTACAAAAATGTAAAGAAAAGGCCTGAAATGACACAACATTTTTAAAAAAAACCAAACAGATTTTTGAGCCAGAAGGGACTTTTATCATCATCTCATCTGACAGTCTCCATTGCACAGGTTGTTGAACTTCACCCAGTAATTCATGATATATATCAAAGTGTTCTTCGTCATTTAAAAAACGTGCATGCAAGAAAGTTAGCTGGAACATGACAATGGGTGTCAATTTGTTATGTCAGCTTCAGACCCATCATGGACTTGTGATGTTTCCACACAGCCATGAGAATGAAAGAGAGACAATGAGAACAGTTTACATGAAAAAACTCCACCTGCCAAAATATTGATAAATCCACCAAGAAAATATAAAAAACCCACATGCCCAAGTGTATCTTGAGATGAATAAATTATGTAAGAAAACATATGTGATGAGTGTGCAGACAAGGAAGAAGGCAAGCGGTCTCCAAGAGAAGCAGGCAATGTAATGAGCAGGGACCAGCATTTCACACGTTGCCTGTCCTTACGTTGCCAGTACAAAAGAGGTTGCTGACAGCAGAGGACAATTCTGGGTGGCTGCCCTGGGTTCCACACTTTGGGGGGTGCCCATGGAGCCCAGGGTGACCTGGGGGGTTACCAGGGATGGGGAGCTTGGGGCCAGCAGCAAGGGGTCAGGCCTGCCCCTGCAATCACTGCAGTGACTGGAGGTGCCAGAAGTGGAGTCATCCAGCCCCAGCTTGCTCTGCCCTGCCATTTCCCAGACAGCTTGCTCTGCTTTACTGCAGTGGCGTATAAGCAGAGTGCCTTTGCCCCAGCCTGCTCTGCTCACTGGAGTGATGTAGCTGGGACAGAACGGGCTGGGGCCAGGTCATTCTATTCCCTGCTGCCACAGCGAGTGGATGGGTGGGCCTGACCTCTGTTGCCAGCACCAGGACCCTGGGCAAGCCCCCAAGGCCACACGCATGGGGGAAATGATGCAAGGGAGGTGGAGGGGTTGGAGCTGCGGCAGGACTTGGGGAAAAGGGGGAAATGGAGGCAGTGTGGGGCTGGGGCTTTGAAATAAGGCTGCTGTGTAGACATACCCAGAGAAAGACAGACAGACAAAGTAAGAAAGATTTAAGTGTCTTATTCAAGGGCACAGAGAGGGTTGGCTTGAGGCAGAGGTATTTCAGATTTCCATCCCAGAGCTCAACATTTGAAATCAAGTATTACTGTGCAAATGTGTTGGTTTGTATTGAAATTAAGTAAAATGAAGAACATAGTCTTTCCTTCTCACTTTGAACAGCACTGCCTTGAGATTATCATAAGGTACATTGATTGACATAGCTAGTGACACGTACCCGCAAGCGTGAATCTGGGTGTAATGACTTTGGTTCAGAAACAACAAAACCCCATGCAGCTATTTGCCATTGTGAATAAAAGGCGGCTGGGTATTGACATTTCCTCACTGATCTTAAAGTAACTAAAACCAGCACTGGAACTGTTGTGAACATTTGTCCATGATTTAACCGACTGTCCGACTCTTGGGTTTAACTGAGCCACGTAACTCACCAATTTGCGGATTTCACATTCTAAGTTCTGAATACAATCCAGTTTCCTTTTACGGCAGCGCTGAGCTGCAATCCGGTTCTTACTGCGCCGGCGCACATCATGGATGAACTCTAACTGTTCTGAGGTTAACTTGTGCATCTTTATCATCATCTGGAAATCATTCCGTGGAAGATCTGTGATTTGATCTACAGGAAAAGGAAGCTTCACCTGGAACAAAAGAACAAACACCAGCCAATAAAGTTACAGTTTGCTCGGTTAATACAGTAGGAGCCAGGTTGTAAAACTCACTTAATTGTTTTCCCCCAAAACAAAGGGAGCAGCAAAAGTTTCATAATCGCTTTGATAACGAACACCCCATCAAAGCCAATAAAACAACCAATTCACCCATCTACCAAGGCTTAATGTTGCCCTGTGATTCATTTTGTAGGGGAAATAAATTCTTTGGGCCAGATTCGTAACTGTTGAAAACCATGTAGTTCCACTAAAATCAACACTGCTTTTTTTAGATTTACACCTGCTAAAAATCTGTCCCTATGAAACTCGTGCTTCAAAGGAACTCTCATAGACTCTCCTCCACAAACATGGAAGCTAATCCTCTCAAGTGGCAAATGCATTTTGGGAGCAGTTAATTGCTATTGATTTCAATGTGGGTAGAGCTTTCACAGGACTAGGTCCAATTTTGCATGAGGATTTTAACTGCAAATGAACTGTGGGACTAAGTCCTAGATTAGCTGCCATGTAAAAAATGCAATCTAAAAACATCAATGTGATCACAAGTTATACATAACAACAGCTAGGATTGATTTTACAAGCAGTCCAAATTAAATAGCACACCATGTCATTTGGAAAGGTCAGAGTAACTGACGAAAGACCAACCATTATACTTTCCTTACTAAAATAGGCAAAAATAAAAACCAACACATTTGCTAAAATTCCATTAATATGACTGGACAAACACACATTTACTAGATCAAATTTAAAACCTCAGTAATTGAAATGGAAACGTGTTCTAAGCTCTTGTAGCCCTGCTCTGATGCCACAGCTGAATAAAGACATACCAGCCATCTCTTTTGATTTCAGAAAGTCTATCTGTTCTCCTCCAGCTCTTGCTAAATACGCATTTAAGAAGAACAAGATGGGCTAGATCGCTTGATGATTACATACTCTGTTCACTTCCTCTGGAACACCTGGCACTGGCCACTGCAGGAAGATAGAATCTTGCGCTAGACAGGCCCTTGGTTTGACCCAATATGGTCAGTCTTATGGAAGTTAAAGCTGCGAACACTCATCTTTGAGACAGCTGATGTGTCTGTGCAAAGGAAAAAGTTGCTGGCTGGATTGAAACAAAAGCAATTTCTGGCACAAGGACTGTTTCACACATTTTGTGAGCAAATAAGAGTTACGTGCACAAAAGCCGAACAACAGTAAACTGGAGAGTTAGTTTCTTTTTTAGTGAGACAAGGTGGATGACATAATATCTTTTATTAGACGAACGTCTGTTGGTGAGGAAGACAAGCTTTCAAGATACACACCGCAGGACCTCAAGAGAGCTCTGTGTTTGCTCAAAAGCTTGTCCCTCTCTCACCAACAGAAGCTGGTCCAATCAAAGATATTACCTCACCCACCTTGTCGCTATAATATCCTGGGAATGACATGAACAACAAGAAGTCCTGTGGCACCTGATAGACTTATGCTTTTGTGGGCAAAGACCCACTTTGTCAGATGCATGAGTCAGATGCACGAAGTGGGTCTTTGCTTACGGAAGCTTATGCTCCAAAATATGTTAGTCTATAAGGTGCCACAGGACTTCTTGTTGTTCTTGAAGATACAGACTGACACAGCTACCTCTCTGATACTTGGGAACGACACGGTTTCTTTTTAGCGTCATACCTATATTGGCCAAAAGGTGGCAGTAAATATTAAAAAGTTTTATTGTGAATAGGAACAGAGAGGTAGCCTTGTTAGCCTGTACTCCAACAAAACAAAGCAGCAGAAATGTAGCACTTTAAAGACTAACAAAATGATTTATTCAGTGAATCCAAGTGGGTTTGTCCCACAAAACCTCATCACCGACTAAATCATTTTGTTAGTCTTTAAAGTACTACATTTCTGCTGCTTTGTTAAGTTTTATTGTGAGTATGCAATTCAACTCTTATTTGAAGAAACAGACTATTCTTAACAATTGGCTACCAGGAAAAATACATTTAGCTTCTCTAATTAACCAAAATATTCTGGTGAAAAGGCTCCTCTGATATTCAAACATACAACTGCCACCCTTAACCAGTGTCCTTTAAAAGTATGTGGGGAGGAAGAGCTCAAGTGCACAGGTAACTCTGAAATGAAAACACCTTTTCCCAGCTTGTTTAAATCCAGCAGTTTGCTAAGGACACATGCATAACAAAACATACTTTGGCGTTCATGACAATTTAATCTCTCTGCATCGGTAAACGCCCGCCATTTTCTCAGTTCTTTATTGTGGCTTACATTTCCATTCACTCTAATGTCATTGGTTTGTTTATCTCCAAGCCCAGCCACCTGAAACTTGACATAAACATTTACTGTATTCTTTCATGCATTTTTCATGAAATGAACTTCGCCTCCTGCCCCTGACAAACTATGGTTCAGATACTGCTTAATATTATAATGCCAAGTAGGTGCTGCCAGCACTTTATTTACACAGAAATGACCTCAGACATGGTGATTTGCACTACCTTGTTTGCAGACTACAACCTAGTGATATGAAGAATGTTTGATTTCCCTTTCATGCCCTTTGGACAGTAAGCATAAACTTAGGGACATGTGGTTTGCTCTTTGGATATAGCCAGTGCCTGAAAAAAAAAGTTCTGTGAATTCCTTTGGAAGACGCTGCAGTTTAAACAGGGAAAATAAAGATTTTCCAATCAAATTTTGACATAAAGAGTGAAAGCAAACTGTAAATTATTTTGCTCAAAACGTTGTTTAGGTGCAGACAGGAAATTTGCCTGCATTTCATGCCACAGGGAAAAGTTCACGTGGCAATACACTGGAATCTACTTATAAGCTTCAGGAAGAAGAGGGGCAAGAAGACAGGAAAATAGAAAAAAACAGATTAAAAAATGACAGACTGAATGTGCAAACCTGGACATAATGGGCCAAATGCTGCGCTCTCTGCCAGGAAAACTAGAGTGACTCCATTGACTTCAATAGGCAGAGTTACATGAGATTAAAAAAGTAAAAGGAAGACAGCAGAACAATATTAATTTCAGTCTCCTTCATGTCACATACTATTTTTAATGTAATGGCTCTTTCTTCACCCTCAAATAGTTATACTATTTCTCAGCTAAATAAGGCTTCTGTGGAATGGGTGCTGTGGGTAACTACAGTGGTATTATATGAAGTTAGCAATATTTTATGGTGGCTGGGGGCCAGATTCTCGACTGGTATAAACTGCAATGGGGCTCTGTTGATTTTCATTAGTTGAGGGTTTGGTTATGTGTCTCTAGCTATCTCTCAAAGGCAAGCAGCCTGTGGTACAAAACAAAACAAAGAGCTATTTCTGAAAGAGAAAAGGAAACTTTTTTGCAGTGTTCCCTGTGAGTTGTGCACTTTTGGGACCACTCAGGAGAGATGAGCAAACACAGTTAGCTTTTTTGTTTCTACTGGTGGCGCATGTTCGCACATGCCTCGGTTCCCATAAAAAACTTATTCTGCACAAGGATGGAAAAGATTTGAAAGAACATTGCTTTTCTTGAACTCAGCTTTTCAGAGAGTAAGGAATTTTCAAGCTGCAGCTTGCAATATTTCAAGTCAAAAACATCCACAGAAACCCCATTAATTCAGTGAGTTACTACAACAGAAGCTATACACCTTGGCTGCAGCGAGGTTACATTCCCCCTTTCAGAAACAGCTTTTCACCTCATATTTTTCAGGAAGAAAGGTGCTTTTGAAAGCAGGGTTTCCTTTTCAATGAACCCAGTCTACACTGCTTGTTTCTTTTCCTAAAAACAGCACTTCCGCGAACAGTGAGTGGCTGCCATTATGCAAGTGAGGCATGAGATATTTAAGCCAGCCCCTCATTTGCATTTCTGATTGGCGGCAATTGCATCCCCCTTCCAAAAGGGCAATGTTGTGCAGCTGCAGCCATTGACTATGGAGCTGTTAAGTATCTATCTGCAAAATTACATCTGCTGGATTTTTACATGAGAGCAGAGGTCTTGTTCTTCACCAAAGATACCTCATAAATATTGCCGGCTGTATCATTAAACATGCCAACTCAACCTGCTATCATTGCAATTCATATCTCCCCATAACCATGTGGCTGCTGTGTAAATGTCATTACATCTGATGGTTAAGCAATCTAGTAGTGACCGACATAGACACGGGCAGCCAGTGAATCGGCAAGTGAAAGGCGCATACTTAATCAATTCTTTCTTTCAATCGTCACTAGAAATGCCAGTTTGGCTACTGTGCTACTTACTACCGTACTGCTCAGGTACTGTACTAATCATTGCCTTTCTTCTGAATAAAGGGACAGAATCAAGGCCAGTACTACCTACATGAGAGATGTGAACATGAAATGACAGGAATTTTCCCTCTTCAGTGAATATCTTTAGCTTTTCACTTTTTATTCTAATTGAATTTCCACATCATCTTCCTTGAACTGCCAAATCACCTCACACAAATTACCAGCAAGTTGGCTGGACTTTCTTGATCCTAACTGCAGCAATAAAAAGCAACCGATGAAGCCCAGACAGGTAAGGTGTGTCACAAAATTGGGAACCCTAGACACTGACAGCACCTTCAAAAACAGACGCCAACAATCTTGCTCCTTTGGTGTCTGCTTTGTTTACAGAACTATGTAAAACCTGCCAGCTCGTTCTTTTTAAATTGAAAGCTACAAACCAGTGACAGACCTAAGGTTGGCCCTGACACAGTTTGCAGCTCCTGATGAGTACAACTGAAGGATGGATTGTATCCCACAAGTGACTTCTCATGTGTGTGTGTGTGTGTGTGTGTGATGTGTTACATCCTGAGCAAACAATCACTGTTATTTTTTACACTATTTTCCTAAAATGCATTTAGAAGAGAATTTTCAAGAGTGCTCTATATTGGCCCAGCTTGACTGCCATTGATGTTTTACTGTTAACTCCCCACAGGGGCAGCATTTAGACAACGATGGGGCTTTTGAACTCCTCTCTTCCCATACAGAAACACCATGTCATCTTTGCTTCTGTACACTGTGGTGAAAGCTTTCTGAAACCAAAACTGGGTATTCTGACCACACTCTCCCCATCTCCCGCAGCAGAAAACCACGAAAGGTCAAAGCCTAAAAAATGAAGAAGAAAAACCTGCTCACACAGGGGCCTCCTAGCCTATTGCAAACAGACTTGTCAAGCTGAAAAGCAAGGCAACAGTGGGATAAGCACATATAACAGTTTTGGAAGGGAAAGTGTAAGGATAATTAGTCTCACAGAGAGACTGTTCACTCTGCTTGGCCCCTTCGATGTACTCGTCTCTTTTTCCTTCACCAGCCGCAGTCTTGCTTGCACCTGGATCATGCCAGTCATTGTTATCACCCAGCCACTGCTGTACAGCCAACAGGTTTCTCGCTGGTCTGTCATTCCTCCCTCTGCAGCTACTGTCTTTCCAGTATTCATTATGTGGGAGCTTTGACAGTGGCCCAATTGTCCTGATCAGCTCATAGTCAGCACTGCTGCTCAAGCCTTGTGACTGTCAGGATATGAAGGTGGCAACTCTTTGGAGATCACAGATTATTTTTTTTTAATTAACAGGAAGCCCAGTATCATTCTGAGCTGAGTTTGATGCAACAAACACAAATACATTTTCATTGTCTAAATGCAGGTTATTTTATAGCAGGAAAAGGATACATAGGGATATGCATTTTAAGAAAGCAAAGCACAACTGGGGATATCGTTTCTACTCTGGACATGCTACTTTGTTCTTAAGGATTCATTATTTTCCATCCAATTTTTGTAGCTCTTTTAAGTAAGACTGTTGGAAATTGGTTGTGAAGCAAAACCACTTGTATACTTATCAGCGGTATTACATTCCAATGATTGACTTCCACTACTCCCCAGAGGCTGAGAGGAATGAATGAAGAGAACGATTTGTAGGAAATTGGCCATCACATTAAACGATATGCTAGTTTCATAAACTCCCAGCAGCTCAAAGGACTCTGATGCAGATAGTCTCTCTTTTCAGTTCCTATAGCAGTACTGCATTGTAACGGTTAATTCTGTTTGCGCCTGTTATTCCATCTACCAAAAGTAATTGAACACAAAAATCTCAGTAACCCAATCATACTCATGTGACTCCGTCCACAGAAAGAGACATGTAACACAGAGGCATTTCCTTCCCACCATACCAAATATTTTGTGAATTAACTGATTTTCCTGGTTATTAAGTGGTGATTATCTGAGGACACGTGCTTTTACATGGCCCACTTTCTCCAAGACAGCAGTCATTTGAAGGAATGAAGTACAGTTTGAACCTCTCTAGTCCGGCACTCTCTCCTCTGGCAACATCTGTAATCTGGGATGATTTCCATTAGGTGGATGACCACTTACCATGGGTATGGCCAAGTTTCCTGTGGTCCATGAAGTTTGTTTCCAGGCACCACTCCTGGCCCTCAGTGTTCTGTGCCGTTATTCAGCTGTAAATTTACTCCTAAATGTCTTCTAAGAGCCCAGGAAGCAGTGGAGTGCTGGTGATGTGCTAGGTAACATTGACCTCCTGTGGTCCATCAAATTCCCTTGTTTGGCACCAGCCAGGTCCCAAGGCTGCCACACTAGAGAGGTTCAACCTGTGGAAGACTCTTTTTCACCTGTTTCTCACGCTATCACTCTCCCAGGAAATGATGTTTCTGAGACATTACCGCACTTCTGGGCACTGATGACATACTGGGACCCAAATTAAGAATGACAGGGTCTAAAATCTAAGTGACCTCAGATACTTTGTCGGCTAACTGAGGGCCAGCATCATTCAGCCATATTTACACTGAGCAGTCCCACTGACAACAAGGCAACTAAAAATGGCAATCAACAGGAATACTCCAGGGGCAAGCTACTGCTCAGCATGAGAATGCACACTGAGTACGGCCTCTTAGGCCAGGTCTAGACTTAAGTGGAAGGTCAGATTAAGGTATGCAATACCAGCTACATTTATTATATAGCTGGAATCGACATACCTTAATTTGGGCTTCTGTGCTGTCTCCCCCAAGGGAGATTCCTTACTCCTAACAAGGGGCAGGAGTACTGGCACAGATGCAGCCACCCTGTTGGATCA
This sequence comes from Carettochelys insculpta, assembly GCF_033958435.1. Lineage (NCBI taxonomy): Eukaryota > Metazoa > Chordata > Testudines > Carettochelyidae > Carettochelys > Carettochelys insculpta. The sequence continues at coordinate 140,039,252 of NC_134139.1, read as the reverse complement.
ATTTAACATGTCCCTACCAGGCGTGCTGCATTGAACTCTGGAAGATCGACCGTAGCAGTGTCAATCTTCCCAGAAGTGTAGTCATGGTCTTAGATACTAGGGATTAATTATACTCACTCAACTCAGGAAGTTTTTGGAGAATGTTGGGGATAACTTCTTGGTACAAGTGCTGAAGGAACTGACCAGGGGCCATGCACAACTTGACCTGTTGCTCCCAAACAGGGAAGAACTAGTAGAAGAAACAGAAGTGGGAGGGAACCTGGGCTGCAGTGCCAATGAGATCGTAGATTTCATGATCCGGACAAAAGTAAGAAGGGTGAGCAGTAACATACAGACCCTTGATTTCAGAAGAGCAGACTTTGACTCTCTAAGAGACCAGATGAGCAGGATCCCTTGGGAAAGGAATATGAAAGGGAAAAGAGTTGAAGAAAACTGGAAGTATTTTAAAGAAGCCTTACTGAAGGCACAGGAACAAACAATCCCACTGAGTAGTAAGAAATGCAAACATTGTAGGCAACCAGCTTGGCTTAACAAGGAAATTCTTTAGTCAGCTTAAATTCAAAAAGGATGCATACAAGAAATGGAAATGTGGACAGTTGACTAAGAAGGAGTATAAACTTACAGCTGGAGAATGCCGGGCAGTAATCAGGAAAGTGAAAGCACAATTGGAACTGCAGCTGGCAAGGGATGTGAAGAGTAACAAGAAGGGCTTCTACAGGCATATGAACAATAAACAGGTTATCAGAGAAGGTGTGGGGCCACTACTGGATGAGGGAGGTAACTTAGTGACAGATGATGCAGGAAAAGCTGAAGTACTCAATGCTTTTTTTGCCTCAGTCTTCACGGACAAAGTCAACTTCCCCGTGAGGGTCCCAGATGATGCAGTATGGGAAGGTGGAGGGCAGCCATCTGTGGGGAAGGAACAAGCTCTGAGATATTTAGAAAAACTAGATGTGCACAAGTCCATGGGTTTGGATTTAATGCACCCCAGGGTACTGAAGGAATTGGCAGAGGTCATTGCTGAACCTTTGGCCATGATCCTTGAAGACTCTTCGAGATCAGGGGAGATACCAGATGACTGGAAGAAGGCAAACATAGTGCCCATCTTTAAAAAAGGAAAGAAGGACAATCCAGGGAACTATAGACCCGTCAGCCTTACTTCAATCCCTGGGAAAATAATGGAGGGAATCCTCAAGGAATCCATTTTGAAGCACTTGGAAGAGGGGAAAGTGATCAAAAGTAGCCAACACGGATTCACCAGGGGCAAGTCCTGCCTGACCAGTCTGATTAGCTTCTATGACGAAGTAACAAGCTCTGTGGACATGGGGAAGTCAGTGGATGTGATATACCTTGACTTCAGCAAGGCTTCTGATACGGTCTCCCACAACATTCTTGTCCATAAGTTAAGGAAATATGGATTGGATCCTTGGACTATAAGATGGATAGAAAGCTGGCTTGATGGTTGGGCCCAACGGGTAGTGGTCAATGGCTCGATATCTGGATGGCGGTCTGTTTCAAGCAGAGTGCCGCAAGGCTCGGTTCTGGGGCCGGTCTTATTCAACATCTTTATTAATGACCTAGATAAGGGACTGGATTGCACCCTCAGCAAGTTTGCGGACGAAACAAAACTAGGGGGAGAGGTAGATATGTTGGAGGGTAGAGAGAGAATCCAGAGGGACCTGGATAAATTGGAGGACTGGGCCAAAATAAATCTGATGCAGTTCAATAAGGAGAAGTGTAGAATCCTGCACCTGGGGCGGAAGAATCCCAAACATTGTTACAGGCTGGGGACCGACTGGCTCAGCAGCAGTACGATGGAAAGGAACCTAGGGATTATGGTGGATGAAAGGCTGGATACGAGTAAACAGCGTGCCCTTGTAGCCAAGAAAGCCAACGGCATACTGGGGTGCATTAGGAGGAGCATTTTGAGCAGATCTAGGGAAGTAGTTATTCCTCTTTATTCGGCACTGGTGAGGCCACATCTGGAATATTGTGTCCAGTTTTGGGCCCCCCAGTATAAAAAGGATGTGGATTTGCTAGAGCAGGTTCAGCGAAGGGCAACAAAAATGATTAAGGGTCTGGAGCACAAGACCTATGAGGATAGGCTGAGGGATTTGGGCTTGTTTAGTTTACAGAAGAGAAGACTTAGAGGGGATTTAACAGCAGCCTTCAACTTCCCGAAGGGGAGCTCTAAAAAGGAGGGTGAGAAACTCTTCTCAGTGGTGTCAGATGGCAGAACAAGCAGTAATGGTCAGAAGTTAAAGGGGGAAAGGTGTAGGTTAGATATTTGGAAAAACTACTTCACCAGGCGGTTGGTGAAGCATTGGAATGCGTTGCCTAGAGAGGTGGTGGATTCTCCATCCCTTGAGGTTTTTACGTCCCAGCTGGACAAGGTCCTGCCTGGGATGACTTAGTAGGGGTTGATCCTGCGTGAAGCAGGGGGCTGGACTAGATGACCTCCTGAGGTCCCTTCCAGCCCTATGATTCTGTGAGCTATTTCACAGCTACCCTTTAGAATACAAACAAATGATAAATAATTCATCTTATGCTGCCTGGAGACTGAGGAAATAGAGACCAGGCTGCAAAGTATTAAAGATAGCAAAGGGCAAAAACCACATTTTCAAGGTTGGAGAAGGCTCCAATTAAAAGCCTAAGAAGAGGCAGCTGACAGCAGTGGTTACAATTCCAGAACATTACATGCGCTGCCCGCTGATCTCAATGGCAGCTGAGTTGCTAAACGTAGGCGTAATGAATGATTTGAAAACACACCCCACTCCCTCAGGTATTTTACACTGTTTGATTCCTTTACCAGCTAGTTTCCAGGGACATAGCTATTAGAGAGTATCTTGAGACGTCTATATTATAAAGACACTCTTGAAATGCGATTGCTTTGTATTTCTATCAGCTGTTCTATTGGAATAGCCTTCTCAAATTCTCTTTTCAATCAAAGATCTGACCTGGGACTCAGCGCTCAATCTATTTTCCCATCACCAGGCACTGTTTTATATGAGTTCAGAGAAGATCAAGCCCACTTCACGGAGTATTATTTTTCATCCGTACATTTCAAGGTGTTCTGCTATAGTAGACAAGAAGTAGACCAGTTTCTGTCTTGCACGTGAGACACACAGCGTTGACTTGCCCAGCACTACGTGGCAAGTCAGTGGCAGAGTCAGGAACAGAATCCAAGCATCTTAACATTCAGCCTGTGCAGAATGCAATAGCCCACCACTGCTCCTTGCAGCCAGAAGGATTCTGAAACCAGCTTCAGACCCCCATATGAATGTTGCCTGCCTTTTGCCCCCACCATCTGTGTGCATACAACATTCAGAAAACCCACAACCACTCCCCATCCTCCCCATTCAACTCCTTCAGACCCATGTCGGCTGCAGCATCTATACTCAATTAGCCAACAAGGACAACTAATTAGTCATTTAAAACAAACTAATAACAATGTCCACCTCCCATCCTCTTGACTACACCATGCTCTGCATTTGCCCTCACTGAGCAACACAATTAATCTGTGCTTTTGCTGTCTCCTCCTCCACCTCTCCCCTTGCTGTCCTGTTCTCCCCACAACTCCCGTTCTCGTAAATGTCACATTTAAGGCAGGGCTAGACTGTGATGTGGCCATGTAGGGCCATGAGGCCCCACCCACTCTTGCCTTGCTGCTTTAGGACTTGGACCTTAATCCAGTGCAATTCTGTGGATACCCTCCTGCCCCCAGGGTGCAAAGGGGCAAGAGAAGGAGGAACTCACATCACTGCTTTCCTCACAAAAGCTAAATGTACAGGGGGAAGTAAGATAGACACTTACAAAACTACTTCACTGCCATGAGTTGTGACTCCAAGTCATGACGTGTGCTGGGCCTGTTCAGCTGCACAACAACCCTTACTTAGATCCAATCATAAAAAACCCTCTCCAATGTCTTCCTTGTAAGCATCATACCTGGTTGTTTTGGGAAGCACCCACCACACATCAGGAGGAAGGTAAAAATAGCAATAAGTAGCAGCAATGGGCTGATGTTTTGAAAAAATTGAACCACTTTCCGCAAAAGGGGGGATAATAGATTTTTTTTGTGTCCCTCCCTTTCTCTTTTCATCCTTTTGGGCCTGAATTCAGTCAGATCTATCCCCGACTCTCAAAACTCCAGCTACCCAGGCAGTGAACTTATCAACTTTCTATGCAAGACCAACAGGTCTCAAGGGGACATTCTACTCTCCTGACCTGGGGCAGGAGATATGCAGTTCTGTACAAAAAAACTACTCCAGTACATTCACCTCAGTTCCCTAATGCAGTTCTGTAAACACACCCCTTCCCTGTACAGCTCCCAGGCCCTGTGCTACGCACTTCTTCCTACCAAGCTTAGGAATTTGCTCACTCCTAGTTCATGAACTGCCACCACAGCTTTTTTGCCTTCGTAAAATGACCCTTTTTCTCTCTCGCTGATGGAAGAACATTTGTCAGCATTGAGTGGAAACATAGCTTGTTTCTTGGTCCCCTATGCTTTCCCTGCTTCCCTCATTAGTTCCGGTAAAGTGAAGGATAACATTCCTTGACGTTTTATGCAACAGTCTGCTCAGTAATGAAGAAAGGAGGGTCCTAACCAGGATGTATAATTGAAATGATAAATCTGATGAAAGGCAAAGCCCACTTGGGCTACGTCTACACGTGAAGCCTACATCAAAGTAGCTTATTTCGACGTAGCAACATCGAAATAGGCTATTTCGATGAATAACGTCTACACGTCCTCCAGGGCTGGCAACGTCGATGTCCAACTTCGACGTTGCGCAGCAACACATCAAAATAGGCGCTGCGAGGGAACGTCTACACGCCAAAGTAGCACACATCGAAATAAGGGTGCCAGGCACAGCTGCAGACAGGGTCACAGGGCGGACTCAACAGCAAGCCACTCCCTTAAAGGGCCCCTCCCAGACACAGTTGCACTAAACAACACAAGATCCACAGAGCCGACAACTGGTTGCAGACCCTGTGCATGCAGCATGGATCCCCAGCTGCAGCAGCAGCAGCCAGAAGCCCTGGGCTAAGGGCTGCTGCCCACGGTGACCATAGAGCCCCGCAGGGGCTGGAGAGAGAGCGTCTCTCAACCCCTCAGCTGATGGCCGCCATGGCGGACCCCGCTATTTCGAAGTTGCGGGACGCGCAATGACTACACGGTCCCTACTTCGACGTTCAACGTCGAAGTAGGGCGCTATCCCCATCTCCTGATGAGGATAGCGACTTCGACATCTCGCCGCCTAACATCGAAGTTAACTTCGAAATAGCGCCCGACGCGTGTAGCCGTGACGGGAGCTATTTCGAAGTTAGTGCCGCTACTTCGAAGTAGCGTGCACTTGTAGACACGGCTTTGGTGCAAATACAGACAACACAGCTTAGAGCAGCGATGGACAATCTAGGCTAGTTAGTGGGCCTCATAAGTGGCTCTTCTTCATCTCAGTGTAACCAGGGTAGGGTATCGGAGTGGTAGCCGTGTTAGTCTGGATCTGTAACAGCAATGAAGGGTCCTGTGGCACCTTACAGACTAACAGAAAAGTTTTGAGCATGAGCTTTCGTGAGCACAGACTCACTTCATCAGATGCTGGTCTTGGAAATCTGCAGGGCCAGGTATAAATAAACCAGAGCTAGGGTGGGGATAACAAGGTTAGCTCAGTCACCAAGGGTGAGGCTTACTACCAGCAGTTGATCTGGAGGCGTGAACACCAAGGGAGGGGAAGCTGTTTTTGTATTTAGCCAGCCATTCACAGTCTTTGTTTAAGCCTGAGCTGAGGGCATCGAATTTGCAGATGAATTGTAGCTCAGCAATTTCTCTTTGGAGTCTGGTCCTGAAATTTCTTTGCCGTAGGATAGCTACTTTTAAGTCTGCTACTGTGTGGCCTGGGAGACTGAAGTGCTCTCCTATGGGTTTTTGTATATTGCCATTTCTGATATCTGATTTGTGTGCGTTTATTCTTTTTGCTGACTGTGCTTACCTACCTAGAAGTTGGAGGCTGTGTCGACTGAACCACAGAAACATTTTGATTAGCAGCTGAAGGCGCGCACGGCTGTACGCAGTTACGCCCTACTCTTCATGTGGCCATGCTTCATGTGGCCATGCTCTACATGCATGTCACTTTAGTAATACTGGACATAGGGGAAAAAATATGCAGACAGAAACTCGCAGAATCTGGCGAAGCTGCACGTGAGCAACAGTAAACAAAATGTGTTGTGGACCCCATGCAGAAAGCTGATAGGGCACATGCGGCCAACAGGCTGCAGTTTGTTTACCGCTGGTTAAGAGGCTAGGTCATAAGACCGAAAGGAAGCAAACCTGGGCCTACTCCTGGCTCTGTCACTGACCAGTAGTGTGAGTTTAGGTTAATTATTTCACCTTTTTGTGCCACTATTTCCTCTCCCACCCTTAGTCTGTCTCGTACAAATTGCAAGTGATTTAGAGCTGGTTTATATAGGGTAGTACCAAGCACTACAAGGCCATAATACTGTTTATATAGGGTAGTACCAAGCACTACAAGGTCATAATACTGGCTAGGCCCTGTCAGTACTACCATAATACAGGTTGAACCTCTCTTGTCCAGCACCCTTGGGACCTGACTGGTGCTGAACGAGAGAATTTGCCAGACCACAGGTCAACAATGTCTAGCACATTATGAACACTTCCATTGATTACTGGGCTCTTAGAAGATGTTTAGGGGTAAATTACATCTAAATAACAGCACAGAAGACAAAGAGCCAGGACTGGTGGCTGTGGGACCACGGTAAACTTGGCCACACCCATGATAAGAGGGCTTCCAGCTAACTGAAATCACACTGGATTGTGGATGTTGCTGGATGAGAGAGTTCCGGTTTAATGAGGTTTAACTGTATTACAGTCTATAAACCAGGCTTTAGGAAACAGTACCGTTTTAGAGAGGAAAAATATATATTTTAATTACCTATAATATATTTTTTCGCCAGGTGTCAGAAAGAAAAAGAGAGGGGACAGCATTTCTGTGACCATAAATTTACGCATCACTCAGCTGTTTGCCTCTGCTTATTTAATATTAATATTTCAGTACATGACGAGTCTCCAGGAGCTCAACATTGGTACTCATGCTCTCTCCACCCTTTCACATGCAGACTCAGCTGATGAGGAGGTGAATACACACCACCCGTTGCCTCTGTAAACTAGAAAGTGCTGGGCAAATGTTATTTAAGAGAATAAAGGACTGATTCAATAGGTCACAATGACCATTACATGTGTACTTATCTTATTTCCCTACCTCATGTCCTCTGTCTTGCACAGGACATGATTCACTGTCTGCTTCTGAGAACGACCCAGACTCATCGCTGGAGTTTGTTCCATAGGATGGCTCACATTTAATCTGGGGTCTCACTTGGTTGTACATTCCATCTCCCATCATGCCTGGCTCCTGATGTTCAGGGGCCAGGAATCGAGGTCCTTGGGAACAGGGGGAAGAGGAAAACTCACACAGAGGGAGGCTACAGGGAGAACCAACACTGCCATCCTCTGCATAGGAGTAGGAGGAACATGAGCTAGAAGTCCTGGTTCTGGTTTCCAGAGGAGGAGAGCGAGGGCAAACTTTAATTGGCACTGGGCAGCTGGTGTTAGGCCGCATCCTTCCTGGCAAGTGATCAGCTGTCAGTCCACTGTGGGAATAGGTCTGTGAACTGGGAAGGGATTGGCTGCCCCCAGCCCACAGACCCTTTGGCACAGTCTCAGTGAGGTCTTTGTCCAAGCTGCTCACACCAGAATATGAATGCACCGAAGTGTTTACTTGGTCACAAGCATTTGAAGAGAAGATAACGCTCCTCCTGTCCAGCTCGCCTTCCTGCTTATAGAGAGCTTCAAAACCGGGCCCTCTGAGAGGTGATCCCATTGTGAAATTGGAAGCATCCTTCTGAATGGCATGGGACTGCCCGTAATTCCCTGTGAAAGGGCTGTAGTCAGTTTTCTGGTCACCCTGAGTTGTCCCTTTGTCAAAAGGGCAGGCTGGACTCCTGGCAAAGTGCTGTTGGGAAGTACTGGGGAAGCCAACCAAATCGACACTTTTTGTTCTGTTGAAGAGAGACCTTAAGCAGGAAGGAGAAGACACACTTTTAGACCTGTCAACGCAAGTGGGGCTTGGCTGTTTCCTGTCCATTTCAACATCTCCTTCTTTATCCCTGATGTCAGGTTCATCTCCAGACAAGCAAAGCGTGATGCTTTCTTCGTCGTTGTCCTCATTCTGAGGCTCGCTTTTTATCTGCCCCACAGCAAGTCCTGATTTGAGGCCATTTCCAGAACCCTCTTCACTGAATGCAAAACCTGAGGTACTGGTGTTGTAGACGTTCTTGGTACAAGCAAGCTGGTATTTCTTATATCTGGGGTACCGTGTTACTGCGTCTTTGTCCAAATTGTCCTTGCTATTTCTCAGCAGGTCAGAGTCAGGCAGCATCCCTTCTTCCTTGTCTGCTCCAGAGCTAGAGGATTCAAAATTAAAGGGTTCTTGATGCATTCTGTCCCTCGGGCAGGATATCTTTGAAGACTCTGATTCCATGGTTTCCTCCTCCTCTCCATCAATATTTTGTTCATCGTGCATTCTCTGACAGGTGGGATCTTTTTTGCACAGGAACAAGCCATTTTCATCGTTCAGCAGCTGAGTCTGAAGGAAGCGGAAGCAGGAGTCCTCCAGGTTGTGCATGCGCAGGAATTCAGCGCAGTGGATGACCTCCTGAATGTTTTCTCTGCTGAGTAACAGCTTAGCAGTGTAGGCAAACTGTAACAATGGCCCAAATCCCCTGGCAGTGACCTGCAAAAACAAAACCAAACAGGAAAATTGACAGCATTATCATCAGCACTGTTGTTGTCCTAATCCTTTGAAGTGTAGTTAGATAACCTGACAGGTTTAAGAGCCATAAAGAAATACCCTTAAGTACCAGTTAATCTTTTATCAGCTCAGCAATGATGCTACTTCCAATAATTAATGCTGCCTGCTCTATGTTGCTTTTATATCTCATATTACAGGCTGAACTGAACACTGCAAGACTGAGTGACTTAAGGAGCCATGAACAAGGCATTTACACTAACAAAATATGTAAAATAGTATACTTTAGTATACACACTGTTAACCTGTCAGTGAATGAATTCACAGTTCTCCATAAACATGCTGCATTGCCACAGGATGATACAAGTGACAGTATGATTCTTCTAAGCCTGATGCAGAATGAACAGTCTGAATAGTATTTACTGACTAGACCATGAAAATTCAGATGAGAGTTTTATCCTCTAGCTTGAAAGGCAACCAGGCTAATGTTTCCTCAAATCTATGCTAGCTACCATTTATCAAGTTGCTATTTCACAAATAATGAAAGATTCTGAATTTGCACTGCACATGGGTTCTCTTCAGTCAGAGGAACTGTATTATTAATGGTTTCAGTGAATATGAATTACAGCACAGAGGGAATACATTAGCAGTCCTATTCAAATGCTACAAGTCTATAGAGTCCTAGTCCAGCGCATACTTCTACTTTATTTTAATGTGGGAATGAATTATAGTTATTTTCAGGATCGTGCTTCAGAGACAGAGATCAAGAGGTGGTGTGTGTGTGTGTGTGTGTGAGAGAGAGAGACACACGTATAACACGATCCAGAAAATAAAGTGAAGTACATTGCACTTGTCTTTATTCTGTTCCATCTTACTTGATTTCAGACGTATTCTCCAATTTGTCCAGGTCCCTTTGAATTCTAATCCTGTCCTCCACAATGCATGCAACCCCTCCCAGCTTGGTGTCATTCACAAATGTTATGCGCGTACTCTCCAAGATCCAAGTCATTAATAAAACATTGACTAGTGCTGGACCCGGGACAGACATCCATGATATACATCCCCCCAGTTGGATCAAACCACTGATAACTACCCTTTGAGTACAATCGTTCAACCAGGTGTGCACTTACCTTACATTAACTCAGACCAGCAGTTCTCAAGCTTTAACAAGCCAAGCATCCCCATTTTGATTTTAAAAATTTCAGGGATCCCCAAGACCTCCTGCTCAGTCCTTGCCCAGTCCCCCTTCCTGAGGCCATGACTCCACTTACTCTACCCCAGCTCCATCCCTCACTCTCCCCACCTGCCACTAGGAAGGGGCAGGGGGTTCAGGTGCAGGAGGTGGTGGAGGGTCTGGGAGGGAGTTTGGGTGCTAGAGGAGGCACAGGGTGCTGGCTCTGGGCTAGGACAGGGGTTAGGGTGCAGGAGAGGATGTGGGTTCTGGTAGGAAGTTTGGATGCAGGAAGGGATGCGGACCACAGTTGAGAAACACTGATCTAGACTACCTCACCCTAGTTTGCTTATGAGAACATCATTGGTGACTGTCAGAAACCTTGCTTAAATCAAGATCTACCATGTCCACTGCTTCCTCCCATTGGAATAATTATGTATGTTTGGAACTGACCGACTCCTACTGCTAAAGCTATGAGTGAATCATGCACATTGTTACAATACAGTGCTTATAAATTCTTTGCCACATAAAAGCTACCTTATACAGGCCTTGTATTTTGGAGAAAAAAACGAAAGAGTGTGTTTTAAAGGGAAACCATTCTAAAGCCAGTTTATCAAAAGCCCTACTACATAAACCTCAGGAGGAGAGGAAAACAATTTTTTCAGACGCTTCTAAAAACAGTTCTCAGTAGATTTTCTGTACATAACAGTACTGCAATAACTACTACTTTAGAAAACTTCTAACTTGACTGCTTGCATGTTACACATGTCTTGCAAGAAAGCCTATACATTCCCTTTACAATATACCTCTGGTGGAAAACCACCCAGATATAGGAGTTGGCTATTGCTGTGCAGCGTTACATTTTTGCCTTTCTGGTAGATTATCTGTTCAATGAAAGCATATAGGCATGCTATCTATATGCAGCTTGATTAGCAACCTTATTCAGAAACCCTAAAAGTAAGAACAACCATAATGGGTTAGACCAAAGGTCCATCTAGCTCAGTATCCTGTCTTCTGATGGTGGCCAATGCCAGGCGCCCCAGAAGCAATGAACAGAACAGGCAATCACCAAGGAATCACCATCTCCTACTGCCCACTCCAGCTTCTGGCAAACAGAGGCTAAGGACGCTATCCAAAACCATCTTAGCCTTATGCTTCGTGAGGCAGAGCGTTGAGGTGCAGAGCGTGTGGGAGCTCTGGCTGAGGGTGAGGGCTCTGGTGTGGGGCTGGCAATGAGGGGATCAGGGTGGAGACAGAGAGTTGGTTTGCAGAAGGGGCTCCAGGAAAGGGGGTAGGGCTGAGGGAATGGGAATACAGGAGGGGGCTGTAGGTAGAGGCTGGGAGTTGGAGTGCACAAAGGGGTGACAGCTCTGTGGCGGGCTTGGTAATGAGGAGTTTGAAGTGCAGGACATGGCTCTGGGAGGCCTCAAGGTGAGATGGGGGGTTGGGTTTACCTGTGTACTGACACTAAGGCAGGCTGCTTGGTGCCTGTCTGTTCCGGGACACCACACTGAACCCCAGAAGCAGCCAGCAGGTCCAGTTGTTGGTGAGGGGAGGAGGTATGAGGCTCTGTGGTATATGCAGCTCTGCACCTAGAAGCTGGACCTGTTGGATTGGCAGCTTTCCTGCTGGCCCCAGTACAGAGCTACCTTGGCCAGGGAAGAGGGGCTCCTCCCTGCTGGCCCTAGCATGGAGCTGCCACGGCTGGCTTGAAGGAACCGCAGCATGCTAGCCCTAGCAGAGCTGCCTGGCCACAGAAGCTCCCCGCCCGCTATGGGAGCTTTGGGGCTGCAACCCTGAGCCTCTGCATGGGGCTTAATTGGAAGCTGAGGGATCTTAAGTTGACTGGGTGAAGAAATACGTTCTTGGGTTCATTTTACACCTGTTGTCTATTAATTTCATTTGATAAGCCCTAGTTTTTTTTGTAAGAAGTAGGTAATTTTTCCTTATTTCCTTCCTCCACACTGCATGAGTTTCACAGACTTCTATCACATTCCCCCAGTTGTCTCTTTTCCAAGCTGAAAAGTCCCAGTTTTATGAATTTCTCCTCACATGAAAACCATTCATGCCCCTAATCATTTGTGTTACCTTTTTCTAAGGTCAATATATCTTTTTCAGGTAGTGTGATCACATATGCATACACTGTTCAAGATAGTGGCGTACCATGGATTTATAGAGGTAATATATTTTCTCTCTAATTTATATCCCCTTCTTAACGATTCACAGTATTTGGTTTGTTTGATTGTTTTTTGTCTTCTGGTGGACATTGAATGGATGAAAACAAAGAAGCAGTCCAGTAGCACTTTAAAGACTAACAAAATAATTTATTAGGTGATGAGCTTTCATGGGACAGACCCACTTCAGATCACAGCCATACCAGAACAGACTCAATATTTAAGGCACAGGGAACCAAAAACAGTAATGAAGGTTGACAAATCAGAAAAATTATTATCAAGGTGAGCAAATCAGAAAGTAGAGGGGCAGAAGGTGGGGGAGTCAAGAATTAGAAAGAATTAGAGCCCTATGGGCTCTTTTGCATACTTGGCTTAATCTAATTCTTGACTACCCCCACCTTCTGCCCCTCTACTCTCTGATTTGATCACCTTGATAAAATTTTTCCTGATTTGTCAACCTTCATTACTGTTTTTGGTTCTCTGGGCCTTAAATATTGAGTCTGTTCTGGTGTGGCTATGATCTGAAGAAGTGGGTCTGTCCCACGAAAGCTCATCACCTAATAAATTAATTTGTTAAACTGCCACTGGACTGCTTTTTTGCTTTGATAGTATATAGACTAGCATGGCTTTCTCTCTGTTACTACTGAATGGATATTTTCAAAGAACTTATGACTCCAAGAGCTCTCTCTGGAGTGGTAATAGATAATTCAGATCCATCATTTTTTAAGTTTATAGAATCATAGGGCTGGAAAGGACCTCAGGAGGTCATCTAGTTCGCCTCCTATTTCAAGCAGGATCAACCCCCACTAAGTCATCCCAGCCAGGACATTGTTAAGCCGGGACTTAAAAACCTTGAGGAATGGAGAATCCACCACCTCTCTAGGCAACACATTCCAATGCTTCACTGCCCTCCTGGTGAAGTAGTTTTTCCGAATATCTAACTTACACCTCTCCCTCTTTAACTTCAGACCATTACTCCTTGTTCTGCCATCTGACACCACTGAGAACAACTTCTCACCCTTCTTTTTAGAGCTCTCCTTCAGGAAGTTGAAGGCTGCTATTAAATCCCCTCTAAATCTTCTCTTCTGTTAACTAAACAAGCCCAAATCCCTCAGCCTGTCCTCACAGGTCTTGTGCTCCAGACCCTTAATCGTTTTTGTTACCCTCCAGTGAACCTGCTCCAGCACATCCATATCCTTTCTATATTGGGGGGGCCCAACACTGGACACAGTATTCCAGATGTGGCCTCACCAGTGCTGAACAGAGGGGAACAACCACTTCTCTAGATCTGCTCGAAATGTTCCTCCTAATGCACCCTAGTATGCCGTTAGCCTTCTTGGCTACAATGGCGCAGTGTTTACTCATATCCAGCCTTTCATCCACCATAACCCCTAGGTCCCCTTCCATCGTACTGCTACTGAGCCAGTCGGTCCCCAGCCTATAACAATGCTTGGGATTCTTCCACCCCAGGGGCAGGACTCTACACTTCTCCTTGTTCAACCTCATCAGATTTATTTTGGCCCAATCGTCCAATTTATCCAGATCATTCTGGATTCTCTCTCTACCCTCCAACGTATCTACCTCTCCCCCTAGTTTTGTGTCATCCGCAAACTTGCTGAGGGTGAAATCCAGTCCCTCCTCCAGGTCATTAATAAAGACGTTGAACGACAACGGCCCCAGAATTGAGTCTTCCGGCACTGCACTTAAAACCGACCACCATCCAGATACTGAGCCACTGACCACTCCCCTTTGGGCTTGACCATCAAGCCAGCTTTCTGTCCAGTTTATAAGCCAAGGATCCAATCCATATGTCCTTAACTTATGGACAAGAATGTTGTGGGAGAGCGTTATCCAAAGCTTTGCTGAAGTCAAGATATATCACATTCACTGACTTCCCCATGTCCACTGAGCCTGTTACCTCATCATAGAAGCTAATCAGACTGGTCAGGCAGGACTTGCCCCTGGTGAATCCATGTTGGCTACTTTTGATCACTTTCCCCTCTTCCAAGTGCTCCAAAATGGATTCCTTGAGGATTCCCTCCGTTATTTTCCCAGGGACTGAGGTAAGGCTGACCGGTCTATAGTTCCCTGAACTGTCCTTCTTAGTTGGAACTATGTTTCCCAGTGTGCATGACTTTCCATTTATCAATACTGAATTTCATCTACCATTTTGTTGTCCCATCACACCCCCTTCTCTGAGATCCCTTTGAGCTTTTCATAGTCTCCTTTAGACTTAACAAGCCTGAGTAATTTTGCAGCATGCTGCAAATTTTGCCACTTCAATGATTATCCCTTTCTCCAGAACATTTACGAATACGTTGAAGTGTGTTCGTCTCAGTATGCACTCCTGGAAAATACCAGCACTTACCTCTCTCCTTCCTAAAAATTGACCATTTATTCATATCCTTTGTTTCCTATCTTTTAACTGGCTATTGAGCCACAAGAGCGCTTTCCCTCTTGTCCCATGACAGCTTACTTTTCTCAAGAGCCTTTAGTAATAAGACTTCTCCACATGCATTTTGACCCCAACAAAAATTGTAAAAGATTGGTGATGTATCGTTTCCCTTCACAAAACACATGTTGATTCTTCCCCAACAAATCATGTTCATCTATGTGTCTGATAATTCTGTTTCCTTTTTTTTTTTTGAAACAACAGTTACAGTTTGCCCAGTTAGTCTTATCAGCCATTAGTTGCTGGGATCAATGTCCACATGCCAGAGAAAATAATAATAAATAAAATGATTGCAGAATTGGTTCAAAAACCTCTGGTAGTCCAGACATAGCTTAAGTCTTACCTATTGGCTACAGCTGTAGTGAATGACAATGTATTTGAGGTCAGAGGAGACTTGGTAGAATAAAAAGAGTGTCATGGTAGTTACCTACCATAACCACTAGGGGGAATGATTGCAAAACGAATAGCACTATGTTTTCACCTATGCTGTTTGCTACAGTGTTCTAAAGAACCTTGTAACTGATTTATTCTACAGTACCGCTATCTTCCAGGTTGACTGATTTTTCAGTTCTAATAGTGCCAGATGATAAATACAGCACTCAAGACAGCTGTTACATCTGTCTCATGCAGAGAATGTCAGAAGCAGAGTTTTTGCTATGCTAAGGAGGAAATATGGCAGACACCTCCTTAAGATATGTAGAAAAAGTCTGAATAAATGGCAGATAAGAGAAATGGTCAGGGAATGGTTGAGCAGAGAAAATTCGTAACTCATCACTGTCTGGCTCTTAAGCTCAAGTTGCAGCTGTTCCCTTTTTAGGCTTGGGCGGTCCCTGGTTCAGCTCCTGCGCTGGCCATGATGGCAGCTGTCATGCTTGATCCCAGTGATAAAAATTTAACGTGGAACTCTAAGTCAATTCTGTCTTACTTAGCAACACAAGGTCTGGCTCGCAGTGGAATGAGATGCTGATAAACACTCTTAGAAACTGGGTATAGTTGAGAGACAATTATCAAGAGATGGTGAGATTACAAGGCACTTGTATTCATCTAGTCTGACCTACTGCATACAGCAAACTAATTTGGTCCTACCAAATTCACAAGCCATTTTGGTCAATTTCACAGTCAATAGGATTTTTTAAATAAATCAAATTTCCTGATTTCAGCCATTTAAAGCTGAAATTTCATGGTGTAATTGTAGGGCCTCCGACCCAAAAAGGAGTTGGGGCAGGTTGCAAGATTATTGTAGGGAGTTTGTGACATGGTTACCCTTACTTCTGTGCTGCTGTTGGTGCTGCTGTCAGAGCCGGGTGACTGCAGAGTGGTGGCTGCTGGTTGGGATCCCAGCTCTGAAGGCAGAGTCACCACCAGCAGCAGCACAGATGTAATGATGGTTTGGTATGGTATTGCCACCTTTACTTATGCAGTGCTAGCTGCGGAGCTGAGCCCTCACCAGTACCTGCCACTCTAGCTGCCCAGCTCTGAAGGCAGCAACACAGAAACAAGAATGGCTGGCATAGTGTGGTGTTGCCATCCTTTCTTCTGTGCTGCTGCTGGCAGAGTGCTGCCTTCAGAGCTGGATGGCCGGCCAACAGCCACTGCTCTTCAGCAACACAGCTCTGAAGGCAGTGCAGAAGTAAGAGTGGCCCAACTGCAATGCCACTAAAATAACCTTGTGATCCCCCTAAGACAGGGACCCCAATTTGAGAAATGCTGGTCTTGCCCATGAAATAGGGTAAATACACACAAAAAGCCCAGACAGGAGAGCAGACTTTATGTTCCATGACACCCTTTTCATGGCCATGAATGTGGTAGGGCCCTAGCTGTAAGACTTCACTAAATTAATTCCTAAATTTTGTAAATTAATTACAAAATACTACAGTTAGTGGCAAGTTCAGACCATATACATTTATCGAGTTCCAGACCCAAACCCATTTTAGATCATTCTGTCCCTCCCTTTGCTACCCAGAGAACAATGCTCGGTGTTTTGTTCTGTCTAGTTTTAACGGACTTAAGTGATTGGACTTCCACTATTTCCTTTGGCAGACTGTTACTAGAAACTACTTACGACCTCACTGCTAGCAAATTCTGATTCCCTTATTTTCAATCGCACAATTTATTGTTTTACATCCTTGGATCACTCTAAACAATTACTCTTCCTCCTAGGCATTTTGACATTTGAAATACCTGTAGAATTATATTCCCTACCCTCCATTCGCTCTTATTTGATATTAAATCCAAAAACTAAACAATCTAAGTGAAATACTTGGAAAATAATAGCATTCTCTGACAACGGGTAGTAAGACTGGAAAGCAGATTATGCATGAGCAGGCAATGCAAAACTGTTAGCAAAAGCCACCAACCCCATTATGGCTGCACATGAAAAGGCATGAAGGTGTCATTCTTACATAGAAATGTCCAGAACTGCCTGCTCTGCTGTAGGAGTAGTAAAATTGTAGCCAGTCTCTAAATATATTTGTAACTTTTTACCAGAAATGCTACAGAGAGCTCAGGACAGCTCAGTTGTATCAAAATGTGAATAAATGGTAGCTGAACTCAAAGGAGAATGAGGAAAGTAGCTAAGGGGCTGGAAGAGTCTCAGAGAGGTAACCATGTTAGTCTGTAGCTGCACAAACAACGAGCAGTCCTGCAGCACCTTAAAGACTTACACATTTATTAGGTCATGAGCTTCCATTGGTAAGATCCACTTCATCAGATGATTGGACTAGACAAGCAGAATCCAGGGTTTATATAGTGGGAGAAGGGCAAAGGAAAAGGTGTGGGGGGGGGAGAGGACGCGGTTACCTGTCACTAGCAGGACCAGTACATGAAGCCAAAAGTGGAGATCTAAACTATCTCATATGTTAAAAGAACAATTTCCCCACCTTTGATATTCTCAGGCATGGAACACATCCTACTTAACTTAATTTGATTCATATACTGGTTCTGCTAGTGACAGGTACCCAGTCCCTTTTCCTCCTTCCTTTGTGCCCTCCCATTACATAAACCCCACATTCCAGGTGTCTATTCCAATCACCAAAGAAGTGGGTCTTACCCATGAAAGCTCATGACTTAGTAAACTTGGTAGTCTTTCAGTGCTGCAGGACTGCTTGTTATTTATGAGGAAAGAGTGAAAGGCCTAAATAAGCAAAAGTTGGCTTAGTAACAGGTAAAGTGGAATCAGATCCCATTTACACAGAGCAAAAAATATATCGTAGAGAAAAAAAGACCCTTGCCCTGGCAGAGGTGGACTAGATGTCTTGGTGAGTCTTTTCCTGCTCTGATTTCTAGGACTGTGTGAGTGACATCATTCATAACTTATTAGGGAATAACTAAAATATCTTGGGTGTTTAAAAGGCTAATTCTTTAAAAAAACAGCAGGAGGCATTAACCTGCCCATTAGATGCAAAAAAGTCGGTGGAGTGTTAGCCACGTAACACTCATTGCCTTCTGCAGGGGTATAAATTGCTACATCAGAACTCTGCAATGCTTTGAGAACTTAGGGATAGGTATAAGAGCAGCCAAAGGCTTTCATTGTGAAATCACTTATTCAGAGAATTAACTTTATGCTCTCACGTGGCAAGCTAAGTGTACATGTAAAATGCTTTCCAGCTCATAGTTTAAATTTATAATAGAGTCTGTAACCTCTGAGGGATCACTAAAACATCTGGAACAGTACAAATAGTTTTCCTTCATCTCTATCTCTAAAAAGCGATGAAACATATAGGACGGGGTGTTGGTGTGTGAGCGAGTGTAAAATCAGGAACCATCTATTCATTATTTTATTGCTTCCTGGTGGCAGCTTCTGTAATACTCAGTCTGTCAGCGGCATGTGTAAAGACTTTGTAATCAACTTCAGAGCTGGAGATTGTTTCCTAAACCTTCAGCCTTATTAGTCAAATTAGTGTCTCCAAAGCCAATAAGTTCTTAATGCTGCAACTTATATAATCAAGAACACCCTAAAAATAGAAGATAAGTTAGGGACAGTTAACTGTCCCTATTTTTTTCCATCATGTGAAGAAGGCCTCAAGCATAAAACAACACCCCTAATCTTATGTGTTATAATTAGCATACCCTGTATTCTTTCTTTTGCAGGCAATGGGTGGGTATAGTATGTGCATTGTTTTCCCAGTGTAATTTAATAACTGAAATCAGTAACTAGGATATTATTTCATTAAGATTTAAGTAGCTTTCTGATTATGTTTAGTTATCTTTAACAGGGTTTCCTGACACATTCTGTTTTTCCCAGCCTGCAGTTTTTTGTTTGCTTGCTTTTACATTTTTTCAGACACTTTGCAAAATATCCCACCCTATTTGCACAGGCAAACACGCAGTTGCATGTGCAAAATGGATGCAGAGTTTCATTAGTTGCTTATGCAAATGCCTATCAGCATGCATATGACACGTGTGTGCAAGATTAGACATGGCTTTTGAAACTGCAGTCTTTTACGATAATACAGCAATGCACAGCAGGTAGGAAAAGAGACTCAAAGATGAAGAGGAATAGGATACAAAGAAAATAATACAGCTTTTATTTTTTAAGCCAGAGACAAGTATGTCATCCTTTTACTGGCTCTTTTGGCTTAATTGTGTGGTATCCCTCAACCCCAACAGCATAAAGAATGGTAGCTGTGCAATCACGATAGTGCACATTTCTCCAGCCTGATAATTATCAAGAGGCTACTGGGTTAGACCCATTAATCTAATTTCATTTCATATAAGGAATCCACAATACTCTTTAAAATCCAGTTAGGTGCAGAAGCAGGAAGGCCACATGAATTTGTATTTGGGCTTTTAAATACGTCATTAAAAGCAGTTCTCCTGCTGGTACAGAAGTAATGAAAGCTCTAGGCAAGGTCTGCAGTTTTTCTTGAAAAATGTCTTTGTGCTCAGCCTATTTTTAGCTTGAGTTTTACTTTCTACCCACTCAGGCTGGTGATCACAAACATAAATACGCGACTGAGCCAATGTCTAATTGATAGTCTAATATCAAATCAAAGGTGTGGAAAGTGGGACTGACCACTTTTCAACAGAAACAGCTCTGCCTCAATGCATTCTAATAAAAGGGGGGAGCCCAGCCCAGGAAGCTCTTTTTTGCCACAATGCTGATTTATCCTTTTCAGTGAAAATAAAAACTGAAAAAAGCAGACTAGGCACCTGCAAAGCCACACTGCAGCCAGGGTAGGGATGTGACACAGCAGCTTCTCTTTGACGTACATCCACTTCAAATGCCTCTTAAGAGGTCAGGCTTCAATGTCAAGAAGTGCCTTAACTCCCTTTGTAGTTTTACTTTTATTTAGGAGGTCAAACTGGGATCACTCTTATGGCATCCAATTTTGCTTTTACAGTAAAGGTTTAAGCACGGCAGCCTCTTTTGCGTGTTCCAGCCTCTGATCAGGAAGGGGAGATGTCTTCTACTTTCTTTGATTGCTTTGGCAGGGGTATTTACAAATTGGAGGAGGACAACCAAATCTATTTCCTTTTTCTTCATTCCCCTGACATAACGAACACCTAGAGGGTCAGCATTTCAGAGAGAAACCTACTTGCTCACTCGCTAGCAGATCACGGGCTGTGTAAATTCCAGTTCTCGAAGTTATCTAACACCCAGGCACAAATTCCAGCTGCTCATGCTTACCGAGAATGGGGCATTTGAAAAACCTCACTAAAAATAAAACCTGACTTTCCACTCTGAATATGGGCTTTTTGATCCTGCATTTTGATCTTCATTGGTGGAACCTGGCAGCCAGTCAGCTGAATTCAACTTGACCAAGTGTGGGTTCAGATTTCTGGCTGAAGTCATAACTTTGAGCAGCCAGGGTCCAAAGCCCTCCTATAACGTTTGCATACTTGGTCTATGTAAATAAGAATTGCGATTTTCAGGAGTCAAAACTAACACTTAGTGGTTTTTAAAGATTTATTCCTGTCAAGTGAACCAGACACCTTGTTTATAGTTTACAAGGATCTTGCCAAAAGTGAATGCAAATGAAAGGTTTCAGCAACAGGCCTGAAATTAATACCCAAAGGTGCTAGGATGGTCTTGGGGCTGAAGCCAAGAACGAAAGTGAGGAGATTTAGGTTCTGGCTCAGAGACAGAACTAGGGTGGCCAACATTCTAGGTAGACAAAACCAAACACCCTTGCGCTGCCCCAAATCCATGGCCTCACTCTCTCCACCCCGCTCATTCTCCCCCATCTTCATTCAGTTTCACCAGGCTAGGGCAGTGGGCTGCAGTGTGGAAGGGGTTCAGGTTGTACAGCTTCAGGTTGAGCAAAGGGGCCCCAAGCTGACGGACGGGGGGGTGAGTGAGAGCTCTGGGGTGGGACTAAGGATTTGGGGTGCAGGAGGAAGCGGAGAGGTTCGGAGTGTGGGAGGAGACTCAGGGCTGCAGGATCTGGGATGTGGCCAAAGGTGAGGGGTTGCAGGACACAGGCTCCATGAGGGAGTGTGGCTGTGGGAGGAGGCTCAGGACTGGGGCAGTGGGCTAAAACATTAAAAGATGTTCACAGTGCAGACTCTGGATGGCACTCACCTCAGGCAGCTCCCAGGAGTAGTGACATGGCCTTCCAACTCCTAGGTGCAGGGACAGCCCAGTGACTCTATGTACTGCCTTGAGCACAGGCGGTGCCCCTGCAGCTCCCATTGGCCACTGTTCCAAGCCAATGGGAGCTGTGGAGCTGGAGTTTGGGGCAGGGGTAGTGCGCGGAGCCATAGGGACATGGTGGCTGCTTCTGGGAGCTGCGGGGAGCCTGCTTTAGTTCCACTGCACGACCAGCTGGACTTTTAGTGGCCCAGGGTCTCTTTTAGACCAGGTGTTCTGGTCAGAAACAGCCTGGCAGCCCTCAGGGATGCTACCTAGGCCTCAGCCATTCTGCACCTCTTTTTCATGGGTGAGATCCCTGGATGGCAAGTGCTTCAGTAGCATTAAATACTAGGATGATAAGGAGGAAAGGGTGACTCACTTCAAACGCACTTCCAAATGGAAGCTCTCTTTCCCCAAGAACCAACTCCCCACTCCAAAAAACCCAAAGAAACAAAAAACAAAACCCCACAAACCACTGCAAACACTGCTTTATGAAAATGGGGGCATGACTGGCACCATGGAAAATGTCGCTGCTAAAATGGCATAACTGAATCAATGTTCACATTATTAGCTGGATCAGATTTCCAAGCCTGACACACATTAGACTACAAAAATTAAGCCACACACATGCCCGAGTCCCTCAAAATCAAGATTACTCCTGCATCAGTGTGTCCCTTTGCAGTATTCTTAAACATGTGGGTACTGAATATTTTGCTGCTCACAATTTTCCTTCCAGGACACCTCATATTTTTTTGAAATGGGAACACTACTGGATTGGAAAATCTGGTGCTTCCCTGTGCATTCAGAATAAAATGCATGATACAGATACCTGCAGTCTGATGAAAATATTCATTCTGCCATCAAAGTAAACAAGCTCAGCTCCACTGAGCTAGACCATCTTAACCAATTGAGGAGCTGGCCCAACGACTTTTCCTCTTAATGTTAGGTGACTAGGTACAATAACTGAAAGATACATAAGAATAGTGCCTTTGTTGTTCTTTTAAAAAAAAAAAAAAAAAACTAAACAAAAAGACAAACCTGGGGCTGCATCAGTGCTGGTACTCAATACCACCAAGTACTGCATAAAAAAAAGACACCGCATAAAGAAAAGTCAGGGGAATATCTGTGTGGAGGAATGGCTGAAGAAACTGAAAGGTGACGTTGCTATGGATAGTTGCAGTCCTTGTGAACCAAGGGTGGAGATGACGCAAAGAAAAAAATTAGTTACAAGGATGATACAGACCATTGGATTAAAAACCAGACCCTAACTGTAACATGACTGAACAAACAAAGTAGTACATAAAAAGGATATTGACAGTAAATGTAGGTTTAATTACAGCAGTCCCTTGAGTTACCCAAGGGTTGTGTTCCCACGCACCCTAATGTAACTTGAATTTCGTGTAAGTCGGTGGGGGGGGCTTTTTTCCCCAGCGGACCACATGTTCTACAGCCGGGGAAGCACCAGGAGCATCTGGAGCTTCTTTTGAAAGGTAAGTCCTGGGGTCGGGGTGGGGAGTTGTGGAGGGTTAAGCCTGGCAGTGGGCTGGGGCTGTGGGAGTGGGGCAGAAAGGTTAAGCCTGGGGTGGGTTAGGTCTGCTGGCGGATGGGGGGATGGAGTTAAACCAGAGCCTCATGTGGGGGGTTTGAACTGGGGCAGGGAGGTTGAGCTGGAGCCACGCCGGGGTGGGAGATGGGGTGCACGTTGAGCCAGAGCCACACCTGGGGGAGGAGAGCTGGAGCCATGCTCGGGTGGTGAGATGTTGAACGGGGAAGGGGAAGGTTGAGCTGGAGCCATGCATGGGGGTGGTGAGCCAGGCTGTGGGAGGGGGAGGGGGTTGAACTGGGGCAGGGGTGGTGAGCCAGAACTGGAGCCTGAGCCTCGTGTAGGGGTGATGAGCTGGAGCTGGGCCGGAGGGGTGGTGAGCTGGGCTGGGGGGGCGGGGTTTGAACCAGGGCCAGTGGGATTGAGCCATGACCGGGGGGAGTAGGATTTTCAGTTGTCCTTTACTCATTTCAAAGTGAGTTAAGCGCAACTTGAAATCGTGCATTTTGAGGGTTTACTGTACTTAGACATGAGCCGGAACATATCAAAAAACAAAGCAAGCAGTCCTGTAGCACCTTAAAGACAAAGCCATGAAAGCTCATTACCTCATAAATGAAATGGTTCATCTTTAAGGTGCTACAGGACTGCTTGCTTTGTTTTGCAAAGATGCAAACTAACATGGTTCTCTCTCTGAGGCTATGGAACATATCAAGTAGGGGAAAGTAAGTCTGGAGATATTTGGTGGCTCTTCTGTAGACTTGTTTTTAATACAATATTTGCTTGAACAGATACGGAATGGAGAAATACAGAAAGACACAGGACAACTTGGTCAGCGGGGGCAAACAGGAGTCCAGCCTTAGATGCACATACAATCACATTGAAATCAGTGGGCTAGACACATGCACCCACAAAGAGAAAGTTTAATGCAAGAGTGTCAGGACTACAACAGAAACTCAAATTAAAATTACGGACAAACAAAGCTCATTCTGAAAGGGGAAAATTAAACGGTGTGAAAGATGTAGGATGTAAAATTAAATAATATGAAGATGAGGTGGGGAACAAGCCTAACAGAGGCAAAGCAGACTGTGGGTGAAAGGGTGTAAAAGATTTATTTGAGAGCATGACATGTTCAAAGGCAGGAGAGGGACAGGAAAAACAAAAGCAGCTCTGGACACTTAAAATAGCTACATGCAAAAGCTGTCAGGTTACACTAGCAAACGTCGTCAGAACGGAAAAAGTAAAGACACCAGAAGAAACCTGGCAATTCAGAGTGGTGAGAAGGAGAGCAGATTTGGATGACTGAATTCTTGGAAGCAGCAAGCAAGAAAACACACCTAAGAAAAAACTAAAAATGCACCACTAATTATACTCTCTCTTTTTTTTTCCACAAGTGGAGTTAACTTTCAGTTATTTATATGACTTTATATGACTTCTTCAGCGAACTAGTAAATACACTAATATATTTGGAAATACAACGGAATCATCGCAGCAAGAAATTTCACTACAGCATCTGCTATTATATTTTGCTGAGTGCAGACATAGGGAAGACAGGAACATTTGTGTGTACGGTTTAATGAAATACTAATGAGTGAAGTTATAGTATAAAAGCAAACTGAGAAGGAAGGTGACAATAAGGCTATTGAGGGATAAGATTTGAAAAATAGGAACAGATGAAAATGGTGTAGCTAAAGGATTCTTTGATTTGTTTTTCAAAAGATTATCACCAGTCAGGAGTTAATACCTTAAGATACTAGTGTTCCAATGTTTCCTGTTACTGCAAATCAGCATGGCACAGGATATAAAAATCACTAGCTTCCCTGTGCTGGTTAGAAAGAGAACATGGCTCAGTAGACTAATATTCCGGATACAGGGATGTTTTTGCTGAGCTGTGAAAGGAATGCAATGCCAAAAGCTTTTGTATTCCACTTGACTCGATAAACAGGCAATTAGAATTAACTGGAAGGCTGCACCCATATATAAATATCCCATCATTCTACAGGCCATAACATTTTAAAACAAAAACTGTATTTGCTTCGGTTTTCTTTTTACTTCCCAATATTTGGAAATACACATTTCTTACATTCACTTGGGATATGTTGATATTTGCTCCTGTGGTTCTAATGGATCTGAGGATGAGCATGGCTTGCATTTTATTTCTTTGTGTTCAGATTTCATTAGTGATACCAGCACAGCTCAGGCAATGTGATTTGTAAATAAACTGCCACTGCAGAACTGGCAAGGGGAACGTAATGTTGTTTGGTTCACAACCTACAAAGAGAGTACTTAATTCCTTCTGTGGAACTGTAAAAGAATACAGACACCACAAAGACCAGCAGGCAGTGATGAGGCATTTACTACTCAACACACTATTTACCTCTATTAGTACAGTTGAACACTATATTTCAAATGTCGCAAAATGTGCTGCTCATTCAAAATATTTGGGACAGAAGCACAGAAAGCCTGATTGTCTGCTGCCTTGCATCTTGTATAGGCATTTGCACAATTTCAGAATTTGGTTATAGTAGGGTGTCCAGTTTTCAAATGGGAATTGTGATCGAAAGAGAGACCTGACAGTGTCCAGTCAGATTTACTGACCAAACACACAAAGTGTGGTTTCTGCAGGTAGGCAGTTGCTGGGTCATGATCCCACGCCAGTCCCTAATCCGCCAGGGCCACCTCCTACCTGTGTCGGGTGGCTGTTGATTCCTGCCTCAGCTCCACAGATGAGTCTCTCACAACCTGGGCAGAGGTGGAATGAGGGGAAAAGCAATGAGTGGCAGAGAGAGGAAGGAAGAGGAGCTAATGGGGGTGGAGCCTAAAGGGAAGAGGTGAGGAAGGGCCTCAGGGGCATGTGCAGGAAAGGGGGAGGGCCTGGGGTAAAGAGGTGGGTGAGGAAGGGCTTCAGAGGCAAAGAAGTGCGGCAGTAGTGTTGGATGTCTAAATATTACAAAGCTGGCAACTCTAGTATCTAGTAGGTGTACAATTATACCAAATCCAAAAGGACGCATTTGATACCCACTGTGAATAGACGTAAATGACAAAGAATTATGACTGAGGTCTATAAAATCATGAATGGTGTAGAGAAATTTACGTCTCCAAACACAAGAGCTAAGGGTCATCAAATCGATAGGCAGCAGGCTTAAAACAAAAGAAAACATTTCTTCACACAATGAACCGTCAGCCCGTGGAACTCTTTGGCAGAGGATGTTGTGAAGGCCAAGACCACAACTGTTCAAAAAATAACTAGATAAATTCAAGGAGGTTAGGTCCATTAATGACAATTAGCTAGGATGAGCAAGGATGGCGTCCCTAGCCTCTGTTTAGTAAACAGTGGAAATGAATGAGAGAGAATAGATCAGCTGGTGATATTACTTTTTTTCACTCCTCTTGGGGTACGTGGCATTGGCCTCTGTAGGAAGACAGGGCACTTGGCTAGGTGAACTTTTTATCTGGCCCAGTATGGCCGTTCTTATGTTCTAGTGGAGAATCAGGGAGAAGGATTCTTTTTGTCTTTCTATTGTTCCTCCAGGCCTTCAATACCAACAACGAACGTATGGTATAAGAGTAAGTAATGATCCTGTTTCATTTAGATTCTGATATGATCTGTGGAGGAAGTGAAATATATAGAAAATGTCAACTGGAATATGACCATAGGTAAAGCAGTCTTAATTATTTCTTATCCTTTGTGAGTCCAAGTCAGACATTTAAGGCTATTTTGAGAGCGTGTACATGCTTACACACAGAATGACACAAGACGTGTGTGTGTGAAAAAGAGAGAGAATATGCGTGTATATGAAAGAGACAGAGAATAATTCCCATCTGTTCTGAAAGGACTGTGTTCTCCTTGGATTTGTATTACCATCATATTATTGCTATGCTAGAGTGCATATAAAAGGCTACTGTTCTGGCAGCTGACATTATTACAGCTGCTCAGCTTATTAACAAAATAAATAAACTCAGAGACACTAGTAAGAAAATATTGACTGCAATTGTAACTGTCTGATAAAATAATAGAGTAGATAGCATCGTTCTCCTGTCCCATTTGCAGGTGTGTATTTACTGCTGTGCATGATGAAAAACAGTTTCTTTGAAAGATGAATAATCCTAAAATTTGCTTTCCAACTCACAAGACCCTTTGTTTGCTGAATTCAATGTGCTCCATTTCCCATCCCGTCACATACAATCCCAATACTTCCCAACACAACTGAACAGAAAATCTTGCACACAATGACACACAGTTTTGACACAGGAGGAAACTGGTAACCTATACAAACAACCATCTGAGGAGCAGTATCAACTAAGGAGATCCCTAGGAAAGCAGAATATGTAAAACATTCTTGTGTTCTCAGGCTACGTCTACACTAGGGCAATCTGGCGAGATGTTTCTGTTGGAAGATCTTTGCCACATGGATTGAAAGAGTGACACGTTCTATCGACAGAGAGCATTTGGACTGCCTGGCCGCTCTCTTGACACAATGGCCAACCAGAAGCACAGCAGACAGGGCTGCCCAGTGTCCCAGAAGCCCTGTCAACAGAGGACCCCCTGGAACATCTAGACTGGCTTTCTGTCAACAGAATCTGGCGACAGAGTTTTTCTGCTCTCTGGGGAGTGGGATGCAGCTGTCGACTCAGATTTACTGTCAACAGAATGCCTTGGAAATCTGGATAGTCTGTGGGTTTTGTCGACAAAATGCCAGTTTTGTTGCCAAAACTCTCTGGTGTAGACATACCCTCAGAGACCAAAGGTGAGTTAGATGGCACCTTTGGTCCCTCTGCAATTTTCTTGCTGGTTCCACGCAAGGGAAATAGTTAGAATGGAGCAAAGCCAGTAAACTGCTGCTAAGATGATTGTCCTTTCTTTCCCTTTCTCCAGCAGAAACATGTTCTCTTTGCATGCTCATTTTTCTTGAGGTTTCCCCACTGCACTGTTAGCTCTTGAATGATATACTCAGGCGACGTCTTTCCTTGACAGTGTTAGAAAACTCGGTTTTGGTTTTATTAACATAATTTATCATTTCACTACAAATGTCAGGTTTTATTAAAAAAAATATTTAGAAAGAGCAGGAGAGTGACTGAAGGACTATCAAACACCAGTACTGCCATCCAGCTGCACGATGCCTTTCAAAAAGGTGTTAAACTGTTCTCTTTTTCTAAAGGTACCCTTCTGGGTTCCATTCGAAATGCTACAGCATATTCAGTTTTGTAGACATGCTGTGCTAATTAAAAAGACACCACATCCTTTCAAGTCTAACTGAATGGATTAAAATCTATATATTATCAATGAAAGGTTGTCTTTCCATGAAAAGACCAAATAAAAATATTCTGTCTAATCAGTTTCTCAGATTATGTCCTCTATAGTAGTATCTGATCACCAAAGCAGAGAGAGATGGGGACGACTCATAAAAGTAAGCACTGTACACTGTAGCATCTGCAAGATCAAGCCCTTTGTTTCAGCGGAGACCGGTAGTATCTGAGAAGACAGTGGTAAAACTGACCTGTGCCTCCAGAGGTCCTTACAAAATACTGCCCATTGTGGATCATATCAGTACAAAACACTTTCTGCTAGCCATGTTCAAAGTTTAAATACAAACTTGGCTGTTTTATGGAAGTTTCTGAATGAGAGGACAAGCTCATTTCCCAGGCTGCAAAAATCTGCCAGGCATTTGAGGAAAGCTGCAGCACTCAAGAAAGGAGGAAAGACGGAGATGGCAGGGCCGGGGAGAGCAGGTGGAGGATGAGACAAATCAGCAAAAAGCAGCGGCTGGGGAGAGAGAAGGAAGGAAAGGATTCTCTTATGACACCTTCTTCTTCCTTCTGTGCTACAAAATCACAGCCAAATAAATACGTGGTCACTTCATCAGCTCCTCTTTACACATCATTCTTCTATAACTGTATGTCTGTCTTCTAACTTCTCTTCACCTTTGTCCCCTCCCTTGCTCCTCCTTTGTATCCATCTGCCTTTTGTTTCTGACCCCACATAGAGAATGTGTCCCGATTCCCCACTCTCTGCCCGTCCATCCTCAGTTCCAAAGTGAGCTTCATTGAAAGACAGACGCTCCCTTAAATCCCACCCTCCACAAACTAATAGCTCTTCTTTCCCTTACTGATTATGCTATGTGGCAAGACAGGGCACGAATGACATGACACGAAACAGGAGGTAGGGTAAGAAAGGTAGTTGTTTGGGGCAGATCGACCTATGTGGTTGGTACATGAAAGGAGAATGAATGCTTAGATTAAGACATGGCCCCACACCCTTTCCTAAACATTATGACAAGGCTGAACCTCTCTCTTCTGGCACCCTCCAGACCTGACTGGTACCAGACAAGAGAATTTGTTGGACCACAGGAGGTCAATATTGTCTAGCACATTACCAACTCTTTCACTGCTTACTGGGCTCTTAGAAGACATTTGGGGTAAATTACAGCAAAATAACACAGAGCACTGTGAACTAGGACTGGTAGTTGTAAACAAACTTTATGGGACCATGGGAAAGTTGGCCACACCCATAGTAAGTGGTCATCCAGCTAACTAAAATCATGCCAGATTACGGATGCTGCTGGATGAGAGAGTTCTGGATTAGAGACGTTCAATCTGTACTCAACTGCACCACTGTTTTCTCAGAGATGGGTTGTGTCAAGTCTTCAGCATACCTCTCAAAAGTTTTCCCCCCCTTCTTTCTCAGTCTCGGTAGTTGGTTCCATCTGACAGCCTAAGCAGGATAGGCACTGCTGGTCCTGGACAAGCCACCTGTATTTACTTTTCTCTCATTAAAAAGAAAAGTTCCTATGCATTGTTTCATCTGCATAATTATGAGACAAATGACCTCTCTTCAAATGAATTAGTGAAAAAGCCCCTTTGGAAGGCAAAACACAGAAAGTGGTATAGGAATCACTGGAGAAGAACTGAAGTTCCTTTTAAATCAGCGTACCATGTACAAATGCTGTCTTACAAATAGGATTATTCAATTTAAACCTTAGATCCGTCAAGATCCATTACTTCAAATGGAGCCTGGCATTTCTTGGCTTCATTATAAAGCAGGATCATATTATAATTTATGTTAGGTTAAGTCATTGCTTAGAGACAAGGCAGCAAAAAAAAAAAATTACACAGCAGTCAGTAAATAGAGCAAAGTCATCACACTGTTCTGAAAGGCAAAAAGTCATCTTGCTAAATGAGTACCCAAGCTGTCCTATACCAAGACTGCTACTAATAAATAAAAGACCTCTGGGAAAAGTGCTGAGCATACGCTGGGTCTATTTTCAGCTTGCATCAGCAGCTGCTGCCCCTGGGATCACATCTTTACTCACACTCTACCCCATATGTAATCACTCCAGTGCTGCAACCAGTAAGATAATGAAAGAGCCTGGCATAAATCTACACTCGAGTGGAATGCTAAATGAGAAAAATAACACAAAAAGGGGGAAATAGACCACATTTTCAAGTCATTAGGAAGAAAGACTTTGACGTATGAAGTGTTGCAACCATTAATAGCACTTATCATATAGAGTGGAGACAAAGAGACAAATTAATCAAACTGACAGAACTGGGACATTTTATGCTAATGCAGGCTCCTGGGTTTTCATGTGTATTCCTCTGTGTCTGGAAAACTGATACTATTACAGGGCAGGAAATTGAATGAATAACATGCAACAGATCATAAAAATTCACACATGGAGTGCAAAAACACAGCCAAAAGCACTGTAAAAACAAGGCTAGAGACCTCAACAGAGGCACTACCAACAGCTAATGAATGCAAATAAGGACAGGAATATTTCTCATTCATGCATCACAATTAGACATAGGCTGTGACTCCACAGTCCAAAATACCATAGGTAAAATAAAGCTTGAAGAGTCAACAAGAGGATAGCTGGCAGAATCATTGGCCAAGTCAGATTCTAAATTTGTTTGCAGTACTGCAGCCAGTAGTTTAAGGTCACTGGGGAATTAACCAGGCCAAGTGCAGTCTCTACCTAAATCTATTGTCATGTTGTTGTTAAACTTCATTTAATGTATAAAGGGGGAAGAGGAAAAGCAGAAGTAAAAATAATAGTAACCCCTCCCCCCAACAAAATAACCCTCCCCCTACAGTGCAAATACAAAACACACAATTGGAAAGATGGCAAATAAAAGTGTTTTTAAGGTAATCTGTTCGGGTACCACATAGACATTTGCTGTCCCAAGCCACAGATGTGTTGTGAAAAGCAGGAACTGGCAAGAACGAAAGGAATGCTAGGAAGGGCAGTGTGTAACAAAGGCTCTTGCCAAGGTTACTTTGTCTGCCAGAGACCTCTTCAGGACCTTGAAAAAAAATCAGTCAGAACTGAACACTGGTGAAGTGTGTAGAGCTAATCATCCCCGTAAACATCAAATGACTGATAATTAACTTCATGGTCAGCCAAGGCATTGCTGACTGCAGTCTGCTTCTAAAAGGAGGAGGGTGCCTGGTTGTTAACCCATAGGTATATACAGTAATACACTGGTGAGGTGGAGCAAGTAAGGCTCTAAATAAAATCAACCTGTAATAAAGTACTAGCAGCAAGCCTCTTCCATGCCAACATCTTGGAGCATAAGGCAGCAACTTTAATACATTTGGAGCTGCATAATTTTAAACCCAAATCCTACGTCCGACCCCAAAACTTATTTTTATGTGACAGTTGATGCTAGTGTTGTTGAACAGGTTTTGAGTACCAAAGTTACAGGCGTAAACAGGGTGAGAATGTTCAATGCGTACAATGGGCAAGGACTTCTTGTTTCCTGCATGAACACAGAATCATAGAATTACAGAACTGGAAGGGACCTCAAGAGATCATCTAGTCCACCCCCGGCTCCAAGCAGGATCAACCCCAAGTAAATCAGCTCAGCCATGACTATGTCAAGCCAGGACTTAAAAACTTCTAGGGATGGAGATTCCACCACCTCTCTAGGCAACACATTCCAGTGCTTCACCTGGTGAAGTAGTTTTTCCTACTATCCAACCTCCTCCTCTCCTTCTGTCACTTCAGACCATTGCTCCTTGTTCTGCCATATGACACCACTGAACAGTTTCTCTCCATCCCTTTTAGAGAACCCCTTCAGGAAGCTGAAGGCTGCTATTAAATCACCCCTCAGTCTTCTCTTCTGTAAACTAAATAAGCCCAGATCCCTCAGCCTCTCCTCATAGGTCATGTGCTCCAGCCCCTTAATCATTTTTGTTGCTCCCTGCTGAACCTGCTCCAGCACATCCACCTCCTTTCTGTACTGGGGGGGCCCAAAACTGGACACAATACTGCAGATGTGGCCTCACCAGTGCCAAATAGAGGGGAACAAACTAACTAGATCTGCTCGAAATGTTCCTCCTAATGCACTCTAATATGTGATTGGCCTTCTTGGCTACAAGGGCACACTGTGTATTCATATCCAGCCTTTCATCCACTATAATCTCCTGGTCCCTTTCCGCTGTACTGCTGCTTAGCCAGTCGGCCCCCCAGCCTATAACAATGCTTGGGATACTTCCATCCCAGGTGCAGGACTCTACACTTCTCCTTGTTGAACCGCATCAGATTTCTTTTGGCCCAGTCCTCCAATTTATTCAGGTCATGTATCAAATGTGCACACAGCTCTACGGCTGTGGTGTCCATTCCCTTCCACAGTGGAATGAATGGGTGCAGTTCTATTTCATCTGAGATGGAGGGGAGCTGACCAAAGGGTGTACACATCCTTCATAGGGCAGAGTCCACGTCATGAGACCTCTCTAAAGCACTATCTATAACGCACTTTGGGGATTGCTGCAGATTTCATCTGTGTGACCTGGGCAAATATTAAAGACTGAAAATTGTGTCTAGTTCTTCTTGTTTTTTTTTGTACTGTGCTGAGTACCACGTTGACGCACACGGTAAATAAAGAAAATACAATGAAGCCTGCTCTGAAGAGGCTATAATTCAACTAGGCAGAATTGTATGAACTACAAGTTAATATGCATACACACATAAAATATACTGAGAATATATGTTGAACATGGAATCTTTTTTTTTTTTTTTCAAAAATTTCAAGTGAATGTGTAGACAATGATAGTGTAGTTTTGTAGAGGCATCTGATTTTTTTTATTATTTTTTTTTTTTTAATTCTTTTGGTCTCCAAAAATATCCTGGAAGTGTTCCACACAGATCCAAGATGCATCCCCTGTTTTTCCTTCTTCAAGTGTGAATAGGTCTTTTCTTCTCTCAAATTCTAGTTACACAGAAACGTGACAACCTCCCTTCAAGGAAGAGACTGAGACAGGTGCTCAACGCCAATCTATCTTTTTGAGAAGAGGGAAGAAGTGCAACGATAAGAAATATTTACAAAGTTCTCCCACCTTCTTGGTCAAAGTAACTGCTACCAGAAATACCAGTTTCACAGGGTCTGAGACCTCACCCTGTATTCAAGAAAACAAAAACCTGCATTAGAATTAATTTGCTACTCTGTTGGTACATATCTCAGAGGATCCGGGCAAAAGAGAATGGGATCTCGTCTAAACCCTTGCAAACCTGTTGTGAAGAGCATTAAACAGCTGCTTAAGAAGCGTAGAGCCAGCCTGCTCTACAGATCTGCTTGGATGAAGTCCTGGATAGTGAGAGTATCAGAAGTTCTAGCCAGAATCTCTTTGGCCGTGAACAGGATGAAGACAAAGAAAGAGAACAAGAATGTGACTGGAATTTCTTTGATAGTCCACTCAGCTATTCTCTAGGGCTATGTCTACACATGCCCCTCCCTTTCAGAATGGGCATGTTAATGAGGCACTTCGGTACAGGTTATTTCAAACTAAGGTATTTTGGAATAGCTCTTACGGAATACCTTATTTTGGAATAAGGCTGCTGTATGGACATACCCTAGGGTCTTCAGTTTGACGATTCCTACATCAGGATGAAGAAAACCCTGTAAATGAAGAACTGGATTAAACAGCTTATTGAGAAACCCACTGTGTGCGAATGAAGAAGGCCATACCTAGGCTACGTCTACACTATGAGACAAATTCAATTTAAGGCAGTTAGCTTGTTATTACCATATGACTGTCTTCAGTTTAAATACCATTAGCTCAATTTAGGGAGCATTAACATCGAGATTACAGTATCATCGTTACCTGATGGGTGCAGCATCAAGCTCAAATTCAAATGCTCGATTAAACATCAGTGTGAAAACGCCACATCTTAAAATCCAATTTATTAGCCTCCAGAGGCGTCTTGTATGTATCCCACAATGCCCCTCAGTGCTCTGCTCTGGCTGCTGCTCTCCAGATGAGCTGGAATTAGGTAACAAATTGTGACCAGGAAGCCTGTGGCTCCCCACACCCTCTAGACCCTGTCACAGCCCCACCGCTTCCATACCTCCCCGTGCTCCCATTCCCAATCCAGCCCCAAGGGGGATCCCAAACCCATGGTGGAAGGGTATCTTGAGGCCAATACCACTCAGGGCCCTGCCCCCTTGCAGGGTTGTGGCCCTCACCCCCTCCATGGCCTGAGGTGCCCCCACCACATCCCCAGCCTGAGTTCTGATGCCCCTCATATATAGTTCACTGTTTTCACACTGTTTGTAAATAGCTTTGTATTGCACACTTTATTTTCAAAATGTTTAAGTAAAGAAGTTATTCGACCACCAGCCCTGCAACTGTGTTTATTGGGCAGGGGTCAAGGAAGAGTGAGGGGCAACGGGAGGGGGTGTGGTGGGAATGGCGTAGGGCTGCAGGCCTGAGGGAGGTGCTCTGGGAAGGGTCATTGGGGGCTGCAGTGGAAGATCTCTCAGGGCCTCGTGGATCCACAGCCTGTCCCGGCATGCCTGGAGGATTGGAGCTGCACCTGTCTACTTGTAGCTGTGGCCGGTGTCCGCCTCCCATCCTGCGAGGAAGGTCTTCCCTTCACCTCCACACTGTTGTGCAGGGCACAACATGCAGCCACAACTTGATAGACGTTGTGGTCCTCTGATATCCAGGCAGATGAGGCGGCACCAAAAGTGTTCCTTGAGGCAGAAGAAGGTGCACTTGGCCCACATCTGTGCCTGGATGCATCAGGCATTAAGGAGTTTGTAGCTTGGGTCCAGCTGGTTGGTGTACAGCTTCACAAGCCAGGGCATGAGGGGATAAGCCACGTCCCTCACAATGCACAGCGGCACCTGCATGTCCCTGACCACCAGCTCCTGGTGGAGGACAAAGGTGTGTGCCTCCATCCTCCAGCACCCCCTTAAGTCTTCTCTTCTGTAAACTAAGCAAGCCCAAATCCCTCAGCCTATCCTCTATGAACTGCCCACAGTGGTTGAACAGGGCCTGCAGCACCATGGAGAAGTACCCCTTTTGGTTTATGTACTTTGCCATGCTTTGGTCCGGGGCACGGATTGGGATGTGGATCCCACTGATAGCCCCAAAGCAGCTGGGAGTGAGCCCCAGGGAGGTGAATCTGACCAAGACTGTGCCCATGTCTGCCAGACGGATGACGCTCCACAGCAGGAGTGTGTTGATGGCCATCACAACCTGCGAAGGGAGGGGACCAAACAGAAACATCAGGGACTGAGGGAGGGAGCCCCTGAGCCCTGCAGTAGTCCCCTGCCCCCTCCCATCCATCCTCCCAAGCTCTCTGGGACTCCCCTCCCCTCCATGGAAGCAGGACTGTGTTAGGGTGGGGTGGCACTGTCTCCTGGGGACAAGGCTCCTTCCCTTCCCCTTTGCACCCCCAAACCCACCTCCTGAGGGTCCCCATTGGGTGGAACTCCCACCTCACTCTATGCAGGGCCGGCAGCCTGAGAATGTCTTACCTCCATGAGGAGAGCCCTGAAGGCGGACTTCTTCATGCCAAACTGGTTTACCACAGAGCATCAGCTGTCACGGATGGCAAGTTTCCCCAGAGCGATTGCAACCTGCTTCTCTACTGGGATGGCAGGTAGCAGCCGGGTGTCCTGTATCTGGAGGGCAGGGTTGAGCCAGGTGCAGAGCTCCAGGAAGGTGTCCTTTCGCGTGCAAAGTCCTGAAGCCACTGCTGGTTGTCCCAGTGCCACATGACCAGCCGGTCCCAACAGCTGGAACTGGTGCAGTGCATCCAGATGCTCCTGTGCACCCAGCACGGCAACGGCAGGTGGGCCCATGTGGCAGCTATGGTGTGCTTCTCGAAACTGGTGCCAGGCTTGCCTTCCCAGAAGAAGAGGAGGATGGCTGCGATGAGCTGCAGCAGGTGATGAAGCACCTCTGGGTGGGACCAGTGCAAGCCCAGGGGCTGCTCTGGCACCATGGCTAGTTAGAAAACTCTATCTCTCAGCATATGTCAAAACCCTGCTGTAGCAGCTGGACTGTCCTTTGTGCAGGTAGGCAAGCCTCAGCATCGGCAGGGAACAGGTGTGTGTGTGTGTGTGGGGTGCCTTTAAGGGCACGTCTTGTTGGGGCTCCCAAAAGGCATTGCCGGCCATGCAACCCTGTCTGATGGTGTTCTGGGGGCTGTTCTGTCAAGAGAGCAACCAAGCAGTCTGGCTGCTCTCTGTTGACAGAGTGGATCACTTTTTTGATCCGCTTTGCTGTCTGGCTGCACTCTGTCGTCAGATGTTTTGTCAAAAGACATATTCCAACAGACAGTTCTGTTGACAGATCACGCTAGTCTAGAGCTAGCCTTAGACACTCACAGGACCACTGATGGCCAGTACTCATGTCCACAATGCAAGCCACCAGTCTGAGAAAATCCTGGATCAAGTCACTAAGAGCGAACATTTCCAAAACTGACTGCTGAAGTTTTATTTACAAAATTTGCATCACCATCATATTTGTATTTGACCATGAAACGAAAGTCTGATTCTGACCCAGTTTGTACATATAACCACGAGCGGGTTGTACACTATTTAGGGAGCACACTTTGAAGATCGGGTCATAATTCAAAAACAACTAAACACCAACTAGGGCCTTATGGGCATTTATAGAGCAGGTCTACACTAGCGAAGACAGTTGGCCTAAAATATACAACTTCAGCTCTGAGAATAGCGTAGCTTGAGCCAATGTACCTTAGGTCGAATTTCTCTGCTGTCCCTGCATAGGTCAATGGGAGAAACTTTCTTGTTGACTTTTCTTACCCCATGGAGTACTTGGGTTAATGTGCCCCCCTCCACTGTGTTTGATTTAGCAGATCCCTTGCTAAAATCGAACCTCAAAAGATCGACCTCCAGCACATTGACCCAGTGCCAAGTACAGACACAAGCCCTTGGACATCATGGATTTGAAAGAACTCATTGGAGGGCAGAATGGACACTCATTAGACTCTTCAGCTTTGATAATGTCAGAATAGGGTAACAGGCATCCACGTTAGATCAGTTTATTTCCTGAATCCTACACTGAGCTGGCTTTCATAAAACAGAGGACCATCAAAATAAACTGGGCAACAGGGCAAAGGAGGAGCCACAAAGCTAGCACTGACTCCCAAGCTAGAACAGCTCCCAAGCTCTGTGGGTTTTTTTTAGCTCATAGGACTGGAAGGGCCCTCCAAAGGTCTTCTTCAAATAAACAATAACAACAATTGAAAAATTAATGTATATACTTACAGTCACAGTTGAGCATCTAAGTCCCAAAATGTATTCCTAACCACACAGCCAACAATTCATGCTTCTTTCTCAGCCTGGATTCTACAAAAAGCTTGTCAATCCATATGTTACAGTTTGGGGGACCCATATAAGGCCCACTTGTGAATTTTAGTTGATTCTGAAATTGCTGTATCATTGAACGCTTCAGTGGATATGGAATCTACCATCTGCTATCAGGACTGGGCGTGGATGATGAATGCAGTGGCGGAGAGATAAGAAGGCAACAGAACTTAACCCCCGAGTCCTGTTTTTCTGATGTTTCCCTGGTTCTGGCCTCCCTACCTGGCTTCTGGTTCCTACTTTCCTGATCCCTCTTCCAGGTTCATGCTTGACTCTTGGTTTGCCTTCCAACTATAATTCTGACCCTTGGTTTGACTCCTGACTTAAATTCCAACCCTTCTCTCGTTTCCTGACTCTTATTCCATCTCTGATTCACAGCTCAGATTACTAACTTCCAATGCAGCTTCTTGCTCCAACCACGAGCTGTGATTGCCAAGCAGCAGTCTTAACATTACTGTCCCAGCCAGCCATGGACTTTTCTCCAGTGACCTTCATTTCCCTTATCAAATTTCCACACTTAGCAATCAGTATCATTTGGAAGTTATGACCTATTTTGCCTTTATTCTAATTGTTATGTTGCTTTTTTATTCTAATATTTTATTCTAACATTAGTAGACCACATTCCCCCGACTGAACTGCCTTGATTTCTCCTCTCGATGTTCATAACACCGCATTAACTGCTGATAATGTGCCATATCCACCCTGCCTGAATAGACCTGGTCAGCTCTGGTCCTCCACCTTACTGAGACCTCCCTCTTTAAATCCTCCTCTGAACACCCCACCCCCCCAACTCTTGAATCTGATGAAGCAGGTCTTTGCCCATGAAAGCTGATGCTCCAAAATATCCGTTAGTCTATAAGGTGCCACAGGACTTCTTGTTGTTTTTGAAGATACAGACTAACTCAGCTACCTCTGATACTATTCTAATAGTGACCTTCATATTGCCACTGAACCACGATATGGGCTTTCCACCCACAGCTGTCTTCTATTGTGGGTGTGGAATTGTATCTTGGCCTGCTCATAAGAAAAACCCCTCCTCTTAATGAACTCCTAATTTTCATTTACATTTTCTGTCTAACTTATTGCTCTCAATCAATGTAACTCATCTTATGTCAGTTTTGGGAAATTAACACTTTTGAAGCACAAAGTATATACATTACTTGTTGGGACTGCCCTCTGTTGTGATCATTGATCTCTAGGCACCCACCAACTTTCAGTCTAAGTGATTAATTCATCTTTCGCATAGTGAGTTCTAAATTAGTCACCTTGTGTGGGGTGCAAGAACTTTTGTGCTGGAAAATCATCAGCTGTAAGTTTTAGAAAATCAGATGTTTTACTACTCATAGAATCACAGAACAGAAAGGGACCTTGAGCGGTCATCTAGTCCAGTCCCCTGAATTCATGGCAGGACCATGCACCACCATCCAGGACATTCCTGACAGACGTTTGACTATCATCATCATCATCAAATGGGCTCAGCACCTGTTGGTGTCTGACGCCTCTCTCACTATTTCCTTCTGATGTTTGCCTAGCCTGCTCTTAAAAATCACCAACAATGGAAATTCCAGAATCTCCCTACGCAATTTATTTCAGTGCTTAACCACCCTGAGAGTTAAAAGATTTCCCTAAGGTCCAACTTATACCTTCCTTACCACAGTTTAAGCCATTGCTTCTTGTCCTATCCTCAGAGGTTAAGAAGAACAATTTTTCTCCCTCCTCCTTGTAATGACTTTTTATGAACTTGAAAATGGCTATTACATACCATCTCAATCTTCTCTTTTTTGGACTGAACAAACCCAGTATTTTCAATCTTGTCTGACAGCTCATGTTTTCTAGATCTTCAATTATTTTTGCCGATTGTCTCTGGATTGCTCCAATTTATCCACATATTTTCTGAAACGTGGCATCCAAAACTGGACACAACACTCCAGTTGAAGCCTAATCAGTGCAGAGCACAGTGGAATAATTGCTAATACATCCCAGGATTTTCTTTTTTTTAAAACAGTGCTACACTGTTGATTCATATTTACCTTGTGGTTCACTATGACTTCCAGATCCCTTTCTGCAGTACTTCTTCCTAAGTGGTCATTTCCCATCTTGCATGTATGAAACAGATTGTGCTTTCCTACGGAGTACTTTGACTTTGTCCTTATTTAATTGTAACTCATTTTACTACAGATGTCTCCTCAAGTTTGTCCAGATCACTCTGAATTTTAATCTTATCCTCCAAAGTACCTGCCACTCCTCCTAGGTTGGAATTGCCTGAAATCATCATACGTGTACTCTGTATGCCATTATCTATATTATTGATGAAGGCACTGAACAGAATTAGACTCAGAACTGATCCCTCTGGGACCACGCTCATTTTGCCTTGGGTGCCTGACCGCGAACCATTTATTATTACTCTCTCAGAACGATTATCCAGCCAACTTTTGCACACATCTTACAGGAGTGCCATCTAGGTTGTATGTCCCTAGTTTGTGAGAAGGCCACAAAAGACTGTATCAAAAGCTTTACTAAAGTCTACATATATACCACATCTAAAACTTGCCCCCATCCACAAAACTTATTACCCGTCAGAGCAAGCTATCGGATTGTTTTGACACAATTTGTTCTTGACCAATCTATGTTTTTACTTATTACCTTATTATCAACTAGATGTTTGTAAACAGATTGCTTAATTACTTTCTCTATTATCTTTCTGGGTGCAGAGTAAGGTTTGATCGGTCTATAATCCTCCAGGTTGTCTTTATTTCTCTTTTTAGAGATTGGAATAATATTCGCCTTTTTTCCAGCTTTCTGGAGTCTCTCATGTGTTCCAAAATGTTTAAATCAAATAAAACATGACATGCCTGCAGTTCTCATACAATACATACCTATTGCTATCCATGCATTTAGTACTTCATCTAGTAATTATTTCACAGGTCTCTCTTTAAATTGTGTTTGTGATTTCCAAGTATTCCATCACTCAAAGTTAATTGCTAATGGCCCAAATACTGTCACAGTCAGTTCTTTGAGTATTTTAGGGTGCATTTCCTCAGGTCCACTGACATGAAGATATCTAACTTGTCTAAGTAATTACTGACTTGTTCTCCTCCTGTTTTAGCTTCTGATCCTGCCTCATTTTCACTGGCATTCACTATGATAAATGTACAATCACCACCAACCTTCTTGGTGAGAAAGACAAAAGTCATTAAGTACCTCTGCCATTTCCACATTTTCTTCTATTATTTTACCTGGCTACCCCATCTTTGGACTTCCTCTTGCTTCCAATGTATTTGTAGAATGTTTTCTTGATATCCTTTATGCCTGTAGATTGATTTTGTTGTGTTATTTGTTTATATTCATCCTTTGTAATTTGACCTAGTTTCCATTTTTTTTTATTTTTAGGTCACTGAAGAGCTCCTGGTTAAGCCAGGGTGGTCTCTTGCCTTATTCCTATCTTTTCTATGCAGTAGAATAGCTTGATCATCTACCCATAATAATGCCTCTTTGAAAAACTGCCAACACTCTTGAACTGCATAAGATCTCTAGTATGTGTCTCTCGAATTTAAGTTTCCCATCACAGCTTTCAACAGAATCAGTACTTGAATGGGAGACCTGCCAAGAACCCATAGATACTGCAAGATGCAGTGGTGATGATTTAGTACTGGTCCAAAACCTCACCATAGCGGCACGGGACACTATGCAGTAGAAAGTGTCAGTTGTCACAATGCAGAGAACTGAACACTTGTCTACTTGCAATCACTAAAGCCCCCATGGTATTATTTACAAGGGTTGTGTCTAGCCCAGGGTCCTTTGAAAATTCCAGTATGAGTAAGTTGCATTCTACACACCCTAAGCATTGCACTTCCGTTTCAAATTGGACATGATCTTCACTTCCAGTTCTTAACTGTTACGGAAGGCTGCTATGCAGTGTTCAATACCAGCCATGTTTAACCCTACGAGGGGTTGCATTTCTATGTAACTGAGATGATCAGCCATTATATCTTCAAATGCATTCACAGATCTCTTATGCCAAAAGGTTCTATATAAAAGGGTAAGATACTCTGTCCTGGCTTTTGAGGCATGCAGAGGAGGTGGTCCATGCAGCACTGGGGGAGGGGCAGGAGAAGGTCTGCAGAATTTATTCTACGTCCAGTGGAAGTAAACAGAAATCGTTAGACCAGCCCTTAGCGGGATGAGCCACCTAGCAATAGAACCCTGCCTGGATACAAAATTGATATCAACAGCTGCATCTGTAAAAAATGATCCATGGATATCTGCACCCACATTTGCAGATGCAAATACTCACAGATATAAAGTGGATATCCACAGAAATGAAGGGTCCTCGATACAAAATCTGTATCTGCAGCCACAAAAATGAGCTGTGGATATCCACATTCCATGGCTGAAAAGAAGATATCCACAGATTTGCAGGGCTCTCTCTAGCAATTTCTTCTGGCACAGAAAAAGAGTAGCATTTGCAGGCTCTATAAAGAGCTGATAGTCCTCCTGCTCCACAGCATGACTGTAAATAAAGACAATGCCTTTCAGAAAGGGAAAGGAAGAAGCAGATGTATAAAAGGGGAAAATGGAGAAGATTTTTGAAATCACAAGGAGAGCGAGTTAACAAACAATACTTAAGAATGAAAGCTACAACCCTTTAAACAAATCTAGCCATTGGCAAATGTTTAATTTAAATAAACTAGAACATGTCTACTGTTCTCATACAAGAATACATGCCTTTTGCTACCCATGCATTTAATACTCTTGTCAACGAGCAGCTACTTGATATGGCTCCCATTATATTTTAAATTGCATTTGTGATTTACAAGCAAGAGAGCCTGCACCTTACATGGTGTCTTTCAAAAGTATGTTAAATCCCATCAACCAAATTCACCACTGGCACAAGGGGGCATCTCTAAGAAAGGCAATGGGGTTGTGCCCCAACACTAGTAGTGAATTGGTTTTATCGTCTTTCATTTCAGTAGGGTATTTTTGTGTGATATGGAAAAAAACAAAAAGCACAAACCACTACCAGGGGGATGGAAGGCAATTACTTCCAAGTACTGAAACCTTCTCCTTAGTATGCGTTTTCATCTCATTCTTTTCCCTATGCACCATCTCACACATTTCATTTTTTTTTCCCATCAGAAGAAATCAGAAGCTAATAGTGACACTGAAGCTGTACATACTAAAGTAAAGGCATGTTGTGTATAGTACAACTTTGAAGCAACAGACTTCGAAGTTGAGCGTCTACACAAACCCTACTTTGAAGTTAAACTTCTAAGTAGTGCACTACTCCACTCCTAGGAATGGAATAAGGACTTTCAAGATGGGCTCCCTTCTTTGAAGTTAATGTTGAAGTAAGGGAAAATGTGCGTAGACTCTCTGCTGGCTACTTCGAAGTTAGTTCCTAGTGTAGCCTCCCCAAAGAGTGGCTATGAATTAGCCAATACTAAAATATTCAGGTCTTGTTCCACTGTGGACAGGTGAAGCATCAGGAAGGCAGTGGGGCTGGAACAGTTTTTGGAGTGGGAGTGCTGAACAGCACCTCTGTTTATTCCCATCTCTGCCCCTCACTGCCCCCTACAGCTGCGGCTGGTAGCTGAATTGGACCCCAGGGCCAGCAGCAAAGCCTCAGGTGCAGGGAAAGTGGCTGAGTGGAATCCTAGGCCAGGACAGCCAGCAGCCAGGACTCCACGGTTGGCAGCCTGCATCCTACAGGAGGCTGAGTAGGACTTGAAATGGACCTAGGAGTGGCAGCAACACCATGCACAAATCCTGCAGGGTGCTGCAGCACCCCTGCACTTCCAATTCCTACTCCCTACTTGCAGGCTACATGAAATCACACAATGCTCAAGTGCTCTACAATGCCCACAAATGGATGGGATATGGC
This sequence comes from Carettochelys insculpta, assembly GCF_033958435.1. Classification (NCBI taxonomy): domain Eukaryota; kingdom Metazoa; phylum Chordata; order Testudines; family Carettochelyidae; genus Carettochelys; species Carettochelys insculpta. The sequence continues at coordinate 139,996,019 of NC_134139.1, read as the reverse complement.
TGGAATTTCAGATTGGAATATGTCCTTTCCTGCTGCCTTCAAGGGCGAGGGGAGAGAGGATATTAGGATTTAATTTTCAGTATTACATATATATTGCTATGTTCTTTTGGCTCCTCCTGAACCAACTAGATTTATATGGGTACTAAGCATTATTCCCAATATACCTCTCCAGTGCACCCTGCAATAGCTCTGGAGTCACTGATGTATGTGCTGTGACTGAATCTGAACAACGATACACATTCCACACAATGGATCTATAAAACTGAACGCAAAGTAAAAAGCCTTCGAAGAGGTGACTGCCACGCTTGGGGATTAATGAGAATGGCACTGGTGGTCTCAGGCTCATGAAATATAAATGTGCATGGAGCTTGGTTTATTAGGAGCTTTGAGGGTTTGATGGATGTATCTCTTGTCATTTTACACACAAAGGAGCTGCAGAGTAGTGGATACAAGTCAGGTTAGTGCAGTCTGCTGAGTCAATGACAGAAATAATTCTAGCCAGTGACTGTGATTTGCAAAGGACATTAGTAGCCAATACGGACATGAAAAGAGACTACTGCTGTAAAGCCTCCTGTTTTCGGAGAGTTAACATTAGATATTCCTAATGCTGCCCTTTGGAGTACCAAATTTGGGAGCTGTCCTTGGCTGGACAGTTGTGGAAGGTGCCATGCAGATTATTTTACCTTCACATTGCATTTTTCCCCTTCCAGATTTACATGGATCCCTTCTATTTTAACCTGCTGGGGAGCTTTCTTTCAAGGCTAGTCAATTAATTCCTTAAAAATATTACAGTGTGCATGCTGAGAGAAAGAAGGCACGGTAAAAGAACACTTTATTTCTAAAAAGATACAAATGAATAGTAATTTCCTTCAGCCACCAGAATACTGTAATTGCTCACCTCCTGCATCCTGCCTTTGATTTTCTCCTGAACCCAATTCATCTTTTGTTGGCTAATAGCCAGCATTTTTTCTTCAGGACAGCAGGCTGGCACAGATGGCCAACAGTTGCAAGTATTTCTCATTGCCATCAGTTAAGAAACATCCTAAGGTTAGATGTCTGGTTTCATCCCACCTAAGGTGCTGAATGCATTAACTTTCCAACATACCCAGCCTTTGGCAGTCTGAATCTCTCTCTCAGTCTGCATTTCTTCTTGGAAAGATTTACAATCCCAGGAGTGAGTCCGTGCAAATTACAGAAATAGAGGACAGGTTTTAGGGACTGGGCATCTTGGAAAAATGGCAGATTTTATAATGGACCCCAGGCTCTAAGAAAATGAAGGGATTTGATGTCAGTTCTCTCTTCTGAACGTTATTCTCCTAATAGTGAAAAACCAAAAACAAAAGAAAATGTAATTTCTTTCTGTCTCTTGGTAGTGCTTATTATCCTTAGAAATGGCCAGTTTACCACTCAGCATCAGCTGTGGATTACTCCTGACATTAAAATCCACTTCAGACAGTAGAGGCACTGGAAACCCCAAAAATCAAACAGATTCAAGGGAGGAAAGGGATACAGACAGAAAAGTTAACTGAGGAGGAGAAAATCATTCTCATAATGCTTGTGGTACCTGTTGGTCAGCCAGCTGGGAGACAAACTTCTCATGCCAGTTTCCTGAATCTAACACTTACACCTCAAAAGATGTCAAAGAGAATTCCATAGTGCTCCAGAAAGTTACCTAGTATTCTTAATGGATTTGTCTTCTTGGGTTCCTAAAATGTATTCCAAACTCTAGAATCTAAAAGCAAAGGCACAACTGAAAGTGGACGTCTGGATTCTAGCATTGGTTATTTTAGCTTGGGATTCTTATTTTGTAGTGACAGTTGTTTTTAAACACTTTCAGAGTTTAAACTGAAATCTCAATTTCCAGGAAGCAAAGAGAAATTCGATATATAATCAATGTTTTTCTTCTGTTTCGCTTTTGGCTTTTAGACAGGCACTAAATGCCTCTGCACTTTTATTGGCAAAGCAAAGCAGGTAATAACAGTGAATAAGAAACCTATTCTTAGAAGTACTGGCTCTTTCTCAAGTAAAGTACCACTATAGCATGAATGACTCAATCATCTCCTCAAGAGCTATAACTTGCTGCGATGAAGCAATGTTAATTGGATAATGGCATGCTGCCAGCTAATATTGGCATGACCTACAGTACCCTTGGCTGGCAGCCATGTATCTCTCTCTATCACACCTTTTTTTTTTTTTTTTTTTTTTTGTAATCTGGATGGGAAGCGGAAGCCATTAAAAATCTCCCAAGTGATATTTAACTTCTTATCATGAATTAAAAGCTTAATTAAGTGCCTTGTTAAAGGAAGGAAGACCAGTTTCTGTGATTAAATAAAACACAACAGTTATGGATATGGATCAAATTAATAAATTTAAAAACTTAAAATTTTCCAAGAAAAGAATTAATTTGATTCACATTTAACAAAAACTGCTAAGATAAGAACCCAACAGGGAACTACTGGAAATTAGGACAGGTAAAACATAAATACACTATTTCAAGTGAGGGAAAAACTTCTATAAAATTAAAAATTAATTCAGTAGACATGTTTCATAGTAATTCTACAGTGCAGCAAGTTATAGATTTAGTATAGGCTCATTTTTCTAAGCATTGTCTGTATGCAAATTAATTAATGGTGTTATCTGAAATCAATTTAATCAGACCAGTGTAAAAAAACGTTTGGACAGTATTGAGTTGATATAAAAATAGCCTATACTAATTTGGCTTAAGTTGATTTCAAAAAGGTTTAAATTAAACTAAAATAAGCTACTCTTTAACCAACATAAGAACATCCAACATAAGGATTTGCATGGGTTTAAAAACAATTTAAATTAAACCATTCCATTTTCTGTAACTAGGCAAGATATACTTAAAAAAACAAAAACAAAAATCATTTAAAATCAATCCAGCCTTTGTTTAAACTAGACAACCATTATACATTTGATATGAGTCCAGACATCCTAACTCCAACCTCGAAACAGAAAACAAACGTGAAACTTAGTATTCAAAGGCAGATTTATTAGTCCGGATATTTAAAAATAAGCTTCTGTTGAAAAATAAAAACAAAACAAAAAACAACTTAGCTCATCAGCCTTAAGTACTGATATGAGGTAAATGTGGCGGTAATGGCTTTTTTGCTTTTCTGCACACTAGTGCCACATTCGAGCCTTAACTGGACATTAATTCATATTTGCATCATTATATTCCTGTCAATTTAAAGCACAAAGAGAACCTAACACTTGATGCTTGTGTGTCTGGTTTAGAAATATTTGTTACTAGCAGATGTACCGGGCTTCACTTGGGTCCTTAACTGAAGGTTTTCTGCTTTTTCTCCCCCTGCTTTTGGCCCTACCACGCCTATCCTGAGGGGTTGGGGGCAGGTCTGCCTGTCCTGCAGGGGGGACTGGTTTGGGCTGCAGCCCCTCCGTCTGTAAACTGAGGGCCAAGTCTGAGCTGTGGCTCCGCCTCCACAGCCTGTTCTGGTGTCGGCGGCTGGTTTGGGCCAAAGCCCGCTGCTTGCCTCTAGGTTGGGGGACAACTTAGGGACACATCTCCGAACTCCCCCCCCCGTCCTCGGATGGGGGTGGTGATTTGGGCCATGGCTTCCAGCCCTGCCACCTGCCCCAGGCATGGGGTTTCCAGGGAAAGCCCCAGCTCCTGGCCCTAGCCTGAGATCGGGGGAGGGGCGGCACAGAATCCCAGCATGAGCTGAGGGGCTGAGCTTTGGCTGGGCTGCTCTCCCTGGTCCCAGCATGCGATTTGGGGCAGCGTGGGCCCATGGGGACCAGGGCTGGGCCATGGCAGTGGTTCCAAAGGGAAATAGATGGGGGGCCATAGAGGCTGGGCCCATGCCACAGCACTGGGCCCAGCTCTGGCCTGAGCTGTCCAGTGATCTGGAGGGGGCCAGGCTAGGTCTTGACCTGAGTTCTGGGTGAGCCGGGGATGCCTCTGAGGCGGATAGCACTGGGCCCAGCTCTGGGGTGAGCCACAGAGGCCAGGCTGGGCTGCAGGACTGGGCTCGGCCCTGGCCCTGGCCATAATTCCAGGGGTAGGTGGTGGGGGTAGGGATGAGAAGGGCGGTGAGAGACAGAGCTAGGCATGGCTGGGCCACAGGACCAGGCCTGACCCTGGGGAGAGCTGAGCCCTGACCCCAGCTCTGGAGCAGCATGGGGAGGCTGTGGCTGCGGGTCTTAGACCTGGCCCCAGCTGAAACAGAGGGAGGACGCTGGGGACATGGGTCTTTCCTCCAGCCTTGGCCATAGTGGTGGGGGAGGCCAGGCACAGGGTTGTGTCTGCAGCTCTTTCCCCCTGCTATGGCCTGCCTCCACCCTGCTGCCTCTTTGGCCAAGGCCATTGTGCCTGATCCTGGAAAGAGTGGCGGGGTGGGGCTGTGTTGGGTCACATTCCCTGGCCGCAGCACGAGCCACATGTTGGTGGCAGGGAGGCTGACTTGTGGGGGCAGGGAGCTTTGCAAAAGAGCAGCAGGGCTTCCCCTGTGGGGTCCAGGCCAGGGCACCTATTGATCTGAAGGCAGGCAGGGTTGAGAGCTCCGTATCCCCATGGCCACTGTTTTCCTGATGCTGCTGCCCTCAGTAGTCACTCTGCAGCATTGCTGTTTCCAACACTTGCTGCTCCCAGTGGTAAGTCTGATGTACTTCACCCCTCCTGTCAGTGCTCCTCTTTTCTTCATATTCTGGGAAATCCTGTGATTTCAGGCATTCCCCACTTTCCAGGAACAACCAAACCCTGACCTCGATCTAAGTTAGGATAAAAAGAAGCTTCATACCAAATTTTGTGGTTGTCACTCTTACAGTTTAAGAGGAGTTCTGGAACAAATGCAACAGACAGACAGGTACATTCTGTAACATATAGTAGATAGTATGAGTGCTTCTTACCATTTAGTGAGTTTTTGAGCAATCAGGGGTTTTGATGAAGGATAACATAGTGGTACCACAAGAACAAAAGTACTCCTGAGTTAAATTAGCCAATACCAGAACGCTAAAGCTACGTCTACACGTGCACGCTACATCGAAATAGCTTATTTCGATGTAGTGACATCGAAATAGGCTATTTCGATGAATAGCGTCTACACGTCCTCCAGGGCTGGCAATGTCGACGTTCAATGTCAACGTTGCGCAGCACCACATCGAAATAGGCGCTGCGAGGGAACGTCTACACGCCAAAGTAGCACACATCGAAATAAGGGTGCCAGGCACAGCTGCAGACAGGGTCACAAGACGGACTAGCGCTTCCGGGGCAACAGCTAGCCGCTCCCTTAAAGGGCCCCTCCCAGACACACGCAGCCTGCACAGCACGCGGTCTGCAGAGCCATAGGCACACACACCTCGAGCGACGCAGTCATGATGGACCCCCAGCAGCAGCAGCAGCAGCATTAGCAGCAGCAGCCGCCGCCAGAGGTCCACCCAGCCGCCCCTGCAGGAGCAGTGCTCGCCCTGCTCCATGCCATGCAGGAGGTAGCTGAGCACCTCCTTGCCACAGAGGAGGAGCTGCCCACAGGGGAGGAGGACGCAATCCCCAACCCTGCAGCACCCCGCCCGCCCCCGCCTCATACGCCACCGGCTGTGGAGCTACCCCACGAGCACTGACTGGTGGAAGCGGCTGGTGCTCGGAGAGTGGGACGACGACTGCTGGCTCAGGAACTTTCACACGAGCCGGCAGACATTTCTGGAGCTATGCCAGTGGCTCACCCCAGCACTCAGGCACCAGGACACCGCCATGCGGCATGCCCTCAGTGTGGAGAAATGGGTCGGCATCGCTGTCTGGAAGCTGGCCACTCCAGACAGCTACCGATCCCTGGGCCAGCAGTTTGGCGTTGGCAAGGCCACCATCGGGGCTGTCCTCATGGAGGTAAGAGGACCCACGGGGGAGGGGGAGGCAGCTCTGAGAGGGGGGCCCTGGCAGGGGAGGGCCACACACACCCTGCACACCCCTCATTGGTGCTCTCCCATGTGCTTCCCCTGCAGGTCGTCCGCGCCATCAACGCCATGCTCCTCCACAGGCTTGTGACGCTTGGGGACCCGGATGCCGCCATCGCGGGCTTTGCCACCCTGGGCTTCCCCAGTTGCTTCAGGGCTCTGGATGGGACTCACATCCCCACCCACGCCCTGGAGCACAGTGGAGGACACTACATAAACAGGAAGGGCTACCACTCAGTGGTCCTCCAGGCCTTGGTGGACAGCCGGGGCTGTTTCCTGGACATTTATGTGGGCTGGCCTGGCAGCACCCATGACGCCCGGGTTTTCCGGAACTCGGGCCTGTGCCGCCGGCTGGAGGCGGGGACCTACATCCCCCAGCAGGAGATCCCTGTGGAAGACACCACCATGCCCCTCTGTGTCATCGCAGATGCGGCATACCCCCTCCAGCCCTGGCTCATGCACCCGTACACGGGCCATCTGTCTGCCAGCCAGGAGCGCTTCAACCAGCGCCTGAACCACGCGCGCCAGGTGGTGGAGCGCTCATTTGGCCGCCTCAAAGGGCGCTGGAGGTGTCTCCTCACCCGCCTGGATGCGGGCCCCACCAACATCCCCCAGATTGTGGGTGTGTGCAGCACCCTACACAACCTGGTGGAGAGCAAGGGGGAGGCCTTCTTTCAGGGCTGGACTGTGGAGGCTGGCAGGGCCGATGTGCAGCCACCCGCTGCCCCCAGTCGCCAGGTGGACCCCAAAGGGACCTGGGTCCGGGAGGCCCTGCAGGCCCAGTTCGATGAGGCTGCGGGGTGAACGCTGGCAGGCCCCCCACTGCACCCCCCCATCCTCCACAACACTCCCTGCCCCTACGCCCACACCACAGAGCACCCAAGAGCACACCCTCCCAACCTTTTCTTATAAAAATAAAAGCAGACAGTTGTTTGTCAAATCAAACATCTTTTGAACTCTTATTATTAGGGAAATTCTAACTTATATGTGTATATATTATAAAAACAGGGATAACATGAAAGGGGAAGACAAGGAAGGGGAGAACTATTTACATGGGGGGGTAAGGATCAGCACTGGAAAACGGGGGTCACAAATACAAACTATTTACAGCAAAAAAATAACTTAAAAGTGGGGGCAATATATACAAGGGGGGGGCCACGTCCTGGGCTCCACGCCCCTACAGTCCAGCGCTGGGGGTGGGCGGCCAGGATCCCCGCCTCGGCCGCAGCCCTGGCCGGGGCTGGCTGGGGGCCGGGCGGACTGGGAGATACGGCTGGCGAGTGTCAGCTGGCCCCAGGTCCCCCTCGGCGGAATGGCCCTCGGTGGCGGTGCGACGGCAGGGCGGCCGGCGCAGTGGGTGGACCAGGCAGGGCGGGCGCAGCGGCGGCCGGTGTGGCATGGGGGGCCAGGTAGTCCGCAATGCCGTTGAAAGTCTGCATGTAGGCCCCCCATGCCTCCTGGCGCCAGGCCAGCGCCCGCTCCTGCAGGCGGAGGCAGCATTGCTCCACCCGCAGCCGCTGCTCGGCGACCTCCACCTGCCGGCGGTGGAGGTCCAGCAGCTGGGGGTCCGTCGCCGGTGGCTGCTGGTGCTGGGTCCGCCATCTTGCCCGCCAAGGGGCCAGTCGGTCCTCCGCCGAGGGGCTGGCCTGGAGTGACGGCCCCGGAGGGCTTTCCGGGACCACTGACGCCTCGCCGGCACTTTCTGGTCCTTCCGATGGTGCAGCTGCGGAACACAGGAGGGGGGGAAGAAGAGTGGAGACAGCCGTTAGTGTGGGCCCTGAGCCGTGGCCCTTGTCCCCCCATCCCTCTGCTGCAGGTTCCCCCATCCCCGTCCCCGGGAGATGCTGCTGTGATGGGGTTCAGGGGTCCCCCTGCATTGCACCCCGTCCGCTGGCAGGAGTGACTCTCACTCAGCAGGTATGACAGGAGAGGTTTATTAGGCAACAGATGCCCAGTTTCTCCCAGAAGCGACAGTACAGGAGTCAGAGCCGGTCCTTCCAACCCGTCCTGGGGAGAAGACCCCAAGGGGTGCCCCTCTGGGGTGTAGCTTTCCCCCTCCTCAGGCTGGCTGCCTTCTAGCTCTCCCTTCCCCTAGCCTCTAACTGCTGCCCCCGATTCAAACCCAGCTTGGCTCCTCTCTCCTCTTTGCTCAGGGCAGAGGTGTAACCTGCCAGTTGTAGCCCCAGGATCATCCTTAGCCACTGGGAGCTATTCAGCTTGTTGCTCTTATCTAGCCTGAGTCTCGCATTTGCACTCCCCTCACTCCATCACATGCTGCTGCTGCTGCTGCTGTTGGGTGTCCCACCCCCTCCCCCCGGGGGACCCTTGAGGTTCTGCTCCCCCCAGCCCCGGGGATGGGGCATGGCACTGTCATGCTGGGGGGGGGGGGCGGGGCAGGGGTTGATGGACTCTTCTGAGGGACATGGCACTGCTGTCCTTGGGGCCATGGTCATCTGGGCATGTGGAGGGCCCTGGTCATATCTATTACCCCTGCCCCTCAACCCCAGGGGTGTGCACCAGGGGGGATACATACCTGACGGTCCACTCCCACGGTCAGGGGACACCCGGTGGGCGGACGCCCGGCTGGAGCTCCGGGATGGCATCATTATTTGGAGCCCGATGTTGCTGGAGGAGGAGTCCCCCTCTTCCTCCTCCTGCTCCGGTGCCCCGGGGGGGGTCCCCGGGGTGCGGGGCTTGCCTCCGGGGCGGACTCTGGCTCCGGGGCCTGCTGGGGCTCCTCAGCCGAGGTGTCAAGCGTGGCCGGAGGGGAGGAGGTGTGCCGGGGGCCCAGGATGTCCCTGAGCTCCCTGAAAAAGGGGCAAGTGACAGGGGCGGCCCCAGATTGGCCGGCCGCATCCCGGGCCCGGGAGTAACCCTGCCGCAGCTCCTTCACTTTACTGCGGACATGATCCGGAGTGCAGGCAGGGTGACCCCGGGCGGCCAGGCCCTCGGCCAGCTGAGCGAACGCATCCGCGTTCCGCCTCTTGCTCCCCATTACCTGGAGCACCTCCTCCTTGCTCCAGAGCCCCAGCAGGTCCCGAAGCTCGGCCTCCGTCCAGGAGGGGCCCCGCTGTCGCTTCCCAGGGTGGTTGCTGGGCTGTGAGCCCTGGCTCCCCTTGGGAGGGGTCCCCTGGGGGCGCTGGGGGGGCTGCCGGGCAGCCATCGAGTCGCTGGGGGTGTGGGTGGCTGCGGGGGAGCGTGCAGGCTAGCCGCGTGTCACTGCTGCTGCCTGCACGCTCTCTCAGCTTCCTGCACAGGAAGGGAGGGGGTGGGGACCTTTAAGGGGCCGCTCCACGTGGCCACCATTGAGCTCAGGGGCTGGAGAGAGTGTCTCTCAACCCCTCAGCTGATGGCTGCCATGGAGGATCCCACAATTTCGATGTTGCGGGACGCGCAACGACTACATGTTCCCTACTTCGACGTTGAATGTCGAAGTAGGGAGCTATTTCCATCCCTTATGGGGTTAGTGGCTTTGACATCTCGCCGCCTAATGTTGATGTTAACTTCGAAATAGCGCCCAACACGTGCAGCTGTGACGGGCGCTATTTCGAAGTTGGTGCCGCTACTTCGAAGTAGCGTGCACGTGTAGATGCGGCTTAAGTGTCAAAAGAAAACCACTGAATTTGAAAAGTTTCTTAGCCTAGGCATTATTTAAAAAATGTTATTTCAATTTCAGTAGGTATAAAATAATTAATGTTGACACAATTTATCACTCTCCTATCATACATCAGAACACCTGTTGATCACGTGGCTTCATGTTCCTCTGACATTATGTGGGTAACATCTTTACTACTACTGCATGCCTGTATAAAGGAGCAAAAGAACATAGCAATCCCTGTGCACCAAGTGAGTTACTTGGCATAGTGTACTGCTACTACAAAGTAGTGGCAAGTGAAGTATTTTCTAACTCTGATGTGTCCAGGGATTGAAGTACAACACAGCCTCTCCTCATGGCAAAATCACAAATAAGCCTTGTACAGCTTTTATGTCAGATTGATGCATACTAGGCAATCACAATGGATAGGGAGCCAGCAGGTCTGATTTAATTGGAAACAGCAACAACAAAAGGTAAACTTTCCAGTGAGCTCTGTCTTTAACACCTCCTGTCCATTGCTATTAAGGCCATTCTGCACCCTTAATACCTATGCAATTATTTTTCAAAAGAATTTGTTCAGCACATTTTTTCAGCATGAATCATGTGGTTCGAGGCTGTTAAATATCACACTTGTGATGAACAGAAGGGAAAGGCAACAAGACAGAGAGAAATATTGGGAAAAGAAAAAGACAGTTACCTGTTCTCTAACTGGTGTTCTTCGAGATGTGTTGCTCATGTCCATTCCAAGTTGGGTGTGCATGGGCGCAGACCCAGTCACCATAAGCTTTTTGTCCTAGCTAGTAGCCATAGGGTTCGTACAGAGCTCCTTGGAGTGACGCTGATATGGCAACCAATATATGCACCGACCAACCGACTGATCCCCCCCGCCCCGGCTCAGTTCCTTCGTGCCAGCTACTTTGACAATGGGGAAGGTGGGAGGGTTTTGGAATGGATGTGAGCAACACATCTTGAAGAACACCAGTTACAAAACAGATAACTGTTCTTTCTTCTTCGAGTGATTGCTCATGTCCATTCCAAGTTGGGTGAATATGAGCCATTGCCTAAGAGGTGGGGTCGGAGCGCCAAACAGACTGCAGGACAGCCCTGCCCAACACCGCGTCTTCCTGTGCATGCTGCGTCAAAGCGTAATATGCTGTAAACGTACGAATTGAGGACCTGGTGGCCACTCTATAGATGTCCTGGACAGGCACCTGCGCCAAATATGCTACAGACGATGCCTGCACTCTCATGGAGTGTGCCCTAACTGGAGGGGGAGGAACCACCGTGAGCTTGGAACACTCCTTGATGCACATCACTATCTAGGAGGAAGTCTGTTGGGAGGACACCAGAAGGCCCTTCATCTTACCAGCAACTGCCACAAAGACTGGCTGCATTCTTCTAAAGGGCCTAGACCTATCCATATAGAAGGTCAGCACCCTTCTAACATCCAAGGTACGTAAATATTGCTCCCTCGGGGAGGCAGAGGGCCTTGGGTAAAATACCGGTAGGGAAATGTCTTGGTTAACATGAAACACAGGGACCACCTTCGGTAAAAACGCGGGGTGAGGTCTCAGCCTAACTTTATCTTTCTTCAACACTGTGTACAAGGGGTCCACTGAAAGTGCCCTCAAATTCAATACTCTCCTGGCTGAGGTGATTGCCACCAAAAACGCTGTTTTGTAACTCAGAAACAGCAGGGAGCAGGTAACCACGTGTTCAAAGGGGGCTCCCATAAGCTTGGCTAACACCAAATTGAGATCCCATGGGGGCAGTGGTGCCCAAACTTGGGGCGTGATCCTTTCTAAACCTTTCAGAAACCTTTTGACTACAGGGTCTGAAAATACAGAAAATGTTCAATGACCTGGGTGAAGGGCTGAGACAGTAGCTAAGTACACCCCAACCAAGGAGACAGACAAGCCCTCCTGTACCAGACCCCATAGGTAATCTAAAATCAATGGGATGGGGGCTTGCGAGGGAGATAGCCTTCTGTGAGACACCCACATCGAAAACCTTTTCCACTTAGCCAAATAAGTCACCCTTGTGGAGGGTTTTCTACTATTTAACAATACTTCTTTTGTAGGATCCAAACAGGCCAGCCCCCAGTCCCTCAGTCACGGAGCATCCACACTGAGGTGCAGCAACTGGAGATTGGGATGTTGCTCTCCCTTCTCTTTCTGTGTCAGCAGGTCCGGCCAGATCGGCAACATCACTGGCTTGCAGATCAACAGGTGCAGGATGGTCGAGTATGAGTGCTGACGGGCCCATGCCGGTGCCACCAAGATGATCAATGCCCCTTCTGAGCGAATCTTGAGGAGGACTCTGTGAACTAGCGGAATCAGAGGAAACGCATACAGCAGCCTGCCCAACCAGGGAACACTGAAGGCGCCTGCCCAGGACCCCAGGCTCTGATGGTGGTAGGAGCAAAATGTCCTGCATTTTGCATGGAGGTGAACAGGTCCACCTGGGGATAACCCCCACTTCTCCAAAACAGAATGAACCATCTCCGGGTGGAGAGAACACTCGTGATCCATAAAGGACCTGCTGAGTTGGTCTGCCAGTGAATTGTGCACACCTGGCAGGTAAAGAGCCTGCAGCATGATGTTGTGCTGGATGCAGAAATCCCAGAGCATCATGGCCTCGTGATACAGGGGAGAGGAGTGTGCACCCCCCACCCCCATTTGTTGATATAGTACATTGCTGTCCTGTTGTCTGTACTAACTGACATGCAATGTCCCGTCACATTGGCCTTGAAAGTCACACATGATAGTCTGATGGCCCTGAGCTCCCTCACATTTATGTGGAGCTAAAGGTCCTACACACACTCCAAACAGCCTAGGCTCGTAGCTGACCCAGGTGTGCTACTCACCTCCGGCCCGAAGTGTCCGTTACTAGGGAAAGTGAGGGTTGCTGAGAGGCAAAGGGGACTCCAGTAAGGACGACCTCACCGTCCAACCACCAGCGCAGGGTCGACAAAGTCCATGTTGGCACCGTAGCCACCAAATCTAAACTGTCTCTTACAGGGCGATACACTGATGACAGCCATAGCTATAGAGGGAGCATCCTTAACCTGGCGTGCTGTACCTCGAAGGTGCACACTGCCATGTGACCCAGCAAACGCAGGCAGCACCTGGCTTTCATGATGGGAAGTGCCAGGATGTCTTGGATGATGGCCCCCACGGACCTGAACCTGTTGTCCGGCAGGAACGCCCTGGCACACTTGGCATCCAGTCATGCCCGTACAAAATCTATTGACTGAGATGGGATCAACACCGACTTTGCCTCGTTGATCAAGACACTGAGGCTTACAAAGGGTTTGAGGGGTCAGCTGTACACGCTGAACCACCTGCTCCCTGGAATGACCCTTGACTAGCCAGTCGTCCAGGTACAGGAACAGCTGCACCCCCTGCCTGAGTACGTGCACTGCTACTACTACCATGTATTTAGTGAAGACCCTTGGGTCCGCAGACAGACCGAAAGGCAGGACTGTGAACTGATAATAGTTCCCATCTGCCATGAACCTACAAACGTACTGTGAGAAGGGTAGACTGAAATACGGAAATATGCGTCCTGTAAGTAGAGAGCTGCAAACCAATCACCCCCCTGCCAGCTCCAGCACTGGGGGTCTGAGACCCAGGGACATCATACAAAATTTTTTCTTCTTCATGAACTCATTGAGCCCTCTTAGGTCCATGATGGGTCTCAAGCCCCACTTTGGTTTTGGAATTAGGAAATACTGGGAATGAAACCCCTGTCCCCTGAACCTGGGAGGAACTTCTTCTATAGCTCCAGAACCCAGGAGGGACTGCAATTCCTGTTGTAACAGGATCTTGTGAGAGGGGTCACACAGGGAAGGGGGTTGGCAAGGCAGGGTAAGAAGAGAAGTGAATAGCGTTTCCCCTCTCTTCTGTATGCTGGACCCATTGGTCTGTGGTGATGTTGCATCACGTGTTGTAAAAGAGGGATAAGCGAAATGAAAAAAGTGCAGATGCTGGAGTGGGTGAGATCGACTCGATACTCCCGACTGTGCCATCAAAACTGAGGCATGAGCCCCTGTGGGCCCCTTTGGTGGTCTAGAGGTTGTTGGCCTAAACAGCACCTGACTGTCCTGTTCTGCCTTCTACTGCCGTCCCTTTGTGGCTGTGGAAACTGTCTTTGCTGAGGACGGGGGTTAAAATCCCTGCATTGGTTGGCAGGTGTATGCAGGCCCAAGGAGTGGAAGGTGGCCATAGAGTCTTTCACACTATACAGTCTTTCATCTCTCTTACCTCAAAATAGGGTAGGATCATCAAAGGGGAGGTCCTGGATCATCTGTTGGACCTCATGAGGCAGGCCAGAAACCTGCACCCAAGACCCTCTGTACATTGCCACTTCGGAGGCTGTAACCCTCATGGCAGTGTCTGCAGCATCCAATGCTACTTGCAGGGCTGCACTTGAAATCAGTTTGTTCTCCTCCACCACAGCTATGAAGTCCTGTTTAGCTTCGTGTGGCACCATCTCAGAGAATGTAGACAGGGCGCTGACTGTATTATAAGCATACCTGTTAACCAGAGCCTGCTGGTTAGCAATTCTTAATTGCAACCCCCTAGCTGAATAGACCTTCCTCCTATAGAGGTCCAAGCGTTTAGCTTCTCTATTTTTCTGGGAGGGACCCTGGAACCCTTGGTGCTCTCTATGGTTCGCAGCGTACACTACCAAGGAGTCAGGTGGGGGCTGCGTGAACAAATGCTCGTTGCCCTGGGATGGGACAAAGTACTGTCTCTTATTCCTATGGGCCTTAGGAAGGGCAGAAGCAGAGGTCTGCCAAATGGCTTTAGCTATAGTGGCAATTGTTTTGATTATGGGCAGAACCACCCTGGCAGGGCCTGTGGAGGACAAAATGTCTGTGATGGGGGTCCATTTCACCCCAGACATCCTCCATTTCAACCTGCATGTTTTGGGCCACTCTCCTAAGGAGCTGTTGAAATGCCCTGCCATCCTCCAGTGCAGGTGAGGCTGATGAGCCTGCCACTGCCTCATCCAGAGAGGAAAAAGATGATAGGCCTTGTGCCTCCTTTGGAGGGGAAGGGCAGTACTGACCTGTTCAGACACTTGGCCCCTCATGGAAATTATGGGCAAACTGGGGGGGTAACACAGGCATAGGCACCTGGTGGCCAGAAAACCCCACCACAGGTGGCACAAATGATGCCGTTACCGCTCCCTGCTTTTGAGTCGTTGCCGGTACCTCAGCTGGTGCCTGCCCCATCGGCACCAGAGGTACAATTACAGATGATGCCGGCACCAAAGAGGTTCAGTCCCACTGCAACAGAGCTGGTGACGCTGCTGAGGTTGACGCTGACCAAGTAGAAGCAAGCGGCTCCAAGATGACTGCCACTTTCTGTCTTTGTTCTGATGGTGGGGCACCCAATGACGCCAACGGTGCCAAGCGCAGGATCAGCAGGGTCCCCGGCACCATTAAAGGCCCTCCAACGGCCTGGCCCTGTGTCTTGTGAAATGCCTGTGGGGTCCAGAAGGCTCACTGCTGAGTCTCCTGCGAAGCCGGGTGACAACCTGTATAGTCTGAGCAACGACTACGGTGGCTGCAGTGGCTATGGTGCAATCTTCTAGAACGAGTAAAAGGAGTTCGACTTCAATGCCAATTCAGAAGCAGATGACCACGGTGGGGCTAATGGAGTCGGCGCTGCTATCATGTGTGCCGAGGACAGTTCTGGTGCTGGAGTATAGGGCACATGAAACTCACCCACAGTCTGCTGGGTTGGCATGGGTGTGCTCAGCACCGAACATGGTGTCAGTGCTGGTGTCAACATGAGCACAGGTGTTGGTGCCAGTGTTATGTCCATGAGCCCTGACTGCTCTATTTCAGTGCTGCGGTGCCTGTCCTCCATAGATGGAGAAGGACCTGGCACCATCATCTGCAGAAGTTCTTGTACCCCTAGAAATGCCTCTGGTGTTGAGGCAAGTACAGCGCCTGTGGGCTCCTGCTCCACACTGGCTCCAAAGGATGTGCCTCCTGCCCTTCGGCAGTGTGTGCTGGAGCCTAGGACTTGAGGCTGCCCGGCTGTGACTTCAGTGAGTGATGTCTCTCGGGCCTCTTCCTCTTCACTGGCACAGGAGACTGACCCCTATGGCACCAAGACAGCGATGGTTCCTGCGCCTCCTCTCGGTGCAGGGAGTCCTTAGGTTGATGGCGTCAGTGCACTTTGCACCGAGGAGGCTCTGCTCTTCGCTCCTGCTGAAGACTCTTGAGGCTTAAGAGCTGCCTCCAATAAAAAGACTTTAAGTCCAGAACTTTGGAAGATAGTGCCCAACACCTTAAAGGCCTTACAAATTGCACAGCGATCATACAAGTGTCCTTCCCCCAGGCAAACTGAACAGGCTGAATGAGGGTCACATTTGGGCACACGTTTGCTGCATTTTGAACACGTCTTAAAGTCTGGGGAGCCAGGCATTCCCCAGCGCAGAGGGGATGGAAAGCTCCGTCTGGGCTATTAGTTAAAACACTAACTATCAAGTACTAAAACTATTTACACTTTTTCAGGAACTATTTACATTACAATAGGCTACTTGCTAAAGGATCAAGCAGAGAAAGCAAGAGCTCCAAGGACTGGCAGCACTGCAAGAAGGAACCGAGCGGAGGGGGTTTTGGGCGGTGCATATATTGGTCACTATATCAGCATCACTCCAGGGGTGCCGCACTGACCCTATGGCTACTGGCTAGGAGAAGAAGCTTCCGGCAGCGGGGTGTGCACCCATGCATACCCAGCTTGGAATGGACACGAGCAATTACTCAAAGAAGAAAAAGGAGTACCAAAAAAATACTTGCTGCTGAAAAGGAGAGGGTGGCAACGAGACCCAAAATAATGTCACAATTCATAAGATTTTTAAACAATATCCCATTTTCTGAGAGCCAAAGAGCCCTTTTTAAATTTCCTGTCTATAAAACCAGAAGAATATCAGGGTCCAGATAATGTACTGAATGGTGCTATAGTCATGAAACGACCTCTGTTTGGGTACTACTCTTTCAGCAGTGGTCAGAAAAGGAAGCTCAGACATTTTAAAGCTTTGCTATAGTAACTGGTTTGAAACGCTGGCTGCTTTTTATTCCAGCAGAGATGGGTCTGTGAATATGTTCATTCTGTAACTCTCAAGGGGCATCCAACAATTCTTAACCAACCAAAACAGAAAAATCATAGCAACAGTCCTGCAGAGTCAGATCCTAGAGTCTGCACTTCATGAGTACACCATTACTGCCACGTAAGAGGGGACTGTTTTTATAAATAGATGAATAATAACATACTGTACCTCCTCTGGCAGGCTGACAATCAGGTCATTTTCCGTCTGCCCAACCAGTGCCTGCAAGAAGTATTCACTGCAAGCAGCCAGCACAGCCCGGTGCGCTCGAAACTCTTTCCCCTCCACAATCAAAGTCACATCACAGAGAATATCCTGCTTCCGCTGGTCATTTAGGCACAGGAGGATATTGGTACAATGGACTGTTGACTCATACACATACATGGGGGATTCAGTTTTCTCATCCACAGACATTCCGTTCACACCCTAAAATACAAAGAACAATAATAAGGAGAGATATTGCTGAACAGTTATTCCAGCAATCATAATTTTCACAGAGAGAAGGCGGTACCACCGTAATTCACATCTTGCAAGATCTAGGCAGAAAACTGCAGAATTACTGATCAACACATTAATTCTTAGTTTGAACAAAGAACTCAGGAAAGTTATCTGGAAACATGTTTACGTGACAAATCTTTATTCCACCCCTCTTAATAGACTCCTCACGGCCCCACTGCTCCAATATAAAATCAAACTAGACTTCAGACTAACCCACAAAATGCCTACAAATAAGAGACATCAATACGTACTTTTAAAAATTTATGAGCAATTACATGTAAAACCTTGGAAAATTATAGCAAAAATGAATAAATATTGGGTCATCCACAGAGGCTTCATTTACACTGCAGCCCTATTTTGAAATAAGCTATTTTGGAATAGCTATTCCAAAACAGCTTATTTTGAAAAAACACAACTATGTGTAAAAATGCATTTTGAAATATCAACCAGCTATTTTGAAACAGAATGTCAGACATGTTGCCTATTTCGAAGTAGTGCCATTGGAGCTCATTATAGCTTATTTCAAAATAGTGCTATTCTGTATCTTAGCAGTGCCTATTTTGAAATAGCTATTTTGCAATAAGCGTTATTCCACCTGCAATGAGGTTTACTGATTTCGAAATAATGCACCTGCTATTTCAATATTTTATTCAATATTTTATTTTAGTCTGTATGTATTGTAGATGATCACAAAGTCACTTTGAAATAATGGCTATGATTTCAAAATAACCCTGTAGTGCAGATGTATCTGCAGAGAGCAGGTTTTGACCCTTACACTTCTGTTGTTGTGTAGTGGCAAGAAGTTTGACATTTAAGTGGAGATATGTATTTTCGGGTGGACAGCACTTTTTACATTGAAAATCCTGGCATAACTGAGAAGGAGCTGGGAACTATACTTGACAAAGAGAATCCACCTAGCTATGATCATCTCATTTGGTATTGTTTCAATAACTAGATGTGTGTGTGTGTGTGTGTGTGTGTGTGTGTTTAGAGAATTTAGAATCTGTTTATTCCCAGGAGTGGCTGAAGCAATGCAAATGAATTGATTAAGACATTTATGGAAAAATGAAAAGTAGCTTCTATTTCTTATCTTTCTAAATTAAGAATCCTATATATGATTGAAGATACACATCACATCTCCTAGAATTGGAATGGACCTTGGGAGGTCATCTAGTCCAATCCCCTGCCCTCTTGGCAGGACCAAGCACCATCCCTGACACCTATCTGCCCCAATCCCTAAATGGCCTCCTCAAAGACTGAGCTCACAAGTCTGGGTTTAGTAGGCCTATGCTCAAACCACTGAGCTATCCCCCTCCCCGTAGGCTAGCCAACGTCCTGGCCTCCCAAGTTCATATGTGGAAGAACTCTGAGCCTGGACAAAGCCCACTGAAGATGAGGTATCTGGGTGCAGAAGAGTTTGCCCTTGCCTGGAAACCATGTGGTAAATAGCTTCTTTTTGCTGGCTGTGCATTTGTATGATGCACAAGATTTACTACAAGACTGTAAACTGGGGGACTCCTTATCTGGTCCTGATGTAAAACACTTCATATGCTTGAACGATCAGTGTTTTTCTTCACTTCAGGAACCCCATGTGCACCTGAAAAATTAAAACAACTTACTCCCCACCCTTCTATATCTTTACAGAGAGTTCTGTTTAGCACTGAAGTCAATCTTATTGTTTGCTTTGCTTTCTCATTCAAATTTCTAAGGCTAGTAAAGCAATGGAAACCTATTCCATAGTATATTAAGGCTCAGCAGGCAAAATTCAATTTTTATTTTTTGATAATTTCAACAGATAATATTGATGCTTGTTTTTAAACTTTTTTTTTTTTAAAAGATTACCAATTTAAATTCCCATAGCAGTAGAAAGTTGGGATGAGGTCCAGATAATAATTATTTACTGACATTAGACACAGAAATTCAAGAAGTTAAAGCTTTATAACCAATACAAAACAGTGTCAACATCACATACCAAAATATACAAAGTAAATATCCTTAAACAGAACTCAAAGTTCTTGGGAAGCATTTCTTTTTTTACTTCACTTGTATCTAAATTTTGATAATCACGGATGGAAACTCTGTTGCTGTTGTTGGTTTGTGTGCATACAGTGAAAGCAATGTTTAAAAACAACAAAATCTAATCCTTCCAAGCCTGCCTACCCATCAAGGATGATTCCATCATTACAGGTAATGGTTACAAAACCAATTTGTTTTGATATGATATAGTTTACCTAAAAATACCTAAAACTACTGTAGGAAACTGATGCAAAATTCCTCCTTTGTTAAAAACATGTATTTTGGAAGATTTTTTACTTTCATAATTTTAGCTTTATGGATACTTGTACTTGTAAACCCAATGCAGTGCTATTCCTGTTGCTCCTGATTGAAACTTAGATTTATTTCCTAAAAATCATCATCATGCAGAATGGTCCTATGTATTCAAAATTCTAGCAGGAAAAGGCTTCAGATGGAGTTGCTTTCTGCATGTAAATACACACCTTTTCAATCAAGGAATACTCACCAAACAACTCATTTTAGACATTCCTAAGATTCCAAATCCAGAAGAGGAGATGATTGTGATAATCTACGCTGATCTCCTGAATAACTGGCTAGAGAAGTTCCACAAAGTAATTCCTAAAGCACACCCATAGGTGATACTCTGAATAGGGAGAGTACAGGTTGCACCTCTCAAATCTCGTACTCTTTCATATGGCAACATCTGTGGTCCAGCAGGATCATGAATGTTCCAGGACTAGAGAGTACTGGACTGGGGCTGGGGCCAATGTAGGAGCCCTGCCTGCCCCACAGCAGTGGGGCTGGGAGCTGCAGTCCCCACCTGCACCATTGCAGTGCGGGGGCTAAAGTCCCTGCCTGCCCCTCAGCAGCATGGATGGGAGTCTGAGCTCCCCCTTGCCCTGCCAGATCCCTCAACTGGGGTGTGGGGACTGTGGCCAGAACTCTCAGTGGAGACACATGGGCCTACAGCAGGGGTTGGAGCTCTTGACAGCACAGCCATGGCTGGGCCAGAGCCTGCAGCTGATGGCAGTGGATGGGAGCCAGGGCCAGTGGCAGGGGTCTGCAGCAGCCAGCACTGAGGCCAGAGGAAGGGGAGCTGGAACTGGGACAGAGGTGGACTGGGTGGCTGGAGGCAGAGGACCTCCCCTGGCCTGGCAATCCCCTTGTTTGGGACCAGTCAGGTCTCAACAGTGGCCATCATGGGAAGTTCAACTTGAAGCAATGGATTAATAAAAATGAATTGTTAGACTTCTGTAAAACAGAAAAACCACGGCTAATGTCTTGTTTCAATATAGACATCCAGATTGCTTACTCTGGCACACCAGAACTACTATGGGAATTCCCAAGGAAATGGTTATAAATATTTTACATGTATTGAAGAAGGCTAACATTTTCAACAGTAGGTGCCTAAGGTTAAACTCCAGAATAAGTGGCTTGATTTTCAGAAGTGCCAAATACCAGTCATCTACCTCTCATTGGATTGTGTCTTTTCATAAGTAAGCACCTTGACCAGTTTTTTTGCAGTTTTACTTTTTGTGACTGTGAAAAGTTATGATTATAACTTCTTCTCTTCGGCTACATCTACACTAGCCCAAATCTTCGAGATGGCCATGCAGATGGCCATTTTGAAGATTACTAATGAGGCGCTGAAATACATATTCAGCGCCTCATTAGCATGCCGCCAGCTGCGGCACTTCAAAATTGCCATGTCTCGCTGCCATGCAACTCATCCAGATGGGGCTCCTTTTCGAAAGGACCCCAGGAACTTTGAAATCCCCTTACTCCTATCTGCTGTTATGTATTTTGCATGGCCATTTCGAAGATTTGGGCTAGTGCAGACATGGCCTTGAAGCAAAGTTACTGATCAGAAATGGCTGCAATCACTTTATTAGGATTATGGCAAATGTAAAAGAGAAAATGATACTCAGCCCACACACAGCTTTCTTAGACATTAATGAAAATGCAAAATAGTGTTTTAAGTGGTTACTCCTGAGTAGTGTGAAAGTGAGATTTTACAAGAAAAATCTAGTGGGAAAATCTGAAAGCTGCAAATGACAAATGAATAATGCATGTTTTTCAGGCCAATCTCATGTCTGTAATGTCTGAGATGATTCTGAAACAGTACAAGAAACCTGAAACCTGGCATACAATAAAAGTAATCCATTATATTTTCAGTATTTTGTTTTTTTAAAAAAATACTTTGCCTGAAGTTGCAATCCACTTAAGTACAGTAATACCACAATAAGCAACAGTGAATTCTTTGCTAACCAGTTAGTAATTTCTTTAACTATTGCTCTTATGATTTTTTATTGTAAAAAACAAAGCTAGAGAACTGGTGAGAACATCACCATATGTTTCTCCACTACTTACTCAGCAAGCCTTTAACTGATAGAAAAAGTGTACGCCTACAGAGATCTCTGATTTGAATGTGACCTACACTGTATGTCACCAGCCATTTCCATTTCAGCTAGTGGACAGTAAGTGCACCATATGAAATTATCTGGTTGTCTATGCATGGTTTCTTGTATATCAGACAGTTATTTGTTGGAATGTGCTATAGCAGTGGAAGTGGAGGGTCCAGGCATCCTTTCTATACCAAACCACCATATCGCAGAGAGGAGGTGGAAAAGGCTCTTGTTAACTGAAGTTCTGTGTGAGGGCATCATCTGTGCCATATGAAGACAAAGATGACTCTACTCAATTATATGCAAGTATTAGATCAGGGATATGAGAGTGAGACAAAGGCTGCGTCTACACTACGAGATAAAATGGATGTTATTAAAATCGATTCTTAACGCTGAGTTTTAGCCATTTGATTTTGAGCATCTTCTCCTTCCCACAGGCTCCCCACAAAATCAACTTACTGCTGCCACATACCAGTAGCTTAAATCGAGCTTAAATTGAGTGCTGCTGCAGTGTATTGTGAGAACCTATTCCACAGTTCCCCAAGCCCCTTTACATTCTGGCCCCACAAGTAGATGTGGGTATATGACGCCATCTTCACACATTTCATTCCTCTTTTTCCCCCTACCATGTTAAGTATGTTAAAGTAGGCATGGGTGCTACACTGAAACAGCATGCCTAGACTTTATTGTGGGCTTAGATATTGATTTACGCCTCCTGGAAAAGCGGATTCTAAGTAGGCATGTGTGCTACACTGAAACTCAAATGAATCATCAGCAATGGCTTGGAGTGGCTAAAAGGTAGTAGACTTTTGACAGCCACGAAAATTGTGACTGCCAATGCAGGCCCTTTAAAGGACCTTGAATCTGGATTTAGGCCACCTGCAAAAGAAGACCCTTATGCTTAAGTAGACACGGTTGTTACGCTGAAACTCGAATGAATCATCAGTAATTGACCAGTGCGGCTAAAAGACGGTACACTGTTGACAGCCACAAAAATTGTGACTGCCCACGGAGGGCATTTCAGGACACTCAATCTGGATTTAGGCCACCTGGGAAAGGAGACCCTTAAGTCTAAGTACACATGGTTGCTACACAAACTCAAATGATTCATCAGGCTAAAAGACCTCAGACTACAGCCAGGTTTGCACCTTAGGACAAGAATATTTCCCACTGCAAGCCTTACTTCGACAACTGTGGTAACTGTATAGCAAATATATTGCCGTCATTGAGACATGTATGGCTTTGGGCTGCTAAAAGAGCCCCGGTTACAGCCAGGCCCCTGAAAATCATGACCACCAAGGGAGACATCCCCCAGGCAGCTACAAGACCCCTGGCCACAGTCAATCTCCCAAAATTGTGCCCGCTGAGGGAGACATCCCCCAGGCAGCTACAAGACCCCCAGCTACAGCCAGGCCCCGAAAATCATGACTCTTGAGGGAGACATTTCCTGGTCAGCTACAAGACTCCTGGGTACAGCCAGCCCCCAAAAACTGTGACTGCCGAAGGAGACATTCCCCCAGGTGGCTACAAGACCCCCCGCTACAGCCAGGCCCCCAAAATTGTGACCACTGAGGGCGATGTCCCGCAGGTGGCTACAAGATCTCCGGCTGCAGTCAGCCCCTGAAAATCATGACTGCCAAGGGAGACATCCCCTGGGCAGCTACAAGACCCCCCAGCCACAGCCAGGCCCTGAAAATCATGACCACCAAGGAAGACGTCCCCTGGGCAGCTACAAGATCTCTGACCACAGCCAGTCCCTGAAAATTGTGACCCTCACATCATGCAATCTGCCTGGCACCTTGCACAGCACATATTTTTATTGGTTTGGGGTCAAGCCACATGATGCGGCCGGGCATGGGAATGTTCCAGACTGTGTGGTGCCTCCAGGAGGAGGGAAGGGAGGGGATGTGGGGGTCAGGACAACATGTAAACGACTGAAAAGAAGTTTCTCATACTACCAGACAAGCACGACTCCCACGCACAGCCTAGCTGACACATGGTATGGGGGGAGCCAGCAGCTGGAGCCAGGCTGCACAGAAAAAAAGGCAGCTAGTAGGGTTATGCACAGAAGCAGGGACCCCCACAACTGAGCTCCCAGCAAAGAAAAAGGAAGATTTTTCAGCCTCTCATGATGCTACAGCCACAGCTTGCAGGTGTTGAATTCTAACAGTCTTGTTCCTTATTCCTCCACACTAGAGAGCAGTGGAGATGTAAGAGGCCAGAGCAGAGAACTGTGGTGCATTGTGGGGCATTGTACAGGACATCTGTGGAGGCTAATGAATTCGATTTAAAGACATGCCACATCCTCACTACCCTTAATTCAGAATTTGAAATTTGAATTGAACACTACACCCATAGGGTTACTATGATTTTAGGATTTCAATATCATGTCCATTTTAGTGGTCCATGAACCGAGCTAATAGAAGTTGAAGTGAGGACAGGCACCGGGAAAAATTGGACTAACTGACGTAAAATTGATTTTATCTTGTAGTGTAGACATAGACAAAGACATTCTAAACAATTCTGCTGGAATATGCCAGAGAAGATTTATCTGGTGTCAGTTTGACAACAGTATTCAATTTTAGCTCAAAAGCCAGAAAGTCAAACTATGTAATTTACTAGTAAGTACCACAGCACCAGATCCAGGACAAAATGAATGACATAAAATGCTCAGAAACACCTATGGACTTTGCATGAAGCCCTGTACAAAAAGTTCCACCTAGTTTTTTCTAGCTCAAGCTACAAGTCCGATCACAAAGTGCAGTATTTTTAGCTCCTTTTTATAAATTCCATTTTCTAATTTTTCAAATACTAATTGCCAAGAATAAGGGCCTTAGGAATAACTACAAAAAGAGCTGTTTGAACACAAGAATCCCAGGTCAGACTGTTAGAAAGATGGCACAGAGGAAGTGCACATAAACTGCGTGACAACATTTCCTCTCCAGCAGGACGCGGATAGGGTTCTGAGCTTTTTTGCTGTGACATTGGCTGAAAAAGATACCAATGGGGATTCACATGAAAATGGCTATTTCAAATTCTAGTCAAGAAATAGCAAAAACTCCACTCAGGACTAAAAATCCGATACATCTCTGAAGAGGGAAAATATTTTTGTCTAAGACAATATGCAACATGTTGCTAATCTGGAAATGAGAAAAACTAGTTTCATCCACTGACTTTCTCCTGAATATTGTGCTTTACGACGATTACTTGCTCAATAAAAATAGAAGTCTGGCTTTAGAGGAAGCCTAATAAAGTCTGATGCATCAGTTAGCAAGTTCCTTAGAGCTGTGGAAAATGACCAGCATTAAAATCTATTAGTGAGAGCTCTTAACTATTTACATTCCCAGAACAACAAAGGGATCATTTACAATCAATATAGCCATTTATATCTTTGCTGCCTTCCTTTACAAGAAACTATTGAAAAGCTTAATGATTAATTCAGCAGTTTTGAGAGCTCACTAACAGTAGATTACACACAAAGATCTCTTCAGTGAACTCATTATTTAATTAATAAATGTTGAACACCAAACAGTTCGTAGTCATCTGAAACTCCCAAGTATTGTGTGAGTTTTTAACCAATTAGTTATCAATTACAATATCATAAAGCCTTAGCATAAAATAGAAATAATGAAATTTAATTATACATTATTCTTCTTAGTTGCCACAAATGCTATACAAGACTGATTTGGATTAATAATTCATACAGCAATACAGTATCAGGAAAGATAATTATACAGTGCCACAATTCTCACACTGATTTTTTGTAATTACAGATTACAACCACGTTAGCTATTTTAAAAGGCTAGAGAGCAGGAATAATTTGCTATGTCATCCTCAGATACATAATAATGTCTTTTTCTTTTAGCACCAAAGATTATTGAAAATGTAACAATGGACCCATCAAGACTACACGGGCCTGCCAAATACACTGTGCCTGGGTCCCGGATCATTTGTAACCGATCATTTGTAACTTCATGATTAGCTTCTTATATTCCTTAAATAACATGTGTTTCAAAGCATAAAGTACACTCCCAAGTGGGAAAAAATGCAAAACAACAAAATACTCTTCAGTAATTAGAAATAAGGCACTAGAAGACAATGAACAGAAGCAAAGTCTTTATATCCAGTATCACTATTGCCTTAACAAGTGGAACAGTAGAGCTGGGTGGGAGTAAATGTTTATTCATTGAAACCATTTCACAGGTCTGGGAGGCGATTTCTTCAGAGATTTCAGGCCACTCACTGGCCTCCTGGTTAGTCTGGCGTGAATCTCTCTCTTTCACCAAACACTGAAAAAGTCATGATTTGGCTGCACTGAGGAATGAAAACTAATTTCAAAACCTCAAATTGTTTTGTGAAATATAATTCTTGTTTTTTGGCCAGGCCTACTGAACAACACACCTGGAAGCTGTCCAATCCCACTACTAGGGCAGCTTATATAATGAGACCTGTCAAGCTCCTCCAGGCTTCTTGTACTTACTGAGAACAATGAAAATTCATTCCTAGCTTTTGGGTAGATGGGGATTTATCAATATGCATAGAATTTTGGAAGCCTACTTATTGTTCAGTTGTGCATAAATACAACAGATGAATATTAGCTATTGAAAGTAAATAAGTTCCAGTGCAAAAGCCGATGGTAAACTCCTTGAGGGCAGGATTAGATTTTAGTGTGCATAGTATATAGTATAGTGCCTAGCACAGTGCGACCTTAATACTTGATAGAGGTCTTCAGGTGCGGGTGCAATATAAATACAATAAAATACGCCAAGAGAATAGCAAGCATATATAGATCATAGTTATTACAGCTTTAATACTATGCTCATAACCCTGAGGATGTCTTCCGTTTTTGGAAAAATCCCTATTTTTGATTCATTCTATTGAACACAAGATTAAACGTACAAACATCCATGATCTGAAAAAGAAGGCAGTGCCTCATTTTACACATATAACTGTAATCTGGCTGGATGACACTGCAAGACTGGTTTTAGCCCAGTTTGAAATCGCTGGATCTCTGGTTCAGCATAAACAGAGAGAGACTGTGCTATTTGCAAACAATGGAGGAAGCACAGCAGGCCTGGTGCCAAGAATCTAGATTTAAATATATCTTGTGTGTATCAAAAAGGAAATACAGAGGGGAAAATCTCGTGAACATCTGAGACGTCTGTATACTAATGCCGGAAGTATGGGGAATAAACAGAAAGAATGGGAAATACTTCTTAATAGTCATGATTATGGCATAATTGGCATCAGAGATTTGGGGGATAATTCACATGAATGGAATACTGGTACAGAAGGATTCAGCTTGTTCAGAAAGAACAGGATGGGGCTGGGGGGCGGGAAGACGCTGGGGGGCGTTTCCCTGTATACCACAGATGTAAACTTGCACTGATGACAAGATAGAAGTGGAAGCCAGAACTGCTGAAAGTCTTGGGCAAGCATACAAGGAGTAAAAGCAAGGGTGATGTTATAGTAGGGAACCTACTATATATCACCTAACCAGGAATAAGAGGTGGGTGAGGCCAACAAAATTATCCAAAGCATGGGATTTGGATAGTGATGGGGGAAATCAGCTATCCAGGCATCTGTTTGGGAAAGAATACAGCAAACCAGAGATTATCCGACTGGTTCCTGGAATGCACTAGAGATTTTTCTTTTTTTTAAGTAAAGAGGGTGGAAAAAGTGACTAGTGAAACAGTTCTAGATTTGATTGTAACAAACCAATAGGGAAGAACTGGCTGAGAATCTAACGGTGAAATACAGCATGGGTGAAAGTGATATGAAATGGCAGAATTCATGATTCTAGGAGTGGCAGGAGGGAAAACAGCAGAATAAAGTTTTCGACATCTAGGGTGTGGTGTAAAATCCATTCTCTTAAGCAGGCATCTGAGAAGTTTTTAAGATGGTAGGGATTGCAGTTGGGAACTTTTGAGTTAATTCACAACATGATTTTTAAAGCCAGTAGGTTGTATGCATGAGGAGAAATGATGTTTCAGTTTTGCAATGATTTATGGACAATGGAACTTTTCTAATCTGGAACTCTCTCATTCAGCAAACTCTGTAATTTGGCATGATTTCAGTGAGTCGGATGACCACTTATCATGGATGTGGCCTAGTTTCCTGTGGTCCCATAAAGAAAGGTTACTCACCGTAGTAACGGTGGTTCTTCGAGATGTGTCCCCGTGGGTGCTCCACATTAGGTGTCGGGCTCGCCCGGCGCCGCAGATCGGATCTTCCAAGCAGTTTCTGCCGGACCGCGCATGCGCCGGTGCGCGCCGCTCCCCCGCGCGCTCCCGGCCATGTGCGCGATCCGGTCCCCGCCAGTTCCTTGACCAACCGCCTCGGATGCTCCTGCAAATCACTAAACAGAGATCCGGAGCGGGGAGGATGGGCGGGTAGTGGAGCACCCACGGGGACACATCTCGAAGAACCACCGTTACTACGGTGAGTAACCTTTCTTTCTTCTTCGAGTGTCCCCGTGGGTGCTCCACATTAGGTGACTACCCAGCAGTAACCCAAGATAGGAGGTGGGTAATCGGATTATGTGCAGCTTGTCCCCGAGAGGACCGCTGCCGAGAGACGGGTATCCTCTTGGAATACCCTGTGAAGGGCGTAATGTTTGGCGAAGGTGTCACAGGATGACCAGGTCGCCACTCTGCAAATGTCTTTTAGCGCAACGCCCTTGAAAAAAAGGCTGTTGATGCTGCCACCGCCCTAGTGGAAATGAGCCCTGGGCGTGGCCAGTAAAGGAGTCTTTTTGAGTTTGTAGCACATTTTTATGCAAGATACGATGTGCTTAGAGATTCTCTGCGAAGAGAGACATTCTCCTTTTGATTTGGGAGCGATAGAGACTAGGAGCCTATCCGTTCTCCGGAAGGACTTGGTCCTGTCCATATAGAAAGCTAGCACCTCCTCACGTCCAGGAGGTGTAGGCGCGCCTCCTTGTTAGAGTTATGAGGCTTTGGATAAACAAGGGTAAACAATAGGTTCGTTAGTATGAAACTCAGAAAGAAACTTTAGGAACAAGGGCTGGATGCAGCCGTATGGTTACCGCCTCCTTGGAAAAACAGCGCAGGGTGGCGTTGCCATAACTGCCTCAAGCTCGCTCACCCTGCAAGCTGACGTGATTGCGAGAAGAAAGGTCGTCTTCATCATAAGGAGGCGGAGGGAAACCGTGGCCAAAGGCTCGAACGGTGGTCCCCTTTTCGCATTAAGCACCAGGTCCAAGTTCCACAGAGGTGGAAGCGGTTTCTGAGGGGGGTATAGGCTTACCAGCCCTTTGAAGAACCTGGTAACCATGGGATGGGCGAACACCGTGTGCCCTTCCTCTTCGTGTCTGAACGCCAAAATGGCGGCCAGGTGGACCTGAAACGAGGATAGCGAGAGTCCTCCTCTCTTGAGGTCCAGTAAATACTCTAATATCACAGCCATAGGCACCGAAAGGGGGCTAGCTGTTTGGTAGAACACCATGCCGTAAAGCGAGTCCATTTCTGCTTGTAGATCTTCCTGGTGGAAGTCCTCCTGCTACTTTCTAGGACTTGCTGCACTTCCTCCGTACATGTGCTCTCTAGGGAGCTGAGCCATGGATTAACCACGTTTGTAGTCGCAGGCCTTGGGGGTGCGGATGCACTATGGACCCCTGGGCTTGCGTGAGCAGATCCAGCGCCACCGGAGGGGACATCGGTGGCCGGTCCGACATGCGCAGGAGTAGGGGGAACCATTGCTGTCGATCCCACGTTGGGACTATCGGGATCATTCAGGTTCCTTCCCTCCTGGCTTTCTGCAACACTTTGTGGATGAGCACTGTGGGAGGGAAAGCGTAAAGCAGGGGGCCCCTCCATGAGATCGCGAAGGCGTCCCTCAGGGACCCCCGTCCCAGTCCTGCCCTGGAGCAGAATCGTGGGCACTTCTTGTTGTGCTGAGTAGCAAACAGGTCTATCTGGGGAAAACCCCATGCGTGGAAAAATCGGTTGCAGCAGATCGGGACGGATCTGCCACTCGTGCGTGAGTGCGAAACGCCTGCTCAGCTGGTCTGCCTGCACATTGCGAGCGTCTGGTAAGTAAGAGGCTTTCAAGGTTATATTGTTGGCGATGCAGCAGTTCCACAACCGGACTGCTTCTACACATAAGGCACAGGACCGAGCTCCTCCTTGCCGATTTATATAAAACATGGTGGAGGTATCGTCTGTACTGATCCCGACTACCTTGCCTTTCATTTGGTCTCGAAAGTGTCTGCAGGCGTTGAACACTGCTCTGAGCTCCAGCATATTTGTGTGCAGTGACTGCTCCATGGAGGACCACAGCCCTTGCGTCACCTCTTCGCCCATGTGTGCTCCCCACCCTATGAGGGAGGCATCTGTAGTAAGAAAAACCAATACGTGTGGTTGGTGGAAGGGTACCCTTGTTAGCAGGTTCCCGGGGTTTACCCACCATTGCAGGGATTTGCGCACCTCTGTTGTGGGCGACGCCATCCTGTGAACAGTGTGTGCTGCCGGTTTGTATACGCTCGCCAGCCAATGCTGCATGCTGCGCATGTGTAACCTGGCGTTCTGTTCTACGAAACGTCGCTGCTGCCATGTGGCCCAGCGGCTGTAAGCACGTCAGAACCGGCACCATAGGGCTGAAGGTGAAGCCTTGCGCGAGGGAGCCGACGGCCCGAAAGCGAGTCTCTGGTAGATACGCCCTCGCTGTAATAGAATTTATGCGTGCCCCTACGAACTCTATGTCCTGTGTGGGGTCTATCTTTGATTTTGTCAGATTGATAAGCAGGCCGAGCGAAGAGAACGTGCCTGCTGTGACACATATTATGCGTAGTACCTCCTCCTTCGAGGCCCCTTTGAGTAGGCAGTCATCCAGATACTGGAATATAAATACCCCCTGTCTGTGCAGGTAGGCTGACACCACTGCCAAGGTCTTGGTGAAGACTCTGGGGGCTGAGGAGAGCCCAAACGGTAGGACCTTGTAAGTCGAGGGCTGCGAACCAATCTCCATCATCTAGTGCCGTAAGGATGGAGGCGTTTGCGATCATCCGAAAGCGTTGCTTGCGCAGGTACCGGTGAGGCCTCGAAAATCTAAGATGGACCTCCCCGTGAGGAAGTACCTCGAGTAGAACCCTCTCCCTTGCAGTTGCTCCGGCACTCTTTCCACTGCCCCTACAAGCATGAGATGGTCTACCTCCTGCTTGAGCCTCACTACATGGGAGGCCTCCTGGAGGTGGGGCCCTGGGTGGAGGTCATGGCGGTGGGAGCAACTGGGAGGGGATGGCGTACCCCGTGGCTATGATCTCCAGCACCCATTTGTCTGTGGTGATCCTTTGCCACTGGTTATAAAATGGTCGGATGATGGCCTTGAGCACTGGTTTCGTGCCCTCTGGAAGCGAGTCCATGAGGGAGGTTAACCTAATGTGGTTGTCGAAATTATGGTTCGCTAGATGCGCTGCGTAATTTGCCATTGGCAACAGTAGCGTGGAGGAGGAGTAGACCTTTCTGCCCAACAGCTCTAGCTTTTTGGCATGTTTGTCTGTTCCCCCACGTTGCGACGACTCCACCACCAAAGAATTTGGTTGTGGGTGGCTGAACAGGAACTCCATGCCCTTCGTCGGCACGAAGTATTTTTTTTTTTTACAAAATAACAACCGGCTAACTCGTAGTAGCCTAAGTGCCTGAAAAAAGCTTTAAAGAAAAACAGATGAAGTCGTTGAATACGCTACTTGGCCTTAGCCTAGTTGGATTCCGTCTGCAGCCGACGGCGGTTAAGAGGAACTGGCGGGGACCGGATCGCGCACATGGCCGGGAGCGCGCGGGGGAGCAGCGCGCACCAGCGCATGCGCAGTCCGGCAGAAACTGCTTGGAAGATCCGATCTGCGGCGCCGGGCGAGCCCGACACCTAATGTGGAGCACCCACGGGGACACTCGAAGAAGAAAGTTTGTTTACAGCCACCTGTCCTGATCTCAGTGTTCTGTGCTGTTATTTAGCTGTAACTTAGTCCTAAGTGTCTTCTAAGAGCCCAGCAAGCAGTGGAAGTGTTGATAATGTGCTAGAAATTACTGACTTCCTGTCATCTGGCAAATTCTCTCATCCAGCACTGGTCAGGTCCCAAGGGTGCCAGATGAGAGAGGTTCAACCTGTACTACATTTTAACAGGGAAAATGGTGCCAGGAGAATGGGAAAGGCTCCCAACAAAACTATATGTGAGCACTATCAGTTGTATTTAAAGTATCCATGTTGCAACATTCACACAGTCACTACTATCCTGAATAAGTGAGAGAATTATCCTGCCCATCCATGAGAGGGGTTCCTTGCACAATGCAGGTGGAGTGGCTGTTGTCTCTGACTGAGAGATTGCACATCAACATTCTGCATTGCCTTTACATTGGTGTGTAACTGGTTGAACCCACAGTGCGTCAGGCTCGCCCAGTTCCTATCCTTACAGAATTTTGGAGTAAACTATACTGATTGCTGCGTCATTTGTGTTCAGACACAAGAGACCTTTCAGTTGACTAAAAAAGCAAACCATCAGTGGAGCTTTTCCCAAAACACAAATAAAACTTTCACCTTTCCGTCAGTTGAAAACTGTGACTGGAAGGTTGACCACAGAACATTTGCTGTTTTGTACCCATAACACTTAATGCCCAGGAAGACCATTAAGAAGTATGAGGTACTGCAGAATGTGGGTGCCCACTTGGTTGAGTTTCACACATGAAGTTTTCTATGACTATAACTTAGACATAGAAGCTACCAATTAATTTCCATTTACAGATCAAGCTGGTGGCTTTAGCCTATAAAAACCATTTTTTAGCTTCTTATAATGTGGAGACCCAGGACCTGAGTTGACTCTCACTGGATTCAATAGAGACTGGCTAAGGCTCCAGTTCTAAAACAGTGGTTGAGATCAGCTAGTATGCTCCCCCTGAGAAGACCCCAGATTCGTGTCATAGGAGGTAGTCTCAGTGGAGGCTATGCAGCTTTGGAAGTCACTTTTCTGATTTATTTGGCAAAATTAATATTCATTATACTCAGGATACATTACAAATCCTCTGTGTGTGTTTTTTTCCCCCTTGAGCAAACAAACTGAGCGAGGATGGTAGGAATGCTGTGTGCGTTTTACATGTAAACAGCTTTCAACATCTACTAACGTGCTTAGTTGATCTTTACATGCAGTATATGGATTTACATATGTAACATTTGCCTATTGTATGGACTGAGAAAGAAATTGGTATAAAATTAGCGTTAGATGTTCTCATTCCAAATGTCAGCAAGTTACTTCTCAGCATAACACTGCTTATGCAGAATAAAGTAGAATTTGGTTTAATGTGGAATCTCAAAATGCTTTAAATATAAACATTGGTAGACTGATGTGACAGATTAGAAAGACAGAAACAGAGGACAGGGGCAAAAAAGGTTGAAGAAAAGGGACAGAGAAGAGAGTCAATTGGGATACTGTAATGATCAGTGCAGGCAGCACCTCCACCAACAGATGGTGCTGTTTATTTACCTAAGTGTTAAGTTATTGTCTTGAACGTTATGTTGCTATGTCTGGGTCTTGCCTGTGTGTGTGTGATTTGCTCACCTTGATTATCTTTTTCTGATTTGTCCTCCTTGCTTACTGTTTTTGGTTCTCTGTGCCTTAAATATTGAGTCTGTTCTAGTCTGGCTATGGTCTGAAGAAGTGGGTCTGTCCCACGAAAGCTCACCTAATGAATTATTTTGCTAGTCTTTAAAGTGCTACTTGACTGCTTTTTGTTTTGAATTTATTCAGTGATGAGCTTTGGAGGGACAGACCCACTTCTTCAGATCAATAGCATCTCCACTCCAGACTGACAGTTAAATGCTATTGATCTGAAGAAGTGGGTTTGCCCCACGAAACTTCATCACCTAATACATTTTTTGTTAGTCTTTAAAGAGCTACAATTAACTTTGAAGTTAGTTCCTGGTGTAGACACACCCAAAGAGGAGCATTAAAAGAACAACATGAATGTGTAGGGAGAAAATCAGAAAGGCTACAATGTAAGTTACATCTGACTAGGGACATAAAAGGCAATTAGGAGCATGAGACTAATAAAGAAAGTGTAGATTCTCCACTTACCTGGGAAGGAGATCTAATAATGGAGGATATAATGGAAGCTGAGGAACTTAAATGTCCATTTTGCTTCAGTCTTCATTAAAAATGAATCATGACTAGATACTCAACACAATTAACATCCAAGGGGAAGAAAAGCAAGCCAAAATAGGGAAACAAAAGATTGAAGAACATTCATATAAGTTACAAGCAATCAGGAGGATCTGATGAAATTCACCCTATGATACTTAGCGAATTAGCTGCTGGCAAGCTTAGAACTTTTAGTAATTATCTTTGAGAAATCCAAGAGGAGGCAGAGGTCTCAGAGGACAGAAGGACAAACACAGATCCCATCTTTAAAAAGGGAACTAGGAGGGCACCAGGGAATTATAGACCAGTCAGTTTTAACTTCAAAACCAGGAAAGATACTGAAGCAAATTATTAAGCTATCAATTTGTAAGCACCTGGAGAATAACAGGATTCCAAGGAATAGTCAGCATGGATTTGTTAAAACATATCATATCAAATCAATTTAAAGACATTTGATAGGATTACTGACCCTTTTGATGGTGCAGGGGGCATAACACAGCAGGCATTATATAGTTTTGTTTTAGTAAAGCTTTTGACTAAGTTCTCCATGATATTTTCATAAGCAAACTAGGGAAATATGGTCTCGATTACACTGCTAAAGGGCGCAAGCACAGCTTATTGAAAGACTGTATTTAGAACAGTTATCACTGGTTTGTTGTCAAACTGGGAGGTTGTACCTAGTGGGAGCCCACAGGAGCCAGTCTTTGGTTTGATACTATTTAATATTTTCCATTATACAAGTCATTAATGAGTGTGTGTTTACAAAAGCTGAAGTTGATACCAAACTAGGAAGGATTGCAAGCACTTTGGAGACCATTTTAAAATTCAAAACAAACTAGAGGAATTTGAGAATAGGTCTGAATTCAACATGATGAAATTCAATAAAGACAAGTACAAATAACTTCATTTAAGAAGAAAAAAATCAAATGCACAGCTACAAAATGGGAGATGATTAACCAGTAATGCTGAAAAGGATCTTGGGGTTATAGTGGACCACAAACTGAATATAAATTGTTGATGTGATCCAGCTATAAAAAAGGATAATGTGATTCTGGGGTGTATTAACAGGAATGTTGCACGTAAGACACAAGACACTATGTTCAGCTCTGGTGAGGCCACGAGCTGGAGTACCATGTCCAGATTAGGGCTCCACAATTTAGTAAAGATGTAGTTAAATTGGAAAAGTCCAGAGGAGAACAACAAAAATGAAAAAAAAGTTTTAGAAAACCTGACCTATGAGGAAAGGTTACAAAATCTGGGCATGTTTAATCTCGAGAAAGATTTTACTAACAGACAGCCTGATAATAGACTTCCAGTACACTAACGGCTGTTCTCAAGCAGACCGTCCACTGAAGGGAGGATGAAAAATAATGGGCTTAATCTGCAGAAGGCTTGGGATACTCAGGTGCCCACTTTCTCCATCACATGGGATAGAGTGCTTGGAAGGTAAAGTTGCCTCCAGTCCTTAACTTCTCAGGAAAGTAGTGTGTCTGGCACCTGCCCTATGCCAGGAATCTTTTGGCCTCCATCAGCATCCAGACCCTGAATCTTTAGAGGGTGATATGGTGGACCATGGCCTTTTGGGAACCAACGTTGCAGGGTCCTTACCATATGCAGTCTAAGTCTGCTGTCCTGGGCTACTTCCTATGTATGTCCCTTCAGTTTTGGATGTTGCCCCTGTAGTCCTAACAATCAATCACTTGAAAAGTTCAATAAGCAGGACCCTGCAGGTTCTCAAAGAGGACGGTGGTTGATGAAGGTGCTGCAAGGGAGCCTTACATACTCTGCAATCCAATCTCAAGATCAACCTTCTGTCTGGCTTCTTAGAGAAAGATTAATCTCTCCCACAGCCTATCCACCCACCTGTCAGGCCTTCTGAGCATCTTTTAATTCACTCCTACAAACGGAGCATGCTTGGCATACCCAAAGGGGCAAGACTACCTGTGCACAGTACTGTTTTTAACCCCTCTGAGTCCCGTGTGAGGTTTGTAATAAGACCTCATTTGCTACAACATTTTATCAGAAACTTTTCCAATGTGGATCATGGATCTCACAGTTATGCAAACACTTGAATGTGTGAGGTGGGAGCTCTGTGTAAGAGTAAGTAACCTGATTGCTTCGGAAATGCCTTTAGTGAAAAAATCAGATTAAAGGGACAGTGTATAATGTAGCTGATGTCTTAAAGTCTCTCACAGGGGCTGAGGTTGAGGGCCTTGAAGCAGCCTAGTCCATACAAGGGTGACAGAAGTATCCATAGAAGGCAACAGATGGAAACAATCAAAACAGCCATTTGTATGATATGCTAATGCATTCTGCAAGAATAACTAAGAGCTTGGGAAATATGATCAGATTTCACATGAGACTGTGCTTGAACCAGGTTCCCAGGAGGCAGCCCTCACAACGGACTTCTCTGGGGTACCAGGTCGCAGTGAAAGAGAACCTGTTGGAAGATGGCCTGACTGAGAAAGATACATCACATGGGACATGCCTGAGTGTAGTTGTGAAAAACTCAACAGATACTTGAGCCACAGATTGGTTGAAATGGTGTCTGTCATGTGGGAAGTAAGAACTCTGCGTAATGTCAGGAGGAAGTTTTGACCTCATAGGATAATATCAGAATAAAGTGGTACATCAAGTGAGAGAGAGAGAAAAAAATGATGCCTCTAACATTCTATGTATTGTTTCAATTCCACAGGATGCCTTTCAGACTCATGAATGCACCACAGATGTTTTACAGGGTAATAGATGATTTAACATAACTTGAGACAACCAAAGACACCCAGATCTTTCCCACAAAAGCTCATCACCTAAAAAATAATACTTATAGTCTTTAAGGTGCTACAGGACAGCTTGCTTTGTTTTTGTGAAGACACAGACTAACACAGCTACCTCTCTGAGACTACACTTAGATGATTTCACCTGTTTCCACAAAACACAGAGAGAGTATCTGCTAGGAGTGAAAACAATTCTACAGCTTTACAAAAAGGCAGGCCTTAAACTTTCAGGAAACGTGTCAGCTTTTGAGGAGCTGCATCACCTTCCCAGGACACTGTGCCTAAACATAAGTTTGTACCCCAATCCCAGCAACTGAACCTTATAACGGACTAGAAAATTCCTACAACTGTGCAGGCAATACAGTGATTTGTATGGCTTTCGGGATTCCACGGGAAATATGTACAACAGTCAGCTGGTCTAACAGCACTGAACATTCTGAAAATTCAGAGCAATTCTGTCTGCACGGTGAAGACAGACCCTAGAGTTCTGAGTTCAGCAGTTACTGCTGGATTTGCCTTTGAACAAACGAATGACTTTACTTAACTGCAAATAAAATGAGAGGTAAACCAAGTATCTGGCTGCAGAATTGGAGCGTTTGGTTACTGCGGAGGCTCCCAAGGCCTACCACCTTTATAAACAGCAGATGGAATTTACAGTTTACGTAGACAGACCACATGGCCCTGCAGTGGCTCCTTACGAAGTTCAACCTAGAACATCTGTGGAGACAGATTCTAGCTGTCTGACTATGTAGTCACAGTTCACTGAATACTCAGAAACCCAGTGTGGTTGCAAATGCTCTTAGCCAAATGAAGGCAGAGAGGCCTGGTGCTTTGAAGCCCCTTGAGGTAGGAAAAGACAATTCGTCAGATACTGACAGGTTTTTTGTTTTTTTTTTTGCTGGGCATGGTTGCAAATGTTAAGAACTGGGTACTTTCCTGTCTTGACTGTGTAAAAAGCACAGCAAGGAGAATATTCTTCAGAGAAAATGCCCCAATCTAGTAAACCGTGGGAGTTCATACAGATTGACTTGAAAGATTGACTAGTAGAAATACCATCTGGATGTCAGTATTTGCATGTAGAGCATGACATCTTCTCCAAGTATATGGTGACGCAACTAGAGAAGGATAAAAAGCCAGACAGCTATGGCTGCACTGAGGAAATATGTATGAAACAAGCTGCATCTGCAGTGATTGGGGGAAGAAATGTGAACTGTGGTCATTACACAAGGTTTGTTGATAATGTCAAATAATCAACGTGAATACAACAGTATCACCAACCCTTTGAGTCAAGGAGAAAGAAGAATGAAGTGAATAAATCTAGCCAGTAGTTCTTTGTTTATAATCTTAGTCAGACAAGACTGAAATATGAAGACACCTTTTGTATCTGCATGTAACAGAAGTCAGCATTCCACTACCCATTACTGTCTTTGAGAGATTATTTTTGGACTCGGCCAATCCCTTTTCCTCTAACTTGATGTTCAGGCAGTAAGAACTGGCAAGAGTTCCTGCACCTACATTTCTAGAAGATACAGTAAAGTTTTATATGAAAGTTGCAAAAGACAGAGGAACAAATGAGCTGGAAGCAAGCAGGCAAGGCACAAGATGCCAGTGGGGAGAGAACTTACTCTATTTCAGGAGGTGACCTTATAAATATTAAAAACTAAACAATATATGTGTTGCCATAAAAAGTAAGAACTTGCCCTGGTAGTGCATCAGTAACTTATGCATAGATTCATTACAAGAAAGAGAAGACAAACATTGAGCATGTGCATCATCCAAGAGGAATGGAGAAAAGGTTTTGGAGTCACCCCCAGCAGGTTCCTGTGGTTTCCAATAAAAAAACAGTTGTGGAGAAGAATTGCCAAGCTGTCCTTGGGACCTCCACACTCCACAGTTTGCAAGTGTCTGTCCACCACAGATAGGCCTGACCTTGGGAACCATGAACACAATGATAAGAGACACAACCACAAGTGATGTCTCCACGGCTGAATACTGGACTTGAATGGGCAGAGCAACATGGTACCCTGCATGGGCTGCAGACTGTCTGGATTCCTAGGAGTTACAGTTTTAAGTTCTTATTTATCTAGAGGGGAGACATAATGATCAGTGCAGACAAAACCTTTCATTAGCAGAGAGCTGTTGTAATGATCAATGCAGACAGCACCTCTAGCAGTAGACGGTGCTGTATTTTTATCTACCTATAAACTGTGGCCTTTGATATTTTATTGTATCTGATCCATGTGTTTTAGCAGGAAGTTCATTCTGGCTTATGTGCCGGAGTTGGTCTTGCAGTGTTCAGTAAATCCCTGTGGTTCTATAAATGAGTGTTACAATATATAAGGGACAAATTTGGGAAGAAAAAAATGACTTATGTCTTGTCGTGGTTACCATTTCTGACACTCCACAGAGTGTGCAGATTAGGACAACTGGGGATGAAGCAGATCAGTCACACTATTGTTAAACATTGCCTACTTAGCAGCTGTGCAAAGTGGGATATGCCCAAAGCCGTAATAGGGCCAGGATGACTGTTAGACAAAAGCACCAGTGCACTGGGGAGAGATCACATGGCACCTGTTGACTTATTTCACGGGCGAAGAAAAATCATCAACGTCTTCTCTTTCTCCAGAGCTCCCATATCTGCTATTCCTTATAGGCTACGTCTACACGTGAAGCCTACATCGAAGTAGCCTATTTCGATGTGGCGACATCGAAATAGGCTATTTCGATGAATAACGTCTACACGTCCTCCAGGGCTGGCAACGTCGATGTTCAACATCGACGTTGCGCAGCACCACATCGAAATAGGCGCAGCGAGGGAACGTCTACACGCCACAGTAGCACACATCGAAATAAGGGTGCCAGGCACAGCTGCAGACAGGGTCACACGGCGGACTCAAGAGCCAGCTGCTCCCTTAAAGGGCCCCTCCCAGACACACTTGCACTAAACACCACAAGATCCACAGAGCCGACAACAAGTTGCAGACCCTGTGCATGCAGCATGAATCCCCCGCTGCAGCAGCAGCAGCCAGAAGCCCTGGGCTAAGGGCTGCTGCACACGGTGACCATAGAGCCCCGCACGGGCTGGAGAGACAGCGTCTCTCAACCCCCCAGCTGATGGCTGCCATGGAGGACCCCACAATTTCGACGTTGCGGGACGCGGATCGTCTACACGTTCCCTACTTTGACGTTGAACGTCGAAGTAGGGCGCTATTCCGATCCCCTCATGAGGTTAGTGACTTTGACGTCTCGCCGCCTAACGTCGAAGTTAACTTCGAAATAGCGCCCAATGCGTGTAGCCACGACGGGCGCTATTTCGAAGTTAGTGCCACTACTTCGAAGTAGCATGCACGTGTAGACACAGCTATAGTGTGGTATTTGCGGCACTGAAAATGCCCAAGACAGAATAAAAGTTTGAGGCTCCCTTTGGATATAGGGAATAGATATTGGGTCTGTGGCCATGTTGTTCCAAAATAAGGGGCATGTACTATGCAATAACAGAAAAAAAAGAGACAGTCGGTTGCAACTGGCAGATCGAGATTCCTCTTACTTCACCCTTCCGTATTGTATACTTGAGTGGTAGATTCTAAACCTAGCTAATGAAACAGGTCATAAGGATTAGTTAAGGATTTCCCCTAGAAGCCCTCAACACAGCAAACATTTTGGGAATTTATTTGTCAAACCACACTTACACTAAGAGGCACAGAGAGAGTGTCTTGAAGAATAATGCATTGCACAGTGAATTATTTAATTAACTAACCAGTCGATCCTCTCATCCATATACACATCTTCATCCACATCATTTTCTCCCAATAAGGAGTTTTCCTTACATTTCAATCTTGCAGCTAAGACCTGCGTTGTCTTCTTGAATTGCTTACAGTTGACATTGTCCTTTTTTACCCAGAGAATGAATTTTTTCAAAACATTCCAAGGCAGAGTCTCTTATACCCAGAGGATGAAAATCAGAGCATTGTGACAGCCCAAAACAATGTTCAGATTGAACCTCTCTAATCCGGCACTCTCTCATCCAGTAACATCCA
Source organism: Carettochelys insculpta (assembly GCF_033958435.1). Lineage (NCBI taxonomy): Eukaryota > Metazoa > Chordata > Testudines > Carettochelyidae > Carettochelys > Carettochelys insculpta. The sequence continues at coordinate 139,955,490 of NC_134139.1, read as the reverse complement.
TACACCATGATGATTTTAGTTAGCTATCTGACTACCTGTCATTGGTGTGGCCAAGTTTCCCTTGGTCCCATAAAGTTTGTTTACAGCTGCCAGTCCTGGCTCTCAGTGTTCAGTGCTATTATTTAGCTGTAATTTACCCCTAAATGTTTTCTAAGAGTCCAGTAAGCAGTGGAAGTATTGGTAATCCTGTTAGACAATATTGACCTCCCATGATCTAGCAAATTCTCTTATTCAGCACTGGTCAGGTCTCGAGGACGCCAGATTAGAGAGGTTCAACCTGTAGTTTAGCTGCCTTAACTTTGTAATATAGACCAGGCCTGAGCTTGTGAAAATGACTAGATTTTCATTCTTTTTGTGCACCTTTCCTGCAAATATCTCTATTTGCAAAGGCTAGGGATCTTAGGTGCCTCTGTAACACAAAGATGAACTACAGAAATTTAAAAGACACCAAGAGGGAAAAAAAGGAGTAGAGATTTTGCATTTAGGAGGGTTAAACTCTGCTTGATCCTGTCCTGGGGATAGGTATGACAGTTTAGTAGTTATGCATGTGGCAGAGGACCATGAGGGGGAAAAACTCGAAAGGACTGAACAGAGATGAAAACAACAAGGGGTTAGATCCTGACAGGTACAGGTGAGCAACTGTAATGGTAAAGAGCAGGGTATTTACACAGTGTTAGTTCTAATAAGGAAAACCAAAACCACTGGTTCCTAAACATGTGCCTAACTCTTTCCTGAATGGGAAGCCATTATGATTACTGGATACAACATTACAAGCTTTCTCTGCAGTAAAAAGTGCTGTGAAATTCACACGACAGGCTAACCTGCAATGGCACATTACGGATCTGATTTGGCAAGATGCTGACTGCCTTCGACTTTCATTGATTTCAGCAAGAATTGAAGGAGCTCATCATCCAGCAGGGTCAATCCCTATGAGGATGAAGACAAGTGGATTCATAATTCTACAATATAGGTAATTTGGAGTGAAATAAATCTCTGTTGTTCCATCAGAGATTGACATGTTCATGTATAAAGCGTGGAAGCTATAAAGCTCTGAGTTGCATTTTAAATTAAACTAATTCAGATATATTCCCAATTAATATTAACTACACTGTGTAATACAAACAGCAGCTGAAGGGGCAATCAAGGCACCCCACTGATGGCAAGAGCTCTAAGTCATTTCTCTTGCCACCAGGACCAACTCACTTGGCAACTTCTGGTAATCAGCAACAATCTTGTCTCTCAATCTAAATGAAAAGAGAGCAAGCAGTTTGGAGTATAAAAGGGTTTAAATCTCCTTTTTTCCTTCACATGTATGAAATATGTACATCTCAAGCAAATCCAAGGCAGGCTGTAATACAAATACTTCCTTATGACTACATCTTTTATGTATTATGTTACTAAGATTGTAACTTCTGTAGACACAGAATCAGTTTCTTCATATTAATCAGAAGTCACAATCAGGTCAGCATATCCACATATCCATATGGTTACTTTAAGAACAGGCAGGGGATATTTTTTCCACTGCCTGTGAGCCATAAATATAAGAATTACCGTTCTAGGTAAGAATGAGGATGTTTGATATATAAACTCCTAAGAAACAAAAGGCCATAACCACTCATGTAAATGTGTGCTGCTCTACTGATAGATATTGGCCCAAAGATCTGATTTCCAGTGACCTTGTCTTTTTATGCCTGAAAAAACTTATGCCAGGCACAGTGGACAGTACTGTAAACAAGCAAAGAAGTTATGAAAACAAAGGAAAAGGTATATTTCAAGTCAGTGTTATTAATGGAACAGATTGTAATAGGTTATGATTATGGTGAAAAAGAATGATGTTATTTAGTACAAATTAGTGAATATCTCCCTTACTTTGCTTTTCAAAACCTTTTTTTTTTTTAACATACTCACATGCCTAGAAGCATATACAGTATTAAAGCTATTTATTTCTTTTACAGTAAACCCTTTCGCATCTGGCAGCCCCAGAACCAGAAGGTTGCCGGATATTTAAATATTCTGGATAACAGACAGGTATACCTAGCAATGCATAACACTCAAGGAAAAAAAGATTAGATTAGTACTCGATCATAATTTGAACAGCAACATTCAAAATTTTCACAGTTTTATTCTAAAGGTGATTTATATCCAGCAGCATGAGGATTAATGGATATGGAGACATGAGAAAGTTATGAGTATGTTTATTATGAAATCAGCTTGATAGGCTCAATATTAAAAGTACCTGCCTCTTCATGAACATTACCATGTATTAAATTCATCATGAAGTATGGTATGAGAGAGAAACTGATATCTAAGTTAACAAATGAGATACTGTAGCCCTAATTTCATCATGCATATTTTTATGAATGTTCTTTTTTTTACTGTAGTAATTAATCATATGCTAGATTCCAAAAAACCGGCACTAGCTGCTAACGTACAGACAACTAGAAAATACCGACTTAGGTGATTAGATTTAACTATGTAATTCAACATGCCAATTAATTCTTTCCGAAAACTAAAGATGCCAACCATCACTCCAATATTTTGCTAAGAAGAGAGGCATATAATACACATTGTTTCATATATCATATGCAACAACAGGATGCTATTCAAGTAATGTAACAAAACTTAAGTAACTGGGAAAAGAAATTAAAACCAACTGATTTGCATAGAATTCTGAGGGGAAAGAGATTATGTTGCAGAAAAAGTTGCTACATTTAAGTGTAAGCAATGTTTATGGAAGTTATCAGGGATCATTCACCTACTGTGTGACAGATAAGATAGAATTCAAACCTATGGCCACTTTCACAGGAGAATTTCCACTGCTCTACTAATATTACTGCATTTACAGAAGTATGTAGCTCTCAGACAAATGAGATGTGATATGAACTGGCAATCACTTGCATATAAAAGCATGAGAGTTCTCACTGCTCTCCTAAGATGCTGCACTAAGATCGTGAATCGTGGAGGCAGAAGTTCTAGGATTCTCAGATACAGCATAAGCACTGAAAGCATCCCCACGCTGTGCTGCAGGTGTACTCAAACCCTGCATGGACAGACCAACAACGGTAAGTAGGTACCTGTGTCTCCAAACCCATGTATTTTCTTTGGCTACCAATTGGAGCCAGCTGGCAGTATTTGTGATGAGAACATCTGTCCTGAAACTTAGAGGGATTGTTTTTAAAACAAACAGATCTGCTACTGAACAGGGTGTATCACCACCAGTGCTTTTTTTTTTTTTTTTTTTTTTTTTTTTTTTTTTACTCAGCCAGTATCTTCTCCAGTTCCAGCCAATCCTGCAGCTGGGGCTGCCAAGGTGCTGGTACTTAGTATTGGCAAGTAACGGCATAAAAAAAGCACTGGTCACTACCAAGTCAAATGCCTTGTTTTATTAATGCTATTAAACTCTGGCAATCCATTCTGGTATTTTTCTGCTTTTCCTTTCCATTTTATGAGATACAAATTACTAACAAATTAACAGTGGGAAAAGACAGTAAATTGCACTAATTTTGGACATGGTCTTATATTTACTAAGCAGCCTTCTGAACGAGGCAAACGGACCAAAGTGAAGCTACACAGCTTATTCATCGAATGCCTGCAGTAACAGTTTCCTGTTACTGAGAGGTTTCCTTGAAATCACTCTACAAATGCATTGCAACCACAGTGCAAAAGAAACCACTTTTCCTGCTCTTATTGCCCACCTGAACATTGCAAGGTTGTATTTACTTACCACCATTGCTTCTACAGCGCTCTTTTGACAACTGTCCTTCCCTGGAGAAACTGCAAAGTCTAGCTGAGGCTCTTATGTGCCTCTCTTCACTGTAGTATCTGAACATCTCATTCTCTCTAATGGCTTAATTCTCATAACAGCCTGTGTGGCAGAAAGCTACTAAATCCCCATTTCACAGATGAAAAACTGAGGCACCAAGAATAACTCTCATAAGGTCACACACAACGTCTGGGGCACACAGAAGAACTGAATGCAGTCCCAGTGTTTAGAACCCTAGCCTGGATCACCCTTCTTCAAGAGTGCTGGAAGAACTGCATAGAACAGAAACTAAAAGCTAAGTGGGTCTGTCCCATGAAAGCTTATCACTGAATAAATCATTTTGTTAGTCTTTAAAGTGCTACATTTCTGCTGTTTTGTTTGGTTGAACTAAATTGTCAACTCAGCGTATAATTCAGAGGGATGAAGCAGTACTCCTATTTCCAGTAGTATGCCCTTCTTATGGTGAAATCAATCTAAACATGTAATACTAATTCCAACACTAGCATAACAAAATGTACCAGAATCTTAAAAAGATGCTGTTGTGATTTGAAAGTTCCAAAATCTGAAATCCCCGTAATTCTCATGCATCTCACTATAAATGATTTCAATAAAAAAAGTCATCACTAGTAATTCAGGATAAACAAACAATCCTATGATAAAGTAGTATATGAAAAAACTATGGAAGTCAATTCTGTTCTTTGAAAAAAGACTGATGTCAAATACCCATGCTGTTAAAAGCCAAGAAAAATTCAATGCAAGATGCTTATTCTGTCAGTAACCTGTCCTGTAAATAATACAGGGCTTATTATTTATTGATAGTACAGTAGTGCCTAAAAGCCCAACCCAAGATGCTAAGTACACCATAAACATACAGAAGACAATCTGAAAAACCTGCATCATTTAAAACAGATGGGACAAAGGAAAGATACAGGTTTTAGTAATATCTGCTGAGCAGATTTCACCAGCATGAAAATAATACCATAAAAATATAATAAACAGGTCTTTAAAATAAGTCTCTTCTAAGAAACTGAAGAGTAAAGATTCAAGTACAGTAAATTCAGTTTTATCTGGTACTCAAGCAACTAGAATTCTCAACTAATCAGCATTCCGTCCTGTCCCAGCCATCCTCTTCTTACTCTGGCAGCCTCTTGAGTGTGTGTGCAGCTGGTAGCTCCTCCGTTCTCCTGCCCGTTGCCTCGAGTAGCTTCCTGAGTGGTCGCACAGGAGCCACCCCAGAGTGGCTTCCCACCCACTGCCCACCACCAACAGCAGCTCCCTGTGCAGTGCATCCATGCCCAAGTCCCACAAATGGCTCCCCACCAGCAAAGTAATGGGGCAGCTGTTGAGTAGGAGCCGGCACTTGAGGGTAGGGGAGCTGAACTTTGTTATCTAGCGTATTTAAACATCTGTCAACCTCGTGGTCCCCGGGCTGCAAATATGAAAGAGTTTACTGTCCTGTGTCTGGCGGCAGAGCAAAGAGTAAAGAGGCAGGAAAATATTCACTCTACCTGTGGTTAGGCAGATACTCAGAATTCTGAAGTATTTGGCACACATCTACTATCCAAAAGCATCACTCTGTAGGGCACTAAGAAAAGGTTTATCATTTTCCAGTCTTCTTTATTCATCAGTGGATTCGCTACTTTAAACAGATAATTTCTAAACCACATTTTTAGGAAAAAAGAAACCCTTAATATTGGCCTAAAAATTGAGAAATATAGCAAATGCAACTGAATTTTGAGAAGCATAAATTAGCCAGTTTTAAATCCATTTGATTTTTATATTATGAGTTATGTAGACAAATGCATATCACTTATGAATAGCGCAATGAACACTTGTAACAACTGGCTATCAAACCAACTCAGAACAATATCAATACCAACAGGTCAAATCTATGTACACAGCAAGCTAATTATCTTAAGGAATGAACATTTGAATACAAAGTAGAATAAACTTTCTACATATGTGAAAAACCAAACTCAGTGAAACAGAGCAAGTTACTTACAGTATTTCTTTTAGGACCACGGTCTGTGCAAGAGAAAATTAGAAAGGAGTCATTCATACTATGTCAACCTGAACATCCGTATAAGAATCAAAACCACTACCACCAAACAGGAACAGAATTCAGGTTTAGTTTCTCTCATTAAGAAAAAGAAATAACACAGCTGTAGCACACACATATTAAAACGAGGAGATAGTTAACTGAGTGTCCACCAATGAAGTTATCTGCATAGCATCCCAGCAGTAAAATGTCCTGCTGGAAAAGAGAGGAAAAATGGATGGGTACAAAGTGCTTACAGCTTCCCATCTGCTAAAAGGTAGAGCCTAGAAGTGTATCTCCCAGAAATTGTTACAGCAGCTTGAAGGGTGCACCACCTGTGAAGCTCTGTGTGATGATTAAAGCTTCTCTTCTCCAGGAAAACCAAGGTGGCAATTTGCACTTCCCTACACCAGAGAAGAGGAACCCAACCCTATGGCTCAACAACAGAGAACACTACCCAAAATACCTATGCAGCTGAGATGTACCAGTAAAAGCGTAATGGAATGCTAACAGCAATGCTGTAATGACCATCATCAATGCCCACTGCGGACATTCGATAGTTGTTTTACTGCACTGAGATACTACTTATGTCAGCATTAGTAAGTCAATCTCTCCAATGCTGATTACTTTCCAAAGTCTGAAGAGGTGATTGGAGCAGCAGTAAAGCCAAATCCCAGAAAAGAGATGACAGAGAGAGAGAGAGAGAGAGAGAGAGAGAGAGAGAGAGTGTGAGTGACAGAGAGAGAGATTATACGACCACAGACTGCACAAAGTCCATTAGAGAGTGTACTATTGCCACTTTGTTATGCAGAATGTGCTTAGATACTGTGATGATGAGTGGCAGTATAAAACCCTCTAAATCTTATGTGGGGTATCTTGATTTTAGTCAGACTTTTGATATTGTCTTGCATGACCTTCTTAAACAAATTAAGAAAATATCACCTAGAACAGGTTCTGCAACCTGCATATCCACAGCCACTTGCGGCTCTTTGAGGACTTTTGTGGCTCCTGACTTTATAATTGCAAAGTAAAAAAAAACAAAACACCTCTCCTAATTATTTTTGATAAATGGTGAATGTCTAAACACCTAACAATAAACAACTCATATTTAAATAGTAAACCATATGTAATCTCAAAATGGATGACTCCCCCTTTAATATGTGCAGTGCATTGTGGGATATGATACTGCATCTGTGTTTTAATCGTGTTGCTAATAAAGTCTTGATTTTGAAAAGGAAAAGGACGCTTGAGGCATTCCTGCTGTGAAGGGGAACACACATTTTAAGAATGAAAACTGAAATTAAACGTGAAGTAAAATTGGGATAATTAAAGTAGGTTTGGGAGTGAAAGTCAGGAAGACAGTGGTACAAACACACACACATGGAAAGTGAGAGGAAACAGAATATGTAATGTTTGCGACTATCCTGCACTAAACAGCCCTCGCATTTCAAATTATTGTCTGTGCGTGCTGTTCTTAAAATAGGGGTTACAAAATGGTATGATTTGACGTTATTTATTAAGGATCATCTCATATTCACATGCATTACGGCTCTTGAATTATTGAGTTTTTACCAAATTAAAAAAAAAAAGAGGCTCTTCTTGCTATTTTCATTGCTCACCCCTGACCTAGATGGAGCTACAATAATATATGCGCACATCTGGTTGGGAAACTGTTCCCAGACAATAGTTATCAGAGCTGGAAGGGCATATCAAGGGGGGTCCCAGCAGAGATTTGAGTTTGGTTCTATTCAATAACATGATAAATAACTTGGATAAAGGCATAGAGAGTAGGTTTATAAAGTTTATAGATGAAATCAAGCTGGAATGGATTGCAAGTGCTTTGGAGGACAGGATTAAAATTCAAGGTGATCTGGACAAACTGGAAAAATGGGTTGGAAGAAAACAGGATGAAAGAAGGACAAATGTAAAGTACTCTGCTTAGGAAGAAACAAATCAGTTGCATAGATACTAAATGAGAGAAGACTGCCTAAGAAGACCACTGCAAAAAGGGGTCATAGTTTGAGCCCTGTGTGGATAAGGATATCCATGGAAAGACATTAGCATCCACTGATCCGCAAGGCTCTATTCCCAAGAGACAAGGCAGCCAATGGAGAGGAACATGGTCCCGTTGTTCCCAGTAGCCAGCGCCTCACAATGGCAGCTCCTTCCTGCCTTGCAGTTGTACCTCACTGGGTGTGGCATCTCCTACAGGGAGTTGTACAGCCTCACTGGTGGCAGGGCTGGGGGTAGGACATCTGTATTGCCAGGAGGAGTTGCTAGTGCATAGTGTAGGCTTCTGGGAGCAATAGGATAACACTCCTCTCCATTAGCCAGTGTCTCTTGGGAGCTTTGCAGATCAGTGGATACTGATGTCTATCTGAGGATAACTGCATCCACAAGTAGACATTCATAGCCACGCAAGGCTCTAGTTATACAGAATCACAACTAAATACAAGTCAACAATGTAATACTATTGCAAAAAAGCCAGATGCCATTCTGGGATGAATTAACAGGTGTTTTGTATACAAGACACAAGAAGTAATGCTTCCATGCTACTCCACACTAATTAGGCCTCAATTTAAGCACTGTGTTGAGTTCTGGATACCACATTTCATGAAAGAGGTGGACAAATTAGAGAAAGTCTAGCAAAGAGCGACAAAAATTATGAAGGGTCTAGAAAACATGATCTATGATGGATAATTGAAAGAACCGGATTTGTTTAGTCTGGAGAAGACACAGAAGAGGGGGACATGATCATAGTTTTCAAGTTCCTAAAAGATTATTGCAAGGAGGAGGGAGAAAAATTGTTCCGTTGCATAGGTCAGGTTGGATATTAGAAAAAAATCCACATCTCTCAGAGTGATTAAGCACCAGAATAAACTGCTTAAGGAGGGTGTGGAATCTCTGTTGTTCAAGATTTGTAAGAGCAGGTCAGACAAACACCTGTTGGAGTGGTTTAAAAGTCCTATCTTAAGTACAGGGGACTGGACTAAAAGACCTCTGAAAGTCCCTTCCCATTCATCAACTGTTTGGAGAAGGATGAGAACTCGACTCGCTTAAAACCATACTATGTAAAACCACCTGAATGGGAATTAAGAGCAGAGAACTCCCCACAGAATATATTGAACATAAAATAGCAGATTTGTTATATGCATTTCTGTAACAAAAACAACAAAAAAACCGAAACCACTGAAAACTAAACAACCCAAACTTCCTGCTAAAATGCTTTCAAACTTTCCAGAGAATTCATGTTTCCGCAACACAAAGTAGGAAAAGTTTCAGCTCTAAAGTACTGTAAGAGAAGTCTATAAGCAGGTACTGTAATGTCATATAATTTATACATCAATCAATCTCCTAATCTCAGTCTCCAGGACTCCACTGTCTCTTTGCTCAAGTTCCTCTTCCACAGTCACACTTCTACTGCAAAGCCCCATAAACGTTCCTCATTTTTCTGTCTTCTGGATGTTAGGCGCAGCCCAGCTTTAAAGCACGATTTTAGAACTCCAGTGTTAGAGCTAAATTAATAATAAAACTGGAAGGTAGAGGCTTTTGACTCAATGATTAACAGAACCTTAACTACACTGTCACCAATTCATTAATATATTTCCTGCACACTCCATATCTCTGCCTACTCTGCATATGAAGGGTTGAAAAGGAAAAATTAAGAAATGCAGCAAATGGACCCAAATCCTCTCTCCCTGAAAATCACCACCATATAGCTCAGCAACATTTCAAATATTTTTGAATGTACTATCAGCTTTTTAATGATCAGGGAGGGTCAAGAGGATTCCTTTAGAACTCTAATATACAGATATCGTTTCTGTCTATTTCTCTGGATGAAAGATCTCTCCTTTTCCCTAAGCTAAATCCAAGGAGAAAACTGATTTAGAGCTGACAGGTGGTACATGCATAATTAAAGATGACCTAACATAGAATGCTCTCATCTCTGGCACATGATCAGACACTTAAGCAAAGCAATTATCAGTAGGCAATCTTTTGTGTCAACAGAGATCGGGATGTAACATTTCTCTGGTCACGAAGATTTTGTAATGATGCTAAATGCGCACTTGCAAATACTTTAGCAACATTACAGAGTAAATCTCAGTCATCTTTGAGAAAGGTCTTTATCACTTCCAGACACCTACAGTATCCTGCCTTACTTAGATGAAAGTTCACATTTACAGCACAGGCACAGTAACCAGTGCTTGAGAAATGGTCCAAGATTACAAAATTTTTTTCAGTGCTCTGCCATGCCATTTCTAAGAAACTGAGGCATGTGCTATATACACATTGGCCTGTCCCTTATTAGGTCTATGGCCTTACTTCCTCCTACATTCCTCCACAGAAATCCTGGCACTCCTTATTCCCTGCACTTCTTCAAAGTTGATCTCACTGTCCTCTTCTGCAACTCTTAACTTTGTCCACTGTAAGCTAAGCCTTACACTTTAACAGACTGCTAACTAATATGTGCTAAGAACACTCGTGTTCCTTCTTCAAAAACTCTCCGAAAAACCCATCTGTTCCATTAAGCAATCCACCTAGAGTAGGCACACTACATTCGTTTTGCACTTCCTCATACTTGATTTTCCAAGCTTATGCTTCTCTGGACTGTGGACTTCACAGGCCAGGGATTTTTTTTTTTTTTTTTATTAGGGATGTTAAAAGGGAAAGGGCTAGGTAGGGACCATTGTATCGAGGAAGTAAATGCATGGTTATGCAGGTGGTGTTGGAGAGAGGGCTTTGGATTCTTTGATCATGGGACGCTGTTCTGGGCACAAGGATTATTGGGAAGACATTGGGTCCACCTAACTGAGAGAGGAAGGAGCGTTTTCGCAATTAGGCTTGCAAAGTTAGTGAGGAGAGCTTTAAACTAGGTTCACTGGGGGACAGCGACCAAAACCCTGAGGGGAGAAAGGAACTTGGAGATTGGGAAGAAATGCAAAGAGGAATGTACAACAAAAGTGGACTCCTGGTTCGAGTAGAGAGGGCGGGGAGATCGCCTGGTTATCTAAGGTGTTTGTACACCAATGCCAGAAGCCTGGGTAACAAGCAGGAGGAATTAGAAGCGCTGGCCCAGTCCAAGAACTATGACTTGATTAGGATAACAGAGACTTGGTGGGATGACTTGCATGACTGGAGCGCTGTCATGAAAGGGTATAAATTCTTCAGGAAGAACAGGCAAGGGAGAAAAGGAGGAGGAGTTGCACTGTATGTAAGAGAGCACTAGGATTACTTGTAACTCCAGTACATAGAGGGAAAAAGCCTGTTGAGAATCTATGGGTCAAGCTTAGTGACGTAGGCAGCAGTGGAGATGTGGTGATTGGTGTCTGCTACAGGCCACCAAACCAGGATGATGAGGTAGATGAGGCTCTTTTTGGACAACTGAGAGAAGTTTCCAGATCGCAGGCTCTTGTTATCATGGGGGACTTTAATTACCCTGACATCTGTTGGGAGACCAATATGGCAGTACACAAGCAGTCCAGGAAGCTTCTGGAGAATGTTGGGGATCACTTCTTGGTACAAGTGCTGAAGGACATGACCAGAGGTCGTGCACAGCTCAACCTGCTGCTCACAAACAGGGAGGAACTAATAGGGAAGGCAGAGGTGGGTAACAACCTGGGAAGCAGTGATCGTGAGATGGTAGACTTCAGGATCCTGATCAAAGCAAGGAAAGAGAGCAGCAAATTACACACCTTGAACTTCAGAAAAGCAGACTTTGACTCCTTCAGGAAGCTGATGGGCAGAATCCACTGGGATGCTACCACGAAGTGAAAAGGAGTCCAGGAAAACTGGCAGTATTTTAATGAAGCCCTATTTAAGGTGCAGAAAGAAACCGTCCCAATGCGCAGCAAGAGAAGTAAATATGGTAGGAGACGAGACTGGCTTACTGGGGAAATCCTTCGCAAACTTAGGCACAAAAAGGGAGCTTACAAAAAGTGGAAACTTGGACAGATGTCTAGGGAGGGATATAAATGTATAGCTTGAGAATGTAGGGCAGTTATCAGGAAGGCGAAAGCGCAACTGGAATTGCGACTCGCGAGGAATGTGAAGGGTAACAAGAAAAGTTTCTACAGGCATGTTAGCAAGAAGAAGGTGATTAGAGAGGGTGTGGGTCCCTACTGGATGAGGGTGGTAACCCAGTGACAGATGATTGAGGGAAAGCTGAAGTACTTAATGCTTTCTTTGCCTCTGTCTTCACGGACAAGGACAGCTCACAGACTAATGCGATAAGTGATGCACTGTGGGATGAAGGTGGACAGCCTTTGGTGGGGAAAGAACAGGTTAGGAGCTATCTAAAAAAGCTAAACGTACATAAATCCACGGGCCCGGACCTAATTCATCTGAGGGTTCTGAGGGAGTTGGCGTATGTTGTTGACAAGCCCTTGGCCATTATCTTTGAAAAGTCGTGGAGATCGGGAGAGATCCCGGATGACTGGAAAAAGGCAAATGTAGTGCCCATCTTTAAAAAAGGGAAGAAGGATGATCCAGGGAACTATAGGCTGGTCAGTCTTACATCAGTCCCTGGAAAAATCATGGAGGGGCTCCTCAAGGAAGTCATTTCGAGGCACTTGGAGAAGGGGAAAGTGATCGGGAATAGTCAGCATGGATTTATGAAGGGCAAATCATGCCTGACCAATCTGATTAATTTCTATGATGAGATAACTGGCTCTGTGGATAGGGGAAAAAAAATCAATGGATGTGATTTATCTTGACTTTAACAAAGCTTTCGATACGGTCTCCCACAATATTCTTGTCAGCAAGTTCATGGAATGTGGATTGGATAAATGGATGGTAAGATGGATAGACAGCTGGTAGAAGGTTGGGCCCAGCGGGTACTGGTCAACGGCTCGATGTCGGGATGGTGGTTGGTTTCTAGTGGAGTGCCCCAAGGTTTGGTTCTGGGTCCTGTTCTGTTCAACGTATTTATCAATGACCTGGATGAGGGGTTGGATTGAACCCTCAGCAAGTTTGTGGATGACACTAAGCTAGGGGGAGTGGTAGATATGCTGGAGGGTAGGGACAGGGTCCAGAGTGACTTAGACAAATTGGAAGACTGGGCTGCAAGAAATCTGATGAAGTTCAATAAGGATAAGTGCAGAGTCCTGCACTTGGGCCGGAAGAATCCCAAGGATTGTTACAGGCTGCAGTCCAACTGGTTCAGTAGTAGTTCTGCAGAAAAGAACCTGGGAGTTGTAGTGGATGAGAAGCTGGACATGAGTCTACAGTGTGCCATTGTAGCCAAGAAGGCTAATGGCATATTAGGTTGCATCAAGAGGAGTGTTACCAGTAGATCCAAAGAAGTGATTGTTCCTCTTTATTCGGCTTTGGTGAGGTCGCATCTGGAGTACTGTCTCCAGTTCTGAGCCCCCAGTTATAGGAAGGATGTGGATACACTGGAGAGGGTCCAGCGGAGAGTGACCAAAATAATTAGGGGGCTGGAGCATATGACCTATGAAGAAAGGTTGAGGGAATTGGGACTGAAGGGAAGTTACAAAGAGGCTGGAGAGAGGCTGTTCACAGTGGTCACGGATGGCAGAACATGGAACAATGGCCTCAAGTTGTGGTTGGGAAGGTCCAGGTTGAACATTAGGAAAAACCTTTTTCACTAGGAGGGTGGTGAAGCATTGGAATGGTCTACCCAGGGAAGTAGTGGAGTCTCCATCCCTGAAGGTGTTTAAGTCTTACCTTGACAAAGCCCTGGTTGGGCTGATCTGATGCGTCTGGTCTTGCCTAGGGCAGGGGACTGGACTGGATAGCTTTTTCAGGTCTCTTCCAGCTCTATTGTTCTACTATTCTATGATTCTATGATACCAGTTACGTTTAACTGGTATGGGTTAGAGCAGCCCCCACCTGCTGAGGGCAGGGGTTGCTCTAACCCTGCAGGGTCACCATGGGCAGGGGCGCTCCAGCTGTGCTTGAGTAGCCCCATCCATGGTGGCCCCAGAGGGGAAAGGCAGCTGGGGAGGCTGTGGTCAGAGGCTGCTCTGGCCAGGATGGAGCAGCCCGGTCCCCAGCTGCTGCCCCGCAACTTGTTTAATTGGTTAACCAGTTAAACCTAGTGTTTAACCGGTTAATCAATTAAATGGAATTCTACATCCTACTTTGTACGGCATGCCTTATTTACTGTCAGTTATCCTGTGAATGTCCTGTTCTGTATAAACCTGCCACCAGGCAGTAATACAGCACCTTTTCCTTTTGCCTCTCAAAGTGCTCCTTTAAGATTGGTAGGTATTATCATGGCCACTTTACAGATAGGGAAATAGATGCAGGGAGCAGTTCAGAAGCTTGTGTGAAGTCGGAAGGGCGGTTGTAGAACTGAACAAAGCCCAGATCTCCTGTTGTCTCAGTAGACAGCACTGCCTCCTTGAAATAATGACTCCCTTACTATATGAAAGAGAGAAAATTTAACTTAAGCCTGTAATAGTTCCCTTCCAAATTATAGAATTTATGGAATCTAGGAAATCTTCAGAGAATAAGCCACTTAAGTAGGCAGACATGCTAAAAAGGGTCTTCTGGGACATGAAGGAATAAAATTAATTTAGAAGAAGAAAATCTAAGAGTGAGGTAGTTTTCCTAGTTTTGGGGGGAACTGGGGTTGCGAGAGGCACTATAAACCAGCCATTTTGCTCTACAAAAGAACTGTTCTTGGCATATACAAGTATTTTAATATTGTAGTGAGAAAAAGTGTTTTTAAAAGAATGGCTTACGATAATGGATTTTTAAAACAAAAGTAAAACCTGCTTGCACTGAGAACAGTGTTTTTACAGATAGGGGACTTCACAGTGCTAGTGGTGTGTATTTTACAGCATTTCACATGATTTCTCATTATTTAAATTCCTATGTACTTATGTCATACATGAACAAATGACCTTATTGTTCAGAACATGTCTTTATATGAACATTGCTGCTGTTAGGACTTGTGCTTTTTTGCATTTTTCTTCCTTACCAAGTCAGAACAAAAGTTTCTTTTACGGCAGTTTTGGGAACTTCATGCAAATGTCAGTTTTTGCACATCAATCATCAGTTTAACAACATATAAAGAGATATAGCCTCAGAGGGATAGCCATGTAATGAGCTTAGGTAATGAGCTTTCATGGGTCAGACCCACATCATCAGATTTTGGAACAAAAATGAAAATATGGGGCATACGCATGTAGTGGGGGAGGGGTAAGAGAAGGAGAAAAAAGAAAAGTGGCATGTGTGCGTGTATGTGTCCGTCCATCCATCTGTCTGTCCAACCATTAACAGGACCTTTTGAAGGAGTAAATTAAGTGTCAAAATCCATTGCCAGTTCTGTCCACATAGCTATACTAGAGAAACCATCACTGGACCTAACTACATCAGCCATACAATCAGAGACTCACATACCTGTACTAATGTGATATCTGGCATCATGTGCCAACAATGCCCCTCTGCCATGTACATTAGTCAAACTGGACAGTCCCTGCACCAAACAATGAATGGACATAAATCAGCATGAGGAACTGGAATAAAGGGGAACATTTTAATTTCCAGGACATACAATAATGGACTAGTGATTTTGTTACAAAAGGATTTTACCACTGGATTACAAAGGGAGACATCTGAATTAGAATTCATATTTAAGGTTCAGAGAGGTAGCTGTTAGTCTGTATCTTTACAAAAAAAATCAGTCCTGTAGCACTTCAAAGACTAACAATATGATTTATTAGGTGATGAGCTTTCTCAATTTGTCCAGGTCTGAAGAAGTGGCTTTGTCCCATGAAAGGTCATCATCTAATAAATTATTTTGTTAGTCTTTAAAGTGCTACAGGACTGAATTTTTATTTTCAAGTTTAACACATTTAACCTGGGGCTTAACAGAGACCTCAATTATCTTACACATTACAAGGGCAATTTCCCCACCTTTGATATTCGAAGGATGGCACACATCTCGCTTAACTTAATTTACTCGTTCCTAAAGTCCTATTGATGACTAGTGGCTCCCCCTCCTCTCCCTCTTCTCTTTTTTTTTTCTCCTCTTCTTTCCCCCCTCCCTGCTATCCATACCTTGTATTCTCATTTTTCTCCAAAATCTTCTGAAGTGGCTCTGACCCACCAAAGCTCATTACCTAATATATAAAATTGTTTTTCTTTAAGGTGTTATATGACGCTAGCTTTTACATAAAGATGTATGTAAGAGTAACACTAACAAGGGCTGAATTTTTAATAAATAAATCAAAGCTTATAAACTAGTTTCTGTTAAGGCAAAATTCATGGTAGTGCATTAACAAAAGTGTCAGTAATAAGATTTAAGATTACAATATTGAATTGTTAGAGGGCTGAGTTTAACCAACTACACTTTCTTTATATTTATTTACAAACTCTTTATACAAGATACTATAGCAGCAGCCTTCATAAGGGCAGGGACAAAGGGTATCGAGCCATTTGCAGAACAAAATAATATAATATAATACGCAATCCAAAGATGATTCAACATGCTCTGTTCTCAGAAATTAAACATTTTCTTAACAAGTTGGAGGAATACTTGTTAGTCTCTGTCTTCCTAAGATATACATGTGCATGTTAGTTCTCTTTCTACTCAGCCCTCTGCCACAGTGGTATTTAGTGTCAATCTTGTAGCCCTTACTGACCTTGAGGACTTCTGTGGGATTGCTCATGAGCAATAAGAGCTTCAGGATCAGCTCTAGAAAGAGGCAAACACCCCAGCACATGTAGCTATGGAGGCAGGAACAAAGGCTTTTAGAGCAAATGAAGGATGAGGCTTGTTTTGCATAACAGAATGCAGAAACTATGTTGGTTATAAGCCATATTTTAAAATGTGGAGGGACTACCTCATGAGATTGAAATTGCATGTTAGAAAAATGTTTTATTTGGAAGTGTGTTTCTTATGGAGCTCTGCAAAAATACAAATATACACAATATCCAAAAATGGCAGCTTTCTGAAGCTAAAACACCATTATGTGAGACACGCTAACATACAATTTTATACACACTCTGCGACACAAACCACATGTATAATGGTATATAGTACAGCTGTACACATCTATCCATGCGGATGCTGAGATACACCTACACAAAGCCATACAAATTAGCATAAAATAAAAAATGGAATTCCAATAAAAGAAACACTCATATTTGATGTAGTTAGGCTTTGCCCCCTCCCTCGCACCCCTACAAAATGCTAAGCATTAACTAGCTTCACCCACTAATTTAACTGTTGTTACATCCCATGTAGGGAACCTTTGTTTTAGTCAAGCTCCATAGCTTTTTCTTTAACATGTCCTGTGGTTTTTATGTTGTGCTTTTATGGATTAATTTTTATGGCAGAATTCGACTTTTTGGTCACAACCACACAACCTCCACAGGGATGCAAATGAAGAATTTTGTTGTTATTGTTAGAGATGATCAAACACTGCTTGACACTTTAGTATACAAATGGTTTGATATCTAATTTGTTTTAAGCAATTCACTCTTCTCTGCTTAATTGTGCCATGCTATAAATGACTTGGCAGGTGTTTTCATGACATTTTAAAAAGTATATTATTAAACTTAATACATATTCCTTTCTCTGTCATTCCCTCTCAAATACAGTTCTTATAGATGATAGCACAGTTCAGTTTTGCCAGATTACTGGGCTAATATTTACATATTTTAAGGCCATAATTACAGGTGAAGATTAACTCACATAATCCGGTAACAAATGGAAAGCTGTTAGCTGAGCTGTTGTGTGTGGACACTTCAGCTACTTTGGAGGCTAGTTTCACATCAGAGGCAATAAGTATCAGAGTGGTAGCCATGATAGTCTTTATCCGCAAAACCAGTGAGAAGTCTGGAGGGACCGTGTAGACCCGTGGTGTCCAATATGGCCCCATTCGCCACATGTGGGGGCGAACGTGGCTCAATGCCGCACAGGTGGGGTGCCCTCTGGCTGCTCCGCGCATGCACCCCAGCACGTGGTGGGACAAGTGTGTGGGGACAGTGGTGGCTCCTCTGGCCCCGGCACACAGTGCCTTGGGAGGTTCGTGTGGTTTGGGGGCTGAGGTGTGGCACGGGCAGCTTGGGTGCAGCACAGTGCGGGAGGCTGGGGGCTGAGGCACGGTGCAGACAGCTCGGGTGCTGCAGTGTGGGCAGCACGGCTCCAGTGAGTAAGGGGGGGGACTGTAGTGAGGGAAGGGAGGGTGACTTGGCAGGGGCCAGCGCCTGGCAGCGGGGGCAGGGCCATGGCAATCCAGTGAATTGCTTTTGGACACCACTGTTATAGACAAACAGATTTACTGCAGCATAAGGTTTTGTGGGCAAAGACCCACTTCATCAAATGTACGTAGGTGAAGGAGTTGAATTGAAATTGAATGGGGTAGAATTCTTCAGCTCAAGATTAATAAACTATTAGGATGTACTGCAGGTTATCTACATCTGGGAATCAGCAAGACTCACCATTTAAGTCTCCTTTTCATTCCCACAGAAGGAAGGTAAGCATTGCTTACCTTTCAGAGGTAATGTGTGCATAATATTCTGTACAGGGGTTACTGAGTGGACTTCCTTGTTACTCTTTACAGCAGATACAGTCTCTGAGCATTTTGATAAGCAGACAAGTGGAAAAGACGTAATTAAACAGTACAAATATATCAACATTTTAACAGAAGCCCCAAGCAGACTTCTGTGCCACAGAAATGATACATATGATCTTTGGGGGGAAGAACTGGCCTTATCTTAAGGACCTCTATCAATTTATTCAAGAAATGGCATTTGGAGAAAGGTAGGAAGTATGTTTTCTCAGCCTACGGAAAGGCAGTGAAGCAGCAGCAGCTAGCAGCTGGCAGACGTGTGTGAACATGGGATTATGTTCAAGAAAGACTATAGAGATGGAAAGTAGACAGCACAGTATAAATTTGGGTGGATGAAATCTTAACCATTTTCCTGGACTGCTATCCCGGTACTTACACTGTTCACCATCAGAGTACCTGAATACTTAAAAACTAAAACGGAAAACTAAAAGCTCAAGCATTCCAATTCCTAGCCTCCTGAGACAATAGAAACCAGAGTGCCCAGATACCATTCCCCACCCCCACCCCCATTAAAGAAATTTAGAAGACCCTGGCACCCATTTTGGGTCAGACTTTCCAAAGTGCAGAGAACTCACAATTCCCACCCAAGGTAACAGGATCTCTGTATGGTCAGCACCTCTGTAAGTCAGACCCGCTACACACTTACGCATGGTGTACATGTAAACATCTGTAAAACGTTATTGCCTCAATAATAAACTTGTAATTAAATTTAAAAATATTAACAAAAAAGCAGCTGAAGAGCTTTACATGATAAACATCAGAAAAACATTGATTTCCAACCCTGCAGCCAGTTGTTCTGTAGTATCTTCTGCGTTGTGCTGACAACCTCCGCCCCCCGCCGCACTCATTCAGACACAATACCTTCAGGTCTGTCTAAGTAATGTAATTTACTGGAGTGGAATTCCCTTGATACTTTCTGCAGCACTCAGTGACAGTATCATTTATACTCTACACTGTCATGCTATGACACTGATACATTGGCTTTCATCCCTCATTCACTGCAGAGTGTGCAATTTCACCTTCCATTGTGTCCTTTCGTAGAGTGCATGTACAAATTTACTCCATTCATCTCTAATTACAAACCTCTTCTGAAATACTCTCATTAGATTTATATTTCTCACTCCAAATGTCAATCTTATTTGAAAATTCCAGTTTTCCTGAAGATTCATCCATTAGCAATAACCGCTAAAGCAGTCCTTGACTGAATACATTAAAAGCAAAATCAACGCAGCAGCTATACACTTAAAATACAGTTACATTGTAAATCTCCATTGCTAATGTTTTGTATTATTCAAGTAATGTAATAATGAGCACTTGACTGGCCAATTCTATTCTTCCAAGACATGAAAGGTGTGAGCTAATCATCAACTGTTAAGTCAGAGGCTGATCATACTGCATCACTGGGTAGCATTTCTAAGCCCATGCTATTATGTGTGAACGTATGGGAGGGGCATCACAGGCTCATAGGACCTGTTACCACCTCCTTTTGTGTTTTTTCACTGCAGTCTCAGTCCATGACAAGGTGCAACAAGGCAGAGGTGGTTATACTAGGCAAACCTGTGTATCCTAGAAGATCATTCTAGGGCATTTTGGCTTGGCTAGCTATGCCAGGAACTAAAATTCAAATGTAATGAATTTATGAAAAATAATGCTGGGAAAAGGAGACTTAAATAGTAAATCTTGCTGATTCCCAGATGCAGATAACCTGCAGTACATCCTAACAGGTTACTAATCTTCAGCTGAAGAATTCTACCACATTCTCTTGCAGTAATTTCAATTCAACTCCTTTATCTATGACTGCTCAGTTTGGATAGTCTATAAAACAAAAAGAGGATTGATTAAACAGGGAAGTGTTAAGACTAGAAAGGATCCTTCCCACTTACTAGGAGAAAAAACAATATTTAATAATAAGATAACAACATTGCTTACTGACTCTTGTACAATGCATAGTATCTATCATTACTAAAAAGGCCATCTGAGCGATATTCAGAGAAAAGTAAATATTGTAACTTGCTCATCGGAAAGCACTGAACCAAGTGAGGGACTTCTCAACATATGATACAGACTCTCCTGGCATTTTCTTCAAAGCAATTCAATATGACTTCATCCATACTAGTCTTAGCATCAGAAAGAAAACATTTCTACATCTGTACTAAACAAGAAGAATCCTTAACAAAAATAACAACAAATCTTTCCCTGCTTGTTTGCATCTGGTCACTTACAAGTGTAAGGCATGCAGATAATTATAACAGATGTAATGTAATTCCCTGCAGAAAAATTCCACCACTGCAGAACCTAATTACTCCTGAAGTTTTGCCCATTCCCACCTGAAATATTTAAAACATTGATTACTGCATCAATTCTCTAGCCTTTTGTACTGTGCATCAACCAGTATTACACTGAGTGAGTATAGATGCTAAAACAGAAATATCCATTTAAATAAAAAGACAGAGATGACAAGATACATGTAAAGTAAAAACAATGCACAACACACTTCTGCTCCTAAAGAAGGAGGAAGAAAGGGGGAATTACACTGAGCTAATTTTAGGGGATTTAATATTGCACAGTTAAAAATTTTGACACCGAAGAGAGCATCAATAATCCATGGAACAACTGTGTGTGGCTTTAAGTGCTTGACCTAAACCACATCCTCTTCGCTGCATGGAGTTACATAGCTTCTTAAGTGAGACGGAAGGATGGTTATGAAGGAAAAGCTGAGAAACAATGGAAAAGAAGTTTTTCAGCCTTTGTATTTTTGGCTGTTATGGCTTCATAAAGAGGAAAACATACAGAAACATCTTTGTTCATCTATTTCAAGACGAGTAACAAACAGAAAAGCTAAAAATGCACAAATACACTCATTCTTTGGAAATGCCACAGCTACTTAACGAGTGAAATAGGGACAGCACCAGTGAAGGGACCATAAAGTTAAAAATTTCCCTGTAAATGCCGACATTTCTCTTTCATGTTTTAATTGGCCACAGGCTGATATGCTATTAATAAACGTGGCCACAGTAGATTTAGCAGCTCAATAAAGACACATTTTAACTCATTTAGCAGACCCTTTAGCAGCTGTGGCTACCTGGAAAAGCAATCAAGCCAGCAGTTACCCATACTATCACCTTATTGTGCAAACAAAGGGTCCTTACATGACAATGGGCCACATTTAGAATTCCTTTACTTGCAGTTCAGGAGGCTGGCAAAGAACATTTATATCAAATAGATTAAGTTACGGATCAACAGTTCAAGTTCTACAACTGTACTTTTGGTCAGCTGATTTTAAAAATCCACAAGCACTCCACAGTGGCTTTTTTCAGACATAGAGACAATTCTGCTTCCAAAATCTTTTCAGCCCGATCTCTTTTCAGCCATACTTTGCTTTTTAGAATGAAAAAACGCTGACAGAGTATTCATGAAGACTAGCAGTGTAAGTAACTTGTCTGTCTCTCCCTTATTTCAACAAAGACACATTTACAAGTACTCAAATGTAGAACTTACCAGAGAGAGGCAAAGCTGCATGCAAGCCAGTCATCAGAGCTAACAGAATGATTCTGCTTGCTCTACAGATTCTGAATTGTCTGAGTCTTATTTTTAGTTGTACACAAAGGGCAATAAATGGAAAATCTTATTGTAACCACTGCTTTTTCTTGGCCACCCACACTTCCAACACCTACAGCGAAAGTATACAAATGCAAAAAACCCAGCACTGATGGCTCATCTTAACAAGGGATGCAAAGTAGCTAAAATGTATTGCATATTTTTCCAGTTTATATTTATGGTTTCATTGTGCTAGTTTAATTTTAATGGTGATGATACAGATTATAATGTAGATAAGCTGCAAGAGGACATAACTGCAGCTTTCGTGAATTCAGCAGCTCTTCCATTCTTTGTTCTTATTTACTGTGTGGAAAACAAATTCTCAAATGAAGGATGGCTAACCACTGACCAATGTTAAAGTCATTACTGAAGATGCAAATCAGATAACAAAAGTACACATCCTTTACTAGTTTTTTCAGATCAATGATTTACACAGGGGTTACTGATGGGCTTATCAATCAGAAATCATCTTGATTATTTTACTTCAGAAAGTGGTATTTTTTAAACAAAGAAAAACCAAAAAAAATTCCTTCGTACTCATAATAATAGTACTAGAAGAATTACAGAGCCTGCTGTCAAGAATTTCATCATGCTTAAAAAATTCCACTTCACTTAAAGTTGCTTTGCAAATTACTTAGTAATTTCATACATGGTACAAATCGCAACCTAGTAGTACTCTGTTTCTATTCACCATTCTTCTCCACACCTGACCTTTTTCTGCTTATCCTGCACGCATTTTGAAGTGATACCAATATGAGCATAATCATCAGGTGAAAACCCGCACAGGATTAACCCAAACTGACAGATGAGCTATTTTAAAAAAAATGAAATAAAATAAAAAAGACCACTCACAGCAGACTGCAGGAGGATTGGTCAACAAGGTATAGGGATGTGGCAATGAACACTGCTCGTTTTTATTAACCACCTCACTTCTCGAAAATGCAAAGCATTATGTCTACTTAAGAATCAATAACAACCTTGTTGCCCAAATTCTCTACAAATCACAAGAAACATGTACAAGTAAGATAGAGAGCCACCATGTCCACAAAATACCACTGAGACAAAGCATCAACTCCAGAAAATGTGACTACCGATGCTTGCTAATTAACAACCAACTACACAGAACTACCAGTTATCTTCTAGTAATTAACATGGAACCTAACGCACACTTAAGGTACTCTGAACACACCGCAGCTTACACAATACTGTTGAAATCAGACGCAGGCTTTTCTGTTGCTTTTATGTAGTAGGAATGTCTCCTATGTGTTGTAAAAGCACAGGTATCTAAGTATTATGAAAAGTGGGTCATACGCCACTGAGTCTCAACCACACCGCCCCCAAGTCGGGCACCAGATGACTGTACACTCTGCTGCAAGAAGGAGAGGGATGGATTTCGGCAGCAGTGAAAACAAAACTTTTATGTGGTGAGATTATATTTTAGTTTTTACTGGTTTAGGTTGGAGAAAGTTGATTTCACTGTCACTGTCTTTCAGTATTTTCTTATAATAAATGACAAGCACTGGCAGGTATGATAGCCCGCGGGACACTCAGAGCAAAGGTACTGTCCCACCTATGGGGAAATGCTAGTTATCAGTGTTCTTGTGGTAAATGCAAGCTTTACCAAGGTTGAAGTGAGACTGACTCAGGCAGGCTGACACACAGACTGCCACCTGCAACGCTAAGAAGAAAAACTTCATCACAACACCATTGTCCCATGAATAGAAAGTAAATAAATCAATGATACTTTATGCAAAAGTGGCACATCACACCTTGGAAGCGAGACACAAACATTAATTAATGGCAGCCAGGAAGAGGTATCGAAATTATTCAGTTTTGGTGTGTTGTATCATATCATACAGACCACAGTTCTTCCCAAGCCTAGCAGTTACCTCTCAGGGTATAAATGGTAGCTGACTTAAATTAATAGCTCCATAGTACTACTCACAGCCATCACCGTGTGCTAATTCTTCCCACTATCCTGTCATATATTCAACAGTGAAGGTGTTACAACCAGCATTGTACCAAGGGTTTTCAGTTCACTCCCTCCCCACATCCTATTTCAGATGATGTCCTCACACATAGATGCACATTCTACTTTATAATCTAATGTGTAATTGCTGTCTGGTGAACATATACTTAACATTTTCCAGCTCATATTACGAGGCAAGACTATTTGCTGTAATTTTATTTAGTTTTTCAAAATATCAACAAAAACAAAAGTACAGCTAATATTTCCAGCTTTGTCAGAGTAGTCAGCTAGGGGCATGTTGATACCTCGATCACTGTTGTGTAACAGATAAGCTACAGGGAAAAAGTGAGAAAAAAAAAGACATGCTACCTTAAGAAAGGCTCTCAACACAAACGCCTCCCTCTAACCTTAAACCTCTCTCAAAACACCTCCACCCCCAAAAAAGGATGTTAATAAAATCTAACAAAGAAAGTCTTACCCTAAAACAGAGTTTTGACCCTAAATAGTCAGATTTACCAGGGACTCGATGAAATTCACCAGGGACTTTCCCACTAATTTTATGCGGAAAGTGTTCAGATGTAGGTGGGCAACAGTATAAAATGGGCAGGGGCAGAGGGAGGACAGCATGCACAGTACTCTCCTCCACATAACATTGCCCATTCATGATGTCAGGAATGAATGCCTATAAAGGGTTAAAACCAGAAAAAGCCTGTTCTCTCCTGGCCAGAAGCCAGGTGAGCCAATGAGGAGAGACAGTGGGATTGTTTGAAATGAAACAGTTGCCTGCTGAGGCGGGCTTTTTGTTTTCTGGCTGGAACAGAGAGATCAAGATGCTTAATCCTAAACAGGTTTAATGAATCAAGTAAATATCCTGGCCACAACATAATCTGGGCATACAGATACGTAAGTAGAAAGGACATGTTTACTTAGACACAATGAGGGTGTTTTTATTTTGGGTTTGGGGTGGGACACGTTAGGCTGCTTAATGTATTCTGCCCTGTATACTGTAACTTCTAAATTGAATCCCATGGAAGTAATTCTCTGTGCTCTAACCTTGAGGTTTTTTAGTTGCGTTGTAACACCCAGCAATTAAGAATGCTTTATCACTTTCTGGGTATAAGTTTTTTTTTTGTTTTTGTTTTGTTAATAAATTACTTTTTAAGGCAATGATTTGATTCCTGTGTCCTAGAGAAGTGTCTGTATATCCATGCCTAAGGCTGAAGGCTCAGCTATCAGATAGCAGCTTTCTGTCTTTCTTTTATTTTCAAACTAGCTTGTTAGAAAGAGTTAAAAAGATTGCGTTTACCCCACAGGGAGATATCCCAAATATGTCTTCCTGGGTTTTAAAGGGTTTTTTTTCCCCTCAATTAGCTGGTGGCAGCTCCCTCGTAAGGTCAGGGAATCTGTGACCTTGGGAAGCTTTTAAGCAGAAGCCCATAGAAGCAAGGTATTTTAAGTTCTCTTGCAGCCTACCCACCCCACCTTCTGCACTCAGAGTGTCTGAGTGGGGAACAGCCTCGACAATGTGAAAGAATGTGTGGCCATGTTTTCCGAATAAAAAGGCCCAAATACACAGAAGTGCATGAACACTTCTGTGTGTGTCTGATTTGAGCATGGACCACACCTGATGTGTACGCCCAAGTTGGATTTACATTTGTCCACAGGTATGTAAGTGCACGATCCTCGACCTCTCATGTATGCATGCAGTGTTGCTTATATGCAAGTCATATGTGCACTTCTGAAGAAGTTAGCCTGTGGAGCTCTAGGGTGGGGTAGTTAGGGGTCTTATGACTGAGAAGCATGTAGGTAGAAAATAGCATTGCCATCTGGCTGGGTATTTGAGCGACTTTGACAGTTCTTCTACTCCCTTGCTGTCTGCTGGGCAAGAGATGTACTCTACCAAGGTGGTGGGTTCTTTTTTTTTCCCCCCTTTGACTGTACACATGAACAGTGATTTTGTGGCTAGTAATCATATGCATTACGGCTAGGAACACACCATGTGCAGGCTGGGCCCTCACTTGCCAGCTGCCAGAACTGGAGCAGCTACTTTCAGCACCAGAAACAGCCAGATCCATTACGCAAAGGTGAGGCTCACCAGCAGTGAGAGGTAAGGTAAGGCTGGGATGGAAGGCAAGGGCTTCTGCAAGGAGATGGTACCTGAGAGGGCAAGAGGATGATAAAGGAGGGGAAAAGGCCTGCAAATCTATGAACCACGCCCCGCCCCACCCTGACTTTAAATGTTCTGAAGCTTCTGGCCTGATGCACAAAGAGTCGGTCAACCGTCATGTAATATATAAGCACCAAAGGAAAGGATTTTTCCCCCATGAAATATTTCATGGTATACATGGCACATCTGAAATTAGAATCTGGTCCCAGACACTCAGTGGCACACAGACCACAACTCTTCTTACCGACTATCATGACAGCTGAGATCAGCTAGGCTGCTCTGGATGACAGTACAGAGGGGATATGAATGTTTACCAACTAGGTGTTCGAGTGGCTGAGATGTCACTTTTGGACATTTGATTTCCCTGTTGATCCAACAAAGCATGATTTTTTTTTTAGCCTGTAGACAGTAAAGCCTTTTATTTTTTTTTCATTATTTGGCTGATGGTAGGCGGGTGACAGACATTTAGTCATCAAATGGCACACTTCAAAATTTTAAATTAATTTACATCTGCCCACAGATTGCTGATGGGCAGATTTTAGAAATCTAAACATTAGATTTCTTTTTTTCAAAAAATACTCTGAGACCTCTCTATTATCTATATATTATAAAAACGAGTTTTCATTTAATTTTGTTGAGCTTAAACCCTTTAAGAATCTTACTGAACTCTGAAGATAAGAATTTGCAAATTCACACAGTCCATTTTTCCTCAGAATGCCACTGATTGGTATGTTATTTTTGCCTCTTTTTAGAAGAAATAATGAAGAATCAAAACAAAAGAAATGTAAGCTTAGCATTTAAATTACAGTTCAGAATGCAGCATAATTCTATGGTGATGTCAACAGGACAGCTGTGTAGCCACATCCTAACATTGCAATTCAAGCAGCTTCTGATCAAAGCCCTTTTCTGTTATACATTTGTTTTGCGCTATTAGATAATGCAGTGCAACAAAGAATGAGCTGTTCAGGGATGAAAACAGCTCTTCTGAACCTCCCAACTCCACCACTGCATACAGATCCATGAATGATGCTGTGATATTAATTAAACCAAAGCTTTGACTGCACCAGAATCTGCTAGTGTGGATCCAGATGCAGCCTTGATCTTAAACCAGTAACCAGCTGCTTCATGACATTGCTATTAACCATGCTCCTTGAGACAGGGTATGTGTCTTCTAAATTTTGCATGGCCATGAACTCACTGCTGGCAAAGAGAGTGGGGAAGACTTTACAACATTTTTTTTTCAAATCCACACCCAATTTTTCAAGTTAATTTACTGCTCCAACACTGTACACTGTCAGAATAGAGAATACTGAATTAGCCATGGCACAATCTGCAGCATTAAAAGCATTCCTGTGTACCTCAGCTATGACCAGGGTAAGAAAGATTTTTCCAGATAGGTCCATTTAGTTTCTGACCACTCTTTTTAATCTGACATTCAAGGGTGCCACTTTTAAGTTAGTTTCTCTGACATGGACATGCAGTACTGGTAACCATGAGTAAGGCCCCAAAAA
Organism: Carettochelys insculpta; assembly: GCF_033958435.1. NCBI lineage: Eukaryota > Metazoa > Chordata > Testudines > Carettochelyidae > Carettochelys > Carettochelys insculpta. The sequence goes on along the minus strand of NC_134139.1, from coordinate 139,927,897 downwards.
TCACAAGAGATTCAGAAGTATCGGAGTGGTAGCCGTGTTAGTCTGGATCTGTAACAGCAACGAAGGGTTGCTGTGGCACCTTACAGACTAACAGAAAAGTTTCGAGCATGAGCTTTCATGAGCACAGACTCACTTCATCAGATGCTGGTCTTTTCCATGCTCAAAACTTTTCTGTTAGTCTATAAGGTGCCACAGGACCCTTCGTTGCTGTTAAGAGATTTAGAAGTAATCTGGTTTCTTTCCACGTGCCTTGTTTGCCTCCATAGTTTTCAATTTTTTTCTCCCTGCAGCTACAAGGGTTAGAAACTTACTTTTTAAAAAAGTATGAAAGCGGAGATGCTCATAGTCCCACATCTCCAGGCCCTGAAACTTTATCAAAAAACACTAAATACTGCATGATATATGACAGAACTTAAAAGATCTGCAAGTTGTTTGCATTCACTAGAAAATGAAGGAAAATCTCATATCAAACAGGCCACTCGGTATCTCTCTGTACATTATGACTTTCCCTCACTACCTAGTCTGGGTTAGAACTCTGTGCTTTGCCTGGACATAAAGGTTCTACTTTCCTTTCAGCCATTTCTTTCATTTCCCTACTTCTTTGATTTTCTTGTACAATCTTTTATTTTGACCAATAGCTCTCCTAGATCTTGGAATACACTGACAAGCACACTGTGTCTCTCTCTACATACCAATTCACCTCTCACACTTCTCTTTTCTACAATAAGGCTATGGTTACACTAGCAATTTTGCTGACAAAACCCTGATTTTGTTGACAAAACTCATGGAATGTCCACACACGAAAATGTGCTTTGTCAACAAAACTCAGCACTTTCACTGGCAGAGTTCTGCCTCTCAGCCATGAGGCATAATGCTGCTTTTGACAGATTCTGTCACAAAAAAAAGCTGTGTGGACACGGGGGGAACGGGGAGGGGGAGGAAAGGCGGCCTTCTCTCAACAGACAGGGCAGCCAGGCCAATGGGCAGCCCTGTCTGCTGTGCTTCCGGGTGTTCATTTTGTCGAGAGAGAGGCCAGGCAGTCCGGCTGATCTGTCGACAGAACAGAGCGCTCTTCCGATTGGCTTTTGTGTGCGGCCGCACTCTGCTGACAGAAGTTTTGTTGGGAACTCTCTTCCGACAGTGGCTTCTGTTGACAGATCATTGTAGTCTAATAGTTACATATCTGAAAGTCTTCTTCTGACAATGGTAGTTTGTTCGGAGTGCTGCCACAGGGAAATATTCAGCTGTATTTACACTTTTCATCTACTTAAGCATATTAAGTTTCAGTTTCTCCTGGTTCCAATGACTCATGATCATTTTTATTAACATTACACTTTACTCTTGGTCACTTAGGAGAAATAAATGTGCTGGCTTTTACTTTGATGTTCTCCAGACATTCTCCTCTCCCTCATGATCATGGTAAAATTCCTACTTGTGCCTTTTGCTATCGTACACCTTGTGTGTTGAAACATTTAAACCCACAACAGCATGAATACTGCAAAGAACAGAACAAGATTTAAAAGTCTCCTGATGGGGACACGAGTAGCTAGAATGGCAGATGTCCTTATACAGTCTTCAGCAAGCCCCAGACCTGGGGCTAGTATGACTTTTCATTCCATGGATTCCCTTAAGGTTTTTCTGGCAGAGTTATTTGACCAGCTGCCAGTGTCACATGTTTGCGCAGAGAGCAGCGTGGATCATAAGCAAAGACGGATCCTTGGGGAAAGGATCTGCACTATTGCTCTCAAACATGAGGATGGGCAAAAGTGGGGTGCATCTTAGCCAGTATGAAACACCCCAAAATGTCTTCAGTTAATTACTAAGGCGGACAATATATTTTATTAGCCATTAGAGTTCATTTCCCCTTTTTCTTCATTGACACAAGTGTTTGATGTAGAGGGAATTGGTAAAAAAAAAAAATACAAGGATCAGAAGCACGAATTTGTCTGTGGGCAGGTGTGCGCCTTTCCTCAAATTACACTAAAGCACAGCCCACATACTAGCCAAAACCAAAACACAAACCCCTCCCTGGCATCCGGTTGTACCAACAAAGGAATCAGCATTAAGTTCATCTCCAGCCTTCTGACAAGATCAGCTTGCTCCCAAGGCTCCATTCATGGGACCACCCTGCCCGTACTTTATATGGTGCCTCCTTGGTCAGGACAGCAACACTCCCCAGCCCACTTCCCCCACCAGGGCAGCCCTTCCCTGCAATGTTTTCAACCCCTATCTCCAGAGCAGAACACAGATCTCTTCTTGACCTGGCCCAGTGGGGATTCCTCTGGCCCATTACACCATCCCCACCAATCCAGTGTAAATAAGATAATCCTATGCTCTGAGTGCACCCTCACTGCTAATGCACATTTTCTGGAGTCTGGTCCAGCAAGCAGAGGTCGGCTTGGGATTCAGGGCTCCTGGGTTCTACTAACTCTGCCACTGATTTGTTTCATGATTTTCTGTGTTAGATACAAGCCACCTAACTTGTCTGTCGCTACATGGAAGGGATTGAGTAAGTGAGAAGACATGGTAGCTGTAATAGAGATAAGAGGAGCCTTATGCCACAAAATGTTTGGTTTAGCACCCTCCACTAGTCAACAGAACAATGAGACAGAAGGCAACTGAGAGAGTGCACACAGCAGGGGAGGGAGAGCTGCGGTTCCACCATGCAGAGCCTAGGGAACACCCACAATAGGGGTCCCATGCAGAGACTCCATTTGAAGCAGGGATGTAAAATCCCGTTAACTGATTGAACGGCTGGTGGTGCGGCTCCAATCTGCTCCAGTCCCCTTCCCCAGCCGAACCACCAGATGCAATGCTGGAACAGGCATCACAGTGCTGCCCACAGCCTGCCTGACCCAGCCTCTGCCACGGCAAGAGCAGGTTTCGGGGAGGGAGCCTAGGGGCCTCTGGTGGATCCTGAGCAGTGTCAGGTGAGGTAGTTTGGGAAGGTACTGCTGGATCACCCCCGCCCGCAGCACTCCTGGGTCTACCAAGGACAAAAAAGTACTCCAGCCCCACTGGAGCATTTCCTCCTGCACCCCCCCCACCACCGCAAGCCCCACAGGTTAACCTACTGATTAACTGTTGACATCCCTAATTTGAACCAGCCAAAGAAGAGTGGTTCAAATATGCTTTAGGAGAGCATCTATATGCAGGACTGAAACACTGAGATAAAAACAATGAAAACCACTTACATAAAAGAGGTTATATTGAAGTGACAAAAGCCAAGGCACGCTTTTCAGACAAATACTTGAGCTATTTTTAAAGCTTTTTTGCCAAGGTCACTGATGGAAGCAGAAAACTTAGAAATTCTTTAAAATGACAAAATTACAGTCATCTTTCAGTTTACAAAGCCAGACATAAGATTTCAGTACCCATCTATTTGCAACCTAATGTTTTAAGACATTTAAAATATGGTGCTTTTTTGTCTGAAATATTTTCATTCTTTTTACACTTTATGGAAGAAAAAGTTCAAACCAACACTTACATGTAACTTTTCTAGGTTCCGTGCTGGCTAATCTTTTCACGATGCTGGGAACTGGATGAATGGAGAAATTAAGAGGCTACAGAAATCCATGAAGATGTGGACTACCAAAGCTTTACGAGGCAAATTTCTGGCAGCTCAGCAGATACAAACCTAAAACAAAATGAAGGCTAGCATTATAATTCAGACATCAAATTTATATCAGATGTTGCTTTTGAATTCTAGTAATTTTTCTCTTTTGCCCGAGGAATCTTCTTTGCAAATTAGGCCGTAGGGTTCTTGCCCGTTGGTCAACAGCCACAGAAGAGGGGAACCAAGGAAACTCATTCTCAAGGGATTTACACAGGACAGAATCATTGGCAGATTTCTCAGCTCATTTTGGGTCCATCAGACTTGATGCCTGTTCTATAGCCACCTGTCTGACATTTAGTTAAGCTCTTTGGAGCAGGGACCATCTGTTTGTACAACACGGACCATGACTGGGGGGCACCTCAATGCTCCCACAACACAAAGTCATTTTCAAAACCAACCAACTTTTCCTGGGTCATTCTAAGCTCAAGAAGAGTTACAAAACAAAGCAACTGATCTTGCCATCTTCTCTGATTCTACTGAGAAATCAGTTTTATACCTAATGAGAGAAGTGTACATACTACACATGCAGGAGTATTTTTTTAAAATAATCTCTACAATAGCCAGTAGTACTTAAACGACTGTTCATATAGAAGTTTGAAAAAATTTAGCTTGGACTTCTCCAGGATTCTTTAATTGTCTTTTGAAATTTATTCCTTCATTTAATTATTATTCTAGAAGGGTTCAAGGAGAACCAGTTAAATTAGTAATTTATTCCTTTTCATCTGAGGCACTAAATGTTATGGTTGACCAAGGAACATGATCAAAAACATACAAACAAACAAACAAATCCGAACTATCAAGCCAGTATTAAAAAAAAAAAAAAAGATTTTATAGGACAGGGTTTGACTAACTCATTTGGCCAGTGGTAACAGTAAACCGATTAAAGACAGCTTTCTGAAAACACAATTGGACATACCATATGAAATGGGAGAGAACTAAAGCCCATATCTCAGTCTCAGAGACCAGCCCGAACAATGAGGTTGGGAGGAAGAAGGTATCCTTGGGAGAAGCCCCTCTGTGCCCACTACACCAACTTTACAAGCTAAGGTAACCACTATGCCATTTGCTTCTCCACTAGGTGGGGGTAAGAATGGCATATAGATACATGCAAAGATTGACCAATTCTCACTTGTAAACAGATGTGCTGCTCAGTTGTGGAGCTGGGTCCTATGATAATATTCCCTCTAATCTTTTCCATCTATGTGCAGATGTTTTTCCATCAATGTACAAAATAAATTTTACTTGCAGCCAGCCATGTATGAATATGCACCATAAGTAGAAACAAAAAACCTTGCTGTGGGCACTGTGCCAACCAGTGGGGCAGCATCTGAATCACTCCAGAGTGGTAACACAAGTGCACAGATTTCAGGGAACTCTGTCCTACGGTGAGCGGAGTGCAAATAACCTGCCCTGCCTCCTCAAGCCCCACACCACACATTGCTTGACAGTGGCATGGTTTACCCCCTAACGGACATGTGAAATGGTTCTAAAGGGGACATTACCGCTGAAATAGAACTGAATGAAAAAAAACAAGGAAGAGGGAGGGACAATTCTCTTTAAACAAATCAAAAACTTGGAGATTTAAAATGCAGAAAACTGCATCAAAGCCTAGAAATGTGAAAAAGAGTAAGCTATTCTCCAAACCCTCACCTTATGTTTTACAACTGGAGGCTTCAGCTGTCTCCATTCCATTTGTAACTGTATACACAACCGCGTGCATGAATAAAAATTGTGGAGGGCATACAAATGAAAATTCACAAGACTTACTACTGGATAGAAAAAGACCTCAATAGAATAATAGGTTTGAGGGCATGTTCCTATCATTCCCCCTTGGTATCATGTGTACTTGCCCTAAATTAGAGCTCTTGAACCAAAAAGACAGTAAAGAATTTTACATATTTTTAAACGATACCTCAAATTCAGAAGAAAAAAATGACCAACTGTTTAAGCTAGTCTCAAAACAAATAAATAAATAAATAAACAAATGAATACATATGCATCAAATTTTCAGAGAGGGACTACAATGGGACAATTATTTTTGGAAACTCAAAATTTGAAAATTATTAAAACTATTCTAATCCAAACCTTGTATGCACTTGAAATGCTCATGAGTGGCAGGTGAAGTTTTCTAGACGATGACATATTGGATGATTTGTCATTGATGCTCAGACTTACTATTTTTGATCCCATGCTGCATACACTCAATCATTAACCCATTTGTTTATAAGCTGACTCACCCAAGATGCACAAGCAAAAACGGCAAAATACTATGACTTTCATATCCCTATATATCTGGAATTGTCAACCTTTGTTTCCAGCCTGACATGGTAAGCCGTAGGCATGACTGGATATTTTGTGTACCTGGTGTGTCCGCAGCCAGTGTCTGCAATTCTCCTTCCCTGGCCCATGGGAGCAGTGGGAACTGGTGGCCAGCATCCTGCTTCCTGCTGCTCCTATGGTCTGGGAACAATGAATCGCAGCCACTCACAGGTTCCATGTCTGCCAATGCTCCAGGTAAATAAAACATCCCAGAATGCCAGTGGCATACCCTTACGGAATGGGAGCTGAAGTTTTGCTGGCCCATTAATAAGCAGACCCCCAAACTTTCATGATTCACTTTCTAATTGAAGAAAAAAAAATCAACTTATGAATGAAAATCCGTCTATTCTTAAGAAAGAATAAAAATAAAATGATGGTGCCCTGCTGATTTATAGAACGTTCCTCTAATTTCACTGCAGGGAGGACAACTGGACACAGAACAAGGCGGCAAGGAGAACCTCTATGATCACATTTGGATTCTACAATTAAGGAAATATCATACAAATACATAATACAAACCATAAATCATTTGTAAAACAAGAAAGAAATTGCCACAGACTCTGTGCAAGAACTAAAATCAGAAAACTTAATGGACGTATCTGATTTTTCAAAGGCAAATTACGCTTTCATGCTAAAATTACACTTGCCATGGCGTGTTGGAGGAGGAGTAGGGGAGATGGAGGGAGGGAAGGGGAACAGAGGAAGGGACTTTCAGTACTATCCTGTTCTTGGAAGGTGTGATTGATGTTCACTGCTGTAAAAAACATGGGACTGCATCCCAAACATCTCATTCCTTTCTGCAAATGTCTCACTCATTTTCTCTCTGTGTTCTGAGATAGCCTTACATTACAGAGGGTCAGCCAGAAAGCATCAGGTTTTACACATGATCTGCAACATGAAAGCAGGAATCTCTGCCCAGGGGTCAGACCAGGGTAGGATGAAACCTAAGCCCCTACACTAACACTTTGTTCAATGCGTGTTCTGTTGAATGTTTCCATTTTATGTAAAATTTTTCTTTGTGAAGGTAGGGAATGATAAAAGCAAAGCTTTCCTTAAAACACCCACCCACCCAAATATAAAATATGAAAAAAGAGAGAGTTTACATATGAGAGAGGGCCAGGACAAAAAAAATGATCCACTGAACCAAAATTTCTGCTAATGTTCTGCTATTTCTTGAGTTTAACTCCGTGCTGTCCCCCATGCAGAGAAGGGTACAGATCATCCTTCCAGGAGTCTCAGATGGTGGCCTCCATCCTGCAATCAGATTGGCACAGCCAGTTCTTGATTCCTGTGGGGAACCCCTTACAAGACAAAGCAATGTTGCCAACTCTGATAGTATTTAGAGCTTTAGTTAAAGACTCACATCCTGCATTGTGTGTACATGAGAACCTTAAGTTTAATGTAAAAAAGGTTTCTGGTTCTCAATGGTGCAGAGGACAGCTTAAAATGTTTGCCCCAGATGTATTTTAGCGGCTCATAGTTCTTAAAGATAATCTCGAGTTTTGGAAACTGATTTATAATTAGTCTGTATGCTTGAGGCTGACAATACTGCTTGGGGCTTGAATTTGAAGAATGTAAGAACAGCCATACTGGGGGGTCAGACTAAAGGTCCACCTAGCTACGTATCCTGTCTTCCAACAGAGTACAATGCTAGGTCTCCAACTGGGAATGAACAGAAAAGGCAATCACAAAGTGATCCATCCCCTGGCACTCATTCCCAGTCCTGACAACAGAGGCTATGGACACCATTCCTGCCCATCCTGACTAACAGCCATTAATGGACCCATCTACAACGAATTTATCTAGTTCTTTTCTGTACCTTGTTAAAATCCTGGCATTCACAACACCCTGTGGCATGGAGTTCCATAGGTTGACTGCGTGATGTGTGAAGAAATACTTTTTTGTTTTAAACCTGCTGCTTGTTAATTTCATTTGGTTACCCCTATTTCTTATGTCATGTCTGTAATGATTTTATAGATCTGTATCATATACCCTTATAGTTGTCTTTTCCAAGATGAAAACCCCCGGTTTCATTAATCTCTCCTCATATGGAAGTTATTTCATAACCCTAATAATTTTTATTTTCCTTTTCTGAATTATCTCCAATATATCTTCTTTGAAATGAGGTGACCACATCTGTGCACAGTATTCGAGATGTGAGTATACCATATATTTATACAGAGGCAATATGATATTGTCTGTCTCATTCTTTACCCCCTTCTTAATGATTCCCAATATTGTTTGCTTTTCTGACTGCTGCTGCACATGGAATGGGTGCTTTCAGAGAACTATCCATAATGACTCCAAGATTTCTCTCAAGTGGTAACAGCAAAGTTAGACTCCATCATTTAATATGTACAGTTGGCATTTGTTTGCATTTATCAATATTGAATTTCCTCAGCCATTCTGCTGCCCATTCACTTAGTTTTATGAGATCCTTTTGAAGCTCTTCACAATCTGCTATGGATATTATGGTCTTGAGCAATTTTATATCATCTGTAAATTTTGCCACCTCAATGATTATGCCTTCCTCCATATCATTTATAAATATACTGAACAAGATTGATCCGAGTACAGACCATAAATTACTTTTCTCCATTCTGAAAACTGACGCTTTATTCCTATCCTTTCCTTCCTAGCTTTTAATCAGTTACCAGTCCATGAGAGGACCTCCTTATACCATAACAGCTTACATATGTAAGATCTTTTGGCGAGGTACCTTGTCAAACGCTTTCTAGAAATTCACATACACTATATCCACTGGATCCCACCTCAAAGAATTCTAGTAGACTGGTGAGACATGATTTCCCTTTACAAAAACCATGGTGACTCTTCCCCAAAAAGTTTTGTTCACCTACATGTCTGACAATTCTGCTCTCTACCGTAGTTTTAATCAATCTGCCTGGTATTGAAGTTAGACCCACTGCCTTATAACTGCCAGGATCAGCTCTGGAATCTTTTTTTTTTAAAAACTGGCGTCACATTAGCTCTCCTCCAGTCATTTGGTACAGAAGGTGATTTAAAGGATAAGTTATTGTACTGAAGAATGCACTTATATTACATAGTATATACCTCAGCTGGCAGGATAAAGCATCAGGCTAAAATGGTGTTTTTAAATAGATTTATGTGTGGGGCAGAGTTTCCAAGTATTGTATTATACCCGGATAGTATCCTGAATTTGATAGACAAAACAGGCTGCTCAAGACATTCTGCTGCCGCAGATAAAACCTGAATGTGTTCCCCAACTTGGGGAGGGGTGTGGGGAGAGGGAGCTCTCAAATGAGGATGAGGAATTTTCAAAGGGAACCGAGTGTGGAGTCTTCTGATGGTTTGGTAGTTATGATAAAGGTGGAGCGGGCTTGGGGTTGCCAACACTGACCGAAGCTAATCCAGGAGACTTTTTTTTTCCTCAGGATGATGTAACATTGTTTTCTAAAATTATCTTATTAGAAAAGTCACTGGGAGATTGGTGGTCAATCTGGGAGACTCCAGGCCAGCCCTGGAAGCTTGGGAACCCTAGATTAGCCAAGTACCAGGAGACTGGAGCACTATTCAGTCGTAACAGATAGGCAACAAGGCCATAGCTGTGTGATTATGATGTGTTGATGAGGCATATGGCGTCATATGACTGCTCAGGTTACGCATGGCCACTACTGCCACCCTAACCAGCTGCCTACTTTGCCCATAATTAAAATGGCTTTTAGACATGGTCGAGAGAAGTGTAGCAATGAGACAGTTGTGTTTCAATATAACAAATATATAAGCAAGAGAAGTAAACCTACATGGATGGTACCAGCAAGTTTCTTATAGGCATAAATAGGAGAAAGGCTTGGCAGAGGAAAGAGAACAAAAACTGGGACAAGGAGGGGCAGCAATGATTACAGAGGTGTGAAGAAAAGCAGTGATTTCTAAAGCTGTCTTTTATATTTGATATTTGTAACGTTAATATCTAGTTGTCTCAGGTGGGACTGGGACCCCATTGTATTAAGTGCTCTACAGACACAAGGAAACAGTCAACATACTCTATGTGGCTTTTGCAAAAATGTGCAGAATATTTTTTTAAATTGCTTATTGTAACTAGTTTATGTGTTTTTTTTTGAACTGCTGTAAAGATATTTCAGGGCTCAGAACACATTTTAAGAGTATTGGTTTTTATCACAGATTCCAAGACATGAAGGTCATAGAAATTCACCAAAATAATTCCCAGACCATATGTTTAAAAAAAAAAAAACCTTCCAACTCTGATTCAACAATATTCAATGAGGGAATAAAATCTAGCAGTATCCTTGGTAAACTGTTCCAATATTTAATCAATCTCATTTCCAGCAAGTTCAGTACCCACCCTGCAACCTGTAGGGAAATCTGAGACAGCGTGGACACCCCTTTTGAAAGGAGATAAATAATCTTTGTTTACACTTAAAGAAAATGTCACGTACCTATAACAATACACTAGAGTCACATTATGTTGAGATTAAAAGGGACAAAGAATAAGGAACAATGGACTGAAGCTGCAGAGAGAGAGATGTGTAGGTTAGATATTAGGAAAAACTATTTCACCACAGAGTGGTGAAGCACTGGAATGAGTTACTGAGAAGTGGTAGAATCTCCATTCCTCAAGGTTTTTAAGCCCTGGCTTGACATAGTCATGGGATGATTTAGATGGAGTTGACCCTGCTTTAGGCAGGGGGCTGGACTAGATGAACTCCCGAGGTCCCTTCCAGCTCTAGAATTCTATGATTCTGTGAAATTCAACCAGAACTTACATTTGCATAGACAAGCACCTGGAAGAGGGCACTCCTGGCTAAAAGTCTGAATGGTGTAGCTTTCAGGATCAAAGGATGGCTGCAACTTCCTTTCCTGAAGGTGGGACATCAAAGGGGCATGGGCAGACAACATCTTTCGGTCAGCCTTGAAACAAACTGATTCAGTGCATCCCCTAAGCAGCCGCATCTGTCAGGAAGCACAGAGCATATATGAAAGCTCCTCACAAGCTACGTCTACACTGGGATGCTACATCGATCGAAATAAGCTATTTCGACGAATAGCTACACATCCTCCAGGGCTGCTGCCGTTGACGTTCAACGTCGATGTTGGACAGCACTACATCAAAGTAGGTGCTGCAAGGGAGCGTCTACACACCAAAGCGGCCCAAATCGAAATAAGGGTGCCAGGAACAGCTGCAGACAGGGTCACAGGGCGGACTAGCACTTCCGGGGCAACAGCAAGCTGCTCCCTTAAAGGGCCCCTCCCAGACACACACAGCCTGCACAGCACGCGATCTGCAGAGCCACAAGCACGCACACCCCGTGTAAGCACCATGGACCCCCAGCAGCAGCAGCAGCAGCCGCTGCCAGAGGCCCCCACACCCGCCCCTGGAGGACCAGTGGTTGCCCTGCTCAGTGCCATGCAGGAGGCAGCTGACCATCTTTTATTTGAGGAAGATGAGCTGTTCTCGGGGGATGAGGAAGCAGCCCCACACCTTGCTGCCCTCCCAGCTCCCCCCCCCGCCGCACACACCGCTGGCTGTGGAGATACCCCACAAGCACAGACTGGTGGGAGCGGCTGGTGCTCGGCGAGTGGGACAATGACCGCTGGCTCCAGAACTTCCAAATGAGCCGGCAGACATTCCTGGAACTCTGCCAGTGGCTCACCCCTGCCTTACGGCACCAGGACACCCCCATGCAACGTGCCCTCACTGTAGAGAAACGGGTCGGCATCACTGTCTGGAAGCTGGCCACTCCAGACAGCTACCAATCCATAGGGCAGAAGTTTGGCGTGGGCAAGGCCACCGTCAGGGCTGTCCTCATGGAGGTAAGAGGACCCGGGGGGGGGGACGGGGGGGGCCAGACACACCCTGCACATCCCTCACCGGTGCTCTCTCATGTCCTTCCCCTGAAGGTTGTCCGCGCAATCAATGCCCTGCTCCTCCACAGGCTCGTGCGGCTTGGGGACCCAGATGCTCCTATCGTGGGGTTTGCCAGCCTGGGCTTCCCAAATTGCTTTGGGGCTCTGGATGGGACCCATATCCCCATCCGTGCCCCGGAGCACAGTGGAGGACGCTTCCTCAATAGGAAGGGATACCATTCCGTGGTCCTCCAGGCCTTGGTGGACAGCTGGGGCCAGCTTGGACAACTTGGACATTTATGTTGGCTGCCCTGGCAGCACCCACGACGCCCGGGTGTTCAGAAATTCGGGCCTGTGCCACTGGCTGGAGGCGGGGACCTACATCCCCCAGTGGGAGATCCCTGTGGGGGACGCCACCATGCCCCTCTGCCTCGTCGCAGACGCGGTGTACCTCCTCCGGCCCTGGCTCATGCACCTTTACACGGGCCATGTCACAGACAGCCAGGAGCAGTTCAACACGTGCCTGAACCATGCGCGCCAGGTGGTCGAGCGCACTTTTGGCCGCCTCAAAGGGCGCTGGAGATGTCTCCTCACCCGCCTGGATGCAGGCCTCACCAACATCCCCCAGGTTATGGGCGCGTGCAGAGCACTCCACAACCTGGTGGAGAGCAAGGGAGAGGCCTTCTTCCAGGGTTGGGCTGTGGAGGCTGGCAGGGCCGACGTCCAGCCACCTGCTGCCCCCAGTCGCCAGGTCGACCCTGAGGGGATCCAGGTCTGGGAGGCCCTGTGGGCCCATTTTGACAGGCTGTGGGGTGAACGCTGGCAGGGCCAGCTGCGAGTGAGCCACCCACTGCACCCCCCCATCCTCCACAACACTCCCTGCCCCCACGCCCACATCACAGAGAACCCGAGAGCACCCCCCCCGCCACTTTTGTGCAATAAAATGGAACTTTTTTTAAACAAAACCCTGCAACCTTGTATTATTAATATTAAAACAGAAGAAGAAGGGGGGAACTATATACATGGGGGGGCAGGTACAAAACAGGGGTAGAACAAAAACTATTTACAAAGATGGGGGGAATGAGTCCAAAGGAGGGGGCCTTGGGGGGCAACGTCCTCGGCCACGCACCCCTATTGTCCTGCACCTGGTGTTGGGGGGTGCGACTCACGTCTCAGCCGGAGGCCCGGTCGAGGCTGCGTGGGGGCCGGGAGAACCAGCAGATAGAGCTGGGCAGTGTCCGGAGGCCCATGGTCCCCTTTGGTGGCAGGCCCCAGGACGGCCAATGGTGGAAGGATGGCAGGCAGAGCGGCGGGTGGAGCGGCAGGGGGAGCCAAATGCCGTGCGATGGCATCGAATGTGCGCATGAAGGCCCCCCAAGCCTCCTGGCGCCAGGCCAGTGCTCGCTCCTGGAGGTGGAGCCGCCGCCCCTCCACCTGCAGGCGCCGCTCGGACACCTCCAGCTGACGCTGGAGGGTGGCGAGCAGCTGGGGGTCCGTGGATGCCCACAGATGGCTCCGCCACCGTCGGGCTCATCCTGGGGCTGGTCCGTGCTCCGCCAAAGGGCTGGCCTGGTGGGATGGCCCCGGTGGGCTCTCCGGGACCACAGATGGCGTGCTGGTGCTCTCCAGGCCCTCCGATGGTGCAGCTGCAGAACAGAGGAGGGAAGAAACATGGAGACAGCCGTTAGTCTGGGCCCTGACCCGTGGCCCTTGTCCCCCCACCCCTCTGCTGCTGGTTCCCCATCCCCGTCCCCAGGAGATGCTGCTGCTGATGGGTGTCCAACCACCCCTCCCCCGGGGGGACCCTAGGTTCCGCTCCCCCCATACCCAGGGATGGGGCATGGCGCTGTCCTGCTGTGGAGCAGGGGCTGATGGACTCTTCTGAGGGGCATGCCACTGCTGTCCTCGCGGCCATGGTCATCTGGGTGTGTGGAGGGCCCTGGTCATGTCTCTTGTGCCCGCCCCTTAACCCTGGGGGTGTGCACCAGGGGGGTACATACCTGATGCTCCGCTCCCACAGTCGGGGAACACCCACTGGGCAGACGCCCTGCTGGAGCTGTGGGACAGGAGGGCGATCTGGAGCCCCCCCATCACTGGAGGCCCCCTCCTCCTCTTCCGGTGTCCCAGGGGTGGGCTCCTGGGGGAGCCCCGGGGTGCAGGGCTGGCCTCCGGGGCAGACTCTGTCTCCGGGGGCTGCTGGGGCTCATCAGCTGAGGTGTCAAGAGTGGCCAGGGGGGAGGAGGTGTACCAGGGGCCCAGGATTTCCCTGGGCTCCCTGTAAAAGGGGCAAGCAGCAGGGGCGGCCCCAGATTGCCTGGCCGTGTCCCAGGTCCGGGTGTAACCCTGCCGCAGCTCCTTTACCTTACTCCTGACGTGGTCAGGAGTGCGGGCAGGGTGACCCAGGGCAGTCAGGCCCTCGGCCAGCTGAGCGAATGCATCCGCTTTCTGCCTCTTGCTCCCCATTACTTGGAGCACCTCCTCCTCGCCCCAGAGCCAAGGCAGGTCTTGGATCTCGGACTCCATCCAGGAGGGGCCCCGCTGCCTCTTCCCCCGCTGGCTGGCAGGCTGGGAGCCCTGGGTCCCCTTGGGGGGTGCCCTGTGGGTGCTTGGGGGGCTGGCTGGCTGCCATGGGGTGCAGGGTGCTGGCTTGGGGCTGCAGAGGGATGTGCAGGCTGGGCACATGGCAGTGCTGCTGCCTGCACGAGCTCTCGGCTTCCTGCACAGGAAATAAGGGGGTGGGGAGCTTTAAGGGGCTGCTGCACGCGGTGACCATAGAGCTCAGGGGCTGGAGAGAGCGTCTCTCAACCCCTCAGCTGATGGCAGCCATGGAGGACCCCGCTATTTCGATGTTGCGGGACATGGATCGTCTACACGTGCCCTATTTCGACATTCAATGTCGAAGTAGGGCGCTATTCCCATCTCCTCATGAGGATAGCGACTTCGATGTCTTGCTGCCTTACGTGAATTTCAACTTTGAAATAGCGCTCGGCATGTGTAGACACGGCAGGCGCTATTTCGAAGTTGGCACAGCTACTTCAAAATAGCTGGCTAGTGTAGACGCGGCTACAGTCAGGCCTGTTCCATACTGCAAAGTGACCCTATCTGGACAGCTGTTCTCAACACCTAGCCTAGTAAAGACAAAGTCAAGCATGATTAACTGTCAGTGCAGACTAGAACAAACTGTTCAGAACCAGTCCGGCTAACCGTGACAGCACTGCTCAGAACAGTTGCCAGCTGAGCTGATGCTGAAACTGAACTGTTCTGAGCCTAGATTGATGGCAAATTATGTTTAGCATCATGTTGGCTAATTGGATTCTTCAGACGGAATTTTGTTTAACAGCACACAGCAGTCCCAAGTAGCAAATTCTAAGGCACACAACCAGGTTTTTCCACCATCTGCACTCTCACAGGGTGAATTCCTCCCGAGACACATCAGCCAAATAGAAGCATGAGATGTGGGATTTGGTAAACATAGCTCAAAACTCGTAAGACTTCATATATAACATAGAACATTTTACTATAGGACTACATTTGAAATAAAACAAAACACTTCCATTATAGCACTAGATCCCCTCATCACATGATTTACAAGAGGAGTAACTATTAGATTGAAAAAGAAAATGAATATATCCTATTAAGTATCCCCACCAAATGACAAACACAGGTTGACTCTTTGTACTCCACACAATGAGGTACTCCTAATGCCAGTACACAGAAAATCATGTCAAATTTAACAAACCATTCAGTTGTGTTACATATTTCTCCATAAGGGCTAAGGGAGTTCAGTTAATAAAAAACACTAACATGCCACAGTATGCTGGATTGGAAAATACACTGAAACCACTAAAACTACCACAGAATCTTGTTACCAAAACTAGAGTCCTGGGTCTGATTTGGGATTTGACAGTGTTTTCAGTTTTTTTCAGTTAAGACACTGACATTCATCATGCCATTGGTAATAACAGCCCACTGGGTTTTCGTGCTTTGGGATTTGCTTCAGGCCACATGCAGATGACACAGATTTACTTGAGATCCTATGGGAGGCTGAACATTTTCAATGCTTGTCATAATCAAACTGATCATTTACAACCGCTTCTTTTAAAAGTATTCTAAAAAACCCAAACAGCCCCAAAAGGGAATGGACCACTCAGTAAGCTAATATAACCTTATCAAATAAAACTTGAAACATAAGAGACGTATTGCAAATGCCACGAAAGATGAAAAACATAAGAAGTTGAACCTGTCTAATCCAAAACTCTCTCGTCCAGCAACATCCACAATCTGGTATGATTTTAGTTAGCTGGAACACCACTTATCATGAATGTGGCCAAGTTTCCTGTAGTCCTGTAAGGTTTGTTTACAGTCACCAGTTCTGGCTCTCAATAGTCTGTGCTGTTTAGCTGTAATCTACCCCTAAACATCTTCTAAGAGCCCAGCAAGCAAAAGTGTTGGTAATGCGTTAGACCAGTGTTTCTCAAACTAAGTTCCTTGCAACACTGGTGTTTTGTGAATAACTTGCAGATATGCTGCGATTATGTGACACCTTTTTTGATATCATACACTGAAGGTATAGATTTTCTCTTACTAAAACCTGAAAGAGTGTTACTTCTTCATTGCTAGGATACTTGATTAAATTACATCATTTTGGTTTTGCTGCATATGTTTGGGGTTTGGTTTTTTTTTTTTGTTTTTTTTGTTTTGGTCTGGCACCCTTTTTTTTTTTTGAAGAAAATTTTCTAGTTGCTTTGCATAAAAATATTATTGTTTGGTGTCTCATGGCATCAAAAAGTTTAAGTAACCCTGTGCTAGACAATACTGACCTCCCATGGTCCAACAAATTCTCTCGTCCGGCACCAGCCAGGTCCCAATGTTCCTGGACAAGAGACGTTCAACCTGTATTAATCATGTCCACCTTAACATTTTATTTTGAAAAAGTTTTTCTAGGACACTTCTGTCAGTCTTCTATGAGGTCCTAACTCAACTAGAAAAATAACTCTTTGAAAGTAACAGAGAGGAAGCCGTGCTAGTCTATACACTATCAAAACAAAAAGCAGTCAAGTAGCACTTTAAAGACTAGCAAAATAGTTTATTAGGTGAGCTTCCGTGGGACAGACCCACTTCTTCAGACCATAGCCAGACCAGATTTTGCTAGTCTTTAAAGTGCTACTTGACCACTTTTTCTTTGAAAGTAAGCGGGAAGCATGGCTCTGTCACAGCAGTTATAACCAAAGCAGAGCTCAATTTCAGACAATTTGAAATTTGGGTGAAATCTAACAGTTTCCAGGTCGGATTATCATTTGTGAATCCAGAAAAGTTATATAATTGGCTGAACACGGCTTTCATTAACTTATCAGTGGAACGCCTACAAATATACTTAAATCAGGGCAGGTAAAATTAAGGGAAAAACAGGCTGAAACAAAAAGCTGTAAAATTTTGCAATGTTTCATCTGAAGTGAAATTCTGGCCCCTGGGTTAGATCGGACAATCTTGTTGAGGAATTACATTTTAATACAGAAATACACCTAAGGAAGTACGGGTGCAGCAAATTACAGTACTGAAATACTCTAGGTCCTGAACGACTCTGGTGATAAATGAAGTTTAATTAGATCGATACCACAGAAGACCAAAAAAAACGTTATGTTCTTGACTCATCTGCTAACTATGCCCATTCAGGTCATCATTTCTGTTATCCAAATGCTCCTCTTTTCTTCAATGCAAAAACAGTGATGTCAATTGGGTGCACTGGATATAACAAAAAGTAGATTTTTGTCCAATGGCCTGGATACTGACTTCATTTAGTTCAGTGTTAATTGAGATTAATTCTACCTGAAATCAACAGCGTTATTCAGGTGTAAGAACAGATGCAAATTTGTAAGTGGGCCAAACGCCATCTAATCACTTCCCAGAATGCTCTCTGGAGACTATGGATCACTGGGTATGGCAGTGCAGGAACAGCAGGTTTGTATAACTTTTGGTGGTGCCCAGAACGATGCCAAGTTTTGTCCCCTCCCGCTTTGTAAGTTGATATATATTTTTTAAAGTAACAAACACTGACATGAAACCTCCCCTCTCCCCCACTCCCCAGTACACCACACCAGAGCTCCCTACTCTCTGGTCACTTCCCCACCTGGGCTGTGCTGAAACATCAGCACCCGTGTTTTCCTCCCTGTCTTTGTGCAGCCTTCGGCCTGCCTGAGGTAAAGGGGCAGATGTCCAGTGCAGGAGTGAACAGCAATGTCAGCTGGTTTTTACATCCAGGCGGGTCAGTTTTCCCATGCGGTCGTAGGAGTTAGGGATGCAGGAGGTGCAAGGGCTAGGTGTGAAGGGGCACAGTGCGGGGGATTAGGGGCACAGGAGGGAGGTGCAGAGGGTAGGAGTGCAGGGGTTGGGGCACAGAAGAGAGATGCAGGTATTGGAGCAAAGGAGGCACAGTGCAGGGAGGGAGGTGCAGGGATTGCAGGGAGGGAAGCTATAGGGAGAATATGGGAGACACCATGAACACAAGGGCCCCAACATGCAAATTTGCGCAGGGTGTCATTTTCCCTAAGGCCAGCCCTGTGCAAGACACCCAAGAAGCCCCAGCAGGCAGCTGGTCAGGTGAAAGGTCTATCCACTGCTGTCCTCACATGCGTGCCTGCGAGTGAGCGAGAGATAAGGGCTGCTGATCATGTCACATTTTCCTCCCCATCTCCCGCCTGTGGCTAGGAGAAGCTAGGAATCACCTGCTGCCTCAGGCACTGATCCTTTGCAGGTCCTTCACAGCTCTGCATGAAGCAGCTTTCAAACTCTGAGAGACCCCCGCCCCGCAACAGTGGTCTCCAGAACGTTGCTGGAGCTTCACAAAACACAAGCAGTCCTGTAGCACCTTAAAGACTAACACTTATTAGGTAATGAGCTTTCCTGGCTAAGACCCACTTCAGAAGTCTTTCAGGTGCTACAGGACTGCTTGTGTTTTGTGAAGCTACAGACTAACACAGATATACCTCAAACTATTTCCCATGCAAATGCTGGGCCAAGCACCAAGCTGTGAATATTCACGGGGCTGGGGCACCAGCAGCCCATACAACAACATGCGGTCAATGATGCAGTGCCACACACGAAAGGACTGCTTTTTCATTTCTCCATCGTTACTCCCAAAGCAAGCTGGGGAAGTTTCTAAAAAAATAAGAGGCCAGTTTGTGAGTTATTTTTCACTCTGCTGCAATCATGAGAGGTAAAGGACTCAAAGTGAATTCTCTGTTGAGTGAACTTAAAAAGAAAGGCCAATGAGGCCAGGCGCACAATGCTGAGAAAAAGGAAATGGTACTTCATTTCAGCTGAAGTCATAAATCTTACAGGCCAGACTAACAGCAAAACAGCAAGCAAAGGAATTTTTATAAACAGATAATTAGTTGTGAGATGAGATTGGTTTTACTGTATTGGGTATTTTGTGTCCATAGCACTGGCTGCGTAATGTTTCCCAAATGTTCAAGGCATTGTGGGAGGTTTTAGCACTGACTGCCGCTGACTTGACTGACAGATGCAGGGCTAAAACTCCCACAAACTGCTATAAAAATAAGTTATGTGCAGATAGATATTTTTGCTGCACAAGAAATAAAATTCTCCCAAGAAGGGCTGAGAAAGATCTTCAAGCAGAAAACACCCTTGCAGCACTGTGTTCGCAAATCAGTTTCTGCCATGTGGAGAAATGAGTAATAAAGGACATGGGCTTACAGGCCTAACCCAAAAGAAAAGAGCCTGGCCTCACTGGAGGTACAAATCATCAAAGGATGCTAACACTGGGTGCATAGCAGGCTGGCTTTCCATGGGAAAGGTCGGCCTGCTGAGCGAGTCCAAACAGGAACAAGTTGCAGAGCTGCCCAGAGGCAAGAGAAATCATGTTGACAGTTTTCCACTTGGTCTCAAGCAGGTCGTTTGCTAGGACCAGTGTTCGATACCCTTTGATTTGGTTTTCAAATGACAAATATCTCAGTTATTGGTGCATATGAGGAGAACTCTACTAATAAGGGTTAACAAGTGTCCAGTTTTTGACCAGTACAGTTGAAGAGAGACCCTGGAGATTTTGATCACCACCAAACATTTCAGTTCAGCAGGTTCTCTACAGAGTGTTTTTATTTACTATTCTATTTCTATAGCATCTGATTTTAACAACAGTGCAATACTATATTTATTCTTTACATATTCTATAAGTCTCCCACTCACACACCACTAAAATGAATATACTCTGGAGTAGTAAGTGTTTGAACAAGAATTAGTTTAACAAGAGTTATGACTATGCACTGCTTTTATTTGATTTGATTGTAATCTGTATTTAATAAAAAGCTCTGGACCTCAGTTACTTCCTCTGTAGACTATGTATTATTGGTTCACCAACCTTTCAAATGGAACTGCACACATTTTAAATAAAATAAAATAAAATAAAAATAAAATGCACACTTTTCTCTTATGTTGTGATTTCCGCACATTGATCTCAAAGTGCTTAACAAAGTCCCTACCACCATCATGAACTAAAAATAGAGCAGAGTGGCTTGGCATGGCGGAGACAAGATCCTTGGATACCATGGGGATGACAGCAGTACAAATACTTCGGCGTGAGAGAAGCCGTAAGAGAATGCAAGTCTCATCTTCCAACAACTCCGGAGTATGTACAGCTGCCCCTTGCAAAAGTGAGCTGCCAAACAGCTTTCTGTACTTTTTGAATCCTATGCTTTAATGTTAAGTGGAAGCTTCTGACTGACATACTCCTCACTTTATCTCCCCCTCACCATGCCTCTAGGAGCCACAGGAAAAAAAGGTCAACACTCGTCCTCTCTTTTCCCGTGGCAGATGAGCACCCTGGTGCAAAATGATGAGTTCTGTCAGAACTGTAGCCTCTCTGAACGAAGAATGTGACTTTCTGTTGTCATATTGCTTCCTACATATATCTGTGCATTGTGCAAAAGAAACTAAACCATTTAGTTCAATTCCATTAGTGCAGGACACACATTCCTCTGATTTTTAAATATCCCATGGCCTCAAAGATAGCAACATCCTCTCTTACTTAATACTTCTAACAAGTTCTTTCAAACGCCGTAACACAATCGAACAGCCCTACAGGCCATGCAATCATTCACTAGGAATTCATTTTTTAAACCCAAAAATCAGACATGCCAAAAAGTACTGATATGGTTCATCGTATCCTACTGTGTGAGGATCACACAGGCTCTACCAAAAGCAATCTAAATGACTGCTGAAGACAAAGCATATTTACACATATGATAGATAAATCTGCGGTCTGCAGTTTGTTTCAGGTTTCAAAGCTAACTTCCGGCCACCGTTCAGAAAAATATTTTGCATTTCAGTTTCTGAGTCACCAATTTTAGCAAGGGCACAGCCTGGAATTACTAAGAACGGGAGCTGATCAAAATATTGAAATTTGATTCAGAAAGTTCTTTTCAATTGCAAACTGTGAACACTGAATGTGGTGACTGGATAGACAAATTATTTTGGAGCAGGCACATCTCTGGGAAAAGAAGGGATAAAATCAAAACCATCTTTCACAATGAAGTCAAACTTTCCACTGGAAGTACAGGGTTGTGTCTATCGTTAAACACAAATGTTTGGCAGCCTGTTCCCAAAAGCTGCTTCTGTTCTCCTGATTATGAAATAGAAAACAAGATGTACAGTCCAGAAACAAATCTGAATCACGGAAGAACGAAGAAAATTCCTGAAAAGAATCTGCTACGAAACTGAAATTCGGAGACCGCCACAGTGTTGTTTCTAAGTTGAGTCATCAGTTCCCTTTACACCCTAATAATTGTCAGCGCTTTGATCAGAATGACTGATCTAAATGCTGCTTTGTATTTGTATTTTTAAGAGCTTCCCTATGAAAACAAGCTCTTTATCATCTTGCAGACATAACATATTGGTAGAATTATGGGGAACATCTATCAAAAGTATCACTCTCTTCATTCAGCTAAGCATGTTCTGAATCATACTTTAATAGTAGTACAAAAAAGGCAGCCTAAAACACCTCGTATCATAGTAAAATTATGCTGCCACCTCTCAGTCCACGTACACTGTGCTATTAAGATTAAATTTACAGTCTCCAGGCAAGAACTCCTCTGGAAAGTGGCTGATAGGGGTGTTGAAGGAACTCTGTTCCCTTCAGCCCCTCAGTGAAACCAGCCTGCTAGCAAAACAAAAAGAAAAATTATTTAACATATTTTAGAGTAGGGTGAAGTTGGACTGTCACCTGTAGACATAAGGGTCAGCTCTACAGAGGCACATAACATAAGAACTGTCACACTTGGATCACACCAATAGTACTTCCAGCCTAGTATCTATAGGCTGTCAGTGACTAGTGCCAGATGCTTCAGAGGGAATGGACAGAGCATGGTAATTCACCGAGTGAGATATCCTCTTCCATCCAGTCCTAGCTCCTGGCAGACAGAGATTTAGGGATACACAAAGCAGGGGGTTAATTCCCTGACCATCTTGGCTAATAGTCATTGATGGATCTATTGTCCCTGAACTAGTTTTTTTTAATTTAACCCAGTAATACTTTCAGCATTCACAGCCTGTGACAATAAATGCTAGAGGTTGTCTGTCTGTTGTGTTAAGTAGTATTTCCTTTTGCTTATTTTAACTCTGCTGCCCGTTTCACCGAGTACACCCTGGCTCTTGTGTTATGTGAAGAAAATGACACTTCTTTATTCACTTTCTCCACACCAGTTGTGATTTTATGGGCCTTTGTGATATCCCCAGTACTCGCATCTTTTCTAATTGAACAGTCCCATTCCTTTCAATCTGCCCACTCTTTCAAGATCCCTTTATCATTTCTCGTTGCTTCTCAGTACTTTACCAAGTCTAATATATCTTTTTCGAGATGGAACAACCACAGCTGCAGGATTTATAACTCACACCATGGATTTATACAGCTGCATCATATTTTCTGTCTTATGATCTCTTTCTTTGTATCTCTTCACAATCTACTTTGTATTTAAATTCTATTGTTCCATTTGCGGTGCTTTCTAGGGAAATGCTTTTGTCCCAAGCTAGCATAGTGACATTACGGTGCTAGTACTGCGAGCTGGTGTAACAGTCATTCTGTGGCTATAGCTGATGGAGGCAGCACAGACACTCGCTCACATGAACTCACCTAGCACCCATGGAGTGGTACTTTCATGCACAGATGTGCTCTTGGCTAACATAGAAGAAATGAAGATGATCAGTGACAGGATAACTTAGGAAATGTGACTTCCTTTACTTATATTTGTAATCATTATATTTGGTGCAATGTCATGCTCAGGCAACCTCATATACAGTAGAACCCTGAGATACGTGCACTTGACTTGCACTTATGTCAGGCTGACATGACTGAGTGGCAGGGAGCTGGTGCTTGGCTCCAGGCTGCCAGGCAGCAGCTCTCTGCCACTCAGAGGAGCCTGCGCTGGTCCATTTCCCTGCTCCTGTCAGGGAGGGCAGCAGAATTCTTGCTCATGACAGGAGTGGGGAAATTGACCAGCATAGCAGCACTGGTCAATTTCCCCGCTGGGCAGCCCACAGCCAGGCTCTTGGCTGCTTGCTACTCACAGGAGACAGGAAACTGACCAGCACTGGTGCGCTGGTCAGCTTCCCAATCCTGGGAAGTGGTAAGGAGCCAGGAACCAGGCAGCAGCCTGGCTACTGGCTTCCCTCTGCTGGCAAGGGCTGGGAAGCTGACCAGCGCACCAGCTCTGGTAAGTTTCCCGGCTTCTGCAAGCACAGGGGAGCTGGGAGCCAGACTGCTGCCTGGGTGCCGGCTCCTCTCAACTTGCACAAAATTTGAGTTATGTGAGCTTGCCCAGGATCGCGACCTTTCCATAACCCGGGGTCTACTGTATAACAAAACAGGGACCACACTACGACTCATCTTCTAAATACAAGGTTGCAATGCAGCAGAGGATCCCTCCCTTTTCCTATGCCAGCCTGCACTGTAGAAATCCTCACTCGAGAGAAACATTTGCAGTGAAGCCTGCAGAGACTGTGGTACTTTTCCTCAGAGTGATGATGGAATGCTCAGTACTGATTGGCTGGAGAGGGAGTCACTTCCAGCACATCATGGTATGGCTTTGAGGGATAAGAACATTGTAACATTATTAAAGAGCCTCTGAAAAGAAAAATGTGCATGAAGCACTAAAGGGGTGGCACTAAATATCATCAGGTAAAGGACAGGATAGTGGATAGGCAAAGGCAGGAAACAAGGAGGCTGGTGGAGCAGGTAATGAAAATACACAAAATTCAAAAGAAATAGGTGTGGTGAAAGGAAAAGACAAAGGTGAATAAAAAGTTGACATGTTGGCTGGAAACTAATAAGTCTAAAATTTTTGTAGTTTCTCTTTTGAAAAACGCTTGCTATATGACTAGCAACATGTAAACCGTGTGTATGATGGGAAAATATCTTAATGCGACCTCTTAGTCAAGCCCTTTAACACAGCATGTAAGTGGAGAGTAAAGCTAGTTAATGAAATAAATATACAAGACACTAAGATTGCTTCTCGTAAAAGCTCATGTTCATAACCACACATTTATTCAGATTAACTTAAAATCCAGTGGGTAGCTTCAAACCATCATTTAGGGATTCCACCCCCCCAAAAAAAAAACCCCCCCGCCTTTCATATTTCCCCTGAGGGCATTACAAAAGCTCACTTACTTTCAATTAAATTTGGAAGGAAATGAATGGAGAGACATTTCCATAATGCAAGTAGGAGACAGATCATTCTGGTCAGATCAGAAAAATGGACAGTACATCTAATGAGTTCCCTGTGTCAGTCTGGACAACCAGATTTAACAAAACACGAAGCCCAATGGCTTTTTGACCCTGACTTCCACAAACCATTTGTAGTTTTTTGCCCCCCAGATACAAGGTAAACTAAAAAGAAGGCAAGAGTATGGAAAGGAACAGAGATTAAGGGGGAGGTACAAGGACCTTGGAATTCAAGCAGGCATGCAATACAGACTTAGCAGCTGACTTCAAGAAAGCATTGCCAATACTAACAAAACCTTTTCAGTCTAGCCCTGCATACCAGAGGAAGGTATTCAGACATATGTACATGTTAAAGTTGCTATAGGAGAAGTAAGCAAAATCTGAAGTGAGTAATTGTGTCTGTCGTGGCTCCTGTTTAGTCTGCAGCAACTCCTAAACAAAATGGCTATTTCAACACTACAGCAATCTTTTGAAATAAGTTCTTCCGGAAGATCTCGTCCGAAAAAAGCTTCTTTTGAATGACTGCATCCACACACAAAAAAGCAGATCAAAAAACTGATCTGCTCTCGATAGAGAGCATACACACAGCCCCTGCTCTTTTGAAAGAATGGGCTGGAGATCGAAAAATCTAGCACCATGAGGACTGCTCTTTTGAAAAAAGGGCCTTCCAGGGTGTCTACACATGTTTTTTTCCCAAAAGAATCTTTAGAAAAAGGCACTCTTCCTCATCCGAGAAAGGAAAAGGGCCCCTGGAAGCAGTGTTGTGTTTTTTGGATTTCAGAGCAGAAGAGAACATTTTGTGTGTAGACGCTCCACGGGTTCTTTCAGAAAAGGCTCAGTTCTTTCAAAAGAACTTGCTTGTGTAGACACAGGCAATGATAAAACATAAGGGCACTGGAGAACAGAATAAAACATTCCTTAAGAAGATGAGAGCACATAAAGGCAGCTCAGAATAATTACTGCCGCCTTGTATCAAAACAAAAAGGCAGTCCAGTAGCACTTTAACAAAATAATTTATTAGGTAGTGATCTTTCGTGGGACAGACGCACTTCTTCAGACCACTTCTTCAGACAATCACTCTGAAATAGAATATAGACTAACACGGCTATCTCTGTTACTATGACACCTTGTAATCCCTCTGCATACTAATGTACTTCACATAAAAAATATGGGTACAGATTTTTATTCCCCCTCCTCCTACACACAAAGTTTCCTTCAACTGCAAAAGGAAAATTTCAGGATTGTAAAAAATAGGTATTTACTAACAGTGCGAGGAAGGTGAAATCTTTTGTTACTTTCAAGTGGCTGAATAAGTGTCAATATGAATTAATCCAGTATCAAAATAAATTCTGAAACAGTTTAATTTTATTCACTTGAAATTTTCTAATTTAAAAAAAATTACATTATCTCACTACTGTTGATGAAAAAGCCCTTTTCTTTGTATTTTAAATAACTGTTT
Organism: Carettochelys insculpta; assembly: GCF_033958435.1. NCBI lineage: Eukaryota > Metazoa > Chordata > Testudines > Carettochelyidae > Carettochelys > Carettochelys insculpta. The sequence continues at coordinate 139,901,932 of NC_134139.1, read as the reverse complement.
ATTATTGTGTTAACACTTGCATGAGCAAACACATGCATACACTTGCCTCTGACCCTAATAGGTTATTTCTGCCACTTGGAAAATCCTTCTCTTTCTCTTCAAGCTTCAATCTTTTCTCAAATCTCATCTGAAAACCTGACATGAATTTTCTTTGCATTCTGGTATTACTCATCATTGTAGCTATGTTTTTCAAACAACATCAAAGTGTTCGGGAGTAGAGTTTGTAGGGTGAATGTTATAGAAACCAATGTTATACTGTATTATTGTTCAAGGAGCTAGTGTACAAGAACTAATGCCGCCACATCACCAGACACAAAAGATTCTCTTCCTCCTGAACAAATACAGTAAACTCTTTCATGTCTGGCAGCACTGGGACCAAGAGGTTGCCAGATATTCAAATATTCTGGATAAGAGAGAGGCATACCTAGCAATGCATGATACTAAAGAAAACCAAGATCAGACATTAAGAAACAAAAAAAAAGTATGCAGAGTAATTTATTTTCCAACAGCAGTAGTACTGTATACTGTAAACTTATACTGTATTTATTTGTATTTACTTTCACTATACCGTACTTACGGAAAACGTAACTAAAATTTACTTATAGCTAATGTGTTGGTTATTTGAGAGTTCCAGATAACAGAATGCTGGATATGAAAGCATTTACTGCATACTAGATAACCACAGTGTAGAGACAGGCCTGCAGGCTGAGATAAATGTCTGATATATGCGAAACAGCTTGAATGTAGGGTTTTGGTTTGGGCACTGTCGCTAATAAACAATTATTACATATTAAAAACTGGAAGACATTAATTTTATGTTCTAGAGTTGATAAAAGACATAGATCCATCTGTCATATTATTTGGGTGAAATCTTACATGGAAAATATGCTCTTGTGGGTATTTTTTTTTTCCCTGTGTAATCCCATGAAGACACCAAGGCTATCTATGTCTACATGGTTGATTGCTGTGGCTTGTCCCTGCGTTTGAAATAGCAGTGACTTTTCAAGTGCAGTATTCCGGTTCTGGTACCTATCATTGTACAATGGATAACGGAACTTTTGGAACAGCAACTTGGGGAGTAGGGGTACTTTGAAGTGCCTGTGGCTACACAGCATGCTGGTGCTATGGGGAGAATTAGCCTAATGAGGTGCTGCATATTCAGCGCAGCACTTCATTAGTATTCTCTGATCAGGTTGTTTACCATGCCCCTTTCGAAGAAAGGGGCTAGTATACACACTGCCAAGGAGAGGCAAACACATATTTTGTGCTTCCCTTGACTTTTGGATAAATGAAATTCTACTGTATCCTCCACTGGACATCTGTGTATATATCTGGCAAACCGATGAGTACTTAGGAAAAGAAGCCCTCCTTGACTATTGTACACACAGTTATAAAAGCAGGTGTAAATCTGCCAAGAACTGTTTCTATGCAGAAATTGGCATACGACAGCTTCCTTCTTGGTAAACAGTAAGAGGAAGTTCTGAATAAATATTTGTTTCCCCAAGTTTATTTTTTCTACTTCAGCTTAGGTAAGACAAGAGTATGTTTTATGATTAAACTGATTTTAAAGTCTGTCTTTTGTGCAAATTTGCTCAATAACTTAGGATGGTTTCTGGGCTGAAAGACACAATATGGATTCTGTTGTCATCATAATGAAACCAGACACTGTTTGTTTCCCCCTTTATTTTCTTATCACTTGAAAAGCATATTGTAATGGCAGATTTAGTCATGTACTGGCAATTTAAGAATATTAAGCAACGTGTTTCAGTGATCAATCTCTACCTCCATGTAAAAAAGGTTATATTTAAAAGAAAACAGTAACTCCCCCATAAGGAGGCATGATGAGCAGCACATTGTACCTACCTAATAAAAATTGAGCAGACATCATTTTATATATAGTAAACTGATCTTCTATGTATTTGAGAAAGAATGTCTACCTGTGCAGCTGTGTGAGAGTCTGTATGTGCCTCTGTCTGTTTGCTCAAGAACTCCTCCTAAATGGTAAGAGCTAGGACCGCCAAATTCAGCATGCAGCTTCTTCTTACCATAACTTAAACCAAGGTCAGGGTTTGGTTATGTCAGGAAAACAGGATGTGCCTGGAATGGGACTGCTTCTCATAAAACCATATGGAAAAAAGAGACAGACTCACCAAGCAAGGGGAGTGGGAATGGTGACCCTCCCCCACCTCTCCCCAGGAGTGCTCTAGTTCAAAGCCTCCTCCCACACACCCCCCAAGCATCCTTTGGGCAGGGAGGGGAGAGAGCTGCAGCTCCCCCCATTTGCACGGGGATGCATAAAACCACAAAAGACATAGAATCACCAGGCAGATAGAAGGAACTGGCTGGGCAGGTGCCCCCTCATCCAGGACTGCACCAGCCCTGTGCCTCCTACCCCACAGGTGCCCTTTAGGTTTCTACAAGAATGTTGCTGGCTGTTTCCCCAGCAGAAAGTACAGTTTGCTGCATTCCTCACTCTGGTTAGGGAGCGCCGGGGGCAGACGAACCAGTGCCTGCTGGAGCTGCAGCAGCCATGGGGAGGTGCTTCTCATCTGGCCTCAAGCTGCTGCACTGGCACTGCCCCATTAAAAAGGTGACTGAGGGAGCTGAAGCTCCAGGCCCGTCGCCAGAATAAGCCCATTAAAAACTGGATCTAGATCCTGTAAGTGCAAATTTTTCAAGTCGTAAAGTAAGAAAAAGTAACATTATAGACATTTTGCTCTTTATGTTTTATTTAATTAAACTACAAATTCATAAAAGTTATTATTTTGAATGCTAGTGTGTAGTGTCGCCCCATCAAAAATGTTCAGCTCCAGGCCCAGTAGGCCCTTAATTAAGCCCTGGGGGATGGGGCAGTCCTCTCTCTCCAGGACAACCTGCATACAGAACCCCTCATCTCCAGCCCCACCATTTTCTCTTCCAAGGAACAAAATTGAATTAAGGATCCAAGCAACACTGGACAAACGTTCTAGTTACTAAATAAAGCAGAACACAACTGTTCCCACCTCCAGACACTTCTATTCTTCCTGCTCTCCAGCAAGATGAAGCTTCACTGATCTCGCTCTTGGATAAATACTTTTGAGTATTTATTTGAGTATACATTAAATAGTAACCTGGCTGATTTGCAGAGGAATTTTTCTCCCCATATGCATATAATGGCTTGTATACTGGTGGGACAATGTGCCTACAGGAATGTGATTACAGAGTGAAATGTGTTGTGCACTAATTGGTTTGGGCAGACCCTGCAGGCGTGATCTAAAGGTTCCCAGAGTGTCCTTTATAGCAGGGGTGAGCAAACTTTCTACCTCGAGTCCCACTTTTTGTCCCTGCCAGCCTGTCTAACATAATCCAAACCAAAGGAAATTTTGATGATGTTCATATGAAAAAGAAAACGACCTCCTTCGGCATGTTTACGAACACAAGTCTGTAGAATGTAAAAACTATCACTCAATAAATAAACGTGAATACACACACATAGAAACAGTAACATTTCAAGATTTTTAACGAGATGGATGAGCATGAGACTCAGCAGCCAATTGTGCTGCATCCCCCTCACAAAATTTCACCCCCCCAGGAGGCCCGCCACCCCCACTTTCGCACACCCTGCTTTACAGCATAGTACTGTCCCAAACAGCATCACTTTAAAAGGGCACTAAGGGACCTTTAGTGCACACCAGCAGCATCTTCATAGACCAATTAATCACAATGCATTTGTGCACTTCAGAAACCAAACTCCAGTAGCATGTCTTGCTGCTCCACATAGACAAGCCTTCAATGGACTTTAATATCTGGTTGCTTCCAGTAAATGTGTGGTACTAAAACAGCAATGGGCAACTAATCTAGCAACAATTTTTGAGCTTTACTAGCAGACTAAGATCTCTACTTTCCCTCTAACTCTCCACTGCTTCTGACTCAGTTGTTCATACTAATACAGACTACTCCAAAACCCCACTCCCATGAAGACAGGCAGCACTGATTCAGAGGCCAGACAACTGACTCATAACTAAGGCAGAGAGAGAATGCAAGACCAAACAACACATGACAGAAGTGTACTCACACTGCTTAATGTGCTTTTGGAAGGTGCTCAGATATAAGGCAAGGACTCTATAGATCAGAACAGAAGAAAGCCAAATGACAAAAGTGCTAGTGCTGGTAGATATATTAAAATGGCAGGGAATCCTTACGATTGCTACAACCTAGGTTTATTGAATAGAAACATGTATTTTCTCTTACTTGAAAATTCTCTCTCTTTCTTCAAACTTGGAGGTTTGGAAAAGACAAATGGATCAAATCCAGTTGCTTGGTCCAAACCTCCACCCCTCCCTCCCTAGGTCTCAGTCACTTTTTTTTTTAAATTAGTGTAAATCAGGAGTTGCCTAATCGAAGTCCATGGAATTCTACCACAGTCAAAGTTCAGAATTAGGTTCTCTGGATCATCCTGACTCTCACACCAAATGGACAAGTTTTCCCTTTCCCACTCCTTCAGTGGGATATAAGCACTCACTGGACTGCTCTACTTAATTAGGGCCCAAGTGAGTAACAAAGCAAAAATGTTAAAATGGTGCTAAGAGCAAGGCGGGTAGGAATTTTAAAGGAGAGCTTAGGTATTGGATGGGAGAGAGCTTGGCAGTGCCTTAAAAGAATCTGAAGGAAAAGACAGGGAAGCGACTTGATGAGACTGTCCATGGATCACATTAACACAGCCAGGCAGGACGAGCAAAAATGAATGCAATTCAGAGGTGGGAATAAACACAAGGAAGTAGGACCTGGAAGTGGCATGAGAAAGGATGAATCCCATGCCACCAAGCCTGACGATTAGAGGACATTCCCTGCGAGGAAAGGTGAGAACTTTGAAGAAGGGGGAATGATAGTCACAATCAACAGAAAACAGCTGGAGATCAGTGAGGATGAGAAGACAGGGCATAAAGACCATAAATGGCCAACAACTTACTGGAGGTGAAGTGACAGCTCATGAAGGTGCAGAAAGAGGGACAGAGGAGTAGCACAAGAAAGGAATTAAAGATTAGCACCTGACTGTGGGAAAGTAAAGAGGCATAGCAGGGATGGGAAGACAGAATGGGTCTTTGCTGGGAATGAGAATTAGGAGGACAGACATAAATAGCAGCTTGAAGGTTTCAGAGGAGCAGATGATTAGAAGATTTGTGAACGTGAAATGGGGAGGGCACTAGGAATGTGGGAAGATAGGAAGAAATACAATTAATAAGAGTAGTGGCTGGGTGATAAAAGGGGAAGAAGTAGAAATGGAAATTGGAAAAGAACAAAAGGAGAAGAGGAGGTAAAAAATGGCAATGAGCATGTAAGATGGGAAAGAGCTGCAGTGCTGGAATCACAAGGTCAAACAAAAATTTCTCTCTGAGATCAGTATAAGAATGCTTAGAACTCTGAGCCCTTGTCAGAGACTGTAAAGTCACCTTGCTAGTAGCTTGGAGAATGAAGCACACCAAATTTTCTGTACTCTCCTTCTAAAAGAAAAAAGGGCTCAAGCATGTGTGGGAGAGCTGTCACTAACAAGTAAAACTGCATATCAAAAGACACTATAATTTTTGACTCCTTGATCGGAATTAACATGAAAACTTATTCATATCAAAATCTCCAAAATGAGTACTTGTTTAACAGGGTTGAAAAGAGGAACAGAGAGGTTGAAAGGCCATCTGACCCACTTAATTTCTATTCAAAATAAGTTTCAAGGTTTGATGACGACTTTTATAAAGGTCACAAAATCCACAGCTTTCTGCAAATATATAAGGACTCCCAGGAGGTCTTGAAGGAAATGACCTGGCTTCCCTTTTGTTTCCCTTCCTGAATTTCTCACATTCATCTTTGAAAAAAATCAATGAGTTTCAACGCCGTTGTCCATGCCACAACACAACCATTGTCTTTATATACAGAAACAGCCATGTGCCATCGAAATACTGTGAATGATTAGATATTTTTGCCTATGTACACACGAAAATGCATGAGAATTCAACAGACTCAATGACTTGAAAAAGCTCTGAAGAGAAGATGATGGTGGGAGTGAAGGAGGGCAATGGAAAGAAGAAGGCTGAGAGCCACCTCACACTTAAAAATGCCTGTTACTATGTGGTAGCATCTAGCTCTTTTGTAAAAAATAATCTGTATTTCCCTCATGGTTAGGAGGATCATGCCTCCTATCTCAGAAGCTTAAATGTGAAACAGATTCCTGAAGAGGACCAGACATTCAGGATCAAGGGGCTGGTAAAGAGCTGAACTAGAGGGAACAGCCTGTGGAAATCACCTCCAGGATCCATCTGCCACAGCCAATGACCTTCAAAGAAGGTAGAAAGAAGATTCTCACATGGGTGGTGAGAAGAAGGGTGAAATGTAGGATCTCGAGCAGGAAATCATTTCTGACCCATGGATTAAAACAGATGTTCGGAGGACCTCTCTAACTAACTAGGAGGTTACTGTAGAAGAAGGCCTTTTCTTAGTGAATCTGGGTCTTTTCCTATGGGGTTCAACTGCTCTTGGGGCTGAAGGTCTCCGAACTGCTGTGTTTTCCGTTTTTTCCCCCTCACAGGTGTACAGATGCCCAGAGATTATAGTGTCACCTGAGCATCTGAGAGAATGGAAGAACCCATCTATGTTACTGTTCAACTCGGGCACCTCAAAAGGAGGGTCCTGACAGTAGCTGGTACTGCCGTGGAGGTCAAAGCCTGGAAGCTCAGCTCTGTTGTAGCTATGGAACATGCAGACCTAGAGAGAGAGAGAGATTGACTGGCAACTGTCTAGTGTTCTCTGACAAGTGCCTGAAGTTGTTCCCTCTGATCCTTAGGCAAATGTTCAGCAAAAGACAAGAGCTTACAGTCTATGAAATCATACTTTGCCATCAGGGCTTGGTCACTGGCTCCTCTAAACTGCAAAGAGGCCAAACAGCACATATGCTGCCCAGAAGATCCAGTCACTTTAGCTCTTTGCCTGTGGGTGTTGAATATAACTGATGTTGACATTTTTATTCATTAACGGCCTTGACCACCAGAGAACTGGGTGTAGGGGGGAGAAAAATGCTCCAAGTCTCTGGGTGGAAGAAAATACTTTTGTCACTCTGTTTACACATAGGCAGGACAGTATCTGGCATCTGCTATGTCGTGTGCGCTGGAGCTAGCAGAACATCACTGATGAGCAAGGTGATCTTTCCCTGACGAAGTGTACGTATGAAGGATGTCCATCAGGGAACACTAAGGTTCCTTTATCACCTCCACTAGACTCTGTAAATTGTCCACCACATGCTTCATAAATTCCTGGAAGAGTTTGACACCATTGGGATAGTGGGGAAGACACCATAGCTTCATTTGGTGAGGAGAATTCATGAGGAGGTGGTGTTTCATCTTCCTCAGGGGGCTTGTGCTCTTTTGTAAGGCCCTGCTGTGCAGGAGTAGAACCCAAAGGGTGCAGCTGTTTCTCCTGATTCACCCTCTTACAAGACAGAACCCCGGGAGAGTGGTCACCATGAGGGGCCCATGGTTTCCAACTGTGGTGGGAAATAAGGGAAAAGGGGAGAGCTCCAAGATTGTCCTTGCAAGTATCTCCTGCTGGAGTTCTCCCTAACGGATAAACCTCAAGACAGGGAAGCTGAAAGATGGAAGACCTTTTACAGACAGCTTAGAGTTAGATGAGGGGGTGTGTGTCTATTAGAGGAGCAGGTAGTGCTGATACTGGGGGTCAAAGTGGTATTGGGCTAGGACCTTCACTTGTGTCAGTACCAAGCGCCATAGAAGTAGTTCTGGAAGATGACTCTGTCATCTTGTAGTGAGAAGATGACTCTCTCACTACAAAGAGCCTGGGTGAAGAGCGTGTTGATACCAGAGAACAAGTCTCCACTTATGATGGTAGGGACTGAGAGAAGCAAGCTCCAGAAACTGAGTTAATGCTAATGGAGAGTGTGTCACAGTGCCTGTCAGCAGCAGTGATTTAGGCTCTTCCAATAGTAGAGGGTCTTTATGGAATAGGAGATTGGAAAATAATGGGGGACTCTGGTCAGAGAGCCTCAAGAGTTAGTATGTCAGATGTCAGTGGAGACTGAAGTACTACCATTGCCTGATGATGATTTTGACTAAGCTCTAGAGTCCTTATGTTTCAACAGTGTCGGTGCTGTTCTAAGCGTGTGTCTACACTAGGAACTTACTTCGAAGCTAACTTTGAAGTTAGGTACTACACAGAAGTAGACAACAGAGAATCTACACGCATCTTCCCTTACTTCAAAATTAACTTCGAAATAGGGAGCCCAACTTCAAAGTCCTTTCTCCATTCCCAGGAATGGAGTAGTGCCCTACTTCGAAGTTTAACTTCAAAGTAGGGTGTGTGTAGATGTTCTACTTTGAAATTGCTTACTTTGAAGTTGTACTTCAAAGTAAGCATCTTTGAAGTTATTTTTATAGTGTAAACACAGCCTAAGAGACCTATCGGTGTATGAATTCTTAGCCGGCATCATGGTGTCCATACAAGAAAGAGAGCCTCAGGGGTACCCATGATGGATGCAAGATCTCCTAATGTCAGCACCTTGGGGGTGACTTTTCCCCTTTGTGTCCCATTCCGGAGAACTGAATCTTTCAATTGATGGTTGGTGGCCAGGGGTTTGGGGCAAAGATCCCCTCATAGCTTTTGTTACAACTAAACCAAACATTGTTGGTGGATCTGATGTACAGGGGTTGACTTGAACCCGCAGGTCTCAGAGTGCTCTGCCCAGAGGAGTTTAAGCCCATCTTTTTCAACATCAGCTCTTAAATCCCAAGTATCTCTCACATTGTGGGGATGAGAGTCTCCAGGTAACCAAGGCAGCTTGAATTTCCATCTCTGCAAGCAAAAGACGAATGGTAGATCTGGGAGGATTTCATAGAATCAGAATCCTAGGCCGGAAGAGACCTCAGCAAATTATTGATTCGAGATCACTGCCCAAAGCAGGACCAACCCTAAACTAAATCTTCCCAGTCAGGGATTTTTGTTCTGCTTATGCCATACCTATGTACACAAACAGAACCTCAGGTTTCATCATTTGAAGGCCTGAGTCTTCAGCATAACCCCTACTTAAAGCTGTGGACTGAGGCCCAAAAGAAACAAGCAAAGGCTTAGATCAGGCAAAGAAAGAAGAGAAGGGAGATTCCCCCCTCCCTAGTGCCTCACACAAGCACAAACTGTGTTGAACAACAGAAAAAATAAACTACAATAGTTAAAATAAAGAAAACAAGAGAATAAGAAAAAATAAGCAAAAACTTTTGCGAGCAATGCTTGCTACCAGCACCATGAGCTTAAGCTGCAGGTGGCTGAGAAGCAGCTGAAGTAGTATCAGGTCTGACCCTCCTTATATACACTCATACGGGATGAAAGGGGAATTTAGAGCATAGATGTGGACCCACAGACACTGCTGACAAAAGAGTCTCTCACCTGGAGTGCTGAGAGTGCACACATCCTGGAGGAGCAGCACGGCGGGGGCACTAATTGAATAAGCAGCAGGTTGATGGTCCCAAGATAGGAAAAAAAAGACTCTCTCTTTTAGGCATCTATGCCATCCTCACCAGCATGGTATCGGAATGCTTCACAATCCATTGCAGACTTTATCCTCACAACATCCATGCATCAAATATTTCTCCCATTTTAGAAATGGGGAACAGAGGCATAGGCAAGGTTAAGTAGCCTGCCATAGGCCAGCCAGGGAGTTTGTGACTGAGTTGGGAAATGAATCCAGGTGAGAAGTCCCAGTCCAGCTCTAGCCCCTGGATCATTCTTCCTACCCTGGATTGTGATTTTAGGCTTTTGTGAATTAATGTGGTTTATTTTTTATTTATGCACAATATTAATGTATGTTGTGATTCACTTACACTTTGGCTTTATAGACATTTACTTCTGTTCTGCTTATTCTCCACCTATCTTTTCAAGACTCCAAAGTAATATTACTTGAGATTTAACCTTCACTATTATTTTCCTGGGCTTACATTTTTTGCCAATAATCAGCTTCATTTACTGTCAGTTTCACATTTACTTTTATGGGCATCTCTCCTTTTTGTATAGCCATAACTCCATTCAAATATTTTAGCAGCATTTAGAAACAGTTTGATTTGCAATGTCACAGACCAGCAGTAGAGATCATTTTAAAAGCACAAACGTTCTAAGGCAATAGATAGAATAGGAATGGGTAAATGGATAAAACCAGAACTATGACCTGCACATAGAAACCTCAATTAAGCAAGTGCAAATGGTTTAACTTTATGCATGTACTTCATTCTCTATTGGCTTCAGTGGAACCTTGGAGATGTTTAACTGCTGTTCTGAACTGCAATTCTTCTCTGAAACAGGGTCAGAGCCATGAATTTTTAAACAGACTTCCAAGCTGCAGTACAGTTAAAGTACTGCTAAAATTTTTAGGTATGTGCAAAAAAGCCAGAGAAAGTACCTGGATCAGATCAAGAGAAATGAACACACAGAATGTATATGTTGTTCTGTGGCTTTGGGTAAGTCACCTAACCTCCTTGTAACTCAATCAAATTTCCCAGTGGGTAAGAACACTTATCTACCTTTATAATGGTTTTCTGTAGTTTCCTAGACATTTGAACATATTCTGAGAACCTCTGGTCAAAGCCACTATTATGAATGTGCACAGTGCTGTGTTAACAAGTTTATAACAAAAACATTGCTTACACAAGCTAATCAAAGAAACAATTCCCACAGAGGTTGAATCTCTTTGCACTTGCTTTTAAGAAGGACGAAAATGGATCCATGTGCAAAATAAAATTCTGTAATAAAAGTTCCAAACATTTGAGAAAAAATGCTACCTTACCATACATTTTCACAAATTCAGTGTAGTATATATCTGCTTATTGGGCTTCAGTTAAAACTAACTACAGCACATAAAGATGCACTGGGAGGAGAAAACACTCACTTCTCTGCTACCACTGGTTTTCATGAGTTTGTTGCATGCAAGGCCATCAAATAACAAGGGAACTTGAAACATGTTTAAAGCAGCTGAACAACTGCAGAAATAACTTCCTACAATATTTAATATTTAGTACCACCGAGCAACTGAAAAAAAACCAGCTGCTTATAGAAGACAATCGACATTATTCAGTAGCTGGATAAAGCTACTTGTGAAACAATTAACATTTACTTAACTGCTTAAAAATATGTATGTAACACAAGGCTACTCACAGTTTCAATATGCAAACTTTCGTATTCTTGAACAGATATATAGGTTAATTCAAAGACATGAGAGTTAAGTCTGAATTAGAGTTGAGAATTTCACAGATTGGTAACAATTGCCACAGCAGTAGTTCCTTGGGATACGTGGCCTGAATCTGGTTTAGGACTGAGCCATGACTACTTCAAGGTGAGCTATATACACAACCAGATCAAAAATATGATCTGGTTCTTACTATAGTGCCAATAAGGCTGGAATACACTAATAAGTAAGAATAAAAATCTAAAATAGCGGTAAACCAACTCTTACTTAAAATAGATCATAACAGTTATTTAGTATTTAGATTGAAGTAAAACCCAGGGGGTCATTCAGGATTGTGGTGTCCTTTTGCTAACTGCTTTAGCACCACACAGGACACCACAGAAAAGCTTCCTCTGATAGACATGACAGACAATCTACAAGTGAATGTAAAAGGTGGAGATCTTGGTAAGCTTTTATTTTCAATATAATTTTCCATAATTTTCTCACTCTAGTCCTTTGTCAGGGCGCCTCAGCCAACAGGTTCCAACACCATGAATGAATAGACTATTCTTCCACCTTGTCCCCACTCAGATACAGAATCAGGCTTGGAATGCTTTGCCAAAGTGCTCTGCAGATGTGCAGTGCCAATGAAATGGCTGCCTGACAGCTAGCTGGCTGACACGACCCAATGCAGAACTGGAGAGAGGGGAAAGTCTAGTCAAGCTCCTCAGGACAAACCCCACTCCCTTTGTGAAGTGTCCACTGTCCATAAGAAAAAAAAACAAAACTGAAAACTCTTCTGCTCTCTGAAGACCTATTCCAGAAAAAGTAGACTGCAATGCTCCATCCAACGTATTTACCTCATGAGTAGGAAGGACCAAAGGAATGCGCTGAGATTCAAACCTTTTGATCACAGACTGTCTTTTCAGGGGTGAGAGCTCTGACCCAGTCCAGCAAAGTACTTAAACACACTTGGTAGGATTGAGCGTGGGGTCACTTATCCACCATCCCCTGCCCTTTGCATGAGACAAGACAATTGTTGCTACAAAACCATTTTGAGAAATTTACAGTTTAAGTAGTAGTGAAATAGTTATGAATGTGTCATCTGCACAATAATCATAAAATGGAGGGCAATGCCAATGGGAAATGTGAAACTATTTTTTAATTGAAGCCATAGACAGACTAAAATTTGTTCTTACTTTGGGAAGTGACTATAAAAATGGCATTGACAAGTAGTTCCATTTTCTGTGCCTCAACGATTTCCAGAGCAATTTTGCTGAGTTTATAAGGAAAAAATATGTTTTTAACTGCCACACCCATATACTCACCCTGAAACCTGAAAGGGGAACTATGTTCTTTTTAGTTCATGCATCATCAACATTAGTAATGTAAGCCCTCATCAGATCTAATTGTCTCTTCTGGACTTAAAAATCTACCAGTGAATGAACTCTATGGAACTGAAATGATCAAATCACAGTTTACACCTGTGGAGCACACGTGCTAAGGCATTTGCCATGGAGAATACGGTAATGTACTGCTGCAAAATAAATGCAAAAAAAAGATCAGTCCACTGAGGACAAACACCTTTGCCATTTATCTGGCAAACACACTGAGTTAAACATGAGAACTAGCAGGGGACAAAGAGATCCACATAATTTTTTTCTCTATATTTCTTTTTAGATGCAAGCAAAGCGTGGGCACTTATTCCTAGAATGGTGTTTTGTCTCTGCATACAGGGCCTTCAACATTAGCCAGCAAAATTCTGGCAACACTTCCAAGTGATGCGTATTATGTAAGTGCCATAGCTGCAGCAATACACGGCTTTTAAATGCTCGTTACTACAGTTAAATAGAGAGCATGTTGAAGATATAAAGCTGTAAAGAGAGATTCCAACCCCTCCTTTCCCCGTCACTTGAATACTTGCGCACACTACTCACCCAATGTAATGCCCGGGCAGCTCTTTTCAGGCAAACAAATTGCTGCGTTAGGCAGTTTACTGTTTCCAACTGGACGTTGTGTGGCTCAGCTCTTTTGCCCTAAGAAACACCTATCGTTATACCTAGAAAAGGAAACAAAACCAAAATCTTTTGTCAGAAATATGCAAATCTAGTAGTCTTTTGTTTAACGCTTTGGGCCAAAAGCAGCTTGATAGAGAAATCTATGAAATTCCCCAGCCTGCCTTTTACAACAAACACAATCAAGACAAACAAATCTAACTACATCCAGGAACAAAAAGTAAAAGATTTTATGCTTCAAAGTCAGAAAACAGTTAACACTCCCACGTCTTGTTCTGAGGAACATAAATGCTTAAGGGCGGGGAGACAGGAGTGGTTGTGGGTGTGGGGTTGCTTAGAATTGGAGACAGATGAAATTCTTTGAATTTTAAAAAGGTTTCTGTAGAAACTATTTGCGAATTTCTAACCATTTCATGACGACTTGAAATTTTTTCCAAACATTAAGGATTTAAATACAAAAAACTTGTTAAAAGACATTTTCAGTTTTTTCAGAATCAGCAAGAAGTCCTGTTGCACCTTATAACTAACAGATATTTTGGAGCATAAACTTCTGTGGGCAAAGACCCGCTTCGTCAGATTTTCAGCCAGCTCTGGCTAGAACATTCTGAAGCAAAAATAGGGTAAAATCTAGACACAATTACAGTCACTGGCAAAACTCGCTTTGTCTTTATTGAGGCCAGAATTTCATGACCTGTGTTTACACGAAAACATAAACATAAACAAAGAGTGAAAAAGGCACTACTATTGATAATAAGCAGAAAGGCTTTTTTTATGTATGTTTCTTAATAGGTGTGTTAGCAATTCCATAATTAGGTAATTTAATTCAAACATGTATGCTCACCATGTTGAAGGTGACTTTATTTAAAACTACTTGAATCCTTCAATTTATCTCTGAAGAATTGCTTTTGATCTTGTGTGTAAAACTGATGTGAATTCTTACAAAAGTGATTTGCTAAGAAATTACCAATCACACTGACATTTACTCAAATAAAAAAAAATCTACTTTCAAACTGAGAAGCCAAAAAAACCCCAAACCCCATGGCGCTCTCTCAGTCACGACATTCTTCCTGTAATTTTGGAAGAGCAGGTATTGAACAAATTTCTGGTAGTTGCAGTGATTAATAACATGAACTAACACCATATTCATTCACGGAGTGTATCGTTGTCCTTGAAGCTGTTTCCGTAGAAACTCTGAATACAATTGATACCAATTTGCTTCATGACTCAGCAGAAAAATGCTAAAAGTGGGTGCTAATCAGTTGCAGGCAGCAATGGATGATTTTATCAGGCACTTCAAACTAAAAATCCTGAATAAGCTTCAGCAGATGTGAGTAGAAGTTCAGCATAAGTTCACAAGAAGATTTCGAAAAGGCTCTACTACATTTATACAGCAAGAGTTTGCTGAAATGTGTCAGAAACTTTTAATACTACAAACAGGATAAAAAAGTATCAGAGGTTAGCCTGCATCCTAACAAAACAAAACACCAAAAACCCAGTCATGTAGCACTTGAAAGACTAACAGAATAATTTATCAGGTGATGAGCTTCCGTGGGGTAGACTCACTTCTTCAGCTCTGGAGATAGTACTGGACTGGAAATGATGCTGAAAGTGAATCGGCATAACTGTTTTATAACAGAGATACAAAGCAAAAAAATTGAAATGAAAACTGACGAATCAGATACATAAGACAGAAGGGGGAGCGAAGGGTGGGGAAGAGAGGAGAGAAAAAATTACTTACTGGCCATGTCAATTAAGATAAGCAATAATTAATAATAAGCCTGAGATCACTACAAGTATCAAAGACAGGCAGGCTGTCTTTGTAAGGCATAAGGTAATTGCTATCTCTCTTGAGACCAAGGTGCAAAGTATTGAATTTGAGCACAAACTGTAGTTCACAGATTTCCCTTCCCTATGATGCCATGAGACTCAGAAGATGCAGGTAGCACCTGCTGTCATGGTGGGAATTGCTGAGATGTCTCGGATAATGGACCCCATGGACCTGAGCTTGCTGTCCAGTAGGAATGCCCTGGCACACCTGCCATCCAGTCGTGCCCTGACAAACTCTACTGACTGAGATGGGACCAACACCTACTTTGCCTCGATCAAGAGACCGAGGCTTACAAATGTTTGATGGATCAGCTGTACATGCTGAACCACCTGCTCCCTAGAACGACCCTTGACTACCCAGTCATCCAAGTATGTATGGGAACAGCTGTGCTCCTTGCCTGCACAGGTGACTTGCTACTACCACATTTGGTGAAGACCCTTGGGGCCACAGACAGACCAAAAGGCAGGACTGTGAACTGACAATGGTTCCCATCTGCCATGAACCTGACAAACCTCCTGTGAGGAGGGTAGATTGAAATATGCGTCCTATAAGTAGAGAGCCGCGAACCAATCCCCCCACTCCAGCATCGGGAGTATGAGACCCAGGGATATACAAAATTTTATCTTTTTTACTAACTTGTTGAGACCTCTTAGGTCCAGGATGGGTCTCAAGCCCCCCTTTGGTTTTGGAATTAGGAAATACTGGGAATAAAACCCCTGTCCCCTGAACTTGGGAGGAACTTCTTCTATAGCTCCAGAACCCAGGAGGGACTCAAATTCCTGCCGTAACAGGATTTCGTGAGAGGGATCCCACAGGGCAGGAGGTTGGCAAGGTGGTTAAGAAGAGAACTGAACAGTGCATTCCCTCTCTACCATATTCCAGACCCATCAGTCTGTGGTGATGTTGCACCACGTATCACGAAAGGGGGACAGGCAAAATGAAAGAAGTGGGGATGCTGGAGTGGATGAGATCGACTTGACGCTCCTGACCATGACATCAAAACTGAGGCTAGGGTCCCTCTGGGAGGTTGCTGGCCTGAACAGTGCCTGCCTCTCCTGTTCCGCATTCTACTGCCATCCCACTGTGGCTGTGGAAACTGTCTTGGCTGAGGACGAGGGTTAAAATGCCTGTGTTGGTTAGCAGGTATACACAGGCCCAAGGAGCGGAGGGTGGCCCTAGAGTCTTTCAGACTATGAAATCTTTTATCTGTCTTATCTGAAAACAGGGTTGGGCCATCGAAGGGGTGGTCCTGGATCGTCTGCTGGACCTCATGAGGTAGGCCAGAAAACTGCAATCAAGCCCCCCCTGCACACTGCCACTCCAGAGGCCATAACACTCACGGCAGCATACGCAGTATCCAGTGCTGCTTGCAGGCCCTTGAAATCAGTTTATTCTCCACCACCACAGCTGTGAAGTCCTGCTTGACTTCGGGTGGCACCATCGCAGAGAATCTGGACAGGGCGCTGACTGTATTATAAGCATACGTGCTAACCAGATCCTGCTGGTTAGCAATTCTTAATTGCAGCCCTCCTGTTGAATAGACCTTCCTCTCACTGAAGTCCAAGTGTTTAGCTTCTCTATTTTTTCAGGGAGGGACCCCGGAACCCTTGGCGCTCCCTATGGATAGCAGCGTCCACTACCAGGGAGTCAGGTGGGGGGTGCGTGAACAAATGTTCATTGCCCTGGGATGGGACAAAGTACCGTCTCTCGTTCCTATGGGCCATGGGAAAGGTGAAGCAGAGGTCTGCCAAACTGTTTTAGCCATAGGGGCAATTGTTTTGATTATGCACAGAGCCACACTGGTGGGGCCTGCAGACAAAATATCTATGACAGGGTCCGTTTCATCCTGGACCTCCTCCACTTGCACCCCCAAGTTTTGGGCCACTCTCTTAAGGAGCTGTCGAAAAGCCCTGCCATCCTCCAATACAGGTGAGGCCAACAAGCCCGCCACTGCCTCATCCGGGGACGAAGAAGATGATAGCCCTCGCCCCTCCGTTTGGAGGTGAAGGACAGTAGTCACCTGTTCAGGCACTTGGCCCCCCAAGCA
Organism: Carettochelys insculpta; assembly: GCF_033958435.1. Taxonomy (NCBI): domain Eukaryota; kingdom Metazoa; phylum Chordata; order Testudines; family Carettochelyidae; genus Carettochelys; species Carettochelys insculpta. Next base: position 139,884,857 of record NC_134139.1, on the reverse strand, counting down.
AATTATGGGCAAGCCAGGGGGCACCATAGGCAGAGCTGGCATAGGCACTGGATGGCCAGAAAACCCTGCCACAGGTGGCACAAATGGCGCTGCTACTGCTCCCTGCACTAGAGTTGGTGCTGGTGCCTGGGCTTGTGCCTGCTCTATTGGCACTGGGGGTACAGTTCCAGATGGCACAGGCACTGAAGGGATCCAGTCCTGTTGTGATGGTGCCGACGACAGTGCTGAGAGCCACGCTGACAAAGCAGATGCAGGCGGTTCTACGATGACCGCTTCTTCCTGTCTTTATTCTGGTGGTGGGACATCCCGTGATGCCAACGGTGCCGAGTGCGGGATTGGAGGGGACCCCGGCACCAGTAAAGGCACTCCAATGGCCTGGTGCTGTGCCTTGCTAATTGCCCATGGGGTCCAGAAGGGCCACTGCTGAGTTGCCTGTGAAGCCGGTGGACAATCTGTATAGTCCGAGCAATGACTGCGGTGCCTGTGACGGCTATGGTCCTGTGGCACCTTATAGACTAACAGATATTTTGGAGTGTAAGCTTTCGTGGGCAAAGACCTGCTTCATCAGATTGTTCAGCCAGATCTGCCTAGAACATTCGGAAGCAAAAATAGGTTGAAATCCAGACACGGTTACAGTCAATGGCAAAACCTGCTTTGTCTTCATTGAGGACAGAATTTCATGACCTGTGGAGCTCGAGTAAAAGGAGTCCAACTCTGATGCCAATTCAGAAGCAGATGACCACGGTTGCACCATCAGAGTCAGACCTGATGTTATGCACACTGAGGATGGTGCCGGATAATAGGGCACCTGAAAGTGCCCCACAGTCTGCTGGGTCAGCAATGGAGCGCTCAGCACCGAACACAGTGTTGGTGCCGACGCTGACGTCAGCCCAGGGGTCGGTGCCAGTGTTACATCCATGAGCTCCCACCGCTTTGTTTCAAAGCTATGGTTCCTGTCCTCTATAGATGGAGAAGGACCTGGCACCAGCATCTGCAGAAGTCCTTGTGCTATGTGGCAGACCCCTGCCTGGAAGCTGCAGGAACCTTCTAGAAGGAAGATATGCTGGATGGTGGGCTAATGCATTCCTGTCCCCTGACTAGGCCCAATTAGGACAGGGAGCTGGGGCCTTATTAGGAATCAGCCCTCATTGGTCAGCTGAGGCCCTGCACTTCCTATAAAAAGTTCCTCCTAGCTGGTTGCAGGGGGGGAAGGTTTTGGAAAGCACACCAGAGCAGAGCAGAGCAGAGCAGAGTAAGCGAGCGAGAAGGTACCATGGGGAAGCGGTGGGTGAAGTGGCCCAGGGTGAGGTTGCTACTTTGGGGCAGGGGTGAAGGCCCTGCCAGTTGCCTCTTGTCCTCGTAGGGACCCTGGGCTGGAGTCCAGGGTAGAGGGCGGGTCTGGACTCCCCCCCACTCTTCCCCAGAGGGATTACTCCACTGGAGCAGGCACGGGCCTGCAAGCGGACTGGCTTTATCCTCCCCACTCTGGACTTGCCTGTGATGAGGATGGCTCGCTAAGTGGAGACTCCTGCCTTTGGAAGGGCCTAGGCAGATAAGGGGTCTCCGTGAGTCTCTGAGGCACAACAGTAGAACTGCCAGGAAGCGCAGGGACCCACAGGGGCTGACAAGGGACTTTGTCACAGCTGTTTGAAATGCCTCAGGCACCTGCAGCCTCCTGCTCCACACCGGCTTCCAGGGCCGTGCCTCCTGCCCTTCAGCAGCGCGCGCTGGAGCCTTCAACTTGAGGCTATCCTGCTTTGACTTCGATGAGCAATACCTCTCATGCCCCCTCCTCTTCATCAGCACTAGAGATTGACTCCTAAGGCGCTGAAAAGGCGATGGTGCCTGCACCTCCTCTTGGTGCCAGGAGTCCTTAGGCAGCACTGTGGTTGATGGTGCCGGTGCACTTTGCAGTGAGGAGGCTTCACTCTTTGCTCCTGCTGGAGACTTTGAGGCTTAACAGCTGCCTCCAATAAGAGGACTTCAAGGTGTTGGGTCCTATCTTTCAAAGTTCTGGGCTTAACAGACTTACAAATTGGATAGCGATCATGCAAGTGTCCTTCCCCCAAGCAAATCAAACAGGCAGAACGGGCATCACTTTTGGGCACACGTTTGCTGCATTTTGAACACGTCTTAAAGCCTGGGGAGCCAGGCATTCCCCAGCGCAGAGGGGGATGGAAAGTCCCACCTCAGCGATTAGTTAAAACACTAACTATCAAGTACTAAAACTATTTACATTTCTTCAGGAACTATTTACACTACAATAGGCTACTAGCTAAAGAATTGAGCAGAGAAAGCAAGAGCTCCAACAAACAACCAGCAGCGCGGCAAGAAGGAACTGAGCGGGGTATGTGTGTGTGTGGGGGGGGGGGGCGGGCGGTGATAGGGCACTGCATATATCGGTAGCCATATCAGCGCCACTCCAGGGGGCGCCGCACCAACCCTATGGCTACTGGCTAGGGCAAAAAGCTTCTGACAACAACTTGGAACGGGCATGAGCAATCACTCGAAGAAGTGGTGTTCAACTGCTGAAGTGTTCCAAACAAGAATAAGGTAAATCACCAAGAACAAAGAAGAAACAGTACCAGGAAAACTAAATACATGAGTTACTTTAGTCGAGGATTTAAGTACTTTTTGTATTGAACTGCTCTGCTCTTCAAGCACAAATAAATGTAAAGGACCCTAAAGCAGGGAACCAAAAAGCCCAGGATGGGTACCTGTGTATGGCAAAACCACAAGGGCAAAAGAAGTGAAGCCCAAAATCTAAAATAACTAAGTGACCGCTCTCTTTATTAGCCAAATCATCTCAACCAATCTACTCCTGCATAAATGCAAGAGAGATAATAGTCAAAATGCAAAATATGCCACGTTTTTTGGAAACAATTTGGATCCGCTGGGTGGCAGAGGGAAGAACGAATATAAGAATTCAAAAGTTAAATTTGCAACATCAGGCCAGTACGTATATGGTTTTATTTTTGTTTTTGATGACTATATGGACAGCTCACAACATATTTAAGCGCTTACTGCAAGTAAATCACACAAGTGCTGGAATGGATTGCTCAACATACAGCTGCACTGGTGCAACAGTGATCTATGCAAGATTTCTTCAAAAACTTAAGACTGTGCAATTTTGAATCTAAATTACTACAAATTGAACCTCTCTAGTCCAGCACCCTCAGAACCTGACCAGCGCCAAATGAGAGAATTTGCTGGACCATAGGAGGTCAATATTATCTAGCACATTACCAACACTTCCACTGCTTACTGGGCTCTTTGAAGACATTTAGGAGTAAATTAGAACTACATAACTGCACAGAACACTGAGAGCCAGGACTGGTGACTGTAAACAAACTTTATGAAACCACAGGAAACTTGGCCACGCTCATTAGTGGTCACGCAGCTAACTAAAATCATGATAGATTATGGATGTTGCCAGATGAGAGAGGTTCAACCTGTACTATGAATGAATAAAATCATGAATGGTGTGGAGAAAGTGAATATAGAAAAATTATTTACCTTTTCCCATAATACAAGAACTAGGGGACACCAAATGAAATTGATGGGTAGTAGGTTCAAAACTAATAAAAGGAAATTTTTCTTCACACAGCGCACAGTCAACCTGTGGAACTCCTTGCCCAAGGAGGCTGTGAAGGCCAGGACTCTATTAGGGTTTAAAAAAGAGCTTGATAAATTTTTGCAGGTTAGGTCCATAACTGGCTATTAGCCTGGGATAAAGTATGGTGCCTTAGCCTTCAGAACAAGGGCAGGAGATGGATGGCAGGAGATAAATCACTTGATCTTTGTCTTCTGTTCTCCTTCTCTGGGGCACCTGGCATTGGCCACCGTCGGCAGATGGGATGCTGGGCTGGATGGACCTTTGGTCTGACCCAGTATGGCCATTCTTATGTTCTTATGTACTATTACTTACTAATCAAATATTGAGAGGAATGAGATTTCTAATGACCTGTTAACTTGGTCACTGCATACACAGTTTGCCATTTTCCCTGAACATTTTATACCTTAGTTTGGGATGTAAGATGTTAATTTAAATATTTTAGCACTGCAGTAGAAGCCCTAAATCCTGGTTTTAGGATGGGACTGCACAAAGCACTTGTATTTCACTGCATACATGTTGATTTGCACTCATACAACCACTCCTACTTGCACCTTAAGATGTATATGCTCCAGTAAAGAATTTGTTCACTATTTGAGGATTTATTCTGACATGAAATTGATTACTCTTCTAAATCTAATGGAAACAGACACAGACTACTAACTAAGCATTACACATTTACATCATGGAGCCAAGTCGGACATTATCTGTGCTGCTGACTGAAATTATATCATCCATGCTCAATTAGCATAGATTGCTTCTCTAAAGACATAGCAATCAAGTGGGGAGAAAAAAAAACCACAGCGACTACCAGTTATAAATACTTACAGTGCATCACATGAATACACTATACCACTGGGTCCCATCCGTCAGGCCACGAAGTTGGAAACAGAAGACTGTCCAAGTACTAAGACTACTACTTCAGCAGTTGGTTGGGACTTTCTTCTGTTTTACACAGACAGTAACATTAATTATCTTTCCTACTAGAGGAAAACTGAAAAATCTAAACGATTATGCTGAAGATTACCTGGTTTATCCTAAATAATCTCTCAGGTGCACGTTATTCCCACGGAGGGGAGGGTGTGGATAAATGCCAAATGGGATGAATTTTTCAGTAAGTTTTTAGTGGAACATTTGTCTCTTTTTGCCAAAAGACTCGGAAATTAGTATTTTTTAACCCCAGGTCCCAGATTTAGATTATTATTTTTTTAATTCACAGGTCTACCTTCCAGTGGATGAAGCCAGACTCTTCCATGCACAACTTCCTGGTTTGTACCACTGCTTGGTCCTCTCAACCCTGCACCTTTGACAGCTTGAATTCTGCTGGAGGAGGGACTGCAGAGGAGTATGATTTGGGGGATTCATCAGCATGGCAGTAGAGACCAAGTAAGCTACTAGGGGTCAAGTAAAAAGTACCTTTGCTGTTCTGCCTACAGGTTGAGAGTTAGAGGGAAGGAGGGAATCTGGTAGAAAGGTGGTTGACCACCCTCCCAATCTGCAGAGGACTTTCCATAAGATCAGGAACACTGCCCCAAAGAAGGCATTCACTTCCACAGCACCATGCCTTGGACCCCCCGAGTCACGAGGAACATCTGGATCATATTCTGCATTCCTCTTGATATTCACATGTAACATAAGGTACCGGACAATAAGCTGCTAAATACGCAGTGAAACACTGCTTGGATTTGAATCAGATTCAGTATTATTACTCCCTATACATCACCTTTTCAGCCATAGAGAAATTAGGGATCTTCTATGACCCAAACCCAGCAGCGCTGACTGGTTTTATCAAAGGTTCCTCACTCCCGAGGCAAATGGCATGCATGGCTAAAAAAGTGGGTAATTTCCCTATTTATGCTGTACATTTGTCTTCATGTTACTTAAAAGGTCACCACTGTCATCCGCAGCACCACTGAGATGTTCCACCCACCAGCTAATAGAAAAGCAATTAATTTGGACATTCTGACAGAGTTCTCTTCTTGCACTTGAGAGCAGAAAAATGTTTGTTTTCAACTGAGTGAAGCTTTCAGAAACCTCTTTCATGTCTTAACTTTTAAAGGGACTTTGAGATGCTCAAGCTGGGCTGAACAGAAACTAATTCTTAACCTGTACTGCTTCACACATGAAAATCACTGGGAAGGGAAAGGCCTAAGGACAATAGCTCCCTCCTCCTCCAAAAGCTAACTTACAGACTCACTTCAACAACAGTCTTCCACCAACTCACAATTTCTGATACAAAAAGGTATCACATCATGAAAATCCCTCCCTGGAGAACACTGGTGGAAAAGTACCTAAAATTCTGTGTACATTTCTGGGCTACTCCACAGCAGAAACTAAAAAACAAGCCAGACAGAACTTGTAGAAGAGCAAGAAAAAAACATTAAAGTATTCATCACGAAAAGTTAACACATTAACCTTCTCTCCAGATAAACACCCACTTATTGCTGATGTTCTGATCTCCATGGTTAAACATCTCCAAGGATGCCAACTAGTTGGTAACTCGTAGAACTTTTATGGTGAGTTTAAAGGAGAATATTTAAACCAGCTCATTTTCTACTTCAAGTGTGACAGACTCACCTCAACCTTGGTTCCAAATGATGGGAAAGAATCAGCTCTATGGCTTTCAGAGACTGTCTCACCCTTCATACACACACTGCACCTACTGAAAACATAACACAGCAACTAGACAGCACCAAATGCTAATTTTGTTGGTCTGATTCATCTGAACACCCCAAATCCACTCTGATTTTCACAGAAATACAGGTGTGAGCCAAGAAAAATAATTAGAACTGTGAGCCTCATCATATCCCAACAAACACAAATGTGAATATAAAGTAACATTAAGGAGGGGAGGGAATAGTGTCTCTCAACCTTCTTAAGTTAACCATCTGCAGACTTTCATGGAAATACATGAGGAAAACCTCAGTAAGGTAATTCCTAGAAAAAATAGGAATTATAGTATTTTAAAAGCTGTATCATCTTAGCAATATAGCTACTGATGTTGGCAACACAGCCACAGAGAAATCACCTGTGTGTAAGCAAGGGTCCCCTGCCTCAGTCCTGGGCCCCCTAGTTAATTCAGTTCCTGAATTTCTCATGAGTTCTTTTGCCACCAGGGACACATTGGTTTGGATTATATTCAGGTCTGATCTGAAGCATTCAATTTCACTTGTCAAAAAACCTGCTAAAATGCCTTACTCATTACAGAGCCTTGTAAAAATTATTAGGTATGTTACAAGGCATTTCCCTTTGGAGCCTAAAAGGGGTGAAGAAAGGGGAAGCACAGCAACAGTTTGTGGCTTCTAGTGTGGCAATGAAAATAAATAAATAAGAGGAATGTAGGATATAATGTGTTTACATTTGTCATGACAAGCTTCCTGGAGACAGTGAGGTTTACTGCTGCTGAGCTGTCAGTTACACTATAAACTGCTGCTTCATACTACTGGGAGGTCACTGACTGACCTACTTTCTGATGGAATGGAGCTCTTTGCTAGTTCTGTACACAAACTCTTTTTTTTTTTAAAGGGCCACTCTCAACAAACCACAAAACGCCTCACACAGCCTTTTAAATCAGTTTGGACGTTTGATAGATGCGGTGTTAGGATAAGTTATTACATAGCCTGGCTCAAGGCCCATTTCCTCAATCTGCTTATTCTTTTTGGAAAAATCCAAGCTGTATTTTTTAAAATGAGGTCAGGCTGCCATCACTTCTTTACTGAATACTTGCATTGCACCAAAACCAATACTAGCCTTACACCTGCTGCAGACATACAGCTATTGAAAGAAAAAAAACGTGAAGGTGAAACATATACCCGCTTAAATCACTCTCAGTAGTTACTGATCTGACCTAACATTGAGAAGTGCTCTACAACGAAGGCTTGTACATGTTGGGAGAGGACAGTAACGGAGAGAGATAAATGGGAAGGATGACAGGACTCTCCTTCAAAAGCAACATCAAAGAAAGTGCCACATATTGCTCTGTTCACTTCATAGCTACTTATATGTAGGCATCTACTATTATTATGGGGGATGTCTCTCTCCCATCACATAAAAACCTGGCTCAAGATGTGCTCTTTGACAGAGCTTGCAGATATCTTGATAAGAAAAGCAAAAGTTAACTTGTAAATAACCTTAGCAGTATATAACCAAAGCTTCACTGCCTGCTGACCAACACTCTCACATTTTCTCAGATGTTAACTCTTTTCCATCTCTAAAAGGGAAATCATACCCCCTTTCTCCCACTCTTTTGATTACAAGATCTTGGGGGCAGGGACTCTGTGTTTGTACTGTTAAAGGCCCCAGTCACAGTTGAGGCCTCACAATATTACCTCAATACAAATGTGTGACACAATCAAACAGAAGATCTGTTATCATTTTGCATGCTGTCTGCTTGTTCCTGCGCCTGAGGGAGCTACACTATGTAAAATCTCCATTTTCAGTTCCAAAGGCTGCTGTACCCCCCCTTCAGAAGGTAAGGTTGATGGCTATCATAGGTCTACGTCAGACATACAGATTTCCCACAAGAGAAAGCTAATTAAAAGACTGTGGCAACACCACTGCTACAATTCAGAAAACTGACCAAACTACGGCTACGTGGTAATTACCTATTGGCAATAATTAGTTTTTTATCCCTGAAGAGCCCATTATGCTACACAGAGAACATTTGCTCCTCTAAATATCTTAAACAATTTTCTCATAAAAATGTCACTTTTAACAAAACAAACAAACAAAAAGATGGAGGGGAGAAGGGAAAATATTTATGCATCTAAATCAGAGGTTCAAAAACATTGAAAAAGCCATTCAGCCCTCTTCGCCTCATTTCTACACCTCTCAACCATTCTGGGGATTCAATACTGTTGTGCAAATCTCAGCAGTGTTCTTCAGCTGACAAGAAACTCCAAAACCAATAAGGTTGACCTGTATGTTGCATTCATTAAAAATACTGTGATTTGTCAGACTTCAAAAACTCCTTACCTTCAAAGCTGTCCAAAAATATCTGGGATGTGTCCAGCTGTGTCATTGGGCCCCTGGGTAAACACTCACAAGAGGCTAACTGAATGAGTCATTGTGTCAAACTTGAGTGCTCAGAGAGGGAAAGTTGATGGGACTTAAGGACATGGTAAAAGCAGTCCAGGATAGACAGGAATGGCAAAGCTTTGGTCATACCTAAGTAACAGCTGATAACACAGGGAGAATTCAGATTTCATACAGCACATATTCCTACTCAGATATCAGCTGATGGTGTGGTGTGGTATAAAGGCTTTAATAGTATCAGTATAGGTGACCATATCACCCATAAGTAAAGCAGTTAGTCTGTCACAGACTCCTTGACTTTCCACAATCTCCAAAATTTCCCCAGCTGCAGAGGCTGATACGGCTAAACCAGGGATATCTGGGGCAGCTGCTGGTGAGACCCCAGACATGACAGGGGCCACTGGCCCGAGAGGCCATCCTGGGGTGGCCCCAGACCAGCATTCCTGGAGCAGCAGTGGCACCATGGAATCCCCCCATTCTCAGAGCAGCAGCAGCACTCCAGGGCTCTAGAGCAGATAAGATTTAGTGAGGGGTAGGTCACATGGCTGTGAATTTTTGTTTACTGCCCCATGACCTGACCATGCTTTTTACTAAAAGCCACCATCATGAACAACTGTGGGCTCAGCGCCCGTTGGTGTCTGATGCCTCCCTCACTATGTCCTTCCATCTTTCCCGGTCCAGTGTGGAGTGGCTTAGTTTTTGTAGACTAGCTCTGCACCAATCTACTATATCATCTATCCATTCTCTGTGGGGTCTGTCTCTCCTATTCAAACCGTCCATTATGCTGACTAACAGGGTGTTGATGTTTTGTTCATCATTCATTGTGTAGATATGCCTGAATAGCTGTAACTTCTCTTGTATAACTTTCTGCAGTAGGTTCTCTTTTGGCTGTATCTTCCTACATAACTCTTCTTTGGTGACCTTCTGCATCCATCCTATTCTCAGGATCTTTTTACAACAACTCCTCTCAAACACCAATTTTCTTCTCTTCGAATCTTTTATCATCACCCATGTCTCACATCTGAGCAACATGCTGCCGAATACACACATTTTCAAGTCGTTCAGCTTTGTTCCTAAGCTAATCGCTTTGCTTTTCCAGATCTTATCCACCGCCTTCAAACATGCTCTTGCTTTCGCTGTTCTGGTTGCTATTTCCTTCTTACTGTCTACATCACACATTATGGCTACGTCTACACGTGCAGCCAACATCGAAATAGCTTATTTCGATGTTGCGACATCGAAATAGTCTATTTCGATGAATAACGTCTACACGTCCTCCAGGGCCGGCAACGTCGATGTTCAACTTCGACGTTGCTCAGCCCAACATCGAAACAGGCGCAGTGAGGGAACGTCTACACGTCAAAGTAGCACACATCGAAATAGGGATGCCAGGCACAGCTGCAGACAGGGTCACAGGGCGGACTCAACAGCAAGCTGCTCCCTTAAAGGGCCCCTCCCAGACACAGTTGCACTAAACAACACAAGATACACAGAGCTGACAACTGGTTGCAGACCCTGTGCCTGCAGCATAGATCCCCAGCTGCCGCAGAAGCAGCCAGAAGCCCTGGGCTAAGGGCTGCTGCCCATGGTGACCATAGAGCCCTGCAGGGGCTGGAGAGAGAGCATCTCTCAACCCCCCAGCTGATGGCCACCATGGAGGACCCAGCAATTTCGACGTTGCGGGACGCGGATCGTCTACACGGTCCCTATTTCGACGTTGAACGTCGAAGTAGGGCGCTATTCCTATCTCCTCATGAGGTTAGCGACTTCGACGTCTCGCCGCCTAACGTCAAAGTTAACTTCGAAATAGCGCCCGACGCGTGTAGACGCGACGGGCGCTATTTCGAAGTTGGTGCCGCTACTTCGAAGTAGCGTGCACGTGTAGACGCAGCTTATGTTGCTCCCCAGATACGTGAACATCTCTACATTCTGTAGTTCAATCCCATCTACACTGATCTTCCTTCCTATTTCACTATTTCCCATTACCATTGTTTTTGTTTTATTGATGCTCATAATCAGTCCGTACCACTTCCCTTTCTCATTTAGCACCTGCACCGTTTTTGCTAGCTTTCCCTCATATTCCTCAATGATAACTCTATCATCCACGAATCTCAAGTTGTTCACTAAATCTTAGCCTTACTCATAAGCAGCATACTTTCAAATGAATTATGCAGGTCATTTGAAAGTGTGCCAATAAAGCCTTTACACCATATCATGTCACTACCTATTATGCATATGCAACATTTCACAGGCTTATAGTCTAAAGAATATTTTGGAGAATTTTCCATAGTTTAATAATCACTCTTTTTCTGACCTTCCACCTATAATTTAGGAGGTCTAACAGCACATGTCTCAGAATGATATAAAATGGTAACTTCTAAAAATGTTACAATTGCTAAAAGTCACTTAAAACAGTTTTTCCATAAAACATTCCTGAACTGTAAAGTCTGCTATTTTATCACTATCAAGGGCTAGGAATAAATGTTGCTGCTGTTTATGTCCCACTGAAAAGCTCAGGTAGTTTACTTTGCAACTGCACAAGGCTCCTGATTCCAGTACTTAATTATTAGAGCTTATATAATTATGGGGAAAAACCTATCTCAGAGTTGGAGGGGACCTTCAGAGGTCACTGAGTCCAGGCCCCTGCACTCACAGCAGATTTGTTTTTTAATTTATTTGCCTCAGATCCCTAAATGGCCCTCTCAAGGATTGAGATCGCAACCCTGGGCTTAGTAAGGCCAATGTTCAAACCACTGAGCTATCCCTCCCCTAGGGCATCGGGCTTAAACCATACACTGCTCCAAGGCTGATTATTCCTTTTCCTTAGGCATGAGATTCTGATAAGAGATTGTATCTATATATTTGTGGTGAGGGAGAGCAAAGGTATTCTGTGCTTTGAGAAGAATAAAGGACTTTTTTTTTCTTAACAGTAGATCAGTTGACTTGATCGCTTTCCCCGGATAATTGGGCCAACAACTGTTGGCCATGTGTGCTACGTTCACAAGCGAGTGAACTGTAAGCATGACCCAATCGGGGTGGACTATATTTATTAGAATAAGGTCCTGATGAAACCACGTTAGCACGTGACCGGTTTCGTTCTTACTGGAACTCATCAGACGTGCGTAAACTGTTGTCTATAGCGTGCTTCAAACAGTCTTTTAGAGCTGTCTGTGCAGCTTCCCACAGTTCCCACTGGCTAGGAATGGTAAACCATGGCCAACGGGAACTGTGAGCAACCATATCCGAACCCACACAGGTAAACAAAGCATCTGGCAACCCACCAGGGGCTGATCCTTGTGAACCACCTCTGGCCCACCATTTACTGGACTAAGACAGGTTGAGCGATGTTTTAACATCCTGAGACCCTTATGAGAATTGCAACTTGAAACATGTAAATTAGCCTGTAAGCTCCTTGTGGCATCTCTATCATTATTGTTTCATCAAGTGCATAGCACAATGTGACCCAGCCCTACAGAATTCTGACTGAAGATCAGGGATCCTAGTTTTCCAGGATGAAAACCCAAAAAGTTCTTTGATAATCTTCCCTAATGTGCACATTCTCCCAATCAAAATGAAATGCTTGAAATCTCCCACTTCCCTAGCCACAAAATATATAGGTATCAAACAAACACAAAGTTTTACTGATATCTATCTATATCTATAGACAGACAGATAGTCCGTCGTGTCTGACGATGATGTCTTAAGCTTGCACAAGCTCATCAGTTGTGGACTTGCATGTGGCTGAGTCGTCCAAGCTTTGAACGGCATGGGCGTTCACAGTGGAGGTAAGGGAATTATCCTGGCTCTGTTGGTGTGGCTGCTGCTGTTGCTTTCTTCCTCTTACGAGCATCAATGAGGCGTACGTATCGCTGCTCTTCAAAGTTGTCACACACGTGTCATTTGAGAGCATGCCAGCCTGTTTGGTCTTTTGCATGCTGCTCTAGCTGGCTGATCTGGTTTTAAACCAGCATGAGCAATGTTGGCCTTCACGCAGTCTTTATACCTCTTGCAAGGCCTGCCCTGATGATATATCTAAGAGAACCGCCTTACTGCGAGCCTCCCTTATCCTGTTCTTGGTATTAACCAAATTACCGGTTGCCCACAGCTGACAGCTCTAGGGCTCAGATGGTTAGCCCTCAGCAACGGGGGCTCCAGATGTCCACCTAAGTCCCACCATGCTGGGCAGTCTGCCTGGGCCTCATCCTCTCATTTGAAAATAACAAAACAGAAAGCTCTCTGTCAATTCTTCTGTTTATCCCAATCATTGATTATCTGATCTGGCTCTAGTCCCAATTTGTTCACATAAATGGAGTTCCACTGTAAATTTAAAGTGCATTCAAAACTCAACCACAAGAGGGAGAGGCTGTATACACCGTGTAAGTGACACTGGCACTTTCAGTAAAATGTTGTTAATATTTAATATCATTTATATTTTTCACAAAGGCTACGTCTACACTACAGCAATCTCTGGAAAGAAGTTACTGTCTGAAGAGATCTGCTGACAAAACTTCTGTTGACAGACTGAGGCCACACACAAAAGCAGATCGCTCTGTCGACCTGCTCTGTGGACAGAGAGGAGCCAGACTGCCTGGCCACTCTCTCGACAGAATGGCCAATTGGAAATACAGGAGACAGGGCTACCCAGTGTCCTGAAAGCCCTGTCTGTTGACAGAGGGACTCCCTAAATGTCCACGCTTGTTTTCCGTCAACAAATTCTCCCTCTCTTGAGAGACAGGCGTTCAGTCTCCTGGGGCCATGGCAGAATGCTGTCAACAACAGTGCCATGTTCTGATGATTAACTGTTGAGAGAACAACATTGTAATGTGCACAAAACTCTCAAGTGTAGACTTAGCAAAAATGTAAAAACTTAAGAATCTCTGTAAAAAGAATAGCAAATATGGCAGGCAACCAGCTTGGCGTAACACAAAAAGGAAGTTTACAAGAAGCAGAAACTTGGACAGAGAAGTAGGAAGGGTATGAAGGGATACTATCAGGAAATCCAAAGCACAATTGGAGTTGCAGCTAGCAAATGACGTGAAGGATAAGAAGAAGCGTTTCTACAGGTACGTTAGCAATGAGAAAATGATCAGGGAATGTGCATTCCCCACACGGGAGCCATACTGAATGGGCAAGGCACCCTAGTAACAGACGATGTGGAAAAAGCTGACGTATTCAATGTGGGTTTTTTGGTTTTTTTTGTGTGTTTGGTGGGGGGAGGTGCGAGGGTGGGTCTTCAAAAGCAAGGTCAGCTCTCAGGATGCTGCACTAGGCAGCGCAGTATGGGAAGAAGGGGAGTAGCCATCAATTGTGAAAGAACAAAATAAGAACTATTTGAAAAGCTGGACAAGCACAAGTTTTTGGGGCTGGATCTACTGCATCTGAGGGTGCTCAGACAGACAAGTTATGAGATTACAGAGCCTTTGGGAATTAGCTTTGAAAACTCATGGCAACTGGGAGACGTCCCAGATGACTGGGAAAAGGCAAATATAATGCCCATCTTTAGAAAAGAGTAGGAAAGTCCAGGAAAATACATGAGGTCAAGCCTCACCTCAGTCCCTGAAAAAAAGTCATGGAAGAGGTTCTCAAGGAATCCATTCTGAAAAACTTTGTAGAGAGGAAGGTGAGAAGGAACAGTCAACATGGAGTCATCAAGAGCAAGTCACGTCTGACCAACCTAATTGTCTTCTGTGATGAGATAACTGGCTCTGTGGATACAGTGCAAAAGGTGAATATTATATACCTTTACTTTAGCAAAGCTTATGACACAGTCCCCTGCAGTTTTTCTGTCAGCAAAATAAAGTATGGCTTGGACAAATGGACTTTAAGGTGGAGAAAAAGCTGGCTAGACTGTTGAGCTCGACATGTAGAGATCATCAGCTCAATGTCTAGCTGACATCATTTCAAGCTGTGCGCGCCAGGGGTTGGTTTTTTTCAACATATCTATTAATAAGCTGGATGACGAGATGGATTGGACCCTCAGCAAGTTCACAGATCACATTAAGCTGGGTGTAGAGGAAGATATGTTGCAGTATAGGGATAGGGTCCAGAATGACTTAGACAAATTGGAGGACTGGGCCAAAAGAAATATGACAAGGTTCAGCAAGGACAGATGCAGAGTCTTGCACTTTGGAGGGAAGAATTCCATGCACTGCCACAGACTGGGAACTGATTGGCTAAGCAACAGTTCTGCAAAAAAGCACTGGCGATTACAGTAGATGAGAAGTTGGGTATTAGTCACCAGTGTGTCTTTGTTGCCAAGGAGTTAATGGCATATTGGGCTGCATTAGTAGCAGCACTGCCAGCAGTTCTAAGGAAGTGATTATTCCCCTCTATTTGGCACTGATGAGGCTGCATCCGGAGTACTATATCCAGTTTTGGACTCTCCACTACAGGAAGATGTGGATAAAACAGTCCAGTGGAGACCAATGAAAATAATGAGGGATTTGAGGTACATGACTTATGTGGAGAAACCGAGGGAAACTGGGCTTATTTAATGTGCAGAAGAGATGAATGAGTGGGGATTTGAGAGCAGCCTTCAATTACCTGAAGGGAGTTCCAGAGAGGATAGAGCCAGGCTATTCTCAGTGATAACAGAGCAAACCATCATTTCATGTTGCAGTGGGTTGAGGAATAGGTTGAGTATCAGGAAAAAGTACCTCACTAGGAAAGTGGTGAAACACTTGAAGGGGTTACCTAGGGAGGTGGGAGAATCTCCATCCTTAGTGGGTTTTAAGGTCAGGCTTGACAAAGACCTGGCTGGAATGATTTAGTTGGGGTTGGTTCTGCTTTGAGCAGGGGGTTGGACTAGACGACCTCCTGAGGCTTCTTCCAACCCTAACCTTGTAAGGCAAATTCCATGCTTTTCTGTGGGATACGGATTTCCATCACGCCCATGATAATAAATTAACTTTTAGGTATGTTTCTTTTCTCTAAAAACTACATGTGTTCTGAAACTCAAGAAGGGCAATATCCAGTCCTGGAACAATGACAAGCTTTAGGCTTAACGTTTTATGACCCACTGGAGCTTGAAAATAGAGTTTTACACTATGAAATGGAAGTACTGTAGAATTTATACAGTAGAAAGACAGGAAGCCTTCCTTTCCAACAGTATCAATTTCTAGCCCTGGATTAGCCATACATATTGAATTTAAATCTGTGACACACTGCAATGAGTGGAAAAGCCATTTTAAGTAAATTTTAGAAACAGCTAATAGTTACTAGCTGGGTTTGACTATATCACACTTTCCAACTGTGGGGTTCTTGCTCACTTTCTCTGAAGCATGTCACGCTGACCTCTAACAGGGAGAACCTTGCAGTGGTGCTCAAACTTCTCCCTGTCATGTCCCCGCTACCATCACAGAAACCTTTCCACACGTTATGCCCATGGAGTTGAGGCAGAACTGGGGACGGGCAGAGAAGGAATCAAGGCAGAGCAGAGGGCAGAGTGTAGCTGGACCTGGAGAAGGAGGTGAACAGGGGGCTGAAAAGGTTTGGAGAGCAGCTGGTCTGGGGGATGAGTGGTGCTGGAATCATGGTACTCCCTCTCTCTCCCCATAGGGACTGGCGGCTAAGCTAGTCTGGCAGTGGAGCTGCACTTGGAGATAGACTCAATATAGCAATTCCTATGTTCCTTGTTTTGTCTTCCTCTGAGCTATGTGAAGTTAAACCCCTACTACTAAAGGAATGTGGGTTTAGAGGTAAAGGATTTAAAAAACAAAACAAAACAAAACAAAAACCAGTTCCAGTAAAATACAGAACTCCATTTTCCCTCACAAATTAATTGTTACACAGAGAATACACACTAAGGTGAAAGATTTTTACAGGCACTTATTTGGGATGATTCACATACTCACCCTCTGCTTTGCTGCTTGTGATCACAAACTCACAGTGATAAAAAGCTTTTTATCTTATCCCACCCTGTACCCCATCTCCAAAAAACATGTGCACGGTCTCTTGCTTTATGTACACAAGTATCTAGACCTTAGGATTCATACCTTTTATTACAGCAGCAGCAGCAACAACAAAAAAAGGAATCTTACCAGACGCATCACCTATGGTTTCAATGCAATTGGCAATTTTGGCTTCCATTCAGGGTGCCATGTTTCTCTCTTTAGCCTTACAACCAAGCTATTCAGACGTCTAGTTATGCTTAGGTTTCACAGAGGAAGACACTTACAAATGCATACATGAAATTCTAATGTTCAGTTGGAGCTCAGTCTACAATTTAAAATAATTTCTTTTCTTGGTGTCCCAGACTAACATGGCCTCATTTTACCCAGCTGCGACTGCAAGATGGGATAATGAAATTAAGACCTACAACAAGAGAGCTCATACATCAATACTGGTGTAAGAGCTGCTGGCTAGAGCAAGGCCTCCCAAACCTTATGGAGCTGGGATCCGGGACCCGTTTTTCTTTTTCAGTACCTTTTTTTGCATCCTAAAAATATAAATACTTATAAAATGACTAAATGTTCACTGCTCATTACTCAATCACAATGATAATAGTACCTAGCGATAATTTGTTTATTTTCTCAGGTCCGGTATTTTTTTTCCCCAAGGACCAGTACTGGGCCATGGACCACACTTTGGGAAACACTGGTCTAGAGTGTATCCAGCCCATTCCCAACCCCAAAATACAATAAAGCTGTGCCATAACCAAGCTTTGTTTTCTTCCCCAACATGCACCACTGGGATGTATCAAATCATCAGAAGGGATTCAACTAGATGTGAGTGAAATGGAGCATGTGGGGAGGAGGAAGAGAGGCAAACAGCAGACCCTGGAGCTCAGAATAAAATCAGGAAAACTGTTAAACAGAAAAGGTGCTGCAACACGCGCACACAGAGAGAGAGAGAAAGAGAGAGAACCTTCCACTCCACTGCGTTGAGATGATGACGTCATCAAAAAAAGAAAATGCTGCTTAAATGGCTTTACTGGAGTACTACAAGGCAAGTCAAAGGAGGTTACTTCTTTTCTGGGTATGAGTGACAGAATTATCACCTCGAGCAACAGGAAGGAACCCTCCTGAAAGTGTGCAACCTGCAGGAACAGAGCAATGCCTGCAGACTCATTTCCAAAGATTTAAGTTATGACAAGGATCTAACTTCCTCAATCTCTTAACAGGTTAAAAATAGATAAACTGCAATAACTGAAATATACAAGATGATGGAAATGATACAGCATCAAAATAAACTCATTTGCCAACACAACTGAAAACAGTATGAGGAGGCGTGTTTTGGACTGGGAGTTCAGCCAAAAGGAACAGTACACGTGTATTGCAAGACACACAGAGAGAGTAGATTTTGGGAAAGTACTCTCAAGACATAAGGCAGGGCCCGGCAAAATATATCCCGTGAGCCTGATCCAGCCTGCAGCCCAGCAGGAGCCTCAGCCAGGCTTGTCTGTCCCGCCACTGCACATTGCTCAGAGTAGCTAGCTGCAAGGGCCTGTATATCTCTGAGCACCACCACCAGTTGAGAGCAGGGGGGAGCCAAAGAGGCATCGTCAGCTGCCTCACCCCCAGCACAATCTCATAGCTCCCATTGGCCTGCAACTGGCCAATAGGAGCTTCCTGTTTGCAGGGCAGGCAGCACACAAAGCCTCATCTTCTCCCTTGCTGCACTCAGACGCACAGGCCCCAACCACCCAGCACTGAGAGGCATGCCGGGGCGGGGCAGGGCAGGCAGGAAGCCTGGCCAAGGGACCTGCTGGGCTGCTGGCCAGATTCCTTACTTGATAAGTGCCTCCCATCCAGAACCTGCTTTTGGCACTCCAGTGTTTCCCTCCCAGACCCTGAACCCCAAACCCCTGGCCCCAGACACAACCCGAATCCCTGCACTGCCTTCTGCACCCCTGCCCAAGGTCACAACCCCCTCCAAGAGCCCACATGCGCTCCTACAGGTCAGAATCCTCTCCTTCACCCACACCCTTTGCAGACCCTGTATACCCTCCTTCCCCCGTACCTCAGGTCACAAACCACTCTCACACCTGCACCTCAATTCCCTGCCCTCAGGTCACAACCCCTCTTTCACTCAAACTCCCCCCAAGTCCCCACACCCTCTCCTGCACCCCAATCCTCTGAGCTTCTGCACCCAAACTCAGTCCCAGACCCCACACCCTTTCCAAAGAAAAGTGTGTCCCTTGACCACTTATCAAAATCTTGAAGTGGCCTACCCATTAAAATTGTCTCAACCCTGCCATAAGGACTCGCTTTGCCATATTCTCAGTAAGGAGAGGGAAAGAATGAACAACCTACACAACAATTAAACCAAAACAGGGAAGGTAAAAAACCCATGGTGCTGTATAGATTTTCTTTTCAAACGTCTGAAGCTCTTTGAAATTATTTCCTTCTGCTTCCCATGTCTGTTTTAGATGCTCCTCACTCAGGCAATTCCCTTCATGGACATCTCCGATACTCTCATGTAATTTACTCCATCTACTCATTCACTACTTCCTAATCTCATTTTTACAAATTCTCTCTCTAAAGCTTGACCCATTCCATAAACCACCCACATACATATGCAAAAGACACAAACTACTCTCTTCCCCATCAATGGAAACATAACTGATGTGGTCACCAGTAATTCAACAATCTTACTTGGGCTGTGGATACCAACTGAGAAAGCTTCATCACGCAGACCTAAGAACAAGCAGAGAACAGCTGCCCACCTGTCAACTTTCTATTCTCAAGACCATTTCTATTTGTGTGAATGCCTCCAAAAATACAGCCCTCTCTGACTGGAATTAAATTCACCATTAGAAAACTAAAAATAAGGTAAAATGCATGATTCCTAATCCCTTCCTTTGGAATGCAACTAGAATCCAGAAAAGACAGTTACCTGTTCTGTAACTGGTGTTCTTCGAGTTGTGTTGCTCATGTCCATTCCAAGTTGGATGTGCGTAGGCACATGCCCAGTTGCCACAAGCGTTTTGCCCAAGCCAGTAGTCACATGGTCCGTGCAGGGCACCACAGAGTGGCATCAATCTGGTGACCAATATATGCACCGACTGACCGACCCCTGCCCCTGCCCCTGGGCTCAGTTCCTTCTAACCGGCTAGGCTGACAGTGGGGAGGGTGAGAGGGTTTTGGAACAGACATGAGTAACACATCTCGAAGAACACCAGTTACACAACAAAAAAAAGCAGCCAAGTAGCACTTTAAAGACTAACAAAATAATTTACTAGGTGAGCTTTCGTGGGACAGATCTGTCCCATGAACGCTCACCTAATAAATTATTTTGTTAGTCTTTAAAGTGCTACTTTACTGCTTTTTTGTTTTGATAGTATACAGACTAGCACGGCTCCCTCTCTGTTACTGTCCAGTTACAGAACGGGTATCTGTCTTTTCTTCTTCGAGTGATTGCTCATGTCCATTCCACATTGGAAGGGCTGTCGGGTTTGGGACTGACTAAAGTCAATGGGATGGGGATTTGTGAGGGAGACAGCTCTCTGTGAGACACCCACACCAAAAACCTTTTCCACTTAGCCAAGTAAGTCACCCTCATGGAGGGTTTTCTACTATTTAACAATACTTTCTTTATGGGATCCGAACAGGCCAGCTCCCGGTACCTCAGCCATGGAGCATCCACACTCTGAGGTGCAGCAACTGGAGACTGGGATGTTGCATGCTCCCCTCTTGCTGTGTCAGCAAGTCTGGCCAGATAGGCCATGTCATCAGCTTGCAGATCGACAAATGCAGGAGGGTCAGGTACTAGTGCTGATGGGCCCGTGCCAGTACCACCAAGATGATCAATGCCCCTTCTAAGCGAATCTTGAGGAGGAGCCTGTGAACTAGCAGAACTGGAAGGAATGCATCAATCAGCCTGCCTGACCAGGGGACACTGAAGGTGTCTGCCCAGGACCAGGGGCTTTGATGGCGGTAGGAGAAAAACGTCTCACATTTCACATTGAGGTGGGAGGCGAACAGGTGCCTTGTTGATCAAGAGACCGAGGCTTACAAAAAGGTTTAAACAGATCAACTGTACATGCTGAACCACCTGCTCCCTGGAATGACCCTTGACTAGCCAGTCGTCCAGATACGGGAACAGCTGCACCCCTTGCCTGCATAGGTGCGCTGCTACTACCACCATGCATTTGGTGAAGACCCTTTGGTCCACAGACAGACTGTAAGGGCGTTGGGCCCTATCTTTCAAAGTGCTGGGCTTACAGGACTTACAAATTGGACAGTGATCACACAAAAGTGTCCTTCCCCCAAGCAAATCAAACAGGGGATCCCTTTCGGGCACACGTTTGCCACATTTGGAATAAGTCTTAAAGCCTGGGGAGCCAGGCACTCCCCAGCGCCAAGGGGGATGGAAAGCCCCGCCTTGGCTATTAGTTAAAACACTAATCCTAGCAATGAAGTACTAAAACTATTTGAATTTCTTCAAGAACTATTGACACTACAATAGGCTACTGGCTGAAGAAGTGAGCAAAGAAAGCAAGAGCTCCAACAACCAGCAGTGCAACAGGAAGGCACTGAGCCAGAGGGGTGCGGGGGCGCAGCTGTCAGGTGGTGCATGTATTGGTTGGCATATCGGCGCCATTTCAGGGGGCACTGTACCAACCCTATGGCCACTGGATAGGGCAAAAAGCTTCCAGCAACTATGCGTACGCCTGTGCACGCCCAACTTGGAATGGACATGAGCAATCACTTGAAGAAGAACAACCAGTCCAGTGTGAATTCTCCACATGCCAATTGTGGTCATATTCATAAGTCACTTAGAACTAGATCCTCAGAAATATTTAGGTGCCTCATTTCATACACTATTAGCAACGAAGAGAAGGTGGCCAAATACTACATGTATATAGGCGTCTATTGTAATATACCAAACATAAAAGGAAGGTCCCTAAACCAAACTATTGCCCAAAATGCTTTTCAGGATTAATGATCAGCATATGCTTACGATATCTCCAAAGACTGGTAGAGAGGGCAATTTCAAAGGGGTAAACTGATAACTGTCTAACAATCCTGTTCTTGGAGTGATGTGATGAAATTTGAATCTTAGTTTCCTGTGATGGGGTGGACTAGGTCCTGAGGATCCCTGCTGGAGGCCTTGTGGTCCTGCCCCAGAAAAAAAAGTCAGTAGAGAGGGCCTCTGAGCTGTCTAAAGAGGCTGTTTTGGAAGCTGCCAATGAGGGGCCAAGAAGCTAGTATAAGGAGAGCTGCTGCTACAGCTGAGGGAGAGCAGATGGTGCTCTGTGCTGGCTGCCAGGACAAGGCCCTGAGACAAGGGTGAAGAAAGTGCACAGGGATATGGCCCAGAAAATTACAGCAGCAACACAATTATTTAAAGGGTAGAGAGCTGCTATTAACAGGGTCTCTGGACAGGGAACTGGACCAGTGGGCAGAGCTGGGTCCCCCACAAGCCTCTGTTAGCCACTGGGGGAACCAGCTTGCACACTGGGATTCCAGAAGAGGAACTGAAGTATAGTGACCTAGCTGAAGAGCCAAGGCCAGGAAGGCCCTGAGGGGGTTAAGGTGTTGCCTCCCTGGAATGAGCCCTGAGGCACCGCTCTTTGGCAGAGCAGGAACAGACTGAAAGACTCTTGCAGGCACTGAGAGAGGCCCTGTTGAACCTGTACTCTGGAAGGGGCTTGCTTTGTTTTAATTAACAGAATGCATGTTTATTTGGCTGGAGGGCTGAATCACCAAAGACCCACCATAAACAGACAGTTTGCAGGCATAGGCACCTACCTGCACGCAGTCAGAGGGCACCTGTGAGAGGTGAGGACACCCTGTTATACTTCCATTTACATATGTATTTTTCCAGCCCTCATGAACAAAAAGCCTCTTGAGAACATGAGGTCAGCAAAATGAATTGTAGAAATAATCACATGAGGCATGTGACATCTTAGTCATTTTTAACCCTGAAATGTGCAGCTGCCTCAAGGAAGGGTGAGACAATATCTATAGGGTAGGGTGATGAGGACTTGGAGCCCCAAATTAACTTAATTCAGCTCTGAGTTAACAGCAGAGGTATGCACAAAATGAACTATCCCGGCAGGTACCATTTGCGTTATTGAGGGTACCAGAACTTACCTTTCAGGCATTCAATTAAAAATGGCCCTGAGGTGAACGAATTAAAGCAGGTAGTTGTCAGACGAATAACAGAGGAAGCAAAAAATAAATATACACAGGCAAGGGGGAAAAAGAAACCATAGTTTAAGATGATGACATTTGAAATGTGACAGAGAACCCACAGGGCAGAGAGACACAGGAATGTTACTTGGACTAATGGGAAATGCAGAGGGGAAGGTGGTAAGATTGAGAAGGCACAGTGAAGAGACTGATATAAGACAAGTGGAAGGAGAAGAGCTCAGAAGACAGAAACCATGCTCAAGAAGGAGCTTATATCAAGGCTGTAAAGGATTTTAAAAACAGAAGTGTAAATATGAATGGGATCCTGAAATTAATAGCTTTCCAGCCATTGGATCTGTCATGAGATTGCAAACTTTGCCGGATAAGGACTCGTCTTCACCTGGGCTTTATGGGACTCAGCACAATGGGGCCCCTGATCACAACTGGGGAGTTAGGGCAATATGCAACTGCAATATAAAACCATGCACTGAGTAACACAAAAACACAGCAATAATTTCAGAGCAATGCTCCAACACTGGCCTCTTTGACTTGAGTTTATACAAGCAATTCCAGTTTAATTTTTCAAAACAAGGTATGGTTCCTAGGTCTTTTTTAATAAATTCATATACATTTGTCCATATAGACAGAATCAAAAGACCAGCTGCTTTCAGTTAATTTATTTGCTTAGCAGGTACATCATTCTCTTTCTGACAGAAAAATCTATGGTAAATTATATCAACTGGAAAAAAAAAGAAAGAAACAATTGCCTATAATAATTTGTTCCTTAAATAACAAAGCAATTAATGACATTTTAGCAGGAGCACATTCTTCTCTCCAGAAATAAATCTATATTTCATGTCTCATAAATTGCTTGGTCAGCTGCAAATAAGCACAGTATAAATTTCTTTCCCATGCCACTAGTTTTAGCTATGACAAAGGAAGTAATTCTGTGTTCTGTATGCCCTGACACATCATTTTTATTTCCCTTGGAATGAACTTCGTGCAGTCATTCTATGTTACTTTTGCACAGACGTATGCATTCTCTATACGCCAAACCCAACTGGCACTAAGAGAGTGAGACTGGCAAGTGCAGCACATACAAACTACATACATCAAGAAGTCCTGTGGCACCTTATAGACTAACATGTTTTGGAGCATAAGCTTTCGTGGGCAAAGACCTGCTGCGTCAGATGCATGTCTGGGTCTTTGTCCACAAAAGTTTATGCTCCAAAACATCTGTTAGTGTTTAAGGTGACACAGGACTCTTCATTGTTCTTGCAGATACAGACTAACACACTAACATGGCTACCCCTCTGATGCTTATCAACTGCATAGAGTGAAATTTTGATGTTTTATATTTTACTAATGGTGCGGCTGTGAAAACAGACAGAGGCATTCGATAATTAAGCATTATTTTTAACCTGCCTCACTTGCAGACTCTGGCAAGCCACTCAGTCACTGGACTTGGTACATTCACCTAATTTTTTATCATTTCAAATTAAGCCTTTCATTTTTCATCTAATCTACACAAATCCCTAATGGAATACTGCCAGGTTACACTATCATATTCTTAAATTACACTCTTCTTACCTACACTACTCGTGTCATCTCAGATGATTAAAATTTTAAAAAAGTACCAATCTACCCTTTTTAGTATCTGAGGGACAGTTTTTGCAACCCTCTCCAATATCCACTAAGTAGATCACTGATTCGATGATTACTCACACGTTTAAATTTACTACTCAATGGAGCTCTTCACCATAGCAAAGTTAAACCTATGTGGAAATGCTTGCAAAGGACTAAATGTGACTTAACACACTGAAACCTATGGGATTACTGGAGGAGTAAACTACAATTCCACACAAGAAAAGGTTGCCAAATCTGGCATTGTGTTTTTCAGTTTATTTGGCTTGCTCGTGTCTAGTTCCTTTCAGCCTTGACAATAAGAATCAACAGACTTTCAACAATTAGAATACACTGATTTCACCTTTCAAGTAATGCAACATGAGGGTAGCAAATTCTGGAGGTAGGATATTTATTTAAAATAATTGCTTCCAGTGGAATTAAAAATAAAATGAAACACAACGGAAACATTTTTACTGGCTTTAGGTTTTGTAACAGCTTGTTTAACATGGCCTAAATTTTGAGCTACGTTTTTGACTTGGCACGATCCCTTTACAATCCTGTGAAAGTCCCAAGACGCAATGTGTACGGGACACAGTAACATGCTGACATGGCTGATATGAATGTAATTTTTAGCCAATTTTTATATGAATTCAGGTTAGATTTCTGTAAAAAAAGCTTTTTATAGGAAACTTTAAAAGGACCTAACAAGATATTAATTCACTGTCAGTTACTAAGCAATGGTGTAAACCAGTGTAGTTCCATTCAAGTTAATGAGTCTTTGCACATACACACAGCGGAGGATCTGGTCTCATTACCTCATGTACAGCCATTTCAATATCTCCTCTCTTCCTACTTACAAGAACATATCCACATATGGAGCACAGCATCTGAGCTAAATCAAAAACACCAGATTTTTATCCAAATTAGCCAACTATGATTTATCTATGTACTTAGGCGGCCCTATCACGGGTGAGCTGGGTGGCCGTCAGACAGAAGCTTGGCTGAGTGGAAACAAAGCTACTGAGGAGTGGGAGGTGCAAAACTGAGTCTCACCAGATTTCCTGATTCTTCAGTTCACCCCAGCCTTGACATAAGCAACTTTCAGCCTCTCAACTGGTTTGGGGTCCATAAAGGACCTTGAGCCCATGGAGCATTGCTATGGCAATCCCCTGCAAGTACGCAGCACAGGCCCTGGGTTAGTACAGACGAGCTCCCATAAGGCAGTGACATTTTCTGTGAGACATTTGCAGCTGGGTTATGACTGCTTTGCCACAGTCCATGAAACAGACTGTTGGCATACAAGAACTAAGGGCAGACTCACAATCTGTACATTTTTTAAAAAGAAATTCAACTTCATCTCATCCTGAACTCTCGCTCCCTGTTGTCACAATCTAATCTAGGGCCTGGTCCTACAGGCTCACATGTCATTTTCCACACGAGAGCAGTTCAGCTTGTTTCAACAAGGCTACTAGTAAGAGTAGAGTTACTCACGCGCAGGTCTGCTGGATTAGACCCAACGTGTACCTTTTTTTTAAGGTGCTGACTGATTTTTGCAAATACTTATTGCAAGTGTTTGAAAATCCCATTTCAGCCCAGGCCAATTCTTTATTCATGGAACAAAGCTCATCCAAAAACCGTGTATTGTACATAACCCAGTCACGGGGCTCTTCGGAGCTGAACCTTAAACTGGCCCCTGTTACTTTGCAATCAGGTCATAGACACTACGTACACCACAGTATGCCGTGCTTCTCCCCAGAGAAGTTGCCAAGACAGAGAACTGAGTTTTCCCTACTTCAACTGCCCCAATAAAAATCAACATCTCCAGATGACTCCTTCTCAAACTCTCCCCTAACAGATGGGGTTTGCAGTAGGCTCAGGAGGTAAACAAATTCAGAATATTTCAGCAGGAAGAGGAGCGGAGAATGGGAGTAAACGTCCAAGTCTAGGTGTCCTAGTGAACCTTCTGTTAGAATCCCCCTTCCTCTCACAGCGAGGAAATGTCAGCTTAAGCATCGCTGCACGTTGGTTCTCTTTCCATGCAGTGCTGCCAGGCTTGCAATCTCTCAGGTTGCCAGATCCCATGATATTCAAGCCTTTATTGGTGAGGGTCAACAGGTTAACTCCCCCTGGAAACCTACATACAGTCATGGCCAATTTCGGAGCACAGGTATTGTGAACGTGTGGAAGATGTAGTGACAACAGCAGAGATAAAAGCATGCTTCCAAAACCAGCTTTCTTTTGTCTTCTGGTGCAGACTACTGACACGGAGCAGCAGGTGCTGTACCTGCTTGGACAAGTTCACTTCTCCTTGTCCCCAGTGCTCACAAAGGAAGTTCAGCACGCCTGGTGCGTTTTGGACCCAATATATGTATATGATGTGCAGGATTTGGAGCCAAGAGAATACCTCTTCGTAGACCTCAAAATTTCAGATAGATTAAATACAGCAAAACCATGTTCTTCTGAACGCTCTTCATTAAAAGGTCCTTCTTAAGCATCAATCAGCTGATTCATGCCAAGGAGGCATGTACTCCATAACTTCCCCATTTAGCCAAAGTCCCATTTAGCAAACATTTCAAAGACGTCAAAATCATTTCACATAGACTGGTTCTACTGCATTTGAAAAGCAGCTCCTTTTACTATGTTCTCAAGCCCAGATGCTGATATTCTGAGCTTCCCCCACAAGACAGGATGACATAACTTATACCTAGAGTGCTGTAGGAAAATGCGCTACTTCAGTCACCTGTGATGTTATCTGCTTTTGCTAGGAAAACACATGACCCTCAACTTAGGTCTTGGCAGGAAAATAAAAAGAACAAGCTTCAGCATCAAATAACTTTAAACACAAGGTTGATTGAGCTTGAAGTACACATAGCTACACTTACACAGCTCTGACTGTACCTAACACCACAAATGTGCCCTGTCCCCCACTGGAGTAACTTAGAGTGCAAGCCAGGGCAGACTATAGACCATGGAAAACAGTATCTCATTACCAGACAGACGCTGCTGACAAATGGAAGGCAACTCAGAGAGGACCTATAGTTATGATTATAAGGCTACAGAGACTGATTCGGGGGCAAAAGATTAAAAGGCCTCAGAAGGGATAGCTAAATAAGGACAACAATATAATATAATATAGACATCTCCTAGAACCGGAACGGACCTTGGGAGATCATCTAGTCCAGTCCCCTGCCCTCTTGGCAGGACCATGCACAATCCCTGACATCTATTTGCCCCAATCCCTAAAAGGGCCTCCTCAGGGATTAAGCTCACAACCCTGGGTTTGGCAGGACAATGCTCAAAATCACTAAGCTACCCCTCCCCCCACAATGGCAGGATATGGTAGCACTCCACAAATATGAAAGAAGTATGTGTATGTGGAGGGAACAATTACGACCCAGAGCACTGAATTCAGAGTGGGGAAACACTATGCTCGTGATATGAACTAACTCCAGGGCAGAAAGTTAGGTTTATATTATGGAACAATTCCTTCCAGGGCTATGGCAACTATGCCAGTTGTGTTTGTGTACCTAGAATTTTTGCGTGTGCCACATGAACCCTAGCAGCACTTTGACCGAGAGCCATGCACACCCTCTGCAATTTCGTGTGAAATCAGCACACATCTCACTTCACATGTTCTTGCTTTACAAGCATGTCATTTTAGTGCTATGGTAGAAAAAGCTACATGGATGTAAACCAGGGGCAGCTGCAAGCCCTGCATGGAGGCAACTGTTAACAAGATGTCTCGTGGGCCACACATAGAACCCCAGTGCTTGCAACCCATGGGCCACAGGTTACCCAATACTGACTTACACAGAACAGACTAAAAAAATTAAAAGGCAAATAGCAACACTGAGTAAATGGTATCATGAATCCTAAAACAAAGAGCAATCAACGATGAGGAAGTCCAAAATATAGCTTGTATAAATACAAAACCCAGGTAATAAAAATACTAACACAACAGTGAGGGATTTACTAATAGGCTCACATCACAAAAAGCAATTTAAAAATATATGGTAGCGTATTAAGGCACATGGTACACATAAAGGCAGCGAGGACTACCTAAAATGATTACTAGAGTGATAACCATAATGTTCTTTTGTATGAAACCATATGACATAAAGCAATATTAAATATGAAAGTGCCAGTAAGTATCAACACTAAGGTTGCACACAAGTTTCTTAATGCACGTACAATACATGTGGTTCCATTGTCACATGCTGGTTTAAAATAGAGTTATAGCCAGATTCTCTCCTCCAGGCAGAAGTGTTTTGACAGGCCACGCCTTTCCTCCCCAGTGCATTTTTATAATGCTTTGGAGAAAGCAGTGGATCCAGAAGAAAAGATGTTTGTTATCCTCTGTGCAGTACAAATATTCCTAATAAAATTCCTGTAGCCCTGTGGTGAAGTAAGTCTTAAGGGGTTAAGTGACTTGTTCAAGGTCAGACTGCAAATTAGTATCAGACCAAAGATGAGACCCAACCTCTGGCCTGCATGTCTAACCCACTATTCCACAGTGGTCAATCACCATGCAGCCTATGTTCCCTTCTGTAACTTGGGAATAATAAATAACCCCTTTCTGTAGCACTGTTTCCATATGTACGTTTCAGAGAACTTGAAAAAGGGGGACAGATGGGGGGAACCAGGAACAAGCAGACACATTTTATAAGTCAGCATAACAGAGCACACAGGTCTAAAGCAGTTTCTCTGAGAGACACTGATCTAGTGGATATAATCTACCTTCCCTACATCTGCCTACCCTACACTATAGGGGTGCTGTGAGGATAAAATACACTTAAGATTGTGAGATGCCCAGATATGACAATGAACATACCTGGCATACTATACCACAAACAGAGGGGATGAAACATCCATCTATTACACCAAAGAAATGAGTTTCACTCCCAGCTCCACCACAAACTTCCTTCATAGCCTTAAGCAAATAATTTATCTGCTCATCACTTACCACACCCTATCCCATCAGAATACCAGTAATTGTACTGCCTTAGCTCTTGGAAGCCATGGAATAATGATTGGCCAAAGGTGATGAAAGGCAAAGAATTAAGAGCTGCCAGTCGAAGAGATGGGAACTATTGAACTCCTGGGCCAGCCCACTTCACATTCTCCTAAGCTAATGGGACATACAGGGATCTGAGGGTAAGCAAGAGAGGAATTCCTTTTACTGCTTCTTTTTGAACATTTTATACGTTATCATACAACGTAGGCGACTCCCCTCCACTTGGTCCTGTGAGTAACAGGTACCAGTTGTTCCAGAGCTAAACAGTATTTAAACTACTAGACAAGGAAGACAAAATTTTAACACCCCAGCCGTCCAAGGGTTAGTGTTCTTATTCTAACAATCACGAATACACAGATGAAAAGCACAAGAATGTCAGCAACAGCTTACTTAGGTTAACAATCTTCAATCCACAGAACCAGCTCAGAAATGATTTACTGCCAGATTCGAATGACAGCATATCCATGATCAAAACAGAAACAAAAAAGTAAAGAAAGCTAGCACTACTGAGTGGAAAAGAAAGAGAAGTTACTCACCGTAGTAACGATGGTTCTTCGAGATGTGTCCCCGTGGGTGCTCCACGATAGGTGTCGGGCTCGCCCCAGTGCCGCAGGTCGGATCTTTCCAGCAGTTTCTGCTGGACCGCATATGCGCCGGCGCGCGCCGCTCCCTTGTGCGCTCCCGGCCACGTGCGTGATCCGGTCCCCGCCAGTTCCTTGACCAACCACCTCGGATGCTCCTGAAAAATACTAAACAGAGATCCGAAGCGGGGAGGATGGGCGGGTGGTGGAGCACCCACGGGGACACATCTCGAAGAACCATCGTTACTACGGTGAGTAACTTCTCTTTCTTCCTCGAGTGTCCCCGTGGGTGCTCCCCGATAGGTGATTACCCACCTCCTATCTTGGGTTACTGCTGGGTAATCGGTTTATGTGCAGCTTCTCCCCGAGAGGACCGCTGTCGAGAGACGGGTATCCTCTTGGAATACCCTGTGAAGGGCATAATGCTTAGCGAAGGTGTCATAAGATGACCAGGTCGCCGCTCTGCAAATGTCTTTTAGCGCAATGCCCTTGAAAAAGGCTGTTGATGCCGCCACCGCCCTAGTGGAGTGAGCCCTAGGCGGGGCCAGTAAAGGAGTCTAAGTTCGTAGCACATTTTTATGCAGGATACGATGTGCTTCGAGATTCTCTGTGAAGAGAGACCTTCTCCTTTTGATTTGGGAGCGAGAGAGACTAGGGCTACGTCTACACGTGAAGCCAACATCGAAATAGCTTATTTCGATGCAGCAACATCGAAATAGGCTATTTCGATGAATAACGTCTACACGTCCTCCAGGGCTGGCAACATCGATGTTCAACTTCGACGTTGTGCGGCACCACATCGAAATAGACGCTGCGAGGGTACGTCTACACGCCAAAGTAGCACACATCGAAATAAGGGTGCCAGGCACAGCTGCAGACAGGGTCACATGGCGGACTCAACAGCAAGCCGCTACCTTAAAGGGCCCCTCCCAGACACAGTTGCACTAAACACCACAAGATCCACAGAGCCGACAACTGGTTGCAGACCCTGTGCCTGCAGCATGGATCCCCAGCTGCCGCAGCAGCAGCCAGAAGCCCTGGGCTAAGGGCTGCTGCCCACGGTGACCATAGAGCCCCGCAGGGGCTGGAGAGAGAGCGTCTCTCAACCCCCCAGCTGATGGCCGCCATGGAGGACCCGGCAATTTCGACGTTGCGGGACGCGGATCGTCTACACGGTCCCTACTTCGACGTTGAACGTCGAAGTAGGGCGCTATTCCGATCCCCTCATGAGGTTAGCGACT
Organism: Carettochelys insculpta; assembly: GCF_033958435.1. Classification (NCBI taxonomy): domain Eukaryota; kingdom Metazoa; phylum Chordata; order Testudines; family Carettochelyidae; genus Carettochelys; species Carettochelys insculpta. Next base: position 139,853,670 of record NC_134139.1, on the reverse strand, counting down.
TCGACGTCTCGCCGCCTAACGTCAAAGTTAACTTCGAAATAGCGCCCGACGCGTGTAGCCGCGACGGGCGCTATTTCGAATTTAGTGCCGCTACTTCGAAGTAGCGTGCACGTGTAGACACAGCTTAGGAGTCTATCCGTTTTCCAGAAGGACTTAGTCCTGTCTATATAGAAAGCCAGCGCCCTCCTCACGTCCAGGAGGTGTAGGCGCGCCTCTTTGTAGGAGTTATGAGGCTTTGGATAAAACGAGGGTAAAACTATAGGTTCGTTAATATGAAACTCTGAAGAAACTTTGGGAACAAAGGCTGGATGCAGCCGTATGGTTACCGCCTCCTTGGAAAAAACAGTGCAGGGTGGCGTTGCCATAACTGCCGCAAGCTCGCTCACCCTGCAAGCTGACGTGATTGCAAGAAGGAAGGTCGTCTTTATCGTAACGAGACGGTGGGAAACCGTGGCTAAGGGTTCAAACGGTGGTCCCGTTAGTGCATTAAGCACCAGGTCCAAGCTCCACGAAGGTGGAAGTGGTTTCCGAGGCGGGTATAGGTTTACCAGCCCTTTGAGGAACCTGGTAACCATGGGATGGGCAAACACCGTGTGCCCTTCCTCTTCATGTCTGAAAGCTGATATAGCGGCAAGGTGGACCTTCAACGAGGATAGGGAGAGTCCACCTCTCTTGAGGTCCAGTAAATACTCTAGTATTACAGGTATAGGCGCAGCAAGGGGGGCTAATTGCTTGGTAGAACACCATGCAGTGAATCAAGTCCATTTTTGCTTATAGGGCTTCCTGGTGGAAGTCCTCCTGCTACTTTCTAGGACTTGTTGCACTCCCTCCGTACACGTGCTCTCTAGGGAGCTGAGCCATGGATTAACCATGCTTGCAGTTGCAGGCCTCAGGGGTGTGGATGCACTATGGACCCCTGGGCTTGCGTGAGCAGATCCGGCGCCACCGGGAGGGGCATCGGTGGACAGTCCGACATGCGCAGGAGTAAGGGGAACCATTGCTGTTAATCCCATGTTGGGACTACTAGGATCATTCGGGCTTTCTCCCTCCTGGCTTTCTGCAAGAGTTTGTGGATAAGCACTGTGGGAGGAAATGCGTAGAGCAGGGGGCCCCTCCACGAGATCGCGAATGCGTCCCCCAGGGACCCCCGTCCCAGTCCTGCCCTGGAGCAGTATTGTGGGCACTTCTTGTTGTGTTGAGTGGCAAACAGGTCTATCTGGGGAAATCCCCATGCGTGAAAAATCAGTCGTAGCAGATCGGAACGGATCTGCCACTCGTGTGTGAGTGCGAAGTGCCTGTTCAGCTGGTCTGCCTTCACATTGTGAGCGTCTGGTAAATACGAGGCTTTCAAGGTTATATTGTTGGCGATGCACCAGTTCCACAATTGGACTGCTTCCGCACATAAGGCACGGGACCGAGCTCCTCCTTGCCGATTTATATAAAACATGGCGGAGGTATTGTCTGCACTGATCCCGACTACTTTGCCTTGTATATGGTCTCGAAAGCGTTTGCAGGCGTTGAACACTGCTCTGAGCTCCAGTATATTTATGTGCAGTGACTGTTCCGTGGAGGACCACAGTCTTTGCGTTACCTTTTCGCCCATGTGTGCTCCCCACCCTATGTGGGAGGCGTCGGTAGTGAGAAAAACAGATATTTGTGGTTGGTGAAAGGGCACCCCTGTTAGCATGTTCTTGGGGTTCACCCACCATTGCAGGGATCTGCGCACCTCTGTCGTGGGCGACACCACCCTGTGGACGGTGTGTGCTGCCGGTTTGTAGACGCTCGCCAGCCAGTGCTGCATGCTGCGCATATGCAATCGGGCGTTCTGTACCACAAACATTGCTGCTGCCATGTGGCCCAGCAGCTGTAAGCACGTCAGAACCAGCACCGTAGGGCTGAAGGTGATGACTTGCACGAGGGAACCAATGGCGCGAAAGCGGGCATCTGGTAGATAAACCCTTGCTGTGATGGAATTTATACGTGCCCCTATGAACTCTATCTCCTGTGCGGGGTCTATCTTTGATTTTGCCAGATTGATGACCAGCCCCAGCAAAGAGAACGTGTCTGCTGTGACGCGTATCATGCGAAGTACCTCCTCCTTTGAGGCCCCTTTCAGTAGGCAGTCGTCCAGATATGGGAATATAAACACCCCCTGTCTGTGCAGGTAGGCTGACACCACTGCCAAGGTCTTGGTGAAGACTCCGAAGGCCGAGGAGAGGCCGAACAGCAGAACCTTGTACTGAAAATGTTCTTTGCCTACCATAAACTGGAGAAAATGCCTGTGAGCCGGGTGAATAGTTATGTGGAAATATGCGTCTTCTAAGTCGAGGGCTGCGAACCAATCTCCATCATCCAGTGCCGTAAGTATAGAGGCGACTGATCATCCAAGAGCGTTGCTTGCGCAAGTACCGGTTGAGGCCTCGAAGATCTAGGATGGGCCTCCAGCCTCCTGTCTTTTTCTCTGTGAGGAAGTATCTTGAGTAGAATCCTTTCCCTCGGAGTTGCTCCGGCACTCTTTCCACTGCCCCTATAAGCATAAGATGGTCTACCTCCTGCTTGAGTCTCGCTTCATGGGAGGCGTCCTTTAGGTGGGGTCTGGGTGGAGGTCGTGGCAGTGGGAGCGACTGGAAGGGAATCGCGTAACCCATGGCTATGATCTCCAGTACCCATTTGTCTGTGGTGATCTTTTGCCACTGGTCGTAGAATGGTCGGAAGCGATGGTGGAATAGTAGCTTCGGATGACATTGCGCGATGGTAGTGATAATGCAGCCCTCGATCTGTGTGTCAAACTTGTGGCCTTTGGCCCTGCCCCGAGGATGCACGGCTCTGTTGAGAATGTTGCCTGGGAGTTCTGTACTGTTGGTGCTGTTGATGTCGCCCTTGCTCGTAGCCCCTGTGGTACTGGGGACGCTGTGGTTGATACTGGTATCGTCTTTGTTGGGGGTAATACTTTTTCTTTCTGTATGGAGAGGTGTAAATCCCCAAGGTCCTGAGAGTAGCTCTTGAGTCTTTTCTGGAATGAAGGACCGAGTTGGTTGATTCAGCAAACAGCTTCTGCGTGTCAAAGGGGAGATCAACGATATTTGCCTGCAGATCCCTCGGGATACCCAATGTCTGGAGCCAGGACTTCCTGCGCATGACCACTGCCGTAGCTGTTGAGCATGCTGCTGTATCCGCTACGTCTAGGGCGATCTGAACTCCTGTCCTCATGGCTGCGTAGCCTTCCTGCACGATGGCCTTGAGCACCAGCTTCTTGTCCTCTGGAAGCCAGTCCATGAGGGAAGTCAGCCTGGAGTAGTTGTCGAAATTATGGTTCGCTAGATGTGCTGAGTAATTCGCCATTCTCAACAGTAGGGTAGAGGAGGAGTAGAACTTTCTGCCGAACTACTCTAGTTTCTTGGCATCTTTGTCCGTTCCCCGTCTTGTACTGAGAAGTTTTCGACCTCTGTTGAGACGATTCCACCACCAGAGAATTTGGTTGCGGGTGGCTGAAGAACTCCATGCCCTTCACCGGGACGAAGTACTTCTTATCTGCTCTCTTGTTTATAGGCGGAGTGGACGCAGGGGTCTGCCATATTGTGGTGGTGGACTCCATGATTGCTTCATCAAGCGGAATAGCTATTTTGGAAGAGGCCGGAGGTCTCAGGTTTTTAAGGAGCTTATGGTGTTTCTCCTGCACCTCTGCTGTTTGGATGCCTTGCGTGAAGGCCACCCTTTTAAACAGCTCTTGGAACTGTTTGAGATCGTCCGGAGGATGGACGTCCCCTGGGGCCATGGCCTCGTCAGGAGAAGATAGCGAGGAACCGCTAGGGTAAGCCTCCCTGGACCCCTCTGAGTCCTGTTGACGGTGATACATCCTCTCGCTAGATACTTGCGAGGGAAAATGTCGGGGTTCCAGAATCAACTCCCCCTGAGATATCTGCGTTTCCGTCCCTGTCCACGATTGCCCTCAGGGATATTCCATCTGGGGGGATCTGTCCCTGGGAGTATGCCTATGGTGTCTATGCCCCGCGTGATAGGGGCGACCATGGCAACACAGGCACTGTTCCGGAGACGGAGACCTGGACCACTCTGGAGGCGCATACCCCCTGCGTCTGGGGGAGCGAGATCGTCTGGGTGATTGAGATAATGGAGAGACTGATTTGTGGCAGTACTCCAGGGGTTCAAAGCCCAGGAAGGGCGACGGTGGTCCGAGCCATGGTGATGCTGGCTGTAGGAACGGGGATGGGGGCTCAAGGTATACTGAAGGTGACCCCTGCCGCCTCGTTGGAGTCCGCAGCATAAGTGGAGGGCTTAAAGCGAGTAGCCCTGCAGCCCTGTCTGGAGAAGGGCTACGGTGCCGGGTTTTCTGTGCTGCCTTTCCCCTCCCCTGTGGGGCTGGCTCTGCCCCTTTCCACGTCGGGGATCTCGGCCCCGGTGTCTGCGCCACACTCGGCACGCTCCGCTGCGGTGCCGAGTGGGTGGTCTCCCGCGGTGCCTGCAGGCCGCATGCCTGCGAGCTCTGCACCGCCGGTTCCCCGGGGGTCGGTGCCGCTAGCTGCAGTGCCGCCAGTTCCGGCGCTTGCCTGGCCGCCGCCCTGCCCGCGGTGAGGGGCGGCTGTTTGATTATTGGAGGCTCAGCCTCTGCCACGTGCGTCTCCGCGCCGCCGCCGCTCAGCTGTGACTGCGGCTGGGGGCTATGCGCTCCACCCGTCCTGCTTGCTGTGGCTGCCGGCAGGGATCGGGTTGGTGAAAGCTTCCTCTGTTTTTGTGCTGATGGGTTAGGGAAGCAGCTTTCCTTTTATGGGCCCCTGCGGGTCCCTCCAGCTGAGGCCACTCCGGCGCGTCTGGCTGGAGGGCCTTGTCAAAGAGCAGCATTTTCAGCTGCATCTCTCTGTCCTTCCTTGCTCTGGCTGTGAGCTTTGCACAGAAGGAGCATTTCTGGGTGACATGAGATTCCCCGAGGCACCTAATGCACTGACTGTGCCCATCGGAGGCCGGCATCACTTCGCGACATGACTCACACTTTTTGAATCCTGAAGAGGCCATTGTGGTGAGTCTTTGAGTTGTTAATAGGGTACTTAGCACCTTCTCTGTGCCTGTTCCCCTCTCGGACTTAGCCTGCCGCGGCAGGAGGCCTAATGGCCTTACGTCCCCGGGCCTCCGCTGCTCCGCTTGCTGCTAAGGCTGTAAAACTTTACTTTTTACTCTCTCTTTTTTTTTTTTTTTCCTGAAAATAATAACAAGCTAACTTAAGCTAAAAGACTGAAAAAGAAACTCTAAACACTTTAAAAACATTAAATACGCTAACTCTGGCCGTAGCCTGAGCGGATTCCGTCTGCAGCCGATGGCGGTTAAAGAGGAACTGGTGGGGACCGGATCGCGCACGTGGCCAGGAGCGCGCAAGGGAGCAGCGCGCGCCGGCGCATGCGCAGGCCAGCAGAAACTGCTGGAAAGATCCAACCTGCGGCGCCGGGGCGAGCCCGACACCTATCGTGGAGCACCCATGGGGACACTCGAGGAAGAACAGTAGCTTGTCACTGCTATGAAACTGGCCTTTATACTGCAAAAATCCAGTCCAAATTATGTCCACATGCTGAAGCAATCTGGTTGATGGATTTTTTGGGCACACACGCATGCATGCATGCAGTATGAGGGAGCAATAACTAAAGATTTTCAAATAGATCTGAACATGATGGCCAGAATCATCCCATAGGTCTGATGGATTAAGGAAATGCTTTAGCATTAAGGCAGTGCTTGAAAAACCTACCTCACATCCTTGGCCAAGTGAAATAGGCCAGTCCCTTTCAGTCCTATCCAGTACACCTGGAAGTGCCTCTGTTGTGCCAGCAGATATAGCGCCTGTCCCTTCTGTTGGGTTACCGAATGGCTGGAGGGCAAACACCACTTCCCCAGCAGCCACAATGAGAGAAGATGTAACAAAGTTTTAGCAAAGACAGTGGTTACATGGACAATGTTTGTCAATACATAGGTCTGTATGCATAAGATGGTGATAATATGGAGATACATACACATCTCATAGACCTGGAAGGGACATCGGGAGGCCATTGAATCTAGTCTCTTGCCCTCTTAGCAGGACCAAGCACCATCCCTGAATTTTTTTTTTTTAATCTATTTGCCCCAGACCCCTAAATAGCCTCCTCAAGGATTGAATTCACAACCCTGGGTTCTGCAGGTCAATGCTCAAACCACTGAGCTACCCCTGCCCGCTGCATGGAAGGGGGGGTGAGGGGCGGAAAGTCCAAGATTAAGATGACCATACTACAGTTAAAATGAGTGAGTCAAAAAACACTAAAGCAGATACTGAGTTCAAGGTCAGTATTTTCTTTGAGTCAAATGCACCAACCAACACAAAAGAGGAGCATTCACACAGCTCACTTTTGGCAATACATTAAACTGTGGTTCTTAACCTGAGGTGCATGCATCCCCTGGGGGTGTGAGACATGCCAGATTTTTAAGAAGGTAAATCATCAAAATCACAAATTAAGCACAGGCACATAAGTACAACTACTTTGTTTAATCAAATCTATGTATTTATTAGCATTATACACTTTTAATGATTTCTGTAATATACAGACAAAAATTATTTTCAAGTTTTTAACCGTACTGTAGTGAAATTATCTCGCTACAAAATACAGTGTACCGCCACGTTGCGGGGTATTTCTTGACACATGCACAGATGATGATGTGGCAGCACAGCACCTTTGTTTGAATTCAGTTAGCTGGTAACTGTTAGCGCATCAGTTACAGTTTGCTTCCAAAGCAAAACTCTGCAGCATCTATAGGTAGTACTTGCATATTTTTGTTTGCCTGCCGTACTATTATTTGTGTTGAGTAATAACACAAAATTATTTTACACATACTTAATATGCATTTAAAAGTTATAGGCACCCCTCCCATCTCCATTTTTGATTTTAGATTTTTGATAAGGGGTGCAAGAACATATTTTGAGGACCAAAGGAATACAGGCTGCAGTACAGGCTAAGAACCACTGCATTAATAGATTGTTCTCTGTTATCCTCTCCTTCAAAATGAAAGCTTCACTAAAAACAGTGGTTTAGCTCAGTATCAACTTATTGTAGCGCAAAATTGCAAAACAACTTCTCTTTGTGACGACTTAAGTATTTTACCTATAAAAGCAGGAATTCACAAAAAGGATATAATTCAAACTAATGTATAACCTCCCTTAAAATAGTTTGTCATTACCTCACTTCTTTCATCAATCTATTGTCACAAATTCCACTAACAGAAAGAGGCTAAGGTAAATGAGTCAACAGATCTAGTTTTAACAACAGCTCTGCTCCTGACTAACTAATGACTTGGGGTAGTTCTTGACCTCTTCATACCTCAGGTTACAAATGTATCTTATTTATACACAGTAAATCCTGGTTTTACGCAGCTTCACATTGCGCGAAAGTCACATTAACACAAGTTTTGCACAATGTAAAGCTGCTGGGATCAGCTTCCCTAGCTTCCCACAGCTGCAGGCAGCTAGACAGGCTAAGAGCCCTTTCCTCCTGCCTTCCCAGAGTGGCGCTGGGCATCACTCTGGGAAGGCAGGGGGAAGGTTTTTAGCTCACCTAGATGCCTGCTGCTGTGCGCAGCCACAGCCAGGTGGACTACAACCCCCTCCCCAGAGCAGCGCAGCTAAACCCCTCGCCAGCTCAACCCCCCAGCTCTTTCACCTCTGTAGCTCCAGATCACCCCTTCTGCGTGCCCCAAATCACCTCCCCCAGCGGGAGGCTCCAGCCTCACACCTGGGGCTCCCCTCCAACCTCCATGCCCCCCGACCCTCCCCTAGCATGCCTGGGCCCCATCCCCACCCGGCCCTAGCTCACCCCCTGTGCACCCCAGTTCAACCCCTCCACCCACGGCCCCAGCTTACCCCACCCACTGTGGGTCCTCCTGGCCCAGAACCCTGGGGAAGCAATGGCCGCAGGCAACCCCTGCCCCACTGCCAGGGCCCCAACCCACTCCCAAACCCTCCCAGAATTAAGCAAAATTCAAGGTATGGAACGCAACACTCACGTACCTTGAGGGATTACTGTATACACCTTATCTAATGGCTGCCTATATAGTAAGTATTATAATAACCACAATATAAATTTTAAATAAATATGGTGCCTATAAAGTACTTTAAATATAAAATTATGTAAGAGGTAAACCACAAAAATAGATTTTGCTATTAGAAATACAAGTCTCCCCCCCCACATACACTAAAGTACAGCTTAGTTTAATGTAGTTTAATTTGCAAGGAGCACAAATATATATATATATATTTTTTTTTCTGCAGAAGAAACATGGCTCTTTGATCGACTGCTCAGGTAAAGAATTTAAAATGTAACAAAAAAAATAAAAAGACTAGTTTTCTGGACCATTACTTTTTGTGTACTCCTTCGAGCAAAGGCGGACACAAAAGAAAAACAGCCAACCTAGCTGTTGCCTGCCAGTGTTAATTCTGCACCAGTCCCCAGAGGAGAACTGCCAATGCAGTTTTCTATTTATGAGGCCATGATATCATAGTGTCTCTCAACAAGAGCAGGCATACAAACAAACACAGGTTCTAAAACATCTGCAGCTTACCAGAATCCAACGAGAGAAGAATAAATTTATAGGCTGATGCACAAAAAGGGAACGAAAAACAAAGATTCAGACTTACAAGATTTAGCCCTGTGGGTGGCAAAAAAAAGTGATGTTGCAGTCTTAATACTACATCACTGACTTACAGCACGTATTTGGATTCTGTAGTATCTTCTTTAGCCTGAAATCATCAACAGCCAGGCAACAGATGGATGACACGGAGTACATACCCATGCATGCACCCAGACAATTAGTTTTGTATAGTACGTTTTAATATTTCTTGTAGTGTACCTGCAATCTCAGAACAGAAGTTGCAGATAAGCAAGTGTGCTGCTGAGATACTGCCTATATTAAAGATCAAGTTCATTTACAAGTGGAATTTTCTTACAGAGAAAGGACAAGGGAGCACAGGAGGGGATGCAGGAAGGCACACAGCATGGTCCCCCTCTCGGACCCCGATCAGGTTTTCCCGAATACTCTCCCATTTCGGAAAACAATGGGCTTTGGTTACAAGGAAAGTGCAGTGGGCTTGCAGGATTATTTTGCCCCCTCAAGTTGTTTTCCTACTCTTAATTCTACTACCCTTTATTTCAGCATCTGCACCGCAGCCACAAGGAATGAGAGCTTCCCTCAGGACTGGGTGCAATTAGTAACTATATGCTAAGAGCAGACAGTGTGCCTTTACCTTCACAAGGCAGACATAGAAGCAAGCGAAAGAGCTCTCAAACTAAGCAGACAGAATGCAAAACACTTGGGAGATTAATGCAGACAAAGACTGGTTCTTGAAACATCTTTTGATTTCAGTATTTCGCTAATGGATGGGTGACAGCAATGCATACTGATGCGGAGGCGCATACGTGGGTTTCATGGAAGACAGAATGCCAATGTTCATTCTCCCTTGAGATTCAGTCTCACTGACATGACACCCACGCTCAACACTGGAATCACAACTCTGCCAGCTACAATCTTCTTTGAAACGCCATTGGAGGGATGCAGTTTCAACGTGCTTTAGCAAGCTCAGGGCTAAATTCCTACCAACTTAATTCCCATTGTCTCAAACTTTCTTCCCAGGTTTTCTTAGGGCAGAAGAAACCTTCATTGTCAGCTGCCCATCAGGCTGGCATGCAAGAGAAACATAAAGGTTGCATTCAGTAAAGATGAACTTTGTATAGCACATGGTTTTTCTAAATATGCAGCTCTGATTTAAAATTACAAGCTTGTTACTCCCTACATGGAATGGTAGTTTCAACACTTTATGAACCGTTATCTTTGGTGCTCCGTAACTACTAGCTAAGGAACTGGTATCTAAGAGAAGGTCCTTTGCATCAAGAATGTGTCACATCAACAGTTCCAGTCGCTTTGACGTTCCCCATTCGACCATCAGGAAAATTTCACCTCTGCTCCCCTTGCTTGATAAATGCAAATACCAGAATACCTGAAGCTCAGCTACTACCACTCTGAATTTGCACTGAGGTACAGCAGCAAAGTAGTAGTACTAGATGATCAGAAACTGCATCTGTGTTTTCTAAAAAAGACTGTTTAAATAAGGTCCCTGACGCTTTTTTTTTTAAAATTCAGGTTTTAATTTTAGAGAGATTTCTGTTGAAACCATTTAAAGGATTAGTACCTGAATGCAGAAGTGCTTACTTGTTCTGCAGTGGCCAATGTAAAGAAGATACCTGAATTCTACCATATGTCTATTTTCTGTATAAATACACTCCAGGTAAAGTCCCGATACACACACTATTAAGAGTAGAAGGAACACTCTACAATGGTTTCTATTTTTTAAAAAAATCAAAATAATACTTTAAAAAGACACGTAGGGTTAATTCTGAAAAGTGGTCATCATTGATCTAACTCTGCTCCCATTCAAGTGAAAGGGAATCTTCCCTTTGACTTGTATAGAAGCAGACTTAGTCCAATGCTTTGCACTGTTTAAAATCCTGCACAAAGCTTTTAAAGCCCCCCAGATCCGATCCATCTTAAAAGCAGTAGAATGTGATGGGGAAAATCCTCTAGATTAGAAAAAACCAAGGTATTCTGTTTGCTTTTGACTCTACTACCTCATTGACAGGAAATTAAACCAAGCCAGAGACACATACTCCACAGGACTCTAAAAAAAATCAAAATGTTCTGTGCTCCATCTGTTGGTTCTGCAGCAGCAGCTATACACTATTCACAGATTGTGCTGATATCACCAGTGATGTTATAGCACATAAAACATCCCTAATTCCAGATTAAATAAAACGTGTTCTACAATCTATAAACAGACAAAACATCGAGAACTGGATCAACCTGTCCTCATTTTACATCCATGTAACACTGGTAGTGGGGTCTCGAGGCTGTTTATTTAAATAATGGCTAAAGTTATATTAAATTTCCCTCTCCATCTTATACTCTCAAGAATATTCAATGTTGAATGCATCTTTTGCTCAAACATACAGGCTGCGTCTACACTACAGCAATCTTTCAAAAGATGATCTTCTGGAAGATCTTCTTTCAAAGGAGCGCATCCACACACACAAAAAGCAGATCAAAAGATCAATTTGCTCTTTCGATAGAGATCATCCACACAGCCCCCACTCTTTCGAAAGAATGGGCCAGGGATCAAAAAAGAAGATCAGGTGCCATGAGGATTGCTCTTTTGAAAAAAAAAAAAAAAAAAAAAGGGCCCATGGAGAGTCTACACATGCTTTTTTCCCCAAAAAAAAAAAAAAAAAGCTTTCGAAAGGAGATGCTCTTCCTGACCTGGGAGCGGAAGAGAGCTTCCAGAAGAAGAGCCTCATTCTTTCGATTTGCGATCCACAGAGAGCATTTTGTATGTAGACACTCTGTGTTCTCTTCCAAAAACGGGTCTGATTTTCCAAAAAAACTTGCTAGTACAGATATGGCCATAAAGACTATGTCTGCCTTAAAAAGACAGTGACAGATTAAAACTATAGTTTTTGAAAAAGCTACTTCCTCAAGCCATGTTACCAACGTCATTTCATGTTTCAAAAGTGAAAGACTACAAAAAATCTAGTTTACTTAAGAAATTATTCTCTTTAAAGTATATTTCTGCATTTTACACTCAGCATGGGCAATGTTTGTAGGCTCTTCTGCACCAATGCAGTCCTGTAATGTTTTTGACACCAAATAGGAACAGTCAAACAAAATTTTCAATGGCATTTTGAAATAACCAAAAACCATTTTCAATAGCGCTAACTTTTTCAAATATGTAATAAAAACATAACATTTTAGTTCTGCCTTAAAATGTGTATGTTTGAATTTTCCAACTTCATCTAGCAAATTATTTTAAAACCATTTCCTTTATAACCACAAACAAACCAAAGAGACACACCCTCCCATGTGCACACAGCTGACATCTCAGTATAAAGTTTTCTTTTTCTTTTTTTTTTTTTTAAAGCAACACAAATACTAATGGTTCCCAGAGGCATAAAAGATTACATTTGCTTACAGACACCTGAGCTTATGAAGAAGAAACTATTCGGCACACAAAACCCATTTGTGCATTTTAAACAACTGATCCATCTAGATGGCTTTTTATATGGGATGAAGCATTAGTCTGAAAGGGGAGTCAGATCCTGTCCCACAGTTCACACTTCTATTTAATTTACAGTACTCTGTTGGTGAACAATAAATAACATTGACCTCTATTTGTATTGATCCAGATCCTTGCTTATGGCCGAGAGTGTCTCTACACTACTCATGTAGACACATCAGAGCCAGCTGTCATCTAGCTTGCGCACGTGTTGGTAACAATGAAGCTGCACACGAACACAGACTAGCCATACAGGGAATTGGCCAGGAGTCTGGCAGGTCCATACATCCCAAGCTGATGAGGTTTGCGTCACTGCTGCAGTACCTGAGCTTTCTAGATTAAAGTTAGTGTGGGTATGCCTACACAAGCAGCAATCACACTACATGCTGGCACTGTAGACATCCTAGGAGAGAAACTGTGCAGGCTGAATAGGGAGCGATGCATGTGTGAAGATGGCATAATGCCCACCTGATAATCTAAGTAAAAGCAACTGCAGAGCTGAGTGGTGCAGGGTTAACAGAGGGGGAAGGAGCACCAGCCACATGCCCTTGCGCTGCCCCCTCCCTGCATTTACCCCACTGCTTCCCCCTCCATCTCCCACTCTATACACGCCCCACCTCTTTCCCCACTGCTTCCCCCAGAAGTGCAATCCCTCCTGCTACCCTGGAGCGGCACAGCTTGATAGTAGCGCAAGCTAGAAAGTGATCTCAGGCCATGCCACTCTGGGGCAGGTGTGGGACTGCCCCTTCCACTCCTGGGAAGTTGCATGGCACTGATGGTGAGTGGGGAGGGGTGGATGATATGGAGGGGCGCATGATGCCCCTTCCCCTGCCACATGTCACCTATGAACACTTGTTAGCCTGCTACAGCTTTTGCTTGCTGCCCATTGCTCCAGGAGTAAAATGAGGGTTTAATGAGGTGCATAGAAGTCCCAGCCACACACACTTTAAAAAAAAAAAAAAAAAAAAGTGCAGGGGCGGGGGGGGGGGGGGGGGGAGGAAGCATACAGAATTGTTACGTTGGATCTGTGCCACCAGAGGATCCCATTACAGAGCCTGACCCTTGAGGCAGCAGAGCCAGCCCCACCGGTATGATTTCACTGTGTGTATGCGTGCAGTACAAAATGGCTGCAGCACACCTGACACTCAGGCCTGTTACCTGTGAACGCCAAGCGGCAGTACTACCACGGTCAGGGTGCTAGGGCACAATGGTGGGTTTTGGATGGTTTATAATTTGGTTATTGTTAATTTGCTTTGGCCTGAAAGTTAAAGAAGTGGCAGTTTGAAACTAAATCTAGCGTGATAAGAACTGATTCTCCTTCTCATTGTCACAGTAAAACTCACAAATTCCCATAGATTCTTGCAAACTTTCTGACAAAGTCGCACCACAGTAATTGGTGCGACCACAGACCATTGCACTGTAAATTACAGGAGATAGTCTATCAGGTAGGAACGTCTTGAGGGCTACCATTGGATAGGATAAGTTCCAGATATGACCTTAAACAGAACTCTGGCTGCCTTAGAAGAATGCTTTAGAGATTTCTAATGTTCTTTCATCATACTACAGTTTGCACTGGTATCTTAGGAAAAAGTTGCCTGCTTTCTTCCCCATGTGTTTGGTAGCATGCTCACACTCACTGTCACATCTGGCCATCACCGTCAATCCCAGAGGAAGAGCCCTTCTTTCTTACTGGCAGACAGATTTGTGATGCACTTTAGGATTCCTCAGGGGAAAATATATTATATAAATGTATCATATTACCAGAGACCTACAATATACTAGGCAGTTATTTTTTTATATAGCATCTCTGGCATATGAAACATTTTACAAGCGAGTCAATGTTCTATGACTCCAACATACAGCTTCTTCTTTTAAAAAGACTGCCCAGGAAAGAAGGATCTGCCAGACACACACACAAACAAAAATGTAAGAATCCAGACTAAAAATGGAAGGATCTCTCAAGAGGTTAGTGAAAGGAAGCCTGGAGAAGAGATGAAAATAGCTTGAGTATACAAATCAATAGAGCACAGGCTTTAAAGCATTTTGGTTATTTCTTTCATCAGGAGCTAAGACCAAAGCATAATGTCCTCCTCCTCCTCAAGTAACATACATTAGACGACTAATGTTTTTTAGCTGCCTTACCACCTCGAACTGTGATCTTGGCAGACATCAAAAGGAAGCAGGGGTGGTCACACAGCGTAACTGCACAGAAGACAAGAGAGTGCTACAGAATGCAGGCTTGGTGTTCTAGTGAATACACATATTCCTCTGAACCAATAACTCAGCATGGCATCAACGATACACTGGGCTAGTTAGAAGCATTCTCTGGATGAGATGTACAACCAAGGCCTTCACTGTGATTCATGAAGCACCTATGACACCTCTTGCAATAGGAGGTGTGTGTACCCTGGTTTCCTAGACAAATTCAAAATTTAGTAATTTCACTCAGGCTACCAAAAATCTTCCTGTAGTTTAAATTAACCTTTTTTTTTTTCCTTCCTATTCCCAACTAGTGTAAGGCTAGGAAATGAAGAAAAAGTGCTAAATTCCTCCCTATGGCAACTCATTTATCAGTGGTAAGTGAATCCTGCTATATACAACTGTAACATTTTTTTTTCCTTCCTCACTGGTAAAAGTTATTATGAAGAAGTAAAGTTCCATTATTTTGCAATTTCCTTGGTTTCAGAAAAGACGTCTGGAATCATCTGTATAAAACTTAACCAATAGGCAGAGTGAGTGGTGGGCAAAAGGACAATCTCAGAACTTCTGTCCTTTTCTGGTTTTTATGTCAAATTACCAGTACCACTAGGATTGCATTGTTTTTAAATTTTGTCTCTTTGAGCTGTTAACTTTGCTATCAGTTTTTTTTTCCTTCCTTCTCCTCTCCCAACACTGAAATAGCTTCTTAACTCCATAAGCATAAATGTAGCATACAGCAAGCTCATGCAGAGGAAGTCGATGGAAGTCCACTGCCAATTCCATTTTACAATCACAGCTTGTTCCCAGAGCTCCATAAGCTGCCTACAATCAAGGGCCGCTGACTCAGTTCTGCTTGCTGTCCAGGTTTAATGGGTTCAGCCAGCTAATGAGCGATGGTTAGATTGCATTCCAAGACTTTACATCACTCACAAATCAATTAAGGCTATACATCTTGGTCTCCTGGAGGAAATGGGGAAGTACCTTATTCTCCTGGAAGGATAAAGGTAATGCATTTTCCAACTGAATGCTGCACCATAATGAAAAACATCTTATCAAATATTCACTTTCTGTAGATAATCAAGAGAAAGGTATTGTTAACAAGCTTATGAAGGGCTGCCCTACCTGTACACTCCTGGAATTAGAAAAAGCTTTCAGAAGATGGAGGATAGAGCCCAACACTGTGAACCAGTAGGAAGTATCGCATTGAGAGGCTAAAAAGCCAGGCAAGAGAGCTTTTGTAAGTATTTTAACTAGTGAAACACAGATATTTAATTTAAAGAACATGGAGACAGCAATACATTTCACTTTCATTGTACTCTTCCTGAAGAATCGCAATACATTCCACAAACTATAGTGGCTTAAACATTGGAGTACGGGGAACTGAAGCACACAAACTAACTTGAGCAGAGGGATAGAACCTTCTTGTGGAACTGAGGGTAGAAAACAAATCTCTTGATTTATGACCATGTCCCTATATCTTGCTAACAAAAAATAAACCAAGCTTCTCTCACTCTTACCTTTGCCGATTTAACTGCATCTCCCCATAGTCTGTTTCCCCTCAGGCCTCTTCTGAGTTAAAAGACCTACAATACGAGGCAACAGCTTTACTGATGGTGTTAAGGATAGTGGTAAGTTCTTGGCTTAAGAACTTCCATCACGTTGACCTGAGATTACTTCTTTTCATGCCTCAGTCTCCAAGTTTTGTGGTTCAGTCTGAAGGAGGAGGAACATTCAGACTGACGTGGCACCTGCACTGCTTCCCCACCCCCACCCCCCGAACCACACACACACACACACACCCCCCTGCCCACCTCCCAGGGCTGCTACATCAGAAACAGCTGCCACTGTTTCCTGCTCCTCTCGGCCTTTTCAATACACGCAACACACTGGCAAGGTTTGCTGCTGCTATCTTGCAGCAAGTCCGTGGAAGTGAAAGAGGGGGCAATGAAGAGAGGTGGCCCAGAGACAATGGGAGCAAGAAAAAGGGAAGAAGAGCAGGCACCATGACCATGACTCTTATGTGGATCTTTCCTTACCAGGCATAATTAAGCAATTTGTATATTTGAGTGACAGCTACTATGTCCTACAGCTGCTTAAAAGGATTATTATACCCGTATCAATTAACCAACCTACACTGGAATAGGGGAGCGTGGTAAAATGGAGAGTCAGATTATCCTCCAGATACAATAAAATATTTTAGCTTCTCTGACTGTGGAAATATGATGACTTATTTTGCTATCTTAATTGAACTGACAGCGAGATGACATAGTCAATCACTTACCAAAAACCCAGGGTTCAATTTTAGAAAGGATGACTCATGTGATAAGAGACTGAGGGTTTTTTGTGTGTGTTTTTTTTTTAATTAAAAGCAAGAGTCTAGCCATGTGAAGCAAGCACAGCAGAAGAGTTACATAGTCTTTTCTCATCCTACTCCCCATTTCCTTAATGCATGCCAGCCAAAAATACCAAACGTGCACATCTATCCCAAAAAACAGCGTTTCACACTGTGAAAGAGCAATTGCCATGTGATGCATGAAACCAGTGGGACCTCCCATGAAACTGAGACAAGCAAGATTTGGCCCACCCCTACAGTGACTATGTACTAAAGTCCCTTTCTCACCACTTACTAACGAGAGTATTCGCCAGTCAAGTGGTTCCCAACCTCTTCATTAGAGCAGGCCTCCAAACGTTCCCCTAAAGCATTCACAGACTCCCAAACCATTCGGGGACCCCCAGCAAAGCCAATTCTAGCTGCTATGAACACTTCATTAAATGAAAAAGGAAATCACAGAGATTTTGGACCACACTTAACAACATTACTGGAAGATATTTAATTTAAAAATAATTGCTTGTAACATTTACAATTTATTTAACACTTATTTTCTATGATAATTTTTATTTTTTTCTTCACAGATCCCCCTATAATACCGGAGGTCTGAGGACCCCAGGTGGGAGCCACCGCTTTAGTCAACAACGCTTCTCCCAGCCCTAACATCAGTAGCATTTGAAGGACCATCCTTAAGCTTGCTAAGCTGACTTACACCAGTGCTAATGAGAAACTGTAGATACTGCATTTTGTTCTAACACTTATAGTGAAGCAGCAAGCTACCAAAGCTCAGCAGCAACTTCAAAGCCATGTAAATATTCACACCAGGCTCAGAAAAATAAAGCCAAACTAGGCATCATATCATGGGGCCTTATTACACAAATGTCAAAAACAATAACATTCCCTTCCTTAATCATTGCTTCCATTTTCATCCACTGTGGGAGGGATATCTTAGAGCATGGGGAGTCAACTGTTTTTTGTCAACATCCAAGTTGGTCAATGCTTAGACCCCAGAGAAACATTTCCTACACTGTAATAACAACAATAATCAGTAAATAAAAGATTTTGTGGTCCATTTAAAAAGTGTCTGGCAATCTGGACTTGGCACAGGGTCAGCCTAGCGACTACCCCTGTGTTAAAGAGTAGCAATTCTAACTCAAGAAATCAATGATAGGCATGGCCCAGTAGGCTAGTTAAAACAGCTGAACCTGACCTACAACACATGGTCTTTGTAAGTGCTTGGATGATTCACCTGAGTTGTAAATGCAGTCTGAAAGGAAAGACTCTGAATTCCAAACATGTGAAATACAGCAAATGTTGAACAGTCTCAGAAGGGTAGCCATGTTAGTCTGTATCGCCGCAAAACAAAGCAAGAGGTCCTGCAGCACCTTAAAAAACTAACTATTTTATTTATTAGGAAATGAGCTTTCACCGGTATGTGTCCACGAAATCGTATTACCTAATAAGTAACAAGAAGTCCTGTGGCACCTTACAGACTAACAGATATTTTGGACCATAAGCTGACGAAGCAGGTCTTTGCCCATGAAAGCTTATGCTCCACAACATCTGTTAGTCTATAAGGCGCCACAGGATTTCTTGTTGTTTTTGAAGATACAGACTAACTTGGCTACTTCTCTGATACTTGTTACCTAATTAAAAAAAACTGTTAGTCTATCAGATGCTACAGGACTGCTTTCTTTGTTTAGCAAATGCTGAGTTGAGCAAATCTGTGAGGTCGCTCACCAAAGAAAATATCACATGTGAAGACTGCAATGGAGGATGGGTGCATGACCATGAACCAATTAGTTAAATTGTCAAGCAATAGTTAACGCTGAGGAAATCTTGCAACACTCTTTATATTCTGTCACCACAAACTGGTGCTGGGAAATCCAGGGCACAAAGGGCCTGGAAAGAAGGGAGGGACAGAGGGAGGGAAGGATGGATAGAAATAAAAGAATCCAGGAAGGTTTTATATGACCAATTCAGATTAAGTTGTTTAAAAGCAATTTCTCTCCTGGAATGAATAGTGATGTTCAAATGTGACAACCGCCCTCTTTGACAAGCAGTGGACATACCTCAGAATTAGATTATACTTTTCTGAGGTGAGTATTTTCATGATTTTGTGGGAGGAAGAGAAATTAGGCATTTTTAACTATTTTTTTCTATATAGGTTTTTACACTATGCTCATCACCATGGTACCTGGGAAACAGATTTTTATTAAGTTTTCAGGGGGGGAAAAAAACTACGCAATTATTTTTATAGGATCAATGTCATAACCTCACTATTTACACCATTTGCAAAGAAAACACACCCATCTAATTTTCAATGAGAATCAAAATTCACCGTGTACACACACTGGTATCTGAAATATCTATGATTCTACACTGACAGCCTTTTATTCAAAAAAATGCTTTGACCCACAGATTATTCTCTTCCTCTTTCTGCACTTCTTCGCCCTTCATACCAGCCACCTCAGGCTCCTTTCTTCTACAGCTCTTTGTTGCTGAATGTCAGGGTCATCAGTGTCATCGTCTGACATGATGAGTGTTGCTGACATTACACCAGTGTTGTAAGGATGCAGGCAGAGGGCGGGGGGGAAATATTGCAGCCATTTCAGAAAGAAGGAATCAAGCTGAAATATGGAGTAAAACCTTTCACTTCTCAATTAGAATAAGGTTCTTGTACCACAGAAGCTTTGTGCGGGTTCTAAGCATCTCCATGTTTCCATAGTCATAGAATCAATGCATTTCTGCCTCTCCCCCCTATTTTTTGAGAGATTAAAGCCAAGGACTGGAACAGCAGATAAAGCATGAAGCTATGATTCAGCAGATTCTAATGTTCTGAAGTCCAAAAATCTTGGTGCTATTGAAAGATAGCAGCAGTCCATTACATGTATTGATTTGCAGCACTTTGTCAGCACTAATGATGTTATCTCATTAAAAGAGATAAATGCCCTACTGTTCTACCAAAAGCATCTGCTTCTTATTCCTCAATCTCACACTCCAGCAGGGCTCTCAGCAGCAAGCACACTGCAATCAAATTGAAATCCAATGCAAAACTTGCTTACAGAGTTGCTTACTAGACTTCTTTTTAATTAGGTTTTTCTACTCTTCTTAAATGGCACTTCTGGTTTAGATGCTGGGGGGGGCGTATCACTGAAAAAACAAAATTTTGCTTCTAATCTATTACATCTGAGGGAGCAGCAGCTGAGCACCAGTTAGTGAAGTTATCAAACAAAGAGATGTAATTTACAATTTCTCAACATTACAATTAATCTTTAGGCAAAATAACTATATGGTTGCAACTTTTGTCAGAATAGGTGAAATAAACAAAGTAGTTTGTTACCAACCAGCAATATGTTGTTATATGCAGTTCAATGGCTTTGTTTCAACAGATTTCTAGTTAAATAAAAAGGTAGCAATTTACCATAATGAATGTTTTATACATAAGTCCTTTGTGTACAGGGTCTCTAAAGTACACATTATTAAAATCTATTAAACTCTCTATTTAGCAGTATTACTAATGTGCCTATGGGGAAATTATTACAACAAAACAACAGCGGTATTTAAATTTCAGTTATTTAATATGCTCTCCTAATAACCAATCCAGATACAGTAAACTTTCAGATCCTGCAAATAACTGGCATTTTAACCACATGTAAATTTTAGGTACTTTTTCCATAAGTACAGTATACAGAGAGTAAATACAAATAAATATGGCAAATACGGTATAAGTTTACAGTGTACAATACTACTGTTGTTGGTAAATAAAATACTCTGCATACATTTTTGTTTGTTTTTTTAATAACTAATCTTGTTTTCTTTAGTGTTATGCACTGCTAGGTATTCCTCTCTATTATCCAGAATATTTGACTATCTGGCAACCTCTTGGTCCTGGGGCTGCCAGATATGAAAAAATTTACTCTGTGTTCTTTCAGATACAGACAAACTATTTCTAGAATGGCATCATCCATATTCTTCCCGACTATTGTAATAGTGCTTATGGTCATGTAATCATGTAATTTATCAACAAAGTAAAAATTAGTATTTTACCCTAACATGTCTCTCAGAATTAATGTTAAAGGTTGCCACTGTCTTAGAGACAGACCACTGCTCCCTATATATCTTGAGATAGCCCAGGTCTTTGTTGACATAGATAGATTCAACAATAAGTAGCCATCTGTAGCGATTCCCATCAAAACCAGTCTTGTTTCAGTTATGTCTGGGATGCATTGAGCTCTATAACTAACTATAGATCCCATTACTGCACACAACTCAGTGGAGGAAGAATAGTTAACTTGCACAGAACTCGGACTTTGATTAGGGTCTGACCACATGCGCCCATCAAATACACCCACTCCCTAAGCATCAGAGCCTGAGCTCCAGCCCAAGACCAAACATCTAAACAGCTATTTTTACTGTTGTAGAACAAACCCTGATCTGTAGACCTGAGCTATGAGCCTCAATGTCATAGGCTGTTCTTGCTCTATAGGTGTACCAGTGTGACCAAAAGTAGCTTATTTGTAGAGTACTGAAGGAGTGTGTGATAATGTTTTCAAATTATTTCTTATCAACCCTCGTGCAAATGCGGTAAGTTACAGTTGTTAATACTCTTACAAAATGTGTTAGATTTCAATGCAATTAATTTCAAAATTTAAATTATGTTACAACAAAATGTTACAAACAGCATCAGATCTAGTCCTACAGGAAAAGGTTTTGGTTTTTACTAACTGAAATAACATTTTATTACAAAAAGAGAAGAATGGCGTTTGACTGCATAACTGGGATTGAACTCAGGGTACGTAGGTTGAGGTCTGTCAGGATTTGGTAAATCTTGCCCTCTTGCTATTCCTCAGTTTTTCATTACTACAATGGGGGCTCTGTGTGTGTGGGGGGGGGGGATGTTTACAACTTTCTTACATCACAGACACTAGAGAGTGATGAAGCCTATGAAAGCACCTAATCAGGGAAATAGACAGCTTAACTTCCCGTCAAGCCATCAGCATAATCACAACACGAATTTCAAATTCAATTAAATGACAGTTGTAAAGAACAACAATGATTACACCTAGTAAGCAGGAAAAAAAAAGAGGTATGAAGCTAAATATGCATGGAAGTAATGCATCAGGAAGCCATCCTACCACACAAAATAGCAATGTGGTGCTGCTCTGAACTGTCACTTTGCTAGCTTTTCTCAACAAGAATATGTAGAAGGTAAACAAATAAATATATAAAGCAACTCTGGTAGTACATCACCCAGATCATTGTGCATATACTCATGAAAGAGAGAGACCGTGCCTTAATTTAATCTTGAAAGCGATCTTGTATGTACAGTAGAGCATCTGTGGCAAGGATGAACCAAAACTTGCTCCTGCTTACAGGTTCTAAGAAAAGTTCAAGCCCAAGGGCAGATTTGTGCAGTTATGGATATTTTCACTGAACCCAGAGGTGTTCTGGAATAGTTCAGAGAGATCCTCCAAAAAAGGACTATAAGATAATTCCCTATAAATCAAAGTACAAAACACATATCCTTCCTCCAATTACAAACTATTAGCCAGATAGCATTTTCAATTACACAAATGAAACCCTATTACCTTCCCTGGATTTACATGGGCAACAGAGCAGAATTTATCCTCAGCTGGTTATTTATAAAAGGCCAACATTTCCCTAAATTACAGCAAAGAGAGGTTTAGCTCAGTTAAAACAAGAGAAACATTCCTTTCATCCTTTAGAAACCTTAGCTGTTTCTTGATTAGAGGAAGCGGTAAGAAGACCATACCTAAGAAGTGAAATCTTTTATCTATTTGTTTCTTTCTAGTGTAGAACATTTGTCAAGGAAAATTATGATTCCAAGCCCCTGTTCAGGAAAGGGCAACACCACTTTTGGACACAGTATGTTTAACTGCTTTGTCATGATTTTAATAAGCTTAACAACCCATCACACAACAAAAGTTCATCCAGCATCTAGAACTAATACCAAGGATACCTCATGTGGCAGTGGAAGAAGGCGTAAAGTGGCAAATGCGAATCTTGTCACTATCATGACAGAGAAAAAAACTGGAGATGGAAAGATAGTTTGAGGCTAACTGAAATACTAGCACACTTACCACCAGGTAGAATTACAGTATAAAAATCCCCAACTCTTGTGCCGTTCTACTGTATTAAAAAAAGGCATTATGATGTGCCCCTCTAAAATATCCCTCTGCTCTTACACAAGTGTCTTGGCATTTGTGATCACATATGACAGATATATGAGCATTAAGCTGTAACCTGACAAGTGGTATTAACATTTACCTGGCGTGAAAGCTGTGATGTAGCTTTATCCTTATACTTTTGCACAGGCAGAGTAAGCAGCTACTTCTGCCAAGCCGTCATTCTATCCATCTTGCAATCTATAGTTCTGAAATTCACAAGTGTCCTTAACTGCAGTGGGTCTCTAGATCTACCAAAAATACGATTCTCTATTTCTTTTAGCAGAATCAGTGCTTCTAAGCTGGGAACAAGGGACTTTTCCTATATTGCAGCCATGCCAGTTACACCTCCAAACATTTCCTGATAAGGCATCTTCGTAGCTATGTTTAGCTAACTAATTTTCATTCTCTGCTAATATTCAGGTTAAATACAAAATGTTCCCAAAGAAGTTTTAATTCACTGACACCCCCTTACTTCTAGGACACCCAACTTGCTAAGCATTTGAGCACTTACTCCTTTGCTCACAATTAACTTCAGCGCCTAAAGTTATAGGAGATAATAGACCTAATAGGAAGAAAGCTCTGAGATAGGTCTGAGATCAATTTGTGAGAAGGGGAGAAATTAACTATATTAATCAAATAAGTTAGCCAATACGAAACAACAGAAGACCTGGCAGCTGCGGAAGACATCTTTAGGTATAGACTGAAATCAACATCTTAGCCTTTCACGTTCAAACACATTTGAGAAAGTAATGAATGTGCCATGCTCACCCCATGCATGCAGTACTTGACCAGAACACTTCCTTCAAAGGGCTATGGTTACACTACAGCTACTGGTTGATAGAAGTCACTTTTGGGAGAGTTTTCCCCAGCAAAAGCTCTGTCAACAGATCGCATATACATACAAAATCCAATTGGGAGAGACTGCTCCGCACTGTTGACAGAGCAGCTGGGCTGCCCTCTCGACAAAACAGGCAGTCAGAAGCAAACAGGGCTGCCCATTATTGTGGATGCCCCGTCTGTTGAGAGAGGACCCCTGGGGGGTGCTTACACCGCTGATCTGCCAACAGAAATCTGTCGACAGCAGCGTTATGCCCCAAAGTTTTGACACACTGTCAACAAAACCCATTTTGTGTATAAAAGCTCCACAAGTTTTGTGGACAAAAACTCTTTAGTGTAACCATAGCCATGGATGGCCTTTGTATACTTAGAGCTCTAAAATCACATAATGCCACAAAACGTGTCTGAACTGTACACCTAATATTTCACATGGCCGCATAAGTGAGATAACTGGGACAAGCCAATGTCTGAAAGCTATCTGGAATAGGACATCCATCTAGATATTGTAAATGTTGGAACGACAAAGTAAGGATCAGTGACACCAGTCAGAGATTCCAAAGACAGAAGGGACCACTGGCGATAACCTAATCTGATCTTGTGTACAACACAGGCCTCACCTCCCCAACGCCAACAATTCCTGTAACATATCTTCTAGAAAAGCCATCCAATCTCAAATTTAAACATTGCCAGATTGTGTCATACTATTACTTGTTATATTGCAGAGCCTATTATCAAAATATTTGTTCCCCATGTAAATATTTACGCCTTCACCTTCGCTTTGTTAAGCAAAATAGATCAATTTCCTTGAGTATCACTACATGGCATGTTTTCTATTACCTTGACCAACTGTAGTATCTTAATTTTAATCAAGTTCAAATTGAAAGCTACAATAACATATTCCAAAATATTCTCAACATCTGATTTTGTTGAAACAAGCATGCACAAAATCCAGCTGCTTATTTGCCTTCTATATGACATTTCCTTTTACCTACCATGGAACCATTGGAGCTGTGTGCTATTCTTAATGAAACCACACCTTTAGATAAGGATCTTCAATATTTGCATAAGCAAGTAAGTCCTTCATTTATGATGTGATCACAACAATCAATAGCCAATAAATACGGAACTGAGTACCAGTTTAAATGGCAATACAATGCCTTTTGAACCTGGACTTCGCATTGATAAGGAGGAGCAAAAATTATTTACTGGGTCTTTCAAAATGCAAATGGAAAAAGCAGATACTGACAATATACTGATCTCCCCTCAAAAGCACGAAATTCTTAAGATTCAAAGCAATTATTCTGCTCTTTAGTTGTGGCATCAGAACACTAGATAAATTTAAAAATCTTTAAAGGCAAATAAACCAATTGTACACACTTCTGAAATAAAAAGGAGGTATTCTCAGCTCCAAAATGAACAAAGGATTATATATTTTAAAAGATCTGTGTAGTCTTAATTTCTTTTTTAATGTTGATGTTTTATTTATGTTTAACCTTTATGTTTTATAGTTATTTTGAAGTTAGCTCTACTTTTGTTCAGAACTGCTAGGAATACGTTTAATACACAGAACAAATCCATCAATTCACCATTTCTTTCAGCACTGTCCGTGAATGAGGTAAATAATGTTGGTCCCAAGATATGGGAAGTAATATCTTTTATGGGACCTGTTTGTTTCTCTCATCAGCAGAAGTGGGTCCAAAATAAGTTGTTATCAAGTCTCTGAAAGAAGGCAGAAGTTAGATTTCAGTTTTGACTTTTTATGGGGAGATAAATGTTCCACTGTGTAAAGGTGAAAATGTTTTAAAACTGGCTGCAGTATACAGCCTGCTAAAATTCAGCTGCAGAGTATCAGCCACTGAAATTCAAAAAGCTGTTTGTGTACCAAAATTTGAGTTTGAGAAAGATCATGTCATAAGGCCTCTAAAAGCAACTGGACAGGCAATATTTTGTTATCTGGGTTCAAGCAAGAAAAAGTCTCTCTCTGGACTATTCTAATGGTGATGATTCAGTGATTGGACATAAAAATTAAAACAAAAATTTTAATATAAATTAAATTTATTTCAATGCCAGAGACAGAGGAAGGAGCCACGACGTGAGGGAAACAGCACACTGTTCCATTAAACAGAAAGATAGAAAAGAAGCAAGCAGCCAGTGACGGTGGTAAAAACAGGCCTTTGTAATGTAATAGCTGAAGAAAGGGCTCTTGTGTGAGAGTTAACTTCATTGGGGCGGGGGGGGGGGTAAGCCAAGCCAAAAGCCAAATGATAATTTTAGTAGTTGGTACCATCAGAGACAAACCACAAGCAAGAAACTAATGGACTGTTCAGACAAAAGATCAGAAAGTTTGAAGAACCTGATCCATTAATAAGACATAGACTGAAAAATCTGCCAGAGTACCAGTATTAGGAGATGCCCGATGACCATCAGAAAACTCACACACGCATTACTTTGGAGAGCCTTTACCAAGTCTTACATAGGAACTCAGAAAAAGACATTTCTGTATGTGCTGTGTTGTTCATTTTGGCTCAATGCCTGATTATACCGATAAAGTTTAATGTCCAAAAGGGCTTATATTTCTATGTTCTGCGGAAAGGATGGGGAAGAAATTTAAATTTGTTTGGTTAACAGCTGAATGGGGCTCTTCTAACAAAAGTTTGCTTCTGATCATCTGAGCTTGCCGATTTCCAGATGATAAGCTGGCCCCAGAGTTTTACTTGGATCTGAGAAAACTGTGCTTGTCAGGGATTTATTTCAGAGTGGATTCCAAACTACTTCAAGAGGTTAGCAGGACAGCTAACCAGAAGGCTCTCTATATATATAAGGGTGTCTAGGGGAAAGACATACCAGCTTCTCTGGTTGCAACCAAACTCTCTTGAACCACAAACAAAAATTAGACCTGTTTTACTGTCATTTTAAAAGAATCTTGCATTTTGATCCCATGCCACCTTAGACCTCTGGACAGGAGGGAGTTGCATGTATTTAATCACTAAGAATATTACTAGACAATTTAAATTAAAACCTCTACTCAGCATGAATCCCCAATATCTACTTCCGAGCTGCCCTGAAGATAATATACCTGAAGAAAATGAGACATGGCACACTTCCAGCTACCTCTTACTTCTTCCCTCTGCTTTTCTGTCTGGGGAAAATTGTGCTTGTTAAGAGTATAAATGAGCATTTGCAAAATGGAATCATTGCCAAACCCACTTTGGAAATCAACTACCAGCTTCTGATGTCCCCAAGAGAAATTTATAAAAGTTAGTTCATATCTCTGCTAGAGGGAATTGAGTATCTGGGCTTTTCCAGAATGACTCCACAAATGATGAGCTTCAAGTAAATTAGCCAGATCACCTGACTCAAAAGAGAAGTCTCTGGCATCTGCAACTCTGGCACCAGAAAAGATCTCATAGATCTTTGGGAAGAACTGAAGATCTCTCAACCCGAAGCACAGAAACAAGAAAGTCTCGTAAAAGTGAATATAATAGCCTCTTCTGAAGCCTCACTAAAAATAAATGCAATAGACTTAGTGCATCTAGGAAATGTGAGCTCCAGAAATCCTTTTCAGGATTGCAATCCATTTTGAAGAAATATAGACAGGACTGGATCAAGGCTTGAATCTAAAATCCATGGCCTTACTAACCAAGTTAACCACACCAGGGTGCAGATTTGCATGAATCTTGTGCTCCATCTTTTCATCTGGCTGATAGCCATGAAGATCTCTTATTAGCCAGTTATACGTTCTTCAGACCCTGTTGCAGTACAGGAGTGTGCCTCACGTATGCCTACAGAGTTCCAGCAATTAATTCTTGGCCTTGGAATCCTACGTTCTTCAACTACTTTTGTGACAAAAGGAGTGAACTGCCAGATCACCAGAGACAGAGGCAAGAAAACAATTTAAAGCCATCATGCAAAAGCAAAAATAAGGAAAGGAAGTGATATATTACTGTGACTGGCAGTCACCAGGCTGCTGATGTCACAGGCAAGAAGTAAATGCTGCTTACCGCATGGGTGGCAGAAATACAGAGCAGCCACTCTATCGTGGCATTTTTTAAAATCTGAAATATACCTGTCAAAGAAATACCTTTAAATTCTGTTAGTAACCCAACATCGAGAAGAAAAAAGGTTGCTCATGACAGCAATGAAGAAAAATTACTTAAAAATACATCTACCTTAAGCATGTTGCACAGACTTCCCATAAAACATGGAAGCACTTCAGTATTTTCTTTCCAGAGTCCACTATTTCAGGAGGAGAAACTGCTACTATAAATACAAGTATGGAAGGAACCAGGGTCAAAAATATTGCTGGTCTAAATCAAGAGCACAGAACAAGACAAAGGGTCTTGAAGAGTGGATGTAAGCTGAAAGTTAGGTTGCTCTTCGGCACACCTCACAGGGAAATTTTAGGAAGGAAGGTAGGCAGGGAAAGAAAAAAGGACAGTAGATCAAAAGAAAAAAAAACAACTGTTTCCAACACCAAAGGAATGAACAATTCTTGAGACATGCCTAAGCTGGCCGACAGTCCAAAGCAAAGGAGCAAATAAGCAAGAGGAGAGCGGTTCTGCATTGTCAATACAGATAAATAACTAGCTATTTATGTTTGTTTTTTAAACTGGGTTACTTTTTCAGGGGACAGGAAAAAAATCTATTGAGGGTTTTTTTTTCCTTCAGCTCATATGAAGGATTTACATTGTTAACATCCCTTGCTAGGAGTCATGCTGATATTTCCAAGCTGCTCTTAAAGGAGGTAGATGCCAAAATCTTATTGAATTTCAACTGGATGTAGCACACTGGTGTCTTGCTTCATGACTAGGAATCCAATATGCAATACAAATAATTTCACAACAAAAGTGAAATCTGAGGGGAAGGGGCTTATTATCGCTATTTTATAATTGGGTAAAGAGGCCTCTTAGAGAAGACAGAATATTTCCTGCACATCAACAAACTCTTGCATCAGAGTTGAGACTAGGAGTCAAGAACCAAGGCTCCCTTCCTTGCCGCCTCCCTACTCTAAACATTCTACATTGAATCTGAAATACACACATAAAAAAAACAAACAAACTTTAAATTCTGTTAATACTCAACATCTAGAAGAGAAAAAGGTTGTTCATAACCAGCACCTTCTCCCACATACTCGAAACACTGCAGTAGTTTAGGATGAGCATAAAGAGAGAAAGAAAAGGAAAAAAAAAATGAATGAAATAGCTCTGACACACCAAGCAAGAAGAGAAGCACAAATGAGAAATTGAAGCCAAATATTCATTCCAACATGAAAGCACCTTAGTTAGAGCTTAGCTTTTTCTGCAGAAAAGGTAACTCTGCATCAAAAAAGGGATAGGAGGAGCTAAAGAGGCAAACTTCACAATCCCAGGGTAAATCTCTTAACTAGCATTAAGAGTTTAAGACTCAGTTTTTAATTGTTTTACACTGAACTTATTTTATTGACTATACAGCCGAGTAATTCCCAATTCCAGTTTCTGCTCTCCTTTGACATTTAAATTATCTTACCACAAATACCATTCCTGCGGTATTCTAATATTGAGAAAACCTGGGGCAATAGCAAAGTTACTACACTGGGATTTTTTAGAAAATGCAAGATAAACACAGACTACCTTCAGAAGATTATTTAAAACCTTACACATGTAAGTTTGTTCATGATAAATATATATCAACCAACTTAATTTCATAAGGGGGGGAGGCACAGCCTGATCGGCTGCTGGGTCTCATGCTAACTTAATGTTCCGTTACTTATCACTAAGATATAAAATGCCATAAATATGACATACTCCCAAATTCTCCTTAAAGGAGATAGCACTAGAAAGCATTTTGGTTGCTCTGGGTAACAAACCAACTCGACTGAATAAGCATAGTCTATTGTCTGATGTAATGAGTACCATGCCGTAACTGATCTCAAAATGAAAAATGCTTTGCTATAGCGAAGAGTGCTATAGTACAGCACACTTACAAACAATGGTGCACATCCCCCGCCCTCCAGGGTCCTACTAAATAACCTCTGGAAAGAATTAACCATGAGTAATATTCTAATTTGCCCTGTTCTCCATCCCTGGCAACCCCAGTCACACTGGCACCAAGACAAAGCAAACTCCTATTGCATTCCAGAGCCAACTCATTTTCTATAAACCTTCCAGGTATTAGTTTATTGCTACTGTAATCCTGTGCTGTCAGTGTGCCCCGCGTTTTGCGTGTGTAAGAAAGGAAGGTTTTAAGATTTTCTTAATGAATTATCTGGTTTCAAGTGAGTCTGTACACGGACACCTCCCTGTACTGCAAACTAGACATTACCTTATACAAGAATGAATTTGCTGCATTCCTCTGTCTAGCTGCCTCAGAGCCGATTTCCTACACTCCCCATCAGAATCAAACGGCAGTGCTCTCTCCCACCCCTTTCTCCTCCTCTCGCCCTCTACCTCTCCACGACGGCTGATTTTTTTTTTTTTTTTACACTGCCTCACTGTGTTTTTGTGTAAATGATCTCACATGACTCAACAAATCCATCTGCCTGGAGCAGGCCAAGTTTGGAGCCTTCCCAGGAGGGAGGAGAAGAATTGCTTTGTGGAAAGGACCTGGAGCTTTGCCCTCTCTCTGGATCAAATTACCCGCCTGTCAGGCCTGACGGATTTGGCTAAAAATAAAAGGAAGCAGGCCATGAAAAGCAGATGAATGAGTTCAGCAGTTCCTTAGATAACACAAGCTTGGTGTTGCCCAAAACTCCCACAACAGAAACTTCAAATGCTGGGCATGTAAGTGCAATGCTGCAAACCAAGCAAATTTGGTTGTTTAAAAAAAAAAGAATTGTTGAAAACAAATAGATTAAAAGAGAGTGCGAGAGAACAAGGAAGCTGACTGAAGTAGGTTCCTAGCTTGTAAAATGCAAGAGATACTGCATTTCCACTGCAGAGAGAGGGAAGAGAGACATTTTAAAGCTACATATGATGTCAACTTCAGTCTATGCCAGCAAATAGCTAAAAGTCATTTGTGTAAATGTATGCCCAGAGCCCACAGTGGGTATTAAGCACTTAGCTTGGCAATGTAATGACACACTGTAACAATCTGTAATGTGAAGCAGTCAGCAAAGCCCTGGCTCTGAAAGCTATTTCTCCTAACCATTAACCATATGTTTGGCTCCTCTGCTATCCGACCGGGTGTTCCAGCTTACCATCTGGTTCCTATCCACACAAGCAACTGTAAAGCATAGAGTATTTCCCTATGGAACTGCATGTTTCTTTCTGTCTCTCTCTGCTTCCTCCCAGCAAGCGCTCCTTCTCATTCACCACTTTCAAAGCAAACTTCACCTCAGCTAGTGCCACAAAGGCCTTTACTATAATTACATAGGAATGTACCGCTATACAGTAAACAAGTCAAGGAGGGGCATTACAGTTGTACACGATGATGGCTCACGTGTGTACACACACACACACACACACACACACACACACAGAGGCAATGGCAACACTTGATACAGTAGACTAAAAATAGAAATATTCTTCAGAGATCTAGGAGTAGTTTGGGTGACCTTCACACCCGCTCCACTTTCTGGGAACTGTGCTTGAATTCTCCCCTAGAGTTCTCAACGCTCTGCATTCAATCCGGATTACATCACCCTTCATTACTACACAGCGGTAAATTTTTAGTAACGAATTCAGCAGCAAAAAATATGGCAAATATATGCCTTGCCCCTGAAGACACTTCATAAACCCACCTCCCGAATTTTTCAGAACACAAAGGAACTTTCAGAAAAATGAAGGACAGAGGAAAGATTCTGGGGAAAAAGAGATGGAAAACCCTCCCCTCTAGTGAGGATTAAAATGATAAAAAAGCCGTCTATTGTATTTCATCACATTTTTAAGACGACATGTGCCATATGTCTGTGTTATGATCTTGTGAATTTAAATTAGCATTTACATTTTAAAGC
The DNA here is from genome assembly GCF_033958435.1 of Carettochelys insculpta. Lineage (NCBI taxonomy): Eukaryota > Metazoa > Chordata > Testudines > Carettochelyidae > Carettochelys > Carettochelys insculpta. The sequence goes on along the minus strand of NC_134139.1, from coordinate 139,822,063 downwards.
ATTTTATCCTGTTCTTTGCTTCTAAAAGAGACTTATGGGAGATGAGCAATACGTTTTTTCCCCAACGTTGCTCGTTTGTGACCCAATGTAAAATATTCTCTGATGCAAGCAGTAGCAAATTTAACCAGTGCCACCCTTGCTTCTTTAAATGAAAGCTTACGCAGTGCAGTGAATCACATGTACAATGTTTATTCAAATTACCAGGAAAAAAATGGGGGGGGAACCACTACCCTTGCAAATGTGCATGCGTAGGGAGGATGAGCATACCACGCATTCCTCTTGCTAGGTCTGCAAACTTATTTTTTTAACATAATGAACTTTTCTAACAATACAGACAGAGCGTCCCTACTGTTAGAATAAGCAGTTTCTTATTAAAGAAGGGCAATAGCTCTCAGGAATCTCAAGATTGTAAAACAGTTCACACCAGCTCTGATGTTTTCAAATGTCAGTGCTTTGTCATGAATCTGGAAGTGCCAAGCTGTGACTGCTGTCTCCCACCTCGCCACCTAAGACAGAATGGATAGACTCTAACCGAGAAGAAATGCATAGGAGTTACTAGTTCAGAACAGCTTGACTTAAGCTGCCTCCTCTGCACAAAGGTTTACTGCTAAGCATTACTCATCATCTTCAGCTTGAGCTAAATGTCTACAGTGAACAAGGACACTTTTGGAAAAATTGTATCTCTGAAATTAAGAGAATAAAGTGCAAAAGGCCTACTGCAGGCTCTAACCCCTCAATGAGATAATACTCGTGAGGACATGCCAGCAACTTCACTGCAGCTGTCTGCAAGCATCAGTATTTGCCCATGAAGAACCAATTGTGGGATTGAGGTCCTAGTTACGAGTGCCACAATTAACATTGCAAACTTCTACTTTGGGAATATAATATCCCCTGTCATTTAAAAATGTGCAGGTGAAAGCACAAGATGTGCCCATTATTAGCTTAAATATTTCAGCCTGTCTACACACTGGCAATACACATTGTGGGGATGTGTTTTCTAAAGCATGCAGTGATGCACATTAATGGGTCCCTGCAGACCCTGCTGCTCTGCACTAAATATTCTACAGTGCACTGAAATGTAGGGTTGTGCACTACTGGGGAACATTAAGTGCACTCCAGCAGGGCCTACGTGAACAAATTAACATTCAACACATGGTATATTTTAGAAATCAGACCCCCATTCAGTGCACTAGAAGATTCACCTGGTGTTCCTCAAGCCTCCTTAACTCAGATAAGTTTTGTTTTTCTTCATTGAAATCACTGCTCTGGGATGGGGCTGGGACTGAGGGGGTCTGTATGCAGGCTGCTCTGGGGAAAGAGAGGACTGCCCCAGCCCTCTCACCGCAGCAGCTCGGAGCCAGGTGAGATGTGTCTGTCCAGGGCTGCTGCAGAAGCAACAGGCACAGCTGGGGGAGCAGTGAATGTCCCTCAACTAGGGAACAGACGGACACACAAAACAGACAAACTCTCTAAAATACATCGTATAATACTATAGTATACTATTCTCCAACTCTACCCCTGGCTGGTCCAATGGGGTTATAGCTGCCCAGGTCTACATCTTTGGATCCTTGCTGCTCCCCAGTGGTCATGCTGGAGTAGAACCGTCCCTCCTACCAGACCCCTCCCTTTCCACTTTATGGGAATTCAATTCCAAGCACATCCCATTGCCATGGCACAACTAAACCCTCACTTTACTTCAGGTATGATAAGAGGAATTCATAGCTCTAGCTCTTACCATTTAGGAGGAATTCTTGCAGGGAAAAAAAAAAGACTCTGAGATGGACAGACGCATGAACAGACAGACACACACGACACTTCTCAAACAGATAGATTATTGCTCTTTGTACAAAAGCCCTTCATCTTACAAAAGAGGATCTAAATTCTATGTTCAATGATGTATCCCAACCCATGTAGCAAATACTCTTCTGGCATATTTAAATATTCTTAGCCCCCAACACTCTTACAACATTCAGGAAAAATAAGGGTCCAGGGAAGATATTTGTGCATCTGAGCTGAACCAGAACACATAGGAATAATAACAGGAGTTATGAGATGAATAAGGTCAAATAATAGAGGAATGGAAAAGACTAGTTCCTTGCTTGACCACCAATAGTGGTGCACAGAAAGATGTAATGGTAGTACACTACAATGTCTAAGAATTTTGAAGCCAGAACAACACACTGTGTTCCTCTAGATTGATGGCTGGTATAACATAGTACTTCTCTGAATTATTTTTTTTTCCTCAAGTGCAACAGCTGTGGCCTAACTAGAGCATATATTTTAGAAAAAAACCCTGATCTTGATTTAAGAATTCCCAGCGATGCAGAACTCATCACCAGTAAGCTGTTCCAATGCTGCACCTTATTTCTAGTCTGCATCTATCTTGATTAAATTCCCAACCATTGTATCTTGTTATTCCACATCACATTAACGTACTGCTCAACCTTTGACAATAGACCACCCTGTCACCTTTCGTCAACTCAAATATTTAAATGTGAGTTAAAAGTAACACCAGCTACTACTGGAATCCACCAAACTGCCTTCTCAATACTGGCGGTTTTGCAACCACATTTTGTTATTAAAAAAAAAAAAATGCTTTTTTATTCCCGGGCCCACCCCACAGATTTCTTTTCTCAAGAGACAACACATCAGTTACAAAGATTACAAATTCTTAGCTAGGCACATAGATTAAACATAAAACTCAATTGGACATGTTTTTATCATCACCTGGGAATTACAGTGTTGTGAAGGTCTCAGACATATCCCTGGAATACAAACCTCTTTGGTAATAGGTGAATGTAACTGATCAATAAAAAGCACTGACAGAATCTCCATCAAATTAAACTGAGTCTCCTTGCCAACAAGCATCACCTCAATCTTCCTTAACTACGTTGTTCGCTACAGAAGATGATTCTCAACTACATCTCTATCTCGACTGAGCAAGGAAACGGCATTAAAAAGGTGAGTGAGCTGACTGTCATGAGCATGCTGATGTCACTGCAACCTAAAATTCCTCTTTGCTTTGTAGAGATGAGGTGAAGCAGTGACAGCATATTACTAAGGCCCCCGAAGCTGGATGAAGAGTTGCTGAACACCACTGTATGAGGTTTACGCAGAATGAAGGTATTGAACTACTTTACTCTGCCAGATACCACAGATATGTCAGCAACCACTGGTGGGCAATATATTAAAAAGCCACTGACATATTTATGCACCAATATGGGCACAGGTTTGCAGGACACAACAACGTTACTACAGTTTTCACTCTACATTCCCACAGTTAAAAATCCCTTCCTAAAACAGGCTCAAACAAACACTTTCCTGCTGGCTTTTATAAATGATGTTCCTGATTTCTCTGCCGCCTGACAATACTATCTGAATATAAAGTATTGCACGATTCTTGTATGTAAAATAGTTTTAAAAAACTGTATTAGAAATAACATTCTGATTCCAATTCCTCAGGAGTTTGCAAGTACATTTGAGTTTATGGGGTATTTTTTTGCAATGCTATAAAATATCAAAATGTTTAGCTCATCGTCAAGTTAAAAATACCAATCTAGGAGACACAAATAAATGCTTAATAAATGGAGGGATCTGTTTTAAAACCCTGACGTTATTTGTGAAGAATAACATTGGCTAAGTCTCCAAACTTGAGCTAAATAGTTTACATCTACCCAGACAGTGGATTCAAATCCTGTAAACCTGCACTATTTGAAGTTTGTTATATGTCCAACGGTTGACTACATTTCCTTATGTGTGTCTCACAACGCTAGAGATCAACATTTGGTCAAAAAATGTCTGCAGAACCTTTCTTCCTGGAAAGAGTGAAATGTTATTGTGTACAAAATAAAAGTGTATGTTGTTAATATGAATCTGTTTTTACACACATCCAAACTCTGTTCCTCAAAATGAACAACACCCACTCTCGAAATCCTGTACCAGCCAGATTAACAAATGTGCACATGCTTGTACACTTGCAGAAACAATAGTCTCTTTCAGTTCATACAATTGTCTGAAGAAATAGGCTAAAACGTCATGGGAAAAATTAGAAAATATCTACGGAAAACAGCTCACAAGTAGAAGGGTGGAAGTATTCAATTCAACCAAGAAGAAAAGAAACTAATAGCCTTGTTGCAAGCTCTTCTGTTCACAATAAAGAGGCTTTTTAGCTGACTGTTCGAAAAGGAAAAGAGGTTGATGTTGCATTAGGAAATAACATGCTCAGGAGAGAGATGGAATGACTCCTTAAAGCAGAATGCTTGGGGCAGCTTCACCTCTCAGAGCTGCAGTTCTCTAGTCTGATATTTTTCCGTCTTTACATGCCCCGATCTCTGACTGATGTCAATTACTCTTGCTCAGAAAGAAAGCGCAATACAGTAAACCCCTGAGATAACGCACCTTGGGTTAACACGACTGCTGCCACTGACAAGAGCGGGGAAACCACTCTTGTCAGTGGCATCATCCCAGTCGCTGCCCGGAGAGATTTCCCTGCTCCTATCAGTGGCAAAAGTGGCACCTGTCAGTAGTGGCAGCTGAAAGTCAGGCTCTCAGCTGCCACCACTGACAGGAGTGGGGAAAACAAATGAGGGCACCAGCCCTGTCCAGTTACCCAGCTCTGTAAGCGGAGGGGAGCAGTGCCTGGTCCTCAGCTCCTCTCCAGACCCTGGAGCCAGGAAACTGACCAGGGCTGGTGCCCTCATCACTTTCCTGAGTCCCCCGTGAGTTGCACAGGAAATTTGACTTATGCATTAATAGCTAGACCAAGTAGTAGCTTCATTTTATGGCAGGTAGATATGCTGAAATCTGTACTCCGTTCTAAGCTGTTTGCAAATGTAGCAAAAAGATTGCATGAACAGCAAGATTGAGAAGTAACTTCAAATATAAGCCAGAAGCCAGAGTAAGTAGAGGGTCTAGTGTACTAGAGTTGAGATCCACTGAAGATACAGTGTGGCATGTTGTCACTAAACCTTACATTTTAACCTTGAGTTTCTCAACTACTCTCCACCCACAGCGCCAAAACCTACTATAGGTTTCTGCCATAAACCCTCCCCCCCCCAATCCTTTGTGGCGGAAATCTTTTATTTTGCATGTTTTGGATTTCCTTTAGACTCTCAAAAAAAAATCTAATAAAATGCTGCTGGCCTCTCATGGTTCTACCTAGTAGGTTCCAGAGAAAGGATGTTGCAGGATTGGTGTGGATGCTTAACATCATTCACTTCCCTCTCCATACAATCCTGCCCACACACTACTACTGGGGCGGGCGGGGGGAGGGACGGGATATACATCTTACAGTTGTAAAGCCAGTTAAGGGCTGTGTGCAACCTTATGGTCCCTGCATCTGAGAGCACACTCTCCTCAAGCAGCACCTTGCCATGCAACTCAATGTCCTGTGCCAGGTAAGAAGCTGCAAGAAGGCAGGTTCTCAGAAAAAGCAAGAGACAGGAATGATCTTTCTGACTTCTACCCCTCAAGATCCTAAATACCAAGTTGGATGCTTTTTATTTGCTGGGGAGGGAGGGCAGGGTGGGAAAAGTCACGGCACGTTATAATAAAAAACACATATGCCAAACTATAAGATATAACATACCCAAATGGGATAGAGCACCTGAAATGTGTTTTTTCTCCCTCTGAAGCATACAGTGCTGACCACCATCAGAAAACTGGACACTGAACTAATGGACCATTGATCTAACCCAGCATGGGCACTCCTATGTCATTAGATAGTAACATCTTTCAATGCAATGAATCATTCCATGTCGATAATTCAAAAAGGTTTATCTCCTTTGGGAAACAAATATACTTCCTCATCAAAAGTGGCTTTACCAGGCATGCCTATGCCTATACTGGTTTTTTTGCCCCTCTTTTTTTTTTCCTGTTAATGGTAGCTTCTAGTAAGAAAAATTTTTGAAATGCTTGTTGTTCAAATATACAACCATCTTAACAGTGATAATTGTTGCTCAAACTATAGTTTTAGCTTCTAATAGCCCCTGGGTTGTTTTTTTTTAACTCTTAAAATGCACTTCCCTGGACCCGCTCATTTTCTAAGATTTCAGGTAGCAATTCATCAAGATCCATCAGTGTAGTACTTAGTTTCAGTAGGGAAGGTCTGATGAAGTGGGTCCTGCCTATGAAAGTTCATTACCTAATAAATACATTTGTTAATCTTTAAGGTGCTACAGGTCTGCTTGTTTTTGTGAAGCTACAGACTAACATGGCTACTCCGATACGTTTTAAAAGAAATATTATTACACTGTCTTTCTTGACGGGATTAAAGAGATACTCTCCATCCATTAATTGTTGTTTTTCCTTCCATAACTGTCCTGTAATGAAGCAAGGGAATGGTTTTTCTTTCTGCTGACTCAGCTACTTCCTTATTGAGTGAAACATTCACCAACTCCAATAGTAACCTTTCCTTCACCATTTGTGTCTGACTCAAAGAAGCAGCAGCTTCAAATCGACTGTCAGAATTCCATATGCTCAGTTACAACCATCTTCAGGAAAAGTTGTTTGATACCAGAAAACTTTAGAGAGTCAATAGAAATGGAAAAAGTCAAAAATGGTTATGAGAGAGAAACTGAGCAGCAGAGATCTCACTCTTGTCAACTGTCCTCATTATCACTACACCACTCTAACAGAATACATCACAGCAAGGAGCACTTTCGGTTTTCCACTACTTCCAGATCTGCCTGGTCTCCTCTGTGGGGACAGTGCATCAATTTAAATGTTTATTTTGGGGTCTTAATGATCTTTTCTCGCTTGTACATTGGTCATTCTGATGGCATGAATCACACCATAAGGGGAATGGAAGGTCAGTCAGGACTTCAAGTCTTCCCAACATTGCAGCACAGTCCTCAAAAGAAAGACTACTGGAAGAAGGGACACAGCAAATTCCGTAAGTCAGTTGCTGAACCTATTCCTGATTAGTTGTGAGCTTAATGGAAATGGAATCCTAAAATCCAAGTCACTGTTTTAAACTACAGTAGGTCCCTAATGTACACAGGGGTTGCGTCTTGCAACTCCCATGTAAGTCAAATTTCTGTGCAACTGGGGGGAGGCAGGAAACTGACAAGGGCACCAACCCTGGCCAATTTCATGGCTCCAGTGAGTGGAGGGGAGCCAGGGACCAAGGTTACAGCCTGACTCCAAGCTCCCCTCCACTTGCTGAGACAGGAAACTGACATGGGCTGCTGCCCTCATCGGTTTCCCTGCTCCTGTCAGTGGCAGCAGCTGAGCGCCTGACTCTTGGCTGCTGCCCCGACAGCATCAGCTGCTGCCCCGACAGGAGCAGGGAAACTTCTCCTGCCGGGACAGCAGCCCAGTGCCACCCCTGACAGGAGCAGTTTGCCTGTTCCTATCAGGTGTGGCAGTTGTGTTAACCGAGTTGCACATATCTCAGGAGTTTTCTGTATAGGAAACACACTACCACAGAGAATGGATTCCCAATTGCCAGTGGCTGTCTCATAGATGTATAACTTCTAACATGACAGCAAACAGCAATTCTGAGAGACAGATTTTTATTTTCCATTGGAAGAGCAGAAGCCTCTCATACTTGTGCTGGACAGGCCTTTCCAGTGCAGAAGACTAATGCTTTTGGCAGAATGCACACGCTGAACCCTGTTTTCTAGTCAATCATGCAAATAAGCCAAGTTTCCACAGAGGGTGATAACTTATTAGATCAATGAGCATACCCTCTTTTTGAAATATCATCATAACTCGTCTAATTCCATACTTGCTAGAAAGTCTCTCTGTTATACAAAGAAATAGTTATGTTAAAATGTGAAGTTATGTTTAACATTAATCTGGGGAATTTTACAACAGAACATACCAGTTTAAAAAGGATTCTACAGTTTTAATGAATTCCTAGAACGCTTAGACAGAAATTTCAGGAAAAACAGTGTTGGCTAGACATATTTTAATATTCGTTACCATAGAAACAAGACAGATTTAGGTTTTTGGAGTTATCCATTTCTATACAACATTAAACCTCTTACAGTCTCCGGATACGTATATTATCGCAAGAACACTGTCTAACTCGATGAACACTAAAATACCTTAAATGTTCATCAAAGTAGGATTTGAATTTTTTTCTAAGTCTGTTGAAGAAACCCCTATACTAAAAGGCCACTTGTAAAATGTTAGTATTTCCAATATACCAAAATGGCACTTTTGGTTAAATAGAGAAGATAAGGGAGATTTGTGATTAAGATACAACTTTTCTACAACAAAGAAACATAAACAAAAGGTAAAGCAACTGCAAGCTGACAGGATAAAGATGCAATAATAATGACAAACTGTTGTCAAAACAGCTCTGATTATTTTGTCAATTAAAAGTGCATCTTTATTTTTAGATTTCTTTTGAAGAAAGCTTATTTTCAAGAAAAATTTTATAAGCCATAGCAATGAAATAAGCTAAGTGTAGCATTTATGGAGGGTGAGATAATAGCTTGACTTCTCACTCCCTTTTCTTTAATATTTCATGCAGGCTTTCGAGAAACAGATGCGTTGTACTTTCAGCCTTCAAACAAGAGAAGCAACAAAAGCTTTTGTAAATTTGCAGTGGTAATCAACATGCAAAAGCTCAGCAATTCAAACTAAGAGGAAATATATTTATTCCACTGCCATCCTTAATGATCAAGATGAAAAGAAAGCTTGTTCAGTCTACTGGGAAGGTGATGTAGATTGGCAGCTCAGCATGCCATCATGCAAGAGAGAGTGTCCTGGACCCAGTTTATATTTAAATATTAGGGTGAGGAAGGTGAATCCAGTCAGTAGTGGGGGAAAAAAAAAACTCCCCTTAGCGCCACAGCTATACCAACCTAACCCCAGGACCCATACAGACCTACATTGTTATGTTCCTACACTGACAAGTGACTCCCTCCCCCAAACAGTGTAGGCTGCACCTGTACTGCATGGGTATGCTGGCATAGCTTCTGTGCTGTAGACATAACCTTGGATTTAATTTGCAGCCGGGGCTTTGGTCCAGCTGTGAATATTTGTACTAGCATTGACTTCTCCCATCTGAATTTCACAGCTCCTAGGGCTGGGTGTCTGTAAAACAGTGGTGGGTAACCTACAACCCATGGGCCACACACACCCCATCAGGATAATCTGATTGTGGGGCTATAAGATATTTTTGCTGACACTGACTGACCACAGCACAATCCACCACAGCTCTTCGAGGCTGTTGTTCTCTGTTCTCAGCCAATGGGAACTGCAGAAAGCAGTGCTGGCATCCAAGAAGGGCTGCAGGGAAATGCTGTCCTCTGCTTCCCACAGCTCCCATTGGCCAGGAACTGAAAACCACAGCCACCGAGAGCTGGGGGTGGAGGGACAGAGTCCGTGCAGATGGTTGACATCAGCCAAAAATGCCTCAAGGCTTGCAACCATATTAACATGATGGGCCGCAAGAAGCCCACAGGCCACTTGCCACTGCAGTAACTGCATTAAACAGGATCTCTTAGCCACAACTGATGCAGTGTTGCAGCTCTTTTGTAGTGGGGTACAAAAAAACATTATCTACTGGAGGCTTAAAATAAAGAGACTTCTGCACAAGGAACAAATGGAAAGCTTGAGTGAAAAAGCCTTAAAGTTCAATGCTGAAGTAACCAGGTTTGTTTCTCCTCAAGAGCCCAGTGTGACGAGAATTAAAACAGATGGCCAGAAAAGCAAAGCAAAAAACTGAAACACCCTCTTCTTCCAAGAATTAAACAATGCATATTTATATCTGCAGCGGGGCTATAGGTTAGGAAATGACAGTTCTACTGCTTTTCTAAACTTCCTATGACAAAGGCGTTCCAAAAAGCAAATCCATCTCATAGTTGAGTTTGCAAAATAGTAACTATGTAAACCCTTTACCAATAAAAAAAATATTTCTTAGAGGGGTTCCAAGACAACATTACATCAAATGGAAAAATTATATAAAGAGGAAAATGGTAAGCGGTCTAAATTTCAATTTAAAAAAATATAAGATTTTCAATGCCATTTCCTGTGTAATACATTGATTTAAAAAAAAAAAAACTTGCATTTTTGTTTTCTTTGGTGTGGTTAAACAGCGGAATCTTTTCAGAATGTATTTCTGGGACATGCATATTTGGCTGTTTATGCGCTCTGCAACTTTCTGTTTTACATAACTCTACATAAAAGAGCAGCAACAGAATAGAGAAGTTACTCACTTGTGTAGTAACGATGGTTCTTTGAGATGTGTCCCTCTGGGTACTCCACAGTAGGTCTCGGGCTCGCCCCGGCGCCGCAGATTGGAAAATTTCCCAACAGTCTCCGTTGGGTCACACATGCGCCAATGCGCGCCAGTCCTTTGCGCGCTTTTGGTCATGTGTGCGATCTGGTCCCCGCCAGTTCCTTGACCAACTGCCCCGGATGCTCCTGAAAAACACCAAATGGAGCTCCAAAGTGGGGAGGAACGGGTGGGTAGTGGAGCACCCATGGGGACACATCTTGAAGAACCATCGTTACTACACAAATGAGTAACCTCTCTTTCTTCTTTGAGTGGTCCCCATGGGTGCTCCACAGTAGATGACTACCCAGCAGTGACCCCAAATAAGGAGGTGGGTACCTGATTTATGTGCAGCTTGCCCTTGAAAGGACTGCTGTCGATAGGTGTGTATCCTCATCGAACACACGGTGCATGGCATAATGCTTGGTGAAGGTGTCATAAGATGACCAAGTCGCCGCCCTGCGGATGTCTTTTAACTCGATTCCTTTGAAGAAGGCCGTCGATGCCGCCATCGCTCTGGTGGAGTGAGCCCTGGGTGGAACTAGCAGAGGGGTCTTATGGAGCTCATAACACAGTCTTATGCAGGATACAATGTGATTTGAAATTCTTTGTGAGGATAGGCCTTCCCCTTTCGACCTGGGTGCAAGAGACACCAGGAGTCTGTCCGTTTTTCCAGAAGGGCTTAGTTCTGTCTATGTAGAAGGCCAACACCCTCCTCACATCTAGTAGGTGCAGCCGCGCCTCCTGGCTGGAGTTGTGAGGCTTAGGATAAAACAAGGGTAATACTATTGGTTCGTTAAATGTGGAACTCTGAGGAAATCTTTGGAATGAAGGCTGGGTGTAATCGTAAAATCACCGCTTCCTTTGAGAATACTGTGCAGGGCAGCATTGCCATTATTGCTGCAAGTTCGCTCACCCTGCGGGCTGACGTAATCGTGAGAAGGAAGGTTTTTTTCATGGAAGTAACCGGAGGGGTACCATGGCCAATGGTTCAAAGGGTGGTCCCAACAGCGTGTGGAGGACCAAGTCCAAACTCCATGACGGTGATAGCGGTTTCCGAGGGGGGTACAGGTTTGCCAGCCCCTTTAGGAACTGCGTGACAATAGGATGGGCGAACATGGTTGGCCCTTCTTCTTGGTGTTGAAATGCTGATATAGCTGCGAGATGGACCTTTGGTGAGGATAGGGAGAGTTCATCTCATTTTAGCTCCAGAAGGTATTCTAGAATTACAGTTGTAGGGATGTCCAGAGGAGCTAACTGCTTGGAAGAGCACCAGGAGATATGTAGCCTGGCATTTTGTACCACAAACGTGGTGGTCGCCATGTGGCCCAAGAGTTGTAGATATGTTAGGATTGGCACTGTGGGGCTGTACGTCATTACTTGTACCAGGGATTTGATGGTGCGGAAATGGGCATCGGGCAGGTATGCTCTTGATGTGATAGAGTCTATGTGAGCCCCTATGAACTCTGTATTTTGCGTGGGCTCGGTCTTTGATTTCGAGAGGTTGATAACTAGGCCCAATGAGGCGAATGTGTTTGTAGTGATGTGTATCATGCGTAGGACCTCTGCCTTTGAGACCCCTTTCAGTAGGCAGTTGTCCAGGTATGGAAAAATGAACACACCCTGCCTGTGTAGGTAAGCTGATACTACCACCAGCGTTTTGGTAAAAACTCTGGGCGCCGAAGAGAGACTGAACAGAAGAACTCTGTATTGAAAATGCTCCCTGCCTACTTTGAAGTGGAGAAAATGTCTGTGTGCTGGGTGGATTGTTATATGAAAGTACGCATCCTGTAAGTCAAGGGCTGCAAATCAGTCTCCATCGTCCAGTGCCATGATTATGGAGGCAATTGTCATCCTGAAACGCTGTTTGTGCAAATGTCGGTTGAGGGCCCATAAGTCCAGGATTGGCCTCCAGCCTCCGGTCTTCTTCTCTGTTAGGAAGTATCGTGAGCAGAAACCTTTCCCTTGGAATTGTTCCAGTACTCTCTCCACCACCCCTATAAACATGAGATGGTCTACCTCCTGTTTTAACCTTGTCTCGTGAGAGGGGTCCTTGAGGAAGGACTGGGTGGGAGGTTTCAGTGGCGGTAGTGATTGGAAGGGGATCGTGTATCCCGTGGCTATAAATTTCCAGTACCCATTTGTCTGTCGTGATGTTTTGCCATTGAGAATAGAACGGTTTGAGCGGATGGTGGAACATGTGCTGAGATTGGCATTGAGAGATGGTCTTGATACTGCAGTCCTCGACATACCCGTCAAACTTGCTGTCTCAGGGCTTGCCCCGAGGGTGCGTGACCCTGCTGGGGACGTCGTCATCTGGGGGCCCTATACTGTTGCTGCTGTTGGTGGCGCCCTTGGTCATAGCTCCGTTGATATTGTGCACGCTGTGGCTGATAAGTGTAGCACCTTTGTTGGGGGTAAAAAACTTCTTCCTCCTGTACAGGGAGGGTATATATGCCCAGGGTCCTAAGTGTGGCTCTTGAGTCCTTGCTGGAGTGTAGGATCGAGTCGGTTGAATCTGCAAATAACTTTTGTTTAGCAAATGGAAGATCTACGATTTTTGTTTGCAGATCTCTGGGGATACCGGACGTCTGGAGGCACGATTCACTACGCATTACCACTGCTGTGGCTGTGGAGCGTGCTGCCGTGTCCGCCACATCCAGGGCAATCTGAACTCCTGTTCGTGAGGCTGCGTAGCCCTCCTGGATGATCGCCTTCAGCACCGGTTTCTTATCCTCTGGAAGGAAATCCATGAGGGAGGTAAGTCTGGAGTAATTGTCGAAGTAGCGGTTTGACAGGTGTGCCGCATAGTTTGCCATTCTCAGTAATAAGGTAGAGGAGGAGTAGACCTTCCTGCCAAACAGCTCTAATTTCCTCGCATCTTTATCTGACCCTCCTGATTTACATTGGAGTGTCTTGGATCTATGCTGTGATGATTCGACCACCAAGGAATTTGGCTGGGGGTAGCTAAACAGGAATTCCATGCCCTTGGCTGGAACAAAGTATTTATCCGCCCTCTTATTTGTAAGTGGGATGGAGGCCGGAGTCTGCCATATGTTGGTGGCTGATTCCATAATCGCTTCATCTAGTGGGACGGTGATCTTGGATGAAGCCGGGAGTCTCAAATTTTTCAGGAGTTTATGATGCTTCTCCTGCACCTCTGCTATTGCAATGTCCTGTATGTGTGCTACCCTCTTGAACAGCTCTTGGAATTGCTTAAGGTCGTCCGGGGAAGGAAATATCCCCGGGGACAACTGTCTCATCTGGGAAGGATGAAGAGGCGTCGCTATGATATACCTCCTCTAATTCCTCTGGTTCCTGAGTTTGTTCATATGCTTGCTCTTTTAAGGGTTCTGAAGGAAGGTCCAGGGACTCTGGACCAATTTCCGCCTGGGAAGGCTATGTTCTTCTCACAGAGTGAGACAGTATGAAGGGGTGTTGGCGGGGATCTACCCCTAGATCTGGACCCCCTGTGCCAGTGTTCAGTATGGTAAGGACAAAACAGGGGCAAGGGCCCGGTGATGGAGATCTGGACCACGATCCCTAGAAGAGCATGACCTCCGTGATGACATTGACAATGGCGGAGATGTTCTGTGACAGTATTCATAGGGATCCATACTGGAGATTGGTGAAGGTTGCCTAAGCCAGGGGGATGGCGGTTGAAGTAACGGGGAGGGAGGTCTGAAGCAGGCTGTTGGAGTTGCTGCCCGGTGTGCTGTGTCTATCTCGGGGTCGGGGGGGTGGGGGGGGGGCTAGGTGATAACGGCAACGCGATGATGTCCGGAGATGGGCTACAGTGCCGGGTTTTGGCTTTTGCTTTGCTCCATCCCTGAGGAGCAGGTGCTTCCCCCTCTGGTGCCCGGGACCTCAGCACCATTGTCGGTGCCGCTATGCATGGTGCTGCGCAGGTAGCTTCCTCCAGCACCGTTGGGTCCCATGCCAGGTACCCTTGCTCCGGTGCCGTCAGTGCCGCAAGGCACGGTGCCATGGAAGTTGGTGCCGCCGATTCCGGCGCCTGTGGAGCCCTCGGTGACGACTGCTTAATGGTCAGAGGCCCCTGCCCAGCTATGTGCGCTGCGGTCTTCCCGCTATGAGCAGCCAGCGGGTCAGGGCCCTGTGCTCTGCTCATCCTGCTCGCAGATGTTACCGGCAAGGATCGAGCTGGGTAGAGCTTCTTTTTGTTTTGCACAGAGGAGGTTAGGGAAGCCGCCTTCCTCTTGTGCGACCCTGAGGGCCCCTCTTTATGGGGCTTCTCCGATGGTTCAGGTTGGAGGGCCTTATCAAATAAAATCATCTTCAGCCTCATTTCCCTGTCCTTTCTGGCTCTGGCTGTAAGCCTAGAGCAGTGAGGACACTTTTGTGGAATGTGGGTCTCCCCAAGGCAATGAATGAACCTGCTATGCCCATCTGAGGCAGGCATGGCCTCACGGCATGACTCACATTTCTTAAACCCCGTCGAAGACATCTCTGCCCGGGCATTTAAGTCTTTGAATGTTAATAGGGCACTTAGCAGCTAATCAGTTCTGGAACAGATAACGTTTGTGGCCTTTAGGATAGCGGACCGCCTAAGGCAGCCGCCTCTGTTTTCTCTTTTCCCCCTTTCCTTCCTCTCTCTCTCTCTCTCTCTCTCTCTCTCTCTCTCTCTCCCCCCCCCCCTTTTTTTTTTTTAAACTATATATGCATCTAACACGGAACAGCTTCAACAGTGTTAAACTATCAGCTAATAACTATTAACAGTAATAAACACAGTTTTATCTGTCTCAGGCGCTGGAGCTGGAGCAGATTCCGTCTGCAGCTGTTGGTGGTTGAGAAGGAACTGGTGGGGACCAGATTGCGCACGTGACCAAAAGCGCACGAAGGGCCGGCGTGCATCGGCGCATGCGCGACCCAATGGAGACTGTTGGAAATTTTCCGATCTGCGGCGCCGGGGCGAGCCCGACACCTACTGTGGAGCACCCACAGGGACCACTCAAAGAAGTGATTTTTCCACTTTAAAGAAGTAGAAAGATCGAGAAGTATCATGCCCAAAAAATTTTTAAAGATAAGGACAGAAACAAATTCCAATGCAGAAGAGGAAGGCAAAATTTTATTTTGCTAACTATTCAAGGAAATATGATTAGTTGGCTTCTTATATAAACTGATTAGTAATATGTAAACTATGTGTATTTTGTGGAATATATAATAATATTGCACCCTGTGAAGATTTGATCAAGTTTCAGATGGGCACCATTACTTATAAGCAGCAAAGATGTTCGAAGCTGCTGTGTTGTTTTTAGAAGTTCCAGAGTAACGGATATGTGGGCAGACAATGCATTCATAATTTTTATAGTGGGGTGCTGAGAGCCACTGACCCAAACTGTAAACCCTTAATATAACAGAAACCACCTCAAGCCATGCAACTGTAGCACCCCTCACAACCCTAGTTCCAGCATCTCTGTTTCACTGGTATTTAAAACCTATATACACCAAAAAGTATTAAAAACTTGACAAAACACATACATACTTATTAGGACATCAATTAATAGCTTGGACGCAAGTGAGAGGCTTCGTGACTAGTCGCTGATATTGGTAATGCTGTCAAGTGTTTCCAGGGTGATACTGAATCACTCATCCGATCAGTACATGACAAGAAAGGTGGCAAATTGAGGTTACTGAATGGATAAGTGCACAGCACCTGATAGCTTAGAGCAAAATGTAAGATGATTTACTATCTTCCCCCTAAGCCCGCACGTACACTTTTTTTATCTCATCCACCTGCTATGACTTGCCTCGTACACTTTAAGAGCCACGGACTGTTGTGTACCATGTTTGCACAGTGCCTAGCGCAATGGAACCCTAACTGTGTCTCAAGGTGCTACTGGGATTTACATTAGGCATTAGGATTCATGTTTCATCAGGGATTTACAACCCATCCTAGACAATGATCCCCCACTTTCACAGGCCTTGGGAGGCAGACCAGTCCTTGCCCACAGACAACCTGCCAACCTGAAGCAAATCCTAACCAGCAACTATACACTGCACCACAGTCACTCTAACTCAGGGACCCATCCATGCAACAAACCTCGTTGCCAGCTCTGCCCACATATCTACACCAGCAACACCATTACAGGACCTAACCAGATCAGCCACACCATCGTGGGTTCATTCAGCTGCACATCTACCAATAGAATTTATGCCATCATGTGCCAGCAATGCCCCTCTGCTATATACATTGGACAAACTGGACAGTCACTACGTAAAAGAATAAACTCACACAAATCAGATATCAGAAATGGCAATATACAAAATCCCGTAGGAGAGCACTTCAATCTCCTTGGCCACACAGTAGAAGACTTAAAAGTAGCTATCCTACAGCAAAGAAATTTCAGGACCAGACTCCAAAGAGAAATTTCTGAGCTACTATTCATCTGCAAAGCCGACGCCGTCAGCTCAGGCTTAAACAAAGACTGCGAATGGCTGGCTAAATAAAAAGCAGCTTCCCCTCCCTTGGTGTTCACACCTCTAGATCAACTGCTGGTAGTAAGCCTCACCCTTGCTGACTGAGCTATCCTTGTTATCCCCACCCTTGCTCTGGCTTATTTATACCTGGCCCTGCAGATTTCCAAGACCAGCATCTGATGAAGTGAGTCTGTGCTCACGAAAGCTCATGCTCAAAACTTTTCTGTTAGTCTATAAGGTGCCACAGGACCCTTCGTTGCTGTTACAGATCCAGACTAACATGGCTACCCCTCCGATATTTTTCACATCATGTTTCATTACCCTGTAGCAATGAATTCCACACTCTATTCTTGAGGCCAAGAACACAGCAAGATTTAAAGAGGGAGTGGACATTTATATGAACAGATCTATCCAGAGTTATAATAGTTATTAAATGATAAATAATTAGAAAAATATGTCATGCTTCAGCCTTAAAAGCAACCTCTATCATCAGGAGTAGGCAGATGTGGAATTTTCTGCCCACTGTGGGGGTTCTGCAGAAGCATCAGAAGGAACACAATCTCCTCACCTACATTCTCTCTGCTATTAATTATTTCTGTGTGCTTTAAAGAAACAAGTTTGTATTAAATGGTATAAAAGCTGTTCTAAGTGCACACTTCTGGTTCTTTGACACAGCACAGAAGACCAGCGAGTATGGCAATTACTAAGTACACCTTTTCTACTGTTACAGGAGAATCATTATATGAAAGAGCTGATGAACAAGCATGAGTCAAAGGAGGAGAAATGAACGTCTATTAATTGTAAGAAAGTTACTGAATTGTGGGGAAGAAAAATTAATTAATGATGGGAAACTAACAAGAGAATAAATGGTGATTGAACCGGGTGTGTGTGTGTGTGTGTGTGGAGTTATTTGGCATGTGCAAGAAATAGATGTACAATGCTGGGACTGAGTATGCAAGAAGGCTTGACTGCAAGAGTTTATCATCTCAATAGATTATTCAGTTAGAAACTGTTAGTTGAAATCAACTGAGTTGACAAAACGAACAGGCTGTAATGCTGAAGTTACAGTGTAAAAAATAATTTAGAAGGTATAATTTGTTTGTCTGGTAGCACTTATACACCTCAATATCCATACATTCACAGGCTTTAGATGAATTTCTAAAGATATTTCGATCAACACAGCCATTTATTCAGGTGGGCTTTTTAAGAGGGACAAAATGGGGAGGCAGGTACAAGACCTGCACATTTGATTACCTTTATTCTTCTCAAAGTGCAAAACCTCAGCAGCGATCTATCCTTTTGAGTCAGTTATTCTTTGCCTTATGCTCATCAACACTGATAAACTGCCCTCCACTGACAACATCTGACCAACTACTTTTTTAACCCCCCCCTTGCACTACAAGCTAGCATCCTCTAACACACTAATCAGTGCTCCCTCCAGTGCTTTCAAGCCATTTGCTTTGGCAAGGAATTACAAAAAGCAAAAATACAAAATTATAATTCCATATTCTAGATGCACACCATTTTTTGCATTCCCACATTAACAGCTGCTTGATTTTTCTTATTCAGTATCATATTTAATCAAATTATAAAACACATTTTTCAGTTTAAGAAAAAAATTAACTGACTACATCCTCTTTGGGTTATGCTCTTGACTGAGCTTTTGCTCGCTTTATTGAGAAACCAGCACCTGGACCAACTCATGGGCATCCAATGAAGCTGTTAAATTTCCCATCAGAACATTAACGTACAAAAAACAGGCATTAGCAAATCTCAGCATGTGCACAGTCTCAGAATCACCCTAACAAAAGTTTTAATGACAAAATCATACTGTACAAAAATATTCCCCTCCTAACATGAGATATTAATAAATTGTAAGAAAGGATTATTTTTCTGACTGTATTTAAACACTTCATCTTACTATACCAGGCACTGTACAAACATGCATCAGAGGTCACTCCCTGCACCAGAGAGCTTACAATTTAAGAAAAAATAAATTAAAAGTAATTTATCAGGATTCTGAAGAGAAACTCTTTTCTAAAAGTCAATTACAGTATCATGTTAAGTGTAGCACCCAGAGGCACTGAGATCTCATCTGGGGTGAGTGAAGTATCTGCTCTACAACCTCAGCTGAAAGCCAGCTGGCCTTTAGCTCCTGTGGTAGAGTGCAGGTCTTCAGATTCTATGCTCACAGGTTCTATCCCTGGGGCCAGCAACCCAAGTCTGTTGGCGTCACACAAGAATATGTTTTGCTACCTTTGACAAGTTGTAAGTCCTCTCACGTTAGTCTTTTGATTTATGGGTTCATCCCAACTAAAGCAAAATGATTCCATCCTCCAGTACAACCCTACCCAAAAATTAATCACAACGGAACCTTGATTCAAACAGATATATACCAAGAAATGCATGGGTACAACAGGCTAAGTAAATTCCCAGTGGTGATTTCTATTTTGATGCAACTGCCATTTAAAAAACAAAACCAAAAATATCCACACATCACTGTGGATGATTCAATGGAGGTACTCCTCACTTTTTGTTTCTATCTATCACTTCCTAGTGTACCGACAGAGTAGCAGCTCTCAACCTTTCTGAACAACTATACCCCGTGCAGGACTCTGATTTGTCTTGTGTACCTCCACTATTCATCTCACTTAAAGAACTATTTACTTACAAAGTCCAACCTAAAATACAAGTGTCACAGCACACTAACACTGAAAAATTGCTTATTCTGTCATTGTTCCAGTACCACTATACATTGATTTGAATACACATACTGTACTTTCATTTCAGTGCATATTATATAGCGTAGTAAGAACAAGTCATTGCCTGTATCACACTGTAGTTTGTACTGACTTTGCCAGTGCTTTTTACGTAGCCTGATGTACAAGACAAGTAGGCAAATATCTAGATGAGTTCATATACAACTTGGAAGAAGAGCTCTGTGAACACCTGCTTGAGAGCCAGTGTGGCAGAGCAAAAGTTTTTGATAGGATACTGAAAGGTTAAGAATGCAACCTCAGAAAATAAACTGCCCTTATTTCATTAATGCACGCTGTCACGATGTCCAAGTTCTCTCAGTAGACTGTGAGCAAATAAAATCCACCAATATTCATCTTCCTTTCCTGTGCTTGTCAGCAGATTGTCAAAGGGCTTTACAAGTTATAGGTGTTACACATGGATTTTCCTTTGTCACTGGACTCCAAAATGATGCTCTGTGGAACACAGGGACTCATGACATTCCATTGCAGATGGCGTACACAAGCTTCTCCCGTACCATTTAACCTTCATGTAAAACCCACGGTGAAGGATTAAGTGGTGCAACCACACCAGTGGAGGCTCTTTGCAAGATGGTGAATTTTACCTCAGACTTACAAAGCACCACCTCGCAGTCAACGCTTTTGAGTGTTACAAGAGCTGTCCCATCCACAGAATGAAGTGGGCTGGCTGTCCCAAACCCTGAACTTTTGGAGGCCCTGTGGGAGCCACCCAACCGAGATCCATGACACAAATATCCTATTCACTGCAATGGAACTTTGTATTAAAACAATGGGACTGCTTACAAAAGCTGCTAAAAATAAGCAAAATTCATACACAAAGCTCTGATTGTACAAGGAGCACCTAAAACCACAGAATTCTTACTTGCCAAGTGTCTTTGCACAGTGTAATTTTGCATGTTATGGTGTAATGCATCTTCATTTTCTGTGCATTACCATATACTGTGTCCATTACAGTAAATTGTTCAAGCTGTTACATTTGGTTCAATGGAAGATTTTTTGCTTTTAAGGAAAAAAAAAGTTATAAGAACAGATCTTTGTATACTTTTAGCTTTATTCAGGTCTTTTTTTCTGGTGGTACATACTGCTATTGTGCACCGGTACCTCCTCGCCAGGGTTTCCATGGCTGGGGCTGCTGGCAGGGCTCAGCGCCCTAACCAGCCCCACAGCTGTGCGGGGCTGGGAACTGGAGCCCCCTCTGTCCCTCCTGCAATACTTATAGAGCAAAAGGTTTAGAATGAAACTATTCAAAACTGGCAAAATGAATTTCAGAAAAGGGCATCTGGAATGGAAATCAAAGTTCAATAGGCAAAATTATGAAACCATGGAAAACTGGCAAGCTAACTGCAGATTCAATATCAAGATTATCCAGTGTTGATGATTCTACTTTCTGTGCACTTGCATACAGAACTATAGGTTAAGACAACTAAATACTCTGCACAATCCATAAAGTTATGTCAGACTTTACATATTTATAGCCTTTCAAATTTATTTCCCCACCTCAAAACGAAAGAGGCGTCTACAACTTTTTTTTAAGAATTGCATGTAAAAGGCTCATTTTGGGAGCACAAAAAGAGGGAAAGATCAGACAAGTGCCTATGCATTACCTAAACTGTAAGAGAAGTAGCACATGAGGTATATACCTTAATTTCAGCTTGGACTGACAGTCAACAAAAGCTGTTACAATCAGATTGATATTTGATTATTTGCATGAAGGAAGCCTGTCTTCTTCCCACTGAGGAAAAGTCCATTATAAAACACTATTATGACTTGCCTCACTGGCAGTCTCAGAAAAGAAGAAAGGAGCGTTCAATGCATGAGAATTGTCAGATATGAAGGCAGTTGCCAAAGGGAAAGAATGAACAAAAAGAACAAGTGGAGGGGGCTTCATAAGGAAAGGAAACGGGGAATCCAGAAGAAAGGCTCTAAACATAAAAGGGCACTGCAGTTAAAAAAAAATCTACAGCAGCAAGTCTCAGAGGCTGGATGAAATCACGCAACCTTGCAGGACTCAGGCTGCAGGACTTAAAACTGCAATGTAGACGTTGGGGCTTGGCAGGTGTCGGGGCTCTGAAACCCCAAGAGATGGGTGGGTCTTAGAACCACATTCCAGGCCAGTCTGAACACCTAGACTATCATTTCCAGCCCTGCAGCCTGAGCCCTGAGAGCTGCTGACCTGGGCCAGCTGGGACAGTGCCATGGGTCTTTTATTGCAACATAGACATACCCAAAGAAACAGCAAAAGCTACACAGAGAAACTCTAGTGTTCACATTGTGGAACCCAGCACTCAGAGCTAAGGAAGTAATAAGGAGGAATGGCACCCCATCACTAAGGGACAAATTCTAATACCTTTACACATTGTAACAGAGAGAAAGCCGTGCTAGTCTATATACTATCAAAACAAAATGCAGTAAAGCAGCACTTCAAATACTAATAAAATAATTTATTTTTATTTATATATTTTATTTATTTACTTGTTTTTGTTTTACACATTGTAGTAATTACACCACATTAAAAAAGTTAATGTGGCATATAGTACTTTTCACACTTGAATACATCAGTGTCAAGTTATATGGGCCCAAGGAGCCTCAGAACCAGGAATATTCCTGAGCTGGGCTCCATAAAACCTTGCCGCTGGCCACACCTTGCTTCCTCCAGCCCCCCATGCATGTCCTCTGACCTCACATGTTGCCTTCGGGTAATTTAAAATACTTCCATGTGGGGGGCCCAAGCAGCACTGCAGGGCTAAAGTGGCTTCCAGGTGCTCACCTATCCCAGCTGCCAGCATCCGTGTCCCTGTGGCCAGAGCAGGGGTGAGAACTCTGTGCTCTGCCCCAAGTCTGGACTTGACTCCCACCTGCACCCCACCTTCCTCCCAAGGCCTGAATCCCAGACCCTCCCCTGCACCCAAGCCTCTCCAGAGCTCCACCTCTCACCTCTTTTGCACCTCAACTTCCTCCCAGAACCTGCCCTCTCTGGTCCCCAAATCCCCTGCTCCAGTCCAGAGCTTGCACCCAACACCCAAACTCTTTCCTAGAGCCCACACCTGTAGGATGGTTTGGGGTGTTCCACACCAGGTCCCAGGCTTTGGGTAGCCGCATGGTGGCCACTTCAATCATCCTATGGATGGGTCCCACAATGACCCAGGGTATTACCTCGGGGAGAAGAACACTGGCACAGGGCAGCAGCGGGGGTCAACCCCTTCCCACAACAGAGGAGTTGCCCTGCATTCCCACAGGGAAGGTCTTGCCTGCACCCCTCCCCCACCCAAACTCCTCAGAGCTCTGAGCAGGTGGGGGAGGAAGAGTTTGAGTAGAAGGGGGCAGGTGCTGTGCGTAACACAGCACTCTGACAAGTCCTGCCCAGTAACATGGAGAAACACTTGATTTTTGGCTCCCTTGACTTTGAGAAGCCTTACAGTAACAAACATTGGGCAACCATGCCCTAGCAGACACTAAGAAGCTCTGCCATATTGAACACAACTGCCAACGTGTTTGTGTTTCCTGGCTGTCTACAGTCACAAGGCAACAAAGGAATCATCCAACCTTGTTGGAGGTGCCAGAAGATCCTTTCCCTCTCCTTTTTCATATTAAAGTTTCAGGAGAAAGAAAAAAATTACACACAGAGTATATTACATGTAACCAAACTACTGGCAGGGACTTTGAAGTGCCTCAACACTTCAGTGGGGTCTGGAAGAATCAGACTCTGCTGAGGATGGCTGATGAGTGTGCAAGATATTTTTGTACTTCTGTTTGATGTTCATTCACAGTATGAAACAAAAAAAGAAAAAAGTGTTGGAATGTGCTCATTATTCCTGCATGATAAAGTATATTTTTATCAGAAACCTAACTAGTTGTCTACAATGTAGTGCTCATTGCATGCGACACAGAAAGGTTTGTTATTTCTACCATGTTTTGCCCACAAAAGGGTGAATTTGTAAAGGAGTCTCATAAAATAATTATTATAAAATTGGTAATTTAAGTTGGTGTGAGGAAATTATGCATGTTCTCCCTAAACTTACTGTCTTTTAATCTTACTGCTTCTTGTGTTCCGCTGGAGGGGTATCCTTACAAAGAAACAAAAAGTAAGAAAAAGACAATAATGTGACTTAATATGAAAAATCTGTTTCTTTTAAATCAAGAAAATGAAAATCCTTACAAAAATTAAATTTATAATTTTGTGGTGTCTACTTGTAAACTTGCTTTTTTTTTTTTTTTTTTAAATAAGTATCAGATGCACCTCAGTTTACCTGCTTACTATCATCCAGCCTGACTGTTAAATTAAAGGCATCTGTTAGTGGGCAGAAAAAAAAATAAATAAAACAATGACAAATACAGGGTACTGCCACAAAATGCCAAGGAGGAAGCTATTAATTGGGAAATGCCCACCTAGCGGCTCCAACCAGGATTATTTTTTCCCTGCACGTCAAACCAAGAATCAAATGGACCAAAAACTGTTAAGAACCCTGGTTTAATGAAGAAGGGCGGGGATGAAGTGGGAACAGCAGCAGCTTGAGAGGAGGCTATCAGAGACACTGAGAATGCTGAGGGGCCATCTTCTCTCCCACCAAGAGATGCAAGTAACTGGGCTGTGTGGTACTTACCGAAACCTGCAAGGACAGAACAAGGTTTAGGAAATAAATAGTTTTGCCAAGTGTAAAATGGAGATAAAAAACACTAAACTTCCTTTACCAATTTCTTTAAGCCCTACATATAAAAGTTATTTTATAACAGCGAGGGATCATTAGTATACAAGTCTATAGTTTTTAATTCTTACCTCTGAATGCTATGTACCCTTGTCTGAATAAATTAACTTTGTTTTGCAGGAACTCTTTTTGAATCAGTTACCAGTTGATGGTCCTGACCCCACACAGCTGAGCCTGTCATGCTATCGTGTTCAGTAAATTGGGGGGGCTCAACCCTGAGATCCCATTCAAGACTGGTTGAATCACTGAGCTCTACCAAAAGAAAGGTGCAGAGGGATCTAAACTACAGTTTGCCCTGTCATGATGACACATAGGTATAATAAATCACATTCATTTGCATTAAAATGCTTAAAAAATTAACCGAACCAGATTAGAATAAAGAGACCTATATATAATTCATCTAAATACCCTGCATAATTTATCTTTGTTTGCGTGGCATTATTACTGCTCCATGTGCCTAAGTGCAAATTGCAAGCATTTCATTAAAAAGAGAGGTCTAGCCTAGCTTTAACTTTTGCTTCTCTTTATCCTCTGCTGAAATTTTAACACACCCCTCACAAGCACACACACACATGCGTACACACTGCTGACAACAATTTTCTTGCTGGGTTATATGGGTCTGCCCCCAAAAGCACTGCAGTGACTATTTCCCCCTCCCTGCCACTGCCATGACAGAAGCAGTTCACTTGTCATAAACCCACCTGATTTCAGACTTTTCATCTCTAGAGCTATTTGCAAACAGTAATTGAACAGTAATCCCATGTCTCCAGGAAGTGGTCATCTCCATCTTATGAATGGAGAAATTGAGGAAAAAAAAAATAGAGGAAATGACTTTCCAAAGGGCACAGAAGGAGTACTTGTTAGTGACTGGATGACAAATCAGGACTTCCTCATCCCCAATACTGTCAGAGTTGTCTCTCCATCAATATTTTGTTACACCAGCTTTCTCCCTTGTTTACATATGTATCAGCATGTCCTGATGATCTAGTTTAGCATTAGTAATCCTTTCACATAGACAGACAGTTTAGTGATAGATATAGCTAACCCATTAATAAAACAAAGTAACTCACATATGAAACAAAATAGGAAGAAGCGTTCTTTCGAAGATGGAGTTTACTTTCGAAAGAGCCCCATCTAAATGGCTCTCTTTCTTTTGCAAGAAGGTCTTTTGAAAAGAGACTATGCAAATAAGATGTCAGATACATAAATCAGTGCCTCATGTGCATGACTCTTTCAAAAGAGGAATGCATGCACAGACAGCTTCTCTGAGCTCAGGGAGGTGGGTAGGAGCATTGTCTTCAAGTTCATTTTGCCAAGTTATAAGACTTGATGGTAAGAGAGAGAATCCCTTGTGGCCATGTCTATACCAGAAGGTGCTGCAGCTGTGATGCTGTAAACACCCACACTGCAAACATTTCTGAAATCAACAGAAAGGGATTTTTCATCCATGTAGTTAATTCACCTCCCTGAAAAACTTAGGGTAACTGAAGAATTGTTCCATCAACCTAGGCACTTCTGCACCAGCTGGGTAGGTTGGTTGAAACACAGTGCTCAAAAGATTGTTGGGGAGGAGGTAGAGGTTGGTTTGTTTTTTCTTTAAACACAGCCCAGCTCAACCTACAGCTGGGTTCCTCCTAGCTTGCTGCCCTTTTAACTTGGATGATGATATAAACTCAAATAGAAGGTGTATTCCTAGAATGAATGGGCTCCCTGAACGTAATCCAGAAGAGTTTCCGCAGAACACAAGTGGATTGGTATGAATGTTAGGGAAGATGATACTGAATGATTAAATGAATGTATAAAAAGGGAAGATAAAAACTTGAAGTGTGTGTGTGTGTGTGTGTGTGTGTGTGTGTGTGTGTGTGTGTGTACACACACACACACACACACACACACACTCTATATATATTATATATATATATATATATATATATATATATATATATATATATAGGGTTAGGTATATATATATTACCTAACACCTCAGGCCTCAAGTGAGATTGTGGCTCCACTGCACTAGGTGCCTTATAAACTCATAGTCAGGGATAGATTCTTATCCTAAAGAACTTACAATCTAAGGCCATGTCTACATTAACACTTACCAGAGGGGTAGCTGTGTTAGTCTGTACCTGTAAAAACAAGTAGTCGTCGTCCTGTGGCACCTTATAGACTACCAGATATTTTGGAGCGTAAGCTTTTGCAGGCAAAGACCTGCTTTGTCTATTAACACTTACGTTAGCAAAACTTTTGTTGCCCAAGGATGGCGGGGGGGGGGGGGGGGGGGGGGCCCAAAAGATGTACGTTTGGCCAACAAAGGCTTGTCTGCACAGCACTCCATCGGTGGAAGATGCTGTCCTCCAGACATAGCTACTGCCACTCATTGAGTTAGTTTTAGAATGCCAATGGCAGAGCATTACACAGGCATACAAGTGCTTTTACAGAGGCATAGCTTTACAAATAGATGTGCCACTGTAAGCCTGCAAGTATAGACATGGCCCAAAGAGACAAGGATGAGGACAGAAAAACAGATTAAGTGATCTGCCTAAGTGCAAAGCAGTTAAGTGTCAGCAGCCAGGAAAGTCCCATTTCTATACTGGTGACCCTGAGTCTCTGGTCATGTATTTTCCAAGGAAACCAGAGAGGTGGCATCAGATTCTTGCTGTGCATTTTACTGTGATAGGGCAATGTTTGAACTGCTGTGACTTAGGCTGATAATCTCCATAATTCCAGAGCCAGTAAGAAATCACTGGAACTGCTTGGGTGAATTTCCAGCCACTGTTTTGCTATGAACGGTATCAACCAGGCATCTAATCCTCATCCAGTCTAAAACCATACAAAGCTGGGGAGAGCAGCCAATCACAAGAAGTCCACTCACTATAGCCTTCGCTTTGCATGACTTCTCCAATTTTTTGCTGACATTGCTGCTGGGCTCCTCTTGGATTATTGGTTGCCCTTTGAGCTATTTCATGTGAAAGATGATGTAAGATGAAGAACTATTTAGCTGGTCATCTCAGTTTTTCAATAAAGGTGGTTTGTGTACTTTTGTGTATATGTCTTCAGAGATTAATATGTGCTACAAAGTAACTAAACATGAGAGAAATTATGACATTTTATTCAGCAGGGATGTAAAATAATGCTACCTTTAAACTATTTAATAATGTTAAGTCTTAAAATTACTGTAACACAAATGCAATCTGCTAGCAATAACAATACCTAAAGTAGTTGATAATCTTAGTTCTAGTACACAGAAACCTTTCTTCGGAACAAAATTATCGCAAATTGGTTAAAAACCAGTTAGATGCAGTCCTCGCCCCACACACATTACACTGGTGCCACACGAACAAATGATAGATAGCTGAGGGTATATATGCATGCACAAACACTGGCAATTATTATTATTTCTGTTAAATACTCAGCATTAAAAATAAAAACCTACATTGGTTAGGCAGCTGCTCTCTCTCTCTCTCTCTCTCTCTCTCTCACACACACAATGTAATCCTCTTCCACACACATGAAGAATTGGATCCCTCTACATTCAACATACCATAACACTATTTACAACAAAACGTACGTTAGGCAGATAGCAAAAGATCACCTAACAGGTGATAAATGCAGGCTGATGAATATTTATAAACATATTGTGTAACATTGTAACATGGGACATACAAAAAAAAGGAAATAATTAAAGTATAGTTAATATGCAGATGTGGGATAATAAGCCACAAGTTACTAAGCAGTGTTGCAATGATTCCTAATGGTGACAACTTCTCAGAGCACACCCAGCCACACTCCAAAAGCAGGAAATAAAGTAACACTGAATCACCTTGATTAAAAAGTAATACTCAAAGGAAACAAAATACAAGTAGAAAGGACCCTGAGGAGATAACAAAAACTGTTTTCTTTCTGTTGAAATACAACGCACAGTCCACTTATTCAGGCAAACCATCTAATCTAATTTCTACCCTACAATTCCAAGCACAATCTGCAAAACAAAAACACTATATAGGTCTCTTGTAAAAAAAAGTGAAATAAAGCTTCATATTGAAATTGAGAGAATAATCACAAAGCAGAAGTTGAACACCCTTTTAAGTTTTGAAAATAAATGTTTCTGCAATATCAGCTTTCACAGAGCCAGGGTGAACTGGATTTAAAAAAAATCAAGACAAATCACTGATTTAAATTGCCACAAAAAAAAAAAATCACTGACTTAAATCAAGGTTCCCACTTGCACTTCTTCACATATTTCTTTAACAGTGGTGCAAATTTAAACTTTTTTTAGATAGTTTGATTGCTACTATTATTTTAGCAAATAGTGCATAATACTTATTACCTGTGTGAAGCTGCAGATGCAGCAGCAGTAGATTAGGAACAGTAAGAACCAAATCACACACACTTGAAACTTATATTTTATTAAACTAACCCTTAAATGTTACATAAATTTTTCACATTTGCAATTGCAGCAGTTTCCTGAGTTGCTGGCTGACAGCTGTCCTTACTTTCTAATAAATTTTATTGATTCTGACAAGTCCTGAGAACATTAAATGTACGGTATCCTTAAACCTAGTTCTCATATTTCCCACTCCCACTGTCATTTTGATTCATAGACTGAAACAGAAATACAAGTTTTACTGCTTTTTCAACTCTCAGACCATTTCTTAGATTTGTGTGAGTAATTCCAAATGATGAAAATATTCTCTCTGTGCCTTAAAAAGAAGCAACTGCTGTGCGAAGCAACTGAAGGAACTCTGCTTCAAAGTAGCTGGCTAATGATTCTCACTAATTTCAGGGAGGGACTTTGTTCAGTAAACACGTAGACTGCATCTACACTAGCAAGTTCTTTCAAAGATTTTTTGTAAGAAAGGGACTCTTTCAGAACAGCCCATGGAGCATCTACACACAAAAAGCATTCCTGCAAAACTAAATAGAAAGAATGTGGTGCTCCTTTCGAAATCAATCTTCCCTTCCCATTTCAGGAAGAGTTTGCCCTTTCAAAAGCTTCTTTCGAAAGAAAAAAAAAACCAAAAAACACACGTAGATGCTTTTCAGGGCCCTTTTTTCAAAAAAACAAGTCTTCATTTTCAATCCCTGGCCTGTTCTTTCCAAAGAGTGGAGGCTGTGTGGACGCTCTCTTTCAAAAGAGCAGATCACTCTATTGATCCACTTTGCGTGTGGATGTACTCTTTCGAAAGAAGCTCTTTCGGAAGAGTTTCTTTCGAAAGATCTCTGTAGTGTGGACATAACCATACTGATTATATGGTTTTACTCTAGCCCAAAATTTATGATGGTTGATATAAATGAAAGGTTATTTTGAAATGCCCATGACATGGCAGAAGCATCTTCTTCACAAGTTAGACATCTACCTTTGTATCTGGGTTTGAAAATGTCTGCAAGAAAATGAGATGGAGCTAGTGTTTGATCCATTTGTTTCTTTATGGCCTGTAGTATAACTTTCTGGTGAGGTATTTCTTTCTTCACTGGAAGTATCATCCAAACTTCAGCGGCATCAGCAATGCAGCAGAAATTTCTCTGAGGTTTGTTAAGGCTATGGATATAGGCCTCAGTATACTCTACTCTATCTTCTACATTCTTCCTTCCTCTGTTTAATTAATTTTTTCTTCACAAATTATTCTAAACAAATCAACCACAGAATTCCATCACACATACTGAGGGAGAATTAGTTTGGATCCTCCTACTCTCCTGTCTCTGAGAAGCTGAAGCAAAATGTGTGTTATGGCAGTATTTTGCAACTGCAAAGTTCGAGAAGACGCTGACCATTTTCATTCATTTTTCCCCCACACCAAAGTGGCCTAAGCAGGAAGGCCACGAGTCACAATCAGGTCCAATCAGCTTCTCGCATTGAAGTCACCCAGAATGTACAGTTGTTCGCAAGCAGGTATTTGCGCTATGGCAGCACTAAGCACGTCATAAATCTTGCCTTTTACTTCCCGTGCGGCGTACAGGGTTGGGGCGTAAGCGCTGATCAGGTGGACAAGACCGGAGCGAGTTTGAAGTATGACCTGAAGGAGTCTTTCTGATCCACCCATGACTAATTCCACCATTTGTAGAAGGGCGTTTCTGATGGCGAAGCCAACACCATGCTCCCTGGGTTCTTCTCAGGCTTTACCCTGCCAGAAAAAGGTGTAGTCCTTTTCCTTTAGGGATCCCGAATCTGCGAGACGTGTCTCTTGCAGAGCAGCAATGTCAACTTGGAGCCTCTTCAGTTCCTCACTGATGACAGCAGTCTTTCGGCTGTCGCTGATGTCCTGAAGATCTTCAGTCAGACCTGTCAGCATGGTCCACACAATCTGTGCGTCACAAACAGATTTTTCCAAACCAAGCTACAGCATGGAGTGTCATGGAGACACCCACGCTCAAAACACTGGCATCAACTAGACGTGGTCATCATTAGACAAGATAACCTCAAAAATGTCCTTCTGACATGCAGCTATCATAGTGCTGACTGCGATACAGATCACTCATTAGTTTGCTCCAAACTCAAGGTGACTCCCAAGAAGCTACACCGCTCTAAACCAACTGGAAGGCCCCACATCGATGCCAGAAAGACGGCTAACTCAGAGAGAGCTGAAAAGTTCAGAGTGACCCTGGAGGAGAATCTGCGCAGCAACCCCGGTGGTGCTGATGTGACATCCAGATGGCAGCATCTGAGGGATACAATGTACAACATGGCCTTGTCAGTGTTTGGAAGAAGAGCTAGAAACACAAATGACTGGTTCGAAGCTAACTCCGATGAGATGATTCCGGCCATCGAAAAAAGCGCGCTGTGCTCCTGGAGTACAAACGTTCGCCAAGCCAGAATACCCTGCAAGCACTCAGAGCAACCAGAAGAACAGTCCAGCAGACGGCCAGGCACTGTGCCAACAACTACTGGCTCGAGCTATGCAGCAGCATCCAGACCAGTGCTGACTTTGGTAACCTCAGGGGAATGTACGAGAGCATCAAGAAGGCGTTAGGACCCACCCAGAACAAGATGGCACCTCTGAAATCCAAATCTGCTGAAGTCATCACTGACAAAGCCAAACAGATGGAGCGCTGGGTCGAGCACTACTCCGAGCTGTACTCACGTGAGAACATTGTGGTCGACTCAGCCCTCGATGCCGTTGAACTCTTACCAGTAATGGACGAACTGGACCAGGAACCAACTGTGGATGAACTGAAGAAAGCCATCGACAACACCGCAGTAGGAAAGGCCCCAGGTCAGGATGGTATACCACCAGAGGTAATCAAGTGTGCCACGGACACTCTCCTGGAACCCCTACATGAGCTACTGTGCCTGTGCTGGACAGAGGGAGAGGTTCCACAGGACATGCGCGATGCTATCATCATAACCTTGTATAACAACAAAGGAGACAGTAGCAACTGCAACAATTACCGTGGAATCTCCCTCCTAAGCATCACTGGTAAACTGTTCGCTCGCGTCATCCTCTGCAGACTCCAGAAGATTACTGAGAGGGTGTACCCTGAATCACAGTGCGGATTCCATGCAGAGACATCTACTGTCGACATGATCTTCTCTCTGAGGCAGCTGCAGGAGAAATACAGGGAGCAGAGGAAGCCACTCTATATTGCCTTCATCGACCTAACCAAGGCCTTTGACTTGGTCAGCAGGGATGGACTGTTCAAACTGCTCCACAAGATAGGACGTCCTCCACGGTTACTCAAGATGATCCGGTCTTTCCACGAAGACCAGAGAGGAACCGTCCAATACAATGGCACATTATTAGATGCTTTCAGCATCAGAAGCAGCATCAAACAAGGATGCGTACTTGCTCCGACACTGTTCGGGATCTTCTTTGCACTCCTGCTTAAACATGTCTTTGGATCGTCAACAGAGGGCATCTTTTGCACACAAGATCTGACGGGAAACTGTTTAATCTTGCAAGGCTGAAAGCTAAATCTAAGGTGCGGGAAGTCCTCAGAGATATGCTGTTCGCAGATGACGCTGCTGTAGTGTCACACACAGAAGACCAGCTTCAGAAGCTGCTGGATCGGTTCTCCAAAGTATGCAAGGACTTTGGGCTCTCCATCAGCCTAAAGAAGACAAATGTACTTGCTCAGGATGTTGTTGTTTCTCCATCAATCGGCATTGACAACTATACATTAGAGGTCGTCCATGAGTCCGTTTACCTCGGGTCCACCATCACTGACACCCTGTCCTTGGAGACTGAGCTAAATAGGAGGATCGGTAAAGCAGCCACGACTCTGTCCAGACTCAACGAGAGAATGTGGAACAAAAACAAGCTGTACACTCACACCAAAATGCAAGTCTACAGAGCCTGCATCCTCAGCACCCTCCTTTACGGCAGCGAGACTTGGACCCTGTATGCCTGCCAGGAAAAGAGGCTGAACGTTTTCCACTTGTGCTGCCTCAGGCACATCCTTGGAATATTGTGGAAGGACAGAGTGTCCAACACTACCGTCCTCGAGCTAGCTGGAATCCCAACTATGCACACCCTCCTCAGGCAGCGGCGGCTCCACTGGCTTGGCCACGTCTACAGGATGAATGATGGAAGGATCCCAAAAGACATCCTGTATGGCGAGCTAGCCTCTGGCAAAACACCTCCTGGATGCCCCCAGCTGTGCTACAAAGATGTTTGCAAGAGAGACCTCAGGGAAGCAGACCTCAAGCCAGACAGCTGGGAGGAGCTGGCAGACGATCGCAGCAGATGGAAGCAGGAACTATACAAGGGCCTTCAGAAGGGTGAGTTGAGGATCAGACAGCTAGCAAAGGAGAAGCGAGCCCACAGAAAGTACAGCAAGGACCTGCCAGACACCCATTACATATGCAACAGATGCAGCAAGGACTGTCACTCTCATGTGGGTCTTCACAGTCACAGCCGATGCTGCAAATGAGGATGCCAAATGGAACTATGAAGGGCGCAATCCATAGTCTACGTAGACTGAAGGATGCTACTATGTACTATTTTGCAACTTCAGCATTTTCTTTTATAGACCTGCAGAAGCCATACTTAAGTCTTTCACTAAAAGATGCATTAAATAGACACTGCAGCCATACGTCATTGTGCAGCATACTTCTGTTTCACCTTAGTACCTTTGCCATGTTTGAAGCATTGTCTGTGACAAAACTGCAGTTAAATTTTTGTTCACAGCTTAGTACAGTTTTCACTGCCACTTTAAAATATTCTGTTGCATGGGCATTTCCCAGTGCAGCTATTGTTTCTGAAAGATATGCAAGCCCATCTTCTGCTGCCATACAGGCCATATTAGTGGATCATTATGTACATTGCTTGACCCATCACCCAATGATAAAACTGGCAAACTTCCCCTCAGTATTTCTTGCACATGGTTCCTTCTCAGACCCTTTATCTATCAACCTTTCACCAACGCCTGCTCTACGAGGTGGCATGTAATCATAAGGACTGAACCATGTTAATGAAGGCATTTATTGTTAACAATGCAAAAAGGAGAATTTGTGCCAGGCTCCAGCTCCCCATGCTCACAGGAGACAGGAAGCTGACCAGTGCTGCCACCTGGTTCCTGGGGACCACGAAACCAGTCCTGTTAGGGGCAGCAGACTGGCTCTTGGTTGCCCCGCCCCCCCGCCACAGGAGCCTGACTCTCAGCTGCTGCCCCGTCAGGAGCGGTTTCCCAGTTCCTGTCAGGGGTGGCAGTCATGTTAACCCGAGATATGTGCAACCTGAGTGTGTGTGTTTTGGGGTTTTACTGTACTTACTTACTACAAACCCACCCATGGTCACGCAGGCTGACAAAAGGAGTGTTGTAGTCATGAATAAGTTGGACTATGAACAGGAGGCAACTCTCCAACATCATAGTTTACAGACCACTTTTCTCTGATCCCACTTAAGAATTCCAAAAGAAACATCGTCTTCTATAGGAACTCCCTGCCTCTACTCAGGAGCAAACTCACAGACACACCTCCCGAGCCCTGACCTGGATTATTCTATTTGCTTCCAAAAATCCATAAGCAAGGAAATCCCAGATGCCCCATCATGTCGGGTATTGGCACACTTACTATTGGACTATCCAGCTATATAGACTCCCTCCTCAAAGCCTACACCGCCAGAACACCTAGCTATCTCCAAGATACCACTGGCTTCCTGAGGAAATTACAAAGCATCATCAGAAACCTTCCTGACAACATCATCCTTGCCACCATGGATGTAGAGGCACTCTACACCAATATTCCACATGAAGATGGACTACAAGCAATTAGGAACACTATCCCTCATGTTATCATGGCAAATCTGGTGGCTGACCTATGTAACTTTGTTCTCATCCACAATTATTCTAATTTGGAGACAACTTATACTTCCAGATTAGCGGCACTGCAATGGGTACCCACATGGCTCCACGGTATGCTAACATTTTTATGGCTGACTAAGAACATTTCCTCAGCTCTTGTGCCCTACTACCCTTCCTTTACTAACGCTACATCGATGACATCTTTATCATTTGGACCCACCGTAAAGTGACTCTGGAAGAATTCCACAGATATTTTAACAACCTGCACCCTACCATCAATCTCAGCCTTGACCATTCCACACAAGAGATTAATTTCCTGGACACTACAGTACAAATTACTGATGGCCAGATCAATACCTCTCTCTACTGGAAACCCACTGACTGCTACACTTACCTACGTGCCTCCAGCTTCCATCCAGCACACATCATGTGATCCATCATTTATAGTCAAGTCTTTAGATACAATGACATCTGTTCTGATCCTACTCACAGAGGCCAAAAAGTACAAGATCTCTAGCAAGTATATGTAAATCTTAATTACCCACTGGGGGAAATTATTAAAACAAAACAAAACAAAACAACCAGATTGACAGGGCCAGACAAATTCCCAGAAACCAGCTACTTCAAGATAGGATCAAGGATTTCCATCTCAGAACACCACTCGTCATTACCTACAGCCCGCAGCTCAAACTCCTACAGTACATCATCAACATCCTACAAACTATACTGGAACATGATGCTACACTCCAAGAGGCTCTGGGTGAGAGACCTATTCTCTCCTACAAACAACCACCTAACCTCAGGAAAACTCTCACTAGCAACCACAGGCCATACCACAGTAATACTAATCTTGGAACTCTTCCTTGAACAAACCCCATTGCTAACTTTATCCACATATTTATTCTGGAGATACCATCACTGGACTTAACCACGTCACTTACAGGATTAGAGGCTCATTCTCCTGTACCTCAACCAATGTGATATATGCCATAATATGCCAGCAATGCCCCTCTGCTATGTATCTTGGACAAACTAGGCAACCACTTTGCCAAAGAATGAATGGACACCGACACAAAGGACCTATTAGGAATCTGAATACATATAAACCTATGAGCGAGCATTTCAATGGAATGGGTTATTCTGTTAAAGACCTGAAAATAGGCATCTTACAACAAAGACTTTCACAGCACAGCACATAAACCTGCAGTTTATGCTCCAATTTGATACACTGAGGCTAACAGAGATGGCAATTACCTTACACATTACAAAGACAGCTTCTCAATCTTTGATATTTACAGTGATCTCGGGCAGAACACTTACTAATTCGCTCCTTTCCTTCCCCTCTTCTGTCCTACGTATCTGATTTGTCAATTTTTATTTCAATTTTTTTTTTTGGATCTCTGTGTTGTAAAAGCAACAAGAAGATCTGTGGCTACTTATAGACTAACCAAAATTTTGGAACAAAAGCTTTCGTGGGCAAAGAGCTGCATGCATGATGAAGCTTATGCTCAGTCAGCTTATGCTGCAAAACATCTGTTAGTCTATAAGGTGCAAAAGGTCTTCTTGTAGCTTTTGAAGATTCAGACTAACTTGGCTACCCCTCTGATACTCGTGTTATAGAACAGTCATGCCAAATCCAGTACAGCACTATCTCCACAGCTGAAGAAGTGGTTCTAACCCACAGAAGCTCATCACCTAATAAAATTATTTTGTTAGTCTGTAAAGTGCTACAGGACTGCAGGTTTGTTTTGTTAGAATACAGACTGACACGGTTACCTTTCTGTTACCATCCATGGTGGCGGTTTTGCTGAATGAGTCAAATCGTTTGCTTGCTACTGATACTTCGTTGACTAAAACATGTTTAGTGGCAGCACAGCTGCTAAAAGTACCAATGGATGACTCTGAAGTTGTTGCAGATAGACAATCTAAGTATCCTATGCTTAAACGGGATCCTCAAACAAAATTCAAAAACGATTCTGAATAGTCGCTCTTCTCACTCTACTGATCAGTTAATCATTTACATTTTTTTCCCGGAAATAATGCAAATCTGATTCCAACTTACCAAAACATAAGACTGACTGCACTTTAGTGTACACTTACTTTTGGAGTAAACCCCACTGAACTCACTGACACTTCTGTTTTTTGAGAAAAAAAGTATTGGCTGGGGCTCCCTTGGAAAAGCCGAGTTAGGCTAATATAAAATAAACAGATTTATCACATCACCATTATGGTCTCTGGCCACGATGTTTCAAAATAAGGGGCGTGTATTACGTAATATAACGTAAGAAGAGGGCACTCAGTGGCAACTGGCAGCTCTAGATTTCTCTTACACTAGCTTTCTGTATTGTATACGTGAGTAATACAATTTTAAGCTGAGTTAACTAAACAAGCCATAAGAATTACCTAAGATAAAAGATCCAAACACAGCAAACAGTCTGGGAATTTACTTGTTAATTTACACTTACATTAAAAAGCATAGAGAGAGTCTTGAAGAATTATGCATTGTAAAGTAAATTACTAATCAGTTAATCCACATTGTTCTTCAGACATAGCCACATTTTCATCCAGGGTCATTTTCCCCCAATAAGCTGCTTCCCTTATGGGCTACATGTACACTAAGGAGTTCTGTAGACAAAACTGGGGTTTTCCTCAACAAAACTCAAAGAGCATCTACACCCAAAATGCATTTTGTCTCCTCTTTCTCTTTCACATCCACTCCATTGTTCCTTCCTATTCTGCCTCCATTCTTTCCTATATATTGCCTCTGTCTTTAAGACAATGTCATAACAAATTCTTCTGCCATGCTTGGCTCAGGTCCACCACCGCATAAGAACAGAACCAAAACAGTCCAATCTAGCTTCCATTTCTCTTTGCACATGGGAATTTACTCTACTGAGAAACAAATTAAAAGCTCAGAACTGTCAAGAAGCAAGAGCTGGTAGGTAGGCTGGACAGACTGGAGCCATTAATTCATTCTTATGGAGACTAATTTAAAAAAGACTTCCAATTTAAAGAAATCTGATTTAAACAAAGAATTTGTTTAAAAAAATATTGATTTTTATCCACCTTGCACTAAGAAGAAGAGTTATAATGAAAGTGTATCCTAGCTTGTGGGGGTGGAAAAAGGCTTAGAGGAGAGATCTGTGTAAGCCTGAAAACTGGTCTCACACCAAAAGCACAAGTAAAGAAAAGATATTACCTCACCTACCATGGCTCTCTAATATCCTAGGATCGGCACGGCTAAAACACCACACAGGAGGAAAAACGTTTGACAGATTTTATCTGGTGTATACTCCTACAGTTATTAGGATCAGTTTCTCTTAACAAAGCTGCTGTAATAAGCCCCCAAAAAAATTTAAAAAGGTTCTTTCCCCCCCCTTATTGAGTATTGAGAAATTATAGCATATGCATCATTTTCATCAGAGCTAATGAGAGGGCACGCATTAGTTCTTCTAGAAGTTTTAAATATACTCACCTTGACTTCACTACTTTCACTAGCTATTAACGCTTTCCAGAACCAAAATTCACTCCAGCAGGTGATATCTTCAATATTGCTCAGTAGTCTGTCAATTCAGCTGTATGAATGTGTACGTGCATAGTAACTGAAGACATCAGTAGTAATGCAACATGCCAGATCCCGCTCACATTTTCTTTACTTTCCATAAAGTAACTACATGCATGGCAAAAATCTGACATTTTGGGTACACATCCTATATAACCCACACTTTCCGCTGCATATGTTGATGCTGAAACAGGTAAACTGAATCTTCCAAAGTACAACTCAGAGGTTGTCTACACTTAAGAAAAACTTTGAAATGGCCATGCTAATGACTAAATCAAATAATACTAATGAGGTGCTGAAATGAATATTCAGCACCTCATTAGCATACTGCTGGTCACGGCACTTTGAAAGTGCTGCATTTTGCTCACATGCGGCTCATCTACACAGGGGGTCCTTTTTGAAAGGATCCTGCCAACATCAGCTGATAGGAATACGGAGATTTCAAAAGGACCCTGCAAGCATCGAAAAGACACAGATGAACCACGCGAGAGCAAAATGCAGCACTTTTGAAGTGTCATGCCCAGTATCATGCTAATGAAGTGCTGAATATGCATTTCAGCGCCTCATTAGTATTCTTTGATTTGGCCATTAGCATGGCCATTTCTAAGTTCTTCCTAAGTGTAGACTTGGCAAGAATGTTTGTCAACGGCCAAACTCACATAATCAATCCGAACCTCTCTATCGTCTCCAGTGAAGATAAACAACCACTTTCAGCCTCTCTGCACAGGTGATACAGTGGAGACAGCTGGGGCAGATACCTCACAGGGAATGGATAAGACAAGACGACCCCATGGATTGTAAGGCATGAGATATGCAGTCTCAGGGATGGGGGATCTATGACCCCTATCCCTAAGAGAAGATGAGTGGTGGTAGTTGGGGCCTCCTCCTAAGGGGGACAAAGTAAGCCATCTGCCATCCAGACCTAGAATCCTGGCAAGTTTATTGCTTGTCAGGAGCTAGAATCTGGGATGTGACAGAATCTCTTCCAAAAAAATCATCAAACCTGCAGGCTATTACTCCTTTATATTTCTCCATGTAGGAAATAATGGTATACCCAAGAGTGACCTTGATGAGATCACTGTAGATTACGTAACCCTAGAAAGAAAAATCAAAGAATATGGAGCACAAGTATATTCTCATCCATCCTCCCCGTGGAAAGTAGGGGTTCGGGGTAGGGATTGTCTAATTGCTGAGTTAAAGGTGTGGTCACGTGGGTGGTGTTAGCAGAGAAGGATCTGGTTTCCTTGACCACTGAATCCTGTTTCAGGAACAAGGATGGCTAAGAAGAGATGGAATCCACCTAACAAAAGAGGAAAGAGCATCTCTGCGGGCAGGCTTGCAAGCCAAGTAAGGAGGGCTTTAAACTAGGTTCATCAGGGCATGGTGACATAAGCCCTGAGGTAAGTGGGGGAAGGGCAGGGTACAACAAAATAGAATTCCTAGGTGAAGAGGAGAAAGTGGGCCAATCAGCCTCTTTTCTAAGGCGCTAATACACAAATGAAAGAAGCCTGGGAAACAGGACGAACTAGAGGACCTGGTACAGTTTAAAAAGTATGGGGTGGTTGGAATAATGGAGACTTGGTGGGATGACTTGCATAACTGGAGCATGGTCATAGAAGGGTATAAACTGTTTAGGAAGGACAGGCAGGGAAGAAAAGGAGGAGTTGTGCTCTGTGTGAGGGAGCACTACGATTGCTCAGAGCTCCTGTATAAAGGAGGGAGAAAAGCCAGTTAAGTGTGTTTGGGTTCAGTTTAGAGGCAGAAGCAACAGAGATGTTGTAGTTGGTGTCTGTTATTGACCACTAGATCAAGGAGATGAGGATTTCCTCAGACAGCTAAGAGAAACTTCCAAATCACAGGCCCTGGTTCTCATGGGACACTTTAAATTATCCAGACGTGTTGAGAGACAAATACAGTAGCACACGGACAATCTGGGAAGTTTTTGGTAAATGTTGGGGATAACTTCCTGGTACAAGTGCTGATGGAACTGAGCAGGGGTCATGCACAACTTGACCTGCTGCTCAAAAAGAGAAGAACTAGTAGGAGAAATAGAAGTGGGTGGCAACCTGGACTGCAGTGATCACAAAATAGTACGTTTCAGGATCCTTACAAAAGGAAGAAAGGCAAGCAATAACATACAGATTCTTGATTTCAGAAGAGCAGTCTTCAAGTCCCTGAGGGTACTGATGGGCAGAATCCACTGTGAAATGAAGATGAAGGGGAAGAGAGTTCAGGAGAACTGGCATATTTTAAAGTCATCTTGTGGAAGGCACAGGAACAAACAATCCTGCTGCATAGTAAGAAATGCAAATTTGGTACGCACCCAGCTTGGCTTAACAGGGAAATCCTTGGTCAGCTTAAACTCAAAAAGGATGTGTATAAGAAGTGGAAACTTGGACAGATTACTAAGGAGGAGTATAAAATAATACAGCTGGAAAATGCTGCACAGTGATCAGGATAGCAAAGGCACAATTGGAACTGCAGCTGGCAAGGGACGTGAAGGGTAACGAGAAGGGTTTCTACAGGCATGTTAACAATAAGAGGGTTATTAGGGAAGGTGTGGAGTTGTTACTGGATGAGAGAGAGGTAAACTAGTGACAGATGATGTAAGAAAAGCTGACGTACTCAATGCTTTTTTTGCCTCAGTCTTCA
This sequence comes from Carettochelys insculpta, assembly GCF_033958435.1. Taxonomy (NCBI): domain Eukaryota; kingdom Metazoa; phylum Chordata; order Testudines; family Carettochelyidae; genus Carettochelys; species Carettochelys insculpta. The sequence continues at coordinate 139,781,458 of NC_134139.1, read as the reverse complement.
TAGGCAAGGACACCTCCTACACTACAGTGCTAGACAATGCAGTGTGGGAAGGCGGAGGGCAGCCCTCGGTGGGGAAGGAACGAGTTAAGAGCTCCTTAGAAAAACCAGATATACACAAATCCATGGGTCCGGATTTAATGCACGTAAGGGTACTGAGGGAATTGACAGACGTCATTGCTGAGCCTTTTGCCATTATCTTTGGAGACTCTTAGAGATCAGGAGAGATTTCTCATGAATGGGGAAAGGCAAACGTAGTGCCCATTTTCAAAAAAGGAAAGGAGGACAATCCAGGGAACTACAGACCAGTCAGCCTTACCTCAGTCCCTGAGAAGATAACGGAAGAGATCCTCCTAGAATCCATTCTGGAGCACTTGGAAGAGGGGAAGTGATCAAAAGTAGTCAACATGGATTCGGCAAGAGCAAGTCCTGCCTATGCAATCTGATTAGCTTCTATGATTTAACTGGCTCTGTGGACATGCGGAAGTCAGTGGATGTGATATATCTTGACTTCAGTAAAGCTTTTGACACAGTCTCCGACAACATTCTTGCTCAGAAGTTAAGGAAGTATGGATTGAATACCTGGACTACACAAGGGACAGAAAGTTGGGCCTGACTGTCGAGCCAGCAGGTAGTGGTCAATGGCTCAATATCTGGATTGCAGGCAATTTCAAGCAGAGTGCCGCAAGGCTTGGTTCTGGGGCTGGTGGTGTTCAACATCTGTATTAATGACCTGGATGAGGAACTGGATTGTACCCTCAGCAAGTTTGTGCATGACCCCAAGCTAGGGGGAGAAGCAGATATGTTGGAAGGTAGAGATAGGAGTGACCTAGATAAATTGGAGGACTGTGCCAAAAGAAATCTGATGTGGTTCAACAAAGAGAAGTGTAGAGTCCTGCACCTGGGATGGAAGAATCCCAAACATTGTTATAGTCTGGGGACCAACTGGTTAAGCAGCAGTACAGCGGAAAGGGACCTAGGGGTTATAGTGGATAAAAGGCTGGATATGTGTAAACAGTGTGCCCTTGTAGCCAAGAAGGCCAATGGCATATTAGGGTGCATTAGGAGAAGCAGTTCGAGCAGATCTAGACAGGTGGTTGTTCCCCTGTATTTGGCACTGGTGAGGCCACACCTGGAGTATTATGTCCAGTTTTGGGCCCCCCAGCAGAGAAAGGATGTGGATGTGCTGCAGCAGGCTCAGCAGAGGGCAATGAAAATGATTAACGGGCTGGAGTACATTACCTATGAGGAGAGGCTGAGGGATTTGGGCTTATTTAGTTTGCAGAAGAGAAGACTGGGGGGTGATTTAACAGCAGCCTTCAACTTCCTGAAGGGGTGCTCTAAAAAGGGTGGAGAGAAACTGTTCTCAGTGGTGATAGATGGCAAAACAAGCAGTAATGGTCTGAAGTTACAGAAGGAGAGGAATAGAATGGATATGAGGAAAAACTACTTCATCAGGAAGGTGGTGAAGCACTGGAATGCATTGCCGAGGGAGGTGGTGGATTCTCCATCCCTGGAGGCTTTTAAATCCGGGATTGACATAGTCATGGCTTGGATGACTTAGCTGGGGTTGATCCTGCTAGGGGCAGGTGGCTGAAATCGATGACTTTGAGGTCCCTTCCAGCTCTGTGATTCTATGATTGTATCTTCAACTGGTTAAAATGAGCTGTCACATACAGAACAGATGGAAAATCTGATATGAACTGGCAAAAGGAGACTTCTTTATAAGGCCATATAAAAAATACGTACTGTGTGTCTCCAGTGGTAAAGTATTGTGAATAAGGGTCTTTTATTATGACATATGGTTTTGAAAATAATAGTTCTCAAGGTATTATCAATCTGTCTTTCTGTACTTCTCCTTGCACATTTGTTTTTAAACACAAACCAAATCATTAAAGAACTTCCTGCAGTCTTTTGAAAATAGAAAGCAATGGGAAAGAAATCAGGACAGGTTGTTTTGTTTTTTTGTTTTTTTAAAACAGTTAAGGTCTATAGAATTAATGAGTATCACATTTCCTAACCATAATTTCACATAGAAAATATATATCATAAGACTTACTATCGACAAATTCATATTTTAGATAATTATTCCAGCTTTTGCTTAACTATTAAGTATCAAACCTCTATGGCCATCTGCAGCTATGAACAGGAACTTAAAGCAATTACAATAAGTGGGCAGTCATGCAATTTTGTAACAACGGTTTAAGCATGAAATTAAACAAGCAGGAGAACTTAACGAAAATGATTTAACATGAGACCATACTTACACAAAATATGAGAAATTATAAACATTACATAATCTCATTTAGAGAGTCTGTGTAATGTGTAGGTTTTACAAGTATTTACTGACATTAATCTTGTTCAGTTATTTGAAGTGTTTTATTCTGTAACAGGATTGATTGGCTGGAAAAACCAGAGGCTGATACAAAAATAGCTGAAAGCTCTTTTTGTCAGCATGATGGATTTTTTTAAAGTAACTTGTTTAGTCTTAGAACATAAGACAACAAAACATTACAAATGATTCTCCAATTGATAAATATGAAATATATCACCCTATCTTGTCACTGCAGTTTTTACAGGGTCATAGAGCCAGATGAGAAGTAATTTCTCTGTTTTTCACACTGCTTCAAGATTACTTTTCATTTGGCCAGAAACAGATCTTGCTTCTGAAGCAATGCAAAAATTGTCCATTCCCTGGGAATGTGGAAAACACCCATGCCTAGACTGATGGAGATACACGTATGTTCCCCAGGCAGAACCTTAGCTAGTGTGAAGGACTACAATTCCTCGGGAGCCAGGACAACTTACGCCACCTAGAATTCTGCCCTGCAGCATCTGATATCTTTTGGGCTCCCTCACTAAAGTATTAACATCCATCCTTGTTATTTGTTTGCTTCTTCTTCCCAACAATCAACTTCTAAGAGACAAATCTGGACACTGTACGTTCCAGACCTATTACACTATGGCCACAAAATCATCACATACGAGTTGTATATTAAAATGTTATTTCATACTGCATACATAAGGGATACCACTTTCTTGCTAGACACTTCAAGCAGCTTTTAGGGAACTGGAAAAATTTAATTTTTTTCTCTGTGACAAATGTCTAGGGACTCTCAAGTACAGCACAGAGTTTAATAGTTATGTAGTCTAGTATTAGATATGAAAAATTTCCCAAAGAGGCATGCAGAAGATTGGCCACCTACGGTGGTGTTTTCTTTAAACAAAAAGAAAGCAATCACTCACTGTCAGAAGAATCCAGATTATTCTACTGGCATTTTATTGCTCACTATAAAGAGTTTCATTTACAATGCCCAAATTATTTTTAATTTTGGGCTAAGATCTGCTCTGCAGATTTTAGGTCTATTTGTGGTCCATGTGCAATTCTTTAAAAGTGAAAGAGAAAATTATATTTATATATAGGTTTTAACCACCAAGCTGATGGTGCCATAAACCAAACCAAAAAAATATAAGTATAAAAAATACGTCTTGTCAGATGAAATGCGTAAATCTTTTGTTCAGCTGTCTCTGTGCTGTTATTTAGCTGTAATTTACCCCTCAAATGTCTTCTAAGAGCCTAATAAGCAATGGAAGCATTGGTAATGCTGCTAGGCCATACTGACATACCACTGTCCAGCAAATTCTCTCATCAGGTACTGTCAAGTCACAAGGGTGCTGGAAGAGAAAGGTTCAACCTGTACTGATAGACAGCAATCATGCCACCCTTCTCTTTGTAAGCCATACTAGACTAAGCTCTGTCAGTCCATCACCATAAGGTTCTATTCCTGTAATCATTCTCATCGCTCTCCTCTGAGCACCCTCCCATTTATCTACACTAAACTCTTGAATTATATGGGGGTTGCACTCCTACAATCCCCATGTTACTCAAATTTTTGCACAAATTGAGGGGAGACAGGAACCAGGCTGCCCCTGGTTCCTGGCTCTCCTAAGACTCCAGAGACCAGAAAACTGACCAGTCCACCCATGCTGGTCAGTTTCTGACTCCCAGAGGGGCAGGGAGCCGGGAACCAGGGGGCAGCCTGGTTCCCAACTCCCTGCTGCTTGCAGGACCCGGGAAACTGACCAGCCATGAGCTAGTCAGTTTCCCAGGTCCTGCAAGAGACAGGGAGCTGGGAACCAGGCACCACCCTGGCTCCTGTCTGCCCTCCACTCCTTGGAGGCAGGAAACTGACCAGGGCTGCTGCTCTGGTCAGTTACCCAGCTCTACAAGTGATGGGGAACTGGGAGTCAGGCTGCCACCTGGTTCCCAACTCCCCACCACTCTGGGGCCTGGGAAACCATTCCTGTCACGGGCAGCAGCCAAGAGTCAGGCTGCTGCCCACCCCCCCCCCACCCCCACAAGAGCAGTTTCCCTGCTCCTATCAGGGACGGCAGCCTGACTTGTGGCTGCCATCCCTGACTGGAGCTGTTTTCTGCTCCTGTCAGGGATGGTAGTCGTGTTAATCTGAGACACACACAACTTGGTTGCATGTATCTTGAGGGTCTGCTGTATATCCTCCTTAGTTGTAGGCTTCTAAACCAATGTAGTGTTTCAGCAGGAACTGCACTGGTGTCAAATACAGAAGTAAAATAACTCCTATATTTCTACTCAAGATTCCCCTGTTTTTGTCTCCCAGGATCTCAACAGCATTTCCGGCTACAGAATCACACTGAGAGCTCACGTTCAGCTGATTATGCATCTCCCTCTCTGAAATAATTTTCAGTTCCAGCTTCCAAAGATAGAGACCTCCATTGTGTAAGTATAACATACATTCATTGTTCCTAGATTTACATATTTACATTTAGTCATACTGAAACACATATTAGCAATCCCATAGCACTTTAGTGACCAACACAGTTGTTAGGTCATGAACTTTTGTGGGGCTTCACCCATGAAAGCTCACGGCCTGATAAATTTGTTAGTCCCTAAGGTGCCACGGGACTGCTTGTTATTTTTGAAGTTACAGACTAACATACTGTAGCTACCCTCTGGAGACTGAAACATATATTGTTTGATTGCATCCAAGTTTACTAAGCAATCCAGACCACTCTAAATCAGTGACTTGCCCCCTCTTCATTATTTACCACATTCCCACAAGTTTTGGGTTATCTGCAAACTTTATTAGTGACAATTTTATATTTTTGTCCACGTCAGTGACAAAAAAGTTAAGGTGTAGGACCAAAGCCCAATCCCACTAATGATGATGATTCCCCATCTACAATTACATTCTGAGACCTGTTTATAATATTGCAGCAGCCGTCTTAGTCTCAGGATATTAGACAGACAAGGTGGATGAGGTAATATCTTTCAGTGGACCAACATCTGTGGGAGAAAGACAAGCTTTTGAGGTTGCACACAACTTTTGTTAACCCCTTTAATGTAAGTCATGCTACTTTTATATTGTTCTAGATTTTAATCACAATGTCGGGGGTACACAATTCAAATCTCTTTCAGAAGTCATGTATATTATGTCAACACTATTACCTTTATCAGCCAAACTGGTAATCTCATGAAAGACTCAAAGTTGCAGTAGCTATGGGTTTTATTAGCCCATATTGTGTGATACAGCCTAGGGCCATGTAGATTACTTCTCTTATTTCAGTTTCTTTAGCTGCTGTTCCCTACACAATATTGTTTGTGATTAAAATAATTAGGAGTTCTTCTAGAGAGAAACATTTCAATCAAGTAAGTATCATTATTATATATGACCAGTGCGTAGTGGTGCTTTATATTATACACAAGAAACTGCCATATTGAATCACACCTGTGGTCAAACTAGTCCTTATCTCCAAGAATAGCTGGTTCTCGATGCTTTAGAGGAAGAAACAAGAAGCTTTGCATTATGCAGACATGGAATAATATGCTCCCAACATTAAGTGTCCTAATTCTTCACAATTACTAACTGTCTTACACACCAAAGCATGAAGTTGCCACTTCTCTGCTCTGCACACTAGTTTACCACCGAATAACAACTCAAGTTCAAGCGCTTAGTCCTTTATCTTCCAGGTGCTTGCTCAGTAGTATGAGCCCAGGCCAGCTAGAAGATTGCCTGAAGCTTCAGGATGAAGACTGTGGTTGACTACTGTGACACAGGGACTCTTTCGTGCCAATACGCAGAGCGTGTAGGTTTTTTTTACAGGGATTCACTAAGCAAGATACAGTAAACCCTCGATTTAATGAGCTAATGGGGGGCGTTCACTATTCCCAAAAGTCCTTTAAATGTGAGGGTTTAATGCCCACCCACCAGGCTCCCCCAGCCCCAGTTCTGCCCCCTCCCAAAGACAAAAAACACAAAATCTGTCATCACTCACCAGAGCTGCCAACACTGCAGGAGCCACTGCAACCTGCCACGCAGGGCTGGAGGTGCCACTGCCGGAGCCACGACTGCTCCTCCCACCAGGGGCTGGGGCGCATATGTGAGTGCCAGTCTTCAGCGCAGGAGTTGGTGGCTCCTCCACGTTGCAGCAGCAAGTCTCTTAAGTCGGGTGGGGCGGGGGGGGAAGGATGATTTTACAGATTCCGGAAGACTTCAGGAACAATGGTGGGGGGTGTCCATTGTTCCTGAAGTCCACTAAATGGAGGTCCGTTTTTAAAAAAAAAAGTTTACTGAATATATATCATAGTTCATGAAAGGGTGACTCCTCATACCGCAAGTCCACTGTTCACCATAATCACTGTGAAATGTACGTATGAAAGATATTTAAGGTATCATGTATCTAAAGAAAAATTTACTCTTAAGATCTGGAAGTTGAATCAGGTCACCAGGAAGTGCCATACCTCAGGCATGTTCCTTTCACACAGGAGGTAAGACTCATCTCTCTCTGGCCAGGACAACATTCCATGCCTTGCACAAATGCTGATTTAATGAGAGTCAAACAACAGTGAAAGGATTAGAAATGTCTACAAGAGAAAATCTACAGGGAAAAAAAAAAAAACCACATCAGCAGGGTGTGTCTTGTTTGTGTCTGAGCTCAAAGGATTAGTCTGATATATTAGGGCATGCTAAATAAAAACAGGAGGCGGCATGCTGACTAGTGATTTGTCTCATGAGGAGTACCACAGCTACCCCGCTTGTATACTGCACGTGAGCAATACTTCATTGGGTATGAAAATACCTTGTTAATTAAGTTTAACTCTAGAATGCATGTTATAAATTTATTTTAAATGTAACCATTTGTTTCACGTATTTCTCCTTACTATTACTTGGAATCTCAGTGCTTTCTTAAATAACCCTATTTGTTTTTGCTGTGAATGTATCTAAGTGTTCTATGTTAAAGGGAGCTGTGATCTGAGATGCAACTGGTGTGTAGGGCAGGAAGCTATAGTGTTCAATTTTGTTTTCTGGAAGCAGTGGATATTGGAATACTCTGAATGTCCAGCAAAGCAGGGGCTGGACACTCCCAGGGGACACTCGAAGGCTTGTCTATCACTAACCAGTGCAGGTGTAAAGAGGAGTGCTTGTGTCGCCTGTGGCCAGGGGAGTTGGGAGTTGTACGGACAACACAGCAACTGCCTTTTGCATGATGAAACGAAGGTGCCTCAGCCCCGAGTACTCTCGAGAAGCAGTCAGAGCTACTCCACCCTTCTAGCATAATGGAACATTTTATCATCAAGGTAAGGCACAGACAGACAGAACACAGGGTTCTTTTGGGGCCAGTCTACGGATATGGAGTAAATTCATGCAGGAACTGACGGCCATCAGAAACCTCACCACCTTGCACTCCAAGTGCAATGTGCTTTTCCATCTGCCTTCTCTAATCTAAACACGTTTTAAAATCAAAACAAGATCATATACGACATGCTCACAGCACCTGTCTTCTCCAGGGGAGAGGAGGAGAGAGTGAATTACCACATGGTAGATGCTTGTTACACTGTTAAACGCTCTGTTGGAAGGTGTTCAGATACTACAGTGGTGGGGCAGTAACTAAATACAGGTTGAACCTCTCTAATCCAGCACTCTTTCATCCAGTAATATCCATAAGGATGTCAATTAGCTGGACAACCACTTATCATGGGTGTGGCCACATTTCCTGAGAGCCCATAAAGTTTGTTTCCAGCCACCAGCTCTGGCTCTCCGTGTTCTGTGTTATTTAGCTCTAATTTACCGCTAAATGTCTTATAAGAGCCTAGTAAGCAGTGGAAGTGTTGGACAATACTGACCTCCCATGGTCCAGTGAATTCTCTCATCTGGCACCAGTCAGGTCCCGAGGGTGCCGGATTAGAGACGTTCAACTTGTATCACTAATATCCAGATCCACTGTACACAAATTAGACTAAGTAAAATTTATATTTACTCAATAGAGAGAACTCTACCTACGTATAAAACAGAATATTATAGATTTAAGTCTGCTAAGGTCTCAATAACCAAAAGGAGAGAGTAGCCAATGAAAGACAAACCTTCCCTGTTGCCTCTTCTGGAAGGTAATCCAGGGCCCTCCTGTGGTTAGAATAATTAGATGGCTTCTCTTATTTTTGCTCAACTGTTTTGACTATTTTCCAAATCAGGAGAAAGACAGTGAGGGAGGGAGGGATGGGAGGCATGGACTCTACTGCCTTCAAAACAGCAGAAGCATCCTTCTATTCATGCTCCAGTTCTTGAATATATGCTGCAGTATCTTGGACTTCGCTACTTTCAGCGCACACTGTTCCTGCTTTACAGATTATCTAGTTTACGCTTCACTCACGTGCTTTGGTGCCTTGCTCAGCCAGTCCATGCGTGTGTGGAAGTGGCAGGGGAAGAAAAGGGTGTTAAAGGGTTTAAGTTTTACATAAGCCACTGCAAAGCAGTATGCATTTCTTTAACAGACTGGCATCTGGGCTATCCTGCCTTTCCAATTCATGTAGGCTGGAATGGTAGGAATCACTTTTTTCAGTGCACTTTAATTTGACAGAAGATTCAGGGGAGCATGTCCTCTGTGCTACTGCAAAGTTTCTTTGCAGCTCTGGCGGATGAAGTTCAAGGGAGGTAGATATGTTCACCTACCATATCTGTTGCACCACCAGTTGAAATGGGATTTTTACTTACACGAAGAAAAATTCATAGCATCAAAAATTCATAGTTTTTCCAATCTAAGACAGGTCTTATGTCCAATACTTGACTCCAATCCAGGCGCTAAATTGTTAAGCTTGTATAATTCAAGAGGACTCCCCAAAAAAAGTTTGGCCCCATTTTCCTGAGTTGGTTCTATCCCATTTATGAAATAAGAGAGGATAATTTCAGAACTGAGGCATGCATTTATGCTCTGCTTTAAATGTCTCTTAGAAATTATGGGAATTACTTATTGGGAACTTGGCCCTTTTCTGCCCCCCCGGGGTGGGGGGAGGGGCACAGAATTTGATACTACCACTGTGTCTATTGCAACTTGGGTTAGTTCCGATTTATGACCAGGGAGGCTGGGAATTGAAACGGTGTATGCCCAGAGGAGGCAAATGACTGTGTGTGTGTTTGTAATTTCAAGCTAGCAATGGAAGGAAGAGCTCATATTCCACAAATCTTTCTAATACTGGAGATGAGGGGTTATGGAACAGTCTGGCCACAGCCAACATTCTTACCTAAGAAGAGTTATCCACAATTTAACGATAGAGTCCTAAATTCCAATGGACCACTCATGAGAAATCCAATATATTATATTAAAAGTCAGTAAAACAGAGCACCAGGTCTCTAAGACCTATCAAGAAACATTTGGAGAGATTATGACAGACCATGTAGGGCTGCTTGTTATCTTAAATTTCTGCAAGCTGTGCTAGCATTTCTCAGAACACCCAGGCAACACAGAGAGAGAGAGAGGCTTGTTAACCAAAGTCCATCTCACTGCTCCTTCCAGTTTCTTGCCCCTAGGGCATCCATATTAAAACTGAAGTCAATACTTGCACCTATTTGGGGCAAATTAAACCACAGGACATGGAATTCCTGAATTAGCTACACTCGAGTTTCTAGACAAGACTTTGGTGCCTGGCACAGAATTCTGTTTAGCCACCCCCTTTAGAATGCAAGTCTGACTTCCTTGATACTCAAAAACAATGCTGCAAGGTCTGACGCACATAGTACCAAATAATTCTACTTCACAGGAAATTTGCCTTAAAAGTCTGGGTTGTTTGCATTTCTCTCTGCACAGTGGCTTCTTGTTATTCCACATAAGGATCAGTTTTCTCTTCTCCACAGAGCACTTCCAGGGCCTTAAAGGGAGGAAACAGCGTCCTTTAGAGAGAAATGAAAAGAAACACGCATATGAGGCTTGAATCTGAGAAGGAGGTAGCAACAAACTCTGTTATCAAGCAACAGAGGGATGCAAGTGGGAGCCTACTGAGAGACAAAGGAGATGAGAACCTGGGCACGAGCATTTTAAGACAGATCAGCCTGACTGACATGTGGATTAAGATCTGTACCAGTGGACAGCCAAGACACAGAAAGCCACATTTCATGAGCTCCAACCTCAGGGTATGCAATATACACTTGTGCTAATTCCTAAATACAAAACACCTCAAACAAAATACATGTGTATTAATACAGTGGGGAAAGAAGGAGGCCATAATTTTCTTGTAAGCAACAGTCCAGTCACCCATAAACAAACACTTATTTAGCAGTTACAAATCAACAAACCAAGCTAACACAGACAGACAATTTAAATACTTCATGTTTACATTTCCTTTAAACCAGTACGATCTAGAGCAAATGCTAATTAATTCTGTGACTGCCAGTAGTCCAGGTGCTTCTTTTGGACATTACATACAGTTTGTCACTTACCAAACAACAGCTCCCGCCTACACTTTTGTCTTGCTCCACACAAAACCTCTATTCAATACACAATGCTTCAGCAAGAAGAATGTGTCATTCACTGTTTGGGCAAAAAGAGGAGGGAAATTAAGACTGGTTTCCAATTCAATTTTTACTTTTTGTTCTCCTTCCCCTGGAAAGCCTGGTCAAGTTTTTCTGCCCTAATATTAAGATGGAAAATCACTGTACAATATAATTTATGTTTTATTTGGGTTACCTATCCAGTCCTTTGAAATAAAGATTTTTCTTCATGTGTCTGTTAGCAGATGTAAAGTCTATGCCCGTGGTGTCCAATATGTTCCCTACTCACCACACGTGGCGAATAGGACACTGCGTTGTGGTGAATGCATGTACATCTGACTCCTCAGAAATAATAATTGTTTGAATTTGTCACACATACTCAAGACAATTAGCATAGGTGCTCACCCAGACAAGGCAGCTTGCCAGCCAGCAGGGAACCCCTGCAAGCACTGATGCTACCCATGTTGAAAGGGAGCACTGCAGGGCATGGCAAGTGGGCTTTTGGTATCACACCCTCTAAAGCATGGGGACAGTACCGCGATCTGTGCACTACTTGGAAGGAACAGCTGGAGCCGTGCCACTCCCAGCCGCGCTGGGTGGGGGCATGGGGGGGGGTGTTACGGCTACCTGAGGTTCAAAGCCTTACTGTAGTTAGCCTCTCTTTGCTGCAACAAGTCATGTTGCAGGACTTGCATCTGTGATTATTATGTCATCTAACAGCATCGTGCAAATTCAAAGACCAGAAGATATTTATTTTTCTAATATTACTGAATAAAGTACACATCATATAACGTAGCGAATATAGAAAGACAACCACCACAAGTATGGAGAGCTCTGAATTCCTACTGGACACCACTTGTCTATCCCTTTCGATAAATATCTACATGAACTGAACAGTGTATGTGTGTGTGCGCGCGCACCATTTTCACACACTCTTCAAAGTTCGCCAGCTTCCCTCATCACCTGTCCCTTTCCCCCTTCTTAGTTATTTAAGTGGCAGAAGTTCCTTTCCCATGTAAAACAATGACATAGTGGCTGTGTCTGCACTAGCCACCTTCTTTGAAGAGGGCATGGTAATCAGCCTGAGCAGGGAATAATACTGAAGTGCTGCAATGAATATGCAGCACCTCATTAGGCTAATTCTCTCCGTGGCAACTTCAAAGTTGCAAATAGCATGCCATCTAGCTACAGGCACTTCGAAGTAGCTGTGCAATTTCAAAGGGCCCTTACTCCCAAAGTTTTTTGGGAGTAAGGACACTTCGAAGTTGCATGACTACTTTGAAGTGCCCACAGATACATGGCTTGCCATTGACAACTTCAGAGTTGCCGTTGGGAGAAATAGCCTAATGAGGTGCTGCATATTCATCACAGAACTTCACTATCATTCCCTGCTCAGGCTGATTACTATGCCCTCTTCAAAGAAGGCGGCTAGAGAAGACACAACCAGTGAGTCAAATTATAACACGGCTATTCAGGCTGATTTTGAGAAGAAAAAGAGAGAAGTGGTGTGGATTTACCTAAGGGGCTCTCTCTACAGTGTGCTCATCATCTTTTGATTTCATACTCTGAGAAATACACCCCACCCAGCCCATTTACCGTAGGTTCTACTTTGAAGAAATGGCTTCCTGTAAGCAAACCAGTTGCATCTGGGGGCGGGAGGAGGGGGGGGAAGTATTTTTGAACTGATGTAGTAAGGCAAAAATTTAATTGATACAGGTACCTTTTTTTAATTTTACCATCTACTCTGGTACTCAAATGCATATAATTGTACATCTACTTTTGGCATATAAACAGAGCTACAGACCAACTTTTTTAGTCCTTTTGCACTTCTTATATAATTTCTGAATCATCTGTTCAGCAATTTGGTGGCTTTGCACCACTCATACCAGTGGTTCTGAACCTGTGACCCTAATCACCATACAACTGTAGCCTATGTGATACTGTCAGGGCCATATGGATAGTATGTGTGTATGTATAGCTATATTGTGGGGATGCAGCCCATACAACATCTGGAGAGTATGCGGACCACAACGGTAACTAGGTTGAGAACCACTGATCTATACAGACTTTTTATATGTAAATATGGCAGTATGAAAGTTTCAGCCTTGCAGCTGAGCATAGTTTGGGGAGGTGGGGTTCAGCTGAAACACTTTACACTAGCACCCCTTCCCAAGCAATGTCTGAACCACACAACCAGAAAGAGTGAGGAATGAACAGTCTTGACACAAGATGTAAATTCTTACGTTGAGTGCTAAGAAATGAGCAGCATCCTCAAATTAAGCAAACTGAAATTTTGTCGCACTTTGCTAATTGCTCAAGTCTCTCCCTATATTTGTGCAGGAGCCTTAGAGTTGTGTCTTCTTTTATCTTTTAATTTTCCCATTTATTTTACCTCCCAGGTTTTTTTCTCCCCCTCCCAGCACACATCAAGGATGGCCAACTCATAACACAGATCAATATTTTCAAACCAGAATTTGAAATTTCCAATTTTTCCATACTAAAACACTACTAAACATACTGAGGTCTTTCAGTAAGAATTACCAAGAGACATAATTATTAGAAAGATGGTATATCCTATAGCTCAGCAGCATTTATTTTAAAAGTTACATTCAGTAACTCAACTCTGTGTTCACGTGTGCGCACAGATTCCCTTGAAGTGGAACACTTGTGATGTCCACCAACCACTGACAGATGCCAAGCATTGCAGGCATATCCAAGTGGAACATACCTGTTTTGGGCCTGAGTCTACATCTACATTACAGGAGAAAGTCAACTTAAGCTACACAACTCTGGCCAGGGAATAATGTAGCTGGAGCCAATACTCTCTCAATGACTTCCTTTACTCTTCTACTCTGAGACAGAATAACAGGGTCTACTGCTGCTGAATTGTTCTCAGAGCATCGACTGGGGTTGATGTAGTGAAGGGTAGTAGGTACATTCTAAAATTCCATTAGACTTCAATGGCATGTTGACAGACCATATGTATAAGGAGAGGTCATGATAATGAGAGCCGCACTTTTTTACTGAAGGAAGACAGGTACTATAATAGTCTTATCTAAGTACACATGTCCACTTTTTGTTCAATGAGACCTTGCAGTGTCTACTGATACAAACTCCCCCCACTACTAGTCCGCAACCACACTTACTGCATTGTCATGCTCAATTAACATTCCATCAGAAATATAATATAAACACACACTCAGTATATTCTCCAACACTGCAGGTACAAGTGATCTGGAATATTAAACAGCAGGCATGTAGTCAATGGAGTTACAGATCCTGCAGATTGTGAGGGGAAGCGGGACTGAAACTTTAAAACAAATCTGGATTTGTAAATGCTAACATTAAGCTCCTTGTGGGCAGTTTGGGTGGGTGGGGAGAGACCTAGTCTGAATCATAACTAAATATTGAGGTTTAACTTTAAGAATCAACACAATTTTGCATTAAAAATAATTGTTTCAAAGCCTCCTGCTCGAAAAAAATAGTTGCAATTTTTGTATGGTAACAAAAGAGTATCTTTTTTGACTTTCGATTATTAAACACGGTTTCTCTGGTTGTTGGGTTCTTCTTTTTTTTTTTTTTTTTTTCTTTTTAAATTTCTGGGTCTCTAAAAGTTGTGGAAAGTTTTAAAGACAGAAATGCAACACCAGATGATGTTAAAGATTTCATATACCAAATATGGGCAAATTTAAACCGCAGCCTTAGTCACATGAAGCAAATCAGTAACAGTGAAAGAAAAACTACCACAAGCAAAACCCGATGCAGGATGAATATCGTTTGAACCAGTGGGTTACAGTACATCACAATCTACGCCAAAGGAAGTGGGTGTAATACCTCTCTCACTGCTTCGCCTCCTTCCCCCAACCTCATCTGACCACCTGTAACAGTCTCAGAGGAAGCAGACAAATCTCCCACATACTTTCCAGCTGCGCTGCAACAGCCACAAAATGCATATGTAGCTATCAGCCCATGTGTATAAATATATGTATGTGGAGCATCGGTGTCAGAAATCTGATGATTAACCTATTCTATTTAAAAAACTATGAGAAAAAAAAGGAGCAACAGATCTCCCTCAAACCCACACAAGACTGGAAAATGCTAGTAAATAGGGCATAACCTCTGTTGACAACTGGGAGCTGTGGTTGAGATTAGCACTCAGCAGAAAACGTTTGCCCTTTTGACCAGCATTTTCCATTAATGATTGAATAGGCTGGGGTGTAGAGAGAACCACGTAGGCAGAAGGGGTCATACAAGTGTCTTCATTTCCTTTTGGCCTTTGGGTACCATTAACCAGTGTGGTTCAGACAGTATTTTTCTTTGATAAATTAGAATTATAGGACAGACCTTGACACTGGCTCTGAAGCAAGACTCCTTGGGGAGACAACAGGGAGTACAGGCTGGACTAAACTTGACCAATGCCAAACCAGGGAATTTGGTGAATGGGGGAGGTCAACACCAGTCTCTCTGTTGCTGGTCACTGCCCCACAGCCACCAGTCAGGCTGTTAGGCTCTGGCCCCTCAGCTGCTGGCTCCCCGAGCCCATTCTCCCAGCCACCACCTAGCAATCTGGTCCAATGTGCTCCAACCCCAGAGCACCGATGGGGTCCCCAGTGATGTTGGGCCATGGATGCTGCCAGACCAGAGAGGTTCAAGCTGTACTACATTAAATAAATAATAGTAGTAGTAGTAATAATAATAATAACAATAATAATAAAAAGAACACTAGTAGTACAACAGGCCCTTGTGGATCTTCAACCCATCTTACGGGGCAAAAACAAACCCCATATAAAGCAGATTTCTCACCAAAAACTACATGATAGCTGAGCAGCAGCTGGTTTTAATAACCTACAAAAGAAAACCTGTACCCTTTAAGAAGGCTTCTAGCCCACATACAGCAATGCTGGGGGGAGGGGGGCAGGGAAATCCCTAAATTTAAAAAAAAAAAAAAGAGGGAGGGCAGGGGGGATTCCCATTACCTGGAGCTTGGGTAGGGAAAGCCCAAGAATCTTCATGCCTAAAGGACATCAACCTACTTTTATTGTATTTTTTTAAAAAGTATCTTATGGAAACTGACAAAATTTGCATACACTGCAACAGTGATTTTCCTTCCGTGAGTTTCCTTAAACTTGTTAAGACGGGGTGGGAGGGCAGAAGAGTTAAAAGCCAAGTGTAAACTCTGTGTTTCACTTGAACGATTTTTTAAACTAGTGGTTTCTTCAACTGAATAAACCTGCACCTGCAAAATGAATCACTGCTCTATAAATATAGGAGAGAGAATCCTTTACAGGTTGTGTTTACACATTCTCAACTACAATTTATATTTCATCTTTGTGAAAGGCTACTACTTTGGATATTATAAATACATTTCTTCGATCTCCAAAATGTTTCTTTTATAGCAAACTGAAGACAAGAAATTCCAAGTTAGTCCAGAGTCTTCGGACTTTTTGATTAATTATTCTTTGACCACAGAATTCTCCAAATCCCTGAACATCCCACAATAAGGCACTTACACAGGAAGGTGACTTAGGAAGAGCTGCTAAAGTGAAGTGTAAGCATAGATTATAACACCAGACAGTGCTATTTTGATCATCTAGCCTGCCCTTCTGACATGGAAATGTAACTTATGTGCCTGAAATTCCCACACTGGCAACTATGGCATATTACTGGATTTGGGGGTGGGGGGCGGAGGGAGACACAAAATACAAAAAGGTCCACTTCTGACAATTAGCTTGGGAGATCTGTCTTCCAGTGTTAAAGAATCGAAAACTAGCAGGTAGATACAATTGAGAAATTCCCTTGCAATGTACTTACTTAGATTTATACAGCAAACTCTTTCATATCTGGCAGCACCAGGTCTGGGAGGTTGCTGGATATTCAAATATTCTGGATAACAGAGAGGTACACCTAACAATACCTAACACTCAAGAAAAAAACCAAACAAAAACATATGCTAAGTACTTTATTTACCAACAACAGCTGTACTGTACACTGTAAACTTACACTGTATTTATTTGTATTTACTTGCACTATACTGTACTTACAGAAAACGTAACTAACATTTACTTATGGTTAAAAGGCCGGTTACTTGAGAGTTCTCATGACAGATATGGAAGAGCTGACTGTACAACTTATTTAAAAAAAACCCCACCACTCATCATCTCTAGGTGCCTATCAAATTATAATCAAACTAGAAGTAAAACTAGCAGCTACTCTACACACTCACATACCAATGTAGTATCAAGGCTAGAAGTCTAATGCTTTTGAAAGATCAGCCTCTTATTGAGTTCCTTCCTTTCCCCAAGCTCTGGAAAATACGCAGGTCTTGTAGAATGCCCTGAAAGTTTAAATTCAGGTTCCATTTGGCCACAGACACGAGTGGATAAGAGGTGACAGGACAGAGGTGGTAGGTTCAAACACTGATAACCCCTTCTCAGACAACACCTGGCCAGCAGCACCCTCTCTTTAAATACTGAAAGGCAACCTACATAAAGTGTGGGAAACCCTGGTGTAGACATTTATATAGTTGGAACCCAGGTTTCTTTCACTACCTTTTTTTGTGGCCCAAAAATATAAAATGTATATAAAATGAGAATGAATAAATTTGCACTGTTTATTCACAATAATAATAGTACATAATAATATAAATCTTGACATAAAATACTTAAGTGTCTAACTGATTGTTATTACCTTAATTACAATTTAACCAGTAAAATTTTAACAGGAAAACATTAAATGTACCAAATTAAATTAATAGGATTGTGTGTGATAATTTGTATGTTTTCTAAGGACCAGTATTTCCCCCACTCACCCAAGGACCGGTACTGGGCTGTGGACCACACTTTGGGAAACACTGGTCTACAGTGATCGCAGCTGTGCCGTATGCATGGGAAGACAAGATACAGGTCTTAAATGGGCAGATTCCAGGCCACCTATTAAAGTGTAAATTCTACTTGTTGGAAGCAAATGGGTATTTTGGTAACAGAGTAAAGCTGCAGGGAATTCTCAGGTGTTTCATTATGATTTCTGGCTCGCTTTAACTATTTTGTCATATCAGGAGCTGCTGCTGAAATAAACGAGAATTTATTTTAAAAGTTCAAGGTGAAACCTAGCCCCAAGTGATTAATTTTTTGTTTGTTTGTGGCAGAACAAGGACAGGAAAAGCAGAACTGGTTAATTCTTCGTGCCTTTCCAACAGCAGCAGGTTAGAACACAGCTTATACCCCATCAACGCAACAGCAGAGCTAACAAAATAAACAAACTTATTTAAAAAAAAAAAAAAAGTCCCACATCTGACAGTTTTCAGCTAATGTCCATCACGAAAATACAGCTAAACTCGTGCCAAACCCAATCAGAAGCATGTTGTTTTGGTAACTAAATGGATTCAATCAGTATACTGAAAAATAAATGCATTTTAAACAAAACATTTATTTTAAAACCATGTTCCCTGTAAGCTGAGCACTTGGGAGAGATTCAAATGCCTCCTGGCTGATTGGCAGGGCACCCACAATCAGCACCATGTGCTTCTAGTTGGGGTGCACATCCGCACATGGCTCAGGGCACATAAGACTTCTTCTGCACATGGATGGAGAAAACTAAAGGGAACACAGATTACACGATGTCTTTGACTTACCAGAATGGGCAAGACTCAAAGGTGACGTGCTCAGATACGCACCCAAAAACTATAGATTTTTACCCAAAGCTTAACTGAATTATACAAAGTAACTCCAGTTTGCAAAGTGGGGTGGAATATTTCCCGAGTGCAAGATTTTAGAGCCAGAAATGAGTGAACAAATTTGAAGGCTTCCAAAACTAGTGATCAAAGATCAGGTTTTGAAATGGATAAAAAAGTTTTTGCTTGTCTTTCCTTCAAAAACACCACCTTTCATAGGTATTTTTCATTTAAATTACCACACCAGCATTTGCTAAATTTATGCCACAACAGTTTGGGAGTGATTAAGGCTGTTTTTCAATCAATGAAGATATTAACAAAAACATGTTCCTTTCACAACCTATCATTTTTATGCTGATTCAGTTTACAGTGAAATCATAATGATGAATTGGTAGCACCACATTAATACAGATGTCATCATCAACATGGAGGTAATGATTTCACTACAGCATCAACTAAGATGGAAAAGTAGGGTTAAGAAAGAGAAAGGAAAGAAATACCAGGATACTTATAAAGTGAATAAAAAAAAGTGGTTGGCCAAGTGAACCACTTTTGTTATCACTCTCCTTAACTTTGAAATCTTTTGCTTTTGTGGGGTTTAGTCAGATGTCATTTTAGAACAGTCTGAAAAAAGGTTTTTGATTCTATAAAGTTCTGCAATGACACTACTGACCTGTTACTCTTTACAGTACTCCAGTTCCCAGGAGAAAGAACAAGTTGTCTGAATCACTTGTAGTATTTTAACTGCTTACTCATATTAAAAAGTGATTGGCCTCACCTCAAATACCCACACAATTTTTAAAGGAAGGTTAAGTTGTATAGAGAACACTTCAGCAGCATAATTCTTTCCCCAAAAAGAAGATGAAAAGCAATGCAACTATTTGTGTGTTGCAGGCAGATAACATCAACAACTTCAGTGTTTCATGACAATATCAGGCAGCTTTCACTAAGTGTGTCTCAATGTACTGCCAATTTAGTGACAGAATGACAAAGCGTAATAAAAGTGGAAACCAACTAGTGGAGCTTATGAGGTTGTGGCTTTGAGCGGTGGGAAGCTGAAAAGAAGAATAGGAAATGTTTATATTGATTAAAAACAAAAACAGACAGGTCTGTGCACAAATGAACCTGTATATTAGTTTGCAACCTTGGACTGAATTAACAAAATCAAGGGTAGACTAAACTATTATGCTGTGACTATCACTCAGTGTGCCAAAAGTTACTAGCTTCAAACAAAAAGAATGTGAATATTTTTAAGGGAAAGTCTGCATACTTTTAGTAATGCTTACAGCTTTTCAGCTTGGAATTTGTGGTTACCACATTAAGCATTACTCACATTATGAATTAAGTGGAAGGTAAAAAAACTGGCAGAGGATTAACAGTCCAAGAAGCTAACTAATGAATGAATCTTTGACTTCACTTTCTAACAGGAAAATTTAAAAAAAGATTAAGAAAGGAACACAAAAGGAAAAGGAAAAAATGGCATAAACATAAGAATTCTTTCTGAAGTGTTTAGGTTTGCACTGCTTTTGAACTTAGAACTACGACAGTCACAGTGTAATGTAGAACTGCGCATGTATTTCATGTACTTGTTGAAACACTGCAGTTTCACCAATATTGACTGATTTGAAATTTTATCACTAGAATTCTGCACATTTTTCCTCACACTACATTTTAAAGCATTTACAAAGAATGTGAAAGGATTTGAAAATAAAATTTAAGATACAGGGTTTAGTCTGAAGGGTTTGATGGGTTTAACATGCTGGGTAATGTTGTTATAAGTACCTAAGAGACTTTGGAACATAAATCCCATTAGCTTCATTGAAGTGCTTTTGAAATGGAACTTCTGTTCCTATGTGACTTAGATGTTTTTGAAAGTTCTACCTTTTAAGTTTACAAGACACCTACCACCATTGTGTCTGTAGTCCTATGGCTTTTCCATACACAGGCTGAAATCAGAACAACAAACAAAGATCCCTTTCAACTTTGGACAACATCATCCAATCCAGCATCTTTTCTATTCCCTAGCTACACAAAATTACTCCATCTAATTCACTAGGAGTTCTTCTTAAATAAAGGTTACAAGAGTAGTCCACCTATTCTGTCCTGTTCTTATAAAACCACCAAGGCCACTGTATTTTTACAGGTATTGAATAACTACAGGTGTTATGTTTATCACATTAAGGTTTCAATAGCCTTATTCAGCTATTCTATTCACTGTGCTTTTAAACTGTAAAAGGGATCAGAGAGAAATCTATAATCCTAGTTTCGGTTACACTCTTGCCGATATCTTGTATTTGAAGTCATCCAATAAAAATCAGAAACCCAATATAATTAACAGAATATAGATGCTTTAAAATACTAATCCACGCACAATGACTTCTAAATATAAAAAGACAAGTCCTAACCTAGCGCAAATTGCTACTGAATTCAGTGGCACTTATGACAATTTTTACTGGCTAATGATCTTCAAAAATATGGATTTTTTAAAAAAATTATTTTGGGGTAGAAGTCCACTAAGAGGATCAGAAACACCAAAGCTGTTGGAAGCATTGCAACAATAAAAGCAGTAATTCTGGAAGTTAATTGCATAAATGCTGATATGCAAAGTAATACAGCATCAAAGACATGTTTTGTCATCTTCTTTATGCATAACATCCGTTTTAAACACCACCATCCTGAAAGCAAAACAGCACTCCCCTCTAAATAGATTTCAGGGAGCAAAAAGTCATAGCACTGGAAGAACCCTCAGGAGGTCGACTGGAATACCCACCCCAAATAAATCATCCCAGCCAGGGCTTTGTCAAAAACACGATTTAGAAACCTCTATGGGTGGAGATTTCACCACCTCCCTAGGTAACCTATACCAGTGCTTCACCATCCTCATAGTGAAATGGTTTTTCCTAATATCCAATATGGACCTTCACCACTGCAACTTGAGACCAATGCTTCTCATTCTGTCATCTGTCACCTTTGCGAACAGCTTCTTTCTACCCTCTTTGGAAATCCCCTCCAGGAAGTTGAAGGCTGCTCTCAAATCCCCCCTCACCCACGTCACTCTTCTCTTCTGTAAATAAGCCCCAAGCCCTCAGCCCCTCCTCATAAGTCATGTGCCCCATTCCCCTAATAATTTTTGTTGCCCTCCGCTGGACTCACTCCAATGCATCCCAATCCTGACAGAATTGGGCACAATATTCAAGATGTGGCCACACCAGTGCCAAATGAAGGGGAATAATCACCTCCCTAGATCTACTGGAAATGCTCCTCCTATGCCATTAGCCTTCTTGGCTACAAGGGCACACTGTTGACTCATAACCAGCTTCTCATCCACTGTAATCCCCAGGTCCTTTTCTGCAGAAGAGCTACTCCCCAGCCTGCAGCAATGCTTGAAATTCCTCCATCCCCAGTGCAGGACTCTATGTTTGTCCGTGTTGAAACTCACTGGATTTCTTTGGCCCAATCCTCCAATTTGCCTAGGTCACTCTGGACCCTATCCCTCCCCTCCAATGGATCTACCTCTTCCCTTAGCTTAGTGTCACCTGCAAACTTGCTGAGGGTGCAATCATTAATAAAAGATGTTGAATAAAACAAGCCCCAGAACTGATCCTTGGGAGACTCCACTTGACATTGAACACCACACACTGAGCCCAATGATCTAACCGGCTTTCTATCCCCTTTACAGTCCATTCACCTAAGCCATACTTTATTTGGCTGGCAAGAATAGCACAGGAGACGATATCAAAAGCTTTGCTGAAGTCAAGGTATATCATGTCCACCGCCTTCCCCAGATCCACAGAGACAGTTCCCTCATCAAAGAAGGTAATCAGTTTGGCCAGACATGGTGAATCCATGTTCGCTATCCATGATCACCTTCCTCTCTCCCAAGTGCTTCAAAAATGGATTCCTTTAGAATCCCTTCCATGATTTTGCTGGGAACTGGAGGTGAGGATAACCAGTCTGCAGTTCCCTAGATTCTTCTTCCCTTTTTTAAAAGATGGGCACTACATTTGCCTTTTTTCCTCAATTGTCTGGGATTTCCCCCAATCACCACAAGTTTTCAAAACTAATGGCCAATTAATCCGCAATCATATCAGCCAACTCCCTCAGTATCCTTGGCTACACAAATTCATGGGGCCAGATTGAACGTATGTCCCATTTTTCTGAAGTATTTATAATCAGAAGTGTTTTTAAAGAATATAAACAACTATACTAACATTACTACCGTAATACTTGGCACTTCAAAAAGCTTCCCCCTATGTGTGCACGCATATGCATGCGCACGCGCGCACACACACAACCAGACCCTATATTACATGATGGAAAACAGCTTGTTCTATATCAATTTTAAAAACACATTGCTTTACAAAAGCAGATGCAAAAGACAACGTACCCACAGAAAATTGAAGCACACTTGTCACAGATTAATATGTATCTTCTCCACTAACAATTCTTATTGTGATTCAATTTCTCTACACAACATACAGGGAGGGACGGAGAATCAAAGAAGAATGGATTTAAGGACAAAGTTTTAGTACAAATCAGTTTCTTCTTCTGCATTTTTACTACTAAAAGACATATTTCCTCCTAGGTAATAAACATTCAACTTTGCACATTGCCATTTATTCTCCAACTCATTTTCTACTAACCTTCTTCTTAGTATCCTTTGTCATCAAAACAAACAGCACTACAGGTTTCAGCAATATTATTATCCTCCACAGTGGTCTAACTGAATGGAATCAAATTGGAGAAAAATGGCTTAGTAGGATAAGGCACTGTGCGCCCTTTTTTCCTCCTGAGAAAAAGGTTAGATTTTCTACTTCAGTTTCCTCTAACAGTGCGACTAAATATTTTTAACACTTTAATGCAAAAAAAGAGTTCAGGCACAGAAGTCAAATGTGCCTAGTGCACATAAACGCAACAGTATCACAACTAATGGGGCAACTAATTTTTATTGGTTGCAGAAGGTAGAGGGAAGACCTTTCACCACTCTAAAGCAAATCATGAAACCTTCCATAAGTTTAAAAAAAAAACAAAAGTAATATTTTCCAACCTTTCACTAAGAGTAGGGGTGAAAACCACATGTTTTAAAGGTCTTGCACAGTTTTATTATTAGAAGTAGAAACCCTGCTGATACTGATGAGTCATTTGTATTGGCGGAAACCAAGAACACCCATCTTCTTCGTGGGTTACACAGCACTCAGTGTGGTTTTCTATTCATTACTGGTCAAAGTAGTTGACTGAAAACAAAACAAGAGACAAGAACTCACCTTTGCTCTCGATGCCTGTTTAAAACCAGTTGATTAAGTTTATCATCCTTCTAGAAATTGCATACATTGACCAACTACATCCAGAAAGAAAAGACCCTTTCAGAAAAAATATAAACACCTTTAAACATTAAAATAATCAAGATTAAATCCAGCACGGAAAATGAATAACGTATTCCATTTCTGCAATAACTTCTGTGACCGATCTGAGCAAAACACAAACAAGTTATAAATATGTGAATTCAGCAGAAACTGTTGCCTTTTTGGAAACCTTCTGAATCATCAGAACACAGTCTATGACGACAAAAAAGACCAGTTGCATTAAAATGTAAGTCTACATCCTCATACAAATGAATAGGTCCTTTACTGTTAAAAACAGGAGCTACTGTGATACACAGGATTTGAAAAAAAAAAAAAAGAACTCAAGAGCTAGCATGAAAATAATAGAAAACTACATTTAGCTTGGAGGCATTAAATGAAATTCTCCACTGACTTAAAAAAAGTCCTGAGAAGCCCATAATTGACTAGGAAAAACGCCATTATAATAATATTAAAACTTCACATCAGTAGCAGGAAAAATATGTACAAAAAAGTAACTCTACTATCCCCATTCACAGAAGAGAGGGAAAAAAAAAGCCAAACATGCAAACCAAAAAACAAACAAAACCCAACCCAAACACATATGTATCCTATTAAACATTTGCAGTAACCAGAAGTTCAATCATAGTTTGAACAGAGGTGGAACCAACCACAACTTTTTGTCATGAATGCCAAAATCCTGGCCTAATGAAATGATCAATTTTGATATTACTGGAGTAAGAAATGACAGCAAAGCAGGGGTCAGAAACCAAAAAGCATGCACCAAACACTCACATCCTCTATATTTGCGTCTCTCACTGTGGACAGTTCATCGTGAGGATAGCTCTCTGAGCTGCAGCAGACACGTGAGTCAGCAAGAGCTGCCTGTAGGAAACTGCTGACGTACTAAATTGCTCTGCATACCGTGCACACCTACACACTAAACAAAAACAGGGTGTTTGCAAATCTGTGCATAGGAACACCTCCACACTTACAGTTCTTGTTTTCCTAGCTTAGCTCTAAATTATAAGGCAATCACTAATAATAAACCCTTTGAATGTCAGATGTAACAAGCAGCTATGTTCAAGTCTCAAGGGCCACTTTGTTGGAACTGCTTTTATTAAAATAGATGTAACTCATTTCTCTCTTTGCAAAAACCAAATCGTTGCTCTGTAGACCACAAAAACTACATGGTGACAGACAGCTATATGCAGTTCCTGGTTTTCTAAATGGAGGACACCACATGAACCTACAGATAAGAAGCAATGGAATATATTTATCCATTACACTTTGGGTGAGCATTTCGAAGCCGTGAGGCCAAAAATAAGTAATGACTTCAATTTCAAAACTGAGCAGATTTAAACAATGGGATATTCCCAGATTTTCCTAATTCTTTGAGCTCTTCAAACAACACTTTTTGTTGATGCATTCTACTGTCAGGTATAAAATGATGTTCACACTTCCACAAAATAAAGCATTTTTAAGAAACAAGTCTCTGTGGATGAGAGAATTTTAGCTCATCTTCCATATACGGAGCATGATAAGAAAGTGCGGACTGTAACGACTTCTTAAGGAGGCTCTAATTTAAATGTCAAATGAAAGAGGGTCTTGCTGTGTATATTTATGTAGAGAAGCTATTTGGGAGGAACCTGGGATAAGTCAGGCATTCTTTTCATTGAAGCATGGAAAGCAGTTCCCCTCTCATGCCCTTTATAACAGTCTAGTTACTCTACAGGACAGTTTACAAACTGTTTTAGTTGGCCTTTGCATACAACCTTCCAAGGATCTAGAGGAAAATTCCCCAGCAATATCCCTTCTTTAAGCTGATAAAGACGTGATGCTTGTCAGTGGGTTTTCCAAAATCCATTCTGTCATTCTTTTATATTATGAGATCTTCAGTCAGGGCTGATAGTACTGCTTTAGTAAAACAGTAGCATCAATTTAAGTCCATTACCGGTCACACAGAAATTTGTATGTATTCTACTGTCTGACTTTGCTTAAAATATAATTTAAAGTGCAATAATGGCAGAGTAAGTATCATGCTTTTCAACCCACTGCAAAGATGTTTCAGTCTAACTAAAGAGCAAAACGAGCACAGGGCAACTCAGTTGGCTACAGAGTCATATATTTCCTGATGCAAGCTTCAAACGTGTACTCATTATTCAGACAGCTGCCAAGGTTAATATCCTTTGGCTGAAGCAATGGTGGCTCTTTGTAAAAAGCTGAGTAAGCATTTTGAACACTATCCTGGTGAACCACTGGCAAAGTCAGAGGTAGGAGTCACTGTTCACTCAACCGCAATAATGTCTCCAATTTAAAACCTATTTAGATCTCAGTGCAGAATTGCAGTATCTTCAAAGAACATGTCACATTCTCCTAAAATTGATTGTAACGGAGAAACAAATCTCTTAGATTTTTAAAGGAAGCTGATATTTCTCATGAGAAATACCAAGTCCAAGTTTTCTTTACTATGACAACATAATACACTGTGCATGTCCATTTATTCCAACTCAGAAAGTTATACATAAGTCCTACCTTATACACCACACACTTAACATAAACCTGTAGTTAAGGATGCAACAATCTGCTTGTTAGAACCCAAGTCACACATGCGAAATCCAAGACACAAGTCAGGCTTGTAAATGAAGAAAAGTTGTATTTGACCAACCTCTGAATAAGAGTAGATGCTCTTACAAAGCAATGTGGCCTTTGCATATAATTAAAGGACACTTTAAAATTTATTTGGAAAACCTGATTTATAAAAGGAAAAGAGACTTCCACACACACCACACACACACCATATGCAGTTCAAAGAAATTACCCATTCACACTGTCATATAAAAAGATATAATCACCACTAAAGAGACTATTTACGAGCTGTCATACTACTTTATAACCCATTTAGAGATGTTGTAAGTATACATCAAGGTCAAAGTGACAATTTCTTATCTCAGATGCACTTTTATAAGTCTTTTTCTCACCCTATGCATGAGTGAAGTCCTACTGAAATGAATGGATGTCACGGACAAGTAGATGAAGAGTAAACTCTTCATATCTGGCAGCTGCAGGACCAGAAGACCGTCAGATATTCAAATATTCTGGATAATAGAGTGGTATACCCAGCAATGGACAACACAAAAAAACTATTGAGGTTTTCAAGTAACTAAATATGGGCAATTACTATGATACATTCCATAGCATGTATTAGACAGATTTTTTTTTTTTGGTTTCCATCTTTCCCACTGTCATTAATTATGCATGTACATAAAGAGATGCACAGACCTGTGTGCAGCATGGAGATTGTACTAGACTTCCATTAATGTTAATGGGTCTCCAAGGCCTTCTACTATGTCAAAACAATGTACCAAGATTTTTCCTGTTAAGAATATTAGCCATCAACAAGATATTCCTTTATCGGGATTTGGGCCATTAGTCTCAGCCAGCAATGTACAGTATTTCTTATGCACAACACATGACTGCTAATTTTCTCCTCCATGCCAAGGTACTATGCCTGAAAGCAAAGATGGGAGGGAAGGGGTCAGAGCGATCATCATGGTGTCTGGAGTTTATTTTGCTTATGTCTATAAAACTCCATTAATTCTAGTGGCAGTTCCATGTGCTGCCATGCTAGGATACATCCAGAAATGCTAGCCCTACCACTGAACTTCCTGCTTTGAAAGCTATTTGGGATACAAACTACTGTTAACATTTGACTAAATCAGGATTTTTATTTTATTAAAAACACATTTTATAATGTATCACCTGCTAATTTGTTGTATACACCCTCCTCCAAGTAGTCATTCCTGTTTGCTGGTTAAAAAAGTATGTTAGCGTACATACTAAAAACATGCATTTTCTCTAACTTTACATCTTAGTACTATTTGTGCTTGTACAAGACTTTTCATTAGTAATTTTGCTATTCTACATGTTTTACAAATTGGTCAACTGACGGACACTTTGAGGAACACTTCGGGTTAATGGTCTGCTGAATATCAGAGATGTTAAGTGGAAAATCTAGAAACAGAAACTTCTTTGATTCTCAATCCTCTGAATTTACTATTAGACAAGATTTTCTTCCACTTCGTGCATCCAAATCAGTTGCCCAATGTCCAACACCTTCAGTCTTTGGTGGCTGATGGTTAAGTGTGCAAAGGACACCAATATCTAAAAGCACATATCCATGACACTACAGCGAATTACTATGCCAGTCCACCAGCCACATGGGCACTAAGATACTACTGTGATGGGGCCCACACAAGTGGAAACAGTCAGTCTTGAATTTCAGAAAGATATGAACTCCTCGGAAGCATAATTTAGCTTTTCATTTACATACTGAAGAACCTTTTGAAATGTTAGATTAATAAACTGTTACTACACAAGTCCTGTACTTAAAATGCTTTAACACTCAGCCATTTTAAACTATGCAAAAACTTATTAAAAGCAATTCTTCATTTCCCATTAAAATTTCATTTTTCCCAAATATAAAACACACCTCCAAAACACATTCCTACATGTAGCTGAACCATAAATCACACACGAATATACGCCTCAAAGAAAAAAAAAAAGAAAGAAAAAGAAAAATGCTTGCTTTCGGATGAAGACCTAAAATACCACATTAAAAAGCATACAAGTCTTAAGACAATGATGAAGTCTTAAAAATGCATTTTTATCACTAAATGTTGACAAATCTTCAATGATAGTGGAACAAACAGGAACATTATAATTCAGCAATGTTTTTTAAAACAATAAAATCCGATTCTAACCAAAGTGCCATATCTGCTGTTTATTATTACCTTAAAAGAATGAAAAAATGCAGTTTACTCCAGAGATGCCAGGGTTCAGTAATAAGGGTTTGATGATCTCACAATAACTGAAGCATTTTAAGCAAGACACCCGCTGTATTATAAAAATAGCCTGGTTCCACAAAAGGAGAGGCATGATTTCACACTTAGCTGCAAAAGCACTGGCTGTCATGAAAGAAGCTAACTGCCTTGCCTACATGTTATGTTTTAACCATCTGAGAAAACTATTAGAGTTATCCCACTCTCTAATTTTCCTCCAAACAAAAGAATAAAATAAACCCACTGTCTCAAATTAGCCATTATATTCTTTACAAATCTCACTAGGGAGAAAAGAAATAAGCTTTTTTGTTACATACACTCAGCAGATGAAATGTACAGAAGAAATGCTCTCATGCAAAAAGGTGGCATCTGAGAAACGCTTACTTGACAACGAAGAAATGATCGGAGGCTTGCCAGAACTCATTAGAGCTGGGTCTTGTCTGGCACAAGAACACCACCAATAATTAAATTATTTTGAAGGCTACTGCACACAATGATTAACTACACTGTCCTTTGGCAACAACTTGCAGTAAGTTACAAACCAGCTGAAGTCAGGGTTCAAAAACCAAGCACTTGCAGGCATTTTAGGAGTGTGAGCAATACTCCAGGCAGGTGTCTAATGAAAAACCACAGAAGCAGGTAAGCTTCAGAAGTGACCCTTTGTGATGGGGCAACAACTTCGAAAGTGTACACACATACATGCCCATGCCCCCCGCCCCCACACCTCCCCCGCAGAACACCTCAACCGGACCACCAGCCCGAAGGGGAAAGTGGGAGAAATCTGGGAACTGAAGGGTTTCATACAACTGATACACCAACACACAAAACCCCATCAGGAAAGAAAAGGAAAGGAGGAATGAGGCTAATGAGAGGAGCTTTATATACAGTATGGTTTTAAAAGGAGGGGGGTGGCAAGTGGTACTCAGCCACCCACTGAGGACAAAAAAAAAATCACCCTCTGTCACAGTGTTTAAGGGAAGTGTGCAAGGAACCCAAAAATAAATGCGATCCCGATGGCTTTGCTCTAACAGCAGCACCCTCGGCAGTCTTTGATCGCCGGGGGCTGGGATCCAAGAAATGCATAGCAAACCCTATTCTTCTGGGTGGGTTCCCCCCTCCCAGCCAGCTCGAGCCAGCCGCCGGAGCACAAAAGAGCTAAAATGCCAGAAGAAGCCAGGCGAAGGAGAAACGAGGGGAGGTAAGGAAGGGGTCTACGCTTCACCCAGCTCATTACAAGGCCTCGAATCTGACAGCTGGTTTCCTCCGCTCGTACAAAACAAGAGCCCCACGCCTGACTTATTACTCTGGCGCTCCTCCTCCTGCTTACTCAAAACACCCATCCCCGTGCATGAAATATACCAGCGACACTTTCCCCTGGCGAGCGCACTACAGCAACTGCGGGCTGGCCAGCATCAGGCACCCTCGCTCTGCTCCTCCTCCAGCCCCACCATAACGCCCATAAAAGGCACCCTCCGCGGTGGTCTCCCAGCGCCAAGCCGGCACCGGCCAGCAACAAGCCACCGAGCTGGATTCCCTCGCTCGCACACTTCAGCTCCCTTTACACACCGCCGGTTACGCAACGTTGCTGTGGTTCCCACTTCGAGACATGACTGATCGCCTTCCCGCGAGCGGGGCTCGGTGTTAAATATGCCTCAGCAGCAGCAGCAGCAGCAACTCCCCCCGCCCCCCAGCTGCACACACCAAACTTCATCTCCATCATTCCCCGGCGGGGGGGCGGGGAGCCACGAAAAGGGGACTCACCTTCTCCGACTGCAACTTTGGAGCCGCCCTCTGTGGCTGCAGCGTGCCCAGCCCGCGGGGGCTTGGGGCAGAGTGGGACGCGGGGGGGGGGTGAAGGGGGCTGGGTCACGGGAAGGGAGGGGGTACTTCTTTGCGCTTAGGAATGTGCACCCACGGGGACGCACCTCACATGGCGATGGCTTAACCACCAGCTGCCTCCAAAGTCTTTGCAGAGAAAAATAGAGGGAGGGGACGGGGAGCAGCAGCAGCAAGAGGAGGAGGAGGGAAGAGGGAGGGGGCGTGGGTAGGGGGAGTCGCCCAGGGATCGCTGCAGCAGCAGGGGAGGGGACGTGGGGAGAGGGAGTCGCCCAGGGATCGCTGCGCTGCTGCGGCTGCACTCGGGCTGGCGGCGGCAGCTCGGTGCCTTCGCAGCCCGGCGGCGGCGGCGGCGTGCGGCGGCGGCTGCCCCGGGTCTGCTGCTTCCACTCTCGCCGTGGCTCGCGCTCTCCCCAGTGGAACGCCGCCTACTCCCCTCAATCGCTACATTGTTGACATTCGCAGGCTGACATCATCCCCCGCTCTCCTCCCCCGCCGCCGCCCGCCTTGCCCATTCACAATCACGCTACGCAAACCGCGTAGCGCGCTGCCCCTCCGCGGCGAGCAGACCGTCTCGCCGAAACTGGCGTAGCTTGGCCCAGCGAAGAGGTCCTTCGCCTGCATTGCGGCGCTCAGCGCATGCGCATCTCCTTCCCTCCCTCCGGCGTTCTCAGCGAGTCGGAACCCGGTCTCTTTCTCGCGGCGGCCTCCCGATGTGCGCTCGCGCGCGGCCGAGAGGCAGGCTGGGAGTTGTAGTCCGCGGCTCGCGGCTGGTGCCCGAACCCTGGCGTTGGGAAGCGGAGGGGGCGGGCGGGCAGGTCTCCGACGCGCGGCGCGCGATGTAGATGTTCGTCTTGTTGCAGAGGCGCTTGCAGAGGGGCTCTGCTGCTGCCAGGGGCCCCCGGAACTGGAGCTGCCGGGGTTTGCGTTCAGCGCTGGGAATTCCCAGGGCCGCACCAGTTTTTGCAAAAACTAGCCCTTGGGTTTGCTAGGAGGCCCTGCACCCAGTCTGCGCGCGCCCCGGCTTCCTCGTGGGAACAGCCGCTTCTCGGTAGCGATTGCAGCCGTCTTTTGAGAAATCTTCCCCCCCGCCCAATGCAGGTGCTAGGCTAGCCGCGCTCTGGTCAGTTGTCATGCACCAGCCGCTCCGAAGGATAACAATGGTAGACTCGTCTGAGATTTAAAAAAGAGCCCTAAACAGTACATGGGGGAGTTTTTCTTTGCTGTCTGGTTTTGGAGCCTTAGGATTCACTCGATTCACTTTTTCAAGTTGTCCCTTGGTTCCAGCACCTGGGACGCTAGGGAAAGTGCCAAATATCAGGGTATATGTGATTACGGAGGAATAGAATTTGTTAAGCCTGGGATATGGGGATGAGAAAAGGTGCTTTGGGAAAGAAGAAAGTGACCTAGTAAATGACTCACACAGTGGCAGGGCTAAAATGTCACATGAGAAGATCTTTCTAAATAGTAGGATTTGGATAATTATGGAGTTTGATTTTATTTTATTTAGTGGTAGCAAGTAGTCTACTCCAATCAACCAAAGAAGTGGGTCTTACCCACAAAAGCTCATGACCCAATGAATTTGTTAGTCTTTTAGGTGCTACAAGACTGCTTGGTATTTGTGAGGCAACAGACTAACGCAGCTACCCCTGTGAGTACATTTTATTGCATTAGTTATCTTAGGGGGGAGGAAAAAGATGCTAGGAATATTTGCAGTGAATTATGATAGTAACCCAGCTGAGAAAACTACAGTTAGTAATTATTTATATTTCTGCATTTGTGAACGGTTTTGTCAGATAACCGTATGTTTAGTTGTGTCATGTACACAGTTTTTACTTAATAAAAATGCAAAATAATAATTTAATCCTCTTCCAACTGCTTGTAGTGAAGACAAACTTCTGATGCTCCCTTCCCAGATTATATCTATCATATTTTCAATGCTTTATTAACTGCAAAAAATCCTTCAAAATACAGAAAGCTAATGCAATCTAGCTGTCAGCATTATACATAGGTTACAGCACAGTGTCATTGCTTTGGGATTAATTCTCTACTATCTTGCACTTTATGTTATCACAAACAGCTTTGCAAAATATCGGAGAGATAGCCATCTTAGTCTGTATCTTTGAGAACAAGAAGTCCTGTGGCACCTTATAGACTAACAGATATTTTGGAGCATAAGCTTTCATGGACAAAGACCCGCTTCATGTCATGCCCCTGATGAAGCAGGTCTTTGCCCATGAAAGCTTATGCTCCAAAATATCTGTTAGTCTGCAAGGTGCCACAGGGCTTCTTCTTGTTCTCGAAGCTATGCAAAATGGTTGTTTAACTCCTAATTTAGTAGCATTTCACACCCACTTTGCAGAGGTACAACTTACTATTTGAGCTGCAAAAAACAGAATCAAACCATAAAACTATAAATATCTTTTCTGAGTATTATTTAAGTAACATCTTGTTCATAAGTGAGTTAAACTCATAAACATGCACATGCTTAGCTTTCAGCACATGGCAAATCCTGTTGCATCCGATGAGACTACTTCTATGTTTAAATGTGTGCCAGATTTGGACCTTGTTTGCTTTCATTGTTTCATTTATTATAGAACTACAAAAAATAATTGAAAGGAATGAGTAAAATATTGAAGGTACCAAGTTACTAGTCGTTCAGCATCAGAGGAAAGAGGTTCAGAAAGGGCTCAGCATATTTCTAGTGACACCAGTTGCGAATCTGATATAGTCCATGGTACCCCATGAACTTTGGGAGAGACAACCATAGAGCGAATAAAACCTGAGTTCAGTGTGGTAACTTGAAAAAGGAGTTCTAGAAGAGAAGTTTAGTCGCCTTCTGGCAGGGGCAGCAGGTTTTGAAGGACAGGAAAGGCTGAGCCTCCTCAAACAGCTTTGCATGGCCCTGCCCACACTCTACCCACAGGCTCCTTCCTGCTTCTCAATGCTTTGCTGTGAGGGGCCCTTCCCTGGTGGCCAGAGTCCCAGGTTGGGGTTGGAACTAATTAGTGGGCCTGAGCGGGGGATCTAGCACTTGTCTCCCTGCCTACCATGCTGGGGTGGCGGTGGGGTCCCCCAAGGGCCACACTTGGGGTGGGGAGGTCACATTGCCACATGCCCAACTGCCCAGTGCTCTGGGGGCTCAGGCTGCACTGCCCAGCCACCTGCCTGGTGCTCCAGGGCCTGGGGGAATCAGGAGACCTGGGGCTGGCCACCTGAGATAGCGCCGCTATATAGGGCACAAAACCCCTGCTCCACCCCCCACCCACCTCTTCCCTTGAAAGTGCCTCACTGCTTCTAGTGGGTGCAGGGGCATTCCCTCCCACCCCCTGGAGTGGTGTGGCCTAAGAGTACTGCTTTTGGGCTGCACTGCTGTGGGGAAGGGGTGGGGTGGAGGTAGCATGGCACTCATGGTGAGTGGGTTGGGGAGATGTGGGAGGTGAATGTGCCCCCCCCCATATATACCTCCTACGTCAACAACTGATTGTCACTTCCTAAGAGGAGTACTTTGCATTTGTCCTTATTGAATTTCATCCTACTCACCTCAGGCCATTTTTCCACTTTGTCCAGATCATTTTGAGTTATAGAACTATCCTCCAAAGCACTTGGCAACTCCTCCCAGCTTGGTATCATCTGCAAACTTCATAAGTGCACTTCCTATGCCCTTATCTAAATCACTGACGAACAGATCCGGTCCCAGAACTGATCTCTAAATTGCCCCCTCTTCTCTCTCCTTCCTGCAGCAAACCCCTGCAAGATGTATGCCCCTTTCCCCTCTCCCCCCTCTCTGGCCCTTGATTTGGGGCTTCTGTAGCGTGAGCCCACCCAGCTTTCCAGTCCTTTTAATCACAGCTGGTTGTGTGACTTGCAGCCAGTCTACTTCTAGACCACACCCATGGACCCTCTGTACACACTCATGCTCCACACACTCCACCTCTCGACTCTCAAGTCCTGCCCTGATACCAAGTGACAGGACTATCTGCCACCTCAAGAGGGTGAGGAACCCCGGCGAGCCAGTCTTGGTTGTGAGGACTGCCAGGGACATTGATTGACAGTCCCTTTATGGATTCATGAGCACAGGCGGTCTACCCCCATCCCTGAGGCCTGCCCCTTCTGTGGCATAAGGGACAACCTGGCACACACCTACCTTGAGTGCGCCACATTGCAGCCCCTCTTCCAGCTCTTCCAGAACCTCTTCCTGCGGTTCTGGCTTCACCTTTCCCCTCACCTGTTTATTTATGCACACCCCATTCATGGTCTCACAAAGTCATGGGATTGCCTCATCAACCTCCTTCTAGCCCTTGCTAGAGTGGACATCTACAACACCAGGACAATGCTGGATGAGGGGCTGCTCTGTCACTGGAGGGCCTATTTCCACTCCTCTCCTGTGTCACACATCTGAGCAGAGTTCCTCCGGGTGATGTATACTGCTACCCTGGACAACTTTGAGGTTCCCTAGTTCTAGACCTGCGACCTGCGCTCCTGCCTGTTTCCTCATTTGTTGTCCCAAGAACTTGGATCCTGGGTCCAGTAGCCACTCTCACGAGGCAGGGGGAAGGACCCTAAGACTGGATGGGCAAAACCCCACTTGTTATGCCCTTCCAGCCTGAGTTTGAACCACTGATAACTTCTCTCTATGAATGAAAATGAGGCCGTCACAACTCAGGGCAACAGCACTTGTGTTCCTTTTCTATGATGCACCAAAAGCACCCGCTCTCGGGCTTCTCACTCTCCAGCTGTCACATCTTTCCAGTGGAGACCCACATCTCCCCCTCCCTCTTGACTGAGGTATTTCCAGGCTGTACAGTGCCTGCATATACTGTGAATTCCCCGGCAAGTCAGACTGCCTAGGCATGACTGCCTTGCTTTTCTCCTCAGAGGCTATAAGTAGATTACTTGCCCAGAGTTTTAAGGTATCACACAGCTTTTCGTAGGGGGCAAATTTATTCTTAAGGTTCAAGCATTACAGAGAAAACATATTAAAACAATAAAAGAATCTGCGTGCATGCTGGTCAGTTTTCCAGAGATCGGCCCAACTCTAATAAGGGCTCTGTTAGGAATCAGTCCTTCAAATAACCACCAAGGTTTTGTCTGTGGTTACAAGTATATAACCACCTTGGATCAAAAGCAGCACCTCCTTAAGCCCAAGAGTCCAGCCTTTTTACAGTTTGAGGCACTGATCTTGTCCTTATGTAGCAGGGATTAGCAGACTAAGCTCTCCTCCTTAGGGCAAAGCTTCAAAAGACTCACTTCTTGCATAACTGAAGGTAATACATTTGAATACACCTTACCCGAGGGGTGTCCTGGAAAACCCACTTAACATTAAAAGTTCATTCTTGTCTGGCCCATTGTTTTAAATAGTCCTTTCTAGCTTATAACACTTCTTAAGGATTATGTTAGTCATCTCTCTCCCTAATAATAATAATAATAATCATGCATAAACATTTACATTTTTAAATCAATGAACTTCTCAGGTACTTAAATTTAATTCAGTACGATGTACCTTATTTCATTAAGCAATTTACTGTATCTGTCACAGAGCCCAATACTACTGTCATTATAGTGCACTAAATTTGCATCTCATAATTTGGCCTGTATAATTATTTCCAAAGAATAATTATTTCCAAAGAAACACTTGTCTTCACATACTTCCAAAGAATTTGACCTTATTGCAGAGTAAGTTCATGGAGAATGTCATGTTTTAAAGGTAAGCCATTATCAATCTCTCAAAAACGAGATGTTTTACTTGAAAACAAAACAAAACAAAACGAATATAGCATAGAAATATCAGTAGACAGATTGTATAAAGCACCTAAAATAGACATCAGAAACAAAATTCCCATCTCAAATATATTTACAACAGCACAACAATCTAAAAACACCAAGCAAAGTTAAGTTGGTACTTTTACTTAAGCAACTTTATTTTAATGTTATGTTAATGTTTGAAATATACCAAATTAAAGGTTTTTTGGGACTCTCCACATTGCCTAACTCTATGTCTTAATTAGACAGTTTCCGTACAGCCCTCCCCCACCTTTCCGTCTCTCTGTTCTCCTGCCCGATACTCTGTTGTGATACATGATCTACTTTTCATTCTTCCAATGGTAGCAGAAAGCTTTTCAGAATATCTCCAAGTATAAATAATTATTCTGATCGTATTTAAAACATATTAGAACCATTTTAAATGCAACACAACTGTGTAAAAAGCACATCCCAACAGCCCTTTCTCAGACTTGATTTGCATATTGGGTCATGCAACATGAGTAGTCCCAGAAGTGCGACCTACTGGTGACCTCAGCAGACAAAAGTACGTCAGTCATTAAGAAAGCATGTAAAATCTAAAGATTTTCGTTGGCAAATGAACTCCTAACTTAACCCATAACAAGAACAGAAGTAAACATAGTTCAGAGCTACTCCTGTTGCAACTCTTCCATGTATGAAACTGAACTTACTTAAAGATCAAAGGATTAGGAAAATTTATCCTGAATTAAAAATCTTGCACTGATTCTTCATTGTTGTACTCTGAAACATCAAAGTGATTGATGGTGGAAGAAGTCAAAAGAGCCAAATCCTGCAGTCCTTAACAGAGCAAAACTTCTGTTTACTTCAGTGCAAGTTTTGCTCTGTTAAAACGGGCAGGATATGGGCAAACATAAAAGTGTTCCTGAAGTTGAAGTTCTTGGCTGCACAGTTTTGATGGGATTTATACCTTTCCATACCACCCTACTATGAGGATCGTGGACATAAATCTTACTCATATTAATCCCCAGACAGTGAAGGGAGAATTTTAAAAATTGTCCCTTTTTGTATTTAATTATTTGCAAATTCATAGCTGAGTATTCACTGCCCCATACACTTTTCATGTACAGTCCAGATAATATTTCTACTAATATGGTGTGAAAGATGTGCACCCCTGTGACAGCTAAGAAGAAATCATTGTCATCAATGATCCCCAGCGTTCTGTCTTCTTCACAGTATGGCTTGAGACATAGAACATCACAAGAACCAAGACAGAGAAACTGCAGTGTAGAGAGTTCAGATTGTACTTATGATTCTTTGAGAAGCCAGTGAGTTGCACTGAGATTTGATACCTTTTGAAACACATTGAAGTGTTCAAGAAGCACCATTGCAAGGATTAAAATTGCGATGCCAGGAAACAAAACAGAAAGAACAGAAATGAATATTTAATCACTGACCTTTTGGGGGGAAAAGGGAGGGACAATGTAATATAAAATGCATTAGAATAACAAGGATGATATCAATAACAGTGCTGAGAACTTTCAAGAATTATAAAGCCAGTGATGGTGTAGCTGCTGAACAGCTGAGATTTTCCCCCTTCCATTTTCATTTCATCCTTGACCCATTGCTTTCTTTTGTAGTTTTAGCTAGGCCTGAAAATGTTGAGAATGGGCATTCTTTGACTAGTGTGTTTTATT
The DNA here is from genome assembly GCF_033958435.1 of Carettochelys insculpta. Taxonomy (NCBI): domain Eukaryota; kingdom Metazoa; phylum Chordata; order Testudines; family Carettochelyidae; genus Carettochelys; species Carettochelys insculpta. The sequence goes on along the minus strand of NC_134139.1, from coordinate 139,743,544 downwards.
TTATAATATGACATAGAGCTAGGGCCACCACAGTGGAATAAGCTTTAATAAGATACATGCAGTAGGGCAGGCCAGGCCAGGCCAGGCCCTGTGAATTCCTTGTTTCTGTGACTGCAGGATTAGCTGCAGACTTTATTTTTTACTGTAGAATTTCTCTTTTCCTTAAATGTATATCTCTAGGCCATGTGACTACAAACACAGTCTTCTGTCTCCCTCGGCTCAAAGGAGTGTCAATTCTGAAATGCCGGGATAGAAATTCAGAACTTATCCAAATATAGGGCTATCTACCATGACATACTCAAACATCAATATATCCATCCCTATTGTTGATAAACCACTATGGATAAACCAGCACTGAAAATTAAATAAATCCTATTAGGACTGGACTAAACCATTTCTAATGTTGTGTTGGAAAACCTTGCTCAAAGTCACTGGAAACCATTTTCTTCCCTTGCCACATCACAGGCTTATTAGGATAGCTTGATTTTGAATCCTTCTTAGTCTTTTAATTTTCTTTACAGGAAAAGTACAGACAGACGCGTAAATACCCTCAGAAGAAAATGCCTTAAAATGCTAGTTGTTAAATGGAATTTATTTCTAACAAATACTGAGATTTGTCAGAGAGCTCGTGAACCACTTTTCTTGAAAATTATCCAGAAAAGAAGACAGAAATATCTGGGATGTGTGTTGAGAAAAAAGAGTGTCTGCCATGGCCGTCATGTTACTGAGTGCATGAAAGAACATGCAAAAGGGATTAAGCAAAAGAATCTCTATGATGAGTACTACTGAGAAGGGAAAACGTGGGATTAGAGGACATGCAAAGAAGGGTGTAGAACAGACAGAGATGGTAGAAACATTTTTGTGTCCTATGCAACATCTGGCAATGTGGAAAGGATTTAGATTTAGAAAGGAGACGTTCTTGCATGTGATACTGTCTATCTGGAACTTAAATACTGTGCTTTTTGCCTATAACAGAAGGGTGCCAGAACTTGACTCTGATCATTCTGCATGGGGGTTAGGGTGTTCAGTTTTAATGCCCTGGTCCCTGCGCTGCTGCAAGGTAGCAGAGGGTCCTGCCTGGGTCCCTGCACTGCTGTGGGGCAATGTGGTCTCCGGTCCAGTCCTTGCACTGCTGCAGGACAGGAGGGGATTCCTGCCCCAGTCCCTGCGCTACTATGGAACCAGTGGGGGTTCCTGCCCCAGTTCCCATGCTGCTGTGGCACTGGTGGGGGCTCCTGCCCTGTCCCTGTGCTGCTGCAGAACTGGCAGGGAAAAATTTTTCTGGTGTTCTAATGGAAAAAAGGTGCTGGAACTCCGTTCTGCTGTGTTCCACCAGAAAAAAAGCCCCGCTTAAATGGCATAGTGCTGAACAGTACACAGCCTCAAACTGACTTGTTGCAAATGCCATTAATCCAGTAAGATTACATTCTGGATTGTAAATAAAAATAAAATAAATCTTGTTTTTTTAGTGTGGAGGGAAATCTACTTATCACCAAGAAATTACTATTTTTAAGGAGTCTTTTATCTTTTACTTTACATAGTCTTTAGCATCAATGGGAGTTTATGCACATTCATCAGTGGATGACTAGACCCAAATGATTAATTAGAGTAAAAATGCGGAGGTAATTATTATACATATAATCGAATTGTATTGAAAAAAGCTCTGAATTTTTAGTAGGCATGATTCTTCTCTCACTAGAACTCTAGACTGAAGGCGTTATGGAAAGATTTGTTTGTATTTTCTTTAAAATTTAAGGCTGCAGCAAAAGCACAGGACACGTAGCTCTCATTGTAGGAGTTTCAAGCAGTTGGTTTTCAAAGGCTCAGATGGAAGTTACTTGTAACTCCCATGGAAAATTTATGGGAACGGGGGCGGGGGATCACCCTTGAAGATATTTACATGCTAAAATACATTTTTAGGCAGTCTGACAATCTACAAAAATCCTGCTCATCTGCCACCTATCCTTGTAGGTGCTTCAACTCACCTGGACCAAGTCTATACTATAGTGATCTTTCGAAAGATGGCCTTCCAAAAGATCTCTCCCTGAACATCCTCTTTCAAAAGAGCACGTCCACAGACTAAAAAGCCAATCAAAAGAGCGATGCTCTCTTTCAACAGAGAGCATCCACACAGCCCCCTGCTCTTTTGAAAGAACAGGCTGGGGACTGAAAAATCTGGCACCAGGATGACTTCTCTTTCAAAAAAGGACCCATGGAGAATCTATGCACATTTTTTTTCTGAAAGATTCTTTCAGAAGAAGGTGCTCTTCCTGGTCTGGGAGCGGAATAGGGCCTCTGGAAAAAGCGATGTGTTCTTTTGAAAGGAATTAAAAAGAGCACATTTTGCACGTAGATGCTCCACGTGCTCTTTCAGAAAAGGGCCTACTTTTCCAAAAGAACTTGCTAGTGTAGGCCGAGCCTTGGTTTCTACCTCTGGGCACGTGCACTGCAGCCTCACATCCCAGAGCTATTCACAAATTGGGGAAGGGAAGCATTGAACTGCGGTCTCATACAGAGGGCCAGTCTGCTAGGCATACTCAGAGGCTGCCTATTGGCTCTGAGCCCCTCAGGTTAAGCCACACACAATCAGCATGCAGAATGACATCGATCTCCCGTATAACTCAGTGAATAGGGTACTCAGTTAAGCTATAGGAACCACCCACGCTCCCACCCTCCCACCTACACACCTCTCTTCCTAAAGAGACACAGGTATTTGAACAGGGTTCGGCCAATTCTCAGATGAGTTCTCCAATCACTAGGCTATGGAATGGTCTGATGTAGAGGACCCACAGGTCCTCCTGTTGAAGTTCTACTTGAATTAAATAATAATAAATATTAAATGGGGCAATGGAAGAGTTAGAATTACTATAGCCTAATGGTTAGAGTGCTTACCTGGGAGGTAGCAGATCCCTGTTTCTCCCACTCAGGTGGAGGGGAAAATTGAATCAGGGGCTTCCCACATCCCAGGAAAGTGCCCTAATCACTAGGCGAAAAAATATAAGGGAGCTGCTCATCTCAGCTGTTTTGTGCCGGGCCTCTAGTGCCTATTTTTCCCCAGTTCATGAATCACAAGCGGAGACAGGTGCTTCTTGTCAGCCTGGACTTTACCAGGGAATGTCAGGAGGGGAGGAGCCTAGCTGGTCAGCATTTCCTATTGCCTAGCTTAGGTGGCTCCCTCCTTAGCATGCTGGCTTTGTGGGTTTCACTGTAAGACATGTATCTCAATCCATTAATTGTTCCAGAACATAAGGCAATAAATTCAGGCTTTGTGGGTCAGTGTTTTTGGGCCCTTTTGTGGTTCTGGGCCTGTGTACCTAATTGCCATTTGTGCCTTTGAAAAATCTCCCTCTTTTGTCCTTAACGCAGCTCTGCTTTTGTGGCAGCTTTGTGCTGCCGTTGCTAATGAAGGGAAGCACATACTTTGCTGAGTGCACAGTTGCTTCAGCATGAGAAGGGATTTCTGTTGTGCTCTAGTGATGAGTCATGCAGGATGCAGCAGATGGTAGAAAAAGTGAAGCCGCAAATATGTTCAGAGACCAGTGGGACTGCAGATAGAAGTGGGGCTGGGGGAGGAGGAGGAAGGGGTTGTATAAAAAGCCACTGCAATTGATAGAGGTCTGCAGAGAAGAGTAAAATGCAAATTCACCGGAGACAGAAGCTTTGCAAGTTGTTCAAGAGGGTGCACGCGCAGGCTGCATCTATGCTACAGCGATCTTTTGAAAGCTGATCTTCCGTAAAATCTTCTTTCGAAAGAGAGCATCCACACACAAACGCCGCGTCCACACTCGCCACCCCGCCTTCCAGAAAGGGCATGGTAATGGGCAGAGTGGAAGATGGAAATGAGGTGCAGATTAAAATATCTCATGCCTCATTAGCATGTCCCCAGGAGATCTCACTTCCTGAAGATCCCCTTCTAGGATCAAAGCTGCTGTGTAGACAGGGCTTGTTCGGAAATCCCCTTTCCAGAAGACCCTTCTTCAGGGCCTTCAAGGGGCCCTTCTTTCGAAAGAACAGTCCTCCATGGTGCCAGCCAGCTGGAGCGCAGAGATGCCCCTGCCAGCGCTATCAGGGCTCTGTGGTCTGTGCGTCCAGCCGCTCTTCAAGCTGCAGGGACACAGAAGCCCTGTGTCAGGAAGCTGAGCGCATGGAGGCAGTGAGCACATGTGCTGTTGAGACCCACTCCCTCCAGCCAACTCTGGAGCACCCAGAGCCAGCATGCCTGGCACCCACCACCCTGCAACACCCAGGGAGCCCCCAGGGAGCCAGCTGAGGGGGTCCCAAGAGCATGCCGAGGACATGAAATGGAGGGCCCCCTCATGGACTGAGCCAGAGTTCCAGGACCTCCTGAGGCTCTGGCAAGATGAGGAGGTCCTCTGGGACACCTCGGGCCACCAGTGTAACGCCCCTGCCTAAACCTGCCTGGCCAGTGGCTTGGCCACCCGAGGCTACCCTGCCTGAACTACCAGCCAGGTTCGGTGTAAAGTAAAGGAACTGTGGCAGGGATATAGGCCGGCCTCTGACAGCAACAGACAGTCAGGGCAGGCCCTGGTCACCTGCCCATATTACAGGGAGCTACATGGGCTCCTTGCTGGCCAGGGCAGCTCCTCGCCCCACACCCTTCTGGACACAGCAGCCCTGGAGAGCCTTGGCAGAGTGTGAGCCAGATGGGGACCAGCCCAGGCCATCCAGCCAGGCCAGCACACCGGACCCAGGTCAGAGTTGGAGGTCCTGTTTGGGGATGAGTCCTTGGACAGGACACTTGTCACCAAGGTGCCCTCAGCATCCTCCAGCCATGCCCCCTCCAGCCAGGCGTCCCCCCACTTCTCTGAGGGATCCTTCAGTTACTGCGCAGTGCATTGCATGCCCTGGGGCGAGGCGTATGTGCACACCACACCACGGACAGAGGTGGCCCAGGCACATGTGCAACGGTCTGACCCCAGATGTCCCACCCAGGATTGCAGCCCGGACATGCAGGCATGCCTGCAGGTGACACCCAGCACCCACCCCTGTGGACAGCGCTGCAAGCTGCATGCAAGTGTTGGGGGGAGGAGGGGGAAGGGTCAGATTGTGCCCATCTCACCCGCCACCCAGGCGGGGACCCCCTTGCCCACAGGCCTGTTCCTTGGGGGGGGAGTGGGGGATCCTGCAATGGCCAGCGCCATTCCCAGGGCATTGCGGAGGACATGTGCAGCACGGGCCACCCTGCGAGGTACACATGCCACCACTAGGGGGACATCCCTAGGCACCCCCATCCCTCAGCACAGGGGAGGGGGCAGCTGCTTATGGGGGCATAGGGGACATGGCAACCAGGGCTGTGATGCAGGACTGACGTGCTGTCGTACTTTTCCCTTCCATCGCTTATAGCTGTGCCGTCCGAGGGCCAGGAGAGCCCCTGCACACCTCCGGGGCTGGCTAGCCCTGTCCAGCATGCCAGGGCATGGAGTCTGGGAGCAAGGGCCAAGCGGGCTGGACCACCTCCACCAGCGGTGTCCAGGTGGGCCCAGTGACAGAAGGCACGTCACCAAGAGTGGAAGGACAAGGACGCCGCCTACACGGCTGCCCTCAGCCACCAGAACAACCAGGCGGAGTGGTGGCTGGCACTGGATGAGGCTGACATGGGCTGGTGGGGGGAGACATGGGTGGAGGTGGTGGGCATGCTGCACGTCGTGTGCACAGCCCTTGTCGAGATGCCAGCCCAGCCTCCTGCACCCCCAGCTGCAACTGCCCCCCAGGCACCCCCACAATGCCCCTGAGGCCCTTGCTGCCCAGCTGACACCCAACCTCACCCCTGCCAACCTACAGGGCCTCGTGGCCTGGATCATGGCCATGGTGGGCCCTGCTGAAGCAGGCCCCCTGCCTTCCTGAACCCCCTGAGGCAGCCCCCTGCCCTTTCAACCCCCCACTGAGGCAGCCTCCAACCCCTCACCCCCAATGAGGCAGACCCCCACCTCCTGCCGAGGCTGAGGCTGCTGCTGCCTTCCTACAACTCCCCATGCTCCCAGCCCCATCCATGCCCTGATGGGCACCAAACTTGGGGTGGTCGGGGCTCTGTGGCTGACAGAGCTTGTGTCCCTCCACACCTTCCTTAGAATAATGCCCCCTGGCCCCCATCCAGGTTGAGATGCCTCCCAAACCAATGTATATAGTTACCCCCATTCACCAATGTATACAGTTAAATACACAGTTTTTATTTTTCAAAAGTTTCTGTGTTTCAGTAAAGTTTAAGAGTTGCAACACCTCATGTCCCCCATTCTTCGGGGAGAAGCAGTGAGGGGTGGATGGGCAGAAGAAGCCTGCGGAGGGTTCCTGGGAGAGGGTTACTCCAGCCCACGGGTGAAAGACTCTCAGAGGGCTTCCCGGATGCCAAGCCCATCACAGTGGACCTGGTGGTTGGGGACCGTGGTGGGCTGCTCATATCCAGGGCCAGTCTCAGCCATCCAGCCCTGGGGGAGAGTCTCCTCCATGGCCACAATAAGGTTGTGGAAGGCACAGCAGACCCTCATGACCAGAGGGACATTCTATGCCCTGGCATCGGCGCATACAAGGAGGCACCTAAATTTTACCTTCAAGAGGCCAAAGGTGCACTCAGCGGGGTAGTGTGCCCCTGTGAGACAGCCATTGAAGAGCTCCTGGGTTGGAGTGAGGTGGCCTATGTATGACTGCATAAGCCAGGGCTGCAGGGGGTAGGCTGGGTCTCCCACCATGCAGGGGGGCATGGCAATATCTCTGACGCGCGCTCCTGCTGGGGGAGGTAGGTCCCAGCCTCCATCCTTTGGTACAATGTGGAGTTCCAGAACATGCATGTGCTCTGCACCTGGCTCGGCCAGCCCACATAAATATCCATCTCTACCAACACCTGGAGCATGGCGGAAAGGTAGCCCTGCCAGCTGATGTAGCGGCCAGTGCTGTGGTCTGGGGTTCTGATGTCAATGTGCGGGCCATCGATCTCTCCAAAACAATGGGGGAAGTTGAGGGTGGTGAACCCCCGAGACAACTGGGTCCAAGTACCTGACATGCACAAGCCTCCAGAGATGCACCTGGTTGATGGCTCTCATGACCTGCAGGGAACGGAGAGCAGGCATGCTTGTGACTGTCAACAGAGGTGCCCTTGCTCTCTCCCTCTGCCCCCTCCTGGTCCCTCTTCACCCTGACCCCTTCTGGCCCCCTCTCATTCCCCTGGACTCTCTGCCCCCCCCATGAGTCCACCTCTCCGTCAGTGGGCCTGTGCATGGGTGGGGCATCATGGTCGCCTGGGCTCCCCCAACCCCCCACCTGATTCCCTTGCACCCCTGCCCCTGAGGGTCCCCCTTGCACAGCAGCCCCCTCCCCATGCCAGGCCAGCAAGCAGCACATGCCTTACCTCAAGGACGATGGCCCTGATGGTGGACTTGCCCACCCCAAACGCCATTGCTCAATGGAGTGGTAGCTGTCAGGGGTGGCAAACTTGCAGATGGTGATGGCCATGTGCTTCTGCACAAAGAGGGCTGGCTGTATCTGGGTATCCTGGTGTTGGAGGATGGGGACGAGCCAGCTGCAGAGCTCCATGAAAATATCCTTCTGCATTCAGAGGTTCTGCAGCCAGCATGCGTTGTCCCACCCGGCCAGGACCACACAGTCTCAGCAGGTGGAGCTGGTGGGTTGGGTCCACACACACCAGATGGCCTGGTTGGGAGGCGCACAGTGGGTTGGGGCACCCAGGGCCAGGTCTGCAGCACCTAAGGAGGAGGATGGCAAGCAGGCATGGCCAGCAGGCAAGCCAGAGCCATCCTGTGGTCTGCAGCTGCTGTGGGTTCATGGCTCTCAGAGGTGAGGGTCAGAACTGGGCACAGCTCAGTTTCACGGTAAACAGCTTGACAGGCCTCAGCAGCATGTGCAGGGAGGGGCCCTTTAAGGCAGTTCATGGCCGGAGCTCCCGGAAGGGCTTTCTGGCCCTGCAACCCCATCTGTGGCATTTCCTGACCTGTTCTTTTGAAAGAGTGCCTGTGGCTGTGTGGACGTGCTCTTTTGAAAGAACAGATCATGCTTTCGAGCCACTTTTTATGTGTGGACACGCTTCTTCGAAAGATGATCTTTAAGAAGACTGCTGTAGTGTAGACACAGCCAGAGAGATTAGTGTATGTGTCATGTAGCTGGAATATGCTCATGCTTAGTGAGGTCACAGGTGGTTTTCCACTTTAAACAAAAACCAGAGAAGGACATAAAGGAAGTGACAGCAAACAATCAAGATCAAGAGCTAACTCTATTTAATATAGAGGGTGTGTAACAGTGATAGACTAAAAATTTGCATTTTCTCTAGAAATGAATGAATAATGATCATTTATTAATGAGTCTAATTTTGAATCATTCCTCCAGTCTGAACTGTGTATCATCTAAATTTTTAAAAACAGCATCATTCTGAGCATGTCTTAGTGTGATTTAACACAGTGTCCTTCTGAGTGTATTTTAGAGTTTAGTTTAGGGTCAGGCCTAAATATCATAAATATATTTTGCATTATATAAGTGAGAGATGCATTTTGCCTCAAATTCATTTACTTTAAGCCAATTACATAGTACCCCAACATATTTGTAGTTTTTCACACAATTTACTATAAAGACTATTACATTAACTTGCTTATCTCATTAGCTGCTGCTTCTATTTATTCCCAGAATAGACTGTTAGGGGATGTTCTCCTGATTAAAGCAGAACTTTCTTACATAACATAGGATCATAGAGGACTGGAAGGGACCTTGAGAGGTTATCTAGTCCAGCCCCCTGCCCTCATGGCAGGACCAAGTACCAAGGCATTAATGGCATTATTTTCAGAAGTCCTGAGCCCCAAAATGTGGTTCTATTGCCCAATCCTGCAATATGATAAGCATTGGCAAATTAGCCACCGGGCCCATGGCCAGGGAGCCCTGCAGAGGCAGAGGTGTGTTGGGGCATGGGGTGTGTGTGTGGCTGTCTCCTCCTTCCCGAATCCCCGATGTGTGGGGAAGCCAGGAGCTCCTCCCTACAGCTGCTGCCCGATTCCTGGCTCCCTGTGCCCTGGGAGAGCCAGGAAGAGCACCAGTGCCGCTGCCGCTTCCTTCCCAGCTCTCCGAGGCTCAGGGAAGCTGGGGGGAACACCAAAGTAACTGCTGCCTCCTTCTCAGCTCCCCAAGGCATGGGGAGCAGCGATCCCCCCCGTGCAGCTGCTGCCTGCTTCCTGGCTCCAGAGCTGGGAGGAGCACTGGCCGCCTTCTTCCCAGCACCCCAAGCATGGGGCAGCTGGGGAAGCCAGCTCTTGGTAGCTGCAGCCAGGGAGCCACTTACACTCCCCCGCACCATATCTCCCTGTCCCGTATTTGGGATAGGGAGATATGGTCACCCTATCCCCTCTATTATATTTTGCATAGCATCTATCTATGTGTGTGAACTGCTGTGTGAAATGGGCTGCATTTTTATAAGCAAATCCATGTATTTCTTTGACTAATGTGATGTTGCTGAAGTGTTGGCATTTGAAGACAGAGCTCAGAGCCTTTACTGTATCTTGGGGTTAGACGCAGAGCTGGAGTGCCAAGGCTTTCAACCTGTGGGTGTTTGACAATGCTGCAGCAAAGAATTGTGACCCCCTGTTTGCTGGAGCAATAACAATCTGCACTATGTTAACCTGCTGCTGTGAACGACAAAGCGCGATCATGAATTGGATACAAACAGAAATGGGTCTTTGCTGGAACTATCTATCTCCATTTTAGCTTTACAAAGGCTAGAGCCTGAAAAGACCCACTGTATTATCAAATCTTTTCACTGCAAATGCAGGATAAAGATTCTCAACACATTGATTTTTTTTCCAGATTTCTCAGAAGGAAAACTTTGAGGGTTTTTCTTTCTGTAAATTCATTAACCCAATGTAAGCCATAAGAAAGGCTTCATTTCACTGGGACTGCCAACTAAATCATTTTGACATCAAATTTTTGGTATTATTCAGGGTGGTGGATAGACTTGCTGGGCCTCTGGGCAAGATGGAGGGTGGCTCTGTGCTCCCAGAAGGGGCGGAGCCTCAGTAAAAAGAGGCAGGGCTAGCTTTTCCCCAGGTCTGCCAACATGGGGGCACAAAGGGGGGCAGTTACTCTGGGGCCCGACCTTTCAAAGGGGCTCAGACCTCCAGCCGCCACCTCTTCTACTTTGGCAATGGCGTTAGCCAAAGCTCTCGGGTCCTTTGAGGTGCTTCCGTAGCACTGATCCATTGCTCTGTGCAGCTGTGAGCCCTGGGGGAGGTACTAGCATCACAGTCTGGGTCGTGCTGAGGGCTGATTGCAGTGGGCCCCACCCCTTCCACCCTTGGTCACACTCCTTCTGGTGGCACAGAGCTGAACCCTCCTCCTGCCTTGCCCACAGGCACACGGTGGCTGTTGACCCCATTGCCTCCCCCAGCCAGCCTTTCAGCTCCACCTGGGGCTTCAGAGGTGATTTAATGGGCCCAGGACTCTAGCACTAGCAGAGGCAGTGGCTGAGAGCCTGGGGTCCTTTGAAATTGTCAGACCCCTTTGTAAACTCCCTGTCAGTGGGCCTGCTGTCAGTTACAGCATGAATAAAAGCATTAAAGCTTCATGTGGAACAAAAATAATTTATTATTCAGTTTTCCCCCTTATGCTAAACCTTTGGCTAGTTGCAGCAACAGAAAAACAAAACCCCATAGCTAATGAAGTTCTGATATCTTTAAAAGGATTGTCAGTTTGGACCAAACATAAATTTTATAAAAACATTTTATGAAATCTAAGACCAATAGAAATATTCCTACATTTAAATAAAAATCCAAAGGAAAAACCAGCTATATTAAAACAAATTATCAGCTACCTGCGGGGTTGAAACTTAGAAACTGCTGCAGTGAGAGCCTGAAAGCAAAACAGACAATGAAGAAAAGTGAAATTGACTTTAATGAGTTTCATCCGTCTGCGTGAGAGAAATTAAAAGCATAAGTAAAGGCCACACTTACATAGAGACAAGGACATTCTATGTGAAAAAGTCTCAGTCTCTAATATCTTAACTTGTAACACAGGCCAAGCAACTTGTTTTCATTTATAGCATATGCCTTTTGAGTTGACAGGGTTCCCTTAAAGAAAGGACTTGGTCCCTGCAATTTGTATGTAATATAGTCTATTTTTGCTTTTGCTTTTCGTTTTTATTTTTGCTTTTGGCTCAGTTTATCAATAATACTTTCTTTGTTAAAAGGTAAAATGCACATTGGGCAAATGCTCTGCAGCAATTTGCATAAAAAGTGATGACAAAGAACAATTAACACTTCATTATTATGCAGCAAAATACTAATTTGCTCCAAAGTGACTGTAGATTAGGTTTTTTTTCCCCCTGTGTATAAATTTCATCAAACTTTGTTCTAAAAATAATACTTAAGAGCCCACTGCACTCTTTATAAATCAGGATCTTAGACATTCTGTTGAACTTTCTATGGAGAAATTTCCTCACAAGATGTTAAAGCATTATCAGAAATGTTCATCTTCATAATAAGCATCAGAATTTCATTAGATAAGGCAAGACAGAGGAATATAATATTTTGTCAAATTAAAGCATAACTGTTTTTATCTCTTGGGATCACCATTCAAACTTCCCTCAGATCACACACAAAAGGAACATATTCCTACCACACACGTCTACTCTGTGCAGAACAAAGAGTCAAGACGTTATTTTCTGTGCAGGCTTGCTTTTGAGTACAGCTTTCATTACCGGCTCACCATAGGATAATCAAATTCCTTTAGGGCAAAGATGAGCTACATCAAAGAGGCAGAAAGGAGAGACGGGCTTTGTTGGTGCATGCTCTGTCACCTGCATTACTGGTCCTTGCCTGCCTTTAATTTGTCAGGAAATGTTAGTATTTCAAAACCTTTCTTTGGACCAATACATATAATAATACACAAAATCTTCTGGAAGCTATGATTTCTTTGTAGCTGAAAATGGAATAAAAGGTAAATTCACATCTCACCAACCTAAACGGCCTATAAGGGTCCTAAAAGCATCTGTATGTTGACTTTAAATTAATGCTGCCTTCACCTTTTTGATAAATGCATTTTCTGCAGTTTTGTCACTTTGTTTCTTTAGCATTTGAGAGAAAATTTCATGCTTATGCCAATGAATCTAATGTTGCTAGGACCAGGGATCGCTGAAGACAAGAACCATAAGAGCTTCCCTGAATGGCTCTGTCAAAACAAAAATGAAAGTCCAGTATTCCTGCTTCTGACAGCACCCAGTAACTGATGCTTCCAACGCAGATCAAAAGCCCAGAGGATACCTAGCTGATTGTCAGAGGCTGTGTGTATGGAGGGGGGAAGGGGAAGGAGGGGGAGTTGATTAGCTTGTGTCCCAAAACATGAGGAGGTTTAATTTCCCTTGCATCCCTTTCCCTTGCATTTGTTCATGTAGGTGCAAATGTTATATCCACTCAACAGATTCTCTAATCTATTTGTTGGACCCTAACCCAGAATCTGCCTCAGTTATGTCAGTTGTCAAGCAGATTAATGGGTTGAGCATATTCTATATGGAATTGTTATATTTGGCGAGTTAAAGCTAGGGCTTTAAAGTTTTCCTGAAAAAAAATCTACTGAGCTGAGGATTAATCCTCCTGGCATGGGTGACAGATACAGGAGCTCCCAAGCCTTCCCTCAAGTTCTTCTGAAATAAAACAATACATAAACTTCCTCCCCCTCAACAATTTTCTGTTTGCAGGCTCCCTGCACTGCCACAGAGAAGCAGCTTTTTACTTCCCCACCTTCTCATGGGCCTTCCCAAACTCCTCTTAAGCTCCTTACTGGATGGAGAAGAGGGGAAGGAAAAGGCAGAACTGATAGTGTCCTATATCGCCTGCAGGCAGAAGAGTCTGCCTGACTATCCTGACTACCACCAGAGAGTGCTAAAATACATCCTAGTGGTGGGCAAAAAACAAGAGGGGAAATCAGTTGAGAAGAAGCATATTTAGAACCACAATGATTCAGATCCTCCTCTGCTCTCTCATCATCTCACGGTGAAACTGTGCTCTGGGCTCCAACTTTTTCCCCTGAGGAAAAGGCAGTGAGGGTCTATGTGAATGCCTCCTCCTTCCTCTGCCCAGTCCAAATTATGATTTGCCCGAGGTAAGCAAACAAGTTGCATTTTCAAACCCTCATTGTCAGTTTACAAGCTCCAGTTTCAGTTCTGAGTGCCGCTTTGTTTTGTTGCGAGAGTTTTTAATAAAAGAGCTAGGTTGGCTTTTTTTTTTTTTCACTGAACTGGTTATAATTCTTACCTATACCATAGCAGAGATGCCTATGGAACTTAACAATAAGGATAAGCTCTGCCTCATGGTCTCACCCGACATAAAGCCATCCATGTCTCTAACTCTTTCCCTTTCCTTACCCAAGGTCACCTCAACTGCAGCTCTCACTATGGCTTGGTCTATTAGCACAGCTAGAACAGATGTATCAGGATTGACTTTGATCCCTAGTGAAGATCAGGGCTCTTTGAGCTCGTGCTGACATCCCTTATGAGTACCAGGGTCAACATCGGAGCCCAAAGAGATCAATTTTGCTGCGTCTTTCCAGACGCATCAAAATCAAACTCCAGAGGATCAATCGCAGCGCATCGAACTCCAGGTAAGTATAGACGTACCCTGTGTAATAACTCAAGCCACAGAACCACAATGAGCTTCCCAAAGAGAGCACCGCATGCACACAGGACAGGGCATAAAACTGAGCTCAGTACTAGTCGGTTGTTATGGGATTATTTTTATTCCTCATCACTACAGAGTTCTCATACTACCTTGTTACTTTGAGATTAGTTTAATCCTGTTATTTGCTGGAATAACATTAGCTGCATTTTCTGCAGTCACCTTCACTGAGCTATAAACCATTCCTAAATAGTCTTTTTGAGACAAGTGACCTAATTAAGAGCTGCTGGAATTGGTGCAGACCAGGCCACCTCTTTTTGCCATTCCCATTGGCTGGGTTTGGCAAACCACAGCCAATGGAAGCTGTGAGCGGCTGTACCTGTGGATGCTCAGGTAAATAAAATGTCTGGCAGCCTGCTGGGGTTCAGCTTTGTGAATTGCATCTGGCCCAGGGGCTGCTTATTGCCACCTCCGACCTAGATCATCGTGGAATACCACAGAATCACACTGACCCTGAGGTACTCCACTGTTAACTTGCTATGCTTCTGAACAGGCCATCAGGTAAATGGTGGAGTGACTCGGCACAAAACCTTGCAGAGTCAGCAAGATTGTTCCTGGCAGTAATAACACTCATCAGCAAGGGGGTTCAACCTACTTCTGTAATCCTGGGTGGGGAACCTGAGTTTCCCAAAGGCCAACTGTTCCCTCCTTTGCTCAAGCAGCCGCCTCCATAGAGCCTGTTTTTCAATACCTCAGCTATGAGTGTGGGAAGCTGAGACTGGGACATCCCTTTGTTCACCTAGGACCGGGTTACAGCACCCTAGCATGCTATCATACAGCCATTTATTATTATAGTTTTCCATTGCTCGCCTGGTTTTCAGTGTATAATTTTATCTTATGGTTAACGATTTTACCAGTAATCTTTTAAGTATTAAATATTTTAAAGTCCACGTAAATTATATCTACCTAATCCCAGTTTTCATGGGTGTTTCAAATAGTTACATTTACATTGAAGTTAATCTGAGTTTGCATCATCATAGTTGAGATTAGCATCTGCTAAGCTTGCTGTTTACACATACCCTGCTGTTTTATTTCTTTGTCCTCCATCACATTCAAATAGTATCCTCAACACTGAGGCGAACATACCTTGGTTCACTTTTGCCTCTTATTTTGGAACTGAGCAGTTGCTTGGGTAGTACTGCGTGTCGATCAGCAGCTCTTGTCCCTCTGCACTTTAGTTGCTTCCAGACTCTCAGATCAATACCATTGGGACCTTGGGGCTTTACTGCACTTTTTTTCTCAAGTTGCTCCACTATCTCTTCCTTAAAATGTTAATCTTCGTCATATCACACTCTCTCCCCCACAGGACGTGTATGTAGCATAGGAATTTCCACATCATCGTGTGCAGCAGTGACAGATGCAAGTTCCACATTTTCTTAACCCTTGTTAATTGCATCTGTAATCTCGTAGTGACTGGAGGGCCTTCACACACACACATATAGTTTTGTTCCTGTTTCATCTATTTGACTAATCATGCAATCTTTATCTCAGCATCTTTTCTTTCTCTCTCTGATGCTATCTTTATTTACTTGACATAATTTTTTGATTCAATCTGTTGGGCTGTTTCAGGAAAATTTTCCTCATTTTGGCACAAGAGGTATTGTCCCAGAAGCATTGTCTCTGAAGCGTATTGTAGTACATTGTTCCTTGGCTACATCTACACAAGGGAGTTCTTTTTTTTTTTTTTTCCAAAAACATCGTGGCTGTTTTGAAAAATCCTGTGGAGCATCTACACACAGTGGCTGTGTTTAGACTAGCCCCGAACTTCGAAGGGGCCATGGTAATTAGGGTTTTGGGAAATTACTAATGAAGTGCTGTGGTGCATATGCAGCACTTCGTTAGTCAAAATCTCCCCCGTGGCAACTTTGAAGTGTGTAACTTCAAAGTGCCGGCTTGCGTGTAGCTGCAGGTCAGCTGTGGGTACTTCAAAGTGCCCATACTACATCAAAGTCCCTTTAGTCCTTGAAGTCCCTTTATTCCTCCACCCAAGCCAGCACTTCGAAGTTTCACACTTCGAAGTTGTCGTGGGGGAGATTTTGACTAATGAAGTACTGCACATGCACCACAGCACTCCATTTAATCTCGCGACACCCTAATTGCCATGGCCCCTTTGAAGTTCAGGGCTAGTCTGGACACAGCCAACATGTATTCTTTTCATATTAAATCAGAAGAACACAGCACTTTTTTCTGGTGTCCTCCTTCCTCTCATAGATGAGGAACAGTGCCTTTTCCTGAAAGATTCTTTCAGAAAAAAAGCGTGTAGATGCCCCAGGATCCCTTTTCTGGAAAGAGTGGTCCTCATGGCACTGGATTTTTTGATCCCTGGCCCATTCTTTTGAAAGAGCAGGGGCTAAGTGGATGCTGTCAGTCAAAAGAGCGGATCGATTTTTTTGATCCACTTTTTTGTGTGTGGATTTTTTTTGGAGGAGATCTTCCAGGAGAACTTCTTTCGAAGGATGGCTGTGGTGTAGACGTAACCCTTCTGTTCAGAAATTCTGTCTTATGTGGGGATGTCTATACAGGACACTAAGCATGGGCTTATGGATTCAATGTTTTCAAACTCATGCTTGTGCATCCCCATTATTTTGTGAACCTGGGCCTGGGTCTCACAGCCCTGCAAACATGTTCTGGCTGCACTGCACAGACCTTCTGACTTGGATCTCTGGCTTGAGTTGGATCCACAGTGCCAAATGGCAGGACTTGGACCCAAGTCACAACAGAACTCTCACTCTGACCCAGCTCTCCAGCAGGGTTATAGGACCTGAGTCCTGCATGCTTGCTGACCCAAGTCAGTTTGACTTGCATGTGGATGGAAGGAGGGTTTTGGCTCAAACCTGAATGAGAGCAGGGATTTAGGGTGCATGTGCTAAGAATGCCTAACTCTCTTAAATTTCTTGCTATGGCTTAATTTACCTGACTTCAGTTCAATCAATGCATGTGTGTCCCAGTTCATTAAAGCACTTTATTATGGGCAGAACAGGTAGTGCCTTGTGTAGTCGAGTTGCCCAGCACTTTCCGCTGTAAGACCCCATGACGTCACAAAGGATACAATCTGGATTGTAGGACAATTATGCCCCCGGAATGCTCCAGTGTGGTGTTCACAATGAAGGATTTGAACTTTGGCAGGGAGTTTAGTCTGGTGTCAGGGTTGCCTTTTGCTGTCTTTAAGACAATCTGCCCTTAAGTCACCTAATTATAAATCTTTGAAAAATCAGTCTGCACACACTCAGTAAAGACTTGTTAGACTTTGGCAGCTAAATTCTCCACAGATCCTGAGCAAAATGTGTGTGGGAGGGGCAGCTCTGAGTCCCTGGGAGGGGTCAGACCTCTGGCAGAAGGGGAGGGGCTAGGGAATCAGACACCCCCAGCCCTCCCTTTATAGAGGGTCATGAGAATACTGCAATGGCAATACTTTAATATTGGCCATGTGTGCACCCGTACCTGTTGCTGTGCGCTGGCCCACTTTCACCTCTGGAAAGGGGAGATTGCACTGAGGATCTGGGGCAGGGATAGAGACAGGAGTGTCCTGTGGACAGGCTGGAGAGGAAACAGGGGGCTAGGCTTGCAGGGAACAGGTTCACTTGAGCACACTTCCTTCCAGAACCTGGAATGGAATCCGAGATTCCTTAGTTTCAGTATTCCTTTGCTGTCAGTAAGCCTCTGCGATATCAATGGGCAAAGTATACTTGTCATCCCTCTCTAGTGGCTGGTCCACATGTCACATGAAAACCTACTGCTAATAGTACAATTTTGCCTGTGTGCTGACTGGAAAAAACAGTATGTGATCACATAAATAATGCCTTGGACAGGGAAATTTTCACAGGCTTACAGTTAAGCCTAAGCTTAAGTACCTCACTGAATCAGGGCCAATTACTCTCCAGGCAACATTCTTTAATTCTGACCTGAAGAGGATGGAAAGAGGCTGTTCTCAGTAGTGACGGATGGCAGAACAAGGAGTAATGATCTGAAGTTACAGAGGGAGAGGTGTAGATTGGATATTAGGAAAAACTATTTCACCAGGAGGGTGGTGAAGCACTGGAATGTGTTGCCTAGAGAGGTGGCGGAATCTCTGTCCCTAGAGGTTTTTAAGTTGCAGCTTGACATAGTCCTGGCTGTGATGATTTAGTTGGGGTTGATCCTGCTTGAAGCAGGGGGCTGCACTAGATGACCTTCTAAGGTCCTGTCCAGCCCTAGGATTCTATGATTCTGTGACCTACAGTGCCTTTGTACATCAGTCTCTAGCGTATTTCATGTTCCAGCTGTGGCTATGGCGATGTGTCACATTATAAGGTAGCTTGTCATTTGTACAAATGGGGATCAGGATGAGATCCTCAAACTAATTTTTAATTGTGATTTGAACAAATACTGAGATCTAAAGGGACAGCACACTAACTCTCCCAACCACTTAGCTCCATGTAATTTTCATTTTAACTTATCACAGAAAATGTCATGAGAAGAAACTTTTGTGTGGTTATCTTTGCCTTTATGTTATTGCCTCTTTTTAAAACTGATTAATTAAAAAAGGAGAAAAAATCATGTATCTCTGCCTACGAACCTAATGTACTGTATGAAAATTAAAACATAACAAGATATAAGATGCCAATGTAGTAGGTTATTTTATGTACTTCATGGGTGGAAATTGGCTCTACTCACTTCAAAGCAAAATATGCCTACGGTGGCACAGAGAGAAGTAGGAAGAAATGATAATTATATCTGAATTGGCTTGCAGCTAAATTCTGTAAATGAATATGGGTGTGACAAGACAAAATGTTGTCTCAATGTTAACTTTCAGGAAAATGAAGTTGGCATAAATCAAACTATTGCATATGCACAAGTAAATTAGATTTCTTTTAATCAGCATAAATCTTGGGATTCTGTGTGTACAGATTAGTCTCCTCCCTATTAACCTCCGCAAGTAATACGTATTCAGATGAAAACAATATTGATTGAACACAAATCTTTCAAACACCCCTAAGGTTCATGCCTATATATTATCAAATGATACAAAGAAGGAGAAATAAAAGTCCAGGTTTTTGTTTAAAAAAAAGAGTCACTAGGGCTACGTCTACACGTGAAGCCTACATCGAAATAGGCTATTTCGATGAATAACGTCTAGGAGATACTGGAGAGTCTGTGCAAAGGCAGAAAGGAATAACATGTATATTTATTAGAAAGTAAGCTCCGTGGAGTGGAGCCTGTGTGTTTGCACATTGATTGCATAAGGGCACCCTGCCTGAGAGATGGCCTAAAGTAGGGGTCAGCAGCCCCTGGTATGGATGCCAAGGGTGACATGTGAGCCGATTTTCAAACCTGCCTGCCTCTCTCATGCAGGCAGGAGCTTGCTTGAAGCCATGCTGCCTGTAGATGAGCAAAAGACCAGCTAATATTCCCAACCACCACCTAAATGGTAAAGCTCTGCATCTTAATTTGTTTGTTAATGAAGCTGTTGTAAGTAGGCCTATCAGTGACATTAAAAAGTATCACCAGCTCTCGGTCTATACATAGAGGTCAAAAGGTCAAATTTCAGCATTCCTTCCTGGAAAGGTTGCTGACCGTTGGTGTAGGGGCTGGGAAAACTGGGCATGTGCCCTGAGCCCGCTGCTGAAAGGAGACCTCAGCAATCTGTATCATCTCTGACTTGCTGCCTGAAAATCCAAGAAGTGAATGTTTTCAACTCAGCAGGCTCTGTGAACAACTTTTTCTATTACCGCTATGTCATGTTTTTGTTTGCAGTAACCTTTTAAGGGATAATAAGATACCTTAATTTATACTGTGCCCAGGAGTCCCCAGAGTTATTCGGATGGCCCTGTCTAGGGACTCTGCCATAATATAAACACTAAAATTGTGCACAGTGGGCAAAACTATCAGAGAATTTTTTAGACAGTACAGAGGTGGGGGCTGTAGCAAAATCTTAACTAGCTAGGGAGAAAGAAAGAGTCCCTGGTAAAAGATGAAATTTTAGGGAATGGCCAAAGGAAGGGCAAGGGAACCCAGACATTCAGAAAATGACTGATCTTTTCTTCATGCCACAGTCCAACATTGCTTTTGGACCTCTTCCCAAGACATGAGGGGAACAGAACATTTCCTTCCTTGACATGTCTATATAACTGAGCTCACTTTGTCTCCTCTTTTCCCCCTGGGACTTCTTTCCCACCTTCATTAACCTTGGGCTGATGAGCTAATTGGGACCTTATCCCTTCCAGACGTTAACATGATTGCCTCATTATCCCATCTGCTTTCTCCAGGAGGAACGTGTTAACATCAGAATGATCAGAGCACAGGCTCACCTGTTTGCTCACTGCAGAGGAGGATGCTCGATGGGAGGTGTTCTGCCACTACAGACCCTATTTCATTTCCTCCCTTTGTTCACATATCCATGAAGAGCTCTTCTGGGCCACATCTGCTGGCTCCCTAGACACCTTCAAGGAGCAGTGGGCAGTGTTCAGGGTTCTCTGCTCTGGGTCCTCTTCTGTCTTCCTGCTTATGTCCCTGCAACCCTCAGTTCTGTCATCTATTGTCCCTCAGCCTTGCTTGAACCCCATGCTCAGTACTAACTCCACCCAAACCAGTCCTACTCACCCCTACCCCATCTCAATCTCCGCAGGTGTTCACTCCCTACAATCTGTTCTAGTCTTACTTCTCATAGTAGTCATGGAGAGGTAGCCATGTTAGTCTGTATGGTCACAAAACTAAAAAAAGCAGTCCTGGAGCACTTTAAAAACTAATTAAATAATTTATTAGCTGATGAGCTTTTGTGGGACAGACCCACTTCCTCAGATCTGGAAAATTCTGAAGTGGGTCTGTCGCACAAAATCTCATCACCTAATAAATTATTTTGTTCGTCTTTAAAGTGCTCCAGGACTTATAGCTCACAATAGGCAGCCACCAGGTAGGGCTTCAGAACCTCCCTTCTATATGTACAACACCCCTACCAAAGTCCCTGCACAGCAAAAGCTGTATAACTAATTCATTTGCATGTGTAGTGATCTTCAGGATTTATATATCTCAGAGCACTCAGACAGCACTGCCTACAGAAGGGCAAGTTCAGGGAATCCCTTATGCTAGTCACTGTGCAAACACAAAGGCTCCACCCCATGGAGCTTCACACCACCAGGATTTGGTTAGGCTTTTAGTAGAATTCTTTTCACAGAGGGTAGTGTCAGAGATTGTCTATTGTATGTCAATTCAATTCACCAAAGCTGCATCTACACGCAAGCGCCCTTTCGAAAGGGCAAAAATCAAAGTTCGGCTTTCGAAAAAGCGGCCATCACAAGAGAGCCCCTGCCACCATTTCTGAGATCGGCTTTCCGATCCGCTCTTTCGAAGTGCCGCCCTGGTCTGTCGAAAGAGAGCCTCCACACGGCTCCAAGCCCTCTCTCGACAGAAGGGAGGCAGGAAACACCATGGACAGGGTCCCATGGCTGACAAGCCCTTCCAGAGCCGCAGCCAGCCGCCTCCTTTAGAGGGCTCCTCCCTCCAGCCTCCCCTCCGCATGAGCCGAGTGCTGCCCAGCCTGTTTGTGCCCGGCAGAGCCCACTCGTGCCCATGGAAGCGCAGCAACAGCTCCTGCAGGCGGACGCCCTCATTATGGACGCCCTGCTGGCAGTGCTGTGCACCCTCGCCGCAGCTGCACCCGAGCTCATCGGGTGGCTGCAAGGTCCCCCTAGGGCCATGGGGCTCCCCCCACCGGGGCACCGCCAGGACCCCTGCCAGGTGCCCCGACATCTCTGGATCCACCCCAGCAGCACCGACTGGTGGGAGCACATGGTGCTGGGGGAGTGGGGTGAGGAAAGGTGGCTGCAGAACTTCCGCATGTCAAGGCAGACCTTCGACGAGATCTGCCACTGGCTCGCCCCCGCACTCCAGCACTGTGACACCTGCATGTGGTCAGCCCTCACTGTGGAGAAACGGGTCGCAGTTGCCATCTGGAAGCTGACCACCCCGGACTCCTATCGCTCCATCGGACAGCAGTTTGGGGTGGGCAAGGCCACCATTGGGGCTGTACTTATGGAGGTAAGGGAGGGCCAAGGGGGTAGGGGGACTGGGGCAAGGGGAACCCTCCTCTGCAAGGGGCTGCACAGGCCAGGGGCTGGACGGGAGGGGGGCAGAATGGGCCCGAGGTAGGGGGCCACAGCCGCCACACCTGCACTAGAGCATGTGTCCTCCTTCCCCCTCTGCAGGTCGTCAGGGCCATCAACACGATGTTGCTCCATAGGGTTGTCTGCCTGGGGGATGTGGCCAACACCATTGCCGGCTTCCAGGACCTGGGCTTCCCGAACTGCATCAGCGCTTTGGACGGCACACGTATCCCCATCCACGCCCTGCCACGCAGCGCCGGCCAGTACATCAACCAGCAGGGCTACCATTCGGTGTTGCTGCAGGCCCTAGTGGATGCGAGGGGCTGGTTCACCGACCTCTATGTGGGCTGGGCCGGCCACACCCACAATGCCTGGGTCTTCCGAAACTCCGGCCTCTGCTGCCACATGCGAGCCAGCACCTTCGTCCCCCAGCGGGAGATCCCTGTGGCAGAGGACGTCACCATGCTGCTCTGCATTGTGGCAGATGCGTCGTACCCCCTGCAGCCATGGCTCATGAGGCCCTACACGGGACACCTTGACCCCGCCCGGGAGGCGTTCAATGAGTGCCTCAACCATGACCGCAACGTGGTGGAGTGGGCCTTCGGGTGTCTAAAGGGGCATTGGAGGTGTCTCCTCACCTGGCTGGAGGTCGGGGTCCCCAATGTGCCCCGGGTGGTGGGCACCTGTTGCGTCCCCCACAACATTGTTGAGGGAAAGGGAGACACCTATGTCCCCAGGGGAGGCCCTCCGGCTGGCGCTGTCTATGAGTAGCCGGGCGCTGTTCCCATCCGCCAGGCCCACCGGGATGGCCACCGCATCTGGGAGGCCCTCAGGCAGGCCTTTGCTGATGGCCACCTCTGACCCGCACGCATGCCCACATCCCATGCACATCCGTCACCCACCATCCCTGCCACCCCCACGCCAACCCCCACCAGCACTGCATCCGCACATCCACCACCCATCAGCCACTGAGGAGCACAGCACGGAGTGGTGAATAATAAAGAAACATTTATATAACTTGGGTGTTTGGAATAATATGTACAGGGGGAAACCTAACTTGGAGGGAGGAACCTAACTTGGAGGCGGGTGGGAGAACCTAACTCGGAGCGGGGCGGAGGGAACCAACTTGGAGGGGTGTGAGGTGCTCATTGCGGTGCAGGGGTGGTGGGTCGTGAACCCCGTCAGCCCCTGGAGCCCCTGCCCCCCCGGGTGTGGGGTCCCCGGTGGGGGGCGGAGGGTGCCGGTACCACCGGCAAATATTGCCTGTGGGTGGGCCTGGTGGGGGCAGAGGGGGCAGGCTCAGGGGAGGCAGAGGGGGCAGGCTCAGTGGGGGCGGTGGGAGCAGGACCAGCAGGAGGAATCTCCAGGGGGGACGGGAGGCAGGCCATAGCGGCTGTGTGCTCCAGCACAGCCTGGCCAATGCCCTGGAGCGTGTCCAGCATCCTGTCCCAGGCTGCCCTCCACCACTCCATATCTGCCCAGGTGAGCTGGAGGTGCTCCTCAGCCACCTTGGCCTGACTCTGGCTGGCCTGGTTTTCCTCAGCCCGGCGTAGGGCCCTCCAGCCACGGCCCCGATGGTGCCCTGCCTGGGGTGGCGTCCAGACAGCTGCAGCTGGTGGGCTGTCTGGCATGAGATGGTGCGGGGCTCTCCCGGCCCCAGGATGGTGTGGCTGTGTGGAGAGGAGGAGAGCATGTCAGCAGTGTGCCCCGGACAGAGGGGACCCGGCTGTGGCCTACCCGCCCAAGCCCACCCCATGGGGCCCCCGCCCCCATAAGGGACACTGACCCCCCAGGGAGCACCGACCCGCTCCCCCACCCGGGACTGGGCCTCCCCAGCCTGGGTGTGATTCCAGGGGTCTCTCCCACAGGTGGCCCTTCCCAGCCTGCGGTGTGCAGGGCCCGGGCGCTGTCTGGCACCGACCAGCTGCCACCCCGTGCGGCTTACGGTGCTGCCCACTGAGGGCGGGTGCTGGGCGTTGCTGATGCACCACCGTGGGGTGCCACATCCCATGTGGGGGCTGGCCTGTGTACGGCCCGGGACCATGGGTCCTGTGTGCGGGCGCCTAGCCCTTTAATTGCCCCCACCCTTGGAGTAGGTGTGCGCCCCTCCCTGTACATACCAGAGGGTCCCTTGGCGATGTCCAGGGATGGCCGGCCCTCGGTCGCCCGGCTGGAGGAGCGGGAGGGGATGAGGATGGTCAGCTCCCCCTTCTCGCTTGACCAGTCTGTGGTCCCCTTGCCCTCCTGGGTCCCCGATGCAGGCTGCTCCTCCACCTCCTCCGCCTGCAGCTCCTCCCCGGAGGCGTCCAGGAAGGCCACGGGGGGGAACTCTTCTGGGGCCCCAGGATGCTCCAGAGCTCCCGGTAGAAGGGGCAGATAGCTGGACCTGCCCTGGAGCGTCCAGCCTGGTCCCTGGCCCAGGCATATCCCTGGCGCAGCTCCTTCACATTGGAGCGTACCTTGTCTGGGGTATGCTCTGGGTGGCCCCTGGTGCTGAGACCCGTTGCCAGGTGGCCAAAGGCTGTGGCATTCCACTGCTTGACTCCCATGTGGCAGAGGACCTCCTTGTCCTGCCAGAGGCCGAGGAGGTCCCAGACCTCCCACTCTGTTCAGGAGGGGGCTCGTTTTTTTTCTCCTCCTGGGAGCCCTGGGAGGCTGGACAGGGCTCAGAGTGGGGGCCGTGGGACTTGCGGGGGGTCTGGCTGCTGGCCATGGCTGGAGTGTGCGGCTGGAGCTTGTGCGCACACTGCTCCTAGCATGCTCTCAGCTTCCTGCCATGGGTTTTCTGTGTGTGTGCGGTTTTAAGGCAGCTGAACGCAGGGACCACAGAGTCCTGCTGCTGCCAGCTGGAGCGGCCCCGCGCTTCAGCTGATTGGAGCCATGGGGGACCTGTATTTCGAAAGAGTGGGCTGTGGAGCATCTACACGTGTACTCTTTTGATTTATTATTTTGAAAGGGGGAGATCTTCCTGCTACGGGATTGTGGTTCGGATTTCAATTTCCAAGCCCCATACTTTTGATTTTCTTTTGAAAGATGGGTCTATGTGTGTGGACGCTCCTCCCGCTCTGTCGAAAAAGGGCCTTTTTTTTTGAAGTTTTTTGCACGTGTAGACGCACCTCAAATGTAGCAGTTGCCAAGTTTGGTTTTTCTGTTATGAAGTCATGAGTTTACATGAGAGTTTCCTCTTTCATTGAAAAAGTTTATTTCTCGTGCACTGATTTCAGGAAAAAAGCAGGATACTCAAAACCCATGGGCTATGTCTTCACTAGAGAGTTTTGTAGACAAAACTTGGGTTTTGTCACCGAAACTCTTGGAGTGTCTACACACGAAGTGCTTTTTTTTCAACAGAAACTGTCCACAAAAAAAATCCATGTAGACACTCTGGGGGCCCTTTTGTTGACAGAGCGGCTCAGAAGAGAAATCCACTTTTATGTTTAGATGGGATCTGGCAACAGAAGTTCTGTTCGAGCATCTCTTCCGACCATAACTTCTGTAGAGAGCTGCTACCAGTGCAGACATAGCCATAGGGGATGATAATCAGAACCCACATTTATTTTTAAAAAGAACCACATGATTTTTAAGCCATTCTTGACTTTTGAGGTCTGAGTCGTGGTTTTTGAAAAACCTGGAGTTGGCAATGCTAAGAACAAAACCTGTGAAGCATCCAGAAATGAATGAGTTAATAATGCTTCCTGAACATATAAGGACACAGCTAAATTGATCAACAAAGAGGAGGGAAACTAGAACGATGAACAGAGAAGTTGTATTGCCTGATACCAAAAGTTAGATGTCAGAGTACATGTTACTTCTTAAAAGACTAAGTGAAAAATTATAGCTCCTCTGCATACGAAGAAAGAAAAGCTTTATTGAAATAATCCCTTTTGTCACATTCCATAAAAATATTATGAGGACATCAAGAATAAAAACATAAGAAAATCAGGGGATTTAATCTTGGGAACTCCTGTAAAGGCAAGTTTTCTTGTTTTATAGCGTAGTGAAAAAAGCAGGTATGTTATATACCAGTGATCCACATTTCTGGGATTTTCAAACTGCCTTAGTAACAATATTGAGATATTTTGGGTGTGTATTAAAATCTAAGAGACAGACTGTTAATGCATATTCATAGACTGCATCACTGGGAAGAGGAACTGGGTGACCTACCAGTTCTTGCCCATCTCTCATTGTTTTAACACCTGAGGTATATATTTTCTCAGAATGCCTATGGTAAAATCTAGGACCCTGTTTTTTTGTAGTAAATTTCAGCTGGACATTGTGGTGCTGTCAGTGATAAGTTACTGTCCCATGATTTTATAACTGATTTTATGCTGTCCCCAGCTCTGGAGAATTTTAGAGTGACGGGGTTGCTCTAAAACAGTGGTTCCCAAACTTTTTGGCATCACACCCCCTCTTTCAATTTTTGAGAAACCCTCACGACCCCCCACCTGTTCTTTACCATCATCCAACCCCCCCTTTAACAAAAAATTCCATTCGGAAGTTTAAATAAACACAAAAAACTTGATATAAAATGCCATTTAAAATGAAAAATAATTACAAATACTTTTCCTTGGCCCCTTGCGAGTGCCTAGTGCAGCATCAGCTGCCTGAGCCCTGTGCCAGCTGCCAGAGCTGCTCGCACCAGCCACCTGCCTGCCTGATACCTGCGCTGCCAGGGCCAGCCAGCCACCTGCCCGCCCACCTGTCAGCCACTGGGGTCCTGCACTGCTGGGGCCAGCCTTCCGCTTGAGCCCCACGCTGCCAGGGCCAGCCGCCCACCTGCCAGCCTCAGCCTCCTGAGCCCCATGATTCTGGGGCCAGGCACCCAAGCCCCACGAGCCCCGCAAGCCAGCTGCCCAAGCCCCTTGAGCCCCTCCCCTTCTGAGCCCCCTCCCATCCCACAAAGCCAGGCACCACCAGCCTCCCACTCTCACCCTATCCCACTGCCCTCAGCCAGGCACCCCCAACCCCCTAACTAACCTCATCCTCCTCCCCTTTCTCTCCCCAACCCACTCCCTCCCCTTTGCAGGAGGCAGCTAGCTCCACATGGGTCTTTGTCAGCTGCCTGCTGTTTATAGCGGCTGTGCCGGATCACCCACGTAAAATGGCAGGGGCTGAGAGCTGGAAGCAAAGGACGACTCTTTCTTTGTGTGGGGAGAATGATGGTGGGGCCAGTTCGCCTTGCACCCCCACCAGAATTTTTTCATGCCCCCCCCAGGGGGGCACGCCCACCAGTTTGGGAAACCATGGCTCTAAAATGCACCAGCTGGTGACAGTATCTTGGGGATTTTCTGCCAGCTTAGGATAGCAGGAGTACAGCATGATTTAGCTCTTCTGCTGTCCTTTCTGATGACTGCACCGAATGTCAGATGTGTAGAAGGGTTGTTGGCATAGATGCCAATTACATCACCCCCAGGACCACTGACAGAGAGACAGGTGGCAAAAGGGGCAGTTGCCTAGGGCCTGGAGTTTCAAAGGGGCCCAGAGCTGTAGCTTCTATCTCTGCTACTTTAGTAGCTGCAGTGGCCAAAGCTCCTGGAAAAAAACCAGGCATAAGAGGCTGCCAGTAAAGTGGGGGTTTCACCAGCAGAGCCACGTTCATATACCTTTCTTTGTGCTGGTGGCAGCATCTGCCAGTGAGTGAATATGCAAATAAGCATCCATTTGCATTTTCAAGACCGTCCATTTGCATACTGCTGCCAGTAGTTCGGGTCAGTGTAACCATAGCCATGCAGTACTGTATATAGAAATAAGAACATAAGAACATCCAGATTGGGTCAGACCAAACGTCTGTGGAGCCCAGCATGCTGTCTTCTGACACTGGGCAATGCCAAGTACTTTGGAGGAAATGAACAGAACAAGTAATCATCGAAGGATCCTTCCCATCACCCATTCATAGTTTCTGATAAACACAGATTAGGGACACTTCAGAACATGGCTTGCATCCTCTTCATCCTGGCTAATGGCCATTGAGGGACCTATCCTCCATTAACTTATCTAGCTTTTCTTTTCAACCGAGTTATAATCTTGGGTTTCACAGCATCCTCTGAAAAAGAGTTCCACAGGTTGACTATGCATTATGTGAAGAGATACTCCCTTTTGTTTGTTTTAAATCTGCGTCCTATTAATTTCATTGGTTACTCCTCATTCTCTTGTTATGAAAATGTGTAAATAATACTTCCTTATTTACTTTCTCCATGCCAGTCATAATTTTATAGACCTGTATCCTATGCCTCCTTAGTTATCTCTTTTCCAAGCTGAAAAGCTCTAGTCTTATTAACCACCTCCTCGTACAGAAGTGGTTCCATACCCCTAATAATTTTTGTTGCTCTTTTCTGTATATGTTCCAATTCCAATGTATCTTTTTTTGCGCACAGTACTCAAAATGTGGGTGTACCATGAATTTATAGAGAGGAAATATAATATGTTCGGTCTTATTATTTATCCTTTTTCTAATGATTCCCAACATTTTGTTTGTTTTTTTTCACTGCTTCTGTACATTGAGTGGATGTTTTCAGAGAACTATCCACAATGACTCCAAAATCTCTCTCTTAAGCAGTGACAGCTAATTTAGACTCCATTATTTTATATGTATAGTTGGGATTGTGTTTTCCAATATGTGTTACAATTTAGTTATCTACATTGACTACCATCTGACATTTTGTGGTCTATTCACCCAGTTTTGTGAGATCCTTTGGATGTTATCTGCAGTTTACTGTGGATGTAACTATCTTGAGCAATTTTGTGTCATCTGCAAATTTTGCCATCTCACTGTTTACCACCTTTTCCAGATCATTTATAATAGCCCTAGTCCTAATACAAGCCCCTGGAGAACACCACTGTTTACCTCTCTCCATTCTGAAAACTGACCATTTATTCATACTCTTTGCTTCCTATTTTTAACCAATTACTGATCCATGAGAGGACCTTTCCTTTTATCCCCTAACAGTTTACTTTGCTGAAACAGTCTTTGATCAAGGACCTTATCAAATGCTTTCTGAAAATCTAAGTATGCTATATCAACTGGATCGCCCATGTCCACATGCCCGTTGACCCTTTCAAAGAATTCTAGTAGATTGGTGAGGTATGACTTCCCTTTACAGAAACCATGATGACTCTTCCAAAACAAATTATGTTCATCTATGTGTCTGACAATTCTCTTCTTTCCTAGAGTTACAACCAACTTGTCTTGCACTGAAGTTAGGTTCACTTGGCTATAATTGCCAGAATCACCTCTGGAGCTAAGTTCCTGCTAAGCTGTGTGGCAGTGCAATGTCCCATTAAGCCCTGTGCAGGGGCTCTGGGCTGCAGCGGGAAAAGATGCCTCTCCCCAAGCCTACTAGCTGCCACCCAGCTGATCAGCAGAACAACCACAGCCTCTCACACCTGGCGGCATGTGTTTCTGTTGGCGGTACAAATGTGAACATGCCTTGGTGCACATAACAAAATTTATTCTGCCAATGGATGGAAAAAATTAGAGGGAACACTGGTAGTTAAGACAAAATGCTGCTTTGGTGGGCTGCTTTGGTGTTTCTACCCACCTCCACGGATGTTATGTTTATTATATCATGACCACTATTTCTAAGCAGTTCAGCTGTATATAAAAATTGCCTCTCCTCTTGTGAGTTCCAGGACTAGTTAATGCAAGAATCAGTCATTAAAGATGTCAAGAAACTATCTCTGCATCCTGTCCTGAGAAAACATTAACCCAGTCAATATGGGAATAGTTGAAATGTCACAGTACTACTGAGTTTTTTATTTTAATAGCCTCTCTAATCTAGCTGAGCATGTCTTAGCCCAACCTCTAATGTGAGCTAAGTAAGCCCTTCCAATCTAAGGGAGTCTACACTTGGTGCAACAGAGTAAAATTTCTTCCTTTAGTTACACGAGCATAACTTTCCTTGAGATGGACGTTCCATTACCCTGCACCTTGTACAGTCACTGACACTGGGGGATACCTGGTGAAAATCATTACTAAATTGGAATGGTATTGATTTGCACCCACTTTGTACAAACATCAGTGATTATACCTGCAATGGGGAATCAGGGCATTGACTTCAAAAGGAAGTTACATTGCAATAAATGAGACCACAATTGTGTGCAGGGTGTCTGACTGAGCCCACCTTACTTATCACATCTGAAAATGAGACCTGGTCTCTTTTCACTTTTGTAATGTGCCTCATAAATTCGATAAGCACAAAGCAAAAACCCAAATACATTTGATAACAAATAGAACTTATTTCTTCCTTTAAAAAAGTCCCACAATAGTTCATCTACTGACCGGAGGGATTGTACTAGAAAAAGCTATCGGAACAACATGTACTTCTATTGTACTATTACAGTTACGTGTTCTGGAACAAACTGCTGCATAGTTTCCTCCCAGTTGCTTGTGAGAAGAAATTGAACCTTAATCATTATACTGGGAAGTACTTGGTAATATTTTAGTTAACAAAACTTTTCTTATGTATTTTGGGAGAGGAAGCAGATTGAGTGAAATGCTGACACAATATTGTGTTATTACTATTGTTATGGTGACATATTATCACCTAGTTTATTTGTTCCATCTGTTTCATGCCTGTTATGCTATGATGCTAGTTTGAAAATGCTGTGTCTGTTTGTTTGTATTCATATTAGAAACAAACATAAAAATAAAAACAGCAACATAAGAATGGTGCCTGTGATGGGTTTATTGTAAATATAGAGAATATAGAGTATAAACACACAAGCTGCTGAAGGGGATAGGATACAGAGGGGAAATGAATTAAAAGCTACTAGCAGGGGATAAGGATGTTCTTACAGCTCAGGCATTGGAGTGGGACTCAAGAGATCTGAGTTTTATTCCTGCCTGTACTGTACTTTGTGACCCTGTACTAATCACTTAATCTGTCAGTGTCTCAGTTCTTTATCTGGAGGTAATATTACTTCCCTACTTCTTGGTGATGCAGTGAAAATATATTCATTAAGGTTGGTGAGCTGCTCACACATTAAAGTAATAAGTGCTGTAGAAAAGCCAATAAAACACTAGGGCTGTGTCTACACATGCCCCCTCCTTTCAGAGGGGGCATGTTAATGACACAGTTCAGAAGATGCTAAGGAGGCTCTGACATGAATATGCAGCACCTCATTAGCATAATGGTGGTCACATGCGATTCAAAAGTGCTGTTTTTGGAAAGCTTGTTGCCCCTGTAGACGATGGCCTTTCAAAAGGACCCCTGGCTTTGAAAGCTCCTTTTTCCTATTTGGTTTTAGGAAGAAGGGACTTTCGATTTCGGGGGGGTCTTTTTGAAAGACGCCCGTCTACATGGGCGGCATGCGTTTCAAAAGCAGCACTTTCAAATCGCACGCAGCCGCCATTATGCTAATGAAGTGCTGCATATGAGGACCTCATTTGCATCTTCCGAACTGCCTCATTAACATGCCCCCTCCAAAAGGAGGGGGCATGTGTAGACACAGCCTAGGTGTGGCCTAACTCTTTCCTTCACACAGAGTTTTGTATAGTGAGCATTTGTTGACCAATTTAATATCAAGAAAAATAATGTCTTCTCCTAGGGAAAGAAAATTCAGTGACTAATGGTGTTTATGGAGTGTTTTAAGACACATAATGGAGAGAGAGACTTCCAATAGCAAGAGAGAAAATAAAAAAACAAAATCCATTTTGCCAGCTAGGACAAGGAAGAGAAGAAGATGACAGTGAAAGATGATAGATGTCCAAACTGGAGATAGTGAAAGTGCTGACAGAAAAAAATGTAAATTCTCTCTACTAGTAGGAAAGAGTTTTGAAGGCTTGTGGTGTATAAGCATGATTTTCAATTGCCTCACACCTTATACAGTCTATTACATCCATCAAAAATGGGTGTAAAATTATACAAATCAGAATAGTTGAATTTTACCCTCACTTTGTACAGGGGCAAATGTTTACATGTGGGGTAAGTCATTGGAAGATCCAACCACATATATTTTCCCTGCATAGTTCAACTCAGTGATGCTATCTGAGCCTTCACAGCCTATTTATCAACAAGGCTTCAACGAATATTTATTCTAGTGGGATAGATTGTTACAGATGCTGTCACAGAATTTTACACAAATGCAAAGAACATTTCAGGAAACTAACTAATCCTAAATAACTATTATCAGTTTCTAAATTTGTGTAAATTGGAGTCAATAAGAAAACCATTTCACTGTTTATTATCTTTGATTAGATATGGCTTTCACTTTTGATTTAGCATTAAGTGCCTGATTTGAGACACAAAGGAGGTACCACATATAATGGAGTTGTTTAAAAAATGAAATCTATAGGAGAATAAAAACATGTTAAATTTTCCGTCTTTTTAAAATTGACTCTCTTTCCCCTACAATATACATATGATTGCTTAAACAGAAAAATTAACTTTATCAGTGCAATGACTATGAAGCACTTAACTGTCCCATTGTCACACACCAGTGACATTTCTTAAAAAACAGAAAAACATCAAGTACTACAAATGTAGCTGACTGGTTTTGCATTAGAACGAAGACAAGCTGAATCCCCTGAATCATTATTGTGTTCTTTTTCATGGCTCACATGAGGCTGAATGTTTTTTCCAGGCTGAGACTGACAATTTCCTGAAGAAACTTCATGGTTCATTACCTCCTTTTATCATAGTAACAAAATAAATTGCTGTAAAGTCAGCTAATGTGATAGAAAATGTTCACATTTCGACAAAGAGTCCTGTTTTTCCAAAAGCTTCAAAAACACTTTCAAATCACCTGTCATTCTTTATGTGTGCATGGATAGCATTACTGTGTGGTAAGCTGAATAAAGGGCTGCATTTACTGCGTAAATGGTGCTGTTCTATGGAGTTACCTAGAAATGTTCTTTGGGAAATCAATATGGAGTATAACTGCTAAAAAAAGAGACAACTAACTGTACTTGTTGCTTTGGCTATCTCAGGTTTCTATGTCCCTATCAGGTATGCACTGCTAATATAATGTACAACAGAAGAAGGGGTCATCAGTCAATATTTGCTCAGGTGGAGTTCTCCCGCTCACTTCAAGGGTGTGTGGATATATGAACTGAGAAATGCATTAGCATGTTGCATGGCACTCTGATTATGAAGTGGCTAGTGTATTTGCAGAACAGGGACCGTGTGGTCTGGAGGAATGTGCATGGGTTGAAGAATAAGGTGGTTCTGAATTCTAATGCTGGCACCGCTGTTGATTCCATGTGGGGCTGTGGGGCTTTGGGCAGTCACTTGGCCTTTCTGTCTCAGTCTTCTCATCTGTAAAATGGAGCTGACAATACTTACCCAGCTACCTCAGAGGTGAGGATCACTTAACATTGTATGGAGCAATGAACTTATAAAATGCTTATCAAGATGATCATTTTATTTTCTGTGGCCTGTCTGCTTTTTCTGTTACTGCCAAAACCTCTCTCTGGTGTCCCTTGTCCTCCCAGTTAGCCTACTTTTCTTCTCTTCTCTGCCTCTCAGCTGTACCCAGCTGCATTTCTTAACCAACCTCAACCTACAGGACTTCTTCATACATCTCTGCTGCTGCTAACATTGTCATTAAAAACAGAGTGTCTTTGTATGAGTGCCAGAAAGGGGAAGGGAAGCAGTGTTCCCAGTAAGCTGAGCACTTGGGCATTGCCCCAGTAGAGAGTCAGGGGCTGGCCAGCTGATTAGCAGAGCCTCCACAGCTGACAGCATGATGGTGCACAACTGCACGTGCCTTGGGGCATATAGCAAAATTTATTAGGCACATGGATGAAAAAAGTAGAGGGACCATTGAAGGGAAGATGAAGAGAAGAGCCTCAGGCATAGAAAAGGAGCTTTTTCTGGTACAGTAGCTTCCCTCCTTAGGGCCAAAGTTTGCCTGTCAGGCACTAGCCCCATACTGGGGTAAGTTTTGAAATGCACCACTTTAGGAGAAGCTCTAGAAGGGACTGTTCTTCAGGGAGCTCCCATGCACACAAAGGGATTGTGCCTATGATATGACCCCTTGCAAGCACACAGGATATTCCCCCTACTTCTTAGGAAGGGGGTTGAGGGAAGGGAACAGTCACTGTCCTCCCATAAATGCCAGTAATGTGAGTGTGTGTCTAGTGTTTGCGAGAAAGGCACAAAACAGGGACATTTCTTCTAACCCTGCCTTTCTCCCCCTTTATCTTCCCCTCCGCCTATCCAAATTTCAGGCATAATCATAGCTTTTAATCATCAAGACGCACCATAGTCCACCCCCACATGAACTGGAAGAATCAGCTGCTAAGGAAGCAGGAAAAAAAAAGTCAGTTAAATAATGTTCTTATTTTTCAAAAAATAATTTTTTTTCAGTTTAGATTCTTAAAGCCCAGTCCTGCATTCTGTACTGAGGCATAGGTTGCAAAGAAGGGAGCTGTGCCAGGACCCAGTGCAGACTAGGGCTCACATTTGATATTTACATTAGTAGGAGTGAGCTCTGTTGGGTTACCTGTTTTGCTGAATGGCCTGATAATCAGGTTCTCAAAGAAGCTTTACTAAGCTGATGCTTACGTTCACTGGGAAATAATTACATGGGTTCTTGGGAACCCTCTTCAGCCAATCAGAAGGCAGATTTTATTCAGGGCTAAGCTTGGATTCTGGAGCCTTGTTGGCACACTGCTTGTGCATTATCATAGCTCACAACTCTCCAAGGCACAAAACAAGGGCAAGATGGACAACCCCCTAAAATGTAAGTTTCCATATTAACTAAAACACATTTTTTATCCCCCCCGCAGTAGTACGTAGTCATACTCATGAGGCAGTGAAACAGAGCCTTCTGTGGTTTTAACGAGCAGTCCTGCTTCTAAAGGCAGCGTTAGAGCACTGGCATAGGACTTAAGGGAATGACATTCCATATATCACATGATATATCGACTGGTTGTGCGTAGCTGATTATGGGATGTTGACCTCTGTAACGTATGTTTGTGTTGAAAAAGAACACAGGCAGCCAATCATAATCTCAGACAGTGGAAATCATTTTAAAGCAGAGATTTGATTCCTAAAAGTGTGCCCTAAGCCAGAAGATAAGTCTTTCCAAGCTTGTATTTACCACATGTAACATACATTTAACTCTGGGTGATGTGATTTCACTTACAGTTAAAGCTAGTACCACAGTTCCAACTCCAAGGCTCTGCACAGGCAGACCATATTTAAAGACTGTGTAACAATGTGCAGACCAAACATTCCAGTCAGAAAAAAGAACTGAGATTTTCTTTCTTTCTTTCTTTCCTTGGCTATGGTTATACTAGTGAGTTTTGCTGACAATACCCCAGTCTTGTCAACAAAACTGGAGGAACATCCACACCCAAAATGTGTTTTGTAGACAGTTTGTTAATAAAACTTAGCAGTTTTGCCAGCAGCGCTCTGACTCTCAGCCATGAGGTATAATGCTGCTGTCAACAGATTCAGTCGACAAAAAAACTGTGTGGATACTCTGTGGGGGCCTTCGCTTGACAGACAGGGCTTCCAGAACAATGGGCAGCCCTACCTGCTGTGCTTTGGGGTGCCTGTTTAGTTGAGAGAGCAGCCAGGCAGTCTGGCAGCTCTGTCGACAGAGTGGAGCGCTCTCCCAATTGGCTTTTGTGTGTAACCTCACTCTGTCAACAGAAGTTTTGTCTGATAATCTCTTCCGACAGTGACTTCTGTCGACAGAGTGCTGTAGTGTAACCGTAGCCTTCATGAATAGTAAGTGAAGGAATTCTAGTCCCAATGTAGACCTGTAGGTTCAGGCGTTGAGATGAACTGAAAAAGCCCAGTGCTGAGGCACAAAGCACAAAAAAGGTGAGGTGGGGAGTAAAGGAGGAAGGGAAAAAAAGAAAACCAAAACCTTCAGTAGAAAAATCTCAAGCCTTGGAATGGCTGATTTCAGCTTCACAGACTCATCCAGAGCATACATTGCACCCGGTTCCGCTGCTCAGTGTTCCATCATATATTTCATGTTAATAATTAACAAGTCACTGGTCATCAGAACAAGATTCAAATGGATGGAAGGGGATTTGGATGACCTTTCTTAGGGCTGCAAGGCTTAATGAGCGGGTAGCATTACTGCACTGTTGAGAAATGATGATATATTAAATGAGTAATGAGTTCTGTGGCACCTTAAAGACTAACAGATTTATCTGGGCATAAGCTTTTGTGGGTACAAAAAAAGCCCACTCTGTCAGAGGCATCTTCGTCTTGCACCTGACAAAGTGGTTTTTACCCACAAATCTTGTACCCTAATAAATCTATTAGTCTTTAAGCTGCCACAGGACTCCTCTTTGTTTTTGTGGATACAGACTGACACGATTACCCCTCTGAAAGCAGCAAAGGATACACATCTTGCAGGTTCCCCCGCCTTTCTTGCAGAAGCTTGTTTCCTCCTTTTATTTTTCTTGATTCACTGCTGCTGTATACACACACAGAAGGCTTGATCTTGCCCGCTAATCTCTGTGGTGTGCATTACCATACATCTCTGGGAAATCAGCTGACACACACAAGCTCAATAGCTGATTGCTCCAAATAAATGGCAGTTGAGGCTGTGTATATACAAAAGCAGGCAGTGGCTTTCCTTAATCAAAGGCTTGGGTGGAGCCCCATTGCCCTCCTCTGCCGGGTGCATTCTTCTTGAAGTAGGCGGCATCTGAAATTGTGCCTCATCCTTTTCACAGAGACCTCCTTAAGTGCTGGAGGTGGAAAAAGTATCCCCAAATTTACTTGACTGCTGCTGGGGTGTATGAGTTCTACTTAAGTACAAGTCATTGGTGTCCCTCTGGAAAACTATTTGAGTAAAAGTACACACACACACATGGCAGATCTTTATTGTACTCAAGTACCAGAAGTGAAAGCAGCTGCTCTTTTACTCAAGTAACTTTTTGGTTACTTTCCCCACCTCTGCCGAATGCATTGCTACTGCTTTGGATTTTCTTCCCTAGTCCCTATTTGAGTGTGACCAAGCCCTTTTATGGGGATGGGAGCTAAGGGGGCAATTAGTCCTGGCGTTTCAAGTGGCCTAGAGCTCTGGTTGCTGCTGGAGCTCCAAACCCCTTTGAAATGCCATTACAGCACTTGCGGGGGGGGGTGGGGGCAGCATCACAGTCAGAGTGACACTGAGGGCTGACTGGCCCTTCCGCCTTAAGTCCCTCCCCTTCCTGGGCATGCAGCTGGGATAGGGTGACTATTCGTCCCATATTGGGTGGAATGGTCCCATATTTGGGATGCTAAAAACACATCCTGACTTTGTATTTGGCCTGTCCCCCCAGCCCCAGGATAGTAGAGGGAGTGTGGGCAGCTGTTGCTTCTCTAGGCTTTCAGGGAGGCTGGCAGCTGTGGCTTCCCTGGGGCTCTGGGAGATTGCCGGCGGCTGCCACTTCCCCAGGACTCTCGGGGAGTGCCAGATGCTGCGGCTTTCCTGGCCTCCCAGGGAGCAATGGCAGCTGCCGCCTGCTTCTCAGCTCCCCGGGGCTTGGAGGAGCTATTCTTCCCCCCATATCTCCCTGTCCAGTGTTTGGGACAGGGAGATATGGTCGCTCTAAGCTGGGCCTCCCTCCCACCTTATCCCCAGGCCTGCCGGTGGCTGTCAGTTCTACTGAGTGTGAATGTGCACTAGGCAACGTGAACTTGAATGCCTCTCCTGGATGGATCTCTTACCTGCCAAGTATGGGCAGAACTTCTGCGCTATTAGATGCGCATCTCTAAATGACACACAGTCCTGGAAGGAAAACAAACTAATTTTACTTCCTTCTTTCTCCAAGTGGCGCGATGCTGTTTGAAGATGCCTAAACTGGCATGGTAGTGCCCCCCACAAGCCTCTGACTCAGAACCACTATGACAGCAGCCCAGGAAGAGAGTCCCACATGAAATATTCAACACCGAGTCAAGAAAGAAATCTGGGAAGCAGGAGGCTTGCTGAGATCACTTTGAAAAGCTTGTGAAGTCACTGCCATTTGCCGCCCCCCACCCTCCCGACCCCAGCCTGGGATGAAAAGCAAGCCTAAAAGCTGTGCAGAATTACATTTGTAAGAGCCGGGAGACAGGCAGTCAGACAGAGAAACTGTGGGAGCCCAGAAAAATAAGTGGCACGTTTAAAAGCGCTAATTACAATTTTTTTTCATGGGGATTTATCCATTGACTGTAATTAAGCTCACTCTATTTTTGCGATCTTGGCAAGATCTAAGAAAAGGAGTGCGGGGGGGAGAGAGAGGGAGCTTGCTAGCCAAGCAGATTTTTTTCTAAGCTCTCCCAGCCCTAATTAAAATCCTTTGTGTAAGACCAACTAGCAATCAGATTTCCAATAGATCTGAGTCCAACTGCTTTGGCTACCTCCAGACACACAGTTGTTGGGAGCAGGGCCACAACCAGGATTTTCTGGACTGTGGGTGTGTGGGGGGAAATGAGATATATGCCTTTCCCCTGGCTCTCACCTCATCTTCTGATGCTTTGTTCTCATCGTAATCTTACCAGATGGCCGAGACAGGCAAAAGAAGAGATTGTCTGAAGCAGGCTGGCGATGAGGCCAGCAGCAGGGCCAGTGATGAAGAAATTGGTACAGCTCTCTCACTATTGCTGCTAGCCTGGGGCTTTACTTAATTTTTTCTCTTGCTGCCTCATGAATACCTTAACACTCACTGCTAAGAGCTAGCTCTTCGCCTGGTGTAAATGACAGCAACTCCATTGAGAAATGTCAATAAGGAAATGCCAGTTTACGCCAGCTATGGATCTGGTCCTAAATTTCAGTGCCTCCAAATTCCAGTCTTCCTGTACAGCTTCTCCTGTGCATGGGTTGGCATAATGCAATTACTAGCAGAGGGGCCCTGGCCATTTGCTGTAGATGTATTATTCATCCTCAACACGCAACATGACAGACTCTCCTCCCACGCCAGTGGAATGCTGTTGCCATACACTACTATAAATAAAAATAGAATTGGGTCAGAAAACTCTACAGAGAACTAAAAGATTCACAGCAATCAACAGGGGTGTGGAAGGGATCCATTCAGATTCCATGCTCCTTCTCAATCTCCCCCCTGTTAAACTCACTGCTGAAAGGGTGCACACCCTGAGAAGTTGAAGTAACTCACTCTAAGATTTTAATATGTGGCAGCATCAATGGTTTGTGTGTCTGTAGAATTAGTTCTTTGAAACCATCTGTCTGGTATTTCATATAATACTCTATGCGATCCTGCTGCTGTTCTCATCCAAGTGAAAGACAAAATTCCCATCACTTCAATGGGAACAAGGTTGGATCCTATTATTGCTCTGAGGAAATTGTAATAACAGAACAATACTCTATAACCCATACAACAGTTTCTAATTATTGTACAATAAAATACTCTTGTCAGACATCCAAATTTGGAGAAGTCTTTAAAGTTCTTCCAGTTTGGGATTTGTAAACTGACTTAAAAAGTAAAGAATATTTCCAATTTTAATGCTAACCCACCATGATCTACAAAACAATGGAATTCATGCCCCTGGAGTTTTTTAAAAATACATCAACTGAAACCCATAGAACAAAAGAAATACCATAAAATATGATGCCCATATTTGTCACAGTTAAGCTTATATGACATGTCTTTGTCTATTTATGTTTTGAGATACTTAAAGATTACAAAAAAAGATGTCACTGTATCTTCTCATATTTATCTCTTAATCCTTTTTGTGGTGCTTGACCTGAGAAAAAATCAATCTTTCGGTGTGCACCTATTCTCTACATTACTGTTAGGGATTTCTTTTTAAAGGAGTGCTTGTATTAGAGAAGATTTTATCAATAACCAAGTGAAAACAAAATGATCTATACTTCCTTCCAACAGGGGCTTGAGGTTCTGCATGACACAGAGGGACTTCCATTTTGATTCTCATACAAGCTTCTGAGAACTTAGGCCCTGTTCCTTGAGCAAACTTAATGAAGAGTGGTGTCTCTGCCCTCACAGAGCACCACTGGGTAAGATTGCACTGAAGAGTTTGCTCTGGTGATTGGCACCTGGGTCTGAGCACTTAGGATAGCCATGTATGAGCTGCCACATTGCCAAGACATACTCAAGTTACTGCACCTTCATTGGTGTTGCACCCACTTGTGTGTCGTTAGGTCTTTGGGGCCATGGCACTGGAATGGCAGTGATGCCGTTTTCTACAGTGAGGGTGATGAAAGCCATATCTGACGACAAGGCTATGTCTACATGGCAGTGTTATTCCTGAATAAGCTGTTCCGGAAGGTGTATTCTGGAATAGCTTATTTGAAAATAGCACAGCGACACACACAATGCATTTTGAGGCAGTGCTCAGCTATTTCAGAATAGAGCATCTACACTCAATAGAGCCTATTTCTAAACAGAGCCATTGGACACACCATGGCTTATTTTGAAATAGGTGCTATTCCCTGTCTACTCAGCCCCTGCGTTGAAATTCCTGTTTCTAAATAGGCACTATTTCTTGTACAGTCAGGCTTACCAATTTTGAAATAAGGCATCAGCTATTTCAAAATAACTTTGCTGTGTAGACATATCCCAAATGTTTTATCTCATCCACTTTTACTGCTGTACACGCCCCACAACTCCTCAGACTGACCAGGAGCAGAACCGCTGTAATGGGGAGGAGGGTAGAAATGCAAACAGGGGTAAGAAGGCCAAAACTGAGACCCTGCATGCAGGATAGGAGCTGAGCCCCTGGTGTGAGACTGGCTGCAGCTGGGATCCCGCATGTAGACTCCAGGTGCGGGATCATGAAAAGTCCAAAGTGCAGGGCCAGGGGCAGCCAGAAGCGGAGATCGTGGGCTGGGGGCCAGGACCAGAGCTTGATTACAAGGCTGGAGGCACCTACTGTCCCTCATGGGAGGCGGGGAACAGAGCCCTAGGTATGGGACCTGCAGATAGGACCCCACATGTGGGACAAGAAGCAGAGCCCTGGGCACGGATTCAGAGGCAGCGAGGACCCCATGTGCTGGGCCAGGCACAGAGCCCTGAGCATTTGACCTGTTGCCAGGACCCCATGGTCGGGGCAGGGAACAGAGTCCTGGGTGCAGAGTCAATAGTAACCTGGAGTCTGAGTGCAGGGCCTGGAACAGAGTCCCGATGCAGGTCCTGCAACCTGGAGCCCCAGTGTGGGGCTGGAGATGAGCCCATGCCTGGGCCAGCAGCACCGGGCCCCTGGGTGGGGGGTGATGGGCAGGACCCCACACAAAACCTCAGGTTTCTGCAGCATACCCTGCACCTCTAGTTCTTGCTTCTTTGCTTCCAGGGTCATAGCCCAGGGCTATCTTTGTGCTGCAGTAAAGTCAGCTGGTTTCTGATTCCTTCCCAGTGATCTGTGGGAGGACCTGTCTGTCCTCATGGGCATGGGGTAGTGGGAGGGGAATTGTGGGAAGGCAGTGAAGGATTATCAGCATTCAGGTGATTTACCCTGCATCAAGCCTGCTGACGGGGGGCGGGGAAGGAGGGTCAAAGGGGCAGTTGCCCCTGGGCCCTGCGTTTCAAAGGGGCCTGGAGCTCCAGCTGCCACTGCTGAGACTTTGTCAGTGGTGGCAGCCAAAGATCTGGGTCCCTCTGAAGTGCACAGTAGTGCTGTTGCGCCGTTGCATGCAGTTGTGTGGGTGGGAGGGTGGAGGGGTGGGTGGGGGCGGCACCATGGTTCAGGCCGCCTTGAGCGCTGACGGCAATAAGCCCTGCCCCTTCTCTCCTTGGCCGGACCTTTCTGGGCACGAAGCTGCCCCCCTCCCTGGGCCCGCAGTGGCTGTCGGTCTGGCTGCCTTGCATCCTCCCTGCCAGGCAGACAGGATACCAGGCTTTGCATGAAAGCAGCTCCTGACTTGTAGCCTCTAGCGCCAACAACACTCGGTAGCCCAGATAGAAACACAGGCCAGGGTTTCATGTGTGGAGAGGAGGTGGGTTAAAGGCAGCACCTGAAAGAAAGTTACCTCTTCAGTGGCCTATTTATGGATTTCATGGGGGGCTCTATGCAGATGCAGGAGCCTACCCACATGCAGCTCACTTCAGGCTCAAGGTAACAGGAATCACCGAATACTGGAGGCAAGGGGCTGACCCCCTCGCATGACAGAGCGTTAACTTTTTGTAGCCCTCCCTCATGTCGGGGCTGGACCACCCCTGCCAGTCGGCGCCATGAACAAAAAGCCAGTCACTTTCCAGCAGTTCTGTGTGTTACGAGCAAATGGAATCTCTGATAAGAAATGGATCTAAGTAATATTATTAAATTTTGTTTAAAAAAACCCCAATACCTTTAAACCCACCCAGTTCACCTCTTTTCCAAGGGTGTTGATTTTGCGACTCCTGACCTATAAATGACACTACCTGCGAGACTAGGAGAAATGAATATGCTGCCACTTCATCGCCTGCTGTGCTCTTGCAAGTGATGCTTCTGATTCATGCACTGTTCAAGCAGCTAGAGCCACAATATTCATCAGGAGCGGGTTTGAGAGCTTGAGACGGACACTACCACGCAGGGGATTTAAGGGGAGTAATTATTTTTGTCTTAGCAGAGTTGGGAGAAGAGTTAGATGAAGCACAGAGGGATGAACTGGAGGGTCAATGCATAGACAGTGAAATAAGGGGCAGAGCTGGGGTGGGAAGCGAGGAAGGAGAAGAGCTCCTTTTGCCAGCAGAGGCCTCCTAGTCCAGAAGCAAGAGAATGGTTCCTTTATGGTCCCAGCAAGAAAACTGTTCTTAAGGGACCCTTTGTTGGGAGAGTCTCCTTTCATGAATTGGTCCTCCAGAGACAGAAGATGGTCCTGGAGTGACATTAGCAAAGAGAATAATGGTAAAATTGTTGACCCAGGCCTATATCTTTGAAGCTATCTGTGACAAGCTGAACCCAAGAGCACAAATGCTGCACCTGAGTGTTAGGCTGTGAAAATTATTTGCAGCGTTTTTCTGACGGTAAACACTCACACAATGAAATCTCCTGGGGACATCTGTACTTTTTGGCATCTTATGATCAGAACAATGATACTTTCATCCTTCGCTATTTTAGCCCTGGATTTCTGTGTTTTGCCACCAAATGTGAGCTGTGCTCAGACACAGAGGAGGGTGGCTGAGGGCAAATGTGACAGCTCTTCAATCCTTGGCTGTTTAGCCCTGCAAGAAATTAAAGCAGCTCCGAGTCTACTTTAATTTATTCCATGGGTATAAAGGTGATGGTGATCATCTTGGCCAACACACCTGAGCCTTCAAACAAGCATGAACTGCTAATTTGAAGCTAAAGAGCCCAGGTTCCTTGCTGGGGCTATAACAGACTCATATGCTCTGTAGTTTGGGCACAGAAGGGAATATGTAATTGTAAGGTTCAGGGAGGATCAGGGACAGTGGAGCTCCGCTTTACCACTCACTCTTGTTTCTGCTCCAACTCCAAATGCCCTGACTTGCCTGTCCTGGCTCCCCCTTCTTTTGCCATAGAATCATAGAAGGTTAGAGTTAGAAGAGACCTCAGGAGGTCATCTAATCATCTCATCCAAACCCCTGCTCAAAGCCAGGAAGTGGGAATGGCTGGTGACGTTCGTAGTGGAAAGCTCCCCTACATAAGGTCAATTCTGCACCTATTCCCCAGGTATTTTCAGCCATTACGTGATACAAAGCGGCCTTAAGCAGACCAGTGAGACAAAACTTGTGTTGGCTTTGATG
Organism: Carettochelys insculpta; assembly: GCF_033958435.1. NCBI lineage: Eukaryota > Metazoa > Chordata > Testudines > Carettochelyidae > Carettochelys > Carettochelys insculpta. The sequence continues at coordinate 139,700,201 of NC_134139.1, read as the reverse complement.
CTGTAAAGACATTAAGCAAATCTGCAGCTCACCATTAAGAAAGCTCCACACTTCTTTCATTTGAATGACTTTAGAAAAAAACAGCAAAGCTGCTCTCTGCTTGAGTTTGAGACCAGCTTTCCTGCTGTGTGTTTCAGATGGGTGCATGGAAAGTGAATCTGCAGAAGACTGTACTTTGAAATAACGATTGCAGCTAATTTACAAGGAGCAGAATTTGTACTGTACTCAAGCTGGGTAACATGCACTTCCTGATGTCTGTTTAAAGTAATGGCATGCTGCTTTTCCCCCTAAAGTGGGAATTTTGTCCTTTCTTGTCTCTATTGGGGCAGAGTTAAGGTCGTGGGATTTTCTAAGCACTAGTTTGTGGCTTGTTGTGGAAAGGGCAACCTTTGAATTAACATGACTTTTTTTTACACTGATGTTCTTCAAAGGTAATATACATTTTTAACACTGACGCATGCCTGCGTCCTTAGCATCACCTAAACACGTGTTGTTTGTGTCTACTTATTTTTGTAAAAGTCCTAAATTCCACTGGAGAGGAGCCCTGTTTATGTGAACTTCAGAGGCCAGCATACTGAGGTTAATAGGGTAGAATGCCTTTTGGACCACTGGCTATGAAGTTTCTTGCTAATCAAATTTCCTCCTGAGAAGTCTCATACTGAAGTGCTAATAAGGTCTGCAGACAAGAGTTACGTCTACACGTATGTGTAGATGTGGTGACATTGAAATAGGCTATTTTGATGAATAACGTCTACACGTCCTCCAGGGCTGGCAACGTCGATGTTCAACATCCATGTTGCGCAGCACCACATCGAAATAGGCGCAGCGAGGGAACGTCTACACACCAAAGTAGCACACATTGAAATAGGGATGCCAGGCACAGCTGCAGACAGGGTCACAGGGCGGACTAGCGCTTCCGGGGCAACAGCTAGCCGCTCCCTTAAAGGGCCCCTCCCAGACACACTCAGCCTGCACAGCATGCGCTCTGAGGAGCCATAGGCACACAGACCTCGGGCGACGCAGTCATGGACCCCCAGCAGCAGCAGCAGCAGCAGCAGCAGCAGCAGCAGCAGCAGCAGCCAGAGGTCCACCCAGCCCTCCCTGCAGGAGCAGTACTCGCCCTGCTCCATGCCATGCGGGAGGCAGCTGAGCACCTCCTTGCCACACCGGAGGAGGAGCGGCCCCCAGGGGAGCAGGGCTCAACCCCCAACCCAGCAGCACCCCGACCCCACCCCCACCTCACACGCTGCCGCCTGTGGAGCTACCCCACCAGCACCGACTGGTGGGAGCGGCTGGTGCTTGGGGAGTGGGACGACGACTGCTGGCTCAGGAACTTCAGGATGAGCCGGCAGACATTTATGGAGCTGTGCCAGTGGCTCACCCCCACACTCAGGCACCAGAACACTGCCATGCGGCGTGCCCTCCCTGTGGAGAAATAGGTCAGCATCACTGTCTGGAAGCTGGCCACTCCAGACAGCTACCAATCCGTGGGACAGCAGTTTGGTGTCGGCAAGGCCACCGTCGGGGCTGTCCTCATGGAGGTAAGAGGACCCATGGGGGGAGGGCAGGGCAGGGGAGGGGAGGGGAGGGCAGGGGGGCCCTGGCAGGGCAGGGCAGGGGAGGGCAGGGCAGGGCCACGCACACCCTGCACACCCCTCATTGGTGCTTTCCCATGTGCTTCCCCTGCAGGTCGTGCGTGCCATGAACGCCCTGCTCCTCCACAGGCTCATGAGGCTGGGGGACCCAGATGCCACCATCACGGGCTTTGCCACACTGGGCTTCCCCAATTGCTTCGGGGCTCTGGATGGGACTCACATCCCCATCCGCGCCCCGCAACACAGTGGAGAACGGTACATCAACCGCAAGGGCTACCACTCAGTGGTCCTCCAGGCCTTGGTGGACAGCTGGGGCCGTTTCCAGGACATTTATGTGGGCTGGCCTGGCAGCACCCACGATGCCCGGGTTTTCCGGAACTCGGGCCTGTGCTGCCAGCTGGAGGCGGGGACCTACATCCCCCAGTGGGAGAGCCCTGTGGGGGACACCACCATGCCCCTCTGTGTCGTCGCAGATGCGGCATACCCCCTCTGGCCCTGGCTCATGCACCCGTACACGGGCCATCTTTCTGCCAGCCAGGACCGCTTCAACCAGCGCCTGAACCACGCGCGCCAGGTGGTGGAGCGCTCATTTGGCTGCCTCAAAGGGCGCTGGAGATGTCTCCTGACCCGCCTGGATGCAGGCCCCAGCAACATCCCCCAGATTGTGGGTGCCTGCTGCGCCCTACACAATTTGGTGGAGAGCAAGAGGGGGGCCTTTTTTCAGGGCTGGGCTGTGGAAGCCGGCAGGGGCGACGTGCAGCCACCCCCTGCCCCCAGTTGCCAGGTGGACCCCAAAGGGACCCGGGTCTGGGAGGCCCTGCGGGCCCACTTCGAGGAGGCCGCGGGGTGAACTCTGCCAGGCCCCCCACTGTGCCCCCCACCTTCCTCCACAACACTCCCTGCCCCTACGCCCACACCACGGAGCACCCAACAGCACCCCCCCCCAACTTCTCCTGGACAAATAAAAGCGCGCACTCGTTGGTAAAATGAAACTGGTTTTCTTTTCTCAACTGGTTTTTGAACTAATAATGACAAAACTATGTACAAGACCTACTAACTAAAGCATAACATAAGTGAATAATAAAAAAGTTTCCATATATTTACATGTAACAAAAAACAGAAAACCAGGGATTGCAAGGACGGGGAGAACTATTTACATGGGGGGGGACTGGGCAAACGGGGGGGCACAAAAACATAAGTCCAACTATATACAAGGGGGGGGGCATGTCCTGGGCCCCACGCCCCTATAGTCCGGCACTGGGGGTGGGCGGCCGGGAGCCCCGCCTCGGCTACAGCCCTGTCCGGGGCTGGCTGGGGGCCGGGCGGACTGGAAGATACGTCCGGCGAGTCTCAGCTGGCCCCAGGTGTCCCTCGGCAGTCCGGCCCTCGATGGCGGGTGGCGGGGCGACAGCGGACGGCGCGGCGACGAGCGGAGCAGCGGGGGGGGCGCGGCGGGTGGAGCGGGCAGGGTGGGCGCTGCGGCGGCCGGCGCGGCACGGGAGGGCCAGGTAGTCCACGAGATGGTTGAATGTCTCCATGTAGGCCCCCCATGCCTCTTGGCACCAGGCCAGCGCCCGCTCCTAGAGGTGGAGGTGGCATTGCTCCACCCGCAGACGCTGCTCCGTGACCTCCAGCTGCCGACGATGGATGGCCAGCAGCTGGGGGTCCGTCGCCGCCGTGTGGTGTTGCGGGGTCGGCCATCTTGCCCGCTGTGGGGCCGGTCGGTCCTCCGCTGAGGGGCTGGCCTGGAGCGATGGCCCCGGAGTGGATTCCGGGACCACTGAAGCCTTGCCGGCGCTCTCCGGTCCTTCCGATGGTGCAGCTGTGGAACACAGGATGGGGGAAAGAAGAGTGGAGACAGGTGTTAGTGCGGGCCCTGAGCCGTGGCCCTTGTCCCCCCACCCCTGTGCTGCAGGTTCCCTATCTCCGTCCCTGGGAGATGCTGCTGTGATGGGGTTCACGGGTCCCCCTGCACTGCACCCCGTCCCCTGGCGGGAGTGACTCTCACTTCACTCAGCAGGGTCTGACAGGAGAGGTTTCTTAGGCCACAGATGCCCAGTTTCTCCCAGGAGTGACAGCACAGCAGTCAGAGACAGTCCTTCCAACCCATCCTGGGGAGAAGACTCCAAGGGGTGCCCCTCTGGGGTGTAGCTTTCCCCCTTCTCAGGCTGGCTGCCTTCCAGCTCTCCCTTCCCCTAGCCTCTAACTGCGGCCCCCCCCGATTCAAAGCCAGCTCGGCTCCTCCCCCCTCTTTGTTCAGGGCAGGGGTGTCACCTGCCAGTTGCAGCCCCAGGATCATCCTTTGCCCCTGGGATATATTCAGCTTGCTGCTCATATCTAGCCTGAGTCTCGCATTTGCACTCCCCCCACTCCATCACGTGCTGCTGCGGCTGCTGCTGCTGCGGGGTGTCCCACCCCCTCCTCCCGGGGGACCCTAGAGGTTCCGCTCCCCCCTGCCCCGGGGATGGGGCATGGCACTGTCGTGCTGGGGGGAGGGGGAAGGGGCTGATGCCCTCCTGTGAGGGACATGGCACTGCTGTCCTTGGGGCCATGGCCATCTGGGCATGTGGAGGGCCCTGGCCACATATCTATTAACCCCGCCCCTCAACCCTGGGGGTGTACACTGGGGGGGTACATACCTGTAGGTCCACTCCCACGGTCCGGGGACACCCGGGGGGTGGACGCCCGGCTGCTGCTCGGGGAGGGGAGGATGATGTGCAGCCCCGTCTCAGCAGAGGAGGAGTCCCCCTCCTCCTCCTCCTCCTCCTGCTGCTGAGATGCCCCGGGGGTGCGCTCCAGGGGGGGCCCCCGGGGTGTGGGGCTTACCTCCGGGGCAGACTCCGGCTCCGGGGCCTGCTGGGGCTCCTCAGCTGAGATGTCAAGAGTGGCCGGAGGGGAGGAGGTGTGCCGGGGGCCCAGGATGTCCCTGAGCTCCCTGTAAAAGGTGCAAGTGACGGGGGCGGCCCCAGATCGGCCGGCTGCATCCTGGGCCCGGGCGTAACCCTGCCGCAGCTCTTTCACTTTTCTCCGGACATGGTCCAGAGAGCAGGCAGGGTGACCCCGTGCTGCCAGGCCATCGGCCAGCCGAGCGAATGCATCCGCGTTCCGCCTCTTGCTCCCCATTACCTGGAGCACCTCCTCCTCGCTCCAGAGCCCCAGCAGGTCCCGAAGCTCGGCCTCTGTCCAGGAGGGGCCCCACTGCCGCTTGCTGCCCTGGCTCCCCTTGGGGGGGGGGTCCCCTGGGGGGGCTGGGGGGGCTGCCATGAGGCCATGAGGTTGGTTGGGGGTTGTTGGGGCTGCTCAAGAGCGTGCAGGCTGGCCACGTGTCTGGGCTGCCGCCTGCACACTCTCTCAGCTTCCTGCACAGAAAGGGAGGGGGAGGGGACCTTTAAGGGGCCGCTCCATGTGGCCACCATTGAGCTGAGGGGCTGCAGAGAGCGTCTCTCAACCCCCCAGCTGATGGCCGCCATGGAGGACCCCTCAATTTCGATGTTGCGGGACGCGCAACGACTGCACGGTCCCTACTTCGACGTTGAACGTCGAAGTAGGGCGCTATTCCCATCCCCTCATGGGGTTAGCGGCTTCGACGTCTCGCCACCTAACGTCGATGTTAACATCGAAATAGCGCCCAACACGTGTAGCCGTGATGGGCGCTATTTCGAAGTTAGTGCCGCTACTTCGAAGTAGCGTGCATGTGTAGACACGGCTAAGGAGTCCCAGTGCTGCGAAACACTACAGAGCATCAGAATCAGGGCTCCCTTCATGCACAGCCCCAGAGTTGCAAAGGAAAGAGATTTCTCTCCCTATTACCTTGAAGGTCGACGGCTCTTAAGCAATTTTTGGTATGCCAATTGTGTACCAAAAATTGACTTTGCAGACATCAACTTCTGTGCCTGTCTTCATGGCAGAAGGTCGCTGGGAGAGCTCCTCCTGTCGGCCTTCCTTACTACCATGCGGCTCAGGAGGAGTTCCGGGGTCGATGTTGACCCTGGAATGCGCTGTTTCGTGCATGTGTGAAACGCCCCCTCGGAAGATCGACCAGGAGCAGATGCTCTTCTCCGGTGAGTGTAGCCCCATGGATTTGCTAGTGACCCTGAAAGAGAAGTTTTCCTCCTGTGGTCAGCAATGTTCATATACCACATGTTAATGCACAAACCTTAGTAATTTCCCTGCTCATATTGTAAATTTACATTATGGTCCTTTATGTTAGATTTTGATTATTTTGACTTGAAAAAAATTCAAAGTATAATGTAAACCTCCCCACACTCTCACTTCTCTTCTTCCCCTGAGGAAAGGGCTCATGTGTACATAGTGACGTAGGATACCTATGGAAAGCAAATCCCTCATACATAGGAAATGAAACAAAAATGCCATAATGACAGAGGAGGGGGATTGGGTGGATGTTAATAAAATTCTGCAGAAGGTGGCTTGAAAACACTCGTGATGATTTAATCCTCTGCCCTTAAAGGGCTCCTGAAACAGTACCTTCTAGTATTCAAAGGTAGAAAAACATCTCTTCCTTCCCTAGTGCACTTAACCTCCCTAATTTTTTAGAAATACATTTCCTCATGCAGCAGCTATGTGAAGCACTTCTATTAGTCAAGTGCGTTCTGTTCCCCTTTCAAACGCAAGCACAGTCAGGTTTTGGTGTGGTTTGTTTTGATCCCAACCAAGGCTTTTGCGGTTTTTGTTAATGTTTCCTTTCCAAAGGCTATTAGAGAATCTTTTTGGCAACGTCCACTTCGCTGCTGCCATCCAAAGGATTCTTCACTGAAGGACCCATCCTGAGTTTTTCAAAGACAGGGCTAGTGCTTCAGGCTTGGTAGTTTTGCAATATGCTGTGTGTTAAGGCTGCATTTGGCCCTGAGTTATTACCGGATCTGCTGAGTAAATCGGTGTTTTCTGAAAAATTACTTTTGAGCTCTGAGCTCACTGTTTTCCCAAGAACAGCCCATGCTGAGTTCAAGGCAAGAGAGCTTAATGAAACAAAATGCCATTCCAGTCCCTGAAGTTGCCAGGATCCCGAAATAAGAATGGTGGGAAGGTTCAACTTACTGTCCTCCGGCCTTCAGTGTGGGGAGAGGGGCACATACTAAACCAATCCACAGAGAGACTGGAATAAACTTCTAAAATCTCTGAATAAATAAAGACACTCTGAAGTGCAGGAAGCAAGCACATACTGGTCAAGGAATTAGATTACTCAGGCTGGTGAGTCATCCAAAAGCTATTCAGCGTTTGTGGTTAAAAGAGAAAGCTTTGCCAGAGAATGACTAAAGTCTGTTGGCAGACACTTTAAAGGAATCATGACTGGGCCTAAACTAGTGTGTACGCAAGAGAATTATTTTTCTGCCCCTTTGATTGAAATGAAGCTGAGGGTGAAAAAAACCTCACCCCATGCTTGTTTACGTAGATTTGTACAGCTCTCTGCTAGTCTCAAGGGGCATTGCCAATCACCGTGTGGAATGGGGCCAGGTTCACACTTAAATTTCCATGTTCAGGTTTGGCCATGTGATTGTGTGTGTGTTTTAAAGGTTAGAGCAGGCAGTGTGCAGATAATTGCAGGGCATTTATTCCGGACACATTGTATGGTATGGAGGAGGAAGAACACATTCCAAGAATCCAGCATGTTTGCTGCAGAAACAAAAACAGAACAGACTTTTTCCAGTTTAGACAGACTGTTACTTGACATGCTGTGTAACACTTGACCAGCAATGGGCAACCTAGGCAAGTGAATGGGCCACATGAGTGGCCCTCCTTCATCTCAGTGGGACACAAGATTCTCATAACCAAGATTAAACAGAGATTGGGAGTGGCTCGCAGTTTACAAAGACAGTTTCTCTGCTTGGGTGTTGATAGCTCCCCATTAGATGCTGACAATGGCTCACATCCCCCTGTCTGATCTGACTTGTGTTTTCCTCTTTTGATGAGTGCTGTTGATACTGGGCCATTTCCATCTTGCTGAATAGACCTTGTCAGCTCTGCCCTCCCTCCTCCTGGGACCCCACTCTTTATATGTCCCTCTGAAACCACCCCCCACTTCATGCATCTCATGAAGCAGGTCTTTGCCCACGAAAGCTTATGTTCCAAAATATCTGTTAGTCTATAAGGTGCCACAAGACTTTTTGTTGTTCTCAAAGCTACAGACTAACATGGCTGCCTCTCTGATACTTATAACCAAGATGGTCTCCCAGGATAGGACAGTTTTGCTAACGGCACTTGTGCATGTAGAATTTTCAGGGTGTGCTGATTCAACTGTAGCAGTGCTCTGATTGGATGTGGGGGAGTGCGTGGCTATTCTATTCAACATTATGTGCCATCAGCAAGCATCTCACTTCACATGCCCTGCTTTAGGTGTGCGTCACTTTAGTAATACCAGTAACAAAAATGACATGGACAGAAACCAGAGGAATATGGTAATCCTGTGCATGGGCAGCAGTAAACAAAATCTCTCATGGGCTGCACATAAAACCCTGATGGACCACATATGGCCCTCGAGCTGCAGGTTGCTCACCACTGTACTACAGGCTCTTTTTTTGCAAGGTGTGGAGTCCCTGAGCCTCCGTTTCTCTGACGTGGAGATCACTCAGCACCTGACAGGATCTGTGCCATAGTTAGTGCAAGTGGCCTTTTGAAAAGGTTGGCTTAGACACACACTAAGCTTCCCTCATTACTTAAATGGAGTGTAACTAATATACCACAGAAAGGACATTGCACCAGAAGTGGGAAAATCTGACGCTTATTTTATGTTCCCCTTGCCTACTGAAAGTAGTTTTCATTTTCTTTGATTCATTTTGAGATCCCCAATGCTTGTGTTCTGAATCCAGCAGCTAACAAATTGTATTCATTTGTCTTACCAAAGGCCAGTGACCAGTGCTGTTATCAAGCAGGTTTTATTTTCTAAAAATTGAACATATTTGGTTGGTTTTATTTGATGGACTTCTCTGGCTGTAGGGAACTATGCAGCAAAGCAATAGCCTGGCAAAAACAGGCACTTAATTCCCTCTAGACCAGGTTAAAACGGAGCCCTGCCATCATTTAGAGAAACCTTCCTGCACCTGCTTTTCATTTCCTCTTGCTATTTCTGGTAATAAAAATTGGACCTATTGCTATAAATTTGGGCATAAAAAGCCTTCTACACATTTTTTTCTTAAAAGCATGGTTGTGATTGAACGAACATTTGAGACTATAAAAAAACAGAAACCAGAGAGTTTCTGGAAAACGTAAAAGAAAAAGCATAGAAAGGTCTTGCCCTCTTTTTTATTTTTAGTGATTAGCCAGCTGGAAGTCTCAAGTTCCACTGAGTCCTCCTTATGTGTCCGCTGTTTTTTTCATCAAAAATTCTCTTTACATTGTCATGGTTTGGTGTTGCCCTTCATTAGGTACTCAAATGGGAAACAACAGAATAATATTATCTTGGTTTGAAGCAGAAGTCAAGCATTCTGTTGGAATTTATCCCTTTTTGGAGCTCTATTTCTCTGTTTTCAAGTCCATTCTCATCTGAGTCCTTTATTTTCAGTCATTTTGAATCTTTGTTCTGAGGTTTATGGAGGATAGGTCCATCAGTAGTTAGTAGCCAATGTGATCAGAGATACAACGCTATGCATTTGGTGTCTCTAAATTGCTGACTGCCATGAGCTGGCTCTGCACATGACAATCTGACATATGGAGGGAAAATCCGTTTCCAATATCAAATAGATATTTTCTACCTCATTGTTTATTATAGCCACTTTTTCCTTTCAGCCATCAAGGATCAAATATGATTTCATGAAAGAAATATGCATTTGTTAACTGGTATAAAGAAATGTAATAGCTAAAACATTTGATTTTGATAGTATTAGAACGTGCTGATTTATCCACAATCCAGGTGTCTTGGCAATACATGCTCAGAGGCTGCATCTACACTTGGCCAAAACTTTGAAATGGCCGTGCTAATGGCCAAATTGGAGAATACTAATGAGGAGCTGAAATGAAAATTCTGTGCCTCATTAGCATGAAGCCACCTGCAGCAGTTTGAAGGTGCCGCATTTCGCTTGCACGAGGCTCGTCTACACGGGGGTCCTTTTTGAAAGACTCTGCAAATGTCGAAATCCCCTTACTCCTACAGGAATAAGGGGATTTCCACGTTTGCAGGGTCCTTTCGAAAAGGACCCCTGTGTAGACAAGCCGTGTGCGAGTGAAACGCAGTACTTTCAAAGTGCCTCGGCCAGCAGCATGCTAATGAGGCACAGAATATTCATTTCAGCGCCTCATTAGTATTCTCCGATTTGGCCATTAGCATGGCCATTTCAAAGTTTCCCCCAGTGTAGACGTAGCCAGAGTGTTTTAATACCACTTGATTACCTCTTCTGTTCATTCATTCTGCAGCACACAGCACTGGCCATTGTCAGAAGACAGGTACTGGGCTAAACGGACCTTTGGCCTGACTCAATGTTGCTGTTCTTCTTCTATTCTTATCCCCCATCACCCTAAGGATTCTACTTAATAATTTTGCCAAAGGCAGTGAAAAAAAAATTGATGATTAAGCATTGGCTGGAGTAAATCCTTTAAGATCTGATTTTAAAGGGAAGTGGGAGAGAGGATTTTCAGAGCCGTGGAAAAGTGATGTGTGAAAATGCAAATGCAAGAAACTTCCTTTGAAAGAGTTTCTTTGCTGCAACTAGGAGATATTCTATGCTTTGATTGCATGGCTCATCTCCTTGATGATTTTTTTCTTTCAGATCTCAGTCTTTTTAGTTTCTTGGTTACTATACCCAGTAACTGCTATTCAGCACATAATGGAGCTAACCTAATAAGTGATATTACAATGGTGATCTTTTCAGTTTATCTCCAAATGGATCCCACAGGGCTCTATAACTCTTCTGCCTGATTATATTAACTACATACAATGGACTCAAAAGGGGATTTCCTGGATGGGACAGTCAAATCTCATAATTTGGCATTGAAACTGGTATGGAGCAAAGTAAGAGGCATTTGCACAACTGAGGTCTTGATCCTTCAATGAGCTACTCGCAGGCAGAGCCCTGCACTTGAGCAGAATGTATTGACCTCAGTGGAATTCCATGTAGGCACAGAGGTCCCTTTGCCCAGAGCTCACTGCAGAAGGCCTAGACAACCCTATGATTTAATCCAGCTCCAAATGAAGTGAATAAGGGCCTTTCCTACTGCATGTCAGCCTGCAGATGTAGAGTTTGGACATCTACATTTCAAAACTGGCAGTCCTGCATCACTTTGTCTTCACTGAAGTGCAGCTGACTTTGGAGTGAAGCCTGCCAAGAGCTTTGCAGTGTACAAAAACACTGCACATCTGATTACAACAGGATGTGAATAATACTGGAGCCATTTGAAAGTGCTGGGGGAATTCTAGGACAGCAGAGTATAATTACCTCAATTGAAATCTGGCGCAGTCCCTGAGGTTAAAACCCCATATTGAAAGCACATTTAACTTTCTGTTCAGCCTCTGATTTCTCATCTCTTTAGAGAATTTCCCTGGTAGATTCTAATCTCTTTCTGATTGAAAACCCTCCCCCACTCCAATACACAGGAAACAAATAATCTCCTTTGTGCCATCAGCCTCAGCAAGTGATCAGTGGGCACACACGTGTGGCAAATTTTCCTTTTAAAGTGTGCTGACTTTAGAAATAGGGCCAGTGAGTTTTCAACACACCCATAATTTCTCTGGGTCACTGTCTGGGACTAACATTTTATCATCCATCACCACAGTGGATTTAAAAACAAATACTTGGAGGCACTGCTGGGAGACGGAGAAATCAAGGAGGCAGCATCACAGTCTGGGATCAAGAACATAAAAAGCTATTGTAACAGGGGGAAGAGGGATTGGGAAGACTGCCTTTGCTTTAGGAACAAATGGTCATGGGCTGAATACACTTGCCAGGCAGTGTTCCCTGTAAGCTGAGCACATGGGTAACCACTTAGGACAGATCCAAATGCTTCCCACTGGATTAGCTGGGTGCCCACAGCCCGACAGTTCCTTCAGCCCTGTGTCTCAGTCCAATGGCTGAACATTCTCAGAGAATTTATATGACTGGACCAAGGGGATGGTTTCTCACACAACATTGAGAGAACCTACTTTTAAATTCCCAGACTGAGCGAAATCAATAAATAAATGGGTGAGTGAAATATGCCTGATGCTGTCTATATTAAAAATCCTATGGAGGTTGTTTATTATTGAATACTACTAGATTGAGCAAAGTAGGTCATGTTACAGCTTTGTTCTGAAAGCATTACTATACCTGCCAGAAAAATGTCCTCAATACTTCAAATCTGGTGCTTGAAGATTTGCAAGGCTCCTTTAAAACACACACACACACACACACACACACTTTTAACCTACACACACACACACACACACTTTTAACCTACAATTATTTTCTGGAATCGGCATCAGTTAAATTACCAGAGCCTGGTTCAAGTAGTCACTTGACAAGCTCATATGCCAGACACTTGCAAAAGCCTATTTATAGCATACATTCAAACTATAGTGGTGGTTCTCCTGTTAAAGTTCTGTCAGCATTTCCATACAGACCCCTTCTACCACCTGGCAGTAACATATTACTCCGGGCTCTAGTCTGCTATGTTTGAGTTAAAGAAGATTCAGTTCTAGCATATTTGAGCTCTTAGCACTTAAAAAAAGTGCCCTACTTTGTCATCTGAAATTTTGTTTATCCCAAAGATCAAACCATATCTTTCTTGGTGGCTGAGGATTGTGGGAGAGAAATAGTAACATCTAGAAGGCAAGAAAAGGTGAACTAGAGATGTCTGCATCTTCACTAATTGAGTTTCTTGATAATGGCTTAATGTGGTCTTGGGCACAGGAAAGCTGTATCTAGGGTGGTTGCAGAGAATACGTCCTCCAATCTCTGGGGCATGCCAATAGCCACAGGGGAATTCACAGATATAAGGCAATTGTGCAGATGACTATGACATTCATGAAAGAGAGGCTGCCCTATGTACAAGCTCTGTGGTCATAGCTCCTCTCCAGAAGCAGGCCTGGCCTTAGGGAAAGGAGAACAAGGTGGTTGCCTGTGGACCCATGCCTTCAGGGCCCTGTGCTCCAATCAGCTGTCAGCATGCTGCCTTGGAACCTGCAAACTCTTTAGCTGGGCCTGCAGAGAAGTCATTCTCCCAGCACAGTTGTGTGTCAACCATATTAGTCTGCCATGCAGTGCGGCTCTGCAAAGCCATATTTGTGTCAGTACTCTCTGGGAACATCATGAAATCTGCGTTTCACATGCTACCTCAGCTGCAGGTGCCAGCAGAAGAGGAGTGCAGCTGTTTCTCACATTGTGCAATTCCCTTTTGGATACCTTCCACAACAATGCTGGCTAATCCAGTCACAACTCACCGAGGTGGCTCCATTTATACAAGACTTGTGGTTCGACTCTGGTTCTGGCTTGACTATTGTATTACAATTCTGCTCATTAGCAGGGTGGAAGCATGGTAGGCCCGCATGCATATAAGCCGATTGGATGTACATGTGGTATCAACATGTTAACAGTACAACTGTCGATGTGCCCAATGGGACTTTGAATTTAAAGGCTGCTGAAGCACTAACATATCCAACCTGTGCCACGTCCTTAATGGTCCTCTATACTTGAAGTTAGAACCATTTCGTCTGTGTTCTCTTCCTCTCTAGAGTCATCTTTCCTCTCACTTCCCACATGGTGTGGAACCCAAGAGGAATTCTATGGTCTGGCAACCCCAGTTCCTTGACAGCTTTTAATAATGTGGAGTCTGGACATGTATTGATTTTCCTGCTTTTTGCAGACTGCACTCGTCAGTCATTTTATATTAGTGAAGAGACCATTAGTAATAAAAATAAAGAATGAAAGGTACAGAGCCCATTAGAGTACTTACTCCATTTGTCTGAGGGGATGAGTGAAACAGTTAATAGCACATCTGCTTATAAATATGCTGATGCAGTTATTGGAATAGTGACAAAAGAGCATGATACCAAGAGATGGAGATGAAATTCCTTCCCCCCACCCAAGTGGAAGGAAGGAAATAGCTGTTCTATACCATTGAATGTATGTGGCCTCGGATGATCTATATAGGTGAGATGGAAAGACTAAATAGCAGAATCAAGGAACAATACGCAATGCCATTCAGAGGCTGGCTTGGACATGAATGAATTGCAGACCTGTAATGGCAAAATTAAAGTAAGAGATAAGGATGTTAAATATAAAAGGAAAAGATGGTGGTGAAATGAGTGTGTAATAAGCAGAGCAAACAGAGTTGCTTCCGAATATTAAGAGTCTACATTGCTCCTGTTGTCATGCTGATAGAATAACTTAACTGAACTCCTTTTGATTCTCTGATTCAACATGGGCATGGTGTATGCAAGTCTGGCATTTATATAAATACTGTACTGTGTCGGGACACATTCACTTTGTGAATACATAAATACTTCATATAAGAAACAATGTTTTCAACAAATATTTTGCACTTTTGTGTTTAGGATCTACTTTTTCTAAGTGACTAGAATTTGGAGAATAAAGCATTTGGGTTTTGACCAATATAAATACACCTGCCAGGCAGTGTTCCCTGTAAGCTGAGCACTTGGGCAGCCACCAAATGCTGCCAGCTGGCAGCATGTGTTTCTTCACATAAAATTTATTCTGCACATGGATGGAAATAATTAGAGGGAACACTATTTCCAGGTACTGGGGCTTGGATTCATATGCCAGGAGTCAGAATCCTTTGAGTCCAAAGATGGAGGAATTTGGTGGTGTCTTCAGAACCTCAAATACCAAGTCAGAGTCCTTCTAGCACTACCAAATGATGAATTGTATGCTTGCTACAGGTTAGTGTGTACTGTGCCCAGGTATTCTGGGCAGTGGTTAAAATACAAGAACATGCATGCACCAGAAAGTTATCTACCAAAACAATAGTGCAACTGAAAAAAAAAAAACTAGAGCTATAATGTTCTTTTAGCTGAGGCCAAGTGGTCGTACTGAAGATATTGCACTTGCATTGTGTGTTTTCATGTCTCTCCCCCAGCCCCATTCCATCCCCAGTCATGCTGCAGAGGAAAGCTCTTCTTATTCTAGTGGTGAACTACAGTAGCCGTTGCAATCCCTTTTTGCTGTCAGGAGACAGGTGATTTCTGAAGCGATCTCTGTGGATGCAGAAACCCAATCTGCAAGCTGAGGCACCGTGGTCACAGGGTCGTGACAGAAGAATAGCTGCACTGCATCTCTGCTGGGTAGCTGACGAAGCAATGTTATAGTCTGGGTTGAGGCATGCTGGGATTTCAACTGCTAGATGCCTAAGATTCTGTCTAAACCCAAATTTTCACTAATTCAATTACAACAGTAAAAACCCCTTTCTTGCTACATTTGTATGAGATTAAAACAGGTTACATTGGTTTAGCTTGCTGTCTATTTAATAAACCAGGTTTAAGACAATTCAGGAGAGTACACGTACAAAATAGAACTTGTTTAACTGATCAGTTTTGAAAAAAATCACATCGCTGACTATCCCAGTGCAACTTTGACTTTAAATCAGACCTAAAAACTTGCCTATGGAGCAAACCATGGTATTATATAGTTAATTCAGCCATGACTGTGCCTGAGAAGGGTCTGAAGGCAAGGGTTGAAGGTGAAATGAAAGAGAAAAGATATTGCTCTTGCACAAAGCAATTAATTTAATCAATGCAGTTTGGGGAGACAGCAGAAGAGAAAACTAAAGGAATCAACCCCTTGTTAAGTATTTAATGTCGACTTCTGCTACTGGTGGCATGAACAGCTTAGTCTTTGTGCCTCTAAATCTATACATGGCTTAAAGCTGAAATACAAAAGCCAGGTCATACCTTGACAACTTAAGTGCATTCAGAGAAGATATATAGTGGTATATGAGTACCACAGCCAAGGGGCAAATTATGATGATTATATGGCCTATGCACCATAATATATATTTAGATTTTTCTATATTTTTCCACTGAGTGGAAGGTAGAGGTTAAGCAAAGAGATCTCAACATATGTATGAGTTCTCTCTCTCTCTTCCCTTTTTTACTCCCCACAAACACAATGCTTCCTATGAAGATATCACAAAGGACATGATTACCTGAACTGTGCCTCTGAACTGCATTTTTGTCACCATGACTGAAGGTCAGGTCCTAATCAAATTGCTGTTGCACTTTTCAAATATTAAAATAAATCAGAAACAACAGAAGCATCCAAAATCTGTGCTCAGGCTTGTTGTTTTGCATAATATTGCCTACTACTCAAGCAATGTACAAAATTACAGTTAAAACTCAAAAAAACCCCCAGAAAAACAAAAAGTCAATCCAGCTATAATTCCACAACCCAAAAAACTTCATCTCTGGGAGAAACCATGGCACCGGGACTCAACAGACGGGTACAATATAACACACCAATATCATTAATTTACCAAGACTATCCCTAACCAGAGCTGACTTGTCTCTACTCTCCTAGGGAATCAACTTCTGCCCCACCACAGAACCATACTACCATGTAGAGAAATAGAAGAATTATTTCACTGACTTGGTCTCAAAGAATTCTTTCATAACAATGACTCTGTCACCCACAATAACCACATCCCCATCAACAGTCATAATAAAAAAAAAATAATCTGACTGGACACCCCCATGGATGAAATCATTTTCTTAATCACTACACTGAATGTTTCAGGAAAAACATGGAGTATGAAATCCTTAACAAACATCATCATAGGCACCACAATTTCCCCACTGCTGGGAAGACAGCTGTACAGATCCTGACATCCATCCACAAGATATTGATCAAACCAGACAGAAGGCGTGCCCATGTAGTCCTCAGCTGTGAAGACTAGGTTAATACGGTCCAACCGATATCTTTCTGACACCACCTCTATTTAGAATTCAAAGAAGACCCCACACCACAGTTTATCCAAGAATTTAAGAATATCAGCAACTCGTTCCCTCAAGAAACTCTACAACCTCATCACCTGTGAACCCATTCCAGGAACACTCTACATGCTTTCCGAGAGACAGAGAAAAAGGAACCCAAGAAGATCAACAACCTACCTTAGAATGCTATGCTTGCTACTGTGAATGTCACCTCTCTCTATATCAACATCACTCACAGTGATGGCATAAATGCTTGACTCAAATATCCACAAGACAATGGACAACCCTCAGATAGCTACCCAAAACACATTGCCAAACTTATCCATTTCTTCCTTGCCTGTAACAATTTACGTTCAATAAATATTTTGTCCAAACCATGGGACAGCCATAGGTATTAAGATGACTTCCCACTCCACACTATCATCAACTTCTGGGACATTTTACGATCAGCTTCAGCAATGGAATCCTACAGACAACTATACAGAAGAAGCCCTCAGCTCACCACACTTACCTTCATAGATTGAATAACCACCCCAAATACATCAAGAAATCCATTATCTACAGGAAAGGACTCAGAAACCTCAGAAAATGTACCAAAGAGAAACTCATGTATATGTACTTTAATACACTTAAAACTGCCTTCCTTAAACAAGGACACTCCACTGGAGAAGTAGATCACGTTACAATGGGCCACCTGAATCTTCTAAAAGAATCTGCTTCAATGCATACGAACAACGCCCCCGCCCCCGACTGTGCACCACTAGTTGCCATCCACCACCCCAGTATAGAACCCATGTGGAGTATCAGTAAATGATTACAGTCCTTCAGCACCTCCTCCTCTCAATTTCTCTAAGCTCGTTATCAGAAGCAAACTCTACACTGACCAGGATGCACCAAACCAGAGCAATGCCAGACCCTGACGGAACAACAGATGGAAAGCCTGTAAATCCTTCTCCACTGTTATGATGATCAACCCTTCCCATAACAGACCTTTCAAAACCATGAGTCCACACGTCTGTAAAATGCCACTAAATACCCAAATAACAGCTATGTAGGTGAAACCAGACAGACAATCACTACAATCTCAAATGAACTCACACAGGAAAATGATAAGAAAAAAAAAACACCCTGTCAACTATGAGTGAACAGTTTTCACAAAACGATCTCTCTATATCTGACCTCTCGGGTCTCATTGTCAAAGGAAATTTATACAGCACCTTCAAAAGACAAGCCTGTCAGTTTGAAGTCATAACTTTATTAGACAATAAAAATCATGAATTGAACAGCAACTCTGACTTACAGCTTATTACAACAATCTATAACCAAGTTATGACACTGACAGATCAGGTGCCATCTCTTGCCAAGACTTTAGGCCTCAGCTGAGCATTGCCAAATTCATTGCTGGAAACCAGTCTGTTACTGCTGTATTTTATTATGGCTAAGAAGGTTATTGGACTTATAACAAAGTGTTTCATGTTTGGTCTTTATGAAATGATTGCAAGTTGCTGCATACATTAATCTCACATAGTTTTTAAACACATTATACAGTACAAGCTTTTTTATGAAATGTGCCGGTTATTTGAACTGGGGCCAGCACCCGGCCCCACTCTGCCCCACTCCTCCTCCCCAGGTGGGCAGCCGACCTACTCTGCCAGGCCTGGCTGCGTAACTGGCCCTGCACAGCTGCCCACTAAGCCTGAGGACCAGCCCACAGGAGAGAGTCCTGCAGGGAGGCAATGATGAAGGTGGTCACTGCATTCAGGGCTTGCGTCAGCTGACCTACCACTAACATAGGGACAATAGAGCCTCCCACCGCAGGTACCTCTCCAACTGTACCATCCTCCCGCTTCCTAGCCTCTGCCTCCAGATGTTCACTCTTTCAAAGATCCTGAAATATGGTAACTCTCACTTATATCAGCCTGTCAGCATCTACACTAAGGCAAGGTCTGCACTAAAAGGGAAAGTCCAATTCAGATATGTGACTCCAGCTACAGTTCCTTTTGAAAGGGGAATATACAAATGAGGTGCCAGATATGTAAATCACTGCTGCATTTGCATTTTCCATTCCCTCAGTTGCATGCCTCTTTCGAAAGAGGAATGCAAGTGTAGATGCAGCCTCAGAGGTGGTAGCTTATTGGCATCCATCGTATACTCCATTTATTTTAGACGTGGCAAGATATTTGGCAACAGAAAACGGTCACATGCATAGACTTGTCAGAATTCATTTTTGTAAAAATTTGGACACACAATACAGTAAACCCTCAATTTAATGGACCCCTGATTTAATGGACTTCGGAAATAATGTACGCTCTCTGCTGGTCCCCTCCACAAAATAAATGCTGGTGACTCACCAGAGCCACAGGAGCTGTTCCTGGAGCTGCCGGGGCTGGAGAAGCTGGGGCTGCTGGGGTCGGAGGAGCTGCCAGGGCTACCACAGAGGCTGGGGCCCCCCGGGCTGGAGGAGCCAAGGGAGCAGCTGGGGCCTTCAGTCCTGCAGATTCAGTTTAACAGACTTTTGGCATTAACAGACCCCTTCCTCCCTATTAGTTCAGTCAATCGAGGGATTACTGTATTGACATTTATTTTTAAGTTTTTTTTACCAGTTTTAATGCTCAAAATTGCAGAAAATTACACAACAAATATCCTTAAAGCAAACTCTGAGAAGCTCTTAAGTAGCACTTTTCTTTCTTGATATAGCTGTAAATTTGGATTGTCATGGATGGAAATATTATGGTCATTTTCTGGGTGCGTGTTGAAATTGATGTTTACTGACTGACATTCACCAACAAAAATCTAATCCTGGAAGCCTAGATGGAGAGGAATCTCTGTGAGTACAAAAGGAGGGATAAGCAACAAGAAAAAAAAATGTGAGCAAACAAAATCCATTCAGACCTTTGCTCTGCCACAGTTATTTCATAACCTATTTATTACAGTCAATGGTTTTTAAGGGCTAGATGTGAGTGCTCCGTTGTGTAGTCCTGTTCCTGGATATTCTTGCAGGCTTATCTTGTTATGTCATGGCAAGAAAAGAAAGCATGAAAAACAACCAAGAAAGCCTCTACAATCAGTACTTGGCATAAGAAATGTTAGCAAGTGCTAACACAGTAATTAAACATACCCAGTGCTTGCTGACTTCACAGATGACAGTCTGCGGTTTGCCTGCCCACCCAAAGTGTGTGGGAGGGCAAACCTAAGTCTTCGAATTACAGCTGTAGCAAGTGCCTCATCACTTTCTTTATCAAGATTTTCACAGTGACTGGGAGTCACACCCTTCAGCACAAGACGTTATCTTCCCTCTCCCACAATCAAGTTGCACAAGATTCCTCTATCATAATAGTCAATGTCTTATCTCTATACATTAGGCATTTTCTGTGCTGTAAAGTTTTGCATTGTTTTGGTACCTGAATGTGCAGAGTTAAGAGAAATCAAATGAGGATGTAGGAGGTTTAAAATGAAATAGAAACGTAATGATTCCATGAAATGCCAGAGGCATGATCAAATTCTTGGTTGTTATCAACAGACCTAAATCATTAGGAATACTTGGATTTTCAAAAGGTTGTTAAAGAAACTAAACAGTGGTGGGTTGAGGTAAATATCAGAGAGGTAGCCGAGTTAGTCTGTATCTTCAAAAAAAACCAAGAAGTCCTGTGGCACCTTAAAGACTAACAGATATTTTAGAGCATAAACTTTCTTGAGGAGAGACCCGCTTCTTCAGACGCATGACATGATATCTGACGAAGTGGGTCTTTGCTCAAGAAAGCTTATGCTCCAAAATATCTGTTAGTCTATAAGGTGCCACAGGACTTCTTGTTGTTTCTGAGAGGTAAAGTATATCACGGATCTGAACCAGAGATTTTGAATAAGTGGACAATTTTCAACACGGCAAAATGTTAGCAATGGTGGGCTATGATCTGAGAAAGGTGGATGATCAGTGTGGCTTAAGGATTATAGTGGATACAAAATTGCTTGAGGGAGTGAAGTAAGGACAGCGAGGAACTACCGAGACACAAAGATAAGAAAGGGAACAGCACAGTTTTACACAAAGTTAATTATTGACAAACATAAGATGCTACATATTGGAAGCAATCATTTGAACAACTCATAGGTATTTCTGGGCTTTAAATTAATCAACGAAGTACTCACAAAAATCGTCAGATATTCCAATCCACTAAGGCTCCTGTCATGCTACTTACGTGGCTGGAGATGACCAGCAAAGAATTTCTCTTGTGTAGGGGAACCATCTGCCAGCATTGCCACCTCTTGCACCAACAGTTTCCCTGACCTCTAGTGCAAAGGGAAGGGGGGAACGTATCAGGGCATTCTGAGGCTTAGGATCAGGGAGAGAACTGAACTCTTGAGCACTGTTACAACTTAATAGAGACCTGTGATTCATGCCATTAAAACCAGCAAAATACTAATGTGTATTAAAAATGGGATAGGAAATATTACTGTAAACATATGTCATAATAACAACAGTATCCCAGATGAGGAGGTTGTATCAGCAGGGTGCAGTTCTGGTTACCATTTCAGGGGAGAGGATAAATTAAAACTTTATGGTAACAAAAATGACTAGAGGCACGAAGAGCATTTCATATGAAGAGTGAAGAAAAGACTGGGCCTGCTTAGTTTAGAAACAAGATGTTTCAGAAGGGACATGCTGAAGATAAAACTAAGTGTTTTGCGGCACACAGATGGTAAATCCAGACCTCCTATGTAATCCTTTCTCTTAATTAAACAAATAAGATAACTTTCAGTTTCCTTGTGGGCTTGTCTACACTACCTCCCTACTTCAAAGGGAGGATGGTAAGGAGGGTGTTGGGGGATTATTCGTGACTTGCTGTGCTGCATATGAAGCACTTGGTTAAGCTAATTCTCTCCCGCAGCAACTCTGAAGTGTTAAACGTCGAAGTCCTGGCTTGCGTGTAGCCGCGGCTCACCCACCGGTACTTTGAAGTGCCCGGGGTACTTCCAAGTTCCTTTACTCCTCAAAATTTTGAAGAATAAAGGGACTTCAAAGTTGCCTAGGCACTTTGAAGTACTGGCGGGTGAGCCATGGCTACATGCGAGCCAGCACTTTGAAATTTAACACTTTGGAGTTGCTGTGAGGGAGAATTAGCTTAATGAAGTGCTGCACATACACTGCAGCACTTTATTAATAATATCCCTACACCCTACTTACCATCCTCCCTTTGAAGTAGGGAGGTAGTGTAGACACAGCCTGAAAGTAACAATTGAATAGCAATAAAGGGAAATACTTTTATACTGTCTGTGGAACTCATTGGCATAAGCGAGCAGATACTCTTAGTAAGACTCAGAAAGGATTATCCCTTTATATTGATGAGAACAACCACTGTCCAGTTATAGAGGAGAAAATAATTCCAAGGAATATAAACTATTGCCTTAATACATAAGCTAGCTTTTATCTGATCAGGGTAAGGAAGAAACTCTCTTTAGCTACGTTTACTCTAGCACAGTCTTCCGAAAGATAAATCAAAAACTGGGGGCACTTTCAAAAGAGTGCGCAGAGTGTCTACACACAAAGTGTGCTCTTTTGAAAGGAAATCAAAAGAACGTGGCACTGCTTTCGAAAGCACTCATCTGATCCTGGGTCAGACAGAGCGGCCGCTTTTGAAAGATTCTTTTCACAGAAAACATATGTAGATGCTCCAGACGCTGCTCTTTTGAAAGAGGAGTCCTCCATGGTGCTGGCCAGCTGGGGCATGGAGACACCCTGGCTGGCAGCAGCGGGGCTCTAGGCTCCCTGCATCTAGCTGCCTTTAAAACTGCACAGATCCAGAAACCCCATGGCAGGGAGCTGAGAGCATGTGAGCAGTACAGCCATAAGCTGCATTCAGCAGGCCCTCGCAGCCATACCCAATCAAAGAGCCAGCAGCCAGCCACCCCAGAAGCCCTGGTGCCCCACCCCCAGAACCCTCACAGGCCTCTCAGGGCCCCTCACAGGCAGCAAAAAAGGGGCCCCCACCAGGACTGAGCCAGAGCTTATGGACCTCCTGGGCCTCTGGGAGGAGGAGGAAGTGCAGAGGGTGATGGGTGGCAAGCACAACAACATGACCACCTTCTCCCAGCTCAACACCAGGCTGGCCATCCAGGGGCACCCTGCCCAAACCCCTGACCAGGTGTGGAGCAAGGTGAAGGAGCTGCAGCAGGGCTATGCCTGGGCCTGGCACTCTACCAGCTGCTCAGGGGCTGGGCCCACTTTCTGCCCTTTCTATTGGGAGCTTTGTAACCTCCTGGGGCCCAGGAACAACTCCTCGCCTGCCTGCCATCCTGGACACTGCAGCAGATGAGCTGCACCCTGGGGACGAGGAGGAGCCCAGACCCTCAAGCATCACCATGCTGCTGGAGATGGAGCTTCCCACGGAGTGGTCCAGTGAGGAAGGGGACCTGGTCATCAACCTCCTCTCATGGTCATCCAGCTGGGCAACAGCCAGAAGGGCATCACTGGACCTTGGCGAGGGACCCTCTGGTAAGAATCCAGTGGGGCGCACACCCTGGCTCACTGGGCGGGGACACCACAGCTGCTAGTGGACCACCCCCACACACAGTGGACCTGGCTGGACCCGACCCAGCTGCCTGTGGCACCTACAACACTGAAATGGCCTCGGGTGACATTCAGCACCCACTCCCTTGGACAGCACCACAAGCTGGATGTGTGGGGAGGGGATGGGGAGGGCTGGACCTCTCATGGGCCTGGTCCCGGGGGGGTGGGGACCCTGTCACCACTTGCAGTCCCCCATGCTGCCCTGCCATTGGGTGGGAGGTGGGGAGCTGCTGCTCATGGGGTGTGTGGGTAGTGACCCCTAGGGCAGTGGTGTGGGACTCGTGTTCTGTCCATCTCTTCTTTTCCTTCCATACAGCTGTGCTGTCAGAGGGCTGGGAGAGCCCTGCCCCCTTGGTAGTGCCAAACAGCTCACCAGAGGCAGAGGATGGGGCCCGAGCATCCTCCACACCAGCATAAGGGTGGACCCACAGCAGGAGGGCTTGGAGGAGCGCAGCAGATGATACCCTCCACACTGCTGCCATCTGCCACCAGGCGGAGGTGGCCAAGTGGTACCTCTGGCTGGAGGAGGAGGACATGGCCTAGTGGCGGACAGCAGAGGGAGAACTGATGGGGACCCTCCAGGACATGGCAGCCACCCTCCGATAGCTCCTCTCCCAGTTCTCCCCCCCAGGTGCTCCCCATGATGCCCCCACTGCCATCCCACCAAGCCCGTCCCTGGTGAGGCCTTCCCATGGTCCTACCTCCCTGTTCTTCCTGCCCCATCCCAGCCCCACAGGGGACCTGAAACCAGGGGTGAGAGGGGATCCCGGTGTTGACGAGGCTTAAGTGCCTCCACCCCTGCTCTGGACTAATGCCCCCCCAGTTGACGTTCCCTCATCCCCTGCCCCCAATGTACATCGACTTGTCCTGATGTCTGAGAGTGGGGGCAAGCCACTGGCAGAGCTCCAGGAAGGTCTGCTTCCTCATTCTAGAATTCTGGAGCCACCTGGCATCGTCCCACTCCCCGATCACCAGCTGCTCCCCCTGGTCGGAAAAAGTGTTGGCAGGGTCTCAGGAGGAGGGGTTTCATGGCCCTGGCAGGGGGTCTTGCCCCCATAAGGCAGCTGAGAGTGGCCGCAATCGCCGCGTCCAGAGGGCCACCGTGGCATTTATGACAGCCGGCATTAGGTGCTGGTGTGGGTCCATCAGGCTGTGTGATAGCCATCCGGTCCATGCACGGGCTCTGTAGGGCTTGTGGCAGCTCTGCAGGCCTCAGCATGTGTAGGGTGACAGTGTGGGGGAGGGGCCCTTTAACAGGGTGGCTGGCTGTGGCCCTGGAAGGGCTTGTCAGCCATGCGACCCTGTCTGAGGCTTTTCCTGACCCATTCTTTTGAAAGAGTGCCTGAGGCTGTGTGGGGGCTCACTTTCGAGAGAGCAGATGGAAAGGACAATCTGCTTCTGGGGGATCGCCATTTGAAAGCCTGCTGTAGCGTAGACATAGCTTTTGTGAGTCGGTTATTCCATGGCTGCTTGCCACAGAGTCATGCATCTTTGTCAGGAGCATCTAGGACTGATCACTGTCAGAGGGCATTATTGGACTAGTGTGACAACTGCTTTGATTTTGCACAGAGTTTCCCACATTACTAATAAAACAGAGAAATTCTGTATAAATGTGCATGATGAGAACCTGGGCTGAGCGTTGGCTAAATATCATTTTGGAGCTCAGTTTTATGAAGCTCTGAATCAGCAGTATTTGATGGAATCGGCTAATGACATGATCAGCACTACCTATCTCCACTGTTCCTTACTGGGGTGTTGCTGTGCCATCTGAGTGGCTGTATCAAGGCATTCAGGGAAGAATGCAAGAGCCATCTCCTTGCCTGATCTGTATTAACCCCAGAAACATAAAACAAATTACCGCATGAAACCTCTCAGCAAGTGGCATCCCAGCCCTGTTTGGCATAGGAAGCCACTGAGACTAGAAAGAGAGCAATATCTAGCCTAGGAAAGAGCATGCCAGGATATTGGTATTAAGGTGACAGTCTGATATTATATTTACAGCAGAAACCTTTTGGTCTGCTGTTCTGTGGTCCATTGGCCAAAATGGTCAGGGACGCAATCCTATGCAGTGGGTGTCTGTAATTCTCCAGCTGCTAGAAGCTGGGGCTGGACAACAAAAGATGCACCACTCAATAGTTGTCCTGTTTTGTTCATTTCCTCTGAAGCAGCTAGTGCCAAGGACTGTCAGAAGATAGGATGTACCATAGGTCTGACCCAATAGGGCCATTTTTATGCGGAATACTTGGAGAAGATGAAGTAGATGGATTGGCTTGCCTACAGAGATACTCATAAACAAGAGTTGGGCCAGAAAGTCTTAGATTCTGCCGGAGGAGCGTGTTGCTCAGATTTCAGAAACATCATGTCTTCTTGTATTTGGGGCAGAAGTGAAAGTTGCCTCAAGGCAGCTTTAACTTGTGTTATTGGCACTTCCACAGCAAATCATGGAAAGTTCAACTGACCTTGGCAATGGCACAGAGATTTTTTATTTTCACAGTAATAAGTCCTTTTGGGACATATTCTCCCATGTATTAACTGCAAAAGAGCTTCGTTCCCTGACCCCACTCCTCCAAACACCACAGATAGGCTTGGCAGAGTTTGATTTTGATTATTTTTAAAAAATATTATGTAATATCAGTGTTTATTTTTGTTGTTACTAATTTTTGTTTAAACAGTTGTGAGAAACTAAGCATGGAGGGGGTAAGTCTGACCATTTTTAATGACCATGGACACAGAGGTTCAAAAAAGTTAAAGCTTTATTATGTTTAAAAGTAATTGTTAAAATATACAACATAAACATCCTTAAATCAAACTCTCATAGTTCTCAAGCAGCATATTTCTTCCTTTGCCTACCTGAATATTTTGATGGCCACAGATGTAATATTTTCTCCCTCAGTTTGTGTGTGAACAGTGAACTCGACATATACCAAGATTTGCTAATAGCCGTCTAATCCTTTCTAGCCTAAATACATGGCTTGTGTCATCACCGTCATACTTTTCTCCTCAAAACGCCACTGAGGCGATGGAGAAAGATACCTTAGAACATAGGACCATTACGCAGGGCTGGAGCTGGCTCCGTAGCAGTGGGTGTTTTTATATTTATGAGCCACAGGGACAGTAGGCTGGTATCTGAGGCAAAAGGTGAAGCAAATATGATTCTATTCTGTTGCTGTTGAATAGTCTGATGCATTAGAACCAGATTTTGATTCTCTTACTCATGATAGTAGGTTTTTTATACTGTGAGCGGCTTGTTTAAGTGTGACTACTAGTCAAGTAAGGTACTGCTCAAGGGCTGTGGCCACACTAGCCCCTCCTTTCGGAGGGGGACTATGGTAATGTGGCACTTCAGGATATGCTAATGAGGCACTTCCATGAATATGCAGCACTTCATTAGCATAATAGCAGCTGCACATGCTTCAGAACTGCCAGCTTTGAAACGCAGCTGCCTGTGTAGCTGGGGGCCTTTCGAAGAGGACCCCCTGATTTTCAAAAGCCCCTTATTCCCATCTGGTTTTGGGAAGAAGGGGCTTTCGAGATCAAGGGTACATTTCAAAAGGCCTCTCGGCCACACAGGCTGCTGTGTTTTGAAACTGGCAATTTCGAAGGGGGCACGGCTGCCATTATGTTAATGAGGTGCTGCATATTCATAGCAGCACCTCATTAGCATACCCCGAAGTGCTGCATTACTATAGTGCCTCTGAAAGGGGGGGCTAGTGTGGCCACTTCCAAGGTGAAAAATGTTATCCTAATCTAAGACATAATTATTCAGTTGAAAAAGCTTCAGTTGGATGGCAGTTATTTCTTAACCTCAGAATATCTAGTGCACTGTAGCGATTGTCACTTCAGCACACTCACTTTTCATAAAAGTGAAGAACTGCTGTAGGTTATTTAAAGAAGGATAGAGAAAAGTGTGAAAGCAGAAATAGTGCTAGGAAAAAAAAGTAGCGCTAATCTCATGCAAAACGTGAGCTTCACTATTCTGACTCCAAGGCTCAGACTCTGCCTTCCTTGCTCAGGCTGAGTATTCTTATTCTGTAAGTAGCCCCATTTTTATGTGAGGGGTAAGGAGATACTTAACACCAGTGAAGAGAGACGTAACCTGGCCTGGAATAATCATGATAGAAGCTGGAAGAAGAGAACCAACAAATGTAGATGTGTTTCACAGATTATTTTTAAATAGCATTCTGCCTTTGTCACTCAAGATGCTGAACTACTTTGGTGTGAACAGAAGGATTCATAGTAAACTCCTTGGGGCAAAGTTCAAAGTCCTATGTTTATTTGTCTACAAAGAGGCACACTCTAAAGCTGCTACCAGCCAAGGAAGCCTGGGACATACAATATTTTTGATGTGTCCAATGAATTGCTGTCTCCCTTGACTGAAAGGGAGTTTTCAGGGCTTCTTTACAAGATTATCATATGCTACCAGAGATGTTAGCGTTGCCTGCTGTGGTAGCATGGAAAATACTGTGACCAAACCTTGGAATGCTGGTATGTAAGCCCAGCTGGGGCTATGCACTGGGGGTCTGTGCAGGGACTAAGGGGGCAGAATTTCTTCCCATTTCATGGCCATAGAAGAGTGGGTGTAGCCCTCCCCCAAGAGAAATTTCTCTGTTGGGAGAATAATGTGTGCATTTGCATAGCTGCAGAACCACTAGGTCTATCTAAAACTTCCCAGGGAGGATCTCAGAGGGCTCCCATGGAACAGATGGTGACAGTGTGCAAGACACGCAGATCACCTACGCGACTCAAAATCTTGATCTTCCCCTTTCCACAGGAGAATGGCACCAGACTGGTCAGGGTCTACTATGGCTGCAGAAGAGGCAATGGTGGGGCAATGTCCCTCTAGTAGCAGTTTTAAACTTGTGGTCTACGGACCCCATGAAAGGTTGTCTTTACAGAACAGTGGATTTATCTGGGGTCCCCAAACTATATCTCAGAATTTCAAAAGGGTATGCACATCCCTTCGAAATTTTTTAGGGATCTGCAAGTGAAAATAGGTTTAAAACCACTGCTGTGAAATATTAAAAACAACTGCAGATGAAGTCTTTGATAGGCAAGAAGTAATTCGGTAAAACATCTAATTGCCCAGAGGCCTGGCTGATGGAGCAAAATAGTTGGCATGTGAATTTAAAGTCTTGTATGCTTACCTGTGTCCTTATATTCTACAGTTTGCAAATGGGAAATGAAAAAGACGGAAAATGAAAGGAAACTGTTCCCACCTCATCCCAGCAATTCGATTTGACACAGCATCTGCACAGTTGGTGTTTAATTTAAACTACTGCAAACATGGGATTCCAGGAATGCTCTAACTCTAATTCCATCTTGATTATTTTGCTCTATTAAAATTAGTAGACTGAGCACATCGCCATTGTGTCTGAATGCTTGTGTATTGTCTTTAAAAGATGTCAGCAATGGCTCTAATTGTCTAGCAAGGAAACAGTGGGAGAAAACATCATTTGCTGTAAAAGAATATATGCAATGCAAGGGTACCTAGTATGGTTACCTTTTATCTGGTAAAAATCAGGGTCAAGGTACAATAAAAAAGTTTCAGAGTGAATTTTTTTTTTGTGCGAATAATTCTTTCCTATCTTTCAGAATTAAGATAGCAACAGAGAGGTAGCTGTGTTAGTCTGTATTCTAACAAAACAAACCCTCAGTCATGTAGCACTTTAAAGACTTTCAGGACCCCCACATGCCCCTCAGTGGCAGGGCTGAAGCCAGAGTCCCCCCTTCCCTGCAGCACCATGAGGCCAGGAGCTGGAGCCTCCCACCTGCCCTGTGGGACCAGAGGACAGAGCTGGGGTCTTCTGGCTGCCCTGCGGCATCTGGAGGACAGTGGCTGGAACCTCATAGCAGCCTCCGAGAGCCGAGGCTGGGGCCAGAGTCCTGGGGGAGGAAGGCTGGGGCCACAGCAGCCCCAGGAGAGCAGGACTGACTGAGGGCAGAAGCCCTGGACTTCCTCTTGTCCTTATTGTTAGAGGCCTGCAGGTCCTCGCAATGCTGGACAAGTGAGGTGCAACCTGTATAAACACACATCAAAATGACAATTGGAATGTATACAAAGTCATTGTTTGAGACGCCTATTTTTTCAGGGTCTTGCTCTTCTGCTACCGTGTGCAAACATAGACGCTTCTTTGACAGTGTATCAAAAACCACTGCTAAATATAGAGGGCTGTCACATGCTGTGTTTTGTCACATTTCAGTTCATTGCAAACTACAGCAAACATCTTACCAGAATCCTTTAAACTTGCTGTAGGTTTGGGGTGCTTTTTGCTCCTTCTCATTCTGAAGAGCTAAAGAAAGTTAACAAAGCTGTGATGTTAAATGTTTAGATGTTAAATGTACAGATATGTCTGAAGCAACATACAAAGTGGTGGGGGAGAGGATGTGTGAGTGAGGCTCTTTTAAAGAAAAGCCAGCAAACTTTAAAAAAGAAGTATGCATGTCTTGGATTAGTGCCCAAAATCTTCAGCGGATGCCTCAGTGAAGATTCTGAATTTAAACTTATTTTCCCCTCTCATTTATTTTATTTTTATGCCTTACATAATGTGACTGATTCATGGAAATCTATTTATATATTCTAGGACCTGGGCCAAACCTTGAAACCCTTACTTTGTCTTCACTCAGGCAAAACAGCTGTTGTGATTGATGAAGTGCCTGAGTTCTGGCTAATAATGTTTATCTCTGAATTCAAGGGGAATTTTTTCTGAGTCAGAATTACAGGATATGGCCAGGTATTTTGTGTAGGTCAGGAAGCCATTTAACAAAAAAAAAAAAGGGAATTTTAGACCATGTCATAGTTAATTCAGAGGATGTGTCCTTAGATTTCCAATAGCTCCACTGATCTTATGGGTCGGGTCTAGTCACAAGGTTCCCACATAGGCCAGGGACATCAAACCTTTTCATCCACCGGGGCAAAAATTTTACTTCAAAAGAGTGAAAGTGCTACAATCAATACCGTGGGGCTGGTTCTCTGCCCTGCTCCATTCTCTTTGCGTCACTCAGGCAGCACAAAGGGAATGGAAAGATCCTGCAGTCCCCACTCTAAGGGGGGTTCCCGTCAATAGCAGGGCAGATGTTCAGGACTCCCATTCCTTTCTTCCTACACACCCTGGCAACAAGGGCACACTGAGGAAGGGGCACAG
Source organism: Carettochelys insculpta (assembly GCF_033958435.1). Taxonomy (NCBI): domain Eukaryota; kingdom Metazoa; phylum Chordata; order Testudines; family Carettochelyidae; genus Carettochelys; species Carettochelys insculpta. The sequence continues at coordinate 139,670,036 of NC_134139.1, read as the reverse complement.
CTGCGGCATGGTGCATGCCAGCTAGCCTATGCTCCCTTTGGGATAACAGTGGGCAGGGGTAAGTTAAGGGAAGCTTCCAGGCGGTTTAAACCAGATTTGGGACAGAGAATCAGAAAGAAATAATTATTTGCTGGTTCTCACTTTCTCTTCCTTCCCCCGGCTCTCCTGATATGGCTGTGTGGAGAACAGCCGCACTTCCCACAAGTCACAGAGCCTGTTTCTGCTCTGATTCTGCAGGCCAGCAGGGGCCTACCTGTGAGACTGTCCCACAAGCGATTGTCCCTCGGCTATCCCACCTCACCCATTCATTAAACCATACTCACAATTTGGATCAGCAGATATCAGGTGTCCAGCTGTCTCCTTGTAGGTCTGATGCTTGCCTAGTCAGACCACCATCTAACTCAGCTTAGGCTGAGTCTACAGTACAAAATTAACTTTCAAGTTGCTTTCTTCGAAGTACAATTTCGAAGTGAGCCACTTCAAAGTAGAGCATCTACGCACACCCAACTGCAAAGTTAAACTTTGAAGTAGGGCACTACTCCATTCCTGGGAGTTAGTTCGAAGTTAGCTCCTAGTGTAGGTGCACTCTTAGGGTGTGTCTACACGGGCACAAATCTTCGAAACAGCCACGCTAATGGCCATTTCAAAGATTACTAATGAGGTGCTGAAATGAATATTCAGTGCCTCATTAGCATTAGGACACTTCCAGCCACGGCGCTTCAAAAGCGCCACTTTCAAAAACACGTGGCTGCGCGTGGCTACACAGGGGTCCTTTTCGAAAGGACCCTGCATCACCTGCATCAGTGATTGGAATAAGGGGATTTCAAAAGGTGCAGGGTCCTTTCGAAAAGGACCCCCGTCTAGCCGCGCCGAGCCGTGCGCTTTCGAAAGTGGTGTTTTTGAAGCGCCATGGCCGGAAGCGTCCTAATGCTAATGAGGTGCTGAATATTCAATTCAGTGCCTCATTAGTAAACTTCAAAATATGAAAACAAAAAGCAGTCAAGTAGCACTTTAAAGACTAGAAAAATAGTTTATTAGGTGAGCTTTCATGCGACATATTTTGTGGGAAATATGGCTCTTTTGAAGATACGTGCCCATGTAGACACAGACTTAGTCATTCAGATTTGTTAAGGTCCTGGGTAGGTGAGAACTTAGTAGAGTCTACTCAGTTGTATGCGTGCTGCTCTTGGAACCCTATGTCACAGCTCTTTCAGCAAAGCCCTCAGTCTGCATGATCTTACAGACCAAAATCCCCACAGGAACACTAGGCACCCCTAAACAAAATACTTGTTAGTTATATATAGGCTAAACATCATAGGACAGGAACTTTGATCTCTTTTCAAGAGTCTCTGGAAGCCAACTACCTCTCACAATCTAAGTTCCTATATAGTCATTGTGATTCCCGCCATGGTCAGTGGGAATTGTGGGTAGGTAGCATATGCAAATGAAGCTCTCCATGGCCACACTATTCTATTTTCAACCACAGAGGGGGCAGAAATTTCCTGCTGGTGCTTTCAGACCATAAGTACACTGCTATTTAAGGACAAAGGAGAAATTCTAATTGTGAATTTTCTGACTGTCTTTGTGTATAAAATAGACCACTTGGAAAATTAGCTTCAAAGTGAAGTTACAGCAATTTAAAACCCGTGGAATTTAGAGATTACAGGTACTTCTAAGCAGAGTTTTTATATGCTATAAAACCTGCTGAAAGCTATGGCTATTGCCAAGTTATAAACCTCAGAAAAGAGGTGTTGATAATGGAGATGCTGTCGCTAATAAACATTTAACTATAACAGCACTGGCAGGTGCTCCACTAATCATGGAAATAATGGTCCTTCACAGATAAAGCATGGCTAATGTCTTTTCTTGATAGCCTCCCAGCAGGCTAGAAGGTCTGAGAAGCTCACAAGTGCAATTCATGGCATCTGCAGTTTCCAGGGGTTTTATTAAGAGCACTTTACTGACACACTAACTGCTCTCATTACATTTTGATTTCTATGTGGCTCATGCAAAGAATCTAAATAAATTGAATCTGAAGTAAAGGGAGAAAATGAAATAATTGGTCTTTCCTAAAACTTGCATCTATTTTGTTCCATTTCGTGGCAATTGTCTTTCTTACTGTGTCCCTAGCTTCTTTCGATGGCGACAAGCACAGCGTGTAATACCCAATCACTGGACACTGATTCTTTTGCCTTGTCCTCCATGGAAGATTTAGCAAAATGATCCTAAAATATTATATGACTTTTCCCACCCCCGGTCTGAGGAGAAACACAGAATCAAGAAGATGATCCCCCAAAGCCTCCAGCCATGCTTCACAATCACAAGAGACTGAGTATGTGGAAAATAATTTGAGGGCATGATCTCCACATGGTACCCAGGAGAAAGATATGAACAAAAAATGTGAATGAGGAAATACTTCCTGACCTTAAATTTGGTGACCAATTTAACTCCATGCACAGGAGAAGGCCTAGTGAACAATTTATGATGAATAATCTGTCCAGTTAATTTAGCCACTTTTACTGCTGGTGGGATCGCTGCAAATAGACACTTCCTCCAGTGTGCTTCTTGTTTGAGAATATTCAGCACAGTTTTTGCAGCTTAAAAATGGGAAGTGTGAAAGTGCGGATTAATTATTGGACAACTCCCTTTTGATAGGTACTGTTCAGGCAGCTGGTAGTGTAGGTAGGCATACATGCTATGCGGTAGTCTGGTTTCAAAGTGAGAACTTTTGAAATGAAAAACAGACCTGTGAAAATTATAAGTTTGTCTTCCACAAACATATGACTGAAAGTCTTTCCCTAGATGCTGGTGCCATTAAATACAATGTTGTGTAGATTTGTGGAGGGCAACCACAAGAGAGGTATCATTGTTTCCTAAGCAAATCAGTTTACAAGTTCAAGCAAACATTCACAGAATTCTTTTATAGCATTCAACCGGTCCTCCATGCGCCTGAGCTAAAACTCATTGCCTTCAATGGGATTTGGATCAGGTATCACGTGAGCAAATGGCTCCTCTCTTGTGTGTATGTATTTTAGTTTTACTCTATAGCGTCTGTCACATACCACCATTAGTTTTAGTCTATAGTAACCATTGCCCACCATCACAGTATGTAAGTATATAATCTATGCTGTTGGTAGCCAAATAATTGCTTATGTTTTTTCCTAATAAGGAGGATTGCACTGGTGACTCTAGAACCAGAGAATTCAGAGAGCTAATAATTAGCCTTTGAGAAAATAAAATCCCTGTGGGGTATTTAACCTACATTTGCTTGGTTTTAATTTACAGAGTGTCCAGGTCTGAGTCTATTGTTAGAAGATGAAACCCTTGCAATTCAATGGGATTTGTCTGAACTACCAAAAGGGTTATGGAAACAATCTTCGTAATGTCATTTCGCTGAGGCTGCATAGTCTGGGAGCATGAAGGGGATTACTGGACAAGTTAATTTGCTTAGAGCTAACAGATTTTCTGTTTCCCCAGTTGATGGCTCATTTTAATTGTAAAAGATCTTAGTCTAAATTCTAATCAAACATGTGACTGACAAAGTTATCACGTAGAGACCAGTGTCAGACACTCACTGCCGCCAGCAAATTAACTAGGGCATCAGTTACAGCATAAGACAGCATGCAGAAAACAAAGACAACTGGAAGTATGCAAATATAAACACACACTTATTTTTTATATATGTGAAGTACGGCATCAGGGGTGTCATACTGGATATTTTCCATGATGCTGTTGAAGGAGGAGATTCTGGAAATTACCTACCTTCCTTCTGAACCAGTGATTCTCAGCTAGGGTACACAGATGCCTTGGAGGATGCAGAGGTCTTTCAAGGGGTATATATCAACTCATTTAGATATGTGCCTAATTTTGTATCAGGCTAGGTTACATTGAAAAAAAACGTTAGTGAATCATAACAAACTAAAACTTCATACAATGACTTGTTTCTACTGCTGTATACACTAGACACTGAAATGTAAGTACAATATTTATTTCAGCTGATTTATTGTACCATATATGGGAATAATGAGAAAAGAAGCAATTTGTCAGTTGTGGCACTCTTGGGGTTTTATGTCTGCTTTTTTAAGCTAGTAGTTTTTCACTAAGGCAACACTTGAGAGTAGGCAAAACAAATCACCCTTCTGAAAGGGGTACAGTAGACTGGAAAGGTTGAGAGACACTGTCCTGAACTAACAAGGGCCATGTCTACACTACAAAAATAACTTCGAAGTTGCTTACACACTTCGAAGCTGAGCATCTACAAACACTCTACTTCAAAGTTAAACTTCTAACTAGGGCACTACACCATTCCTGGGAATGGAGTAAGGACTTCGAAGATGGGCTCCCTTACTTAGATACCAGTGTCAGACACTCACTGCCACCAGCAAATGAACTAGGGCATCATTTACAGCATGAAGAAAACTTTTAAGTTAACTTTGAGGTAAGGGAGAACATGTCTAGACTCCCTGCAGGGTACTTTGAAGTAGTGCCTAACTTCGAAGTTAATTCCTAGAGTGGACACACCCAAGGGGTGTTTGTTTGCTATAAATATGTTCTGTCAATGGCACAGGGAATATCCAAAGAAGGAAAAGTAGAAAAGAAAATCAAATACCTATTGGTTTGTGTAAATAGCAGCCTCATTGCAGCTGCACTTCATTAATAACTCAGAGCAGTGTTTTTCAACCTTTTTTAAAATAAAGTACCCCCACCTTGAAAAAAAGTAATCCCAGACGTCTCTTGTGTACCCCTAAGGGTATGCATACCACTGATTGAGAAGAGCGGTCATAAGGTAATCTGAGGCCTTGAAACAAGTGCCATTCAACCTTTCCAGATTACCTTTTTCAGGAGCTAGATTTGTTTTGCATACCACCAAGTTACACCTCACTTACAAACAATTTACTTACAAAAATATGCAAAAATATCACAGAAGACCGCTACTGAAAACTTGCTCACTTTCTACCATCTTCAGATCAAATACATGAATTGGAAAATAAATATTGTACTTACATTTCAGCATAATGCATGTGAAACAGTAGAAACAAGTCATTGTCTGAAGGAACTTTTACATGGTACTGACTTTAATAGTGTTTTTCATGTGGCCTGTTGTAAAACGAGGCATCTATCTAGATCAATTTATGTACCCTTTGGAAGACCTTGGTGTACATTTATGTACCCCCTGGAAGACCAAGGGTACACATGCACCTGTTTGAGAAACACTGACTCAGAGCATTCAGAACTATCCAGTATACAGCACTGTGGATCTGGTTTGGTGTATATCCTATAGCCTATGCTGCATCTGGTAGATGACAATCTGTCGTATCCAACAATAAACTCATAAAATCATCTGTCATTACTGTGTTCTTATGTGGCTGCATAGTCTGATCAGTGAGAAGTAAGACTGCAAAGAGCGATCACAGAGAATGTTCAGGCTCCCACTAGAGACTTGGACTTCTTTCAATCAGATTTTTGCATCTGTCTCCCTCAAAGTGTTTTGTTTATAACCATTGTTGATAGTTGCTCTCCATTCAGCACTATCCTTGGAGTTCTCAGTGTGTAAACTGCATGATGTGAGGTTCTGCTTAATCGATGATCCTTCCTGCACTATGAGTTTTTGATCTCTACAGAAAACATTTTTGGGGAGCCTCTCATCACCTGTGTTCATAACGTGTCTGTGTAAGATGAGCTTTGATTATCATTGCATTGGTGCTGGCTGCTTTTGCTTTTTTAAAGGAAATTAACGTTTAAGACTTTGAGTAGGTGTACACTTACTAGGTCAAAGGGTCGATCTCCCGGAGTTTGATTTCGTGTGTCTGGTGAAGATGAGTGAAATCAATCTCTCTGGGGGCCACAGTCCATTTGCTGTACTCCTACACTCACAATGAGTAAGGGAGGTCGATGGGAGAAATGCTCCTGTTAACCTCCCTCAGTGAGGACAGACCTTATGGTCAACTGCAGATACATTGATTCTAGCTATGTAATTGCCTTTGTTATAAATTGTTATGTAAAGTGATTTATGCTCTTTTGGTCTATATCCTTGATGGTGACCTTTGGCTCAGTGGTAATGATTGATGGAGCTGAATGAAAGAGGATTTAAGTTTTTTCAAGGTTGATGATAGGTCCAAACTGTTTTTCATCTTTTAGGCACGAAAGGATTGGGTTAAAAACCCATGGCCAAATCTTGGAGATACGCACATTTACACCAACTGAAGATTTGATGCAAGAGGTGTTAGAGTTAAACTGGGGCTTTATGGTTTCTATTTTGTCTTCAGATAGACACCATCTTGTCTCTGCTTTCAATATGGATTCCATGAGTGACTTCCATTTTGAAAGATGGCCACCAGTTGGTGGCTCATCTTCTTCCCCCAAGTGAGGTGGGAAGACTACGGTGGGAAAATGACTCCAGTCTGCCCGGAGATAGGAGTTTATAAGAAGGGGCAGAGCCCACACCTCAGGGCTTCCTCTGCTCCATCTTCTGCTCCTTTCTTTAGCGTCCCCTGTCAGTGATGGCAGCTAGGGCAACAGCCGCATACCGTTATGCCTCATAGGCCAGTCTGACGGAGGATCTGAGGAAGCCGGCTGGTAGCTAGGGAGGCAGTCAGAGGACTGCTAGGCCTCACAGGCCAGTCTAATTTTATTTTATTTTACTTCATTGTGGAAAAACCTCACATACACACACATCTGTAGGTCATTTATTTTAGGCATTCTCCACAAAGGACTGTGAGCTAAGTATAGAAGAGAGAAGACGGAGGAAATTCACACCCCTGCTTGACAGCTCCTGACTTCCCTGAAAGTTAATCTCCGTGCCCTCCTTCTCGTCTGGGATATGGTATTGTTTTCTTTCCCTTTTCCTTGTAATCTCATTGTGGGGGTCTGAACCAGGCTAATATCCAAGCTGTTATCTAGTTCTGTTCTCTTATGTTATGGGGGGGGGCTTATTTTCTTTATAGTGTTGTATTGTACTGTTCATATTGCTAAATAAACACCCTGTTACTTTTACTCAACTTACATTTGTCACAGCTACACAATAACTGATGATAGAGACGGAGGAGGTAAAGCCCTGAAGACTAGCTCATCTTCTGATGACTAAACATTACAGTTCTAACTGTCTAGGGCTAACAGAGGCATATGTTATTGGAGTCCCTGAGGAACTCAGCAAGAGATATGTAGAAGGGGATGGCTAATCTGCTTCACATCTGGGAGTGTGAGGACTGCTTTGATAGGATGTACATGGAGACCTCTCAGATGGAGGATGCTTTCTGATTACAAATGACTACAGATGCACCAGAGAGGGAAAGAGAACCAGCTGATTTGTGAAGGGAAATTGGCTGCTGGTCACCTCAGGCAGTTGACAGTGCTCTACCTGCCACCTAGGTACCTTCAAGGTGAAGAACCAGTACACTGTACTGGCAATAGGCGTTGGGGACAGACCACAAAAGTTGAGGAGCACGAGCCATTTGCACTGCCCCACTCTGCCACAAGGCTCAGAGCTACCATACTCTGGAGGAGAAGATGTGGCGTTCTGGTGGTTGATGACTTCCTTCTGTGGGAAAAAGCAGCATCCATCTGCTCACTTGACAGGATGTTTCAGGACATGTGCCTCCTGCTTGGAGATGGGACTCTGAGTGAAGGAGTCAGTGGCACAGTTAGTGTTCTCATCCACCCTTCTGAGTGAGGGTAAAGGCCCAGGCAGAGGGACACACATCCTAGGGATTAACACATAGCTGAGCATATGATGTCAATAGGAGGATACTGGCTTCTTCAACTACAGGATGCTGTCCTAAGAAGGTGTGCTGGGAAGAGATGGAATCATAGAATGCTAGGACTGGAAGGGACCTTGAGAGGTCACCGAGTCCAGCCTCCTGCCCTCATGGCAGGACCATGTACTGTCTAGACCATCCCTGATGGACATTTATCTAACCTGGTCTTAAATATCTCCAGAGATGGAGATGCCACAATCTCCCTAGGCAATTTATTCCAGTGTTTGACCACCCTGACAGTTAGGAACTTTTTCCTAATGTCCAACCTAAACCTCCCTTGCTGTAGTTTAAGCCCATTGCTTCTTGTTCTATCCTCAGAGGCCAAGAAGAACAGATTTTCTCCTTCCTTCTTATGACACCCTTTTAGATACTTGAAAACCGCTATCACGTTCCCCCTTAATCTTCTTTTTTCCAAAATAAACAAGCCCAATTCTTTCAGCTTTTCTTCATAGGTCGTGTTCTCTAGACGTTTGATCATTCTTGTTGCTCTTTTCTGGACCCTTTCCAATTTCTCCACATCTTTCTTGAACTGTGGTGCCCAGAACTGGACACAATACTTCAACTGAGGCCTAACCAGCTCAGAGTAGAGCGGAAGAAGGACTTCTCATGTCTTGTTCACAACACACCTGTTAATGCATCCCAGAATCATGTTTGCTTTTTTTTGCAACAGCATCACACTGTTGACTCATATTTAACTTGTGGTCCACTATAACACCTAGATCCCTTTCTGCCGTACTCCTTCCTAGACAGTCGCTTCCCATTCTGTATGTGTGAAACTGATTTTTCCTTCCTAAGTGGAGAACTTTACATTTGCCTTTATTAAACTTCATCCTGTTTATTTCAGACCATTTCTCCAATTTGTCCGATCATTTTGAATTTTGACCCTATCCTCCAAAGCAGTTGCAACCCCTCCTAGCTTGGTATCATCTGCAAACTTAATAAGTGTACTGTCTATGTCAATATCTAAATCGTTGATGAAGATATTGAACAGAACCTGTCCCAGTACAGACTCCTGCAGAACCCCACTTGTTATACCTTTCCAGCAGGATTAAGAACCATCAATAACTATGCTCTGAGTATGGTTATCCGGCCAGTTTTGCACCCACCTTATAGTAGCCCCATCTAAGTTGTATTTGCCTAGTTTATTGATAAGAATATCATGCGAGACGGTAACAAATGCCTTACTAAAATCTAGGTATACCACATCCACCGCTTCCACCCTTATCCACAAGGCTCATTATCCTATCAAAGGCCGTGTCTACAAGTGCCTCAAACTTCGAAATGGCCACGCAAATGGCCATTTCGAAGTTTACTAATGAAGCGCTGAAATGCATATTCAGCGCTTCATTAGCATGCGGGCGGCCGCGGCACTTCGAAATTGACGCGGCTCGCCGCCGCGCATCTCATCCAGACGGGGCTCCTTTTTGAAAGGATGCCACCTACTTTGAAGTCCCCTTATTCCCATCAGCTCATGGGAATAAGGGGACTTCGAAGTAGGCGGTGTCCTTTCGAAAAGGAGCCCCGTCGGGACGAGCCGCGCGGCGGCAAGCCGCGTCAATTTCGAAGTGCCGCGGCCACCTGCATGCTAATGAAGCACTGAATATGCATTTCCGCGCTTCATTAGTAAACTTCGAAATGGCCATTTGCGTGGCCATTTCGAAGTTTGGGGCACGTGTAGATGTAGCCAAAGAAAGCTATCAGATTGGTTTGACATGATTTGATCTTTGAAAATCCATGCTGGCTGTTCCCTATCAGCTTACCACCTTCCAAGTGTTTGTAGATGATTTCCTTAATTACTTGTTCCATTATCTTTCCTGGCACAGAAGTTAAACTGACCTGTCTGTAGTGTCCTGCGTTGTTCTTGTTCCCCTTTTTATAGATGGGCACGATATTTGCCTTTTTCCAGTCTTCTGGAATCTCTCCTGTCTCCCATGATTTTGCAAAGATGATAGCTAATGGCTCAGATACCTCCTCCATCAGCTCCTGGAGTATTCTAGGATGCATTTCATCAGGCCCTGGTGACTTGCAGACATCTAACTTTCCTAAGTGATTTTTAACTTGTTCTTTTTTTATTTTATCTTCTAAACCTACCCCTTTCCCACTAGCATTCATTATGTTAGGCATTCCTTCTTCAGACTTCTCAGTGAAGACCGAAACAATGAAGTCATTAAGCATCTCTGCCATTTCCAAGTTTCCCATTACTGTTGCTCCCTCTTAACTGAGGAATAGGACTACCCTATCCTTGGTCTTCCTCTTGCTTTTAATGTATTTCTAAACAGTCTTCTTGTTTTTACTATATTTCTAAAAAGTCTTCTTGTTTCCCTTTATGGACGTAGCTAATCCGAGCTCATTTTGTGCCTTTGCCTTTCTAATCTTGCCCCTGCATTCCTGTGTTGTTTGCCTATATTCATCCTTCCTAATTTGTCCTAGTTTCCATTTTTTATATGATTCCTTTTTTATTTTGAGATCATGCAAGATCTCCTGGTCAAGCCAAGGTGGTATTTTGCCATATTTTCTATCTTTCCTACACAGAGGAATAGCTTGCTTTTGGGCCCTTAATAATGTCCCTTTGAAAAACTGCCAACTCTCCTCCATTGTTTTTCCCCTCAGTCTTGAAGGGGAAGATCATCTTTGTGCATTGTCTTCCCCAAACTAATGAGGAGGCGTTGGACTAAGTTTGAAGGGGGCAGGTGAAAAAACGCACAGGTAAACCTAAAACCCCCAACACCTGTTAACAGATGGCTAGATGTTGGCATGGTAGTGGTGGAAGGGATATGGATAATTACACGAGGGTCAAAGGAGCAACAAGAGGGAAATTAATCGGGGAACTTGCTCAACATGTTAGATATCTGCATATAAATGCAAGGAGTATTGGGAATAAACACGAAGAATTGGAAGTCTTGGTACATAATTTAATTGGCTCCAAGAGACTAGGTGGGATAAGGCTCATAGCTGGCATGTTGGTGTAGAGGGATAAAACTTATTCAGGAAGGACAGGTGAGGAGGCATAGTTTATATGTCAAGAAAATTAATACTCTGTGATGTTCAGAAGGAGGTGAGTGTCATTAGGTAAACATAAAATAATTAAAAAAGGGGGATGACAGCATGGCGGAAGATTATTATAGATCAACAAATGAAGAAGAGAAGGTGGATGAGACATTTCTCAAATAAATACAATTATCCAAAACACAAGACCTGGTAGTGATGGGGAACTTTAACTTCCCACACATCAACTGGAAGAGTAATACAGAAGAACCTCAGAGTTACAAACACCAGAATTCAAAACTGACCCAGTGAAACACACCCCTCGTTTGGAACTGGAAATACACATACAATCAGGAAGCAACATTGGAACACACACACACACACACGCACACACACACGAGCAAATACAGTAAAATAGTCTGTTAAACGTAAAACACTAAAAAATAAAGGGCATGATTTAAAAATATTTGATAAGGGAAAGAAGCTGTTTCTGTGCTTATTTCATTTAAATTAAAATGGTTTAAAAACATTTTACTTCTGCATAGTAAAGTTTTAAAGCTGTATTGTCAATGGTCAGATATGAACTTTCGAAAGAACAACCATAACGTTTTGTTCAGAATTATGAGCAACCTCCACTCCTGTGGTTTTCGCAATGCTGAGGCTCTACTGTAGGGCAAAATACAACTACAGTAAGTTCTTGGAGCAAACATAATGGGGACAAATTTTTGTTCTGGAAAGTGGAGGAAATAACCAGAGGGACAGCCATTTTAGACTTGATTATGACAGGGAGACATCGGTAGTGAATCTGAAAGTAGAAGGCAGTTACAGAGAAAGTGATTATGAAATGATATATTTGATGATTCTAAGGAATGAAAGGAGTGAGAGCAAAAGAATAAGGACAATGGATTTCAAAAAGCAGACTTTAACAAATTGAGAGAGCTGGTCGGTAACATCCCATGGGAAGAAATTCTAAGGAAAAAACGGAGTTCAAGAGAGCTGCAGTTTTTCAAGGAGACAATATAAAGGCATAATTGCAAAGTATCCCAAATGGGAAGGGAAAATTGGTTTTTTTACTATTTTTCTTATATGGGTCTAGCTCTTTAATGACTTGAAAATCAAAAAGGAATCCTACAGAAAGTGGAAGCATAGGTAATTGGGACTCACAAATAGGAGGGTGACATGAAGATGTCCTACTCGTTATCTAGTGACTACCAAGAAGAGGCTATGGTTAAGCTTTTGTCACAGTTTTAGTAAAAGTCACAGATGGGTCATGGGCAATAAAAAAAATCCACAGTGGCCTTTGAGCCATCTATGACTTTTATTAAAAATAATGGTACGGGGGAGGCTGATGGAGTATGACTGAAGCTCAGGAGTGCTGCAGGAAGAAAGCCCAAGCTCCATGTCAGGAGATGAGGTTCCAGCACCCACTCCTACATGGGTGCTTCAGGGTGCCACCTGCAAGCTCTGGCTCTGCTGCCCTGGGGCTGAAGTGGAAAATCTCATGGAGGTCTCTGAAAATCATGGAATTTGTGACTTTTGTGACCTCTGTGACGTAACTTATCCATACTAATGGCTAAGGATGAGTACAAAAGAATAGAACAAGCATGTAGGAACAAATTAAAAAGGTGACACCTATCAGGGGACATTAGAAGCAATAAGATGAAGTTTTTTTGAAATGTTAGGAACAAAACAAAAATGAAGGAAAATGCAAGACATTTGCTTAGCTGGAAGGAGAGCCAGTAGCTGATGATACCAAGACAGATGAGTTGTTTAATGTCTGTTTTGCTTCAGTCTTCACTAAAAAGGTTAATGGTGGCCAGATAGTCAACACAACACTGACGACAAGGGGAAAGGAATGCAAGTGAAAAGAGGGAAAGAAAAGGTTAAATATATATAGGTAAAATTAGATGCATTCAAATTGGCAGAGCCTGATGAAATTCAACCTAGACTTCTTAAGGAACAAGCTGCACCAAGCTGTTAGCAATTATCTTTGGGAATTGCTGGAGAATATTTGAGGTCCCAGAAAACTGCAATAGGGCACATATAGTACAGATTTTTGAAAAGAGGAAGAAAGAGGATCTGGGAAATTATGGACCAATCACTGTATATTAGATATCTGGAAGCAAATTATTAAACAATCAGTTGCAAGCACCTGGAGGATAATAGATTTATAATAGTCAGTATGGATTAGATTATGCCAAACAAATCTCATTTCCTTTTTTGATAAGGTTGCTGAGCCAGTGAAAAGGGGAGATGCAGCAGATGATTTTTATATCTTGATTTTAGTAAGGCTTTTGCACATTTCCACATGGCATTCTCATAAGGAAAAAGGCAAATCAAGAGGAGATCTATATGAAATCACTTTAAGGTGGCTGCTCGCTGAAAGTTCATACTCAAAGAGGAAATATCATTGGTGCACTGTGAAATGGGGCGATGCAACTAGTGGGGTCCCATGGGGTCTGGTATTAGTCAATCATTTCATTAATGACTTGGAAAATGGGATGGAGGGCATGTGTATAAAGTCTGCAGATGACACCAACCTGGGAGGGTTGTAAGAAGTTTGGAGGACAAGGTCAGAATTCAAAATGACCTTGAGGAAACTGACCATGATGAAAGTCAATTAAAACAGGCGCCAAGTACTTCACTTTGGAAGAGACAAATCAAATGCGTAACTACAAAATATGGAATAACTGATTAGGTGGCAATTTTGCAGAAAAAGGATCTGGGGGTAATAGTAGAACACAAATTGAATATGAATCAACAATGTGATGAAGCTTTTAAAAAGTATTACAATTCTAGGAGGTATTAACAGGACTGCCATATGAAAGACACAGGGAGTAAATGTCCTACTTTGCTTGGCATTGGAAAGGCCTCAGCTGGAACACTGTGTCCAGTTCTGGGTGCTACACTTTGGCTACGTCTACACGTGCAGCCAACATCGAAATAGTCTATTTCGATGAATAACGTCTACACGTCCTCCAGGGCCAGCAACGTCGATGTTCAACTTCGACGTTGCTCAGCCCAACATCGAAATAGGCGCAGCAAGGGAACGTCTACACGTCAAAGTAGCACACATCGAAATAGGGATGCCAGGCACAGCTGCAGACAGGGTCACAGGGCGGACTCAACAGCAAGCCGCTCCCTTAAAGGGCCCCTCCCAGACACAGTTGCACTAAACAACACAAAATACACAGAGCTGACAACTGGTTGCAGACCCTGTGCCTGCAGCATAGATCCCCAGCTGCCGCAGAAGCAGCCAGAAGCCCTGGGCTAAGGGCTGCTGCCCACGGTGACCATAGAGCCCCGCAGGGGCTGGAGAGAGAGCATCTCTCAACCCACCAGCTGATGGCCGCCATGGAGGACCCAGCAATTTCGACGTTGCGGGACGCGGATCGTCTACACGGTCCCTACTTCGACGTTGAACGTCGAAGTAGGGCGCTATTTCTATCTCCTCATGAGGTTAGCGACTTCGATGTCTCGCCGCCTAACGTCGAAGTTGGTGCCGCTACTTCGAAGTAGCGTGCACGTGTAGACGCAGCTTTTAGGGAAGATGTGGACAAATGGGAGAAAATCCAGAGAAGAGAAAAAAAAACCAAAACCAAACCTGATCTTCAAGGATGGTTAAAAAAAGCTGGACATGTTTAGTCTGGAGAAACAAAACAGGTGTGATTTTATATGTAACAGCCTTCAAGTATGTTAAGGGCTGATGTACAAGGACAATGACATAAGTCTCCACAGTTTGAGCTAAAAGCCAGCTGTCTCTCAACTCAGGCTGTAGAAGAGACTCATTTTTTCTCTGTTTAAGTGGTCTAGGTGCCACTACATGGGCCAATGAACCACACTTATATATTTGAGTTACATGATTACTGAACAAAGTAGTTTCCTGTTTTCCCCAGTTTTCTTTTTGTAAATAACAGTGCATCATCCCTCTGTGACTAGCCACTGGAACAGGAATTTTGCATGAAGAAGTGATGCAAGCGTTAAAATGTTTAAGTGTCAGTGACTTCCGTGAGCCAAGACAATGTATCATTCTGGCAGAAAGCCTGTTAAAGAGGAAGCCCTGTTCTGTACTATGTTCAGCTGGGGATTTCTGAGAACCCTTTTATACCCAGTCATTATCCATTTCACACTCTGGAATGGATGGTTATGTTTGCCTAGGTGACACAGATCTCAGCAGTTTTCTAAAGTACTAGATCATTTAGCTCTCAGCTAATAAAAAAACGAGCTGGTAATTAACATTAAATACCGAGAAATGAATCTGATGTGATGAGCTCTTGGCACATAGTGAGAACACTGTGATTTCTCCTTTGGAAACTGTAATGCTCTTGCAACACAGACAGCTGTTACAGGTGAGCAAGCAGAACTCAAACCAGCAATGGTATCTTTGTGGATCTAATTGTTGATACATTGAACATTTCTAGCATGCCTCATCTTCACTTGAGTAAATAAAACAGTTCATTTTATAATAATTTCAATTTGCTTACTAACCCCATTTCATCCCTCCCAA
Source organism: Carettochelys insculpta (assembly GCF_033958435.1). Classification (NCBI taxonomy): domain Eukaryota; kingdom Metazoa; phylum Chordata; order Testudines; family Carettochelyidae; genus Carettochelys; species Carettochelys insculpta. The sequence goes on along the minus strand of NC_134139.1, from coordinate 139,654,790 downwards.
ACTTCCAAATGCTGCACACAGCATAAAACTACAGTATAACATCACTTAAAATGCCGCTACTTCTGGGGTGGAGAGTGTCAGACTGTTATTGCACTGTACAACAGTGTGGCGCAGGGAAAGTTCAGGCAAAGGATGCGAGTGTGTGTTTTTAGTCTTACAAAGAGTGTGAAGTCCACATTAAGCATAGAGGTAGTTTTTTTCCTAAAAGGGGGAATTGGGTGCCAATGACATCCACAAAGCTACCAGCTGCTGCCTAATCCTGTACGCCCAAGTTCTTAAATGCCCAAGTTTCTACTGGTAAAGTCCCCTACATTTCTGCTCATGGGCATATGCACAGTCATTTAGGAGCTAGGCTGCTCGGCAATGTTAGATCTTCACTCTTGGCAGGATTCACAAACTAGGTGTTCCCAAATATCTTGCATATGGGGCCCTATCTGACAGGCAGACTCAGCACCACCACCCACCCAACACATCCAGGAGGAGATACAACCCCTTTCTCTCTCCTGTTATACCCAATAGTCCAGTGGCTAATGTACTTGCTAAGGATATATAGGAGAGCCAGGTGCACATTCGCACTCTGTTTGAATCAGAGCAAGGAGTTGAGTATGGTTCTTCTACTTGCTGGTAGATTAGTGCATTAACCCTCAAGCTACTGAATATTCTGCCTCCCCAAACCCAATGGGACTGGGAATTCTGGGGTGGGGTTTTCTCACATCCACCTGTTGAAGCTGTTTATCTTTGTATGGGATACATGAATCATCACTGGAGCAGAGAAAGTGAGTCTGAGTCTTTAGCCCAGGGTTAAGGCACTTCTCCCAGATGTGAGAGCCAAGTTCAAATCCCGGCTCTGAACGGAGATTTGAACCTGGGTCTCTCCCATCTAGGATGAGTGCTGAAGGTATGAGAGGGCACCATCTACTTGATTCTTGTGGCATGGGCTTTATGGCTGCGAATCCTGCATGCAGATAGGTGCCTCCCTCCAGCATCTTAGACCACCAACCACGTTGGAGAGGCCAAGAGGAGGATAGGAGATATTTGTGACTTGTATTTGTGCTTCTCTCTTCTGACAGGAAAATATTATCTGTATGTCACAGTCTGAAAAACGGAGGTACTGAGCAGTTCAGTAATTTACCCAATACTGCACCGTTTTAATTGATATGAATTATGCTACCTGCACAATATGAACACATAAAGCACATGTTGGGGTTTACTTTTTATTCTATACTATAGACTGTATATGTCATATATGTGTTGTATAAAGCCTCTGCTCAGTCTAGTACAATGCAGATGTAAATCCTTTAATTTTCTGTAAGCTTTGTTTTGTAGTAGCTGCGAGGTCTATATGAAGTGTTTTAAATAAGTAAGACATTCTTTATAGATACCATAAGTCTGTAAGAAATCCTGGCTGTTCCTTTGTAAAAGAAATTGCTTTCTCGGAAGTGAGCTTTCCTTTGTGTCAGTGAGAAAAGTGTGACTGCAATGGAATCAGTCCCTGAAGCCAGCCCGTCTGGACGACCAGACGCCAGCGGCACCTGGATGGCCAGAGAATAATAGGAGCTGAGCCCTGCAAAAGAACCCACCCAAGAAAGAGAAAGAGGCCCCAAAAAGAGAAGATCAGCTTTCCTTCTGCTGTTAGCTGAGGACTCATGGTCGTACAGGATCCTGGGTTAGTGGGACCGGAAAAAGGACTGACACATATAAAAAGATGGGTGCAAAGCAACAGGGAGTTCTTGCCATCACCTCTCTGCTAGAGTTAGTCTCTGTTGGCTGGGGAGGCAGGAGGAGGCCCAGGGCCCTGGCCCTGAGTCCCTCCTGCTCTCCTCAGAATAGGTGCTACTGACAGCTCCTGAGTACCATTCTGACAAGAGAAACAAGCTCCCGGGGGGCCATACAATCAGCTTGTCGCCCTGGATTCATGACTGCAGCCAGACACACCGGGCCCACTATGCCTTGGTTTCCTCTGCTGTCCCTGTAGCTCTTCCCCTGTGTGAGTTTGCCTATGTAGGTATGTGAGTGCAGGAGGGTATGAATGTGTGATGGTGTGTGCTTTAAAGCTAGTTCACCCTTCTCCTTCAGTCCAATAGTGGCGTTTAATAAAATACGTATGGGGGTAACCCTGGGGCCATCTCCAGTGAAAATAAGGTAACAATATGGAAGATGTTCTTCTGTTTGGACACAGTATTCCCAGCATAGCTGAAGATGATGACACAGTTAAGATTTAGTGAATCAGATCAAACACCTTGTTTACAACACCTTGTATTTCTGGTCTCACCAGTGCACATGGCTGCAGCTAATAAATTCTAGTGTAGAGATCAGTCACTGATGGGACTGAAGCCCAGCTCTCTGGTCACATCACATGCTGTAGCTATTCAGAAAGTCTGTTACCTTAAGACAATAATGGCTGTACCATGCTATACAAAACAAAGCAGCTAAGTAGATAGGTAAGTAGATTATGATTTCCTCAGAACACCAGCTGTGTTTTCATGTGTGGTGTGTTTGAATAATGCCCTGCAAATAGGCTGTGCTCTTGACTTTGAACAATACACTATAAAATAAATAGTCACAGAAGTTTAGGAGACCCGGAGAGGTCTTAGAAGAGAACAGAACAGAATCCTTTCAGGTGTGACTCTTCCCACATCAGGTTTACTGCTCTATTTCTGCAAGAATAAGAGTTTTTTTTCCATTCAATGTTTATCTATATTTATCCTCTGCAGAAGGATTCTGTTTTTTTAAGCAACAAAAGTGCTACAGGCCTATATTATCCCTTGTTATGATGAAAAAAATGGCTCTTTTGGGAGACCAACTCAATACTTGCATCTTGGAGCACTCAGTGCAATAATTCCATGGATTAACATTTGTCTAGTTAGAACGTACAGTCCTTGAGGACAGGGATGTAGGCCTCCTTTTTGTTCTGTAAGCCACACTGTGTGAAGAATAGTATCAGCATTCCGATATGCCACTGCATCGCTTTAGACTCGGGGGCAAACAAAAGCAAATGGGAGTGAGATGCTGTGAAGGCCAAGACTACAGTAGAGTTTAAAAAAAGAACTAGATACATTCATGGAGGATAGGTCCATCAATGGCTGTTAACCAGGATGGGCATGGAGGGTGTTCCTAGCCTCTGTTTGCCAGAGACTGGAAATGGGCAACAGGGAATTGATCACTTGATGATTACCTGTTCTGTTCATTCACTCTGGGGCACCTGGCATTGGCCGCTGTCAGAAGACAGGACACTGGGCTTGATGGACCTATGGTCTGACTCAGTAGGGCTGTTCTTACGTTCTTACGCTGTCAAGAGATGACTTTTCTTTAAAATCATGAAAATTTTGTGTGTATGTATGTGTGTGGTAATACAGCTAGGGAGGAAGGATGGCCAAGTGGCTAGAGTCATAGGCTGGGGCAGGCCTGCCATTGAAGGAAGGTGGCAACTGCCTTGGGGCCTGGTGATACAAAAAAGTCTGGAGCTCCCAGTTGCTGCTGGTGCTACTGCAACAGCAATGGTGGCTGGAACTCTGGGCCCTTTAATTGTTGCCAGAGCCCCATGCAATGCGCTCAGAACAGCACTAAGGGGTGTGTGTGTGTTTATGTGTGTGTGCGCGCATGCACGCCACAGTTTGGGCAGTACTGAGGGCTGGCTGTCCCAGCCCTGCTCCTTCTGCCTGAGACCCCACCACTTCTGGGGAATGGAGCAGGCCCCTCTGTCACCTTTCTCAGAAGTCCGGTGAGGCTATTGGCCCCACTGAGCTAGAACATAGGAGACCTGAAGTTTGACCCCCTGCTCTGCCACTGGCTTCCTGCGTGACCTTGAGCAAATCATTTAGAATATGTCCTGATTGCAGTCAAAGATGGCGTGCTGCTTGCATAGGCATTCTTTTGTCAGCTTTACTGTAGCTAGTGTGACTAAAAATAGCTCTGAAGATGTGGTGAAAAAGACCCTGGCAAGGGCTATCCAACCCCACCTGGAACGCAGGGTATGTACTTGTGTTACTGGTCTATAGTGGGGGCTGTTGCATCTTTATATTCAGCTGCACTCACTAGATTAGAGTCTACTCAAGCAGCTGCCAGACTGCCAACTGCAGCACAGTCTGTACTTCAGTTTTTCCATCTTTAAACTGGGAATGGTAGTACTTCCCTGCTTCACAGGGGTCTGGCAAGGATGAATGCATCCATGATTATAAGGTACTTATATACCATTATGACAATGGGTGCAATAAGTAACTAAGATACGTAGATATCTGTTGGATACACTACTTCACTTACACACTTGTCCAGTCCATCTGCTTTTCAGCTACAGCTGAACACCTTTCCTGTCGTAACAAAAATATTCTGTTGGACTAATTCCTCCTTTCTCCATTAAATGTGAAAATGTCACCCAAATGTTCCTAGCCCCAGGCAATATTCTCCTCTGAATCTGGGGGCCCTTCAACATCCACATTTTGTGGCCAGAACTAAAAATGAGAGCAAGAGAAATAGCCAATTGCGACTTACGACAGTGTGGGTTTACAGGTATGTGGATATGAAAAACAGTACAGTAAAACCCTGAGATACGTGCAACCGAGTTGTGTGTGTTTCGGGTTAATGCACCTGCCGCCCCTGATAAAAGTGAGGAAACCACTTCTGTCAGGGGCAGCAGACGACAGTTAGGCTGCTGTTCCTGACAGGAGTGGAGAAACTGCTCCTGTCAGGGCGTCAGCCTGGCTCCTGGATCCCCTCCACCAGTGGGACCTGGTCAGTTTCCTAGGTCCTGCCAGAGGAGGGGAGCTGGGAATGTGACCTTACTGTGCAAGCCAGGAACAGGACTAGTACATCACTGGTCAGTTTCCTGGGTTCTGCAAGCAAAGGAGAGCTATTAGCCAGGCTGCCATCTGGTTCCTGGTTCCCTGCCACGCAAGGGTAACTCTCCAAGCTACCCTAAAATTCAACTTATGCAGGGTTGCCAAGAATGCAACCTCCACCTAAGTCAGGGGTCTACTGTATCAGTAACATTCCAAAATATTTACAAAACAGGTTATTTGAAAACAGCACACAAGAGCTGCTCACTATTGTGATATGAATATTTTATTGCCACTCACAGGGGTTGACTGGCATTAAAACAAAACAAAACAAAACAGCCCAGACACAAAATCACCTCATCCAGATTTTTCCATGATTGTCTCTGTTGAAATGGAACAGGAGAAATTTATTTGCTGAGGCACGTGTCCTAACAACCAACACTTGTCAAATATAGGCTATGTCTACACTAGCCCCAAAAGTCGAAATGGCCACGCAAATGGCCATTTCGAAGTTTACTAATGAAGCGCTGAAATGCATATTCAGCGCTCCATTAGCATGCGGGTGGCCGCGGCACTTCGAAATTGACGCCCCTCGCCGTCGCACGGCTCGTCCCGATGGGGCTCCTTTTCGAAAGAACCCCGCCTACTTCGAAGTCCCCTTATTTGGGAATAGCTGGGGTCCTTTCGAAAAGGAGCCCCGTCGGGACGAGCCGCGCGACGGCTAGGGGCGTCAATTTCGAAGTGCCACGGCCGCCCGCATGCTAATGGAGCGCTGATTATGCATTTCAGCGCTTCATTAGTAAACTTTTAAATGGCCATTTGCGTGGCCATTTCGACGTTTGGGGCTAGTGTAGACACGGCCATAGTAGGAGATAAGGCTGTGCCCATAAACAAGAGCTGTGGAAGAAGATATCAAGATATGTTACCAAGATACTTGCTGGACTGAGAGCACTCTCCTTCCACATCATATCCTTGTCAAATATATTGTTTAAACTATTGACACTTCATTGATAAGTATTACTGACCAGGATTAATTTAACTAAACATTATTCCCCATCGTTCATTTGCACACTCCCATTGTGCATTGCATCAAATTTAAACTTCTTGCCTATTTTTGATTCCTCTTTCCATGCTTGCTACTCAGTCAATGACGCCATCCTTGAATGTTCATTTGGTGGCTACTTCTACCCAACACTTTCTCCCCTTCTGCACACTGTGCTTGGTATGCTAGTCCCAAATTCACAGGCTCTCACCAAAGTCACTTCCCTGTCCTACAGATGCCTCCTCAGACCTGCTGGATTGGCTTCCAGAAATCAGTCTAACAGTGCCTGCACTGCACAGCAGCTGGAGACAGCCAAAGTTATATATTAAAAACACTTGTGGATGATGTGGAATCAGTTCAGCTGTGTACTAACTACCCAACTTCATCCCCATTTTATTTTCATCATCTTCCTCTTCCTTTTCCTCCTATTGTTTGTTACACTAACTTGTTGGGTCTTATTTTAAATTAGATTTTAAATACCATTGGGCTGAGACCAAGTGTCTCATATGTTCATATAGCACTTAGCAAAATAGGACCCTGATCCTGTTAGGGGCCATTAACTGCTACCGCAATAAAATAGATAATTGGAAAGCGCCTGAGTGGAATGTCTCCACTGCGCATTGCACTGGGAGCCACAAGTTTTGAATGGCTGCTTTCTATTCATATTACGTGTATTTATTTTTAGGGAGGCAGGTCTATACTTTGAGCGACTCGAACTGTGAACTCGTTACTCAGTCTTTATTTACTGACTTCAGTAGAAACTCTGAGTGAAAACTCAGGTTTTGACAGTTATTTTCACTGACACTTCAAACTAAAGTACGTTTGCAAGAAACTGTGGTTGCAATCAAGGATCTGGAATTCATAGTAATTTGGGATTCACCAAACAAAAAAAAAAAAAAAATAAAGGCAGCCAGCAGAGGAATCATTGTCACATCTACAGAACTGTACTATTGTGACAGGAGGAGAAGGATCTAAACAAGTAGAGACTGAGCCCAATATTTGCGCATCAGAATAACATATATCCCGGAAATTACTTCTTTGATCGACGCGGCATTTAGTTCTTGTTACAGATGTCTTGCTCTGAGCTTCAGAGTTCATACCTTTAGCATTCTGAACAGTTGATCACAAGTACCAAAAAAAGTCTTTTTAAAATGAGGTAATACTCCTTAACACTTGTAAACTGAGGTGAAAGTGACCAGGTGCACCCTGGTGCACAGCTTTGGCAAGAGCTGGCTGAGTTGTGGCAAAAAGCCAGCAGGGAGCTATTTAAAGAGCTGGCAGGGACCCAGGTTGCAGTAGGACAGTACCTGTAAGAAATTTTGAGTTACATTCACCCGTGCTAGTAACCTTTCTTCCAGCTGGAGCCAGCAGCAGCCACGACTAGGTTCAATATCTAACGGTTCCTTTTCATCCATCCAGCACAACACTGGCTTGAGCCCCCCGCAGCCAGTAACCTAGGAAATTCACACGCAACCCCTCTGAGAGGTAATCATTCCCCAACAGCAAGCATGAAGTTTGAGTGCAGGGGGAAAAAATGTCTAGTAAAAGGGAGGGAAGTAGCCTGGCATTAATTTGCATGTGACAGACTATTGGCCAGAAAGCCTGAGCCAGAGCTCTGTCACAGCAGCCCCACCCAAAGAGGGCTATAAGAACCTGCTGAGCAAACCCAGGCCTGATGGCTGGCAGCTGTGAACCTTGGAGTAGAGGGGTTATTGAAAGCAGCTGGGAGTGCAGGAAAAGGGAGAGACAGAAGGCTGGCATGGAAGGTTATGTGCCCCAGAGGAGTTAGTATGATTGACTAGAAGGTGGTGGGACTTACACAGAATAAAAGCATGGGTGCTTACAACTGGAGTGGTCTCCACTGAGTTTGTGGACAGAACAGGGGCCTGGGGCCGAGGAGCATGAGAGGCCCTGATACGTTGGGAAAATACCATAAACAGGCTTCATAAACATAAACCATGAGTAAAAGTCCCACCCCAAGTAGGTTAGGAAGTGTCCTGCCAACTCAGATTCTTAGATTGCTGGATTTAAGTGTCCCCTTCATGATCCCAACCCTTCTCTGCACCCCACTCACAGCCACTGACCTTCAACATTGCAGAGCTACAGTGCAGGGGTAGAGCTGCAGAGTTCACTGCTTTGGCATGCTGTGCCTGTTGCTTGTTATGAGAATTACTACTAAGACGTGTTCCCTGTCTCCTGGCTGTATCTTAAAAGATACTAGCCGAAATGTCTCAAGCCTTTCCAGACTGTTTTATCTAATCGCATGTTAGATGCACAGATGCACCTTGACATTCTGAAAAGAAACAAAACTAAGAAAATGCTTTTCATTGAATCATGCAGGTTCAGGCTCACATCCTGCACTGACTCATTTCTCTAACTGATAAAAACTTCCTGACCTCTTCCACAGTCTGCCAGCTCACTGTGCCTTGGTTAAAAGGCTACACTGCTTAAAAGAACAGTAACGCAATACAGCTAAAACTAATCTGCCTGTGATGAGTCCATTTGTGGCATGTGGGCAATGGAATGGGCTGGACTATAAGCCCCAGTGCTTTTTTTGTCTTTTTTTTTTAACAAAAAAGAAAAACCCACTGGATATAAACAGGGCCAGGATTTCACTGCTAGAGCCTTAAAATTCCTCTTCCCTTGTCAGGCTGGAGTATCTTCTTGTTAGAGGAACACAGCGTGATCCAGTGGAATTCACCAGAGAGGCTGATTCCCAGTTGCAGGGCTGTGGGGTACCAGAACCTCTTTTTTAACAAAAAAAAAAAAAGGCACTGAGAAGCCCCCAAGTTTAAAACTAGTCCTAAAAATACCAGGTTAAATAGAGATGCAGGGGTCATGGGAGGGAGGAGAAGCAGTGTAATGTAAGGCAAGGCAGTAGAGAAAATATGAGAAAAATACATTCTGTCAGCTCTTGAGTGCATCAGTATACTTATATGTTTTATATTGGAGGTCATCAGATCAGCCCTTACACAATAGGAGTAGGAATGGTTCCCAGTATACTGTGCTTACAGGACCAACTGGACTGAATAACTTTGTAATGACTGACCTATAGAATATTTGTAACATTTTAAATTTATCCTTGTAGCCAGGTTGGCTAGTGATTACGTAGTGAACTAGAACCCAGAACATTCTGGGACTAGGAATGGTAGCTCAAGACCTCTTGAAACATTTATTACTTCGCACTCTGTTTGAGAGGTGGGGACAGGAAAGCGTTCCAGGCCCCTCCGTAACAATTCAGTGTTCTTCTGCAGAGACCCCTTAAATTAGGTATTAGAACCTTGTATAATTACTTCTGCTGACTCAGGCTGGTGCATGAGTCCTACTAGCTTTAACCGTTCTCATACCTCTGATTCACGTGTCTTTATGGGGCAGCGGGTTCTGCAAGGAAAACTCTGGGAATAACCAAATTTGGGGAGAAAGCTTAGGCTGGGGGCTTATGTGTCTTTTTGGTTTATTTCTGGTAGCTCCCACACTGTTGGAGGTACCCCTTGCACAGTCCCTACCTTGAAACCCTTGTGGTGGTTATTTGAGCAAAGCGAGAACTCCACCTGTTTGTTAGCACATTCATTTTAATTACCCACAATTTTCCTAGGGTTTTTTCCAGAATAATTCAGGGCACCAGTCTTTAATGGGAACATAGTAAAAACTATGGGAGGGATTTACACCCCACCGGCAAGGCCCTAACTCCTCTCTCATTGAAAACAAACCCTTAAGACAGGCACTCAGACAAGCATGTAAACATCAGATGAGAAAGCACAGTAGAGGTAACAAAGTTGTAAGGGTTTGTTTTCAATGAGAGAGGAGTTAGGGCCTTGCCAGTGAGGTGTAAATGCCTCCTGGAGTTTTTACTATCTTCCCGTTAAAGACTGGAGCCCTGAATTATTTTGGAAGAAACCCTAGAAATATTGTGGTTAATTAAAATGAATGTTCCTCCATCCACCACTGACAGATGTTGCCCTAAACAAAACCAGCAAGCCCCCAAAACAACAAAAAGAAAGGGGGAATATCAGACTGCCTGATCCAAAGTTGATAATAGTGCAAAGGCTTTCTGTGTGCCAGGAGCTGAAAACCTGTTTTAAGAAACCCCAGTCCAACCTCTTACTGACAGCCAGCTCAGATCACTGTGGTCTGAATCTGAATCCTTCCCACATCATCAGACTTTGCAGGGCATGAACAAGGCTCTGTATCTTTTTTATTAGAGTAGGTTGTAGGGCTGTTACTCAACCACAACCTAATTGATAGAGTGCTTTTCATTTGGTTCTACCCTTTTACGTGTCTGCTTTGGGTGATCCTACCAAGAGTTAAAGCTCCTGTCACATAATCCCCAGGGTCACTGGAACACAGAAGCCTTCCTGCTCCATCAAGGTACAGTCCCCATGGAAGAATCTTTGTGGTGGAGGCACAGAAATAAAGTGGGGAGGTGGGTAGGGAGAAGGATGGGTATGAGAATGCATTAGTCCTGCATTTGCACCGAGGGAAACATTCAAAGAGTAAAAAAAAACTGGGAGAGGAGACCTTTTGCTCGCAATAGCCGCCAGCAGCTGCTTTTATGCACTAAAATGCACCAAAAGAGCATTCTTGATACTGTACTGCAATAATACAATAAATTCAGACACATCAGAATTCTCAGCTTGGCCCTACATCCTGCTGAGCAATAGCTGATTTAATAATCTGTGAAAGTCTGAGTCACCCAAGCAGATTGTGCATGGGAAAGAAAATAATCTGATGTAACAGAAACATTTACAAGCCTAGTAACCCTCCTCCTTCAAAGCTTCAAAAAGCTACATAAGGCCAAGGATCAAAGCAATGAAGTGGCAGCACGCCTTCCATTGAAACAATAACAGATGTGACTTCCTCAGGCATCAGTAATGCAAGTTTACAGAGGTTTTTCACAGGCACTGAAGGAGAAGGTAATATCATCATATGCATCAGAGATTGGAAGTTGAGCTCTAAAGCCTCACAGGCTTATCACTAAAATATTGTACAGCATGATTACAAGGTTCACTAGAAATACCAGGAACTGAATGCGCAAACAGGGCAGGATTAAGAAGGCTGTAAACAATCCACAAATTCATGGTTAGTTAATGCGTCTTAGAAGCAATCGAATTAGAATAATGTTCAGTTCTGGCCTTTTAGACATCTCAATTCTACAGGAACTCCCACTAGGGCTAATAGATTCCCTCCCCTCCTTGACTGTTTTCCACAACAACATAGCACCATCAATTTGCTGACCTCCTTGGTTAAACTCTGAACGAGTCAGTGGATTTTTTACATCACAGAAGTTGCTCTTTTTTAAGAGATCATGTTTGATTAGCAAAGGCAACTGTGTTAACATTATATACATTCTGTAGGGCCAGGGCTGGTGACAGACTTTGCCAGGCCCTAGGCAGTGTGGGTGGCGAGGTGTGATGGGGTTCAGGGGTCCCCCTGCACTGCACCCTGTCTGTTGGCAGGAGTGACTCTCACTCAGCAGGTACAACAGGAGGTTTATTAGGCAACAGATGCCCAGTTTCTCACAGAAGCGTCAGTATAGCAGCCAGAGACAGTCATTCCAACCCGTCCTGGGGAGAGGAGCCCCAGGGGTGCCCCTCTGGGGTGTAGCTTTCCCCCTCCTCCGGCTGGCTGCCTTCCAGCTCCCTCTCCCCCTAGCCTCTAACTGCCCCCCGCCCATTCAAAACCAGCTTGGCTCCTCCCTCCTCTTTGTTCAGGGCTGAGGTGTTACCTGCCAGCCTAGGTTATAGCCCCAGGGTCATCCTTAGCCACCGGCAGCTGCTCTGCTTGTCTCCCACATCCAGCCTGAGTCTCACACATGCGCTCCCCCCACTCCATCACACGAGGCTTGACTCTGTGTCCCCAGAAGGGATGGAGCCTCAGGTGGGAGAAGCAGGGCTAGAGGCATCTAGCCCTCAGTGTCCTGGACCTTGCTGTGCCTCTCCCAGCCAGCCCTCAGCTCTGCCCACATCATGCTGTGTGGGGCTCTGGCAGTAATTTAAAGCGGTATTTCTCAACCTTTTTTTCATAAAGTACCCCTTTTAAAAAATTATAAGTAACCCCAACACCTACAATTTTCAGGCGCGCATTTTTTTCTACCGTTGCAACATGTTTGTTTACCTAGAGCAGTATGACCAAGTCGTGGTTAGTATGAAATATCAGAACAACAACACGCAGTAACCCAAACCAGAGAGAGACAAAGTAGGATGCTCTCTAAAGTGTACACATTTGCTCTAGACCTGTGGCTAGTGCTTTTTATGCAACCTGTTGTAAAACTAGGCAAATATCTAGATGAGTTGGTATACCCCTTGGAACACTTCTGTGTAACCTCAGGGGTACTTGTACCCCAGCTGAGAAGGCTTAAAGGGCCAGGACCTCCAGATGCTTTTAAATTGCTGGGCAGCCTAGAAGTCTGGTCTCTTTTAAACGGTGGGACTGTGGGACAATTGTCCCCTTTTCCCCGTTGGCAGACCTGAGTAGAGCTTTGGAGCTAGTTCTGCAGCCCGTTCTGAATAAAACTTATCACTTTGCAAAATCAATGTAGTTAATATCAAACAAAAGATAATTGTACATGGGAAATGGTTATCCAAGAGGCGGGTTTCTAATGTGCCCCAAAAGGATCCATTCTTATCGCAGCGCTATTCAATCCCTTCAGCACCGATCTTGAAGAAAATACAAAACCAAGGCTAGCAGAATTTGCATATGATACGAAAATTGATGATATCACAAAGAATGATCTGGATCACTTGGTAAGGTGGGTTCATGTAAAGAGCGTGCATTTTACCACAGCCAAATGTGAGATCATGCATCTAGGAACTGAGAATATAGGTTACATTTCTAAGAGAGGGTACCGTGTACTGGCAAGCAGTAACACTGATGACTTCAGCGCTATGGGAGATAGGCTACATGACCATGAGATCCTAGTGTGACACTGTAGCTTACACATAAGTCTGTTATCTTTGAACGTATAACCGGGGTGAAAGAAACTTAAAGGGGTTACCAATACACAGGGTGGCCAGGGTTCTGGGCAAGGGAGTGGCTCTGCCCCACCCCTCCTGCCCCCAGAAAGGGTGGGAGCTCAGATGGAAGGGGCAGAGCTGGAGGCCAGACTTTGCCAGCCAGCACTTCAGTGATGCTGTTGCAATGACTAGGATCCCTGGGACTCTGGTGGTGATTTGAAGGGCCCATGTTTCCAGCTCTTGCCTTGGCAGTGGCAACCAGGAGCCCTGTAGCTGCAGCAGGACCTGTGGAAGGGGCCAAGGCTCCATCAGTGATTTGAAGGACTCAGGGCTCCTGGCTCCTGCCCTTTTTGCTCACACCCCATCATTGGCCCTGCTGGTAGGGTCCTTTAAGCACTGCTATAGTGCTTTAATGTTGGCTGTGTATAGGTTGGTAAAAGTGGCCACTTCTGATCAGTACACCATACTGGCCTTCCTCCTTCAACTAGGAGTAGATAGGTAGCATTATCTCTGTATAATGTCAGAGAGACCATTAATGGAATACTGTGCCCTGTGCAGGTAGTCTGTCTTGAAAAAGGATATTGACAACTTGTGAAGTGTTCAGAAAATGTTCCCAGAATAATTTAGTGTCTAGAAAACCTCTAGTCTCTCACTCGGCAAGGCACATGCTCTAGCTATTTAGTTTTTCTAAGTGAAAGAAATTTAAGAAGTGACTTGATTTTCAGGGTCTATAATCCCCGTAAGGGGAGTAAATTTCTGACAGCAGATGGCTTTTTAGTCTAGCAGAGAAAGATATAACAAGATCCAATAGTTGGGAACTGGAGCTAGACATTTCCAGACAAGAAATAAAATGCACATTTTTAACCACTGGAAAAACTTACTAGGGATGAGGATTCCCTATAACTTGCAGCCTTTAAATTTATATGGGATATATTTTAAAAGAGCTACTTTAGCTGAAACAGAAGATACAGGCTAGCTGCAGAAGCTAGTGGTTGACATTCTGTGATCTGTGTTATGCAGATGGTCAAACTAGATTACCATCATGTCCCTTCTGACGTTAAGATCTATAAATCTGTAACATGGGCATGAGTTAGCACAGAATCAAAAATATTCAGCCAGTCACAATTAGAGGACGGGTAAAGATGCCCCTCAGTTAGAACGGCCTGCAAAGCTTCAGACTGTAGAGATAGATCCAGCACATAAGAAACACAATAGGAAATGTGGGATTAGGACTGATGAGGTCTACTTCCAACTTCACCTTCAGTTGCATAGGCAAGTCATGAAGAATCCGCATCCACATGGTTAATTACCCTTTATGTTAAAAAAATAAATTGTGCCTTCTTTCTGGTCAGAAAACATGCAGCTTCTGGTTCTGCCCACTGGATCTTGTTACACAGCCCCATTTTCAAAACTGGCTGCTGATTTTACAGGCCTCTCTTCTTGGATGCTAAATCGGGTCTGCTTTGTAGAGCTGCTGCCATTGATTTCACTGGAGTTATAAATAAATGTTCAGCACTTTTGAAAATTAGGCCCCACATGGCTTCAATTGTGCTACAAAAAGCACAGTATCACTGATCATCTTACAACCTCTGTGCCTGATTCAACCTTATCTGACACCCTGTGCAGTAAATTATGCTCTATAAAAGTGGTAATAATGCTACAGCGCATATGAAAGAGAGCGGAGCATCCTGATTTGGTAGTGTTGTAACAAATCACTTTGTACAGGTATTAGAAAGGGGCAGGGTGGTGTCAGAGAGAGGCTGGGGAAAGACTCCTCTCCCCAGCCTGCCAGTACTTTTGGGCTAGATTGTGCAACTGCTCCTGCCTAGGATGGCTCGTGGGCTGGGAGTCTGGTGGATTTTACAGAGTACTGTGAAGGTCAAAAGCCTCAAGTTTTGTCAGCTCAGCAGTTCCAGGGTCAAGGGCCCACCACTGGGGCTATTTTGTCTGAAGCCCTTTCTTGTATAAACCCAAGCGCTACCATTGTGATCTCAACTGTTGTTGCGTCAGATGGGAAGAGGAGTTCTCTCTCAGATAGCTAGGCCTCAGACACTTAGGTCTGCAAAGCAACATTCTTCAGATTAAATCAAAATACTTTACAAATATAGCTTCTGGGTAGGTTCTGTGTAGTGCATTTTATTATCTTCTTTTCACAAATGGGGAAAGTGAGCACTGCAGCCTTATCTCCACAACACAGTTGATTGACACAGCAGTGAGCAATCTCCTGGATGTTGATTTCTCATGTCCGTTGTAGACATAAGTTGATCTCCAAGCTTGCTTCTGTTGATGCCAGCACTCCCGCAAAATGAGAAGAGTAGCTGGTGTTGAAGGGAGAGCAGACCCCATCATCCTTACCATATACCGGATGCCATGGCAGGTATGTCAACTTCAGCTACACTATGTGCGTAGTGGGAGCAGGTCAATGGGGAGTGTAAGTGAAGAAAAAGCCTGAGAGATTGCCCAGGGTACCACCATTTTACTATCTGAGCCAAGTGTAAAAGCAACTTTTCCCGTCTCCCCGTGTGTTGATGTAACCACTGCAGAACACTGCCAGATTTGAAAAAGTGACCGAAGAATGATACTGAGGCATCTTGAGAGCTACCCAAAAGTTGCATGCTTAAGGAAACAACCAACCAGGAAATTCAACCCTAGAAGAATATCTGGATATTATATTAGGCCCCAGTATTATAGTGAATACTGTACGGGAGTATTTCTGCGCCCACACAGAGTTCATTGCAGAACTGGAGCTTTAATGTGGCTCGATGAAATCACAAGATGTCTGTGTTTCCTGTGTATGTGGTGATCCTTGGAAAAATTCCAAACTCTCCAACATTATTATTTTCCAAACGGTAAACAAACCAAGCTTGCTGCATTTTGAAAAGCAGCTTTGAACACCCCAAGATGGACGGTAAACCACAACAACAGTAACAGGAAAAGCAGCACCACAAACGAAAACCTAGCACTCCATTTGAAACTAAACCCATTTAATAAACTAAAAGAACGAGCTCAACAATACAAAACTCCAGTGCCACCACCCTGACCACATGAGATACATGAGAATAAACATATTCTTGTGGGCACACCTCAAACGTGCTTAAAAGGGCAGCTACTCTTCTCAATTTCCACATGGTAAGGCAATCTCATTGTCTGATAAATAACTCTAACTAGGCAACTGTAATAAATCAATGATTTCACAGTTTTGCTCACTATATATAACTTGGGGTTGGTAAGAGAATAAATGATCTTTACACCACACTAATATCATCTTACTCCTATGAGGAAATGAACTGCAAAGTATTCCTAACAGAAGCAGCGTTTGGAGTTGAATTATAGCATGTAGACTGGGATGTAAGATTTCACCTTGGAAGCTGGAGAGAAACCTTAATCGGACCTCAGCAAATACGACACAAAAGTCTTTCGGAAATATTTGTGTAAGTTTTAAAGAAATGCAATCTGGCTGCCTCACACCCCTTCTTGGACTCACTTTTTGTGAATACTCAAGGAACAGAGGTTTACTCACACTGATGCCTGTGCAAAACAAATTTGAAACTAGCATGCATATTCACACTGGAAGTGGTACAATTTATGCAGATTGGACATGACCTGGTAAGTGGATGACAGGTATCACACCCTCTTGCTGGAGCTCTGACCTAGAAACAAGGAAAGAAGTCAGATAAACATCTGACCTCACCCTATGCAAAAAGGACTTTACAAGCAGAGACAATTATTCTCTCTTGATGACTGCGATTATGACAGAAAACTACAGACTAGTCAGTTTAGTTATTCGCTGTTTTGTTAATGAAATAGGAAACAGCTAACAAGATATCTGGCTCTTATTTAGGGCTACAAATATGCTCTCCAAGGACAGGGATACATAGGTCTTTTCTGCCAGTTTTGGGGCTTCCCTGGTTCTGACAAGTATCCAGTTCTGCTCCAGGCACAAGTCAGAGCAGCCTCTGGGTTGTGCTAAACTGCACCTGACTGCCAGTGAACCTCAGGGATTATTTCAGCAGTAGGTAACCATGAGAAGACAGAAGCGCTTTAGTAATATTCTCTTTCCTCTATGCTGAGTATGCTCCTTTGTTAGTGTCCCTGTATTGGGAGCTTCCTTGAGTCTCTGGTTCAGCTGGCAGCATGGAGAGGCCATAGCAGAGTCAACAAGCTGGCCTATAAATTCTTTGTGTACATGTGATGACAGACATCTTAAATTTAAACTCTTTACCCAGCCTATAACTCTTACTGTTACCTAACATTTCCAGCAATTTTGCCTCCTGTGCCATGCGTGCAGCTGATTCCCCATAGATGGACCTAATTAGGAGCCAAGTGGGTTTGGAAGAAAATATTTAAATACCAGAAATATTAATGATAAGAGGGAGTCATTTAAGAAAATGTTACTAGATGTAAGCAAGGGCGCCATCTGGGGAGGGCGGGAGTGGGAGGCAGGGCAGCAGCTGTATATACCAGGATGCTGTTTGCTTTCCCCCCTGGTCTCCTGCCTATCAGGGAGCGAAGAGAAAGCGCAAATTATTCCTCTGTTCCCTCCCCTCATCAGCCAGGAGTGAGAGGCGTGCACACAAGCCGTGCATTTTCCTCCCCTTCCTTCTAGTCCAGGAAGTGGGAAGTAGAGCAAGCAGCATCCCCAGCATGCACAGATGCTCCCCTCTCTTCACCCTGTCCTCTTGAAATGGTGTCCGGGGATGACTGCATAAACACTATTCTGAAGTCAAGATAGGGGCTTCTTCAGTTACAAAAACATTTCAGTTAAGACAGGAAGCGAAAAGATTTTTTTGGTTTTGTTTTAAATCCTCAGTTTATAACCAATGGAAAAAGCGGGGGGGACGCGGGGAATTGACAGCAATGATTGTAATCCAGCAAATGTGAAATTTGGATCATCAAGACAGGCATCAGTGAAAAATCTAAGGGCAGTAGGGTTAAGGACAATAAGAAAGGAATTTAAGAAAGATCTCAGGAACAAAAAAAATCCAGACAATGGTAAACATTCATTACTAGGTAGGAAAAATAAAACTGTCAATAACAATGCAGAAAAGCAGTTGCTTTCAGTAAATATTTCTGTTCTGTGTTTGGAAATAAGTTGGATGATAGTCACATCTTCCTGGGAGCAAGAAACACCATCTTTAATTCCAACAGAACTAGAGAGGATGTGAAACAGAAACTAGTAATGCTAAACATGTTTTGAATCTGCTGGATAATTTGCATCTAAGAGTTTTTAAGGAATTATTTGAAAAGATCTCTGTTTGCTAAATAACAATGTCTCATTGCAATACTAAATCCCGGAGGACTGGGGGGACAAGCTAATGTTAAACCAATATTAAAATAATATAAATGGGCTGAGGCAGGCAGTTATAGCTTGGTGAGTTTGGCATCAATCCTAGAAAAAAAAATGGGAAAGCAGATACAGGATACAATGAGTAAAGAATTAAAGGATGACAACATAATTAATTCCCACCAACATGGTTTTATGACAAATAAGTCTTGTCACACAAACTTGACATCATTTGTTGATGAGATTATAAATTTGGTTAACAAAGATGACTGTGCTGACATACTATACTAGCTTTCTGTAAAGCAAATGCCTCAATAACAAAACTTTGTGACAAATTGTAGCACTATGTACAAAAATCAGTGCAAAACATTTTAAAATCATTAAAAAGTAGATAACTGAGGTTTCAAATATTAATAAGGAAGTCATGGTGTTTCTAATCAGGTCCCACAGGGTTGCTGGGTTCTTGGGCCAATGCTATTAAGTACCTTTACCAAAGGTCTGGAAGAATTTTTGCTGGCAAAATAAGAGAAGAAGACTTCTAAGAGCACATTAGTATAGCAGACAGAGGTATAACAAAATCTGATGTCCGGAAGCAGAAGAGAGACAAATTCACACTGGAAATAAGACCCATATTTTTAACCATGAATGTAACTAATTACTGGAATAGCTGGTCTCGGGACACATTGGGTTCTCCAACACTTGCAACCTCATGTAAACCCCTGGCCTGTGTCTACACTTGCATTCCTCTTTCAAAAGAGGTATGCAAATGAGGTAAATCAGAAAATGCAAATAAGATGCATATTTGTATATCTGGCACCTCATTTACATATTCTTATTTCGAAATAGCTTCTTTCGAAAGAAGAAAGCCAGTGCAGACACTACTCTTTCAAAAGGAAACCCCATCTTCGAAAGACTCCTTCTTCTCTTTTTTTATGGGAAATTAGTTCCAGCTTTTATAGAACTCTGTCAACTTATTTTTTTGAGTTAACTAACCAGAACAACAGTAGAGCACTTGTCGAGCACTATGGAGTATATTTTCACTGAACAATAAATAAATATATGCAAATATGGATTTGTCTGCATTCCTATTGATAGCTGTAAGGAGCTTTTCCACAAAGGAGAACCTGACTAAGACTCTATTCTGAAATGATCTCTGTCTCCACATGGCTTAAGGCTCTGCTGAGGTGGATCTCATTGCATGACCAGAACTTATGCCTTGCCATTCCGATTATTTCTGCAGAATGGCCTGGAAGTTGACAAAGACGAGGTCTACGCTAGGAGATTGTCAAATTTAAAGGTCTAAGGCCAATTTTATAAACCATTATTCTACACCACAGAACTCAATATGTCAATTTTAAAGGGTTCTAAGGTCAAATTTTGTAATGCTGCTATTATGATGAACTTCATTCTATTCTGGGAACAGAGGCAAGCTCTTTCCCCAGAAGACACATTGACCCCTCAATAAACAGTGCTGCTTGGCAGGATCATGAAGTGCGGTCTGATTTACTGAAAGAGGAGGAGGTGGATGACAGCAGGGTCCAATCAGATGCAGAAGCAGATCCTGCAAACCAGGTGCTGTTTCTTGACTTGGAGCCCATCCTCAGGAGAAGGCTTTGGAGGCAAACCAGGGTGCTGGAGAGGGCACTGGTGAGTATGCTTTTTTTCTACTGATATGAGTATGTCGTAAACGGGGTGGGGGCGGGGGTGGGTCTATGCCCATTTTCCATTAGAAGAGTTTGTTAATGTTTCTGGTGATGGAGCACTGATCTTTTTGGGACATAAAGCTTAGACAGGAACTTTTGGATTCTCCTCACGAGATTTTTGGGGAGGCACGATTTGGTCCTGCTTCCACGGTAAGACACCTTATGCACCAGGCCACCATTAAATAATCCAGAATCACTGCCCCATAGATCATTCTTGCAAATTTTCCAGCATTGCACCTGACAGAATGAGCAATCTTTCCTTTTCCCTTTTTCTCATTCTGAGGAGGCTGATGTCTCATTTGGCAGCCTAGAATGCATGGGGAGTGTTGTGAGTCACTGATGATTTTTGCCCGTGACCCACCCAGCGCAGAGCAAAACTCATGCAGGCTTATTGGCTTTTAAATCATTGGGTGGCTTTAAAATCCGGGCGCTGCTCTAAGAAGCCCATGCTGCGGCCACCCCACTCTGCCCCAGGCTGGTGTCTGCTCAGACACTCGGCAGCCCTCTCTCGCCTTGCAGGCCTACGGGCGATCGGATCGTCCTCTGGTTCATGTGTGCGCCTGCAGTTACTTTTAATGGTTTTTAACTCCTGGAGCAGCCTGCTTTAAAATCCAGGTGTTGCTTTAAGAAGCCCATGCTCAGCCCCCCTCCTCAGCTCCCTGGCCAGGCATCCACTCAGATATGTGGCAGCCCCCTGGGCCTCTGGGTGATAGGACCCTGCCCTGGTTCATGTGCATGCCTACGTTGACTTTTAATGATTGTTCAACTCCTGGGGCAGCCCACTTTTAAATAAGGCACCACCTCCCTCGCTTGTGGGCTGTGCTGGGGGCCGATTGGACATGCAGCAAAAGTTTTTCCCCTGAACCAAAGATAGCTTGTGTTGAAGGTAAAGGTCAGCTGCAGAAGAGCTTAAATCATTCTGCTTGAAATCATGCATTGTTCAGCCTTAAGAGTCCACAGGGTGACCTTGTAATATGTTCCATAGAGACATACAGTAAACTAAGGCTCTGAGCATGTTGCACATGTCTTGGGAAACTGCTCCTGACAGTGGTGGCAGCCGTGAGTGAGGCTGCCATCCCTGACCGGAGCGGTTTCCTGGTCTCCAGAGTGGCCTGGCTCCTGGCTCCCCTCCACTTGCAGAGCCGGGAAACTGAGCAGGGCAGCAGGGCACACTAAATCAATGTTGTGAGAAGTTCCAGGCACTCAAATTCAACTTCATAAAATCTAGTGTTGAAAAGTCAACGTCAACAAATTTGACTTTGTTCCCAACTGTAGGCATGCCCATAGTCAACCAGACAAACCAACAGGGGAAGCTAGTTTAGGAGCTGAGGATAGCTTACTGAAAATGCAAAGACTTCAGCCCTCATCACTGGTTAAATCAGAGTCCCTGTCATATCAGACAACTCAGTGAATCTCATCTTTTGTATCTTGAGGACCCAAGAGATCAAGACCCCATTGTGGTAAATGCTCTACAGACATGCTGAAAGAGACAGTCCATGCCTCTCCTGAAAAGCACTAAGGGTCAGGGGAAAAGATGGATTCATTAAATGCTGTGAAATTAAATAACTCACCAAAGGCCATGCTGGAAATTTGTAGCTGAGCTGGCAAATTACTAATAATCTCCTAAATCCCACCCAAGTTCCTTAATCATTAGACCGTCCTTTCCCTGGAACGCTAAAATGAGGACTATGCTGTGGTTGTAATTTAGTTTCCTCTTTATAATGTTATGGAGGTGAACCACCACAACAGGAATTAGAACAACACCAGACGCTCTGTAGGTGAACATACGGCAGTATCCTTATTTTTTTCAGGGCAAGGGACAGGGAAGAACAAGAAGTGAACGATGGAGCCACAGCTCACTCAGATTCCTGGGTCCTGCTTCATGCCTTAAAAAACCTTGATCACATTCTGTATGCTTTTACAAGCTTTGTACACTTAGCTCTTAATGATCACTGATAAGGAGCTTTTCATCACAACTTAAAGCCATTCTTTCACTCACTTCTGTTGATAATGGGCTTTTGAAAACGTAAAAATGACATTTTGTTTCCTCACCATTTGTTTTCCTCCCTGTACTCTGGATTATTACTGTAGTGTGTTTTACAGGGCATGCTGGATTGATAGCAATGAATTTAATCCATGGTTTCCCAAACTGGGTGGTGTGCCCCCCGGGGGTCTTGAAGAAATTCCAGAAGGGGGCATGAGGTGACCCAGCCCTCCCGTTACTCCCCCCAACACACAAGAAAGAGCTGACCTTTGCTTCCGGCTCTGAGCCCCTGCCATTTTACGTGGATGACCCCGTGCAGCTGCTATAAAAATCTGGCAGCTGGCTGGTGGTGCCTGGCTTTGGGGGAGGGGAGGGGCTTGGGTGGGTGGCTCATGGCTTGTGGCTCGCAGGGCTTGGGCTAGTGGATGGGTGGCTGGCCCTGGCAGTGTGGGCCTCGAGCAGCTGGGCTGCAGCTTGGGTGAGTGGCTGGGGCAGCTGGCAGGCAGGTGGCTGGCCCTGGCCGTGTGGGGCTTGGGCAGCTGGTGAGTGGGTGGCTGGCCCTGTCAGTGTGGGGCTCGGGTGGCTGGCCCACAGCTTGGGTGGAAGGCTGGGGCAGCTGGTGGGTGGGTGGCTGGCCCTGGCAGTGCGGGGCTCAGGCGGGTGGCTGTCCCACAGCTCATGGGGCTTGGGTGTCTGACGGGTGGGCAACTGACCCTGGCAGTATGGGGCCCCAGCATCTTGTGGGCAAGTGGGCAGCTGGCCCCAGCAGCTGGAGGGTGGGTGGGCAGCTGGCCCCAGTGGCTGGTGGGTGGGTGGGCAGCTGGCCCTGGCATCATGGGGCTTGGTCAGCTTGGGCTGTGGACTCTGGCAGCGCAGGGCTCAGGTGGGCAGGCATCTGGTGTGGGCAGCTCTGGCAGCACCAGGTACCCTCAAGGGACCAAGAAAAACTATTTGTATTTATTTTTAATTTTAAGTTACTTTTATATCTAGTTTTATATCAACTTTATTTTAAATTACTAATTGAATTTTTTGTTAAAAGTGGGGTTGGATGATGATAAAGAAGAGGTGGGGGGTGTGAAGATTTCTCAAATATCAAAAGTGGGGGTGTGATGCTGAAAAGTTTTGGAACCACTGATTTAATTAATATAGATACACACGTATTATCACATCTCATTATTCATAATCCTCTTTTTACTTCAAATATACCGTGTGCGTTTGTCACAAATAGTGTTCTGCATTTGGGCCTTAGCAGACTGACCGCCATCAATCAAGCTGTGAACTGAGCTAGACTTACCCTATCCCTTTAAGATTAATTACCCATAAAGTCTGGGAGTTGTCCATGTCAGAGTTTAATATGCAGTGTTATCTCTGCACAATGACAACTAGCCCTGAAGAACTGTGTTCCCAAGCGACTGATCAGGAGAACATTCTCCTGGGAAGAGACACAGTCCTGCACTGTGGACTTGATCTATCAGACTGTGCACATCACACAAGATACGACAGCATCAGGTGAGCAGCGAAGAAACTAGGGGCTGTTGAACTCCATACAGGGGTAGTGGTAAATAACAAAGAGAATAGGTTATTAGTAACACTGAGCCAATAAATGTATACATCTAGAAACAAAGAATGTTGGCTATATTTACACAATAGCGGGCAGCTCTGGCCTGGGAAGCAATGCCTCTGAAGTGATTTGGAGTTGGTATGACAATAATCAATAGAACATGAGCTCCTAGAGTGATACTGTGGCCAATATGATCCTCAGACACATAAACAGGGGAATCTCAAATACGAGCAGAGAGGTTATTTTACCTCAGTATTTGACTCTGTGGTGACTGCTCCTGGAATACTGTGTCGAGTTCTGGTACCCACAATTCAAAAAAGATGTTGATAAATGGAAGAGGGTTCAGAGAAGACCCAAGAGAATGATTACAGGTTAGATAACCTGTCTTACATTGATAAACTCGAGGGCTCATTCTATTTAGTTTTATAAAGAGAAGGCTAAGAGGTGACTTGATCCCAGTCTATAGGCACCTATATGATGAACAAATATTTAGTGATGGATTCTTCCATAGGCACTGATTTCTGGTCTAGCCAGGAGGTTAGAGGAAGAGAGAAAAGAGCATCTTTGTGAGCAGGCTTGCAAACCTAATGAGGCGGGCTTTAAACTAGGTTTGTTGGGGGACAGTGACACAAGCCCTGAGGTAAGTGGGGAAGGAGGAGGGAACTATCAAGTAGGTTTCCTGGGCAAAGAGGATTAAGTGGGCCAATCAGCCACTTCTCTAAGATGCTTATACACAAATGCCAGAAGCCTGGGGAACAAACAGGAAGAATTAGAGGCCCTGGCACAGTCAAAGAAATATGAGGTGGTTGGAATAATGGAGACTTGGTGGGATGATTTGCGTAACTGGAGAATGGTCATGGAAGGTTATAAACTGTTTAGGAAGGACAGACAGGGGAGAAAAGGAGGAGGAGTTGTGCTCTATGTGAGGGAGCAGTATGATTGCTCAGAGCTCCAGCGTAAGAAGGGAGAAAATCCAGTTGAGTGTCTTTGGGTTAAGCTTAGAGGTAGAAGTAACAGAGGTGATGTTTTAGTCAGTATCTGCTACAGACTGCCAGATCAGGGAGATGAGGTAGATGAGGATTTCTTCACACAGCTAAGTGAAGCTTCCAAATCACAGGCTGTGGTTGTCATGGATGACTTTAGTCATCCGGACATTTGTTGGGAGACCAGTACAGCAGCACATAGACCATCCAGGAAGTTTTTGGAGAACGTTGGGGATAACTTCTTGGTACAAGTGCTGAAGGAACTGACCAGGGGCCATGTGCAGCTTGACCTGCTGCTCACAAACAGGGAAGAACTAGAAGGAGAAATAGAAATGGGGGGAAACCTGAGCTGCAGCGACCATGAGATCGTAGATTTCAGGATCCTGACAAAAGGAAGAAAGGTGAGCAACAACATACAGACCCTTGATTTCAAAAGAGCAGACATAGTCTTGCTGAGAGAACTGATGAGCAGGATCCCTTGGGCAATGAAGATGAAGGGGAAAAGAGTTCAAGAGAACTGGCAGTAATTTAAAGAAGTCTTAGGAAAGCACAGGAACAAATCATCCTGCTGCATAGTAAGAAATGCAAATATGGTAGGGAATCAGCTTGGCTTAACAGGGAAATCCTTGGTCAGCTTAAACTCAGAAAGGAAGCGTAAAAGAAATGGAAACGTGGACAGTTGACTGAGGAGCAGTATAAACATATGGCTGGCAAATGCCAGGGAGTAATCAGGAAAGCAAAAGCACAATTGAAACTGCAGCTGGCAAGGGATGTGAAGGGTAATAAGAAGGGTTTCTATGGGCATGTTAATGATAAGAAGGTTAGGGAAGGTGTGGGGCCATTACTGGATCAGAGAGATAACCTAGTGATAGGTGGTGTAAGAAAAACTGCAGTACTCAATGCTTTTTTGCCTCCACCTTCACGGACAAAGACAGCTCCCACACGACGGTCCTAGACAATGCAGTATGGCAAGGTAGAGGGCAGCCATCTGTGGGAAAGGAACAAGTTCTGAGTTATCTAGAAAAACTAGATGTAAACAAATCCATGGGTCTGGATTTAATGCACCCAAGGCTACTGAGGGAATTGGCAGATGTCATTGCCGAGCCTTTGGCCATTATCTTTGAAGACTCTTGGAGATCAGGAGAAATCCCAGATGACTGGAAAAAGGCAAATATAATGCCCATCTTTAAAAAAGGAAAGAAGAACAATCAAGGGAACTATAGACTGGTCAGACTTACCTCAATCCTTGGGAAAATAATGGAGGGGATCCTCAAGGAATCCATTTTGGAGCACTTGGAAGAGGGGAAAGTGATCAAAAGTAGCCAATATGGATTCACCAAGGGGCAAGTCCTGCCTGACCAATCTCATTAGCTCCTACGACAAGGTAACAGGCTTTGTGGACAAGGGGAAGTCAGTGGATGTGATATACCTTAACTTCAGCAAAGCTTTTGATACAGTCTCCCATAGCATTCTTGCTCATAAGTTAAGGAAGCATGGATTGGACCCATGGACTATAAGATGGATAGGAAGTTGGTTTGACAGTCGGGCCCAACAGGTAGTGGTCAATGGTTCAATATCTGGGTCACAGTTGGTTTCAAGCAGAGTGCCCCAAGGCTCAGTTCTGGAGCTGTTGTTGTTCAACATCTTTATTAATGACCAGGATGAGTGACTGGATTGCACCCTCTACAAGTTTGCAGATGACACTAAGGTATGGGGAGAGGTAGATACATTGGAGGGTAGAGATGGCATCCAGAGTGACCTGGATAAATTGGAGGACTGGGCCAAAATAAATCTGATGCGGGTCAACAAGGAGAAGTGTAGAGTCCTGCATTTGGGATGGAAGAATCCCAAGAATTGTTATAGGCTGGGGACTGACTGGGTGAGCAGCTGTACAGTGGAAAGGGACCTAGGGGTTACAGTGGATGAAAGACTGGATGTGAGTAAACAGCGTGCCCTTGTAGCCAAGAAGGCTAACAGCATACTAGGTGCATTAGGAGGAGCATTTTGAGCAGTTCTAGAGAAGTGGTTGTTCCCCCCTATTTGGCACTGGGGAGGCCACATCCGGAATACTGTGTCCAGTTTTGGGCCCCCCCGGCATAAAAAGGATGTGGATATGCTGGAGCAGCTTCAGCAGAGGGCAACAAAAATGATTAAGGGGATGGAGCACATGACCTAGGAGGCTGAGGGATTTGGGCTTATTTAGTTTGCAAAAGAGAAGACTGAGGGGTGATTTAATAGCAGCCTTCAGCTTCCTGAAGGGGAGCTCTAAAGCGGATGGTGAGAAACTGTTCTCAGTGGTGTCAGATAGAACAAGGAGCAATGGTCTGAAGCTACAGAAGGAGAGGAGGAGGTTGGATAATAGGCAAAACTATTCCACCAGGAGGAGGGTGGTGAAGCACTGGGATGTGTTGCCTAGAGAGGTGGTGGTTCTCCATCCCTAGAGGTTTTTAAGTCTCAGCTGGATAAGGTCCTGGCTGGGATGATTTGCTTGGGGTTGATCCTACTTTTGACAGGGGGCTGGACTAGATGAACTCCTGAGGTCCCTTCCAGCCCTAGAATTCTATGATTCTCAACCTCACTTTACCACCCCAGGCCAGGCCCCACTCCATCCTCTTGCCTCCCAACCCACCGCCACCCGGTGTCTTCCCACACCTGTTCTATCCCCACCCTGCCCTGACTCTACCCCTCCCCCATGACTCCTGAGCTCCTACTGATCTCTTCTTTCTGTCCCCTCCCTAGAGTGTGCATCATGCTCCCTCCTCCTCATCCCTCCTGGAGCCTCAGCATGCCATGCAACAGTTGCTTTGTGGTTGCGGAAGGTGCAGGCAAGGAGCTGGAGGAGTAGGTCAGCAGGTTTGCCGGTGGGGGAGAGGCAGAGAAGGGTGGGTTCTCGGCTGCTGGTGGGTTCTCGGCACTCTCTAATTTTCCTCCCTGGATTCTCAAGCCTCAGAGCACCCAAGAACTGGTCCCTATTGGTTCTTCAGTCTAGCTGAGAAAAATTACAACATATGCCAATGGTTGGAGGTTGAAGCTACAGAAATTCAGGCTGGAATTAAGGTGTTAATTTTTAACAGTGAGAGGAATTAACCAGTGGAACAACTTACCAATGGTTGTCTGTGGTGGTGTTTCCACTGCTGACAATTTTTCCATCAAGATTGGATGTTTTTCTAAAAGACGCTGTGCTCTGGGACAGCCTTTCCCAAATTGTAGGTTGTGAGCCAGGAAAGGGGCCCATAAGGGGTTTTGAGAATTCTGCAGCTCATGTCCTGCATGGCTGCCTGCGGCTGGCTCTGTACTCTTGGCACATCAGGTTGCAATGCTGCTCACTCAGATTTAGCCTGGCCACCATTCTACAGCAGGGCTGGGCCATACCTGAGCAGCACTGCAATGCAACTCTATGTGCCTGGGGCTAGGTTGCAACACCCAAAGTAGGAAACTGTGCCCAGCCACCTCCACAAAACAGGAGCTGCAGGAGCTGCTACAGCAGAATTAGTGCAAGGTGGGCTGGGTCTACAGCTCCTCACTTTGGGCCTCCCACCCCCCAGTGGCAGGAACTGACCTACACTAAAAATATACAACCTCATACACCACCTTAAAGACTAACAAATTTATTTATTAGGTCATGAGCTTTCGTGGGTAAAAACAGAAGTTTTGTCCACAGAGTGCTCGTCCAGAATGCAGATCCGTTGGCAGAGATCTGCTGGTTGGGATTCTTCTGTTGACATCCCTGTATACCTCGTTTCATGAAGAAGAAGGGGTGTCTTGACAGAGGGGGGCTTTCTGACATTAGGCCCTGTGTGGACAAACCAAATGTTGGGAAAGCTTCTCCCAGCAGAACTGTTGGCAAAAGATACGAAAATGCATGTTGCAGTTTGTGTATCTTTTGCCAACAGTTCTTGGCAATTTAGACATAGCCTAGCTTTAATCCTACAAGTGGTTCCTTTGATTTCAAAGGGACTGTGCACAAACTTAAAGTTTGGTAAGTGTTCAATTCCTTAAAACAGAACAAAGATCCCAGGACTGGAACAGAAAGAGACTTGGTTTGCATTCCTTTATTAAAATCCAAAATTTGAAAATGGATGCAGTTCTAATCAACATCAATTGACTATGCACAGGATGAGGTTGTGAGAAGACCCTCTGTGCCTATGCTTTTACTGTGGGGGGAAAAATAAACACCCTCCCCACATATAAAAATATTAAATTGAATATAATTCCAGTAGATGGTAGCACAAGAAATGCTTCTCTTTATTTGTCTAGCTTCTCTGTGGTTAGGTTTGCATTAGTGCTCTAGCACAGGGGTGTGTAAAGGGGGAGGTGGGCCCCCTTGGGGGCCATGAAATTACATAAAGGGGATGCAGTACAACTGGCTGCTGGGTTGCAGGCTCATCCATCTCATTAAAAATGTCGACAGGTTACTGGTTTTAGGTATGTATATTCATATTTATATACCAATTAATAAAGTTTTTACAGTTTACATATTTATTTTCTTATATGTGCCCATAAGGTTTTTTTCCATATGAATGTAACTGAAATTTCCATTGGTTTAGATGGCTTTGGATAGGTTGAGGGGTGGGACTTACAATTTGCACAGATGAGAAGTGGGGCCCAATGTAAAAAGCTTGCTCATCCCTGCTCTAGCATAAACAATGAGAAGTCCTGGTGCACCTTATAGATAAGCAGAATTTTTGGCCCATAAGCTTTCATGGGCAAACACCCACTTCATCAGATACATTGTCCAATGCATCTGATGAAGGGGGTCTTTGCCCATAAAAGTTTATGCTTCAAAAATTCTGTTAGTCTATAAGGTGCCACAGGACTTCTCGTTGTGTTTGCAGACTAACTTGGCTACCCTGCTGATACCATTCTAGCGTGTGATATATTCAGTAAGGATTGCTGATTTAGAGTTTTCACCTACACAACTAATAACCTCGAGTCAAATTTAAACATTTTAGGAGCCTGAATACCTTTTGTAAAAGTTAAGGTATCTTCTTATGTCATGTTACTTTAGACATGAGAACAAACGTAAGGTAAATCCTTGAGAAGACAAGACAGGTGTAGTATTTACACATTAGTAGGCCAAGGTACGGACTAGGCTCCTCATAGTGTTTAATTTGACCTGTTGACCCAAGGGAACACTACAAAATCTTTTTACCTTGTCTTTAATGAGTTCTGGCTCACCTGATATAGTTTTATCTTTTTTTCTTGGTATCATTTGATAAATTTTTTTTTTGGGGGGGGGGGGGGGAATATTGTGACAAATTCAGCAAAAGTTCCCCTTCAAAAAAGTTCCCCTTGTCAATACTCAAAATTTGAAACTGATGAAAATCTCGAACTTGAAACGTTTTCATTGGTGCTCTGCCTTTTTTCTGGCACAACTATTGTTGATTACTATGAGCACAACAGAATGAGTGCAATTAGAGTGCAGAAGAGCAAACTGGACTCTTTTTTTTCCTCTCACAAGCAATCCCACTGTCTGTTAAGTTGTGAGGTCTGAAATGTTGAGGACACAAGAGACAAACAACATCACTTGATTTTTCGGGTACCAGCGTGAGTTTGCTGTGATATGAGGGAGCAACAGATGACTATTCTATGCTGTTGGCAACTCTGCGGGGGCTGGGATTATGGCACCCCCGAACCCAGGGACACTGAGCTGGCTGTTTGTTGCTGAAGCTGAATGCACTGGCTGTCAAGGCAGATATGAAAGTGTGGGATGAACGCCTGCAGGGGATGGGTTTTTCCCCTGTGCATTTATATGTTATTTTCCTTGACTAGCTGGGGAGGAGAGTCAGGGTGACAGTGAGGATTCCTAGGGTGCCCATGTAGCAAGCACAAAAAATTCAGACATTTCATTGCGGTGTGTGTGTGTATAATTGCATATTTAAGACAAAGGCTTGAATATCAGAACTTTTAACAAGCCTAGATTACCTTGCCAGTGGCACAGATTGAGACGGGTATGGGTGTCCTGCCTGTGTGAGGAGAAGCTGGAGAAAGCGAGTGGATGATCTCTTCTGAGTAGCATGAGACATCTGAGGGGTAGGCTAGGTCCCTCCTAGTGGCAAGGGGGACAGCTGAAGGGTGTGGTGGGGAGTGTCATACCCCTGCAGCTAGGGAACAGCTGTGATGCAGCTGCAGAGAGCAAGGCAATAGTTTGGGTTCATTGCATTCATGTTTCATACCAAGGGCTTAATTCCATCGCCATCCCTCACACTCCATTGCTCTCAGTGGCACTACTTGTGGAGGAAAGCCCCCTCAGTGTAACGGTGGCAGGCCTGGATCCCAACCAAGCAGCAGGCAGAGCTGCTACCCGAGTCCTAGAAAATGAGTGAAGACAGATGTTCTCAGAGCCATCCTCCATTGTGTTGAAACTAGGTCAGTTAGCTAGCAGATGCAGCCAAAGGACAGTGAGTATGGCGTGGCTTGCTAGCGTTTGCAAAGTCTTTTTTTGCTTTAAACCACATTTCAGTGTCTTCTTCTTCACAGCAGGAGGGGGTGTAAATAACGTAAGCAAGCCCTGAATGGCATACTTAGTCAGGGCTTAGCTGCCACACTTCTGTCAGTCCTTTCACATTTGGCTGGCAGAACCAAAGAACACAGGGAAAACGATGGTAATTTGGGATCTTTTGTCTATACAGAATTTACTGGGATTAATGGGAGTAGCTTATTTGTGAATACACTGTGGAAAGTGGCCCAGAAAAGCCAAAAACAGTATGTGTAACAGGAAGTGTCACATTTCCTGGCTTCAGTTCAACTGTGCGACCAGGTTATTACCTCACCGCCCACCTTGTCTCTCTAATATCCTGGAACTGACGTGGTTACAGCACTGCATATGTGTGCTACAGAACGTCAAGACAAGACACTAAGTAAAATAGTAACCTACAGCCCAACTGGAGAATCCAAAGAGCTCTGAATGATTCATGCTGTTTTCAAATGATTGTGCTTGACGCAGCAAGTATCAGTGGATCGATATTTTTATTTTGTTAGTGTGGTGATTCATATAAGGCCGTGATAATACTGCCATCTGGTGGTCAGGAGTCTTGTATAAGATTTCTAAGTGAGGCTAAGATTGAGTGATGGGTGTATTTTTAGTAAAAGTCACAGGCAGTGGCCCGTCCATGACTTTTACTAGAAATAGCCATGACCAACTCGTCCTGAGGCCCTGAGACACTGGTGCTTCTTGGAGGGGAAGCAGCAGGGTGCTGTGGCTGTTTTGAGACTTCTGTTTTGGGGCCACCCCTGAGACTGCTGCTGATCCAGCATCTTCTGGGACCACCGGCACTGCCCTAGGCTGCCTCAGCAGCTCACCCCAGTGACTTCCATGACAGATCACCCACAAGATCGCTCACTGTGTGTGTCTTGTTGTCCAGAGTGTTCCTTCCAGTGGATTTTTGTCCATGTGACTTTTGTACCAGGTAGTTAATCTTTTAAGAGGGGCAGCATCGGAGAGTTTAACTGAATTCAAAAGAACTCTAGTTTTGTGGCTAGAAGAGGAAGGGATGAGGCGGGGCAGGGGATAGATGGGCTCGCAGTACAAAGGAGAGGGGTTCCTAGGGGATTTCAGGAATCTACTCCTCATTGTAGTTAAGAAAATAACTGGTGTTAGAGATGGCAAAGGCTGGGAGCGTATGCTGGGTTTGCAAAAGCAAAGCTGGGTTAGTTCAAATTCATTTTATCTGAACTTTGAGCATTTGGGGCTCTGGAGTTGGTGGCAAATAACTGTTCCTGGTGTAAGTCCATCTCTGATGGAAGGCTCTTAGAACCGTCCCACAACATCTCTTGCTGGGAGGTGATCCAAAGGTTACTCAGTCAAAGGAAATACCTTATTGCTCAGGTGGCTCCTCCCCTGACTCAGTTATTGATTCCCTCCGGTCCACTCTCTCTGCCACGCTTGGCTCCTTTGCTGTGTTCCCTCATCACAGGGTGCAACCTTAACACCCATCTTTTCTGCTCTTGTTTTCACACTGCTGAACATCACTGGTGTAAGCCTCAAGACCATGCTGAGTTTCGCCAGTACAAATTAATTCTCTTTCCTTTTAGTGCTCTCTTTTTATTAGACAAACAGCTCTATTTCCCCTGCCTCATTGAATCCTGAATCTGAGACTCCAACTGCCTGTTGTCACAAATTCCCTGTACCCAAACCTTTCCCACTTCTCTCTCACTCTCTCATAGCCTTTAGGTTTCTTCTTTGGAAAAAAAAATAGCCTCACCTCTTTGTTTTCTCATCTGCCCCCCTTATTTTCAAGCACTGTTTTGTCTAAAATCTTTCCTATATAATTTTGTGGGTGTCTTGTCATCATCTCAAACTGAACATGGTCAAAATTCATGCACAAATCAGAGACTGGATTAGATTCTATCAGTCCTGATTTGTGATCCTCTGTTCTAGCTATACCTGCCTCCAGATCTAAACTTTCAGAAGAAGCAGGATCTCAACATAAGGGACCTGCCTGAACCCACAAAAACTACTTCTGATTTCCAAGATTCTATACCAGGTGTTCTCAAATACAATAACTGTTCTCAAGTACAATAACAAGTACTACTGAACTCTTGTACTATAAAGATTTGGCCCATAAGACTGGGAAAGATTTAGGCATGTCTTGTTCAAAAATAAAAAAACAACAACCAAAAACTGAGAGAGCCCCTTTTTATGTGATATATTTTATCGGGTAAATCCCACTTATCTGAGGTGTAAAAGCATCCACATCCTCTGGTATTTTAACTTTTGACTTTCTAGAAGTTGTTCTTTAAAGCTAAAGGTTTCTTAATGAATGTGATTCATTCATTTAAACCCTTAAAATGCTTCGTTTTAACCCAGTGATGGCATGAACACAGGTGAAGTTAACTCTACTTTTGCAGAGCTAATATATCTCTATTAGCAGAATCTTCCGTAAATATGATTTTGAGTGGGGCGCGGCAGATGTTTATTCAGTTTGCATACTTCTTGTGGTTTGTGGTTTCTTGTGGTTTAAGTGTTTGAAGGGTGTAGACTCCAATGAGGGAGAGGAATTGTTTATCATGATATCTCAAAGCAGCTTTGCAAGTTTGTTATGATTTTTTGCCAGCTCTGGCAAAAGTCTGCTTCCCCAGCAATTGCGTGAACCAGTCCTGCTTGTTCTGAGTGCACAATTAGGTACTCTTCTCCCAGAAACAGGCTAGTGTTGTTGGGAGACTGACGTTGAGGAGGTGAATTTATTGTTTTTTCAATGACACAATCAGAGAACCCCATTGTAACTAATAAGGCATGCCTTGAATGACTGTAATTGTTGTGCTTGCCTGTTGCATTCCTCTCCTACCACTGCTTGGGTGAGGTCCTCAACCCCGCTTCAGCCCTGGTACGACAGGAAAAAAAGAGACGGAGTTGTGTAAAAAGCCCCAGTTCCATCTGGGTGAGAATTCCCCGGGTGCGGGCATTGCGGAGTTCAGCCTGACAGCTGTAAGGCTGTCTTTGGAAGATGACCTCACAGAGCTCCGGGGTAGGGGGCATGCCAGGCAGCATTTGGAGTGGGCATGTCACACAGCATTGCAGAGATTCCAGGTACTGCTGAAGCCCATCAGGCAGCCTTAGAAATCTACCATAGTTTAGATAGGACACTGAGTCCTGATAGGCTGCCCTGGAGCCATGGGCCCTGGAAACCCTTGGGTTCCGCCTTCATGAAAGTTTGCCCGGTGAGGTGCCCTGGAGTTGAGAAGCCTAGTAGCCCCAGAGTGTCTGCCCCAGGGCAGACGCTGAGTGGGCTGAATTGGAAGCACAGACCCTGGGTTTCCAAGAAGGTAAGTGGGTGAGCTGGCAAGACGCCAGGCAGGTTTCTGATGGAAACTTGCCTGGCTGGTAGGATTTGAAACCTCCCTGGTTTCCATCAGAAGTCTCGTGGAATTCAGCCAATGTTTCAGTTTTGTCAAGTTAGCAAATTCTGACCCTTTAAAAATTTTTTTTCTAACCAATGCAAGACAAGCTCTGTGCTAAA
This sequence comes from Carettochelys insculpta, assembly GCF_033958435.1. NCBI lineage: Eukaryota > Metazoa > Chordata > Testudines > Carettochelyidae > Carettochelys > Carettochelys insculpta. The sequence goes on along the minus strand of NC_134139.1, from coordinate 139,620,549 downwards.
GCCACCTTAGCTCCTCACGCTACCAGCTCTCCCCGCTGGGGGATGAGAAGCAGCGCAGGATCTCATGCTTTTCTTTTCATGTTGTATGCTCTTCAGTGCAAGAGTTATTAGACTGAGACTGGAAAAGATTGCCTTGCTTATTATGAGCACCACCACAGTATAACCAATACTGTCAGGCCAGGACAGGGAGGGATAGCTCAGTGGTTTGAGCATTGCCCTGCTAAACTCAGGTTATGAGCTCAGCCCTTGAGGGGGCCATTTAGAGATCTGGGGCAAATAGATTAAAAAACAAAAACTTGGCCAGGGATGGTATTTGGTCCTGCCAAGAGGGCAGGGGATTGGGTTCAGTGACCTCCCAAGGTCCTTTCTAGTGCAGGGTGTGTGTGTGTGTCAGACACAAGCTCACCCACTTCTCCAGGCCCTGGATCATGGACCCTGCAAGATGGCAGCAGAACTTCTCATAGTAACTGATCATGCTCTGCCCTGCTGCTCTTCTTATATGAGCCTGCTGGGCCCTGCTCGCTGCTTCTTACAGTCTCTCTCCTATTGGCTGCTTCCTGGGCCACATCCCAACTGCTTGCATTCCAGTGGGAGTTTGCTGTCCTATCACAGTCTTATTCCGCTACATTTTGGTTACCAGGTCAGTTAAGGATATGCCTATTGGCTTTTTTTTATGGCTGCCTGTCTATAGGGTCACATTAGCACCCTTTCTTTGATTTTCTTTATATGTTCAGGTTGCATCTAAGCTACATTCCCCCTTCGAAAGGGGAATGCAAATGTGGCCACTCAAAAATGCAAATGAGGCACTGATTTGAATAGCTCATGCCTCATTTGCATAATGGCAGCCACCCACTGTTCTGGAAGTTTTCAAAAGCCAAAAGAGCCGTGTAGACGGGGTTCATTCAAAAGGAAACCCCGCTTTCGAAAGCACGTCTTTCTGAAAAAAATTAAGGAGGGTGCTTTTGAAAGTGGGATTTGTTTTCGAATGAACCCCGTCTACATTTCTGTTTTGGCTTTCGAAAACAGCACTTCCAGAATGGTGTGTGGCTGCCATTATGAAAATGAGGCATGTGATAGGCAAATCAGTGCCTCATTTGCATTTCGATCAGCTGCATTTGCATTCCTCTTTTGAAAGCGGGGTGTAGTATAGATGCGGCCCCAAAGAGAGCACAAAAAGAAAAAAGTCTTAAACAGCAATTCCTGACTATAAGAAAGTGCACTTTATTATTGTTTTTAGGGGCTTCTCTTTCATTATCTGCTTAGTGTGCCCACATGTCAAAGAAGCAGAAACATAAAAAACTTTTAGTGATTATTTCCCACTTGTATTCACAGTAGCTCAGTCTCATGGCTAGGTCTATCTTCATGGGATTCTGTGTTGTGTACTTCTCCTGATTTCTGTCAACACATGAAAGTTACAGTTACCATGTCTGTGTGCAAGATCTCCCGCATGGCCCCACAATATACTAATATATTTATGGCTGACCTGGAACAACGATTCCTCAGCTCTCGTCCCCTATTACTCCTCCTCTACGTAAGATACATTGATGACATCTTTATGATTTGGACCCATGGTACAGAGACTCTAGAAGAATTCCACAGAGACTTTAACAATCTGCGCCCCACCATCAACTTATGCCTCGATTACAACATGCAAGAGATACATTTCCTGGACACTACAGTACTGATCAAGGGTGGCCTGATCAGTACCACACTGTACCAAAAACCTACTGATTGCTATACTTACCTACACCCTTCTAGCTTCCATCCTGCACACATGACTAGATCCATAGTTTACAGTCAAGCTCTTAGATACAATCGCATTTGCTCTGATCCAACTGACAGAGACCAAAAACTACAAGATCTTTACCAAATATTCATAAACCTGAATTACCCACCAGGAGAAGTAAAAAAACAAATCGACAGGGCCAGACGAATACCCAGAGACCAGCTACTCCAAGATCGACCCAAAAAAGCCAAGAACAGAACACCACTGGTCATCACCTACAGCCCCTAACTCAAACCACTGCAATGAATTATTAAGGACCTACAACCTATCCTTAATCAGGATGCCACATTCCAGAAGGCCCTGGGTGACATGTCTGTTCTCTCCTACAGACAACCTCCCAACCTTATGTGGATCCTCACTAACAGCCACAGTCTATACCCCAGGAATACCAGTCCTGGAACCTTTCCCTGCAACAAAGCCCGCTGCCAGCTTTGTCCACATATCTTCTCTGGAAATACCATCACTGGACCTAACCAGGTTACTCACAGAATCACGGGCACTTTCTCGTGCTCCTCTACTAACATCATATATGCCATCATGTGCCAACAGTGCCCAGATGCTTTGTATATTGGACAGACTTCTAACTCCCTTAGACAAAGGGTCAATGGGCACAAAACAGACATCAAAACACTCCAGATCCACAAACAAGTTAGTCAACATTTTAATGGAATGGGGCATTCTATTAGTGACCTAAAGGTACGTGTGTTACTGAAAAAGAATTTTCGCACCGTTCTTCAAAGGGAAGCAGCCGAGCTGGCTTTTATATTTAAATTCGGCACATTAACACATGGTTTAAACCGGGATGGGAACTTTCTGAGTCACTATAGGGGCTCATCTGCATACTTGGCTTAATCTAATTCTTGACCTCCCCCCTCCCACCCCTCCACTCTCTGATTTGCTCACCTTGATTATCTTTTTCTGATTTGTCCTCCTTGCTTACTGTTTTTGGTTCTCCGTGCCTTAAATATTGAGCCTGTTCTGGTCTGGCTATGGTCTGAAGAAGTGGGTCTGTCCCACGAAAGCTCACCTTATAAACTTTTTTGCTGGTCTTTAAAGTGCTACTTGACTGCTTTTTGTTTTGATAGCGTATAGACTAGCACGGCTTCCTTTCAGTTACTATTCACAGTGTACTATTGTATGTGTTTGTCCTCTCAAGAGCCCTTTTTTCTCTCATAATCAGATCCCTGGACAATATTAGGCTAGGTCTACACTAGCTGCAGAAGATCCAACACTTTGGTTTGATCTTCTGGGGCACTGTTCTCGCACATGTACAAAATGGCGCATTCTGGGATCAATGTCGAACCTGGAACTCCTTGCGAGCTGTGAGGATTAAGGAAGGTTGGCGGGAGAAGTGCTCCCATTGACAATCTGCAGTGAGGATAGGCACCAAAGCTGACAGCTGTAAAATTGATTCTAGGTATGCAAATGACGTACCTAAAATTGCGCAGCAGCCGTCAAAATTCCTGGTAAGTGTAGACATAACCTTAGAGATGTAGCAAAGTGGAAGCTTCAGTTCTGTGTGCCCACTACCTATCTGGATAGAATACCAGTGAAACAAGAATAATACCTAGCTCAGTAGATCTCAAAGTACTTTGTGATGGAGGTCAATAGCCTACCCCCATTTTATAGATACAGAAACTGAGGCACAGAGCAGTAATGTGCAGATGAATGATAAAGCCAGGAATAAAATGTAAGTCTCCTGAGTGCCAATCCAGTGCTCCTCCACCAGACCTCACAGTATCTCCAGAGAGTGAATGTATTATAGATTCTGTATCAGAGCACACCTTTAGAGTGTAAAAAAAGGGTCCAATTAATCCTAGGAAACCTTACCTGCAGATGAGGACATGTCCACAGTGATCCATGCATTCATCCCCTTCCAGCTGGCTTACAGTAATTCAGCATGTTTGAAGCTGAGCTTGTAGAGTATTTACAGGCTCCAACAGGTACAGAATTTGGCCGCTTGCCTTTTCTGTGACTCAGGCCTCCATCATGGCCTAGTGCACATCAAGTCTATGTTGGAGTCCTTCCACTGGCTTCCAGTCAGTATCAGATGTCAGTCAGACCTTGGCCTTAATCTTCAAAGCAGTTAATGGTTCAAAGCTCAGCAACATCAATAACCAGATTTCGATATATGAGACACACAGGTCACAAAGGTCAGGATGTAGTACATGAAAGCTGGGCACAAAGCATTCCCAGCTGACAGAATAAATTTCCAGAGCAAATGAGGTAAACCCAGCCTCTCTCAGCAAGAAAGACCACTGCAAAACTTTCCTTTTTGAGAAAGCCTTTTCACCACAGCAAAGACAATGGTCACATCACCCCATCTGCCCAAAGGGTTCCACTACATAAAAGAAGAGAGTAAACTCTCTACACCCTCCTGTAATCAGGCCCACTGAAAGCAATGGAGGGGAGTACAAAGTGGATAGTTGCCTTGGGGCCTGGCAATTCAAAGAGGCCCAGAACTCCTGGCTGCTGCCACCAATGCTATTGTAGCAAGGGTGGTAGCCAAAGCCCCAGGCTCTTTAGATTGCTATTGGAATGCTGCTCCATGCCCTCCCTACAGCTCTGAAGGTGGGACAGGGGACGCACCATGTTCTGGGTAGTGCCAAGGGCTGGCTGCTGTCAGTGCCGTGGCTCTGCCCTTTTGAGGGCACAGAGCCAGGCCACCCCACACCTTGCTCTAGGGCCAATGGAGGCTGTCGGCTCTGCTGCCTGTACTACAAATTAACCAGCCAAAAGACAACCAACAGCCAGCTAAACACTAATAAGCAAAAATACCCTAGAGGTTTTACCCTAAGCGTGGAGAAGTGCCAAAGAATTCTTCAGTTCTAGTAGGTACTTCACTATTATGGTTAATTTAACCTGGAAAAATCTCAGATCCCATGATGATGGACAGTAGCAGAAAACCCTAAGACAGAACTGATCAGGGACATGAGGTTAGCTGCGTCTACACGTGCACGCTACTTTGAAGTAGCGGCACCAACTTCGAAATAGCGCCCGTCGCGGCTACACACGTCGGGCGTTATTTCGAAGTTAACTTCGACGTTAGGCGGCGAGACGTCGAAGTCGCTAACCTCATGAGGAGATAGGAATAGCGCCCTACTTCGACGTTCAACGTCGAAGTAGGGACCGTGTAGACGATCCGCGTCCCGCAACGTCGAAATTGCTGGGTCCTCCATGGCGGCCATCAGCTGGGGGGTTGAGAGATGCTCTCTCTCCAGCCCCTGCGGGGCTCTATGGTCACCGTGGGCAGCAGCCCTTAGCCCAGGGCTTCTGGCTGCTTCTGCGGCAGCTGGGGATCTATGCTGCAGGCACAGGGTCTGCAACCAGTTGTCAGCTCTGTGTATCTTGTGTTGTTTAGTGCAACTGTGTCTGGGAGGGGCCCTTTAAGGGAGCGGCTTGCTGTTGAGTCCGCCCTGTGACCCTGTCTGCAGCTGTGCCTGGCATCCCTATTTCGATGTGTGCTACTTTGACGTGTAGACGTTCCCTCGCTGCGCCTATTTCGATGTTGGGCTGAGCAACGTCGAAGTTGAACATCGACGTTGCCAGCCCTGGAGGACGTGTAGACGTTATTCATCGAAATAGACTATTTCGATGTCGCAACATCGAAATAAGCTATTTCGATGTTGGCTGCACGTGTAGACGTAGCCGTTGTGTGACAAAATTTGATTAATTTGTCTGATTCCCATATCTACAGATGGACTTTATAACTGTTACCTCCAAAGCTTTGACATGTGGCAAAGAGTATCTTAATAGTTCAATTAGCTCCTAGAAGAGCTCTTTAGGTGTGCCAAAATAAGCATCAAGCAATGTCTATGAAAAAGCAACACTGCTACTCCTGGTGAAGCTTCCTGCAGTGCCAGATGTAGCTAGTGTTTTACCATTTCTTTCTTCCAAGAGCAGTGCTCAGGGGGGATAAACTTTACTTAACCTAATTAATTTTAATCACAGCTTTCAAATCTCATACTGTGCTAAGAATTACAAATTGGAATACATTAATAGAAGCCATGGTTTATGCTGCAAGCTAATTGTGAAATGTGCACTTACATTTTCTGCATGAGCTTGCCATTACCATTAAAATAAAATTCAGTTATGTCCTTTTAAATTACTAAAACGTAAAGAACAGATTGAGATGGTCCCATTTGTTGTACTAAATGACTTGAAAATAGGCTACATTTCAAAGAATTAAATGACTCTCCTTGCATAGGAGGCTTTGGAAAATGGTTTCCAGTTGTCTCAATTTAAGAGGCTTCCAGGCATTCTTGTGGTTTAAATAATCCTCATAAAAATGGATTATAGATTTAAGGTTTCCCACCTGCTTTACTATAGGTTCAATGGAATAGAGCAAAGAAGCTCTCTTTCAAACTCTCACTTAGGTTTCCTTTTGTGAGTAGGAACAAAACAGAAACAGAAGCCTCTCTCCCTCACTGCATCCAAGACCTCACGCTGAACTCCTATAGAGTTCAGAAGCATCCCAGAAGGTGAGCTTCCCTAGCATGGAGCTGATACTTTATTCTTTGCATCTATTGGTAAAAGCACGATAGGAGAAATGCTTGCAAGGAGCTCCAAATCCAGGTAACATCCAGCCAGGCAGTTTATTACATGCTCAAAACATTGTCCAGGTGTATGAAAATGTTCACTAAGCTTCATATATCTTATTCAATCCCAACCATAAGTTCAAGAGATTTTTACTTAGGGTAACATTCTCAGAAGTATGTAAGGGTACTTTTGTGTTGGAAAAGAAGGTGTGACTGTTGCATGGGAAGGCATAACTATACTTAATCTACCTACCAATGGTAACAACGGCAGTGTGAGAACATAAGAACAGCCATACTGGGTCAGACCAAAGATCCATCTAGCTCAGTATCCTGTCTTAAGACAGTGGCCAACTCCAGATGTCCCAAAGGGAGGGAACAGAAAAGGTAAAAAGAAAAGTGATCCCTCTCCTGTCATCCATTTCCAGCTTATGAGAGAGGTTAGGGACACCATTCCTACCCATCCTGGCTAATAACCATTGATGGACCATATCTCCATGGATTTAGCTAGTTCTTTTTTGAACCCTGTTATAGTCCTGGCCTTCAAAATATCCTCTGGCAAGGAGTTTCATGGGCCTCCCATGTATGTGAAGATGTGGCACAGGCTTCAGGCTGGGCTAGCAACCAGAGTGCATATTTAGGATGCTTGGTAGGCTTGTACTCTGGTTGCTGTCTGCTATTGTTTTCCATGTTAGCTAAATTAAAGGTAGTATGGGTATGCCTGCTCCAGCGACAATCATACTTGCACCCTCACAAGGTCCCAGAGCTCAGGCTTGAGCGAGAGCCCAAACAAATCTTCATTAATTTAGAAGCCAAAGTGATGCCAACATGATGGGATACCCAGGGGTCAGCCTGCGTATGGGCCCCTTTAAGTCTCCATTTTAGGTGGTCTCTCACAATGCTTGGCTAGTGGCAAGCACCAAACCTCTCCAGGTGCAGAGATCATTCAGCACAACTGCTTGTAGAGCCCCACACCTCACTAGATTGGGTGAATGCTCCCAGAGTCACTCATGAATCACATAGAGAAACACACCAGCCAGTTTCTCCCAGCTCCCATGCCACGGACCCCAGAACTGTACTGTCTTAAAAACATGACCAGGATCTTTATTATTCAAAGCAGAGAAGACACACACAAAGTTTGTAAAGCCAAGTAAAGAGGGGAGGGATAGCTCAGTGGCTGGATTATTAGCCTACTAAACCCAGGGTTATCAGCTCAATCCTTGAGGTGCCTGTTTAAGGATTGGGTGCAAATAGATGAAAAAAGGGCTGGTGGTTGGTCCCCCTAAGAGGGCAGGGGACTGGACTTGATGACCTCCTGAGGTCCCTTCCAGCTCCAAGAGATGTGCATCTTCATATATTATAAAGTGAGCTGCGATTTCCCAAGTACTTCAACCAATTAACACCCTTTTAGGTAAGAGATAGTTACCAGAAGTAAAATAAAAGGTAAGTGCATCATTTAATCTTTAATCTTAGTTTGACTTCCTTATAAACAGGCCATAGGATTTCCCTGAACTAATTCTTGTTTGAACTAGATCATACTTGGATTTAAAACCTTACAATGAGAAAGAATCTACCACCAGGCTTGTTAAATTGTTCCAGGTGTTACTTACCCTTCCTGTTACAAATGTGGGCCACATTTACAGTCTAAATTTGTCTTGCTTCACCTTCTACCAATGGATCTTTTTATGCAATACTTACCTTTATTCTGAGTCTCCTGGGCCATTCAGGAGGCCTCTTCTGGATGGCGGAGGGACTAGCCTACGCTTTCATCCTTTTTTTTTCTTGAACTTCAGTTCTGCATTCTGAGCCATGTGATGATTCCTTGTACCTGGGTAGAGCTCCATGGCTACCAGTGTGACTGTGGCTGAGTGCCATATCCTGGAGCAGCAGAGTCATATATAGAAGCAGGGAGGAGAAACATGAGTTTAAGAGTTCAATCTTTTCCTCAAGATAACAAAAGCAATTCAGCTTTTCCAAACTATTTCTTCTGGAGAGCTGGGATATGCAAAGCCTCTTCATTTACCTGATGGTGTCCAGCTCTTTATTAAATCCACAAAAAAGCTACCATGAAAAGAAAAGGCTTATAGAATAGAGGCCATGTCTATACTAGTCCAAAACTTTGAAGTGGCCACACAAATAGCCATTTTGAAGTTTACTAATGAAGCACCTCATTGACATTAACACTTCAAAATTGCTGCGGCTCACCGCCGCGCGGCTCATCCAGACGGGGCTTCTCTTTGAAATCCCCTTATTTCTAACAGCAGATAGGAATAAAGGGATTTTGAAGCTGCCAGGGTCATGTCAAAAAGGAGCCCCCCTCTGGATGAGCCATGTGGCAGCGAGCTGCAGCAATTTTGAAGTGCCACGGCCGCCCACATGCTAATCAGGCGCTGAATATGTATTTCAGCGTTTCATTAGTAATCTTCAAAGTGGTAATTTGCATGGCCATTTCAAAGTTTTGGGCTACTGCAGATGTAGCCAGACATCACTTGTACCTCAGAGAAATCATGAACATCTAAGCTATGTCTACAGAGCAGTGTTATTTTGAAATAAGATACTCCAGAAGAGATATTCTGGAATAGCTTTTTTTGAAATAAACGCTGCTACACACAAAATGCATTTTGAAATAGCACTCAGCTGTTTCAAAATAGGGTATCTACACACAATAGAGCCTATTTTGAAACAGAGTGATTGCATGCACTATGACTTATTTCGAAATAGGCGCTATTCCCTATGGGTGTTTCTACACTTGCATTCCTCTTTGAAAAGAGGCATGCAAATGAGGGAAATCAAGAATGCAGATGAGGTACATATTTACATACCTGGCACCTCATTTGCATATTCTTCTTTTGACAGTAAACCCCATCTTTGAATGAACCCTTCTTCCATTTCTTTCAAAGATGAGGTTTACTTTCGAAAGAGCTGCGTCTACACTGCTTTTCTTATTTCAAAAGAAGTTCTTTAGAAAGAATAGTATGCAAATGAGATGCCAGGTATGTAAATATGCACCTCATTTGTATTTTCAATTTCTCCATTTGCATACCTCTTTCAAAAGCACGATGCTTGTGTAGACACAGCCAGCATGTCTAAACAGCCCTTATTTCAAAATAGTCGTTATTCCTTGTGGAATGAGGCTTACCTATTTTAAAATAAGCCAACCACTATTTTCACATTATTTCAAAATAGCAGTTGTGTTGTGTAGATGCTCACAAATTTATTTCGAAATAGCAGCTGTTATTTTAAAATAACTTTGCTGTGAAGACGTATCCCCATAGAGGATTCATGGCTTCCCTTGCCTGCCTTCTGGACATATTTTGAACAGCTACAACACTTACAATTAATTAGAAAATTTCTTTTACTGACTTATAATACTGAAGTCAATAGAAACCGTTCCATCATATATTTTCCAGTCAAAATTCAAACTCTTTTATAGTGAAATGTTTCACATTCACAGAACCACTCCATTAAGACAGCAATTGGCTATTGAGTCAACTTTGAATGAATGAATGTTACGAATCAAGTTTCAATATAGCAGGGTTCAAGCTTGTGTAGTCCTTAAAGGAAACCATCCAAGGGAGCACAGCAGTGGTTACATTTTCTTCCCCCTATTTAACACTGTATAATTGAGTATTTTTCTGTTAACAAGATTCCAGACTAATCTGTCTTGCTTAGTGATGAGACATATCATGCTCTCGACACTGCTATCACTAGTCATTCATATAGTAAAAGGTCAAGTTTCAGCCCTTTCGGGAAACCACAACAGTCTTTGTATATGATCGATGATAATCTTTGGCTAAGCTGTAAGCTTCATAGTTAGTAAACAATCTGTAGTATGTTGGAACTGCAAGAAAGCCAAATGTCGAATTCTGAGCTAGTTTCAACATTTTTTCCATTGAACACCTTACATAATGGCTGCAGCTACACTAGCAAGTTCTTTCAAAATATTTTTTGAAAGAAGGGGCTCTTGAAGAATATCCAGTGGAGCCTCCACACTCAAAAAGCATTCTTTGAAAATTAAATCAAAAGAATGCGGCACTCCTTTCGAAATCCCTCTTCGACTCCCGTTTCAGGAAGAGCTCCTTTTTTTGAAAGACAACGTGTAGATGCTCCGTGGGCTCTTTTTTTTTGAAAGAGCAGCCTCATGGCACCAGATCTTTCTAGGCCCATTCTTTTGAAAACGCGGATGCTTTCTTTTGAAAGAGCAGATCACCATTTTGATCCTGTTTTTTGTGCTTGGACGCACTCTTTCTAAAGACATTCTTTTGGAAGAGATCTTCCGGAAGGACTCCTTTAAAAAGATCACTGTCACATAGATGTAGCCAATATGTTGATGCTGAAAGAGTAAAGGATGAAACATTGGTGGATGAGGCTACCCAAAACAACAATGAAAACTACCGAAGCCAAAAGCACATATGCAGGAATAAAATTAATAATGTTGTAGCCCTGCACCTGCACTTGAAATTTACATTTGCATGCAAAAAAGGTTATCAAAAGTATCTTCTCCCATTTGTGTGTTCTGCTAGTATGTATAAATCCATAATGTCATCCTGACATGGTGTAAATTTTTATTGTTATTACTTATTTGTATTACCACAGCACCTAGGAGCCTTAATCATGGAGCAGAATCCTATATAGCTACTATGAAATAAGAGAAACTCTATTGGCCTGGTAATTTTTAATGTAGTGTTTCAAAGTTCAGGGTGACTGCACATAATATATTCCCCCTCTGTGGTCAAGCAGAGGCCCCCACTCTTGGCTTCTTAGCCACCACCTCTCTTACATGGCATCACACATCTCTCTCCCTTTCCAGGCTGACCATATTCCTGATTGACTACACTGTGACTTCTTTCAGCAAAAGACAGTTTGCCTAGTAGACCCACTTTGTTTCTCTCCTAAGAGATGGTAGACAATGTAATAGCCAAGAGTTAAGTTACCATACAACTAAGTAGGCTTTTATTCAGGAAGGCTGGAGAGAGGGTGGGGTGGGGGGTTCTGTCTCTCCTAGATGGGGAAAGGAATGTGCCAAGGAGTGATTCACACATGCCATGTAGTTTCCCCTCACTCCCTCACAGGCAGGGTGAAGGGGAAAAGAGCAGGTATTGTCACAGTATCGTAAGGCTCCTCCCCCACTCGCAAAATGGCACTCTTATTGCTGAGATATAAACCACAAGTTTTATGGGGCCTCAGAAGACCAAAGCCCTTCCAATCCTTCTCTAAGGATTGGGACCCCACTTTGACCAGAAGTCCTGTCCTTTACTGAATCAGAAAGAAGGCCCTGAGTCCGTTTAAACTCAAGCTATTGAACCAAAAAATACCCCCTCTGTCTGTTCATCCCTGGAAAATCCAGTCTGAACCAGTATATGCAAGCCTCTTGCCAATGCCCGTAGCTGTACAGGTAAATTCTGTAAGGCTGTAACATCTCCACTCACCTCTTACTGTTCTTAGTTCCTGGATGGCCCTGGTCCTCCTCCCCCTGGAATTTACATACATTGGTATATAATTCTCAGGTTCCTCATTGTTCCTCCTTTTTAAAGAGTAACTACAAATAGTCATCTACAAAACATTGTTGAAAATTTTGAGTTTTGCTGTATTACTTTTTCAGCAGATGTCTTGATAGTTAAAGTCTCACATTATCACCGGGTCTTGTGTTTTGGATACTTCTATTATTTGTTATAGAAATGCCTCATCCATCTTCTCTTTGTTATTTGTTTTTGTTTTTGTTTTAATCCATAGTATCTTCAACTCAGAAGCTTTCAGCTGGTCTGCTTCTGCTCTCCATTGGGACTGTGGTACAAGTGTCTATATTCTTGACAAATAATGCAACACCTCCTCATTTTTCATCTCACCTGTCCCTGTTGAAAAAGTTATCCTCTTTGCCAATACTACAGTCATGTGAAGTAAGTCTCTGTGAAATAAAGACAAAGAAATAAAATGACTCAAGATTCCATGTTTTGGGAAAGCCCTAAAAACTTTATAGATTAAGTAGGAAAAAATTCAAAAGAACGCAGCATAGCTACTCGTTAAAAATTAAATAAAAGAATTTTAAAAATTAAAAATAAGATTCTGACTAAAATAAGGGGCTCTTAGAGAGTTATTCATGCATTATACATTAGAAGTCTCCCCCAGTCTGACTGCATGTTATTTCAGGGACATGCTGCGCAAACATTATGAAACAATGTATCTAAAGATGTATTTTCACAATCTCTTACGCACAGGAGGAAGGGTTTAATAACTGAATTCATGGCTTTTGTCTTTTGATGTTTAAAACAAGTTAAGAGCCACAAAATGATCTGCCTTTTTATGATTTGTTACAAAGGCAGGCAAGGTATGGAATATGGACTGTCTGAGGGATGGTAGGAAAAGACGTTCTGATGGATAGAGATTCTCCAAGCAACAAGGAACCGTGCAGGAAACACAGACTCAGCCTGTTCTTAAAATGGGTCTGTGTTGGAAACGTTAACATTTTGTGCCTTGGCTGAATGGGATAAAAGAACAGGCAAAGTGACACTGTTCCAGAAAAGCTTGCCATGCAGTATCATAACTCACACAGGAATGGTTAAGGCCATTCAGATACCACTCGGAAAATTAGCCTGAGTAAATACCAGACACAGGATCATAAAGGGTCACAAGAGCTCGAAAGTGATTAGTGTTCATCATCTTACTCATAAGGGATTTGTATTTAGGCCAAGTTAGTAGGTGAAGATATGGGCTATAAATGACTCATTTTGTCATTTGGTGTCTCTCTGCTTTCATGAAAATAAACCACAGCTACGTTTAGTGTTACACTAATCTTTTGACTGGTGTTTGGAGGCAGCTGCTTCTCCTGTCTTCCCCTCCGGGCTTAACACAATGAGGCCGGACAACAAAACAAAAACTCTAGCTGGTAACAATGTTATTTGAGAATGGCTTTGTCCATTGTACTGATCTCACAAATATTGTCCCAGTGCAGAAATGATGTTATGTTGCAGGAATCCAGGGCTGTAAACATCTTCCCTGGATATTTGCTGTATTTTAGCTTTATTTTACTACTCCTGGTGGAATTCTGCAACTGTTGCTTCTGAAGCCATAGCGCTGCTGCAGAATTCCATCAGGAGTGCTTTATAAGTGTGTGGGCTGCTTCTACGCATGCACAATCTTCCAGAAGATGATCCTCCAGAAGACAGCTTGTAGAGGACCATCTTGCAGAAGATCACGTCTACATGCTAAATGCAGCCCGAAAGAGCCACCCCGTCTTCTGGGAGAGCACGTCTACATGTGCACTGGCTCTTTTCTGGAAGAACAGGGCAGGAAATGGCACAGATGGTGTTGCATGGCTGGAGATCTGTTCTGGGGCTGCTGGCCACCCCACCCAAACAGCCCCTCCCTGCACAAGCTCTCAAGGCCTGCTGTGCTGCTTGCAGCAAGACAGACCCAGGTCACAACCAGCAGGCTTGCCCTGATCTGCAGGCTGGCTGTCCTCCTGGCCACCCTTCTCGGCCTCCTATGGCAATGGAAACCCAGTCCCGTGAGTCCCAACTTCACATGGCCCCTGCAGGGCTCCCCCTAGGCAGTCCTGTGTGTCGACCAAGGCTACCAGCACAGACTAGTGGGACAGGGTCATCATGGGGGCGTGGGACAACGCCCTCTGGCTGAAGAATCTCTGGATGAAGAAGGAAACTGCAGCTGGCTCATCCCCATGCTCTGATGCCCAGACATCTGGATGAGGCCAGCCCTGTCTGTGGAGAAGTGCATGGCCATCGCCATATGGAAACTGTCTACCCCACACATCTACCAGTCCATTGGGCAGCAGTTCGGGGTGAGCACGTCCACTGTCAGGGCCATCATACCAAAGGTAAGCCCTGCCCCAGGCCCCACCCCAGCTGGGGAAAGGAAGGGGGCTGGTTGGCACAGGGACCCCCGGGAGCCTGGGAAAAGGAGGACAGGACCCCTGGGCTACACCTACCCACTGCCGGAAGGGTGCCCCAGTGGAGGGCGGGGGCAGTAATGAGGAAGGGGCAGGGACACCCCTGCACATGCCCTCAAGTGTACCCTCTCTCATTCCGCTGCAGGTCGTGAGAGCCATCAACAATGTGCTGGCACAGCGGCTGGTGGGCATGGGGGACCTGCATGCGCTCACTGAGGGCTTTGCAGAGCTCAGGTTCCCCTAGTGCTTTGGGGCAATCGACAGGACACACATCCCCTCAGGGCCCCAGCCCACAGTGACATCCACTACATGAACTGCAAGGGGTACCACTCAGTCATTCTCCAGGCAGTGGTAGGTGCCTGGGGTAGGTTCACAGACATTTATGTGGGCTGGTCAGGCAGAGTACACGATGAGTGAAATAAAAAATGCAAACGAGGTGCAGATTTATGTGTCTGGTGTCTCATTTGCATTTTCTTTTTTAAAAAGAGCTTCAGAGAAGAAAAGCATTGTAGACACAGCTCTTTCGAAAGTAAACCCCAGCTTCATAAAAAAACCCTCCTTCCCATAAACAAAAGGGAAGAAGGGGTCTTTTGCAGATGGGGTTTACTTTTGAAAGAGCAGGGTCTGCACTGGTTTTCTTCTTTTGAAAGAAAAATATGCAAATGAGGCACCGGATATGTAAATATGCACCTCAATTGCATTTTGATTTCCCTTATTTGCATGCCTCTTTCAAAAGAGGAATGCAAGTGTAGACACACCCTGAGAGACCAACACAGCCCACTCCCCCCCACCGTGGCACTTTTACCAACAACCCTTCTGTAAACGGGCATGGGCGGCAGGAAGGGCCAGGTTCAGTAGACAGGAATTCCTTTTCAACAGTATCAAATGGGTAGCCGAGTTAGTTTGTAACTGCAAAACAAGACGTCCTGTGGCACCTTATAGACTAACAGATTTATTGGAGGATAAGGTTCTTTGGACAAAGACCTGATTCATGCATCTGATGAAGGACCAGTCCCACAATGTCCAATACTGAGAGTCTAGTCATAATTGTTAAGTTTACTGCCTAGAGGTCATGAATACTGCAAGCACCACCACCCCATTTAAAATTGCTGCATTCTTTGAAAATGCCCTCACTAGTTAACCTTAGGCTATGCCTACACTAGAGCATAAAGTTGACTTGAAGGCACTTAACTCAATTTGACAATGAGACTGTCTTCATTGCAAATACCATTAGGATGATGTTATGGGGCACCTCAAACCTCCAACGTGGTGTAACGCCAAATTCGAATTGACAAGGTTGAATTAATGCTAGTGTAGAAACAGCAGTACTTTAAATCAATTTCTCCGGCCTCCAGAGGTATCCCACAATGCCCTGCATGTAGCCATTCTGGCCACTATCCCCTCTCCTGCTCTCCAGGGCTACGTCTACACGTGCCCCAAACTTCGAAATGGCCATGCAAATGGCCATTTCGAAGTTTACTAATGAAGCGCTGAAATGCATATTCAGCGCTTCATTAGCACGCGGGCGGCAGCTGCGCTTCGAAATTGACGCTCCTTGCCGCCGCGCGGCGCGTCCTGATGGGGCTCCTTTTCGAAAGGACGCCGCCTACTTCGAAGTCCCCTTATTCCCATGAGCTCATGGGAATGGGAATGGGAATAAGGGGACTTCGAAGTAGGCGGCGTCCTTTCGAAAAGGAGCCCCGTCTGGACGCGCCGCGCGGCGGCAAGGAGCGTTAATTTCGAAGCGCGGCTGCCGCCCGCGTGCTAATGAAGCGCTGAATATGCATTTCAGCGCTTCATTAGTAAACTTCGAAATGGCCATTTGCATGGCCATTTCGAAGTTTGGGGCACGTGTAGACGCGGCCCAGGTGTGCAGGAAGTTGGAAACAGCAGGCCCAGCAATTTGAATTCATTTTCTTCCTGGCCAGTGTGATGATCACATTTAGCCATGAGTTCTCTTGGTTGCAAAAGAGCCCCAGCATGGAACCGTCAGGAGAGCCAGGATCTTATTTCTGTAAGGGTGGATGAATGTGTACAGAGTAAACATCAGGGATGCTCAGCAGTGCCTGGTGAAAATCAAGCTCCCTGCACACCCACATGGCTGCCAGGCAGGGCAGACCATAGCTGCAGACAGCGGCAAGCCCCATCCTGTGCTGGATTTCAGTGCCTGAGAAGGCTTCTTCCTTGCACAGGATTTAGCAGGAGAGGCCATGAAACCTGTGCTCTCCACTTCATGTTTTATGGGGCTATCCCGTGACCCCCACGCCAAGCCACCATATGGTTACAGTTTTAAGCCATCCTTGCTGGGACTGTGCTTCATTCGGTCCCCCACCCCATTTTTTTTTAACAAATAGCAAGTTTAAAAAAATAATCTTGTTACCAAATAGTGACAGAGAGATAGCTGTGTTAGTCTGTATTCTATCGAAAAAGCAGTCATGCAGCACTTCAAAGACTAACGAAATAATTTGTGAGGTGATGAGCTTTTGTGGGACAGACCCACTTCTTCAGATCATAGCCATACCAGAACAGCCACAATATATAAAGCACAGCGGTCCAAAAATTGTCACCAAGGTTGACATATCAGAAAAATTGTTAACAAGGTTGGCAAATCAGAAGAGCAGAAAGGGCTGGGAGGGGAAGTTAGGAGTTAGGTCAAATGTCAAAGTATGTAAAAGGATCCTTATAATGGGTCAGGTAATTGTTGACCCTGTTCAAACAATATGTTAATGTGTCAAATTTGAATATGAATGTTAGTTCCAAACATTCTCTCTGTGAAGACCGTTAACGTCTCTTTTCTGAAGAACACAAGTGCTCAGGTCTTTAACAGAATGGCCCACTCCATTAAAGTGCTGGCTGACAGTTTTGTGTGTTTGGAGATTTTTGACGTCTGCTCTATGTCCATTCATACTTTGTTGGAGTGTTTGCAGTTTGCCTTATATACATGATGTGTGGGTGTTGTTGGCACATATGATGTTGGTTGAGGAACAGGAGAATGTGCTCATGATTCTGTAAGTAACAGGGTTCTGTCCAGTGACGGTAGCTCCAGAATAGATATGTGGACAAAGTTGGCAACAGGGCTTGTTGCAAGGAAAAGTTCCAGGATTAGTATTACTGTGGTATAATACTGTATTATTAGTATTATTAGGATTCTCACTAGCAACCACAGAAAATACCACAATTTCACCTAACTCTTAACTTTCCCACCCCACACGCTGCCCCTCTCCAATCTTCTGATGTGCCAACCTTGATAACAATTTTTCTGATTTGTCAACCTTGACAGCAATTTTTGGATCTCTGTGCTTTATATATTGAGTCTGTTCTGGTAAGGCTGTGATCTGAAGAAGTGGGGCTGTCCCACAAAAACTCATGATCTAATAAATTACTTTGTTCTTCTTTAAAGTGCTACATGACTGCTTTTTTGTCTTGTTGCCAAACATATTTCACCTCCTTTGGACAGTTCTGGGAGCACCCTGCTAGTGCCATCCAGCCAGTCATGCAACCTGGCTCAAGAATCTTTGGATGGCAGCAGAATGTGACTGGGGGACATACCAAATACGTGTAGCCTGTGGGAGGCTTTCATAGGAAGGAATGGAGCTTCCTTTTTAAAGAAGAACAATAACCTTGTTACCAAATGAGTTCTGGGATCACTGACTGAACCATTTCAATAGATTGCTCAGCTTGTTTTCTACGCTTCACATTTGTACAGGGCAACCTCCCCACCCACAAGGCGCCATGCAGCTGACGGGTGGGCTAGGCCCTGCCCCACAACATGGCAGCTGGGATGTGGGGACCATGCCTCCAGGTAAATGCATGTCCTGCCCTGTGTGAGATGAAGGCTTCTTCCCTGAGAGAAGCTTGTTTTCTCTGCTTAACTTTTCACAAGCTGGGCCACCTCAAGGCTCCATGTGCCTGGCAGGCTAACTCCCTCCCTCCCACCACAGCGGTGCAGTGCAGACCATGCCGACAAACAGCACCATGTTCTGTCCTCTGCAGGGCTTTACTGCTTGAGAGGGCTTACGCTCATTGGGACGGAAGCAGAATGCGACTGGGGGACACAGAGTACTCTCCCTTCCCAAATTGTGCGGCTCAGGGGAGGATTTTCTATGGTGGAATGGAGCTTGTGGACTCTCTCTCTCCTTTCCCTCTCACACACACAGGCAGTTGCTAGGGCTGGGACTTCTTTACAAGAAGAGGCAAGGGAATCCTTTCAGTCTTCAACTTTTCTGTTGTGGAAGCCATCTTGTATAGAAGGCATTTCACATCCCTTACTTCTGCACGCACACAAGAGCCTGTCCTTTCCTTGACCTGTTTGGGAATGGCTGGGAGGATGAGCTCTATGGAATGCATTATTGAACTGTTTGGAGTTGGGGATCCAGCTCCCTTGTACCTGTTTTTCCTTGCGATAACGGTTTCTCTTTGGACAGTGCTTTACGATTCTCTAACTAACTGCCTCTGACACTGGGCTTGTTTGTGTAAGGGTGTAAAATACTAGAGTTAGCTGCATCAAGCAGCCTTGCTGGACCTAGCTTTACTCGTGTCCAGTTTGGCTCATCTGTTGCCTTATTGAATTCAATGAAGCTGAATGTTAGCCACCTAAACTCAGAGAAGTCTTGTGCTTCAATACGATTTTCTAATGCTTCCTTAACTTTTCCTTCTCTTCTTGAGCCACTGGTACTTCTGACAGGGCAATGGCTCCTTCCAGCAGCCACTAGACACCAACAGCCTCTGGGTTTCTTTCCTGCTGTTTAGAGTTGCGGAATCATAACGAGTCTGGGGCTAATATTCTAATGGGCCGCTCGCCCCATATTGGAGACATCAGTGCAATGGCCTCCCTGGAGCCTTCTTCCCTTTTATATGGTGACAACTCACACATTTCTCTTTCTCTACTTCAAACCTGGCTCCTTCAGTCAGATAACCTACCACTACACCACCACTTGTTCATTGTATCTCCTTTCCTTGTGAATAATATGAAGTACTTCACTAGTCTCAAGGATCATGTTTGGTGTACTTTCACCAGGGAGATGAGACACCACCCACTAGAAAGCAACACCCTCTATCTTGCCTTCACTTCTTTGTTTGTCACACTGACCACTAGACACCCATGCCCTGTAGGATGCCATATTTTCCTTCTTTCCTTTTGAATAATATGAAGGTTTTTACTGGTTGCAAAGACCCACTTTGTTGCATTTGGGTATTGTGGAATTTTGCTTTTGAAGCCCACTTCTTAGGGGTATTTTCAATGAGGGGATGGGGAGAGACTGCTGAAAGAGGCTGTTTTTCACTTCTGTGCGGCAACAGGTCACAATTCTCTCTCTCTCTCTCTCTCTCTCTCCCTCTGGTTCAAAATTGGCTCCTTCAGCCGCTTTCTCTCTTCATTTGTATGTAATGTGAATTTGGAGTCTCCGGAAAAAAAGCTCTTTTATAAAAGCTGCTGCTTGCTGTAAATACGATATTCCATCAAAAAAGCTGCCTCTTTCTGTAACTTGGATGACTCATACAGTTTCTTTCATTGGGGAAAGAGGCTGCTGAAAATGGCTGTTTGTTTTCAATGGCAGGGGTGGAATGAGGACACTGAAGTCTGGGAAGATGACATCTCACACCCACCACCACTTGGTGAGTGCTTTTTTCCCCATAATGCACCATCAGAAAAACTCAGAATGCAACAGAGCTGAAGGAACTGTGGGATAGATGCCCACAATGCACTGCTGCAACAGTCAAACTTTGGCAATTTAGTGGATATGCACTGTCGACTTTCTGACCAGGTCCAGACACTCAACTTTGTCTTTATAACATCTAGCTTATGTCTACACTAGCCCCCTCCTTTTGAAAAGGAGATACTAATGAGACACTTCAGGATATACTAATGAGGCACTGCAATGAATATGCAGCAGCTCATTAGCATAACGGCAGCTGCAGCAGTTCAGAAGTGCCACTTTTGACTGTGCATAGCTCATCTACACAGGGTCCTTTTCAGAAGGACCCCACATGCTTCGAAATCCCCTTATTCCTATAACCAAATAGGAATAAGGGGATTTCGGAGTGTGTGGGGTCCTTTCGAAAAGGACCCCATGTAGATGAGCCATGCATGATTGACAGTGGCACTTTCGAAGTGCCATGGCTGCCATTATGCTAATGAGGCTCTGCATATTCATTGCAGCACCTCATTGGTATATCCCAAAGTGTCTCATTAGCATCCCCCTTTCGAGGGGGGCGGAGTGTAAACATAGCCCTAGTACTATAAAGTTGGCTTAAATAAATTTGACTTTATTTTGTAGTGTAGATGTAGCCTCAGTTTTGGGTTCAGAAAACTCCCAGTAACCTATCTGCCCAGCTCATAGAGAAAGGGGACAATTATTACAGGTACAATTTGCTTCAGTAGGGACTAGAGGATGGTTGACCACAACCTGTTATACCTGTGTCAAAAATTTACAGCTACAGTCTGTTACTGAGACTCAGGCAGATTGCCTTGTTGGCAAAGAGACTATGTCAGAAGGAAGGAAATCGTTTTGGGTAACAGATTTTGTACAGGAATACCGTAATGGTCCTTGGAAGCTTGGAGTCTTCACTGGTCCCAAAGTGCTTCTGCAGCTCTGTAAGCACATAGTAGTAGGTAAAGAGAGAACCCAGTTAAAGATAGGAGTGGAGGAGTCAGAGGCAGACAAATTGAGAGAGACAAGGCAGAACCTTGCCAAAGGCAGAGTCACACACCCTTAGGGCTATGACTCTGACTCAGGCAGCACAGATATTGACAAAGCAGAAGCAAAATTATTTTGTTAGTCTTTAAAGGCTACATGACAACTTTTTTGTTTTGACAGAAGCAAGTGTGTGAGCGTGAGAGCCTGGGACAGGAAAGAGGTAAACGGAAAAGGCAGGCTTAGGAAAGTGAGGCAGCCGTTGGAGCCTTCCTAATGGACTCTCACAACATGGCCCAGGCCAAGCTTGGGGAATGTAAGAGACAAATTTGTTCCTGCAGAGTTGGGAGAGCAGAGTGCAACAGTGGCTGTGATCAAAGAAGCTCGCAGCCTATGGAGAAGAAATGAGTCAGGAAGCCCCTATTTGTATATTCCATATGTGACAGAAAGGAACCACTCTAATGAGTTTCGACTGGGCCCCTTTGAACATAGTCTTTTGCTCCAAACACTTGGAAAGCCGCAAAAAACCTATCTCAGTAGTAAACACAAGGGCCAGGAAAACTGAGCCCCAAGAAGGTAACCAATTACAAAAAGAACAGGTAAAGGCTGAGCCTTGCTCTCTTGACCAAACTGGGCTGTAGGGAAATCGGTTGGTCTGTTAAACCTGAATACAGCTTTGAGATGGTTTGTGAGGATAACTGAGGTCCCCAGGCTCAAGCATATATGGCGGCCTTGGTCAGGGAATGTATGACCCCAGCCCTCGTGCAAAGATTCTGCAGGTATATCACTTATGCTATACAAGTAGGGACCCCTAGTGGAGATGACGACCAGAGAGGTGATAAAGACTATATTCCTTAGAGAAAGCCCCACAGCACTATTCCATCAAGAGAGGCAACAGACAGTTGAGAGACCAGAAAGCAAGGTAGCTAGAAAGAAGATGGCTTTTAACCATTCTGAACCGATGGCACTTGAACAGCCTTGCTATGCCTGTTGTGAGGTTAAGCAGGCTTTGAGCCAAAGGTTTCTCACTGTATTTCATTTGCCCCCAGTAGACACAGACCCAGAAGTTACAGTGTTAGGAGAAATAGTGAATAGGGCCAGAAAAACCCATGAGGTGCAGAAGAATAGTTACCCCCAAGAAGAAAGTTGATAATGTAGCTGCAGCAGAAAACACTCTTGGAGTTCTCACAGACAACACTCTTGGAGGAGGCCGAGGAAAAGGAAGAACAGGGAAAGAAAAGGGAGAGAGGTGCTCTACCAAAGACCCCACCAATCCCTGCCAGGCAGAGATCTGGTGATGGGTCTTCAAGTATGAACCAAGGATAGATGGGTTGACTGCCCCAGAATTCCTATTAAAGCTGGCTGAGCATGAAAAGAGGTCTCTAAGAGGCTCCCCTATGGCGAGGCCAGGTATCCCTCATTCCCCACAGTAGTGGCACATTTAACCATCAATGGGGGTAGGTTTATGTTAGACCTTAAAGCTGATCTTAGATACACAATAACAGCTATGACCATTTTGTAGCTGGAACTGACCTATCTACGATTGACTTATCTGGCCATCTTGACTGAGGGAGGTCAACAGAAGAAACTCTCCCATCGACCTCCCTTACTCCTCACGAGATTGAGGAGTACAGGAGTTGCCTGTTGACTCTGATAGTTTGATTTTGCATTTCCCCCTTGGCACGTGAAATTGAACCTTGGAAGATCAATCCTGATGTGGTTGATCTCATAATAAGTGTAGATGTACCCTCAGTAGCAGAGGTTTATGATTTATGTGGCGTTTGGAGGAGTGTTTGGACAAAATTTATTGGTGTATTTGGGTATCACTTATGCCTTGATTGGTACCCAGAATAAGAACTTGTTTAAACCACCAGCTGGAGTTAA
The DNA here is from genome assembly GCF_033958435.1 of Carettochelys insculpta. Taxonomy (NCBI): domain Eukaryota; kingdom Metazoa; phylum Chordata; order Testudines; family Carettochelyidae; genus Carettochelys; species Carettochelys insculpta. Next base: position 139,597,809 of record NC_134139.1, on the reverse strand, counting down.
AATTTGACAGAGGTTGTATAAGGCAGAGAGCGCTGTCCTTTTCTGAAGAAAAAATCTGATAAGGTGCAACATAGCTTGATGGATCTGAGAGCAGTAATAAATCAACAAAGGAAAGATGGGAACCAAACTGCCATTTATTCTCTTATGCCACAGGGGATCAGTGGCACTGTGTGGAGTAACCCCCTTCAAATCAATGACTGGAAGAGACATGCACCTTCCAGAACTATGCTGGGTGTGGGATGCACAGCCTGACAACGTGCAACCTTGTCCTTATGGAGCCGTGAATGCAATCGCTGTTAAATATGGTGGCTAGCACTCAGAGCCAGGTTACAGGCGTTGTGGGAGCAAATGTTCAGCAAATGGATATGGCACTGAAAGATAGTTATGTGCCAGATGCCAGATTCATTTGTCTCTTCATGCTTCAACTACCATTCCAGAGGACATGTGTCTATGCTGATGGTAGGTTCTTGATAAAGATCCAAAGCAGTGCAAACTGTTGCATGTTCGTTTTCGTCATCTGAGTCAGATGCCACTGGCAGGTTGATTTTCTTCGTTGGTGATTCAGGTTCTGTGGCCTGTGCATCAGCGTAGCTTTTTTAACAGTTCTGAAAGCATGCTCCACAACACATCCCTCTTAGATTTTTCAATGGCCATTCCGATGCTTAGATCTTGGGTTAAGTCGTGTAGCTATTGTTAGAAATCTCACGTTGGTACCTTCTTTGTGTTTTGTCGAGTCATCTGTGAAAGCATTGCTAAAATGAACAAATCATCATACAATACTGCTATGACACGCCATATATGGCAGAATGTGGATAAAACAGAGCAAGAGACATACAATTCTCCCACAAGTAAATCAGTCAATTTTAAAGTCTGAACACTGTGTAGAATCAAGCAGGAGGGTTTATTATACACAGTGCTGGCGGAGTGCCACCTGGACTGTCAGGCTAGGCTCAGTGAAGCACTGTCAAGCAATAAGTCACGGGTGATTATATGGGATATCAGTGGGCAGTGAGAAATGGTGGAGTGAGAAGTCCGAAGCCCCTGGATAGGTGCTGGCAGCAAGACATGATGAGCACAATAAGCCAATAATCTAAGAGGTTACACAATGACTCCGCCCATAATTTACATGCAACATTTTAGACAATACATAAGTGTTGTTTTCTTTAGTCATCTGTTTAAACAACATATACATTGATTCTAGTCCCACTTATGTATCCATGGGAGTAGTGATACCTTTGTTCAATTGGGTACGATCCACAGGTCCATATCCTCAGGAGTTAAAATAAAACAATGAGAGTACACCACAAACATCACATTATAACACATGCTCTTGTAGCCGGGGCCCTGGATGAGTGAATGAGGGAATGTCTTCTAAAGAACAGTGAAAGGGAGGAGGGTATCTCACCCTGACAGCTCAGGCTTGTCTTACAGCCTCTAGACTTGGCCTTGGAGCACAGTTGCTGCGGTTATTCTCTCTTTTTCCAGACTATGAGAAAGCTGTGGCCTTGCTTGTAAGTTCCTTCTCACACTAGCTGTATTTGTGAACCATGATAAGTGTTATGAGTTAGTTTGGTCTTATAACAGACTGTGAAATTTGGGCATAAAAGTGAGGGTTCTTAACAGAAACCACACTATGCATCAGGAACTTGGGATTTTTCACCCTACAGGCCCCTCCTCTTGACCTTAGGGCTCTTGAACCTGCCAAGGCAAATATGACAAATTCAATGTTTTCAATTTGCTTTGGAAGCTTTCATACAGGACCAGTATTAGCAGGAATGTCAGGATAGACATGCCCCACAGAATTTGGGAAAATACTACCCAGATCCATCCCCATGGTATTTTGTTGCCTGAGAAGGTGCTACCCATAATCATTGTTTTGACCTCTACTGCCTGGTTGAGTGCCTCGGAGTATTTGGTTTTAGCTTACTCCACGGTTTCCCCTATCTGAGTGCACCTCAGATGGCCAACCTTGATACACCTTTGGGCCTTGGGCACCAACTCCTCGATCTTCACCTGCAGGGCCAATAGACCCTCTTCAAGGTACTTACTTTCATGGTGCCACTCAGGATCCCACATTAGGTTACCTATCATTGCCAGAGTACATTGGTGCATCATGCTTTCAATGGTTAGGGTTGCCCTCCAGGGGGCTGTCATGCTTGCGGATGGATGTGTGGAGGGGCAGGGCTGTCCATTTATTTCGGTGGAGTGGTTAATCTGGGCAATCACACACCAGTAGGTACCGTTCATTTGGACCAACTCTGTATGCATCAGTGTCTCAGTGATGGTCACTTCAAACCTAGACAGATTCTTCCAGACGTTATACGGACACGTGCACAGAATCTCCTTATCAGAATGGGTGCAACATTCACTGGGGTACAAAGTTCCCTCGGCACCTTCAGAATATGCGATGCCCTCTATTTTGAAATGGCCCTTCCTCCGCACTGGCAGGGAGGTTACCATCCTAGCTCGCCGTGAGTGAGGGATGCCCAAAGGTACTAGGAGGCTGAAGGTTATTCTATGCCCTGTCCAAACTGGCCTTTGGACTCTCATTGATTCCCTGTGTCCCCATTCCCATGGGGGAGTACTGAGAAACTGGGGACTTATTACTGTCATAAGGGCTGGCTGAACGTGGCCATCCAGGAGGTTGGTTACAATACCCTGGGTGGGGGTGGCTAAAGTTTGTCCTACTCTCCAGAAATTTTTTTCCATTACCTCTATCTTAGTACCATTCAGTAATAAATCAATTAATTTGTGGTCTAAGTAATCAGTGATGCCTAATGAGGTGGATACTGTACTTGACGGATCCTTCAGGCTACTTAGGATAAGGTGACCAGCATGACTGGTGTCCAGCACTCCAGGAGCATTGGATATTACTGCATCTGCCAGCCTGGATTCCATACAGTTTCTTTCCTCAGCCTGGTGTGCTATAACAAAGGAATTGCTGACAGAGTTTCTAACGCCAAACCAACCTGCGAGGGTATCTGTTAAGCCCTGTTTCTGCTGAATCAGGAGTTTGCCAGTTTGGTTAGTTAGTCTGGTAATAATGGAACATTGGTTACTTACACCCTCTAGGGCAATATGCAACTTGACTTTATAGGTATGGAACACCACTGAGGTGAGGAATGGTAAGACTGGTCCTATCATCAGTAATCCTGGTTCTGTAACAGGGGTTTGCTCGGGATATGACACACAATTGGCGTTGGGTGGGGGTTCCACCCTATTTTTTATTACTTCATGAATTCTTTCCAGCTGAGGACTTTTCAGGTTTGGCCATAAGCGCTGTGCCTCTATGGTTACCTCAGTCTGGGCCTTAAGTGGTTGACCGCAGTGAGAATCAGCAGGCCCGACTTCTCTAGGTACCATGCTGGTATAGTTGGTGCATGACATGGTGCTGATATCTGGCTTTTTCCCCACAATGTCCCACATACATTCCAACCCTGAGGATTGCATGTTTCTTACCATGCTGCTTTATCACAACATGTGAAATAATTATGTTTAAATGAGGGATAGCCCAAGGCTTAGTATTCTCCATTACTGTCAGTATGCAGTTGCTTCTCCATATAAGTGATTTGAATGCTGCTTACAGTAATTGTGGTCACTGTTCCCCTGACAGGCTCACAACAGGATTCAAGAATATCCTTCCCTGTAAGTGGGGAGCCAATGCGATGCCATAAGTCCTCCCAAATGCTCCCATCATGTCCCATAATTTCTGGCACCTGACATCAGGGAGTAACTGGGCACGCAGCCGTTATGGAAATGGTGACATTACTGTTTCTCTGTTTATGTGGGCATCAGTATATGATTTTATGTGAATCCTTTTATGATCTACTGACCCATGTCCCAGCCACAGGTTGACCCTTACCGCTGGCCAAACCCTTGTAATGGTTAGTGTGCATGTTCTACAAAAGCTATGTGTTTTGTTAGTATAACAGCTAAAACGAAGTAACCCCAGCAGAGGGGGGTTGGTAACCCAGTTCCAATCCTCCTTTTCACATGGCACACTTTTCACTTTCCCTGTCATGCACCACAGGGATAGCAGCAGTGTCAGCAGGAACAACTTCATGATCCTTTGTTGATCCTCCCTGAGCACCAGGTAGAACTGGAGATACATTGTTAGTATTTGCAGTTGCTGATTTAAACATTTTCAACTGATTTTGGTGCCCCCAAAATGTCCCAATTTTCCCCCCAGTTTTTGCACAGGTGTTTACAGTTAGCAGGACCCTCATGGGACCTTGCACTGTGGTTTTAGGACTCCTTTAACTTCTGGATAAATGTGGCACATTACCAGATCCCCACCTTGAAATGCTGGCTTATCCAGGCTGTTACTGTCTAGTTGGGTTTGATTTTACTTTGCTTGGCTGTATAAACTCTTTAGTTGCTTGTCCAATGCTGTAATATAATTCTGTTGTCTGTCCGCGAGTGGTCCTGATCCATCAGCAGGCAGGATTGCATCCCTAGGTATTCTCATTGCCCCTCCCTGGCATTAGTTCAAAGGGTGTTACCTGAGTTAGTCTGTTTGGGCTGCCTCAGAGTCGGTAGAGCCCAGCAGACAGCATGTGTGCCCATCCGTCTCCGGTGTCCAGCATTGCCTGTGTTAGAGCTGCTTTCATTGTCCTGCTCATTCTTGCTACCTTTCCCGAGCTTTCAGACTGGTATGGTATATGAAACCTCTGTTTTATTCCTAGTGCGTCACATGCCTCCTTCATCGCCAGCCCAGGAAAGTGGGTGCCTTGATCTGAGTCTATTGGCAAGGGCAGGCCCCACCTGGGTATTATCTCTTCTGCTAAGATACGAGCTACTGTGGTAGCAGTGCAGTTTTCAGTAGGGAAGGCTTCTACCCACCTGGTAAATGTGTCAGTAATCACCAAGATGTACTTGTATCCCCGGCTTGGTGGCAGGGGCCCAGTAAAATCAATCTGCAAATTCTGCCATGGCTCTTCTGGTCATGGCTGGTGGTTTAAGAGTGTTTTCCTCCTTTTTCCCCACATTCACTTGTGCACATATCATACACCTTTTAAGAACCATGCAACATCCTTTGTCATGTATGGCCACCACCAGTACTCCAGAGTGGCTTTCATTTGTCTCCATTCTCGGAGCGTGGGGGAGTTGATGGTGTGGAGCAGCAAACCTCATATGCACTCAGGGGCTACCAGCTGTTTACCCCCAGGTGCAGACCAAAGATTATTTTTATATGTCCAACCTTGCTTCTCTGATCTGTTTTCTTCCTCTGGACTCATAGCTGTGTATAGCGTCTTTAGATTCACCTCCTCCTCTGCTACGGTAGCCACACTAATCCCAAGTGGGGTCAGCTGTGCAGCTTCCTTAGCTCACTTATCTGCCCAATAGTTCCCCTCCTGTTCCTCACTTGTAATTCTGTGATGTGCCTTTATTTTAGCCACACCCACTTATGAGGGTAACTCAGCAGCTTCTGCTAGCTTTCTACTGCATCTAGGTTATTAATGGGCTTGCCGGCAGTTGTTACAAATCCTCTGCATGACCACACATCCATGTAGTCAGGCACTGCTGTCTGTGTAAACTGTAATTCTTTTGCCTTCCCTTCAGAGAGCTTCTGTGAGATCAGTTAACTCTGCCTCCTGGGCTGATTTTGAGCTTTCCAGCTGACCTGATGCTACCACTGTCCCATCTCCGATTATCACTGCCCAGCTGGTGGCTGGCACCCCATTTTCATATTTCATTGATCAACCTATGCACATGACCATGTCTGCTTTTTCTAAAGGCTCTTCCTTTACTCTTCCCAACTCTTCCTCTTCCTCATCCACCAGAAGTTTGTGTACGTCTCCCTCTATGTTTAAGTATTTAGCCCCGTTGACTCCTTTGTCTCTCACTATGGCAAAATTGGGGCTTTGCATACACAGTGTTGACTCCCATTGACTCCTGCGGGCATCTGTTACTGATTTTAGCCACTCGGTATTGAGGAGGTCAATAAGCGCGTGTAGGGTATGCAGCACCAGGGTGCCTGCAAGAGTATACGACTCACAAGCTTTTTACAGCCCAAGTGGCACAGTCCAGGGCAGCCATGCACTCCGGTAATCCTTGTGACACAGGAGGTCTCGGGGTGGACAGGTATGCCACTGGGCGCTGTCAGTCACCATGGAGCTGAGTTGACACTGCAGCATTTTGGGCTTTACTGTGGTTGCAGTACAAGTGGAATGGTTTTCCCATACCTGGTAAACCCAGGCAAGGAGCAGAGCCTAGAGCTTGCTTTACCTTCTTAAATGCTTCCTCTTGTGCCTTTTCCCACTGCAATAGCTCATTTGCAGGCAGGCTTCCCTCCCCTACTGAGGGCTTGGATGGGTTTCATTAAGTCTGGGTATTCGGGTATGTACATTCTGCAGTAATTTAAGAGTCTCAATACCTTCCAGGCTTCCTTAACAGCTCATGGCCTCTTTAATTCTTGAATAGCTTAATAGCTCATGGCCTCTTTAATTCTTGAATAGCTTGTTTCCTGTTCACAGTGAATGCTTTCCTTCTTGTGGTACCTCATGACCTAGGTACAATTCTGTTGGCCACTGTAACTGAGACTTCTTGGCAGTCAGTTTGAATCTGGCTTCCCAAAGCATATGAACAGATTGTTGAGGGTTTTTAAGTGATCTTTCTCATTAGAGGTGGCAATTAACAGGTCATCCACATACTGCAATATTACTGTCTCCTGCAAGTGGGACCTGTGTGATAGTTTCTGTCATTGCTCTATGAAAAATAGAAGGTGAGCCATGAAAGTCCTTGGGCACACGAGTCCATGTATATTACTAGTTCCCAACAGTGAATGCAAATTTCTCTTGGCTGTCTCTTGCAAGGGGAATGCTCCAGAATCCATTTGCTACATCCAGTACTGTGAATACTGAGTGGCTTGGACTTAACAGGTTAAGGATGGTGGCTGGGCTTGCCACAATGCAGTGAGCCTTAGGTGTCACTTGATTAAGGTGAATGTAATCTATGGTTAGTCTCCATGTTTCATCTGGTTTTTGGATAGGCCATATTGGGGAATTAGTTGTGGAGGCAGTCTTTCAAACCCCTCCTTTAGATTCCAAATCTTTGAGTATACGTTTAACTGCCTCTAAGGTTTCTGGTTTGATAGGGTACTGCCTATGGGTTTTATGTGTGGGTCCTTCAATGATCACAGGCTCCATGTTTACTAACCCACAATCTTGTTTATCTGTGGCCCAAACATCAGGGTGAAGGGAACAGAGAGCTTCTGCTAGATTCTCCCCACACTCTGGGGTTACTACTTTACTACCTGTAATTACAGCAATACTCTGGGAAACCTTTCCCGTGTGAGTTCCCTTGAAGTCCATCCAATGCTGCTGGTTCTTTAAGGAGAGCTATACCACAGATTGTGTCTCCGTGTTCAGGACAGACCCAAATTTGGCTTACAGGGCTCATCTTCAAATTCTATTTCCACTGGTTGGCTTAAGAAAGCTTTGAGTTTTCCTTCCCACACCCCTTTGCTCCATATGGTTCAGCAGGTAAAGGGGAAGATCCTGGCTGGCTATCAAAACCAAGGCTACAGTGTCTCTTGCCATTTTGCATGGCTGGCCCCCCGCTTTGTGTGTTACGAAACATCCTTAAGTCACCTCCAGTTCCAGTCACTGAGGTCACTAATATCTACTTGCTGATCAGGAGCTCGAGCAGCTCCTGGAGTTGAAGTTGTTTGGCTTGGTTCTGATCTTTGGTGCTGTAGGGATCGGGTTTACTCTGCTCCTGAGATTTGGTGCTGGAGTGATTGGGCTTCTCTGACCACTGCCCTTCCTTACCCACTCCAGGGTGAAAGCAGTCATCTTTCGTGTGGCCTCTCTTTTTACAGATGTTACATGATTTGAGCTTTCTTGGGCCTTGGCAGTTCTGTGCTAAATGTCCAGCATTCCCACAGGTGTAACAGGAAAGGGTCCTGACTGCATGGACTTTCGCAACCTCCTCTAGGGAAGTGGCTGTGACTACTTTTTTTTTTCTTTTTCCTCTCTAAATCAGTAGCCAACTTCATGACATCTGTGTAGGGCTGTGGACACACTAGGAAGTGACATCGAAAGGGGTAATCCCTATTTGTCACTTCAAAATGAGCCGCTTCGAAAGGAAGCGACTACACACAAAACACGGATCGACGTTGCGATCTGCAACATTGAAAAGATGCCCCATCATTTCGAAATTGAGTAGCTACACAGTCACAACTCATTGCAAAATAATGGGGCAGGAAATGGTGAGGGCAGGGTCAAATGGCTGACAAGCTCTTCCTGGAGCATGGGCCAGCCCGCTGTTTAATGGGCCCCACCTAAACGCACCCCCCGTGCACTTGCTGAGACCCCGGCTGCTTGCAGCATGTAACCTCCAGCACAGCACCCAGCAGAGCCTTGGTTAGTCACCACACCACTGCCTGCCATGGACCTGCAGCACTTCACTGACAGGGACACCTTGGACATCATGGCTAACCTGATGGCCATCCTGACAGCCTGACATATGAGGCGATGTGCTGCCCGACATGTGGCCAGCCTCCTGAAGGCCCCCCCACCATGGTGCATCTGGAATACCCCCTGTTCCAGCCCTGCCCTTGCCTCTGGCAGTACTCCACCAGCGGGGAATGGTGGGACGACATCGTCCTAGGAGAGTGGGATGACGACCAGTGGCTCCGCAACTTCTGGATGCCTCAGGCTACCTTCATGGAGCTGTGCCATTGGCTGGCACCAGCACTTCGCCACCAGGACATCTGCTTGCGGCCCGCACTCCCCTTGGAGAAACAAGTAACCATTGCCCTGTGGAAGCTGGCCACCCTGGACAGCAACTGCTCGGTCGGCCACCAATTCAGGGTGGTGAAAGCCACTGTCAGGGTCGTCCTCCTTGAGGTAAGGCACCTGGGGCCCCACACCCACAGCAGGGTCCCAGGGAGTAGAGTCTCAGGGTGTAGGGCCCTGGGGGGGGGTCACCCATATGGTATCACACACTCACAGGCACCTGTACTCTCTACCCCCCTACAGGTCGTTGCCACCATCAACAGGATCCTCCTGTGCTGCCTGATCCACCTTGGACGTGGACACTGACATGGCTGGCTGCCAACAGCTGGGATTCCCCAACTGTATTGGTGCATTGGACAGCACCCACATCGCCATCTGGACCCCACCACACAGCCAGGGACGGTACATCAACCGAAAGGGCTACCACTCGGTCATCCTCCAGGCCCTCATGGATGCCCTAGAACGTTTCACGGACATTTGTGTGGGCTGGCCTGGCAGGGCCCATGATGCCCGCGTCCTGTGGAACTCATGGCTCAGTCGCAGGACTGCAGAGGGCACCTACATCCCCCCAGGGGAGCTGCTGGTGGGGGACGTGACCATGCCCCCGTGCATCGGCGCTGATGCTGCCTACCCACTCCAGCCCTGGCTAATGCGTCCCTACGTGGGACACACCAGTGAGAACCAGGACCTCTTCAATGCCCACCTCAACCAGGCCAGGAACATGGTGGTGCAGGCATTTGGCCACCTGAAAGCACGTTTCAGGTGCCTCCTGATGCGCCTGGAGGTAGGCCTGCCCAGCGTGCCCACAGTCGTCATGCCTACTGTGCATACCACAGCCTCATGGAGAGCAAACAGGAGCTCTCTGTGGCGCACTGGGCGGCCGAGGAACAAACTGGATAATTGAACAGAAATACATAACTTACATAAGAAGGATAGACACTTCTTGGTCAAATGTGAATGTCCCCAACAGGTACGGGCTAACCTAGCTGCCCAATGGAAATTTGGTCATTCACTTCATGCAACGCCCCCCACCCCTTCTCACCGCTGCCCCCCTCAGCGTCTCCCTCGCTTTCCCCACCCGAGGCAGGACACACACACTGTTAAATAAATTCAACTGCTATTTTTGGAAAACAAAGAACATGTGACTATTTACATGGGGGGGCGGGCTCAATCCTCCTTTGGAGTGGCTGGTCGGGAGCCATAATGGCCCTGGAGGTGCGACTGCCCCGGGTCTGGGGACCATGGCGGGGCCTGGATGGGGCAGGTGGAATTGGGAGTTAGGGCTGGACCGGGGCGTCTAGGTGCTCAGACTCGGGGAGGAAGTGGGGGAGCCACAGACAGGCAGGGCTCACCTGGCCACAGCCAGCATGCCAGCTCCTGCTGCTTGGCTGGGGATGTGTTGGCTGGGAGCAGAGCTGAAAGGGTGAGTGGGTGGGTGGGGAGGAAGGGGCACCGGGGGTCTCGGTAAGAGGGTGAAGCTGAGGAAGATGGGGGTGGCGGGGAAGGGAGGGGCTGGGGCAGAGGGGGGACCAGGGAGGAAGAAGAAGCTGGGGCAGAGGAGGGTTCTGCGGGAAAGGCCATCCATAGGGCAGGCAGCTGGGCCACATGGTGGGTGACGGCCTGGGTCAGGGTGTCAAGATACCTGGCCACCTGGTCCCAGGCTGCCTGCTCCATGGAAAGCCATTCCCACAGCAAGTGGTTCTGCTCCCACCATGCAGCCATGTGGGCTGTTATCAGATCATCTGCCCAGCTGCGGCGATGGCTCCTCCCACCATGGCGCCCAGTTTGGGGAGGCGTCGCCCCTTCGCCCTCCTCTGCTGCTGTGAGGCTCCCGGGTACATCCAGAGGGCTGGGGTGGCTGGCAGATGTCAAGGCTGTGAAGACATAAGGGGGGAGGGTGGTGTCCCATCAGCCACGAGCCCTGGTACTGTGCGCCAGCAGCCTTGTCCCCACCACCATCCCACCCTGCTTGTGGTGAGGGGCTTTGGGGTGGCCTGTCTGCTGGGGGTCCCGTCAGCGCAGGGCCGTTGGAGTGGCGGCCCCAGCCCTCCCAGGCTTCTGACCCTCATGGCAGCCCATGGCCCCATGCAGGGGCCCCATGCAGGGACCCCCTGCACCCATGCCCCCCCAGCCCTGGCAGCAACGATGTTCATCCCTGGGTCCCTACCTGAGGGTTCCTCGGGTGGTTCAGGGGAGGTCTGGGTGGAGATAGCCCAGCTAGGGCCCTCGGAGGACTTGGCGATGCACAGCGGTTCCTCGCCCCGCTATCGCTGTCCCCGGTGCCAGCAGGTACTTTGAGGCCTGCAGTGGGGGGGGGGGGGCATCGAGGGTCCTGGCTGAGGCTCCTTCCTGCCCCTCCAACTCCACCGTGTCCAGGTTCTCTTCAGATGGTGCAGCCTCCCTGGGTCCCAGGAGCTGGTGGAGCTTCCTGAAGTAGGGGCAGGTGGCCAGCACTGTCCCTGGCTGCCAGGCTGAGTCCCTTGCTCGGGTATAGCCCTGCTGCAGCTCCTTGACTTTGGAGTGGATCTGGTTGGGGGTCTGGAGGGGGTGGTCTCTTGTGGCGAGGTTGCTGGCGAGGCGGGAGAAGGCATTTGCATTTCTCTTCTGTCCCTCTGTCCTGAGCAGGATGTCCTTGTCTCCCCAGACAGCCAGCAGGTCCCGGACTTCAGTTTCCAGCCAGAAGGCACCCTCCTCTTTGGGGGCTGCCCAGAGCCCTGCTCCCTGGAACCCTTGGCTCCACGGGGATCCTGAAGGTCTTGGCTGCTGGCCATCAGTCTGGCCATGGAGGGGCGTCACTTTCTGGAGGTGCTTGGGAATGTTGCCTGGCCACCTCATGCTCCGACGTCTGCCAGCACACTCTCAGCTTCCTGCATGGGGTTTCTGTGTTCCTGCAGCTTTAAGGCACCCGTAACTGACAGCCATAGAGCTCTGGCTGCTGGTCAAGGTGTCTCTGTGCTGTAGGGAGGGGCTGGCTCAATGGAGGACTTTTCATTTCAAAATGGTGGCTGGGAGTGGCTACACACACTTAATTAGAAATAAACACTGAAAGGAGGCATTATTCCCAACACAGGAGTGGAATAACAACTTTGAAATAAAGGCCTTTTTATTTCAAAGTTGATTTTTATTTCAAAGTTGATTTTGAAATAAGCAATTTCTGTATAGTCGCTTTCCTGCTTGTTTTGAAATTGCCCCTTATTTCAAAATTGTTTTCAAAATGAGCAACTAGTGTGGCCACAGCCTAGGTGTTCCCAACGGAGATACCTAGGGCCAAAAAGGTTTGGTGATCTGTGGACAGCCCTTCTTTCAAGATTTGGAGGAACACCTCATGGTCTCTGGTTGTTATACCATCTAGACCAGAATATGAACAGAAGGCATTCCATTTCCTCTTGGCATAGGACATAACTGACTTGTCTTTCTGCTGGGTCATCATCTGCAGGGCTCCCCGCATTGGTGGTTCTGGCTCCTAAGGCTGTGGAGCGTGCTGTCCTGAGATCAGCTATATCACCTTCCTCTGGGTTATCTTGAGGTTCCCCTTCCTGATTTGTGATGATGTCCTTGACCCAGTGACCAAATTTCCATTGGGCAACTAGGTTATCCCATACATTTTGGGGACATTCACATTTGACCAAGACATGGATATCCAGTTTGTTCCCAAACTCAGTGTTTTTGTTATCACATTTCAGTTCAGGCAGGTCTGCTAGGAGTGCCTGCTTTTCCAGGGGGGGTGAACGGATCATAAACTGAAGTGGCTTCTGTATGGAATTCTCTGAGCAGCTGCACTGTTTTCCCCAACTTTCCTTATCTTTCTGGTTTGGATTTTAACTGGGGCCATGTGCTGTACTTGCCCCACCATGATTGTTATCATCTGTGCCTCCTGTCCATTATTTCTGGTGGGGTTTGGAATAACTCTTGGCCCATATAGAGCTGGGTATGGAGGGAGAGAGTTGGCTCTGGCTGCCAAATCTTCCCAGGGATAATGGAGCAGTGGTGCAGTTGGTGGGCACGTACTGGCTGAGAATTCCTTCTCTCCTGTTTTTAGGGAGTTCTTGTGACAGAGACTGTGATTCTTGGGGGTTGGTTCTCTCATTCTGGAGCAAGCATTTACTTTTCAAAAGCAGTGTTCTCTCTTAAGGCTTTATTTTCTTTCTCCTTTGATTGAAAGATATCCAATAAAATTGTCACAGCCTTATGTGTTTTGTCACCCCTCTGCTTATTCCACCATTTAATTAGTTCCTCCTCTGGTCCGGCAGCAGCATAGCCTGCCCTTTTAACCACTGCCTGCTGAATCCTTATGAGCTTGTACTCCAAATACTCTCATGGGTAGGCTTTTGCTTCTCCCTTAGATGCTATGGCATCTAATTACCCTGGTTGCAACCTGAGGATGTAGGCCTCCTCCTCTTCTTTCTTTTTAGGGAAAGTGTATCTTCCCTCTGTTTTCATTTGGGGAAAACGAGTCTTCCCTCTTTTTTCTTTAGGGCCCTCCTCCATCTCTTTTCTTTTCCTTCCATATACAGTTTATGCTGCAGTCTTACTATCCACAATCGCACTATGCCAGCTTCAATGGGGACTTTTACTATTTGAGGGTATATACATTATGAGCCTGACGGGGACTTGGTGAGGGGGGGTGCTTTGTTAGGACTTACACTGTTAGATGCAATGAGGAAGTGGGACTACCACTTTGCACTGTCTGCTTCTTGTGCACCCAGCCAGTCCTGGGCTTAATGCATGGCTCAATTGCTCCCTGGTGGCTTGCCCAGTCCCCCTGTAACACACTCCTTGGCTTAAACAGTATACATCCCTCTTGTACTCATTCCCTTTACATGGATACTCATTCTGACCCCTATGCTTGGATCCACATATCCAGGTTCCTCTTTATTTAAACTTGGAAAATGGAACCAAGATGTGTCTGAAGGGAGAGACTTCGATCCCTAACCTAATGAGGTGGTAAACATACTCACCTCTCTTGGATGTCAGTCTGGCTCCCATGCAGCTTAAAAGCCTGGATCCTGGACAAGTCCCCAGATTGTGGGATCAAAGTCTTGACACAGTGCAGAATCAAGCAGGAGCGCTTATTACACACAGCAGTGGTGGAGTGCCACCTTGACTGTCAGGCTAGGCTCAATGAAGCACTGTCAAGCAATAGGTTACAAGTGATTATATCAGTGGGTGGTGAGAAACGATAGGGTAAGAGGTCCCAAGCCCCTGGATAGGTGCTGGCAGCAAGACATGATGAGCACCATAAGCCAATAATTAAAATGTTACACAGTGACTCCACCCTAATTTACTGCAATATTTTAGACAATACACAGGTGTTTTTTCCTTTATTCATCTGTTTAAACAACATATACACTGATTCTAGTCCTGCTTATGTACCCATGGGAGTAATGATGCTTTTGTTAATTGGGTATGATCCACAGGTCCCTATCTGAAGGAGTTAAAATAAAATAATGAGCATACAAAACAAACATCACTTATTTGTAACACATGGTTCTCGTATCTGGAGCCCTGGGTGAGTGAACTAGGGGAAATGTCTCATAGAGAATATTGAAAGGGAAGAGGGTCTCTCATCCCTGACAGTTCAGGCTTGTCTTACAGGCTCTGGCCTTGGAGTGCACAGTTGCTGTGGTTATCTCTTTTTCCAGACTAGAAAGCTATGGACTTGCTCATAAGTTCTTCTCACACTAGCTGTATTTGTGAACCATGATACGTGCTATGGGTTAGTTTGGTCTTATACCAGACTGTGAAATTTGGGCATAAAAGGGAGGGTTCTTAACAGAAGCCACACTATGCATCAGGAACTTGGGATTTTCACCCTACAGTGACGCAGGCATGAAGGGGCATATGAATTTTTATTGCATCTAGCACATAACTGTCTTGAAGTGCCAGCTACATCAGTGCCCTCTGAATGCCTGTGTTCTTTCAGATGATTTGGAAACAAGCAGGCAGCAGTGTCTCCTTGCAACATAAACCAACTTATCTTAGCAACTGGCAGAACAAGTAGGACTATGTCGACTTTATAGGCTCTAAAGTTTGACATTCTTTTGTTTTGTAGTCAGTTATGCAACCAACTCCCCCTCACCCATTAGTTGCACTTTCATGAGGGATCTCACCTCATCCAAGTACTGAAGTGCATGAAATATACTATTTTTTTCCTAATTTTTACAGTATACATGTATTTGTAATAATGTGAACAGTGTACTTTGTATTGGAAGTGAAATCAATACGAATATGGGTAATAATTATGTAACTATTAACCATGTGTACAACAAGACCCAGATAACCCTTGCATGAGTTATTTCTGCCCTACCACGTACTGTTAAAACTATCCAAAAGAATGCTGAACATTGGTAGGTTGCACGCTACGATACTTACCAGTGGTGCACTGCACTGTTCATGAACACGAGTACTTCCTGTACATGCAGCACTGATGCAAGGGGCCAAGTAGGCACATGCACAAGTAATACACTGTGGTGGCTGTATGCCAACATAACTTGCATTGGCAAAGCTTCATGGCATAGACATGGCAGCAGAGCACAACTGGAAGAACTACATGAAAAGTAGAGTCTTTGCAGGCTGCTCCACTCCATCTAAAGAAACCCTCACATGCAAGCAATATACTTGAGTGTTCTATCGGAAATATGGGAGATGGAACAGTGAGGAGCTACAGGGGGCACACTCCCTTGTCAAGTTACCACTGAGTATAGAATATTTCTCTTTCTGGTAGCAGTTAGATTGTTGCAAGTGTGCAAGATGATGTAAGGAACTCCAGTCACTTAATATCAAAGGGAGGGCAGCTAGCAGGCAGCTGTTACACTTCCTTCTCCCCTGCATCCCTATCCCACGTGTGGCCAGGAATGACTGGAGAATAGATTTCACATCAGCTAGGCACACCTGTACTGATGGATTTATGCTGCATTAGGCTTCAGGATATTTCTCTGGAAATTAGTGGAAGCAGAAGAAAACTGTGACTGTCATACTTCCATCCAGCTACCTGTCCTGGCAGCCATGCTGGGGTGTGTTTCTGCAGAACAGATATTGCATTCTCAATTCATCCTGTATAACGACGGCATAACCAAGCATCCCCTCAGTCCTAACATACTGTAGCTCTTTCGATCCCTTCCAGAAACCACTGTAGGCACAGATGAAAGACATGGAGCTGAGTCAGCTGATCCATTCTGCTCCATGTGAGTAGAATTCTGCTCCACCTATAAGAACAATTTCAACCATTTTTATTTCCTCTGATTGTACTGAAACTAGCCAAATTCCTATCTCTGTCATTCACCCCGTATAATGTTAGTTTAGGTCATTTAACATTTCCATGCTTCTGTTTACCTGCATGCAAACTGCACCAAAATCCTTCAGAGGCTCTATTAACCAATTTTGTAAAATACTTTGAAAATCCATTAATGTAATTACAAAGCATAAATAAAAGAATACAACTTCTTACAAATTGTAAAACAAACAACTGTAAATAAGAATTTTATGTGACATCAATAAGGTGGTATTGTTATTGAAATCATTTAGTCTAAATTCAGTTCTATGTTACACTGATTAAAACAGCCAACCACATACAGAGGCAAACAAAAGATGTCACAGTTTAAGTGTGTGGAACAGATGCACACTAAACCAACAATTCCTCAGTCTGCCAGATTACAGAAAGGGTTAAAAATAATTAAAAACAGATACACTCCGATAGGCATAATGTGAACAACTGTAGCCTACTGCAACTTATTTAAAAAAAATCCCACACTCCTCAACCAGTGAAAGTATTGAAGCTGACTACCAACAATTTACTTCACAGTAATAATTTCTGGAAAATATTTAAATCCTTAGAATTAATTAATCTGTTTTAAACCATATAGCACACACATGACATACAGCTTAGCAGGATTTTTCTTCCAACCACTAATGCGGGGAACTCTTCCGCACTCCAGGGGTTGGGAACATTCTCCTCCCACAATTCCTACTGCTCCAAAAAAAAAAAAGTACGTTTTCAGTATGACATTTGAGAACCCCTTGGTAGGACAGAGGCCAGGGCAATGGAGTAGTATTGGGGAAAAAGTTACTTTTCTCCAGGGACAGAGAAATAGGATGCCCAGTGGATTGTACATGTACATAGAGGAGGATGCGTTCAGATCAGCAGCAGGTAAACATCTCCAAAATAGGGTTGTCAGTTGGATTCAATGTTGGCAGGCAGATGTGGTGGGAACTGTTTGTCCACTGCTGTCCCTCTCTGTGTGCATCAAGGAAAACAGCAATGAACAAAAGAGTGTTCTCTTGGTGGTACTGATGTCTATCTCCCATAAGCTGTGGGACTCCCTCACAGATCAAAGGCAAAGGCCATGGCAAACGGTGGGGCATTACAAGTATGTTAAAGTCTTTCAGCTTTTATTACTTTGATTGTTGAAAATGTAATACACCCCATAGCAGAAAGCTACGCTGCTCATTCCCACATCATATGAAATCATTCATTTTATGTACAAGTTTTGAATTACAATCTTCATCTTTTCATCAAAAACAAAAATAAAGCCTAGCAAAGCATTTTTGTAGAACTGCACAGTATACAGAAGCATACTTTCATTACACAGTATCTTACACAACACATACTTTGACAACCCCCCCCCCTCCCAAAAGCAGAACCTGTTACCATGTTGAGAATGAGGAGGCAGCGCCCAGACAAAACTAGATGTTTCACATTCATGACTAGATGGATAACGAACTGAATAAAAGGTGACATGAAAAATACATCTTGAACACTCCAAAACAGCTTAACAGAAAAAAATAAAAGCACATTTCTAAACAACTTTAAAACAAAAGCCTTTTAAAAATGCTGAAGTCACAAAAAATGTTAATTCTTCTTCGCTCACAAAGTAATTGGTATCCTACAGGTTTTCTGGTTGAGAGGTACAAATATTTTCCGCACACAGAAGACTTGAGAAAGTGGGAAGAATTGTTTACATTTTTGAATTCGGGAAGGGGAGATTGCAAGAGGACATGAACTCTGTATTCCCTCTGGAAAATAGTTAGAATGCAACACAATCTAAGTAGTGAATGGAGCTGAATTCCATACAGTATACAGTACATTTTAAAATCTGAGACTCTTTTCAATGTAAACTTACAAGGTTATAAGCAACTGTACTATTAAATGAAGTTAGCATTGCTTGTGTTCCATTATTCAAACTTTGCTAAAGTGCCTTTGCACATGAAGTATTAATATTAATTTATTAGAACATGTCTCATTATGACACTGAAGAATCTCAACAGCTGTCCTGGTAAATGTTGCATTTTTATTTGCATAATTATTTGAATTATTAACCATGCACATAAAGTCAAGAATTAATATTAATCCTCTTCTACTTCATGCTTAAGCACATGCTAAAAAGCCAGTGAATACAGACTGTGTCCATTTTGGTAGATGGACAGATGTATGTGAACAGCAATGCTCTGGATCACTTGTGCTATTCCTAATACTACAGTTATTTTCTCTGCCAATTACATTTTGCTATAAATATATGTGCCCTTAAGTTGATCCCAATATCAGTTTCAGCTAACTAATCAAATTATCTGCTAAAGTTTTGGGAATGATAAACCTTTCTTTATTTAAATAAAGTGAGGGAAGGTTTTTAACAACCAAAGGCTTGCCAGTATTTTTTTTTTGAAGTTAGAACAACACTGTTCAGTAACTTATCCTTCAACTTTGATATTCTTATACATTCACAATAATATCAATGCTTATCAGATAGGAAGAAGAGGGGAAGAGAAAAATTGTGAGGTGTTTCACCAAAAAGTATTTAACAAGTGCTATTAATGAACTCTTACAACAATTTATTCATTTGAAATGAAGCCCAACATCAAACTTTTGATTATCTCTCTGGTATTTTGATGATACACAAACTAAGTTTTCATTTTATATTTTCCTCTTTGCAAAGTTTTATTTGCAAAAGAATAACATTATTAAAAACTGAGTCTGAGAAATGAGGAATAGCTTATTGTTCTGTTAAAAAGTGACTCAACTGAAAGCTAATTTATAATCTGAACAATCAACTTACAGTTATTTCGGCTCACATCATGGCAACTACAAACGTCTATCATTCTATGTTTTGTATGAATTCACTAAATGCAACTCTTCAGTTACAAAGGCAGCAGGCATTCTGTAGTGGTCTTGCTTTGAACACTTCTCAAATGTCTGAAATAACTAGGATTCACAAAGCAAACTAAGCCATTTCTCATTTTCTTACACGCTTCCTCCATCTGCATTCCCTACTCCATACTATATTTTTGTATTTAAAAATAAATAAAAAAAGTTACTCAAATTCTCATTTCTCTAGCCAAAACAAACTTATTTACATGTATCATGAATACCAATGTTTTCTTTTCAGCATTTCAGTAAGGGTTCAGAAAGATCCCAATAATTAATAATGAAGGGAATGATTATAGAGAACTTTATATTCATTTGCTTTCTGAACTGTTTTCCAAAGATGTTACAGGCACAAAAGCTTTAAAGGTTAACACATGCTCCCACACACTGCTTTTTCTTCTTTTATACGAGACACCCACTTTGCTAAATGAATTGTCGTCACATATTTTTGCCCAGTATCATTAGGTAAAACTGAATGCCACCCCACACCTCACCCCAAAAAAAGAAAATACAGCCTTTTGCTTCAAATCTTTTATGAATGCAAGATTACAAGAAACGTATTAGTCAAAATGCAGGGCTATCAAGCACTGAACCAATGATATTGGCAGTCTGACTACCAATTTGCATGTGGAAAAATGCACTAAAACTTCAGGTAAAATGCATCACTAATGCATCATGCATTTCTCTGGTCACTCAACTTCAGCTCTGCAGCATAGTGCATGAGAAAAATGACTGTCACTGTAAATTTGCTTTGAGATGAGACAAGAACAAAACTGCCCTAAAACAGAACTTTTTGTTTTGCTCTTATTGAGGTAACATCAGAAATTAAAACAAAATCTTACAATTTAGCAGCCATTTTAATGCTTTTGTTAGGCTAGCCTTCACACACTGAGCACGTGAACAGCCACAGTTCACTGTATTTGTGTAAGCTGAGTGCTGGTGATTAATTCAAGTCACTGTTTTCCCACTTCTTCAATGAACCTCTTGAACTGAACATCCATGATAGGAAAAGGAAAATAAATGACGTTCTAAGTGCAGCAGACAAATATAGGTATTCTGAACACACCAAGATGCTACCACTCATGAGTTGTCATAATAAGGGATAATACAAAAGTCATTCTGTGCATATTTCTGATCTGAAAGGTCCCAGTGAATCATGATGTGCCTTGTCGTTTCTGTTGCTGATTTCTGATTACTTCTAACTGTTTTTTGCATTGCTGGTAGTACGTTGACAGACTTTTGTTTTCATCTAAAAGCTTTTTATGTTCTTGTACTAAACGGGATGTGTTTTGCTGGTCTTTTTCATCCTGGTCCAGTTCTGCTATTAGCTCCTGTCTAAAGATAAAAGTTAGCATTAAAACATTATGAAGAACGAACAGATCCATACTATATTTGTTTTCTAAGTAGCCACTACACTATATTTTTACCAAATTAAACTTTTTACTTCATTTGTCACTAGGGCTAAGACTACACTGAGGTTTCTATTTCAGGACACAAGTGTATCCTGAAATAGAAACCCCATGGCCAAACACAGAGCTAGAAATAGTAAGGCTATTTTGAGCACGTATTTTGCTCCCACTACCACTCACTGTGAGAGGGATAACAGGAAGTTTGAAATAGGCACTTATTTCGAAATTCAGTGTCATGTAGCTGGCACCAAGTTCAAAATAAATTACTTCAAAATAATTTATGCAAATTGAGTAAGTTATTTCAAGATAGGACTACACTGTAGCCCTAGCCTCTGAGTTTATGAAGTATATGGCTCAGGTATAATATTTAGTACAAAAGAAATGCCTAACAGTTAACCAAAACAAACACACAGAAATGCCCCAAACAATCCCAACATGACCCCGGCTAGATCCCTCCAAACCCTTTACAGGTTGAACCTCTTTAGTCCGGCACCCCGAGAACTGACCAGTGCCACACAAGCGAATTTGCCGGACCACGGGAAGTCAATATTGTCTAGCAACATTTTCTACTCTTCCACCGCTTCTTGGGCTCTTAGAAGACATTTAGCAGTAAATTGAAGCTAAACAACAGCACAGAACACTGAGAGCCAGGACACGTGGCTGTAAAACTTTATGGGATCACAAAAAGCTTGGCCACACCCATGGTAAGTGGTCGTCCAATTAACTAAAATCTTGCTGGATTATGGAGGTTGCAGATGGGAGTATGATGGACTAGAGAGATTCAAACTGTACTAATCTTTGGTTCAGTCTGGATAAAACATATGAAGTAATGATCTATTCCCAAATCAAAGCTACACTTATGCAATTAAAATTAACTATAAAGCAAACCCTTAATTCTTTATTTCATGCTTTTGTACAATTGCTTTTAAGTTCAAATTAACAGAACCCAAAAGTATTGCAGATAACCATATTTAGCCACAGTTATCTCAGATTCATATCAAATAAGTGACAGTTACAGATTTTTTTTTTTTTAAATACTAGCTTATTTTGAAATTCATTAAGCTTTTGAAATACATGATTCAACCTGAACACATGAGATGGTAAGTTTGTTTTTTAAATTATTCTCTATACTTTTCAATATATGAACTGCATGATTTGGTGCTTTAAAAATATTTACAGATGCAAACACGAGTCTCTTCTATGTATTTTTCCAATCTGTAGAATTCTTTTAGAAATCTAAGTAAAGGCTCCAACCCTGCAATAAAGTTCATGCAATAGGACCTTCATCAAACATACCATCACTAGGACTCCACATGGATGAAAGAAATATAATTGCTCAGTGTTTGTTGCATATCTGGGTCCTAAAGTCTTGCCCCAATTCATTCAGATCCTGCCAGTATGTGCATATGCTTAAGGTTAAGCATATAGAGTAACCCTACAGATTTTAATGTGACTCACACTCTTAAGTATTTGTAGGACTGAAACCTTAAAACATAAGCTTCTGTTACAGAATATTTTTTCAATGAATATTTATTAGTAACTGCTATTCTCTGTGCTTTAAAAATGCAAGGCACTGAGACAAATAATACTCCAGTATACTAAGATACACTTGTCTTATCCCACTGTTTCTAAACCTATCTTTTCAAGGGAACAAAGCATTACATGCATTTCACTTACTTTCTTTGCAACAGCAATGCAATTTCTGTCTGAACTTTCATATATTCTTGTGCCATTTTACAGTGCTGTTCAAATACAGCCATAGATTCTTTGGAGTTTGGGCATGGTGCTAGAGGCTGAAAATAAATCAGACATGTTAAAATCTAATAAACTGATCTCTCAATACACAGTGTTAGAATGTGTCTGCAATATATTTATACCAGCTTTCAGAAATTAGTAAGCTTTTAAAAATAAGTGTTAAACCATGCTCTGGAAAATCTTAGTACACTGTAGCCAAAGGTGAGTCAAAAAACATCTAGATTTATTGCTCTACCACTATTTGATCATCCACAGAACAAAAATGTTTGGATGAGACTGTAGCAATTTTATTCTATGAGCTCAGCAAATTTCTTATTCTGACTTTTAAGATTTCAATTTGTTTTAAGGATCGTATTTCTCAGGGCTTGTTTTTAATAGCTTCATTAAATCTGAGTCAACCAATCTCAGGTTACAGAATAATTTTTTTAGCCTAGTTTAAAAGTTAGGCAGGACACAAACATCAATGAATACGCAAAACAATATTTTTAGAGTATATTTATGTCACTAAGAAGAAACATAAAAGATGAAAATGCTTTTAAAATAGGTTAGACTGAATTTAAAATTCAATCACTTATAAGATATACAGTTATTACCTGCAACTGGTGATCTAGTGTAAGATATGCCATTGGGATGGAGTTATCTGACCCATTAGTATCTGTAACAATAAATACCACAATAACCATAATATATTTTCAACGGAGTTAACTATATATGTCCATGTAAGAAATTCATAAGACACTATTTCCTCACCAAAAATGGAATATTTATTAAACTAAACATCAGTATGCAAATAGATATACAGAAATATCAGTATTTTTGGTTTATGTTTAGTAAAGTTAATTGAGCATACCAAGTTGAGTATGATCTCTTATACTAAAAAAAAAAAATACATTAATTCTTATACCTTTATAAATTTCTGGACAGCACTTCAGTTTAACGTATTTTTTTTGTACAGAGTTAGTATTTTTGCTGTTTACCAAATGGTTTGCCACGGCATTCCTGTTTTATTAGGAATCATACAGTCAGCCTACTCTAAATTTAATTTAAGGATGGGCAAACCAGCTATGACAAAACAAAATGAATTTTGCTCAGTCATAACATTATTGATTTTATTCAGACATACAAACACAAAAAATTTGGCAAATACCATCGCCCCCATCCACTATATTCTAGGACAAATTTCTCCTTAATACTCTTGGGAATAGTAAATGAGTAATGTGGGGAACCTATACCATTTCTGCAGGGCCTTGGTGCTGTCGCTGTCTTCCAAAAAAGTAGCACTATGGGCCTTTCCAGAACTATTCCTCCAAACTATACCATGAGCTTCTGGCATCCTCCTTACTTTGCATCTCCAGAAGCCCAAGAACTGAGCAATATAAGGCTACTGCTCATCTTCAGATACAACAATGTGTGCCTGGTTTCAGGAAAGCAAATGGTAGAGAATGGTGGGAAAGAAGTGGGCTGCTTAGCCACACGAGACGCCCCGCCGTAAAGTAGTGGAGGGTGGCAGTAGCAAATATGAAAAGGTGCTGCTCCTCAAAGACTACCCATTTGTAAAAGCAACTTCAAAAGGAAATGGAAATGCAGGAAAGGAGAAACTGCTCTACCCCTGCTTTTGCAGCAAAATGAGAACTAAGGATAATGACCCACACACAGACCCTGAGTACTAACAGAGAGGGCTATAATTTTGCCCTGGAATGAAAACTTTTTGAAATCAGTTTTTCGGATATCCTACATGTTTTTCGGATATCCTACATGTTTTTCATGGTCAGATTTATGCAAGCCATGAATGAAACACTATCCTTAGAAAGGAGCCAAGACTCTGGGCTCCCAATGTTACATAAATTTTTGGTGGTGACTGTATCAGAATGTTTGCCCACTTGCCATCTTAGATCGTCCCAGAAAACCCACTGTGTTACTGTATTGAAGTCTGGAGTCTTTTATAATGGTTAGTAAACACTGGAGTGAATATAAGGCTACTTTAACTAACTAAGTTCAATCTCACTGATCCAGCACCCCTTGGAACCTCTGTAGTCCCGGACAAGAGATTCTGCAGCATCGGGGTGGTCAATTTTACTCCCCCCTCCCTCCCCCTTCCAGCTGGCATTCCTGCTGCTCCTTCTGGGCTCCTCTTCCCAATGTCACCAGCAGCTCCCCAACCTCCCACACCCACAGGCTGAGCTGCACGCTCCTGGCCCCTGCCACGGCTTTCCAGGACTGGCTTCTTGACCAGCCAGCCCTGGTCAAGGGTCTCTTGCTGCAGGTCCCTGGTGACTGCCTTGCCCTGGGCTCCTGCCACTGGTCTGGCTGTCCCTCCCAGCCCCAGCCCGGAGACCCTCTGGTTCTGCAAGATCCACGGTCCTGTTGGATGATGGATGCTGCCACATGAGAGAGTGCCAGATTTAGGAGTTTCAACCTGCATTATATTATGTTCATTTAACTGTATTTTATAACCAAAAAAGTGATGCTATGGGAATCAAATGTTCATAAACTTTTAAAATGAAACTTGCAATCACATAGTGGTACTTGGTCTCCCTCTACCCTTCTCCCAGAGAATCTATCACCCTTACATATCCTGATTAGTACTTCATCCAGAAAGCTGGCTCACTGAAATCAAGTTGTGTATTTATAATATTCACATACAAATAAAATGTTGCCGTGTGTTTTTAAAAAATGTAGTATCAACTTTCACATCCTAAAGCATTGAGTAGAATATTCTATTTATAATAGCATCCTTGGATAAGTAAGTATTTTGCTTTTAATGAACTATATGTTTATGTAATTTAACTGAGTCTACTCAAAAGACTTTGTACAGCCAGGAAGCAAATTGCAGTCATAGTTTAAAGGAGTCTAAAAACTAAACCAAGCAATTGCCCTATGATTGAATTGCTTTGTGACACATACACTGATCTTAAAATAAATTATAAATTAAACCTTTCTAAATGTTCAAGACAAGAACAAACAGAAGAACAAAAAAACTGCACAAACATTACCTGTAGATTCATCAGGTGTCCATGGAACACTGCGAGCTGGCTTTTCAGAGGTTGGTCCGGAGGTAGTGATCATTCTCACACTAGGACTCGATGATCTACTGCTGCTTCTGCTCTCCTGAACAAATAAAACCAACATTTTAAGGAAGATTCTTCCTACATTCTCCTGTGACAAAAATAAAGGTAAAGAAAACTAGTACGTACTCCCTTTCGAGTTGGCTAACTGATATGAAGAAAACCTGTTAATTTCTGCAGTTCTTTTTAACCTGCAAGTTCTCAAAATCCTTGATAAGCTTTACGTGCATAAATAAAATATATATAGGAATCATTTCAGACTCAAAAATTTATCTTTGGAGTATAAAACAATGAAAAGAACAAAGATTATTTTATACTTCAATTTACAGAAACAAAATGTTATGCAACATATTCAAGAGGTTCCATTCTGAGCATCCCATCATACATCTACACAAAATTTTCCACAGTAGAGTCAGAAGCTACATTCATTAAAATATCCCAGCTCCAGCTTATGACAAAATTTATTAATCAAATTCATTCCAGCAATAAGAAATTAAACATCTGCATACAGCATGAAGAAGTTCAAAAGTTATTCTGACTACAGTACACTATTATGTATTACATAACAGTTCTTTCAAGGATACCTATCTTATGATCATATGTGAGAATTTACTGGAGTTGATCAAGACTCAGGTTTCATGACTCACCATCAGAAAACACAAAAAACACCTCTGACCAAGCACAAGGGAAGAAAGAACACCTAAAACCATAAGCTAGAAGTTTCTTGAAAGCAATAAAACTCCCCTCTGCCCTTTTCTGCATACT
This sequence comes from Carettochelys insculpta, assembly GCF_033958435.1. Classification (NCBI taxonomy): domain Eukaryota; kingdom Metazoa; phylum Chordata; order Testudines; family Carettochelyidae; genus Carettochelys; species Carettochelys insculpta. Next base: position 139,571,936 of record NC_134139.1, on the reverse strand, counting down.
CTTCCTCCAAGTATGGAATTTTGGATGGACAATGTCTTTCTATTATTCCATTCCTCCTTGTCAGGCTTCTTCCTTATGGAGATACTGCGTAAGAAAGATTTAAAATTTGATGGGACGAATGTTCCCTCTAATCTGTTCCATCCACGTGTGTTTTCTTCCATCCATGTGCAGAATACTTTTTCAAAAATGTATGCTGAGGCATGTGTGAGCGTGCACCATCAGCAGAAACAAAAAATTTAACTGTGGGAGATCTGTTAAATCAGTAGGGCGGCATCTGAATCTCTCCTGAGCGGCCACACAAACACACAGTATACGGGGAACACCGGATAGGATTTCTGAGTTTTTTAAAAATTTTACTACAGTAGACAAAGATTTAAAGACAATATAGGCACTATTTTTGTGGAGAAAAAAAATGAAGTTGTCACAGGTAGTGAAATGTTAAGGTGAGTTTTTTCTAAAAAAATATGTAATGTTCCCAAAAAATTTAAATTTGCAAGTTTTATAACACATTCAGTACTCGAAAATTCCATTTATATCCTTAAACTTCCAATTACAGTTTAAGCAGCTCTGGAAACAAGTAATTAAGCAACACACAGGCTATGTCTACACTAGCACTCCCCTTCTGAAAGGGGTATGCTAATGAGACATCGGGATATGATAATGAGGCACTGCATAGCACCTCATTAGCATAATACTGGCTGCAGCACTTCAAAAGTGCTGCTTTCGATCATGCGTGGCTCGTCTACAAGGAGCATACCCCAATGTGTCTCATTAGCATCACCCTTTTGAAAGTGGGGGTGCTAGCTTAGACATAGCCATAAGAGACCCAAGGAGGTAAACTATACTACTCAGAGCAATAATTCAAACATACTGGTTAAAACAGGGAAATAAGACACCTAACTCAAGTCAGTCAGTTTAGTACATTTTAGATCATTTAGAACATTCATCTTGTAATAGTTGTACTGTTGTTTACTTGTGAGGGAGAGACATGTGAACAGACTATTCAGCTGCAGTACACTTGATTCTTATCAGGAAGAATCTTTAAAAAATTTTAATAAACATTATTCTGACTTCTTCCCTCTCAAGCAAGCTTTATTCTCTGCAATTTAGTTTAACTTTTTAGGGATCAAACAAACAATCTGTAAGTTCACTTCGTGATGCCAGTGCATTCTACTTCATCACCTGAAATGTATCATAAACAGGAACATTCCAGACCCTGAAGAGCAAAAGGTATAGCCATAAGGAGTCATGTACTTGTTCACAAGTCCTATATCCTATCTGTGACAGAGATCAGTATCAAATACACTGGACGAAGGTGGAAGGAACCTCTGAAGTGATTTTATTTTTATTTTACTATTTTAATTATTCTGAACTTCATACTGCATGCTCTCACACAGAACAGGACTGTGTCAAATACATACTGTAGGTGCAGACATTTCTGAGATAATAAAACATCAGAATAATTGGTTTATATATTTGGAATAGCCTTCTGTGGTTAGAAATGTTTGGCAAATATATCTATAAACATTATATAGTCAATATATGAAATCATGAACTCGGGTGAACACTTCTAACGGCATATAATTTAGCAACCAACAAAATGTTTTCCTTCGGTGGGAAAAATCATCATGTCAGTTCAGGGAGGGTATTGTTAGATTGGATGCAAGGTGATTTGTGAAAAATGTTCTAGCTGAAGTTGTCCTTTAAAACAAGTATATTAAATACTTTTGAATTTCGATTGTTAGGATCTGCCAATAGAACACAGACATTGCTTAGCATTATTAAGACAACCTTAACAGAAATACAAAGGAAGGGCACATGTATGTTAAATATTTTCAGCAGATGAATGTTATGCTTGGGATCCATGCATGTGTGTATTAATATGCACACATTTTGCTTCTTAATTGCTTTATATTATCTGGAACTATTTTTCTGTGATGTATTGTTTTTGACTTCGCCTTAAGCTTTGTGTGAGGTTTAATAGTTGAAAAAATTTAAGGAAAGTAAATGTAGGACAAATAAATATTTTATCACAGCAATTGCTATAAATCATGTCTTCCCTGAAACAACAGCTCAAATACTAAGTTATTACTATAGAAGTGTTTTCAGAAAAAAAATATGGGCACAGATGTAACAATGTAACAAAATAAATATAGAAGTTAGAATACTGTGATTTGAAAACAAACCTATGGACAAATATACAATAAATAAAGGCCAAAGGTAATTTTGAGGTAAGTTCTGTGGGACAGAAAGATTAACTACTGCTTCAAATCGATGGAAATGTAGCATTTGTGCTTAGACAGAGACTCAATCCAACACCACTGACGTTAACAGGAACAAGATCAGACCCCACACCATCAAGTACTCTGTTCTGGAGAAAATTAGAACCAAGTGTGACTTGTGGCATGAAATCTTAACCACAAGATTATCGAGAGGTTCCAAGGAACCACCATTCTTTCTTTATGGCTTGACTGGAAGGAGTGGAGGGTCCCAATTTTTTTTATTGTAATATAGGACGTCAAATTCAAAAGGCTGAAAAGCCTCTGGATTACTGTTTTCTGTTGCTCATGCTGTTGATGCAAAATTTAGTCAAACTGTAAGTCATTATTTGAAGAGCATTAGACTGACCAAGCTGATAATGCCATTCGATACCAGGAATTAGTGCTGGACAACATTTCTAGTCACAGCAGTAATACAATGAAATAGAACAGCAATTGTCTTCCAGATGCAAATGGTGAAATCAAGTCTATAACATCAGAATTTCTACTTTTGCTATTGAGAAGGAGAAGGAGAAATAACAGACCACAAAATCAGCGAGATATACACACCAAATGCCCAATGACTGATCAGTCAGAGAAGGGGGTATTATTTAGCATAGCACCACAATTGTGCAACATGCTTAATAAAACGTGGTTTAGAGAGCTTTGTGTTGAGAAGCTTACAAACTTAAGTAGGATGATACAAATTCACTTTACAAAGGCAGTAGTCAGTATGGTATTTTAACTAAATTAAAAAAAACAGGTCAGTGTAACATCTTCCCATCATTAAGAAAAGATTGATATTTGTCCTCCGGGATATGACAATCATGTGCCACATTCTGGGGAACAAGAAGAAGAGGTGGTGGTTTCAGCATATATGGTCACTAAGCCTGAAAACAAAGTTGGAAAACTTCTACATGATATACATGTTTGGACTTCAGTGGGTTTCCAATAAAAGTGAGTGTTGGGGCAGGCACACCTCTTATTCTGGATAAGTAGCAAACATGACAGAGCAGAGAGGGAGATGCAATCTCCAATTTAGCAGTCAAAACCATTTAAAGGCTTTACAGATTTTTACAGCATTCTGAAAATCACTTATCAGAGAGGTAGCCGTGTTAGTCCGTAGCTTTGAGAACAACAAGAAGTCTTGTGGCACCTTATGGACTAATAGATATTTTGGAGCATAAACTTTCATGGGCAAAGACCCACTTCATCAGATGCAACTGATGGAGTGGGTCTTTGCCCATGAAAGCTTATGCTCCAAAATATTTGTTTGTCTATAAGGTGCCGCAAGACTTCTTGTTGTTCTGAAAAATCACTCGTAACTTCACTGGCAATCAGGGTTGCCAGATTTTTGGAAAAAGACAAACTAGCTTTCTCCATTAACTTGTTGTGTGACTGCAAAGCTCTCACTTGGTACTTTAAGTAGCAAAGTCTAAACCAAGACACTCTCAATTGCGTCCCATTCACATATGTCAAAAGCAAGAATGCAAATGTCTGACTTATTTACATGGATAGTGTAAATCTTTATCCACTACGTATTTTTATGACGTTTTAGGTGTTACTTTATTCTACTTATCTTGTAAGCTACACTATGATTCAAACTTGTAACAGGGTGCTTGCTTCAAAATGCAGAAGTTTGAAGAGAGACTCAATGACAGTCTTAGAAATATGAAACAAAATAGTTACAGATTTCTAACCTTTAGGTTGGCAGAGGTAGGAGGGAAGAAAAGGAAAATGGTGAAAGCTATGCCACACCACATTTTGCTCTCTGGTATAAACAAAAGGTACCAGCGGAAAAGTATATGGTGAACAGCCTTTTGCTGTTATTCCTGATGAGAGAAACATTTGGCAGGAACACAGCTAGAATCTGGTAAGAATGTACCACATGCATCTCTCAAAGGCATGGTACGTGAAAAGTTAAAAAGATCTAATACAGATGCTGCATGTCTAGCCTGCCAGTATTATTATCTTGTACCAGCAAACACTCATTTTTTGATGCTAACAGAAAAAGTTACAAATGAAAAAATCTACGTCAAAATACTTAATACTGCAGAAAATAGCATTATAGGGGTATGGCAGAAATGCACCGAATCCTTAATCGTAAAACAGAAAAACCTGACAGAACAGTAACTGAAATTGTTTCAATGTTGTTTCAAGTCTTTTCTCTAATTACACTGTTTGACTAATAACAGAGAGGTAGAGCCATGTTAGTTTATATTCTAACAAAACAAAATAGCAGTTATAACAAAATAGCAAACTTTAAAGACTGTTTAAGTAAACTTACTATGATTTATTACTGTTCTTGAATTTGTGCATTTATTTAAACAAAAACTTGCTATGTTCCATATATTGTAAGTCTCCTGAAATTTTAAAATAGATTCCTATTGCTTTCTTCCTATACATACACACATATTTACTGATAAACTAGACAAATTAGATTTTGGGGGAAGGACAAGATTTCTGCTGTTACAACACTACGTGAAACTAAAGAGACATCAAAAGTTCATTTCTTTGATGAATATACACCTCTAAAATTACCACTTATTTTGGATTATTGCAGCAGGCTGTTCAATATGGAAACCTGATTAACTTAACACACTGAGTCCTATTTTTCCCATGTTCAAACTACAGCAGGGATCTTAAAATTACAGTAGAATCTTGTTAATTCACACTAATGATCAAAAACACTCTGAATTACTGACATGGACAAATTAGCAATTAAATGAACAAAACAAAGTTAAAAGAACACTAACTGTACTTTGGTCATTTGAGCCATCTACTTAATTTGAATGTTTCATATTTCAGGCTGTATCACTATGCTGGTTACCATGGTATCTGGACATCATGGCACAAAAAGCAATAGTTACTAGCAAATAGCTTCTAAAAGTACTGAAGTTTTTAAGATGACCTTGGTATTGTCTCCCAAAAAGTGGAGGGAGATCACCATAACTAGTTAGATTTGAGAGTTATTATGTTAAGGTTCATTACCAGTGTATAAAAATTATGCAACATGCAAACAAAAATATTTTAAAATATTACATGTGCTGCTCACACAAGTTGTAATCAAGAAACCTGTCACCTAAACATCTTTCATAGATTTTCTTTTAGATAAGAGGCACCATATTTTGCAAATTAAATGAACCCTAATCACAGACAAAGTTTTAAAGTCTAGTTTTATACAGTGTAAGTTCACTGTTGATTTCACCTAAATGTTCATGAAAGACAAATAAAGAAGCCACAGGATGAAAGATTTTACCTGACTAGATTCTGTTCCAGCAACACTAAGATCTTGAATGGATCTCCGTCTCTGTTGTCCGTTTCCTGCTGGAGAAAAAAGAAAACAAAATATTAAAAATCTCCTCAGAAACAAAATAAGAAGGGTGCGACTGTTTCAGAAGGAGCTTGGAATTTGTACAAATCCAAAGACAGAAAGTGGGAGAGAAGGAGACAGCTGCAGAATTTTAACTCAAAAAATGCTGGGCTGTCAACAGAAAGTACATTAATACAATAACCACTCCTACCACATTAATAGCTTCTGCACTCTACTTCACCATTTTCTGTCACGTGTTTGAACAGGCTTAGCACTTTGAGGTTGGGGCTGATGACGACATCTATTTCAAGTGAGTTATGTTATGGGCATTTCTACAGCAGAGAGGCTAAGATGCTGCCAGCTCTAACCTATTGTTCTTTGAAGTAGCACACAGCAAAGCCTTCTGTCTGGGTTATGTTCCTCCTGCACATATTAAGCTAGAAGAAAACTTATTTAATTATTTAAGTTGAAATGACAGCTCTTTGTCATCTTTTCACGAGCAAAAATACCTCCTATTCTAAATATCAGCACAGGAAGACTAACTGTTAATTTACTGAACATAATGCCATAACCTCTCTTTTTCCCCTCCACACATTAACAATTATCCACCACTGAAAGCTACAGAAAATAGTTCAAACACTGCTAGTTCATCAAGGAAACGCTTATGAAAATAAGTCGTATGTCAAATACAATGTATTATGCAACTGAATTTCCTTCAGTACTTTGATTTTTATTAGTATTGTTTATATTGTCTCCTTAGATGGCAGGTCAGCTGCCAAAAAGGAAACACGAAAATATTATGAGTAACAGCTGGCAATGCTCAGAATCTTGAGTCTTCAACCTGCATTACATAACTTCTCTGCTGGTGGAACACTGAGAACACGTACTGTAACAGTTGCAACCTCATATTCCCATAGTATTTAACAGTCAGAAAATTGGTTTGTAGCAAGCAGCTTGTTTTTTTAAAACTCTTAGGATATATATGCAGTGTCATTTCATTATGAATTTGCAGCCCTTCTAGATGTAAGTTTTAATTTCCACATCAATTAAAACAAGAAGTGAGAGTGCCTTCCTAATCTCATGTATACTGTTTCAGAAATCACAAATTATGAAGTCCTTCACCAGCAGGTATTACTTATATTAAAGGGAAGAGTTTAATAATTCTCACCAGCTGCCTTTCAGGATCTCTGATCACTTTACAAACACTCATTAAGCCTCACAACATTATTTTTATATTGGCAAGTATTTATTCCCCCAAATTACTGATGTAGAAAACTAAGTTACAACTAAGGTTGTAAATTTTTATAGTCAGTAAATCAGTGTTAAACTCTTCCCTTTAATACAAGCAATTGGCCATTTAAAGCAGGATTATTCAAAAATGGAAGAATTACGCTGTTGATAGTAGTGGCAACTCATCTTGGAACTCATGATACAGATAATCTACCCATGACTGATAAAATTATGTGCACATTTCATCCAACAGCACCCTCCTAAAATTAGTTGATCTGAAATAAGCTTGTAAAAATATCTGGAATTCTCATTTTAGATTAGCAACATTTGTGAATTCAAAGAACCCAGCACATGTGTTGATGAAACATTAGACCACAGATGCCAAAAAGTTAAAATAATCAGGGTGGGTTGGTAGTAAAAATGAACACTTTTTAAAGGCAGGAAGAGAAGACCAATTGATTGCGTTACAGTGAATAAAAAAATCTCCATGTTAGTAGCATGAGGCAAAAGCAAGCTGTATTAGCCAATGTCATTTTAATTAGTGTAACTACTATAGATATCTGGCAAATCATTCAGATAAAGCAGAAACAAAGATGGAAAAATCAACAAATACTTGTTGCTCCAGAATCAAGATTAATGTGAATTTAGGAATATTAACACAGAATACTTTTCTTTGACTTTAATTCTAATTTGTACATTTTTCAAGTTGTTTTGAATTTGCTTTTACTTTACAGTTTTTAATTACAATTCATACTATTTTTCTATAAAGACCAACACTCATTCAATGAAGTACAATCTAAGAATAAAGAAGAGGGTCACAAAAGGAAAATGTGTACTTCTGAATTTTAAAGGCACCAATCCGCGATCCAGGAAACGCTAGATTCTATTCCTGGATCTGCTAGACTTCCCCTGCAACCATAGTTCATACACACAAGAGGACAGAAATAAGACTGCACAGGCAGACCTTAAAATCTAGCATTTCCTAATTTATGAGTGCTTCAGGATGCAACCTTAATGGTTCTATGGTAGTTTTTTTCCCTGCATGTAAGAAATTACCTTAGTGGATCACTGTCAGCCTCTTCAACACAAAAAGTTCAGGGTTTGTTTAAATGGTAATTTTGCTGTTATATATTTTACATAAGGCAAATATTAATTCACCTCCACCACAAAGGAAAGCCCTTCTCCCAAACTTACAGAGAGGCTATGTCTACACTAGAAAGTTTTGTTATGAAAACTCAGAGTTCATATTAAAAATGCATTCTGTTGACATATTGACAGAACTCAACTGACAACTTTTATCGACAACCTTCTGCCTCTCCCAAGAGGCAGAACACCTTTCTTGACAAGCTCTGACAAAAAAAAGCCATCTGGATGCCCTGTCTATGGACAGGGCTTCTGGGTCATTGGGTTGCCCTGTCTGCTGTGCTTCTAGTTGGCTGCTCTGTTGAGAAAGTGGCTGGGTAGTCTGGCTGCTCTGTCGACAGAGTGATCCACTTTTGTGGGTGGCTGCAATCTGTTGACAGTTTTGTCAGAAAACCTCTTGTGACAGCAACTTCTGTCGACGGAGCACTCTAGTGTAGACACAGCCAAAGAGGAAGTTCTCATTTGGAGTAGGACGCTCATTTATGCAGAGCTTGAAGCTCTTTCTCAGTACTTTTCTCCTAAAAATATTCTTTGCTGCTGTCAAAATAAAAGTCTTAATTCAGGTATTCCTTAGGGCTGGCACGCCTTCTAAGACACAAAGGAGAAGAGTACCTCTCAGGCAGAGCACAGGTCTGTGCTACTAGGATTGCCTTAACTGCCTGCCTTGAGAAAGCATGTTCCGTATTAAGGCCCTTATAACATGCACAGAAATGTGGCCTTTCCCGTCCTGTGCATCTAAGGGGCACCCAACTGCAGAAAGTTATACTTCCAACACAAAGTTTTCAAGGCAAATCTAACTGAAGGATGTTTGAAAGTTTACATTTCCTTCTTTAAAAAGGGAATACCCGTAAAAAACTTGGTCAACATTTTTAAAGCCACTGGAAGAAATGTAACTCTTGACAAAACTATGTAATGTATGTAATAATTTTATTTAGCTCTTTTCTTTTAAAACTAATCTGTACAAAAAACAGTTAGATAATACCTCAGCTAAAAAACTGTTCAAGTTAAGTCATTTGTAAACGAGGAGGAAAAGCTGGACATTCTAACAAAAAGGACTGCAAGTTTATAGAAGTATATTCTATTTTTTTTATTAATTATTAAATACATAATTTATGTTGAAAACACTTGGCAGTAAGTGGTTAATTTTGGTTGTCAACATTTGTTTTCAGGGTGTAACCAAAGTACAATGTTATTTAAGCTGAAAAACTGTGGAGGTGTTACTCATGACTAAACAACGCTATCAATTTATTTACAAAACAATGAAAATTGCTATAGGTGCCTCTTAAGAATCTATGCATTTCTACCATTTTTCTAGAGATACTCCACACAATATCAACTAACTTTCCCAATCTCCATCCTTAAGACTTCACTGTGAGATGTACAACATCAATGATATAGAGATCACAAAAGCTCTGTATTGATTTTGTGTTGCAGTTATACACAGAACTGACTTGGGACCTGACCAATTTTTCTGGGGCAGGGACTATGTTGTTTGAGACATTATGCTATACGTGGTATTATATAGAACATCCACTATTAAAAATTGAAAATCACAGAGTTCAGGTAAAATCAGCCTCATTACACAGAGTATTTGTGGCACTCCTATATTTGGAATATGGAATATAGCATGGAAACAGTGCTACTAACAAAGTGAACCAAAATTTTAAACTAATGACCACAGTACTATAAACTCAAAGTGTTATTTCAGTAGGCTGGCATTTTAGTTGAGGATGTACCATACAGCTAAAAGTGCCAGAATACTGTAAACAGGATTGATCAGATATTTCCTGACTGAGTAGCTTTTTAAAACTGTTTGCCTACTTACCTTGGTTATATTTTGCACTGCAGTTTTAATACATATTTCAAAATATTTAGCTATTAAGCTTTTTGGTGAACCATTTTTTGTAAGTCTTTTTAGAAACAATGGTTTGCAGTGCTTATGCTGTATCTGATGACACTAAGGTTTACTTTTGCATGAATACATACATACCTTTAAGAATGACCTTTAAGATTAGCAAATAAACTGTAAATTGGAAATGAGTCTCAAATCCATTTTACTTGGAGTTTTTTTAAAGCTTTGCACAATAATTGCGAAATAGTTTTAGCTATTTTAAATGTCAGTATGTAAGATGAATGAGTGTAGTGTACTTCAAAAAGTGTTCAGAAAGGATGGGAATTTGGAAAATATATATCCAAGTTCTTTATCTTGCAAACACCCACTATCCTGCTGCTACTTACAGTAAATTCTCAAGATACGTGCAATCAAGTTGCACATGTCTCGGGTTAATGCTATTGCCACCCCTGACGGGAGTGAGAAACCGCTCCTGTCAGGGGCAGCAGCCGCAAGTCAGGCTGCAATCCCTGAAAGGAGCATGGGAAAACTGCTTCTGTCAGGCATGCCAGCCTGACTCGCAGCTGCTGCCCCAACAGGAGCAGTTTCCTGTCAGGGCCAGCAACCATGAGTCAGGCTGCTGTTTCTGACCGACAGCTGATTGCAGTGTCGGTTCTCCCAGCTGGAAGAACCGGTATTGTGCGCAGCTATCTGCATGCTAGGCACCCCAGCTGCTTGTGGCACCGGTGCACCCAGCTAGGGAGCCTGGCAGGCACATACCTGCTTGCGGTGCAGTTTCTCAGACACTGTACTGCAAACAGTTGTGTGCCCCTCAGGTGGGAGAAGCTGGGGCTACACAGTTGCCCCCTCACCTCCCAAAGCTGCCCGCTCCCCCAAACTCTTCCCAATTAACACAAAATTCAACTTATGCAGAGGTTGCCCAGAACACAACTGCCACGTAAATGGAGGGAATACAGTACTTACACTAAAACTAAGCAGCATGATCAGGCCACGAATGAGAAGCTTCCAAGGAAAACAGATGTAAGAAATGGTGATTCAGGAAGTAGCTCTTGTACTAAGTCAGCACTGTCTCAGTTCCTCAGAGGAACTGAGGTGCACCTTTCTAATCTTTTGGGTAAGTGGCAAAATGAAGTTCTTAACCATCTGCAGTCCCTTGGAATCCTATAACACATAGAAGAGAAAGGGTGTTGGCCCTTATGCCCTAGCCAGATTCTAGTTTGGGCAAATACATTCAGTCTACATTCAATTCTTCTGAAAGCTTTATTTAAAATGGTAGTCTGCACATTGTCCCAAAGCATCATAATGTTCTGATGAGAGATGTGTGTATCTAGTTTGCAAAGCTCATTGAATAAAGAGTTAGAATTATGTAGAATATATAGAATGTCAGTCTATTAATAATGGTTTCAATAAATATGTCAACACTGCAGGAAGTTTGGAATAAAACTTATTTCATTAAAAGGAAGTTAAATTGGGGGAAAGCTCTATGAAAAGGGTAAGTGAGGGATAAAAAAATAAAAGCATGTTGGAGCTGCCATCTTGAGGACTTTAGAGGAAAGCATTGCTTGGCTGTAACAGCTTGCAATCCATATACTGCTAGTAGGTGACAAAACTGAGTATGAACTAGAGTGGGCAAAAATTTCAGAGAACCACTTATTTGCTGAAAATACAGTTTTAGTTGACCTAAACTATTTGTGAATTTGTGCTATGTCTGTCAAAAATAGTTTTGACTGAATCAAAAATTTGAATGTTTGGTTCAGTAATGTTTAAACCAAATGGTTTGTTTCAATATTACCAAACATTCCAATTTTTGGGCTAGCACCACAGAACTGCCAAAGGTGGTAGTCTCAGCAGACTCAATTATCTCTCTGTCTGTCTTGGAGAAGTGATCCATACAGGGTTCTCTCACATTACAGGGGAGAGTCCCATAGGATATGGAAGATCTGGATGTGGATGTCTCAATCTGTTTCGCTGAAGCTGCTCCATACTATATAAAGGAAAAACAGCAATTGACACAGGGCCTTCAACTTGCATCTCCCACTTCCTAGGGGAGTGCTCTAACCAGTAGCCTGTGAAGTCACACAATCTCTGGCTCAATGACTATTCATTGTTATTCACAGTGACATTTCATAGTCATTGTATGACTATCTGAAAGAAGAATAGGAGACATTTGACTAGGGTTTAATTAGACCACTACTTTATTATTCAATGTCTGGATCTAGCTGGTGGACGGAAATGTGCAGTACAGGTCACCCCAGGTTTAGCCTACAATCATCTGGGTTGCATTTACCAACTACCCACTCTTTTTCCATCCAGGTTCCTCTAGCAAATCCACTGCCATGACCTTACTATCTATCACCCTCTCACAGAAGTGTGATGGTGGTTTATAGGAATGGGGGGAGGGTGTTGGCTTCCTGCTGTACCAATCATAAGAATCCCCAACTGTTCCCTGCACACTTCTTTAATGAACACCTCTTTTAAAGGCCTTTTCCAAGGTCATTTATCCAGTCACTGTACACCTTCCCTATGGAGTATCTGCACTGCACATCTGTCCTACACTTAAATAATGAGCTGTGATATATAGCCTACTGCCCTTCCTGCCATGCATGAACAAATCCCTTCCTGAATGTGCTGTGGGGGAAGGTGAAAACATGCCACCTGCACCCAAGCCAATACAGTGGTCAGAAAAATTTCTTCTCAAACCCCTGAAAGAGGGTATGGCTAGTCTAAAGCTTATAGCAAGTCCTGACGAAACCAATATTATATCACCTAAAGGGGAGGGAAGGTGGGACCTTTCTCAGCCAGCTGTGTAAAAGGGAAGCTATCTGAAGCATCCCTTTTTAAACTTCGTATTTCGAGGGGATGAATCAGTGACCATACCGACCCTTTTGCAGCAGTTTTCATCCTCCACACTGACCCCAGCCACAAAGCAATGATTCCTTTGTTCATCCAGCCAGCCAAATACTCTCTACCCTGCTTACAAGTGCAGTGAGGTCATTCATGACAACAGTGAGTAGCCTTTAGGCTAGAGAGTGAGACTGACCCTATATCCTAGTGGATAAGGCACTCACCTAGGTTAAGGGAGACACATTGCAAGTTCTTGCTCCAGTGACTGTGCATGTATATTCAACACCCTGCACATACAGGCTCTCTCTGAAGTTTTGTTACAGACATGAGAGTCTTGGTACCAGGAGATCCAGTGGAGCCAAGGGTTCAACGCTATCAGTGAAGTATAAGGAAAAGAGGACTGCACCATGGCAGGGTTTTTTTCCCTAAACAAGGATATCATGAAAAATCTTAGTGGACAGTCTCCATCTATACACTCTATGTGAACTGGAGCAAAAAGTATTTTTTTTAAAGTAATGTGATCATTATTCAATCATCTTAGCCAATAGACCCGCTCACGTGGGCTGTGATACCTGGTATGATGACTGCAGGGACATCCAGAATGTTGCCAAATGAAGCAGTTTTACGATGGCCTCGTTTATGCTTGGAACAGGCTGAAAAAATACATACACACAATACACATGCAAACAGCTACAATGGTAACAGCAAATTATTAAATACACAACATTGCAATTCTCAAATACTGCTGTTAAATTAATGCACATGCAAAACAAGTGACAGAATAAACGTCACAGCTTTCTATTCATGCTTAAAAATAGTAAAGAAATTGTTAAAAGCAAAACAGAATTAGCTGTCAACACAACAATTAGGTGTAGTTAGCAACACAAAACTCACACAGACAAAAGCAGAAAGGCAATGTGGAAGGGGGAAACACCCAAGGTGCATCAATCAGAATGGAGACAAAATAGTCACCATTTTCACTGCACCTGCGTATTACTAATAAATGTACTTCCTTAATTGTTTCAATTTATATAATATTTCATCACAGTTCGATTTTAGTCTCAGACTAGCACTGTTTATAAAAAAAGTTTACATTTTATTGTGTACTTTCATTCCCTTTAATCATCTCCTGTAAAGTGAAATCCAATCAAATACAAGGTAAGATCACTTTAATATTACAAGATCTGAATAATTCAAGAAGGTGCACTGATTAAATGCTTGCAGTTTTCTAAAAATGGTCACTGCACACCAATAAAATACTTTAGAATTACACACCCTATTCATGGAATTGTTGAAAACAAACAAAAGAGCCAGATTTGTTGAAGTGGAATTTGTATTCATTCTAATCTCAAAGAGCATAAAACATATATACTTCATTGCCACCTGTGGGAAGAGGAAACAGTGGTAAAATGAAGTTCTATAGTTTAAAGTTTAACAGCTATGGAATAGATTTGTGACTGCAATTTCCCAAAAACACTGCTCTAGTACATTTATCCAAAATAACTCTGACTGACATAAATATGAACTGCTTCATTTGTATCTATGGCCAGTCCACTAGATGGAACAAAAGGATTAGGTAACTCTTAAAATGTTTTTTGATTTATTTATTCTTAACAGTATCCGTAGCCTCACATATCAACACAATTTGTTTGTCCAGGAACATATTACGTTGTTAATCTCATTAATTTCGTTACCATTGTTTTTGCGATTTCCAACCTAAATCAAAAAACATTTAGTGTGGCCTTACTTCTAATTAGTTTGCCATTGCCTGAAATGTCCCATTCAAATAAACTATCTTTAGTTAAAAAGGAATAATATTAACAGTCAAAAATAGAGCAAAATCTCAGAACATACTGAAGATAAGTGGCAACAACATACGGAGGAGGTCCATCGGGGAGTAACTCTAATCAAGTAGTTCTATGAGTAATAAAAGAGTAGTTTTGGACTGATACTATAATGTTCACATATTATACATACTTTTGGCCTGGGACTATGTCATCCCATGAGGATGTACCATGCCTTTTACAGTAGGCCTTTGGATACTATCACAGTAAAAATCTCTTTTATTCAGCTAAGAAAAAAAATGAGTTTAACAGCTATCTTGCCCAAGAGAGTAGGAACAAGTATAATCAAATATAGGAAAGAATGATTACTACAATTTTCATCATAATAAAAAATGCTGACTGAAGGCAAGACATGACAGTGATATTTCTTGTGTCTGGATTATGCAAATCTAAAGATACAGGTTAATAAAGAGGGACATTTAAAATTATAAAAAAAGCTGATAAACTGTGAAAATAGGGGACTAGAAAGCTGTTTTGCCCACCAGGCATTATGTTTTGTTAACTTGCTTACTGTGAAACACACTCAGCTTTCATCATAAAATTAGGCATGTAAATATGGGTAGTATCCAAAACTACTATCAATGATCTATCATGTAAAGAAAGGAGTAATTTCTGCACCCTGGCAAAATATGTGCAGCTAAAATTTTCTTACAAAGACATCCAAGTTCTGTTTCTCTGGGAAGAAACAGGAGGGTTATATGTATATCTGATCTTTCCAGAAACATAACTAAATTTACCACTTTGTACATATTTTCTGTCAAAATCTTGTTTTTCAGTTTACTGGTGGAAATATTACTTCTTTTTAAATCCGCCTACTGCATTTTAAAATATCGTCTGAATGTAGTGTTGAATGATATGTAATGAAAATAATAAAAATATCAATGAATACAGAGTAACACTCAGAAGCAAAGAGAAACTTGCATTAATGAATCATGGACACCACTAAATTTGTGTAATGCAAGTGAAATGTAATTTAGTCATTTTAAATGCAATCAAAAGTAACCTCTTGTGTAATCTCAAAGTATACACATTTGAAAAAAAAATCTTTTAGACCCAAATGTGAGTGTGCCCAAACGTGAAAGGAGCCGGTCTCTTTACATACAGACTTGGCTGGATTTGATTTAAACAACAGGTTGGTTGATTACAGCTAATACTAAAACTGAGGACAAAAATATACTTCAGTAACAATTGGCATAAACACAGCTTCTCCCCACGCTTTGCACCTCCAGGAACAGATCTCACTGGCACTCCAGCAGCCCAGACAGCCCTACTGTCACAGAAGGGAGTGAGCAGTGTTGTGATAGGAAAGCTGCAGAAGGCTCCTCTGGCAAGCCTGTGAGGTCAGAGAACTGGGTCCCTGTAGGCTGTGGTCCAGCTGGGGCAGAGCGGAGACCCCGCTGGCCAGCACTGCAAAGAGGAAGATGAACTTCCAGCTGTAGGGGAAGCTACCCAACTGCTGAACGTCTCTTTCCCTAGTTTGGAAATAATTTAAACAATGGGGTAGCCTCCCTCAAGGCAAAAGAATCACCACTCTACTTCTAATGTTCCTGGTGGTGAGGTCTCTGCTTTGTCTGGTTAGCACTACAACTTTCCTTGCACCTACAGGGGTTGGGTGTCCAGCCTTCCAGTAGTGCAGGGAGCCCTCTGCTACCCTAATGTCACAGCCACATTTTCACCAGCAGGGAATGCCAGGAGTCTCTGCTCAGTCCCACAGCTTTCCTTGCATCTTATGCCTGCAGAGACTAATCACCAGCCCCATGGCTGTGTTGTGACTTCTCTGCAGCCTGGCCATCCTGACCTTTCTCACTTATTTCACCAGGAGCACGTGGCCTCTACTGGACAAGAGCTTTTAAGTAGTGGTGTGGCCTACCCAATGGGGCAGGAAGTGGGAGAGGGCTTTTCTTCCTCACATCCCTGGGTTGGTAGAGCAAAGACTCCTGGCTCATCTGCTCAGCTGGAACCATTAGCATGCCAAGAGCTCCCTGAAGCCCTATTGTCAGCAATGTACTAACTCCAATCTCAAACCACTGTTAATTTCCTGCAACTGTAAAAACAGGAAAAAAAGTTAAATTAGAAAAATCTACATTTACTGTCAAAAGTACAAAAACAAAAAACCAAAACAAAAATAAAGTTCTGTCAAGCCTATTCATATAATTTAAAAGAAAATAATGGACCGGTTAATAGTAAAGAATCCATGCCCAGTTAAGAGTTACCTCACAGGGATCATCATTATTAAAGGTAGATTTAAGAACAAACTCGGTCTGAAATTATGTACATAATTTTACCACTCTCACTTCCTTTCACCCTTCTCTGCCCACAACTTTATTTTACCTGTCGTAGAAGTAATTCTTGCTTCTATTTCAGACATGTCAGCACTCATCCTCTTGCCCTCTCCTGAAACAAGGGCTGATTGTGGTCGTCCACGAACATCTGATAAGCTTTCCACACTGCTCCCACGAGATGGAGGTAAACTCAAACGACCAGGGTCACTCTATTAAAACAACGATACATTTTCAATAGGGCTGGAAAGTGATTTAAAAAAGTAATCATGGTTACTTATGCTGTTAAACAATGGAATACCACTTTATTTAAGTATTTTGGACGTTTTCTATATTTTCTAATATATATTGATTTAATTTACAATGCAGAACACAAAGCATACAGTACTAAATTTGTTTTATTACAAATATTTATATTGTAAAAAAGAGTATTTTCCAATTCACCTGTAGTGCAATCTCTATCACAAGCAATGAAATTACAAAAAGTAGAATTATGTAAAAAAACTTGCATTAATAAAACAGTGTAAAACTTTAGAGCCTACAGGTCCACTTAGTCTTACATCTTGTTCAGGCAACTGCTCAGATAAACAAGTTTATGTACATTTGCATGAAATAATGTTGCCCACTTCTTGTTTACAATGTCACATGGAAGTGAAAACAGGCGCTTGCAAGGCACAACTGTAGCCAGCATCACAAGATATTTATGTGCTACATGCACTAGAGATTCCTATATTCCTTCATGCTTCAGTCACCATTCCAGAAGATGTGTCCATGCTGATGTCTGCTTGACCTCGATCCAAAGCAGCACAGACTGATGCACGTTCATTTTCATTACCTGAGTCAGACGCCACCATTAAAAGACTGATCTTCTATTTTGGTGGTTAAGGTGCTGTAGCTTCCACATTTAAATATATGGAGTGATACCTCTCTCATAGAACTGGAAAGGACCTTCAGAGGTCATTGAATCCAGTACCCTGCACTCACAGCATGATGTATCACCATCCCTGATGTTTTTTTTTTTTTCCTATTTGCCCCAGATCCCTAAATGGCCCCCTCAAAGTTTGAAGTCACAACCCTGGGTTTAGCAGGCCAATGCTCAAACCACTAAGCAATTGCTACCCCCTCCTATTGATACCTTCTTTGCTTTTTGTTCAAATCTGCACTGTAAGTGCTCTTAAAATGAACACTATATACTAAGTCACCACCCTATGGTATATATGGTAGAATGCAGGTAAAACAACACACCAGACATACAATTATCACTCGAGTTCAGTCACAAATTTAAACAGAATTTTTTCATCAGTATGGAAGAATGTCCTCTGGAATGGTGATTGAAACACTGAACAGCATACAAAACATTTAGTATACCTGGCATGTACATAGCTTGTAATTCTGATTACAAAAGTGTCATTTCAATGCCTTTTCTCATTTTTTGGGTGAGACACTGTAAATAAGAAGCAGGCAGCATTATCTCCCATAAATGTAAACATATTTGTTCAGCCAGTCGCTAAAACAAACAAGATGTAGGACTGAGTGGACTTCAAGGCTTTGAAGTTTTACTTAACTGTGCTCAAAACCAAAATAACATTGTTACCAAAAAAAAAAAAAAAAAAAATCAACATTTGTATGTTGCATTTTCATGATAAAGATCCTGAACTATAGAACTTATGAGGTGAACTGAAAAAAACCACAATTTTTTACAGTGCAAATATTTCTAATAAAAATATGTGATCACTGTACACTGTATTGTATTGTAACTGAAATCAATATATTTAAAAAAATAGAAAAGTATCCAAAATAATAAAATACCAATTTTAATTAACTAACACCGGCTATGTCTACACTGAGCCCTAATGCTGACAGTTTGGCGCAAACAAGTTGTCACAAAAATGCAAAATGACAGGCTATTTGCATAATCACCTTGCTAGTGTGCATAATCATGAGACTAATTTGCACATTCACAGCAGAACTCAGGCCCTGCAGATGTGGTTCTGCTGGCAAAATACTCTATTGTTGAGACTGCTTATTGGAATCCAACTGTCAGCACTTGGGCTCAGTGTAGACACAGTCATTGTAATTAAACTGATTAATCCTGATTATATTTTTTCAAGTTACCCAGGTGAGAATTGTGATTAATCAACAGTTCTAATTTTTAAAACAAATGTTATTCTAGAGCACTTAACACGAGACTTCTGAGCTTACCTCCTGTATTGAGAAAATAAAGAACAGTGGTAAAGGGGAAAAAAACAGTACGCCTACATCTACATTAGCAAAGGGGCATGGTAATAAGCAAGTTGGGAAGATGCTAATGAGGTGCTGTCATGAATATGGTCAGTTAGAACCTTTGAAAGGCCAACTAATGTTTAGTTCAGTTACAAACATTTCAGAGTTACGAACCTCTATATCTGAGCTGTTCATAACTGGGAATTCTATCATAGCTCTATTTTTCCATCCTTATATAAACCATAGATGTATTTCCACTATTCCAATACAGGTCTACTCTTTTTTTTTTTTCCTGAATTATACTAATGTATCTCTATGCCTTCTTAAAGCAATGAGTTCCACATGTCACTTACATACTATTTATAAACAATTTCCTTTCATCCATTTTCAAGTTGCTGACTAAAGCTTTCACTGAACAAGTACTATGAGAAAAAGATATATAGGAGCACCCCTATTTATCTTCTCAGTATCCTTTTTTGATTTGGTATACTTCTTTCATGCCCCCTTACTCCTTTCTTTCCTAAGCTAAGAATCCCAATCTCTCATTGGTTCTGAAAGAAAAATAAAGCAAAACAAACTCTAGTGCTCTTCCATGCTTAACCATGTAAAGTAATATATTCTTTCCAACCACCCCCATCTCCTTTTGCTCTTAATTTCACCTTGACTTTCTCATTTTCTCTCTTTTTTCTGCTCCCATTAATATACTGCTTTTCTCTTGCTCCTTCTAGTCCTTCCCACTACCATGGTCATAGCTGTTTGGCTGAAACTGCACTCTACTCTCACATTCCACACAGTCGTATCTACTTGAGGAAATGCCTGGCTCTTCTCTCTCTGGTGGTCAGCAACCCTGAAGGCAGCTACTCTGTACGTTCCTCTTCTCCTCCTTTGCACCAGTACGTGGAGACAACCAGATGGGCTCTTCATTTCCAGCTGCTTTTACAGATAAGCCTCAACACTCAAATGTTTTTCTGAAAAGGTAGGTGTAAATGGAAGGCATCATTTGTTCTCCATGCACCACCAATAAATGCAAAGTGGATCACACATTTAGAGATGCTGAAGCACTACTTTATCCATACTGTCCTTTATTGAACAGAAAAGCTTATTGTTAAGAAAAAAATATGTTGTATTTTAGAGCAGTGTAGTTTTAACTAGTGATTCTATCTGTCAATGGCAATTTCATCATTAAGGCACAAGTTTTTTTTTTTTAAAAAACATGCTTACCGACTGTTTTGCTGGATTTTTCATTTGCTGTGCTAGTTTTGATTCTAAGCGCTTAATGGTATCATTAGTAGCAGTTCCTTGAAAGTCACTTGGTTCCATGTTAGCATCACTCTTGTTACTGGTGTTTGTAGAAGTAATGTCCATGAATGAGCCTATTCAAACACAAAAAACCAAACCCCCAAACACATCATTTGTTTTTAAACTCCTTTTTTTTGGGGGGGTGGGGGGGGAGAGAATCAGAAATTCTTTAGCAATCCATACTTCATTCCTTAATACCAACCTCACAATTTTTGAAGTAGATTTTAAAGTATCTGACTAAAGAAACTGTAGCACTGCAGTAGAGCAGTTTAGAAAAAAAACACTGAAAAAAATATGCATCAAACGCTTTAAAAAAGAAAAGATACTTGTTGGCTGAACAGCAAGTTTACTCTTGATTTTAAAGTCAACTTCAGCTATTGACTTCAAATCATTAATAAAAATATTGGATTATAAACATGATCGGCAATTTTACCCAAGAAGTTCATCATCAATCCTACTGCACAAATATGTGTAGGATAAGTATAATTAAAACATTCTTTTACAAGTTGCATGTAGTAGGTTTAAAACTTCAGTTTCTTAAATATGTTTCATGTGCAATAAAACTGATCCATTGAAAAGTACCTCAACATTCATAATCTTCTGTGTGCAAGACAGAAATTCAGAGTTTGGGGCAGAGGGAAGAAGACAGGTATGGACAACTGTAGTTGTTAAGCTACAAGAACCCAAGGGAATGAGGAAAAATAAGGCAAAGTTTCATAAAAGCAGTTTTTCCCTGCAGAATGCTGTGAGTATGAATGACGGCTGATTCTATGCACCAGGAAGGAATTTTTCCCTTGAGACAAGATTGGTGGGTATTTGTGCCTTCCTCATGATACAAATCAGGGCCTTTTTTATGTTAATAGGAAGTAAAACAAAGTTACAAGTTTAAATTACAAATTCCACTGATTAATCAAAATTTGCTGACGGTGTCCAGTGAAGAATAGGGACTCAAAAGCTGGATGGCAATAATTTTTGCAGGAGGACCATTCCAAGAATTTTGGCAAGTGGTTGCTTTTCTATTATATTAATGGAGAGGATGTGAGATCTGGGATGCAGTTGAGTATAGGAGGTAGCTCCATGTAAGGCTTGGGTTGCATAAGACAATGCAGGGCCTGGGAGTGAATTTGGGTTTGGGAGGGGGTTCTGACCTGGGGTAGGAGTATAGGAGGTGAACTGAAGTGAAGACTCTGGCCCTGGTCAGTAGGTGCTTACCACAGGTGGCTCCCAGCCAGTGGCACAGCAGAGCACTCAGGCTGAAAGCTGAGGTGTCTCAGCTCTAGCTGGGAGAAGGGCAGTGGCAGCTGGTCTCTGTGTGCTGTCTTGCTCCCATAGCTCTCATTGGCCAGAAACCAGCCAATGGGAGATGTGAGGATAGTGCATGTGGGGTGGGGGGGGTGGCAGTGTGTGGAGACCTGCTGACCCTCCTCTATCCCAAGAGGCACCCAGAAACATGTTAGCTAGCGGCAGCCGGCTGCTTCCGGAAGTGGCATGGCCAGGACTGCGGTAGGAAAGCACGATGCCTGAGCATCCCACTGAGCTGTTGCAAGTTTTCCTCCGCCCCAGCTCAGAGGGTCATGGGGACTGAAGGAAAATGTTCTGTGGGTTGAACTGGGTCTGTGGGCCGTATCTTGTTCACCCCTGATCAAAGGAACCAGCTATCAGGGGCTAAATATGAATAAGATCTGAGAGACGGCTGTTGGACCGTAATAGCCTGCAAGAAGAAAAAGACAGTTACCTGTTCCGTAACTGGTGTTCTTTGAGATGTGTTGTTCACATCCATTCCAATTTGGGTGTATGCCGAGTGCATGCCCAGTTGCCGGAAGCTTTCTGCCCTAGCTGGTAGCCCTAGGGTTGATGCGGCGCCCCCTAGAGTGGCACCTATATGGCCACCCATATATGCACCACCCGACCTGTCCCCACTCAGTTCCTTCTTGCCGGCTACTCTGACAGAGGGGAAGGCAGGAGGGCCTTGAGGGCCTTTGGAATGGCCATGAGCAACACCTCTCGAAGAACACCAGTTACAGAACAGGTAATTGTCTTTTCCTCTTTGAGTGATTGCTCATGTGCATTCCAATTTGGGTGAATGAAAGCCAGTGCCTAGGAGGCGGGGTCAGAGCCCCGAAAGGAGTGCAGGACAGTCCTGCCCACTGCAGCGTCTTCCCTACCGTGCTGCACAACTGCATAATGCACTGCGAATGTGTTAATGGAGGACCAAGTGGCCGCTCTGCAGATGTCCTGGATAGGGACTTTGGCGAAGAACGCCACAGAGGACGCCTGTGCCCTTGTGGAGTGCGCCCTGATCGGTGGAGGGGGAACCCCAGCCAATTTGTAACGCTCACTGATACAGGCTACTGTCCAGGAGGAGATCCGCTGAGAGGAGCTTGGATGCCTCTTCATCCTGTCTGCTACTGCAACAAACAGCTGCTGTGACTTCCGGATGGGTTTGGTCCTGTCCACATAGAAGGCCAGTGCCCTCCATACATCCAAGGTGTGTAGACTCTGCTCCCTAGGGGATGGATGGGGCTTTGGGTAAAACATCAATAAGGTGATGTCTTGGTTAATATGGAAAGGGGAGACCACCTTAGGCTGAAATGCCGGGTGGGGTCTTAGTCTAACTTTGTCTCTGTGGAACACAGTATAAATTGGGTCCACTACCAGGGCCCTTAGCTCTGACACCCTTCGGGGTGAGGTAATGGCCACCAGGAATGCCACCTTGTAGGTAAGGAACAATATAGAACAAGAGGTTCAAAAAGGGGGAGCCATCAGCTTAGACAAAACCATATTAAGGTCCCATGTTGGCAGGGGGGCCTGAACCTGTGGTTTTACTCTTTCCATTCCCTTCATGAACCTTTTTACCACCGGGTCTGAGAAGACAGAGAACCTCCTGTCTCCTGGGTGAAACGCCGAAATGGCTGCCAGGTGCACCTTTAGGGAGGATACTGACAGCACCACCTGGCTGAGAGCCAGCAAGTAATCTAGGACACATGGTATTGTGGCCTCTCCCAGGGACATCCCCTTTTGGGTGGCCCCAGTGGTAAATCTCTTCCATTTGGCTACATATGCTACCCTTGTAGAGGGTTTCCTGCTGTTCAGCAATACTTCCCTGACAGGTTCGGAGCAGGCCGGCTCCACCGGTCTCAGCCACGGAGCCTCCATGCTGTCAGGCGCAGCGCTTGGAGACTGGGGTGCCGCAGTCTCCCCTCCTCCTGTGTCAGCAGGTCCGGGCGCAGCAGGAGTGTCTCCGGAGCGTGAGTGGACATCTCCAAGAGGGTCAAGTACCAATGTTGTCGAGCCCAGGCCTGGGGCCACCAGGATTACTGACGCTTGGGCCGACCGAATTTTCAACAGTGTTCGGTGGATGAGCAGTATCGGTGGAAAGGCGTACAGCAACGGGGCCGAACAACGGATGCTGAAGGCGTCTGTCCAAGAGCCTGGACTTCGGTTCTGGTAAGAGCAGAATGTCCTGCACTTCGCATTGAGATGCGTGGCAAAGAGGTCTACCTGGGGACGCCCCCACCTCCGGAAAAACAAAAATTCAGTACTTGTGTGTGTAATGACCACTCGTGGTCCATGAAGGACCTGCTGAGGTGGTCCGCCAGGGAGTTCTGAGTCCCAGGCAGGTAGAACACCTTCAGGAGAATCCGGTGCTGGATGCAGAAGTCCCAAAGCACGAGGGCCTCTAGACACAGAGGCGACAAGCGTGCACCCCCTTGTTTATGTAGTACATTGCTGTAGCGTTGTCTGTGCTGACTGCAACACAGTGCCCCTTCAGCTCCTTCTGAAATACTTCGCATGCCAGTCGAACTGCTATGAGCTCTCACACTTTTGTGGAGATGAGCGTTGGTCTTGCCCCACAGGGACTGCGTCTGGCGGACCCCCAAGTGTGCTCCCCAGCCCAGGTCTGAGGCATCTGTGACTAGGGAGAGTGAGAGTTGTGGGGGACTGAAAGGCACTCCCATGCTGACTGACCCGGCTTCTAGCCACCAGTGCAGTGTCGTCAACACTTTTGGGGGGACTGAGACTAACTTGTCTATGTTGTCCCTGACAGGTCTTGATACTGAGGTGAGCCACATCTGAAAGGGGCGCATTCGTAACCTGGCATGCTGGACTACGAACTTGCACGCTGCCATGTGCCCCAACAATCTGAGGCATTGCCTGGCCATTGTGGTTGGGAACCTTATTAGGACTTGGATGCAAGATGCCATCACTTGGACCCTGCTGTGTGGCAGAAACGCTCTGGCTTGCTCTGCATCTAGACGTGCACCCACAAACTCCATGACTTCAGTCAGGGCTAGAACAGACTGATTTGTTTACTAGGAGGCCTAACATATCGAATGTTGCTCTTATTCGCTGTACATGTTTCGACACCTGTCCTTGTGACCGACCCCTGACCAGCCAGTCATCTAGGTAAGGGAACAGATGCACTGCCCACCTCTGTAGGAAGGCTGCCACTACTGACATACATTTGGTAAAGACTCTCGGGGCTGAGGAGAGTCCGAATGGAAAGACTGTGAACTGATAATGGTCCTTCCCTAGCACAAATCTGAGGAACCTCCTGTGAGGTGGATTGCTATATGGAAATAAGTCAGTCCTGTAAGTCAAGAGCAGCAAACAAGTCTCCTCGTTCCAGCATTGGGATAATTATGCCCAGGGATATCATAGGAAACTTTATCTTTTTTTTACAAATTTGTTCAGGTTTCGTAGGTCCAAGATGGGCCTCAGCCCCCCCCTTTCACTTTCAGAATTAGGAAATGGCAGAAATAAAATCCCTGTCCCCGGAATTCCTGGGGGACTTCCTCTATAGCCCCCTTTTGGAGGAGGGTTCCTACCTCCTGTCTGAGTGCTATCTCATCAGAGGGGTCCCTGAAGAGGGACATGGAAGGGGCTTGTGAAGGGCGGTAAGAAGAAAATTGGATCATAGCAGCATCCTTTAGTCTACGTAGGCTATGGAACGCGCCCTTCGGAGTTCCGTTTCGCATCCTCATTTGCAGCGTTGACTGTGACTGTGAAGACCCACACAAGAGTGACAGTCCTTGCTGCATCTGCTGCATATGTAATGGGTGTCTGGCAGGTCCTTGCTGTGCTTTCTGTGGGCTCGCTTCTCCTTTGCTAGCTGTCTGATCCTCAACTCACCCTTCTGAAGGCCTTTGTATAGTTCCTGCCTCCATCTGCTATGATCGTCTGCCAGCTCCTCCCAGCTGTCTGGCTTGATGTCTGCTTCCCTGAGGTCTCTCTTGCAAACATCTTTGTAGCACAGCTGGGGGCATCCAGGAGGTCTTTTGCCAGAGGCTAGCTTGCCATACAGGATGTCTTTTGGGATCCTTCCATCATTCATCCTGTGGACGTGGTGTAGCCAGACATGAACCCCCGCATTTGGGCTTTTCTTCTTCTCCCCCCCACTGGGAGAGACAGAGAGAGAACAAAGAGGGGGAGACAGGCAGCCTTTGATGACCTGGGAACACAGGTGTGCTGTCTCGCCCAGCCTCTCTACTATACACAAAAATCAGACAGTGGATGGGCTAGCTAATGGCTGCCCTTCTGGCTGATCTCCGTAATTGACATGCCTGATCACTGCCCCAGGAAGAATGGGGAATCTCCGCCCATCACCTCCAAAGGTGCCCAACTGTCCACAATTCACAGGGGCAAACTGAGCCTTGCACCTTCCCTGGGAAACCTGGGGTTCAAACACATTCCTCCCGATTGGCCACTTGAGACCAGGAAGAAGCCTACATGACAAAAGGGGTATAAAGGGGTTTGGCAGCCCACCCCCCCTTTGAGTTTCAATCACCAACACCTGCTGGCCAGGTTTGGAATTAACTCCCGAGACTGGGGACGCCTGGTTCGTATCTACTTCTTCCCGAGGGATTGAGAGAAAGATTCTGGGTCACACTGGATCTAGGAGGCAGCGGTAAGAATTACACCTGTATTACACTTCTTTCCTATAGGAATTGAGGGAAAGACTCTGGTTCCACCAGGTCTAAGAGGCAGGGGTGAAAATCACACCTGCAACGTGCCTTTCTTGTGTACACATTACTTGTATTAGTTTAAGCTAGCTAGTTTGTCTAAAACTTTTCTTAAGTTAAATTGTGTTGTTTCCCCTTTAAAAACAAGAGTACTAACTTGTACTTTAATCATTTGTCTTAGTTAAATTGTTTCTATCTTTGTATAAATGAAAAGTAACTGTTAAAGCCTCTAAGTGTAATTTTCCTCTTGCTGCTGTACCCAAACTAAACACAAACCAAAGAACCCAGCCTGCCCTGGCTGCTTAGTGTAGCTGCTGGTGTGGCATCAACCCCTTTTGCCCCACCGGACCTTTAGCTGGCACCTGGGCACCGGCTCACAGAATTGGCGCAGCGAGCAGGGTTTGTGCTCTTAGTTCCAATACAGCAGCATGAAGCCAGTCACTGATTTCAGCAAGGTAGAAAAGAGCTTTGCCCAGGAAGGTTGGGCTGACCCAAAATGGGATAAAGAAATGTTAGAAAGGGAATGGGGGAATCCCGAGGAACTGTGGTTGCAGTTCTGTAGTTGGAGAACTGCTTGTAGAATTAAGCAGAAGAAGGGAAAAGGAGCTTGTATCTGGCTATTTAAAAGTGCCCTACAAGCAGCATGTAACAGCCACACTAATCTGGAAGCAGAATTAGGAAGAGTAAAAAGGGAAAGAGATGAGTTAGAGTGGCGCTGCCAGAACCTAGATTCCCGGGGGCCCCTGCTAAGTAATGATTTGCACCAATTAGAACAGCGCCTCCCTACGTTAATAAAGAAGGAAGGAGTGGAGCGGAGGGCGAGATTAGAGACCAAGCCCCGAACAATTAATCAAGCTAAAGTAGAGGCTGCTCTCTGGCTAGATCCAGAGGATTGGGATGGGGACATCTGGGATTCCTCTGATAATGAGGTATATTCCACCTATTCCTCCCCTGAGTTAGGAAAACCCCCCATCCACATGAGACCCATCATCACCTACCAAAAAGATATCACTGAGCAGGGAGAGGATGAGTCTAGCAAAAAAGCAGAGCCACGACCCACCCGAATCACTACCCGCAGCTATGAGCCTGCAGAATTGAGAAAGATCCAAGATGAGTTTGCCAAAAAGCCTGGGGAAAGAGTGATAGAATGGCTAGGCAGAATATGGGATACAGGAGCAGGCCATACACAGCTGTCCTCCTGGGAATGTGGGAAGGTAAATCTGGGTGCAGGAGTATTCCTTACCCCCAGGAATAAGGAGGGTCCAAAGTCTATCTGGACCTTTGCCTGTAGATGGGCTAGGGGAATCCACCGCGCTGATAGAGGTGAACCCACTGTCACCCCGTGGACAAATGGGGATGAACTTAAAAGGAGCCCTGCAGACTGTGTCCATAACAGCTCTGCTCAACCGAGCTAGTCCAGAGAATGGGGTTGAAGAGGAGAGCCCATGGGAACAGAGGGTAAAAACCGAGGATTTGAGACCAGTGCTTAAAGGGGCTCCTGGACCTCATAGGACAATAATGCTAGCCACCAGAAATCATGCTCAGGAGCATAACTATTCCTATCAGGAGCTATTTGAACTTATGCTAAGAGACCTCCGAGAGTTTGGGGAAACTGAGGCACCACAGGTCAAAGTTAAGATGAGAAATTTGAAGGGAAATGATAAAAGGCAGCAAGAAGGCTTTAAGCCTAGGCGTGAGATAATCCCAGAGGAAAAGGAATTAAGAACTAAACTGTGGAAACAGTGTTTAGATCTCGGATACCCCCGAGATTTGCTGCACAGAATGCCAACCGGGAAGCTAAAGCTCCTGGCTGCCTTAAAATGGGCTAAGCAAGGGAGGGAGCCAATTACTCCTAGCGCGCCCCCCAGCTCCGATACCCCTTACTTGCAGCTGTGGCAGCAATTACAAGAGCTGCAGCCGCTAGTTGAAATTGACCAGGGAAGTTGACTAGCAGGAGAACAAACCTCTCTCTCTATAAATGAGCTCAAACCGGCAGGGAGAGAGAATCAAAGCAATGACCCCCGGATCCTGGTAACAGTAAATGATAAGACTACCGTCTCTTTCCTGGTAGATACTGGAGCCCAATTATCCATGATTAAAAGAGAGGACTTTTCTGGACCTCCACCTTCCAACCGAAAGCAGATTTTGGTTACTGGAGTGAATGGCACTACTGTGTCTTACCCGCTGGTCAAAGTAAAGCTAGATATCCCTTTGAACGCTTACAGGCAACCCCGGAAACATGAATTAATACTTGGGAATGCCAATATACTTGGTATGGACATCCTAAGGGGCAAGGAGGGAATCATTGGTGGGGAAAGGTGGGCATTTGGAGCTGGCTGCAAGCCCAACACAACAATCCTGGAGGAGGGGAAAGCTTCCCTCTGTCATGTAAACCTGCTAGCCCAAGCTCCTCCCCTCCCCCCATCAGCTGTGACTAATGTAAAGCAGTATAATGTCCCAGCTGAAGCTGTGGCTCCTGTAACAGAATTGATTAAAGACCTAGAGAAACGGGGAATATTAATTCAGACACACTCCCCGTACAATTCACCAGTGTGGCCAGTAAAGAAGCCTAATGGCAAATGAAGGCTCACTGTAGACTACTGCAAACTGAATAGCAACACTGGACTCCTAACTGCAGCAGTCCCCAATATAGTAGACATTGTAAATAACATACAAACCTGGAACAAACAGTGGCTAGCTGTACTGGATGTAAAGGACACGTTTTTCATGGTCCCCCTACAGCCTGCAGACCAGGACAGATTTGCTTTCACCTGGAAAGGTGTCCAATATACTTTCACTAGGATGCCACAGGGATTCAAACATTCACCTACAATATGCCACGGTGCATTATCAAAAGTCCTAGATGGTTTGACCATGCCACATAATGTCCAAATATTACAGTATATTGATGACATTTTGATTGGTGGGGATTCATGTGAGGAAGTACAGGAAGCCATGGACAGGGTAAAGACAGCACTAGAAAACCTTGGATTAGATTTACCTCCAGATAAGCGCCAAGGTCCCTCCCAGGAGGTAAAATTCCTAGGCACTGTCTGGATAGGAGGGAGAAGGTCAGTGCCTGATGAAACTGTAAAAGAACTCAGCCAGGCACTGTCACCAGAGGACAAGGTTCAACTGAGACAGATTCTAGGAACTTTGGGGTTTTGGAGAAAACATGTGCCAGGTTTTGCTGTAATTGCCTGGCCACTAT
This sequence comes from Carettochelys insculpta, assembly GCF_033958435.1. Classification (NCBI taxonomy): domain Eukaryota; kingdom Metazoa; phylum Chordata; order Testudines; family Carettochelyidae; genus Carettochelys; species Carettochelys insculpta. Next base: position 139,542,477 of record NC_134139.1, on the reverse strand, counting down.
ACAATCTGTTAAAGAAAAGTGTTACTTGGGAATGGACCTCTGCTCATGAGGAGGCATTAAGGCAATTGATAAGTGAAATTCATACTTATCAAGCCCTGGGTCCAATCCACCCTGGTGCCCCATTTCATTTGTATATTACTGTAGGAGTTACAGGAATGTCTTATGCCCTATGGCAAGAGAGTGACACTGCACCCCGATGCCCCATTCAATTTGGTTCAAAGTCATGGCAGGGGTCACAGGCAAATTACACTCCATATGAGAAAGTGCCCCTGGCAGCCTACATGGCTTTAAGGGAAACCAAGGAACTGACTCAAACTCGAAACATAACTGTTCACACCCCTCTTCCAATTATTAAACCCATATTGGAAGGAAAGGAGCTACCACCAGGTGTGACACAGAAAATGACAATTCAAAGGTGGGCACTGTACATACACGACTGGGTAGGTGGTGCAGACACTGCACAAAGCCCCACCATGATTAAAGAATCTTTATGGAAGGTGGGCATGCCCGAGGAATACCACCTACCCCCACAACCATCTCCTATCTGAGACGCTGCTCCATTTGACTCATCTCACCCTGAGGGAGTGTGGTTCACAGACGGCAGTGCTAAATTAATCAAAGGAAAGTGGAAGGGAAAAGCTGCAGCCCTCCCAGCAGACAATTCCACCACACCCTTAACTACTGAGATTGATGGCTCCGCCCTACTTGCAGAGCTGGTAGCAATTAAACTTGCTTGTGAAGCTGGTGCTCACCCTGTATACACTGATTCATATGCTGTATGGGCAGGTGCCACCCAGTGGATCTCTAACTGGAAAAATAATAACTGGGAAATAGGAGGAAAGCCTGTATGGGGACTGGAATACTGGAAATGGCTTTATAATCATGCCACCCAGCAACCCCTAAGCATAGGACGTGTGTCAGCATACCAAAAGAATAGCACTCCAGCTGCACAGCTGAATAACCTGGCTGATGCAGCAGCTCAGATCTCTGTTACCCAGGTGGATTGGGAACGCCTGTAAATCTGGCTGCATGAAATGCCAGGACACACAGGAAGTGGGGAACTAGTAAGGCAGGCACATATCAGGGGGTGGCCCCTCACCCACTAACAGGCTAGGGATTTGGTACAAGCCTGCACTACATGTGCTGAAACCAGGAGGCATATCACTGAGGGACAACGGTTTGCCACACTAAGGAATGGGAAGACACTATGGGGAACCTGGCAGGTTGATTATGTGGGACCATTGCCTGGCACCAGACAAAGGTGGAAATACATTCTCACAGGGGTGGCATTCGTCTCAGGAATAGGGTTTGCTTACCCTGCTCATTTAGCAACAGGACTGTCCGCAATTATGGGACTAAACCGCCCAATAGCACTTGTCCCAACACCCCAGGAAATTCAGTCTGACAATGGCTCACACTTTAAAAACAAGCCTGTCCAGGAGTGGGCTCTCCAGAATGGAATTCAATGGACCTTTCACCTCCCATACCGACCTCAGTCCAATGGCATAGCTGAGCGATGGAATGGACTGTTAAAATACCACCTGGAGCCTACGGACGGTACCTGGGGAGACAGGTTAGATACTGTGGTCCAGTGGCTTAACAACCGGCAGACCCCTACGGGTAGCCCAATTAGCAAGGGATTCTTCCCTGCAAGGAAAGCCTCTCTGACTCCAGCAGCACCACTAGCAAGCTCCACATATGCCCCTGGGGATACTGTGGTAGTTAAGCACCCCAGCCTGGGCGCACACGCTGGTATACTCCAGTCTTACAAGGGAAAGGGAGTTTGGATTATTGCAAACCCCCACAAGCTGCCACTAACCATTCCTGAGGCTTGGATTGTATCCAAGACCTGCTGACTTTGTGCTTTCTTTCAGGAAAGGAGTTAACAACCCACACAGGACTTGCAAACACACTGAGGGCTCTTCACTTATCAGCCTGAGCCGATCCTGCCGCACACAGTAGCATGATGCCCAGATTACCTGCAATGTTCCTCCTGATCACTGTGATCTCAGCTGCACCTGAGCACCCACTCAAAAACGCCATCCAGACCATTGCCTCTGCTGCCGGTGCTACAAACTGCTGGATGTGCACCCTGCTCAATTCCTCCACAGGACTTGGAGTTGAATTTGTTCCTTTAAACTTAAATGACTGGTGGAACAAAAGCGACTTTTTCCAGTGGGGACCAGCCTGGTTTGATGACAGCAACCCCAGCGATCATAACCTTTTAAATGACTCTGGGAAGGGAACTTGGGGGTGGCATGGACAATGGCGACCTACACTGTGGGGTCAACCTTTGGAATATATATAACAGGAACCTCCAGGGAAGTGTATCCCATCTGTTTTGAGAATAAAAATGGCACAGGACCCCACCTCGGGTGGTTAAGGGATCAGCAGCGCACCCACATCGTAAGTTTTAATGAGAAATTAAAAATCTGGGATATCTATCCCAGTACAACCCCCACAAAAACTATTAAGGTGCTGGGGATATAACATCTCCCACAGTGGCACATTATTGCAGAGGGATGTCACTATTATTCCCCTAAACTTTAGTCAATACCCTGAGGGAAAAGCCTGGTACAATCATTCCCTATTCATAATTCCCACTACTGGACAAATACACAACCCCACACTGGTAACCAGTAATACCCCACTCTCTAACCAGTGTGCCAGAGCAGACCTTTTAGCTGCAGACCAAGTCCTACAGGACCTGCTGTTTGCCTTGCATTGCACAACTGCTAATGACAGCCACTGTGCTACCCACCATATTCCAAAGAAAGGACCCGCTAGAACAGGGTGGTATAAGGGACCCTGTTCCCTTATCCTAAAGAAAGAGCCAGGACTGTTTTTCATCTGTGGGCAGCAAGCCTACAAGTATCTACCACTAAACTGGATAGGGCGCTGCTCACTAGGGCACGCTGCCCCTGGGGGACTTACTGCACTCCCCCACATTATGGCTCCAGGTGTCACTAACCTTGGAAGTTTCTTGCACCGAATGCCAAGAAGATTTACCACAAACCCCCTTATAGAACGCCCTACAGGTTTCCACCAGTTCACCCGTGCATTCCTGCCCTGGCTTGGCGTAGCTGAGCTGGAAAAGGCACTAGTGAATGTATCTGGGCAAATAGAGCAGGCTCTAAACCGCACCGCAGATGCCCTACGCTTGCTTAATGAGCAAATACAATCAGTAGCCCGTTATGCCTTACGAAACAGAATAGCCTTAGATGCAGTTTTAGCCCAACAAGGGGGAGTATGTGCAGTAATTAACCAGTCTTGCTGTTTTTTATGTAAATAAATCAGGACAAATTGAACAAGATGTACTCGCTATAAAGGGCGCTATTAAGGTACTACATGCTGTAACTGAGGATGGGAAAATCTCATGGCTAGATTGGCTAGGCCAACACTTAGGACTTTCATTAACTCCATTCCTTCACTTTATTGTAAATACTATATTAACCATTTTACTCATTGTAATTGCTTGCTGTATACTTCTATGTATTGTTAGGCGTTTTGTGTACACAGCTGTCTCCTCTGCACAGATCCAGTATATGGCATTGGCAAGTGATCCTAATCAATCCCTTGCTCCAAAATTACCTAATCAGACCCTGCCAATAGGGCGGTTTTAGCTTCCTCCAAGGAGGGCAAGAGGTGCTGCCATCACCACCACCTTGTATCCTGGGACGTAATAAGGCGTGTCAAGGGGGTGGACTGTAGCCAGACATGAACCCGCCCATTTGGGCTTTTCTTCTTCTCCCCCCCACTGGGAGAGACAGAGAGAGAAACAAAGAGGGGGAGACAGGTAGCCTTTGATGACCTGGGAACACAGGTGTGCTGTCTCACCCAGCCTCTCTACTATACACAAAAATCAGACAGTGGATGGGCTAGCTAATGGCTGCCCTTCTGGCTGATCTCGGTAATTGACATGCCTGATCACTGCCCCAGGAAGAACGGGGAATCTCCGCCCATCACCTCCAAAGGTGCCCAACTGTCCACAATTCACAGGGGCAAACTGAGCCTTGCACCTTCCCTGGGAAACCACAGAAACTTCCCTGGGTTCAAACACATTCCTCCCGATTGGCCACTTGAGACCAGGAAGAAGCCTACGTGACAAAAGGGGTATAAGAGGGGTTTGGCAGCCCACCCCGCCTTTGAGTTTCAATCACCTACACCTGCTGGCCAGGTTTGGAATTAACTCCTGAGACTGGGGACGCCTGGTTCGTATCTACTTCTTCCCGAGGGATTGAGAGAAAGATTCTGGGTCACACCGGATCTAGGAGGCAGGGGTGAGAATTACACCTGTATTACACTTCTTTCCTATAGGAATTGAGGGAAAGACACTGGTTCCACCAGGTCTAAGAGGCAGGGGTGAAAAATCACACCTGCAACATGCTTTTCTTGTGTATACATTACTTGTATTAGTTTAAGCTAGCTAGTTTGTCTAAAACTTTTCTTAAGTTAAATTGTGTTGTTTCCCCTTTAAAAACCACGAGTACTAACTTGTACTTTAATCATTTGTCTTAGTTAAATTGTTTCTATCTTTGTATAAATAAAAAGTAACTGTTAAAGCCTCTAAGTGTAATTTTCCTCTTGCTGCTGTACCCAAACTAAACAAACCAAAGAACCCAGCCTGCCCTGGCTGCTTAGTGTAGCTGCTGGTGTGGCATCACCCCCTTTTGCCCCACCAGACCTTTAGCTGGCACCTGGGCATCGGCTCACACATGGCCAAGCCAGCGGAGCGGCTGCTGCCTGAGGAGGGTGTGCATAGCTGGGATTCCAGCTTGCTCAAGGATGGTAGTGTTGGACACTCTGTCCTTCCACAATATTCCAGGGATATGCCTGAGGCAGCTCAAGTGGAAGACGTTCAGCCTCTTTTCCTGGCAGGCGTACAGGGTCCAAGTCTCGCTGCCTTAAAGGAGGGTGCTGAGGATGCAGGCTCTGTAGACTTGCATTTTGGTGTGAATGTACAGCTTGTTGTTATTCCACACTCTCTCGCTGAGTCCGAAGGGGGGTAAGAAGAAAATTGGATAGCATATTCCTTTTCTACCGTGCGGAGGACCCACTGGTCTGAAGTTATGCTGCACCATGCATGGTAGAATGGAGATAGGCAGAGTGAAAATAAACACTGGGCTGGAACTATGGGAGCGGCCGGTGTGTTGCTCCTGACCGCCCTGTCAAAATTGGTGTTTAGGCCTGGGTGGGATTTTAGGGTGGCCCTGGTCCTGTGTCTGGCGACTCTGACGTCTGCTACTATGACAGCCCCTTCTTCTGTTCCCATCCTGTTGTTGGGGAAATTGTCTGAACTGGGGTCTTGGGTTAAAATGCCTGGAGCAGGGGTGATGAAGGCTCCTGGTGCGGCATTTGTAGCGGCACCGTAACCTGCAGGAAGCCTTGTGCAGCACTAAAGGCCTCTGGCATCGAGGGCAGCCTGGGAGAGCGGGGGCTCCTGCCTCGCGCTGGAGTCGATGCCCGCACTTCGTGACCTCGGTCACGGTGCAATCTGGCGGACTCCCCCGATGTCCGTCTTCGCCCTCTTCTTTCTTGGGATCAACCCCGGTCCCGTCTCTTCTTCTTACGAGGCACTGGGGACTGGCTCTTATGGTGCCAGGAGGTGCTAGGCGCCGAGTCCTGCTCTCAGCGCCAAGAGCCCTCGGATGGCACTAACGATGCCAGAGCGCTCTGCACTGAAGATGCGGCGCTCTGCATTCCTGCTGAGGAACTGTCTGGGTTCAAGGTTGACTCCATCAGAAGAGCTTTCAGCCTTTGAGCTCTACCTTTTAAAGTCCTGGGCTTGAAGGCCTTGCAGATAGAGCAGCGCTCCCAGAAACAAGTCTCATTGAGGCAACCCAAACACGCCTTTTGCGGGTCGCTTTTGGGCACGTTTGCCATATCTTGAACAGTTTTTAAACCCCGGGGAGCCATGCATCCCCTGGTGCCAAAGCGCCAAGAGGGTTAAAGACCCACCTCGGCTTACTAGGTGCTAAAAAGGCACCATTGACCTACAAAGATAACTATCGAAACTATTTACAACTAATTAAAACAATAAAGGCTACCAGCAAACTCTCAAGAAGAGTTAAGTTCCAGCAACCGACAGCACAGCGAGAAGGAACTCGGCGGGGGGGGGGTCAGGCGGTGCATATATGGGTGGCCGTATGGGCGCCACTCCAAGGGGTGCCGCACTGACCCTAAGGCTACCGGCTACAGCAAAAAGCTTCCAGCAACTGGGCACGCGTTCGGTGCACCCCCAAATTGGAATGCACATGAGCAATCACTCGAAGAAAAAGGGAGACGCTACATCTTTTTGGACTGCGTTAACTTTCCTGAGTACCTACATCTGCCATGGTGAGAGGACAGTAAAGAAATTCAGAGTATGGCTGTACCCTAGGGCTTAAACAGTAGGAGGCAAGATATGAATATTTGTTATTTGATATGACACCCTTCACCACAGCACTGAATCAAGCACTTAAGAAAGGGTTCTCTCCCCCCCCCATCAAAATTTAAAAAGTCAATAAAGATGCAGACTACTCTCTAAATTCCTGGATCTGCTTTATTTCCCTGATTAAACAGTGTATGGTTATTTTCCTTATGTTGATACACTCATACCTGTACTAGTGGCAGAATTGCTTTGGCCTTCATCTGAATACTGACAAGGATACTGCAGAGGTTCATCAGCTCCTGGAAAGTACTGTATAGATTGTAAATTGGTACGTATTAATATAATTAATGCTTTCAGAATATGTACAGCAGTTATATAGGCAACATTCACTTCAAACAGAACAAAGAGAAAAAACACAATTTGAGAATGTCATTTTGTTTAACTGCTGCTGCAGAGGCGTGTGCAAAAACTCAAATCTTGATTTTTCTTAACATTCCTTCCCTGCAGGAATTTTGTACTGGGACCAATCCTCTTAATAAAATGATCCGGAGAATGGGATAAACAGTGAGGCGACAAAAGTTGTAGACAATGGCTGTGTCTACACTACCTCCCTACTTTGAAGGGAGGATGGTAAGTAGGGTGTTGGGAGTTTATCAATAAAGTGCTGTGCACAAAATTTTGAGGAGTGAAGGGACTTCGAAGTACCGGCGAGTGAGCCGTGGCTACATGCGAGCTGGCACTTCGAAGTTTAACACCGCAGAGTTGCTGCAGGGCGGGGGGTGGGGGTGGGGGTAGATTTGCTGAATGAAGTGCTGTATATACACCGAAGCACTTTATTAATGAACTCCCAACACCCTACTTGCCATCCTCCCTTTGAAGTAGGGAGGTAGTGTAGACAAGCCCAATATTAAGCTGCTCAAGAGAATTAAGTCCAAAGATTACTGTAAAAAGCTTCAAAAGGATCTCTCAAAACTAGGTGATGGGGCAACAAAATGGCAGATGAATTTTAATGTTGATAAATGCCAAGTAATACATATTGAAAAACAATCCAATCTATATGTATAAAATGATGGGGACTAATTAGTTATTACCACTCAAGAGAGAGAGCTTGGAATCACTGTGATCTGTTCTCAGGAAACATCCATTCAACATGCAGCAGTAGTTATAAAAACAAACAATGTTAGAAATCATTGAAAAGGAATAGAGAATAAGATATTCTCTATCTTATTGCCTCTACATAAATCCACATCTTGAATACTGCATGCAGATGTGGTTGCCTCATCTCAAAAAAAGATATTGTGTCATCTGAAAAAGTTCAAAAAAGGGCAACAAAAATGATTGGGAGTTTGAATGGCTGCCACATGAGGAGGGATTAAAGAGACTGGGAATTTTCCTCTTAGAAACTAGAAGAATAAGGTTGGGGGGATAAGATAGAGGTCTATAAAACCATGATTACCGTGGATAAAGTAAGTAAAGAAAAATTATTTACTTGTTCCCACAACACAAGAAATAAGAGTCAACAAATGAAACTAATAGGCAGCAGGTTTAAAACCAAAAAAGGCAAGTTTTTCTTCACACACCATGAAATTATCTTGTGTAACTCCTTGCCAGAAGACATTGTGAAGACTAGGATCCTAACATGGTTCAAAAAAGAGCTAGATAAACACATGGAGGTTTACTGCATCAATGGTTATTAGCTGGGATGGGTAGGAATAGTGTCCCTAGCCTCTGTTTGTCAGAAGATGGGAATGGGTGACAGTGGGTAGATCACTTGATTACCTGTTCTGTTCATTCCCTGTCAGGGGTCTGTCCCTGGCCACTGCTGGGAAACAGGATGCTGGGCTAGATGGACCTTTGGGGCTGACATAGTTTGGATGTTATGTTCTCTCCAGCTCCAAAAAGCACACGAACCCAGACCTATTTTCACTAAGCGCCTTTGGACATTTTAAAAACAATGAAGCCGAGTGGAAGCCATTTACACTGGCATAAATCACACAATACCCAGTTTAATTCAGCTTAAAAGTTAGAACAATATACATTCTACTCTAGTTGATATCGAGGAGTTTTGTCAGGGTAAATACAATAGTAGTTAAGAAGAGAGGACGGGGAATGGAACCTCATCTTCAAAGTGTCTGTGAATAAATCTTCTATGACTTAGTAGCACAAGCCACTCACACACTTTCTGTTTAGCTTATTTAGATACCTGACAATTAAAGCAGTGCTCCCTATCTAAAAAAATGTCTAAATTTCTGTGAATCAATGTGACAATAAAAACAATTTGAAAAGTTCTGCTACTTATTCTTGATTACTTGGATTCAGCATGAAGATGTTTAGTTCTGCAAATATCTGTACAATACGCACGCTACCTCTACAAAGACCATTTTGTTTGGTTGAACTAATGTATTTTGAAACTCCTGAGAGTTAGAAAAACAAATGAAGAACACTGCTCATCTTCAGATTAGGCTTTGAAAGGAAATGAATTTGAAATGGCAGTGATCCTGACTTGAATAAAACAAAGAGGGTTTTTGCCTATGAAAACTTATGCTCCAAAATATTTGTTAGTCTATAAGGTACCACAGGACTTCTTGTTGTTTCTGTTCCCGAAGATTACAAAGATATGCTAGTCTATTTTTCCCTTAAGGTGGTGGGGGAGCAATGAAACTCCTGGAACTACAGAGAAGTTATCAACATCTCAGTGCTGATAAGAAAGGACGAGAAACAAAAATAGTAAAATACCTGAGTAACTATAACTTTATGAAGTCAAACCAGAGCAACGTTTGTAATAAACTTCACATATGATCCCACAGCCCATAACATTTTTAAAAAAAAAGCCTTCTTGGCAAGTCATGTGGTGCAAGCACTGGGGAAAAATCTTTAGGGACTGGACATACAACTTAGAAGAACAGCTATAACTCTGGGCTTAGGGAAGGTAAAGGTATGTGTTCAAAATCCAATACTACAATATAACCCCTTTTAATTATATACAAATTAAGTGAAAAAAAGTCATACCCGCATCAAATGTGTCATGATTTTGACAATTTCTTCCATGGAAGGTCGTTGTGAAGGATCTTTAGACCAACAACGAGTCATTAGACTCTCAATAGGTTTAGGTAAATTTTTGATCAGTGGTGGCCGAGTACCTATAATTAAAATTAGAAAAATCTTGATTATATATCAAACTACTTTTGAAAGTTCTGTTATTGCCTCTTTTGCTATTAAAGATGTATGGTAACTACAGTCTGTAGAAAACCAACCTGCATTTAAAAGTAATCATATTTTTTCTTATTTGCTTAACACTACATACAAATTAGAGCAGTACATCCAAGTAAGCATAGGCAATAAGCAAACAGTAAGGTCTTCAATGCTCTGAATGCACTATGCTCTTACATGGACTGGACATGTTTAAATAAAAAGAGGAAAACAACAAACAAAATAGTAACAGCAGCACTTTAGCATTTCCTTCTCCTACCTTCCCCTCAGACAGAATGGAAAATTTAACAGTGATTTACATCTTCAAACTATTGTTTATAACATCGCTACTACTAGGATTCTCATGGGCCATGATGATAACACCCTTGGTGGAATGAATTTTGTTATGTGCACCAATGCTGAGGTCATGAGTGACACATTATCTTCATGTTGGTGCATATAACAATTCATATGGTGGCAAGGAGGCCAAGGGGTTCTGAGTGTGGGAGTGGGGTCAGGCTTGGGACAGAGGGTTGTGTTGCAGGGATGTGAGGGCTCTGGCTGCAGGATGAGGGCTGTGGGGTGGGACCAAGGATGAGGGGCTCAGGGCTACAATATACAATTAGGGTAGAAGGGCTCTGTGAATAAGGGTCTGGGGTGCAGGAGGGGGCTCTGGGCTGTGGGGTGGGGCCGAGGAATTTGCCATACAGGAGGGAGCTCTGGGGGAGGCAGAGGGTTGGGAACCAGAGGGAGAGCGTGCCCTGGGGCAGGGCTGGATATGAGGGGCTTCAGGTGCAGGAGCTGCCTCCAGGTTGGAATTTGGGCTTAGCTGGTCAGCTGCACTAAGGCAGGCTGCCTGGCACTCTGCATTGCCCCCGGAAGCAGCCACCAGGTCTGTCTCCTTGCAGCTAGACCTGCCATGCTGGCTGCTTCCTCTCTGGCCCCAGGGCAGTGCTGCCTTGGCCACAGCAACTCCATGCTGGGGCCACCACGGAAGTGCACCTTCCTGCCAGCTATGCCAGTTTCAGGGTTTGGGGAGAAGCACCTCTTCCTACTGCAGCCCTGAACTAGGCTTAATAGGAAGCTGCTCAGCTTAGCATGAACTTCGACCAGGATCCCCTGACCCAAAGAACTTCATCTAAAACAAGAGACAATAAATTAATACAGGGTGATGGGAATATACAAGTAACAATACTGGTCAGCTTGATAGCCAGTGGTTTCTGTGAAACGGCAGTCTTGGTTTTCAGAAGTGATAAGCAACAGTGTCTCCCAGTAAAGTTACTAGATAAGCATTTTTAAAAAACTAAGCCAGTTAATTGACAAACTTGGGCCATCTACTTTTGAAAATCTGAGTTAATGTTGTATTCAACTTTATGCTGACCAGGATAGCAGGATTTTGAGAAGTACCATTTGATTTTGAGAAAGGTTATCTGGATCTCACTTACTGTTTAAGCACGATAAACTGAGTAATACATGGATCACAAGAAACATAAAACAGGGGTTCTACTTCCCACTAATTCATATATCATAATTCCGTGGTTGACAGCGCTTACCAACAGAGCTAACAGACAAAGAAGAACCGAAAATGAACTGGTTCAGAAGACTAAGTAAGTTTTAATTATCAATGAAAACACAATCTCCCCCAGCCGAATATGGGACACAGGGGCCGTCCTGGTCAATACAGGATGGATGGTCATCCTACCTGGGAGTCAGGTGATGGCTGCCCTCTGGGGGCTACCATCCTGCTGAGGGGACTGGGGGCAGCTGCAGTTCTCAGCTGCCCCATGATTTGGGGCACTGGGAAAGGGGTTGCTGCCCCTCCAGCAAAACTCCCAACTTCCACCAACTGTGGGAAGCCAGGCAGGAGCTGCATCGATCTGGTTTCCCTGGTTGGGGAAGCCAGATGGCAGCCACGCCACCATGCGGGTCTAGCTCCCCCAGCCACGGGAGCAGCCGTGTGCTGAAAAAGCAGAATATGGGCCAATTAGACCTTCTGCAAAATATATCAGGACACAAGGAAGGCACCCAAAATATGCGGCTGTCCTGCCCAAAATGGGATGGATGGTCAGCCTACACCTACTGAAAAATGTTGGAAAGATGAAGTATTTAATAGTAACATATCAAATACACAATTGCAGTTTAAATGCATCAAAATGAAAAATTATTTTCAACTCACCATTGTGAACTGCCCACATTATGCGGAAAGCAGGACCACCAATCTCATCAAAAGGTTTCCTACGGGTGATTACTTCCCAAAGAATAATACCCCAACTGAATACATCACATTTTTCACTGTAATTGCTACCTGGAAAACGAAACAAAAAAACAAAAACACACACACACAATATAATTTGTGTCTTTCCTGGATGACGTGTGCTTACAAATTCAGAGAAATAAATATGTATTCCTCAGTTTTATTTTTGAGTATATCTTGTTTTTCACACAGAACAGAGAGCTATCATAAGTCCACATGACACCGATTCTTAAAATGTCTAAGTCACCTAAAATAAATGTGAAAAAATATGTATAACCCCCCCCCTTTTGCTATTTTAAACTAAGACCTCTTTCTGCGAAGTAGTTTACTCAGCTTTGATCTGCACTGAAACTATAAACACACAACATTTAGGACAGTCTTGTTTTGAAATAGCAAACATGAATTTATTGTAACTAATCAAGCTCTCAAATGTAGAATGATTTCATTGTCGTTTTGACTGCCTGTGCCACCTTTACATCTTTCTCCTAAACTCACTTCTTCCATGACAGCTACAGTAAATCACGATTATCTCTATCATTTTATAAGCGCTGTCAAGTGATTAAAAAAATTACAATTAATCTTCGGGCTGCCGCCATCCATGTCTCAGGGCTGTGGGGCTGTTGGCAGGGCAGTGCGACCTGGGCTGGGGCAGGGAACTCCGGCAGCCCTGCAGCTGCAAGAGGCTGGGGCAGGGAGCACTGCCAGTAGCCTCTCTGTCAATTAAGGTGTGTTAAAGCCTGTGGTTAACGCATTAATTCTGCCCTGCCTTAATTGCAGGCATTAATGTGCATTAATTGACAGACCTAATCTTTAGAGTAGTCCCCCAAGCTACAAGAGGGTTGTGCTCCACGCAGCCTTTGTGCACTTCAAATTTCGTGTAAATCGGAGAGGGGAAGCCCTAGGGTGGTGGGTTGGGACATGGAAAGAGGACAGGAGGATTAAGCCTGGGGATGGGGCTTAGGGCTGTGGGGGGAGGAGGTCAGGGGTGGAGTTAAGACAGAGCGGGGGGCTGGGCACAGGGTAGAAGCCGAGCCCCAAGTGTGTGCTGGAGCTGGAGCCCCCGGTGCAGTATGTGTGGGCCACAGGGGAAGGGGTTGAGCCTGGTTGGGGCGGGGGGGGGGGGAGGGGATTACAGACCCCTAGCTACCTGCAGCAGCAGGCACTTGAGGAGGGCTAAAACCCTTTTCCCTACTTTCCCAGAGAGGCGCTGCTCTCAGCTTGACAGCAGTGCCGCTCTGAGAAGTGGGTTTTAGCCCACTCGGCTGCCCGCAGCGGCAGACAGCTGAGAGCTAAAAGCCTTCCCCCTACCTTCCCAGAATGGCACTGAGTGATCTTAGCGTGCCTAGCTGCCTGCTGCTGCGGGAAGCTAGGCAGGCTGACAGCCCAGCAGCTTCATGTTGTGTGAAACTTGCACTAAAGTGAGTTCCACACACCGTGAAGATGCATAAAGGGGGGGGGGTTTAAGTTCCTTTGGGCTGGGACTGAACCTTTCTAGTTCTCCCATGTAGCATAAAGCAGATGATGGATGAGATAAAATAATGACTAATAGAGCTCAGAGGGAGACAAACTAGGAAAGATAAATATTTCATTAATTAGAGAAAACCAGGAATGTCTTAAATAGACATGAATGGTAAAAAATTCAAGATATAAAGTACATTAAAAACAGTTAGTACAATGAATTTATCCTTTCTGGTTGACACTTGAAACAAGAACGACATTAAGCAACTCGTACAGATACTCTGTTCTGTTTTCTCATGAAGCACATGGAAGCACGATCTAGGAATTTAAAAAGTCACCTCTACACAGAATTTCTTTATGTAGGAAGACACCATGTGACGTAGAAGACGAGCAGATACATGACACCAATTCAACTACAAGTTTTACTTCTAGAGACAGTTATGACTATATAGTATCTTTCTCCCACCTTGCTTTAGAACAGGTGTGGACAACTAGTTAGTGACCAAAAGCCACGTGGATAGAGTATAAAGAGCCACATATTACCTCTCTCTCTCCCTATATACATAGATTATATAGTATATAGTACAGGGGTCCTTGTTATACATTGCTTTGTTATAAATTGTTAAGTAATTCAGGAAAGCATATTCATTGTAAGTTGCACCAATCTGCGCTTATGTTGTTTAGGGGGCTGAGGGACCAAAAGCCAGGAACAGCAGAGCTTTAGGGTGGCTGGGTGGCAGGTACTATAGTATAGGGGCCCTGGGAGTGAGCCCTAAAGTTATGTGGGACTGGCAGAGAGCTGTAGGGAGCTGGCAGATAGCGAGGGGAGTGGCGGGAAACTGTGGGGACTCGGCACAAAGCTGGTGGGGAGCCAGCGAGGACTGGCGGAGAGCTAAAGGGAGTCGGTGGGGACTGGCAGGGAGCTGGCTTTTCTTCTTCTACTTATTTATCTTATTATTTATCTACCTATTTATTCTATTTCTATGTATTGTTTTTTGTGGGTTATAGGTAAATTATACGTACCACATGTGTGAACTGTGTGTGTTGGGAATATCTCTCAAGCTAATTACATTATTCTTTATGGATATTAATTCCCCTTTTTAAGTTTAGGCATGTAACCTGGCCTTATAATGGGGACCCCCTGTATCTGTATGTAGCTATGTACATATATAAAAATAAATATTAATACATGGCTCAATGCCCTCCCTCCTGCCCTGTCAAAGCCAGGCACTCTCAGATCCGTGCTCTAACCCAATCCCCCACATCTCCTCCAGAGCAAGGCAGCCCCAGCTCTCCTCTATAAACCAATACTCCCATTCCTCCCACAAAGCCAGGCACCCCCAGTCTCCCTGCTCTAACCCAATACTCTTCCCCTCCTGCAGAACCAGATACCCCCAACCCCCGATCTAACTCAATGCCCTCTTCCAAAGCCAAGCACTCCCAGTCCCCCACTCAAATTCGACACCAGCGACTCACTGCAGCTGCCATGCACTTCTCCACCAAGCACAGGGCATGCGCGTAGAGTGGTGGTTAGCACTCCCGGTGCAGAGCTCTGAGCAGGAGTCGCATTTAACTGCTCAGAGAGCCGCATGTGGCTTGAGAGCTACAGGTTGGCCACCCTTGCTTTAGAATGTCATTTAGAAGCAGAACAATAGAGCTGGATGAGACCTAAAAAAGCCATCTAGTCCAGCCCCCTGCTCTTAGCAGGACCAAACCCATCAGATCAGCCCCACCAGGGCTTTGTTGAGGCGAAACTTAAACACCTCCAGGGATGGAGGCTCCACTACTTCCCTGGGTAGACCATTCCAATGCTTCACCAACCTCCTAGTAAAACAGTTTTTCCTAATGTTCAACCTGGACCTTTCCAACTGCAACTTCAGACCATTGTTCCGTGTTTTGCCATCCGTGACCACTGTGAACAGCTTCTCTTCAGCCTCTTTGCAACCTCCCTTCAGTAAGTTGAAGGCTGTAATCAAGTCCCCCCCTCTCAGTCTTCTCTTCTGCAGACTAAAGTCCCAATTCCCTCAACCTTTCTTCATAAGTCATATGCTCCAGCCAATAATAATAAGATATGTATATGAACCTGTAGGCACAAAGCCCAACTGCATTAAAGTAATTATATCAAAAGGAATTCTGACAAACTGCCAAAAATAAAAGCTTCTTTCTACCCTGTCATCATTCTGGTAAGAAAACTCTCAATTCTTGCCAAAGACATTAAGCAGATACTAGAAAATTTAGAAACTATTGGGTTAGATGCAAATAGGCTTAGGTTATGTTCTGATCTTATTGCTGATATCTGCAGTAGTAATTAATACATTTAAATAGTTAAAATTTGACATTGGTTAAATAAAGTTGAATGACAACTCCATTTCAGGATATTAATTTGAAATTATACATGCTATCATTTTTAGACACAGTATTCAATCATGCTGTGTAATTTCTTTCAAAGATGCCCATAAAAATTTGGGAAACAAAAGCATACACAAACTGCTGTATAGAAACACTAAGTCCTAAAAGAAGGAAATTTAGAACTGAAATTTTACATGTGTCTACTTAGTTGAATTAGTTAGATACATAAAACATTTTCACTGAAATTGCTAGAAACAGTAGGGCTTTTAAATGTAGCCCTTAATTTACTTTAAATCAGATCTTCAATTTTTTTTAAATAAAATCAAAGAAAATAATTTAGAGGTAAATGAACATTAAAAATAATTTTTGACCAATATTTGAAGAGACCAGGGCAATTTCTAATAAAGAGGAGAGAAACTGACATAAAATTGTCATTTGTAGGGGAGGGGTCAAAGACAGACTACAGCAATTTAACTAGAAGACTGATCTACATTTAAAATTTAGGTTAACCTAATACAGCTATATTGGCCAAAGGTGTTCAACTCAGTTCTTGACCTAATCCCAACTGTAGATACAGGTATTTTGATTCAGGAATGCTTCAATTGACCTAACTACCAGAATGTGGTGGTCTAGCACCCAAAGAAAAATTTTTTTCCATTAGTATATGTTATGTTTATATACCAGGGTTATACTGGCATAGCTATGGTGATATCTGTATGCCAGTATACTCTTAATAGCACAGGCACTCTCAAAATCAGCAGCTTCCAATAAGAATTCAAAGATCTCCAGACTTGTGGTTGTTGTCTGTCCATATTCGCCACATTGTTATATAACACTTTACTAAATAATATAAGAATATTGGTAGGCATTTCATACTAAAGAATACAAAATTTCAAGAGATCCAATAATTAATCTTAGAGGGCCATTTTGCAACTTTATCTTTTACTGATTATTTCTTATGTCCCCCAGAGCTAGCTGCTCCCAGCCATCCCCACTAAATAAATGTTCTCTCCCTTCCCCAGAGCCAGGCACATCCCCCCCATGCCCTGCTCTCAGTGAATTCCGTCCCCCAGAGCCAGCAACCCCGAGGCACCCCATTCTAATTCAACAACAGCAACTCGCCAGAGCTACCACCGGGGTTACTGCTGGACATGCCACCGGGGCCGCCGAACGCTTCTCCCACCAAGCAGTGGGGCGTGTGGGCAGACAGCACTCCCTGCATGTGGTTCTCAGGAGGAATCACATTTAAAGGGTACAAGAGACACATGGAGCTTGAGAGCTGCGGGTTGGCCACCTGCGTATTCGTCACGTGGTGAATGGCGAATGTATTGGACACTGTCTCTCTAAATTTTTCAGGCTCAGAAGTCCAGAACATCTGATCAAAGCCTACTGATGTTGTTGTGTAGAAGAGTCAAAGGCAGGTGGTCTGTTTTGTTTTGTTTTTTTTTCTTGTGGTGGCTACACAGATTTTCTTTTTACAGTATTATCAATTTGATACCTTCCTGGAAAACTTCATTCACTATTAAGATCTCTATGGAAAAACAAAAAAACCCAAAACCATACACTTAAAACCCCACTATAAACATCTAATTAAACTTTGTGATGCTTTCACTCATGGGGGAAAATTCAGCACTAATTACTCACTGATCTGAAGAGATCTGATGTGCATAATGACTGAGCTATATTTATACAAATCCTTGTGATTTTCATTGCATACTATCATTAGGTTTCCCCACCAGATGCCAACAAATAGCTTTTGATTCCTCTCCCCACTTAAACATTAAATGCAAATTAAAATTAAAAAATGATTTATTTGTAAGGCCAGAGGAAAAAAAGGGTGGACTACACTTCAAGGGATAAGAAAAGAAGAAGGAGGATATTGAGGAAAAACAGGACTAAATGGAATTACAAGATAGGCAGGGATCAAAAAGAGAGGCGGGTATGCTCGCTCAATTCAAATGTGGAGAATGCTAATGATCATAGCAAATAAGAGTATGGTGTAGACTGAATCAAAACATATTTTAGTGCAGTAGGAATTTGGCATTATTTTGTAATCAGAAAATATCCCATGATGGTAAAAGCCAAACCAGGTGCATAATTTACTATTATGCGTAGTATACTGATGTCTATTCAGTTATGCCATTTGCAACTTCAAAGCATCACACTGTCCCTGTTTGTGTGAATTCCTTTCCTAAATATATCTCTACAGCAGACTTTGTCCCAAGTTTTTAAACATAAATTAAAGACTTCTGCCCACAAGTTATTTAAAAAGGTATTTATATTTTTCTTTGTTTCATGATAAAATTTTGTAAAGTAATTTATCAGAAACAATGCATGTAACTGATGCTCTCACTACCGATTTCTTATATTAAATCATGCTAAATAATATCCTTAAGTAGAGGACTACATGTCAAACGAACATTACTGCGTTACCTTCAAAAACTTCAGGTGCCATCCAAGCAGCACTTCCCTTATTGTTGGTCATGTGTGTTTGAATATCACAGGCTGTACCAAAGTCACAGATTTTTAGAACTGTCCCCCCTGCTACCAACAGCAAGCTGTCAAGAAAAATCCCAAATTGTTAATACCATTTAGAAATCTTTTCGTAATAATAAAATCTTATTTTATTCCAACAACTTTTATTTGCAACATTGCTTCGCAATAGTGTCTATTAACATGGCAGAACTTGCTCATCAAAGTATAAATATTAGCCTTAAAAATTACTGTATTAGTTGGTTGTAACTTGCTAATTATGATGAAAACTGATAAATTTTAGTTTATAACCTTTATAACTCTATTTGAAATGTTTAAATAGAAAAACAGTTTCTTTAAGCATAATAGCCTCAATCCATTTAGCACTCAATGGAGACAAAGATGAGTCATTAATATGCTTAGCATAAACGTTTAATATACGCTCTCCTAACAGGAGGCCAGCCATCATGGTTGCTATCTTGTCAGAAGGTGAACAATCAGAACTTCAATTTGGGTCAGTTAATGCTTGTTTTTCTACTAATGGAAGGGTCTCTACTGATCATGTGCTCGCAGTACCTATGGATCAGTGTTGGAGAAGGAAGAAGGAACCAGAGCATCAAATACAAGTTCTCCTGCATAACAATGCAGTCCCCTAAAAATCAAGTCCCTATTAAAAATCTACTTCCATTCTATGGGGCAAGAACAGGCTGTCTGTCTGCATAACATGCAGGGCTGAGCACATGGTCAGTGGTACACAAAACAAAATAAAGACTGAAGCATTTAAATTTCACTTACTTATATTTAAAAAATACAATTTATCAACCAAAGTTTTCCTCCAAATCCACTGGAAGTAACAGCATAAAGAGAAACCCCCAGGTTGCAATTTTAAGGGGGAGGGAAAAAAAAAAAACATAACACTGACTAAAAACATACTTTGGCGGTTTCAGGTCCCTGTGAATTAGAGCCTTTGGTTTCATGCTGTGGAGATATGCCACTCCTTGGGAACACTGTAAACACCAACTCATTGCATGTGCAGCAGTATAATAAGGCAGAGGCTCAGCACCGTGCAGTACTGCAAAACAAAGGTACAAACTAAAAAGAACTTTATTGTATATTACCATACAAACAATGAAGTTAACAACATATCAGTAATAAGCTCTATGGAATTCAAATAGATATTTACAGAATCATAGGACTAGAAGGGCCCTTGAGAGGTCATCCAGTCCAGTATCCTACACTCCTGCAAGGAATAAGTATTCTCTAGTTATTTATTCTCATCTTTTAGCAATGCTTTTTATATAAATCACTATTAATGGAAGCTACCTGAATAGCAGCTTCCAAAATTTATAAAATACATGATTTATTAATAGTTATACATATGAAGGCGCAGCCAGCCTATCCCTCCCTTTCGGAAGGGGCATATAAATTATTGCAGTCTGCATAAGGACGGCCATCTGGCCCACCAAAAGTGCAGATTTTCAACCTAAAAATAGCCGTGTAGCCAGGGTTCCTTCAAAAGGGTGCCCGTTTTCAAAAGCACCCTTCTTTTGGGAATAATTTACAGGTTCCTTCCGAAAGGGAGAGATAGTGTGGCCATTAATGTCCTTTTAATGTCTAACTATATAATATTCACTCATTTTCAGATGTATCTAGTGTAGTCTGTATTAAATGATTACTTGAGGAACTGACAAGGTGGTGAAGGTGACCACTTAAATTTCAGTTATGTCCATACTAGACTAAAAATTTTGATTGCAGATAAACAATTCTAGCTACATCCAATTGCATAGCTAAAAATTGACCTACCTACCTGTGCTCGGCTAACTTGTCTTTCTACACAGGGGAAGGTCAACAGGAGAGTTTCTCTCGACCTCCCTTACACCTCATGTCTCACGAAGAACACAGGGGTCAACTGCGATCCCTGAGAGCTCAATTCCATGCATTCATATTAGATAGACAAAATCCAACCCCAGAAGATTGACCCTGAGTGGACAATCTTCCATGGTAGTGTGCACGCAACCTTAGAGATTTTTACATGGGAAAACGAAAAGAAGCAATAAAATTTAAACCATGTATTTGTACAAAAGACAGGCACACACAAAACAACCCCCCCCCAAAAAAAAAGTTAAAAATGGTTTTTGAACTAAACATATTTTATAATGCTCTTTAAAGTAAACAATAAACCTATTTTATATTTTCAGAAAACCACTCCCCTAGCACTTCAGCTGCAGGGAGACACCATGTTCAAATGATACTCACCATTGTACAGAGAACCTCCTTCAGCATACTCCATAACAAGACACACCTTTGGGGGTAGAGAACAAAAAATAGGGATGTTTTAAAATGCAGTGTAGGGTGTACAACAGGTTTTGTAATTTGAGAGGAACTGCAATGTTTCCATAATTGTACATTGATATATGTATCTATCCGATGCAGAATTAAATTTATGTTTCGATCCCATAAAAGGATACAAAAGAGAAGAGGACGCATCACTAACTCAAGACTAAGACTGCCTTTATTTTACAGTTAGAATGAATTTATTATAAGAATGGATTAGAAAAGATTAACAACCAAAATTACCAGTTTTTATTAGAACACAAACTACTATTTTAACCAATTTAATATCCCAAACCTGTAATAAAATATGCTTAAGTTAGCCTATCATATAGTGAGTTCACGAATTCTTGTTTATACTGCTACAGCACCTGCTGCACCAACTCAGGCATTTGATCAGCTGTTTCAGGGCAAAAACTGAAGCCTGACTTTGGCAGGTAAGTGAAAAGGAAATGATTTTCAAAACGTGTGTGCCATCTGTACATAAGTCATTTTTGTACCACTGATTTGGAATCAATAGGGGGAATGCACATGTGCGAAGTTACACACATGTATATGACATGCATTTCTTGGTAATCAAGAAAAATCAGCATAGGGAGACAGAAAGGACAAGATGAAATGTGAATAGTTTTTTTTAGAGGCTACACCCTGATTGAAGTTTTTTTTTTTAAATAAAAATTGATGTTTAGAAAAATCAACCCAAAAATAAGTAAAACAGCAATTGTTTTAAAAAGCATAAAACAGGCTGAACCACTAGTGTGGCATTCTGTGAACCTGACTGGTGCTGAACTAGAGAATTTGCTGGACCACAGGAGGTCAATATTGTCTAGCACATTACCAACACTTCCACTGCTTACTGGGCTCTTAGGAAACATTTAGGGATAAATTAGAGCTAAATAACAGCACAGAACACACAGAGCCAGGACTGTAAACAAACTTTATGGGACAACGGGAAATATTGCTACATCCATGACAAGTGGTAGTCCAACTGACTAAAATAATGGAGGATTACGGATGTTGCCAGACAAGAGTGCCAGATTAAAGAGGTTCAACCTGCACTAATGTGAGTATATGGCTGACTATATTTCTTGCATTCCTGCTTGTTTATAGTGAGGATTATTATACTTACTGGATTCAGACAGGCTCCATATAACTTGACAATATTGGGATGATTCACACGAGACAACTGTCGAAGCTGCAACACATAAATTCATCACATTTTTTCCAATCACAAAAAATTCAGATTACCATTTGGTTTCATATATACAATTAAATCAAATAATAGTTATTTAAAGGGCATGGTTACTTGGAGCGAAAAAGCTGCTGTCTCAAATAATTAGTTCATAAACTAACAAATCTATATCACATACGGTGCCTGGGTTTTAAAACTGGACCACCTTTTAAGAATCCAATGCATAGGGCACTGCCTAGAACTTGGGAGACCTGAGATGCTGGCTCTGCCACAGACTGTGTGCACGACCTTGGAAAAACAAATCAAAAGTTTTCCTACACCTTAAGTCCCCATCTTTAAAACAGACATATTAACACCTGCCTGTCTCAGAAGACATTATGTTAGCCAGGCAGACCAATTAAAATAGTCCAGAAATGTTGTGACTCTAATCAACACTTTAAATTATGAATGTTAAGTAAATAATAGTCACATGCTTCAAAGTCGGAGTGTAAGCTGCTGAACATACAGATCATCTACGTTCCAAGCACAGCATTACACAACTAGGAATGGGATTGAAGATTCTGCACTACTTCTGTAGCAATGTTTATAACCTACTGTTGGAAGCAAGAATATTTGATTTCAGAGAAACAGCCTGAATTGTTACAGAAAAATCTTATGGGAAAAATCACTCCCTTTTTCATTAAAGAGAACTAACGTCCACAAATATGACCTATAACATAAAACCTACAAGTTACATTTATGTCATCCAGCGATGATAAAAAAACTGCTTGTAGTAATTGATAGTATGAATGTCTGTATTTATCCACTGAAATAATTAAGTCCCTTTTTTTTGTTTTATTTTGCAAGCTGGCATAAACAAAACAAAACAAAAAAACAAAAAAAAACCCAACCCCGTGGGAAGTTTTAGTTTTCACACAGACTTTTGAGGAAGTTTTTGTAGCACTATCTGAATTTCACTTTCCACTTGACAGACTTGCTTCTAGAAATTCTTTATACATAGTCTGAAGTGATAGTAGAACAAGAATGAATCTAAACGAACACTGCAAGAACTGTGAGAACTGTAATAGTATCTTGAAACCAAATTCAAAATAAAGCATTTCTAAGAATTTTCTTTCTTCTTAGATTCTCTCTCACATAAAATCCAAAGACATTTTACCAGCCAGCCATGTTTAGATTTAAGTAAATGTTATTCAGCACTCATACACCATGGCAATGAGTACATTATAAATATTTACATTAACAGAGAGATGTATTAAATACTTGTTAATTACAATACAGGTTCCACCTCCCTCATCTGGCAGCCTCAGGACCTAACTGGTCCCAGATGAGGGAATTTGCTGGATGAAGGGAGGTCCCTTGCTCTGGCCACCCAAATCTGCCACCAGCTTCTCTTTTGCTCCCCACTTCCCCCAACTCCAGCCCCAGGGCCCCCTTACTGCTGCCTGACCTTGGCCCCTGCTAGGCTGATGGGCTGTCACCCACGGAGATCTCTCAGGTCCTGGCCAGCCTGCCAGATATGGTCCAGGTGCCATGAACACCTGCTCTGGATGTGACCAAAACCATGTAGTGACAGCTCAGCCCCGACCAGGCTGCCAGCCTGGCTCCCTGAGGCTGGCAGCCAGCTGTGGTATGGGCCGGGCTGCTGGCCCCAGACCTGTGGGGACAGGCTCCGGCCCTGGCCAGGCTGTTACCGCAACCCCACCTCAGCAGACACTACGTGCAGCCCCAGCGTCCTACAGGCTGGTTCTGGCTGGCTGTACCTCTGACCAGGGACACAAGCCCTGCTGGGCTCCTCTTTCCAAGGCAGCCATCCTGGCATCTCAACAGATAATACCAGATTTGGGAATTTCAAGCTGCACTGTAATATGGGTGAAACAACTTTAATGCTTAAGGATTTAATCTTACATTGGCTGATATAGTGTGGGAATCCTAGATTATAATCTACTCTGTTTTAAATGGAAACAAACAGAAGTAGAACAAACTAAAGGTCACTGATGTTATGGAGTAGCAGCATTTAATCCTAGAATGTTCTGTCTGTTTTAGCACCTCACACAATTTATACATTTCCTAAGTGCCTATGTCTTAAAAAAAAAAAAAAAGTGGAATGGAGAAAATTATGCTTCTAAATTTTTAAAATATTAAAGCTAAATTATTATATTAATGGAAACATAAAAAACTTTCAACACATAATCCCTCCCACCCCAATCAAACAATATTGGATGAGAGAGTTTTACTCCCAATTCACGTAAAAGATTCTTTATGCCATTTGAAACACTCCAGGATCTGGCTCAGAAGAATTCCTTCAATGAAGGAACTAGAGACGACAACCACAGGTCATGTTCTGAAGACACCCTTTAAAAAGTTCTGGTGCAGGAGGCATGGCTGGGGGCAGGGCATGTCCATGGAAAAGCCATAGCACATTACTCACAGAGAGGCAGGGAAACATATCAAGTCCCATAATTTGTTTTCAGGCAAACTTACTGTACCTCCACAATAAAGGCCTTTCTTTCAGATTCACTTTCTATTTGTTTAATGGCTACATCTTTTCCTCGCCATTTTGCCTTGCAGACCACACCAAATGCTCCTCTTCCAACAACCTAGATCCAAGATAGGAAGGAATACTGAGGTTAACAAAACAATTTCAGCTTTACAAATATTTAAACAAACGTATTTCAAAAACAGATTAAAGAAATCAGACGCATGAAGTTAATAACAGAGCTTTAATTTTATAAAGTCAAAGCACACCTATAATTTCTAGGGCTATTTTTATAAACAACAAGTGCATAAGAATTCTCCTATAGGTCACCTACAAGGAAACACAGTAAACCACATGCGCTAAATATTTTGCAAATATAGATACAATATTGAAGGAAAACATTTACTTATTTCACACAAGAGCCACTCAAAAAAAAACAAACATCCTAGGAAAAAAGGAAGAATTGCTTTCCTCTTATTTTTTTCCCCCTCAATTCTTCCTATGCAGAGTTTACCTTTATAAAATTTGATCTAGGAAATAGTATCATCTTATTCCATATATTCCTGATTATTAGTTATACAGACTTTGATCTCTGAAATAGAAGCACACAAACTCATGTAACTTAGCACTACACTGAAATGCAGAAGACGACAGAAAAAGGGTTGTGTGTCAAACACGGCAAAATCTCCCTCTTACACTTTCAATAGTAAGATTTTTCAGACTACTGGGAACTTTACATGCAATCATTTCCCTGTTGTTCGCCTCCAATTAACCCTCTAATGATGCCATAATACTGAATTTAACTTTTACTATTATTGTTATTTCCATAAGACTGGGTAGTTATCAATCCTGGACTGTGACTTCACTAGAGAGGGTTAGGTAGTGATCCCTGTATTTAGATTTCCTAAGACTTCCCATTATAAAGCTTTTTTTTTTTTTTTTTTTTTTTTTGAGAATGCCCTTGCAGCAGGAGGGCCCAAGGCTAGAAATGTCCTTTTTTGGACCCATCCAATTCTATTCAGGTTTGGTGGAGACATAAGTGTTGAAAATTCTGGAAGTTTGCCAAAATACACTGTACATAAACATTCTGATTTAAGGCCAAGCCTGTTTTGTTACCAAAAGAGAGGATAGAAGGTGACAAAGCACATGTGGGGATGGCAAAATACCTTCTTGTACCTTTGGAATTAAAATAATTCTTTAAAATTATCTGGAATCTGTTTAGTTAAAAAGCATACATTAAAAAATTTAACAAGTGTATGAGAATCCAATTTCCTACAGATTCTTAACAGTAACCTTCTCCTGGCCTTGGTCACTATCTTTCCAGATCTCACTCAATATACCCCTTACCCCCTCCACCCAGACTAGACTCAGTAATATATAATTACCCATGCCCTTAGTGGCCGGAGATCATCCTATCACATATCCGTGTCCAATCTTCCCCAATATCCCCATATAACATTTTCAATCTCATTAAGGGGAATATGACTCCTAGCCCCGTTAGGCTCTCATATAATTCTAAGCGCTAACTCTTATCCTTCCCAACAAATTGCTGTTAAAATTTGTATTGAGGTTTCTTAGTGGTAAAACAAATGAACAGAAGATTGTTTGTTGCTACCCCCCTTTCCTACATCTATGTTTAACCTCCTGATCTTTACTTTCCTTATCTAACTCAGCTTCTACTAATGTAGAACAGATTTTCTCCATCACTGCCCATCTGACCGAAGCCATAGTCCTATCCTGTACCATAACTGCAATCTCATCTGGCCTTTTATTTTACTTACCTTCTCTATAGAATACTCCAACCTCATTAACAAATGGATGCCTTTATAATGGCTTAATATTCTCCCTGGGGTGGGGGGAGGGATCTATAAATCTGTACCTATTGCCTCATACCCCAACTCATTGACACCCTCATTCTCTTCCTAGCCAATTCACGTATCTTAGCTGCAATTTGTTGGTCTTCATCCTCAACTCACTTACTTACATTTCTTTTTCCCTACATATTTAACCTCTAACTGAATAAGCAAATTAACGTGTAGCTTTCTACAAATATGAGTTCCATTAGACTCTACATTCCCAGTCCTAACCTTCTGACCTTCCTTTCTCGGTTCATTACGAACTGCAGGAAGTGTGTGTTGAGAATGCTGACTCAATCCTGATTTTTTAAATGGAAAGTTAGCCCACAGATCACACAGGCATGGCCCATTTCAAGAGTGACCACCTCTTTGGGGTCATGCATGGGGTGGTGGTAAGCTATTTTATGGAATTGAGATAATTTAAACACACTTTTTATAAATGACACTTACAGCTTTACTCTTATGGACCATGCTTGCATGCTTCTCCCACTTTCTAAGTGAAGCTAAAATTTGTGGGTAAACAGGACAATTGAAACATTAAACTGCATATTCCAAATAGAAAAATCCCATCTTTCAATGAACCACTATTTTTGAAATTTGTGAAGTAAACCCCATTATTAAAAACAGTAGATAAATTAGTGTGAAAATGGCCATGTCCCTGTCAATAAACCTGCTCAGCCTGGAGTGGCTCATGCAGCACCCTGGGACAGTCGGGGGGGGGGAGCTGCATCACAGCTCACGATTTGCCAGTGTTATGACGTTTATCTGAGAATTCCAGTTGATCAAATACCAGATAACCAAGAGTTTCCTGTAGTTGGAGCAATGTAACAGCTCAATATATCCAGATAGAGTAGACAAGGCCTTAGTCATAATGGGAGGCTGTAGGTGGATTCCTGCTGTGAAGAGAAGAGTTACACTCAAGCTAGAAGGGCTGGGGTGGCCGTCCTGGTAAAAGGAAAGGAGGGGATGAAAGAGCTTGGGTGTGACTGCAGATATAGGAGCATGATACATGCTGTGTGGATGGCTTAGAAGATGATGGATTTGAAAGACTATATACATATTTACAGAAA
This sequence comes from Carettochelys insculpta, assembly GCF_033958435.1. Lineage (NCBI taxonomy): Eukaryota > Metazoa > Chordata > Testudines > Carettochelyidae > Carettochelys > Carettochelys insculpta. The sequence goes on along the minus strand of NC_134139.1, from coordinate 139,515,460 downwards.
GTGATAAAAGGACTATATTTGGGGACTTGTTAAGGAGGACTATTTTGAACCATACTTTTCTAATAAACTGACCCCAGGAGGTGAAGGGAGCTGTCCTGGAGTTACTGGTGCCTCTCCAAGAAGGAAGATGGGGCAGGTCTGTCTATCATGACACAGCCTGCAGCAAGAGGGCATCCCAGGTGAGAGCTATGCTGTGATAATACTATTTTGGTTCAACATTTGTTTATTTCAGTTGAAACTTATAAACAGATTAAGTGTCTACACATAAACTTATAACAGTTTAACTTAAGTTTAAAAACTAATTTTAAGTTAGATCAGCAAAAAGTCAGAATTTAAACAAGGCCACAGAAATTAAAGCCAACATTTTCAACTGTTATTCCTATGTCTTTGTTTCATACTGCCTACACAAGACTTCAAAAATTTCAGAGACGCTATCACTGACTTCAAATCAAATATTCGGCATGCCTCAAAACCAGAACCTGATTGTGTCAAACTGGGCATACAAAGTCAACTGCCATTTGTTCTAAGTCATGTTTTCCAGACCTCATATAACTTTTGCATCTTTTCTAAACCATGTTCCACATTTTTAACATCTTTTTAGAGAATTTCAGCAATGCTATATACTGAGTTAATATTAACTCCTTGCTCCTGCTTAATATTCCTGGTTACACAAGGAACATTAGTTTTTCTAGCCACAGCACTGCACTAGAAGCTCACATTCACTTGATTATCTTACAATTTTGTAACAATGATCATGGAAACAATGAATTTGAATAAACTTTGTGAAAAGTCCTCATAGTAAAACGCCCTGACACTATGTAGTAGTGTGATCTAGCCCTGTATGGCACAGCAGATGCAGCAAACCCCAGTGGCACTGCGACTTCATGTGCTAGCTTGCAATGCTTAGAGTATGGTGTGAAGCCCAGCCGGGCAGAACTGAAGCTGCCACTGTGGCATGAATGTCAGGTGAAAGAAACCTCCTTATTATCAGGGTAGTTAAGCACTGGAATGAGTTGTCCAATTATCAGTTATCATTGTTCAATTGGACCATTGAAACTGAAGCTTGGTCTACACTACAAAGTTGCAAGTCATGTGCCTACATCAAATTAGTTTCTAGCCAGCACAACAGTCTGATTACATTAACACAGTTATCCTACTGCCCCTCTTCACAGAATTGCATGAAGCCCTAATCAACCTACTTAGGTAGATGCAATACTAGAGAAGACACAGCATTGCATGTGCTGACGTTAACAATCCCCCAGTCACTATTCCACAATGCCTCATTCCCTGCAAGAGTGACTACTAGAGTCACAATTTTAAACTTCACTCATCAGGAATCAGACAGATTTGAAAATACACTTTTTAAAATGTTAACCTGGCAATCAGACCTAGCAGATCTGCTTTTGTTATGTGCAAACGCTCAACAGAATTTCAGCTCCATGACTAAAAATGCCCCCAAAAAACCTATTAGATCTGGTCTTGTCTGGAGCGCACAAGAAGTATTGGATCTCCTGAGCTAGTAGGGAGATGAGACTATGCAAGACCAGCTACAGAAACATGGACATGTATGAGTAGACTGCAGGAGTGACTGGGGGTGCAGACAAAGGGAACAGCAACAGCACTGTGGGAAAGTAAAGGAACTTTGCCAGTGATGCTAGAAGGCTAGCAAGTGCAACAATAGGTCTGGTACTGTGTTGGAGAACTGGCACTTCTACAACAAAGTGCATGCATTACTTGGCAGAGATGCCACCAGCACCTTGGAGATCAAAGATTACTTTACTTGAGGATAGCAAAAATTTTCAAATGGCATATGGCTTAAAGCTATTTGAAAGTCACTTTAAAGTAAACACAATATACAATATTGCACACACATACACCCTCCCCCCATCTCCAGTACTGGGCTTAAATGTTTCCATAGTGGGATGGTCAGCATTGTAGGATTTGGGTGCCAAGGCTCATGTAACATGAAAGGGAGCAGTGTACATTCCACACCGTTCAAACCACCAACAGACAACAACCAAAACATGTGCACAAATCAGACAGGTGCTATTTAGCTAGGAGTGGATGCGTGGCAGCAGCAGCAAATTAATTATGGAAAAGAATGGAACACAGTCAAGATGATAATACTCCAGAAACAAAATATCAAAAGAATGGGAAGAGTACTTTAACAAATTAAAAGAAAATAAAAATCAAGTTAACTTTTTCCTGTACATGCTCCCTTAAGATTAGGTTTTTACAAAAAAGGTATTTAAAAATCCACATTGCGTTACTGCAAAGCATCTGATAACTGAACCTTTCAAATAGAAAGATACCATTTCTTACTAATTATCTAATCAGATGGGTCTTCATTAGACAACTGCAGATTCAGTTGTATCACTACCACTTTCTAGACAAAACTTTTCAGTTGATTTCCAAACTTTCAGAATTATATATTGTTTTATAAATCCCTCAGGATTTTTTTAAGCGGTAGCCCAAGACACTATCATTCCTTTAAACGCTTAGTTATCCACAATTTTAAAGCAAATTTAAACCCAAATTTCCCAAGCAACTGCTAAAATACTAGAATTAGATCTCTGTCATTTGGCTAGCATATAAACACATGGGCATAAAAAAATTGGAAAAAATAGCTCTTTTGCTGGCTGTTTGAAATCTAGGTTAGGTCTGTAGTTTTGCTTCCTAGTTATTAATGCCTTTTCAGAATATTTTGTATATGAAGACAAGTAAAAAATAAGACATGCAAGCAACTGGATGTTTCCCTCAGTGGTAAAGAAAAGAAAGACTGCTGCTGAACCTGAACTTTAGATTACTTACCACTCTTGCTTCGACTATGCTTTTACGGCACCATTTAATGGTACATTTATTTTGATGCAACTTCCCTCATCCACAACAATTACATACACACTGTACCCTAAATGGAAACTTTAAATAAAATGCCATCTGGAAGTCGGATATATGTTTTGTTTATAACGATTGCGGATGCGTCTCATCTCCCAAATTACAGACAAGTAAATGAACAAAATATGGTATGCACATATGGTAGCCAATAAAATGTAGCCAAACTGAAAGCACAAGCATAGATCCTACCTTTATTAGCTAGGACTTGGGACCTGTAACTATTCCAGAACTTGAAGCTATTAATAAACTAGTGGCAGTGCTATCTGTTGACCAGACAACGTTGATAACATAAGAGCAAAGCTGGGACTACACAAGAATTCTTTTGGGTTTTTCAGGTTAGATTTACTAATGGTCATCTTGGGACATCTAACTGATGGCCACATACTTCAATAAAAATCATTTCAACCCCTTGTAAAGGGTTATTATTTTAGAATTATTCATCTCTAAATGTATTAACTGTTTTCTTCTGGTGTACAATTATATGATAGTTACAGTATATAATCACTAGCAGATCAAACATGAGAAAAGCATGACAAGGAAAGGGTTCATATATTTTGAAATTACAAAATAATAGATAAAGACTGTTTCTAGTTCACATTTTCTATTGCAAAGTAGCTTTTGATGCTTCCACTGTAAAAATGAGTTTATCCTCTAGGCATTTTCACTACACTAAGCACTATGTTATCAAGGGGCCTATCAACTCAAAATATTAACACAACTGTTGATGAAGTTTCTCCCTATCCTTTGTCAAGAGTCCCTTCTGGTCTTAAAAAGACTACATCATCTTCATTTTTTTCCTCCTCAGATTGAGAAGCAAGCCTCGGGATGCTTGTGAGATACAGTAAATTTCCAAGACCAGCATCTGATGAAGTGAGTCTGTGCTCACGAAAGCTCATGCTCAAAACTTTTCTGTTAGTCTATAAGGTGCCACAGGACCCTTCGTTGCTAGTAAACTAATTAGTACTTTACGACTCAAAACTCCAATAGTCTAATTCTTACTGAGGCCTCAATCTAATCACCATCTGGACACATTTTTGGTGCACCAAATCCTGTCTGTGCAGTTGTTTGAATGCACACAAAGGTACATATAGAAGAAGAAGCCAAGATTTGAATATCAAGATTCAGAGTTTCATCTCCCAGTTAAGTCAGCAACACTGTGAGACCCTGTATCCCCACCTATAAAATGAGGTTATAATCCCTAATAGGTGTTGTGAGGATTACATATTTGTATAGTATTTTACCATCTAAAGAACTAAACAATGTATTTGCTATGTGATACTTTCTTTAATGGGCATCACATGATCTCAAATTCCCTCAACCTTAACTTTTCCTATGGGGTAAATGTGAGCTACAAGACACTTCTCAAAAGGCAGTCAACTGTTTGATCGCTGACCACAGGCAAACAAATTTCAGCGGGTTCCCCCCGCCCCATATACAAAATTACTTCACATTCTTCAATCTAGAAAAGCTGTTTTGAAATGATGAACTTGAATGTTTAATAGGAAGAGGAATGCGTATATTCTGACAAAATATTTCTTAGAAATGTAGAACTGGAAGGAACCTCAATAAACAATCTAGTCCAGCCCCCTACACTGAGACAGGTCTATCCAGATCAAGGGTTTACAAACTCATTTGACCATGCTCCCCTTGTGTTCATAGTTTATGCTCTCTCCCTCGCCATATGAGTACATACACTGATAAAAATATAATTAACATGCAACTCTCACTAAATATTATAAACCATGAAGGCACTGAGTCAAACAGAGCAATTTAAGTATATAGCAATATAAATTTTAAAAGAGACATTATTTAAAGGCATTGCTGAGCTTACTTCTCAATTATTGCTGGCAGTGGTGCTCCCATCAGAGCTGGGTGGCCAGAGATCAGTGGCTGCTGGCTGGGTGCCCAGGTCTAAAGTCAGTGCTGATTCCAGCAGCAGCACAGAAATAAGAGTGGCATGGACAGAGGTAGAACCTCAGAGTTATAAACACCAGAATTAAAACTGGAGAGTTGACCACACAGCTCATTTGAAAAAGTAGTACAGAAATCAGACACACACACAGCAAATACACTATAGTATTATACTGAATGTAAATTACTGGAAAAAAAAAAGTTTGAGAACACAAGAAATACCACGCTTGGTTAGATCAAAGATCCATCTGCACCAGTATTCTGTCTTCAACAATGGAAAATGCCAAGTGCCTAAGTGCAGTGCTTCTTAAACTGTGTTCTGTGGACCACTGGTGTTCTGTGAACAACTCACAGTGTGTTGTGAGCATCTGGAAAAATACAATTAGGGTATATATTTTCTATTATTAAAAATAGGTACAAGGTTACTTCTTCACTGCTATGAAGCCTGATTAAACTTACTTTATTTCGCTTTTGCTGTATATGTTCCTGTTTGGTTTTGGGGTGGGAGTTTTTTTGGGGGGGGGTGCTGATTTTTTTTTTTTTTTTTTAAAGGAAATTTTTCATGGATGTTCCTCGTAAAAAATATTATTGTTTGGTGTTCCCTGATGTCAAAAAGTTTGAGAAACACTGCCTCAGAGGGAATGAAGAAGGCCAAGTAATAATAAACTGACCTACCCTTTATGTCCATTCCCAGATCTCGACAGAGATTAGGGACACCGTTCCTGCAAATACTGGCTAAAAGCCATTGCTGAATTTAACTTCCATGAATTTATCTAATGTCTTGACCATCAGAACATCCTCAGGTGAAGATTTCCAGAGGCTGACTGCATTTTTTTTGGCATAGGAAAGTTTCAAAGCCGTATTAAGTAAATGTTAAGTTGCAAACTTTTTTTTTTAAAGGTTTTGTACAGAGTTATTAACCTTTCAGAGTTGCATATAGCTTCCATAACTCTGATATTCCAAAGTATTAATGCTGTAGGTAAATGTGGGCAGTAAATTTTCCCTCCCCTTATAGCTCCTCCTGCCTCCCCAATATATTGCATGCCTTCTCCCTCTGCCCCGCTCCTCTAGGGATCCCTACACCAGTTTGAGAACACCCTACCTAGATTTTCTTGTTTACAAAAAGGGAAATAGGAAATCTTTTGAAAAAGAAATTAAAACCCAAATAACTTCTACATATTTCTGGTGACTAAAGGAGGAAGTCAAAGATACCATGACACCTTTCAAAAAAAGCATCCTTGGAAGACTCCACTTCTCAGTAAAACAGTTTATAGTCTCCAAAACTATGTGGACCAAAACTCAGAGGATAATTATCAGTATTTAGCACGTGACTTTGTAAAGCTCTGAGCTACTGTTTATTTTATATATAGGAAAGGTGCTATACAAGTCTAAGTTCAATTCTGTACAATTCAGAAGAAAAGGTCTTGTTCTTTCAGTAGAAATTGATCTTCTGCAGAGTTAAAAACAAAGGCTGTATCTAGACTAGCCCCCCAACTTCGGAAGGAGCGTGGTAATTAGGGTGTTGGGAGATTACTCATGAAGCACTGCAGTGCATATGAAGCATTTCGTCAGACTAAATGTGCCCCATTGCAACTTCCAAGTGCCAGCTTGCGTGCACTTTTTGATGAGTAAAGGGACTTCAAAGTAGCACGGGCACTTCCAAGTACCCACGGCCAACCTGCGGCTACATGCAAGCCGGCACTTCAAAGTTTCACACTTCGAAGTTACAGTGGGGAAGATTTAGCCTAATGAAGTGCTGCATATGCACCGCAGCACCTCATTAGTAATCTCCCAACACCCTAATTACCATGCCCCCTTCAAAGCTGGGGGCTAGTCTAGACACAACCTAAGATTGTAGTGACGTCAATGTTTGTTACGTCTAATGTTCCTGCAAGTTGCCATGTGTAAATTCTCCCAAGTTTAACTGGGGTCTGCCTATGCACAACAACTTGACTTAAATAGGGACTTCACAGGGACAGAGGGATCCATCTGAATGGAACAACTTGCAATATAAGGTCCTTAATGAGAAAGTTAAGGCATCTCCACTGCATTTTTCTGGAAAACAAGAAGAAAACCCACTCCACCTCCAAAGAAAAACCAAACTGATCCACAAATACTCTTAGCTGGAACTCCTTCTTATCCAATTACATATCAACTACAAAACATTTAGTGGAATCCTTCTACAGCCAGCCTTTCAATATAATACTCAGGGGAACTCTCCCTCCCTCTCCCACTGCAACTAAGTAAAATATAAATGGACAACAATGTTATTTCATGTGTAATCAACACCAAATGAAATAAGGGTAAGAAGTATAATACTGGTGTTAATGTAACAGCTACTGGATTACAACCATCACTTAATTTAATTCAAAAAGGGTCTTTTATGCCTAATATGATAATGTATGCATAATAAATATGGATAATAATGATCAGTAGCTAAATACCATAATAATGGGTGTATTATGAGTGCACTGAATAGTATGGGTGGAGGATAGAACAGACTTACTAAAATAGTCACAGACTAAATGGAAGCATTACAATATAGTTTAAAAATTCTCCATTTCAGTGTGATGGTTGGTGATGATCAGTGAGTTAAATATAATTCATGAACCCCCCACCCTAAAGTCTGGATTAAATTTAGACCATTTAACTGAAAAATCACGAAAGGCTGATCCCTACCTCAGGTTTGGAATATCTAAGGTCCCTGGCAGCTTGAGTTCACAGCCCTGCATCTGGCCAGACGTGCTTACCGTGCCCATTATTGCAGTACTGAGACATTTCTGAGAAGGAGAGCACCACAGAAGTTACTCTACCGCTCTCAGGGGGCCAGCTCTCAGTGACGGGCAGCAGCCCCACAGCCTCTCTCACAAGGTCAGGGCTCTGCTTCAGTCTCCCAGCGCAGAATCCTTCCTCCTGGCCCCGCTTTTGTGCCAGCTGACTGCCACTCTCCCCCTCCTCCAGCCCGCAGCTGCCTGCCAGCCTGCCAGGACTGCAGCACCTCGCCAGGCTGGAAGCGGAGCTCCCGACTCGCGGGAGCGGTAGAGCTCGCCGATCGCCCCGGAGGCCCGGTGGAGTCTTAGGACACCCCCGGCTCCGCCCGGGGCTCGCTCACCTCTTCCACCTCAATCTCCTTGTAGTCAATTTCTTCGAAGTTGAGCACCGGGGGAGTTTCGATCATTTCAGCGGAGGTGGCAGCAGACATCCCTTCGCTCTCCACCGGGGCAGGAGACGGCCGGGCCACGGGCTAGGCAGGGGAGCGGCTCAGGCCGCCCGTCCCCCCCGCTGCACAGGCGCTGGGGAGCGCGGGCCTGGCGGAGGCGCCTCCTCGGCCGCCGCGCGGGGCGAGGCCGCATTCGCGGCGATCCGGGGCTACTGGGGCGGCGCGGCGCCCCCGGCCGGGGGGGCCTCGCTCCGCATCCTGCGCCTCAGGCGCTCCGCCCGCCCTAGGCCGCGGCCTCCGCTGGTTTGCGCGTCCTCAGCAGAGGAGACGCGAGGGCCCCGGGGGCGGGACCCGCCGCCTCCGCCCGCCCCGGCGGGGAAGGACGGAACTGCCCCGAGCCGAGCGCCGGCCGTCACTTCCCGGGCCCGGCCGCGGAGGAAGCGGGGAGACTCCGGCTGCTGCTAAGGCCGCCGAAGCGGGGCCATGGCCTGGCGGCGGCACCTCCTCCCGACTCCTCCCCTCGCGCGCGGCCGGCGGCAGTGGCGGCCGGGCCCCGCCCCGCCGGAGCCACCCGCCAGCCAGCGGCAGCCGCCCCTGAGCCGCACGGGCGGCTGGGACATGGCGCTGAGCAGTGGTGCCGCCCGGCCTCACGGGCGCCGGGAGCCTGTCAGACCCCACCCCCAGCCCTCGGTGTAACGCGCGCAGCCACGGGGGCGAGCAGCGGTCGTTGCACCCCCCCTCCCCCACGCGCTGGGGGTGATTTACAAACTGCGCAGCTCCCCCCCCACCCCCAGCACAGGGGCGGGGTGTGATCTGGCATCTCCCCCGACGCGCTGCCCAGAGCCCGGGCGGGCAAACTTTTTATCTGGGCCCCCCTTTTCCTCCCGGCAGTTAACCGCTCGCCCCCATAATCCAAACCACTGGGAAAATGTCAGTTATGCCCAAATGGAGAAACCAAACACGCCTTTCCACGCGTGCGAGGAAATAACAATGTAGACTGTAAAAGCGGCGGCGGAGAGTGTCAGAAAGGGAGCCCTGTTAGTCCATGGCTTTGAGAACAGCAAAAAGTCTTGTGGCACCTTATAGACTAACAGATATTTTGGAGCATAAGCTTTAGTGGGCAAAAAGCCGCTTCATCAGATGCACGAGTGGGGGCGGGGGGGTTTCAGAGGGGTATTTAAAGAGTGGGGTCCTGGTAAAAGGGAGCGCCTTCGCTGACAAGGTCTGTTCAGCAAGGTGGAAATGGCCCAGTATCATCAGCACTTATCAAGGTAGCCCTGTTAGTCTGTACTCCAATGAAACATAGCAGCAGAAAAGTAGCACTTTACAGACTAACAAAATGATTTATTTGGTGATGAGCTCTCAGGGGACAGACCCACTTCATCAGATCAATTTCACAGGAAATTGGAAATGAAGAAGTGGGTTTGTCCCTTGAAAGATCATTGCTAAATAAATCATTTTGTTAGTCTTTAAAGTGCTACATTTCTGCTGCTTTATTTTGTAAAAACTGTAGTAATGGGTATGGAGGTGTGGATATATGTATATAAAACAGTAATATAGTTCAGAACGACAAACAAAAAATCAAGACCCTGGTATGCCATATAATGGACAGCTCAAATAGGAGAGGCAGACCCCACAGAGAATGGGTAGATGATGTAGTAGATTGATGCGGAGATAGCCTACAGAAACTAAGCCACTGCACTGAACAGGGAAAGGTGGAAGGAAATAACGAGGGAGGCGTCGGCCACCAACAGGTGCTGAGCCCATGGTTGATGATGATGATGAATATAGTTTAAAATTTTTAATGAGATGGATGAGCCTGAGACCCAGCGGCCAATTGCATGGATCCCCCCCTTACAAACTGTTATGCCTCCCCCCCAAGGGGGGCCCACCCATGGCTTTGCGCACCCCTCCTCTAAGAGGAGGCCATGGTAAACCCTCAAGATACACGCAGCCAAGTTGCGAGTGTCTTGGGTTAATGCAACTGCTGCCCCTGACAGGAAGAGGCCTCCAAGAGTCACGCAGGAGCACAACCCCCCCGTATAACTCGAGGGTTTACCGTACTATCGTTATGCTGGTTGGCTTGTGTATTGAAGCAAGCTCTCCTAACTGGACGGCCAGATGCCATTTGCAGCAATGGTGTTCAGTTTGGGAGAGCTGGCAACCCTAACTGAAGTATTTTGTACAAAGTGGAATGCTTTAACAGGAGCTATTAAGGGAAAGTGTTCCCATAATGGCTCAGTGGTTAAGATGCTCCCTGGCCCCAGAAAACCTGGGTTTAACTCTCTGATCCAGACCAGAGGATTGACTGAAAAATGTGCAGCTTTAGTTAGTGTTTAGATAGGGAGCTTTGCCTTCCCACAGGAACTCTTCTCTGGGCCTGATAATATAATATCATTATATTATCCCAGATTAATTCCAGCAAAATCAATGGATTTACACCAGCATAAAACTAGAGTAATACAGAAAAAAATCATGTTTTCTGTCTTTTTAGCAATGCTTCTTATATCCTTTTTCACTGTTGTTTGTAAGTAGAAGAAAGTAAGTTGGAATTGGATGCCCTTCATATCCCTTTACTGACTGTTCTCAGACCCTAAAAGCCAAGCCTGTAATCTGTAAAAAACTTTGTGAGTCAACTAGTGTCAGTTCCCCTAATAAATTTGGTCTATGACTGTCTGCTTGTCTCCTGGCATCACCAGGAATGGGGCCCTACACTTAGGTTCCCACCCTGCTGTCAGGACTGGTATATTAAGAGCTAGATGCCTTTGTGTGTTCTTCCGTCCTCTATTCTTCTGGAAGATCACCTTTCTAAAAAGTGTGTCTAGACGCCAAAAGCAGATCGAGATTTCGATCTGCTCTTTCAAATGACCTGTCCGTTCTTTCGAAAGAAACCATTCCCATGCAGCTCTGGATGCTCTTTTGAAAGAATGGACCAGGAACTGCTGTGGACGGGGCACATGTCTGACAAGCCCTTCCGGGGGCCTCAGCTAGCCTCTCCCTTAAAGGGCCCCTCCCCGTCACCATCGCCCTGCACAAGCTGAGGGCTGCCAGGCTGTCTGCAGCACAGCAGACCCTGAGTGCAGAGTGGAGCTACTGTGGAGACCCCATGGATTCCCAGCAGCTCCCTGATGGGGAGCTCCTCAAGGCTGTGGTCAGCGTGCTCACCATGGTGCTTGTTGCCATCCTTCAGGGTTTCAAGAGGGAAGGAGGGGAACCCACCTGGCTGCGGTCTTGCAGGCCATCTCCTTGAGGGGACTTCTGGGTCCCCTCCCCTGGGTGAGCTGGCAGCTGTGGAGCTATCCCACGAGCTCCAAGTGGTGGTACCGGCTCATCATGGCAAGGGAGCGGGGACCCAGAGCAGGCGGAAAGTCATGGCCCGGGGGAGGACATGAGGGCACCTGCGACCTCATGCCAGGCCTCCTGCTCCATTGCCAGCTACTCCCACATAATGACATTTAACTCCTGCCACGTGGATGGTGTTGGGCCCCTTGACATGGAGGCAATGGCATGGCCTCCAGCTGTGGACCCACATGGTGGCAGGGATGGAGGTGCCCCGGCCCCCTTGGCAGGCAGTGTGGGGCTCCCCTGGCCCTGGATGAGGCTTGTCTGGTGCTTGGATGGCAGAGCTGTAGAGACAGAAGGGAGAGAGGGATAACCCATTAGTCTCACAACCTGGCCATGAGGACTCTGCCCCGCAACTTGGCGACCTGGCCAGCACCTCCCCCTGCCCCACTGTCCACTGGCCTGTTGGTCCTGGGGGATCCATGGCCCAGGGGATGTGGCTGTCTGGGGTTTGTCCAGACGGAGGCTGGCAACTGTATGGCTGTCCCGCTGCTGCTGTGGCTGGGGTGGGCAACTTCCCCCTCCACCCCAAGGTGTCCAAAATGCCAGGTACCTACTGGACGGTCCTTCGAGGAATTCAGGGGAGGCTTAGGAGGGGGCTTGGCTGGAGGACCTGGAGGGATCTCCTCCAATGTGGGCTCCAGTTCCTGGGCATCTGTGGGTGTCCTGCCCAAGGGTCCTGGCTGGTCCTAGGCCTCCGGCTTGGTCTCAGGCCCTGGCTCTGGACGTGTGGTGTCCAGCATCTCTAGTGCAAGGGCTGCCTCCTTTGGCCTGAGGAGGTGGTCCAGCTCCTTGAAGTGGGGGCAGCTGGTGGGCAGAACCCTGAGCTGCTGGCTGCATTCTGGGCATAGCCGTAGGCCTGCCACAGTTCTTTCAGTTTTCACTGCACTTGGTCCAGCGTGCAGCTGGGGTTCCCCTGGGTGCTCAGGCCAATGAACAGCCAATCGAAAGCCATGGTGTTCCAGCATCAGCCAGTGGTGTGGAGAAAGACTTCTTCATCCCCCTGCCCTACTCAAGGAATCCATTTTGGAGAACTTAGAAGAGGGGAAAGTGATCAAAAGTTGTCAACATGGATTCACCAAGGGCAAGTCGTGCCTGACCAATCTGTTTAGCTTCTATGCTGAGGTAACAGGCTCTGTGGACATGGGGGAAGTCAGTGGATGTGGTATACCTTGACCTCAGCAAAGCTTTTGATACAGGATCCCTCAACATTCTTTCCCATAAGTTAGGAAAGTATGGATTAGATACATGGACTATAAGATGGATAGAAAGCTGGCTTGACAGTTGGGCCCAAAGATTTTGAAGAGTTCAAAATTTAGTCAAAATAGGAAAAAAACATGGAAAATATTTTCCAATCTTTCAAAGTTATGACAAAATGGATAATACAAATTTCTCTGCTGCAGTCACTCTAAAAATGTTCTCACAAATTAACAGCTTACAGCCGCCTGATAAATATCTTATCAATAAATTGCAATACCCTGTTTATGCAAATGTTTATGTTAGAATATTTCTCCATTCCAGCAACTGTCAAGCTGCTCACTAAGTCCCCTTCTTTCATTTCAGGAACAAAATTTGTAAGAACACATCACCTTCACTTCTCTGGCAGATTATAACATAAGTATTTGCATTTTTAATACATAACACTGAGGCTATGTGCACACTAGAGTTTTTTTTTTTTTCTGCAAAAGTCAGGCCTTCAGGTCAGATAACAACCCCGGACTGTCTACATACAAAATGGGCTGTTTTGATTTGAAATGGAAAGAACGTGACCCTTCTTCCAGTGGCCCTCTTATGCTGCTGGATGAGTAAGAGCGCCATCTTTTGAAAGAATCTTTTGAAATAATCTTTTGAAAAAAAAATGCACGCAGATGTTCTGGGGGCCCCTCTTTTGAAAGAAGAGTCTTCCCTGGTGCCGGCCAGCTGGAGCTCAGCGTTGCCCTGGTCAGCACTATCACAGCTCTATGTTCCCTGCATCCAGTTGCCTTAAAGGTGCAGGGAGTCCCGGAGACCCTGTGGCAGAAAGCTGAGAGTTTAGAGGCAGCAAGGCTCTGAGCCCAGCAGCACTATGCCCTCACAGCTACCCGCTTCAGCGGAAATGTTGATGATGTCTCAGAGCCAGCCACCCCTTAACCCCCAGGGTCCTGCAGGGAGCCAGCCAAGGAGTCCCAGGAGCCTGCTTCAGCCACAGAGAAGGAGGACCCCCCTCCTGGACTGACCCTGAGATGTGGGACCTCCTGGGCCTCTGGGCCAAAGAGGAGGTCCTGAGGACAACAGTGGGGAAGAGGTGGAATTCCCTACCTGTGTCTGGCTGATCACCAGAGTCACAGCCCATGGACATTCTGCACGGTCCTTGAAGCAGGTGCACTCCAAGGTCAAGGAGTTACAGCAAGGGTACGTCCAGGCTAGGGATGTGGTCAGGTGCTTGGGGGTAGCACCAGCCACGTGCCCCTTTTACAAGGAGCTGTGCAGCCTCCTCACAGGCAAGGACCCCTCCCCTATACAGCAACCAAGGAGCCACCTGAGGTGCCAGAGGAGGAGCCAGATCCATCCACGGACCAGCTGGGACCCTCAACCCAGACCAGCTAGCTGGAGTTGGAGACAGAGGCCCCCTCGGATGGTGAATCATCTGATGAGACCCTGGTGATCACTATTGCCATGGCAGCGTCAAGCCAGGTGACCTCTAGCAGGGCACCCCTGGACATTGCTGAGGCACCCTGCGGTAAGTGCCTTTTGTGTTGCACTCCCTGGTGTGTGTGTGGGGGGCATCCGCCTCTGCCATGGATGGAAGCAGGCTAGCCACCCGGGCAATTGCACAACCCCGGACATGCCACTGAGGAGTGCACCCCTGGCACGCAGGCATGCCCTCAGGTGACAGGCAGCGCCTGCCTCTGTGGACAGCACCATGGACTGCACGTGTGTGTGTGTGGGGCCCAGGAATGGCCAGGCAGCACCCGGCTCACCCACTGCCCATGTGGGGACCCCTTTATGCCCGCTAGCCCATTCCTGGGGAGGCAGTGGGGCCTGCAACAGTAAGCCCCGTTCCCAAGGCACCATGAAGTCCATGTGCAGCAGGGCCTGCTGTGCAGGGCAAACATGCCACTGCTCCCAGGACATCCCTGTCCCTTGGCCTGTGGGTGGGGGCTGCTGCCTACAGGGGGTGGGGCACGCGACCCTCAGGGCTGGGCTGTGAGAGTGACATATAATCTTTCTTTCCCCTTCTATCCTTATGGCTTCACCATTCAAGGACCAGATGAGTGCCACCTCACCACCAGGGCCAGCCAGCCCTGTCCATGGTGCCAGACAGGGAACCCCAGTACCCCGGGCAGGCATGTGTCTGGAGGGCACATTGCTGCTCCCAGGACAATGAAGCTGCTGCATGCACGATCACCCTCCACTGCCAGAATGGACTTGTGGAGCAGCAGCTGAGGCTGGATGAGGCCAGTCTGCCCTGGTGGCAGAAGGCCTGGGCTGAGATGATGGGCAACCTTCGCACCATTTGTGGTGCCCTGACAGAGCAGCTGGCCCAGCTCCTGCCCTCCACACTGTCCCCAGCCCCCTCCACTGCCCCCACACCTCCTGCTGTTCATATTGTTCCTCGCTGCCCTGCTCCTGCCCAAGCTCCTCCCCGGCTGCCTTGCTGGTCTTTGCCCAGTGGATAAAGGCCAAGGTGGGCACCACTGTGCCAGCTACCCTGGTCCCACCTCTTGCTGAGCCTGAGCCCGCTGTACTCCTCCCATGTGGGAGGGGCTCCCATTGCCGGTGTGGCTCGCAGCCCCCACCCGCTGTCCCAGAACCCTATCAAAACTGAGGTGCCTCCAGTCCCATGTCCCCATGCACATAATTACCCCTGTTCACCCAGTATATAGTTATTTGCCTGGTTTTCAGTTCCAAAAGGTTTCATACAGATCAGTAAAAGGTTTATCTTTTTGAACCCCATATGCCTTATTATTGTGGGGGAAAGTGAGGGGTGGATGGGTGGGACGGATTGTGGTGGGGGGATGGTGAAGGGTGGATGGGTGGGAGGGGTCATGATGGGGACAGGGTGGGCCGCGGACTGCAGAAGCCTCTGTGGGGGCCTGAGGCGGGGGGGGTCACTGGGGCCCGTGCATGAAACTCTCCCAGAGAGCCTCCTGGATCTGGAGCCCGTTGCATTGGGCTTGGTGGTCAGGGGCTGTAGTGGGCTGTTCATGTCTGGGGTTGGCCTTGGCAATCCACTCTACGAGGAAGGGCTCCTCCTTGGCCTCCGTGAGATTGTGGAGAGAAGAACACACCTCCACAACCTTGGGGACACAGTGCACTCCGACATCCAGGTGTGTGGGAAGAGGCAGCTGAACTGCGCCTTCAGACAGCCGAAGGCACGCTCCACAGGGTAGCGTGCCTGGTTAAAGTAGCTTTTGAACAGGTCTTTGGTGGGGTCTGGGTGGCCTGTATACTGCTGCATGAGCCAGGGCAGCAGGGTGTAGGCCTCATCCTCCACCACACACAAGAGTATGGTGACATCTCCAATGGCAACCCCCTCGAGCCCTCTGGACACCTCCCCCCCGAACACAAGGCTGCCCCTTAGCAGCCTGTGTAAGGGTGGAGTGTCATGGTCCATCAGGGCTAGGCCTCCCCCCCCACTCTGCCCCGCCCACTCACACCTCTGCCCTGCCCCCGAGAGTCCCCCTTGCCTGGGAGCCCCTCCCACCCGTTCTTCTCCCCATGCCAGGCCTACAAGCCAAGTGTGCCTTCCCTTGAGAACAGCCCCGATGGTTGACTTGCCCATCCTGAATTGCTGCCCCACAGAGTGGTAGCTGTCTGGGATAGCCAGCTTCTGCATGGTGATGACGATATACTTCTCAAAGGCCAGGGCAGTCCACATGCAGGTTTCCTGGCATTGGAGGGTGTGGATGAGCCAGCTGTAGAGCTTCAGCAATATCTCCTTCTGCATGTGGAAATTCTAGAGCCACTACACGTCGTCCCATTGGCCCATGACACACCAGCTGGAGGTGGTCAGGTAGCTCCATGTGCGCTTCATCAGCCAGCGGGGGGTGTGGGGTGTGTGTGCTGCTGGAGCCCTGGTGGGATGGGCTCCTCAGCCCTGGTGTCAGGTCCTTGCCACTGGAGGAGCTGGAAGGCAGCTGTGACGATGGTGGCCAGCAGCTCAAGCAGGGCATGGATGTGGTGCTGGAGCTGTATGCATCCATGGCTCTCAGGTTTGGGCTTGTGGTCCCTGCATTGGCTCTGCACCACTGTAATATAACGGAGGATTCTGGGCACAGTTAAGAGACCCAATCCTGGGTAAATTGCTTAAAACTGGGCCACTTACAGCCCAGGCTGTGATTTGCTTCTCATAAAACAAATCAAGCCAGCCACAAAAGTACCTCTGCCAGCCCCACTGGCCAGCCAGAAGTTGCACAAGCAAACTCACAGATTCTCCTAATGTCCAAACCATCAACCCCCTTTTACTCATGTGAGGGGTTATTAAAACCTATTTCACCAAATCCACACAGATTCTCCTGGGCCCCAAAGGGTCCAGCCACATTCCCAGTTCAATATATACTTAGCTCTTACCCAAAACAGCACACTGTGCCAATCCTTTAGAATCTAACATCTAAAGGTTTATTAACAAAGACAACATAGAGTGAGAGAGAAAAATTCTTACAATGGTACATTACATACATCAATTACAGCTATTGATGCAGGCCAGCAGTGTTATATGCTGGTTACTTGAAAGTCTCTGAAAATCATCTTTTTCAGGGACGGGCCCTTCAGTCCACACAGACTTAGTTCATGAGGACTGAAAGAACAAAGATTGTCACTGCCAGGGCCATCTTATAGCTTGCCATGTGATGGAAAAAATACCTTTCTTCTTCCACAGGCAAAGGAGCATCACCTGACTAGGTGGGCTGCTGTGGCATGTTGCCATTGGTCACTGGGTTCACCAGCCAGGCCCAGTCCATTTACATAATATGTGGAATCAATATCTGGGCATCTAATCTCCATCCCTTTGGTCAGCCCAGGTCACCTGACTAAAGAAGTGATCACATCTCCCATTGTGAATCTCAGCGCTAAAACATTTCCAGTTCAAGTAGAAAGCTAATATCGGTAAGTTTACATGCAAAGATGGTACAGATATACAAATAACATTAACAGTTTCAGGGTATTACCAGCTTTCATTAGACACCTTATTAAGGTCACCTGGTACAAGATTTGATGCCAATTATATACAATGGTGACAGAAATAGCTTTCATATTTAATTTAAAAATGCAGTAATTTCACACTGGCATTTTGTCAACAAAGCCAGGGAGCATCCAGATTCCCAAGGCATTCTGTTAACAATAGATTGACAGAATGCAGCACTTTTGTTGATAGTCTTATCCTGCTCCCCCATGAGGCATAATGCCTCTGTTGACAGAAATCTGATCTGGATATTGCAGGGGACCTTCTACTGATAGATAAGGCTTCTGGGACATTGGGCAGCCCGGTCTGCTGTGCTTCCAGTTGGCTGTTTTGTTGAGAGCAGCCGGGCAGTCCAGCTGCTCTCTGTTGACAGAGCTGATTGTGCTTGTGATCTGTTTGGCAGTTTGGCTGTGATTTGTGGACTGAAGTTTTGTTGGAAGATATCTGGCAAAATGGGTGTCTTTCCACGAAAGCTTATGCTCCAATAAATCTGTTAATCTATAAGGTGCCACGGGACTTACTTTTTATTTTTGTGGATACAGACTAAGATGTCTATCACTCTGAAACTACCACTGAGTTCTCTGTTTGCAAAATAATAATCATTATCATCATCAGAGAATGTCACTGGAGTGGAGATCAGGCAGAGTGTTATTTGGTAAACCCTCAAAATGTGTGGTTTTGAGTTGCGTTTAACTCGCATTAATGCAAGCACAACTCAAAATCCTGTTCCCCCAGCCCTGGATCAACCCCTGCAGCCCTGGTTCAACCCCCAAAGGCCCAGGTCATCACCACTGTGTGTGGCTCTGGCTCACCACCCCTGGCCCTGGTTCAACCACCCTGGCCCTGGTTCAACCCCCCCTGCAAGCCTGGCTTAATGCCCCCAGCCCCAGTTCAAGTCCCCCTTACCCCAGTTCAGTCCCCTGCGACTCTGCTCACCACTCAAGCATGGCTCTGGCTTAACACCCCTGCCCTGGTTCAAATTCCTTATGTGAGGCTTGGTCTCACCGCCCCACCTTGCAGCCCTAGCTCAACTCCACCCCCACAGCCCGCTGCTGCCCTAACCCACCCAGGCTTAACCCCCCTGTCCCTCTCCCCATGGCCCAAACCCACCACCAGGTTTAACCCTTCTCATCTGCCTCCTGCAATCACAGGACTTACCTTTCAAAAGTTGCTCCTGGTGCTTCTGCTGCTTCCCTGGCTGCAGAACATGCATTCCAATGGGAAAGAAGCAGCCCCTGACTTATGCAAAATTTGAGTTATATGAGGGTGCATGGGAAAGCAACCCTTGCATAACTCGAGGGACTACTGTAATGTGTAAATTACTCTTAAACATTTTGTCTGGCACAGGTACGATGAATTTGGAGTGCTGTTGCTGGCAACTAGAACACTAAAAAGAACACATTTAAAATATTTATTTAGTACCTCCAGCACCCCATTATAAAAATTGTTCCAAAACTTCTGTACAAAATGTATGCAATGATATTATTAAAAAGCCATGGATCCATGTTGAAAACTGTTGTTCTTGCATATAAGTTAACACAGCTCACCAGAGAGCTGATAAATAAGTCTGCTCAGGCAATGATAGTAGAGACGCCTCCCTAGCTGGTCATTTTGTATTGCATATATTTCAAGGTATTTTTATTTGCATACTAATAAAAATTGTGAAGTTTGCAAGAGATTACAGAAACCGAAGGAAGACAGTTCCCTGTTTATTGTGAAGATTAAGGAATTAGTTTAGTGTATCAGTAGAAGGCAAGGAGGCAGACAGTATCCTCCATCTAGGAGACCAGTTGTCCTGGCTGGGAGAAAGATTTTAGGTGCGCTAACTTTTATGAAATAGGAGATTATCTGGTTAGCTAAGTCTAGGCTCTGAGAGTATCATGATTTTGTTTTACATGTAATCAATCATTTCCAGTACTTTTATCTCCTTGCTCTTACTTGAATCTCCACTCTTTTGTTTAAAACACTTGTACTAGTTTTCACTATATAAAAATGGAAGTGTCAGGAGTTAAGGTGGAGTGGTGAATCTGAGAAGAAACTGGTAAGATGAGGGGGTGCTGTTCTTTGGGGAAAAGGGTACCTGTAAATACTGTGACTGTCTGATAGCAAAGTGTATAACACCCTTGGATATCCCCAGTGAGCATCACCAGATAACTGTCTATGATAGAGACAGCTGCAAACAGCTCCTTCCTCCTGGGAACAGTTCTATGATTTTCTTGTTCTCGCATTTTGGATATCCACAAGTAGCCAACAGAACCTGCCAAAAACATAATCTGTTATCGCTAAGTAAGGACTGTCTCATAAGGCATATACAGAAGGAGGCCTAATTAAAGTTGCACACACAACCTTCTTTCTGGCTTTTTCTAACTTTTCAGTGTTTGACTTTGCTATCTTAATATCATTTGCGTATGACATTTCTATGCTTTTTCTTTTTAAGAGAAACAAGAAAAACAGAAAATGCATTGTGTGGAACCAATGACACCCACGTTCTCCAGGAGGGCTGGAACACTTTCAGAGTAACTGAAAGCAGTAGTAGATTGGCATCCTCTCCTACGCTATATCTAGATTATAGTGCTTTGTCAACAGAAGTTTTTGTAGGAAGATAACTTCCGACAAAACTTCTATTTACAGATTACAGCCAAATTGTCAAGCGGATTGCAACAGCGATCTGCTCTGTCAATAGAGAGCATCTTGACTGTCCGACTGCTCTCTCGACAAAACTGCCAAACTGGAAGCACAGCAGACAGGGCTGCCAGATGTCCTGGAAGCCCTGTCTGTCAACAGAGGTTCCACCCAGAACATCCAGATTGGATTTTTGTCAATAGATCTCTGTTTACAGAGGAGTTATGCCTCAAAGGGAGCAGGATAAGCCTGTAGACAAAAGTACTGTTTTCTGTTGATTTACTGTCAACAGAACTCTTTGGGAATCTGGACGCTCCCCAGGGTTTGTTGACAAAATGCCACTTTTGTTGACAAAACCCTCTTGTGTAGACATAGTCCTAAAGGGAGATGAGGCACACATTCTATTAGTGAATTCCACAGTTATTTGGTGATAGCAGGGAAATACAGCTTCTCAGAAATTCTAGATGAAACACTGTGAACTATTAGAGATTATTTTGAGAACTCATGGAGGATCACCGAGGTCTCAGAGGTTTGGAGAAAGGAACAGAGGATTTTGACAATTATAGACCAGTCTGCCTAACTTTGATACCTGGAGAGATACTTAAAATGATTAAACAATCAATTTTTAAGCACCTAGAGAATAATAGGATTATAAGTAATAGCTAGCATGGATTTGTAAAGAACAAACCATGGCAAACCAATCTAGTTTCCTTCTTTGACAAGGTTACTAATCTAGTAGATTTGGGAAAGAAGTAGATGTGATACATCTCGATTCTCATAAGCCTTTTGATGAAGGGTGCTGGAACCTTTGTAGAAGTGTGTGTGTGGGAAAAAAAAGTTCAGAGTGCCCCATCCCTCTCCATGGCTGCCTGCTCTGGCAGTAAGCTAGCTGCCCTCTCTTCTGGTGCAACAGCTGTCCCCAGTGGGTGAAGGTGTAATTGCAGTGCATCCCCAGAAGCATCTATTATTCTTTAGGAGAAAAATGTCTGTGGGGGATGTGAATTCTGCACTTATGGTTCCTTTATTGAAAAGTGGGACAGCATGGTTCCCTAGTCCTTGTGGTTCCAGCTCTGATACCTTTGAGTAGTCCCACATGGTAGTCACATAAGAAAACTAGGGAAATGTGGTCAGTGTGAAATGACAATAAAATGGAAGTGGAGTCCCGAAAGGGTGTCTCCGGGGTTTGATACTATTCAATATGATCAATAATGATATGGCTAATGGTTTGTGTCACACACATATTATATAATGCTGGTAGGTGCAGGTAGAAATTTGGAGGACAGGGTTAGAATTCAAAACAACCTTGACAGAATGCAGTATTATTCGCTAATCGATTGGATACCATTCAATAAAGACAAGTGCAAAGTACTTCACTTTGGGAGTTGTGATGAAACCTATATAAGTCTTGCGTATGTACTTCATTTTCCCTGTGCATTATTAAATCAAGGCCTAGGCGGTAGAAACAAGGGTATATGTCTTTTCCTGAGACCTTCAGGGCAGGTGAGGCAATGGCCAAACCCTTCATAACAGGGAACCCAGAGGGAGATGTTACCAGTTGACACTTTGCCCAGAAGCAAGGTAAAGACTGTGTGTGTGTGGGTGGGAGGGTGCGAGGTGGGAGGGCGGTGGTAACGGGTGTGTCCAAGATCAGGCTGCTGGAAGCAAATCAGTCTCATGTTTGGGACTCAGAGTGGAAACAGCAGGGTCCAAGTCCAAGATGGACTTTACTGAAATTTCTTGATTTCTGTGCTAGCAAACTCTGCTGTATGCTATGTTCCTGTCAGCTAACAAACCTTCTGTTTTACACACTGTCTGGCTACGTCTACACGTGAAGCCTACATCGAAATAGCTTATTTCGATGTAGCGATAACGTCCACACGTCCTCCAGGGCCGGCAACGTCGATGTTCAACTTCGACGTTGCGCAGCCCAACATCGAAATAGGCGCAGCGAGGGAACGTCTACACGCCAAAGTAGCAGACATCGAAATAGGGATGCCAGGCACAGCTGCAGACAGGGTCACAGGGC
The DNA here is from genome assembly GCF_033958435.1 of Carettochelys insculpta. NCBI lineage: Eukaryota > Metazoa > Chordata > Testudines > Carettochelyidae > Carettochelys > Carettochelys insculpta. Next base: position 139,493,341 of record NC_134139.1, on the reverse strand, counting down.
GGACTAGCGCTTCCGGGGCAACAGCTAGCCGCTCCCTTAAAGGGCTCCTCCCAGACACACTCAGCCTGCACAGCACGTGGTCTGAGGAGCCATAGGCACACAGACCCCGGGCGCCGCAGTCATGGACCCCCAGCAGCAGCAGCAGCAGCAGCCAGAGGTCCACCCAGCCCTCCCGGCAGGAGCAGGGCTTGCCCTGCTCCATGCCATGCGGGAGGCAGCTGAGCACCTCCTTGCTACCCCGGAGGAGGAGCTGCCCCCAGGGCAGCAGGGCTCAACCCCCAACCCTGCAGCCCCCCGCCCTGCCCCCGCCTTACACGCCGGCGGCTGTGGAGCTACCCCACCAGCACCGACTGGTGGGAGCGGCTGGTGCTTGGGGAGTGGGATGACGACCGCTGGCTCAGGAACTTCAGGGTGAGCCGGCAGACATTTCTGGAGCTGTGCCATCAACGCCATGCTCCTGCACAGGCTCGTGAGGCTGGGGGACCCAGATGCCACCATCGCGGCCTTTGCCACCCTGGGCTTCCCCAACTGCTTCGGGGCTCTGGATGGGACTCACATCCCCATCCGCGCCCTGCATCACAGTGGAGGACGATACCTGAATCACAAGGGCTACCATTCTGTCGTCCTCCAGGCCTTGGTGGACAGCCGGGGACGTTTCCAGGACATTTATGTGGGCTGGCCTGGCAGCACCCACGACGCCCGGGTTTTCCGGAACTCGGGCCTGTGCCGCCGGCTGGAGGCGGGGACCTACATCCCCCAGCGGGAGATCCCTCTGGGGGACACCACCATGCCCTTCTGCGTCATCGCAGATGCGGCATACCCCCTCTGGCCGTGGCTCATGCACCCGTACACGGGCCATCTCTCCGCTAGCCAGGAGCGCTTCAACGAGCGCCTGAACCACGCGCGCCAGGTGGTGGAGCGCTCATTTGGCCGCCTGAAGGGACGCTGGAGATGTCTCCTGACCCGCCTGGATGCGGGCCCCAACAACATCCCCCTGATTGTGGGTGCCTGCTGCGCCCTGCACAATTTGGTGGAGAGCAAAGGGGAGACCTTTTTCCAGGGCTGGGCTGTGGAGGCCGGCAGGGCTGACGTCCAGCCACCTGCTGCCCCCAGTCGGCAGGTGGACCCCGAAGGGACCCGGGTCCGGGAGGCCCTGCTGGCCCGCTTCGATGATGAGGCCGCGGGGTGAACTCTGCCCAGGCCCCCCACTGCCCGCCCCTTCCTCCACCACACTTCTGCCCCAACGCCCACACCATGGAGCACCCAACCGCACCCCCCTCCCACATTTCCTGGACAAATGACAGCATGCACTTGTGGCTGAACTTAAACTGGTTTTTCTTTTAGAACTTTTTTTTTTAACTGTAAATATATAAAACAAGAACAAACTATATACAACATGTGGAAACGAAGTAATATGTACAAATAAAACATTCGTAAGAAACAAGTGTCCTCATTAATAAAAAGAAAACCAGGGAGGATAAAGGGGAGAACTATTTACATGGGGGGGACGGGGCACACGGGGGGCACAAAATAATAAGTTGAAACTATATACGGGGGGGGGGGGGGCACGTCCCGGGCCCCTCGCCCCTACAGTCCGGCACTGGGCGTGGGCGGCCGGGAGCCCCGCCGCGGCCGCAGCCCTGTCCGGGGCTGGCTGGGGGCGGGCCGGACCGGAAGACATGCCCGGCGAGTCTCAGCTGGCTCCAGGGGTCCCTCGGCGCTCCGCCCTCGGCGGTGGGTGGCGGGGCAACGGCGGACGGGACGGCGATGGGCGGCGCAGCTGGTGGTGCGGCTGGTGGAGCAGGCACGGTGGGCGCTGCGGCGGCCAGTGCGGCATGGGGGGCCAGGTAGTGCACCAGGCGGTTGAAAGTCGCCATGTAGGCCCCCAATGCCTCTTGGTGCCAGGCCAGCGCCCGCTCCTGCAGCTGCAGGTGCTGCTCCGCGACCTCCAGCTGCCGTCGGTGGATGACCAGCAGCTGGGGGTCCGTCGCTGTCGGCTGTTGGTGGCGCGGGGTCCGCCGTCTAGCCCGCCGTGGGGCCGTTCGGTCCTCGGCCGAGGGGCTGGCCTGGAGCGATGGTCCCGGAGGGCTCTCTGGGACCACTGATGCCTCGCCGGCGCTCTCTTCCGGTGCTTCTGATGGTGCAGGTGTGGGACACAGGAGAGGAGTGGGGGAAGAAGAATGGAGACAGGCGTTAGTGTGGGCCCCGAGCCGTGGCCTTTGTCCCCCCAGCCCTGTGCTGCAGGTTCCCCATCCCCGTCCCCGGGAGATGCTGCTGTGATGGATGGGGTTCAGGGGTCCCCCTGCCCTGCACCCCGTCCCCTGGTGGGAGCGACTCTCACTTCACCCCGCAGGGTCTGACAGCAGGAGAGGTTTCTTAGGCCACAGATGCCCAGTTTCTCCCAGGAGTGACAGCACCAGCTGTTGGAAGAGACAGTCCTTCCAACCCGTCGTGTGGAGAAGACCCCAAGGGGTGCCCCTCTGGGATGCAGCTTTCCTCCTCCTCAGGCTGGCTGCCTTCCAGCTCTCCCTTCCCCTAGCCTCTACCTGTGGCCCCCGCCCTCCCCCCCAAATTCCAAGCCAGCTCGGCTCCTCCCTCCTCTTTGTTCAGGGCAGAGGTGTCACCTGCCAGCTGTAGCCCCAGGATCATCCTTTGCCCCTGAGAGCTATTCGGCTCTTGTTGCTCATATGTAGCCTGAGTCTCCCTTTTGCACTCCCCCCACTCCATCACATGCTGCTGCTGCTGCTGTTGCTGCTGCTGCTGCTGTGGGGTGTCCCACCCCCTCCTCCCGGGGGCCCCTCGAGGTTCCGCTCCCCCCTGCCCTGGGGATGGGGCATGGCACTGTCGTGCGGGGTGGCGGGGGGGCAGGGGCTGATGCACTGCTGTGAAGGCCATGGCCCTGCTGTGCTTGGGGCCATGGCCATGTGAGCATGTGGGGGGGCCCTGGACACATATCTATTACCCCCCGCACCTCATGCCCAGGGGTGTACACCAGAGGGGCGTACATACCTGTCGGTCCACTCCCACGGTCTGGAGATCCCCGGGGGGCGGAGGCCATGCTGCTGCTCCGGGATGGCAGGAGGAGGATCTGCAGCCCAGATTCTGCAGAGGAGGAGCCCCCCTCCTCCTCCTCCTCCTCCTCCTGCCGCGATGTCCCGGGGGTGGGCTCCGGGAGGGACCCCCGGGGTGTGGGGCTTACCTCCGGGGCGGACTCCAGCTGCAAGGTCTGCTGGGGCTTGTCGGCCGAGGTATCAAGGGTGGCCGGAGGGGAGGAGGTGTGCCGGGGGCCCAGGATGTCCCTGAGCTCCCTGTAAAAGGGGCAAGTGACGGGGGCGGCCCCAGATCGGCTGGCCGCATCCCGGGCCCGGGAGTAACCCTGCCGCAGCTCCTTCACCTTACTCCTGACGTGGTCAGGAGTGCGGGCAGGGTGACCCCGGGCAGCCAGGCCGTCGGCCAGCCGAGTGAACACATCCGCGTTCCGCCTCTTGCTCCCCATTACCTGGAGCACCTCCTCCTCGCTCCAGAGCCCCAGCAGGTCCCGCAGCTCGGCCTCCGTCCAGGAGGGGCCCCGCTGTCGCTTGGCAGCCTGGCTGCCCTTCTGGCTGGGCTGGCTGCCCTGGCTCCCCTTGCGGGGGGTCCCCTGGGGGCGCTGGGGGGGGCTGCCGGGCAGCCATCGCAGCTGGGTGGCTGGTTTGGATGGCTGAGGGATGTGCAGGCTGGCCGCGTGTCTGGGCTGCCGCCTGCAGGTTCCCTCAGCTTCCTGCACAGGAAGGGAGTGGGAGGGGACCTTTAAGGGGCCGCTCCATGTGGCCACCACTGAGCTGAGGGGCTGGAGAGAGCGTCTCTCAACCCCTCAGCTGATGGCCGCCATGGAGGACCCCGCAATTTCGACGTTGCGGAACGTGCAACGACTACACAGTCCCTACTTCGACGGTGAACGTCGAAGTAGGGCGCTATTCCTATCCCCTCATGGGGTTAGCGACTTCGACGTCTCGCCGCCTAATGTCGAAGTTAACTTCGAAATAGCGGCCGACGCGTGTAGCCATGACGGGCGCTATTTCGAAGTTAGTGCCGCTACTTCGAAGTAGCGTGCACGTGTAGACACGGCTTCTGAGAGTCACTGCTCGCTGTGAAGTTGAGATGCTGGGCTCTGCTGGCTTCTCCAGGGATCCTGTCCAGGTAGACCCGCTGCAAGAAGCATATGGTGAGAACAGGGATGCTGAAACCTCTGAGATCAGACCATAGCTGAGAAGGCTTTTTGCCCTGGACAGCATACCCCGAGGGGAGTCACACAGCCGCAGAGCTTCATACAGAGCAGTTCCTAGACATTGGGCCTATGGCTCCATTACAGTGGCTAAAAATCAAATGTAGAAATTTGAAATGGGGAATGATGGTTAGACTGAGTGATGCTGGGAAAGATCTGGGTGTTATAATGAATCATAAGGCTTTCTGAGTCAATAATATCATGAAGTTGAGAATTTGGCTATTTTTATTCTGGCGGGTATGAACATTGTATGCAAGACAGGTATTTGCTCTGTTCTAGTGGGCATAGGTGACGCCTCAGCTAGATTACTGTTTCCAGTTCTGGGCGCACAGGTTAAGAAAGATTTGGACAAGGTGCAGAGAGTCCAGAGGAGAGCAATAAAAATGACAACATCTTTAGAAAACCTGATCTATGAATAAAGATTAAAAATATGGGGCATGTTTAGTCTTGAGAAGAGATGATTGAGGAGACACTCAATAACAGTCTTCTGCTATGTCGAGAGTTTTTATAAAGAAGGTGTTGATCAGTTGGTCTCTATGTCCAGTGAAGGTAGGGCAAGAAATAATACACTTGATTTACGGGAAGGGGGATTTAGATTACGTAAAAAGAAAAAAGCTTTCTAAATATAAGGATAGTTAAACACTGAAATTGGCTTCCATAGGAGGTTCTGGAATCCCTGTTGCTGGAGATTTTTAAGAACAGGTTAAACAAGCACCTGTCAAGATGGTCTGGCTTTACCTGGTCCTGCCTCAGCACCTGGTGCTGAACAAGATGACCTCTTGCAGTCCCTTCCAGCCTTACATTTCTCGGATTCTATGGTAATGTTCTAGTTTTATTAATGTGAATAGCCCTGCAACACTACAAGACTATGTTTTTCTCTTGAGCTGCATCTACGCTACGCAATTCTTTCGAAAAGCAGGCCCCAGTTTGAAGTAGCGCGTGGCGCATCTACACACACCGCATGCTCTTTCAAAGATGAAATCAATGGCAGGTGCTGCAGAAATTGAAACCACTCTTCCAAACAGAAAATAGAAAGAGGCTGCCCTTTCATCGTCTTTTTTCGGAAAAGGATGGGTGTAGACACTCCGTGTCCTGCTTTTTCGAAAGAGCAGGGTCCACCATGGCAGTGATCAGCTGTTAGGTGGAGTTGTGCTGCTTAGCCCCTGTGGGGCTCTATGGTTTGTGCGTGCAGCGGCAGAGACCCGGAAACCCCACTGCAGGAAGCTGAGAGCGTGCAGGTGGCAGCCCTTGCACATGCTGCCCCTGCATGTCTCCGTGACACCCAAGCAGGTGTGAGACAGCGATGGCCAGGACCTTGGCAGGTCAGGAGCCCCAGAGCCCCCCTCTGAGCATGTCCAGGGCTCACAGGGGTCCAGCCAGGAGATGGGGGGGGAATCATGCCCCCTCCTGGACGGAGCACGAGCTCTGGGGCTTGCTGGGGCTCTGGCAGGAGGGGGAGCTCTGGGTGATGGGAATGAAGCGGCAGAGTGTGGCCACCTTTACCTGGCTGTCTGAGGGCCTGAGTAACCAGAGTCACCCTGCCGGCACTCCTTACCAAGTCAGGAGTCAGGTCAAGGAGTTGCAGCAGGATTGCGCCCTGACTCGGGACTCAGCCATCCAGTCAGGGGCCACGCACACTTCGTGCCCTTACTACTGATAGCTCAGGAGCATCCTAGGTCCCCAGGACACCTCCTCTCTGCCTGCCCTCCTGGACACTGTGACCGAGGAGCCCCAGCTGGGACAGGAGCAGAAGCTGGGACTGTTGGCCAGCCCCACACCACCAGGGCTGGAGATGGAGCCAGGGGCAGCAGCAGACTGGTCCAGCAAGGAGGGGGACCTGGTCATTGATCTCCCCTCCCACACCTCTAGCCAGGCATCGGTCAGACAGCCATCCCCCGACCTCAGCAGTCGACCCTTAGGTATGTATCCGACAGGGCACAAACCCTGGATCATGGGGTGGGGGCACCATACACAGTTGGGGGTGTCCCACACCCCTGGCAGACCCCGGCCTGCTAGGGCCCAGCTGGACCATGGCCCCAGGATGGTGACATGGCTGCCAGTGCCTGTCAGCACCCAGTCCTGCTGACAGCGCTGTGCCCTGCCCCCAAGGGGAGGAGTGGGGGGGAAGGGGATGGGGGAATGCGGGGCATGGGCCACGGGGCAAGGGTCAGTTCTTAAAGCCTGTTTCTCTCTTCCCCCACTGTTTATGCAGCCACAGCATCTGAGAACCAGGAGAGCCTTTCCCTGACAGTGGTCCCAGACAGCCGCCCAGAGGCGACGGACAGGGACCGGCCAGAGCCACCCCCAGCACCAGGATGGGCTTGGTTGTGGCAAAGACAAAGGTGGCTGGCAGAAGACCCCCAACCTTGCTGCCTCCATCCAGTGCCAGGTGGAGCAGGCAGAGTGCCGGCTCTGTTTTGAGGAGGGGGAGGCTGCCTGGTGCCGGGCAGCCTGAGGGGAGTTCCTTGTGATGTTCCTGGACATGGTGGCCACGTACCAGGAGCTGCTGGCCTGGCTGTCCCCTCCTGCCATTCCCTCACTGCCCTCTGCTGCCTGTCTTACTGTGGTGACAACCACCAGCCCCCTGGGAGAGGGCCCTGCTGGTCCTGACTGCTGGCCCTAGGCCAATCTCCAGCCCTACCTCCCCGTACTCCCTGCCACCTCCCAGCCCCGCCAGGGACCCTAGATGTAGAGGGCTTGGGACATGGAGCTGGCACTGGCGCTCCTGGCCCTGGAGCGATCGCCTACCGGGCTGGGCACCTACATCCCCCTCCTCTTGTAAATAGTTAGTTACCCCCTGTAAATAGTTGGACGTTCTGTTACGCTTACCACACAGTATTATCCACATGTTTTTTGTAGTTCACAATATACCTGTTTATTTTTCCAGCCCCCCTGCATGCTGTATGCTTGGTGATGTGGCATGGTGTGCAGGGTGGGGGGAGCGTGCGGGAGGCCTGCTGCAGGTGGCTGGGGTGGAGCTCAGTGGGGCCCCTGCTCGAAGTACCAGTGCAGGGCCTCCTGGATATGGATCCTGTCCTGGTGGGCCTGGAGGCTGCGGCGGTGGCTGGCTGGAGGTAGCCCGTGCTGGCTTCGGGTGCCCACCCCTGAAAGAAGGCCTCCCCCTGACTCTCCACAGTGTTGTGGAGCGTGCGGCAGGCACCCACCACCTTCGGAATGTTCAGGATGCCCACCTCCAGGTGGGCCAGGAAGCAGCAGTGCCACCACCTCTTCAAGTGGCTGAAGGTGTGCTCAGCCACCTGGCGGGCATGGTTGAGCTGGCTGTTGGCATGCTCCTGGCTGGGGGTAGGGTGGCCCAAATAGGGCGGCATGAGGCAGCGGGATCTCCCTCTGGGGTATATAGGTCCCTGCCTCCAGCTGGCAGCACAGGTCTGAGTTCCGGAACACCCGTGTGTCATGGGTGCAGCTGGGTCAGCCCATGTACATGTCCTGGAACCAGCCCTGGCTGTCCACCCGGCCTGCAGGACCGCTGAACGGTAGCCTTTCCTGTTTATGAACTGCCCTCCCCTGTGCTCCAGGGTGCAGGTGGGTATGTGGGTCCTGCCCAGGGCCCCAAAGCAATTCAGGAACCCCAGTGTGGTGAAGTCCATGATGGTCACGTCCAGGTCACCGATGAGGATGACCCTCTGGAGAAGCATGGCATGGAGGGTACGTACCACCTGCAGGGGGGGATGTGGGCACCTATGAGGGTGTGTGAGGTGTGCCCAGCCCCACCTCGGGCCCCCCAGGCCCCTCCTGGCTTCTCCCTGCCCCCACAGCCCCCCCCCACAGTCCCCCCCTGTGGGTCCATGCTCGGGCCTCCTTACTTCCATCATGATAGTCCCAACTGTGGCCTTTCCCACACCAAATTGGTATCCCACGAAGCGGCAGCTGTCTGGAGTGCCCAGCTTCAGCTATTGCAACCTTCTTCTCCACAGACAGCGCACACTGTATCCAGGTGTTCTGGTGTCTCAGGGCCAGGGACAGCCACTGGCACAGCTCCAGGGAGGTCTGCTGCCACATCTGGAAGTTCCAGAACTACCAGTCACCGTCTCACTCCCCCATGACCAGTTGCTCCCATCACTTGGAGCTGGTGGGGTGCTCCAGAGCTGGTGGAATATTCAGGGAGGGCCTGAGGACCCCAAGGTCTGGGGTGTCCCTTTCTGCCCTTCAGGAGGGCTCCCCTGCCAGGAGCTGCAGCGTCCACCAGTGCTGTGGTCAGCAGGGTGCCCACTCCACTGGCAGCAGCCAGCAGAGTTTCTGGCTGCTGCTGGTCCATGGTCTTTGTTGTGGGCACTGTGTCTGTGGGGCTTGTGGCAACTCTGCAGGCCTCGTGCTGTGCAGGCTGAGACTGTTGGGGAGTGGCCCTTTAAAGGAGTAGCTTGCTGCGCCCCCAGAAGGGCTTGGCCACCCTATAACTCCCTGTCCTTGGCATTTCCTGACCCGTTCTTTCGAAAGAGGGCACGGGTGCCTGTGGATGTTCTCTTTCGATGGCCTGGATGGCCCTTTTTGAAGTGGCAGGTGGCCTTTCGATGGTCCTGGTTGACGGCACCAGCCCCAGCCTGTGTGTAGACTCTTCCCTTCGAAAGGGTATTTTTTGACTACTTACTCTCAAAAGGCACCCTTTCGAAAGAGCGCTGTAGTGTGGGCACAGCTTTGTCGATTTTGAATATTAGAGATCAGCCAAAGCTTTGAACTTTGAAACCAGGTTCTGTCAGATTATGGGGAGTCAGGTGTGATTCAGATCCCTGCATTCAAATCCATTCCTACAGTTTTAGCTCCAGATGGGATCCAGACTTGAAAGAAGAGCATTTCTAATTCCAATTCAGATGAATTCAATAGATCATGAGATTAGAACATCTTGCAAGATTTCTGCCATTCAATATATTGGAAATCTTACATAATCAACTGTCCCTGTGTAACTTTAATTTTGTGCTAACATTTCAATAGAGTAGCTTTATAGATGTCAAATCTCAACTTGAAGCCAAATCCTCATTTTATTTAGAACCTGGACACTGAATCTTAAACCTGAACCTAAATTATACCCTAAGTAAATAGTGCCTGTTTGAGCAATTCGAGTTAATGTTTGATCTACATGTTGTAGCATACTGTAATAATAACTATAATTTTTATTTTGCTATCAGAGAATTCATTATTCATATGGTACGTCTTTTTGAAAAATATCTGAAAAGAAATTAGACTAAAAGCAACTATATTTCTTATTCTTGTTAACAAAGAATAAAACTCACGTGATAATGGAAGAAAAAGAGAATTTACTTACACTGCAGTTCTACTTGTTTGAAAATATGGTATTGTGGGATTCTCATTCTTGGGTCTCAGCTTCCAACCACAAGATTCATGACACTATCAGAGCTCTAGACTTTTTGGCTCCCAGGACTGTATTAGCAGATGGGACCACAGAGCCCAACACTGCAGGAACTGAAAAATCACCTTGTGAAATTTAACCCCATTGTCCTTAGAACCTGCCAGTCAGATGCTTCCTAACCAATCTGTGAAGAAAATCCTCACAGGAGTAGTTGTTCTTCTATCATTACTCTGGCTCTTAAAAATAATTCAGCATGATAGAGGAGACAGAGCCAGATTCTTAGTGTCATCTCAGCAACCTGTTGTTTTTGAACCAGTAAAGTCATAGTCAGCACATTGATTGACATCAGACCAACAAGCCAGAGGTACTGAGTCAATGACATCGCAGACTATTTCCTATCACTATCAGACCACCAAGCTCAATCAGTGAAATCAGCCAGTGATATCAGGGGACTGCCCTTTGGCATCATACTAATATAACCCTTCTGCTGGAAGGAGTTGGCAGCAACCAGGGCTGGGTTCAACATCTAGGGGGTTCCTTTTCATCCGTCTCACACAGAACTGGCTCAAGCCCCGACCCAGTAGCCTGGGAAATTCACACACCCCTGGGTGCCTTTGAGAGGCAATGCTTCCCCACTTGCAAGCACAGAGTCTGAGTGTAGAAAATAACGTTTAACAAAAGAGGCAGAAAAGTCAATTAGCATAAGCTTGGGAAAATACCACACCCAGGCTATGTCTACACTAGCCCCAAACTTCGAAATGGCCATGTAAATGGCCATTTCGAAGTTTACTAATGAAGCGCTGAAATACATATTCAGCGCCTCATTAGCATGCGGGCGTCCGCGGCACTTCGAAATTGACGCGGCTTGCTGCCGCGTGGCTCGTCCTGACAGGGCTCCCTTTCGAAAGGACCCTGCCTACTTCAAAGTCCCCTTATTCCCATCTGCTCATAGGAATAAGGGGACTTTGAAGTAGGCGGGGTCCTTTCGAAAAGGAGCCCCGTCGGGACGAGCCACGTGGCGGCGAGCCGCGTCAATTTCGAAGTGCCGCGGCCGCCTGCATGCTAATGAGACGCTGAATATGTATTTCAGCACTTCATTAGTAAACTTCGAAATGGCCATTTACATGGCCATTTTGAAGTTTGGGGCTAGTGTAGACACGGCCCCAGAGTTCATAACCAGTCCTCAAGTAACTGTCCCAGCTCAAATGCGTTGAGCAATGTCCTTGGCTTCTCAGGCTCATCAGTCCAATACTGTAAACAGCCAATCCACCCACCTAACTTTCTCTGCATCCCCAATTCAAATGTCCCACTTACAACTCAGTCCAGTCTGTGCGGGCACTGACACCTCAGACTGATGCATTCCCTCATGGAACCTGAGACAATGGCACCTTCACACTGGTTCAGCATTCTGCTTGCTCCTACTAGCTGTCCACCAGTCACCCCATCCATCCAGCTGCTACTACTCTTACTGGCCATCCGCCGCTGTGAGTTTGGCCTGAGGCATAACCCTGTGATTTCAGCTCACAGCATCTACCAAAGTAGAGTTTCATACAAAAACTATAGTATCCAGCTCTATCTTTAAATAGATGGGGAGGGTTAGTCAACGCAGGCTGATTGATGGATAGATAGATAGATAGATAGATAGATAGATAGATAGATAGATAGCCAAGGCACAGGTAGAGCCAAGGCACTCAGCTAGCTGACCCAACCCATGTCCCTCCCTTCTGCCTTATAACGCTTTCGACCAGGGGAGCCCTGTGTAATCCATGCAGATATGATGACTGCCCTGTTCCCCACAACAACTTGCAATATTGGTGAGATTTCACAATTCTTATACTGAGTGTTAGCATACATTGTGATTTTACAACAATGCGTTTACAATAGACAGAATCTCTTTGCGTCCTTGCTACCCATCAGGCTTTGTTTGCAAGGTATCACATATGCACACCTTTGCATTCTTATGCAAATGATCCCTGGGAGATACATTCTTCCCAGCCTTCAGCAGCACTGGGTTCCTGCTGGCACATTCCTTACACTAGTTAGTCCATGACATAAAACTACCTACCAACCTTCTGGGGTACCAGGCCAGAAAGCTCAAGTCACTGAAATGAGAGATATTACAAAATTCTGGGTCTTGCAATAACTCCAGAAGAATTGAAGTACTGAAACAATGACCTCACAGATGCCTACCTTTTAATATAAACCTAGAAAGATAGTTCCTAAGGCAATAACTTTGATAGGGTCAGGGCAGTGGTAAAGATTAGAATACAGTTCTATGGGGCTCATTTCCTATTAGTGCCTGGAGGTCATGCAGAGCTATACTGAGGGACTATTGTGAAGAGAAGGTGTTGCAGGAAATACCACCCAAAGATCAAGAGTAATAGCACCATGTGGCCTTCTGATTGGCTCATGCTCATCATGTTACCTTGCTGGAGCCCAGAAAGTTGTCTGGACAATCCTATCGAGTTCTGTTCTGGCTTGCTGTGACTGCAGTCCTCACCTTCCTTTCTTATTTCCCAGACCCACATACTGGAATTTTGGGGGAGTGGCTTTTTTTGTAAATATGAGCCACCCCCACTCAGTGGGCCTTGCCTTTCCCCCCAGCATCCCTGGCTTTCCAGCTGACCCCATCCCACTGCTCCCCCTCCAGCCAGCCTGGCCCTGCCCCTTTCCCCCAACATACCTGCTGCTGATAGCCATGTCTGTGCACATGGAAGCCCCTGCTGTCCTACTTCTCTACCCCCTCCATCCTGCCCTGCATGCCAGGGTCCTGGCTGCTGTGCACCCAGAGCTCTCCTAGCTGCCCCTAGCCCAGAACAAGCGCTAGGGCTCTACTCACAGCATGCAGAGCAGGGGAGCAGTGTTCCCTCTAAGATTTTCCATCCTTGGATGGGTCACATTATCTTTTGGACAGGTTAAAATTTCTTATGTGCAACACCAATACCGAGATAGTGTGTGCATGTGCAGTAGGAGCAAAAAACCTAGATGTAAATATATACTGTAAAGAGTCTATAGGTGTGGAAGAAAATGTATTCAAATAAGGGATAATTAACAAGGAGCAATGCTTGTGACGTTTATTTAATATGAAATTAAATAAAAGAAAATGAACACTACTCTCAGAGTACCCTTATTAACATCCTTCCTAACAACTCAAGCAAGTGAACACACCAAAATGCATGTTATCCATGCACACTCAGCTTTAAGATGTTAAACAAATCTATGAGTCAACTAGAAATACTTTAAAATTATGGGATGGAGTGTGGGAGGCTCAAGATAGTGGGCTGGGGATGAGTGGGGGTAGGTGCACGTGAGGGTATGGGATTAGAGTGTGCAGAGGGTGCAGAAGTTAGGGCAGGCTGCTGTGGATGTGGTGGTGCAGGAGTCAGGGTTGGATGCATGAGGGGCTTAGGGCAGTGGGTTGCAATGCGTAAGGGTGCAGAAGTTAGGGTAGTGTGTTGGGGATGTCAGGAGTTCAGGAGGAAGGGTTGAGACATGCAAGGACCCCAGAGCAAGGGTCATGATAAGGATAGGAAGAGGGGAAAGGTTGAAGGCTAAGTCCCAGGGGAGGCATTGTTTTCCATTGCCTCTTATACCTGACCTGTGCCTGGGTGGGGTGAATTTGCACCCTTCAGCCCCTCCCACAGCCACAGCATATGGGCCTGACTCCAGTCTCTGACCCCAGACTGACTATTGTTTGAACTCTTGCCTTCTGATTCCAGGCTGGTAACAATCTCTGATCTCTGACCCTGGCTTGACTCTAACCCATTCTGGTTAATAGTCTTTGCTGGACCTATCCTCCACAAGGGTACAGCACTACATGCCAGAATGAAGGGTTTTTTTGTTTTTGCTTTTTGTTTTTGCTTTTTTCCATAGTGTTTTGCTGTTCACTTATATTTAGCTTGTCATCCACCGTGACCCCCAGAACTTTCTGTGGTACTCCTTCCTAGACAGTCATTTTGTAATTTTCTGTATGAGCAACTGATAGTTCCTTCATAAGTGAAATACTTCACATTTGTCCTTACTGAATGTCATCCTATTTACGTCAGATAATATCTCCTTTATAAATTGTTTCATCATTTTCCAGTGATAGGGATTAAAGCTTATAACAGGTTTTAGGGTGTCATTCTAAAATCACTGGCAATATTTCCACAGAATTTAATGAGAGTTGGAGCAACATCTTGTTAACGCAGTTTTTAATCTCTAGATATCTGAGTTCAAACTGTAGTTCAGTGGAAAGTGAGAATGATTTTATGTTATTGTGTTTCCATTGGGCTTGATTTTGACCAGACAAGTAAATAGGAGTTTCCCCTTGGATTACACGACAACAGCCTCAAACCTTCTCTGCACACATTAAAAAAAACCAAGAGCAGTTTTACAATTTAACATACCTGTCAGTACTGGGTAAAGAAAAACCCCAAAATGAAAAAGCAGAAGTATCCTATGTCAGTAATCATATACATAAGTCATGTACATTCTGTGGGGGAGGCCTGCAGGGTTTTTGCCCAGCATGAAGTTATACTTACATAGGCCAGTGCTATTTATCTCTCCCTATTAAGAGCATTAAACACTCTAGTGAATCTAAGGAAAAAATATGCCCTTAAATTCTGGGTAGTGGGCAGCAGTCCCTTCCGACAATCAGAAATTGTTTAACTATACAAAACTCTGTAACTGAATAGCTGTGTCTACACGTGCACGCTACTTTGAAGTAGCGGCACTAACTTCGAAATAGTGCCCGTCGCGGCTACATGCGTCGGGCGCTATTTCGAAGTTAACTTCGACGTTAGGCGGCGAGACGTCGAAGTTGCTAACCCCATGAGGGGATAGGAATAGCGCCCTACTTCGACGTTCAACGTCAAAGTAGGGACAGTGTAGACGATCCGCGTCCCGCAACTTCGAAATTGCGGGGTCCTCCATGGTGGCCATCAGCTGGGGGGTTGAGAGACGCTCTCTCCAGCCCCTCAGCTCACTGGTGGCTGCGTGGAGCGGCCCCTTAAAGGTCCCCTCCCCCTCCCTGACTCTGCAGGAAGCTGAGGCAACGTGCAGGCTGCAGCCTGCACACGCGGGCAGCCTGCTGCACCCTCAGCCACCCACCCAGCGGCGATGGCTAGCCGGCAGCCCCCCCAGCGCCCCCAGGGGACCCCCCCCAAGGGGAGACAGGGCAGCCAGGCTGGGAAGCGGCAGCGGGGCCCCTCCTGGACGGAGGCCGAGCTGCGGGACCTGCTGGGGCTCTGGAGCGAGGAGGAGGTGCTCCAGGTAATGGGGAGCAAGAGGCGGAATGCGGATGCGTTCGCTCGGCTGGCCGATGGCCTGGCTGCCTGGGGTCACCCTGCCCGCACTCCTGATCATGTGAGGAGTAAGGTCAAGGAGCTGCGGCAGGGTTATGCCCGGGCCCGGGATGCGGCCAGCCGATCTGGGGCCGCCCCCATCACTTGCCCCTTTACAGGGAGCTCAGGGACATCCTGGGCTCCCGGCACGCCTCCTCCCCTCCGGCCACCCTTGACACCTTGGCTGACGAGCCCCAGCAGGCCCTGCAGCCGGAGTCCGCCCCAGAGGCAAGCCCCGCACCCCGGGGGCCTCCCCCGGAGGCCATCCCCGGGACATCGCGGCAGGAGGAGGAGGAGGAGGAGGAGGGGGGCTCCTCCTCCGCAGAATCCAGCCTGCAGATCCTCCTCCTGCCATCCCGGAGCAGCAGCAGGGCCTCCGCCCCCCGGGGATCTCCGGACCGTGGGAGTGGACCCACAGGTAGGTACCCCTCTCTGGTGGACACCCTGGGCTTGAGGGGCGGGGGTAACAGAGATGTGTCCAGGGCCCCCCACACGCTCACATGGCCATGGCCCCAAGGACACCAGGGCCATGGCCCTCACAGCACTGCAGCCATCAGCCCCTGCCCCCCCCACCCTGCATGACAGTGCCATGCCCCATCCCTGGGCCAGGGGGGAGCGGAACCTTGAGGGGCCCCCGGGCAGAGTGGGTGGGACACCCCGCAGCAGCAGCATGAGATGGAGTGGGGGGAGTGCCAAAGGGAGACTCAGGCTACATGTGAGCCACAGGAGCCGAAGAGCTCCCAGGGCCAAAGGAGGATCCTGGCGCTACAGCTGGCAGGTGACACCTCTGCCCTGAACAAAGAGGAGGGAGGAGCCGAGCTGTCTTGGAATTGGGGGGCGAGGGCGGGGGCCACAGGTAGAGGCTAGGGGAAGGGAGAGCTGGAAGGCAGCCAGCCTGAGGAGGGGGAAAGCTGCATCCCAGAGGGGCCCCCCTTGGGGTCTTCTCCCCACGACGGGTTGGAAGGACTGTCTCTCCCGACAGCTGGTGCTGTCACTCCTGCCAGAAAGTGGCCATCTGTGGCCTAAGAAACCTCTCCCGCTGTCAGACCCTGCGGGGTGAAGTGAGAGTCGCTCCCACCAGGGGACGGGGTGCAGGGCAGGGGGACCCCTGAACCCCATCCATCACAGCAGCATCTCCCGGGGACGGGGATGGGGAACCTGCAGCACAGGGCTGGGGGGACAAAGGCCAAGGCTTGGGGCCCACACTAACGCCTGTCTCCATTCTTCTTTCCCCACTCCTCTCCTGTGTCCTGCACCTGCACCTGCACCCTCAGAAGGACCGGAAGAGAGCGCCGGCGAGGCCTCAGTTGTCCCGGAGAGCCCTCCGGGACCATCGCTCCAGGGCAGCCCCTCGGCCGAGGAACGACCGGCCCCGCGGAGGGCTAGACGGCGGACCCCGCGCCTACTACCGCCGACGGCGACGGACCCCCAGCTGCTGGCCATCCTCCGCCGGCAGCTGGAGGTCTCGGAGCAGCACCTCCAGCTGCAGGAGCGGGCGCTGGCCTGGCGCCAGGAGGCATGGGGGGCCTATATGCAGACATTTAACCGGCTGGTGGACTACCTGGCCCCCCATGCCGCGCCGGCCGACCCATCGCCTGCCCTGCCCGCTCCTGCAGCCCCACCACCAGCTGCTCCGCCCGTTGCCGGCCCGTCCGCCGTCGCCCCACCACCCACCCGCGAGGGCCAGAGCGCCGAGGGACCCCTGGAGCCACCTGAGACTCGCCGGCCCCGATACCTTCCGGTCCAGCCTGCTCCCACCCAGCCGCGGACCAGGCTGCGAGCGCGGCGGGGCTCCCGGCCGGGCACGCCCAGTGCCGGGCTATAGGGGCGAGGGGCCCGGGACATGGGCCCCCCCCTTGTATATAGTTGGACCCTGTTTTTTTGGTCCCCCCGTTTGCCCCATCCCCCCCATGTAAATAGTCCTCCCCTTTCTCCTCCCTGGTTTTCTTTTTATTATTTATTGCACACTGTTGTTTATTTGGATTGTTTTATTTGTGTACATATTGCTTTGGTTGAACGTTTGTACCTAGTTTTCTGTTTGCGCTTCACATATTTATTTATGCCCAAAAAAAAAGGTTCAGCCAGAAAAAAAAAATTTACGTTCAGCCACAAGTTCGTGCTATCATTTGTCCAGGACAAGTGGGAGGGCGGGGCGGTGGGGTGCTCCATGGTGTGGGCGTTGGGGCAGGAGTGTGGGGGAGGAAGGGGTGGGCAGTAGGGGGCCTGGGCAGAGTTCACCCCGCGGCCTGTTGGTCGAAGTGGGCCCGCAGGGCCTCCCGGACCCGGGTCCCCTCGGGGTCCACCTGCCGACTGGGGGCAGCAGGTGGCTGCACGTGTGCCCTGCCGGCCTCCGCGGCCCAGCCCTGCAGAAAGGTCTCCCCCTTGCTCTCCACGAGGTTGTGCAGGGCGCAGCAGGCACCCACAATCTGGGGGATGTTGTTGGGGCCCGCATCCAGGCGGGTCAGGAGACATCTCCAGCGTCCCTTGAGGCGGCCAAATGAGCGCTCCACCACCTGGCGCGCATGGTTCAGGCGCTCGTTGAAGCACTCCTGGTTAGCAGAGAGATGGCCCGTGTAGGGGTGCATGAGCCATGGCCGGAGGGGGTATGCCGCATCTGCGATGACGCAGAAGGGCATGGTGGTGTCCCCCAGAGGGATCTCCCGCTGGGGGATGTAGGTCCCCGCCTCCAGCCGGCGGCACAGGCCCGAGTTCCGGAAAACCCGGGCGTCATGGGTGCTGCCAGGCCAGCCCACATAAATGTCCTGGACACGTCCCCGGCTGTCCACCAAGGCCTGCAGGACGACAGAATGGTAGCCCTTTCGATTGAGGTATCGTCTGCCACTGTGATGCGGGGCGCGGATGGGGATGTGAGTCCCATCCAGAGCCCCGAAGCAGTTGGGGAAGCCCAGGGTGGCAAAGGCGGCGACGGTGGCATCTGGGTCCCCCAGCCTAACGAGCCTGTGCAGGAGCATGGCGTTGATGGCATGCACAACCTGCAGAGAAAGCACATGGGACAGCCCCAATGAGGGGTGAGCAGGGTGTGCGTGGCCCTGCCCTGCCCTGCCCTGGCCCCCCTGCCCTGCCCTGGCCCCCCTGCCCTGGCCTGCCCTGCCCTGGCCCCCCTGCCCTGCTCTGGCCCCCCTCTCCTGCCCTGGCCTCCCCCTGTGGGTTCTCTTACCTCCATGAAGACAGCCCCGACGGTGGCCTTTCCGACACCAAACTGCTGTCCCATGGATCGGTAGCTGTCCGGAGTGGCCAGCTTCCAGACAGTGATGCCGACCCGTTTCTGCACCGTGAGGGCACGCCGCATGGCAGTGTCCTGGTGCCTGAGTGCGGGGGTGAGCCCACTGGCACAGCTCCAGGAATGTCTGCCGGCTCATCCTGAAGTTCCTGAGCCAGTGGTCGTTGTCCCACTCCCCAAGCACCAGCCGCTCCCACCAGTTGGTGCTGGTGGGATAGCTCCACAGCCGCTGGCGTGTGAGGCGGGGGGTGGAACGGGGTGCTGCAGGGGTAGGGGTTGAGCCCTGCTGCCCTGGGGGCATCTCCTCCCCTGGGGCAAGGAGGTGCTCAGCTGCCTCCCACATGGCATGGGCCAGGGCAAGCCCTGCTCCTGCCGGGAGGGCTGGGTGGACCTCTAGCTGCTGCTGCTGCTTCTGCTGCTGCTGCTGCTGCTGGGGGTCCATGACTGCGGCGCCTGGGGTCTGTGTGCCTATGGCTCCTCAGACCGCGTGCTGTGCAGGCTGAGTGTGTCTGGGAGGGGCCCTTTAAGGGAGCGGCTAGCTGTTGCCCCGGAAGCGCTAGTCCGCCCGTTGACCCTGTCTGCAGCTGTGCCTGGCATCCCTATTTCGATGTGTGCTACTTGAGCGTGTAGACGTTCCCTTGCTGCGCCTATTTCGATGTTGACCTGAGCAATGTCGAAGTTGAACATCGACGTTGCCGGCCCTGGAGGACGTGTAGAAGCTATTCATCGAAATAGCCTATTTCGATGTCGCAACATCGAAATAAGCTACTTCGATGTAGGCTTCACGTGTAGACGTAGCCAATATGTGTTTTTTATGAGAGATGGGCAGAAGTCAGTGTAGTTAGCTCTTGATGCCGATGGTACTACACAAATTTTCATATTACTTCAAACGTGCTTAGAAACACCACTGGCAAAAATCTCTACATCAATTCGAGTGGAACAATAATTAAAAAAAATAAATAAAATCAGTGTCAATATCCTTGACTTGGTTGGTTTTTGTCATGACCCCAATTCTTTTAAAACTATTTTTGGGGTTGGTGATGGGGTATTTTTACTACCTAATATATGTTTCTTTTCATGCCATAGTCTAAGGCTGTGTCTACACCACAGCCATCTTTTGAAATATGGTCTTCTTTTGAAGAGTACATTCACACACATAAATGGATCAAAAGAGCAATCTGCTCTTTTGAAAGAGAGTGTCCACACAGTCCCCACTCTTTCAAAAGAACAGGTCAGGGAATGAAAAATCCTTCACCAGGAGGACCACTCTTTTGAGCAAAGAATCTTTTGGAAAAAAGCGCTTTTCCTTACTTGGGAAGAGGGCTACCAGAAGAAGTGCCGCATTCTTTCAAAAGGAATTTGAAAGAGAGAATTTTGTGTGTGGACACTCCACTTGTTCTTTTGGAATATAGCCTGATTTTCAGGAAAGACTTACTAATGTAGATGTGGCCTGACTGGGGGAAAAACAAATCTACCATGAATGGAGGTTAGAATTTTTTGGAAAGGTTTTACTGATTCCTACCAAAACTTTTGATTAACACATCTTTCCCCTAAAATTTAATTTGCTGTTGGCAGAAAAAATGCTTTAATCATCTTCATGCTTCCTAAATATTTTTCCTAAGTTGGACATGTTCTATTTATTCTCCCTATTCTGCAATTAACTATTCAGAGAAGGAAATCAGTATTAGAGATAAATATATTTTTGTTCCCCACAAGGTGGTACTGTGGTACTTCGTCTGTTATAGAAATCCCTTTGCTATGCTATTTATAATTTTTTTCTGTAAAGTTTCTACATGAATTTTTAGGATAGGTTTTATTCTAGGATGGGAGACTAACTCACTTAAAAGCAAAGAAGGTAGCTGCAGGACTAAAACTGTCTCACTCAGAAGTTCTGTTGAGTTCCTACTGATTCTATCTTCAGCATGCTCTCTTCTTGCTTTTTAGTTTTTTAGAAAAATAAATAATTTTATTACAAGGCGGTTGGAACAGTTTCCAAATGTTGGTTTCATTTCCTAATACTTTACGGGGAGAAATTTGTTCAGTCAGACCATTTAAAAGTTCTTTCCCCTCCAAAACTGTGCACAAGAACAACAGTTACTGTTGAATTTAGTTAGAAACTGATCTGAGACTCATTGTCTTTGGAGTTGTACAAAAGTAAAGAGGGACATCTTCCATTATGTCAAAACAACAAAAATAAATAACCAGCATCTCTACACACAACAGGTCCCTCATCAGTCATTATGCCATCAAAGCCACTACTGGCCTGATCCAAATGCCACAGAAACCAGTGGGAGTCCTTCTACCAACTTATGTAGTTTTTGCAACAGACCCCTAGGGTTTGATCCTGTGAGGTATTGAGCACTCTGCCCAGATTCAAAGCACAGCACTTAAGCACATGCATAGTCCTGTTGAAACCAATGGAACGATACGCATGCTTAAAGTTAAAAACGTACTTACATGCTTTTCTAGATCCAGGCCAGAATGCACCTTGCAGGACTGAGTTTTCCAATACTTTGCAGAATTGAGCTTTATTTTCAGTAAATTAATTTCTGTAACATTCTTGCTTTTTTCACTACTTTCCTGATCCTAGTGTTAAGGACTTAATCCTGACATGTAGTATCCAAGCATGTATTACAGCTTACTTTTTATAGCAACTATTGTACAGAGACTGATTGTACAAGACCAGGTGTGGCCCTTATTAAAAAGGAGGGATGAAGGATTTTGCAATAACTATCCCAGCTCCTACACAATGCAACAGCTATTTGGAAATAATTTTGAAATAGCGATTGGCTTATTTCAAAACTGGTAAACCTCATTCTGGCTGTGGCCACACCACCCCTCCCTTTTGAAAGGGGCATGTAAATTATGGCCATTCAAAAATGAAAATAAGGCATTTCCATACATATGCAGTGCCTCATTAGCATAATGACAGCTGCATGAATTTCGAAGCTGCTAACTTTGAACTGCTGACAGGCAGTCTAGCTGTGGGCGCTTTGAAATATGCGCCCAACTTTGAAATTCCCTTAGTTCGAAGATAAATTGGGAGTAAGGGACATTTTGAAGTTGGATGCTTATTTCAAAATGCCTGCATCTAGACTGCTGGTCAGCACTTCAAAGTTAGAAGCTTCCATATTTGTGAGGCTGCTTTTATGCTAATGAGGCACTTCATATGCATGGCAGTGCCTCATTTGCATTTTGAATGGCTGTAATTTACATGCCCCTTCTGAAAGGAGGGGTGGTGTGGCCACAGCCTCTAAGAAGACTACCATCTATTTCACAATAGCGTTTTAATAGGTGCTGTTAAGACAGGGAATAGAGCCTATTTCGAAATGAGCCATAGTCTGTGGCCACCCTAGCCCCTCCTTTCAAGCAGTGACAGCCTGGGTCAGGGCATCCAGGTTGGCTGCCACCCTGTCCCAGGCCTGCCGCTTCATGGTGAGCTACTCTTGCAGCATGTTGGTGAAGTCCTGCAGGGCCGTGGTATGGGCAGGGTCCCATGCCTTCTCCTCCCCAGCCTGATGGTACCAGTGGATGGCCCAGTAACAGTTCTGCATTGTCCCCAAATGGGGTCCGAGCTGCTCCCCTTCACTCTCTGAGGTCAGGCTCCCTGGACCGTGGATGGGGCTGGTCCGGCTGCTGGCAGGTGGAGCTGTGTAGACAGAAGGAGGAGAGGAAAGGGATATTAGTCCCATGCAATCACCCCTGCATCCCCACCCCTCCCCTCCCTTTCCTGGGGGCCCTGCAATGTTCACATCTCAGGGCACCCCGCATGGGTGGCATGGGTGTGGGCCCCCCGTCCCTCCACGGCTATGTGGCCTGTGGTGCTGTCCTAGCTGTGTGGTGCTGAGTGCTGCATGTTGACCCTCTGGGGCCTGGGGAGTGTGTCCATCAAGGTTCCACATGCACCAGGGCTGGTGGCCATGTGGGAGGCCTCTGGCCACCCCAAGTGGGACCGAGTACCCCTTCCCCACATCCTGGGGCAGCCACCTACCTGGGGGTCCTGCCAGGAACTAGGGCGAGGCATGGGTGGGTGGGGCCCAGCTGGTTGGCCTAGACATGATGTCAATGTTGGAGGCTCCCTTGCTTGAGCCCTTGTCATTGCTGATGGTCTCGAGTGGGTAGACCATCCATAGGCGCCTGGTGCCGGATGCTGGTCCTGGGTGGTCCTCACCCGCCAGTGCTTTCTCTGGCTTGGTCTCCAGCTCTGCCATGTCCAGAACCACACTCAGGGATCCTGCCTCCTTGGGTCCAAGGATGCAGTCCAGTTTTTTGAAGTAGGGGCAGCTGGTGGGCGCTGCTCCCGACTGCCCAGCTGTGTCCTAGGCCTTGCAATAGCCCTGGCAGAGCTCCTTAACTTTGGACCACCTGGTCTAGGGTGTAGGTGGGGTGGCACCAGCCAGTGAGGCCCTTGGAGAGCCACTAGAAAACCGCAGCGTTGCGGTGCCAGACTCATATTTGATGCAGGACCTCCTCCTTCTCCCAGAGGGAGAAGAGGTCCCACAGCTCAGCCTCTATCCAGGAGGGGGCCCGGAGCTTTGGGCCCTGGTTCCCCCCCGGAGGACCCCCCAGTCTCCTTGGGGGGCCCTTGGGGTGGTCAGAGGTCTGGCTGGCTAGCCATGGGGCTTGGGAGGGTGATGGGCTGGCTGGGGCATCACTGCAGGGAGTGGGCTGTGCAGCAGTGTGGGCTCCCTGCTGCCTGCACGCTCTCAGTTTCCTGCCTGGGGGTTTGTGGGAGCCTGCATCTTTAAATGCAGCCGGACTCCAGAACCATAGAGTTCCGCTTGTGCTGTGAGCGGTGCTGCCACTTGCCCGCTGATTGGCACTGTGGAGGACTGCTTCTTCTGAAAGAGTCATCTGCGGGGAGTCTACATTTGCTCTCTTTCAAAAGAGTCTTTTGAAAGGGGGCGCTCTTCCCACCATGGGAATAGAGGACTGACTTTGATGGAAGAGCTCCGTTCTTTCAAGTTAATTTAGAAAGCTGTCAGAATGTGCGTAGACTCTTTGTGGGGAATTTTGAAAGAAGGCTGCTTTTTCAACCTCAATTTTGAATGTACTTGCTAGTGTAGACGCAGCCATTCAGATTTAATTTTAGTTGCTAGTTATGAAAACATCTTTTAGAAAATAGTGAGCTCTGCATTGTTATAGCATTTTCCACTGGTATTTTCTATAAGTATTATTCAGATACACACATTTCCAGGGAACACATCCGAGGGCTGAATATAGTTATTGTAATTTCAAAAGTTATATAAAATAGCACATCAGTTTTGGAAATAATGCTCTGTGTTAGGCCAGGATAGTGCAACTAGAGCTGTGCAGGCAAAGTAGCCCCTAGTTCCCAGAGCCATTTGCAGGACAGGGTTCTTATATATTAATGAATGTAACAAAAACCCAAAATTGTGAACAATTAAACTGTCTCACCACTAGACAGTACATGCAGCTTGGCTGGGGACATGTAATAACAACATGTACTCACTCCTCTTGGTTCTATTCTTGGATGATCAGTATTATCAGACTGTTGTTAATCATTTTTCTCATTCCCTTATTTCCCTCTTACCTTTACGCTGAATTTCTTTTAAAGTTGTTCAGTATGCTTGTTCATATTTTAGAAAGTTTTCTTATAAACATCCCTACCAGTAATAACACATCTTCTAAGCCTAGCCAAGAAAGTCAATATTTCTTTTTGCGGCCCGTTAAGATTGTTTTCTTGTATAGAGGAAATACGACTGATGCCCTGGATAGGAGTCCCAGTACCATAAGCAGCGCCTCAGGTTGTGTTTGGAATAAGTCTCTGACAAAACAAGAACAAGTAGCTATCTTAGGAAGGATGTTGGCATTGCCAGATAGAAGGGAATGGTTCCCAGATTGTGATCTGTGGACTGACAGCAGACTACAATGAATACTTGCATCTGTTTAAAGGCAACTAAAAACACATTAAATAATTTTTCTAACATTCTTTACACATGTGAAAATTTACTGTAGTTGCCCCATGGTCTCTGTGTTATCAAGAATGGGAGGGAAGGTGGCATGCATGGTTGTGAATGGGAGACAGAGAGTTCAACAAAACAATGTGATGCACAACACAAAATAAAATAAAATTGAGAATACTAGTTCAAGGCATTAGATCCTGGGTATGATGTTAGAATCATAGACAACTAAAACCGGCATGGACCTTGAGACATCATTGAGTCCAGTCCCCTGCACTCATGACAGGACCAAACACCATCCAGATCAGGGGTCAGCACCCTTCTGAGGTGGAGTGTCAAAATTTGACCTTTTAACCTCTATGTGTGGGCTGAGTGCCAGTAATATTTTTTAAAGTCACTTATAGTCCCACTTACAATAACTTCATTAATGAATAAATAGAGATGCAGAGCTTTACCATTTATTGCAGGGGCAGAAGGGATCAGCCAGGGCACCCATGGGACCTTATGCCTGTGGCTGTATAGACTAACAGTCTATATGGTGCCACAGGATGTCTTGTGATTTTTAACAAAATGATCATTCCATATCTGACCCCCAGCAGTCCTCAAAGGAAAGCTGCACAATACTTTCAAAAGAAGAACCTGTGAGATTAAATCTGTAACTTCACTAGACACCAAAAATTATGGGCGTAATACAGACACTAGTCTCATGTGTCATTCATAAATCTGTAATCCACTAACTTTCCTTCCTCTTAGAACTGCAGAGGTGTTAATTGCCCACTTCATCTTAATAGGTCTCTTGAAATCTATTACACCATGTATTTATCTCTCATATTATTACCTTTCCCAAAAGTGAAGAACTCTGTGTATCTTGAAAACTTCTCTCTAAACAACAGGAGTTCTGATAACAGAGGTTTCCACATCTGCCTTGTCGTTCTTATATCCTGGACTACCATGGCCAGAATAACACTACGAACAATTATTTATTAGAAAGCCCAGTGTCTCTGTTTTACAGCTGATGATTTTATCTTACATTTGGACTCTTTTCAAAGATGATCATCACATTATCTCAAGAGAAAAACATATGCAGTACCAATCTGTGCACATGTACCTCTTCTTCACCCTTCAGCACTATTTAAATATATTCAGCAACAACACCTGTCAAAGGGAATAAGTGATCACTCTTAAGAGAATTGCTGCTGATACTTTATCTCTCAAGTACATTCTAGAATTCAGAAATGTGTAACATTTGTCCTAAAGTTGGTCTCACAGTCTCCTCATATAGGCCTCTAAACTTCTTTTTATGGTGTCAAAGCTGTAGAAGTGTGGTAGAAAAATTTCCACAAACCCAAAATTACTCACAGGCTATGGAAGCTTCTAGTCACATAAAGTTGCAATCTGTGGTTGTTTCATATATTAGAGATTCAGCCAGATTTTTGAGGTTATGAGACTATCATTACCTTCTCAGGCTTCACAGGAGGCAGTGCTTAGACATATGAATTAAAGCTGAAATGCACAGGGCAGATGTTTCAAGTGTCCATTAGTCTCATGGATGTTTCACTGCTCTGTTTTCCAAAGTGTGACAATTTGATCCACAAAACCTTTTGAAGGTCTTTCACTCCTACTCTGAACTATGTGGAGAAGACATAGGCACAGCTGAGGGAATACCCGAAAACAGGCATCAAAAGTAAGACACAAAAAGTAATTATTCTGCTTTACTGTACACTGATTAGGCCTCACCAGGAGTGTTATATCCAGTTCTGGGCATCACTTTTCAAGAATGCTGTGGAAAAATTAGAGAAGGTCCAGAGAAGAGCAACTAAATGATTAAAGGGCCAGAAAACTTCACTGAAAGAATTAACAGTGCTGGGAGCTGATGTACTATGCTGTAACTTGCCAGCATAGGCAGAACCCTACACTGACACTAAAAATCACAAACTCAATAGATAGGGATTTCATGTCTCATTACAATGATCTGTAATCTAATATTTTCCTTTGTTCTGTGTCTGTAGTGGTGTTAATTACTCACTTCATCTTATCATAAATCTTTAATCTTAACAATCTGTCCCACCTTGTATTTATCTTTGACATTTTGAGAATTTTTCCCAGATCTGAAGAGCTCTGTGCAGCTTGCAAGCTTGTCTCTTTAGGCAAAAACAGTTGGTCCAATAAAAGATATTGCCTCACCTCTCTAATAAAGTATTAAAAGTTTAAACTTGTCTCATCCAAACAAAGGAAATAAAAGAGAATCAGATGAAAAGCTTTATTTGTGGTGAAGAGTATGATATTATAGACCTCATTGGCCTCACTGTCTTTCCCCTTTTTTTGATCCGCTTATCTTTACAAAATACTTTGTGTATAGAATTATTCTTCTTTTCTATTGTTCTGACCGTATCAGGCCCACATCAATAATTTATCTTCTCTCCCTCTCCGGACCGTCACCTTGTCGTGGTGAGTAGGCTTGTGTGTTCCAGTGAACCCGAGAGTGGTGCCACAGGTAGCCTCATACTCCCAGCAGCATCACTCATGGTGGCAAGGTTAAGGGGGAGGGTTCAGACAAAGAATGATCCTCAAAGTCCTCAACAGCAGAACAGAAGGAGCATAGCAAAGGTAATGCTACAATAGCTGCAAAGGCAGATAAAAGCTGCAGTGGGCAGGAGTCATTGTGGACCCCATACCATTGAACCTGGGCCTTCTGTCCATCATGGATTGTGTGGTAGCTGCAGTGCAACAGTTACCCCCACCCCGCCCCATTTTAAAAGAAGTCACTTACAGGCGTCTTCCTTTGTGAACTGATTCAACACCCAACTCTTCACAAAGCAATCTACATAATTTTGTCCTCACTTACATGCTCTCAATTTCTTTTACTCACTCTTCTGCTCTAGAGCCATCCTCTTGTCTTACGTTTTCCTTTTAGCTTCTTGCCTTTTACCATGGTACTCTGTGTTTGTCAAAATCTCCCTGCCCTCATTCTCTGAGAATCCTCTTCATCCCACACTTAGCTGAAACCTTAGAGCAATAGGGAGAGAGATACTGAACCTAAGTACTATGCAAAGACCATGGGTTTAAATCCTATCTATAGACTAGTTCTATGATTGTCTAGCATATGCATTACTACTGTGTCGTCCTTACAGGTCAGTATGACTGATTATAATGGTCTCTCTGTGAATCTGTGAATTCTCATTTAAATGTTGACTTAAAACCCAAATCTTCAAACAATTTCTTCTAATTAGTAATTCCTTATACAATCTCTTCTCCAAATGTTGTTTTGTTATGTATTTGTTTGTCTTGATTAATTTAGATACTAAGTCCTTGGTGGCTGGCAGTGTGTCTAGCTCTATGAAGTACTTTTAAATCAATCAATCAATCAAATAACTATGAATAATAATAAATATACCTGCTGGAAGCAATATATCTTAGCTGGCAAGGACATTTTTGATTTCAATGTGTTTTAATTCAGTGACATTTTTTATTCTCATGGCATGGTCTCCCTGTGAAGTAGGCTTCATTGACAATGAGTGTTCTAAGTGGATATAACTGGCAGTCCCCATCTCTGTAGTCCTTTGAGGGCACCATTATCAGGGTTTCAGCTCCCCAGCCATCGCTCCTCATGTACTGAGACATGCATCTTTTTCCCTCCTGACTGGGGTATACTCTGAACTGCACAGTTCTCTGTCTGAATTCCCTAGGAAACCAGGGAATTTGGACAAAGCTGTCTGTGCTTTGCATTCTCTCCAACAGCTATTACCAGATCAATTGCCTCCAATTATAAGGTACCACAGGGCTCTTTCTCAGCAAGCATATTTATTTTTAAGGGGAAAGTGTTACAGTGAAAACATTAAAAACAAGAATATAACTTACACTTATGCTAATAAGCTTAAAATCAACCCTCTTCTCCCCTCCAGCTCCATCCACAGTTCTAGCAGATATCATCCTTCTGGAAGACACAAATGATGCGCTCCAATATGCATAGTTGTTAAGATGTGCTGCTGTGGGCCATGCTAGGTGGATTTTTCTAATGCTTCATTGTTGGGATCATCTCTTTTCTGTATGTATATAGCAGAATGGAGCCTCTGGGTACTACCATAAGATAAATACCTACTACTACAGTAAACTCTTTCATATCTGGTAGCCCCAGGACTGGAAGGTTGCCAGACGTTCAAATATTCTGGATAATAGAGAGACATACTAGCAGTGCATAACATTAAAGAAAGACAAGATTAGCTATTAAGAAACAAACAAAATGTATGCACATTATTTTATTTACCAGCAAGCAATAATATTGTACACTATAAACTTATGCTGTATTTTCTGTATTTATTTGTATTTACTTTCACTAAAACTTATGGAAAATGTAACTAAAATTTACTTATAGTTAAAATGCTGCTTATTTGTGCATTCCAGATAATAAAATGGTGGACATGAAAGAGTTTACTGAACTTATTTTCTGGCTCTGAAATGTCACAAACTAATTTTGAGATGTTGGTCCAAAATGGAGGATAAGTACTGTAGGTATGAAAACATTATTAATTATTAATTATTATTATTATTATACTAATTGAATGCAGCAGCAAAATGCAAATTAATCATAAAGAAAGCAGCAGCAAGATCATGCTATTTGTCATAATATGGACCATAAAAATTAAAGTAGACAGCCAAAGGAGCTGGCAGCAATAAGTGAATATGTTTATAAGTACAGTGAAGTGAAAAAGAAAAGCAAGAAGGGCAGTAGGTCTGTTGATTCATGAGAAGACAGGGCTGGTTGTTATATTCTTTGGAGTTACTGGTTTAGGAAGAAATTGCTTGAACACAGATAGCTGCTTTCCCATTTATTCCATTTCACACTGCCAGATAGAGCCAATCAAAACCAGCTGGGCTAACCCCCTAATGATCTAACTCAGTTACTATGACAACCATCAGATCTATCACTACAACAACCCAATACGCAACACTGGGGACAGATTTTACCAAGTCCTGGGCAATGTGAGGGCAGGAGCACTGAGCCCCCATAGCCCCCCAGAAGGGGCAGGGCATCAGGCAGAAGGGTTGGCATTAGGGACAGCCAACCCTCAGAGGTGCCTAGCTTGCACTCTGTGAGGCCCCAGCAGTGATTTAAAGGGCCTGGGGCTCTGGCCACTGCTGTTGCCATGGTAGCAATGGCAGCAGCGAGCAGTGCTGCCCCTGTGAGAAGGTTAATGAAATGGCAGGGGAAGAGGCTCAGTGATACAATGCTCTTTCTGTCATCGTTACCACAAGAGCGTCTGAGAAGGGAATGAATCCCTCTCAGGTATGACAGAGGGGGCCGTATACAATGAAGGCTGACTGACATTGCTGCCTCAATGTTGTCTGCTTAGTGTAGGCATATCGTCATGCAGGGAATCCTGGATGAGAAATATGGGGAGGATGCCTCAGGATCAGTTCCACCCTTACACAGCAGCAGCTCACAGAGTTCCATTTACCATCCAAATTCTCCCCTTTCCTCCTGTGTGGGACCTGAAGCACGCAATGGACCTTATGTTCTTCTACCCATCAACAGAAGCTCCATGGAGTGCATGGATCACTTTGCACGCCCTATTGGTATCTGGGCTAGGGAAGCTAATGAGCCAATCAGCAGACCTAATTTGGTGATGAATTCTGCTCATATGCTACCAGAGGCATGTTGCACACATAGTAAGAAGAAGACTGGATATCTTTGAGATGGCTAGGCCTATTTGGTGACATTTCTGTTTGTTGCACATACCTGGAGAGTAGGTTTCGGAGTCTTGGGGGAGGGCTAGAATGAAAGAAGTTGAAAGAATGGGATTAACTCCTAGAATTGCCTCAGGCTGCTGCTGCACTACCACTCTCTTCTCAGAGGTGCCATGGTAATGAGGCAATTTGAAGCAGACTTATGAGGGGCTAATGTGCATATTTAGCACCTCATTAGCATAATGGCAGCCACACAAACAGACTTTGAACAGCAGATTGACAGTGAAGAGGGGGACAGCTTTGAAATAAGAGCCTCACTTTGACATTCCCTTCCTGCCACAGAACTAGATTGGCATTCTGGGAATGTTGAAGTGGGGTGCTTATTTTGAAGCTGCCCCCATTTTCACTGTCACTGCAGTTCAAAGTCTGCACTTTGAAATTTGCATGGCTGCCATTATGCTAATGAGGTACCGAATGTGCGCTTTAACACCTCATTAGCCTGCTTTAATTGTTTCATTACCATGGCACATCCAATGGAAGAGTGGTGGTGTAACAATAGCCTCTGAGATGACTCCCAGATCCCTATGACGAGCACTGCATACATCCAAAACAAAAAGCAGTCAAATAGCACTTTAAAGACTAGCAAAATAGTTTATTAGGTGAGCTTTCGTGGGACAGACCCACTTCTTCAGACCATTCAACTTTCTCTTCAGTCTGAAGAAGTGGGTCTGTCCCACGAAAGCTCACCTAACAAACTATTTTGCTAGTCTTTAAAGTGCTACTTTGCTTTTTGTTTTGATAGTGTATAGACTAGCACGGCTTCCTCTCTGTTACTATGCATACATCCAAAGTGTCTAGGACAATCAGGAAGATTAAAGGAGAAAGAAGGCAGCCTTGGTGTATACCTGTTGTGACGTGAAATTTTTCTGACAGTTTTCCATCATGGATGGCTTGGCATGAGTATTCTTCATGCAGTTGCTTGATGATGGTAATCAGTTTGCCTGGGACTCCATAACGTGGCATGATGGTCCAAATGGACTGCCTGTCCCCACTGTCATAGGCTTTCATGAAGTCTATGAAATTGATGTAGAGTGGTGCTTGCCATTTGATGCATTGTTCTGTGTTGATCCAAAGTGTTACTATTTGGTCTGTGTAAAGTGGGCTATTGGTAGCTACAAAACCTAGAATTTTGGATGTGTGTCAAATGTTATGTAGAACTTGCCAAGTCTCTTGCCATCACAGCACACTGGATCTCCACCAGCTGTGTCTAGTATTAGGCTAAAAAAACAGAGGAAAGGAGGAGAGAAAAGGAGGTGAGCCCATAGGATCTCATGGGAAAGGAAAAGAGAGTGATGCAATAAGACATTCTAAATTTCCAAAGCTAGTCTTGTGTCAATAGTATCAGAAATCAGGGAAACTATCAACACATAATTAAATGAGAGAGGAACTCAAGAGGGGAATAAGGTTTATATGTCTAGCAAAGCATTTACAATTTTTACTATTTCTTATTGTGATATACATTTATATGGCGCTCATTACTGGAGTAACTGAGCACATTTTATGTTGTTTACTCAGACTGTAAACTCTTTGGAGCCATGTGCTGTCTCTCAAAAAAGATATTTTTATAGTAGAACTGGATAGATTTCAGTGGGTACTATCTAGCTACGAATAAAAATAAAAATAAATAAGCTTCTTATGTCATTATTTGCTCAGGCAAACTATCTTTGTATCACTGATTAAAATCAAACTAGGTGCCTTAGAACTAGGTTCTCAGGCAACAAATACACTATGATCCTGTTTATCATCTCACACTCATTTTCAATAAGGGTGAGAGTTGGGGAAACCGAGTAAGCTAAGAGAAACACTTTCAAGAATGCCTAAATGACTCTGGAGTCTAAGTCCTATTTTCAAAATGTACTGAGGCACCTAAAAGTTTTAATGCTGTGGACATTTAGGCTGTGTCTATACTTGCATTCCTACTTCAAAATAAGTATGTAAATGAGGAAAATAAAAAATGCAAATGAGGTGCAGATTTACATATCTGACACCTCATTTCCATATTTTTAATTTCAAAATAGCTTCTTTCAAAAGACGAAAACCAGTGTAGACACTACTCTTTTGAAAGTAAACCCCATCTTCGAAAGAATCCTTCTTCCCTTTTTTTATGCAGCATGGAATCTTTTCTGGCAGACTCAGTGGCACCTTTTCCCATAGCAAGGGCAATGAACTTTGAGAAAGACACATTTCAAAAGTTCACTGACTATAAAACAGAGGAGCAGAGAAGCTCAAATGATCATTCATATATGATGACAAAGGAGCCAAGCACTTTGAACTTGGTGGGAGTTCCTAACCTAGAGAGAGTTCCCTTTTTTATGGCAAGAAGGATTCATTTGATGATGGGGTTTACTTTCAAAAGAGCAGTGTCTACAATGACTTCATTCTGTTGAAAGAAGCTATTTCGGAATAAGAATATGCAAATGAGGGGCACGATATGCAAATCTGCACCTCATTGGCATACTTCTTTTGAAAGAGGAATGGAAGTATAGACACAACCTTAGATTCCTCAGTATTGTGGCAGTGTGGGGCCAGGTGAGGAAAGACAGGAGTAAAAACAGGGCAGAGATGGAGCTGACAATCAGGGTACATCTACATTGCATTCCTCTTTCAAAAGAGGCATGCAAATGAGGTAAATAGAACATGCAAATGAGGTATAAATTTACATATTTAGCAACTCATTTACCTATTTTAATTTCGAAAGAGCTTCTTTCAAAAGAAGAAAGCCAGGGTAAACGCTGCTCTTTCGAAAGTAAAACCATCTTCGAAAGACTCCTTCTTCCCTTTATTTAATGGGAAGAAGGATTCTTTCGAAGATGGGGTTTACTCTCGAAAGAGCAGCGTCTATACTGGCTTTCTTGTTGTGAAAGAAGCGCCTTCAAAATTAGAATATGCAAATGAGGTATCAATATGCAAATTTATACCTTATTTGCATTTTTTATTTACCTCATTTGCATACCTCTTTCGAAAGAGGAATTCAGGTTTAGATGCACCATCAGGTCATTTCTACACAGGCCACTTGCTAATACACGGAGCGAAAAATGCTAATGAGGCATGGATGCAAATTCCCTGCACCTCATTAGCATACCGTCACATGATTTGGAGTCTGGAAGACCGTTCTTCCAGACTTCAAAACTCCGTGTAGAAGCGTGGCCCCTGGGGGGGAGCTACCGGAAGGATGTGCTTCTTCTGGAGGCCCCTTCTTCCCAAAAAGTTTTCAGGAAGAAGGGGCCTCCGGAAGAAGGGCTTCCTTCTGGAAGCCCACCCAGGGGCCGCATTTCTACACGGCATTTTGGAGTCTGGAAGAATGATTTTCTGGACTCCAAATCACGCAACGTTATGCTAATGAGGTGTGGGGAATTTGCATCTGCTCCTCATTAACATCTTTCGCTCCGTGTATTAGCACGCCACTTCAGAAGGAAGTGACCTGTGTAGAAATGGCCTCAGAGTGGGAGCAGCTGAGGAGTAGGCTGCCCTCAATCAATTAGGGCCAGTTTGAGCCCACTCAGGGCCACCTTTATAAGCCCTTCTCCATGCAGGGGAGGGATGTGTGTGAGGGGTGGTTAAGGAGAGTTTGGAAGCTGATTGATGAGAGGGAAGAAGACTTGGAGGAACACTAGAGGCTATAAAAGAGGAGAAGAGATGCAGGAACCTGGGGGTGGGGTGGGGGCTGGGCTGCCGCAGTCCAGGGGACCTGAAGCTCAACCAGAGACTGTGGGGAACTGGTCAGCTGGAGGAGCCAAACAAGGAGGTGACTTGTTGCCATGGATATCACTACTGGTAGGAGTTACTGAGGGGAGGAATTGTGTGGGGAAGTGGCCCAGGGATAAGTTCTGCAGGGGCCAGGGTGAAGGAAGTCAGCCCCTGCTTGTAGTGGCCATGCAGGGTCCCTGGGCTGGAACCTGGAATGATGGGGTGGGGACTGGGTTCCCCCCATACCACCCCACCCCCCCAGCAAGGGCAATGGGGTTTGTATGGTGGGGACAGTGGACTGAATGGAGGACCTGGGTCCCAGGAATGAGACTGACCCTACCACAGTATGTTAAAATTACTTTTGAAAATGGCACTTGTGCTGCTAAGTCATGCAGGCACTTCTGAAAGTTTTATCCTAAGTATCGTGGAATCCATAGTGGAAAATCTGGACTAGTCAGAGACACGGGGATGGACTACATGGTGCAAAGGTCTCTTAACCACTCCTGCAATGGTTATCTATCCCAGGGCTACTCAAAATAGGCAATCCCTTTAATAATTGTACCCACCTTTTTCCTTTCATTTTTTACCATTTCATATATACACAAATAAAAGCAGATTAACAAAAGTCAAGAAATTCTGAAGATGTCATGCTTTTAATCAAACTGCATATATGTCTTTAATATAAAGAGTGATCCAAACTGAAACATGTCAGATGTGGTGTGCTGAATAGTACATTTAGCATTGCTCTGGGAACCTGGCTTGACTTCTGCGTGCTTAATGTTTTCAGATGTAGCACGGTGATAACAGACATTTTTTCCATTAACTTACAACCTAGCTGAAAAAATAAAACACTTTTTTTGTTTTGTCTTTGCTTATATTCTCTTTACAGCATTCTGGTTCAGCCAAAAGTAAATTAAATTCTTAATACGTACATCCGTACTCACAGCAAAGCTATGCTGAATCTAGTACAACATCGGATTATTAAAGGTCTGGCTAGTGGATTCATTTTGCCCACATAACTATTCCTTTTCCCATTAAAGGAATTTATTTATTTCTTTTTCTAGTAGCTATGGCACATTCTTGTCATGGTATTTGTTTCCACAGAAAGGCCTCGTATTTCTGCAGGAGTAGAGCTGTATGTTTAGTTAGTTATTTTAACACCTTAAGAGCAATATCTTTTGCTTTAACAGGGCTATAACTTTTAAAGGTGGGTCAATTGTTGCTATGACAGGGTATTGGCAGACTTCTCAGGTGTCTCTGCTTTTCAGGGGTGACTTATTTTGCATTAAACCACCACTTAGTTTCTCCTTATATAAGCTGTCTCTATACTACATTCTTTTTTCAAAAGAGGAATGCAAATGAGGGAAATCAAAAATGCAAATGAAGTGCTGATTAACAAATCACTTCATTTGCACAATAGCATTTGATCACTTTTTCAGAAGAGATGAAAAAAGGCAGCATAGATGTTCTTTCACAAAACCCCCTTTTTTTCAAAAGAACCGTGGAAACCTCATTTTTTTCGATAGAACCCCATCTACACTGCTTTTTATTTTGAAAAAAACTCTTTCGAAAAAGTGATTGGATGAGATTATGCAAATGAAGTGTGAAATTTGTAAAGCAGCATTTCATTTGCATTTTCCATTTTCCTTATTTGCTTTCCTCTTTTGAAAGAGGAATGTAGTGTAGACAAAGCTTGTGAGACTTACCAGACACAACAGCTGAATTATAAAGCAACAGTAAAAGGTGAGTTTACAAAAAATATTTCTTTGTAGGAAGTTGGGGAAACAACAAAGAGCAACAAGATCACTTTGTGCTCAGCTGAGCTACATGAAAATGCAGGTAAATATTCCATAAGATAGAAATTTCTAAGAATGTCATGCCAGACCAATTTTCTCTGGGGGAGGGTCTGCCATCTAGCAGTTTTTGGGTTGGTCCTAGCTAAAGCCAGGTCTTCCTTCAGGTAGCAAGCACAAGAAATCTGCTATGCTTCCACATCTCTTCAACTGAGCTGTCTGGTTCTCTTTTGTGAACTGGCCCTTCTAATCTGACAGCGCTTGCAGCTGGGCAAGTCCCTTGGCAGACCTGTATTTTCACCCTAACATACTACTGCAATAATACAGGTTAAACCTCTCTGGTCTGGCACTTTCTGGTCTGGCAACATCTGTGATCCAGCATGATTTTAGTTAGCCAGATGTCTACCTATCATGGGTATGACTAAGTTTCCCATGGTCTCATAAAACTTGTTTACAGCCCAAAATCCTGGTTTTCAGTGTTCTGTACAGTTATTTAACTCTAATTCGCCCTTTCTAAGAGCCCACTAAGCAGTGGAAGTGTTGGTAATGCTGCTAGACAATATTGACCTCCCATGATCGTGCAAATTCTCTCATTTGGCACTGGTCAGGTCCCCAGGGTGCTGGATTACAGAAGTTCAACCTCTACAGCATTTTATAAACATATCAATGTTATATGTGAAGTTATACATTCTCTCTGTACAACATTACTAAAATGTGTCTGAACCAGATAAGCCTGAGTATTTGGTAAACAGTTTTTTTTCAGATAAAAGAGAGGCTGACACCTCCTTCCTGGTGCAATTGTAGATAATAGTCAACCACAGTCAATGTATCAATACGCATTGTAGACAGCACAAGTGAGGAAAAAAGCAGCATGGAACCTTTTCTGTCAGTCTCAGTGGCACCTTTTCCCATAGCAAGGGCAATGAACTTTGAGAAAGATACATTTCAAAAGTTCACTGACTATAAAACAGAGGAACAGAGAAGCCCAAATGATTATTCACATATGATGACTAAGGAGCCAAGCACTTTGAACTTGGTGGGAGTTCCTAGCCAAGAGAGCTCAGCCAGTTTGCTGGAAGAGGTGTGAACCAAGACCATGGTTTTGTTAAGTTTTAGTCACTAGAAAACACATTCCACTTTTATTTAGTTGAAATCCCAAATGAGCCCCCATTTGTAACTGCTGACAGGTAGACTTGAGCTTTAGAACTCTGGAGCTTGGAGCATGAGCCTCTATAGCTTGAACTAATGCTTTTATATGTTTGTAACCATTTCTGAATTTAAACTTTGTACTTATAGTCCACGTATACATGAGCCAGTTTTTTTAAAATATTTTTTAAACGGAGCGGCTCTTTAGAAATATCCAGCGGAGCATCTACACACAAAGGCTACGTCTACACGTGCACCCAACTTCGAAATAGCTTATTTCGATGTTGCGACATCGAAATAGGCTATTTCGACGAATAACGTCTACACGTCCTCCAGGGCTGGCAACGTCGCTGTTCAACTTCGACGTTGCTCAGCCCAACATCGAAATAGGCACAGCGAGGGAACGTCTACACGCCAAAGTAGCACACATCGAAATAAGGGAGCCAGACACAGCTGCAGACAGGGTCACGGGGCGGACTCAACAGCAAGTCGCTCCCTTAAAGGGCCCCTCCCAGACACACTTTCATTAAACAGTGCAAGATACACAGAGCCAACAACTAGTTGCAGACCCTGTATATGCAGCACGGACCCCCAGCTGCAGCAGCAGCAGCCAGAAGCCCTGGGCTAAGGGCTGCTGCCCACGGTGACCACAGAGCCCTGCAAGGGCTGGAGAGAGAGTATCTCTCAACCCCCCAGCTGATGGCCGCCATGGAGGACCCCGCTATTTCGATGTTGCGGGACGCGGATCGTCTACACGTCCCTACTTCGATGTTGAACGTCGAAGTAGGGCGCTATTCCCATCCCCTCATGGGGTTAGCGACTTCGACGTCTCGCCGCCTAACGTCGATTTCAACTTCGAAATAGCGCCCAACACGTGTAGACGTGACGGGCGCTATTTCGAAGTTACTGCCGCTACTTCGAAGTAGCGTGCACGTGTAGACGCAGCCAAAGTGTTCTTTCAAAATTAAATCAAAAGGCTGTGGTGCTCCTTTTGAAAGTGCTCTTCCACTCCTGTTTCAGCAAGAGTGCCTTCTTGCAGAAGAAAATGCATGGAGATGCTCCAGGCCCTTGTTTTCGAAAGAGCAGTCCTCATGGCGCTTGTTTTTTTTTTTTTTTTTTTATCCTTGGTCCATTCTTTCGAAAGAGCAGGGGCTGTGTGGACGTTCTCTTATGAAAAAGCCTATCAGTCTTTCAGTCTGCTTTTTTGTGTGTGGAAGCACTCATTTGGAAGACATACTATAGGGCATGTTTACAAAGCAGCCTTATTTCAAAATAAACTATTCTGGAACAGTTAATTTCAAAATAACGCTGCTACCCACAAAAATGCATTTTGAAATAGCTCTTAGCTATTTCAAGATACGGTGTCTACACACATTAGAGCCTGTTTCAAAACAGAACCACTGGATGCACTATGGTTTATTTTTGAAATATGTTCTATTCACTGTAGCTATGACTACACTACTGTGATCTTTTGAAAGAAGCCCTTCTGGAAGATCTCTTCCTAAAGAACTTCTTTCGAAAGAGCGGATCCACACACAAAAAAGTGGATCAAAAGGCTGAACTGCTCTTTTGAAAGCGAGCATCCACTCAGTCGATTTACCTTCGCAAGAATGCTTTCTGTGTGTAGACACTCCTTGGGATCTTTTGAAAGAGCTCCATTCTTTCAAAAGATCTTTTGAAAGAACTCACTACTGTAAATGCAGCCTGTCTTAACAGCACCTATTTTGAAACAGCTATTTTTAAATAGGCACCATTCTTTATAGAATGAGGGCTTATTTTGAAATTGGTAAGCAACTGCTATTTCAAAATTATTTCAAAGTAGTGGTTGCATTGTGTAGATGCTAGGATAGTTGTTTCAAAATAACAGCTGGTAGACCTACCAATAGTCACCTAAACCTTCTTTTTGTAAATTTGTCTTTACTTTTAATCTCAGCTAATCCTGAATGATGCATGAATTGCAGTGATTGTTAACTCCAGTTAATGTAGCAGGCTATGCCTTTTTCTCTTGAAAGGAGCAACAAACCATAGGACTCCTTTGAATGTTCTGGGAGAGAGCTGGACATTTCCGTGTAAATGGTTTGGGGGAAATTCAAGACTGAAGGTGTGTTGGGGGTCACTTGGCTATGAGGAATCACGGCTGATGAAGATCGGAGTGTGGCTGTGGTATAACAAACAGACTGCTGGAGTCAGAGTTGATGAAGCAGACCTGCTCAACATGCATATACACAGCATATGCTTGCAGGGTGAGGGCATGAGTCCAGACAGAGAGCTGAGTGGCAGAGCATTTTAAGGCACCCAGGATTATGGGCAAATGATGGCATAGCCTCTCACTTATCCGAATTACACATGATACTAACTGAAGCCGCAGAAGAGCATTAACCCTTCTGTTGCCACTTGGGATTTACACACCCCATCATATCTATGTGATATGTGCTATTTGTTCCAGCAGCTGGTTGCATCTTTGAATTGACAAACTAAATCTCACCAAGAGGGTTTGGTTGGTGGGCCCTGCTTACTGATTTCTTGAGCAAAGATGCGTATCCTGCTTTGCTGCAGCTTGAGTACACTGGGGGTAACAGGCTCCAGTTTCTCTTTCCTGTCCCTCTATCCATGCATACACAGCACAATATACCTGTAGTATGGGAACTGCCACCTACACCTACCACCACTTCTAGTATGGGCTCAAGACATGCCTTGTACCTTTTCCTGCTTTTCTCAATTGCCTGGTAGAAAGGATTATGTTATGTGACACAGAGGCTACGTCTACACTAGCCCCAAACTTCGAAATGGCCACGCAAATGGCCATTGCGAAGTTTACTAATGAAGCGCTGAAATGCATATTCAGCGCTTCATTAGCATGCGGGCGGCCGCGGCACTTCGAAATTGATGCGCCTCGTGGCTCATCCAGATGGTGCTCCTTTTCGAAAGGACCCCGCCTACTTCGAAGTCCCCTTATTCCCATGAGCTCATGGTGTGGTGTGGTGTGAGCTCATGGGAATAAGGGGACTTCGAAGTAGGCAGGGTCCTTTCGAAAAGGAGCCCCGTCTGGACGAGCCGCACGGTGGCGAGGCTCATCAATTTCGAAGCGCCACAGCCGCCCGCATGCTAATGAAGCGCTGAATATGCATTTCAGCGCTTCATTAGTAAACTTCAAAATGGCCATTTGCGTGGCCATTTCGAAGTTTGGGGCTAGTGTAGACACGGCTAGAATGACATAGGCAAAGGAGAATCAAGAACATTGTTTTTTCATATAGGCTAATATACCATTGGAACAATTTACCTAAGCATGTGGTAGTTTATCACTTAAAGCCTTTAGATAAAGACTGTATACCTTTCAACATATATGCCCAAATGCAGTCAGAAGTCATGAGCTTGAAGCAGGAAAGCACCTTGTGAAATTCTGGTGCGTTTGTTATGAAAGAGGTCAGACTTGATGATCATATTGTCCTTTGAGGCCTATGAATCAATATGTAACTTCACCCGGGCAGGCTGTACAGTGTAGCCTTTAAGATAGTGCTCACACACTGTACAATTTACAAAACTGAGTAGGGAGACACTGGCAAACTGTGTAATTCACAGGTATCTTTGTACTTTAGAACTCCACTTCATGCAAAATTTATAAACTGCCTGCAAAGAAATAAAAAATTTTGTTCCTCTGAAACAGCAACAGTCATCAGTTTCACTGCAATTAAGACCTCTCTGTACTTTAGGTGCAGAGGTGGGATTTGGGTATAAGTTCCCAAGATCCAGCTTTGGGGTGGATCCAGCTTTGGGATGCTGGCTAGCTTAAAGCCCACCCCAGCTCATACACTGAATGTAGCTTGGCCTCTACAGAACATGTACAATCTGCTTTCCTTTTTTTTTTAAAAAAAGGCTCAGCACCTGTTAAAAAGACTTCCCCCTTTTTAATAATAACGTAATGAAGGAGTGTAAGTAGAAAAGACAAGTGTTAGCAGGAGCTTTTCTTTCAGGTTCACTGAAATCTGCAATATAAATGAGGATTAAACATTCTGGATAAAGAGACTGATTTTCAATAACTACAGCAGTGAATCAAAGGTAACAAAATAAAAGTGCATCCTTAGTTTCTACAGTACCCAATTAAATTGCTGGCACTACTGATAATAGGTGTTTTGTCCAATAGGTTATTATGAAACGTATCATGCTTCTTGAAAGGAAGGAGGTTGCTGAGCAATAGTCCACATAATTGAAAGAATCATAAATGTAACAGTTATTTTTCTATGACTGTAGGTTGCACAATTTGTTTTCCTCTGCAGGGTCTGTATTTTAAATATCATTTGAACAATCAAGCTATTATAGTGATTCATCTCAGTTATGGTGG
Organism: Carettochelys insculpta; assembly: GCF_033958435.1. Taxonomy (NCBI): domain Eukaryota; kingdom Metazoa; phylum Chordata; order Testudines; family Carettochelyidae; genus Carettochelys; species Carettochelys insculpta. Next base: position 139,452,555 of record NC_134139.1, on the reverse strand, counting down.
TGCTACACTCAAATACGTTGAAGTTGCACCAGGGATGGATTTGGCATTGGTAGTCTCCCACAGTCCTGTAGCTCAACATGCCTGTGCTTTCTATGCTGATAAGATATCCTTCTGTAATCAATCAACATTTTTAACGGGGTGTGTGTGTGTGTGAAATATTGACTGTAATATTGGCTTTATCACTGAAAGCTACTGCTTTTTTGTGTTTCAGTCATATCTGTGTCTCCTAGGAACAAACAATAGTAAACGTAACAAACCTCTACTTAGGATGAAAATATACAATCTGGACACTATTAGAGTAATCAAAGACTGCATTATATTTATGATTTATACTAATTAGATATGGTATTGATATTTAAGCTTAACAAAATTCCAGGAAATCCATTTTACTTTAAAAATTCTGCTGGAAAAGTCCAGAATTATCCTTTATCTTCAAAGAATAAATCATATCACAATGACTTTTAGTTTACTCTGTCTCCATAATACAATTTGGTGTTTTAAAAATGTTGCCATTCATTATTCTGCATACCTTCTGCTCCAACGTGGCTAATATTTAGATACTTACATGTACATAGTTCAGTACTTAAATAAAAGGAGGTGTGGGGTTCAGTTTCTAGCTTTAAACATTTTGAAATGTCTGTAAATAGAGAGGATATGTTATACCCCAGACACATCAGTAAGTCCCACATCACTGAGGTAACTTGTCCTTATTTATTCTCTCTGGTATGTCATAAGAAATACAAGACCTACATTGCAATATACATTACTAGATCTGAACTCTGAGATGCAGAAGGCCTTACGAACAGTAGAAAAATATTGTCACAGTCATTTTAAGTTTTTTTTGTGTTGTTGTAGCTATGTTGGGTTTAATGCCGCTCCTGATGCTGACAGCATCTGATAATGTGCCATCGTATTGGACGGTTCCTCTCATGTCTTCGTGGAAAGACTGGATCATCTTGAGTAACCGTGGTGGACATCCTATCTTGTGGAGCAGTTTGAACAGTCCATCCCTGCTGACCAAGTCGAAGGCCTTGGTTAGGTCAATGAAGGCAATATAGAATGGCTTCCTCTGCTCCCTGCATTTCTCCTGCAGCTGCCTCAGAGAGAAGACCATGTCGACGATAGATCTCTCTGCACGGAATCCGCATTGTGATTCAGGACACACCCTCTCAGCAATCTTCTGGAGTCTGCCGAGGATGACGGGAGTGAACAGTTTACCAGTGATGCTTAGGAGGGAGATTCCACGGTAATTGTTGCAGTCGCTTCTGTCTCCTTTGTTCTTATACAAGGTTATGATGTTAGCGTTGCGCATGTCCTGGGGAGCCTCTCCCTCTGTCCAGCACAGGCACAGTAGCTCATGTAGGGGTTCCAGGAGAGCGTCCGTGGCACACTTGATTACCTCTGGTGGTATACCATCCTGGCCCAGGGCCTTTCCTACTGTAAGGATGCGTCCTTGCTCCGACACTGTTCGGGATCTTCTTCGCACTCCTCCTTAAACACGCCTTTGGATCTTCAACAGAGGGCATCTTTCTGCACACAAGATCTGAAGGGAAACTGTTTAATCTTGCAAGGCTGAAAGCTAAATCTAAGGTGCGGGAAGTCCTCACCAGAGAGATGCTGTTCACAGATGACACTGCTGTCGTGTCACACACAGAAGACCAGCTTCAGAAGCTGCTGGATCGGTTCTCCAAAGCATGCAAGGACTTTGGGCTCTCCATCAGCCTAAAGAAGACAAACATACTTGCTCAGGACATTGCTGTTTCTCCATCAATCAGCATTGACAACTATACGTTAGAGGTCGTCCACGAGTTCATTTACCTCGGGTCCACCGTCACTGACACCCTGTCCTTGGAGACTGAGCTAAATAGGAGGATCGGTAAAGCAGCCACAACTCTGTCCAGACTCAGCAAGAGAGTGTGGAATAACAACAAGCTGTACACTCACACCAAAATGCAAGTCTACAGAGCCTGCATCCTCAGCACCCTCCTTTACGGCAGCGAGACTTGGACCCTGGACGCCCGCCAGGAAAAGAGGCTGAACATCTTCCACTTCCGCTGCCTCAGGTGCATCCTTGGAATATCGTGGAAGGACAGAGTGTCCAACACTACTGTCCTTGGGCAAGCTGGAATCCCAACTATGCACACCCTCCTCAGGCAGCGGCAGCTCCGCTGGCTTAGCCATGTCCACAGGATGAGTGATGGAAGGATCCCAAAAGACATCCTGTATGGTGAGCTAGCCTCTGGCAAAAGACCTCCCAGATGCCCCCAGCTGTGCTACAAAGATGTTTGCAACAGAGACCTCAGGGAAGTAGACATCAAGCCAGACAGCTGGGAGGAGCTGGCAGACGATCTCAGCAGATGGAGGCAGGAACTATACAAGGGCCTTCAGAAGGGTGAGTTGAGGATCAGACAGCTAGCAAAGGAGAAGCGAGCCCACAGAAAGTACAGCAAGGACCTGCCAGACACCCATCACATATGCAACAGATGCAGCAAGGACTCCTCACTCTCGTGTGGGTCTTCACAATCACAGCCGACGCTGCAAATGAGGATGCCAAACGGAACTACAAAGGGCACGATCCATAGTCTACGTAGACTGAAGGATGCTACTACTAGCTACGTTGGGTCCAGAATATTAGGGAGACAAAGTGGGAGAAGTAATGTCTTTTACTGGACCCAACCTGAAGGAGAGCTCTATGTAAGTCAAAAGCTTGTTTCTCTCTCAAACTGAAGTTGGTCCAATAAAAGATACTACTTTGTTTAAAGAACGTTGTCAATTGTGGAAAAAAGTTGAAGGAACACAACATAAAATATTGTCCATAGACCATGCATTGACCCTCATGAAGTAGAAACAGTACCAGCAAGTGTTTTGCACATCACACCAGGAACCAGTACAATGTGGAAATGTCTGCCATTCACATGCTAGCTTTGCTCCCTATGCGCACCCAGTACATGATGGCATGGCAACAGGGCAAGATGTGGCAAGGCAGTGTACTGTCCATGTGTAGATCACATTACACATCATTTTAAAGTCAAAACTCTGGTATGTAATAGCCATTTTGTCCAGTGCGCTTTACTCCAACATCTGTATAAATGTGCAGACACACCTGAGCTGTGGTTAGTGTCAATTGACACAGAACAGGGAACTCTTGCCACACCAGCCAAGGAGGAGGGGGATGAACATCCCTTAACTGAGCCTGGGAGAGAAGAGTAAGACCAGAGTGGTACTCTGCCTGTTTCACTTTACTTTAGACCTTTCACCTGAGGCAGCCAAGATGGAGTGAGATGCATAGTTCCCTTACACCACACGGACATTTCACAATCTCTTATTTTTGGCCAGAGCAGGGTCTGGCTGTACATAAGCAATAGTTGTGGGGTCAAATAATTTATTTCTGTCCCCCTTTATGTTTTAAATTAAAAAAAATCCTGTGTAATATATAAGTATGAAAAAGTGATTTTTTGCTTCTTCTGTGATTAATTTGTTTTGTGTCTCTTCAGGGACTTTGACAAGAGCCTGAGGCAGATTCTCAGCTTGTGTAAACTGTTCTATCTTAATTGGCTTTCATAGTCAGGGATGGGAGAATGGTACATAGGGAGCTTATAGGGCGATGAAGGTATGCTTGGGGCCCTGGATATGGAGAATACATTTGGGGTACATGAGCAACAGAATGTACAGCTCCCTAGTTACAATGACTTTTGATGTGGTGTCAGTAACACTGCAGAGATCACAGATATGGATCAATCAAAGTGCTGTTCATTCCTGCAAAATGCTATGTCTTCATTTTCTCCTGGTAATTGTGTGCAGGCAGCCTCATTCATGAGTGCTCAGCACCTTGAAGAACCATGCATTTAGTGCCCAGCTCTCTAAACTTGACGAGTCCTGAACTTCCATTCAAAACAATCAGTGTTTCCTATGGGTGGAGCAGTCTCTGGATGAAGACCCTCATGGGAGAATGGTAAAGTATTCAAAAAAAAAGAAAAGAAAAAAAAAGGTGAGAAGGCCCACTGTCTTAGGGTTATGATATAAAAAAGAGGACACCTCAGAGACACAGTGTATCTGTATCCACATCTACCAACGCACATTGTGTTCATGTGCTATTGTGTGTGTGTGTGTGTGTGTGTGTGTGTGTGTGTGTGTGTGTAGTACATGAGTACCTCGTGAGTTGGTAGATACTGATACAGATACATGCCCTTTCAGGAGTGGCCACTTTTTTTGAAAGGTCAACTATGGTAACCCTACACAGTCTTGGCTAAACAATCAGAAGTAATCTACAGAACAGTGATGAAACTGCCCGGGAAACTGCACTTTGTAAGCAATCCTAACCCTGATGTATCTGGTGAGTTAATAATTTTAGTGCTATTTGCATAATGGTTCTTGTATTTCAACCATTAAAGGGCACATAAGTTCAAATTAAATTTAAAAAAAGTCAAAATTGTGGGGAAGTAAAAGAAAATCAGTATGTGAAGGAGATGATAATTTTCACTTTTATTTGATGTGTGCTTTTGCAAAAGCTTTCTTTCAATTACATAAGAACTTAAAAATGAGGGGGAAGAGAGTTTTACACAAATTGTGTCTGTATTGCTCCTTTTTTTTTCCTATTTTAAATCTTTCATGACGAGTACAGCAGGCTCGATTGGAACTGGGAAGCGAAGGAGACTAGCATAAATTACAGCATTCACAGACTACATTTAGGTTTCAAAACCCATACATGCACAATCACATTATTATGAAGTATGTGCCACGTCTTCAGATTTATGGTTAGTAAAAATAGCAAAAAATATTGTTAAATACACGTTCAGCTTCAGTAAATAGATATTCCTGAAAACATCCATTGCCTTTAAAATTTGATCCAAATTATACATAGGTCAGTTGATGGCTCCATAATGAGTGTGAGACTTAATTTCATGGAACTGCTCAACTGAAGTAATAAGTTATGAAAGCAGAGTGCACGTGGCCTAGGAATGGCAGAGGAGGCCTAGGCATGAGTTCATTTGTTTTCAGTTTGGGCATGATGTTATTTCTAATATATACCTTTTAACCTTCACCTTGTGATTTTGATGTTTTCAGATTTTTAAACTTTTGCAGGTGAACCATCAACTCTTTAATAGCTCCTGATTATAAACTTCAGTGATGTCATCACAAGATTATCACCACTTTTAGCAACTCAAATGAGGCCTTATGAATTTATAAGAACGAGGTTTACACAGAAATAAACCAGTCAGAGATGGTAGCTTCTGAGGCTGTGACCAGCTTTCCATTGCAAACCTGATTCTGTCCATGCTCCCCTCCCTGTGGAAGTTCACCAAAACCAAACCAACCTGCCTGAAATGTCATCTCTGTTGTGCTTTATTCATTAGGACAGCCTGTGTGTAATAGACAAACTTAAGGTGAAGTGAGGTAATGGGGTGGGGGGAGAGGAACATGATGGTTCACATCACATACACCTTTATGTTTTAATTTTCTTGGAATGTTACAGTTCAAACCCCATTTGGTTAAGAAATGCCATGTCTGTGATTCTTACCAGCGAGGAACTGAACCCTCCCTTCAGTAGCTGTTGGTATCCAAAGTAAACAGCGGAGGTGCCAGCAGCAAGCCTGCTCCCTTTCCCTTTCTCCCTCCTTCCTACCCTGCTCTGCTGGCAGATCAAATGTGCTTAACGAATAACTGGAACGCTAAGCAGAAAAGGGCAGGATGAGAGAAGGCAGCATGTGTCTCTGTCACCCCTTCACTCTTTCATTATTCTAGCTCTCCTTTATCATCCCGTGATACCTGGGGAGTAGGGGGTGGGGGCGGGCTGCCAGAGTTGCTGGGCCTCTGGGCAAGGTGTGTGTGGTGGTTACCTCTGTGCACTTGGAAAGAGTGTGGTCTTGGGTGGAAGGGGCTGGGCTGGGCTGGGGGAAGCCAGTTTTCAGCTTTACCTGGAGTGTATCACCCTCCCCACAACTACTGGCTTTTGGTCACCTCTGAGAGCCACTTGCAATGCACAGCACGGTGCTCAAGCAGCAATTTATAGGGCTCAGGGTTCCAGCCACTGCTGCAGTACTGTCCAACCTAGCCATCCTCTGCTCAGACATGTTCCTCCACATCCCACATGCACCAAGAATTAGAATCTCTCTTCTTCCCCAGTCTTTGCATAGCTCAAAATCATGCTTTGGATCCTTCCCCCTCCCTACTCTCCAAGGCGCAAAATATTCTTCCACACCCACCCAGATTCAGAACCTCCACATGTGACTTGTTGGGGTGGAATCCAGACAAGTGGAGAGGTAGGGGGCCTGTGAGTGACCCTTGCTCTGCAACTTGGTCTTGTAATGCATTACCATTTTAGCTCCAAACCTGGATGCTTCACAATGCTTGCCAGCATTCAGCTCACTCCCAGATATTTATGTAATTGTAGCATGCCATGCCCCGTGATTTTAGTGCATGGTGACCCCAACACTCTTGGGGTAGGTCTACCCAGCAAAGTTATTTTGAAATAAATTTGCTAGCATCTACACAATGCAACTGCTATTTAGAAATAATTTGGCTTATTTCAAAATAGGTAAACTTCATTCCACAAGGAATAGCACCTTCTTTGAAACAGCAGTTTCAAAATAGGGGCTGTGTAGACAGGTTATAAAGACTATTCCAAATAAGATAAAGTGTCCAATGGCTCTATTTTGAAATAGGCTCTGTGTGTAGTCAGGTGTGTCAGTGACATAAAATCCTAACCATGTAGCTCAGTAGGCCCCAATCCTGAAAACATATTTGTCCATGCTTAATTTTACACTTGTGGGTTGTGTGATTGACTTTCTATCGAGTACTCACATATGTAAGATAACTGTTGGCAGCAGGGGGTGGCAGATGGTACCACCAAAATTTCTACCAAGCACAGGTCAAAACCCCTCCACCCCACCCAAGACTCTGGGACAGAGTTTGAATGCCGGGTGCAGGCTCTGGGCTGGGACAGGGAATTGTGGGTCTGGAATAGGTGCAGGCTCTGGGAGAGAGTTTGAGTACAGAAGAAAGTTTGGGGGGCAGGGTCTGGAACAGTTTGAGTTTTAGGTGCAGGCTTTGGGTTGGGAAAGGGAATTGAGGGACAGTAGGGGTGAAGGCTCTGGTGGGAGTTTGGGTGCCAGAGAAGTGTAGGTTCAGTCTTTGGGAGAGAGTTTGGGAAACGGGAGAATGTGCAGGTGGAACAGGAGAAGGTGCAGCTCTTACCTTGGCTCAACTCCAGCAAGAGCTTCTAGGTAGGGGTCTGGGAGGTTCTCTGTTGTGCACAGGCACTGCCCCCACAGCTCCCACTGGTTGCAGGGGCACTCTGGGTGGGGGCAGTAGGTGGAGATATTGCCTTTTGCCTCCAGTGATGGCAGCTGTGTCAGCAGCAAGTGGGTAAGAAACCACTTTAGCCCTCATTGTGCTGGTGATGATGGTGGCAGGCTCTTTTAAGGCACCCAGTGCACAAGATAGGGCCAAAGGAGAGACTCTGCCCTGAAGTTTGAGGGAGCAGAGACCTTGGCCACAGAATATTCCTGGAGTTCAGGCACCATGGGCCCATATAACTCACCACACCTGGTTTGCAGGACTCAGGCCACACAAACTCTCACAATATGAAGGGATGAAGGCAGCTTTATGGCAGAGAAGCATCTGTTTGATCATTCTCTAGTCTGCTAATACCTGCAAAATCTCATTTACAGTATCCATACAACCCTGTGTCTCAAAGTAGCTTAATTAAATTATTACAGGCATGCTAGGCTTTTAACTTTGCAGCAGGGTGTAGCATTCAATAAACAATACCAATCTTATACTGCAAATTGGCTGTAATACAAGCAGAGAAAAAAATCAAGTCTGTTCACTAGAAACTATTAGCCATATAATGGAAACAATAACTGAATTTGAACTGTTCAGCTAATCATCACACATTTTATCTCCCCATTCCCTTTTCCTTTAAGTTCTGAGAGACAAAGTCAGAGAGGTTGTTACCAAGTTAATTTATTTCTAAAAAGTCATCAGTTTTTGAGGATGATGAGGGGAAAAACAAACAAACAAGATCACATCCTGTGGGTCTTGATCATGGTTGATGCTGAGTATCTACTGAAGTCAATAGGAGGTCCAGTCAGTGAACAACTCACCTGAGGTGCTCAACATCTTACAAAGACATGCTCTGGATATTTTCCTTTGAGAAAATCAATTACATAAGCAATTGTGGCAATTAGTAGCATAAATTCTCTAATATTTGCAACATTTGGTCAAATACTCAGGGTATGTCTTCACTACCTGGAAGATCGACTGTGTCAGGGTCAGTTTTCTGGGGTTGGATTTTGCATGCTTAGTGAGGATGTGTGAAATTGAACTACTGGAGTCAAGAGTCAACTCCTGTACTCCTCAATCTTGTGAGGAGTAAGAGAGTAAATGGGAGAGTTTCTCCCGTCAACCTCACTCAGTGAGGATGACCAGGTAAGTTGATTGTCTTTTAATCCAAGCATTAGCATTGGGTCTCCATTGTTTCATCTCTCTGCCAGGGAGGGTGTACTTCTCCACTCTTCCATGTCAGCTGCATGCTCATATCACTCTTGACAGTGCCAGCAGGTATTTAACCTTAGTTCCTCTAACCATGCCTCCCAGAGCTCCACAACCATGCTCCTTAGCTCCACATACATGACTTTTATGGGGTAGGGCAGCTTCATAATTTTTTAGTGTGGGCAAGTGCCTCCTTTCCCCCCACTTGTCTATTTGGACTGTAGGTACTTTGGGACATGGAATGCCTATTTCTGTGTTTCTGTATAATGCCTAGTAGGGTGAGTCCTTGAGCTATACTGTGGCTGCTAGATAATATATTAGCACCTCTTTGTAGCTCCTATTTTCTAATTACCTCTTATTGTTCTTCTCCAGTATCAAAACTTCCTCAAAGTATTTGTTCATCTGTTTAATCCCTAATTGCATATATCAATGTAGTGTGAAACCCATTGTTACCTACTGTGTTTTCTTCCTTTGTCTTATTCAAATACTTGATCACTACTGTTTTAATAATCTCCAAAGAACCTACAAAAATATCTTAAGGGGGACATTTTAAATATTCTTTCTAACAAATACAAGATAAAAAAAACTGTTTGTCGTTTACTTTTCAATAAGTCCCTCCCAACAGATTTAGGTAGATATTCAAAATTAACCTGGATATGAAGAACTACATTTTTTCATTGCACCAAATTGTACATAGTCTGCAGTTTCTTAGATAAAAATTGTTTGTATGTTACTATGTTCCTGCTAAATGGGGAAACAGAAGTCCTTTGGTGATATTTTTCTTGATGAATCTGATATATATATATATATATAAAACCAATTAATTTAGCTATCAAAAAAGGCAAGCAATATAATGTAAAAGAAAATATGTACTTACTGCATATGACCTTTTATGCATCAGTTGTGCTGTTTTGCTTGCCATCTGACGCTACAATAGTGACCTTGGTATGGGTTTTATATCTGGCAGATATTAAATTAATAAAAGCAGATCTAAGACTGGACTCCAGTTTTCATTTGAATGATGATTTATATCCAACCTCTAGACATTAACAACTGTGAAGCGGGGAGAAAAAAGCAGAGAAAAAGTTACTCAAAATTAAGTCAATGGAGTTACACTATTGTAAATTTAGTGTGATGGAGAGGCAAATCAGATGCAAAGTATCCAATTGATCATCTCTTAGTTATTTTGAGGTAGATACTGCTCTGATTTAAACCTTTTTTAACACTGGTGTAACTCCATGACTTCAAGAGTGTCTGCTGATTTTTTTCACTGTTGTAAGTCAGATCAGAATCTGGTCATTGCTTTTCCACTTTCATTTAATAAGCAGAGCTTTGGGGAACATCCCTTTCATGTACATTAATATTCAAGACCTGAGCACAGTAAGTTCTTGTTTGCCACCCACTACCATTGGTATCAATCAGCAGTAATGCCAACTGAGACAGCCAGGTTCTGTAAATATACGATAGACCCAAACATCAAGAAATCAATCAAAATGGTTAACCTTTAAGAAGGTGTATGCTGACAGGGCTTTTCTATTAACAGGAGAAGAGGGAAAAACCCCAAATCCTAAAAGAACTTGTTAAAAAATTTACTGCCTCGCTTTCACAGCTTTGGTCAGGGTAAGCATGTGTCACTGAGGAGAAAGAGAGTTACTAAATAGGGATTTAACAGTTTAAACATGGAGCTATACATTTTACAACTTATGCCAGGTGTATGCCATAAAGTAACAATTTAGGGTCTCAAAGTTATGTAGTCATGATGACACATAACTAAGCATTAACAGACATATAAGAGCTTATTTTCTTTTTTCAGTCAAGAATTCTACTGCAAACATCTATTTCATATGTTAAGTCTCACAGGCCTGTTTTTCTATTTTGATTTGTGGCAACCAGCTTGTAGCTATTAATAAATAATCAGTTTTCCATCACAGGTTTTATTTTATTTAACTCAGTTAGGTAAGGCTCACAATCTTAATTTCACACTGGTTCCAGAGTTGCTTCTGTAATATTTCTGCAATAAAAATTTTATAGCAAGTTCTATTGCATTCTATTAAATACAATCAGTGAATTTGTGTCATTCCCGTGATGAACAGGTTTATTAAAGAAGGAAGATTAACATATCTTTTAATTATTGTGTTGAATTGATTTTTTGTAGGTCATTGTGTGGCTTGGGTGCATAGACTATGTCCAAGATTTCCAAATGGGTCTGTATATCCATTCAACATTTTCTAGGGATCTTATCATGAAAAGCTGAGAACTGCTCTTGTAGGTCATTGTTTAAGTTACTTGATTTACTTGACTTAAACTCTTGTACTCTGTGTGGAGCATAGATCATCTACAAATGATGCAGGTGGAGGATAGGACCGTTAACTTGGATGATTTTATCGGCTTCCATTAATACTGGCCAGAGCAATTGTGTGTTTGGAAAGTATTATAATAATTCAGGAAAAAGGGCTGTGAATTGGCTAGCAGTAAGTATAATTTTGCATGCACTGAAGCAAGTTCTCAGGGCTTCCCAAACAGTGGTACAAGAGCTTGATGTTTTATCATTTCACTTCACAACATTATTGCAAGTAAATGGTACTTGAGCCAATAAAGTTTGGAAACTGTTAGCCCATATTATTATAGAAAAAAATCCTAGAGACTTAACACCATCTTTGGTTATTTCCTTTGTGTTTGTGAATTTTAGTGTTTGATTAAAAGGTGTTTTCCAGAAACAAGGAAACATTTCAGCTCATAAACAAGGAGTTTGCGTAAAGCATATCTTAGTCTTTGACAGGGACAAATTAGAATTCTTTAATCATGTCTTTGTAAAGTGGAGGGAACAGGAGAACGAGAACAAGGGCAGCAGTGATAGGAACATGCACTTAAACTGGCTAAGTGCACCATTAACTGGCTTTGAGAGCCTTAGTTGGAGAATAATTAGCTTCAAGGAGTCTGGTACAGTAATCAGCATTGGAAAAATAAAGTCTTGCTTTAAATTAGACTCTATGCTCCAGCAAAGGGGTCACACTCACTTCTTGTGGGATCCCATCAGCTCATGAGTGTGCCTGTGTGGCAGTCATGGAGCACTACAGGTAAGCTGCACTATATAGCGCCTTGTTACTGAAGGCACTCAGAACTATATAGTGCATCTTACCTGGGTGCAAATTGTTATATAGCCAACCATGCCTGGGTCGCTTTCACTATATAGTTCATCATGCCTTTTTGGTGAGAATCACTACAGTTAAGCAGCAGGGACTAAAGCCATAAAACACAGACAAAAGAAAAGCCACAAAGAAAAATATAAAACACAAAGAAATAGCTGTTCACACTCTTCATCATTTTCATTTATTTCATAGGAAAATGCAGAGAAAAGAGAGGAGATTAAATACTGGTAGACATCGAGCACCCAGTCAAAATGAATCCCAGAATTGAATAAAGAAATGCAAGGCTCCTTTCCTGCGTGTGCAGTTGTTTCAAATCTGTTGGTGTTGTCCTTTGCTGGCCTGTAAAAATAGCAGTTCTTCCTCGGTGCTCTGATGGCTGGTAATAGACCGTTATGGGAGTTTGAAGAGCTGTGGCAAGAACAAACAGCTCAACATCTGTATTCCAGACTTAGTCTTGCTTCATCTGGCTTTGAGAAAGTACTCCTTCACAGAAAGGCCCACCAAGGCTTCGAAAACTTCTTGCTATTCAGGAGATTTCATCACATTCACAGCAGCAGCCCTGACTACAGTATAGTAGTCTTCAGACAATGCTAAATGCTAACGTTAAAAGATGTAAACTTTTTGAAACTTCGTTATGGACCTCACACCCCGGTCATTAATTTGTATTTTGGTGTAACCAAATCTGCAAATTAACTTGTAAAGGAAAAGTGCCACCTCTTAGGCATTTTGTGGATTTTTGGGCAAAGAACACACATCTACTCCTACTTGGTGCTCCTACATGGTGAAGTTCTGGACCTGACTTGCATATTTGCTGTGGTCCCTTTCTGGCAACATATTCTCTAACATGTTTGTTCATATTTTGCCACCAGAATCATGAGTCTAATGCCCTCCCAGTGCCTTAGCCTGTTTTGCTGTTCCTAACCCTTTATGAGTACATTTCAGTAGTTCATATCTTTTCCCCTTGTCCTCAATAACCTTTAAGTATCATGTGCCGAGGTTCTCTTCAGTTTCATAACATCATTGTACCAGCAATGAAGCTCTTCATTCCTTACTGTGAAACACCTAGCTTGTTGAATAAAATTATTCTTTGCCCCTATATTCTGACTCCTTTGACATGCTCTGGGAACTCACCGCTCAACAAATAACTTTTGATTTTTTCGTAGTTGGGTTCACACTGCTTTTTTGATCTGACCATCTTGGATTGTCTCACCATTTTGGAAAGATTTCCCACCTTGGAAAGGGTGGTCCCGATTAACAAGTTGAAATAATGGATAACGTCACTCTTTTAGATGCTGGAGCAGCTCAAACTTCTGTGTCAAACTCTTAGTATTGATAGATGGTCCACCTCGCAGTACCTGCGGCGACCAAGGCACATAATTTTGAGACTTGTTTTCTTTAGGAAGTCTGCTGCAAATTATGTATAACTAAAGTACAGACTGGCATGGCACAGGCTGCAAGTAATGCAACTGCTGAAAGTTCAGCAGGTTTAGTCACACATTAGACTTCCTTTCTAAAATCATTAGAAAATGGCTGGAAAAATGTTTTCTTCGCACAAACTTGTATAAGATTACCAGTGAACTCAACTCCACGTAGCCTACCTTTCCCAGTTCTGCACCATCCCACTTGAAGGTCAACTTCTGCACAGAAAGCTGAAGATACTTACTGTACTTGCTTGGCTGTTGAGTTAGATATCTTTTCCCCATCACACAGAATGAGTCTGACATCTAACAGACTACAGGTTCATGTGGGAAATAATGAAAAACTGCGCTTCACTTCTTTGTACTAAAATTCAGGTTTGTCAAAAAATCCCCAAAGCAAAAGCATCACAAAACAAACTGCAACAATATTAACTTATTTGCAGACTGCCTGTTTTTTTAAAGTAAATTAATTAATGCTATCCAGACAGATATTTTAAAATTTGGGACCGATTTTAGTCCCAGCTGATTCTTTAGATTCTAATGGCACACATGACACAAAGTATTATGATTACCTGAGGTCAGAAAAAGAGGCTAAGTATATTCACCCTCACACTCCCTTTTTCAATATGCATGAAAGAACTGCAGTTCTTCACATTCAGCATGGTACAAAATTGCAAAATTAGGCAAACATGACGGATTGATGCAGAGGACATTTAGGGTGAATGAGATCTTCTAGTTTATACATGAGACAGCAAGGTAAATTAATAAGGGAAATTGACAATCATTTATACATGCCAGAATCAGCAGGCTTCTCAGCAAAACTGCCAACGAAAGGTCACAGCTCATCTGCTACTGAGACAACCAGCAGTGAGGCTAAAAATTATTCATTTTCAAACACTGTTTAGGTACTTTGTTCACTCTAGAGGCAGGAGGACTTCTTTTTCTTCTTCTTTTAACACAGAGAAGCAATAAATCAGCCACTTCAAGAAGACCCAGCAAGCCCAACACAGATCGATTTCACAGGCAAGTCGATGGACTGCTAATAGAATTACAACTACCTGTCAAAACAAGGAAAACATATCTGTGACAGTGACAAAGGGCAAATCAATTGAAGAGGTTTTTCCCCTCCCCCCCCAAGCACAGATGCAGGGAATATGGGTGTCTTTCAGAACCTACAATTGTGACTAATAGCAATATGTTTTCATGCTGATCCTGTAGTGCTTGTGTATGTGGGTGGAACAGTTCTATTTTGATCACTGGGTCTATTCAGCTGAGTTTGGGATGATGGAGCCAATCCCTACTTCAGGTTCTCAGTGGTTTTGTTTATGAAATCTATTTTTCAGTGGTTTCATAATGGAGCTGCAAAAATTTGGTCTAGGTGGTATAGATGAAGAAGTCCGGTTTCCTTACCTCCCACATGTCCCCTGAACTGCTGTTTCTAATATATAATATAAACTTGCCAGTTTAAGATGGATTTTAGTATTTGTATAGCTCACACATGGGATCAGTTATGACAGTGAAATTTAGCAAGATATTGCATTTAATATCATTTTACAGTAATTTGGAAATAAGTTGCTGCATTGAATAGTGGAAACTTGTCATTGTGCTATAACTTTGTTTTGCTACACATTTCATATACACACACACACACACACACACACATATTATATATATATATGAGTACATTTCCCACATATTCAGATTAGGGAACAGTAAAGTTCTGTTGGTTCAATAATGTAATTATAAATATATGCACATGTACCAATGCCACAATCTGAAATAGCTCTATAGCCTTCTCTATCAGATACCATAGTCATGACATATTTACCAAATCAGCATCAGAGCACAGTTGAAAGAGCAGTAAAAGAAGGAGAAATTATTACGCTATAAAAATAAAAAGCATGACTACTTCCTATCTATGTTTAGCAACCTGAAGGGGCTACAAGATAAATCTGAATCCTTCCTGCAGTATTGGATGTTACTTAGACAGGGGTTCTGGAGCCTTGTTCACACTCTATCAGACTGTTTGCCAGGATGGTTACTGTATTTTGTTTCTATATCTTCACTTTTTTCAAGATAGCTGTTTGTCTATCACTCAGCTCTCAGGATGGAGGTACAGCAGGATGGTGTTCATCTGGTCTCTTAGCATCTGACCTCTTTGGCTTGGGTGGCTCTACAGGAGTTGAGACTTTCACTGGCATCACCAAGGGAACCTGTGGAATATGCAAGCCTTCCTACCACATCCAGGTGCAGTCCCCAGAGAAGGACAAGATTAAAAAAAAAATTATGTAATCAGTGTGTGAAAGGTCTTTCTTGTCTCTTCTAAAAACAAATAACCTCAGAAATCAAATATAAAATACTACCTGTAAGAGATGGACTTAAACTTTGGGCAGGATTTGAGTCCAGCATGGCTCCAGATCAGAGCTTCCCAGATGACCTCTGTGTTTAAGCTCTCAAGGGCTAAGCCAGAATGCCATATCTGATCCTTCCATAAACTTTGTCCCACCTCTACTGTCTTTACAGAGCAAAGGGACAAATTCAGAGAAGTACAACTGAGGTCTCAAATTTCAGCATTGGGAGACTGGTGTGAATGTTTCCATGAATCTCAATTAGTTCCAATGTGAAGTTTTTTTAATCCAAATAAACAGAAAATTGCCAGATCTGTGTCATACATCCA
Organism: Carettochelys insculpta; assembly: GCF_033958435.1. Classification (NCBI taxonomy): domain Eukaryota; kingdom Metazoa; phylum Chordata; order Testudines; family Carettochelyidae; genus Carettochelys; species Carettochelys insculpta. Next base: position 139,436,818 of record NC_134139.1, on the reverse strand, counting down.
TCTTCATCACTGTCATACATTTCTGTGAGATGCTCATGCACTTATTAGGACTGCAAGGATTAAAAAAAAGATTTATTCTTGCAGTGTCTCCTCCCTGCTGTTAGGTTGTTACTGTGCTGTTTCATTTGTAGCCAGACAGACTGCCTTGCCAATCAGCACATCCTCCAGTCAGAAGGAACAGCTATCACTGAAGGAGACAGAAGAGGGGAGGAGACGGATGGTGACTGTGTGAGATGCTGTTCCCACCTCTGCCCACTTTTCTTCCTGCCACTTTTGGTTACAACTGCTCCAATCTCCAGGACCTCCAGGCCCCAACACCTCCCTGTCCTGTAATCTCCCTGAGGTCTCCCAAGTGTGGTGTGAGGCGTGGGACTAGAGAGAGAGGTTTAGGATGGTGGTTGGTGTGATACCTGGAGCACAGGAATGCAAGATGGGTGGGATGCTACCAGAGCAATGTAGGCCTCTCATCATATCACACTGGCCAATATTCATGACCAGTAAAGTTCTCTTTCCCACATTGCTGCCTGCCTGCTGCATAGTTTATTGCTACTGGAACACCAAATTCTAAGCTGCTCATGGCTCCACTACAGTCCTCAATGTGTGCTTTAGCTAAAGCCTTAGCTAGTTAAATATTGTTCCACCCATAGTACCCCACGCATATCCTGTGATAAATACAGATGTGCACTGGGAATATTGAATGGCATGTATTATTAAAGGCAAAATCTGCACTTTTAAAAGAGGTGACATATGCATTGGCATAGGACTTTAGAAGGAAACTATAACAGACTGAAATCATATGGGAACAGTCTTTTCTTGGTATCTGCACCAAGGAGGTGAAAGTCCATCCAGCTCATATCTTGATGTGTTTTAAGTGCATAAATTAAACTGCATTATCAGGTGCCAGGAACCATATTCCAACAGTACACCAAAAATCAACAACCTTATAATATTCAAGAGAAAGAGAAGAAGAAAAGAGCATGTAATTCTCCGTTGCTTTGTTAAATAGTCAGAGAAACAAGTATTTGTTGCAATGATGCAAGGGGGTAAATTGCCCCCTTGACATCAGCAGATTTAAGCCTTATGTCAGCGTAAATTAGGTGTAACTTTATTGAAGTAGGTTGAAATCCTACTTCCTCTGAAATTAATGGCAAAACTCCATGTGATGGGGTTTACAGACCCCACATAGACAAGCCTTGAGTGTCCATATGTACAGTGCTTTGGCCGTGCAGTTCCTTAAGCGAAGATGCTACTATTCCAATGGGAGAGCTTCCCCCAGTGGGGTAGTTAATCCACATTTGTAAGAGGTGGTAGTTATGTCAACAAAAGAAACTCCCCCACTGACAGTGTTGTTTACATCAGAGGCTGGGTCAGCATAGCTAAGTTGCTCAGAGGTATGGATTTTTCACACACCTCAGCAACTTAGTTTTTCCCGTGTAAGTTTGTAGTATAGACCTGGCTTAAGGAAGGGAAGGAGCAGCACTGGACCAAAAAGGTCTCACCTCCTAGCAGCTCCCAGACTCTGCAGTCAAGTGGGGAGTGGGAACAGAAAGAAAGAAGGAAAAAAAAAAAGGCAAGATAAGGCAATCTGAAGGGAGGAAGCCAATTTTCTGCTTTTGGAGACAAAGTGCAAAGTCATGCATTTAGGAACCGTGACACTGGCAGACCAAACAGTCTGTGGCTACATCTATACCGTGAGATAAATTTGACTTTATTAATATTGATTTTGTAATTCTGAAAATAATAAGTTAAAAACTGACCATCCTCACCTCCCACATGCTCCTCACAAAGTCACACTGAAATCGGCAAACATTAACTGTTGCAGTAGTGCATTGTGGGAACCTATCCTGCAGTTCCCTCATTTCTGTAGCATTCTGGGTATGCTCGTTGGTCTTTGACATCAACTTCCCACATTATATTTTTCTCATTCCCCTCCTGTGCTAAGCAAACGTCCATTTTTTGCATTGCAAGGAAGGAAAAGTAGAGCATCCACACAAATGGCAAAAAAGGCTTACAGAAACGTCTTTCTTCTGTAGCTGAATTCTCAGTTGGCCATCCACTGAGTGTCCTCCCTCCCATGATTGCATCCAATCCCTGAAAATAATACAGGGGCCTGACTGTATTCTCAAAGTTAGAAGAAAGAGGATAGAAAAGTCTAGGAAAAAAGATTTTGACTTTATTGAAAATAATACAGGGACCCCAAAAAGCATGAAGAAAGTGAAGACAGGAAAGTTTTTCAGAAAAGATTGTTGCTGAGGAGAGAGTCTTTGGCTTTCCAGTGCACTATAAGGTGTCTGTGCAATCACTGTGTTCTCAACTGGCCATCCACTGAGTGTACCACCTCCCATCATTGCATATGATCCCCGAAAAGACAGGGGCCCGGACTGTATTCTCAAAGCTACAAGAAAGATAATAGAAGAGTCTAGGAAAAAAGAATTTTTGACTTTTCCCTTCACTACACAGATATTGCCAACATGGGTGATGGGAGTGAAATACTATACACTGAATTGATAACACAAACAGGAATCTCAACTAGCTTCCTCCCCACCCCGTTTCTGAGGGGGTCAAAGCATGAAGACAGATAGGAGATGTTAGCAAAAAGATTTTTTTTAACCAAAATATAAAGCCAGGAGGTGTCTGCAATGGACAGCAAGCTCCCGAAAATATTTTTCGCAGGATGTGTGTGTGGGGCGGGGGTGCTGTGGTCTGCAGCTGCAGAGCCACTTGGAATGGTGAAGGAATCCCCTCAACTATCTTAGCCACTGGGGTGGAACACTATGGAGGTGGTTCAATGGGGGGGCATTTTGAAGTGGGCCTCCCTGAGTATCTTAGCTGCCAGGGGAGACTTCCCCCAATGGCTGCAAGCCCCAGTGGTCCCACACTATGGGCATGAGAAGCGTTCAGTGCAGGGCCACTTCAGGTGGTCCTCCTTGAGTATCTTAGATGCTGGGGTGACTTCATACTGGCAGCTTCAAGCCCCTGAATATCTTTCCCACCCTTGGAGCCCTAAACATGCGCAATCTATGACATGGTGCTTCCTGGCAGCATGGTCAGCACATCCTTTTATTTCCCTCTACTGGAAACCCACTGACTGCTACTTACCTGCATGCCTCCAGTTTCCATCCAGCTCACACCACACGATCCATTGTTTACAGTCAAACCCTTAGACAGAATCGCATCTGGTCTGATCCTACTGACAGAGACTGAAAACTGCAAGACCTCTACTATGCATTTATAAAACTGAATTACCCACTGGGAGAAGTTAAAAAAACAAATTGACAGGGCCAGACAAATACCCAGAAGCCAGCTACTTCAAGATAGGCCCAAGAAGATCAACAACAGAACACCACTTGTCATCACCCATAGTCCCCAACTCAACCCCATGCAATACATCTTTAAAAATCTACAGCCTATTCTGCATCAGGATGCTGCACTCCAGAAGGCTGTAGATGACTGGCTTGTTCTTTCCTCTAGACAACCTCCTAATCTGAGAAAGATTCTCATCAGTGATCACAGGCTAAGACCACAGTAATACCAATCCTGAAACTTTTCCTTGCAACTAACTCCACTGCCAACTTTGTTCACCTATTTATTCTGGGAATACCATCACTAGACCTAACCATGTTAGTTACAAGATCAAAGGCACATTCTCGTGCACTTTCAGCAACATTATATATGCCTTTATGTGCCAACAATGCCCTGAGACTATGTACGTTGGACAGACTGGGGAAAACCTTGGCCAAAGAATAAATGGACACAAAGCAGACATCAAGAAACTCAGTACACATAAGCTGGTCAGTGAACACTTCAATGGAGTGGGCCATTCTGTTAGAGACCTGAGAATTTGTGTACTGGAACAGAAAGAATTTAACAATAGATTAGAGTGAGAGATGTGTGAGTTAGAGTATACGTTCAGATTTGGCACATTAAGACGTGGTATGGACAGAGACATCAATCACCTCACACATTACAAGGACTTCTTCCCTTCCTTTGATGCTTGTAATTATCTTAGACAGGACAATTAACATCCCCCCACTCCTCAGCCCCTTCCTTCAATCCTCTATGATTTGTCAGTTTTTACCGACTTTTTTTTTGGTCCTCTGTACTTATATCAGTCTGTATTGGAAATGAAATTGATCTGATGAAGTGGGTCTGTCCACAAAAGCTCATCACCGAATAAATCATTTTGATAGTCTTTGAAATACTACATTTCTGCTGCTTTGTTTTGTTGGAGTACAGACTAACACGGCTACCTGTCTGTTACTATTCATTTATTTGTAGTAATAGAAATCAAGGGTAGATGCTAAATATATTTTTTTTACCCGTGTCCTTGATAGAAGTTTATCAGAGTTACCAAATTAGCTTGAGTTGTTAATTCCCTTTTATGTCTTAATTACCTACATGGTTGGGTCCAGTTACGCTTTAAGATCAAAGACTTAAGATACTGAAGGAAACTAATCATATTATCTTCATTGTCTTCAGCTTAACCATGCTTAACCATCTTTGTAATAATGAAGGACCGGTTAATTGCCTTATGTTAATCAGTGTAACTGGATTACCTGTGTATGCACAGTAAATAGGATGTTAACTTCAAAGTAATGAGACAGTGTGTGCTCAGCAAAGAGTCCTCAAGCACCTGCTGTAATAAAAATACTTAACAGCTCACTTCAGTTATAAAAGCAAAAGTATGGGCCAGACCAGGCATCCCTAGTCTGCTTAGATTTTGCACAGGAAATGTATAAACTGTAAAATGGAGATCTGCCAAATTATTTTCTGCTATACCATAAAGACATGGGAAGACTAGCATATTTTGCATCTAAACTGACTTAGGATTCTGACTTGTTTAGGTGATCCCAAAAGGACTTTGACTTGCCAGCTGTGTATATTCCATCACTACTGTGTCCCTGAACTATGAACACTGGAAGTCATCTTTTAAACACACAAAACTCATCTCCTTTTATGATTAAAAGTTTGATTTTCGTTGCAAAAGGATTGGCATCAGTGTGGTTAGGGTTAAGATCTGAGTTTCACATTGACCTGGGGAAAAATATTCAGCCCTTTGGGATTGGTGAATTTCTCATATGGTGAATCAGGTTTTCAGTATCCTCTCGCTATATTAGCCTTGGTTGTCTAGATAGGAACCAAGAGGCTGGAATGCCCAAAAGGGCTGTATGACATTCTGTTAAGCAGGTTACTGGCACTGTAAATATATAGAACAAACACCAATTTTTTAGAGGGATAGCCTTCGTAATCTGTATCTATAAAAACATAGAAGTGTTACAAGACTCCTTGTTGTTTTTACCAGTTTTGGAAATTGTCTGCCCTGTTCCTTATAATCTGCCCTGAGCATGACATTTCTGGAGCAGTTCCTCCAGGCACCCCATTCGAAGGGACTAAGAAGAATTTTTTCAAGGTACTAGGCTCTTATCATTTTGAAGTGACAGGGGTTGAGAAAGACCTGAGTGTATTTGCCAATCACAGTATGACTATGAGCCATCAACGTGAAATGACCACGAAAAAGACTGATGAAGTCTTAGGATGCATCAGTTGATCTATTTTCTGTCACTGGTGAGACCTCATCTGGAATATCGTATGCAATTCTGGTTTCCCATGTTTAAGAAAGATGAATTCAGACCAGAACAGGTGCAGAGAAGGTCTATTAGGATGACCCGATAGATGGAAAACTGCCTTGAGAGAGGAGACAAAGAACTTGGCTTGTTTAGCTTAACCAAATGAAGATTGAGGGGAGATATAATAGCTCTCTATAAATACATAAGAATATATATCAGGGAGGAAGAGGAATTATTTAAATTCAGTGCCAAAGTGGACACAAGAACAAATGGATATAAACTGGCCCATCAACAGATTTAAGCTTGACATTAGGTGAAGGTTTCTAACCATCAGAAGAGTGAAGTTCTGTAACAGCATTCCTAGGGAAGTAGTGGGAACAAAACACCTGCCTGGCTTCAGGACTGCACTTATGGAGGGGATGGAATGATGTGCCTGTCCACAGGGGGATATGCCCTGTTGGCCACTGCCAGTAAAAAAAAATCCCTAACATCTGGAGACAGGACACTAGATAGGGAGGGCTCAAAGTTACTACAGAGAATGCTTTCCCAGGTGGGTCTTGCCAACATGCTCAGAGTCTAACTGATTCCAATATTTGGGTCAGGAGGGAATTTTCAGATTGGGTCAGATTGGCAGAGACCTGGGGGCTTTTCATCTTCTTAAGTGGCATGGGCCCTGGGGCACTTGCAGGTTTAAATACATGTAAATGGAGAATTCTGTATAACTTGAAGCTTTTATGCTAGGATTCGAGGGCTTCAGTAACTCAGCCAGATGTTGGGGGTCTATTTCAGGAGTGGGTGGATGAGATTCTGTGGCCTGCAGTATGCAGGAAATCAGATTTAATCAGTCAGTCAAATACTTTTGTACTCAGGACCTCTTTCACAAAAGCAAGCCTCTGAGTGCAACCCCCTTATAAATTAAAAACTTTTTAATATATTTAACACCATTCTAAATGCTGGAGGCTAAATGGAGTATGGGGTGGAGGTTGACAGCTCATTCCCCCTTACCATGTAGTAACCTTGTGGCCCCCTGAGAGGTCCTGACCCCCATTTTGAAAATCTGTGGGCTAAATGATCATGATGATCCATTTTGATCTTAAAGTATGAGTCTGAGTGTGTCTACACTACTGGCCAGATCAATGGGGAGCAATGAATCCAGCAGTTGTTAATTTACTGTGTCCAGTATAGATGTGACAAAATCAATCACTGATCACACTCTCATTGACTTTCGTATTCCTCCTCAAAAAGAAGCACAGGGAGACTCAACAAGGGACCATCTTTAGTTATCATATTTTGTCAAAGATTACAGTGTAAGTAGATCTGAATATGTTGAATTCAGATTTCTGTTCATGTACTGAAGTTGTGTAACTTAGCTTGATCTCCCCCCATAGTGCTAACAAGCCCTTTGTAAGCCTGTCGACAGGGTGGATCAAAGAGGGCAGTTACCCCAGAGCTTGGCCTTTCAAAGCAGCTGCTGCTGTCAAAGTAGCAGTGGTGGTGGCTGGAGCTCTAAGCCCTTTAGAAATGCTGCGGCAAAGGTATGCCACCACTCTGTGTGTGGCTCTGAGCAGAGATTGGGTGCCCCAGGGCTGACTGACCTAAGCCCTGTCCCTTCTGACCTAGGTCCTGCCCTTTCTACCCTTGGCCCACCCTTTCTGGCATAGGGAGCTGGGTGCCCCTCCCACCTTGCCCTCAGGCCTGTGGTTGCTGTTGACCCTGCTGGCCCTATGAGGTGAGAGTCTACACTAGGGGCATGACTCAACTAGAAGGGTAGGGAAGAGGTGAACTGAGACATTCCACATATGTCCTTCTTGGACCTCTAGCAAGGGAAGGCATGGTTTACCTACCTTTTCTCCAAAAAACATGGGGGTGGTGGGGCTACATATTTGGCGGGCTGACTCCTGAGTGAAACCTATTATGCTCCCATTGACTAAAATGGAACAAAGCTCTCAACGGAAGAAATTATACCCACGTAAAACCAAAGTGTGAGAAGGAAGCTCATATTGTGCAAACCATGAACATGGTTATGTCTTTGTTTGTTTGTCAGGGCCCAGTTTTGCCCTTTACTTTATGGGTGCAATATCAGTGGACTTCAGTGAGTTTTCCAGGATTTAAAAAAAACCTGTTGCACCAGCATATTCAAAGGCAGACCTGAGCTTGCAACTCTTTGGAAGAAGGAATGAGCTGGAGAATTTAATATATTTGTAAAGCATTGTGTGAATTACACTATAAACAGTTAATAAATAGATAATACTTTGGAAGTATCCTGCAGATTCTACTAAATGACCCATCCCATGCTGTTAGTTGGCAAATCTTTTAATTCAGCACCAAACTGTCATGTAAATGAAGAACACTTTTTACTCTGTATTTAAGAAAAAAGACAAAGCAGTATATTTTGCCTACAATTAGTGTTTCTACAGCATTTTCCCAATGCAATCATCTGCTAGGATTTTCTGAACAGTGCCGTGACTGATTTAAATCATTTGCAAATAACGATGTAGTGAACAGTTTAAAGAATGATCAATTTATTTAAATTAAGTATTTAGATTAAATATGTATGTTACAAAATATAAGTTTATGTAATCTAAGTAAGGTATCCTTTCACAATGTCTTATCATTGGTCACATTATCCTTGAGTTACATATCTCAATGTTCAGTTTCTTCCAGTCGCTCAGACTGTGGATTTAGATCTTTGTCCTATATACATTAAAGTACCATAATGTAGAGTGACTTGGCAGCAAGTTCACAGCTACTACTGTACAGAAAACAGGGGAGTCCATTGCTGAGTCACTGAGAACAAAAGGTGGAAAGTTAGATCCAAGCATTGACTGATCACAGAGTAAGTGAGACTCTATCCATAGACCATGCCTCTTCCTAGAAGCTCACTCACTTCAAAAGTAGTGTGACAGCTCCAGTTAAGAGGGCAAGTGTCCCAGTTAACGTTAAGCAGATATCAAGAGATAAACGCAGGCACCCAAAAGGGTCTAACATCATCCTTGCAATAAAATCAACAGAAGAACAAGCTGCCACAATGTTTGCAGTCATAGCTTCATAGAGCATGTGGCGTAAGCAGCCCAGCTTGATTTTGACATGTCACCTAACTTTAATCTACATGTTAAGTTTAGAATTCAAATGCCTGCATTGGAATGCTATGAACTTTGAATTTCACACAAGTAAATCAAGACAAAGAACTGTAAGATGAGGCTCTCTGTTCCATCTGCACATTGGAGATGAAGAGTTTGATTCTCTACTATTTCTCCAGGTTCACAGCGTGAGCTCCAAGGAAGTCCATGGAGCTTCACTATTATAAAACTGATGCAGTGCAGTGGAAAATTAAATTGGAAGGATACAGTAGGTAGGTTCCTAGATCAAAGGACCAGCTGGATTGAAGCAATATTGCAGGTCAGAATACCATTTATCAGTGTATATTAGAATGAGATTATGTCTCATCTCTACTTCTAAGATTTTCTGGAAACCAGGTCTTGCATGAGTCAGAATGTTAAATTTATTTTAGATCCAATTTCAAACACGCAATTCTAGATGCTGTGTTCCGGCATTTTCCATAAACTGAAATCAGACTTGTGGGTGCTCAGCACCTCATAGGACCAGAACAATGTTGAAATGTGTGTTTTTAAAACACTGTTTCCGGTTATTCTTAATGGCAAGTACAATAAAATATGTACTTTTAAAAATAGTATCTAACAAAAAAAATATGTGAAGGATTTCAGGAGTCTTCAATGCCATTTATATACTGCTAATTTAGTTGAAAAGTTTTTCATAGAAGGAAAAATAAAAAATGAAAGTAAATGTAGCAGAACTAAAAAGTGCTGTTTTTAATTTAGCAGTTTTTATGCTATTTATTGAAAAAAATGATTTCATTTTCAGGGGAAAAGTATTCCTCGCTTGAAATAAAGAAGTTAATTAACATAGAACTGCTTTATTCAATATGAAGCAATATCATAGGTACACAGCAGATTTATCATCTATAAATCTTTTGCTCTTATTTATTAGTTACTTCATAGATTTATAAACTGCATTAACTCATGAGTGGAAATCAGCAATATTACAGAGCTCTTGAGCAGATGTGCTGCAAGTGATCCTTTTGGTAGTTTTTTTTAAACTTGGAAAATAATGACACTGCAATATCATGTGGTGAAAGAGCAATAATTTGATAAACATTGTCTTTCCATTAGATTAGAGCAATTAATCTGATTCTAATTTAGCTGAAACATTACCATACAGGAATCCCTAGAGCCCGGTGAATAATCTCTAAACACATTGACACACTCAGCAGACAAACATTATCTCTACTCATACTGTTCTTCCATATGGTCTCCTACCATGGTGATGGAGGCCACCCTGCTGTTTCAATCAAATAAATGTCAATTATCTGAGATAGATTTTTGGTTCACGAGCATGGGCTTGCAATTCAGCCAGTGAGGCTTCAGTAGAACTATTTGCACTTCTTCTCCGAAATTGTCAGTCTCATTTTTAGTGTAGTCCCTGATGTATTGTCTTCAGACTCTGCTGCATCATCTGAAGTCACAAAGACTCAACTGCAAATTACTAGTGCTGGAATCCATTTGTGTTTGAATAAGACAGAAAAAGGAGAAAGGAACAGAGAAAGGAAAAAAATGGCAAAGTTTATCATGAAATCTCCTGTGTTTTCCTACTAGCCCCTGGAATGATTGTTATTTATCTTCTGTATAGATGAGTATCTCAGGAACTTTGCCTAGGTAAGGGCTGTTTAGACAGCTCACTGGGAACCTCCCAGATCTCCTAAAGCATTGAACGTCTTCAACTCCTGTCAATGTGGCACTCAGCATCCTGCAGAATTGCCCCCAATATCACCTTACTTTATGGAAAAAGTCTTAGTTCCATAGAAGTAAGGTTTGTTACCTTTAAATAAGATATTAGGCACCAAATATGCTCTTTGAGACTGCCAGATGAGTGGGAGGTGGAAGAGTTTATTGCATTATGCTTGTTTGATTGAATTCTTTAACTACTAAGACTCACGTAGAAAGAGACCCTGCTGTCATAGAGAAAAGAAAGAAAATGGTGTCAGCCTATATGGTCTCCTCAAATGTCCACTGGCACTTTTAGGCCATATTAATAATCGATATTTAGTTAGTTAATGCACTCAAGCTCCAGGGTATCCATGACAGAAATACGAAGGTACAGCCTGACACTGACAAATCCTGAGAAAACTTTCATTCCTGGAGTGTTTGTGTCTAGCTATGCTCATATTTCTCATGCAAGTGGGGGTTTGTAGGATCAGATTCCGAGTATGTAAGGGCAATACAGTCACTTGAGCACCTGGCCTTGTGTGAAGGGTAGCATAGAGCTGCACTGGCCTAGATCAGGTGGGGTACAGTCATGTGATGTAAACTGTGACAAACCCTTACCTGTTTCAAATCACAATTGTGACTCTGACCTACCGCAAGTAGCTCAGGCACAATGCCTCTCAGAACACTGGTAAGTCATAAGAACAACAGAATGGTCTTAATAGGTCAGCTCAAAAGGTCCATCTAACCCAGTACCCTATGTTCTGACAGTAAGCAATGCCAGGTGCTTCAGAGGCAGTGAACAGAACAGGTAATTATCAAGTGACACATCCTCTGTCCCCTATTCCCATCTTCTGACAAAGAGGCTAGAGACATTGTTCCTGTACATCCTGGCTAACAGTCATAGATGGAGCTATCCTCCATGAACTTATTTAGTTCTGTTTTGACTTTGTTATAGTCTTGATCTTCACAACATCCTCTTTCACAGTTCCATAGGTTGATTGTGCATTGTATTCAGTAGTCATTGTTTCAGCCTTTGAAAAGGTGCCGTGTTCCATCCCATTCCCTGCCCTCCTTCCCATGCCTAACTCTGCTGCTTCCTGCCTAGGATGGGAGTGGCTATGTGGGAAAGACTAACTTTGATTTTATCAGAGCGAAAGCCGTGCTAGTCTATATATTACAAAAACAAAAAAGCAGTAAAGTAGTACTTTAAAGACTAACAATAATTATGTGAGCATTCATGGGACAGACCCACTTCTTCAGACCATAGCCATACCAGAACAGACTCAATATTTAAGGCACAGAGAACCAAAAATAGTAATCCAGGTTGACAAATCAGGGGAAAAAAAAAGATCAAGGTGAGCAAATCGGAGAGTGGGGGTGGGGGTGAGTTGGGGGCGGGGGAGTCAAGAATTAGATTAAGCCACGTATGCAAAAGAGCCCCTAAAATGACCCAGAAAATTCACATCCTGGTTCAAACCACATGTTAATGTGTTGAATTTGAATATAAAAAGAGTTCAGCAGCCTCTTTCAAGACTGTTGTGAAAATTCCACTTCAATAAAACTCAGACTTTTAAGTCATTAACAGTAACTGGCCCACTCCATTAAAATGTTGGCTGACTGGTTTATGGATCAGGACTGTTTTTATGTCTGTTTTGTGCCCATTAACTCTGCTGAACTCTTTGGGCAAGATCAAGCCCAAAAAGTTAGCCTCTTTTCTAGGACTCTCCTTTCCCTCTTCATGGACAGCTGAAAAATCAGGAGATCCTACCCACAGCAGTGAAATAATTTGCATGCAAAAGCTACCCGGTCTCTTCAACAAAAAGATGGGATATTTGAAAGATGCTTTGTGGTTCTTGGCATCTAATCTATAATTTTAGGTTACCTGTAATTGCATGTTTTGTAAATGAAAAATACCTTTAATTTAATGGATTCAGACACTGTCACCGGTACTGTAATAATAGAGGTTTTGTTTGAGGACGTTGTGAAATACGACGTTAATGTTGCTCAATAAAACGCTTAATAAGATCAATTTGTCTTGAAATGTGTCTTGTTGTATAAACCACTAGGTCATTAACTTCAACAATGTCAGTGTTCTCACTATCAAATTCAATGAAATTAATGTCCAAGGAATAGCTAAAAGATCACTTTGCCCAGAGGAAGCCATTAATGCATTACTGGACGTACACAAACAGAGCAACCTTCAAATGCATTATGAAGGATTTAGACAGGAGCTACCACTGGCTAGTCAAACAAAGAGAGACTGTATATCCAGTGACCACACAGTGGTATTTGAGGATTATGGACAGATGCATACAGAGAAACAGATGGCTTTCAAACTCCATGAAAGTTTTGAGAAAGAGGAAAGGGGGTGCTGAGTAACTAACTGCTATGGAAACCAATAGGAAATGTGGGTGCTTGTTAACAAGAAAGATACCCCATTATGTACTATAGACAGAAAAGGGGCATAGAAAAACAGATACTGCAGAAATGTAAATATATGCTATGGACTGGCCCTTGCGCGCACGCGCACACACACACACACACACACAAATCAATCAAGAACTTCAGGGAAGTCAACCAAAATTTTACAGTTGTCAGAGTAACTGGTGTAGGGTTTATGGCAAACAATGTAGATCTCAGAATAATAGTAGGAGTACAAGCAGCCAGCTCTGGCGCAGAAAGGAGTGCTCAGAAAAGACTATTGGGACTGGGAAGTTTGTCAGGAAGGTGCACTGTATTGCCTCCTTGCTTTGAGCACATCTGTCACCATCCTGTGTCTTTGCTGATTGGCCTCCTCCATTATGTATATTTGACTGGCTGGGTTGCAGAGTTTAGCAACTGCCCAATACTGGGGGCAGTGAACAATCCCTTCCTCAGTCCCCAGGTGGGCAAGGAGAATGCACCCTGCTCTTCTCCATACTGCCAGTTCCATGATTTAATATTGAAGACCAAATTTAACTCATTACCTCATGTCTGTGTCTACAAGGGCTCAACCCCCAGCAGAAATGCTAAAACAGAGAAGCTGCAGGAAAATATGCAGACCTTTTCCAGACTGTGGTCATGCTCCCTGTGGGAAAGTTCCTGGTCAGGGCAAGGGAATGACATGGACAATGGTTTCACTAACTAGAGATCCACTTGATCCAGCTTTACATGGGATGGAAAGCAACCTGAGACAGATTGAATGATTACTTGATGTCATGAGTTTGAACAGGGGATAGGCACTGTATCCTTCCACCTTTGTGTAGTTTTCTTGTAAATAGTATCTTTTACTTGAACTTTGAATGGAAACCAAGATTTGTTTCTCTTGACAAATTAGTCTCCTGCTCTTCTTCCTCCCAAGACCCCCTTAAACCATGCCTACACGTGCCCCAAACGGCCATTTCGAAGTTTACTAATGAAGCGCTGAAATGCATATTCAGCACTTCATTAGCATGCGGGCAGCTGCGACACTTCGAAATTGACGCGCCTCGCTGCCGCGCAGCTCGTCCCGACGGGGCTCCTTTTCGAAAGGATCTCGCCTACTTCAAAGTCCCCTCATTCCCATGAGCTCATGGGAATAAGGGAACTTCGAAGTAGGTGGGGTCCTTTCGAAAAGGAGCCCCGTCGGAACGAGCCGCGCGGTGGCGAGGCACGTCAATTTCGAAGTGCCGCGGCCGCCCGCTTGCTAATGAAGTGCTGAATATGCATTTCAGTGCTTCATTAGTAAACTTCGAAATGGCCATTTGTGTGGCCATTTCGAAGTTTGGGGCCAGTGTAGACACGGCCCATCATCTTCACAGTAGGGAAAAAACTTGTGAAAATGGTGAAAACACTGAATTACAACATGCGTGTAAATAAAGTAATGCATTTGAGCCAGCATGCAATTTGCAGTCTGTTCAGCCAAGTGTTTAAGACGATAGGGAAGAATGGGGATAGTTCTTCATTCAGGATGGACAGAGCCACTAAAGTGACGTGCATAGGCACTGACTCCCTAGGTGTTCCTGCCCTGGAGAATCTACAGAAAAAAATTAATGGGTGCTTAGCACCCACTGGCAGCCAGCTCTCCCCCATAATGCCTGCTGGTGGCTCCATCAACCAGCTCCTCCCCCTCCCTCCCAGCACCTCTTGCCAGCCTGATCAGTTGCTCTGCAGCATGCAAGAGGAATGGTGGGAAATGGGGCAGGAGAGGAATGAGGACAGGGCACACTTGGGGGAGGGGTGGATTGAGGCAGGAAGAAGTGGGGAGAGGAGGAGTAGAGCCGGGGTGAGGGCTTCCTCTGTTGGCTACCTATCCTTCCAAACCTGCCACTCGCTGAAGCAGCATGATTCCCACAAAGGGCCAGAGGTCCTTATTTTGAGATGCAAGTAACATCTTTTATACCTTGCTGAGGTTGCGTGGGCTCTCCCCTACTGTGGTTGCCTCAACAGGACAGGAACTTGCAGCCAGCAATCTCCCCTGGGTTGCCGGTACTGTTTTGGAGTTATCAGCTGGGAAATAGCGCATGAAGCTATACATGTCTAAGACTCAAGCCTCACACTGAGCTGGAGAGGAGCCTGCTTTTTGCTGAGATGTTGGGAGGGTAGAACAAGATGGCATCAGTGGATGTCACCTATATATGTCATTCACATGGGAGTCAAACAACATCTCCATGTTGGCTGGGAGGATCTGAATAGTCATATAGCCTATAAACAGTTACTTGTGGATGATAAGTTCCTCTTACGATCTGCAATAGTTTTTATGATTGCAGAACATAGTTGGGGCATGCATCTTCCATGAGCTCATGTTGCAGAGGCTGCAGGGCCCATCATTTGGGCTTCAATTTTAAATTTGCTTTTTCTTCTAAAAATGTAGCCACTTTTCCAAAGCTCAACTTTTATCATCCTGGGTCTGATTTAGCACCACCATTTAAACTGACATTTTCTTTTAAAGTCAGAAATTCCACTCGGTTTTTCTGTTCTCGCATATGATGTTTACTTATGCAAAAGAAACTTGCCATATGGTGTGGCTGAAGAAACAGCCTCCATTCACTGGATGACACAGCCTGTTACAGCAGGGTAAATATTACCTATTTCTGACAACATCTAAGTGGAATTTTTCTGTGCTGCATTTTCAAGATGTGACATAATGACTAAGTAATCTATATACGCCACAGTGAGAAACACAGTGAGAGCCAGAGGTTGCAAACAATGCTAGAAAAGCCAGAAATGAGCTTCATCAGAATGGAGAACAGTTGTGCTTTCACTGTGAATTAATTCAACATCCACAGGCTCTCATTCTCTGGCATCAGGTGAGCCGTTCAGGGAGTGGCCTGCAGGAATGTGAAGTAAGGGCATGGGATCTATATTGATTTGTAAAGGGACAAATCCTGAGAGGTGCTGTCACCCCAGCTGGAGTTGTGCATATTTTCCAGGATTTGACCCAATAAGGAAAATGAGAAAGATCACAGATGCTACAGTTACATTTATAAGTTTTAATAGTTCTTCCCCATCCCAACAGGGCATCTTTTAAATGCTTATTGTTTGTCAATTAAGGAAACATAAGAACATAAGAATGGCCATACTGGGTCAGACCAAAGGTCCATCCAGCCCAGCATCCCATCTGCCGACGGTGGCCAATGCCAGGTGCCCCAGAGAAGGAGAACAGAAGACAATGATCAAGTGATTTATCTCCTGCCATCCATCTCCTGCCCTTGTTCTGAAGGCTAGGGCACCATACTTTATCCCTGGCTAATAGCCATTTATGGACCTAACCTGCAAAAATTTATCAAGCTCTTTTTAAAACCCTAATAGAGTCCTGGCCTTCACAGCCTCCTCGGGCAAGGAGTTCCACAGGTTGACTGTGTGCTGTGTGAAGAAAAATTTCCTTTTATTAGTTTTGAACCTACTACCCATCAATTTCATTTGGTGTCCCCTAGTTCTTGTATTATGGGAAAAGGTAAATAATTTTTCTATATTCACTTTCTCCACACCATTCATGATTTTAATATACCTCTATCATATCGCCCCTCAATCGCCTCTTTTCCAAACTGAAAAGTCCCAGTCTCTCTAGCCTCTCCCCATATGGGACCCGTTCCAAGCCCCTAATCATCTTAGTCGCCCTTTTCTGAACCTTTTCTAATGCCAATATATCTTTTTTGAGGTGAGGAGACCACATCTGCACGCAGTACTCAAGATGTGGGCGTACCATAATTTTATATAGGGGAAGTATGATATCTTTTGTCTTATTATCGATCCCTTTTTTAATAATTCCTAACATCCTATTTGCCTTACTAACTGCCGCTGCACACTGCGTGGATGTCTTCAGAGAACTATCCACTATAACTCCAAGATCCCTTTCCTGATCTGTCGTAGCTAAATTTGACCCCATCATGTAGTACGTGTAATTTGGGTTATTTTTTCCAACATGCATTACCTTACACTTACCCACATTAAATTTCATTTGCCATTTTGCTGCCCAATCACTCAGTTTGCTGAGATCTTTTTGTAGTTCTTCACAATCCCTTTTGGTTTTGACTGTCCTGAACAACTTGGTGTCATCTGCAAACTTTGCCACCTCACTGCTTACCTCATTTTCTAGATCATTGATGAACAAGTTGAACAGGATCGGTCCCAGGACTGACCCCTGGGGAACACCACTAGTTACCCTCCTCAATTGTGAA
Organism: Carettochelys insculpta; assembly: GCF_033958435.1. Taxonomy (NCBI): domain Eukaryota; kingdom Metazoa; phylum Chordata; order Testudines; family Carettochelyidae; genus Carettochelys; species Carettochelys insculpta. The sequence continues at coordinate 139,419,829 of NC_134139.1, read as the reverse complement.
AATTTACCATTTATTCCCACCCTTTGTTTTCTGTCTTTTAACCAATTCCCGATCCATGAAAGGATCTTTCCTCCTATCCCATGACCACCTAATTTACATAAAAGCCTTTGGTGTGGGACTGTGTCAAAGGCTTTCTGGAAATCTAGGTATATTATGTCCACTGGGTACCCCTTGTCCGCATGTTTAACAACCCCTTCAAAGAATTCTAATAGATTAGTTAGACACGACTTCCCTCTGCAGAAACCATGCTGACTTTTGCCCAACAATTCGTGCTCTTCTACGTGCCTTGCAATTTTATTCTTTACTAGTGTTTCTACTAATTTGCCTGGTACTGATGTTAAACTTATCGGTCTATAATTGCCAGGGTCTCCTCTAGAGCCTTTTTTAAATATTGGTGTTATATTGGCCGTCTTCCAGTCATTTGGTACCAAAGTGGATTTAAAGGATAGGTTTCAAACCACTGTTAATAACTCCGCAATTTCACATTTGAGTTCTTTCAGAACCCTTGGGTGAATGCCGTCTGGTCCTGGAGACTTGTTACTATTCAGCTTATCAATTAACTCCAAAACCTCCTCTAATGTCACTTCAATCTGAGTGAGTTCCTCAGATTTGTCACCTAAAAAGGCTGGCTCAGATTTAGGAACCTCTGTAACATCCTCAGCCGTGAAGACTGAAGCAAAGAAATCATTTAATTGCTCCGCAATGGCACTGTCTTCCTTGATCGCTCCTTTTATATCTTTATCATCCAAGGGCCCCACTGCTTTTTTAGCGGGCTTCCTGCTTCTAATGTATTTAAAAAACATTTTACCATTGTTTTTTGAATTTTTGGCTAGCTGTTCCTCAAAATCTTTTTTGGCTTTTCTTATTACATTATGACACTTAATTTGGGAGTGTTTATGTTCCTTTCTATTTTCCTCACTAGGATTTGACTTCCACTTTTTAAAAGCTGCCCTTTCCTCTCTCACTGCCTTTTTAACATGGCTGTTTAGCCATGGTGGTTCTTTGTTAGGTCTCTTACTGTGTTTTTTTATTTGGGGTATACATTTAAGTTGGGCCTCTAGTATGGTGTCTTTAAACAGTTTCCATGCAGCTTCCAGGGATTTTAGTTTAATTACTCTACCTTTTAGTTTCTGTTTAACTAGCTTCCTCATTTTAGTGTAATTCACCTTTTTGAAATTAAATGCCAGAGTGTTTGACCGCTGCGGTGTTCTTCCCAACACAGGAATATTAAAAGTTATTATATTGTGGTCACTATTTCCAAGCGGTCCAGTAACAGTTACCTCTTGGACCAGATCCTGTGTTCCAGTCAAGACTAGATCGAGAAAAAATACTAGATTGAGAAAAAAGACAAAACTGAAAACTGTGTGAGCCTCTGTTTAATTTCTGGAGATAATGACTTAAAATTATTTTTTGAAAGCTAGACCAACCTCCAGAAAAGGATACTGAAATTGCAGGGGACCCAGGCTTCCTTCTGTATATTAAGAAGTTAAACCGGAGCATTAGACAATTAAATAGTCCCCATTGTTAATTACAGAGGAAGAGTTAAAAGCTGATGGAGGGATTCTGAAATGTGCAGTGGTCAAATGTGGGCTGGAGGACAGGAAAAAGTCAGGAAGTCTTAAAACTCCCAAATTGAAAAAAAACATTTCATTATTTTTTCAAACAAACAAGAGTACTTTGGGACATATTTAATCCATTCAAATTCATGTTTGTTATGATTGTTGCTACTGCTTTGCTGGCACACTGTAGTAGTTTATTTACAGACAAGTTTGAAGGTCCTTATCATGCAGAGCTTAAAATCTAAGGCTATGGTTACACTACAGCACTTTGTTGACAGAAACCACTGCCAGAAGAGATTTCCTGACAAAACTTTTGTTGACGGAGTGCAGCCACACACAAAAGCCAATTGGAAGAGCGCTCTGCTCTGTTGACAGAGCAGCCGGACTGCCTAGTTGCTCTCTTGACAGAACAGGCACCCGGAAGCACCTCAGACAGAGCTGCCAATTGCTGTGTATTCCCTGTCTGTCGAGAGAGGCCCTTTGCAGGAGTTTACACAGCTTTTTAGTTGATACAGTCTGTCAACAATGTTATGCCTCATGAGTGAGAGGCAGAACGCTGCAGGAGAAAGTGCCTAGTTTTGTTGACAAACTGTTGACAAAACACATTGTGTGTGGATGTTCCACCAGTTTTGTTGGCAAAACTCACTAGTGTAACCATAGCCGAAGAAATTTAAACAAATGCTTAACTTTTTCTTCTGTGAGAGGTGCATTGACTTCACAGTGCTTAAAGTAAAGCATATGCATAAGCCTTTTCAGAATCAGAACCTTGGAGATCAAACTTATTTCAACTGAAATAAATATGAATTTAGTCAGTTGGCATTGCGTCCTTATGCCCATTCTGTTTCACTGAATACACATTTATGTTCCCTTACATTATTAGAGTGGAGAAAACTGTGTTCTTGAACAGAGTTAATAGATTAGCATAACTTGATTTGTCTTTATAAAACCATGATGAAAGTGCCAATTTAGCTGTGTTTTAAGGAGAAAAGATAGTCATGACAAACCTCTTTGGGCCCATTTCTGTTACCAGTGACGTCAGTGGAGATTTTGCCATTGTCTTCAATAATAGCTAGATGGTGCCTTATGTTATTTCTGTGAGTTTCTATTTCTACTCTTATTTTCCCAGCTTTTCATTATTTTTTCTATTTGAAATGCTTCACTCTCGCTTTCAGCTTTCAAATGTTTTATGGCGTAAGTGCATCTCTGCTGTCGAGAGTCAAGTTCTTCAACAGGTGAAGGTAGGCCAAATAAGCTGAAGTTGGATGTGAAACTGCTGTGAGCTCACATGCCAGTGCACAAAGGGATGGAAAGTGGTGCCAATCAAATTTTCATCTATTTCAAATAGGTCATAAGTTGCATTGTATTGATGCAGGTAATGGAGAAAATGTCATGCTCATAAAATCATTCTTTAGGGTAAATAGAACATAACTTATAAAAAGTTGAAGAGGCAGATTATGCTCCCCTTACTCAAATGAGCCACATCTGAATCCATTATTGCCCCTGGTGAGCAGTTTGTGGTACATGTATTTCTACTGAGGGCAATGGGAGTACGCGTATAAATAATTCATCACTAGTGGGAGCGAAGGGTTTATAATGCAGTAAGATACTACTCACCAGAAATGGCAAAATCTGTTTTTAAAAAAATAAAATTACACTCACCTATTATAACCAAATAATAGAAGTATAAGAAAAATGAAAGCATATTAAAATTTTTATTCTGTTCTGGTTCTTGTATCACACCAATCTCTGTGCTTTTTTTCTAGAAACACATTAGATTCCCACATATGGCTACAGTTACACTACAGCATACTGTTGACAGAAATCACTGTCGGAAGAGATTTCCCAGCAAAACTTCTGTCAGGCTGCGGCCACGCACAAAAGCCAATTGGAACAGCACTCAGCTCTGTCGACAGAGCAGCCAGCCTGTCTGGCTGCTCTCTTGACAAAACAGGAGCCTGGAAGCACAGCACACAGGGCTGCCCATTGTTGTGGATACCCTGTCTGTTGAGAGGCCCCCTGGGGGCATTTACACAGCTTTTTGTTGACAGAATCTGTCCATGGCAGCCTTATACCTCATGGCTGAGACGCAGAATGCTGCCAGCAAAAGTACTGAGCTTTCTCAACAAACTGTCAACAAAACACATTGTGTGTGGACATTCCACCAGTTTTGTCAACAAAACCATAACTGTAGCCTATGTGTTTCTACAGTCCTGGGGAAAGAGTTGTGCAATATTAGATTGTATGATGTGAGAAGTAGTTTGTAACTAGGTACAGATCCTGGTAATTAAAGACTGTACTTTTATGAGTACAAACCAAAAGAGACAGGTTATAGTTGTTCATGCTATAACCATGCCATTTCCTGACATCAGAGTACAACCTTAACATTTCATTAACATAATTTCCATTTGGAATTATGCTAATACTTCTTTCACCTCATTGTTTATGTACTTCAAATATTTGCAGAAAATTATGCGTCTAGCAGGCTGTTGGAGCTATATAAATACTAAGCTATAACAATCAAGTCCTCCTTACCTTCACTACACCACAGTTAGTGAGAAATAATTCAGTCTAAACAAGCATTATAAGCAGTAAAAAAGATTGCATTGCATAAAGGACAATTAAAAAAAAATCCAGTGTAGGCTTATGTTATGGCATGTAAGAGAGCTCTAACAATTTTTACTATAGGAATTATATAGCATCTTACATCTTTAAAGAACTGTGCGAACAATAAATAATCCTCATAACTCATGTTGTTTTATCCTATCGGCCAGGCCTCCGGGGAATTTTAAATGAAGGTTATCTTCCACCCATCAACAGCAAGAGAAAGAAGGATTCTCAGCTTTCCATTTGTGTTTTGATTTGACTCGGTTGTGTCTTTGATAATGATTGGATGAATGGCTCTGTGTTTCCCTGGACACCAAAGATAGGATTTTCAAAGTTGCTTTTCCTCTTTGGATCAAAAGCCTACTGATTTTCAAAAGGTCCAAAGGAATTTCTGAAGTCTCTCTCAAGTCCTTTAGGTGCTTATGAAAACCTCACTCCATATTCAGAAGTTTTCTTGTTTTACTTGAAATTTTGTCGGTGTTGAATTCTGTGTCAATATTCTACGAAGCTGAGATCAGATTTGTTCCTTCTTTCTTGCCTTTCAGTAAAGAAAGTGGAGGGAAAGGAGATAACCTTAATAGGAAGGTCAACAGTAACTTTGAGTCCATCGCTAATTCCTTCTAAACTGCCTCTTTTCTTAACACTATAATTTCTTTTCTATATGTAAAAGTGAGGGAAATCAGGGGATTTTAGCTACGGAACAGGTTGTCCCACCTTAATCCGAGATATTCAAGGGGTCGCATTTTCAGAAGTAAATAAATAACTTACGATCTAAATCCTCAAAGTTAATTAGACCCTAACTACAAGTGAAGTTAATGAACATTTTGTACCTAAATATCTTTGAAGATCAAAGTCCCATTTTCAAAATTCTTTGAGAAGCCCAAGTTCCATTGCCTTTCCATGAGTCTTGGGCTCCTTAGTGACTAAGTTATTTTTGAAAATGGGACTTTGTCATGGATTTTTTGAAAAGATACTTAAACACTGCACTGCTCAATTTTGCAAGATCTAAGTGACATCTAGGTCATCTTGGAAAAAAAAAAGTCAGTGGACATCCATTTTGGCCCTGTTCTTACAAGCTGATACACCTGGGTGGACTCCTGTGTCCATGTGTAGCCCCACTAATTTCAGTAACCTACTTTAGTTTACAGGACTGAGCTTGTATCCATGTTGAAAGTAGGATCCAAAATGGCAGTCACTGATGTCATAGAGAGCTGAGGGGAACAATTCCATGGAACTTCTGACTGAGAAAAATCTAGTGGACGGTTGGGTGCCTTCAGACTAGACAGTAATGTGAAGATGGTTGTTGCCAGATCCTTTAAAGATAAAGGTTAGGGTAAAATTTCTGCCCCATAATTTATTAGTCCTATTGCAGTAGCTGCACAAGAAACTGAACTGACTAGCTGTTGCTGGAACTCTAAATTCCTGGTCATCACCTTTTATCATTTTTCTTATGAGTTTGTAAAGCAAAAGGGTCCTGTGGATCCAGGGCAAAGAGCAGTGAGGAAAGAATGAGGGAGTACGGGAAACTTTTTCTAAAGAGAGAAACTGCTTTTGTACTTTATTTACATTCACAGTGACTACAGTTTGAAAACAGTTCAAAGAGTCGGTTATTTCAGTGATTGCAGTCGCAAGGTACAAAAGTGATATAGTTATCTCAGAGCTTCGCTACACTGTGGAGTGTTGGCAGGAGGTTGATGAAACAAAGCAATTCCTTGCTAGCTGTGGAGGATGCTGTCTATTAGTAGGTATAACTGGTATCCAGGTCTTCCAAAAATCATTTGGCAAGATTATTGGCCTAAGTGTCCTCTGGCCGGTACGTGAAGCTTATGGCATGGGTGCTTCTGGTCTGTGAACTAGAGGTCAGTGGCTTTCTGACCTGGTGTGAGTATGCAGTTAGAAGAATGTTAACCCTCAGGTGCTGAGGCCTTAATCTGCTGAATTTGCACCTTCAACCTACTAACCCTCCAGATTACCCAAACATCACCTACTTGCAGGATAAAAGGAACGGAACAAAGGGCCTTCTCTGCTGTCTCTTCTGTTCCACCTACAAAATGAGTCATATCTCCTCTTCTCCTGGCTGCTTGTTGGGGACAACCCCTTTCTCTATTTTTGAATCTTTAACCAACCCAATTAGAGCATCAGTCAAGAGGAAGGGGATTTTTTTCTTTTGATGGCTCTAGTCTTTTGCTCTTCCTTTACCCAGAGAGAGTAGAATATCAATCAATGCACTTCATTCCCAAAGTTTGCTGGTATCTGTGAGAATGCACTGCTCTTATCACTCTGAAGCCAATAAATAAACATGGCAACAAACCTAAATCTTAAGAACCAAATACTTTTTCAATTATTTATACCCATTTCCTTCTGGAGCTTGGTACTGGCTTCCTCTTCAGATGATTTTCTTTTTTTTAAGAGGGGGGAGCAGGGCGGGGAGCCTGAATAAAGCAAGCAAACAGATATTTTCCAAATAAAGCAGATAGCCTCCAAAAATGATTGAAACATTGACTTTTAAAAATTCACTACTCTGGCATAATTTGTTATTTTTGTTCTCTCTTTGCAAGTCTGAGCTTCAAAGATGGCTGCAGCAGCAGTTGCTGGAATTATCCCTGTGATTCACTCACTTGCTGGTGATGAGACCAGCTATTACATCGGACGTAAGCTGTGGTTTGGCTTTTTAGGGTTGTACACAGTGGTGATCTATGTGGAACGTCTGCCCTGGATCTCTCTCAGTAGTGACTTTCAGTGTCATGGTAACATATCTGAACCCTGCAAGGGAGAGTGTTTTGAACAACATTTCAACAAGCCTATTGTTGGGACCTGGTACTTGTCTTGCTTCCTTTTCCTTTGTGTATTTCTCCTGATGGAGTTTTTTGTCTTTCAACTGAGGCACAAGCAAGCCAAAGTCAAAGCTGGACAGGAGAAAGAAGTTGAAGTGAGCTCGATGGTAGGAGTCCAAGAAGAAAGTCAGAGCCAAAAGAGTGTTCGCATTATAGATTTTCACATTCAGAAGTCACTGCTATGCTTATACCTTTTAAATTTCTTATTGCAGCTTGTTATCCAGTCAGTGTTCCTGTCTATACTGCTCAATGATCACCTGCCACGGGTCGATAGCTCCTCCATATTATGTAGCACCAAGTTCTGCCCAGGTCCTTACAGCTGCCTAGTGGTGGGATCAATGGAAAAGAGGATGTCAATTTACACCCTGGCTACGCTTGCTGTGCTTATTATTATCTTCTGCAGTGCCTTTTTCATTTATAGTATTCATCATTACCTGCTGAAAGGGCTAGAACAGCTGAGAGCTAGAGACTTGTGGCTGTGGGAAGTTTGATATTGTATTCAAAGCACAAAATGGGTCAATTTCCACAAGTTACTTCTGAATTAGAGAACACACACAAAAAAAGCTCTGATTTTTACCTCTCCACCAATTTTTTTCCCCCTCCTTTAGTGGTGCACAGAAAATGTCTGCTTTTGTGATTATATATAATTTGGAGTCATATCTATTCTCTTGCTATTGAGTCATGTCACATAATAAATTATGAAAATTGCGCAAGTTTCCATTAGTTACAGAAGTTCTCTCTGCATCCATTATCAAACCACCACAGCAGGAAAGTAAAATATCACCATGCCTCTGGCTATCAATACTAATCACTGGGTGCACAGTACAGCAATTATAGCAAATATCCCTTTACCAATTAGTGATGGGACACTAGGGAGATGTCTACACTAGCACACTACGTCGAAGTAGCCTATTTCGATGTAAGAACATCGAAATAGGCTACTTCAATGGGTATCGTCTGCACATCCTCCAGGGCTGGTGCCATTGGTGTTAAACGTCGAAGTAGCAATGGAGAACATCGAAAGGAGCTGCCCTGGAAGGAAATGTGGAGCGTCCGCACACACAAGCGCTCCCTGTCAAAATAAGGGGCCAGCAAAGCCCCAAACCACTCCCTTAAAGGGCCCCTCCCAGACACACTCGCCCTGCACAGCACGAGATCCACAGAGCTGACAACCAGTTGCAGACCCCATGCACGCAGCATGGACTCCCAGCTGCAGCAGCAGCAGCAGCCGCAGCCGCAGCCGCCAGAAGCCCTCGGCTAAGGGCTGCTGCATGTGGCAACCATAGAGCCCTGCAGGGGCTGGACAGAGCATCTCTCAACCCCTCAGCTGATGGCCGCCATGGAGGACCCCGCTGTTTCAATGTAGTGGGATGCGGATTGTCTACACACGCCCTACTTTGATGTTGAACATCGAAGTAGGGCGCTATTCCCATCTTCAGATAGGAATAGCGATTTCAATGTCTCGCTGCCTAACGTCGATTTCAACGTTGAAATAGCTCATAGTGCTTGTAGATGTGACGCGTACTATTTTGACCTTGTGCCAGCTACTTCAAAGTAGCCGTCTAGTGTAGACGCACCCTAGATGGGGAAGACTCAGATACTAAAGAGGTGTGTGTGGTTGGTGGGTCCCGCCCGTATACAAAGGACCTAACCGATGACCATAACACTTGAATCACAACCCAGCCAGACTTGAATTTACCACTTCTAGTTTCTCAGAAGGAGATGTGGCAGCCATGGATCCAGAACTGGGCCCAGAGGTCTGAGGGCTGGAGTCATTTGCTACCATGTCAGCACATCTAGAACCAAATTCAGATCTTTTAATATGACTGACTCAGGACAATATATTTTAATATCAATATAATATGACATTGATTAGCTGTGGAATAAATATATTGTAATGAGAGTGAGGCCTGATGAAAAGGACTGCCCTGAAAGGTGGCCCATAGAATGGTGTGGTAAAGTCTGGTATAGATGAAAGGTGGTGAGGGGATGAAGAAAGATATCAATGAAAGGTGGAGGAAGGAGTATCTATATGAGAGCTTTGTAGAGATGTGCAGGGTGGATTCACACTCCATCTCTATATCCCTGGTGGTTTATGTACCCTTTGACAAGGTGGTCTGGTGCCAAGATAGGGATATGCATTCCATCTATCACCCCACCACAGTTAGGGAACCTCATTGCAGCAAAACCATACACTACGTCCTACACATTTTCCAAAGTCACAATCCTTCTAAGCAGGAAGGTATTGATTGCTCTGGCTACTTGGGTCACAGCAGCCTGCAGTGTATATTTACCCACTTCAAATTGCTTCCCAACTGACTGGTAGCAGTCTGGCATTGCAATCTTCCACAGGGCTATTGCTACTTGCTTCTCAACTCTCAGCATTTCTCATTGTGGTATTACTGCACTTCAGGATGGGGGGAAAGCAATATGCAAAGTTCAGTGAAAGTGGCTTTACGCATGCAAAAGTGTTGCAGGCACTGGTCATTGTCCACAACTCCTGAGACCAGAATCAGCAATCTACTGTGTCAGTGGGACTGACTGCCACCAACATCTGCCAGTTGTTCCACTCAATGGCTTCATACATGTCTCTGTTTGTGGCCTCCTTATATTCTCCCTTGCTCCTGCATCTCCTGGTTAGGCTCTGGACAAATGGCAGCATAGTGCATGAGGTTTTGGCCATGCTTGCCACAGCAGTTTGAAGGAGGGTTCATGGTAGCCCTGCTATGGCATCTGTGCAGATAACTAGGGGAAAAAGGACAGAAATTGTTTGCTCTTGCTTTCAAGCAGGGCGAGATGGAGAAGATAAGTGCGTTATGGGGGGATGACAACATGTACCCAGAACCACTCACTTCAATGTTTTTGTCCCATCAGGCACTGGGAGCCTAACCCAGAATATAAAGGGTTGACAGGAACTGCAGGATGGTTATCCCCAGTGCATCACTCAAAGTTGAAGGGGGCTGCCCTCTGTTGACCTCATATGCTCAGTGAGGACATGCACCTTTGACTTTTTAACATACAAGTGCTGAAAAATTACCCTTATTAACTTTGACTTAATCTCAGTGTAAACATACCCTTATTTAAGAGAAGGGGCAATGTTGGCATAAGAACAAATGAATATAAATAGGCCATCAGCAAGTTTAGTCTTGTAATTTAGCAAAGGTTTCTCAGCATCGGAGGAGTGAGGTTCTGGAAGAGCCATTCATGAGGAGTAGTGGAGGAAAACAATTTAACTTGTTTCAAGATTGAGTTTAAGGAATGTATTGAGTGGGATGGTATTCTAAAGTTGTCTATATTGATACAACCCATCTGTGACTGCTTTTAGTAAATATCTCCAACAGCTAGTGATGAGACACTAGGTAGGGAGGATCCTGAGATACAGATAATTCTTTCCTTGCGTCTGGCTGGTGGGTCTTGGCCACATGCTCAGGATCACACTGATTATTATATTTTGGGTCAGGAATTTTTTTCCCCGTGTGACAATGGTGGGCAGAGACAAGAGTTTTCTTGCCTCTCTCTCCAGTATGCGGCATGGCTCACTTGTTGCTTTGATTTTGAGTAAATGCAATATTAAGCCTTTAAAACAAGATTTGAGGACTTCTGCCCTCTGCCAGAGTTGCTAGACCTGTTGTCAGAAGGGGTGGGTGAGATTCTGTGGCCTGTCATGTGCAGGAAGATAGACTAGATGTTCATGAAGGTCTCTCCAGGTGTAAGAGATTGACTGGAAATGGCACTAGCTCAGAGATTAAAATAGTCTACTGCAGAGCCACAGACAGATCTTGGGATGCACAAGGATATTTTTTTGTGCAAGACTTAATATTGCATTTACTCAAAATCAAAGCAACAAGTGGGCCATGCCCCATACTGGAGAGGAAGGCAAGAAAACTTGTGTGTCTTGTACTTACGGAAGACACCAGCCAAAAGATTTCCTATCCAGTTGTATGCACATAACTCAAAGTGACCTGATTTTTCACAGGTGCTGAGCATCAACCTTTACTGACTTATTATACAATTAAAGACAGATTTAATATAATTTTTAAAAATAAATTTTCCATGGGAAACCATAAAATCCCAAGAGACGTCTGAGTATTCTGGCAGGCTGCACTGTAGTGACACCTAAATTCTATTACTCTTTAGTAGAGAGTCATATGTTGTTGCCATATTCCATCACCACTATCGTGCTTTCACTTTTTGCAGATGATACTCCAACCATTTCTTCAGGTGTCATTTCAAGACGGGGCGAGTAAGGAGGTTTATATGCATCCAGTGAGGAGTATACGCATTCAGAGAAGCTGTGATTACACTGAGGTTTCTCTTTCGGGATGCATTTGCATCCCCAAACAGAAACCACACGGACAAATATCACGCTTGAAATAGCAGAGCTATCTGAAGTGCAGCATTTTATTCTCTTTAACTCTCATTGTGAGAGTGATTGTGGGAAGTTCAAAATAGGTATTTATTCCAAACTTCAGTGCCATGTGGTCATCATTGAGTTTGAAACAAGTTACTTCAAAATCACTTATGGAATTTGCACAACGCAAATTGTGTAAGTTATTTCGAGATAGGGCTTACAGTATATGTCTAGCCAGAATGTTTTTCAAATACAATTTTCCCAAGATTCTGTTTTTTCTGAGCAGAGATCCATATTAGCAAGAAAACATACACTGAGATAGATCAATATGAATTCTACACTGACAGTCTATGCACGTTAGATTTTTTTTTTTCAAAGAAAATAACTGAAGCACCAGGGACCGTGGGTTATTTTTCCATTGTTTTGTTAATGGCAGCATTTATAGTGCTTAATATTCACAGTATAATGTTCTATTGTGTAGAGTAAGTGGAAAATGAGTTGCATCAAACCATGCCTTTGATGAACTTATGCCCCTTCAATTTTTTGATTTAACTACTGTACTTTATTGTTGATTTTAAAATAGTTAGATTAAGTCTGTAAACCTTCATTACCCCCATTTTTGTTTTTGTTCCTGTAGAACTAGTGCAGACTGTCAAGGACAATTATGTAAGTTATTTTTTTCTTGCTCTTACTATTATTACTACAAAGAAACTTTAAAGACCTTTTATTTCTTCTGATGGTTTAAAGTGGCAGGTAACATGTGATGCCTTAGATGTGCAGATATAATTATAACTATGAATAAAATTCTGTTAGCATGAATACAGGGAGAGTCTTAGGAACTCAGTAAAATGGAAAGGGTCAGTAAAGGTTTAGTGGAATTTGATAGGAGACCCCTTACAAATATCCAGATGAAATTACAGCCAATTACTCTGTGCTGAACTTTAGTCTGTGATTTAAAATAAACAAATAAAATCAGAGTTTTAAATCTCATTCATGCAGTATAAAGGTTGGTAGAATAATGACCTGATTCAGCTACAAAGATGAAATAAATCTGACAGCTGAGAACAGAAGAGGGATTAATCTCAGAAGTTCATGCTAGCTTTTGTTTCCCACCTTTTCACTATTCTTCAACAGGGCAAAAATGAACTAGTTGCTCTGTTTGGGTTGCAGCTCAGATTGCATTGCCTAGAGAAAGGCTGGATGGGTGGGGGAGAGGGGGAAAAAGGAGGAACGGTTGAGAGAGATTTTCTATTATTTAGAGACGGAGAAACTGACAGAAAACAGAGAAAAGGAGCCAGTCAGTCCATCTGTCTGCTTGAGGTTTGGAACAGATGCAGATTCACAGCGACTGCATTCAGCTAACAGACCACTGCCAGCAACCTGAGTTCTGTGTTTGATCACACGGGCATAAGTGAGTAGGAAATTTCACTAGCTGCAGCCAATTCATTGAATGAATAATTACAAAGCTATTCAGTTTCATATTTGATCTCTGGCATTTTCGGACATGAATGGAAGGAAGAGATGGCACTAGTGTATGACCTAGAATGGCTTCTACTTTAGTTTGCTTGATGTGGCTGCCTCTTGGTGTATGACACAGGGAATGTGGGTGAATTCCACTTGCAAACATGTACAGCTATCTGCTTCTGTCATGGAAATATGAGGGGTGAGATTCTGGAACTGCCCAGCATGAAGTCAGTGAGGACTCCGGGGCAGTGTGCCTCCTCTCTCTGAGCACGCTAATGTCAGGGCAGGAAACTTGGTCAGCTTCTACCTTCCCAAGTCCCCTTCCATACAGTTTGCTCCTCAGAGCACTTTTGCCCCAGCAAAGCTCCTGGAGATACTAGAGGGCCTCAAACGCAAACTGTCAGCAGTGACTCTCAGTCAGCTTTGTAAAATGGAAGGTTTAGCAGCTGATAGGGGCATAGTGCAGAACACAGCTTGTTAGTATAGAAAGCAGGAACATTCAGTCAAGTCCATTTTGAGGAGAAGGGAGCCCACAAAGCCCTGAGCAGAGAACTGCCTCACTTTTGAGCTGTCTGCCCAGCCACACCCATTGCTGCTCCTCCTCCCCTTGTCCTGCTTCATGTGCAAAAGGTGTCACCTGGTCTCTTCCCTCTCCAGGCCTCAGTTTATGAAGGTCAATGACCACTGTTTATGTGCAGGCTACTAGGTTGCTTCACCTGGTTTGAGAACCTCAGCAAAAGTTGTACAACCAGTTCCCATCACCATCTAGGCCTCAGTGCTGTCCCCACAGAAACCGAGGTACACCCATTTGTTAGACCAGAACTGAATCCTGCTTTGGGGGCACAGGTCCTACACCTGCTCCATATCTGTATCACTGTGCACTAATGACAACACAAAGTAAAATAAATGGAAACAACTGGTTTATTTAACAAACACGAACCTGAGAACACAAAAGTAAACTCCAGATGTCTTAATGAGATCTGGTGTGAGGCCAGAGAACCAAAATAGGAGGGAGGGTTCTTTCAAAAACAGGGTTTGTTTTCAAAGAAACTGTCTACATGGCTGTTTTAGCTTCCAGTAAAGCCTCTTCCAGAAGCGTGATTGCATATGCAAATGAGGTGTGAGATATGTAAATATGATTCATTTGCATTTTTAATCTCACTCATTTATGTTCCACTTCCAAAAGTGGAATGCAGTGTAGACATAGACAAAGAGTTCTGAAGGTACTCGAATGTGAAATTGCATAATTACTAACTTTGGTTTATACCTAGTAACAGAGTAAGCCACGCTAGTCTGTACACTATCAAAACAAAAAGCAGTCAAGTAGCACTTTAAAGACTAGCAAAATAGTTTGTCAGGTGAGCTTTCGTGGGACAGACCCACTTCTTCAGACCATAGCCAGACCAGAACAGACTCAATATTTAAGGCACAGAGAACCAAAAACAGTAAGCAAGGAGGACAAATCACAAAAAGATAATCAAGGTGAGCAAATCAGAGGGTGGAGGGAAGGTCAAGAATTAGACTGAGCCAAGATTGCCTTAAATATTGAGTCTGTTCTGGTCTGGCTATGGTCTGAAGAAGTGGGTCTGTCCCACGAAAGCTCACCTGATAAACTATTTTGCTAGTCTTTAAAGTGCTACTTGACTGCTTTTGTTTTGATGGTTTATACCTTATTCCACTCAGCATCTGTACCAAATGATTGGAGGGTAGCTAATGCGATTCCAGTTATTAAAAAGGGCTCAAAAATGTAAACTCATCAATTATAGGCCAGTAAGCCTGACTTCACTACTGGAGAAACTGATTGAAATGTTAGTGAAGAACAGAGTTCTGACACAGAGATGAACATAATTTGTTGAAGAGTCAACATGGTTCTTATAGAAGTGGACCTTGGCAATCCACTAGAATTCTTTGAGGGGCATGTGAACATGGGTAATCCAGTGGATACGGTGTACTTGGATTTTCAGAAAGCTTTTGACAAGGTCCCACTCCAAAGGCTCTTAAGCAAAGTAACCTGTCACGGAATGATAGGGAAGGTACTCATGTTCTGGTAATGGCTTAAAAGATAGGAAACAACTGCTAGGTCCGTTTTCAGAACAGAGGAAGGTAAGGAATAGTGCCCACCAGGGTCCTGTACTGGGACCAGTGCTGTTCAACATACTCTCAAATTATCTGGAGAAGACATTAAACAGCGAAGTGGCAAAATTTGTGGATGATACAAAACTAGTCAGAATAGTAGAGTCCAAAGTAGCTTGAAAAGTGCTGTGAAAGGATCTCACAAAACTGGAGGACTAGGCAACAAAATGGCACATAAAATTCAACACTTATAAATGCAAAGTAATGCAGACTTGAAAACATAACCCTAACTATACATGTAAAATGATGGGATCTAAATTAGCCATTACTACTCAAGTCTGCTTCCATTAATCTTAATTGTAACAAAGGCTATGTCTACACTAGCACACTACGTCGAAGTAGTCTATTTCGAAGTAAGGACATCTAAATAGGCTACTTCGATGTGTATCATCTACATGTCCTCGAGGGCTGGTGCCATAGACGTTCAACATCGAAAGGAGCCGCCCCGGAAGGATGTGTGTGTAGACACTCCACAAGTGCTCCCCGTCGAAATAAGGGGCCAGCAAAGCCCCAAGCTGCTCCCCTAAAGGGCCCCTCTCAGACACACTTGCTCTGCACAGCACAAGATCCACAGAGCTGACAATGGGTTGCAGACCCTGTGCAAGAAGCATGGACTCCCAGCTGCAGCAGCAACAGCAGCCAGAAGCCCTGGGCTAAGGGCTGCTGCATGCGGTGACCATACAGCCCCGCAGGGGCTGGACAGAGAGTCTCTCAACCCCTCAGCTGATGGCCACCATGGAGGACCCCACTATTTCAAAGTAGCAGGAAGTGGATCATCTACACACCCTACTTCAACATTGAACGTCGAAGTAGGGCGCTATTCCCATCTTCGGATGGGCATAGCAATTTCGACATCTCACCGCATAACATCTATTTCAATGTCGAAATAGCACACGGAGCTTGTAGACGCGACGTGTGTTATGTCGACGTTGCGCCAGCTACTTTGAAGTAGCTGGCTAGTGTAGACGTACCCGAAGTGTTTCAAAGTAATAGGTTAGTGAGTTTCAGGAAGTTGCATTATGATTCCTGTATGCCTGGTCAGTTTTTAATCCACAAGGAAAGTTTTGCAGACTTGCACCTCTGGAAAGAAATGTCAGTATTTTTTCTTGCACAGAGGTTAGTTATATGCCTGGCAGAGTATTGCTGCTTCAAAGCTCAGAGGAAATTCAGGAAGTTCTGCCCCAAAACTGAGTTCTTATGACTAAGTTCTGGGCTACATAAGAGTCCTCCAGCATCTTCCAGTCTGTGACCTCTGGATGATGGAATTTAAAATTGTGGCCAAAATGGTGAATGTAATGGGGAATGATGTGTTGCGGGACAGCTGCTGGAGAACTGTTAGAGTTGATACAGGTCACACATTATCTCCACTTACATTCTGTTGACATCAGTTAGTCGATGACTGCTGCATGCTTTTTAGGGGATGCTGATTGGTTTTACTGTGCTGCCATAACAGTGCACTTTCATTGGCCAGAGACAAATTTCAATGGCACATAACAGGTCTACTGCACAAACTTGGGTGCATCTACACTAGGAACTAACTTTGAAGTTAACTTTGAAGTTCAGCACTACATTGAAGTAGCTAGCAGAGAGTCTACACACATTTTCCCTTACTTCGAGCCCAATTTGGAAGTCCTTACTCCATTTCTGGGAATGAATGGAGTAGTGCCCTACTTTGACGTTTAGCTCTGAAGTAGGGTGTGTAGATGCTTATCTTTGAAGTTGCTTACTTTGAGGTTGTTTTTGTGGTGTAGACACAGCCAAGGCAACTTAATTTGACTTAACTTTGGAGTGCAATCCTGGCCTTAGCTACCAGAATTCAGCTTTGGGTCAGACGTCTCATGGATTTACAAGATGTAGAACAATGAGCAGTGGTAGGACTGGTATCTGCTTTTTATTCTCTTATTGAGTTAGGGTGGGGGAGTGAGTGGGTCAGTCACATACAGCAGTTTGCTTACGTACATAGGGATATCCATTGCATCCTCTTGGGAGATATCTAGGAAACTCTGAGGGTTTCTAGGGATGGCTGACTTGTCTCTCCTTCATGGTAGGAGACTTTCCAGTGCTACTCTGCTGTGAGTTCAGCTGGAACCTGTGTAGTAAATAGTAGTAGTAAATACAGTAAACCCTTGCTTTGTGCGATTTTGACATGTGCATATTAATGCCAATGTTGAAATCCTGGGCTCCAGCTGCCTGCTTCCTCCAGCTGGAGAAAGGGGGCAGCTGGAGCCTGGGGGGGCACAGCTTCCCCCTAGCTTCTCCCAGTTGGGGGAAGCTAGGGAGAGGCTGCTGCTGGGAGGCAGGGAGCGGGAAGTCCCTTAGCCCCAGGGAACTGAGAACCAGGCGCAGCAGTGCCTGGACAGTTTCCCGGCTCCTGAAAGCAGCGCCTGGCTCCTGTCTCCCTGATCCTTGGGCTGAGGGACTTCCCTCCACTCCCCCCATTCCTTCCTTCCTCCTCTGAAACCCCAGGTAGCTGAGAAACTGCTGTGCCTGGCTTCCAGCAACTGAGCAGGAGCCTGGAAAGTGACCAGGAGCTGCTGCACCTGTCTCCAGGCTCCCAGAGGCTTTGGTTGGGGGGTGGGGGGTCCCCTTCCGCCAACATACATTAAATTTGAGTTGAGTGTAGTGAGGACCACACTCCCTAGGTAACTCAGAGTTTTACTGTGCTTGGCTGGGCAGTATTGGGATGCTAGAAGTTGCTGTTCTCCCCACCTTTGTTACCTTCAGGAGTGAAATATCAGCTAAGCCCACCATTGCCCATGGCAAATAGCACCAACAATGCAATTGCCTTATACTCATATTACAAAAACATTGTTCAATTTCCTGACAACAGCATCCTTGACACCGTGGATGCAGAGGCTCTGCACACTAATATTCCGCATGAAGATGGACTGCAAGTCACCAGGAATATCATCCCTGATGTCCCCACATCCAATCTGGTGTCTGACCTCTGTAACTTTGTTCTCTTCCACAATTATTTCCGATTTGGGAACAAGTTATACCTCCAGGTTAGTGGCATTGCTATAGGCACGTGTGTGGCCCCACAACATGCTAATATATTTATGGCTGACTTGGAACAATGATTCTTCAGCTGTTGTCCCCTACTACCCGCCTTTGCTTATGCTACATTGACGACATCTTTATCATTTGGACCCTAGGTAAAGAGCCTCTAGAAGAATTCCACAGACCCTTTAACAATCTACACCCCCACCATCAGCTTCAGCCTTGACCACTCCACACAAGAGATAAATTTCCTTGCCACTACAGTACAAATCACTGATGGCCAGATCACTACCACTCTCTAGTGGAAGCCTACTGACTGCTACACTTACCTACATGTGTCTAGCTTCTATCCTGCACACCATGGCCGTGTCTACACGTGCCCCAAACTTCGAAATGACCACGCAAATGGCCATTTTGAATTTTACTAATGAAGCGCTGAAATGCATATTCAGCGCTTCATTAGCATGCGGGCGGCAGCGGCGCTTCGAAATTGACGCGCCTTGCCGCCGCGCGGCTCGTCCAGACGGGGCTCCTTTTCGAAAGGACCCCGCCTACTTCAAAGTCCCCTTATTCCCACGAGCTGATGGGAATAAGGGGACTTCGAAGTAGGCGGGGTCCTTTCGAAAAGGAGCCCCGTCTGGACGAGCCGCGCGGCGGCAAGGCGCGTCAATTTCGAAGCGCCGCTGCCGCCTGCATGCTAATGAAGCGCTGAATATGCATTTCAGCGCTTCATTAGTAAAATTCAAAATGGCCATTTGCGTGGTCATTTCGAAGTTTGGGGCACGTGTAGACGTAGCCCATATGATCCATCATTTACAGTCAAGCCCTGAGATACAATCACATCTGTTCTGATTCTACTGACAAACCGAAAACTACAAGATCTCTACCAAACATTCATAAACCTTAATTATCCACTAGGAGAAGTCAAAACAAAATCAACAGGGCCAGAAAACAGGTACTCCAAGACAGACCCAAAAAACCAATAACAGAACACCACTTGTTATTACTTACAGCCCACAACTCAAACCAATGCAATGCATCATTAAAGCCCTACAACCTATCCTTAATTATGATGCCATACTCCAGAAGGCCCTAGGTGACAGGCCTGTTTTCTCCTATAGACAACCTCCTAACCTTATGAGGATTCTCACTAGCAACCACAGGCTATACCACAATAATATTAACCCTGGAAGCTTTTCCTTGCAACAAGCCCCATTGCCATTTTGTCCAAATATCTATACTGGAGATACCATCACTGGACCTAACCACATTAATTACAGAATGATTGGCACATTCTGCTGTTCCTCAACTAACATCATATATGCCATCATGTGACAACAATGTCCACGTGCTTTGTATATAGGACAAACTGCAAACACTCTTCGACAAAGAATGAATGGACATAGAGCAGACATCAAAAATCTTCACATACATAAACCTGTCACCCACCAGTTTAATGGAGTGGGCCATTCTGTTAATGACCTGAGAGTTTGTGTTCTACTGAAAAGAGACTTTGACAACTATCTACAGAATTTTCAGAACTAACATTATTATTCAAATTTGACACAAGAACACATGGTTTGAACAGGGACAGCAATTACTAACCCATTACAAGGACTCTGACATACTTTGATGTTTGATCTAACACTTACTACCCTCCCCCCCAGCCTTTTCTATCTGGTTTGCCAACACTGATAGCAATTATTCTGATTTGTGAACCATGATAATTTTTGGACCTCTGTGCTTCATATATTGAGTCTGTTCTGGTAGGGCTATAGATCTGAAGAAGTGGGTATGTCCCACAAAAGCTCATCATCCATTAAATTATTTTGTTAGTTTAAAGTTCTACATGACTGCTTTTTAGTTTTTATGCTCATATCTGTGGAGTAGTGTCTGAAATTTTGTTTCATGCAACTGAAATTCCTTCCTGCCTGCTCTGCCCCTGGAAGTGAGCCATACTCATCATGGGTGGGGGTGGAGAGCAGTGTCAGTAGGCATGTCTTATTAAAAGTTTCTATAGTAATAAGTAAAAGGAGTTTACTTAACAACAACCATATTGGATCAGACCCATAATCCCAGCATCCTGTCATCCAGCCAAGGCCAGTGCTTCAAACAGAATGAACAAAACAGAGAAATTATCAAAGATCCATTCCTGGTTGTCTAATCTCAGCTGCTGGTAGTCAGAAGTTTAGGGACACCCAGAAACAAGAAGCCCTGTGGCACCTTATAGACTCAGATATTTTGAAGCATAAGCTTTTGTGGGCAAAGGCCTGGTTCTAAACTCTGTATCCCTTCATCCTGCCTTATGGCCACTGATGAGCCTGTCCTCCATGAACTTATCTAGGGCTGTGTCTACACTATAAAAATAACTTCAAAGTTGCTTACTTTGAAGCAACTTTGAAGTATAGCATCTACACACACCCTACTTAGAAGTAGGGCACTACTCCATTCCCGGGAATGGAGTAAGGGCTTCAAAGCTGGGCTCACTACTTCAAAGTCAACTAAGTTGCGTCTACACTAGGAA
The DNA here is from genome assembly GCF_033958435.1 of Carettochelys insculpta. Lineage (NCBI taxonomy): Eukaryota > Metazoa > Chordata > Testudines > Carettochelyidae > Carettochelys > Carettochelys insculpta. The sequence continues at coordinate 139,399,360 of NC_134139.1, read as the reverse complement.
CTAACTTCGAAGTTAACAGCTAAGCAAGTGAAAAAAAAAAAAGTGTTTAGACTCTCTGCTGGCTACTTTGATGTAGTGCCTAACTTTGAAGTTACTTCGAGGTTAGTTCCTAGCGTAGATGCAACCTAAGTCTTTTATTAACTCAGTTATGCTTTTGACCTTAGTCACATCTCCAGCAATGAGTTCCACAAGTTGGCTGTGTAATGTACGAAGAAATACTTCCTTATGTTTGTTCTCCATACCTGCAGTATGCAGTACGCTTGAATGTGATGAGGAGAAAGAAGAGGACATGTTCAGTGAGAGACAGCTTGCCAATGCTGCATTGTACCATGAACAATCGGTCTGGAGGGCCAACATGCCAGACAGCATGGACTAGGGAAGAGAGGATAGGAGAAAAGCCCAGGAATTCCACAGGAAAAGTAGGTGATGCACTGGACATAATGAATCTTCTCAGCAGCAAGCAAATACAGAGCTTTACTTGACCTACAGGTCTAAAATTCCACATTTTTGCAGTCCTTGGAGAATTCCATACAAGCTGCTCTTTACCTAACCATGTGGTATCATGTATCACATCCTTACCCTACTATGACACCAAGGGTAAGGACAGTCTCCCAAACACAGAACAGTGAGAGTCACAGTTAGTGTCCATGTAATCACAGTGTAATACAGTGAAGTGGACACAAATGTTTGCTACCTTTCCAATTTCAAGTCCCAGTCCATTAATTTATGTTTAAAATTTTCATTGCATTGTCTGTTATTTATTCTGTAGTGTTTTTCTGTTTTCTTATAATAGGATATAATATGTTTATATCAGGGTATTTTTGTCTGTAATGCAAAGGACCTATAGGCCGCATGCTGTTTGTTGAGTTAAGGCGAAATTAGCGTACATATGTTTGGGACTTTTCACCTAGATAAGGGTGGTGAACTAAGCATAAGGCTCATATGATTTTGACCTTTAACACAGAGAGTTAAAGGATGCATTGACACAAACAGTCAAGTGCATGTGGGCATGAGGGATATACTAACTTGGACAATTACATACTGATGGAATAGTAACAAAGAGGAAGCTGTGCTAGTCTATACACTATCAAAACAAAAAGCAGTCAAGCATGCCTGTTCTCTCCTACAGACAACCTCCCAACCTCATGAGGATCCTCACTAACAGCCACAGTCTATACCCCAGGAATACCAGTCCTGGAACCTTTCCCTGCAACAAAGCCCGCTGCCAGCTTTGTCCACATATCTTCTCTGGAAATACCATCACTGGACCTAACCAGGTTACTCACAGAATCACGGGCACTTTCTCCTGCTCCTCTGCTAACATCATATATGCCATCATGTGCCAACAATGCCCAGGTGCTTTGTATATTGGACAGACTTCTAACTCCCTTAGACAAAGGGTCAATGGGCACAAGACAGATGTCAAAACACTCCAGATCCACAAACCAGTTAGTCAACATTTTAATGGAATGGGGCATTCTGTCAATGACCTAAAGGTATGTGTGCTACAGAAAAGGAATTATCGCTCCATTTTGGAAAGAGAAACATCTGAACTGGCTTTTATATTCAAATTTGGCACATTAACACATGGTTTAAATCGTGATGGGAACTTTGAGTCACTATAGGGGCTCGTCTGCATACTTGGCTCAATCTAATTCTTGACCTTCCCCCCAACCCCTCCATTCTCTGATTTGCTCACTTGATTATCTTTTTGTGATTTGTCCTCCTTGCTTACTGTTTTTGGTTCTCTGTGCCTTAAATATTGAGTCTGTTCTGGTCTGGCTATGGTCTGAAGAAGTGGGTCTGTCCCACGAAAGCTCACCTTATAAACTATTTTGCTAGTCTTTAAAATGCTACTTGACTGCTTTTCGTTTTGATACTGATGTAATGTGTATTGAGCAAATATTGTACTGTAAACATGAGCTTAGATAAATCTAGGTCAACGTTCCTATCTGTTGTTTAGCTGTTAAAGCTAAGACAAAACCCAAGAGTCCATCAGGGACATCAGTGGGAAAATATACTTTTATCACACTGTGTGTAATTCTCTTGTTTGCCGCGCTTTTCCCCCACCGCTAAGCATTCTAGAATTAAAAAGGTACAGAAGGGAGAGTGTATCACAGGAGAAAAGGTTCAAATTTTTTGTATCAGTTCTCATCCCAGGGACATCAGTGGGTGCTTTGCACCCACCAGGATAGACCCCTTTGTAAAATTGCTCATGATTAATAAGTGTTATGAATGTCTATTAAATGTTGCAGAAGGTTACACCCAGCCATATCACTCATATATTAAAGAAACTGTTCGCTCCCAGGCTGAACTGAGGTGACAGAGCAGCTCAAGTGCAATCTTAGATTGATGACACTTCTAAAAATTGTTCAAGCATGTGTGCAAGAATCTGTCAGAATAAGAGCATAATAAATGAGAAAGTAAAAGACAGGTAACTTACTGTACATACAAGTTATGCAAATGTATATATAGGCTCCATTTAGTCCCTTCCTGCTACTAGGCAAATTATGTAGAAAGAAAATCGGTTCACTGTTCTTGCACTAGATTGTCTAGAAAAGAAATCTGTAAAGCCAGGTATTGCTTCTGCTACACCAGATTGGAATGTGACATAATTTAACACCATGTTGGCATCTGTGAAACTCCATTGCATTTAATGTTGTTACTCTGATTTTCACCAGTTAAGTGAGGACATGTATGAGCAACAGGACATACTCTCATATTACCCCTATTTGTGTGTGGGGTCTTTGAGATTAATATTTTTGAAACTGGATAAGGAATTAGGTCACGTTTCAAAAGTGTGATCCTAAATTTAGGTCTTTATAATAGGTGGTCTGATTATCAAGGATGCTGAATGTCCTATATGTAAGGATTCAAATTAGGAAATTTTGGCATCAGCTTTTTTTTTTTTAAAAAAAATTATAAACTATAGCAGGGCTGGGCAAAAAGCTGCCTATGGGCTCGATGCAGTATGCCTGGGTTAGCCTCTGGTGTGTGCCAGACAATTTATTTACCTAGGAGTCTGCAGGTGTAGCAATTTTTGACCTCCATTGGCCAGAGTTTGCCATTCCTGGCCAATGTGAACCATAGGAAGCATCTTATGGTCCACCCAGGGCTAACTCAGGCAAACTACATCTGGCCCATTGGCTGGTTATTGCCGACCTCTGCTTCAGGAGGTGGTTATCAAAACAGACTTTTGGGTGGACATTCTTAATGCTAGAATACTATGTGAAAAGGGCCTTCACTGTGAAATGAACAGTTTGAGGATAGTTCCATTTTAACTATATATGATTGTTTCACTGAAGGTTACAGTAAAGGAATGCAAACACCCGTATCTGTAATGTTTAAAATTTCTTAGCTGGTTATCTTTATGCTTTAATTATCTCTTGTTCCACATGAATAATTTATAAAGTGCCTGGTGAGTAATTCTCCACTTCAGAGTGCTTTTTAAACACAGGCTCTAATCCTGTCTCTCATCTCGTGCCGTGCACACTCACCTGTACAAAGAGGATGAAAAATGCTACTTTTCTGATTTGCTTCACACTTTGCACAGATGTAAATGACTACAAAAAATGCAAGGTTCTGGGGAATCCGAGGCTATATACCTAAGATCTCTCCCCCAGTTCTAGAAGCTAAAGCCAGACTAGTTCTTGGGATCCTTTGTGCAAACAAGTAGAGGCACTCTGTAGGCCTCCAGGTAAATAACAAAAATTAATAATACCTAGCTCTTGGAGATCACTTACATATATTTCAAAGCTATTTACAAAGGAAGTTAGCAGCACCTGAAAACATCCAGAAGATAAGCATTTGTGTGAAGAAAATGTAATGCCAAATTTAAGGGTATTGGTATTCAAATATTTAAAAAAAAATCTAGGTTTCTAGATTCTGTTCTGCACATTGAATATTAAAATACATGTTGTGGGACTCAAGGAGTGATTCTGAGGTTAGTACTGCATTCACTTTCAGCTGAACTGGATGTTAACAAGCACACATCAATTAAATTACATCAGCTTTTTCTAGAAACTTGGAAGCAAATGTATTCAGTAGCTTAGGAGCTAAAAGAAATTGAAAAAATAAGTATTTGAAATAGTCATAAGCACCTGGAAAGGCCCCTGTCTCTCAGTACTTTTGCAAATCCCTGAGTGACAGCCTGTCTGGGACTGCTCAGTTCACAGGGCACTGAGAAGACCTTGGCAAGATCAACCCAGGCTTTTAAAATCTCTTAACTCATCATGCTGCAGCCTAGCAAGATGCATAGACTCTAAAACAATCAACAGCAACCATTTTTGAAAAGTTTTAAACTATGTCTACCCTAGATGTTGTGGCAGGGTCAGTCTCATTCTGGGCCCCAGGTCCTCCATTCAGTCCACTGGCCCCACCATACAAACCCCATTACCCTTGCTGGGGCAGGGGGCCATCTGTGGGGAACCCAGTCCCCACCCACTTGCTCTGGGTTCCAGCCCAGGGACCCGGGATGGTTGCTACCAGAGAGGGCTGACTCCCTTCACCCTTGGCCCTGCAGCTCCTCTCCCTGGGCCACTTCCCCAGACGATTCCCCCAGTACCTCCTTCTGCCAGTGGTAGCCATGGCAACAAGTCCCCTCCTTTGTTTTGCTCCTCCGGCTGAATAGTTCCCCACAGTCTCTGGTTGAGCTTCAGGCCCCCCTGGATGGGAGCAGTGCAGCCCCCGGGGTTGCTGAGGCTCCTCTCCTCTTTTGTGGTCTCTCCTTTTCCTTCAAGTCTCCTTCCCTCTCCTCACTCACCTTCCGAACTCTCCTTAACCACCCTCCCCCTGCCCTGAGTGGAGAAGGGCTTATAAAGTTAGCCCTGAGTGGGATCAGCTGGCCCTAGTTGATTTAGGGCAGCCTACTCCTCAGCTGCTCCCACTTTGATTGTCATCTCCGTCTCTGCCCTGTTTTTACTCCTGTCTTTTCGTCTCCTGGCTCCACCCTGCTACAATGTATATTAAGTATATTAATGCTGCAATTGGGAGATGTGATTGTGGCATGTGTTGACATGCCTTAGTTAGTTTTGATCTAGCTACTGCTTGTAACAAAAGACCAAAGGTTAAAAAAAGTTAATTGTGACCAGATCCTTAAACATGATTAATATTAACAAGGAAGCAGAAGAAACGCAAGTCAGAATAGGGAACGAACAGGTTAAAGAATATTTACATAAGTTAGATGTATTCATGTCAGTAGGATCTGATGAAATTGACTCAAGGGTGCTTAAAGAACTAGCTGAAGCAACATTGGAACTGCAATTATTTTCCAAATACTCATGGAGGATGGATGACGTCCCAGTGGACTGGAGAAGGGCAAACATCATAATCATCTGTAAAAGGAGGAAGAAAGAGGACTCAGGGAATTATAAACTGCTTAGTCTAACTTCAGTGTCAGAAAAGATATTGGAAGAAATTATTAAACAATCAATATATAACTACCCAAAGGATAATATGATCATAATTAATAGCTAGTGGGGATTTATCAAGAACAAATCATGTCAAACCGAACTAATTTCCTTCTTTCACAAGATTATCAGCCTATTGCATGGGGGCTGGGGGGACGGGAAGCAGTAGATATGACATATCTTAAATTAAACAAACAGGGGAAATGTGGTCTTGATGAAATTACTATGAGGTATATATGTAGTTGGCTGAAAGACTGTACTAACAATATAGCCATCAGCGGTTTGCTCCCATCCTGGGAGGATGTGTCTTCTGTGTATGTGCGCGTTTGTGGGGTGGGAGGTTCCAAGTCTGTCCTCAGTACAGAACTATCTAACATTTTAATGAATGATTTGCATAATGGATAATACTCTGGGAGGGGTTTGTGAGCCTTAGAGCAGCCCTATACGAGAAGGCAAAGTACTCCGTGGTATCTAGCAGTGACTTTCAGCTGGCCTGACTTGCTCAGTGTAATCCAACTTATTATTATTATAATGTGTAGCTAAAAGATGTCATGTAATATGCCCCTGGAAATTAATAACTCACTGGCAATCAATATTTTTGAATTATGTAAGCACAGTTAACTTGCAAAGGTCTATAGAGATGTGCTAGAATTAAGACTAATGTGTTCGAGTTAGGTTTATGAGGCCAGTTGATAAACAGATTTTGTCCAGACAAAGGAATGTGGTTCTACCTGCTTGAATGCGTTTCTCACGTGAATAGAACAAGGTATGACCAGAGACGAAGAAAACCATGCTTGCATCTTGGGCAAAACAATCCATGAGGAGAGCAAGTGGAGAAAAAGTGATGATTTAATAATCTCAGTGGGGAAAGCACTAGAATGTGTTACCTGGAGAGGTGGTGTAATATTCATACCTAGAGGTTTTTAAGTCCAGCTTGACAAAATCCTGGCTGGGATGATTTAGTTGGGGTTGATCCTGCTTTAACAGGGGGCTGGACTCATTGACCTCCTGAAGTACCTTCCAGCACTCGGATTCTATGTCGAGATTGCACCACTAGGAACTTTTCCTGACTCTTGAAACAGAGTCAATGAATGTTGAGAAATACGTTTTTCAAAGGTAGACTAGCTTATAGAGAGGGGCAGAGAAGTACTGTGTTATCTTTCATTTGAGGAGACAAGAGGTCCTGACTAACTGCTAGTCTGCTGTGGCTGGAGAAGGAAGATTGGTGAAGAAAATTGTACAAAGAAAGTAGCTTGTTAGTTGAGGTCTTAGCCATTAGAAATGTGACTTTTACTTGTGTTTAATGATAATCCTTTCTATCTTTATCCCTTAAATCTGAATTCACTTAAAATCTCCCTCTTTGTAATTTAATACCTTTACTTTCCATCTAAATAAACTGGGTGCTTTGACTGAGAGGAAGTGATTATGAATTCCAGTAAAAATAATGTAGGCCCCTCTGTATGTGGGACACTCTAGCTGTTGCTATGTTTGGCAATCTGGCTCTAGAGACTACAACTCCCATGAGGCTTTGGGAAGGAGAATGGGCTTTTTGGTGAACCTGGCAAAAGAAAACGGTGGTCTCCTGTTGGTGAAGAGTTAAGGCTGATGGAGCAGACTGCTTCAAGGGAAGTGTGAAGCTTTCTCCCAGCCAGAAACTGCTTTGGGGAGCTGCAGCTTGCTAATGAGAGACACTGCAGGGAAGGAACTTGGTCTGTGTGCATTAGAGTGCTGCAGAGGCCAGCTCCAGGTCAGAGGGCCTGGGCAGCTTGTTGCTTTGCTTGCATTGACACACAGAATCCTCACCAAGGTGTCTGCAATCCAGCGAACAACAGCTGCATGCCAGTGCAAGCCAGTAACTGGAACTTTCATAATTAGAGTGTACACTGTGGAGTGGGAGAACTGATGGCAGCGTACATGCCAGTTATGTTTCATTCATTTCTGTGCACATTGATAATTCATTTCATTCATGTTTCGTCTATAACCCTGTCTCCTTAAGTTGTTAAGTAAAGGTGTGTGTTGATTCTTATGTGGTCCATTAGACATATACTATTCATACTGTTTGGGAGTTAAATCTGGATTATAACTGAAATAAATTTCCTGGAGGCTTCCAAAGGCACATCATTAAATGTGTACAGGGGCCAACGAGGTGGAAGCGCTACCACTTTACAGAGCTTTAGGAATGAGGGGTGGAAAGGGGATTCTCAACTATCCAATATCACCACTGGGACACTCAGGATCTCCTTTAATATTGAACCTATCAGGCACATAGACACACAACTGAGTGCTGCCTGCTCCTGAGTAACCCAAGGAGGAGAGAAAAGGGGTTACAATAACAAGATCTTCTTTGTGTCTTTTTGGCTATGTCTACACTAGCCCTTGCCTTTCAAAAGGGGGAATGCTAATGAGGCACTACCATGAATATGCATTGGTCTGTGTGCATTGGTCTGTGTGCATTGGTCTGTGTGCTCCCATGAGCTCATTGGAATAAGGGGACTTCGAAGTAGGCGGCGTCCTTTCGAAAAGGAGCCCCGTCTGGATGCACCGCGTGGCGGCAAGGTGCGTCAATTTCGAAGCGCCGCTGCCGCCCGCATGCTAATGAAGCGCTGAATATGCATTTCAGCGCTTCATTAGTAAACTTCGAAATGGCCATTTGCATGGCCATTTCGAAGTTTGGGGCACGTATAGACACAGCCCAGGTGAGCAGAAAGTAAATAACAGGAAACTCAGGAACTCAGGAATTTGAATTAATTTTCTTTCTGACCAGTGTGGATAGTGCACCTCAGTAGTGCACCCTAGGAGCCATCCATCATATCACATCCCATCATATTGCATCGAGCCATTTCATATAGCCATCTAGCCATCAGATATAGCTATCTAGCCATCATGACTGCTCAGGGCTCTTCTGATCATAAGTTCTCAGCCATCATGAGTTCTCAGGGTCACAAAAGAGCTCCAGCATGGAGCCATAATGAGATCCTAGACCTCATTTCTGTATGGGGAGAAGAATTTGTGCTCAGCATACTGTGAGTCAAAAAGCTAAATGCAGACATTTATGAGAAGATTTTGTGGGGCATGATCGAGAAAGTGCATGGCCAGGACACTCAGCAATGCCGGGTCAAAAAAAAGCAGCTCCTGCAGAACTATCATAGAGTCAGATAAGGCCACATGCAATCTGGGTCATTCCACAAGGTGTGTCAATACTACAAACAGCTGGGCGCCATTCTTGGGAGGGACCCAACAATGCTCCCCAAAGCTAGCATGGACTTTTCAGGAGACATTCCTCAGGCCTCCAGTGAGAGCAGAGAGGGGGAGCAGGATGCAGAGGTGGAAGCAGAGGAGGACGCCAACAGTGCCCAATGAAGCTGATTATGAGAGCCCAGAGCTCTTCATCACCCTGGAGCCAGTCCCTTCATAACCACCTGATGCTCCAGGGTACAGCAATGCTAGAGCGTGCTCTTCTGGGTGAGTATATTTTTTAGACTGATACAAATGGGTTGCAGCTGGGCTGGGTACAGGTTTACTTCTGTTGAGTATATTTTTTAAACTGCTACAAGCAGGTTGCGGTTCAGGTGTGGTGGATCTATGCCCCTTAGAACAGTTTATTAAAATTTCAGAGCTCTTATCCTTTTTGGAGATCTCCATATAGGTCTTATCTAGGTACTCTTTAATTTTTCACATGAAGTTTTCAGGGAGCCTGATTTATTCCTGCTTCCATGATAGCACATCTTGCCATGCCAGGCAACCAGTAAGTAATGTGGCAACAAGGCACCACTCTGCACTCTGGCAAATTTTCCAGCCCTGTGCTCACACAGTAGGAGCATACTTTCTTTTTCACTCTCTGTTCTTTGGAGGCTGATGTCTCTTTTGGTGACCTAGAAGGAGCACAGTAATTTCATTAGAGTTTGTCCCTTTACCATTACCACACTGCTCCCTGGCTATTTAAATTTCCCAGGACTGCCCTGCAGTACCATGTGGCTGGTGGGCTCTCTGTCTCTGCCACACCTGCACAGCTGGCAGGCTCTCCTGGCCCTCTCCACTCTTACCACACTGCTAGCTTTTCCCCTGCACAGGATTTATGAGGCGCTGATGAGAAAGGTACTTCTGCACTTTACAGTTTACAGGGATGACCCTCTCTTCAGACCATCATGCGGCTGGTGGGATTGATCCTTCTCCTGCCAAGTGGCTGCCAGGCTGTATGAACCCTGGGCACCACTGTGTCCAGTGTGGGCTTTCCCTGCTTTAAATGTTTTTCCCCTGCCCAGGATTTGTGAGGAGCTTCTGAGAAAGTTTTTTTCTATGCTTTACAGCTTACAGGGATGACCCTCCACCAGCCTGCCATGTGGCCAGTGGAACTGACCTCTTTCTCCACCACACCACTGCTGGGAATGTGCAGATGCTGCTCCTGGTCGCTGGCATGTCCAGCATGGGCTTTCTCTGCTTTAAGCGGCTTTTCCCCTGAATGGGATTTATTAGGAGCTGCCAAGGAAGTTTTTTTTCCCCATGCTTTACAGTTTACAGGGATGACCCCCCACAGCTCAGCATGAGCCACTAAATTTTTTCCCCCATGCTTTACGGTTTACAAGGCTTTGTTTCAACCCTCTTCCCCTGCCATCCTTAAGCCACAAAGACCTTAGCATGTCAACAATGAAATGGTCTGGATAAACAATAGCTTCTATTCTGCATAAGTTGATTCATTGTCATCCTTAAGAAGCCAAAAGTGGTCTGGGAAAACAAAAGTTGCAGTGATTGTCAAACAGGGATGTATTAATTCTATTCATGAGTGCTTTGTGGCATGTTTAAAAATTGTATCTGAAATTTTGACCTTCACTATCTTCAACAGGCAGCATGACTGGGGGAGGAAAAAGGTTGCTGTGATGAGTTGAAAAGACAAGTTTGAAACAGGACATCATTCTACAGCAGCTTGGGAAGGCAGACAAGCAATGAGCCAAAGCCACTGCTGACAGAGTGTAGACCTAGCAGTGCTGGCAAAGTATGCTCCAGTGCAGGAATAAAGATTCGGTAGAGCCACTAATGGCTGTTAGGGAGCAAACCAATATCCTGTGTTCCATGTTGTAGCTGCACAGGGACACCCACCAGGACTCATTATGTGGCCTCCTCAACCTGTTGCCCTGCTTCCCCTCGATATACTTTGACAACCACCATTGGGGTCCATGAATGTTGGGGGTGAGGGCAGAGGGCAAGGACAGTCTCCGGCTCCATCCCCTTGACCTCTTCCCACTGCAAAAGGCTATTCCACCACATGAAATGTCAGGATTCCCTTCTTTTCCCCACTCCTAGGAAATGCAGATTGGAAAAGGACAGGTCGGGGGACTCCCATGACCTAGGATGTTAGTTTGACAAAGGTCCAAATGGGTCAAAAGGCACCTGAACCTGGCTTTTATCTGGCCAAAGGCACATTCCTGTGCCATTCTGCACTTGCTCTGTCTGCAGTTGAAACTCTCCCTGCTACAGTCCAGGGTGCCTGAGTATGGCTTCATGAGCCAAGGGAGCATAGGATAAACAGCGCCACCCAGTATCACTGTGACCATCTCCACATTGCCAATCTTGATTTTCTGGTCTGGGAAGAAAGTCCCATCCTGGAGCTTTCTGTACAGACCTGAATTTCTAAAGCTGCATGCTTTGTGCACCTTTCCCCACCATCCCGAGTAGATGTCGGTGAAATGACTTTTTTCATTGTGCAACACTATGAAGAAGTATCCTTTGTGGTTTATATAGTCTGAGGCCCGGTGGTACCATGATGGGGATGTGCAGTCCATCTATCACCCCACCACAGTTAGGAAACCCCATGGCAGCAAAGCCATCCACTATGTCCTGCAAATTTCCCAGAGTCATGGTCTTCTGCAGCAGATGGGCACTGATTACTTTGGCTACATGGATCACTGCAGCCCCCAGTGAAGATTTGCCCACTAAAATTGATGTCCCACTGACCATTAGCTGTCAGGCATTGCAAACTTCCCCAGAGCAATTGCCCCTTGCCCAAACAAGAATCGCAAAACAGGTCTGTCTGTCAAAGCAGGTCTCATTTTGGTATTGCTGAACTTCAGAGTTGGGGACAGCAAATCACAAAGTTTCATAAAAGTGGCCTTGCACATGTGGAAGTTCTGCAGCCACTGCTGTTTGTCCCAGACCTCCAAAAACATGTGGTCCCATCAATGGGTACTGGTTTCACCTTTCCAGAACCACAGTTCCGCTAGAAGCAATGCATCCAGGGCAGCCAGCAGTTCTGCATTCCTGGTCTCCCATTCTTCCATATCATCATCTGAATCACCTTCATCCATCTCTTCCTCCCAGTGGGTTTATCTAATTAAATACTGCACAACACTTCAAGAAGTGGCCATAACACACTGCGCGATGACTAAGCTGTTCAGAATCCATGCTAGTGCCATGCAGTGGTGTGAGCCAGGGTCAGGCTTTGGGAAAATGGTGTCAAAAATGGTGCAAAATTCCTTTGGCTAGCTGTTTGTTTTGCAATAGTGTGTGGGGGGGGAACAGGGGAACATTGCATTCTAGGATGATGACATCAGACACCCACAAGCACTTGTGGCACATTTTTTCCCATACGCCACTGGCACAAAAATGCAAAATGCAATGGGGCAACCTACACTCTGGGATAGGTACCCAAAATGCATTGCTGATGAAGTCAAACATAGGTAAGGCAATGGATACATACTATGTTGACTTTCTGAACATTTGCAGACAGTTGTCTTTGACTTTATAAATTCTAGTGGTTAAAAAGTCAACTTCAATAAATTTGACTTTATTTCATAGTGTAGGCATAGCCAGAGATACTTTCTGGTATCAAGGCTTTGGTATTTTGACTAGGATTTCTAAAAACCATCATTGTCTGAATGATGTTCGTGACCACTTCTGTTCAGCGACTGGTACGTATAGTGTAAATAAACTAGTTTTACAAAGAAAAGTCCCTGATAGCACACTTTCTGCTCCAATTGGAAACCATACTGAAAAACTGCATCATCTACCAGTCATTAGATAGGTGACAATATATTAAGTCCTCTTTGGGGAACAGACATATCACTTGTATGCACACAGGTACTGGAAGTCACAGCATTTACATCCCATGTCACAGTTTCCTTACCTGTGAAGGGAGAAATCTGTGGAAGGGTCACAGCTTGTTTGAGACATGGACAGAATGCTGTTCTGTCCTCTTTGCATCATTTCCACTAACATTTTATTATGTTTTCCATTGCTCACTCCTGATAATGGTAAATTGAACAAGTTATTGAAAAAGAGCTTGACAAAATGTAGCTAATTGTTTTGCCTGAGCAGTTTGCCTTGATGTCAGAGACATGCAGATGGCGTGGTATTATCTTTGAAAACATACATATAGTCAGAAATAAATAGCTACAGTAGGTAAGCACCACAAATGTTGTTCAGATGTTTATGCAGGACAGGTCCGCAGTCTAAAAGTCCAAATACTACTGTTTAAATCTTGGCCTTGTCAGGGCATTACACGTTCCACAAGTTGTCTCGTTGTGACATCCTAGCTCAAGCTACATCATGGCTACGTCTACACGTGCAGCCAACATCGAAATAGTCTATTTCGATGAATAACGTCTACACGTCCTCCAGGGCCGGCAACGTCGATGTTCAACTTCGACGTTGCTCAGCCCAACATCGAAATAGGCGCAGCGAGGGAACGTCTACACGTCAAAGTAGCACACATCGAAATAGGGATGCCAGGCACAGCTGCAGACAGGGTCACAGGGCAGACTCAACAGCCAGCCGCTCCCTTAAAGGGCCCCTCCCAGACACAGTTGCACTAAACAACACAAGATACACAGAGCTGACAACTGGTTGCAGACCCTGTGCCTGCAGCATAGATCCCCAGCTGCCGCAGAAGCAGCCAGAAGCCCTGGGCTAAGGGCTGCTGCCCACGGTGACCATAGAGCCCCGCAGGGGCTGGAGAGAGAGCATCTCTCAACGCCCCAGCTGATGGCCGCCATGGAGGACCCAGCAATTTCGATGTTGCGGGACGCGGATCGTCTACACGGTCCCTACTTCGACGTAGGGTGCTATTCCTATCTCCTCATGAGGTTAGCGACTTCGACGTCTCGCCGCCTAACGTCGAAGTTAACTTCGAAATAGCGCCTGACACATGTAGACGCGACGGGCGCTATTTCGAAGTTGGTGCCGCTACTTCGAAGTAGCGTGCACATGTAGACGCAGCTCATATGAATTAAGAAATGTAATGCAATAAAATGGCTGAAATCCAAACTCTGAGATACCTTCTATTTGAAAAAGAAAGTATGCTATTCATGCAAAAGGCTCATAGTCATGAAAGACATAAGTCCAGTGTAAGGTGGATTTTTAGTGTAGGTTACATGGAAAATTATGCAATATACTTTGCCCTTCTAATGTGAACAAACTCCGTATTCATCTAAACAGGTTTCTTGGCACACACAATGCTATTCAGTAAGCACACTGGGGAGGAACAGGGCAAGCCAAAGCAGAAGTGAAGAATGAGGGGGAATAGGCACAAGCGCAAATGAGCCAAGAATGCTGATTTATGAAGGAAAGATATAGATCATTTAAAAAAAAGAAGCTGCCCAAGTTAAAGCTGCCTCTGAGGTACATAACCCAAGCTGACACTGTCTTGGCAGCAGGATAGAAAGAATGTGTATGCAAAGATTAATTGTTCTTGAGCAACTTCCCTGGTACATTTGTGAGCATGCACACAAAGCCTTTCTTCTAACGACAGGGATGCAAGTTCTTATAAAGTTCTCGCTATTTTTATACTTCTGAACAAACATAATCAATGCACTGTGGTCTCTGCAAGGTGAATTTCAATTTTCACATGTGCTTGAGTTTCTACTTCCTTTCGTCACAATCCAAGGACATTATTATTTATGAAATGTGGGGTCCTGCTCCACATACCTCAATTTTCATTAAGGTATAAAGCAGCTGGTAGCATTCAATGACCTTCTGCAGCACCAGCCTCAGCCTTTGGAAGCTAATTTTCCTCATATTGCTTTGTTGTCTCACTGTTTACCTAAAATCCCCAAAACTTGTCTCTTTATCTATCTGTTGTCCCTGTACGATACTTAGATTGTAAGCTTTCTGGGACAAGCACAGATTTTTGTTCTGTGAGCTTAGAATGCCTAACACAGACTATGTCTACACTATGAGATAAAATCAAATTTCAAGGCTTTTGCTTGATATTAAAACATGACTGCCTTCACGGTTAAGCCTATTATCTCGATTTAGTGAGCTCTAATACGATTACAAAATATCGATATTACAGGATGGGTATAGCATCAAATCAGAATTTAAAATCTTGAATCAAGGCAAGTTTGGAAGTGCCATGTCCTTAATTTGAATTTACTAGCCTCCAGAAGTGTCCCATATATATCCCACAAAGCTACGCAGTGTCCCTCCAAACATGGCTGCTTCATCGTGCGCTGCTCTCTAGAGCCGTGTCTACACGTGCACGCTACTTCGAAGGGGGTTTCAGGGAAGGTTTTGATTACAGCAGCATGGATGGCTGCGGGGGGAGGGTTCAATGTACAATAAAAGTAATGTGAAAATTGAGGTATGTGGGGGTTTCATAAGGCAGGGGAGCAGAGGATTGCTTGAGTTTCTACTTCCTTTCGTCACAATCCAAGGGAAGATTGCCCAATGTAACAATAGGCATCTCCACATCATCAATCTTGCAGAGACCACAGTGCATGCTCACCAATGTACCAGGGAAGTTGCTCAAGAACAATTAAGCGAGAACTTTATAAGAACTTGCACCCCTGTCGTTAGAAGAAAGGCAATCTTTCCAGATGCTTCTACAACAGTCCAGAATTTTGGAATATGCGTGCATCGTGAACCTCACATGAGCAGCCAACGTGATGTTGGTGAAATGACCCTTGTAATCTACCAACCCCTGCAAAGAAATGGAGAAGTACCCCTTTTGGTTTACATACTCCGAAGCCAGGTGGGCTGGAGCCATGATGGGGATGTGCATGCCACCTCTTACCCCATCACCTTTAGGATACACCTGGGCAGCAAAGCCATCTACTATTGCCTGTACATCTCCCAGGATCACAGTCTTCCTGAGAAGAGGCTGACAGATTGCACAGGCCACCTCCATTAACACGGACCCCAATGTAGATCTGCGCATCTCCAATTGATTTGTCACTGACTGGTAACTGTCAGGTGTTGCAAACTTCCACAGCATGATTGCCACTTGCTTGTGAGCCATTAAAGCTGGTCTCATTTTTGTGGTGTTGTGCTTCAGGGTGGGCACCAGCACACCACGGAGTTCCATAAAAGTGGACTTGTTCATGCAAAAGTTCTGCACCCACTTGTGGTCGTCCTAGAAACTCCAAAATGATGTTGTCCCACCAGTGTGTGCTGGTCTCATGAGTCCAAAAATGTCACTCCACTGTCAGCAATGCATTCATGGCAGCCGGCAACTGTGAGTTCTTGGACTGCGGTTGGGAGATTTGCTCTTTCAAAACATTGTTGTCATCATCATCATCAGCACCATTATGATACCCAACCGTCGCTGAGCTTTGTAATTGAAGGAATAATTGCACAACAGCCAGTGTGGTTGCCAAAGCTATGTGTGCTATGAGGTGGAGCGTTTGGGGATCCATGCTTGCACTGGAATGCTGCAGCAGGAAATGGCGTGCTCTCCAATTCATTTTTCATGCGGTTCTTGATGCTGTGAATTCTGGGAAGTGCTTGGAATTCTGGGCTTCAGACATGAAATACTCACAAGCAAGCGGGGCTAAGCACTGTGGGTAGGTACCCACAATGCACTGTTCATGCTGTCAAACTTGCTCAGGGCAATGGAAAGGTGGAGACTCGACATGGAAAAAAGGTGGGTCAAATTTCAAGAAGCTTTGTAGACACCTAATTCTAATTCATAATATGGAGGTTAAATAATCAAATTTATTAAAAATCAAATTTATTTCATAGTATAAATGCAGCCACAGTGTGTTTCTGGTCCCTAATTGGGATGCATAGGTGCTAAGGTAATACAGATCATCACTTACATTAACAATCATAATAATTTCACAACATGGTCACCTTTTCCACTGACCTGATCTCATCATCAGTAGGACATGGAAACAGCAGATATGCAGATGGCTTGGGATCTGGCTACCTGAGAGAATGCCTCTCTCTGCATGATGGTGTCATAGTTGAAATCACCAGAGGTGCTTAAGCTGGAGTTCCTTCAATAAAAGTGTAAGCGGGCTGCCGGCAGAGTGCCACCATCACGAGATGTCCTCAGTTTTGGAACATGTTCTTGCCCTCAATACTTGGATTTGCTAACCTTCCAGACATGTTGCCATGCCCTTCTTCCTTCTCTTTATCAGGGTGAGGGCTTTCCAAGGCATATACTTGGGCAGTCCTTTGGTTTCATGTAGTGTGTTTTAACTTATGCAGTAAGAAGCCAGAGCAGAGGATGGGTACTATAGACGTTCCTTTACCTCATGAAAAGAAGATCTCCTAAGCCCATATTTGAAAATTCCACATTGATCTTGACTTTCCCTGCTCTTTTTTTGGTCTTTGGATCTATCTTTTTAGATTCTTTACTGGCTGCATTTTCAGAAAATCCACCCCTGTGTAGCCAGCCAACAAAGGGCTTGCGCACTATTGATGTGTCACTTAAACTTCTGCTGACCCTAATTTCATCTCTTCTGACTTCTATTTTATACCAGGAATCTTTCTGTTCCTCCAGAAAGCCAATATTAATTGAGGCTCAACCCCCATTGCAAGACACCTCTTTCACTACACATCCCCTAAGTGTTTAGCTAAATAACTTCTTGCACATGGGTCTCTATCATGGCAACAGCATTTGGATACCTCAAGTGTGTCCATCCACCACCAAGGTGGTCGAGGAGTTCATAACGGTGTATCACACTGTTGGTTCTTGAGCTCCACAGGATCTTTGATGCTGTTGTTTAGAAACATGGTGTCTGAGGTACTGTTTGAGAGGCTCAACCAGTTGAGAAAAGGGGAAGGCTGACTTTGGATAGTGTTTTTGATGTGTCTTTGAGATTAAATTATGAAGCAAGCGATCCTCATAATTGGCGATGTGAAATAATGTGGCCGAGACCCTGCCTTCACAACTAATCACTGATGGAGCAATGCCAGGACTAGAAGGGTGAACACTAGAGTTGTTTAGGTGGCACCAATGATAAAACAAAGGGCAGAATTTCACTTTGAAAATCTTTTATTTATATTAATGGAGCACCAAAGAAACAAAGCAATACATTCCATCTTGGTTTTTGGCCATTTAATTATAGCTCATGGGCCAGATATACCCACAAAGGAATTAACTGGTGTCATTTTATTTGTTGTCTCAGGATGAAATTATTTCTCTATTTTTCTATATCTTACTGAAGCTAAATTTGTACATATTCAGTGGAGTTTAGAGAAATGTTCATTGCCTGGACACCAATTCAACATTATCCTTTAATGTTCACAGTATGTGGGCTTGTCTTCTGGTCATTTTCCATGGCTGCAATGTAAAATCATAATATATCACTTTCACAAGCAATTTAGCACAGCATAATGGAGGAAATGTAGATCTACTGTCTTGGTACTTATTTTCTAACAAAATTCTAATAGGTTGTGAGTTGAGAAGAGAAAAGATGACATTTATGTCTTGAATCTTTTTTTATTAAACTGGAGCAGCACAATGAAACAGCAAGTTAAAATACTAGATTTTAAAATAATGCACCGTGTACAACAAAGTACTCTAACAAAAAACAAACAAACTTGTCTTGCCTTTGACACATAACTAACATCTCAGTGGGAGACAGCACTTGGCAGGCGAAGACAGTTAAACTAGTTAGTCTTTCCCTCGCTAGAGAATGATTTGTTTCTGATTTGACACGTCTTTTTTCCCCCTAATAAGGATTATAGGATTTATGAAAAGGAAAGAAGATAAAAAACAATATTTTTTGCTGTTTATTACAAAGAAGATTAAAAAGACTCCCTGTTTGATAGATTCTAACTACTTAATTTTCTATGTAATGAAAGGTGAATACCTATTTAAGATTAATTTCGTATTGTTATTATCTGTACATGAATGTAAAGGGCACAACAATTTGTCTTGACATTCTGCAATGTAACCAAGCTCAGTGTAACAAATACCAGTATAAATAACACATTTGTTGCTCTGATTCTGTACTTTAGCTATAATAACATAACTTATTTCTTTTCTGCATTAAAAAGTGAAACAGGATAATAAACAATTTATCTGAGTACATCTGAAATAGATGTATAATTTTTCTAGCAGCTATAGGCTACGTCTACACTAGCACACTACGTCGAAGTAGCCTATTTCGAAGTAAGGACATCGAAATAGGCTACTTCGATGTGTATTGTCTACATGTCCTCCAGGGCTGGTGCCATCAACGTTCGATGTCGAAGTAGCGACGGGGAACATTGAAAGGAGCCGCGCTGGAAGGAAATGTGGAGCATCCACACACACAAGTGCTCCCCATCAAAATAAGGGGCCAGCAAAGCCCCAAGCCGCTCCCTTAAAGGACCCCTCCCAGACACACTTGTCCTGCCCAGCACAAGATCCACAGAGCCGACAACCGGTTGCAGACCCTGTGCATGTAGCATGGACCCCCAGCTGCAGCTGCAGCAGCAGCAGCCAGAAGCCCTGGGCTAAGGGCTGCTGCACTCAGTGACCATAGAGCCCCACAGGGGCTGGACAGAGCGTCTCTCAACCCCTCAGCTGATGGCCGCCATGGAGGATACAGCTATTTCAAAGTAGCAAGACGCGGATCGTCTACACACGCCCTACTTCGATGTTGAACGTCGAAGTAGGGCATTATTCCCATCTTTGGATGGGAGTAGCAATTTCGACATCTCATGGCGTAATGTCGATTTCAACGTCGAAATATCACACAGCGCATGAAGACACGACGCGTGCTATTTCGATGCTGTGCTGGGTACTTCGAAATAGCCAGCTAGTGTAGATGCACCCATAGAGTCTGATCCAATACCCATCGAAATCCATAGTATATCACTCAGTGGTCATTAGATTGGGGTCATACTGCTTTGCAACCCAGGATCTCTAAATCTCAGACTTTTTAAAATTAGTGAGGCTTTGCTACAAACAACATTGAAATGTTTAACTGATTTCATATCCCAAGTCTAATTTTCAAAAGGATTTAAGTACTTAGGGATCCTTAAGAGATATCTTAGAAATGCTGAGAGGCTCATAAATCAGTTATGTGTTGCAATGCTGAGCACAGCAATGCTTAAATACCTTAAAAATCTGATCATAAGTGGTTTACCAATATTCATGAAATAAGGCACACAGCACCCCTCAGAAGGATAACTCTCATTTTTATTCCCAGAGTCAGGAATAAGAATCAGAGGATTGACTATGTCATGGTCAATCTTCTGGAGTTTGATTTAGTACACCTAGGAACATGGTAAATCTAACCTTGATGGTGCCCCCATCAACTGAGTTACTCCGAGGTCAACGGTGGTGCTCTCAGGGCTTGATTAAGTGAGGGAAGTTGACAGGAAAGTTTCTCCCCTCAACATCCTGAACTGGAGCTGTGCTGGAAATTCTACTGAAGGTGTGTCCATGCAAACTGTGCAACTCTTGCAGCTGAAGTTAATGTCTTTTAGGTCAAATTTCTTTTGTAATGTAGACGTGCCCAGATACGCTGAATCCCAAGTCTATTCTTTCACAAGACGATTCTCCCTCTTGACACAAAGAAGAAACAGAAGTGCCCAGTCTAGTTGTAATTGTTCTATAAGAATCTTGTGGAGTAACTTGCTATTCCTAAGCTGAAGTGACTAGTAGAACACGTTGCATTATTTTATTGTCATGCATGCTCTCGCTCTCAAGTTTTTATGTCTATTTCTGACTTCCTCGTCCATGCCACATCAGATTCAGAATGTAGTCTTTGGGCAGGGCCCATTACTTTCCTTCTCTTTGTGAAACTCTCAATACAGTTTGAGAACCTGAAATATAATTAAACACAAAACTAATATGAAGGGTTGCATCAAGTACTAGTCAAGCTGTTGACACATATGTAAACACATCACAGTCCCGAATATAGCATATGAAGCATTTTGGCAGAAGAGTTAAATTTGTGTTTATAATGAATAGTGGGGACCTCACTTGATTATGTGTGGACTATTCAATGCTGAGGTATGAATAACAGTGCACATCAGAGTGCTGCACTCTAACATCCCCATACGGACTCTGTAGGCACAAGCTAAAAGGTTCCCTGTTTTTATAATTCTCTTCAAACAGGACAACATTAATGAGAATTGGGAATCTTTAGGTCATGCCCATGGCATCCACATGGGGGATTTACAGTGAAGCATTTTAATGTGCACTGCTACTTACACTCCCCATGGTCAATGGCAGAGCAGTGTAGACACGAGCTTAGGCTAGGTTTTCAAAGAAATGCAATGTGGGATGTCTAAACTCCTTAGGCTTCTTTTGAACATTTCAGTGTTTTCTATTATTATTGTATCTGATCCAAAGACAAAAGAAAAAAATGGGAATTTTTAAATTAATTTCAGTGAGTTTGGGATGATTCATGTTATGCGGCGTGTAATGCTCCAAATACAGTATTTAAACAAACAGCCCTGATATTCACGTTTTAGACATCCCATGTCTAGGGGCTGCCAGTCATGGTGAATTCCAGCAAATTGGTTGAGATGATTTAGGGTTAGTTTTTGTTGGTGGATAAATGTCCATTGGGAACAGAAATGAGACACGTCAGTTTTATTGTGATTCTTTCAGAATTTGAACTCTAAAAATTTAATTTCCCCTGAAACACAGAATACATCAAAGAGGATAGAGACAAAACACTGTATAAGATGGACCAATTGTCTTTTTGGATCTGGAGGCTGCTCTGTTCTTATGAACAAATATTTTTATTATTCCCATCCATTGGGTAGGACCCACTGAATTAATAAATTAGCCAGGATTTTGTTAGTTCAACTGTGTAGAAAACTGGTTCATTAATACCCATCCCATTTCTCTGAATTTATCTGTGTAGAGTAATGGGGATATACCATGAGTGACTAGTTGAGTAATCACTTGGATAGTTTCAAAAGATATGTGGAAGGCCTTTTCAATAGCTAAAAGAAGTAATTGGAATTGCTACTTCCCATCTGGGCTCTCCTGGGTGTATTCATTCATCTTCAATCAAGATGGAAGGTATCACTCTGATGCATCTTTCTCGAGGTACCTCACTGTTTTAATCTAATCTTTAATTTGATTTCAGAGATTATTTTAGCAAAAGATTAGATTTAATTGCACATTTGTTGGAGGTGTCAAGGGAAAACTGCCACCCAGCCTCTACTGAAACAGGGAAATAACTGGTGTAGTGCATTAATTTGGCACCGAAGATTTTTTTTTTCAGGACGAATCAATCCCTTCCACGAAACTTCTAAAGTTTAAAGAAAACTACTGTGTGAGCAATTGGTGTACTCCATAGATGAATGGGCAAGAAGGAAATGAACAGGGGACCAGTAGTAGAGGGAATTATACCTCTACTCTGCCTCCAAGCCCAAGAGGAGATAGTTTGATATCCAGAGGGAAGTCAGTGGCAGCCTTTCCATGGCTGCAGTAAATGATATTCTTTCTGGTGCCAAAGAGTTGCCTTGCAGCCTCCTGGAGTAGTAAATCACCCTAATGCAGGGATGAGCCTAAAAACAGAATTTAGCTGCTTATTGATAAGTAACATTTTTTCATTTACTCTTCAAAAGCAGATCAATGTATTCAAAATATTAAGAAAATGAAGTACAGGAATAAATACATCTTAGTGTTCTGGAGCCCTCAAAAATCCTTTAAATTCCATGGGGAGGTCAACAAGCCTCCTTGTTCTATTCATAATTGTTGTTTAAATTGCTTTTTCTGCAAATGTACATGAATGTTCTGAGGATGCCAAATTTGTAATGGGGGTGTGTCAGAACTCCTGGAATGATACACCAATCTAACTAACTGCTGTATAATTTACAGTGTGGATTTTTTTTTATTGTGAACACTGAGTTACTTTCGTGTGTGTGGGAGAAAACAGGGGTTACTTTCCATACCAACAGCCCCAAACACTCAAATATCATGTGTCCATCCTGCAAAAAATCAAGATTTTTAAGGACTGCCCAGCTTGCCTTTTGGGTTCTGAGATTTTTAAGGTGCACTTGCTTCATAATTTCAATATATTCTCTGCATCCATGAGGACTATAAACTTACTTATTCTATGAAAACTGAGATTATAATGAATCTAGTAGGTGCATCTTTAAGGAAAACAACATCTCCCATGAGGCTAACAATAAAATCAGGACAACATGAAACACTGGTGAGTTTACCCCACTACAACACATAACATGGTTTCTTTTATTTTTCCACTAACTGGAAGTGAGGCAGGTAGTTGTAAGAAGCGTTAATGTATTAAACAAGCTGAGAGTCCTGTGTTAAATGTGGAGGCTCTGCTCTTTGTCCAAGCCACACCCAGCAGCATCCCCCAGACTTGCACTCCTCACCTTCTGGTCTCATGGAAAAAATAGTCCTCACAAAAACTAGGCCTCGTTTTTGAGCTCCATTCATCATGATTCAATTATTACTGTACTAAGAATGTTAATCAAAGTAGATCTCCATACATGGCTCACATGGCCATCAAAATTACACCTTAAGAGCAGCCAAGGCATCTGGATTTGGGTAGGGGTGAGATGGACGGGATGCAGCCCTTGTCTAGGTTAGATGGCTGGCTGTTGCACACCCCGATGCAGCAGAAAATGTTGTTTGTCATTTGTCACACTTCCATCAGCATTATGTTGGGGATCTGTGACAGCTGAGGGCATTCTGAATTACAGTGAAGGGCTTGTTATGAAGACAGGATACTTTGTAGAATCTTTCAGATGAAACAAAATTGAGGACCTGACCATTTGTGAGCCTAGTCAGCTACATCTACTTGGCAGCACTATTCCAAAATAAGACATCCTAGCCGCGTCTACACTACGTCTACTGTGTGCTACTTCGAAGTTGAAATCAACATTAGGCGGTGAGACGTCGAAATCGCTATCCCTATCAGAAGATGAGAATAGTGTCTTACGTTGACGTTCAGTGTCGAAGTAGTGCATGTATAGATGATCCATGTCCCGCTACTTTGAAAGAGTGGGGTCCTCCATGGCAGCAATCAGCTGAGGGATTGAGACGCACTGTCCACCCCCTGTGGGGCTCTATGGTCACCATGTGCAGAAGCCCTTAAAGTCCCACACACCCAGATATCCTGTGGCAGGAAGCTTAGAGCGTGCAGGCAGCAGCACATACACGTGGCCGCCCTGCATGCCCTCCATAGGCCCCACAGACCCCATGGCAACCAGCCAGCCCCCTGAGCCTCCCCAGGATAGCCCCACCAGGGGGACCCAGGGCTCCCAGTCATCCAGCCAGGGGGGAAAGAGGCAGCAGGGCCCCTCCTGGATGGACTCCAAAATCTGGGACCTGCTGGGGCCTTGGGGTGAGAAGGAGGTGCCCCAGGTAATGGGGAGCAAGCAGTGGAACACAGACACATTTGCCCAGCTGGCCAAGGGCCTGGCCACTTGGGGTCATCCTGCCCGCAATCCTGACCATGTCAGGAGTAAAGTCAAGGAGCTGTGGCAGGGATATGCCAGTCTGGGGCTGCCCCCGCCGCTTATCCCTTTTACAGGCAGCTCAGGGAGCTCCTGGGCCCCCGGTACACCTCCTCCCACCTGGCTACCCTTGACACCATGGCCAAGGAGCACCAGCAGGCCGAGGAGCTGGAGTTCAGCCCAGAGGCCAGCCCTGTAACCCAGGGGCCCCCGGAGGAGCCCACCCCAGGGACAGCAGAGGAGGAAATCTCCAGCAATGGGCAGCTCCTCATAGACCACCCCTCCCGCAGCTCCAGCAGGGCTTCCACCTGATGGGTGTCCCCTGACCGTGGGAGTGGACTGTCAAGTATCTACCACACAGTTGCACACCTCCGGGTTATGGGGCAGAGGCAAGGGACACAACCAGACCACTCCACACACACCCAGCTGACCCCAGCCCATCACTGCCCAGCCAGACCACAGCCAAGAGACAGCAGCACAGCCCCCAGGGCCTGTCAGCACCCGCCTCCCATGGACAGTGCCACAACCCATCCCTGAGAGGGTAGGGTGAGCAGAACCCCTGAAGGGGTTCACCCACAGGGACACCACACCCATGGCTGGAGGACAGGGGAGGGGGACCCAGCAGTGTGGGGAAGGAGGGCGTGGGCCATGGGCCAGGGCCCAGACTAATGACTGTCCTCTCTTTTCCCCGCTCTTTCTGCAGCTGCACCATTCGAGGGCCATGACAGTGCTGCCACCATGTCTGTTGTTCCAGACAGCACACTGGGGACGTTGCACCGTGGCAGCCAGGCGACGGAGCAGGGACTGGCCCCGGGACTAGCATGCCAGAGCTGGAGACAGCCACGGGTGGCCACTGACTCCCAGGTCCTTGCCATCCTCCGGTGCAAAGTGGAGGTGACAGAGCACTGCCTGCAAGTGGAGGAGTGCCACCTTCAGTTGCAGGACCGAGCACTGGCCTGGCACCAGGAGGCCTGGGGGTCATTCATGTGGATGTTCGACAGCATCGCCAGGACCCTAGAGAGGATCGTGGACCGGATGCCGCCTCCGGCTCTTCCAGCTGCCGTCCCTCCCAGCCGCCCTCCTCTTGCCTTGGTGTGGGGTTGTGCCCCCCCATGCTGGATGAGGGACAGTAGGGGCCAAGGACTGGTCCACTCAGGCCCCCCTCCTATTGTACATAGTTCCTCCTCCTATTGTAAATAGGTGTATCCCACCCACTCCTCTTTAGTAGCTGTGCCCTCAATGTACATAGTCCCCGTGTTCATTTCTGTTGGAAACTGATGACTGGTCAGCAGTTTTTTGGTTGGTTAAATAATTTTCAGGTTTATTTTTCAAAAAAAACTTGTGTGTCATGTGGTCTTAGGGCGCAGTAGTGTGGGTGGTGGGGGCAGTAGTGTGTTGTGGGTGGTGGGGGCAGTGTGTGGTGCTCACCCTGCAGCCTGGTCAAAATAGGCCCACAGGGCCTCCCAGACCTGGATCCCCTTGTGGTCAGCTGGCGCCTCGGGGCAGTGGCTGGCTGTGGGTAGGCCATGCCAGTCTCCACAGCCCACCCCTGCACAAAGGTCTTCCCCTTGCTGTCCACCAGGTTGTGGAGCATGCAGCATGCTCCCGCAACCTGGGGGATACTGGGGAGACCCACAGCGAGGCGAATGAGGAGGCACCACCAGCAGACTTTGAGGCTGCCGAAAGCTGCTTAACTACCTGGCATACCTGGTTCAGCTGGGTGTTGAACTCCTCTTGGCTGGCACTCAAGTGGCCTGTGTAGAGGTGCATAAGCCAGGGCTGGAGGGGATAGGACGCATCTGCCACAAGGCAGAGAGGCACAGTGGTGTCCCCCAGAGGGATCTCCTTCTGGGTGATGTAGGTCCCCATCTCCAGCCGGTGGCACAGACCTGAGTTCCTAAAAACGCGGGCATCATGGGTGCTGCCAGGCCAGCCAACATATATGTCCTGGAAGCAGCTCTGGCTGTCCACCATGGCCTGGAGGACCGCCGAGTGGTAGCCCTTCCTGTTCATGAGGCATCCTCTGCTGTGCTCCAGGGCATGGATGGGGACATGGGTCCCATCCAGTGCCCTGAAGCAATTAGGGAACCCCATGTCAGCAAACCTGGCAATAGCTGTATCCAGGTTCCCAAGCCGCATGAGCCTGTGGAGCAGCAGAACATTCAGTGCGTGGCCCACCTGCGGGGGGAGGACATGGGCACCTGTGAGGGTGTGCAGGGTGTGCCTGGCTCCCCACCCGGGCTCTCCCGTCACCTTGGAGACCCCCCTCCCCTGGGCTCCCTCTCTCCTGGGCTTCTCCCACCCCCCGGATCCCCCCTGCTCCCCTGGGCTCTTCCCTCCCCCCAGAGTTCACCATCTCCAGGATCTCCCCACGCCCCCCCGGGAGTCCCCTCTCAGGCCTCCTTACCTCCATGAAGACAGACCCAATGGTGGCCTTGCCCACACTGAACTGCTGTCCTGTGGATCAGTAGCTGTCTGGAGTGGCCAGCTTTCAGACAGCGATGCCAGCCTATTTCTCAATGGTGAGGGCACGCTGCATAGGGGTGTCCTGGTACTGCAGGGCAGGGGCGAGCCACTGGCAGAGCTCAAGGAATGTCTGCCGGCTCATCCGGATATTCCGGAGCCAGTGGTCATCATTCCACTCCTCGAGGATCAGGCGCTCCCAACACTCCATGCTGGTGGGGTACATCCATACCCAGAAGAGTGCCTGGTGGTGGGGGAGGGTCTGTGAGGGCCCCATGATGGTCTGGGGTGGCCCCTTCATCCCCCGACGCGGGCTCGTCTTCCAGGAGGTGCTGGGTGGCCTCCTGTGCGGCGCTGAGTAGGGCAGTCCCTGCCTCAGAGATGGCCCTGAGGGCTTCTGTCTGCTGCTGCTGCTGCTGCTTGGGGTCCATGCTGTGTGCACAGGGTCTGCAACCTGGTGTCAGCTCTGCAGACCTCATGCTGTGCAGGCTGAGTGTGTCTGGGAGGGGCCCTTTAAGGGAGCGACTTGCTTTTGCCCCGCAAGGGCTAGTCCCCCCTGTGACCCTGTCTGCAAGCTTTCCTAGCCCCCTTATTTCGATCAGGGAGGATTTTGTGTGTAGACCCTCCCCTGTGGGGCCCCTTTCAATGTAGCGCATCTCTACCTCAACTTTGAATGTTGACAGCACCAGCCCCGGAGGATGTGTGGACACTGCACCTCGAAGTAGCTTATTTTGATGTCGCTACTTCAAAATAAGCTACTTCAATGAAGTGTTCCAGTGTAGACGTAGCTCTTGAACAGTAAGTGGCCTTTGAGGTAGCCCAGGCACTTCGAAGTACCGGCAGGTTAGCGGCGGCTACACGCATGCTGGCACTTTGAAGTTTACCACTTTGAAGTTGCCGCGGAGGAGAAATTAGCCTCATGAAGTGGTGCATATGCACTGCAGCACTCCATTAATAATCTCCTGACTCCCTACTTACCATGCTCCCTTAGAAGTTGGGAGCTAGTGTAGACACAACCTTAGAGCCTTAGAGAGTTCTCACAGCACACTGGTGTGCCACAGCACACCGGTTGAAAACCACTGGTGTAGGCCCAGCCTTAGAGATCCTGAGACATGAGACTTTAACTCTTGTTTTCAGGACAGATAACAGCTTGTGTTATGATATTTTAACTTAAAGTAGCCCTGTAATTTCAATTAGATAAGGTACTGTACATTTCACAACCTAAAATGTAGTGTAGCATTTTTTGTACTGCTATATGGTTTTTGTGATTCAGCCCTATGGTGGCTGAATTGCATTAGTGAAAGTGTGTGAAAATTGGTTGTATGTGAGCTACTGGGTATGTCTGGAGAAATGTTTGACATTTCTGCCTCAGGGCCTTCATATTATGTGTTCATTTGTTACAATCATCCAAAATCACCCCCTCACAAAATGGATAGAGAAGCTGCCTCTCCACAAAATATTCTCCAGTGGAGCAGTGCCAAACAGTGGTGAAACTTTGGGAATAGTGCTGATAATTTAGATGGATCTTTTAAAAATGCACATCACATGGCACTATTTTGTATGCTGAGCTATTAAACTGTATGATGCCCTTTCAAAATATTTCCCTTTTAGATTTGTGGAAATACTTCCTGAGCTTGCAGCTCTGTCTTTCCTTTTGAAGTGTGATGGTGTCGTCTCAGAAGAGCCTCTTTTTACATTTCTCCTACATAAATAATTGATTTTTAAAAAGATATTTCTGATGATTCAGGCTCCCTGGGCTCTCCTGCCCCTTCCTGATGCTGCCATTGTCTTTTCTGGAGGCAGTATGCCCTGTCCATGCCTGACAGAAGATGCTTAGTTTGGCAGGAAGTTCTTTTGTCATGTGTCCTGTGTTTCTGGTTTTGTCTTTATTTTCCTCAATATGAATTCAGCCTTCGGTCTTCTTCCCCCCCATTTTCTTCAGTTGTTTCATTCTGCTCCTCTCTTCATTCACTTTTTAGCTTTTCTTCTTTATCCCTGCTTTAGGCTGGTACCCATTTCATTTTCCTTTTTCCTGCCAGCTAATCCACATCTTGTCCTGTTTTTACTCTTCCTTTACCACATGCTTGTGCCTTGTGTTGACCCATCGAGAGGTAACCCCCATGCAATCAACACACAGGTTCCCTGCTTACTGCTATGTGTTGGCTTTCTGTAGCACCACACCAAGGGCTTGTCTATACTAAGCAGAAGATCAGCCTGGTCAGGTTCAATCTTCCAGAGTTCAATTTTACGTGTCTGGTATAGATACAGCAAAATCAATCTCTCTGGTGTTGGCAGTCGACTGATGTAGTAAGGGAGGTTGATGAGAGAGTATAGAGGATAGATCTATACTAGGGGAATAACTCAATTCTGATACATTGATTCTAGCTACGCAAATGCCATAGCTAGAAATTGTGTATCTGAAATTGACTTATTTCCCTAGTATAGACCTAGCCTTATGTGTTTCCTGCCTGCAATAACCTGATATGATGAATACCTAATAGATACGCTTTACATGGATAATTGGCCAGGAGACATTGAGAATTAACTACAAAGAATAGGTTTACACAGGCGAAATACAAGCAGGCCAAAAGTTCCTTCTCTACTGCTTCTCTTCTCACCACATTAATATGGGTCTTGGAGGACAACTTTTCTTCAGCCTGATAGGCCTGGCCTGATGACAAGGCAAACAATGTGGTTCCCTTGGGCCCTGTGCCTTCAGGGACCCACACTCCAGCCCTCCTATCAGCAATGCTGCTGGGGGGCCTGCAGACTCTTTGACTGGGCCTGCAGCCTGATGTTGGCAGAGACTTCTTCTTTTCTTTCGGGAATCATGAAGAGTATGACAGCCTCGTTCCTCCAGCTACAATGCTGGAGAGTTCTGGAAGAGGTGGTGTCATGATCTTGTTGTCTAGCTGGCATAGAAGAAGACTGCCGGCTTGAAAAGCCTGGGAAACACCACAGATGACAGGACCCTCAAAGGCATGAGACCTTCAGCTTCCACTTGCTTTTCCTATACTTAATGTTGGTCTACTTCAAGGAGCAGCACCTTAGCAAGCATTTTTTACAGGAGCTATGTCATAAATGTTAACTGATACAATAAATAATAGCTTGTACTTGGGACATTTAATTTGACTGCATGTTTAAATGAAATATCAGCTCATGTTTCCTTGCTTTTCCACTGTTTGTGTGTGTCAGACAAAGCGTTGGAGATTAACATAATGAATAATAGAAAGTAAATTATGCAAAAGTAGAAGTAAATGTAAATGTATTTAAATATTCAAAAAGAACAAAAGGATACGTTCAGCAATGTTCTATTAAAACTCAGGCTTTAAAACGATTGTGTGTGAGAGAGAGGTAGGCAAGGCAGGAGGCATTTTCAGGTCCCCTTGACTAAATCGGATGTTGTGTAAGCCCAGCACTGACTTTGGAGATCTTCTTGCTAAAGTGATTCTGGGCCATCTTTGTAGAGTTAACCTGGTATCAGGGAACCAGCACTGTTGACTCTCAGGACCCACTTGAATAGTGGCTTTATGCCTGGGACTGGAACAGTGAGGTCCCCCATCCCGGGATATCTAAACCCATCCCAGCCTGAAATTGGCCAGTGACATTCTATGCTTCTCCTTTACTGAGCACATCTTCCTGGAATCTGATGGAGCAGTCAGGCCTAGAGCAAAAGGGCCCCAGTCTACTCCAGCTTAATTACCTCTGTAACGTGGCATAGCAGGGCCACCTTTGGCCCTGCCTTTGCTCTACTACAACAAACCAACAGACATTCATGTTGGTGTAATCACCAGTGCTATTTATTTACAGTATATTGCCCCACCACCTATTAGCTACAAACAGCATTAGGACTGCATCCACAGAGACTGCTCACTCCTGCAGCCACCTGAGAAAAGTTCCTACTCCCTCTAATTTCTTCCCCCATTCTTTTACCCTAGCTTGTTTCCTGCCAGCCTTTATGTAATCCCTAGCTAACGAGGCTAGCAGATGTGCCCTGTTGGCCACTTAGGCCTTCACTTACTCAGCCATCTCCAATTCCCCTTCCTTGTTTGTAGCTGGTGTAACAGAGGCCTAGCTCAGATTTCCTCAGGTCACATCCTGTCAGAACCTCCCATCCTGCAAGTAGTAGGCAATCTGTAGTAGGTCCCTGAGAAATGTTTTGAATATTTTTATCCTTACTCAAATTTGGGCTCTTTGCTAGTGACAGTGAACAAGGGAGAAAAAAACTCTCCATAGGAACTTTTGCCTAAAGCAAAAGAACATGAGTATATGGTTGTTCCTTAGTCACATTGCATCAGGTATAAGTTCCTACCTGATTCAGCTGGACAGAAATGTTCCAGGGGTACTCTTGCCTTTGCCTCCAGGAAACTGCTCATCAGGTGCATTGAGCTACATGCAGGAAAATTGATGGGACAGTTTTAAAAGACCTCTATATTCATCTCTTGATCAGCCAGTTTCATTCAGAGCAGCCTGGGTTGTGCAGAAATTGGCTCATCCTGATAAAACTATAGATTGCCCTTTAGCCTTTCTATATAGCCATCTAGCATTTGTACCAAACACGTAGCTATTTTTCTCAAATGAAAGGTCATCCATGTCTATATCTTGACTCTAATTCACAGCAGCCTGTGTATGTAATTCCAGCTCCTTGGAGGTTTGCATAAGCAAAGGTAGATGATAGTTTGAGCCCTGATAGTCTGCAAGGTTGCAAAAATTTTCCAGGCAGAAGACAAGTTTATCACCAGTGCACTGATGCCTTTCACCAGGCAGCAAACGAATTAACCACTCACTTCTCAACACATTAGACGCTTCAGACAGGATGTCACAGGAAATTCTTGGTTTGCAGCAAGATGTATGAAATATGTTTTTTTCTTCAGCAAGCACAGCTAAAACCCAGGGATCTCTATATAAACCACAGTCAAACAATAATATGATTAATCCTTTACCATGTATCAGCTATAATTAAACCTCTATCCTCCCCCAAATCCTTCAGTTCTAGATACTTTCTATGAACTGATGCTTTAAAATAGTGAATACCTCCTTAACAGAACAAAGAACTTTTCCCCTGACTTGATACATTTTCATAGAGCTCTCTTGTATTTAAGTATTAGTTTAAGCAGTGTTTTAATGAACTGGATCTGCTCAATTGTACCAGCCGATTAGTTATTGTACTTTGTAATTTACACAAGCTTAACCAAATTTATTATCACTGACAACAATGTATGTGTTCTGAATGCTAAGTGCTACTTTTTGGAGAAGAACATAATTAATTTCCCAACCCTGTCTGAAAATGCTTAGTGGTCAGTTCTGTCATTGAGATTTATTAAGAATATATAAATCTAGAATCATGAGCAGCAATTAAAAATAAAGTTGTTGTAAGTGTAGCTTCGACTATTACTGATATTGCTTCTCTCTGAAATCGTACAAGATTGAGATCTTAAAATAATCTTTTTTAAAAAGCTTTCGTTAGTGGTCTCTAGGGAAATAAGGTAGACTGTATGAAAACATATTCATTATAAAATCTTTTTAGTTACAAGGATACACGCCTTTTAGAGTAGTATATCAATATAGTAGCTTCTCTCACTAAAATCATACAAGAAACCTCTATAGTTTTGTTTCATCCATCTTGATTGGGAGTTATATTTATCATAGATGAGAAAGAAATTAAATGTTTAATGATTAGCTCTAAATTATTAGCTTCCAGATTAATTTCTCCATATGAAGAATAAAACTCCAGTAGAATTTTGCTAAGTGGAAAGTCTGTACTTCTTGGAACTTAATATTCACACATATTCACACCCCTGCCTCAGTAGATCGTATTTTTCCTTAAATAGCATATAAAATGTATGAACGTATAGGTTTTATTCTATAAGCCTTTTTTGGCATTTACACATTACCCACTTGTTTTCAGTCAAACAAAAGCTTTTAGGGTCCAACTTCTTAAAAAACGGCCACCTCATTGAAATGGAGGGATAAATTCTAGCATAGATTTGTCTTGATCCCAGAATGTACTTCAATATCAGATAGTTAAATGTTGCAAGTTGCACCTGCAGAATTTGAGGCCAAATTGAGGCTCCTTTAAAAATCTGGGCTCCAATCCTGCAAACAGTTTCATGTGAACAAAATCCTGTACCAGCGAGGAACCTGACTGACCTCTGTGGAATTGTGTGCAGGTGTAGGATCAAAATCTTGGCCTTTCATGCTTAAGCCGGTTTTATATGTACTTACATGAACAGAATTCTCATCTATTTTTCTGAAAAGACTGTTGGAATAAAAGGATGCTGATTTTAATGATGTTTTTCTGCTAAGTATTTTGTTTCAAAATACACTCCAAAGTAAATGTTCTCCAACTTTTCCATGGTATGAGACCATATTTTAGGGTACAGATTGACGTGTGGACACATTTACGAACTTTCATGATCTCATAACTTCCTTTTGGCAATGAAAACTAATGCTTCGACAAAAAAAATGCTAGGAAAAGATGGCATGTATTTTCATCTATCATTTAATGCTGTTAGTGGAAAATAAGAAGGAGGTAGAATGAGAGGATCAGCAAGTTCTTCACACCCCACGACACACAAAGGCCAAACAAAACAAAATTATGTATGAAAATTTCTTTTCACGGCTGTTGTGCTCAGTGACTCTAGGAAGCTCAGAAATCATGGATGAGGACATCATCTCATGCATTCTCCAGCTAATTATCACATGGAAAGGGATTTAAGATCAGAGAATCAGAGCAGCTTTGGAACATTGGTTGAGATGAGATGTGGTCAGCAACATCTGGAAAGTAAAATATGTGGAACACACCTCACAGCTGAGGTCAGTCCTGCTGATAGGGGGCAGAGAAAGGGAGGCAGTTTCCCTGGGGCCTGGCCGTACAAAAGGGCCTGCCACTCCTAGACACCACTACTGAAATAGCAGTGGCAGCCAGAGCCTCAGGCCCTTTAAATTGCTGCTGGAGTGCAGTGTGGTGTGCTCTGGGCAGCTTTTAGGTCTGGTTGGGGAGGCTGGAGCACCAGGTGGTACGCTTCAGGCAGCTCTGAGGGCTGGGGGTAGGGAGGGACACATTGGGGTCAAGGCAGTGCTGAGGGCTGGCTGCCCCAACCCTACCCCTTCTGCTTGAGGCTCTGCCACTTCCAGGGAACTGAGTAGGCCCTCCTCCGTCTTGCCAAGGGACCCAGAAAGGCTGATGGATTTTTTCAGGCATAAGGGGTTGGTGACAGAGGGGGGTTTTACTCTCAGAGGCACATCTACATGCCTGTTTACTGCTAGCAGCAGCTTGTATGGATATACTAATTAGCCACAGGATTATGCTAATGAGCAGCCATTTGAAATTGTGAGACTGCCCATTAGCATGAAGGTTTCTGGCACTACAGGTCCGTGTAGACCTAGCTTGATTGGTTTCAACAGGAGCAGGATTTCACCTATCATTTATATTTTACCTGGGCAAGAGTAGCTTTAATGAGAAGCAGTTCACTGCTAGTATCATTCGAACTCTCCAGTGTTTGCTTTTTGTTTTGATTTAGAAGTGGTATAGTGATAATAACTGGTTTTTGTTAGCAGAAAAAGACAAGAGATATTTATTACACTCTAGATGTTAAGACAATTCTCATTCTTTTAGCTGAACAAATAATTTATAGGACTCAGAAAAAAAAAGTCTGAATCCTTAAAAACACTCACTTCAAAATGAAACATTTTTGAATTAGAGGAGAAAGAAGCCCATGATGCTGGCATATCATTCATAGTCACTCAATAAGAATCAAAGATTATTGAGAGCAGGTTAATGTCAGACTCTGCTATCTGTCTTTTAAAATACACAAGATCTCTTAGGACAGCTCATCTAAATCACTTGAAACACACAAGACCCTGGTAGTAGACTGCAAACAGAACAATTTTATAAATCAGTCAGTGGGACTCATTCTTTAAAGGTATGCTAAATTACAAGAGGCCAGAGGCTTTCTGTTTCATTATATATCAATGACAATAACTCAATTTAAGTGTATAATGACCCAAGTCAGCAGTCCATGGCAACAAAAATTTAACAGCAGCCTTATCTAGTATGCTGACATGTTCTTCTCAAGAAGCCATTATAGAATCTTTAGCACACAAAACAATTGGTTTTAATCTTTAATACTGTTAAGCAGCAGGGGGCAGATTGGCATTTTAGCACAGCTTTGCTTTTTACAAATAGCATTTAATATATTCAGAAACTCCTGGACATGGAGTCTTGTATCAATTTTTCAGGAATTTCTCACTAGAACATTTTCTAAGGTAAAGGTGTGATGTTTACATTCTCATAATGTGCTTTAATACAGATTCTACATCAGTGAACTATGAAGGTCGAGGATAGGTTTTGCATAAGTTTTCTTAGGGAAGCAGCCTGGTTTCTAAGTACCCCTTATACAAATTAAAGTAACAGTAAAATGAATGGATCCCAGAGAAACATTTTTAAAGAGATTCACTCTATTATGTACAGCAACAAAGGAAATTTCCTTCCCGTTTCTTTAAGTTATTTTATGTACTACACTTACAGTGGTGAGCTAAGTGCTTATATCTAGGGTTGTAATATCCACTTACTGTACGAACTGGGATATTTTTATGGGGCTAATCTATCTGAGGGATGAACAGTGACTGACAGCTAGATCTACTACAGGAAAACTATCAGAGGGGTAGCCATGTTAGTCTGTATCTGCAAAAACAACAAGAAATCCTGTGGCATCTTATAGACTAACAGATATTGTGGAGCATAAGCTTTCATGGGCAAAGACCTGCTTTATCAGATGCAATGCAGTAGAGATTCCAGAGGCAGTTCTAACTGTACGGGCTCATGAAGAGGAAGAAGTCCCAAACTGGAATATTCAACTCTCAAAGGAGACAATTCAGAATTCAGTCATTGTGTCACACCCAGTGCATTTCTCAAGAACCTTCTTTTCAGGTTAGAGTTAATTTAAGGGCACCTTCTGAATTTCTCTTTGCATATTTGTTTGCAATCGTACAATGCCTTATTACCACAGCTCAACACTGGAAATAGCACAAAATAGTTTGCAAGGACAGACGAAAGCAGGATATTCAGGATCCATGTTCAATTGTATTAGGGGCCTGAGGCTGCATTGAGAGACTAAGAATTTGTTAGACTTGGGGCAAAGAGGTTTGTACTGCAGAGTGTCCAGAACAGAATTAGGGAGAACGTCTGTCTGGTATGAGGAGCTGTGAAGAATTAATTTCAGGGATGAGGTGAAGAAGTTCATGGAGTCTAGAGTTAAGTAGCTGAGAGGAAGGGAGTGCAGATGTGTGTGTTTGTGTGCATATAAGAGAAAGATGGATGTTTTAGGGAGAACACTGACGATTTTCTGGATTTAGTCTCACTTAGTCTTAATTCACTATGAGTACACTAAAGCCAGGTCTACACTAGGCAGATAAGTCAACGGTAGATATGCAATTCTAGCTACGGAAACCGTGTAGCTACAATAGACTTATCTGCAATTGATTTACCTGGCTGTCCTCACAGAGGGCGGTAGATGGCAGAAACTCTCTGCTTGACGTCCCTTACTCCTTGTGATATTGAGGAGTACAGGGGTTGACTGCTGACCCCAGATAGTTTGATTTTGCACATCTCTACCAGGTGAGTGAAATCGAACCCTGGAAGATCAACTCTGACCTGGTCAATCTTCCACACAGTATAGACATACCCTAGGGCAAAGTGCTGCCTTTCCAGAAGGATCTCTACTCCCCAAAAATGTGGAAGTCAAGGACAAAGCACACGTACGCACTAAAATTCCCATTGCAGAAATGGATTATGCTAGTAGTAGATCATTAGGCCATCTTACAGCTTGCTTTTTTGGAGCGGGAAACTGTTTTTTATTATGTGCACCAAAATGCTCAAGGAAAACCCGTATTAGTTGATGGTTTTATTCTGTATTAGATTTTTAGACATTTAACATTTTTTTCTTGTGCTTTTTTCTTATTGAAGGTAGCAACAAAGCCTGGCACCCCAGAGAGAAAGGAAAAGGTCTATCACCATCTTTGCCTGTGTCAAGCCTTTTTCTGATAGGAAGTTTTTAACTGTCATGCTGTGAAGGTCTGAGCTAATCCTGCCTCACTAAGAACGCTTTGATAGATTCAACATCTCTTTATTTTCCTGCAGTAGTTATCATTGTGCCTCAAAATGATTTTGCCAAGGTTATGGGATAAGAAAAAAGTCCCATTAAAATAAGCCTTATTGATCTTATTGCAGGAGGTCTTATAACTGCTGACATGATATGCAGGTACCAAATGGCTTTTTACCAGCCAATGGGAATTTTAGTGCATTAAAGTGAAAATGGCCATAGAAAATAAATCTATCATGGAATAAAATTATAGATTCAAACTCTCTGATGATTTTTATTCCTTTTGTAATTCATGTATTGTATATTGTGCACCCTGTAATTTGGATTTTAAGGGCTTATCTCAAATATGATGAAGCAAAAGCTAATTTCATGTTATGGCAAACACATGGTATGTATTTAATTGGTAAGCATGAGGGAGTCCTGCAAGGCTGTTTTATACAATATGATATGCACTGTCTCATGTATTACAATATATTTCAAGGATCTTTATTTTGTAACCATTTCTTAATTTAAGTAGGATTTAAACATTTTCAGACAATATTTTTTCTCAGATTCCCTGAGAAACTGTATCTTTTTTTTTAGCTTTGCTTTATTATCTGGGCACACAATATAGTAGAGAACAAGACCTTGATCCCAGTTGGTTTGGGAGAGGGAGAGCACAAGGTTCACTAGCATAGACCCATTTGAAGGATCAGGGCCCCAGTTTGCAATGGCTATAAGGGTACAGCATGGAGAAGGCTAAATGATCATACAATGATGATTAAACACCAAAGTCTGCCTCTAATAAAGAAATGAGGTATGACCTAATTACTATAGTTTGCCAGTAAAAGATGGATCCATTTATCATTTTGCTCTGTGTGATGTCTGAAGTTTTTACAAAGAGGAACTTTTAAACTCTGTGCAATGTTTAAAGTCTAGTCAGCTGTATGAGGCATTTACAAACTCCACAGTGAAGCTAAGGGAGCAATGGAGCAGTAGTGGGGCAAGAAGGTGCCCAAGCCTAAGCAGCTGCAGAGCATGCTTTAAACCGATGACCTCCTTAAAAAGGTCCACTCTGACATTCATGGGGTGGAGGCTGGACTGGATTGTCTGTGGAAAACAATAACTTCTGGGACACAATGATCTATAAGGGAAGGATCTAGATTCTGGGTAAGATCTGATCTGGAAGCTGGGGTCTGTTTGCTTTCCCGTCTCCCCATTTTCTCTTGGATAAAGAGAGACAGCTGGATGCTGAAAGTGAGCTGGAAAGCCCTGGCTGATTATCTGAAACATTGAGAGTGTGAGCAAACCCCAGTTTAGGTGGAAGCAGAATGGTAACCTAAGGAAGAGAACAGGGAAGGGAGGAAGTGATCCTGGGAAGGCTGGTCTGGTGTATCAGCTAAAAGAAGTCTGAGACTTGCCTAATTTTTTCCCTTTATCCTTGGGTGAGGATCGGAGAGAATGAAAGGGCTTGGCTGCCTCTAGCCTTTCTTCCTTGGGCTGACTGAGAGAAATCAGGGAGCATAATAGAATGACAAATGTTAATTTGTCTACCATATCCTCAGATTGCTTGGAAAGGCCATCCCAAGTTTCTTGGAGAATGCTGAACTTTTACTTGGCCTGCTGCCCCAGGTAAAATCCACAAGAAGCAGTGATGAGAATTACAGTGGGTGTCAGTTATTCACTGATTCCTCATACTGTCAGGACTCCATGTCCATGGTGTTGATATATAGGTACAGTGGTGAGTGCCCTGTAGACCTGAGACTTGGACCTTTATCAGCATTTTCCCTAGATGCTTTGAAAAATCCTTAGTGCTTACGCTAAGGGGTGGGGTAGGGGAGTGGGGTGGGAGGGGTCACTATATTGACATTAAAGAGCCCAGTGAGTTTGATCACATAGCTTCTTCCTTTTCTTCACCTAAGGCATTGTTCTTGGGAAGGTTGGAATTGATTTAGTCTTACGAAACTCTAGGGGGAAAAAATCACAGCAGTCAAGAGTGGAAAAGACACCTTGTGACATCTGTTCCATCCTTTAGAGGTTAGTCTGGGATCATTCTCTATTATATTTTCTCATGCGCTTTATTGGAGTTTATTTTTACCTGACTTAAGCAATGTGACTTTCACTGCTTTCCTTAGTGATTTTTCCACATCTAAAAACGTTCCTGGACACTTTTCCTGTCAATCTAAATAATCCCTTACTGTTTTTTTTTCTTCCCTTTTTATGCCCTCCTAAACCACTATTAATTCCTCTTTCTTTCTCCTTTGGTTAAGATTCTTCACTGCCTTATGCAATCATTTATGCCTGTGCTACTCCTGGGAGACGTCTACTTAAAAATAAAATAAAGTAAAATAAAGTAAAATAAAATAAATCTTGAATGATATTTTAAAATTCTGCATATTTTATTTTCAAAATAATACAGTATAATCACACTAGTTTCAATTATTTTGGTAATTTATTTCAAGATACCTAGCAGCAAGGATATCCGTAAGAACAGACAACAAAAAAGTTTTCCCCATGAGCAGAGTTAAAGAAACCCTGTGTAACAATCTAACTCCTATTTTTCTGTTTTGCTTTTGTTGGATGTGTCACATTAGCCAGCTGGACACATCTTGAAGGAAAAAAAAGCTCCTCCTCAGAGTCTCAGACACATATAACACCTCGCTGTCCAGGGCCCAATCATGCCTCCTGCTAGACCACACACTTGTACCTGGAGATCAGCCCCAGAATGCTCCCCAAGTTCATCATCCCCTCGCCTTCAAGGATCCAGACAGAGAAGCAGTCTGATTCTGGGTCACGAGCTTGTATCAAGTTTCCTGTGTGCTGTCTCCTTTCTCCAGGACATGCTGAGAATCACACTGCCTGGAATCCTTGAGCTCCCTCTCCCTTCCAGGAGCTGGGTTTTGCTGGATACAACAGTCGCCAGTTGCAGCCAGCAGCTCTGCAGCACCAGTTCTGAAGACAAGAATGAAATTCTGTACAGAACATACATTGGTGACTAACCCTATATTAGAGGCTGGGTTAGCTTCTGATTATTGGAGGTACAAGCCAGCTCCCATCTTGTCTCCCACTAGCCCTAGTGAAGCCACAAAGAGCTCCCTTGTTCTCGAGGTTTGTTTAACATCTAGTGGAACACTTTATGACAAAAGAACTTGCATATTCACAGATAACTTGTTTTCAGCCACTTCAAATTTAATGTACCTAAAGGGGTGATTTACCACATTATAGTCTATTAAAGAAACAACCTGCTGATAGTTTGCTTGTGAAATTGAGCACTCGGCTGGATGCACAGCTATAGAAGTAAATTTTTCTGTTTCTTAATTGCACTATTCACTTCACTTATTTTGAGAGTAGTATTTGGTCTCAGCTGAACATGCAGCTTGCCTCCATGTTGAAAATGTACTATTTAATAATTTTGCCCAGTGTGTGTTTTTTCTGGGGTTTGCGACAGATCTTTAACACCAATGCTGCCAGTAAAGACTGAAGAAAAGTTTTTCTCTCAGAAGAACTCCAGGGAGCCAAACAGTTCTTGTGAAAAGCTGCATAAATAAGCTTCTACCAGAAGCCATTTTTTTATGATTAGTTAGCCACAGGTTTTAAATAAGATAGATAAAAATATTTTGGAATTCTTTTTGCTTTTTGTTTGAAAAAATATTAACTCAAAGGCTTTGACACATCAGAGATAATCAGTAGAGCAAAGGCTTTTAAAATGTCATTTGTATCTGAACTTAGAGCCCCTTCTTACCTTACACACCTTCCCTTTCATATGAAAAGCCCAACATTGCTAGAAATAAAGGGTGCTAAAATATGACTGTTGTGACCCTTAGCGTCTGGGTAAGCCATGCTGACTACCATAAGGCTGCCTGAAAGAAAGTATAATAACACCCCATGTTTGTGTATATTTTCTTATAATTAGGGTGCCCACACTGCCCTGTTGCAAATACAGGACACTGGCCTCTGGGAATGGGGGCGGGGCAGCTGTCTCCTGTCAGAGCTCCTAGTGGTGGGAGCTGCTGCTCCAGAGTAAGGCACCGGGGACGGGCACTCTGCAGTGTCCTGGCAGGGGAAGCAGGGCACGGGACAGCCACCCTACGGAGGAGCTTCCCTGCAACAGATGATGCCTCCGTGAGGTGTGGGATGCTGGGGACCGAGGCAGCTGCCCCCAGAGATGCTACCTAGCAGCAGAAGCTGCCAGACTGGGTGCCAGGGAATGGGGCAACTGCCCTATAGAGGGGCTCCCTAGCAGGCGGGGCTATTGCTCCAAGAAACCGGGTGCTGTGGAACAGGAGCCCTGAAAAATATGGGACAATCTGCCCATTTTCATCAAGTATAAGAACAGCTATACTGGGTCAGACCAAAGGTCCATCCAGCCCAGTGTCCTGGCTGCCGACAGCAGGCAGGCAATAGCAGGTGCCCCAGATGGAATGGACCGAACAGGTATCAATCAAACAACCTTTTTCCTGCCATCCATTTCCAGTTTCTGACAAGCAGAGGCCAGGGACACCATTCCTTACCCATCGGGGCTAATAGCCATTAATGGACCTAACCTCCATGAATTTATCTGGCTTTTTTAAACCCTGTTATAGCCTAGTCTTCACAGCCTCCTCTGGCAAGGAGTTCCGCAGACTGACTGTGCGCTGTGTGAAGAAGAACATTCTTTTATTTGTTTTAAACCTGCTGCCCATTAATTTCATTTGGTGTCCTCTAATTTTGATATTATGAGAACAAGCAAATAGTTTTTCCTTGTTCACTTCCTCCATGCCACTCATAATTTTATATACCTCTATCATGCCCCCTTTTAGTCTCCTCTTTTCTAAGCTGAAGAGTCCTAGACTCTTTAATCTGTCTTCATATGGGACCCATTCCAAACCCCTAATCATTTTAGTTGCCCTTTTTTGAATCTTTTCTGATGCCAATATATTAGAAAATGTTCAAAAAAGGGCAATCAAAATGATTGGGTCGGGACAAAGTCAGGACGTCTATAAGGCAGCTTAAATAAGGGTCTGTCCTGGTAAAAACGGTGTGGATAGTCATCCTGTGTATAATTATCAAGAGATGCTGCCCTCTCCACCTGCTGTATGGGAAGAGCAGAGGAAACAGGATCTGGAGCTACCAGCAATGACTGCAGAGGGGCAGGAACTGCTTTGCCAGACCCTGCTTTTGACTCACTCCACACCACTGCTGAAGCACACAGGAGAGGCAAATATTTACGGCTGCTCTTTTGCTACCTGGGTGGAGCACAGCAGACCGAACTTACTAGTGAAATTGTTCAATGTTATCTTTATAAGGGGAAATCCCATCCCCATAGAAATCAAGGCTTTTTTTTTTTTTCACTCCAGAGGGGGCAGGATTTCATCCTTAAGGCCTTCAGTCTAATCTGAGAAATGCAGGAAGACACTATTGAAAAAACCCCTGTGCTTCACTTGTTCACACACAGTGCCTTAAATGCTACTGCCTTACACTTTGAGTTTCATTCTTCACTGAGCATGAGGGCAGGCTGCGCAGGAGCTGGCCAGGGCTCCCTGATTCTCAGCCTTCTGGCCCTGGCACAAGGTAAAGCTGCAGGAGAGTATCTTTAATTTGCATCACTCAGGGACCTCATGCCAGTAGAAGATTGGATATAGCAATCGTGTCCCCTTTCTCTGGCCTTCTTCCCTCCTCTTTATTTCCCCTGGCTGTTGTAGTCCCTTGCATCTGCACAGAGTGAGCATAAAGCATTTACCAAATCAGAATTCTCCACTCATTGACATAATAAACATAAAAATATAAATGACTGCAGAAGATGCAGGGCAATGGAAGATCAGGGCTATAAAACAGAGAGGCAGATGTTTCAAGACACGCTGTGGAAGCACATCTGTTGTATTTCAGATTAGAATTGATCCCATAGTGGGTTTCTGGTGATTTGCACATTAGATGTATAAATGTGAATTTAGGAGAGATTGAGTTATAACCTTAGTATTTCATTTACATATCCTGCCATCCTATCTTAGCCGCAAAGGTTTCATTTATATATCATCATTTTAAATAGAGATTTTTTTAATTTCAGATTTTACAGAATTATTTCAGAGTGTGCTAAGTCAGTGAGTTTCCATATCCTAAACAGCA
The DNA here is from genome assembly GCF_033958435.1 of Carettochelys insculpta. Taxonomy (NCBI): domain Eukaryota; kingdom Metazoa; phylum Chordata; order Testudines; family Carettochelyidae; genus Carettochelys; species Carettochelys insculpta. The sequence goes on along the minus strand of NC_134139.1, from coordinate 139,356,705 downwards.
TTAATGAATCTTAAATCAGATTTTGATGTCCTACACCGGATTTACAAACCATCCCAATAAATTCTAAATTCATCTTTCATTGGGTTCACAAATCCTGAAATTGTAGCTGGTTTTCAGAGAAGTGATTTATAAATCAGAAATGTAAAGCCGTACTGCCAGCTGTCAAAACTCTGACTTTCATATTGTATCTGAGTACTTTAATTTATAAGTTGTGTCCAGGCTCTCTTGCTCTCTGATTTTTTCCCTTAGACTCTGATTTGTTTATTATGAGCACAATAAAAGGGTGTATTCTGTGTAGGCTGTAGTTCCACTGGACTGGAAGTGTTATGAAAAAGGTGAAATGTAATCAAACTGCAGCTGGCAAAAGCATACTGCTTCACATTTGGTAAGCAGAGAAAACAAACAGCAGCTGAGCAGTAAATTCTGGAAATGTTACCAAGCTAACATTCTTCTTCTTCTCTTGTCTTCCTATGAAGCATATTAAAGTCATCTTGCTCTGGGGGAAAAAGGTGCAGGATCCACTTCAGCAAAGCACTTAAATGCATGCAATAGTTCTACCGAAGTCAAGTTTAAGCGCTTTGCTGAGCAGAGATAGAGTTCAATACGTGCTTAAGTATATATTTTAGTACACTGCTCACATGAATAAACATCTGTAGCAATTACAGTAGCCCCTTGATTTGCGCGAGGGTTGTGTTCCCATGCACCCTTGTACAACTTGAATTTCGCATAAATTGGGGGGTGGCTTTTTCCCCTTGCAGAATGCACATTCTACAGCTGGGGAAGCAGCAGGAGCATCTGGAGCTCCTTTTGAAAGGCAAGTCCTGGGGTTGCGGGGGGCAGTTGGGGAGGGTTATGCCTAGTGGTGGGTTGGAACCATGGAAGGTGGGCAGGGGGTTTAAGCGTGGGGTGGGTTAGAGCTGCAGGAGCAGTTGGGGGTGGAGTTGAGCCAGGCTGTGGGGCCCCTTGGGGGTTGAGCCACAGCTGTGCAAAAGGGGTTTGAACTGGGGCTGTAGTGTGAACCTGGGCCATGTGGAGGGGTGAGCCAGAGCTGCGTGGGGGTTTGAACCGGGGCTATAGAGTTTGAATTGGGGCAGGCGAAATGAACCAGGGGCACGTGGGGTATGTGTGAGATGGAGCTGCACAGGGGTGTTGAACCAGAGCCGCAGGGGTTGAACTGGGGCCATGCAGGACCAGGGGGTTGAGCCAGGGCCAGGGGGAGTGGGATTTTGATTTGCACTTAACTGGTGTTAATGTGATTTAAGCGCAACTTGAAATTGAGCCTTTGGTGGGATTTCTGTACTTAGAAATCCATGGCCATGAAAATAGCCAAACAATCAAGGCTACATCATTTTCCAGTGCATACTGGAAATTTAAAGCCATAAAAGTACCTGATCGTTTCCGAGCTGAAACCAGTATCTAGATTGCAGAGAATGAAGACTTTTGCTCTATGGCCAAAAGCAGCTTCGCAGATTACAGAATACTGTATTTCTGAATACTTATTTGAATCTAGTTCTATTTGAAAGATTATCTCCCGCTTATTAGAAAATAATCTTAAAAAATCACTTGATCTGATGAAGTGGGTCTGTCCCCTGAGAGCTCATCACCGAATAAATCATTCTGTTAGGCTTTAAAGTGCTACATTTCTGCTGGTTTGTTTTGTTGGAGTACAGACTAACATGGCTACCTCTTTGTAATCTACACTGATCATTTTCAGTGTCCCTCTCTCCTTATCTATAATTAAGTCTTCACTTCCCCCATTCACTCTTTGCCTCTTTCTTTATTGGCTGAATACCAAGAATACCCTTGGGTGGGTGTGTGAGTGTCTATCTTTACACAAAAAGAGATCAAGCCATTTCAGAATCTCTCCTCACAACTGTAGCAGATACCAAGATGCTTTGTAGACCAACAGATAGGAACTCCACACCAAGCAATCTCTCAGAGCAAAGTTCTATTGTCATTTAAGATCACTGGTGGTTTCTTTGTATGCAAAATATTTTACACACTCTTTGCAGAACAGTTACAACTACAAAACACAAGTTCATAATGTGAGTGTCTAAAATGGGCATGGAAACAGTTAACTGTGTGTTCAGATGCATTTGAACGATAGCCGCTCAAACTTAAAAATTGATTTTGATAAAATATATAAGTGGCTGGAGAATCTCTGAAGCAGATCTACAATGCTTGTAGGAAAAATGACTCTGAAACACAAGCTGATTTAAATACACCTTCTTTCATACTATTTAATACAAGTTAAACACCTATGGTCTGGTAACCTCTTGACCTGACTGATCCCAGACCAGGGATATGCTAGACCAGAGGAGGTCTATGCTAGCTAATCTGATGCTGCCTAGGGTCTCAGTTGCTGGCCACTAGACTCAAATCTCTGCTCCCAGCTCCTGATCCCTGGCTGCCAGGTTGCACAGGCACCTTGCCTCTTTCCCTGAGCACACCCCAGCCTAGCTTGTCCCTCACATTCCCTGAGTTTAGATGTTTGCAGCACTCTAGAAGCTTTGGAAAGGCAGGGGAGGATTTGCAAAGCATAGGACTGCTGGCACATGAGGAGTGGGGAGAGCTTGGTGCCAGTGTAACTACCCACATGCAGACTCAAACCTGGGGCCTCAGTGCAGGTATACCTACAACTTGAGCTAAAGGCCAGGTGCTTTACAGCTTAGGCTGTAGAGGACACCTATTCTTTCTCTGTGAAGTGCTCTTAGTACCACTACTTGGGACAGTTAACCACATATAGGTATGTGGGTTACACCAGCTTTTCCCTGTGAGTTCTCCAGCCCCAGATCACCATGGGGTCACCAACCATGCCAGAGCAGACATGTTGCTGGACAAGGGAATCCCAGATTAAAGAGGTTCAACCTGTATTTCTAAAATATTATGTTCCCAGTGCCAATACCTTCACAGTAGTCATAAAGCAAAGGCGTCAACCCCAGTAGAAGCTTTGATTAGACAGAATTCTATAGTGTTATATGTCTTCAGTGTACCCTCAACCAAACCAAAACTATATGCAGTATTAGGCAAGGTATTTAGGTGGGCCTGAATGTTGTAACCTCACTGGGTTGCTGCTGGGCTAGTTAGTATCTCCTTTGAGGCACAGAGCCAAATGCTGGATCACATTTGCCCAGGACCAAATCAGGAATTAACTAGTTTACATTGCTGTAACCCAGATGAGATTTTAATGCGAAGGCCTCCCATAGAGCATACACATTTTTATATGTACAAACATAAGAATGAATTTCATTAAATGAGCTCTTCACCTGTTTTCTGACAACATGGATGGAATGTTTTGGATGCCGTTGAAATGTTGAATGCTTAGGCTGTTATATATAATGGCCCAACAGACGGGTATCTGTATTTGACGGGATGAGATAAGGATGCACTGGTGTCTGCTGCTGATTACACAGAGATTATTTAAGTCCTTGTTTGTTATCAAAAACTGTTTACTGAGCACAGCAGCTCACCAATTGTCCAATCTGAACAAATAAATCAGGTAAATAAATAAATCCTCATCGTAAACAAAGTGTTACAAAAATAATGTAAAGTTTGGGGGCAGAGGGAGAGTTTTCATCAGTAACAGTTTCAGTACGAGTCTTTGTCAAATATAGGAACTGGGCAAACCTGTCACTTTGAGGAAGGGCAACACATTGTAATATATATTAATTAAAGGTAAATATTATTACAGTCACTGTATTTTTGAAATTTCAACTTCATGAGAGAAGTATGATTTTTAATAATGGCTTTACTGGTCCGGAATAAAGAAATATTTATAAATGTCTGTTAAAGCTATATACAGATTGAACCTCTCTAATGCATCACTCTCTCATCTGGCAGCATCCATAATCCGGCATGATTTTAGTTGCCTGGATGATCACTTATCATGCATGTGGCCGTTTCCCATGAAGTTTGTTTACAGTCACCAGTCCTGGCTCTTTGTGCTTTATGCTATTATTTAGCTGTAATTTATCCCTAAATGTCTTCTAAGAGCTCAGTAAGCAGTGGAAGTGTTGGTAATGCCACTAGACATTATTGACCTCCCGTGGTCTGGCAGATTCTTTCATTTGGCACTGGTCAGGTCCTGAGGATGCCTGACTAGGGAGGTTCAACATGTATTTACTTTGTTTCCATTATTGCATTAAGTGGATACAGTTATATTTTTCATAGATACCAGAAGATGGACAAATTGCTAAGGAGGGGTAAAAAAGAAAACTAGAAGCAAGTAGGGACAAAATCAACAAACATAATGCACAATGTGAGAGATGCCTAGAACTGGATATAGAGGCTGCGTCTACACGTGCACGCTACTTCGAAGTAGCGGCACCAACTTCGAAATAGCACCCGTCACGTCTACACGCGTCGGGCGCTATTTCGAAGTTAACTTCGACGTTAGGCGGCGAGACGTCGAAGCCGCTAACCTCATGAGGAGATAGGAATAGCACCCTACTTCGACGTTCAACGTCGAAGTAGGGACAGTGTAGACGATCCGCGTCCCGCAACGTCGAAATTGCCGGGTCCTCCATGGCGGCCGTCAGCTGGGGGGTTGAGAGATACTCTCTCTCCAGCCCCTGCGGGGCTCTATGGTCACCGTGGGCAGCAGCCCTTAGCCCAGGGCTTCTGGCTGCTTCTGCGGCAGCTGGGGATCTATGCTGCAGGCACATGGTCTGCAACCAGTTGTCAGCTCTGTGTATCTTGTGTTGTTTAGTGCAACTGTGTCTGGGAGGGGCCCTTTAAGGGAGCGGCTTGCTGTTGAGTCCGCCCTGTGACCCTGTCTGCAGCTGTGCCTGGCATCCCTATTTCGATGTGTGCTACTTTGACGTGTAGACGTTCCCTCGCTGCGCCTATTTCGATGTTGGGCTGAGCAACGTCGAAGTTGAACATCGACGTTGCCGGCCCTGGAGGACGTGTAGACGTTATTCATCGAAATAGCCTATTTCGATGTTGCAACATCGAAATAAGCTATTTCGATGTTGGCTGCACGTGTAGACGTAGCCAGAAGGTGATAAGAAGGGGCTCTTTAAAGTTTCTTTAAATGCACTAGGTGCAAGCAAAAGATGGAAGCAAATATTGGTCCTTTTTTTTTTTTAGCAGGGAAGGAGAGTTAATGACTGATAATGTCAAGAAGGCTGAGGGGATTAAAGCCTATTTTATTTCAGTCTTCAGTAAAAAGTTTAATTGTGACCAGATATTCTACATACTTAATAAGAAGGGGGAAGTAACACAAGTCAAAAATGCAAAGAACTGGTTAAATAATACTTCGATATATCTGATGTATTTGAGTTGGCAGAAGCAGATGAAATGTATCCTAAGGTACTTAAAGAGTTCACTAGAGGTGCAAATAAACAAAGTTTTTTTTACTGGTACAGGACCCATCAGGGAAGAGAGAGGCATGTGACCTCCCCATGTGACTTCTCATGTGACTCCCAACCAGCCGCCAAGACAGTATCTCTACACTTTCCTCTTCCTAATCCCTACTCATTGCACATTACCTGTGAGGAGAGGGGGCTGTGATGAGCATAGTAGCTGGATGAGCTTCTTACGTTTCTGCTCCTTTCCTCCTTGGCAAGATCAGGTAGGAAAGAAGCAGGCCTCTAGTCGCTCCCAGCTGCCACACTGATCCGAGCCCTGCTGCCAGTCTCTCCACTGACTTCTGTCTCTGTGTACGGATGGGCAGGGCATGCAGTTCACTCCGTTCTCCACTGAGAGAAGCAGCAGGGAAAGGAGCATTCTCCTCTGGTTGAGTAGCGCTCCCAGCTCCCCTGGCCCCCAGGTCCCAGTCCTGTATAGAGAGATACAGCAGTGAGTGGAGGCCTGGGGATGGCCACCAGGGAGTCTTTCCAATACATTGTACAAGCTAAAAACAACTTGCTGGTCCAGCATACTGATCCAGCCTGGCTGACTTGCACCCACTGCAACTAGCTGAAGAAAGCTTGGAACTGTTAGCAATTATCTTCAAGAACTCATGAAGGGTGAGTGAGATCCCAGAGAACCTGGGGGGTAAGCATAGTACCCATCTTTTAGAAAAGGGAACAAAGAGGACCAAGGGAATCACAGGCCAGTCAGATTAACTTTGTTAGTTGGAAATATACTGGAAAGAATGATTAAACAGCTTGTAAGTGCCCAGGATAAACAGGTTATAAGGAACAGGCAGCATGGAGCTGTCAAGAACACATCACGCCAAACCAACCTTATTTCCATCTATGACAGGCTTTCTGACCTAGTGGGTCTGAGGTAGCAGTAGATGTAATGATAGCTTGGACTTTAGCAGCTTTTGACACAGTCCCACTTGATGGTGTCATAAGATCAAGACTGTAAGGTTCTTTTTACTAAAAGGCATGAAGAGGTCACAGACAGTAAGCAAAACTCCATGGGAGCCTGTGACCTGCCATTTATATTAAAAGTAACTGGGAGTGGGAGGGTTGAGGAAGGAAGACCCTCATGGTGGGGAGGAATACGGAAAGATGGGGATGGAGAGGAAACAACAGCCCTGGCTCGAACCCTGATCATAGCCCAGGCGGTGCACAGTGCGAGCTGACACTGTGGAGTGAGGGCACAGAGCGTGTGCTCCAGCTCTGACTGCAGCTGAAAAAATTATGGAGGTCTGGTAAGTCATGGAATCTGTGACTTCCATGGCCTACATGAGTAAATCATATCTTTACTCAGAACCAATCTGGTTTAGATGAAATTACTATAAGGTCGGTGAAGAACTTGTTGAAAGGCTACTCAAAGAGTAGCGGTCAATAGTTCTATGTGGCACTGAGAGAATATATTTAATGGAGTCCTGCAAAGACCTGTCATAGGTCAAGCACTGTTCAACATGCTTAGTAATGTCTTGGATAATGGAGTGGAGAGCAGGCTTATACAATTTGTGTATGGCATCAAACTGGGAGAGATTGCAGGAATGTTGGAGGACACAAGTTGAATTTTAAATGAGTTGATAAATTGCATAATTGTTCTACAATCAACAAGATAAAAGTCAATAAAGAGAAATGCAAGCTACCACACTTTGGAAGGAAAAGCTATGGTTATAATTGATCATAAATTGAATATGATTCAACAATATGGCACAGAATGTATTACAGGAATGTCATTGCTAAGATGCAATGAGTAATTGTCCCATGCTACTTAGCATTGCTGAGGTCCTGTATTGTGGTGAGTTGGGGTGCCACTCTTTAAGAAAACTGTGAAAAAATTGAAGGGAGTCTAGAGGACAGCAACAAAATTTATAAAAATCTCCCTTCAGAACAATAGCTTTTTTAAAAAAAAATCAGTATCAGTCTTAAGTAAGAAGACTGAGGGGTACCTGATAAAAGTCTTCAAGAGTATTACGAAGAGGACAGTAATCAATTTTTCTCTTTGCTCACTGAAGACAGATATCAGGAAAAACATCTAACTGTAAGGATAGGTAAGCTCTGGAACAGGCTTCCAAGGGAAGTTGAGGAATCTCTGTTAGAGTTTTTCAGGAACAGGTTGGATGAACACCTGTCAAAGATGTTCTCAGATTACTACTTAGTACAGATGACTGGGCTAAATGACCTCTCAAGATCTCTTCCAGCCCTATGTTTCAGTGGTTTTATGAAAACTACATAAGAGAGGAGTGATCTGAAGGCCTGTTCGAGTCTGGAGAAGGGAGACCAGAAATAAGAAGTTCTAAAATTGGCTCTGACTCCCTGTGGCTTTGGACAAATTTGCTAAAATCCCACCTGATGTTATGAGCTGAGTTAAACATTGCTACAGACTGAATTAAAACCTTGGTAAAACTGATCTGTGTGCATGCCTGCTGCTCAGTACAGTTACAGAGACAATTACAAGGCCCAGCAGTCTGCTCAGAAACTAATACTGTGTGGGTGTAGAGTTCCACTGGCTATTGTGTGTGTGTGTGTGTTTGTGCGTGAAAAAGAGAAGCTGGGATGTAGACAGACAGCACAGAGACAGACAGATTGGCAAAAAAGCAAGATAGCCAAGCAGAAGTCTATGATCATTGTATATAAAGCTGGAAAAAAACTGCAGAGAATTTTTTGGATTTGGTATTAGCTAGAAGGTTGTCTGAGTCAGTGGGGTGCCTCTTCTAGTGGCAATATCAGGGTTAGTGTCAACCAGCAGCCAGAGTCCAAGTTACCACCTTGCCTAGGGGCAATATCAGGGGCTAAGTAACTTAACAGCTAGAGCGGAGGGGCTAAGAGAACCCAGGCCCACCCTGATCTTTGTTCTGACCCAGGGCTCTTCAGAACAAGGTACCATGACCCAGGGTTCTGGTCCCAGTACCCACAAGTGCTGTCCCTGAGTGGCTTCCTACGATCATCTCAGTCCTTCTGGCATCTCTGGTGTTGTGCAGAGACCCTCTTTCAAGTCTTTTCTGCTGCAACTTTGGCAATAGTGAGTCATCCCCTTCCCTTCCCATGGCCAGTGGGCTACCTGCTATGCAACTAGGAGGTTTAATCACAATGGCTTGGAATCCTGGCAGCTTTCTAGCAGGAGGCTTTTGCATTCAAGCTGTCTCCTCCCCAGTTCCTCCATTCTGAGCTGAGCTGCTCCCTTTTGAATGCTCCCTCCCCTGTGAGTATGCCCAGCAAGAGTGAAGGGGGTGACCTCTGGGGTCTGATCGCCAGTACAACGGAGACCACAGACCTGCCCCACCAGGGCTCTAGGTTAATTGTCCAGTGGTTAATCAGTACAACGGAGACCACAGACCTGCCCCACCAGGGCTCTAGGTTAATTGTCCAGTGGTTAATCAGTATTAAAAATTTACACTTTATTTGCAGTCTGAATTTGTTTATTTTCAGCTTCCAGACATTGGATCATGTTATAGCTTTCTCTTCTAGACTGAAGAGCCCCTTGTTATATATTTGTTCCCCATGTAAGTACTTTATAGACCGTAATCAAGTCATCCCATAGCCTTCTCTCGGTAAAACTAAATAGATGGAGTCTATCACTATAAGATACCTTGTAATCGGTCTTATAGCTCTTCTCTGAACTCTCTCCAATTAACCAATATCTTTCATGAACTGTGGATGTAAGAACTGCACATAGTATCTGAGCAGTGGTCACACCAGTGTAAAATACAGAGGTAAAATAACTTCTTATTCCTACCTGAGATTCCCTGATTTAAGGATCCTAGAATTCCATCTGCTCTTTTGGCTGCAGAATCACATTGATTACTTTTTTATGTCCTTATCATCTGACTTGCACGAAATTTCTGTCTGGGTCAGTGCCTGAGTTCCAGGTATCTCTGCTGGGACCAGCTTGTGCCCAGCAGCCTCTATACTCACTGGCTATATTAACACTACCTTCCCTTTCAGAAGGGGCATGTAAACGCAGGCGATGGAAAATGCAAACAAGATCCAAATTTGCATATTTGGTGCCTCAGTTGCATAATGATAGCTGCTCACTGTTTTGGAAGAGCTGCTTGCAAAATGCAGAACAGCTATATAGAACAAAAGCAGCTCTTCTGGATTGGCGAGTGGCTGCCATTATGCAAATGAGGTGCAGTATATGAAAATTAGTGCCTCATTTGCATTTTTGATCAATTTGATCAAAAATTTGATTTACATGCTCCTTCTGAAAGGGAAGATGCAGCCACACTATTCTTGCTTAAAACTCTCTCTCTCTCTGCAACTTTCTGCTGCTCTTCTTAGGGTAATCAATTAATCCCGCTTCAGGTCTGGCTGGCTCCAAGCCTCTGGCCCCTAAAGTGGCAAGCCACCCAGTCACACTGATCATGGACAGGGTTAACAAAGCTCAGTTTTCATTTTGCTAATATTTCAGTGGAGAATGTTGATGTTTAATTTAAGGGTTTTTTGAGATTTTTGTCAATTAAAATGTTCAGACTTGTAGGAAACTATGACAGGGTCAGACAATCTTTTTTAATGACAGTAGATATTGAGATTCAAAATGTCCAGGCTTTAAAACCATTTAACCACAAACTGTGAATATGACATGTCAAAATATACTAAATAAATTCATTCAATCGAACTCTAATTAGTTCTGAAGCAGATTTTTTTGGATGTTGCCTACCTATAAATTTTAATTATTATTGAGGGAAATTTTTTTCAGTTTATGAGTGAGTTATGAAATTAACATGTGCTGATAAAAATCTAAACCTTCCAAATATAATTATGAACTGTGGCTTTAACAGACCCAGCTGTTCATTTCACACCAGTCTTATTCAAGCCTAAATCCACTGACTGCCCTGGTATTAATCTCAATCTACATCAATATAAATGACAACAGAATCAAGCCCCCAATGTAAGTACCAGTATTACTCAAAATGTATTTTTATTTTTTGTGGAAAAATATTTTTTTCTCAAAAATTAAAAACATTGGCTGAAAACCCAAAGTTTCCACCAAGAAGATCAACACAATTATTTTTTTTGAGTTGGATTGATGTGAAATGAAATATTTCAGTTTTGGACCAATGCAAAAAGTTTTATTTTGGTGCAGTTCAACATTAAACTGGCTGCCTGTGTGGTTGATGGAACTAGTAGTCTGAGTTCTTCATGTTTCCATTCATCACTGTAGGCCAAACAATATCTTCCAGGCTGCATCACCCCTCTTGCTGACTGTCATGATGCATCATGGGAATAACCTGGCTGTGATGCATCAAAGAGGATGTCATCTGCTCAAGGAGCCCAGCATCTAAAAGACAACAGGGCACGAGAAAACCAAATCAACTTCCGTGATGCACTGCAGCAGTTCAGAAGATTGAGGTGTAATATAGGTCAAAGTCAAAATGAAAGATTTTGATTTGGAAATGTGATAACATTTTGTTGCAATTGTAAAAGTCAGAATGAAATATTTTGCCATTTCCAAATACAAAGTTTCACTTTGTGACCTAAAACTGATTTTTTCTCCTTTCAATTGTTTAAAATTTTGAAGAAAAATCAAAATAGTGAATGAAAAGCTGACAAACAAAAAGAAAAGAACAAACCATCCCGCTGCATAGTAATATATGCAAACATAGCAGGCAACCAGCTTGGCTTAACGGGGAAATCCTTGGTCAGCTTAAATTCAAAAAGGATGCATACAAGAAATGGAAACGTGGACAGTTGACTAAGGAGGAGTATAAACATACGGCTGGAGAATGCCAGGCAGTAATCAGGAAAGCAAAAGCACAATTGGAATTGCAGCTGGCAAGGGATGTGAAGAGTAACAAGAAGGGCTTCTACAGGCATGTTTACAATAAACAGGTTATCAGAGAAGGTATGGGGCCATTACTGGATGAGGGAGATAACCTAGTGACAGATGATGTAGGAAAAGCTGAAGCAATCAATGTTTTTTTTTGCCTCAGTCTTCACAGACAAAGTCAACTTCCACATGACAGTCCTAGACAATGCAGTATGGGAAGGTGGAGGGCAGCCATCTGTAACGAAGGAAGGAACAAGTGCTGAGCTATCTAGAAAAACTAGGGAATTGGCAGAGGTCATTGCTGGACCTTTGGCCATTATCCTTGAAGACTCTTGGAGATCGGGGGAGATACCGGATGACTGGAAGAAGGAAAATGTAGTGCCCATCTTTAGAAAAGGAAAGAAGGACAATCCAGGGAAGTATAGACTGGTCAGCCTTACCTCAATCCCTGGGAAAATAATGGAGGGAATCCTCAAGGAATCCATTTTGGAGCACTTGGAAGAGGGGAAAGTGATCAAAAGTAGCCAACATGGATTCACCAGAGGCAAGTCCTGCCTCACCAATCTGATTAGCTTCTATGATGAGGTAACAATCTCTGTGGACTTCGGGAAGTCAGTGGACGTGATATACCTTGACTTCAGCAAGGCTTTTGATACAGTCTCCCACAACATTCTTGTCCATAAGTTAAGGAAATATGGATTGGATCCTTGGACTATAAGATGGATAGAAAGCTGGCTTGGTGGTCAGGCCCAGTTGGGGAGAGAATCACATGACACTGAACTAGCCTTTCTAAATTTAACCCTGTAAGATTCTGGAGAGATATTGAATTACCTCAGTACAGCATCTTTAAATATCACATAATATATAGCTTCCTGTTCCCCTAACTCAATAAATACTTCCCTGGGGTTTAATTAAATACTTCTCTGGCTCAGTATCTGGATGGCAGTCAGTTTCAAGTGGAGTGCTGCAAGGCTTGGTTCTGGGGCCAGTGTTATTCAACATCTTTATTAATGATCTGGATGAGGGACTGGATTGCACCCTCAGCAAGTTTGTGGATGACACAAAACTAGGGGGAGAGGTAGATATGTTGGAGTGTAGAGAGAGAATCCAGAGTGACCTGGATAAATTGGAGGACTGGGCCAAAAGAAATCTGATGCGGTTCAACAAGGAGAAGTGTAGAGTCCTGCAGCTGGGGTGGAAGAATCCCAAGCATTGTTACAGGCTAGGGACCGACTGGCTCAGCAGCAGTACAATGGAAAGGGACCGAGGGGTTATGGTGGATGAAAGGCTGGATATGAGTAAACAGTGTGCCCTTGTAGCCAAGAAAGGGTGCATTAGGAGGACGATTTTGAGCAGATATAGAGAAGTAGTTATTCTCCTCTGTTCAGCACTGGTGAGGCTACATCTTGAATATTGTGTCCAGTTTTGGGTCCCCCAGTATAAAAAGGATGTAGATTTGCTGGAGCCGGTTCAGTGGAGGGCAACAAAAATGATTAACTGTCTGGAGCACAAGACCTATGAGGACAGGCTGAGGGATTTGGGCTTGTTTAGTTTACAGAAGAGAAGACTTAGGGGTGATTTAATAGCAGCCTTCAACTTCCTGAAGGAGAGTTCTAAAGAGGAGGGTGAGAAACTGTTCTCAGTGGTGTCAGATGGCAGAACAAGGAATATGCTCTAAAGTTGAAGAGGGAGAGGTGTAGGTTAGATATTAGGAAAAACTACTTCACCAGAAGGGAGGTGAAACGTTGGAATGAGTTGCCTAGAGAGGTGGTGGATTCTCCATGCCGAGAGGTTTTTACGTCCCAGCTGGACAAGGTGCTGGCTGGGATGACTTAGTGGGGGTTGATCCTGCTTGAAGCAGGGGGCTGGACTAGATGACCTCCTGAGGTCCCTTCCAGCCCTATGATTCTGTGTTTCTGTGAAACTTGTCTCAAAAAATTGTTTGCTTAAAAATCAATTTTCCATTGAAAACACTTTTGAAAGATTTTTTTTAATGAGCCCTACTAAATAATCTTTCAGCATTATGTATGCAAGTATGCAAATGAATGCACACACAAACAAAAATTGAGAGGAGGGGAGTTCCAGAAATTGATGTCAGCTGTTATCTTAATCTTTACTCTGGATCTTAAAATAGACTCAAGCTAACAACTTTTCCTCCTAACTCCATAAAAGTAGAGACAAATGAATCTAATTTGCTAATTTCAGAATGGGAAGATCATGCAGAGAAAAAGTGAACCTTTGATGTTTGTTTTCTGTTTAGAGCAGAAGATACTTGAATTTTATGCTACTGTGGCCTGGTACCAGATCTGCTTGACCAAGAAAAAGGACGGGGGAGAAACCATCCTTTGCAGAGCTAGAGAAAGAAAAGGCTCCACGGGATTAGAACAATCCTGCCCGATATCTTCTCTGTGTAAATTTAAATGGAACAAATAATGTCTTCCCTTCCTTTTCCTAGCCCCATGATGGGGGTAGATAGAGAAATAAAAAATCCAGGCCTCTTTCCCCTAGCACCCATGATGCGCGGGGGAAAAAACCTTCCCAAACTTCCCTCTTTGGTATATCCCCCTCAATGCAACATCATTTCTATACCTCTACTGTGTTCACTTGCTCCTTATGAAAAGCACGTCACTGGAAGCTGATTGCAAATGTACTGGTTTATAAAATTTACAATGGTTGTTAACCTTTTCACAGGAAGTTTTGAAGCAAAAAGAATAATGCCTTTTCACAATGGATATGGCCCTCCATGGTTCCCCATGCCGAATGAATTAAAACTGGAGAAGATAGAGGCTTCTGATGGGATAAACTTTTTTTTGTATTTAAATTACAGGTCAGGCTTTTCCTAGCCTTTTAATCATAAAAAGGAGAGAGCAAATCTGAAGTGGATCTTGACTTCAAATGATGCAAATTAGGTTGGTGTACTCATGCACACATAGTGAGAATTCAAAGCCATACACAATCTCACAGTGGAAACAAATGGAAAATTAAACCTCTCATTATTGTACTGGAAATTACAGGATTATATCCATCACCCACAGCACAAGACAAGCATTGTACCCAGCTTTATTTGGTGGATTTGTAACAGCATGTTATAAAACTGAAAACTCATAATAAGCAGCTTTACAAAGAAATAAAAAAAAAAGAAGAGGTCCAGGATGTTTTTGTATGTTGTTTTATTTATTTGTACATTAAGGCTTTTGGCAAAGGAAAGCAATCACTGTTGTAGTGCCAGTCCCAGGCCATAAGAAAAGCAAGAGGGTGAAGACCAAATTCTGTTGGTGTCAGAGAAAATTTTTGGACCCACACAGAGCTCTTCTCTGGGTCTGTGAAAGGTGCCTAGCGCGCTGCAGGAAAACTCAAGACTGAACAGTAGTTAGCACATATTCTAAGGACTCTTCAAGGTGAAGAGCCCATGAGCACCTTGCTAGTAATAGGACAAAAAGGGTGTCATTGGATTACAGACTGTTGTAATAGATTATAGATCCACTGTAGTGTGATTTTTGGGTTTAACAAAGATCCCAGGCTTATCTTTTGAGAGTATCACGCAGGCACCCTTTGAGGCAGGGGCTGATCGGTCAGCTACTGAGTGATCTCTTTATGAAAAGTGGTTTCCCACAGGTGATACAGTGTGTATGAGGGTGAAACCAGATAATCGCTATGCTCTCAAATGTCCTCACACAGAAACCGATAAAATACAAAGACAACTTATCTCTTCAGAATAACAGTTTTCACCAAGCAGTCAAGCTGTACGTGACCCTTCAGTCCTCATTCTCAAAGGAAATCTGAATAGGACATTCAAAAGATGAACCTGGAAACTTAAATGTATAACTTTGCTAGACACTAAAATCATGGACTGAAGAGAGACTGTATTTGCATATTTATAACCCACTTTTCTGCCTGTCTCTGCAGGCAGCTTCCTCTTCCACCCCTTTCCTCCCTGTAATTGGATGGCCATTTGAAATATGTGTTGAGTACTTATACTAAATAATTTGTTCTACCTCGTATTTAGCTGTGATATTTAGTGCTCCTCTCAGTCCTGAAAGGAAAAGAGCTCTCTGCAGCTCGAAAGCTTCTCTCTTTCACCAACAGAAGTTGGTCTAATAAAAGGTATTATCTCACCTACCTTGTCTCTCAGATCCGCAGATTGTACTTACCTCAAATATATTTGTCCTGATCCTTCTGCTACGGGAGTAAATGAGAATAGGACCAGACCAAATACACTTGAGAGAATTACAGTCTACTGATCTGACAGAGGTAAGTTGCAGTACAGAACAAGAAAAGCTGCCTCTCTTCTACTGCTACTGCAGTGTATCTTGTAAGATTCATAGACTAGAACTTGATTTGGATTAAGATAATATATTCAGACAAAACATAGCATTTAGCAACGTGGTGGCAGGCAAGAATTTTCTGCAACTTTTAGACATGATACAAAATGTTTGGATCTCTTTTCATTGACAATGGGACAAATCCACTGAAGTTAACTGGGGTGCATGAGCAAGAGAAGAATTGGGCCTTAGAATCCAATGTGGAAAATTAGTCTCTGGCTGGATCTACACTTGCCCCCAACTTCTAAGGGGGCATGTTAATAAGGGCAATGGGAGATTACTAATGAAGCACTGTGGTGAATACACAGCACTTCATTAGGTTAATTCTCCCCTGTGGCAACTTCGAAGTATCAAACTTTGAAGTGCTCAAAATTTTGGGGAGTAAAGGCACTTCAAAGTGTCCATGGCTACACACACGCTGGCACTTCGAAGTTGGACACTTTGAAGTTGCTGCAGGAGAGAATTAGCTGAATGAAGTGCTGCATATTTACCACAGCACTTCATTAGTAGTCTCCCATCGCCCTGATTAACACACCCCCTTTGAAGTTGGGGGCAAGTGTAGGCAAGCCCTCTGTGTATTCTACATTTCTTACATTATTATTATTATTTTTTTTAATTTTAGGTGGTGGAGACAGCTACTCGTGGGAGAGGCTGTTCTAGATTTGATTTTGACAAATAGGAAGGAATGGTGGGCAAATTTGAAAGTGGAAGGAAGATGGGGTAAAATGATAGAATTAATGATTCTGAGGAATGGTAGGAAGCAAAATAAAAACAATGGATTTGCACGCTTCAGAAAACTCAGGGAGTTGGTAGGGAAAATCGCATTGGAAGCAAGTCTAAGGGAAGAAATAGTTCAAGAGAGATAGTTTTTCAAAGAGGCATTATTACAGGCACAAGAGGAAATTATCCCACTGCATAGGAAAGCTAGGAAATGTAATAAGAAAGCACCCCAGATTAACCAGGTGATCTTTAATCATCTAAACATAAAAAGGAATCCCACAAAAAAGCGGAAACTAGGTCAAATAAAAAGAATTAATATAAACAAATAAGACAAGAACACAGGGACAAAATTAGAAAGACCAAGACATAAAATGACACCAAATTAGCTAGAGACATAAAGGCTACAGTTACACTAGCAAGTTTTGCTGACAAAAACCCAATTTTTGTCAACAAAACTTGCAGAGCATGCACACACAAAATGCATTTTGTCGACAGTATCGGGACAAAACACAACACTTTTGCTGGCAGCATTCTGCCTCAAAGCTTTGAGGCAGAATGCTGCTGTCGATAGATTCTGTTGACAAAAAAAACCTGTTAGGCTCTGGGAGGCCTTCTCTTGACAGACAGGGCATCCACAACAATGGGCAGCCCTGTCTGCTGAGCTTCTGGGTGCCTGTTTTGTTGATGCAGTCTGGCTGCTCTGTCAACAGAGTGGCATGTTCTCCTGATTTGCTTTTGTGTGGGGCCTCGCTCTGTCAACAGATATTTTGTTGGGAAATCTGTTCCGACAGTGACTTCTGTTGACAGAGCTCTGTAGGGTAACTGTAGCCAAAGTGTAACAAGAAAACATTCTACAAATACTGTCCAAGCAAGAGGAAGACTAACACAGGCTTGGACCATTACTTCATGAGGGCAGAAAAATAATAACAGAAATTGTGGAAATGTCATTGTTTTAATTTTCACCAAGGGGTTTGTTAGTGGTTGGATGTCTAACATAATGAATGCCAGTGAAAATGAATCACCAGTGGCTGATGTAATGAATCCTAGAATACTCGAGCTGGATTGAGAGATATCTGAGCCATGAAATAATTATCTTTGAAAGATTATGGAAAATAGGAGAGAATCAAGAAGACTGAAAGAGGGCAAACAGAGTTCTAAATTATAAAAGGAGAAACAAGGACACTTGGGAGAATTAAAGACCAGTCACTTTAACTTCTGTGCCTGGAAAGATAACGGAGCAAATAATTAAGCAATTAATTCGCAAACATCTGTAAAATAATAAGGTGGTCACTAACAATCAGAATTAATTTGTTAAGCACAAATCACGTGAAACCAATCTGATAACTTTCTTGGACAGGGTAACATTTCCTGTGAATAGGGAGAAGGGAAGACATGATATATCTTAATTTCAGCAAAGCCTTTGATACTCTCTTGTATGACTTTTTCATTTAAAAAAAAAGGAAACAACCAACAGTGGACATGCAACATAGATGGAGCTTGTAAAAGGTGGCTGCAAAACTGGTTGGTAAAATGTTCCCAGAAGGTAGCTATCAATCGTTCATAGTCATGCTGGAAGGGCATAATGAGAAGGGTCCATCAGGGATCAGTTATAGGTCTGGTTTTAATATGTTCATCAGTAATTAAGATACAGTAAACGCTCAAGATATGCACAACTGAGTTGCCTGTGAGGTTTGGGTTAACTTGATTCTTGCCCCTGGCAGGAGTGGCAAACTGCTTCTGTCAGGGGTGACAACCTGACATTTGCCACCCCTGACAGGAATGTTTTCCCAGTCCTGGGAGAGTAAGGGAGCCGGGGACCAGGCAGCAGAGCCGAGAAACTGACCATCCTGGTTCTCAGCTCCCCTCCACTAGCTACTGTCCTGGTTAGTTTCCCAGCTCTGCAAAGGGAAGGGAGCCAGGAGTGCAGCTGCCGCTTGGTTCCCATCTCTCCACTGCTTGCGGGACCCAGGAAACTGGCAAAAGGCAGGGAGATGGGAACCAGGCTGCCCTCTGGTTCCCAGGTCCATGCCACTCTGGAAGCAAAGAAACTGTCCAGCCCTGGTGGGCTGGTCAGTTTCTCAGCTCCTGCAAAGCCCAGGAGAGCTGGAAACCAGGTGGCAGCCTGGTTCCTGTTTCCCCCTAACTTGTGCAAAAATTTCAGTTATGCTAGTGTTGCAGGAGTGCAACCCCTGAGTAACTCAAGGGTTTACTGTGATGGCATAGAGAGTACACTTCTAAATGTTGTGGAAGATAACAAGTTGGGAGGGGTTGCAAGTACTTTTAAGTTTAGGATTAGAATTCAAAATGATCTGGACAACCTGGAGAAATGGTCTGAAATAAACAAAATGCAATTCAATAAAGAGAAAGGCAAAGTAGGCCGTTTAGGAAGGAACTATCAGTACTGCAGAAAGGGATTTAGGAATCATAGTGGACCACAAGCTAAAGATGAGTCAAAAAAGTAAATAAACTGTGAATAAAGGTTTAGAAAACATGACCTATGAAGCGAGACTGAAAAACAAAACAAAACAAAACAAAACAAAAACCTGTCTTGTTTTAGTCTGGAAAAGAGAAGACCAAGAGGGGACATAGCTGCTTTCTAGCAGATAAAAGGTTGTTACAAGAAAGAGGAAGAAGAGTTGTTCTCCTTCACCTCTGAGGATTGATCAAGGAGCATAGGGCTGAAATTGTACCAATGGAGGTTTGGTCTGGGCATTAGGAAATCTTCCTAATTGTCACGTTAGTGAAGCTCTGGAATAAATTGCTTGGGAAAGTTATGGAAACTCCATCGTTGGAGATTTTAAAGGGCAGATTAGTCAAACATCTGTCAGAGATGATCTAGATAATGCTTAGTCCTGTCTTGAGTGCAGGGGACTGGACTAGATGACCAATCGAAGTCCCTTCCAGTTCTATGATTCTGTGATTCCATTTTTCCAGGAATAGTGGATGCTTCAGAGTATGATTGGCCATGGATTTTATCCAAACTGAGTCCATGATAGTATATCCAGGCTCTGTGAATTGACTGTAAGAAACCCCCAGTGAAGGATTTCCTAACTTAATAGCAGCTTTTCATTCCATTCTCCATATTCAATGGCATCCTATATAAAGCAGAGACATTTGGACAGGAATAGCCTTAATTATATAAAGTAAATGAAATAGAATGCTATTAGTAGCATTTAAGACTGATAATATTATTGTCTATAGTGCTCATATCTGAAAATTAGAGTTAATTTAAACACTGAGATTCAGACTATGTGTTAGATCCTCAGCTGGCACAAAGCAGCATAGCTTCAGGGAAGTCAATGCAATTATACTGATTTATACCAGCAGAGGATCTGAATCTGTTACCTCAACCCATAGGCTATGTTGGGAGCCTCTGGAGAAAATCTGGATTACACAATCACAGTTCTTCAAGGGAATTCAGGAAAGATAGCATGAAAGCACTATTCTTTGAAGGTGTCTGGACATAGCTGTGTGCTATTTCAGAATTCATTCTTGGCTGTTTCTACACATGCCACTTTCTCCGAAAGTGGCATGCTAGTAAACAGCCTGAAATATTCTAAAGAGGCGCATGTGTAAGTTCCTGATGCCTCATTAGCATATGGTCATGTGATTTGGAGTCCAGAAAATGCTTTTCCAGACTCCAAAATGGCATGTGGAAGCGTGGCCCCCGGGGGAGTCTTCTGGAAGGAAGGTGTCCTTCCAGAGGCCCCTTCTTCCTGAAAATTTTTGGGAAGAAGGGGCGTCCGGAAGAAGGACTTCCTTCCGGAAAACCCCCTGGGGGCCGTGTTTCTACATACCGTTTTGGAGTCCGGAAGAGTGTCTTCCAGACTCCAAATCACATGACCTTATGCCAATGAGGCATCGGGAATTTACAGACACTCCTCATTAGCATATTTCAGGCTGTTTATTAGCATGCTACTTTCAGAGAAAGTGGCATGTGTTGAAACAGCCCTTGTGTATAGCTGCATTATTTTGAAATAAGCTATTTTGGAATAGCTATTACAAAATAAAGCTGATGTGTAGATGTAGCCTAAGGCTACGTTTACACTACAAGATATAATCAAATGTATTATATCTATTTTCTAATTCTGGAATTTATAAGTTTGATTTTGACCATCCTCACTTCCACCGTGCTCCCCACAAAGTCAAATCATTGCTGCCACACACAAATCGGCTAACATTGACTGTTGCAGCAGTGTATTTTGGGAAGCTATCCAACACTTCCCTCATCCCAATAGCATTCTGGGTCTGCTCACTGGTCTTGACATCATATTTCCCCATTGTATTTTCCTCATTCTTCTCCCGACCCCTTAAAATAGGTCGATCCCTGGAAATAATGCAGAGGCCCTCAAAATTAAAAGAAAGGATTTTTGGTTCCCCCCCACATAGCATTGCTAACATGGGTGCACAGACAGAAGAAACATGGTAGAAAAGTCTAGGAAAAAAGAAGTTTTGGTTTCCCATGCCATTACATTGCCCACAGGGGTGCAATAACTGTGTTCTCAATTGGCCATCCACTGAGTGTCCCACCTCCCCTCATTGCATGCATGTGATCACTGAAAACAATGCAGGGTCCTGGACTGTTTTTCAAAGTGAGAAGAAAGAGGATAGAAAAGTGCAGGAAAAAAGAATTTTTGGTTTCCCCCGGCAGCAGCAAGCCCCACTATGGGTGAAGGGTGGGGTGCAGTGGGAGGCCAGTTGAAGTGGCCGTTCACTGGCTGCAGCCAGCCCTTTAGCTGCTGGGGGAGACTTTTTCCTGGCGGCAGCAAGGCCCAGTATGGGCGAAGGGGAAAGATCAGTAGTTGGGGGGCCAGTTGAGGTGGTCTGTCCCAGCTGGCGGCAAAGACCCTAGTATCTTAACCACGGGGGGGCGGGTCGGAAGTCCCCATGGCAGCAGCAGAGTCCCCAGTATCTTAACCACCAGGGGAGACTTCCCCACAGTGGCAGCAAAGCCCAGACTGTCTTTCTTGCCCTTGGAGCCGTAAACATGCAACCGGCAGCATGGCCAGCACCGAATGGCAGGCACATCCTTTTATTGGGTTGGGTGGTGGCTATCCATGTGATGTGGCTGAGCATGGGAAAGACCCAGACTGTGTGGTGCCTGTGGGGGAGAGAGAAGGAGGTTTGTACACAAATGTAAACCGCTGAGAAGAAGTTTCTCAGTGTGTTATGCAAGCACAACCCCCAGCACAGCCTTGTTGACATATGGTATAGCAGGCCCGGGCTGGTGCCAGGCAGCACAGAGAAAAATAGCAAGCGTACAGACGGAGCCAAGAACTTCCTGCAGGGGCTATTTGAATGGGTAGATGGGTAGATGCAATCACAGTGCTAATAGCATAGAAAGAAAGAAGTAATTTCTCAGGCTCTCATACTAACATGAGCTCACAGCTAAAGGCTCGCTGCTCCTGTTGGAAATTCATGGTCTTCCTGTTACTGGAGAACAGTGGCCAGAGTGGAGCACTGATAGCAGCATTATGGGTTACATACAGGTCACCTCTGGAGGCTAATAAATTCGTTTTTAAGATGTGGCGTTTCCACACGTGCCTTTAATCAAACTTCTGAATTTGAGCTTGACTATATGCCCATCAGGTAACTTTGATATTGTAATCTTGAGATTGCCGCTTCCAAAATCGAGCTAATGGTCTTTACAGTGAAGACAGCCACATGGTAAAATTGAGCTAACTGAATTAAATTCAAATTTAGCTTGTCGTATACATGAAGCCTAAGTGATTATCTAAACAAGAAGTAAGACTATGCATGGACTCTAAAGTTTTAAATTATTTTCTTTTTGAGTTCAGTTATAGAACAACAATAAAAAAAAGGCCTACAGTTGTAAGTTGCACTTTAATGATAAAGAAATTCCACTACAATATCTGTATGAGCTGAAATGACAAAATATTATTTCTTTTGTTCATCATTTTTACAGTGCAAACATCTGTGATAAAAATAATATAAAGTGATCACTGTACAGTTTGTATTTGGTGTAGCAACTGAAATAAATATATTTGATAATGTAGAAAAATATCCAAAATATTCAATAAATTTAATTGGAAGTCTATCTTTAGCAGTATGATAAGAACTGTGATTTATTTTTAAAACCTTGATTAATTTTTTGAGTTAATCATGAGTTAACAGTGATTAATCGCCAGACATTATTAAAATACCACTTACTGGAGAACATTATTTCTCAGTTCTGTTTATTAATTATAAACTTGTCTTTTATGACTGGATATTTTTCCAGTTTTTAGTCTAGACATTTATATTATTGTTTCAACACCATGAACTGCTCTCTGCTGTTGGGTGAAAAGGTTTAATATTTTGCTTCTTTCCCTATCTTCTGATTTGTTGTCCAACATTTTTTTTGTATGTAAGGTTTTGAAATTCAGAGACATTTTTAATAAAAAGAATTGCAATATTGAAAATGTTTGAGTGGCAGCATTATTGAAAGTGAAGTTGGCTAGCAATTTAATCACTTGCAAAGTAATACTTCAGTGCTAAATGAATGTACTTCATGAGCTTTCAGAACTATATCTTTTAAATGCTATATTTAATGTAGAACAGCAATTGTGAAATAGAAATAAAACCATTGATAAGTATCATAGTGCAGTACTGGGCCATATTCTCAGCTGGTGTAAATCAGTGTAAACCCAAAGGAATCTTTCTGCTTTAAACCCACTGGCCATGTCTACACATGCCCCAAACTTCGAAATGGCCACGCAAATGGCCATTTCAAAGTTTACTAATGAAGCACTGAAATGCATATTCAGCGCTTCATTAGCATGCGGGCGGCCGTGGCACTTCAAAATTGACGTGCCTCGCCGCCACGCGTCTCATCTAGACGGGGCTCCTTTTCTAAAGGACACTGCCTACTTCGAAGTCCCCTTATTCCCATGAGCTGATGGGAATAAGGGGACTTCGAAGTAGGCGGGGTCCTTTCAAAAAGGAGCCCCGTCTGGACGAGCCGCACAGCGGCGAGGTGCGTCAATTTCGAAGTGCTGCAGCCGCCCGCATGCTAATGAAGCGCTGAATATGCATTTTAGCGCTTCATTAGTAAACTTCGAAATGGCCATTTGCGTGGCCATTTCGAAGTTTGGGGCATGTGTAGATGTAGCCACTGAGAATCTGACCCATGGTATTTTATTTATATCTGTCTCCTAGGCTATGTCTGTACTCCAGAGATCTTTCAAAAGAAGCTCTTCTGAAGGTCTCTTCTGAAAGAGCTTCTTTTGAAAGAACACGTCCACACAAAATAAAACGGATCAAAAGAGTGATCTGCTCTTTTGAAAGAGTGTGTCCACACAGCTCTCACTCGTTCAAAAGAACATGCCAGGGGCTGAAAATGGAGACTGTCCTTTTGAAAGAAGGGCCCTGAGGAGCATCTACACATGTTTTCTTTCAAAAGAAGCTTTTGAAAGGGGAACTTTTCCTGAAATGGGAAAGAAAGAGTGATTTTGAAAGGAGGGCCACATTCTTTCAATTTACTTTTTGGCCGTTTCTGCACAGGCCACTTTCTTTGAAAGTGGCATGGTAATACACGGCCCAAAATATGCTAATGAGGCATGGATGAAAATTCCCCGTGCCTCATTAGCATACAGTCATGTCATTTGGAGTCCGGAAGACCCTTCTTCCAGACTCCAAAACGCAGTGTAGAAGCGGGGCCCCCAGGGAGCTTCCGGAAGGAAGTCTTTCTTCCAGAGGCCCTTCTTCCTGAAAATTTTTGGGAAGAAGGCACCTCCAGAAGAAGGACTTCCTTCTGGAAGACCCCCCCCGGGAGCCGCGCTTCTAAACGGCGTTTTGGAGTCCGGAAGAACAGTCTTCTGGACTCCAAATGATGTGACCGTATGCTAATGAGGTGTGGGGAATTTGCATCCACGCCTCATTAGCATATTTCAGGCTGCGTATTACCATGCCACTTTCAAAGAAAGTGGCCTGTGTAGAAACGGCCTTTGTGTGTAGACACTCTAGCTGTGTCTAAATGAGCCCCTTCCTTTTGGAAGAGGCATGTTAATGAGGGAGTTTGAAAGATGCTAATGAGGCACTGCTATGAATATGTGGCACCTCTTTAGCATAGTGGTGGCGGTGGTGATTCACAAGCGTTGCTTTTGCATTGCGCACCTCTCGTGTAGCCGGGGGCCTTTCAAAACAACCCCCCAATCTTCAAAAGCCCCTTCTCAAAACAAATGGGAAGAAGGGGCTTTCAAAGACTGGCAGGTTGTTTCGAAAGGCTCCCTGCTACATGGGCAGTGTGTGCTTCGAAAGCGGCACTTTTGAATTGCTGCGGCTGCCATTATGCTAATGAGGCACTGAATATGTGTGGCAGGGCCTCAT
Organism: Carettochelys insculpta; assembly: GCF_033958435.1. Classification (NCBI taxonomy): domain Eukaryota; kingdom Metazoa; phylum Chordata; order Testudines; family Carettochelyidae; genus Carettochelys; species Carettochelys insculpta. The sequence continues at coordinate 139,332,208 of NC_134139.1, read as the reverse complement.
CAGCATTTTTCAAACTCCCTCATTAACATGCCCCTTCCGAAAGGAGGGGGCTCATGTAGACACAACCTCCATGGACTCTTTCAAAAGAATTTGCTAGTGTAGATGCAGCCCCAGTGACAAAAGGGCAGGCAGCATTTTGAAAAAATATCTTGTTCATAACTCCAGGACTAATTGCAAAGGGGCTTTTTCTTCATTTTTATTGGCACTTGACAGCAATATACAGATTAAAATGGAACAGTTTTTGCAAATTTGTACTGTGAGAATGCAAGCTAGAGAGGGCATTAAACATATTTGATTGTAGATAAAACCAAATAATTGAGTATTGGCTACATTTGTGTGCAAGCTGCTAATTGCAATACTGGGGGGACGTGGGTTTGAGTCTTGTTTGCTTTCTTCTCTGTTTCTTGAATATTTTACAATTACTTTAAAATCTGTATTTCAAATGGTCATGCAAATCAGATAAATTTGCAAGAAAAGAACTTGCTATTGAGCGTCTCAAAGGATGCATATGGGTGTGTACTTAAAAATAGCTTTTAGTATAGAGATGACAATAAGTATCTGCTCATATTATTACAGTTTGTAGAGCAAGCAAGAAGAATTTTCCATTAACAAGTTATACACATGATAATAAAAACAAACGATCATATTTCCAACTCCTATACAGAAGCAGATGTAATAATTTTTAGAAATTAAAGCAACTACTTCCTCGCTTTGGCTTCCTCATACATTAATATGCCAGTTTTCAGCCTGAAGCAGATTTTAAGTGGCTGCATTGCAGAACTCTCAAAGTGGTTATAATGAAGACCCTGACAAACTCTGAGCAATATCAGTATTGCCCAGTGACACTGTAAAATTACTCCAAGGAATGCTGTATAAATACTCATGCATCAGGGCATAAATCAACCACTAAATGAGACGTAGGATGAAACTTTCTCTCTGGGCATGTTATTCCATAAAGGTCCCCTGTAAGGTTACTTTAACCTTCCTCTGAAGCCTGTGGTACTGGCCTCTGTCAGAGACAGAATATTGGACAAAATATATCCCTGGTCTGATCCCACATGGCAATATCTGTGTTCTTACATGAACCGATGTGCCAGTGCTCTGAACTGCTGGATGTGCAAATGTGTATGTGTGTGTGTAATACCAAATAGGGAGGTTGTGTTTTAAAAAGGTCTACTTCTTCGACAGATTTTACTGGATCTGCAAGTATTCCCTGTGATACTTCGAGGATATCTCCTCTGAACGGGTAGAAACAAATGGAATGTGAATACTCTATGTGGAGGTATTATTAATGTGATAAATTGCAGAATGATATGATACATTTCATTAATTAAGCACCTTTGACCTCTTGAGACATGTTCTATTCAGAAGTTCTATATTGACTGGGATCATGTGTAATACTTTATACTTTTGAAAATTTTCCAAAAATTGATGCTTTCTGAAGCTTGCCTAACCGTATTTGTACCTATTATTGTACTTATTTATTATTTACCCTGTGCTATTATATGGACAAATATCCAACTGAACTTAGGATAAAATTACTGAACTTACTGTCACTAGTAAGCCAATTCTCTATTCAAAACCAGAGGACCAGGGATAATAAGAAGGTAAATGAAACAACGGAGCTAACAAATAATATTTTCATCCTCACCATATCACTTGTGAAAAGAGTCTGTACAAGTTTAGTCAAAGCAGCACCTCTTGTAAATTTTTTTCCTTCCTCTTGTGAACCAGTGAAGACAAAAATACTATCCCACAGCCCTCCATTAAGTATATTCTTTATATATAGCAAATATATCAGAATTATACTATGGATATTGAATTTATCTTCATGAGACCAGGATGGCCTCATCATTCATGAGTGTCATAGCTAAGCAAAGACACACATGAATAATGAAGCCACCCTTATCAAGCACAGATGAGTTCAATTTCCTCAGAACTGTAATGTCATATTTAATTCACCAAACTATCACACTTACTTCTGATTTTTTAAGGTGCCTGAATATTCCATCCTTCTCTCACATGGTCTCCCTCTCTCTTTCTTTTAAACCATGAGCATGAGGCATTTCTCTACATTTGTGCAGTATGCTTAGCTGCATGCTCTTTCTGATGCAACTACTGAAGCTTGCATGGCACACACAAGATGGAGACAAACTAAGATACAACTGTATCTGAGTCAATCCTACTGACTGAGGCAAAAAAGAAAGACAAAAACCAAAAACCTCTTTTCCATTCATTCATAAAACTTAATTACCCACTGGGAGAAGTAAAGAAACAGATTGACACAGCCAGACATATATCCAGAAACCAACTACTTCTAGATAGGCCCAAGAAGGTTTATAACAAAACATTGCTTGTTATCACCTATAGCCCCCACCTCAAACCTCTCAAGTGCAATATTGACAATCTACAACCTGTAATGGAACATGATGCTGAACTCTCACAGGCCCTAGGTGACAGGTCTGTTCTTTCCTATAGACAGCCACCCAACCTCAGGAAAATGCTCACCAGCAGACACACACCACATCAAAGGAATACTAGTCCTGGAACCTTTCCCTGCAACAAACCCAGTTGCCAGCTCTGTCCACATATTTACACTTAACACATTATCACTGGATCTAACCATATCAGTCACACAATTAGGGGCTCATATTTATGCACTTCCACTAATGTGACATATGCCATCATGTACCAGCAATACACCTCTGCCATGTACATTGGACAAACTGGACAATCACTTCACCAAAGAATGAATGGACACAAACCAGACATTAGGAATCTGAATATGCATAAACTGGTAAGTGAGCATTTCAGTTTGGCAGGACACACTACTGAAGACTTAATGGTTTTAAAACAAAGAGATTTTATCACCAGATTACAAAGGGAGACATCTTAATTGGAATTTATTTTCAAGTTTGTTATCTAGCACCATGAACTCAACAAAGATCTCAATTATCTTATGCATTACAAGGACAATTGCCTCACCTTTGATATTCGCAGGGACCACAGGTGACTTAATAGACACTTGAAAAGTCTTTTTTTTCCCTCCCTTCCCACCTCTTCCTCCCCACCATCTAGCTGATCCATCAGCTTTTTTCTTTCATTTTTTTCTATCTTTTAAAGTTCTTTTTTTCACTTATCGGTAATTCTCCAGATCTGATGAAGTGGGTCTGTTCCATGAAAACTCATCACCTCATAAATAATATTCCTAGTCTTTAAGGTACTACAGGACTGCTTTTTGGTTTTGTGAAGATACGGACTAACACAGCTAACTCTATGAGACAAAATTGCGAATATTTACAGGATTAGATTCCTAAATTCCATGTCTATGGTTTTCCTGGAGGACTCGTCTTTGAAGAGTTATGTTGACAGGCCTCTATTTCCAAGTGTTTGTTTCAGCAGTAATTTCCCAACCTACCTTATTGCAGGGCCACTGATTACAGGGACAGTTGTTGGTAATTGTGCCCTTGTTTTCCTAAGTTGCCTTTGGCATTTCATGATTATGGTCCCCGGTCCCGTAATTCCATAGTTAGGTATGGGCAAGAAGACTTGGGCCACTTAGGCCTTAGGCTGAGTCCATTACTGGCGACCTTCTCCTTGGACAGATGACCCTTCTCCCTTCTTGACCACTTGCATAGCCTTCTTGTTACTAATTTCAGCAATGTAGCTTGCTACCATAGCCTGCTATGTCTTTCCATATGAATAATATTTATCTCATGACACATAACCCCAGGAGCCCTGGATTATCTTCTTCTTTGCTGTAAATTAATCTCCATGGCTTCAGGACATCAGCAGAGAGTAGGTAACTTTCATTTGGAAAGTTCTAGTCCAAACTTGTTTGGCTCTTCTTACATCAGTTATGGAGCAGAGAACATAACATTCAGCACAGCAGTGTTTGGGAGGGCACTTCCATTCAGGGAAGAATTCCCACAGTTTGAAATCAGGAATAGACTGAAATGAGAAATACTCTGTGTAAGACCGCACTCTACTCCATTCCAGTTCTCCTGCCTCCCTCCCTATCTCTGCAACATGCCCAAGTTCCAAGTGCTGTGGACATGTTAAACTATTGTCTAGTTGAGGAGTTAATTCCATATTTAAATATACTTGGTGCAGTTATCTCACATGTTGCACTTCTTGCAACTTTTCTCAGTGCCTGGCCACCTACTTGGTTAGAAAGAGTCTTTATTATTCCATTGGTGTGTTACATTTATACTTAGTCAATGAGCTGTGAATCCCATTTCAGTATGTCTTGTGGTAGCTATGAACCAAGTGATGAAGTGCTAGTTTGAGTTGCAGCTGTTACAGGTGCAGGGGTTTTCTTTGGTGTTAGCCAATACCCTATATGAACTGGAATGCTTTGCACTTATTCTAAGTTGTAGAACTACGAACTGTGTTCCCAGGGTTCTTTATTCTCATGCCACATTTTATTATAGAAATCTACTAATGGACATTTTCTAAATTGTTACAACCTGTCTTCTTGGTATGTGTAGAATCTGACAGAAGTAATATATATGTTCTCTTAAAGAAGATTATATATAGGAAATGTGTGCTAGGTAAAATTAATGCTATGTGTACTATATCCTACAGTCCATGAACATCTGGATTGTTATATATGGTTGCTACAGATGTCTTTGTATCATGAAAAAGAGATATTAAATAAGATTTTAAAAATGAGGAATAAAGAATATTAATTTTGTGTCATAAAAAGTGGGTGTAAATATGAGTGATATATTTAGTTCCTACTTTAGAACAGACTGTACTGAAGAGCTGGTAATGTGTGAAACTCTTTGTACTGATTTATCTGTGTTTAGTAAACTGATTGAGCCAAATTATATGAAGTCCTGTTAATCAATCATCTGAACTGAACCACTAACACGATGTTGATAGTGTAGATGGATGATGCACATTTAACTCCTTTTCAAATTTACTGCCTGATTCAGAATTCACATGACAAGTATCAGAGGGGTGGCTGTGTTAGTTTGTAATTGCAAAAACAACAAGAAGTCCTGTGGCACCCTATATGATTTTTTGGAACATAAGAATTCATGTGGGCATCTTGGCTGTGTAGGTCTGGACTCCTGTTCAGCCTTCCTACGTACACACATAAACCTATGAAAATAGACCATGTGCTGAAGAGCCTTTGGCCTTTAAGTCTACTGTGCATGCCCATAAGGACAATGGCAGGTTTTTAGACGTACGAAGTGGGTGAGGTAATATACTTTATTGGACCGATTTCTGTTGTGACTAGCAACACTACACACTACATAGGCATGTTCTATCATTTTGTGCAGTACTTTGCACAGTGCTGTCCTGATCCTTGAATGGGGTCCCCAGCTTCAGCTGTATTTGGTGTTCCTTGAAATGTAAATAATAAACAACAGTTCGGTGTACACATCTACTATGTTCACAAATGTACGGTGGTGTTACGTTCATACATTCTAGCTTCTACTTTCCTTAAAAAAGAAAAGGTCAAAGAGCTTCTGTTGCAACCCAATTATAGTAGTAGAAGATCCTGTGAGAATGGTATTTCAGGTTTCCACTAGTAAACTCCTTTGAGAAAAAAGGAAACATTTTTACATTATATTCACCTAATAGATGAGATTCAGTCTCTTAGATGAGATATGAAATAAATTAAATTCCATGGCAGGTGAACGCCCTGAGGGTAGTATGGTTTGTAAAACTATATTAATGTTCTCTAAGCCCATTGCATGGGCTTAGGAGAGTTAATTTCAAAATTAGCTTTATAGGCCACCTGCAGAATTGTTTTTCCTTTGTAGTCAAAGCGGCAATCATAGATAATTTAGTACAAATATTCAGCAAATAATTGGTTCCGAATATTTCAGGTTTAGGGATTTAAATCTCATTCTCATAACATGAATGCAAACAGTAAAAATACAGAGAGGTTGCTTAACCTGGCAAGTTTAGCTTCCACTGAGCACCACCTCTTTTCATTTTGAAAAATTCAGTACATTTTTCAGAAGGCAAAGACTGAATGCACAGAAAAAATTATAGTATAAAAAGGATATTAGTTTACAGGTCTACATAGAGGCTGTGTCTACACTAGCATTGCATTTTCAAAAGAGGCATGCAAATGAGGAAATCAAAAATGCAGATGAGGTGCAAATTTACACATCTGGCATCTCATTGCATATTCTCCTTTCAGAAGAGCTTTTTTCAAAAGGAATAAAGCAGTGTAGATGCAGCTGTTTCAGGAAGAAAGGTTCTTTCAAAAATGGAGTTTACTTTAGAAAAACTGTGTCTACACTGTTTCTTTTTCTTTTGAAAGCAGCTCTTTCAAAAGAGGAACATGCATATGAGGTGCCAAATATGTTAATCTGCACCTCATTTGCATTTTTGATATCCTTATTTGCATGCCTCTTTTGAAAACGCAATGCCACTGTAGACACAGCAGCTGGGTCTACACGAGCCCCTTCCCTTTGGAAGGGGCATGTTAATGAGCTGGTTTGAAAGATGCTAATGAGGCACTTCCATGAATATGCAGAGCATCATTAGCATAATGGTGGCCACAGCGATTCGAAAGTGTGGCTTTCGAATCATGCGCCATCCATGGAGACGGGGGCCTTCCAAATGACCCCCAGTTTTTGAAAGCCCTTTCTTTCTATCTGGCATTAGGAAGAAGGGGCTTTCAAAAATTGGGGGGTCCTTTTGGAAGGTCCCCATCTCCACAGGTGGTGCACAATTCGAAAGCTGCACTTTCGAATTGCTGCAGCAGCCATTATGCTAATGATGCTCTGCATATTCATGGCAGCGCCTCATTAGCATCTTTCAAACCCGCTCATTAACATGCCCCTTCTGAAAGGAAGGGGCTTGTGTAGACACAGGGAGCCAGAATGTACGCAGGCTGAAGACAAAATGATTATTATGAACACTAAAGTTTCATTGTGCATCCATAGGTAGTCAGTGATATGAATACAAGTGGGTGATTTCTGTTATGCTTTTCCAAACTGATGGCTTCTGAAACTAAGCACTGAATGAGATAGTAAGAATTGAACATGGATGTGCCTCATTATTGCAGTTGTGAGGAGGCGCTTCTTAATTAGGCACATTAGAGTTCAGTTTTATATTCAAATTCGACACATTAACGTGTGGTTAGAACTGGGATGGGAATTTTCTGGGTCATTATAGGACTCTTTTGCATACATGGCTTTATCTAATTCTTGACTCCACCTCCTCCATCCCTCTACTCTCTGATTTGCTCACCTTGATAATATTTTTCTGATTTTTCAAACTTGATTACTATTTTTGGTTCTCTGTGCCTTAAATATTGAGTCTGTTCTGGTGTGGCTAAGATCTGAAGAAGTGGGTCTGTCTCACAAGAGCTCATCACCTAATAAATTATTTTGTTAGTCTTTAAAGTGCTACTGGACTGCTTTTTTGTTTTGATAGTATAGAGATTAGCATGGCTTTCTCTCTGTTACTATTTAATTGTTGAGAGAGTTCCTGTTTCGACATATGTTTTACTTAGTATCCCTGTTGAAATGCAAGTATTTTTGTTTGAGAATGATGGTAATGGTATAAAAGCCTGAACAAAACAATAAAATAGATCTGAATGAAAGAAGACACATAGGGGGACAGGAATTACAACTCTTTGAAATTGTTACATCACTGATCATTTTCACCCAACTTTACTGAGATTCTGGGATGTATCTTGATTATTTTTTCATGTGTCCACCATTGTTCCTGATATTACACCTTGATCTTGTGTGAATTTGCAGCTGGTGTTGACCATGTTTGATGAAATAATTTGTGCAAGGAATACTTATACTATACTTATACTTATACTAATACTTATACTATTAGAATCTATATAACACCAGCATCTGATACTCAATTCAGGCATGTGTTGTAATATACAGTGCAACTTTGTTTTTATATGGTCTTTTCTTCCTAGAACACTTTAGAGTTACTATGAGACAATGAGTAATAAATGACTGAAAACTATTGTACAGGTATTGCATGGCCAATAAATTAAAGCATTTAATCATAAGACTGGTAACAGAAGGTGAATGAAATTAAGAAGTATAGGTAAGGGAGGCAAAGTATCTAGCAGAACAAATGAATGTAATCTTTTCAACCATGTCAGCTTGAATCAATGAAGATAAACAATTTCTGTTTGAATTGAATGTATGCCACTTGCCAGCTGAGTACAATAAAATGGCAAGGGGTTATAAATGGTTGGGACATAAAATAGGCATGTTTATATGCCAGTTTAACATCATTTAATCAAATATGGAGCCCATAGTTAGTGCCCACTAACTACATCGTCTGCTTATTCATAGTTCAGTCTTGGTGTAGCAAGCCATAAAATAGTCTCTCTCACTTTTTTGTGTCAGTGATTTCAGCATCATTCTCTGGGGACAACTTTCTCTAATGAGGAGAGATAATTCAGTAGTGTGTTTGCTGAACTGTAAATACAGAGAACTAACTCATGCAACTTAAAATATTTGTATGATTTGGGGATGCAACTTTGTACTGTTCAGGCTGAAACTTCCAAATACTTTGCATATCAAATTTTGGAGTGACTATGGATTGAATAGCAGTATTAGTATTTATTTTTATAGCACCACAGTTTTGGTATGTGCTTCTGAGAACACATATAAGCCTTGTGAGTTTTACTGATGCCTTCAATGGAAATAAAACTAGGCTAATGTAAAATGCTTTTGGAAATCCCATAGCTGCAAGATAGTTATCCATCAAACTAATAACTCACCATTTCCCTTGTATTTCAACCATTAATGTACTGATGAGAAGTCCAATTGGTAAGAATCTTGGACCCGATTCAGGAAAAACAGGTGTGTGCTTAACTTTAAGCTCTTAAATATACAGTATTACTCAGAGTTTTAAAGCTAAACATGTGCTTTAAGAACTTTGCTGAATTGAGTCTTATTGAACAGGACAAGTAAAATCACATTTTATGTTGCACAAATGGTCTGAGCTGTAAGGTTCAGAATAGTGAAAAGCTATGGACCAATGGGCACTTTATCAATTCTGCATTTGAGAACAGAATTTTTATCTTTGGCTATTCAGTGCAGTGGCCTAGAATGGGCTTTGTACATCCTATTTGTAGTGAAAGAATTACATTAGTTGGGATTTTCTAAAATATTTAGAAGTGAAATAAACCTCTTTGCTTATGTCTATAGAAGCCAGCCATTAATATATGAAGGTTCCAAAGAAACATTCCCGAGGAACAAGTTATTTCATTACCAAATTTCTTGCAGCCTCCTTTGAAGCATGTGGTTCATTTGGTAACAAGAGACTACACTAGACCACTAGACCGATCTGTTGTGTCAGTTGTAATGGTTTCTTTATGTGCCTTGTTTCTTCTTTTTCCCCAATTTGGTGGCCATCTCTAGTCCACATTTTGCCAGAGACTTTGTTTCCCTTTGAGCTGGCTAAACCCTTTTGGAGGTAACCCTTCGGTCAGTGTTCAAAAAGAAATATTTTCTCCACTGTTGATGCTTGCATGCTTCTGAAGGTACAAAATGTATCTCTCCTCTTCATTCTAAAGAAGCTGTTTTCTATCCTGAACTTCTCATACTTTTCCTTCTGCTCCAAATGGCCATGTAGCTGTTCTTTCCCATCAGATGACTCCCATGTCTGAAGAACTGGAATAAACTTATTTCATTATCATTGAAATTACCTCACTATGGCTATGGCCACACAGCCAAGTAATTTCAAAATAACTGGCATCATTTCAAAATAACTTTGCTGTCATCTACACAATGTACATACTATTTTGAAATAAATAAATTTGAAATAGCAGGTGCATTATTTTGAAATTGGCAACCCTCATTGCAGGAAGAATACTGTGTATTTCTAAATAGATATTTCAAAATAAATGCTGTCAAGATAGGGAATAAGGGCTAATTTGAAATAAGGGGCCTCCAGCCTTCCCCAGGGTGCCTTGCTGGCCTCTCTGGCCACACACAGGGAAACTCCATGACCTCTACCCTCCAGGAGCCCTTAAAGACAAACAGTGGAGGCAGGGTTTGTGCTGTGGAGCAGGCCCCATAGCAAATGCACCCTGCTGCTGCTGCTGTTAGCCCCCACACTCTGCAATAAGCACTCAGGAGGAGTCTGAGCAGCACTCTGCAGCTCCCTGGGAGCATGTCCCAGCCCCCCCGAGGAGTCTGCCCATGCCTACAAGAGGTATGTCTCTTTCTGGTTTGGTGTGGAGATCCAGGACATCACTGAGGTCTGAGGAGATTAGAGCACCCTCCAGGATCTCCACACCTGATGCAGGATTGTGGATGTCTACAACCTCATTGCGTATGGCCTCACGAGCAGTGGCCACATCTGCACCCAGGAGTAAGTGCAAATGAAAGTAGTAGAGCTGCACCAGTCCTACACCAGGGCAAGCGAGGGCAGGTCTTGCTCTGGAGCAGGGCTCATCCACTGCCCCTACTTTGAGGACCTGCACCAGATCTTGGGGGGCAGGGCAGTCCCATCCCCCGCTTGTCGTTGACTGTGGCTGGGACATGCCTTTTGTCATCGCAGAGTCAGACAGTGACAATGATGATGATGAGGGAGATGTTTACCAGGACCCAGATGCAGTCAGCTAGGCCATTCAGGGGTCTGAGGGGACCAGAGGGCAGACAGTTGAGTCATCCCAGCTGTTTTCTGATGTGGGCAAAGGGCAATCGGGCGAGTGCCATCAGTGTCTCCCATACAGGAGGGGCTAGGTTTGTACAGCGCATAGCACAGTGGAGTCCTAGTTCATGATTTGTTCTCCATAGGTTATATGGGTAGTAATAAATAACAATATTAATAATAATGATAAAATAATTTTATTTTGTCTGAAAGTTCTGCAGACCTGATTAAGGATGGTTCAGAACGTTGGTTGGCCCCTCACTTATCTCCAAATTTAAATAACTCTAAACTTTGGCCAGTGTGAGGGTGGCTCCATAATTACATGAGGAAGAAGAATCAAGGACCTCATATTTTCCCGATTGTCATGCACTTGTATTTATTAAGCTGTTGCACTAATGTTGCCTGTGTCAGAATGTTGTCCATATAAGCTACTTTTTAAAATGTTCACTATTTCAAAAGCAAAAGGAATGGAAAAAATATAAGGAACAGTCAATAAAAAAAACCCAGTTAATAACAACAGAAAACCCAAATAAACAAAAACAAAGCATAAAACAATAAATTTGGTGGTGATGCTGCAGCTCCATCTTTTGTGCACACAATTCTACCAAGTTCTAAAGAGAACTATTCTGAGGCTACTAGCCTAATCACAGCTAGGGGAATGAAGGATCTCAGTTTTATCGCCTTACTCTTGCTGATTTAAATTTAACTCCTAAAATTTATCTTGACATTGATATTTAGGGCCAACCTCACTGGTACTTGCTGGTTGATTTCCATTGCTCTGGCAACACAAAGCATCAGTAAACCTTGTTTAGCCAACCAGCTAAACTAGATGTACATTTGCTTTGCACCTCTGAACTGGTGCAAAACAGCCAATGTGTTGGTGAAACTGACCCACAGTATTTAATAATATGCTGGCTAGATTGAAAGATGATTAATAGACTTGAGAATTATCATCAACTTGTGGCATTTAGCCAGAGGCCTGAATAGGGAATGGTGTGGAGCTGCAGCACCCTGTAAGCAACCTAGTATGCTAGGAGACTGTAAAGGATGCCTCATTCACGGGATGGTGTTACCTGCTTCCTTGGGACAAACAGGGCCCTTAATGTTGTGATTCTTCTTGGGCACTCTCTTATAATCTGGTCCTTTCCCTTTTGATAGCTACATTTTAGGGATGCTTGTTATGAAGCTACTTTCCTTAAGGAGATGTATACTGGTGTACTGTTAAAATAAATGAGCCAAATGAAGCATGAGACCCTCAACTTCTTTTGAACTTTCTTTTTTAATATCTAGGAAAGCTGATATTTTAATTTTTCCCTGATCCTAGTGCTTAAGGGCTTGAAAAGTATCAACTGTATTAATGACTGTCCTCTGAAGAAAAAAATTGTTGGGGGAGCTAGAGACAGGACCATGAAAAATGTAATTGGAGGAGTGAAGTGAAGTGGCTAGCCCTCTGATTGTAAATCTAAAATAGTACAATAATGAATTCACATAACCTCTATTACACATCAAAGGTTTCTTCTTACTGGGGTATGTTTTTAATTCGTATGCCTTGTTTCAGGCTAAAAACAAGCCTGATAAATTGGACAGCAAATTTCTAACATGACTGGAAAAATCTGACTGGATGCTTCCTGTCTCCAGAAATGGGATTCTTTGGAAGCAAAATCCTGGACCACTGAGGTAACTCTTGATACAATTTTTTGGTGCTTTTAAATTCCCACACCTTGAGAAGATATAATGTTCTCTTTAAAAAGAGAAATGTTGTAACATTTATGCTTTTTGCTGTTTTATTCAACTTTTAATTTGCTTTGTTTTAGCGGAGACAGCTGTAAAAAGGTAGCATTTAAGTGCTTCCAACTAGCAGAAAGGAACCAGTGTTAATGCTACTAAACATATTATTTTTTTAACAGAGGGTGCAAGGAATGCATGGAGATGAAGCTGCGGCCAAGCTGTAGTTCATATGTTGTGAAAAGTGTTAGCTTAAGAGCCCTTTAATATGTTGTAATGTATAATCTTGTCTTTTCAAAAGACTTGGTACTTTTGGGATATCTTGGCCATGAAATATGTTAAGATCCCAGAGCTAATAATTAAATACAGTGGATGAAGTTTATTAAATATCAGAGTTGAATGCTATCAGACTCAGCAGATGAGTGGGTAGGATGCCAGTGTGGGATCCAAAGTCATGACTAAGTTCTTTGATCTGCCCCAAGCTTTCTGTGTGACCTCAAGGAACTCACTTAGGCCCAGTCTGTTGAAATTATTTACTAGCTTGCTCCAATCAGCTTTGCAATGATTAGGCCACAACTTGAACATGGATCTCATGCATGATAACAAACAACACCATTCATGGGCCAGCTGTTACATTTTTTGATTGTGAATCTCTGAGTTGCCTTGTAATTCTTTCTGTGGTCACCTATTTGTATAAACAATGAGAAATCCTGTGGCATATTTCAGACTAACAGATTTATTGGAGCATAAACTTCCATGGGCAAAGTCCCACTTCATCAGATGCATGTGGGTCTTTGCCCATGAAAGCTCATGCTCCAATAAATCTGTTAGTCTATTAGGTGCCACAGGACTTGTTGTTTTTGCAGATACAGACTAACATGGCTACTTCTCTGATACTTGTCACCATTCATCTCGTTGAGCAGAAGTTGATGTGACCTCATGGTGATAGGTGTCAATCAGCAGCAACACAAAGTGCTCCACTGTTTCTGAAGAGGCATAGCACTACTGCAAAAATCGCCCGAGCTCCTAAGGTCCTGGGAGTGAGGAACTGAGATTAGATATTTGTTTATACGATACAGAGATTTATCACTGGCAATGAACTGAAGAACAAACAGATGATTTGACATGACTGCCAGATTTGCTCTTTTCACAACAGCAGCTCTTTACTGCATCTGGAAAGCAAACAAATCGCTCTTCCTTCTTGTCCCCAGTGTGCTCAGAGAGTCAGCTCACAAGGCTGCATTTAGATCAATTTGTTTCAACAGATCAACATTTCCTTTTTAACCTTTTGGTCTATATTTCCCCATAGGATCTCAATGTTTTCATCAGTTATATATTTTCATTTTGCACTGGTGATCAATAGCACTTCAGAGTGCTAATGTCATACAAGCCCTTTGTTTTGGGCTAGTAAGTGAATTATAACTAAATAATGCATTTCAAACAAGAGAACAAATGAACATTCTCCCTCCAGCACACAAATAAACATGCAAGAAGAAATAACTGGACACAAAGGGATTGATTTTGTGTTTCCAAATGTTCATCCTTCTGAAAATAGGTGAAGACATGTAACTGCAGGCAGTGTGGAGTGTTACACTATATTATTCTATTCTGGGTGGTGCACAGGGGCAGAATACTTCAATATGCTTCTCATTTCTTCAGCACTGAAATGGGGGACAACATGAAAAAGAGGAAGAGAGAGTGAGTTAATAATGAAGTGTAGGAACATTTTTCTGAAAAGGATTCCCTAATTAAGAACCTCAGCTTTTAATACTGGATTTAAGATGAAAGATGTTTTCTTTGTACTTCATTGTTACTACTGTTTACTCATGTGATGTTACTGGTATTTAAATGAGGTACTTGAAAAGGAAACCAGATTCTGGATTGGGTCTTGATGCTGATCCAAACAAATCTGGTAATCCCCACTATTATGTATGTTTTGGGAATACCCAAAACTTCTATGCACATGGAACACTCTAATTAAATCTAGAAAAAATATGAAGAAGATACATTCCTTTTTAATAAATTGTGTAAGGAGATTCCTTAAGCACAAAACAATCCATCCATTCGTTCAATCACTCTTTGATGTGAAGCATAAAATTCCTCACAGCATCTATCTACCTATCTATCTATCTATCTATGTATCTAATCTTCTGGTAAGAGTAATTCTTAGAAATGTGCCATTATCTATTGTTTGGTTTGAAATTAGTTATTAGACTATTTGGCATACTTTTATGATTTTCAATGTTTGGGCAAATTCTGCCATTAGCGATATGTGCATAATTTCCATACTTGTGGGGCTCAACCCCTCAAAAAACTGTGTTTGGAGGGGTGGAAAGAAATGCTGAAGACCTACTCAAATTATGTGAGGGATATTTAACATCTGAAACAACAGACATTTATTCCACATCTGAAACAGCAGAAATTTATTCCACTTCAGATTATTAGCATCCTTAAATACTTAATCCTACAATAAAATTTAATGAAGGTGATAGAGCCATTTCATTCATAGTACAGTATAAGTTGACCCTCACTGCTCCAGAACTCTCTCATCCAGCAAACTCTATAATCCATCATGATTTTGGTTAGCTGGATGACCACTTAGAGTAGGTGTGGCCATGTTTCCTGTGGGGTCCCACAAAGTTTGTTTACAGCCACATGTCCTGACTCCCAGTGATCTGTGCTGTTATTCTGCTGTCCTTTTCCCCTAAATTTCTTCTAAGAGTCCAGTAAGCCACTGATGTGTTGGTAATGCTGCTGGACAATATGACCTCCTATAGTCCAGCAAATTCTCTTGTTCAGCACTGTTCAGGTCCCAAAGGTGATGCGTTGCAGAGGTTCAACCTATAGTTCTAAAGTCCCATGTTAGAACTGTGAGTGTCCTATAGCTTTGCTATTGAATCACATACCATGGAAAAGCCAGACAATCTTTTCAGGAGCCCTATGTACTTCCAGAAGCTTCCTACAAGTAAAAATGTAAATGCTGCCAACAATGAATTTTTTCATGCATCATAGGGCAAGAATAAGTGGAGTCTTTAGAATAGATTTTCTTTTTCTATCTGCTTACTTGAATAAAGTTCCCTAATATTCTAATTTGGTGGTTGTCTTCGTTTTTCTATTTTTCCAGCTGCTGACCAGCAGCCGTTACTGATAGGCCGTGTAGATTTCTTACTGTTAAGGTATTTTCTTTACTTAATGAAAGTCACACGAACATCTTTTTTTTCAGAAAAGTCAACGATAGCATATGAATTGTGCATAGGAAATGAAATTTTTTTGACTCATGCTGATTCCTTCTTTTTATGGCAAATTGTTTTTTTGTAATCATTATGAGCTGAGAATAACAAAGTTTAAATCAGCATTGAAGAGGTGGAAAGATACAGCACCAATAACACAAACACTGTGTAACTCTCTGGATACTAAAGTGTAAACATATATCTTGAACACTGAATATCTAGAACTGGTGTATGATTTATTGTTTACATCCTGTTGAGCAATGAGCCCTTTGCCAGTGGACTAATCATTATGCAGTAGCTTACTCAGTGAAAAAGCGACTTGTACAAGGAACTATTAGAAAGGCCAACAAAATCCATCTGAAGATAAAATGAAGGAGAAATCACATGTGATTTAAGTTATTAATGAATCTATAAAATAAATGTCACAGGATTATAAATACAGGGATTTTCTGAGTAAAAGGTACAGTTAAAGAGGAAATGTGGAGTTTCAGCACTCTCTGCATAATGATAGCACAGAGTTTTAAATTTCTGTGTTTCATGGCTGATCTACTGTGTGTGTCTGTGGGAGAGAAAGGAAGGAGAAGTAGGAGGCTTGACTTTTTCGGGGGAAGATTATAATGCTGCACCTGTGAGCCAAATTCTTGAAGTCATTTATATCAGAGGCCAGGGTAAGCATTTTATAGTCAGTTTTTGATCATGGGAAAAATAACACATTTTTTCAAAACAATGCAAAGTATAATGAGCTGCAAGAAAGTGGAATTGAACGCATGGGAAAACAAAATATTTCAACGTGTTTTTAGAGATCCTTAAAGAATGACCAGATGTGCTACGTGTTTTCCATAGTCCAATCTAGAATGTGCAATTTACAAAGGTTTATAGTTCTTCCTACTGATTTGTTTAGTGTGGGAGCATGCATGTGCCTTGATGCACAGATGTGTACACACCTGTGGACATACACAGTAACATTAAGGGCTGAAAGAGCCATATGAAAACTTTCTGCAACTGTTTAGCTGCTATTGATTTTCATGCATAGTCACATGCAAGGTCCTGTATATTCTACAACCGGCTGCAATCAAATCCTGTGCCAAGGCCCCTTGAGTTATATTGATTCCAGTACTGCAGAACTGAAATTCTGCATCAGCCTCAGGTAAATTTAAAAACAATGGAGGTTTTAAAAATGAAATATGAAAATTCCTAATCACCAGTATTTCATATGTGGTTTATTTGCCTGGTCTCCATCACATCATATCCTTGGCCAATCCTATGGGATTTTATTGGGTTAGTTAATGCAGATCTTACCAGCAGATTACTCTGAGGTCCCCCTTGTCAGGGTTTTCCAGAGCACTGCTTGCAGAGTAGTCACTGCTTTGCTAGCGACTGGAAGGGTTGACTATCACTAGAGCTAGTGGTTAGGCATAGAGCTTCTGCATACCTGGAGAGCAACTGGTTTTTGGGGCTGAGACTCACTCTACTGCTGAAAGAGGAAAGCTCTGCCACTTAGGTGTTTGCTCACAGAGAAAACAATGTTCCTCATAGAAATGTATGTGCACTTAGAACTTCAATAGAATGTAAAGGCTAATGTTAATGGTCATTCTGCATGCAATGTTACTGGTGCCATTTTGGTCCTGGAATACTAGAGACACAAAGTGGGTGAGGTAATACCTTTTATTGGACCAACTTCTGCTTATAAGAGAGTCAATCTTCTGAACTGCACACTGAATTCTTGGCATAGTACACAGTCACCTTGTGTGGAGCCCAACCCATGTTAGAAGATGGATGAAGCCCCTCCCCTGTTCTTTATCCATATACTGCACTTGCTTTCACTGTGTTTGCACATTGCTGCAATTCTTCCCATTTTATGTTTTACCTAAAACTCCCATATGGTCACAGTTTCAGGGGAAATGGCACCTATACCCCCTGTCTGTGGTCCCTCAAAGGCATTCATTTAAGGTTTAAGGCTCCTAGCCATCATCTACTTAATACAATATGGTGCCCAAAGATTCTGCATATGGTTGCAGTATCCATCACACAGTTCACCACAGATATTGTAGTAGATGACAAGATGGTTTAAAAACTGGTTCCTAAATCATGGGCTGAAGTATTTCTCCACAAGACAGCTGACCAGTAGCTGACAGCAGAAGTTCAGTAGGGAAAGCAACATTGCAGAGACCAGAGATATGAAAAAAGTTGCCCAGTCCACAGCAGAAATAACTCGATCAATTACTTTTCTAACCTTAGTGACGGAGAGATAGGCGTGTTAGTCTGCATTCTATCAAAACAAAAAAGCAGTCATGTAGCACCTTAAAGACTAACAAAATAATTTATTTGGAGATGAGCTTTCGTGGGACAGACCCACTTCTTATCACTGAATAAATTATTTTGTTAGTCTTTAAAGTGCTACATGACTGCTGTTTTGTTTTGACAGAATGCAGACTAACATACCTATCTTTCTGTCACTATTCAACATGCAAGGCACTACAGTCAGCCATTTGGAATAGAGATCCATCAACTACATGAAAAAACTTGCCCAGATCCAGACAGACATCTTTCTCTCCAAATGCAAGAAAATGGACATTGTACCCAAGGAACTGACAGTGAAAAACCCATTACAATCTGATCTGAAGAAGTGGGTCTGTCCCACAAAAGCTCATCACCGAATAAATTATTTTGTTAGTCTTTGAAGTGCTACATGACTGCTTTTCTAACCTTATATATTTTTGCTTGTACAAATAATTCATCAGTGATAATTGCATTGTCTCAAAACATACAGAATAAAGGCTACAAAAAATTGTTTGTCTGATTTGGAGTGGATCTCACCTGTCATTCAACGGAATGGATATAAAAGTCATGCTTCAGGGTTAGCCAAACTAATGGAGACAAAAACTGCAAATTATCCTAAATCTGCATTCCTGGGAACTTCTTGCATGTTCCTCTGAAGTAGCTTCTGCTGGCCAGTGTTGGAGGTAGGATACTAAAAAAGATGGACAATAGGTCTAATTTAGTATGGCATTTCCTATATTCCTGCAGGTGTGCCTCCATTGGTGCTGGGAATTTTGAGTCTTCTATCACATACACCAATTTTATAGTGACATAAATCCACTGTTGTCAATGAAAAGATTCCCATTTTACAGAAATCCTTAGGAAGTTAGAAGACAATCAGATCCCATTTGCCTATAGCTTGCATTTATTATGACTTGTTTTATATATACTGCATGTACTCTACTTATATGAAGGGAAGTCTTCCTCCTTGCTACCTCCTATCTGGAGTTCCAAACTCCACCACAAAGGAGATATACACACTGTGCTCGCTAGGGGAGACCTTATTTTTATTAAATATAAACATAGAGATTTATATTTAAATATAAAATGCAGATTGTTATGGCAGAATATATAGTTCTTCTTTCTGCAGGGAAAAAGAAAACATGACAGAAATAATTAGGCCCGAAGCTATAGACGGTAAACAAATATGTCAGAAATTTTCTATATTTATCATCATGAAACTGATTTTTTCAATGTTTATAAAAGTTTATTAGGGTATAGACCTGGTAGGAACATTTTTTGTACTTGTATTTCCTGATAATTAGAGATTAGCATGGAAAAACAATAACATGCCGCACCTCCCAAAAAACGTATGGCTGGTATACTTCATTGTTTAAAGTCCACTGCTGTTAAAATGCTCACCATCCAAAATAGTCTTCCTTTGAGACTGTAATAAATGTCACAATACTCTTCTGTGCCTTTATATTTGACTGCATTCTTGTACCATCAACTGTTCGACCTTCCTGACTGATGCTGAAATATATTGGAAGGTGATACAGTGACGGTGGTCCACATGATACATAAAACAAGAAAAATTAAGACTGGATTTGTAAGCAAAATCAATAGATTTCTAAAGAATACTGCACACCATGTAAGATCTCATGTCTACTGCTTGTAAGGATGATAAAGGGAAGGGTTCTTTATACATATCAAAGGTATTTTTATACACTTGAGGGGGATAAAAGCTTGTTCACAACCCATGCATTCCAGTATCTGTAATCAAATGCTAAGACTTTTTAGATCTGCCGAGCTCAGTCTCAGATTTCAAGCCCAATTGCCAACTCAGATTTTCCATTTGGCAGCACCACTTTCTATTATGCTGCCAGTAGTCAGCCCCATGGGCTGCCTTTTTATGAGGCTTGGGATTTTATTTAAATTTTTGCCTTTAAATATTTTTCCTTCCATGAAGATGAAAGACATGAATTTTAAGCTAAATCCAAGTTGAGTTGAGTCAGTTTTTCTACTAAAATGCCTCTAAGCAGGGCAGGCTCAGATAGGAATTTCAAAACCATGTCTGGCTTACCTGAAGTAGCTTACCGATTATTTGTGGTGATGTTTCTTAGTTGGATGCCAGTTTGTCTTGGGATTCTTGTTTCTCCACTTATGCTGTGTAACCTATAACGGTATATGTTATCCTATATTATATATCTCATTCTTGTAGCCTCAGTCTATATTACATATCTTATTTGCCATTATTTTCTATTTCCTTGTACTTCTCACTGTTTTATTCAATTTTAGCAGTAATGTAAGAGGTCTATAGGCATACTCTGTGGGACATTAGCTTGAGCTAGATAAGTGTAGGCATCTGTACATTTCCAGACATATATAGATAAGGAGGAGTGAATCTGCATTCCCAGACTTTAGTTTAGGTTGTAGACAGCATTTTTATTTTGTGTGGTGCCAAGATGTTATGGCCTTTTTGGCTCAAGTATCCTATTTATTGCAAAGTGAAGTCCTAGGTTGCCAAGGGCCATTAGTTGGTGTCTTGCTCCAAATGCACATTTTGGAGGTTATTAATGAGGCTGCAATATGATATCTTATGCATATTCAAAGGGAGTGTTAGTTACATTCCCCAATCAGGTGTGCATACCCTCAAAATCTAGTTTTCTCTTTGAAAGTTTGGGCTGAAATGATATAAGGAGACCAAAAATACCCCACAGCCGACAGTGAGTCAGAGCCAGCCCATTCTGCTCTACTAAGATTTCCATAAGTTCTTCTTCATTTTTTTTTCAAATGAGTAGCACTAGTCTTTCTCTAAATCTTTAAAGTTTTCTCTGCTTTAAAACTGTTTCACCTCTTGTCACCTATGGAGTGAGGCTGGTCCTTCAACTCCTTGAGTCCATCAGGAGGGAATGTGAACATGGTGTTATTCTAGGTATATTTGTATTCATATACTGTTTTTATGCTAATTAATCAAGGTGGATTAATCTGTATGCAACCACCACCTCAAATATTTGATGGTAAACTCCATTTTTAAGTGTAATAAATCCTGTGCTACTATTATACTGCTTGTGGTGTTCATGCAATTGCTGCAACCTACTTCCAGATAAGAGCTTTTATCATAGCTCTGGTCTGGGGTAGAGAGTGAACGTAGAGATTCTAAGGTCAGACTGGGGAGCTGTTACTCAAAACAATAGTCCTACCCAAATTCCTGACTTCCGGTCAACAGCTGTGGGATTTGTTTCCTCCTTACTATGCATAAACCCCTCGTAATGTTAATTGTAGTTTTATGTATTAATTGAAAAGGAGAACAGACTTTTTTATGCCACTGGTAAAACAGAACTGATAAAAAGATTGACAGTACTGCTAATACTCACTACAATAGTGACAATACTCAAGCCTGGGAAAACTTCTGTCTGCTTCAGCATGTTCCCTGAAAAAAATAAGCATCCAATGCTAACATGGGTGAAATGTTAATGACATAGGATGGGATGAGAGAAAGTGGAGTGGAAGAACAGGGAGACCATGCAATTTAATGGTGCCACTATGAGACACATGGAATGGTCCTCAAAACATAATTCACAGAGGATTTTAAACATCAAAAAAGAGGGGAACAATAGCAAAAAAGTAATGGTTTAAGAACGTCTTATACTTTGTGCAGCGGCTTCTTCTGATTCCTTCCCTTTCAATCACGGCATACTCATTGGATGATGACCCTTTGATCAAATTGAGATAACCCGAATCAAAAGAAATTTTCTCCCCTTTCTTCCATCCCCAGACACAAATCAGTTGAGCTCTGAGAAAATACTGTTGCAGCAAATCACCATGGCGTACCTACTCTTGCAATCCCTCCTCCCTTTTGAGGAGATCTGTGCCTTAGCATATGAAGTGGATAGCCTTTCACCCCAATTAATGTTATTATAATAAGCACCAAAGGATGTAATAATGTTTTGGCACTTATTATCAAGTGTTGCTGGGGCAATCTCTTAAATTCAAGGCGTAGGTCATTGGCAGTGCTAACATGATGGCAATCACACTGCTGAGGTTTATACCCTACCGCGGTTTTGAATATATGGGTCAATTTAATTTCCAAAACTATCAACCTGATACTTTAAGCAGCAAAACTAGTGAGATAGGAATGACCAGGGTCTCTCAGATCTGTCAGAAGTCAGATTCCAAGTTTCAGCCATTTTCGAGCCTGCTAAAATACTGAGAGTTTTAAACAATGTTTTGTCTTGAAAGAAAATGGAGGTAAATAGCAGTATACAGTTTTAGCTAAATGCTTTGAATGGATATCAATGGATATGATAAATAGTTTTTCATTTCGGTTTTAAAGCTGGCTGCTGTGTTTCTATCAGCCCCTGAGAACAAATATGGAATCTTGATCTTCACTGACACAATCTTTTTGTTCTTAACCATTTTAAAGGAAAGACATCATAATCGTTTAAATTAATCTGATTCTAAAATATTTTTGTTGCTTTTTTATTACTCTCTGGTAAATTATACTTAAAAAAACTCATGGAACAGAGACAGGGAAGACTGGACATCTTAACACCCTTTAAAATAATACTTTAAGGAATGCCCTTGGATTTCTTATTCAGGAGTATTTAAATTGCTGTTGGAGAGCTAAATTCCAAAACAGAGGAACATATGTCTCAAAGAGGAGCTGAACAAGCAGCTACACTAAGTTGGCTAATAGGAAAACTTTTATTCAACCAGAACAGCATATGGTAAAGTTCATCATTTAATGTATTTGCATGTGCCATTTATATAGTACTTTGATTCACAAAGGGCTTTCCTCTTCTGGGCTTTATTATTATTATTATTATTATTATTATTATTATTATTTATATAGTGCCAAATGTCAGGTGGATTCATTCATTCATTCACTGGCTGGCAATGGGTTTTAGGATCCTCAGTTGCTTCGTCCCCTTAGAAAATGTAGCTCATAAACTAGACTAACTAGTTAAATTAATTAATCCAACTCTAATGTATATGCTTGTAACTATACATCTCTGTGTGTGTCTGTACACATATAGGCTGCGTCTACACGTGCACGCTACTTCGAAGTAGCGGCAGTAACTTCGAAATAGCGCCCGTCACGTCTACACGTGTTGGGCGCTATTTCGAAGTTGAAATCGACGTTAGGCAGCGAGACGTCGAAGTCGCTAACCCCATGAGCGGATGGGAATAGCGCCCTACTTCGACGTTCAACATCAAAGTAGGGACGTGTAGACGATCCGCGTCCCGCAACATCGAAATAGCGGGGTCCTCCATGGCGGCCATCAGCTGGGGGGTTGAGAGATACTCTCTCTCCAGCCCTTGCGGGGCTCTGTGGTCACCATGGGCAGCAGCCCTTAGCCCAGGGCTTCTGGCTGCTGCTGCTGCAGCTGGGGGTCCGTGCTGCATATACAGGGTCTGCAACTAGTTGTTGGCTCTGTGTATCTTGCACTGCTTAATGAAAGTGTGTCTGGGAGGGGCCCTTTAAGGGAGCGACTTGCTGTTGAGTCCGCCCCGTGACCCTGTCTGCAGCTGTGCCTGGCTCCCTTATTTCGATGTGTGCTACTTTGGCGTGTAGACGTTCCCTCGCTGTGCCTATTTCGATGTTGGGCTGAGCAACGTCGAAGTTGAACATCGACGTTGCCAGCCCTGGAGGACGTGTAGACGTTATTCATCGAAATAGCCTATTTCGATGTCGCAACATCGAAATAAGCTATTTCGAAGTTGGGTGCACGTGTAGACGTAGCCATACAGAGAGGGAAAGGGATAAAGAGCTGGGCATGTACATGTATGTGTGTGTATATGCACACATACAAACACACCATAGTGTTCCGCAGGCTTTTGAAAGATTAGTTCCATTATAATCTTTGTCAATCATATACAGGTTGAACCTCTCTCATCCGGCACCCTTGGGATCTGACCACTGCTGGACAAGAGAATTTGCTGGACCACTGGAGGTCAGCATTGTCTAGCACATTACCAACACATCCACTGCTTCATGGAGTCTTTGAAGACATGTAGGGACAGCTAAATAACACAACAGAACACTGAGAGACAGGACTGGTGGCTGTAAACAAATTTTCTGGGACTGTACAAAACTTGGCAATGCCCATGATAAATACATATCCAGCTAATTAAAATCATGCTGGATTATGGATGTTGTTCGATGAGAGAGTTCTGGGTTAGAGAGGTTCAACCTGTAATAATAAATTTATCACAGTGGGCCAAGGATTCTGGTCAACGGCAGGGGGGGAAGATTACTACAGTTCCACCTGGTACTAAAAGCAGTGAGGGATAATTAAGGTGAATCACTCAGATTGCAAATAGGGCCAGGGAGGTACCAGCCTCTAGGAAGGCTTATATATCCTGGTTCAGACTGTGTTTTCTAGGCCAGGGGTGAGCAAATATCTGATGTTGAGCTTCACTTTTTGGCCCTGCAATTAGTCAGGGGCCCCCCAACCTGTGGGAGAACCACGGATGGGATGCATGGGGCACTCAGGAAGCGGGTGGGATGCTCAGAAAGAGAGTGCTGGGCAGCTCCAGGAGTTGCCCCAAAGTGGGAGGGGTACTCAAGGGGAGAACCCCAGGAGGGTACCAAGGAGGGACCACAGGAGGGTACCTTACCAAGCTGGGAACTCACTGGCTGCCTCTGCTGCTTGACCCAGGGCCTCTGTGAAGTCTGATTGGTCCAGTAGTGGTGTGGGGGGGGCATTCCCTTGGTGACAGCAGTGGCGGAGGCTGTGTGGGAGAACACATAGGGCTAGTGGGGCAGCAGAAGCCATGCAAAGGTCTGGGGGAGAACCTAGCACTTGGGCAAGATAAACTACTTAAAGCATCCCCAATCCTTGTAGAATAGTTGGAAGGCTTGGCCTACCAGGGCCCCATAAGACTCATGATTAACTGCTGATATGTATAGTATGTATTTAAATCCATTTATTGATGTAATCATGTTTTCTCTGTAATGCTTTTACTTTAAAAACTTCTTCCTTAGAAAAAGCTGGGTGGTAGCTTGTAACTGCTGTCAATACTCTGTAGTCCTTTCAAAGAAATCAAAGCACACATGGTAGCTGCCAGGCAGACTGTCTGGCTGGGGATATCAGAGATGAAGGCAGTGAACTATGTAGCTTTACAATCCCTGGTCAGAAGACAGTGGGACAATAGGCCCTGATCAGAGACAGGGGACAGCTGGAGAAATGAGTCCTAACTGGATGCTCCTGAAGTGGACCATGCAGTGGGATCAGGAATACCTTGTTCCACTGAAACTGTTACAGGGGACATATGTGATATCTACATTTGTATGTCTATGTCAATATCTATTGCTATATTTTAAAAGAATTCAAACACATTAACATTGAAAACTTAATGATATAAAATATGCTGTTACTTATTGTACCTTATTTTATCACCTTAGAAGGATTGCTTAATACTAGTTGTAATAATAACTTTCAATTTCTAGTGATGTATAATTATTCTCATCTACTATTTTGGGCACTTTTGCCATTATTGAAATCAACAATAAGCCTAGCAGGAATTCCTCACCCAAAACTCTACCTAAACTCCACCCTTAACGCAACTGAATAAACTCAGAGGGATAGTGGAGTAGTCTGTATCTGAGGATAATGAGGATAATAATGAGGATTCCTGTAGCACCTTAAAGACTAACATATTTATTAAGGCATAAGCTTTCGGGGGTAGAACCCACTTCATCTGGTGAAGTGGATTTTTCCCATGAAAGCTTATGTCCTAAGAAATCCAATAGTAGCTAAGGTGCTACAGAACTCCTCATTGTTTTTACATCTGAGGGGCTACGTCTACACTTGTCCCCTTATTTGAAGAGGACATCGTAATCAGGGTGATGGGAGATCACTAATGAAGTGCTGCAGGCTGTGTAGCCATAGGCACTTTGACGCACCTTTACTCCTCAAAATTTTGGTCATGGCTACAGTAGCCCATCTGTTCGGAAGGGCTATGGTAATGTGGCACTAGGAATATGCCAATGAGGTGCTCCCATGAATATGCAGTGCCTCCTTAGCATAATGGCAGCCCTGTGGGTTTCGAAACTGCCAGTTTTGAAACACATGCCGCCTGTGTGCCTGGGGGCCTTTAGAAACGACCCCCTGATTTCGAAAATCCCTTCTTCCCATCTTGTTTTGGGAAGAAGGGGCTTTTGAAATCAGGGGTCATTTTGAAAGGCCCCTGGCTACACAGGCAGTGTGCGTTTTGAAACTGGCAGTTTTGAAGCTTGCATGCCCGCCATTATGCTGAGGAGGCACTGCGTATTCATGACAGCCTCATTAGCATATTCTGAAGTGACACATTACCATAGCCCTTCCGACGTTTGACACTTTGAAGTTGCTGTGGGGGAGAATTAGCCTAATGGTGTGCTGCAATGAATATGCAGCACTTCGTTAGTAATCTCCCATCATCCTGATTACCATGCCCCCTTCGAAGAAGGGGGCAAGCATAGACATGGCCAAGAAGTGGGATTATTCCCACCAAACCTCTTTCTCCCCATCCTTCCTGGACTTCAAATGCCTAGGCAAAATTGTCCTTCCTCCATATTTAGATGGTCAGCACTCAGGGACTATTGTGGACCAAGAATGGAAATTACTCTTGAGGAGAAAGTAAAACATTAACTATAGTTAATCCATTTGTTATTCTCATCACTAGTATTTTACCACAATACTCTATGTAATGTGTACATAGTGGTCCTGTTTTTGCATCTAATTATTTTCATTTTGGGGTGGTTATTTTTAGATTTTGAGTTTTATGTACAGCTCCCAAAATTAGCAGGTTTCAAGGTTTTATTTTGTATATGCTGTAATGAGTGAGGTATATCGTAGCATACGCTGTAAAGAGTAAAGTTTTGTAACGTTCCCTAGTGAGCTTAAATACAGAACTATTTCTAACAACACTAGCTTAAAGCATACTTGGGAGCCCTTAGTGTGCACCGGCAGAGTCAACATACATCAATCAATGCACCACATATTAGTGTTCATTGCAAATTACATCCCTGCATTTTGCATTACTGCTGCATGTGGACAAGCCCGTAGATACAACTAACAATTCCCAGAATTTTTCCACTGGGTATTAGATTAACATCTATTTCATATCTTTGTATCTGAGTGTTGTATTGGGGTTTTCAGTTAAAACTGAAAATCAGAAGCCCTAGGTGTACAACTTAGTCGCCCTGTTAAACATTCCCCAAGGCAAGACATTTCAGAGATAAGGTTTCTGGCTGAAATCTGTGCTATAAATGAAGATGATAATTATTATTGCTGCTACCCTTTATCATGCTTCATTAACTTCTTGGGTCCATTAGGTCATACAAGCAACATTCATCTGTCCGCCCTCTGTGAAATTAAAGGACGGCAAGAAAGGATGGCACAGAATGTAACATCAAAAAAGCTGAGTTCCTTTCCCAGTTTTGCCACTCACTTACTAGAGGTATTACCTAACAAAGCGAGCAGTCATGTAACACCTGAAAGACACAATTTTCTTTATTAGATAATGAGCTTTTGTAGCTACAACCCACTTCTTCAGATTCTTCAGATTCAGGGGTATGTTTAGAGCACAAATAAAAACCAGTGGCTGGATGGTGTCAGCTGAGGCAGGCTTGCAGGGCTGCTAAAGCCCCTGCTCCAGCTTGAGCCTGTACACCTGCACTGTAATGAAAGAGCCTTGCAAGCCTGAGTCAGTTGGCAAGGGCCCGCCACAGGTAGTCTAGTGGTAGGGTACCCCTACCTTGTGTGAAGTCTTCTTACTTCAGTTTCTGTTTCTGTAAAGTGATACCCACCCCTACCCCACCCTCATCAGCTTTGTTAAGCAGCCTAATTATTTAACATTTATAACATGAGCTCTGTAGAGTGCTATAGAAATGCAAAGTGTTAGAAGAAGACCTTTTCAGGGCTAGCCTGTCAAATTTCACAGTCCATTAAGAAAGAAAGGAAGAAAGAAAGAAAAAAGAAAGAAAGAAAGAAAATGATTTCAGAAAAATGTTTGCCCCCAACTTGTTGCCTTTATTCATTCTGTCCCAGTGTTAATAGAGGTCAGGAGCAGTGGTTGCTACAAATTCTCAAAAAATTAGCTGTGAAGCTGTGAGAGCTCTGAGGTCAGATATCATTGGGTGGTGGGGAGCAGGGATTCCACAGAGCCATAACTTCATATGGTCAATATGCTAATCTGCTGAGTTATGTCAAGTTGATCTCTACAGATGGACTTCATTTGTGTTCTGAGGACTATTGCAAGGCCTACAAACTAATTAGGTTCTCAAAACAGGAATAAATGAGACTTCAGTGGTGCAGAGGTGTGCTCTTTTCTCAGAGGTGAATTTCACTGTTCAGTATTGTGGGGATTCATATGAATTTTCACTCACAATGTCCTGCACAGCTGCTAAATTATGGTAGCAGAATGTAGAAAGCAGAGAAAAGAAGTATTAATCCTTTTTCTAAATCCCACAAATTCAGCTCTTGGCATACATTACTCCCTTGTGTTCCACAGGGGGTGTAACTGGATTTCTTGTCTAGAAAGTGAACCATACCTCAAACTAAATGGACCAGAATGGCGCTGTCCATAAAATGCATGCTGGGAACATGGAAAGTGCAAGCAAAGCAAAACTCATTCTGGCTCTCTGGCATATATATCTTTCCACAAGGAAACAGTTATATTTGAAAGCTGATTTACCTGCTCTTTTAACCCAAGCAAATACAATGAATCTGATATTTCTTGTCCAGTTTAAATTTTGATTATGGTCATAAAAGTAACTATGAAATAATGTTCCTTTCCGCTCCACAAATGTACGTGCTCCCTGAATGTTGAGTAGGAAGGAAGAATCAAATTACATGCTTGTTTCCCAGTCTTTCTCCAAGGAAAGTCACGAGTTAATGGATAAATTTCCATTGAATTCACTGGTCTTCAGATTAGACACCAGCAGCAAAGAGCAGATCTGAAATTGGCATATATAGTGTGGTACAGCAGAACACACACCAAAATGACTAGAAAGTTCAAATCCTGGTACACACTTCTTGAACAGCTTTGGCCACATCTCTAAACTTCCCTATGTCTCCATTTCCCCATGTAGTCAGTGGCACATCCATGATAAGTGGTCATATAGCTAAATAAAATCATGCTGGATTGTGGATTTTGCTGGAGAAGAGTTCTGGATTAGAGAGGTTCAACTTGTATTACATTTACAAAAGGTGGCAATGTATATTACCTGAATTTACAGATTTTATAATGATTTTCTAAATAATATCTGTGACTAGCTCTTGGCTATAATGCATTCTAAGCTATTTGTTGAGAGAATGAATATTTAATATCTGATGTTACCTAAGACTCATGGTTTCTTTCTTCCTTTTTAAGAATCATCTCTCTGTTCTACAGTTATGCTCATCATGACTGGGCTAGTAAGGCTTGTTAGAATGTTGAGATTTCCAAAAGCTTATGGAAAGTAAATGCAAAATTAGTCTGGGAAATCTCCAATATTTGCTGAAGATTCTATAACCCACATATCTTCTGGTTGTGTTGTACAGTCCTATCTAGTGGCACTGAGACTACTTAGAGAATGATGAGTCTGCTCTACACCCTTAGCTGCCAACCAGGTGGTTTTTAGCTCATGTGATGGAGGCTCATGCACTAAGCTCCAGAAGTTCCCAGGTTCAGTCCCACCTGTTGGCATTACAATTATTTCCATGAGCATTCCTACCTTTAAACTCACTCACTACAGCTACAAGGAAATGCAAACTCAAAAGAAAATAATGCAAAGGCAGCAAAATATATACAGGTTGAACCTCTCTAGTCCAGCACTCTCTCTTCTGGCAACATCCATCATCTGGCATGACTTTAGTTAGCTGGATGACCACTTATCATAGGTGTGGCTGAATTTCCCTTGGTCCTGTAAAGTTTGTTCACAGCCACCAGTCCTGGCTCTCAGTGTTCTGCGCTGTTATTTAGCTGTAATTTACCCCTAAATGCCTTCTAAGAGCCCAGCAAGCTAGAGGTGAGCAAAACAGGAGGTGGGCCTCCTCACTGTGTGGGTGTGAAATTTCATAAGGGGCCGCAGCACAATTGATGGCCAGGTCTCAGGCTCACCCATCTCAGTAAAAATGTTGAAATATGTTCCTGTGTTTATCTAGGTGTATTCACATTTATATTCTGATTAGCAAAGTTTTCACTTTCTACAGAAATATTTTTTACACGTGGTAAAAGAACTTTTTTTCGTATGAATATAACCAACATTTCCATCAGTTTGGATTACAGTAGACAGATCTGGGGGGCCCTGCTAATTGCACAGAAGAAAAGAGGGGCCTGATATAAAAAGTTTGCTTTCCTCTGTAGTAAGTGGTGTTGGTAATGCCACTAGACAATACAGATGACCTCCTGTGGTCTGGCAAACTCTCTCATTTGGCACCAATCAGGTCCCCAGAGTGTCAGACAAGAGAGGGTCAACCTGTTCTGTATCTGCCTCAGCAGAACAGTTTTATATATGACTGCTCAAAAATGATTCAGATGTTTCCATGATATTCAACAGAGGCCAGACTATTGGGTAGTACAAACAATCGGAAAGACATACGCTATCAGTGAAAAACAAGAAGTCCTGTCGCACCTTATATCTGATGAAGCGGGTCTTTGCCCACGAAAACTTCTGCTCCAAAATACCTGTTAGTCTATAAGGTGCCGCAGGACTTCTTCTTGGTTTTGAAGATACAGACTAACTCGGCTGCCTCTCTGATACTATCAGTGAAAGAAAACAAAATTCTTACGATGAGATTGTGCTGTAATATATGTGGATCACACAAGGTGGCAGAATGAGCATAGGGCTATCTTGTAAATAAATAGCATTGAAGCACCATCATTTTCCAGGCTGAAGTATATCTTTGCTTGTACTACTAGCATACTAAGTGGCTTCTGCATATGTAGAGGGATAGTGGGAAGGAGCTGAATACCTGCATATTTAATAATTACTCGAGTACTTGAGGTTCTTTTGGAAATGTAAAGGAAATGATTAGAACTCAATCACTACTTCTGGAAATTAATAATTACAATCCTAAGAACAGCTCACATCTTTAATTTTATTGAAAAGACAGTTTATTTCCCCCTCCACATTGATTCTGTAAGTGATGTTGAAATCTGCAGCTGAAGGACAGCTACAAGAGCACAGAGAACAGTTTGCCTTTCTGTATCGATTTATTGCTAAATTCACTCCTAGTATGAGTGTACTGTCAATGACTTTGCTGAAGCAGCAGCATTCAGCTGCAGCTACTCTGAATAGTATGCATGTGGTGACATCCGCTCTGCCTGTTGTGTGGACTGGAGAGCTTGGGAAGCTGAAACCACACAACCCAGAGGAGGAGTATCAAGTCACCATGCATCACTCTCATTGCTGCTTTTTTATATTATGGGCTTCAATAGCAGCTGCACCTCTTCTGTGGCAGTTGTGTATGGCACAGGGTGAACAATGCCCTGACAGCTCCATGTTCCAAGGTGAAGGTGAATTTCATCCTTCATGGATAAATGTCAGCTATATATCTGTCATGATTAGTAAGTGCTCCAAATAAAGAAAAAAACAACTATCACTATCAGCTTACTTTAAATATAATTGTTGCCATGTAATTTTAAATATTATCCAGCATTTTAATTTACTCATATATATCATTGAACTATTTAGCAGCTCATCAGGGTAGTCATCTAAGAGTCTGAGCAGTTAGATCTATTTACTTGTTTTAACGCAATATGTTGCTAAATTCTCATTGTAACTTATTAGAGTGTATTTAGCTTTCGATTTATTCATCAGATGTTCAGTAGTTGATGTTTTTCCACTTTTTACATCTTATTTTGAATTATCCTTCTTGGCTGTGTGAACGTTTTGGGGTTTTTCTCAGAAATAAAGACCCCCAGTGTATACATCCAATAGTGATAGGTAGGAAATTATTTCTTTTCCTGAAAAAAATTAGAAAAAAATAAAGTACAAAAGATATTATGGTGTGGTTAGAGTTTTTTTTCCCCTGAGAGTTTGAAAACTAAAGATGAGCAAAAATCAGAACTTCTGTCTCATGAAAAATTCCAGTATTTTGACACTTGTTTTCATCCCTATGTAAATGAAATTTAAAATAGTAAAAATGTTTCACAAAACAAAACTTCTGGAGAGTTTCAGTCGGAAAATGACAAGATATTTCATTCTGAGTCAGTGTATCCACTTATAGTGCCATGGTGCATCATGGGAGCTGTTGTTTAGAAGCTTCATGCCCCCTTCTCCCTTAAAGGCTACATAACTTGACCGGACTAGATTTTCCATGGTGCAAGTGTAGCTGTGCATTACCATGATGCAGGTTGGTCAGAAAGTATAGCACATGCAAATGGGATATGTAATCCAGTCAAAGATAAGGATACTTGGAATATACAAATGTGTTTGACAGGAATCATTTTGCTGATAAATCATTACTCCATGGGTGTGTCTACACTAAGGAGATCTTTCAAAAGAAGCCCTTCTGGAAGATTTCTTCCAAAAGAACTTCTTTCAAAAGAGTCCATCGACACAAAAAAAACTTATCAAAAGCATGATCTGCTCTTTCGAAAGAAAGCATTTGCGCAGCCCCCACTCTTTTGAAAGAATGGGCCAGGTATCGAAAAATCAGCCCCCATGAGCACTGCTGTTTTGAAAGAAGGGCCCTGTGGAGCGTCTACACGTTTTCTTTTGAAAGAAGCTTTCGAAAGAAGGCATTCTTCCTGAAATGGGAAAGCATAGATGCAGCCCATGAGTGAAGCAGGGGCAAGACGGTAAGAGAATTCCACAATTAAAAAGTGCTGCTGCACATTACTGTTGATAGAGTAATGATTAAACAATAGCGGAAGTGAAAGGCAACTCTGGAACCTCTCACTTAAGGAAGGTTGTATGCATCTGGCAGTTTTCCAAACTGTAAAATGAGATGATGCCCATTAGTGAGGTGCATACATACATGCTGACATGATATATAACAACTAGAGGATCAGCCATCATGAACTGAATGACAACAAAGTTGTTCTTAGGCAGCATATCCCAAGTTATTAAGCAACACAGATCAAATACAGGGGTGACTCATCAGCAGTAGCATGGAGAGAACCTTGCTAGCAGCATCCTCATACCATCAAAATATGAATGTCAGATAAAACATACTGTCACAGGTACCAGGCCATTAGACACAGATGCCTGTTGGATCCCACAAAACAAATGAACATGAATGGACTTTGAAAGCCTTCATAATCACAGTGTGAGAAACTGAAACATGCTTTGTACATTGACATTTGCAGCCATCGTGTCACAAACTACATCTTACAGCATTTTACACCTGGCCATTCTCCTGGTAAACAGCAGGAAAATACAGAACTGATCATAGACTTGGTGGTGGAGATACCAAGGTGATGAGTATGAAGTAGACAGTTGATGAGATAAGAAAGTACCTTATGGGTTGCTGCATCGCTGCTGTTTTACAACATCAGAGTGCAGTTGAAAAGTCTGACGTACAAGTGATATGTATGGATAAGGCCAATGTCTGGAAAATGCCCTGTGAAACTGCTGTATTATATTGCAAGTGATTTCTCAGCTACAATGACTGACAGCCTTTGTAAAGCAATATGAAGCAAGAGCCTTGTGAGGAGCAGGAAACAAGTCTGTGTTGATTAATGGGTTTGCTTTTGATGCTTTAGCTATCGGTATAAAACAAACGTGAGCGATCAGCTGGTTTTGCAATAATTCATACTATTGAATAAAGGTAGTTGGTGCCTAATCGATTTGATATTAATTGCTCCAAGCTGCACAGTCAGGTCCTTATCCAAGGCAAAGTGAAGTCAATAAGCATCTATCCATTCACTTCACCAGACTTTGAATCAGGGCCTTTTTGCTTAAGTGCAGAAAGTCTACCCAAGCAGAATGCAGTAGAATGCAGCCAATTTTTCACCACTGGCATTTTGTGAGGCAAGTGCTGGTGTTTTACATTTGGTTCAATAAGTCCTAGTACTAATATATTAGTGTGCAGGCTAACTAGAACAACATGAGCAGGTCAAAATACCAGTGGAAGCTGTATGGCAATTGGCAAGGAGCAATAAGAGGGATTATACCGAGATTTCAGAAACATGGTGCTAACTTATATATTTGCTGTGCCAATGTGTCACATATCTTAGTACAGCAGCAGACTTTCAATGGAAGTAAGACACTTAACTTGCATAAGCACTTTTGAAAACCCTATTTGGTTCCTATGTATGGTACATGATTAGGCATCGAGAGCCGGATTCACAAAGGAATTTAAGCATTGTGCAGCCCACTGGAATTCTCAGCTCCGAATTAGGCACCTAGGTGCACTATACAATCCATGGAGAGTTTGGCACCTAAGAATGAGATTCAAAAAAGATAGCATATGGAAAGAGGATGCCATCAAATTTCCGAGCCAGTAGGAAATTAGAAGAGGTGTCTCTTTATAAATTTTAGCCCTGTGGTTAGACACTGGTGTCCCCACTCCTGGAGAATGCCCTAACTACTGGGCTGTGGGTATTCTGGGAGAGGGCTTTCTCAGCATCTCCTGATGAATCTCTACCACTGTGTTTAAATAATTGAATAATCATTGGTGTAGAGCAGGGGTGGGCAATAAGTGGCCCACAGGCCAGATGCTGTTTACCTTCAAGTCTGCAGGTGCAGCCACCTTAATCTCCCATTGGCCTTGGATCACCATTTCTGGCCAATGGTAGCTGCAGGAAGTGGTGTCCTGATTTATGCCCCTTCCTGCATCTCCCATTGGCTGAAACAGTGATTCTTGGCCAATGGGCTCAACAGTTACACAATCTGCAGGCCTGGCTTAGGGCTGGCCAAGCAAACAAATATACTACTTGGAGATTGGGAAAAGAGAGCTAGTTGACGAGAAGGATCAAGGCCACTGAGCTGCGGTTAAGTTTAGGGAGTGAGTGGACATGCTAGAAAAGGAATATGGCGTTCTTTGGGGGGCAAAGTCCATGAAAACCAGCACTTAAGGACAAAATTTCTGGACTTCTGTGAGCAGATTATAATGAGACAACACAATGTTAGGATGGATTCACTGAGGCTAAAATGTCAGAAAGTCGTGTCTTGCTCAATAGCAATAATAGAATCTTAGAAATGTAGGGCTGGAAGGGATCTGTGGGAAGTTATTGTGTTCATGATGCTGACTCTGTGACTGCTTTGGGGCTGGAATACCCATGAAATTAAGTAGTGGGTTCACAGCACTCTCTAGCCATAGATGTTTGGTGGGCCTTCCAAACATTTTGTTTTTCTCCTCTGGATTCTTTCCAATTTCCCCATATCTATTCTAAATTGTGGTGCCCAGAACTGGACACAGTATCCTGGCTGAGGCCTCACCAGTGTAAAACAGAGCAAGAAAACTGCATGTCTTACTTACAGAACTCCTGTTAATACACCACAGAATCTTTTTAGCCTTTCTTGCAACTGCATATTCAGTTTGTCTTCCACCCTAGCCCACCCCCCGATCCTTTTCAGTGATACTGCTTCCTACATAAGGATTATATGTGCATCTGATGTTTTCCTTTCTAAGTGAAGTACTTTGCATTTGTTTTTACTTAATTTCATCTTGTTTAATTCAGATCAATTCTCCAATTTATCAAGGCCATTTTGAATTCTGTCCTCCAAAGTGCTTGCAACCCCTCTCAGCTTGGTATCATATGTCAAATTTTTAAGCATACTCTCTACTCCATTATACAAGTCATTAATGAACATATTGAATAGCATTGGACCTATGGGTGACCCCTGAAGGAGCCAACCGGATATACCTTCTCACTTTGATAGCAAACCACAGGTAACTACTCTTTGAGCCATGTTAGGCTAACTGGGCTATAATTTCTCAGATCCTCCTTGTTTCCCTTTTAAAAGATAGGTATCATTTCTAGTCTTCTGGGAACTATGACCTCCAGGAGTTTTCAAAGATAATTGCTAATGGCTCTGAGATTGTGTCACCTAGCAGAACATTTGTCTTGAGATAAAGCTGGAGAGGCAATAAAAGAAAAGAAATCTGCAGGATGGTCTAGTAATTGCAGTCTTGGGGATTAAGATGCAGGAGATGGCATAAGCTTTCCTTTGCTACCTTACAGGTGAGGTTCACACAACTAGAAGGGCAGATGGATTCAGCTTTCAAGAAGTACCAGGTGGCTAGCCACTTATTAGCCACGGTAGGTGAGGAACTATCCAAAGGACAAATGATCCCAGAACATGCATTAAGGAGCCTGAGCAAGTCATACAGCTCATGAATGAAATACTCTGCAAAGACTGCCAGGATATGGGTGGCTCAGACGGAAGTGTAAAAGAATGTTTTTGGGAGTGAAAGCCTTCAATGCCAATTAGAAGAATGTGACCAGGAAGGACTGGAACTCAGAACAGAAGCACTGCTGTTCTAGAAACAGAATAAGGTGCTGGAGAAATAAAGAAAGGCTCCTCTGGTGAGAATAGTGATATATGACAAGGGCACTACTATGTGTGAAATGATAGAGAATGCAGTGCATTGCAGTAGAGAGTACAATATATAAAGCTGAACTTCGCTCGTTCTACACGTTTGGGACCTGACCAGTGCTGGATGAGAGAATTTGCTGGATGATGGGAGATCAATACATCAATAGGTCAATATTTTCTAGCACATTAGCAATGCTTCCACTGCTTACTGGGCTCTTAGAAGACATTTAGGGGAAAATTACAGCTAAATGACAGCACAGAATGCTAAGACCTGTAAACAAACGTTATGGAACCAAGAGAAACTTGGCCACACCCATGATAAGTGGTCCTCTGGCTAACTGAAACTGTGCCGGATTACGGAGTTTGACAGCTGAGATAGTTCCGGATTACAGAGGTTCAACCTGTAGTAACACCTCAGGAGGCTGGAATCTACACAGGAACCTGGAATGTTGATTCTGGTACTTGGGAGGATTTTTAAGAGAAGGAGCTGATCATCCAGCAAAGGCATACATGTCAACAGGCACAAATATGCAAGGAGTAGTCAAAACAACAGCAACTGTGGAAACAGGACTCACTTCCACCTATTTCACCCAAGTTGTACATTACAAACTGTGATATGTTGGGAGAACTTCCTGGTTTCTGCCAGGATGTACCCTCTGTCCCCTTGCAGAGTCTCACACTGGTTAAACTGAGAGCACTTAAGCTGCCAGGAGAGAGAAGGCTGTTGAACTGTAATCCCGTTCTGTGTTCTATAAAGGTAGGAGCAAACAAGGCCTATAAAGCACCCTGAGAGGAGTTTAAGTGACACAAAGGCAAAACAGGGGCTTGTTTGTTTGGGGGTTTAGTTATTGTGGGAGTTAGAGCATGTTTGTAAGGGGGGGTTGCGTTGTACAATGTAAGCTCTGCTCTCTCACCAGGGGGCTGAGAACTGATGGAGCTGAGAGCAGGCAGGCTGCCAGCAGGGCGGAGGCTGCTGAGCTGTAATCCTGTTGTATGATCTTTACATCATGAAGCCTGTTCCTGGTGGTTTGTCTGAGTGGGTCTGGTCTGAAATGCTCACATGCTGATACACAACACAGAGTGCACAAAAATAGCTCAGGCCTAGTCTCCCAAAGTGGTGTAAAAAGTCACAAGACTTCCCCTATGCTGAATGACCTCCTCCTGGGCGAGTAAACAGGCATAAAGACGCTGCTCAGTTACATTATTTTCTTGAGCTCCTATTAAGGAAACTGGCCTATAGGAATTTTTGAGCAGTCCAGAACCTGTTGGCTTTTCTGGAAATGACTCAAAAGGAGTTCATCTCATAGGAAGCCATGTATCCAAAATGTGGTTATTGTGAAAGCCACGTATCCAAAATGTGGTTATTGTGAAAGTGAAGGAAGGAAGAACAAGAAATTTACACCCAAAGGGTCAGTCAATTTTTGCACTATTAGAGGAAAAAAATGACAAGAAACTCCCACCCGAACAAAAAACAAAAACAGCTGCACAATGACCAAATGTATACATGCCATGTGAACTTTCTTTTGTGCTTTAATTTGCATTAGTTTTCATTTGTGAACATAGCAGAGTTGCTTAACCCTGACCTTTTTTTTATAGAATTTGCCTGGGGAAGAGCAGTGAGTAAAATCCCTTTACTAGACAAGATTAATATACAACTTGCAAGGGTCCAATGTACAAGGTTTTATTAATTGGTTTGAATACAAAGGATTTGACCTGAGCTGTGATATTAGGCAGGGCTTCTCTTTCTCTCCCTCATTATTTGCTCTAGCTACAAAATATGTGGCTGAAAGAATTTGTTCTAGTAAGCATTAGTGATAAAATATTTGGGGAGATAGATTACGGCGTTACCTCATTGCCTGCAGCCCCATCGTGCCCCTTCCCAATATGCATATCGCGGATCTCTTGGGGAACTTGAGGGAACCAAAATTAATTATAACAAGATAAAGGTTCTGCTAACCCAGGCTTCTCAAGGATCACTGGAAGTCCTTAAAGCCAGTTTCCCATTCTTTTGGGCTTCCACCTCTGGCAAGTGTCTGTAGCAGATAAATGCCTCCCTTGAAGTAAATGTAGAGCAGGAAAGGAGGAATCAAGCAACTAAGGCATGGCTCTTTTTCTGGCCGTCTGGAGTGGGGCACTTACATATTGGCTCTGATACAAGGGAAGATGTAGAAGCATTATCAGTCCCTGTATAATTAAATGTAAGCTTAACTGTTTTAAACTGCAGTACTGTATATTATAAAACAATTACATTTTCTTTTCAGGAAAAGGTAAATTGCATTCAGCCTCCTTTGTCATCCGTGTACTTCAATTTTAAGCAATTAAATTGAATATATTGCAGACCCAGCTATAGTATCTCAGAAAATTGCTAGATGATGTACTGTGATTTTGAACTCTTTAGTAATGTCTCCTTCATAAGCCCCGAACAGTTGAACATTGAAGTCAGAGAGATGTAAGCATATAGAGGGTGTTACTTTATAAGCCTAACTACAACCAGTATCTATCTGTGTGTGTAATAGGTATGAAATGAATGCTCTATTTTTTCACAGATTGTACTTTTAACTCATTTAATTTAACTTCACACTGCAAGCTATTTAATTTTAGGTTGTGAATTACCTTTCTTACATCTGCAGTTCATCTTTCTAACTGTAAATAAAGGCTGTGAATGGTAATGGTAGTGATTTTGTGTGAGCTTTGATTTTTTTTTTTACCTCATCATGCCATCTTAATCAAATAATGCAAAATTCTTTGCTCCTTAAAATCAATTATTAGAGGGGTTTATCAGTCCTTTATTTTATTGTGTTTCATTTTGTTTAAGAAGTTAAAAGGAAATGTTTAAACCAAAAATCTTCAGCAAATCTAATTGTTCATGCAAAAAAGAGACCAACATGTGACATTCTTATATTAAATTTCTATTGCCAAATAGAAACTACTCTTTTATTCAGGGGAAAGAGGTAAGATAAATGCACCCAAAGCTCTTTATTAAAGATTTAGGGGCAAATATCAAGAAGGTGTAAACTGAGATTTTCGGTAGAGCTAGATCCGTTTACATCAGATAAAGATCTGGCTCTTAAGGTTAAGGATCAGATAATAATTTATTCCGTTAAGTCACTGTTAGCTGATGGTCAGGTGAGATACAACCTATGCCCTTATTTTCATCCAAGTCTTTAACTGCTAGGACAGACAGCCCCTTCACAGCGGGCAGCCCGGGCAGGCTGACGGATGCCCCAGGGTCCTAACACCCGAGTCTTCAACTGCTAGGATGGAGTCCCTTCACAGCGGGCAGCCAAGAAGGCTGACGGGTGCCCCACAGGTTGTACTGAGAGCCCCTACACTTGTGTCTTTAACTACTAGGACGAGGTCCCTTCGCAGTGGGCAGCCGGGGAGGCTGACAGGTGCCCCAAGAGTCTGCTCTGTGGAGGCAGCATGACTCAGTGCTCTGCTCTCAGTACGCCTCACCAGTGACCAGGCTATTACAGCTGAAAAGCAGCTGGGTTCTTTGTTTTGTGTTCAGTTTGCACAGTAACAGGAAGAGTCAGGTTACCACTTAACCAATTACTTGTTTATTTAACTGAAAGAGTTAAGCTCTTATGGTTACAAGATTACAAGGTATATACTTTGTTGCAAACTTATAAGATTTATACTTTGTTACAAAGATTACAAGGTTTAGACTCTGTTCTTTAGTTGTCAATAGCTAGCATGTAACAATTCATAGATCTATTATTGAATGTGCACAAAGAAAACAAAAGTAAAGCAATACACTTCACAGGTCTTATTCTCACCCCTGCATTACCAATGTGGCGTGGCCATTCTTTCACTCAATCCCTCGGGAAGAAGCAATAAATAATGAGGACCTCGGGAGGCAATAACCCTCCTGACCGGCAGGTAGGGGTAATTGGAGCTCAATTAGGGGGTCTGCCAGGCCCTTCTTTATACCCATTGGGTCACGTATGCTTCTTCCTTATCTAAAAGGGTGCCAATTGAATTAGCTCATCTGAGACACTAGTTCTTACAAGGCTGGTTCACACCTGTGGGGTGGAGATAATTTTTGGGGCATTCTTTCTTTATGGGCCGGAGATTTTTCCTCCATCTGGGACGTTTGTGTAGGCGAATCAACTGATGGTAAGTAACCAAGGGCAGTCCAAGGCTCAGCTGTTTATTAGCCCATTGTCTCTTGCTCCAGAGCATTCAAACGACTGTGGCTGAGACAAGCACATCTGTGCTCTCAGGCATTACAGGGCTGAGCTGTTTCTTTTAACCCTTTGGTGCTCTGAAGCACCCAGGAGAGACAAGATGGAGTAGAGAAAAAGGGAGGGTTCTGTCTGGCTACAGTCACTCTTATAGTCAATGTACCCTCAAGTCTTTTCCATCAATTTCTGTGCACCGAGCATGTGCAAATGTCCACCACCATTAGAAAGACCACTTAACTATGGGCACTCTGCTAATCAGCTGGGCAGCATTTTACTCTCTCCTGAGTGACTGCACAAATGCATAGCTCACAGGGAGCACTGCTTTTAGCAAAAGGGGGATTTAAAGTCCATGGAAATTATATATGTGAATTTTAAATCTTCTTTGCCCAGTCAGAACGGTTTCAAGGAACCTTCATGGAACCATGAGTTGAGCCCAGCATTTTTACCTGTGTAGACATACTGAATTGGTGTAGGGCTGATGTGGGCTA
Source organism: Carettochelys insculpta (assembly GCF_033958435.1). NCBI lineage: Eukaryota > Metazoa > Chordata > Testudines > Carettochelyidae > Carettochelys > Carettochelys insculpta. Next base: position 139,291,248 of record NC_134139.1, on the reverse strand, counting down.
TTTTGTCCTTTGAAACCCGATTGGACCAAATTCTGTGAGGACATCGGCACTGAACTCAATGAATTTTGCCCCATGTGGTTGTTGACTGTAGAGCGGCTGATAGACACTGGCATGAGCAGTGCTGCACAGGCAGGGGAACTGACTGAGAATTATTTGATGATGTGGAAGAGTGGTGGGTGGTGTGGGGAGAAAGTAGTGAGCTGGAACAACAGCCAGGGATAAACAAGAATTTTTCTGCAGATTGAATCAGCTTCATGGATATAGGTGTAACTATGACTGAGCTACCTCCCTCTCCTTACTATATATACACATGCTACTTAGTGAAGTAGAAGAAGGTGAAAGAGCTCACTCTGGAATAGGTACACTGAAAAAAGAATGCGAAACAATAATTTTAAAAAATCTTCAAGCAGGTCTAACTTGTGACAGTGTAAGAGGTACTTGACTTCAGGCAGTGGTAAGTTATGTATGGTAACCATCAAAGTGATAGCTGTTTACAGATTTGTGTGGCATGGTGACAGAAATGTCAAGCCTCAGGGATTTTAATTCCATGGCACATGGATTTATGCAGACTGCAATTGATAAACTAGGAAGTTCGATGTCTTCTCGGAGATTATAATTCAAATAGCTAGAAAAATGAATAGTACATGTTGAACGTCTCTTGTCTGGCACCCTCGGGACCTGACCGGTGACAAACTAGAGAATTTGCCCAACTAGGGGAGGTCAGTGTTGTTTAGTATCATTACCAACACTTCCACTGCTTACTGGGCTCTTAAAAGATATTTAGGGGTAAATTACAGCTAAATAACAGCATGGAACACTGTGATCCAGGACTGGTGGCAGTAAACAAACTTTATTGGAGATGGGAAACTTGGCCACACCCATGATAAGTACTGTAGACATCCAGCTAGCTAAAATCATGTCAGTCCACAGATGTTACCAGCCTAGAGAGGTTTAAGCTGTATCATAGGATCATTAAGTTTAAGCAAAACCCCTTAGTCTGTGTTGCTTGTTAAGTAAGGAAATCAGTTGTCTCCCTTGCAGTATCTCCCACCTCTAGCTGATGATTCTGCCTCTAGGCTGTTGAACACCATTTTAAGGGAAACAGGGGGATCCAGGCTCAGTTGCTGCCTGGAAAAGGAGCCCGTGAAGATGGGGAAGAGCCAGGGAACTGAAAGGCTACATGGAGGCAGCAGCTGACTGTGAAGGTATGGAATCTCACAACCCTCTCACGCTCCGTCAGCTTTCCCATTTCCATCTGATGCTCAGTAATCAAATTTAGGAGGTAAGCACATTTTTTTCTAAAAGATTTTTTTTCACAAAGGACCAAATATTAAGTAGTTGGCTGTGCTTCAAGCCACTTTATTTTATTCAAATATAGCAAAGAGCTACAGCAATGTGGGTGCTAGTGAAACGGTGCTCGTCAGTCCTTAGGAATCCCATCTCCTTTGTCTTCTGCTGCTTCTCCTTTCTTATCTGCCACATCCTGAGATTCCACCTAAGTTAGGGGAATACAGAATCCTTATCATCTGCTGCATTTGAAACTTGCCTGCACAAAGTGCTAGACAATTGCTATAGGAAATTGGTTGACAGTGACAGGGCGATAAACTCACTTACGTAATAGGTCTTCTCAATTTCTAGTTCATATTGGACTGGTTAACCATGCATGTGGAAAAAACTGAGAAAGGGAGTGAACAAGGGAGACAAGAAAAATCTATAAGGTTCCTCTCAGTTCTTTCTTTGGGTTGATGGAATTTGTCCTCTGCTCTTCAAAGAGAAACAAGAATTTCAGTCCCCAAGACCCATGCATTCATCTGGACACACAGGAGGTCGGGAAGCATGGGGGATACAGCAGTCAGGCTTGTCAGGTGAGGAGCTTAGGACAGGGGATGGGGGTGCAGGAGTCAGAGCAATGTGAGAGGGGCTCAGGGTAGCGGGTGGAGGTGCAGAAGGCCAGGTCAATGGGTTGGGAGATGTGGCAGAATGTCAGGATGGGGAAGCGGGTATCTGGGCAGGAGCTTTGGAGGAATGGGGGAATCAAGACGGTCTGGGAAGAGTGGTGACCTCAGGGCAGGGAATGGAGCCTCAGGACAGGGGTTTGGGAGGGTGAGGGGTCAGGGCAGGGAGTGGGGAGCTCAGGGTTGGGGGCTGGAAGATATGGGGGCTTAGGGATGCCCAAGGCTGGCTGGGTCTGTGCTGCCCACCTTGCATGTTCTCTGGTGGGGCTGTGGCAGTGGGGCCAGGGCCAGGGCTCCACCTGCCCAGCATCTGGCACTGGGGCCAAGGACCATGGGGCAGAGGTTTGGGCTGAGGCTTTGGGGTAGAGGGTTCACTTACCTGTGGCTGGTGGTCTGCAACATGCAGAGGTCTGAACCCAGCTGGATACTCTATCACAAGTGCGACTGCCCCCTGTTGGTCACTCTGCAGTGTAACACTCCCCAGCACTCGCTGCCTGACTGCATGGTCATTGCCAAGTATAACTGTCCCTACTATCAGACCTCTCCCTTTCCATGTAATGAGAAACAATCATATTATTCTAGGCATAGCCCACTGCCTTGGCATAATCAAGCCCTGGCCTGGCTTTAAGTTATGGTAAGAGGAAACTGCACAACAAATGTGGTGGTCCTAATTCTAATAATTTAGAAGGAATTCTTGAACAAATGGACTCACAGATGGGCAGACAGATAGACAAATAGACACACATTTCTAAAGTATATGGTTGATTGTGATCTTGCATATGAATCATGCCATGTGTAGTGTCAGGGGAAAGCTTATGATCAGCTAAAAAGAGTATTCTATCTCAATACGTAAATATTTAGTGCATATGAAGTTTTCAGTTTGGGTTGTATAGTTGTCACTAAAAACATGCTGTAAAATGGAAAATCAGACACATATTAGCTCCACAGAGACAACAGCAAGGCAAGTAACCAATATCTGGGCAGTATTAAAAAACCCATCATAAGCCATTGTCCCTCAAGGGAGCTACAAGAGAATTGCTCAACCTTGGCTGGGGGAACTCAGCAATACACAATAAACATGCCTGGACTTGTGTTCTCCAAGCTCATGGACTAAGGGTATAAAACCAAACACAGCAAGCCCATGCTTTGCTTTTCGCCTTCCCACTCCTATGCTGCACCTGACTCCTGGCTCCCTGCCACTCTCCAGAGCCAGGAAACTGACCAGTGCAGCAGGTGGGTCCCTGCTGTGCCTGGCTTCCGGCTCCCGCTAGCCAAACAGCATGGTCAGTTTCCTGGCTCCCCCAAGCTGCAGGGACCTGGGAATCAGCCAGCAGGGTGAGCACTGCCAGTGGTGGGGGTGCAGCAGGGCCTGGGGGGAGGGCGCAGAATGCAGGACTGAGGGAACTGTGGGATACATTCCCACAATACACTGCTGCAACAGTCAATGTTTGGCCACTCTAGTGTGGCAGCACTACCTGAAATTTGTGTGACCTTTGTGGGACGTGAGGATGCTCAAAATCGAATTTATAAAACCTAGCATTATACAATCAAATGTAATAAAATTGAATTTATCTGGTAGTGTAGATGTAGCTTCAGGCTGTACCCCAGGCATCCTGTAACAGGGACATTCTTGCATAACCTCTGAACAGCTGAGAAACAGTAATTTCTTGTGAGATTTATTACCACAAGAGGCTTAATATAAACAAATAAACTTCTGAACTCTTCAGGGCTCTTCTGAAGTAATATGTGAAACAATTAGAAGTTCACTGAACACTTGTTATTGCCAGTGTTACAAGTATTGTCCCATCCCACTGACTGACCACATACTACTTGCTGTCTTGACGTTGCCATATTGCTGTGCTAATATACGTTATTGAGTCTTACCCATTGTTATTTACCCATCTGATGCTGCAGTCTGTAACTAACGTAATTCCAGGAGAAAATAGCCCCTGCTAATTCCTGGTTGCTAGAGAAAGTGGCATGTGTAGAAATGACCTATGTAACCATACATTAATTTTTGCTACTTCAGAACAGCCTGTTGCATCTGGTAGTACTATAGGCATTATATATGCAGGACACAGTCTATCAGAGCTATGTATCTAAAATCCTTCCAAACTTAAACAAAATGTCATGTATTAAATATAACTAGACAGAATAGTTAATGGAAATATGCTGGCATAGCAGTATTGATATTTAGATTGCAGAAGTAAGTCCTTTAATGTCAATGCCCCCAGGCCTGCTTGCACAAGCCAGACTCAAACATGGAGCTCTGCACTAACAAAGTTAATAGAGCTATGTATGAATGCTGGGGTTCATGTTAGCAGAATTCTTTGCTGAATCAGAGCTTTTGTTACTGTAAGTGATGCTTTGAAAATACAGCTTAATGTAAACACAGTGGCTAAGTCTACATTACAGAGATCTTTTGAAAGAAGTTTTCCCTGAAGATCTCTTCCAAAAGAGCCTCCTTCAAAAGAGTGTGTCTATACACACAAAAGCAGATCAAAAGAGTGATCTGCTCTTTTGGACGAGAGCGTCCACACAGCCCCATCTCTTTCGAAAGAACTGGCCAGGGGTTGAAAATGGGGATTGTTCTTTCACAAGCAGGGCCTTGCAGAGTGTCTACACGTTTTCTTTTGAAAGAAGCTTTCAAAAAGGGGGCGCTCTTCCTGAATCTAAATCTCAGGCACTTTTGAAAATCCACAATATTATGATTTGTTACTACTACTGTCTGAAAACATGCATAGTTTTTCACTTTAGGGCCAGTTTACTTGGAGGCTGAGGAAAATTAATCTGAATTACAAACGGTGTGAATGTAAAATAGACTAATTCAGTTTAAAGTCCCTTTAATTCTGAATGAGAATGTCTGCATAGGGATTTAATGCAATTTAACTAATTCACTGTTGGCTCAGACTTTACTCTCTTTTAGTTTGGAATAAATTGCTAATTCTGCAGAATAATTTCTATATGCATTTTGTCTCTGAAGAAACTCTGATGTGAAAAAAAGACTTGTACATTTTTTATAAAAAAGTGCATCCAATGCCTGGAGTAAATAGTTTTATGAATTTATTTAAGACAATTCCAGGATAGATAACTTAAAAAAAAATTTAAGAACCTGATCCTAAGCCCTCTGAAGCTAATGGAAATACTCCCATTGACTCATGAATGTTGGATCAATTCCCAAATACCATTCTTCATATGAGACGTAGTCTCTCTCTCTCTCTCTCTCACACACACACACAAATACACACATTAGAAGATGATTATAAAATTGCACAAGTTTATTTACTATGTGTAACTGAGAGTGCATCTACGTTACATCTTTACAGCTGTGAAGACTTTAAGGAGATCTTAAATCACTGAAAGGGTTTTTTTCATTGTGCAGGTCAGCCATCTAAAGCTTAACCTGCACTAAGCAGATAAGTCAATTGCAGATACGCAATTCTAGCTATGCAATTGTGTAGCTAGAATAAACTTATCTACAATTGACTTACCTGGCTGGTCCTCACTGAGGAAGGTTGACAGGACAGTTTCTCCCCTTGACCTACCTTACTCCTCCCAATATCAAGGAGTACAGGGGTTGACTGCCAATAAGCAAAAGGTTGATTTTGTGCATCTTTACCAGGCTCACAAAGTCAAACCCTGGAAGACTGACCATGAGTAAGTCGATCTTCCAGGTAATATAAACGTGGCCTAAGAGGTGATGGCTAGGGTTGCGGAAGAATTCTTTCATTGACATAGCTGCATTAACATAGTTCAACTTAACTCCTGTGCACCAGGTGTGGAATTTTTCACAGCCCTGAGTGCTGTAGGTAGGCTAAACTAATTTAAAGTGTTAACCAAGGGTACTTACCATTCAAGAGTGTGTCAGTGTCCAAAGTGAAAAAAAAAGTCCTGTTGAATATATTGTACATTTGTGCAGACAAGATTATTAAAGTGCATATGTTAGGCAAGAAAACTTACCATATTGAGTCCAAATCAGTAGAGAAATATGGAGCCAGTATAACATAGAGCTATTGAAGTGTGCCAGGATGACAAATTGTTAACATATACTAAATACATGAATAAGATGGTAGAAAATTTGTGTTATATATTCTGTTTGTGAAATAATATGTAGACAGAAAGGGTTACGCAACCAGCAGGCTAAATTGCCCAAAATCAATTTTTAAAGACATATTAGAAAAATATATAAATGGTAATCAGGCCACGCCTAATAAATAGTTAAAAAGGTCATGTTAGATAGATAAGAGCACATGCCAACCTGTAATGTTAGAGAATTATATGTAAATACTAATCGCATTCATATGTATTTACTTATATTTTGTTAGATGTTAACTCTTTAGGTTGTGGAGCCTAATCCTTATTTATATATTATGCTTGTGGGTGATTGTTAGCTGGTGGCCAGGTAATGTGCGGTGAGGTACTCCCCTGGGTCCTAAACAACCCAGTTTTTTACTGTTAGAGCAGGCAGCTCCTAGCACACTCACCCACGGCCAGGCTGTAGTAACCAAACGGTTAAAGTTCTTTTGTTGTGCCGGTTGTGTTGCAGTGACAAAAGGGTTAACAAAATAGTTAGGCTTGGATCTTAACTAGTTACAAGTTTATTAAGCTACAGTTATAAGCGTACGGTTACAAAAGGCTACTGTTTACTTCTTATATGCTAGCAAAGTACAGGTGTTAACAAGTTACGTTACAATCCAATACAAAGATATCTGTTACCATCTAACACAATGATATCTTGACACAATGACATCTAGTTACAGAGCTCTAATTCTTTAGCTGTGCACAAAAAAGTCAGAGACCTAGCATGGGTGTATCTTACCCTCTCTGCGTCTCTCGATACCAGCTTAGCCAAGCTGGATCGGTCACTCAATTCCGCGGAAAGACGAATACGAGGTTGGGCGTCCCCAGTTGTGGACCTCGGGAGGCAATCACCTGACCTGACCAGCAGGTAGTTGGTGGAGATGCACTCAAAGTTAGAGTTCTGCTGGACCCATCTTTTATACCCCTTTTGGGTTACGTATTCTCTTTCTTATCTATGGTGCCAGATCATACTGGTCTGTCTTTGTGACGCCAGTTTGTTACAAGGGCATTTCTTACTTAATTTGCACTTGTAAGACAGAAGATAAGCAATTTGAGAGTACAGGACATTCTTTTGTGTGGGCGGGGCACGTCCCCTTCTGGGATGGTTGTGTGTCTGTGCATCATATCCATCAATGCCAGCTGGGGTGATTTCTTGAGGGTCCCCCCCTCTTGTTGACAGTTTGGCCTGTTAGCCTTCCATCTGTACTTTCTGCTTCTCAGGGTCACAATAAGCTAGCATATCTGGGCCTCAATGAGGGCATCAAAGACTGTGCTGTCAGCAGCCATTTCCGTGCCCTGTGTGCTTCTCGGTGGGGTGGGGGGGGGCAGCGAGCAAGCTGGCTTGTAAGGGGGAGACTTTGTCTGGCTACAGTGATTCAATTAACCTTAAGAGCAAAAAGGTAAGATATAGCAGGAAATATATTATCTTAAGTTTGAATTGTCTGTGCTACAATGGACTGCTTTGGTCATTTGAATGGATAGTTGCCTTATGTTAATTAAAACTACTAATTTACCTGTGTATACATAAAAAAATGCCTGCTGTGTTACCTTGTTGTCAAAAGACTATAGAGGCCTGCTAGAGAACTATAAAAGAATTCTAGGACCAGATCCTGTCATCTTAGATCTGCTTAAGCTTGGCCCAAAGCTTAAGTCACAAGACAGATGTCTTCAGCTCCATGTTGGATTACCCTGCTAACTCTCATGGAAGAATTTGTACAAACTCTATATATGCCTATTAGTCTATAACCGCAACTGATTCTGGAAAGAAGTTTTTGCAACTCAGCATGTCACCATCTCTACTCTGAAACTGACCTCAGAATTTTATTCATATCTTTATTGGTATGCGTAATCATATTTTAACCAGAAGAGCCTCCCTTTTTCCTTTCAAAATAAATCTTAGTTTGCTTAATGTGAATTGGCTATAAGCATGCATTTAGGTAAGATCTGAAATATTCATTAACATGGTGGGTTGTGCGTCCAACCCCCTCAGGTTAGGAGAAATTTATATATGATGAACAAGATTTTCAGTAATCCTTATCATATTTGAGTTGACTCAGGGTGGTAGACGAAAGCCAGGTCACTTTAAGGGAACTGTAGTTTTGGCTTCTGAGTGATCAGTAAGGTGTTGTAGAAGCTGTTTTGTTTCTGGCTTGGAGAATCTAAGTACAAGCTTTGATAAACAGCATGCATGGGAAATGGGGGTTGTCAGTTAGTCAAATGTGCCACTTACTCAAGCTTTTTCACCAAACTCAAAAAATGTTGAAGAAATGAAATAACCTTACTCAACATCACACCTTTTAACACTGTTACTCTATACATTACTGTTATTTAGTGTTTCTTCACTAACTCAGGGCCATCAAACAAACACACCTTCCACAAATACTGGAAAATGATTTTGGATAGCTATCAGAATTTTTCTGGTTAAGTGAAGGGGGATGCCAGTTAACCAAGTTTTCTGGATATTAAAGTGCTGGATAACAAAGCTTTTACTGTATTAGAATAACCACCTGTTTTTGGCATCATCTGCTGTAGTTTTTGCAGTTTGCCCTGATTGAGCAATCTCACTGTGGTCCCCACAGTCAACAGCAGACACAGTGGTCATACAGTGAAGGATCATAACAATGAAAACACAATAGAAGTCAGAGTTATCACAGTGCTTCCAAATTTTACTTTGGCACTTTTGGTCTTTTGTTTTGCGGTCTCTGACATATAACTGATAATCTGTGAGATGGATGTATGTCCAGATAAAGATTGCTTGTCATGAATACAGTTTTTCCTGCCCCTCCTTTTTTTTTTAAAATTTTATAGGCAGGTTTTCAGATGCTTGTGTGGTCTGATTTTTTAAGAAGCAGGCAGGGAGATGGGGAAAGGAAAATACTGTTGTCCAGATATTTGAGACAAGCCTGGCTAGCTAACTGAGCTGAAATATGCCTCAACAGCCTCTGGCAGATTCAAAATAAAGAACTGGGCAAAGAAGTGCCTTTAGTGTGCCTCATCCCTGAGAAATATTCACTGAAATGAGTACCTTAGGAAGAGAACTAAAATGAATGGAACTGGGTGTAATGGACAAATTGAATTGCTTCGTTGTTGTATTACATGGAAATATATGGGTTGAAGCCTAAAGGAAAATATTGCTATAGACGTTGAACCTCTCTAATCTGGAACTTTGTGATCCAACAACATCCATACTCTGACATGATTTTATTTCCCTGGATGACCACGTATCATTGTTAGCTGATGGCCAGGGGTGAGATACCACATGTGCCCTCACTTCATCTGAGTCTTTAACTGCTAGGACAGACAGTCCCTTTGCAGCGGGCAGCCAGGGGTGGCTGACGGATGCCCCAAGGATTATCACCCGAGTCTTTAGCTGCTAGGATGCACAGTCCCTTCGTAGCAGGCAGCCAGAGAGGCTGACGAGTGCCCCCAAGGTTGTACTGAGAGCCTCATTCACCTGAGTCTTTGACTGCTAGGACAGAAAATTCCCTTCACAGCAGGCAGCCAGGGAGGCTGACAGGTGCCCCAAGAGTCTGCCCCGTGGAGGCGGCACGACTCAGCGCTCAACTCTCAGTATGCCTCACCAGTGACCATGCTAATACAGCTGAAAACCGGCTGGGGTTCTTTGTGTTTGGTTTAGCACAGTAACAGGAGGAGTTAGGCTAAAACTTAAACAGTTACTATTTATTTGATAAGGAAAAGCTTAACTCTTACGGTTACAAGGTTTATAGTTTCAATTCTTTAGTTACAAGCAGCTAGCATATAACAAAGTACATTAATGCATAGATCTATTATTAAATGCGCACAAAAGCAAAACACATAGCAGGTCTTATTCTCACCCCTGCGTTATCTGACTTTGGCGTGGCCAGTGTCTGTCACTCAATCCCTCGGGAAGAAGAGTACGAGGAGGGCGTCCCCTGGGACCTCAGACGGCAAAGACTTTCCTGACTGGCAGGTAGAGGTAATTGGCGCTCAATTAGAGGGGGCTGGCAGACCCTTCTTAATACTCCTTGGGTCACATACACTCTTCCTTATCTAAAAGATGTCAGTTGTGTTAGATCGTCTTGTGACACTAATTCTTACAGGGGAGTTTGAGAGACTTAATTCACACCTGTGAGGTGGAGATAATTTAGGCACTCTTTTCTTATGGGCTTGAGATTCCTCTCCTGGGACGATGTGTAGGCGTATCAATCACCGATACCAGCCAAGGTCAGCCTGAGGCCGTGGTCGTCTGCTAGCCCGTTTGTCTTTTGTTATCTAGTTTTGGTCCATTCAGGGTCATGATGAGACAGTCCATCTGTGCTCTGAGGCATCAAAGACTGTGCTTGAGATTAGCGCATCTGTGCTGTCAGGCATTCCAAGACTGGGCTGTTTCCTTTGTGCTCTGAAGCACCTAAAAGGGGCAAGATGGAGTAGAGCAGGGGGAATTTTGTCTGGCTACAGTCATGGGTGAGGCCAAGTTTTCCATGGTCCCATAAGATTTGTTTACAGCCACCAGGCCTGGCTTACAGTGTTCTGTGGTGTTATTTATCTGTAATTTACTCCTAAATATCTCCTAAGAGGCCAGTAAGCAGTGGAAGTGTTGGTAGTTGCTAGACAATATCGACCTCCCATAGCCTGGCAAATTCTCTTGTCTGGCACCAGTCAGGTCACCAGAGTGCTAGATTAGAGAGGTTCAACCTCTAATAGCACATAATAAAATAAAGGCTTACTCTCTCAACCCTGGGGTATGAGTTTTTTATCCTAATGTTTTTGTCTTGAAACAGATTATAAGATTTCAGGATCAGGAAGAAATCCCCTGGTGGAGAGTCAAGTTCCAAAAAATTAAAGAAAGCTTGACATAATATACATCTCAGACAAACTGGTTCATTGTTTATAATACTTATGTAACTTTTTAAAAAATTAACTTTGCCATGCGAGGACTCAAAAAGACTTCTATAAGCTTTTGCACGATAAGTCCTTGTTACTATTGACCATTGGTCTCATAACATAAATGTTTAATGGGGTTTGCCACTGACAATATATATAAAGAATACATATATAAGAGTTTGCATGGCGGTGGCGGGGGGAACTCAAGTGAAAGTAGAAGACAGTTCAAGAAATGAAAAGACATGGAAAGGCTAGGTGAAGAAGAAATAGGGAATGCATTTAGAGCAGTGCATAAAGAGAAGCTCAAGAATGCAGGTACAGAAAAAGACCTAGATAAGAGAGCTCAAGGGATAGGCATGGCGATAGAATAGGCAATTGAGCAGACTGTTCCAGAAGAAAAGACGATCAGTAAGAAGTGGATTATGCAGGAGACACTGAAGGTGGTGCAAGAGAAGAGAGTGTTGAAGATTAGAAGAGAAGCTTCTAAGAGGGCAGAACAGCAATATGGAGTGAAATGCAACGAGGTAAGAAAAGTGGCCAGAATGGATAAGACAAAATGGTTAGAGGAGCAATTGGAAGATTTGGAGAAGTATTAAGGCTAGTGTAAGACCAGGGAGGTGTATAAGATGATAAGGAATATTAATCGGAAGTGGTAGCCAAAGCAGATGGTGTTCAAAGGTAAGAACGATGAGGTGCTCATAAACAAGGAGAAGATTGTGCAACGAATGGTGAGATAGTGCACCGATCTGTACAAAGCACAGTTGGACCTGAGTGTCTCAGAGAAACTGATCGAACAAGTAAAGAGATATTTCTGCTGAGCATCGAGAGCGAGCCCAATATTTTGAAGAAGGAAGTAGAAAGAGCAGTGAAATGACTGAAAAGCAACAGGAGCCCTAGAAATGATAAGATCGCAGGAGAGATGATCAAAATTGCTGAGAAAGTATGATTCAGGAAATACACTATGTAAAAAAATAGCATGGAAAGGAGGGAAGGCACCTAAGGAGTGGCCTAGATCAGTGTCAGTGACAATACAAAAGAAAGAAAATGAGTCAAAGTTCAAGAAATATAGACTAATTGCCCTAACAAGTCATCTAGGCAAGGTGCTGCATATGATACTGGTGGAGAGACTAAGATTGCAGGTAGAACACCGAATGAATGAACAAACTGGATTCAGGAAAGACAGAAGTACCATACAGCAGATATTGGAACTAAGATTCACAGTTGACGAAGATTGATGAAAAAACATGATCAACAATTGCTTCATCAATTTTCAGAAGGCATTTGACACTATAGATCAGAAACTGGAGTTGTATGAAGTGGATCACAGGCTGATATGGTTGTTGGAAGGATATCAATGACAATGCAGAGAGAGCAGCAAGACTGTGTGGAGAGTTGGGAAACTGGTTTTGAATGAGTAGAGGCATGAGACAAGGAGATCCAATATTGTGAGTACCTTCATCATGCATCTAGAGAGAGCAATGGACAAAATCAGGAAAGAGGAAGAAGGAGTATTGGTGCACGGCATGAGAATTAACAGCTGAAGTTTGTGGATGATATAGATATCATCAAGGAAAATGAAGAGAAGCTAGTGAGAATGGTGCAAGTGTTAAATGAGGAAGGGAAGCAGTACAGACTGATTATGACCATCTATAAAATGAAAACAATGGTGTTTTGTAATAAAGAAATAGGAAGGAAGATCAGTGTAGAGGGATCAAATTAGAGAACATAGAGAAGTTCATGTATCTTGGGAGCAACATGATGTATGATCTAGATTGTGAGAAAAGACTAGTGACTAGCAAAGGGAAGAGCAAGTTTGAAGGCAATGGATAAAATCTGGAAAAGCAAAGCGATTATTTTAGGAATAAAGCTGAGTTTCTTGAAAAAGTGTGTATTCAGCAGCATGCTGTACAAATATGAAACCTGATGCTAAGTTCTCTGAAGTGGGGCAGGGATAGCTCAGTGGTTTGGGTGTTGGCTTGCTACACCATGGGTTGCAAGCTCAATCCTTAAGGAGGCCATTTAGAGAGTGGGGCAGATAGATGTCTGGGATGGTGCTTGGTCCTGCTAGGAGGGTAGGGGACTAGACTAGACTAGATGACCTCCCAAGGTCCGCTCCAGTTCTCAGAGATGCATATTTCCAGTTATATTTTTTCATGGTGTGGTAATGAAAGATTTGAAAAGAAGGATATTGACATTTAAGAGGAGTTATAAAAATATCCTGAGAGTAGGATGGATGCAGAAGATCACTGATGAGGAATTGTATAGGAAGACATAGCTGAAAGAGAGCCTACTGCAGAAAGTAATACAACAGAAGCTACGGCTATTCAGGCATATCTTTAGAATGAATGACTAGTAAAAAGTCAAGACCCTGGTATTTGGCATAATGGACAGTTCAAACAGAAGAGGCAGACCCCACACAGAATGGGTAGATGATATAGTAATTGATGTGGAGCTAGACTACAGAAACTAAGCCACTCCACACTGGACAGGGAAAGATGGAAAGAAATAGTGAGAGAGGCATCAGCCACCAACAGGTGCTGAGCCCATGATTGTCGATGATGATGATGATGATGATGGTGGTGGGGAGGGCATAAATGTTTGACCATGTAGATTATCAGCTTCTACCACTCAGATATAAAACACTTGCTGTACCATGTAAATATTAAAATGCCCATGACTAATAAAGGTAGATGATTTATTTCATAGAATAGAATTCTTAAAAATTGGTTCCACTGTATCCATCCATCTATTTCTGATGTGCTCATGATATGTTATTTAGGAGCCACTGCAATAGTTAGTAAGGAATGTGAGATTTTGAATCACAGAAATATTTGAATGCTGAAGCTTTTTCTCTTATGGTGAAAACAGGGACAGCTGTACTTTCCTTTTCGGGTCATGGTGCCCAATACTTATAGAATAGAATGCATAAAGATATGGGTTACATCTACACTACAGAGATCTTTCAAAAAAAGCTTTTCTGGAAGACCTCTTCCAAAAGAACTTCTTTCGAAAAAGTGCATCCACACACAGAAAAGCAGATCAAAAGAGCGATTTGTTCTTTCGAAATAGAACTCCCACACAGTCCCCGTTCTTTTGAAAGAACAGGTCAGAGATCAAAAATGAAGACTGTTCCTTTGAAAGAAGGGCCCTGTGGAGCATCTACACACATTTTCTTTTGAAAGAAGCTTTCAAAAGGGGGCACTCTTCCTGAAATGGGAAAGGAAGAGTGATTTCGAAAGGAGCACCACATTCTTTCTATTTACTTTTGAAAGAATGCTTTTTGGCCATGGCTACATTAGCCCCTGCCATTTGGAAGCGGTGTGCTAATGAGCTACTTCGGGAGACGCTAATAAGGCACTTTCATTAATATGCAGTGCCTCATTAGCATAATGGTGACTGTGCACATTTTGAAAGTGCTGTTTCCGAAATGCATGATGCTCATGGAGACAGGAGTCTTTCAAAAGGACTCTCCAGACTCTGAAAGACCCTTCTTCCCAAAACCAAATGGGAATAAGAGCCTTTCAAATTCCGAGGGTCCTTTCAAAAAGCCCCGTCTACATGGGCGGCGTGCGTTTAGACAGCAGCACTTTCAAAACATGTGTGGCTGCCATTATGCTAATGAGGTGCTGCATGTTCATGGCAGCACCTCATTAGCATCTGCTGAAGTGGCTCATTAGCATCCCCTTTCTGAAAGGTGGAGGCTAATGTAACCACAGCCTTTCTGTGTAGACAATTTTGAAAGAGTCCCTTTCTTTTGAAAAATCTTTCAAAAGAGCTTGCTAGTGTAGACACGGCCATATAGTATATGTACACTTCCTAGGGACGTCATTTAATATTTGTATTAAAACATATAAACATAAATTAATATGGATACAATTATACTGAAAACATTTGGGCTATATGATATATATTGCAGAGGATAGCTCCCTCTTGACTTTGCAAGATAAATGAAAATACATGACTTCTGTTCTGATATGCTTTGGTACAGAAGTTCCCAACTCTGGTTCAGTAAGCTATCTTGCTCTTGAAGTGCTGTGAACTGGCTACTCTCTTGTCCTGGCTTCCAGCTTCACAACTGAATGAATGCTAGCTAACAACACATTAAATATGCCTTACTATCACTTTACCAGGCAAGTAATTGGTATTGTTTCCACAGAGAGAAGAAGCATTATTGAGAATGGGAGGGGTTGCAGGCTGGGCAATCATGAAGATGGAAATTATTCCACGAGAGAGTCTTTTTATTAATATTTGGCCCCTGGTCTGGAAAGTCAGAGAGTGCTCGTTTTATGCCAGTTATGAAATAATAACCTTATGAATCTTCTTGTAGCTAGCAGAACCAAGTCGTGTGCAGACTTTGTTTTGTCTTCACCCTTACAGTTGTCATACAGTTGGTTTATTTTAATTATACAAAATACTCTGATGATAGGCAGCATCTATGCAGGGTAACATTAATACTATTACTTTCAAAACAAAAAGCAGTCAAGTAGCATTTTAAAGACTAACAAAATAGTTTATTAGGTGAGCTTTCGTGGGACAGACCCACTTCTTCAGACCGTAGCCAGACCAGAACAGACTCAATATTTAAGGCACAGAGAACCAAAAACAGTAAGCAAGGAAGACAAATCAGAAAAAGATAATCAAGGTGAGCAAATCAGAGAGTGGAGGGGTTGGGGGGAAGCTCAAGAATTAGACTGAGCCAAGTATGCCCCTATAGTGACTCAGAAGGTTCCTGTCATGATTTAAACCATGTGTTAATGTGTCAGATTTGAATATAAAAGCCAGCTCGGCTGCTTCCCTTTCCAGAACGGTGCGATAATTCTTCTTCAGTAACACACATACCTTTAGGTCATTGACAGATTGCCCCATTCCATTATAATGTTGACTAACTGGTTTGTGGATCTGGAGTGTTTTGATGTCTGTTTTGTGCCCATTGACCCTTTGTCTAAGGGAGTTAGAAGTCTGTCCAATATACAAAGCATCTGGGCATTGTTGGCACACGATGGCATATATGATGTTAGTAGAGGAGCATGAGAAAGTGCCCGTGATTCTGTGAGTAACCTGGTTAGGTCCAGTGATGGTATTTCCAGAGAAGATATGTGGACAAAGCTGGCAGCGGGCTTTGTTGCAGGGAAAAGTTCCAGGACTGGTGTTCCTGGGGTATAGACTGTGGCTGCTAGTGAAGATCCTCATGAGGTTGGGAGGTTGTCTGTAGGAGAGAACAGGCATGTCACCCAGGGCCTTCTGGAGTGTAGCATCCTGATTAAGGATAGGTTGTAGGTCTTTAATAATTCGTTGCAGTGGTCTGAGTTGGGGGCTGTAGGTGATGACCAGTGGTGTTCTGTTCTTGGCTTTTTTGGGCCGATCTTGGAGTAGCTGGTCTCTGGGTATTTGTCTGGCCCTGTTGATTTGTTTTTTTTACTTCTCCTGGTGGGTAATTCAGGTTTATGAATATTTGGTAAAGTTCTTGTAGTTTTTAGTCTCTGTCAGTTGGATCAGAGCAAATGCGATTGTACCTAAGAGCTTGACTGTAAACAATGGATCTAGTCACGTGTGCAGGATGGAAACTAGAAGGGTGTAGATAAGTATAGCGATCAGTAGGTTTTCAGTACAGTGTGGTACTGATCAGGCCATCCTTGATTAGTACTGTAGTGTCCAGGAAATGTATCTCATTATTAAGACCTACAACCTACAACTTTCTGGCTACATCTACACGTGAAGCCTACATCGAAGTAGACTGTTTCGATGTGGTGACATCGAAATAGGCTATTTCGATGAATAACGTCTACACGTCCTCCAGGGCTCGCAACGTCGATGTTCAACATCGACGTTGCGCAGCACCACATCGAAATAGGTGCTGCGAGGGAAAGTCTACACGCCAAAGTAGCACACATTGAAATAAGGGTGCTAGGAACATCTGCAGACAGGGTCACAGGGCGGACTCAACAGCAAGCCGCTCCCTTAAAGGCCCCCTCCCAGACACAGTTGCACTAAACAGCACAAGATCCACAGAGCCGACAACTGGTTGCAGACCCTGTGCATGCAGCATGGATCCCCAGCTGCAGCAGCAGCAGCCAGAAGCCCTGGGCTAAGGGCTGCTGCACACGGTGACCATAGAGCCCCGCCAGGGATGGAGAGAGAGCGTCTCTCAACCCCTCAGCTGATGGCTGCCATGGCGGACCCCGCTATTTCGAAGTTGCGGGACGCGCAACGACTACACGGTCCCTACTTCGACGTTGAACATCGAAGTAAGGCGCTATTCCCATCCCCTCATGGGGTTAGCGGCTTCGACGTCTTGCCGCCTAACGTCGATGTTAACATCGAAATAGCGCCCAACACGTGTAGCCATTACGAGCGCTATTTCGAAGTTAGTGCCGCTACTTCGAAGTAGCGTGCACGTGTAGACACGGCTTCTGAGTCACTATAGGGGCTCGTCTGCATACTTGGCTCAGTCTAATTCTTGAGCTTCCCCCCAACCCCTCCACTCTCTGATTTGCTCACCTTGATTATCTTTTTCTGATTTGTCTTCCTTGCTTACTGTTTTTGGTTCTCTGTGCCTTAAATATTGAGTCTGTTCTGGTCTGGCTATGGTCTGAAGAAGTGGGTCTGTCCCACGAAAGCTCACCTAATAAACTATTTTGTTAGTCTTTAAAATGCTACTTGGCTGCTTTTTGTTTTGGTAGATCTGATAGCATTCTTTGTCTTTTATGGAGTGAAACCCTTCATTATTATGCAGAGACACAATAATGTATGTATTTTTCACTCACCATCTTGGTTAAAAATGCTATTAATTTGTAAATGTAGATTTATGATCACAACATTTTCAAGATCTGGTCAGAAAAATGGATGTGTTTTTAGTAATAATTTTGGAAAACTCTTTAGAAATATTTGTCAGAAATGTACTGGTTTTTCAATCAACAATGAAAAACAGAATATATTTCGATTCCAAAAATGAATGGACACTAAGGCAATGGCTACACTATCCCTTGCCTTTCAGAAGGCGTGTGGTAATGAGCCACTTTGGCAGATGCTAATGAGGTGCTCCCATGAATATGCAGTGCCTCATTATCATAATAGTGGTCATGCGTGTTTCGAAAGTGCCACTTTCAAAACACGACACCCATGTAGACAGGGGCCTTTCGAAAGAACTCCCCAGGCTTCAAAAGCCCCTTCTGCCCATTTGGTGATGGGAAGAAGGGGCTTCCAAAGTCTAGGGGATCCTTTCGAAAGGTCCCTGTCTACATGGGTGTTGTGTGTCTTGAAAGTGGCACTTTCGAAACACGCGTGACCAGTATTGTGCTAATGAGGCACTGTGTATTCATAGAAGCACCTTATTAGCATCTACCAAAATTGCTCATTACTATGCCTCTTCCAAAAGGTGGGGGATAGTGTAGCCACGGCCTAAGTATATACAGAGAGCTGGCTGAAATCTCCCTCCTAACCCCCCCTGCCACCTCAAAAAGGGCTTTACATTTTCCACAGAGGACACACTTTTTTTTAAACCAGAAATGTCATTTTGTGAAGTACCCAAGATTTCATCAAAAATACTTTGATTGAAACCATTTAGCCAGCCTGATGGGCATCACATCTATCTTGCACTTTACCTCCTCTCTTCATTTAATTTCTTCTCCAGTTTCTCTCTCTGTGGAATGGTGATAATGATGCTCCTTTGGAAAATGCTTTCAGCTTGACTGATGTAACTACCTTCCTCACATTCCTTCTCTTTTTTCTCTGTCTTTCCTTCCCTTTCCTTCTGATCTCACTGTCTCCTCTTTCCTGTCTTTTTTCTTTTATTTTTATATTTTTCTTTAGAAGATGATGCTGACTTATTAACCGGGATTTTCAAAAACAAAAGGAACAAGCCACCTCCCTATTTCCAATTACTGAACAGGATAGGGAAATTAAGGAAGAAGTTCATTGCCATAGCTTTGTGTTAAATTCTGCATCCCGTGCTGAACACAATATTCTCATACTCAACTTGGAACTGAGATTACACTGCAGATTTAAAACCAATTTTAATAACTTTATTGACAGGATGAAATATAAATATGGTTCCATCGTTATAAAGTGAATTGCTTGTGTATAGGCTAAGATTCACATTTGTAATCAGGAATTGATACAGTATATTCATCTTGTAGTAATGTGCCAACTGTACTCAGACATCAGTGGTTAGCCCTCGTATGCCTTTAAGTGAATCCATTTCTGTGCCTTTGTCATCTTTCTGATGATAATAGAATTATATATGCAACCTTGAACTTATCTCTCAGCAGAGGAGAATGTTTGTGGTCAGAGCAGAATGCTCAGTTGTAGATTTTTCTACCCTTCATCCGTGTGTGACTCTAACAATCTGCAGTGTGCTGTCTCTCTGTCTAACCTGCAGAGAGCTGCAGAAGGCACAAAGTGTACTCAGAAAATTATACTATACCACATGCTGAAATGGTGAGTCTGATTCCAGCATGTCTAGTGGGACTGCTGCTAAAAAAACATCTACTACAGTAGCTCATTTGAATTCTGGGTGCACATGTGAATTAATAAGGACGTGCTCAGAAATTGAAGGCTGATGTATCAAACCCATCCTCTGTACCACCTCAGGAGCATTCCTTAATAATACTCTTTTCTTTTCTCCTTTCACATCTGTCAAAGGTATCAATGTCTGATGTCATTCTTTCTCAAAAAGAGTTCCTGCTAATGAGTATAAAGTAAAAGAAAAAACTTTATCCTTTAACATTTACTCCTAGCAATTATCTTTGAACATATTAAATAGGTAGGTCCCCCACTATTCTATGCTTACTAAAAAGGGGGACCAGATAAATGAAATTTCACAAGGCTATAAAAATGCACAAGTGTGAACAGACAGCCAATAAATTAATAATTTCACTGATTTCTTCAGAATTTGTTTCTCAACAGCTGTAGCATTTCCTAGGGATAATTATTTAGCTGGGGCTAGATCGAGCTATAAGGATGGTAACTGCACAGTCCCGTGATGTGCTGAGGGAAGGAACTGAGCCTCAGAGAGGCAGAGGTTTTCTTTTCTTTCTCCTTATTTCAGGAACTACAGAAGTAGTTTCCTTCACCTCTTTTCATGGTGCAGCCTAATCTGCTTGCCTTTGCAGGAGAAGAAAGTTATAGGGGAAGACTTTTTCCATTTCATGGTTGTTTAACATCTAGGAATAATTATATAAGTAGTCTATGGCTGCATCTAGACTATGAGTTAAAACTGATATTTATGAGAAGCAATTGTTTAAATTAATTTTTATAATTTTGATTCAAGCATCTGCAAATGTTCTCCATGACTCCGTGTCAAGTTTCCATGTCCTCATTTCCTTATCCAGTTTCGACCAGGTTGATCCTACTTGAAGCAAGGAGTTAGACTAGATGACCTCCTGAGGTCCCTTCCAGCCCTATGATTCTGTCATTCTATTTTATGACCTAGTGAGCACTGCATTCTGGGTACCTATCCCACAGTGCCTTAGCTCTGGTTCCTTGTGGGTGTTTGATGTTCAAATCCAACAGATGATCTGCCATGTGGTTTGGGAGGGTGGCACCTCTCAGGGATGGAAGGGAGGGGATGTGGGGGGGGCAGGACAAATGTAGTCAGAAATAAGATTCTATTATTATTATGCAAGAATGACCCTTGCACTGCCTAGCTGCAATGCGGTGCAGGAAGAGGGAGAGAAAATGTCCTGTTGAGTCCATGATGTGTCTCATTGTGAAGTCACTAAAGCAAAAAACATAACTATCTTAAGGGTAGCTACAGATAGGTATCGATGCAATTGATACCACTAATGTAATAGACAAAGGGATTGTTACATTGTGCCTGCCCTCTATAGTTGCAGCATCGATCAGTGCAGAAATCAAATCAAATTGTGACCCTCTTCCTCTGCTCCAGGATGGAAGCAGACATACAAAGAAGGTCACCACATAGGTTTGTGGAATATGTACGGGATTTGAATTACAGACATGGCGCTCCACACTAGCCTGCATTTGGGATTCTAAAATCGAGATTGATGCTATACCTGTCCCTTAATATCGATTTTTTTATCGCTATTAGGGCAGATTAGATCGAGCTAATGACAGTGGCAGTGAAGACAGTGACATTTTAAGGTTGAGTTAAGTCATTTAAATTCTATTCTAACTCATATTCCAGATGCAGCCTCTGTGTGGAAAGCCAGTCAGAGGGTTAAATGTTGCATGCTTCCTTGCTTGAAATATTTGTCTGTCTGTTTGTCTAAATGTGATCTGCCGGTATTAGTTTGCCGTCTGTAATCTACATTTTCCATGGTGCAGAGAAAGTTTGTATTTGCACCTCTGTGTCCCTGGCTCAGGGGCACAGCATGTTGATTCAGAAAACAGTTGATTTATTGAAAGGCTATTTGCATGGCCTGTACAGTACTGTTTGGTCTCTGTGTGACGAGTCAGCATCTTCCCCCTCCTATCATTTTGCCTTTTTCTGCTTGCTTGCTTGGCAGAGCTTTTCACAGGACAAATGTTATACAGACGACGAAAGATCTGCAAGATGTGCTTGATTTTTGGGTAAAATCTGAGTGGTTAGTTTCAGTCTGTGAGAACTTAAAAGACTAGGGCCTAAGGTGACCATCCATCCCCTTTTTACTGGGACAGTCCCTTATTTACGCTATCTCACAGGCGTTCCGACGATTTTTTAAGAAAATGGGCAAGTTGTCCTGTATTTTGCAGGGCTCCTGTTCCCTGGCACCTGATGTCTCAGAGCTGCAGCCCCCACAACCAGAGAGCTCCTCCATTTCCCTGATGCCCTGTACCATGGGGCAGCAGCTCCTGCTACAGGGGAGCTCCTCCGTGGCCAGCACCCCACAGCAGCAGCCCCTCCCCCGCCCTCTCCCTGCTGTCGGTGAGCTCTGTCATGGGGCAGCTGCCTCATTCCCTGGTGTGCCACACCTAGGGGAGACAGCTTCCGCTGCCAGGGAGCTCCTCCAAGAGGCAGATACTTCGTTCCCCAGCATCCTGCACCTCAGGGAGGCAGCTTCTGCTACGAGGTAGCTCTTCTTCAGGGAAGCCTCCCCTTTCTCTGGCACAGCAGCCCGTGCTGCCAGGAACCCCTGCTTGCTGCAAGGAGGTTGTGGAACCTCCATCTGCTGCTCCCTTTCCTCAGGAGGCTGTAGCAGCCCCCCTCGCTGAGGATCTCTGACATGGGACAGCAGCCCCACATCCCTGGAGGCCGGTGTCTCATGTTTACCATATAGCAATATGGTCACCTTAGTAGGGGCACATGGCTGTTGGGAGGCCTCCTGACCCTCGTGTGGGACAGCTGCAGTTGCAATCAGCTTGGCTGCTTATTCTGGCATTTTCTTGGTTTAAATTGGAGTGAGCTGCTGGAGGTCTCCTTTTAATGAAGGGTCTTTAACTTTAGAACTCACTTGAGGCTTTGGTCTGACATCACTTAAGCCTGGGATCTTCAGGATCAGCTGGAAGACAAATCTTTGTTCCAGGCTCCTGAGAAAGTGGTCTGAAGAGAGGATGTTTAGTAATGCTGATAAAAAAGGAAGAGAAGAGAGTTTTATATTTATATTCTATATCCTGTGTTTATGTCAAAGTCATAGAATGATAGAATCATAGACTTCTAGGGCTGGACAGGACCTCAGGAGGTCATTGGGTCCAACCCCCTACCTAAAGCAGGATCAACCCCAATTAAATCATCCCAGCCAGGACTTTGTCAAGCTAGGTCATAAAAACCTCTAGGGATGGAGATTCCACCACCTCTCTCAATAACACATTCCAGTGATTCACCACTCTCCTGGTGAAATAGTTTTTCCTAATATCCAACCTACACTGCCTCCTCTGTAACTTCAGACAATTGATCCTTGTTCTTCCATCTGTCACTACTGAGAACAGCTTCTCTTCATCCTCTTTACAGCCCCCCTTTCAGGAAGTGGAAGGATGCTATCAAATTTTCCCTCAGTCTTCTCTTCTGCAAACTAAATAAGTCGAAACCTCTCAGCCTCTCCTCACAGGCCATGTGCTCCAGCCCCCTAATGATTTTCATTGCCCTCTGCTGGACCCACTCCAATGCATCAATATCCCTTCAATAATGGGGGCCCCAGAACTGGATGCAATACTCCAGATGTGGCCTCACCAGTGCCAAATAGAAGGGAATAATAACTTCTCCAGATCTGCTGGAAATGCTCCTCCTAATGCACCTCACTATGCCATTAGCCTTCTTGGCTACAAAGGCACACTGTTGACTCATATCCAGCCTCTCATCCACTGTAATTGTCAGGTCTTTTTCTGCTGTACTGCTACTTAACCAGCTACTTAATCACTTGTTCTTGTTGAAGCTCATCAGATTACTATTGGTCCAATCCCCCATTCTATCTCGGTCACTTTGGATTCTATCCCTACCTTTGAAAATATCTACCTGTCCCCCTAGCTTAGTGTTATCTACAAATTTGCTGAGGGTGCAATCCGTCCCCTCATCTAGGTCATTAATAACGATTGTAAACAATACCAGCCCTAGAAAAGATCCTTGGGGCTCTGCACTTGAAACCAACTGCCAACCAGACATTGAGCCATTGATCACTACCCATTGGCCTGACCATCTAGCCAGCTTTCTATCCACCTTACAGTCCATTTATCCAATCCATACTTCCTTAACTTATGGACAAGAATATAGTGGGAAACTGTATAAAAAGCTTTGCTAAAGTCAAGGTATATCACATCCACTGATTTCCCCATGTCCACAGAACTAGCTACCTCATCACAAAAACTAAGCTAAGATTGGTCAGGCATGACTTGCGCTTAGTGAATCCATGTTCAGTACTGTAAACCACTTTCCCTCTTCCAAGTACTTCAAAATGGATTTCTTGAGGATCCCCTCCATGATTTTTCCTGGGGACTGAGATAAGGCTAACCAGTCTATAGTTCCCTGGATTGGCTTTCTTTCCTTTTTTAAAGTGTGGCGCTATATTTGCCTTTTTTCCAATCATCCAGGACCTCTCTCAGTCTCCTCAAGTTTTCAAAGATAATGGCCAAAGACTCTTCAATGACATTTACCAATTCCCTCAGTACCTTTGGAAGCATTTTATCTGGACCCATGGACTTGTTTATATCTAGCTTTTCTAAATAGCCCTTAATCTGTTCTTTCCCCACCAGGGGCTGCCCAGCAACTTCCCATACAGCGTTGCCTAATGCAGTAGTCTGGGAGTTGACCTTGTCCATGAAGACAGAGGCAAAAAAAACCATTGAATATTTCAGCTTTCAGTATTTTACCAGGTTACCTCCCTCATCCAGTAATGGCCCCACACCCTCCCCGATCACCCTCTTATTGTTAGCATGTCTGTAAAAACCCTTCTTTTTACCCTTCACATCCCTTGCTAGCTGCAGTTCTAATTGTGGTTTCACCTTCCTGATTACTCCCCTGCATTCTCCAACAATATATTTATATTCCTCCTTAGCCATCTGTCCAAATTTCCACTTCTTATGAATCTCCTTTTTGAGTTTAAGCTTACCAAGGATTTCCCTGGTAAACCAAGCTGGTTGCCTACCATATTTGCCTTTCTTACTGTGCATTGGGATGGTTCGTTCCTGTGCCTTCAATAAGTCTTCTTTAAAATACTGGCAGTTTTCATGAGCTCTTTTCCCCTAGAGTGTTTGTGTCTAGAGTGAAAGGGTGGGGCATATTATAAAATAAACTAAAACTGATAACTAAATAATAGTCATGATCTCAGCTAGAATCCCTTTAGGCAACTGCTGATATATAGTCTGGAGCTTGCGTATTGCTATGTTCTAAGAGTAACCGTCCTCCAGCTCCAGTGTCTTGTGGGGCGCTAGTCCTGTGACGAGATGCATGCAGGCAAATCATTGTATGATTAGGGCCTTAAATTGCAAGACCTTCATGGAAGAGATGTTCTTTTACTCTGTGGCTGTATAATAGTTTCTGTAACGGTGTTTCCCATCTTGTTTCTATAAGGGAGTCTATAGTTACTACTATAATAATCATAAACAACAAATTAATTCCTTTATGTTCTAGCTGGGCCATTATTTCTGGGCTCATTCATTACAACACAAGTTGGGGTGTTCTGCTTTCATGGACCCCTACAATAATTATGAACATATTAGCTACATTAAGCTGCACTGACTAAAAGACCACCTCCTTCTCTAGCCAGGAGTCCCCAGCATTGCTTTCATTGATCACTTTGTTGTCACCATAAAAATAACAGTTCAGACACATTCTTTTGTGGTTCTCCTCTTGAAGGCCCACTACATCATTGGCAGCTATAGATGGAGGAGGGGAAAAGAAGTGTCTAAGCAGCAAGCCCTCAAAAAAATGCCAATGGAGATACAATGTGATGTCTATAGCCATTTGGATTCACCCTACTAGCATCTTAATTGCCTGCATTGCAAACTACAGGCTGTCCAGTCCAGCACTGGGAACCAGTAAAACCTCTCTGAAGCTATACATCTCTGGGCTAGGGTAGTTAGTCAGAACCCACTCCTGGGCTTCAAAACAGCATTATCCCACTCCAGGTTTTCTAGCTGCTGCTGGCACTTCATGTACATCAGCATGGTCTGCCAGCCATCCTGAGTCATTAGATGAGGAGCATCTAGATGCAGAACCAGTACAGACATTTGTATGAAAAAGCCTTTGTCTTGGCGAAATTAAATCGTCCTGAATGAACAGGGTCTCCCACTGACATAGTGCTGTCCACATCCGTGCTTTGGTAGATGAACTTTAGGTCAGCCAGGGGTATTGTTTTCACATCTGTAACAAACAACATTTTGTTATAACAATTGCATAGCCTAAGCCACATCTATAGCTCTCCAAAGATGTATCAGAAGTCTCCCGGTTATCCACACACAGTATTCAACTGATCGCTGTCGTTACAGCTCTGTTAAAAGCAGAAAGGCACACTCTGCGTATTTCTTTGGATGTTTGGCCATAGCATCTGAATTAATTTTCGTATCACAGACTTGTATAGTCAATAGGCAGCAAGAGACAGACCTCTGCTCCTGGAGTCATTTGGAAAGGCTATGTGCCACTTACCTGTCCCCATCTCGCAGTGATCTATAATCTACCCCTCACCTTGTGGAGCACCAGAGGAATAATTAATCGTTGAGTAGAATATGGAACATTCTCTCCACATAAATGCCAAGAATCAGACTATGAAGCTGTCCTGTGGCTGGCATCCCATAATTTCATGGTTTAGTTGAAAAGGAAATTGGCAGGACAACCACTGAGCACACCATTGGATGCACATGTCTGGGGCAGTTATATCTGCTGCAGAGAAATATTTTTTCTGCTGGGAAACTCTTTGAAATAAATGGAGAAGTTGCCAGGGAGGAATATTTTGCTTTCATGGTTTAGGAAACATTCTGTTTTTTATTTCAAAGGCTTAAGTGCTTTGAGGGAATCTCCTAGCAGCCACAGGCCCTGGGAATTCAATTTTCCCCATCTGTTTCCCATTCCCTGAACAGCATTACACAGAATCAAATAATTGTCTATATCTATAAGCAGCCTCCTGTTTAGATGGAGACTTGATTAACATGTGTGCTTGCAATAGCTAGTCCACTGCTTGAGCAGAAACCCAGAAACTCAGCCATGGAGAGAAATGTGGGCTGGGCATTTAATCGATTTGTAGCTTGCCCGGATTCATACATAAAAGAGTAACAATTACAGTACGGAAGGCAAAACTTGCGGGAATCAAGGATTGAGATACTATCCCAAGTAATTGAAGCAATCTACTTCTATTCTGTTCTATACATGTGGCTAGACTAAGAACCTTCCAGTAGTGCATTAAACAATGTGTTTGTACCTCTGTCACATGATTTTTGTCTCATCCTTTCCCCAGGAGGGAAATGTGTGCTATAGAATATCTTGTATGTGGAGGGGGTATTTTGTTTTGATTTAAATATACACATTGCTGTGTATTTATCTTACAAAATGCACTTGGACCCTGAAGAGGAAGGTGCTGATATTTGTGGTAACCTGTAGTATATGGAGAGGTTCATGCTACAGTCTCATACTCAACCCTTGGAAAGCTCTGCTTCCCACTCAGATGAGCTTTATCCTTATTTTGGAGAGTTCCATGTTGATAGAGGAATTCAGTTATCAATCACATTTTCGCCCTGGAACTTAAAGTTGTTTTTCACATATGCTGGGGTAAGACCACAGAGGACCTTGCAGATAAGGAAGAAGACCCTTGAACTTGATTCAGTATTTTACAGGAAGCCAGTGTAGGTGGAGGAGGACATGTCTGAAAAGGCGTACTCACGGTAACCTGTGTGGCTGAGGAGATGTACTGCAGCATTCTGTACTGGCTTGTGTTTCCTAAGCACTGAATGCTTTGCATCCATATATATTATGAATTTATGAAGGAGGGAGGAGGGGACAGAGGCCAAATAATCATTCCGCAAGGTGGGAGCATCTACAAGCCAGGTAATGGTGATAAATATAATTTTTCATGGGTCCTACTTTGTAAGAGTTTAGAGCTTAGCATCTGCGAGGAACCCCACAGGATGTAGGGCCCAATTGTGGGTATGTACTTTCAACCAAAAGGAGCTTGTGTTGTGGCTACAAGCTTTTCAAAATACTTTCCTCTGTCTAGGTCAGGATCAGCTGTTCTTCATCCATGAGCTGACCTCATTCAATCACTGAGCCATCAATGGACACATAAAATGAACGATATGTAAAGCTTATTATATGTCTTTAGCACATTGCTGGCACTTTCAGCCCATGTCATCTGACCAGTTCACCTAGGTTACATCTACACAGCAGCATAATTTCAAAACAGGATATTTGTTATTCGCTATTTTGAAATAATTTATTTAGAAATAATGCATGTAAACACAAAATGCACATTGAAACAGCCTTTGCTATTTTGAAATAGAGTGTCCGAAGGGATTGGATGCTGACTTTCATTTAAAGCCACCTGGAAACAGTTCAGGAAGGGTATCAGCTCTCCAGTTGTTTCTTGTGGCTGCTGCTTGAGGCTATCTGAGGCTCTTGGTTAAAGGAACCCACTGGACAGCTATTTCTCAGCTTTCCTAGCTCGCTTGCCTGCCTTTTTGAGGGACAGTACAGCATTCTCATTGGCTGCATCTACACTAGCCCCAAACTTCGAAATGGCCACACAAATGGCCATTTCGAAGTTTACTAATGAAGCTCTGAAATGCATATTCAGCGCTTCATTAGCATGCGGGCGGCCGCAGCACTTCGAAATTGACGTGGCTCGCCACCGCGCGGCTTGTCCTGACGCGGCTCCTTTTCAAAAGGAGCTCATGGGAATAAGGGGACTTCGAAGTAGGCGGGGTCCTTTCGAAAAGGAGCCCCATCAGGGTGAGCCGCGTCAATTTTGAAGTGGCGCGGCTGCCCGCATGCTAATGAAGCGCTGAATATGCATTTCAGCACTTCATTAGTAAACTTCGAAATGGCCATTTGCATGGCCATTTCGAAGTTTGGGGCTAGTGTAGACACGGCCATTGTGTGCTCTGGTTGCCCTGATTTCAGGACACTACTGCACTCCCTGCCATGGAGCAGGAGCCAGAGCTGGATCTGTCTCTGGGAAGTCTTCAGACCCTGCTGCTCCTTCTGCAAATCATGCAGCACCTTCTGCGGGCTGACCCCCATCCTCTGGAACCTGACTGCCACCTCTCATGGCAGACCCTTGTCAGGATTCTGGGGGAGTAGAACCAGCAGCTGGATGCAACCTGCTGCAGACTGGATCAAGTGCCTGGTAGCATCTGGCACCTGGATGCCACTGTGGACTGGTGGGACCATGTTGTCCTGGAGTGCTGAGGAGACCAGCAATGGCTCCAGAACTGCAAGATGTGGAAGGTCACCTTCTTAGAGCTCTGTGAGTAGCTTGCCCTGCCCTGTGGCAACAGGACACAAACATGAGACCCACCAACCCCTGCAGAAACCCCCTATTGCCACCACTCTATGGAAACTTGCCATGCCAGACAGCTACTGATCCATCGGGAACAATTTCGGCATGGGGAGGTCGACCACTGGGCTGCTATGTCAGGCCTCTGCCCCAGGAGAGGTTGTAAGATGGGGGTGTGGGTGGAGGTGGTGCTAGTCCCCTCCCAGGGATGGTTCCCTCACCCTTACTTCTGTGAAGTCCAACCGGGTGGGCATGAATGTAGGGGGTCTCTGTTAGTAAAGGGAGGGAGGTGCTGGGGATGTGTGTGGAATTGGCAAGTAGCCTGGAACCCCTGTGAGTCCCACTTCATCCCTCTCCCCACAGGTGGTCAGGTCCATCAACCACATCCTGCTGCAGAGGGTCATCTGCCTGGCAGATGTGGAAGTTGTCATCAAGGGGTTTAGCACCCTGGGTTTCCCCAGCTGTGGAGGGCTACTGATGGGATGCACAATCCCACCCTTTCCACAGACCACTGGGCATCCAGCTATATTAACTGGAAGGGATACTTCTCAATGGTCCTGAAGCCCATGACTGACCAGCAGGGCCAGTTCATGGACATTTAAGTTGGGTGGCCAGGGAAAACATATGACTATCACCTGTAGGAACACCAGCCTATTCCAGAGGCTGCACACCAGTACCCTCTTCTCCAACTGCATCATCAGGGTCGGGGATGTGGATATTCCCATGTGCCTGGTGGGGGACATAGCCTATTGTCTCATGCTGTGGCTCATGAAGCTATACACTAGCCACCTGAAGTCCTCTCAGGAGGCAATCAATGCCAAGCTGGTCAGGGCCCACGTGATGGTTGAGAGTGCCTTTGGCTGCCTCAAGAGACATTTTTGTTGCCTCCTCATCTGCCTGGACTTCATGGTGGTGATGTGCTGTGTGCTGCATAATTTGTGTGAGAGCAAGGCAAGGCCTTTCTGCCCATGTGGGGGACAGAGACTAAACACATGGGCCAGGCCTATGAGCAGCCACACATGGCTGCCATTTGGCAGGTCCATGGGGGGGGAGGGGGGGACTGAACACATCTGAAAGGCTGTGAGGGAGAACTTCAACCCAGGGAAGCACTAACCCTGTCCCTGAGCCACCCTACTGGGGGCTGCAGTGACACCCATCCCTGTCATCTCCCCAACCCAGCTCTCTCGGCCCCCTTCTTAGATACTGAATAAAAAGATATTCTTGTGGCAAAATAAACTACTTGTATTATTACAATAGTGGGTCGGTGGATGAGGGCTTGAAAACTTGTCTGAGGTCCCATCAACCTCCTCATTGAGGACAGACTTTACAGTCAACTACAGTTACATAGATTCTAGCTATGCAATTGTTATGCAATTGCTGCAGCTAAAATTGCATATCTGCAGTTGACTGTAAAGTCTAGTGTAGACCAAGACTCAGTGTAATTTATTTTCCTGATAATGGTGTTGATGGTGGACATGATGGTGATTTTGATTGTTCTCAGCTTTTTTATAAGGCACATATTACTTGTATAACTCTAAGGTGCAGTTCTGTCACTAGGCTGGCTGATTCAGGCTGTTGTAAACGAAGGCATACTCTCATTTCCTCTGAAGGTGCCTATGTTTGGGCTTCAACTGTCATTTCTCCAAGATTAGTAGATTAAGTCTTGATTTCAATGGAGTTGAATTCACACACACAAAGTCTTAATCTTGATCATTATGTATATAACCAAGAACACGCTAGTGGCATTCAGCAAAGCAGTGACCTAATTTAAAAAATAAATTGGTACTCATTTAGAAAAAAGTTATACAGGATGTGGTTGCATCCTGTGGAAGTATTCAACAGATTACTCCCCTTTATTCACCTTTGAAATGCTTTTCACCTGCTCTGTGTATGTGGATTGTGTTTTATGGATCAAATGAATTAGCACACTAAATTCCTTGGCTATGCAGATCCTTTCTGTAGCATAGTCACCCTTACCATGTGATGCAGTAAGGGGACATTTATAGCAGAAGTCAATAGAGTTTGGGTGTTACAACACAATGACCTTTTATCTATCACAAGTCACTTAATAAAGAAGAGCATTTTAAAGGAGCACTATATTAGAATGTAAGGCACACTAACTGGGTTAAGTTTGCCTGAAACTTCCATTCAATGAAATACCTAGCTTTTGTAAAGCAGTTTTAAAAATGAAAAACATATGTAAGGAATGGGCGAGCAGGAACTCAGTGCTGCTGAAAGCTGGGGGGAATGCATCTCCCAGAGATCATTTGCATGAGAATGCAAAGGTGTGCATATGTGATCTCTTGCAAACAAAGCCTGATGGGTAGCAAGGAAGCAATGAGATGTTGTCTATTGTAAACACATTGTTGTCAAATCACAACTTATGCTAACACTCAGTATAAGAATTGTGAAATCTCACCAATGCTCCAAGTTGTTGTGGGGGACAGGGCAGTCATCATAACTGTGTAAGACATGGATTGCACAGGGCTCCCCTGGTCTAAACCATTATAAGGCAGAAGAGAAGGGGTGTGGGTTGAGTTTAGTAGTTGAGTGGCTTGGTCCTGCTCAAGCTTTGGCTATGTGACTATAAGCCTGATTGAAGTAGTACTCCCCACCTATTAAAAGATAGGTGTAGATACTAGTGGTTGTGTCTTTTATGAGACTATGTTGGTAGCTCCTGAGAGCTGAAATTATAGGGTGATAGTATATGCCCAACCCACAGCAGGTGGTGGGATCAATAGCTGGACAGTGTATAAGGAGTCTGCAGCAACCAGGGCTGCGTTCACCATCTAGGGGTTCCTTTTCATCTATCTCACACAAAACTGACTGGAGACCACCACCCTGTAGCCTGGGAAAGTCATGTACCCCTGGGCACCTCAGAGGGGCAAAGCTTCCCCACTTGCAAGCATAGAGTCTGAGCGCAGAAAGAAAGTTTTAGGGTTTGTCTATACTAGCCAGCTACTTTGAAGTAGCTGGCACAGCATTGAAATAGTATGCGTCGCGTCTACACGTGCCCTGAGCTATTTCAATGTTGAGGTCAACGTTAGGCAGCGAGACATCAAAATCGCTGTTCCTATGAAGATGGGAATAGCGCCCTACTTCAACGTTCAACATTGAAGTAGGGTGTGCGTAGATGATCTGCGTCTTGCTACCTTGAAATAGTGGGGTCCTCCATGGCAGCCATCAGCTGAGGGGTTGAGAGACACTGTCCAGCCCCTGCGGGGTTTCTGGCTGCTGCTGCTGCTGCTGCAGCTAGGGGTCCATGCTGCGTGCACGGGGTCTGCAACCGGTTGTTGGCTCTGTGGATCTCGTGCTGTGCAGGCCAAGTGTGTCTGGGAGGGGCCCTTTAAGGGACTGGCTTGGGGCTTTGCTGGCCCCTTATTTCAACAGGGAGCACTTGTGTGTGTGGACGCTCCACATTTCCTTCTGGGGCGGCTCCTTTCGATGTTCTCTATCGCTACTTCGACGTTGAACATCGATGGCACCAGCCCTGCAGGATGTGTAGATGATATGCATTGAAGTAGCCTATTTCCATGTTCTTACATCGAAATAGGCTACTTCGATGTAGTGTGCTAGTGTAGACGTAGGCTTAATGAAAGAGGCAGAAAAGTCAATTAGCATAAGCTTGGGAAAATACCACACCCAGAGTTCATAACCAATCCTCAAGTAACTCTCCCAGATCAAATGCATTGAGCAGTGTCCTTGGCCTCTCAGGCTCACCAGTCCAATGATGTAAACAGCCAATCCACACACCCAAACTTTCTCCGTACCCCCACTTCAAATGCCCCACTTACAACTCGGTCCAGTCCGTGCAGGCCCTGACACATCACGCTGATGCATTCCCTCTTTGAACCTGAGGCAATGCCCCCTTTATGCTGGTCCAGCATTCTGCTTGCTCCCTCCCAGCTGCCCCACCATCCACCCACTGGTTACACCTGCCATCCGTCCACCACTCCTCCTACTGGCTGGCCACTGGGTGCGCTGTCCGTCCTCCACTCCTCCTGCCGGCCGTCCACTGGTCACACTGTCTGTTGTGGCTTTGGCCTGAGGCAAAACCCAGTGATTTCAGCTCTCGGTGGCTGGCACATTCCTTGCACATATTTTATGAAAAATTGAAAATTTTAGCTTGATTTTGGTTTACCATGATAGAAAAAGTCCATTTTTTTAAAATTGTGGAATATTTTTATCAGTTATATTATTTTTATCAAAACATTGGGTGTTTTGAAATGTTAGTCAAAACATTTCTCTTTCAGTTTTCAATAAAAGGAAAATTTTATTGAAATTTATTTTATTTCTATGTCAGCAATAATATTTTCAATAAAGATTTCAATTAAAATTGTTTCCCAAAGATTTTGTGAGAATAAAATATTTCTAAAATGTTATTTTTTGAAAAAAATCCATTTTGTAGAATCTACAGTTTCAGCCACTTCTAGTTTATTTGTGTAATAGCTAGTGATATGTGAGAAATGTGAATGCTTATTAGTCTTAAACTGATTTGTGAATTTCATGAGAGGGCCAAATTAGTGTGCTGAAACATTGATTTTTTTCTGTCTTTCCCTTTCTGCTATCTTCTTTCAAGCACAGTAGATCTTCAGCAGTGATCCAACAACATTTACTTCAGACTGAAACCCAATTTATACAAGGATTTAAATGTTTTAGGCATAATAGCAACAGTTTACAAGTTAGGTGTCCATGAGCAATAGAATACATGTATTATCATCAGACAATCATTCCCCTTCTGTATACAGATGTATAGATACTAAAAGTGTCTCTAGGAGGTATGTCATCACATTGAGCCATGGGTGTTTATTAATTCTATTGGACTGAACTATTGAAAACATCATGATAACATGCAGGCCCAGACAGCCTTAGTAAATCCTCAGAAAGTGAGGGACAGAAGAATGACTCAAAGAGCAAGTATGTCCCTGTATTTGTGAAAAAGATAAAAAAATGTGTGGGTTGAGGACATGCCCAGGCAAGAGTTGTGGAAGAAAGGCAAAACACAGCCTAACTCTTGAGGGCTCATATCTTATGTGAAATCATCTTCATTTCCTTATTTCTTTTCTTCAACTCCTGTTGTTAATTCCTATTGTCCATCCAACATTTGGTAGAAGGAAAAAATTCTGAAGCTTCATAAAAAGATGTAATTTTGACCATCTCAAAAACAAGGCATTCTCAGATATCAGTTAATTAACTTATGTGAAGTTGCCAATCTTTTAGTATCTAACATATAAAGTTTATTTATAACAGAAAAGAAAAAGGAGAGAACTGAAAACAGTTGAGGAATCAAATATATACAAGCATTGGAGAGTGCTTGTATCAGGTTTAAAGCAGTGATAGAATAAACAGCTGACATATAAAGTCTCTGGTATCTTCCAAAACATTGGAAGGTCCTCAGTCCTCTTGATTTTGTTTAGGTCCATGGTCCAGAGATCAGAGCAAGAAAGATGGAAAATAGGAGATGTTTCCAGTTTTTTTTTTCTTCTATGCATTCTTCCATGTGGATGGAACACTCTTGGTCTTAGTTTGTGGAACATTACAGGCACAATATAGAGTTCAGGGTCACATGAAGCAGTCACATACAGAGTTGGCCCAGGCCACTGGGCTAAACAAGTGGGGGACCTCTTCTCATCCTTTCTAGCCACAATTCTTCCTGTCCCTCCATCCCCCAGCACTCCTGGAGTATGTCTACACAGTAAAGTTATTTCAAAATAACTGCCCTTATTTCAAAATAATTTTGCTAGCATCTACACAACACAACTACTATTTCAAAATAATTTCAAGGAATAGCACCTATTTTGAAATAGCTATTTTGAAATAGGGGCTGTGCAGACAGGGAATAAAGCCTATTTCAAAACAAGCCATAATGTGTCCAGTGGTTGTTTCAAAACAAGATCTTCTGGAATAGAGTAAGACTGCTGTGTAGACATACCCCTGCTGGGGAATGGAGTTGGGTATGGGAGTTTGCTTCACTCTACCTACCTGATGTTTCTGTCAGGGAGCAGGGTTGGGATACCAGGGCTCACACCGCTGTGCCCACATGGCAATCCTGCTGAGGAGCAGGGGAAGCTCCCTAGCTCTGACCTCACTCCCCACAGGTGGGCCTGGTGGACAGCATTGGTTGGACCACAAGGACATCCATTTGTTTACAGGGCCCCCCATTTGGCTGGGCACTTCCCTGTTGGCCCCAAAAGCTCCACAACTGGTCACGGGACCTGGCATGCTTTCATGTGTTGTAGAAGGAGCCATTACCCTTATTCTGGCTCCGTTCAAAGGAAAGCCCATCAGGTAGGGTCAGAAATCTATAACCTGTGGTGTGAGCTAAGTGTCCTTTAATGGGTTATCAACTTGAATAGGTCATTCACAGTGTGCTGGACACACTGGATGCAAACTACCCTGAAAATATTATCCCAGGGGAAAAAACATTTGAAATACAGATATAGAGTCAATATTCATAATTTCAGATACAGAACTGATACAGGTACATAAACAAGACAACCAAGTGAATCATAACTTTTTCATTGACACCTTACATGTCATACTTTGTACAAGACTTATTGCAACTGAATAACAGTGGTAGCAACAATGGTCATGGCTATATTTTAATCATACGCATCACATTTGACATCACAGCTTCAGCCTCTTAAGAAGGAGGTAAAATACCCAGGGGCCAGCTCTTAAAATGGTGCAACTCTAGTTACACCATCTGACAATCTGACCACATGTCTGCTCTGAGCTTGTAGCAGGTAGACTTTCAGATTTTTGGAGATCTGTCTTTCCTTCACTGAAGTGTCACTGTCTCTCAGCTCTCAGGCCTTTTCTCATTAAAGCTGCAGTGCATTCATAAAAAAAAGGAAAATGGTGCAGGTTGCACTTCTAAAATCTGATATTCTCTTATTCAGCATCTGGTTGTCAGACCACAGAGCCCAGCAACCTGGACCTGTCAGTAGTTGCGGAGCTGCAGGTGGGGAATGGTGTCTCTGGGGAGCCCCTGGTGCCACCAGGGCTGGAGAGTGGCAGTCTAGCAGGGACCAGCTGCAGGTTACTGGCCAGGGCTGAAAATGCTAATGGGCAGGCAGCAGGGTACCACCACTTGTCTGGCAAATTCTCTCATTCAGGACTGGGGTGGCAGACCAGGGATGTCTAACCTGTTTTGTAAAAATAAATTGAATGGATCATTACATTGAAACGAATTATAATGTGCCTTTTATGATTTTTTTTCTCTTACTCCAGAATATTACCTGTAAAAACTTTATTCTATGTGCATACAATTCCATTATTAATACAACTGTATCCAAGCAACTTTCCATAACAAAAGATTATTTTTCAAGAGGAACCTCTGAGTAATAGCTGGCTTGTATTCAGTGACTTAACATACCAGACTTTATTCCCCGTTTTTTGATTTGATGAGTAATGGTTTGGACCTTTTCTTTTAGCTGCAGTTCCACCTAACTGTATTATGAAAGTATAGATAGTTTCATATAAGGCATAAGGAAATAGCTGAAATAATCCTTATCTTCTTGCAGAAATCAAAGCATGATTGATTTTCTTCCTATGGATTCCTATGGCATAGGAATATAATAAAGCCATTTCTATCAAACACAGCCTTCTGAATATTAGAAGGGCAACAGAGTATAATCCTTTGAGGCCAGGTCTGCCCTAGGAGGTAAAATTGATTTTAGATAAGCAAATGCAGCTATGAGAATTGTGTTACTGGAGTCAACTTATCTAAAATCCACACAGCAGGGGGCCAATGGAAGAAACTCTCCCTTTGACTTCTCTTACTCCTTGTGACTTCCCGGGGTATTGAGGTCAATGGCTGCACCATGAAAGTTAGATTTAGTGCATCCCCACTAGGGGTGTGCTAAATCGAACCCTGGAAGATTGACTGCCAGCGCGTCAATCTTCCCATAATTGTAGTCATACGCTGACTCTTGTGCAGAAAGAAGATGCGCAGGAGTTGGGAGGCCTATTCTGGTACTTTTTCAAGATGGAATAACAACATAGATGGACAATGACAGTTATGAAGACCTCTTCTACTTGACTCTGCTGTAGCTACTTGCATTTATGTGTACTGTTTAGTTTGTGACACAAGGCTCTATAAATATGAAAAGATTTTAACAGATGGTAGTCATTTAACTTGTGCTTTTACTACATTTGCAGCTGCTTCCTATTTTCAATTCCATTTTCTTTATATGCAAGGTAAAAGTAAGATCCTGTCTTCCCTCTTTTTTATAAGGGCTGCATAAATCTTTACAAACAATCAGTGGAAAACATTTGTAGCTATTAAAAAAGTTCAGAAAGCATCTCTCTTGTCTGAAATAAAACTTTTCAATGTGATTACTGCATTAGTCATGCATGTTCCATATGTGTTTCAAAAATGCCTGGGACTATTTTATCAAATTGTCTCAAAGTGTCTCAAATTTAGGGACCTCTTAGTGAAGTTCAGCTAAATTAGCAGGGATTATTCAAGACAACTAATCATAATAATATCAACTACATCATGATTCCTCCCCTGCTTATCTTCTTTTCTTTTCTTTTTTTTAAGACTGTGAGCTCTTCAGAAGGACCAAAACTTTTGTATCTCTGCATTTTGAAACTATGTATTTGCAAATATGGTAAATAATAATCATCATGGGCTCCTTAGGCACACCCACTTCTCTTCAAGCAGAATTTAAGCTATTAGCTTTTCTCACAATTCTCACATAACCATTTTACTTATATCTGTCTTTCTCTGAGGAAAGACTGCCTTTAACAGCTTTCTTGGAGCATTCCTAATTAACATTTGTGTGAAAGGTCACTAATAGGGTCTCACTAATATATTTAATACTGAAGCCCAGACTCATAGAGACTTCTATTCTGACAAGCATAATTTTAAATGCATCAGATACAATTTTAATTGGTCTGGATGCTCACGCCTGCTATGGTGACAAAGTTATTCTGACTGTATAAACAGAGTGAGATTATGGTGATGTGTCTATGATAGATAGACGAGATAGGTAGAGAGGGTGAGAGCTTAATTCTGTGAGACAGACACATGACTTCTGGCCAATTGGACCTGGAAGTCTTTGATGACCCTTGATGTACTTGATGTTACTGTGCTCCAAAGGGAAGGAGTGAATGTAGCACTGTGCCTTTGTGATATCAAAGTGCTGCAATAGGTTTGAAAAGATGTTGTGATGTTACTGCAAAGGATTGTCCTTTATGGTGAATCAGAGGCTTTAGACAGGATTTAAAAAGGTTCTGAAAAATTACAGGGTTTGTAACAGGTCAAAAAGGGAATTTTGTTGTTCATACAAAAATGGTAATGACAGCTGGTTGGGAATTTTTCTAAGAACCAGTTTTTTTGTCAGAAAATGCCAACTTCTCAAAATCAAAACAATTCACAAAACAGGGTTGATTTAGATATATATACTAGTTTGAAAAATATCTGAAAGGAAGTTAACAGTTTTAATCTGAAAAATTTTCATTTTTTTCAGTCAAAACAACTTTTTGTCAAGAAATATCAGCACTTTTTCTTACAAAGGCTAGAAAAAAGGTCAAAAATGAAATAAAATGTTTAAAATTCTCAAAAGGACACATGTTGATTTACATGAACCACATTTTTATTTTCAGATTTTCACTTTACAAAAATTTGAGATTAAATTGTACTTCCTATCCATTATGACAACATTTTTGAATAGCTTGAAATTTTTCATAGGTCAAGAAAATAGTGTTACTTCCAGCTCCAATACTAAGGCACTTGTTTAAGTGAAATGCATAGAGTTAAACTTCCCTCTGATGATGAAGAGGACTTTTTTAAAGACTAGAGATACCAGTATGACATGGCAGACTGTCCCCCTCGGAAGAGTGTGACGTAACCGCATGAGTATCTGAAATGGTGCAGGTGACTCTAACATGATGCTCTGTGGTTGGCAAATGTTTATATTGGCAACACCAGAATTCAGCTATCAGTAGGTCTGGGGCGAAGGGAAGGGATAGCTCAGTGGTTTGAGCATTGGCATTTAGGGATCTGGGGCAAATAGATTTAAAAATATCTATACATATATCTGTCAGGGATGGTCATAGGTCCTGCTCTTCCAGTTCGATGAGATAGACATATCTCTGTATTTTAGGCAAACAGAATTTTTTCCTATCAAAACAAAAAAGCAGCTAGCACAGTTTTCTCGCTGTTAGAATATTTTCCTGAGATTCATTTCCAGTTAGAAATCCATGCAGCCTACTCTTATATATGTCTCCTCATGGCTACGTCTACACGTGAACGCTACATTGAAGTAGCTTATTTCGATGTAGCGACATCGAAATAGCCTATTTCGATGAATAACGTCTACACGTCCTCCAGGGCTGGCAACGTCGACGTTCAACGTCGACGTTGTGCAGCACCACATTGAAATAGGCGCTGCGAAGGAACGTCTACACGCCAGAATAGCACACATCGAAATAAGGGTGCCAGGAACAGCTGCAGACAGGGTCACAGGGCAGACTAGCGCTTCCAGGGCAACAGCTAGCCGCTCCCTTAAAAGGCCCCTCCCAGACACACGCAGCCTGCAGAGCACGCGGTCTGCAGAGCCATAGGCACGCACACCTCGAGCGACGCAGTCATAGACCCTCAGCAGCAGCAGCAGCAGCAGCAGCAGCCAGAGGTCCACCCAGCCGCCCCTGCAGAAGCAGTGCTCAGCCTGCACCATGCCACGCAGGAGGCAGCTGAGACCTCCTTGCCACAGAGGAGGAGCTGCCCGCAGGGGAGGAGGATGCAACCCCCAAGCCTGCAGCACCCCGCCCCCCCGCCCCCGCCACACACGCCGCTGGCTGTGGAGCTACCCCACGAGCACTGACTGGTGGGAGGGGCTGATGCTCGGCGAGTGGGACGACGACCGCTGGCTCCAGAACTTTTGCATGAGCCGGCAGACATTTCTGGAGCTATGCCAGTGGCTCACCCCCGCACTCAGGCACCAGGATACTGCCCTGCGGCGTGCCCTCAGTGTCGAGAAACGGGTCGGCATCGCTGTCTGGAAGCTGGCCACTCCAGACAGCTACCAATTCGTGGGCCAGCAGTTTGGCGTCGGCAAGGCCACTGTCGGGGCTGTCCTCATGGAGGTAAGAGGACTCACGGGGGAAGGGGGGGGGAGGCAGCCCTGGCAGGGGAGGGGGGGAGAGGGGAGGGGAGGGGGGCCCTGGCAGGAGAGGGGAGGGGAGGGGAGGGGGGGCCCTGGCAGGGGAGGGCCACACACACCCTGCACACCCCTCATTGCTGCTCTCCCATGTGCTTCCCCTGCAGGTCGTCTGCGCCATCAAGACCCTGCTCCTCCACAGGCTCGTGAGGCTTGAGGACCCAGATGCCACCATCGCGGGCTTTGCCACCCTGGGCTTCCCCAATTGCTTCAGGGCTCTGGATGGGACTCATATCCCCGTCCGTGCCCCGGAACACAGTGGAGGATGCTACTTAAACAGGAAGGGCTACCACTCAGTGGTCCTCGAGGCCTTGGTGGACAGCCGGGGCTGTTTCCTGGACATTTATGTGGGCTGGCCTGGCAGCACCCACGACGTCCGGGTATTCCGGAACTCGGGCCTGTGCCGCTGGCTGGAGGCGGGGACCTACATCCCCCAGTGAGAGATCCCTGTGGGGGACACCACCATGCCCCTCTGCATCATCGCAGATGTGGCATACCCCCTCCGGCCCTGGCTCATGCACCCTTACACGGGCCATCTGTCTGCCAGCCAGGAGTGCTTCAACCAGCGCCTGAACCACGCACGCCAGGTGGTGGAGTGCACATTTGGGTGCCTCAAAGGGCGCTGGAGGTGTCTCCTCACCCGCCTTGATGCGGGCCCCACCAACATCCCTCAGATTGTGGGCGCGTGCAGCGCCCTACACAACCTCGTGGAGAGCAAGGGGGAGGCCTTCTTTCAGGGCTGGGCTGTGAAGGCTGGCAGGGCCGATGTGCAGCCACCCGCTGCCCCCAGTCGCCAGGTGGACCCCGAAGGGACCCGGGTCTGGGAGGCCCTGCGGGCCCAGTTCAATGAGGCTGTGGGGTGAATGCTGGCAGGCCCCCCACTGCCCCCCCATCCTCCACAACACTCCCTGCCCCTACATCCATACAACAGAGCACCCAAAAGCACCCCCCCAACTTTTCTTGTAAAAATAAAAGCAGACAGTTGTTCATCAACTCAAATAACTTTAGAACTCTTATTATTATTATCATCAACCAGACTAACTATTTACAGGGAAAATCTAACCTATGTAATATATATTATAAAAATAGGGATAACATGAAAGGGGAAGACAAGGAAGGGGAGAACTATTTACATGGGGGGGTAAGGATCAGCATTGTAACAGGGGTCAAATATACAAACTATTTACAGCAAAGTAACTTAAAACTGGGGGGAATATATACAAAGGGGGAGGGGGGGCCACATCCTGAGCCCCACGCCCCTAAAGTCCAGTGCTGGGAGTGGGCGGCCAGGATCCTCGCCTGGGCCTCAGCCCTGGCTGGGGCTGACTGGGGGCTGGGCGGACCGGGAGATACGGCCGGCGAGTGTCAGCTGGTCCCAGGTCCCCCTCGGTGGAAGGGCCCTCAGTGGCGGTGCGACGGCGGACGGCACAGCGGCTGGAGCAGCGGGTGGAGGAGCAGGTGGAGCAGGCAGGGCGGGCGCTGAGGCGGCCAGCGCAGCATGGAGGGCCAGGTAGTCCACAATACGGTTGAAGGTCCGTATGAAGGCCCCCCATGCCTCCTGGCGCCAGGCCAGCGCCCGCTCCTGCAGCTGAAGGCGGCATTCCTCCACCCGCAGCTGCTGCTCGGCGACCTCCAGCTGCTGACGGTGGAGGGCCAGCGTCTGGGGGTCCGTTGCTGTCAGCTGGTGGTGCTGAGTCTGCCGTCTTCCCTGCCGTGGGGCTGGTTGGTCCTCCGCCAAAGGGCTGGCCTGGAATGATGGCCCTGGAAGGCTGTCTGGGACCGCTGACGCCTCGCCGGCAGTCTCCGGTCCTTCCGATGGTGCAGCTGTGGAACACAGGAGGGAGGGAAGAAGAGTGGAGACAGCCGTTAGTGTGGGCCCCAAGCCGTGTCCCTTGTCACCCCACCTCTCTGCTGCAGGTTCCCCATCTCCGTCCCCGGGAGATGCTGCTGTGATGGGGTTCAGGGGTCCCCCTGCACTGCACCCTGTCCGCTGGCAGGAGTGACTCTCACTCAGCAGGTACAACAGGAGGTTTATTAGGCAACAGATGCCCAGTTTCTCACAGAAGCGACAGGACAGCAGTCAGAGACAGTCCTTCCAACCCGTCCTGGGGAGAAGACCCCGAGGGGTGCCCCTCTGGGGTGTAGCTTTCCCCCTCCTCAGGCTGGCTGCCTTCTGGCTCTCCCTTCCCCTAGCCTCTAACTGCCGCTCCCGATTCAAACCCAGCTCGGCTCCTCCCTCCTCTTTGCTCAGGGCAGAGGTGTAACCTGCCAGTTGTAGCCCCAGGATCATCCTTAGCCACTGGGAGCTGTTCAGCTTGTTTCTCATATGTAGCCTGAGTCTCGCATTTGCACTCCCCCCACTCCATCACATGCTGCTGCTGCTGCTGGGTGTCCCACCCCCTCCCCCCGGGGGACCCTAGAGGTTCCGCTCCCCCCCAGCTGCGGGGATGGGGCATGGCACTGTCGTGCTGGGGGGTGCAGGGGCTGATGCACTCTTCTGAGGGACATGCCACTGCTGTCCTTGGGGCCATGGTCATCTGGGCATGTGGAGGGCCCTGGTCATATCTATTACCCCCGCCCCTCAACTCCGGGGGTGTGCACCAGCAGGGGTACATACCTAACGGTCGACTCCCACGGGTGGGGGACACCCAGGGGGCGGATGCCCGGCTGGAGCACCTGGATGGGAGTATGATCTGGAGGCCGGCGTCACTCGAGGAGGACTCCCTCTCCTCCTCCTCCTCCTCTGGTGCCCCGGGGTGCAGGGCTTGCCTCCAGGGTGGACTCTGCCTCCAGGGCCTGCTGGGGCTCCTCGGCCGAGGTATCAAGAGTGGCCGGAGGGGAAGAGGTGTGCTGGGGGCCCAGGATGTCCCTGAGCTCTCTGTAAAAGGGCCAAGTGATGGGGGCGGCCCCAGATCGGCCGGTCGCATCCCAGGCCCGGGCGTAACCCTGCCGCAGCTCCTTCACTTTGCTCCGGACATGATCTGGAGTGTGGGCAGGGTGACCCCGGGTGGCCAGGCCCTCGGCCAGCTGAGCGAACGCATCCGCGTTCCGCCTCTTGCTCCCCATTACCTGGAGCACCTCCTCCTCGCTCCAGAGCCCCAGCAGGTCCCGAAGCTTGGCCTCCATCAGGAGGGGCCCCGCTGCCACTTCCCCGCCTGGCTGCTGGGCTGGGAGCCCTGGCTCCCCTTGGGGGGGGGGTCCCCTGGGAGCGCTTGGGGGGCTGACGTGCGGCCATCGCAGCTGCGGGGGGGTTTCTGTGGTTGGT
This sequence comes from Carettochelys insculpta, assembly GCF_033958435.1. Classification (NCBI taxonomy): domain Eukaryota; kingdom Metazoa; phylum Chordata; order Testudines; family Carettochelyidae; genus Carettochelys; species Carettochelys insculpta. The sequence goes on along the minus strand of NC_134139.1, from coordinate 139,248,059 downwards.
CAGAGATGTGCAGGCTGGCCGCATGTCTGGGCTGCTGCCTGCACGTTCTCTCAGCTTCCTGCACAGGAAGGAAGGGGATGGGGAGCTTTAAGGGGCCGCTCCACATGGCCACCATCGAGCTCAGGGGCTGGAGAGAGCGACTGTCAACCCCGCAGCTGATGGCCGCCATGGAGGACCCCTGTAATTTCGATGTTGCAGGACGCTCAATGACTACACGTTCCCTACTTCGACATTGAACGTCGAAGTAGGGCGCTATTCCCATCCCCTCATGGGGTTAGCGACTTTGACATCTCGCCGCCTAACGTTGATGTTAACTTCGAAATAGCGCCCAACACGTGTAGCCGTGACGGGCGCTATTTCGAAGCTGGCGCTGCTACTTCGAAGTAGAGTGCACATGTAGACGCGGCTCATCTTATGTAAATACACTTGTAAAAAGGCAAGATGGGTAAGGTACTATCTTTGTTTGGTCTAATAAAAATATTGCGCACCCACTTTGTTTCCCTAATATCCTGGATCTGGCACAGAAAAATAGTGCATGAACATTCTTTGGTGATTGGTCTGTGTCTTGAAGTGTAGAGGATTATTATAAGAAAAGACTACCTGATTTGGGAATGGCGAGGGTTACCATATTTGAACTTTCCGAAAAGAGGGCACCCCAAGAGGTATCAGTATCTACCAATTCACATTGTATTAATGTACTGTCTAAATTGTAAAACAATAATACAACATGAGTTGGTAGATACAGATACACTCCCTCTCAGGAGTGTCCTCTTCTTTGAAAGTTGAAATATGATAACCCTATGGCAATGTCAAATTGTTTGTCCAAGTGCAGCTTCACACCTGACCAAGTGAATTCCCCCTCATCAGTGGCTAAACCCTCTCATGCCTACCTGACTGCTCCCTACCTTTTTGGCTGGGTGACACAGCTGGCATCACTCACCCTTGTATTTTGAGGAAATGGCAATATTATTGCTCTGTAGAAGTAATGTATAAAAGGTGAAGTGTAGATTTAAAGGGTGTGCCATAAACAAGACAGGAATACATGGCTTGCTTTTGCTAAGGCTTTGCTACAAAGACTATTAATCCAAGCAAGTCATGTCTGCAGTCCTGATGCTGGCCCCAGTATCCTCATTGCTAGGTCCAAAGATCTGACTCTAAATAAGCTTGTCACAAGTGCATGGTGTAGTGGAGAAATGGCCTGTTGGGCAGACAAATACAAAGCAAGCCCACAGGTCACACTGTAAAGTTTTCCACTTGCGAGTGCAGTAGTAGGGAGAAGAGAAGAATCAAAAGGCTCATTTTAAATTCAAATGAGAGTTTGGTCATAAAGGACATTGCACAGAGAGAGGTGAATCGAATATAGCCTCTGGGATACACAGATGGGACTACCCAGCCTTTAGCTATTGTTAAGTGTTTACATAACAAGTTACAAACAAGCTTGCCCAATTAAAAAGCCAATGTTTAACTAGATGCTAACTTGTTATACACACTGAGGTCTAAATGTTAATAGCTTTGACCTCCTCGAGTTTTATCTTAATCTGCTTGACAGAATGAGTGAACTCTGGGTTATGTTATACAGAACGGATGTCTTTTTGTTTTTTTTCTCTGAATTTCTAACAGTGACAGTGTCACACATTGCAGGCCTAAATGAAAGTCTGCCTTCTTTTTCAATCAGTTACATCACTAAGTGTATGGACAGAAAACCCCTAGTGATTGACACTGCTTCAACAAAAGCTGATTCAGTTTCTAGGTGATAAGAGGCAAAGTCATACAAGCAGTGTGTACAAAGCAGTGAAGGATAGCAAAAATTAGTGATAAAAGGGCTAATCTTATTGTTTTGCTAGATGAGAGAATGGCTCTTTGTGTTTGCTCAAGCAGAAGCCCACACATTGTCTGACACCTTCCTCTGTACTCTTGTCAGCAAAATAATCTCTGGATTTTGAGAGTATCAAACTGAAAACCTGTAGCCAGAAAAAAGTGGGGGGTGAGATGGGGGCTGGTAGGATGGGGGCTCCAGCATTCTTGGAAGACTTCAGAAAGCTAAGTAATGACTGCACATGTATTGTGTGCTACCTTTGCATCTGTGCACAGTGTGTGCTGTGTAGGTTTATGTAAACTCCCTTGTACACAGTGTCCTAGGGAATAGAAGAAAGACACAACCCCTCTTTAAATGCAAACCCAAATTAAATCAAGGTGAATTCTTCTAGGACAGATTCTGACCCTTTTTATACTGGTGCAGTCACACTGATGTCCCTAGAGTTACTCCTGATTTTTACTGTTGTAAGTGAAAGCAGAATCAAGCTCTTTCTCCCAAGTTGCCCCTTTGTTCTGGGTAAGTCTATGATTTGGGCCCAGTCCTCAGGTCATAGAATCATAGAGTTATAGAATTCTGGGGCTGGGCTGGCAGGGACCTCAGGAGGTCATCTAGTCCAGCCCCCTGCCTAAAGCAGGATCAACTCCAAGTAAGTCATCCTGGCCATGACTATGTCAAGCCGGGACTTAAAAACCTCTAGGGAAAGAGATTCCACCACCTCTCTTGGTAACACATTCCAGTCCTTCACCACCCCACTGGTGAAATAGTTTTTCCTAATATCCAACCTACATGTCTCCCTCTGCAACTTCAGACCATTGCTCCTTGTTCTGTCATCATTCAGAACAGTCTCTCTCCATCCTCTTTAGAGCCCCCTTTCAGAAAGTTGAAGACTGCTATCAAATCACCCTTCAGTCTTCTCTTCTGCAAACTAAATAAGCCCAAATCTCTCAGCCTCTCCTCATAGGTCATGTGCTCCAGACCCCCAATCATTTTTGTTGCCCTCCACTGAACCCTCTCCAATGTATCCACATCCTTTCTATATAGAAGGGACCAGAACTGGACACAATACTCCAGATGAGGCCTCACCAAAGCTTAGTAGAGGGGAATAATAACTACTCTAGATCTGCTGGAAATGATGCTCCTAATGCACCCCAATATGCCATTAGCCTTCTTGGTTACTAGGGCACACTGTTGACTCATATCCAGCCTCTCATCAATTGTAATCCCCAGGTCCTTTTCTGCTGCACTGCTACTTAGCCAGTCGGTCCTCAGCCTGCAACGGTGTTTGGTATTCTTCCGTCCCAAGTTCAGGACGCTGAACTTCTCTTTATTGAACCTCATCAAATTTCTATTGGTCCAATCCTCCAATTTGTTTAGGTCGCATTGGACTCTACCCCTACCCTCCAATGTATCTACCTGACCCCCTAGCTTAGCGTTACCTGCAAATGTGCCGAGGGTGCAATCCGTCCCCTCATCCAGGTCATTAATAAAGAAGATGAACACTACTGGCCCTAGAACAGATCCTTGGGGTGCTCCACTTGAAGCTGACAGCAACCAGAAACTGAGCCATTGACCACTACACGCTGGGCCTGTCTGTCAAGCCAGTTTTCTATCCATCTTACAGTCCATGTATCCAATCCATGCTTCCTTAACTTATGGGCAAGAATATTGTGGGAAACTGTTTCAAAAGCTTTGCTAAAGTCAAGGTATATCACATCCACTGACTTCCCCATGTCCACAGAGCTAGTTACCTCGTCATAGAAGCTAATCAGATTGGTCAGGCAGGACTTGCCCTTGGTGAATCCATGTTGGCTACTTTTGATCACTTTCCCCTCTTCCAGTCTCCAAAATGGATTCCTTGAGACTCCCCTCCATTATTTTCCCAGGGACTGAGGTAAGGCTGACTAGTCTTTAATTCCCTGGATTGTCCTTCTTTCCTTTTTTAAAGATGGGCACTTCGTTTGCCTTTTTCTAGTCACCCAGCACCTCTCCTCATCTCCACAAGTTTTCAAAGCTAATACGCAAAGGCTATCTGCCAATTCTCTCAGTAGCCTGGGATACATGAAATTTGGACCCATTGTTCTGTGTGCATCTAGCTTTTCTCAATATCTCTTAACCTATTCTTTCCCCACCAAGGGCTGCCCACCTCCTTCCCATACTGCATTGCCTAGTGCCGTAGTCAGGGAGCTGACCTTGTCCGTGAAGACTGAGGCAAAAAAAGCATTGAGTACTTCAGTCTTTCCCACTTCATCTGTCAACAGGTTACCTCCCTCATCCACTAATGGCTCACACGCTCCTTGATAACCCTCTTATTGTTAACATACCTGTAGAAGCCCTTCTTGTTGTCCTTCACATTCCTTGTTAGCTGCAGTTCCAACTGTGCTTTCCCTTTTCTGATTATCCCCCAGCATTCTGCAGCCGTGTATTTATGCTCCTCCTTTCTCATCTGTCCAAGTTTCCACTTCTCAGACGGAACCTTTCTGAGTTTAAGTTTGCCAAGGATTTCCCTCATAAACCAAGGTAAATGCCTTCCCTATTTGCTTTTCTTACCACACATCAGGATGGTTAGTTCTTGTGCCTACCATAAGGCGTCTTTAAAATACTGCCAGTTCTCCTGAATTCCTTTCCTCTTCATATTAGCTTCCCAGGGGATCCTGCCCATCAGTTCTCTTAGGGAGTCAAAATCTGCTCTTCTGAAATCAAGGGTTTATATTTTACTGCTCACCTTTCTTCCTTTTGTGAGAATCCTGAAATCTACCATCCTATGATCACGGCAGCTCAGGTTTCCACCCACTTCTATTTCTCCTACTACTTCTTCTCAGCTTGTGAGCAGCAGGTCAAGCTGCACATGGCCCCTGGTCAGTTCCTTCAGCACTTGTACCAGAAAGTTATTCCCATCATTCTCTAAAAACTTCCTGGATTACCTGTGTGCTGCCGTATTGGTCTCTCAACAAATGTCTGGGTGACTAAAGCCTCCCATGAGAACCAGCACCTGTGATTTGGAAGCTTCTCTTAATTGTCTGAAGAAATCCTTATCTACCTGATCTACCTGATCTGGTGATCTATAGCAGACATCAAACACTACATCACCTCTGTTGCTTCTGCTTCTAAGCTGAACCCAAAGACACTCAACTGCCTCTTCACCCTCCATAAACTGGAGCTCTGAACAATCATGTTGCTCTCTCACATAAATCCCAACTCCTCCTCCTTTTCTCTCCTGCCTGTCCTTCCTGAACAGTTTATACCCTTTCATGACCATGGTCGGGATATGTGAGTCATCCCACTGAGTTTCCATTATTCCAGTCACCTCTTACTTCTCTGACTATACGCATCCTATACGTATACATAAACGTATAAGGGCCAGGGCCTCTAATTCCTCCTGGTTGTTTTCCAGGCTTCTTGCATTTGTGTACAAGCACCTCAGATAAAGTCAAGCATGGCCTCTTGATGCACCTTCACAAGAAAAACAAGGTGTAATAAACACCACTTTCAAGGGTATCCATATTAAAATTGCATTCTTTGAATAGCCTTGAGCCAGTGTAACGGTTCTATACCACTTCCTCTTCATAGCCCCAGGTGCTGGGGATGTGTCTCGGGTGAGTCTGAATGGCCGGAGTTCTTTTGAACTTCTGATAGTTTCAGCAGCTGGCATGGCACTCTGGGAAGTTGCAGCTCAGCATATTTAGAATATTTTTCCTCCTTTCTTGTGGTTTTCAGGTGCAGCTATGCACTGAATTATTAGAATACATGTAATTAGGTATCTATAAGCATATGTTGCAATAAAGCCAAGGTTGTTAAATGTTCAGATGTTACAGTCCTCTGAGTATCTGGCTCTGGGGTGTCTCTGTCCCTCAAAGGTCAGGGGCTGCAATAGATGCCTTTCACCAGCATCTTGCTAGTAGTACTGGGCTTGTGCTCTTTATATTCTGGAGGCTGATGTAGCTTATATGGTGCAGAGGAGAACTTTAAGTTCCAGTGAAATATGGAGTCCAAGCAAGGAGACATTTCTGATGGGGCAGTTTACTCAGAGGATGTGTATAGAATAGCTGCAGAAGCTGGTTCTAACTTTGTTTGATTACTATTGTTGACTGTGCAGGATAAAGGATTGAGAATTAAAACCCTGGACTTCTGCATTAGGTGAAAGACAACATAACCTTGCCTTCTGTCTCCTTTACTGTTCATTAGTTTCATGGCTTAATTCCTATCTCTCTCTAGCAGGGCCAGGCAGCTGTGTCCATCCAGCATCTGAAGGCATGCTGTCTTGCCACCAATCTCTACAAGTCATTCAACGAGTGCTGCCAATTCCATTGTCCTCAAAACTAAGCCTGCCAGCTCAGCTATGACCTTCACCAGCTAGGAATGTTGGCTCTAACATATCACTCACTTTACCGTGTGTTTAGTGTCTTTAGATTTAGAATATGAAAGGCAAGGTAATGGAAGGTCAGTGTATGCTACTTCAATGAATTCTCCCCAGATCATCTCTGTTGTGTACAGGAGATGCACAGATATACTCATCAGTAAGGTGAGAAGCAGATCTCCAAGGATATGGACCAGCAGTGGACTAACACAATTAGTGGCATGAAAAGAGATTCCCACTTCCTAGGATTCAATAGACAATCCCTTCCCACTGAAAAAGTCATTGCCACTTTTATGGACCGTTGCTGGCGATGCAGGAAGGTACTCGGCCAGGGGGTAAGCCCTGACTCACCCAGTAAAATCCCTGGACCACTCATAGCCTTAACTGAATAATGTCCCAAAATAATGGCAAATAAAATGTGATGCATATTTCTAAAGCACACACAAGAGCACCTAAGGGCAGTCAGGGAGATTTCAAAGGCAGAGTGCAAGGAAGTACCTAACTCCTATTGAAAATCAGGGAGAGTTGGTGTCTAGCTCACATTTGTGCCTTTGAAATGATCCCATATGATTCTCCTGAGAATCCCAGCATAAACAAGTAACGTTTTGACAATCTAGCCCTGAAGGTATTTCAGAGGAACATCTATACCAGAAATAAAGCAGATAAGACTTTTGCATTGCTAGTTGCTCACAGCATTCTTGCAGTAAATTAGGTGGAATAATTTGGGCTTCGGAACAAAAAAATGAGTAACGCACATACAATATCAGTGAAATCAAAGTGTAATAAGCTATTTTTAAGAACTGACATTGCCTTCTAGCATTTCATAAAATTAGTCTCAAAATCTGTCCAGACAGGACAAACCAATAAAATGATACGTTTGGGAAGAAATTGCACATTTCTGTTGTTCAGAAAAGCCCATCACATTCCTTTTCCATAAGGAGACCATAGTTTGCAAGATGCAAGGAATACGTTTCCCATCAGAGCTGTGTCTTATTAGTCTGTTTCCTGTTCTACCAGATTTAACTTTTTCGTTGCTCTGAATAGCCGTAGTGTTCTGTGAATGAACTGGCTATGACACTGGTCTAGTACTTTTTGCTAATCCTGAATGTCTGGGTCTTGGCTGTATACCCAGCTTCAGTAGAGTCCATGCTTACCTGTTTGTAGAGGACTGCTTCTGGAAGATCAAGGCTCCCAGTTATTTAAGCAATATATTTAAAACTAACTTCTTTCCAAATTTTAATACTACAAATCATAGTTGATCTAATATGTTATTAAAATAACCATTCTTTATTTTGTTTTCTTCTTCAGATGTTTTTAATTATAAAAGGATACTAAAGAAGTGCATCATATTTGGGCTAAAAGATGTTCAGCCCATATTGAATATTTACTTTATAAATATCCATGGAAAATTACTGTAGGGACAGAGAGGTGAATTGCAGTTCATCTGATGAGTATATGAGCATCACATTAATTGGCAGTGATATGTTTTGTCCTAGATAGCTCTGTTTCAGGATATGAAAAAAAATCCATTGGATAGTAGCAGAGAGATAGCTGTGTTAGTCTGTATCTTAACAAAACAAAAAAGCAGTTCTGTAGCACTTCAAAGACTAACAAAATAATTTATTAGGTGATGAGCTTTTGTGGGACAGACCCACTTCTTCAGCTCTGGAGACAGTGATGCAAGTGAATAATAATATCCACTGGGTTAACAGTACCCTACAATAAAACTGATTTTGTTTTATCCCAGCAGGAAGTTATTTGAAAGAATTTCCAAGGCATAGGAAAATAATTCCCCTTATCATAGAACCACAGGGGTCAACCACTGAATCTGTAGGCAAAACTTAGTTATATACAGTTGCCTCATGCCCCTGTGCCTTCCTGGCCCCCTGCTCTAATTGAATATAGCATCCCACTGGCCAGGCCTCACTGGGCTGTCTCTGGCTGCAGACTAAGGTCTGGAGCCAAGGTCTTTGCACTCCTAATTTTATCCTTGACTTTCGCCTTCTGCCCCTCTACTGTCTGATTTGCTCACCTTGATAATTTTTTTTTCTGATTTGTAAACCTTGATTAGTTTTTTGGTTCTCTGTGCCTAAAATATTGAGTCTGTTCTAGTATGGCTATGATCTGAAGAAGTGGGTCTGTCCCACGAAAGCTCAGCAGCTAATAAATTATTTTGTTAGTCTTTAAAGTGCTACTTGACTGCCTTTTTTTTGTTCTACTAGACCACATTGTCTCCTACAGGACCTGAGACCTTGCAATATAAGACGGAAAGGGCTTACTGAGTCATCTCATCCATCGTCCTCAGAAGGTCTGATTATTCTTTTGCCTTTTTCATTACACTCTTTAGTATTTGTGACAAAGTCCGGCCAGATTGCTGGAAGTCCCTGGAAGGCCACTGTAGCCTTGCATGTTAAAGACCTTTTTCCCTATAAACTGAGATGGGATTACTTCAGCTCAGTTAGGGAGACTTGGATCCAATTAGTGGCTTCCTGGGGCCTTTCAAAGCCCCTTCTCTTGGGAGAACAAGAAAGGAAGCCACCCATCCAGCAGCCAGGCTAATGGCAACAGGGAAATAAGCTGCCCCAGGGTGAGGAGCTGTGTTCCTTCTCACAGAGGAAATAAGCACACCTGAGTGCCTACTAGGGGAAAGAGTGATACGATAGGCCAGCCAACAGGCTGACCACTTGCCCCAGCAATGGGGGCAGTGAAAGATAGCACCCTGGGTTTTTGTTTATGAAACTTTCTTTTTTCTTTCTTTGCTGGAAGACCACCCCGTAGGCTGACTCTGAGTGAAGTTGGTTACCCCACATCCACTGTCACCAAAGCAGGTAGTGCTAAGGCTGGTGGGTGAAAAGAGGTTCCTTGCCACATACTGTAAAGCTATGTCCAATCTGTAGTCAAGCAACAGGGAGTACTCTGCTCTTTTGAAAAGACAGTCCCAGTTCAGCAGACTTCTGAGAATATCAGAATACTAGAATTTGAATTCTCTCGGCCCTCAACTCCCATCCCCAAGTGACCCTCCCAGTTCAGGCCCCTCCTTGTACCTCTCCCAGTTCAGGCTCCTCCCTGCACCCTTCCCAGTTCAGGCCCCTCCCCACCCTGCGACGTACATGACTGGCCCCACACCCCTCGTTGTAAATAGTTAAACATTTGTGCAGGCACTGGGTTGTGGTTCATGTTGATAAAGGTTTATTACACACCAGTGCCCGTGTCCCGTGGTCTCATGGGGAAGAGGCACGGGTCTGGTGGTGGTGGTGGTGCATGTGGTGGGGATGGACGCATGGGAGGAAGGTGAGGGGTGAGCAATGGGGGGGGGGTCACTGCAGCTCAGGGGTGAGGCTCACCGAAAGGGCCTCCCAGCTCCATACACCGTCACGGTTTGCCTGGTGACTGGTTACAGCGGCCGTTTACTCGAATCCTGTGGTGACTTCAGCCACCCACCTCTGGATGTAGGCATCACCCTTGCCCTCCATGATGTTGTGGAGGGTGCAGCAGGCACCCACCATCTGCTGGATGTTGTGCACCCTGACACTGAGGCGGGCAAGGAGGCACTGCCACCACCCCTTGAGGTGCCCAAAGGCCCACTTCACCACTTGCTGGGCCTGCTTGAGGCAGGTGTTGACAGCGTCCTGGCTGGGGTCGAGGTGGCTGGTATAGGGCCACATCAGCTATGGTAGTAGGAGGTATGCTGCATCCGTGACCATGCACAGTGGCATGGTAGTGTCCCCAACCGGAATTTCCCCCTGGGGGATGAAGGTGCCAGCCGCCATACACTGGCACAGGCTGGAATTGCGGAAGACCCCGGCATCATGGGTTCACCCTGCCCAGCCCAATGAACCAGCATTTGTGGTCCACCAGAGCTGGAGGACTACGGCGTGGTAGCCCTTCTGGTTTATGTAGGAGCTGGGACAGTGTGGCAGGGCATGGATGGGGATGTGCATCCTGTCCAGGGTGCCAAAGCAGATCAGGAACCCCAACAAAGAGAAACCCCCAATGAAGGAGTCCAGATCCCCAACTTGGAAGACCTGATTCAGGAGCATCGCATTTATGGCACGGGCAACCTGCATTGGAGGGAGGTCATGTGCTCTTGTGAGGGTACGACAGGGCATTTCTGGCCAGCATCCCCCTCCATGCCTCCTCCCAGCCAGCAGCCCCTGGGGGTCCCTGAACCCAGGGGCCTCCTTCCCCCTCCCCATGCTGGGGGTGTGCCCAGGGCACAGCTTACCTTCCTGAGCACTTCTCCAATGGTGGCCTTGCCAACCCCAGACTGGTGCCCCTCTGAGTGGGTAGGAGTCTGGGGTGGCCTGTTTCCACATCGTGATCACGACCCACTTCTTGAGGGGGAGTGCAGGCCACATGGTGGTGTCGTGGTGCCTCAGTGTGGGCGCAAGCCAGTGGCATAGCTTGTGGAAGGTGTCCTGCAGCCATGTGGCATTGTCCCATTGCCCCAGCACCAGTCGCTCCCACCAGCCTGAACTGCTGAGGTGGCTTCATGGGCGCCAGGGTACTAGGAGATGGGGTACAGGCTGGGAGTGGTGCACATGCTCAGGGGGGCTGCTGTCTTCTGAGGAGGATGGGGGCAGCTTCAGCGACTGTGCAGATGAGGTGGGCAACAGTGTCCCTGATGGCTGCATCCAGTGCCACGAGCAGGGTGTTGTCGCCCATGGTGCTGCTGTGCTGGGGTCTGTGTCTCTGCTGGCAGTTTGGAAGACCTTGGTTTGTGTAGCCTGGGGGAAGTTGGGGGGGACCTTTAAGGAGGTGGCTGGCTGCGAGCCACGGAAGAGCTTGGCAACCACGTTACCCCACCTGTGGCATCTCTCCCTCTCTTCTTTCGAAAGAGTGTTCGTACATGTGAGGACACTCCCTTCTGAAAAAACGGGACATATCATTGAAAGAGGGGATTGGACCTGCAATCCACCTTTGCCATGTGATTGTACACTTTTGAATGCTGGGATGTTGATTCCTGGCTTTCGGTTTTGCCCTTTCGCTGATGGGCTTCCATGTAGACACAGCCTTTGTGCATGAAATCTTTCTGAGAAAAAAAATAAGAGCCTTGTTTTCGATAACGTCACTAAACTACAGGTTTGCAACTGGGGGACAGAAAAGGGCATGGATACATTTTTCCTGTTTGGGAGCTATTTGTACTTCATTAGAGCTACTAGATCGTCAGCTCTTTGGAATATCACACAGATTTAGGGATCCATCTTTAGACCTGAACTTTGGAACACCATAACCTCTGCAAGTTAGGAGCAATTGTAGTGGGAGGGCTACGCTGAATGTAGTTCTGAAGCTATAGCCAGACAGAATCCCCCTGCTCTACTCCATCTTGTCCCTCTTAGGTGCTTCAGAGCACAAAGGACCAAAGGAAACAGCCCAGTCATGGAATGCCTGAAAGCACAGATGCGCTAATCTCAAGCACAGTCTTTGATGCCTCAGAGCACAGATGGACTGTCTCATCATGACCCTGAACGGACCAAAACCCGACAACAAAAGAGAAACGGGCTAGCAGATGACCAGGGCCTCAGGCTGCCCTTGGCTAGTACTGGTGATTCATATGCCTACACATCATCCCAGGAGAGGAATCTCACACCCCTAAGCAAAGAATGCCTAAACTATCTCCGCCTCACAGGTGTGAATTAAGTCTCTTAAACTCCCCTGTGAGAATTAGCATCACAAGATGATCTAACACAATTGGCATCTTTAAGATAAGGAAGAGTGTACGTGACCCAAGGGGTATAAAAGAGGGGTCCGGCAGCCCTCTCTAATTGAGCTCCAATTACCTCTATCTGCCGGTCAGGAAGATCTTTGCCTCCCGATGTTCCAGGGGATGCCCTCCTCATACTCTTCTTCCCAAGGGGTTGCATGACAGACACTGGCCACGCCAAAGTCGGGTAATGCAGGGGTGAGAATAAGACCTGCTATGTGTTTTGCTTTTGTGCGCATTTAATAATAGATCTATGAATTAAAATACTTTGTTACATGCTAGCTGCTTGTAACTAAAGAAGTGAAATATAAGCCTTGTAACCATGAGAGTTAAGCTTTCTCATCAAATAAATAGTAACTGTTTAAATTTTAGCCTGACCCCTCCTGTTACTGTGCAAACCGAACACAAATAAAAGAACCCCAGCCGGTTTTCAGCTGTATTAGCGTGGTCACTGGTGAGGCGTACTGAGAGCTGAGCGCTGAGTCGTGCCGCCTCCACGGGGCAGACTCTTGGGGCACCCGTCAGCCTCCCTGGCTGCCTGCTGTGAAGGGAATTTTCTGTCCTAGCAGTCAAAGACTCAGGTGAAGGAGGCTCTCAGTACAACTTTTGGGGCACCCTTTAGCCTCCCCGGCTGCCCACTGTGAAGGGACTGTGTGTCCTAGCAGCTAAAGACTCGGATGATAATCCTTGGGGCATCTGTCAGCCACCCCTGGCTGCCTTTTGCGAAGTGACTGTCTGTCCTAGCAGTTAAAAACTCGGATGAAGTGAGGGCACACGTGGTATCTCACCCTGGCCATCGGCTAACAAAAGCCAAACCCAGCTCCTGTCACAGTGTGTGAAGACTAGTGAACTGTGGCAGCCAGGTAACTTCATAATCTTTGTATGGCCATCATTTATCAAATACGGTTATTATTGTTGCATTTATTAGTATGCAATAATGATAAAAGAGTAATTAAGATAATCGGAAGCAGGGATTAGGATCCTATGGCGGAATGCTCAAGAGGTAAACAACTGAATTGGAATTCCTACTCTAGGAATTGTGGAGACCAGCCATGATGAATTAGAAGACAGAGGCACAGCTCCTCAGTTGCTGTCACTTGGTTACCCACTTGAAGAAGGATCCCTTCACAACTCGCCTGACGTAACAGGCTGGATGGCTAATGGAGGGCACCGTGAAGGAAATTTACGTGTCACGGCCTTCTTGAGTCTCTTAGTTCTCATGCTGGTTTTATGGTATTACCTCGTGTTGTATTTAGCTTCCCCACTGTACTATGCAAAACCCCCTGAATAGTGCAGACAAGGTGGAGGTGGACTTATTCCTACATCAGGTGGCAGTGAATGGCAATGCTTCATATATCACTATTCTTGGTACAGTTTAAGAGGAATGCTTCCTTTTGCCCTACTGTCTCTTCTGTGTCTAGGAGGTCTCTGGTGTCAGCAGAGGAAACTCTTCAATGAGTGTTTACTGTATGAATATTTGACTTTTGACACTCTCTGTGCAGTTTGGGTACTGCAAATGCAGCAGTATGCTGTACCAAGCAGACTAAGTGTGCTCAAGTCAAGGTATTGAAAGAGCTGAAGTCCAAGCTACAGGATATATTCAGCATAATGACATGCTCATCTTCCTTTGTGGCTGAGGATGCTTGGTGAGACTAAATGAAGTCTCAGGGACATCAGAGAGATGACCAGCTTATTTTGTTTTGCTTTGTTTTGTTTTTATTTTTAGCTATTTATTTATTTATTTGCTCCTTGGAATGAGACAAGAACAATTGCTTTCTGCTTCTGCCAGTTTAATTTGCCTCCACCTGCCATTACTTTTGTACAGCTTTGGCTGAAGATTCAGTCTCCTGTTCAAAAATTTCAATCAAGTGGTTTCCCCAGGAGGCAATATATAGGGAGCACAGTAAGGCTGATAGCAGATCAGTGATGTGCTCAGACCTTCAATGTACATTTGCTTAGCTGAAACAAAGAAATCCAGAGGAATCTAAAGTAAAGTGTCCATTAATTGTTACTTTCATTTCAGTCAGGTCTCTCTCTAGTGGGAAAATATGCACCGATACCTTCCTAATGTGCTGTAACAGAGAGGTAGCTATGTTAGTCTGTACTCCAACAAAACAAAACAGCAGAAATATAGCACTTTAAAGACTAACAAAATTATTTATTTGGTGATGAGCAGTCATGCGACATAGCCTTGGTGTATTATTGGTTCATGATATCCCATATTATGGCACCTTAAAGTCTTGTAAAATCTACTTCAAACAAACCAGCCATGAGAGGATCCGAGAAGGATATTGGTTTTAAAATCGTCACAATACAGCAGACAATCAGTGATATATTAAAGGCAACTTCAAATTAAAGGATTGATATAAAGATGCTGACGTCAGTGGAAAGAATCTATAGATGAATAATTGGTGATATGAAAAATACGCATGTTGGATCCAAATGTAGCCGCAAATGAATTTAGGGAGGTGCAAAAGGGAATCTTACAGATTGCAGTTTATCACACTGAATACTAACTGCCCGAGGGTGCCCTGACTTGAGCAAGGTCAAAGGGGAATCTCCCTTTACTCCCTTGGGGGTGACTACATTCTGCATGCACTAGTGGGTGCGACCGTGTGGAGTGTGGTCACGGCTTTGGCTCTGCTTTCCACAGACTTGCATGTAGAATTTTTTTAGATGGCACACCAGGGTATATATGCAATAGCTGGTATAGGCATTCATTCCCTCAGAAATGGGAGAAGCTAGGACATAGATCTGCCTTTTGACCTGCTTCAAGGGCAACACAAAGGTGTTGTCCTCCACTTTCCTTTATGAGCTTCAGACAAAGCCACTCCTGAGCTGTAAAATAGAATCAAAAAACCGCAAACCCTGAAATCATATCAGCCAGAACATATATATCTGTATAAGCTAGCTTTTCTGAAAAACTTCCCCAATAAGAACATAAGAATGGCCATACTGGGTGAGACCAAAGGTCCATCCATCCCAGTAGCCTGTCTGCAGACAGTGGCCAGTGCCAGATGCCCCAGGGGGTACGGGGGACCGAAGACAATGATCAAGTGATTTGTCTCCTGCCATCCATCTCCAGCCTCTGACGATCAGAGGCCAGGGACACCATTCCTACCCTTGGCTAATAGCCTTTTATGAACCTAACCTCGATGAATTTATCTAGCTCTTTCTTAAATTCTGTTACAGTCCTAGCCTTCACAGTCTCCTCTGGCAAGGAGTTCCACAGGTTAACTATGTGCTGAGTGAAGAAGAACTTTCTTTTATTAGTTTTAGTCCCGCTACCCATTCGTTTCATTTGGTGTCCTCTATTTCTTGTCTTATGGGCACAAGTAAATAACTTATCCTTATTCACCCTCTCCACACCTGTCATAATTTTATACACCTCTCTCATGTCCCCCGTTAGCCTCCTCTTTTCTAAACTGAAAAGTCCCAAGCTTTTTTAGCCTCTCCTTATATGGGACCTGTTCCAAGCCCCTAATCATTCTAGTTGCCCTTTTCTGAACCTTTTCCAGTGCCAGGATATCCTTTTTAGGTGAGGAGACCACATCTGTACACAGTATTCAGGATATGGGCATACCACAGATTTATATAGTGGCAGTAAGATACTCCTTGTCTAATTTTCTATCCCTTTTCTAATGATACCTAACATCCTATTTGCCTTTTTGATAGCCTCTGCACACTGCATGGATGTTTTCAAGGAACTATCCATGAAAACTCCAAGAGCTCTTTCCTGATTAGTTATAGCTAAATTATCCCCCATCATTTTGTAAGTATAGTTGGGGTTATTTTTTCCAATGTGCATTACCTTACACTTATCCTCATTACATTTCATTGGCGATTTTGTTGCCCAATCACTCAGTTTGATGAGATCTTTTTGAAGTTCTTCGCAGTCTGCCTTTGTCTTGACTATCCTGAACAGTTTAGTGTCATCTGCAAACTTTCCCACCTCACTGCTCACCCCTTCTCCAGATCATTTATGAAGAAATTGAACAGGACTGGTCCTAGGCCTGACCCTTGGGGGACACCACTAGTTACCCCTCTCCATTTGGAAAATTTAGCATTTATGCCTACCCTCTGTTTCCTGTCTTTTAACCAGTTCTCAATCCATGAAACGACCTACCATCTTATCCCATGACAACTTAATTTACATAACAGTTGTTGATGAGGTATCTTGTCAAAGGCTTTCTGGAAATCTAAGTATACTATATCCACTGGATCTTCCCTGTCTGCATGTTTGTTAACCCCTTCAAAGAACTCTAACAGATTAGTAAGACACGATTTCCCCCTGCAGAAACCATGTTGACTTTTGCCCATCAAATTATGTTCTCCTACGTGCCTGACAATTTTATTCTTTACTATTGTTTCAACTAGTTTGCCCGGAGCTGATGTTAAACTTACCAGTCTATAGCCGCGTCTACACATGCCAGCTACTTCGAAGTAGCCGTGCCAACTTCGAAATAGCGCCCGCCACATCTACACGTGGCGAGCGCTATTTTGAAGTTGACATCGACGTAAGGCGGCGAGACGTCGAAGTCGCTATCCTCATGAGGAGATGGGAATAGCGCCCTACTTCGACATTGAACGTCGAAGTAGGGCACGTGTAGCCGATCCGCGTCCCGCAACATCGAAATAGCAGGGTCCGCCATGGCGGCCATCAGCTGAGGGGTTAAGAGACGCTCTCTCCAGCCCCTGAGCTCTACGGTCGCTGCATGCAGCAGCCCCTTAAAGCTCCCCGCCCCCTGCCTTCCTGTGCAGGAAGCTGAGAGAGCGTGCAGGCGGCAGCAGTAACACACGGCCAGCCTGTACGCCTCCCTGCAGCCCAGAGACATCCCCCCCCCCGCTGTGATGGCCCCCCGCCAGCCCCTCAAGCGCCCCCAGGGCACCTCCCCCAAGGGGAGCCAGGGCTCCCAGCCTGGCAGCCAGCCCTGGAAGAGGCAGCGGGGTCCCATGGGAATGAGCTCATGGGAATAAGGGGACTTCGAAGTAGGCGGGGTCCTTTCGAAAAGGAGCCCCGTCTGGATGCGCCGCGCAGTGGCGAGGTGTGTCAATTTCGAAGGGTCTAGGCAGCCCGCATGCTAATGAAGCACTGAATATGCATTTCAGCGCTTCATTAGTAAACTTTGAAATGGCCATTTGCGTGGCCATTTCGAAGTTTGGGGCACGTGTAGACATAGCCTCTGTTTATCATATAATATATAATATATTTGTAGTAATAATAAGAGAATTCACCGTTTTGTGGTTTCATGAACAACAGGTCTACTTTTATTTGCAAGAAAAGTGGGGAGGGGTGCTCTTGGGTGCTCTGTGGTGTGGGCGTAGGGGCAGGGAGTGTTGTGGAGGATGCGGGGAGTGCAGTGGGGGGCCTGCCAGCGTTCAACCCGCGGCCTGGTTGAAATGGGCCCTCAGGGCCTCCCGGACACGGGTCCCCTTGGGGTCCACCTGGCAACTGGGGGCAGCGGGTGGCTGCATGTCAGCCCTGCCAGCCTCCACAGCCCAGCCCTGAAAGAATGCCTCCCCCTTGCTCTCCACCAGGTTGTGGAGTGTGCTGCACACGCCCACAATCTGGGGGATGTTGGTGAGGCCCACATCAAGGCGGGTGAGGAGACACCTCCAGCGCCCCTTGAGGTGGCCAAATGTGCGCTCAACCACCTGGCGCACATGGTTCAGGCGCATGTTGAAGCGCTTCTGGCTGGCTGTGAGATGGCCCGTGTAAGGGTGCATGAGCCAGGGCCGGAGGGGGTACGATGCGTCTGCGACGACACAGAGGGGCATGGTGGTGTCCCCCACAGGGATCTTCCGCTGGGCTATGTAGGTCCCTGCCTCCAGCCGGCGGCACAGGCCCAAATTCCTGAATACCCGGGTGTCGTGGGTGCTGCCAGGCCAGCCAACATAAATGTCCAGGAAGCGGCCCCGGCTGTCCACCAAGACCTGGAGGACTACCGAATGGTAGCCCTTCCTGTTCAGGAAGCGTCCTTCGCTGTGCTCCGGAGCTCAGATGGGGATATGGGTCCCATCCAGAGCCCTGAAGCAATTTGGGATGCCCACGGTGGCAAACCCTGCAATGGCGGCATCTGGGTCCCCAAGCCGCATGAGCCTGTGGAGGAGCAGGGCGTTGATGGCGCGGACGACCTGCAGGGGAAGGACATGGGAGAGCACCAGTGAGGGGTGTGCAGGGTGTGTCTGGCCCTCCCCTGCCAGGGCTCCCCTCCCCTCCCAGGGCTCCCCTCCACCCCCAGGGCTCCCTTCCACCCCCAGGGCTGCCTCCCCCTCCCCATTGGTCCTCTTACCTCTATGAGGACAGCCCTGACGGTGGCCTTGCCGACGCCAAACTGCTGCCCCATGGATCGGTAGCTGTCTGGAGTGGCCAGCTTCCAGACAGCGATGTCGACCTGTTTCTCCACGCTGAAGGCACGCTGCATGGCGGTGTCCTGGTGCCTCAGTGCAGGGGTGAGCCACTGGCAGAGCTCCAGGAACGTCTGCAGGCTCATACGAAAGTTCTGGATCCAGCAGTCGTCGTCCCACTCTCTGAGCACCAGCCGCTCTCACGAGTCGGTGCTGGTGGGGTAGCTCCACAGCCGGTGGCATGGGCGGCGTGGGGGGTGGGAGGGGGTATGACAGCAGGGTCTGGGGTTGCTTCCTCCCCTGGGGCAGCTCCTCTTCTGTGACTAAAAGGTGATCAGCTGCCTCCTGCATGGCATTGAGCAGGGTGAGCACTGCTCCTGCAGGGGCGGCTGGGTGGACCTCTGGCTGCTGCTGCTGCTGCGGATGGGGGTCCATAACTGCTTCGCCGAGGTGTGCGTGCCTATGGCTCTGCAGACCGCGTGCTGTGCAGGCTGAATGTGTCTGGGTGAGGCCCTTTAAGGGAGCAGCTGGCTGTTGCCCCGGAAGTGCTAGTCTGCCCTGTGACCCTGTCTGCAGCTGTTCCTGGCACCCTTATTTCGATGTGTGCCGCTTTGGCGTGTAGACGCTCCCCTGCAGCGCCTACTTCAATGTGGTGCTGCCCAACATTGACGTTGAATGTTGACGGCACCAGCCCTGGAGGACATGTAGACGTTATTCATTGAAATAGCTTATTTTGATGTCGCTACATCGAAATAAGCTATTTCAATGTAGCATTCACGTGTAGACATAGCTTATAATTGCCAAGGTCACCTCTAGACCCCCTTTTAAATATGGGTGTCACATTAGCTATCTTCCAGTCATTAGGTACGGAAGCTGATCCAAAGGACAGGTTACAAACTAGTGTTAATAGCTCTGCAATTTCCCATTTGAGTTCTTTCAGAACCCTTAGATGAATGCCATCTGGTCCTGGTGATTTGTTAACATTAAGTTTATCTATTTGTTCTGAAACCTCCTCTAATTCCAGGCAGAAGGATAGCTTGATAAAAATGCCAAAGGTAGATCCTTACAGATGAGTCAGGCACTTGGACAATTATGTAGGTGAGGATACAGAAAAAAGGATAGAGAATAATAGCTCTACTTCTATGTTTCCCTGTTTCAGATTGTTGAATGAATAGTATGCAGGGGGTAAAGAAAAAGCTTGGAACAAAGAGTATCACTGTGAAATACAAGTGTCTGGGATGGAAATAAAATTACATAAATCTTCGTGTTATCATGCAACAGCAATGGAACTAGCAGGACAAGAATGTTTCAAAAAGGCAACTGTGGTAGCTTTAAGAGGTGTTATACCAGTAGGTTTTAATATATCGGTAGCCAGATCTCTACAAGAACCCAGGATTACAGTTTGTTTCCTCTGACAGAGTCAGGGACCCCAAAGGGAGTCAAGCTGTGAAGCAAAGTACCTGAGCCGGCAAAGTGATACAATTGCAGTCTCTGAACCAAAATGTTGAAATTAAGTAAATGGGAAGCTCCAGTAGTGTTCCACTTGGTGAGCGAATCCAAGATATACAGAAGTGGAATTTCAGGGTCAATGGCTGGCCACTAAGAATAAAAGAAGGAATAAGTCTAAAAGTAAGACAGCTACTAATTGTTACATTCAGTATCTTTCACAAATACTTTTCTGTAAGAAATGCACAGTTGATCAATCCCTATTTGCTATAGTCCACTCCTCAAAATTCTCCCTGCTAGCTTCGGGTTCTTGGCACAATTTCTAATCACATTGCCTTCCTCTCCCTCCATGCCACTGCCATCACTAACTTTCTGTTTGTCCATTTCTCACATGATCAGCTCTGCACATTTTCCCATGAAGCCTCTTACATATGAAATGTTTAAATGCCTTCTCATGACCAGATCCTCTTTTGCTGTGGCACTGGTAAGATTTCAATTTTTATTGATGGCTAGATTGAGAAACACAATCGGGGATAGTGAATAGTTAATTATATATAAGATTGGGATTTTTAGAAGACCTTAGGGGAGTTAGGCACTCAAATCCCATTCAACTTTAACAGCATTTTGGCACCTAAATCCCTTATTCTTCTATGAGAATTCCACCTAAAATAATAAGCAAAGTATCTATGGGACAAAGCAGTGGAAATTCAGTAGTTTACTTCTCAAAGAGCCAGACTTTATTAGGGTAATAAGGATGCAGATATCCACATATGTTAGAATAATATCTCTCATGAAATCATCCTTGATCTTGTCTGGAAAGTACCAATTTAAACTAAGGAGAAGACTAATGGCTTAGGATTTAAAGAGAAAAGATTTTGACTTTAAAAATGGGTACCTATGTATTAAGTTGAAGCCAACGGAAAAATACACAGTTTGAAAGCTGCATCCTTGGTGGACTCTGCCTAAGATGTGGGAGAGAGTTGAATTTTTTGGTTCTGTGTTTTTAAGCAACAGAATCATACACAGCTTCCAGCAAGAAGATGGAGGAATGAAAAAAGCTGCTTGATTTTTTTGTTTGGAAAGACAAGATGGTATACAAAAAGTTGTGTCTGAAAGAAGGAAAATGGGATTTGGCTGGATTTTCCTAATTTAAAACTATATGTTAACTTTTACTGCTTCATAGTCAATTGACTGAGCATTTGATACCTATGAAATAAATCTGATTTGGTTTCTGTTAACAAGATTTCAATTTGAGAATTGGACAGCAGCCTCCTGATTACCAACCAGACACAAACACAAATTGGTTGTGCTGATTGACCATAATATAACGACCATTAAAATAAGATTAAATATGTGGTGCAGAATATTCCGGGACGCCCTCTTATAATTGTCAAAATGTCACAGTAGAAGAGGAAGGCTATGATAAAAGATCTTGGAAGAAAAAAAGAAACCTCTGTGAGAGAGCATTATATCTTGGAAGGTACTAAAGGGCTTCAAATAAATGTGGGATAATACAATCTCCAAGTATTATTACTTGCAAACTGTAGCAGATTTGGGGTAACTCTCGCTCTCACAGCTGGGGACAGGAAATTGCAGAAAGGCCAACATTAATCAAAGCAAGGATAAAGAGTTTACTTATCTATTAGAAAATAATTATAGCAAAGTTAGGATTCTTGCCTTCCCCACCAGCTGAAAGCAGTCCAGACTTACAAATATGCAGAAAGAATTAACGAAAATATGGAGCAATACAACGCATGTCACTGATCTCTGACCTGCATGTATTTAAATAAATATAGTATAGCTATTTCACTCTAGCTAAACCTTCCTTTGACTCTTCAGAGATGAATTGGACATACCACAATGAATCAGCAACTTGAATATGTTCCCAAAGCTCTTGCATCCTAATAAAGACTTTTTCTTTTTTAACTTACACTCAGTTTATTTTGGAGTTCACAAGGATGCCCATTGTTCCATCCCCAGGATGGGGAATTGTACCATGGAAACTAAGGTCAGAGGGAGTTTGAACAGAATGATAAGAAGTGGCTGGGTCTTATCCTTATGGCAGTTCAACTATATATGTTAGTTAAAAGCACCCAGAACCCCCTCCCCTCCTACCCTTCTGGAACATTAGATGAAGAATTGTGCCTTAATAAAGAGCAGCATGAACAGATAAGCAAGACGGATGTTGATAACTCACAAATGATACAGAATATAAAAATAATATTTTCTTTCATTATGTGACCAGCTCTACCCAGACGCTGTCTGCAGCTAAATAGATGTCTAAGATATATCGTTTCTGAGTTTAATAACGTACATATACATTGGGCCAAATTCAGAGAAGATCTGTAGTTGGATTCCCTCACAATAAATAATCCCCCTTCCCTCAGTTAGGCTGTCCTAGACATATTTAAGCTTGGTCTGCCTACATGTAAATGGTGTCTCATTAATGTGATTTATGCCGCAAAGGTTTGAGCTAAATGCAGCTGACGTAAAGGGAAAGACTGAATTTAACAGGCTTTGGGCCAAGTCCTTACGGACCTAAAAATGTGAACCCTGCCTCCCTACTTTAACTTATACCTTCTTATATTGTTTTGTTTTTGTTCCTCAGGTTGCAATTATGTCAAAGAGAGCTTAATTTACATCTTTTACATATCCATTCAAGATGTAGCCTGAAATGTGTGTCATGTTAACCATCTGTACTTGACCAGATCATAACTCTGGTAAAGAAGGTTTTGGCATATCTGTAGTGGGATTGTCTGAGTCCATAAAAATACGCACAAAAAAAGAACAAACAAAATTTGTGCAGGAAACACAACTAGACACCAAGTAGTGACCAGTTAAGACTGCACCCCCACTAAAACATGGTGCTGCATCTTTATTTTAAGGCTAAATTGTCTTGTTTTTATATCATATTGTATCTAAGGCTACAGCTACATAGCAGCATTGTTTCAAAATAATCCATTTCTTAATAGCTATTCTGAAATAGCTTATTTTGAAATAACACAGCTACACACAAGGGCTGGGTCTACATGTGCCCCTTCCTTTCGAAAGGGGCATGCTAATGATCAGGTTCGAAAGATGCAAATGAGATGCTGCAATGAATATGCAGTGCCTCATCAGCATAATGGTGTCTGTGGCAATTCGAAAGTGCGGGTTTTCAAATTGCGCGCCGCCCATGGAGACGGGACCTTCCGAAAGGACACCCCCCCCAGTTTTCGAAAGCCCTTCTTCCTATCTGTGATCGGAAGGGTCATGTTAATGAGCAGGTTCAAAAGATGCTAATGAGGCGCTGCAATGAATATGTAGACCCAGCCAAGGGTTATGCCTACACATACATTCCTCTGTTGCAAGAAGAGTGCAAAAGAGGGATATCAAAAATGCAAACAAGGCACTGATTTACATATATTGGGCTTCATTTGCATAATCTCTTTTCGGAAAAGATTCTTTTGAAAGAAAGAAAGCAGTGTAAATGGGGGTCTTTTGAAAATAAACCCTGTCTTTAACAGAACCCTTTTTCCTATTTTGTGTCAGGAAGAAGGGTTATTTCAAAAATGGGGTTTATATTCGAAAGCACCCCATCTACACTGCTTTTATTCTTTTTAAAAAAATCTCTTCTAAAATAAGATTATGCAAATGAAGCATGAGATATGTAAATCAGTGCCTTGCTGGAGTTTTCTCATTTGTAGTCCTCTTTTGAAAGAGAAATGCAGGTGTAAACGTAGGCAAGAATTCATCTCAACATAGCACCCAGCTATTTTGAAATAGCATGTCCGGACTTATATTGCTTAGTTCGAAATAGTGCTGTTGGGTGCCATTATGTCTTATTTCAAAATAACGCTATTCTGTGCGGCTGTGGCCACAGTATCCCTCCCTTTCAGAAGAGGCATGTAAATTACAGCCATTCAAAAACGCATATGCAGCACCTCATTAGCATAATGGCAGCTGCATTAATTTCGAAGCTGCTAAGTGCGAAGTGCTGACAGGCAGTCTAGCTGTGGGTGCTTCAAAATATGTGCCCAGCTTTGAAATTTCCTTACTCCCAAAATGAACTGGCCGACAGAGTGATCTGCTTTGTTGTGTGGCCATGATAAGTTGACAGAAGATTTGTTGGAAGATATCTTCTGACAAAAACGTCTGTTAGTATATCACTCTAATGTCGACATAGGCCAAAGGGTAAAAGAGAGCTGCAGTAAACCTGTGGGAGTGTTTGAAGCTACCAATAGCTACTCAGGAATGTGGTTTAGCAGAACTCAGCTTCAGTCTGGAGGTTGGGGAGTTCTGGATTAGACCAATCAAGATGTGCAGCTAGTGAAAAATCAGATCATAGACACAGTGTCTAGTGTAGCTGGTGTCCCAAAGCCTCATGGGGCAGACACTAAGATCTCCAGTCCTGGATCTCAGTGTTCTGTGCTGTTATTTAGTTTTGGAAGAAAGTCTGAACTCTGTGTATGAAGCAAGCAGGGGTTTTGTTACACACAATGCTGATGGAGTGCCACTCTGCTCATCAGGACTCAGTGGAGCACTGCCAGACAATACAATTGATTACATAGATTATTGATGGGCGGGGGGAAACTACCACATGGGTGTCGCCCACACCCGGATAGGTTTTAGCAGCAAGACAAAATGAGCACAGTAAGCCAATAATCTAAAAAGGTTACAGAGTATCCCCACTCATAGCTTATCTCTAGTACAGGTGGTTTCCTCTACATGTTAACCAAAACAGATATACAATGACCAGTTTGTGTTAAGATAGGATAGAAAACGTGGCCATGTCTCCACACTGGTGCCTCTGGGGGCGTTATCTAGAAGATTTAAAGCACAAGTCATTAAAAGCCATTAGCAGCGTACAGCACTAACAATGGGTTTCCACATGCAGGGCCTCTTCTTGGAATATAGTTGCTGAAGCAGCTATTCCTCTCTTCAGACTTCAAGGCCTTCTCTGGGTATTGTGAAGGAGATAAGGGGGCCCAGCGAGGTATTCTGGTGAGAGAGATAAGGGAGAAGGGGTCCCAGTGAGGTATTTTCCCACTCATGCTAGCTGGGTTTCTATATTATAGGCCTACTCCAGACTTTAAGAATGGAATAAGGGGTCTTTAGCACAAACCATGGCCTGCCTGAGGAATTTTCACCCTACATTTAGCTCTAATTTACCCTCAATGTCTTCTTAAAGCTCAGTAAGTAGTGGAAGTGTTGGTAACGCTGCTAGACAATATTGACCTACTGTGTCCCAGCAAATTCTCTTGTTTAGCACTGGGCAGGTCTCCAGGGTGCCATATTAGACAGGTTCAACCTCTACTAGCCAACAGAGTGACTTTGCTTGGATAGGCGATACTAAACCAAAACAATCACAAAATTTCAGTGACTGAAGCAAGGTATTCTAATCCACACTGTGCTTAAATTCCAGCTTCCATCTCATCCATTGGAGGTAACCTGTGAGTCCTTAAAGGTAGCTGTTGGATTTTCATCTGACCAGATTGATGAGTTTGGTAAGTTCAGACAGGTGGCTATTGGAGGTTCTTGTTAACAAAGAGGGAAATCAAATAATCACTACTGAAATAGAGTGTCTGGCTATCATGGAGGCGCTCAAGGCGTATTGTTCCTTTTTACTTGCTATGCAATTACAGTGTACACAGATCACAGTGCAGCTTCTTATGAAACAATCCAGAAGGACGCCTGTGGAAGTTGATTAATGAACAGTCTGACTATACAGTTACACTCCACCATAAACCTCAAAAGCAAAAAGTGGTTACAGATGCTTTCAGTTGGGTAAGAGCAATGACAATAGACTCAGTCTGGTCTTGTGAGGCTTCTTGGAAAGAAGAGTCTAAGGAACTTGAATTACTTTTGGTTCAACAGTCTACAAAAGGAGCCTTAGACGAGGGAAATTCAGCAGTTAATGTCCCTTAAATTCTTATAAATCTAGGAACTGAAGATTATCCATTGATCTGGCTACCAATTTGTGGATGTTACAAGAATTGCCTTGACAGTAAGCTTACAGAGAACAGCACTAGAATGTCTTCATTCTAATGAAGAGCAGTCCACCTGGGGCATGGAAAAACTAGCATCCAGCAGGTTATTTTGGTGGAGCATGGCAGTAGATGTTAAGAACTGGGTACTTTCTTTTCTTGACAGGTAAGACAGCAAAGCAACGAGACAGCACATAACCAGCAACGAGAATCAGAACTCCTTTAGGGGAATTACTCCAATTTAGTCAGCCCTAGGTGCTCATACACATTGACATGCAAGGTCCACTTCCAGAAACACCAGTTGCAAGCTATTTGTTTTAGCATATGGTACCTTCTCAAAGCAAGTGGAGGCTCAGCCAGGCACACTGATGAAATCTCTAGTGGTACAGTTTGGCCCACCTACCTGCTTCTGCAGTGATGATGGGAATGAATCTGAATCATGGCTATAAACTAACGTTTGCCAACAACTCCAGATAACTATGGTAACAATCGGTGTTGTCCAACATTTGGATAGGGAAGAAGTGGAGAATAAACCACACCAGTGGTTGTACCCTTGGAGCCAGAGAGCTTGTCTATACGAACATTTAGTTTCTGACAAGCCCCATTTCGAAGAGAACAACATCAAAGAGCATTAGCTAACAGTAATGCACTTCAGCAGCATCCGCCCAATTAGTCCACACAGACAATTATTCTGCACCAGGCTAATATGAAGTAGTTCGTGTGGCAGGGAGGGACCAGGAGAGGAGGGGCAGGAATAAAAACAGAGCAAAGATGGAGCTGACAATCAAAGTGGGAGCAACTGAGGAGTAGGCAGCCGTAAATCAACTAGGGCCAGCTGATCCCACTCAGGGCTAACTTTATAAGCCCTTCTCCACTCAGGGCAGGGGGAGGGTGGTTAAGGAGAGTTTGGAAGGTGAGTGAGGAGAGGGAAGGAGACCTAGAGGAACACCAGAGACCACAAAAGAGGAGAGGAGCCTCAGCAACCTGGGTGGGCTGGACTGCTCCCATCCAGGGGGGCCTGAAGCTCAACCAGAGACTGTGAGGAACTAGTCAGCTGGAGAAGCCAAATAAAGGAGGGGACTTGCTGCCATGGCTACTAGTGGCAGAAGGAGGTACTGGGGGAATGGTCTGGCTAAGTGGCCCAGGGAGCGGAGCTGCAGGTGCAAGGGTGAAGGGAGTCAGTCCTCACTGGTAATGGCTATCCAGGGTCCCTGGGCTAGAACCCAGAATAAGTGGGTGGGGACTAGGTACCCCCCCTGCTCCAAGCAAGGGTAATGGGGTTCATATTGTGGGGCCAGTGGCCAGAATGGAGGACCTGAGGCCTAGAAAAGAGACTGACCTGGCCACATTAGCCACAAATTAATTGGTGAGGTACGTAAAAAGTTACTTGAGTTAAAGTCCAGCTGCTTTCAGCTCTGGATGCTTGAGCGCAATAAACATAGGATGCATGTACGTGTGCACTTCAGTAGTTTTCCAGAAGGACACTGATGATATGTACTTAAGTACATCCCTCCCAAAGCAACTGCACTTTTACTCAAGTAATTTTTGGGTACTTTTCCTGCCTGAGTTCATGGGCCTAGTAATATGCCTATGTACGGCTTAGTTTATCATTTACTCATAATCATACTCCACTAGTGACCTGGGCCATCAATCAGATTCAGGTCTACAGTTTCCTAGATACTGTATACTTCCCTAAACACTGGGTCCTTGCCACAGACAGTTTACAGTTCATGAAAACAGATAACATACAGAGGGAAGGGATAGTTTAGCATTTTGCATTTTGGCCTTGTAAACCCAGGGCTGTGAGTTCGATCCTTAAGCAAGCCATTTAAGGGTCTGGGGCAAATTGATTTGGAAAAACAGCTCTCAGGAATGGTGCTTGGTTCTGGCGGAAGGGAGGGGGATTGGACCTGATAAGCTTTCCAGGTCCTTCCTAGCTCCATGAGCTATGTGTATCTCTGTGTATATAATAATCACAGGAGGTACAATTCATAGGCACACATTTCTTCTGTTTATCTCTATTTAGCCATCATTAACTGCCTGATTTCTTACAGATACTGATGCAGAGCAACAGTACAACAAAGCCATCCAAATGCCCATGTTATTTCTCCAGTGGTTGAGATTGCCAACAGTTTTATCTTGGGATTTGAAATTCTAATACGGCCAACTTTTATTAGGGGCATACTGTTTTATAAGGTGTGCGGTACCCTGAGAATCAATTTTGTTGTTTTGGCACAGCAGATGCCTAATGTTATTCAGATTAATGAGGCCTATATACTCTGACTATTTTCCTGTTT
Source organism: Carettochelys insculpta (assembly GCF_033958435.1). Classification (NCBI taxonomy): domain Eukaryota; kingdom Metazoa; phylum Chordata; order Testudines; family Carettochelyidae; genus Carettochelys; species Carettochelys insculpta. Next base: position 139,220,128 of record NC_134139.1, on the reverse strand, counting down.
AGTCTCCTCACTTACAGACTAGCAGATGACTTTTTCGTCAGTATTTGAGATTTTAAGAAGCATCATATTTATTATTGTATGTATGGAAGTTTATAACAGAAACACAGCCATGTGCCACCATGCAGGAAATTTCAGCTTTCTTCTCTGTTCTGTAACTAATAGTATCAGAAGCATTATTTACACACTGAAGAGAGTGAAAAGCATTACTTTTTAATTCGCAAAAGGAAAGGCAATTCTAAAGACAGCCATAAAGTCCATGGATTCTTCTATAACCTCATATTTTCCTCAGCACCAGCCTTCTTCTAAGTAGACACTTCCACCAAAAAGCTGAGGAAACTGTTATTCCCAAAATGTAGTTCCATTTTGCCAGATGTATACAGTTTTCCTGCATGAAGAGGCAAATTCTGAACTAGATGTTTTTTAAAGGGTAAAATCCCACCTTTCAAGCTCCTATATAAAGATCTAGTAAATGGTAATAAACTTTTGTGTTTTGCTTTACAGAACGCTCAATTCAAAGTTTTTTTTTCCTAATGCTGCTTTATTTCCGATATCCAGTGAATTTACCTACTCACACATTGTAAAGTGTGGTGGTGCCTCCTTCTCCGCCCCCACCCCCCCACCCCATAAGCAATTTCCAGGAAGAGTTATTGCCTGTAGGTTAAAATCTCTTCACTGACAAATTGGTAAAAAATATTTAATATTAAACCTAACATGCAATCCTTATTTAATTTCGGTGTACATATATTACAATATCGGTAATTCTTTGTGAAATTTTCTCAAACAAGGGTTGCATGCCAGTAACTGCAGACAACAAACAGTACATGTGTGATAGAGTAAACTTGGCAGCAAAGAAATAATTTCAAACTTCCAAGTGTTTATTATAAATAATGATGAGAAACATTTGAAAGATGTAAAATGTTGACTGTATAACTTTTAATTCTAACAGGTTACATTTTAGAAGCATGCAGGACGTTTTAAGTGAAACAGAGTGACACGAAACATTGAAGGGGAAAGGCGGTCAAGAACAGCTGCTTAAAAAATAGAAGAGGTACTATTTCAGATACAATCTTGAAGTGAGAACCAACATAAAGGTGGTTAATGTTTTTTCTTTGTACCCTGCAGCATCAGACTTGTCATTATCCCTTTTAAGATAAATTCTAAGCAAATTGTCAAGTACATAAAAGTGGCAAATGTAATTTGATTTGCCAGAAGGGGCCTGCCTTGGTAAACAAATACATTCATTCCTTCAATGCATCATTAGTCCAAAAGAAGAGTGGTGGATTTCAGATTTTTTTCCTGTTTTGTCTACGAGGAAAGGGAGCTGATTGATCATGGGATGGGGGGAAGAGAGGAAACCCAACAAGAAGAAGAAATGCCCCACCCCAAACACTCTAGGTTGTCCAATCAGCTAGGAGTCACAAGTCAGAATAGAGTCCATTCTTAAATCCTGCCAGAAGTGGTGAAACTCATACACTCATACATAGTATTATAGTAGCAACTCGAAGTTCCCTCAACAAGACTGGATCCCTGTTGCACTGGGCATTGTATTCACACACAGTAAAAGAAACTCCTTCCACTGAGGAATTTACAGTCTACACAGGATAGGTCAAAAAGAGTGGCCCACAAGTTGATTTTCATCAGCAAGTGAGGCAGGAGCTCAGCCCCGTCCCTCCTTCCATGCATTCAGGATCTAGCTCAAAGCTGTGCCGCCTATGGATTAACGAAAGACCAGCTAATGCCACCAATCACTAGGTAAACAATAAATCTCTGCATCTTTATTTAATGAAGTTGTTGTAAGTAGGACTATTAGTGACTTTAGAAAGTATCACTGGAGCCGTGTCTACACGTGCACGCTACTTCGAAGTAGCGGCACTAACTTCGAAATAGCGCCCGTCACAGCTACACGTGTTGGGCGCTATTTCGATGTTAACATCGACGTTAGGTCAGAGATCAGTGACATCGAAATAGCGGGGTCCTCCAGTTGTTGGCTCTGTGGATCTTGTGTTGTTTAGTGCAACTGTGTCTGGGAGGGGCCCTTTAAGGGAGCGGCTTGCTGTTGAGTCCGCCCTGTGACCCCGTCTGCAGCTGTGCCTGGCACCCTTATTTCGATGTGTGCTACTTTGGCATGTAGACGTTCCCTCGCAGCTCCATTATTTTTTATAACAAACATGATTGGAATGGAAGCATGTCCTCCGGATTAGTGATTGCTAATACCCATTCATGAGTCAATCTGGCTTATTAATAACTTGAAATGGTGGCTATAGAAATGTGGTGCAAATGCAAGTGCTAACTTTCGGGTGTCATTGTAAGTACGAAGCAGGGGACTGGGAACAGTAAAAAGAGAGAGTTTGGAGAATTCCTGAAAAGGTATGAGAACATGGAAGCACAAATCTGAGGTAATTTCTGAAAGAAGGAACAAACAGAATTGACAAGCTTTTGATAAAGAGTGCGGAAAAGAATACAAGCTCAATAATTATCCCACCAAAAAGAGCTAGTTCAGTAATAAAGAGCTAGCTTAAATATCAAAGAGAGCCTGTGGGAGGTTACAGTTTGAGATGGGGTTACTTACAAAGATCAGAAGTACAAATTAATTTGCCCACTTACAGGGCAGAGATGTAAAAAAGGTTTTAGTATCACTAACTGCAGTTAAGTGCTAATGTAGAAGTGATGCAGGTGGAATCCATGTGTTACTGGTAGAGGGGACAGCTCAGAGCAGAAGCTAAGCGGACATGTGACCTCATCATGTGACTGTCCATGTGACTCATTCCAGCCCCGGTGACTACTGTGACCATGATCTACAGGGCAAAGTCCAGCATGATGGCCAGGGAGAGATCATGGAAGTGGGGGCAGGGGCATCAAGGAGTAGGGGAAGTTGGGTCAGGAGGAGGGGGAGTAGCAGGGGCAGGAAGCTGGGCCAACTGATGCCTCAGGCCCCCCCCCCCCGATGGTCCTTAGGTTGCCCATCAGCTTCCGCCACCAGGCCAGGTACACTTTATCTAGGTGCAGCTACTGCTCCATTGGTTTATTTTTGTGGTGGAGGGTGGCTCTGTAGGCATCATCTTCATCCTGGGTGCAGTGACAAGGCCTCTGAGTGAAGCCCCACCCAGGCACTGGGGGTGCCCCAGTCTTCTCCTACACTGGTTCTGGGCTTTTTGGCCTGACAAGCTGGATGGAACTGGCTGGCCCCAGAGATGAGGTGGGGCTCGCCTGGCCTTCGGATGGTGCAGCTGTAAGGATGAAAGGGGAGAGAGAGTGGGGACATCAGTCCTGTACCTCAGCCCTGTGGACTGTGGCCCCCATCCTGGGGCCAAGAGATGGGGATGTCCTGGGAGCCTTGGCATATTTGCCCTGCATGGTGGGCCCTACTGCACATGAACTCCATGGTGTCTAGGGGATTGGGGTGACTGTTGAGGGGCTTCCCTGTCTGGGGAATGGGTTAGTGGGCTGTGAGGGGTATGTGGCCACAGAGGTGTCACCACATGGGTGGAAGGGGAACTGGGCACAGTCTGGCCTTTCCTGGCCCCTCTCACACACATAGCCCCACAGCAGAAGCAGGTGCTGAGTGTCACCTGTGGGCATGCCTGCATGGCAGGGGCACTCATCTCCGTGGTGTGTCCAGGGTCAGGCCACCATCCATGTGGCTGGCCTCCTTCCAGCTGTGTTAGGAGTGGGCACACCTCCATGCCCCAGGGTGTGCGATGTGCCAGGCACTTACTGGAGGGTCCCTTGAATATGTCCAGGGACTCCCTGCTCGAGGTCACCTGGCTTGATGATCCTGAGGGCAAGGCAATAACCAGGGTCACTTGACTCACCATTCGAGGAGGCCTCCATGTTTGGCTCCAGCGCGATGATGTGATTGGCCCTGGCTTGGCTCCTCCTCAGTTGCTGCAGGGGGTTCCTCCGCTGGGCTGGGTGTCCCTGGGCCTCCAGACCGATGACTAGCTATAGCCAGGGGCATTTCACCTCTTCCTGGTGGTCCCCTCAAGACATCCTTATCCTGCCACAGGACCAGGAGGTCACGGAGTTCGGGCTCAGTCTGGGAGGGTGCCCTCCTTTTGGGGGCCTGGGTGAGCCCCTGGCACCTCTTGGCCAGCTCCCTGGGGTGTCCCTGGAGGTTGCAGGTGGCTAGCTGTCAGCCATGGTACAAATGGTCACTTCAGAAGGTGGCTGTGAGGGCGTGCGGCTGCTCAGATTGGCTCCTTGGTGCCTCCATGCTTATAGCTTCCTGCCATGGGGTCTCCAGGGCTCCATGTTGCATCTTTAAAGCAGCTGCATGCAGGCAGAACAGAGCTCCAATAGCGGTGGCTAGGGCATCTCTGACCCCCAGCTGGACGGCACCATGTAGGACTCCTCTTTCGAAAGCCTGGTACCTATAGTGTCAACACACTTTTTTTTTTTTCAGAAGAATCTTTCAAAAAAAGGCACTCTTCCTCATCCAGGAATGGAAGAGGGCCACTGGGAAAAGTGCCGTGTTCTTTCCATTTCATATCGAAGGAATACATTTTGCATGTAGACACTTTGGGATTTTTTGAAAAAGGCACGGCTTTTTTAGAAAACACTCTTTAATGTAGATGGAGCCTTAAGCTCCTACTCCTAGTCACGAACCAAATTCCTGCACACCACCTGCACTCCTGCCTCGGGTCACAACCCCTTCCCAGACACAGCATGTGCTTCTGAACCCCTCCTCCAGATCAGAACCCTCTGCTACACCCATACCCTCTCCTGCACCCTGCATCCCAATCCCCTGTCCCAGGTCACAGCCCAAACCCCTGCACCCTTTCCTGCACCCCAGCCCCAGGTTACAATCCCCTTCACCCACCTATTACATCTCTCCGTAGCACTGCTCGTCCAGGTCAAAATGCTCTTGTACACCCTTATCCACCTTGTGGGCCCTGCAGCCTCTTCTGCATCCCAGTCACAACTGCTTCCTTCACTCAAACTCCCTCCCAAATCTCACGGCCCCTCCTGTACCCCAGTTCCCTACTTGCATCCCTATTCCCGGCTCCCTTCTTCACACAACTTCTATGCCAGAATCCTTACCTCCTCCATTAACATTATGGAAGAGTTTGGCCCTTGACACCACAAAAAGCACAGAAAGTAAAGGTGCAGGATGTGCTGCAGCACCCAAGATTTCACATCCAGCTTCCCTGCTCCTAGGTGCTGGTCCTGTTGCCTAACTGCTGCTGGATCCACCAGCCCCAGGCCAGCCTGGAGCGGTGAGGGGCACAAACAGGTGTGGGGGACACAGCTTAGTACCCCCACTACACCTTAAAAAGAGTTCCAGTGCCACTGGACACTACATTACTTGAACATGAAAAGGTAACTTTTCTGAGATGATAGTTAGTATTGGGACTAACCTTTCCATTCCAGTACAGTCTGAGGATGTCAGGAGATTCCACATGAATACACTGAGTACAAAAACAAAAGGAGAGACAGCTGAAAAACATGATTTTTTTTCCTTGCAAGTTTTTGTAGGGAAAAAAAATTGTTTTCCACCAGAAAAAAGTTGCAAATATTTTCCAACCAGCTTTAAACAGTGATAAAAAATCAAAATGCAGAAAGGGCAACACACTGCCTTTTATTTCTTGGCATCAGTTCAAATCTGGTCTGAGTTGTTAGCAACCAAAATGTCACTAACATATAATAGCTGCTTGGTATCCTATTTGAAATAAGATGGCTATTTCAGGCCATTTTTAATGGGTAGAGAACAGATCCTGCCTGCCACTCCAGAGGGTGTAGAGAAGCTTAATGTGCCTGAAGTTACATGTAAGAGGCAGAATGACTGCTCTGTTGAATGGTTGCCTCGTTCCTGAACTGCTTCAATTGCCACCTAAAATGTGCTTTAATTATAGCCGGTCAACATTTTTTTAACAGTCTTGTCATTTTGAAAGTAATTTATAATACTTTCAATAACAAAATATAAACAATAAAAGAGGGTGAAGTATTTTAGGGCAGTTTAAAGAAGTTTGCAGCAAGGGAGAGAAGTGACAGTGTCACGGGGAATTGTTACAGGCATGCTCACTGCAGAAGTGGCACCTCCTCTTCCTTCTAGCTGCTCTGCTCTTGGCATTAGTTTAGTTCATCTCTGATGCTCCCTTCCATCATCTTCTTCCCACTGCAACCTCACTTAGGCTGTGTCTACACTAGCAAGTCCTTTTGGAAGATCGGGCCATCTTCTGAAAGAACACGCGGAGCATCCACACACAAAATACGTTCTTTCGAATTCCTTTTGAAAGATCACGGCACTTCTTCCAGATGCCTCTTCTTCTCCCGAATGAGAAACAGAGCCTTTTCCCAAAAGATTCTTTAAAAAAAAAAAAAAGCATGCGTACACACTCTGGGGACCCTTTGTTTGGTCCTTATGTTGCTCAATTTTTTGACCCCTGGCCTGTTCTTTCCAAAGAGTGGGGGCTGCGTGGACGGTCTCTATCGAAAATGCAGATTGCTCTTTTGATCGGCTTTTTTTTTTTTGTGTGGATGTGCTTTTTTGAAAGAAGATCTTCCGGAAGATCTTTCAAAAGACCACTATGGTGTTGACATGGTCTTACTTTCCAAGCCTCTGCAAACTTCCTCTTTGGAACTTGAGCCACATGACTATGTGCTCCCTACTTCTAGGGTTTCACACTCCCGCAAGATGAATTGTCCTAGGCACTTTTCAAATCCATTGCCCCTGAGTGTGCAGGCCTTATCTGTCTACTCAGTCGCTGGCAGGTAAACACAAGGCCACATGTCCAAATGAATGGAACCTCTTATTCAGTGGCCAAACTCTTCAAGATCCTGCCTTTCTGCTGTTATTCTGAACCTTTTTCTATCCCACTTGTTTCTCTCTGGCTTCTCCTCCACTATCCTTCTGGAGAAATTCTTCCCCCAGAGCACCTATGTAGTGGGAACTTTTTGTGCTACCACAAGTCATTCTGGAAATGAGTGTCTGCATAATGACACAGTTGAACTTTTTTTATATACTTCTCAGTCAACCCCAGCAAGATGACCATATAGACCCTGGTGGTGGAGTCTTTATCTCAGGAAAGAAAGGAGTAGTCTCTTAATTAATGGGAAAAAAAGCATTTTCAGCCATACTTTTTATGCTTCTGTCCCAAAACAGTGATGCATCTTATGGGACCTCAATACGGAACCTGAGCTTGCTTGCTTGCTTGAGAGCAGATGGAAGTGGTAGACAAGGTTGTGGCTCTTATCAGTTCCTCAGAAAGTTCTCCTTTTTCTGCTAAACTCAGCCTTACCTAGATGAGCTTTAGCCAAATTTCTATCACCCAGGCTGTTTCTACACATGCCACTTTCTCCAAAAGTGGCATGTGTAGAAGTGGCTCCAGTCTCCATTTTCCTTTGACCGTTCCCACTGGTGGGAAACAGTGTTGATTATCCTAGATAAAAAAGAGACATGGAGTGTAATGCCACCAGCACATAGTTAGTATTGAAACTATTGTGTCTTGTGATCTTAACCCTCATTTTTGCATATTCTTGAGTGAGAGAGGTAATAACATTAAGGTTTGTAGGAAACCAAAGTTGAGAGACCTTTTGGAAGAAAAGCAGTTATCCATTACCATTGGGGTACATTAGGGAGATGTTATCACAGAGCACATTTCCATCTGTCTTTGTAGACGAGTCTGAAGCATCATATAAATGGGAACAACAATAACTGATGAATCAAGCAGTATTAGCATCAGCATTTTACCTCTATTCAGCTGTGTCTACACAAGCATTCCTCTTTCAAAAGAGATACGCAAATCAGGGAAATTGAAAATGCAAATGAGGAGCAGATTTATGTATCTGGCACCTCATTTGCACATTCTTCTTTGTAGACATGGCTCATTCAAAAGTAAACTCCATCTTTGTAAGAAGTCTTCTTCCTAAAAAAACAGGAAGAAGGGTTTCTTCGAAGATATGGTTTACTTTTGAAAGAGCCATGCCTACATGGCTTTTCTTCTTTCAAAAGAAGAATATGCAAATGAGGTGCCAGGTATGTGAATCTGCACCTCATTTGCATTTTCAATTGCCCTCATTTGCATGCCTCTTCTGAAAGAGGAATGCTAGTGTACACACAGCCGAATTGAAGTGACATGATGATGCTAATACTGCTTGATTCATCAGTTATCTTTGTCATCATGTCTATGGGTGTGTCTGCACAGCAAAGTTATTTCAGAATAATGGCCACTATTCCAAAATGACTGTGAAATCATCTACACAATGTAACCAGTATTTTGAAATAATATCGAAATAGCAGATGACATATTTCAGATTTGGTAAACTTCTTGGCTATGTCTACACAAGCCCAAAACTTCAAAATGGCCATTTGTATGGCCATTTTGAAGTTTACTAATGAAGCGCTGAAATACATATTCAGCGACTCATTTGCATGCCAGCAGCCACGGCACTTCGAAATTGATGCGGCTCGCCGCCGTGCAGCTTGTCCAGACAGGGCTTCTTTTCGAAAGGACTCCGACAACTTCTAAATCCCCTTATTCCTAACAGCAGGTAGGAATAAGGGGATTTTGAAGTTGCCAGGGTCCTTTCAAAAAGGAGCCTCGTCTGGACAAGCTGCATCAATTTCGAAGTGCCGCGGCTGCTGGCATTATAATGAAGTGCTGAATATGTATTTCAGAGCTTCATTAGTAAACTTCAAAATGGCTATTTGCATGGCCATTTCGAAGTTTTGGGCTAGTGTAGACACAGCCCATTCTATGAAGAATAGCACCTGTTTTGAAATAGGTAGTTCGAAATAGGGACTGTGTAGACAGGGAATGGGGCTATAACAATATAAACTATTCTGGGATAGCTTATTCAGAAATAACTTTGCTGTGTAGACATAGTATTTCAAAATTTCTGGGGACTGTAATCCAAAATATGCTCTATTGTGTGTGGATACACTGTTTTGGAGTAGGTTTTGCTTATTCCGGGGCTTCTGTGTTGTGTAGATGCATTATTCTGAATAGCTTATTTTGAAATAATAACTCCTGAATAAGCTATTTTGGAATAACTCTGTAGCTTAGACATACACTATGGCTACGTCTACACTAGCCAAAAACTTCGAAATGGCCATGCAAATGGCCATTTCCAAGTTTTCTAATGAAGCACTGAAATACATATTCAGTGCCTCATTAGCATGTGTGCAGCCATGACACTTTGAAATTGATGCGGCTCGCCGCCGTGCGGCTCGTCCAGATGGGGCTCCTTTTCGAAAGGACCCCAGCTACTTCGAAGTCCCCTTATTCCCATCTGCTCATAGGAGCCCCATCTGGACGAGCCGCGCAGCAGCGAGCCACAGCAATTTCAAAGTGCCGCGGTCACCCGCATGCTAATGAGGCACTGAATATGTATTTCAGCGCTTCATTAGTAAACTTCGAAATGGCCATTTGCATGGCCGTTTCGAAGTTTTGGGCTAATGTAGACACAGCCTATGACAACAACGAGAAGTCCTGTGGCAACTTATAGACCAACAGATTTATTGGAGCATAAGCTTTCATGGGCAAAGACCCAACTCATCAGAGGTCTTTGCACACAAAAGCTTATGCTCCAATAAATCTGTTGGTCTGTAAGGTGCTACAGAACTTCTCACTGTTTTAGCAGATACAGACTAGCATGGCTACTGCTTTGATCCTATAACAACAAAAATCCTTCAAGACAAGCAGCCTTTTTGCTGTTCCCATTCTGAACCCAAACTTAGTACTGTAATTCCTAAAAGCTAGAGAATGTTTTACAGGGAAAACAAAAGATAGACACTAAACTGTAAATGTTCAGCACAGTTTGTGGTAATCAGCTTACTCAGGCAAGTCCCATTGCTAGTAATGGGAATCAGATGGCTAAATCCCAGCGCTAAAAATACACTCAAATGGATATTCTCATGACAGTGCCAAACATAAGCATTGAGGCTGCATACACTGCTGTTGAGGAAGATATAAGCACAAAAGGCATTTACTGTAGCCCTAGTCTCTGCTAGAGATTTGTCAGTGCCTTCAAAAATTGAGAAGGCATGGTATGATCATTTGGTATAAATTGCTTCATGGTATGTTGCCAAGATTCTAATGAACAAATATGTGTGATGTGTGGGTGTCCATATCTGCTAAGGCAGTGGAACAGCTGTGGTTCTGCTGCAGAACGGAGGAGGAGCATAGTGGGAGGCCGACGAGACACTACTGTGATGCCTTCTTAGGGCACTCAGGACTGTGGGTCTCAGTGTAACCCCCAGTCAGTGTGAGAGAGCTTTACTGGTGCTAAAATGAGGGTCAGGTCCCTGATACTTGAGTCCATTAGCCTCCCATACAATCTACTCAAGAGCTCTGCCAGCATTCACTTTGCTTTGCAGAGTAACTTGTGCAGTCGCCCAACCCCCAAACTACTTTGATGAGTGTACCCTGTCTCTGGACACTCAGTGAAGTGATCAAGTTTGCTGCTGTCAGGGGACTAGTGCCTACACGTCAGCTTGTTTGATTCAACTGAGTATCAGCTGAATAGAGTATCACAGTACTGCAATATATTTACAGTACATTCAAACACAGGTTTTTTTAAAAACAAAGTTTAAGATTTGAAGAAAGAGTGAGCAAGAGCAATCAAATCATCAGGTTACAAGAAACCCTCAATGTATAACACGCTTTCTAGAGACTAAGACTTCACGTAGCATGAAGCAATCCTTGTCTACATGAGTTTCTCAGTCTCAGAGTCTTTCTTCAGAACTTGCTGGTGAGGATCCAAAACATCCACAATCCACCTCCTTCTGCCAGTGTTGTTCCCCGGTGAAATGGATGACTGACTGTTGTCCTTCCCTCCCCAGCCATAGTCCAGTAAATCTTTGAAGTGCATTACTGTTGTTTGTACTCCTGTGTGTCCATGCCATGGTGAGATCACCCTCCCTCCCCACAAACACTCCCATAAGCTTCTTTTTCCTTTTGACTTTACATGCAAATAGATCTTCCTTTGGCTTGGCTTCACAGTGCTGAATTTACAGCAGAGTGAAAGCTGATAAGGGATTCCATACCGCGCTGTCAATGCTGCAGGGGACGTTGATTCTAAATGACACTCATAGGCTACGTCTACACGTGAAGCCAACATCGAAATAGCTTATTTCGACATAGCAACATCGAAATAGGCTATTTCGATGAATAACGTCTACACGTCCTCCAGGGCTGGCAACGTCGATGTTCAACTTCGACGTTGCATGGCACCACATCGAAATAGGCGCTGCGAGGGTACGTCTACACGCCAAAGTAGCACACATCGAAATAAGGGTGCCAGGCACAGCTGCAGACAGGGTCACAGGGCAGACTCAACAGCAAGCCGCTCCCTTAAAGGGTCCCTCCCAGACACAGTTGCACTAAACAACACAAGATACACAGAGCCGACAACTGGTTGCAGACCCTGTGCCTGCAGCATGGATCCCCAGCTGCCGCAGCAGCAGCCAGAAGCCCTGGGTTAAGGGCTGCTGCCCACGGTGACCATAGAGCCCCGCAGGGGCTGGAGAGAGAGCATCTCTCAACCCCTCAGCTGATGGCCACCATGGAGGACCCGGCAATTTCGACGTTGCGGGACGCGGATCGTCTACACGGTCCCTACTTCGACGTTGAACGTCGAAGTAGGGCGCTATTCCAATCCCCTCATGAGGTTAGCGACTTCGACGTCTCGCCGCCTAATGTCGCGTGTAGCCGCGACGGGCGCTATTTCGAAGTTAGTGCCGCTACTTCGAAGTAGCGTGCACGTGTAGACACAGCTATACTTACATAACAATGCTGAAGAGGATCAGTATGATGTGGCCTTCCATTAGACACCCCACACAACTCTTTCTGGGCAAATATCCTGAAAGCAAAGTGTTAGTGAGAGGCTGAACATCTTCCACTTGCGCTGCCTCAGGCGCATCCTTGGAATATCATGGAAAGACAGAGTGACCAACACCGCCGTCCTCGAGCAAGCTGGAATCCCAACCATGCACACCCTCCTCAGGCAGCATCGACTCCGCTGGTTTGGCCACGTCCACAGGATGAATGATGGAAGGATTCCAAAAGACATCCTGTATGGTGAGCTAGCCTCTGGCAAAAGACCCCCCGGACGCCCCCAGTTGCGCTACAAAGATGTCTGAAAGAGAGACCTCAGAGAGGTAGACATCGAGCTGGACAACTGGGAAGAACTAGCAGACGACCGCAGCAGATGGAGGCAGGGGTTACACAAGGGCCTTCAGAAGGGCGAGATGAAGATCAGACAGCTAGCAGAGGAGAAGTGAGTGCACAGACAGCACAATAAGGACTTGCCAGACACCCACTACATCTGCAAGAGATGCAGCAAGGACTGTCCCTCTCGTGTGGGTCTTCATAGTCACAATAGACGCTGTAAATGAAGTCCTCAATTGAAACTTTAAAGGGCATGATCCATAGTCTATGCAGACTGAAGGATGCCTACTACTACTACTACTACTAGTGTAATGAGCTTTTCAGGCCTGTTTGACGAGTTGCTGTTACAGAATAGCGAACCCTTTGCCAGTTAGCACGGAGGGGTTGTTAGGTTCACACTTACACAGAAGGAATCAATCTTGTCTGATGGCTGTGGAACAACTGCACAGAAAATACCAGCAAGTCCATAACTATCCTGATCAACAACCCCAAACTCTTTGAAGACAATATGGATATGGAAGGAAGGGGCAATGCAGCAGCTCCTTCTGCCCATGTATAGGTCCCTTGAGTTTAGGCTCTGTCCCTTACCATAATGGTTTCTTTTCTTTTAATTACATTTTTCACAAGTAAGTTTCAGAGGATAAGAGACACTGCAAAATTCAACAGACTGTTGGGATATGAGTGGTCGTTAAAACTCAGTCAGCATTGCTTCTCACTACGTTTTTTAAATGTTCATCTCCCTAGCTGGGGTATTGCTTCAATGGGACCTGACACAGTAGAGACAGCTCCCAGGGAGAAGGGGCAGGAGACCTCAACAGTGAATAGCTGAGGCATTGTTCTATGTGTCCATCATCCTAAACAAATGACAATAAAACCTTGGTACCATGACAACTATCTTTTTTTTTTTAAGTTTTAGAATCATTTATTTGTTCATTGTCCTCATTATGCAATGCCCGTTACCTTAGTTATACCGTAAGGCCAACTGGTTAAAAAAAACCCCTTCTTTTCTTCTCTCAAAACTAGTCAGGAACAGGTTATGTATCCTATGTATCACATTCATTTTTCCTTAGACTTTTTTCTGTCTTCTATTCTCTTGCTTTTTATTTAATAACCTCTTCTAAAGAGCACATAAACCACAAAATACATTGGCCTTTGTCAGACTTGCAAGAACATGGCAGTGTTCAAGTCAGCCCAACCAACTGGGTGAATTCCCAGTGGAGGCTTATATGAATTTGCTGTGAGTTGTGATGTCATTCCAGCAAGCATAGCTTTGGGAGGGGAGAATAGCAATGACACTGGCAGTGGCCATAATTTTGGAGGTTATTTGGCAAGTGAAATTACACGACATAATCTTGGATCTCAGTCAGGTTACATTCATCCCTGGCTTCCTTTCCAGAATGACAAGTCCATTTACCATGTTTCTTCCCACAGTTTTGTACAGTTGAAAATACAAAACATGTACTTTATGTCAAGGATATTAATGTTAGGCAGAATTTAATTTAGTAAGTACTGTACCTAGTTGGCTTAACTAACCTCATTTGGGAGGTAATGGTGGGAGCTCCTCCAAGTCCAAGATTCAGGCTCCCCACATTAATGTTTTAAGATGTTTGGCATATTTAACTCCAGGACAAATAAAACAAAAGAAGAAAAAGGAAATGAAGAGGAGCGGGTATTAAAGGAAGGCGGGGGGGGGGAGGGGAGGGAAGGCACAGGAAACCCATAGTTCATTTTATACGGCCTTAAAAAAGCAAGCATGATGGCAGCACAAAGGCTGGTTTGTATGAATTGGGCCTGTGTTTGGGTGATAGCTGGAAGATAAATATAATGTGGAACTTGGCACAAATGAATAGAAGCCTGCACAGCTTCTGGAATCACATCTCTTTTAGTGTTCATTGTATGGATACAATGGAACTGTTTAAAAGGCCAGGATAAATGTGCCCATAAATTTGGCTATCTTAGACTAAACAAGTAATGGTTTGAACTAAATTATACGAATTAAGTAGAGAAACTATTAAAAATAAATACAGAATGTTCTACTATTGCACTTGAAAATGAAATATGGCTCCTGTCGCCAGCTACAGGAGGACTCATGTCCCCCATCGTGCACATTTGCAGTTGACTTGTGGGGTGGGGCAAGGCTGGCACATGAGACCCATGAGAACTGGGAAAAATCACAGTGCTCAATTTGTAATGAAAGAGGTGCTGGAGCTCAAGTGGTTTTTTTTTTTTTTAAACTTTCATAACTGGCACAAATTAAGCACTGAAATAATGTTTTAAAAAAATCAGCTCTATGAACTTGATTAGGACCATTATACCTCCAAAGTGAAAAACCAAGACGCTTGGCTCATTCATCTCTTACTTGTCCTAGCTCCCCTTTTCTCCATTGTTTGGTCCTTCATCTCCCTATTTTAGCCTCTTGTCCCCCTAAACAGAAGCCACTGGGTAATGTATAGGGGTATTCAAGAGGTTGTATTCTTGGTGATGGCAACACCCTGCTCTGTGATCTTTGGCAAGTTTCTTCTCTCTCACTGTTTTCCCATCTATACTTTGTCCATTTAGACTGAATCTGACTATGTATGCGCATAAGGGTACTTGGGCTCTGCTGGGGGGTCTATAGGTGATAATATTAAAAAGGAATAATTAATGTCTTTTTTACTCAGTTACGTTAGGCCATGTCTACCCATGCCCCTCCCTTTCGGAAGGGGCATTTAAATGATATCGATCGGAATTGGTTAATGAGGCTCTGATATGAACATCAAGCGCCTCATTAGCATAATGGCAGCCAGTCGTGTTTTGAAAGTGCTGATTTCAAAATGCAAGCTGGCTATGTAGATGCAGGCGCTTTGAAATAAACCCAGGCTTCGAAATTCACTTAGTGCCATTAATTTCATTAACCAGTTCTGATCTGTGTCATTTAAATTCCGCTTCCGAAAAGGAGGGGCATATGTAGACACAGCCTTATAGCTCTGTTTTGGTCAGCCACCTCTATTCCTGTGTATCCTATATCTGGGGTGAGAAAACTTTTTACATTAGGCCCTACTTTTCGTTCTTGCAATTGGCAGGGTCTCCCACCCCCAGCTAGTCTAATCTAATACAAACTGGTAGAAATTTCAGTTATGTTCATATGAAAAAAAACCCCCCAACCTTGTGGCATGTGTAAGAAAATAAGTCTGTAGAATACAAAACTTTATTAATCATTTTATAAATGTGACTACACATACAGGAACTTCTTTCAACATTTTTAATTAGATGGATGAGCCTAAGACCCAGCAGCCAATTGTGCTGTGCCTCCAATTAAGAAATTTCACAATCCCTGGAGGGACCCCCACCCTCACTTTGCCTATGTGTTTTCCCTTATTTTTGTTTCCTCCTCCCATGTATTCTATCATTTGTTATTTGACCATTCTCTTTTAAATCTCCTCTATTACTTCATTTGCTTTCTCCTATCTCTACTTCCCCACTTGGGTCTTTTCTCTATGCTCACTAATTTCCTTAGCCAGATGCTTATGTGGCCTACGAGCACCCTTCCATATGTTCTGCTTTCTCTTTCCCATTCATGCTGCAACATAGCACAGCCAGTCCAAAAAAAAAATGAAAATTTTCATGCAAAAATTGTCTTTGACACTTTCCATAAAATTCAAATTTTCAAAGAAAAGTGTTATGACATTTCAAAAACTGACAATATTCAGTGAGCTCTGCTGGACCTAGTAGTTAAAGTCTGGCACTGAATTTTCAGCAGTGCTTAATGGACTTTTCCCAACTCCTACTGAAAGACTTTATGCTCAGTATTTGAAAAATGAACCAAGATCCTTAAAGGACCGTGCTATAGAAGTACAATGTGTTACTGAGGTAGCATTGAGTCCAGGCTATTAGTGGACAATGGCTGGATCATGACCTAAATCTCAAATGTATTCCAGAAGTTGAACAAACGTATCCTTTTGTTTCTTTAAGCCAGAACATCTGGAAGGCACATATATTCTATGGTGAAGGGTGACCATACAAAACCTTCGGACAGATAGAGTGACCATCATGATGTCATTCATGGTCTGCCTGAATGGCAAAATACAATTTTTCTTATCAAAATTCTCTGAAGAAAACTCTCTTTTCTGAAACACCGTGTGTTTTGGTTGCAGGTTTTGGTTACATTTATGGCTCCCATTCCAGCTTTGTTTTTCAGAAGGCGGAGCCCAAAGTGCTTTTAACGTTTCCTAACTGTTCTGTTCAGTAATCTTAGAGGGGTAGCCATGTTAGTTTGTAGTTTCACAGCTAATATATAGTCCTGCAGCATCTTAAAGACTAACACATTTATTAGGCAAAGAGCTTTCAAGGGAAAGGTTTCCAGGTCTGAACCACTTCGGGGTGATACCCATGAATGTTCATTACCTAATACATTTGTTAGTCTTTAAGGCACTGCAGGACTGCTTGTTATTTCTGTTCAGGTTACTGCACTAAACCCAAATCCCCATTTTAGTAAACTATTAGAGCAGAGCTTGCAAATATTAACATTTCCTTCCTCAAACTTCTCCCTCTGCCTATAACAGTATCATGCTTCCTTACATCCTTGCAGATAAAAGCAAAATATTGCTAGAATTCAGCTGAGCAGTGAGAGCTAGACAGTGGGAATCCGTGCAGCAGCGAGGTGTCATTATTCTCTGCCTTCTGTAAAACATTGCATTGAGTGGTTTAATGCATGCTGATGTTCAGAGGGATTCTGAAAGGTGAGTCTATTAGGGAGGAGGGGGCAGAGTAAGCAGATCTTCCACTATATCAATTCATTGAACAGCTCTCCACAGGATATTTTCTTGAGTGTTCCTTCCATCTCTCTGATAACAGTGGAGCATCCCTTCATTTACTAGAATTTACTTATTTGCTTTGTTTAGACAGCAAAGGTTAGCCTTTACCTTTAGCTCTGGATAGACTTTAACAGCCCCAGTCCTGCACTGTGTTACATAGACAAACAGCACAGATTCATAGAATGTAAGGTCAGAAGGAACTAGTATGATCGGCTTTTCTGATCTCCTGCACAACACAGGCTACAGAATTCCACCCAGTAATACCTGCATCAAGCCCAGAGATTCTGCTGGAGGTCACACGTATCTCTGAGAAAGGCACCACTTGAAATCCCTTCTTTGACAGTGTTTTGCCTGAACAACATCTGTGGCTTCAGGTTCAAAGGTGAAATACCCAATTATTTCGAAGGTCGTAAGGAAATATTTATGGTGAGAAACATTTATTCTAATGTCACTTGAAATAAGATAGAAGTGCTAAATTCAGCTATTTCCCTTAATCTGAGAACAACATATAAGATTTGTTTCTCTTTTTGCGACGTTCAACATTCACTCTAACATCTTAGTTTACTGATAACAAGACTCTGTTAATATTGCTTGCTAGGGGTTTGCATTGAGTCCTTTTCTGGAAGTGATGTTTGTGGTGTATGAATTGAAGTCAGCTAGTAGTCTTACAAGGCATTCTGCAATATCTCTCATTTACTTAAGCTTTTCACAGGTAATCCCATCAAAAAGCCATGTCCAGTCTGAAGATCCACAGTGGAAATTGCAAATCATCTGCTCCATGCATCTTTTCTTAATAATTCATAGTGGGAAGAGATCTCAAATGAAATTAAAATTCTTTTGTAATTTCATTATCCTGAAAGTGATTTTATAGCCTGCTGAGGATTAAACATTGAACTACAGCATAGTGTACAAAATAATTCCAGTTTTAATACATTTTATGGCCCTCAGAGGAGCTACAGCACAGCTCAGCTCATCATTAGCCTCTGTATTACTTAGCTTTTTAGGCCTTTAATTCAAAATGAAAATTAAACAATATTCATTTTTTCTAAAGCAGTTCATCCAGAGCTGGCTAAGAAAGCCATTTTTCACTTTGAAGGGCTCTTACTCAATCCATTTCTAGGTTTTCTAATTGTTTAATCCCCAAAATTGAAAACCCAAAATCCTCTGAAATGAAAGATCTTGAGACCCCATGCGCTAATTGCACTGCCAGTCTATTACTGCTGATTTGCACTAGTTAAAAAGCTATGCTCGTACGCATGGAAGCATAGCGCTTGAAATGAAATTCGCATGGTAGCTGACCCTGATGAATAATTCAAGAGCCTCCGTGAGACGTTCAGGTGTTTGTATAAATAAAACATTAGCGTTTTAGGTCTACTTAAATAAATCCTTTATTGAATCCTAATGATTAGTAGGAAATGGGGAGTTGGTGGACAAAGTTTCTGACCTCTACTACTGATTAAGAGAGCACATGTTGCCTGGCAGTAACCACGGTGTGGTCCCTGAATCAATACAAACTGAAGGCAGCATGGCAGAGAGAAAGCAACACATTCTGTATTCTAATTTTCTTTTTCTGCAGCATGCTGGTAATGCCAAGGGAGGCTGTTGCACACTGCTGCAGTACTGGGGAGTTCCCAGTTCCCATAGGCTAATAGAGCTGGTGCCTATGTTCCAGCCTGCAGCCCTGGGACAGTATGGCTATGTCTATACTAGACAGTTTTGTTGACAAAAACCCTGGTTTTGTTGACAAATCTGGCAGAGCATCTACACACAAAATCAGTGAGAAGTCCTGCAGTGCCTTATAGACTAACAGATTTTTTTGGAGCATAAGCTTTCGTGGACAAAGACCCGCTTCGTCTGATGCATGACATGACGTGACATGACATGCATCTGATGAAGCGGGTCTTTTCCCATGAAAGCTTACGCTCCGAAAAATCTGTTAGTCTATAAGGTGCCACAGGACTTGGTTTTTTTGTGGATACAGACTAGCATGTCTACCCCTCTGCTACACTACACACAAAATGTGCTTTGTCTATGGTTTGTTGACAAAACTTGGCACTTCCCCCAACAGCATTATGCCTCTTTGTGATGAGAATAACATCTTTGTTGACAGTTTCTGCCAACAAAAAAGTTGTGTAGATGCTCCGGGGGTTCTCTGTCGACAGACAGGACTTCCAGTTCACTTTGCAGCCCTGTTTGTTGAGCTTCCAGTTGGCTGTTCTGTCGAGCGAGCTGCCAGGCTGTCTGTCTCTTTTAACAGGACAGATTGCTTTTTCAGTCTGCTTTTGATAGTGGAAATGATCTGTTGGCAGAAGTTTTGCCAGAACTTCTCTTCCAATGGTAACTGTTATCGACAGATTGCTGTAGTGGGTGGTGTGGGTAGAGTGTGATGTACTCTGATGATTCCAAACTGGCAGATGGTCATCTGGGGACATTACCAGCTGGTGTAAGGCTACCCTCAAGGACTGGGCTGGATACAACCTCATAAAGCAATAGCTTCAGAGAGGTAGCCATGCCAGTCTGTAGCTTCAGAAATAACAAGCGGTCATTTAGCACCTAAAAGACTAACACATTTATCAGGTAATGAACTTTCATGGGTAAGACCCACTTCTTCTCCTGGATCTCCCATCAGAAACTGGATGCAGCAGAGAATTTGGGTCAAAGTCTCCACGATTTACCACGATTTGTAGTTTCAATATTTATTTTAATTTGTTTGCAATAATTGAAGCTATTGGAAACCCCAGGCTCCAGCACCCTGCAATGTCTGATGAAACCAGAATTTTCAGCATCAGCCCCAGCAGCATTTTAAGTATCCACAGTGGTGGATTAGCATTAGGGCAAAAGGGGCAGTTGCCCCAGGGCCCCCAGGTGTGAGGGGCCGCAAGGTTCCCTAACTCCATTTTGTTTAAACAATTTGCCATGATTCTTCTTTTAAAATTAAGTGTAATTTTATTATGTATCATGAGTAACAATAAGCACAAACCAATTTTAAAGCATAAATAATGATGTTACATTAATCTTTTAATATATTTGCGGGGGGACAGATTGTAACTGTGTTGTCCCAAGGCAGCACCTTTTCTGAATCCACCCCTGAGTATCCACTGCTCAGGCTGCAGCTGTTCTGAAGTCAAAAAACTGGCCATTTGGCAGAGAGGTGGGGGAGAAGGGGAGGGAATTAATTGTTCATCCAACCACATTTTTAACTCTGAGGTGCAGAATTAGAGCATTTAAAAATAAAATAAAATAACTCAGTCATTTGTCTCTTCAAAAGTGCCTTCTGTTACAGGCACGACTATTTCAGAGCTTTCAAAGGCAACACACACTGGCTGCGTTTACCCTAGCAAGTTCTCAAAAGATTTTTTGAAAGAAGGGGCTTTTTCGAAATATCCAGCAAAGCATCTACACACAAAAGGCATTCTTTCATAAGTAAATCTAAAGAATGTGATGTTCTTTTCAAAATCATTCTTCCTTTCCTGTTTCTAGAAGAGGGCCCCCTTCCAAAAGCTTGTTTCAAAAGAAAATGTGTATAGATGTTCCACAGGCCCTTTTTTTGAAAGAGGAGTCCTCATGGGGCTTGATTTTTTGAACCCTGGCCTGTTCTTCCAAAAGAGCGGGGGCTGTGTGGACGTTCTTTTTCAAAAGAGCAGATCACTCTTTTGATCCACTTTTTGGTGGTGGACAAGCTCTTTTAAAAGAAGTTCTTTTGGAGGAGATCTTCCGGAAGGGCTTCTTTGGAAAGATCACTGTAGTGTAGAGGTAGCTACTGTGATTTGGGTGAGGACAAATGTACCAGCAGACACTAGGAACTTGAGATTCATAAAGATCATAAACTTCTTGTGATTAATATTTGACATGAATGCAAGTAAATACAAGTGGGAAAAATCATTTAAGAACACAGTGAAAATAAGAGTAATGTTTAATTAACTACTTTGCAGATTTGTTTTTCACTTGATCACAAGGGAAAAAGTGTGACTTGTCCAATAAGCCTATGGTAGGATTGTTGGGCCACCTGAATCACTATTTACAGTGCTGGGAGAGCAGACCTTATGGCAATCAGTTTCTGTATATTACATTTCAATGTGCACTATATAGAGCAGAAAAAAACAAGTCAGCCTGTGTATGAAATATTATTTCGTATAGTGTTTTTGTATAGCCCGTAATAAGAACATAAGAACATGCTACATTGGGTCAGACCATAGGTCCATCAAGCCCAGCATCCTGTCTTCCGACAGTGGTCAATGCCAGGGTCCCCAGAGGGAATGGACAGAACAGGTAATCATCCAAGTGATAACTTCTCTGTTGCCCATTTCCAGCCTCTGGCAAACAGAGGCTAGGGACACCCTCCATGCCTATCCTGGCTCATAGCCATTGATGGACCAATCCTCCATGAATGTATCTAGTTCTTTTTTAAACTCTACTATAGTCTTGGTCTTCACAACATTCTGCCGCAGGGAGTTCCACAGGTTAACTGTGCATTGTGTAAAAAAATATTTCTTATTGTTTGTTTTAAACCTGCTGCCTATTAATTTCATTTGGTGACTCCTAGTTCTTGTTTTGTGAGAAGGAGAAGATAACAATTCCTTATTTATTTTCTCCACACCAGTCATTATTTTATATATCTCATCATATACCTCCTTAATCGTCTTTTTTCCAAGGTAAATAGTCCAAGTCTTATTAATCTCTTTTCATATGGCAGACTTTCCATTCCCTTAATCATTTTTGTTGCCCTTTTCTGAACCTTTTCCAATTCCAATATATCTTTTTTGAGATGAGGTGACCACATCTATACACAGTATTCCAGATGTGGACGTACCATGGATTTATATAAAGGCAATATGACATTTTCTGTTTTATTATTTATTCCTTTCTTAATGATTCCCAACATCTTGTTAGTTTTCTTTGCCTGCCGCTGCACACAGAGTGGATATTTTCAGAGATCTATCCGCAATGACTCCAAGATCTCTTTCTTGAGTAGTAACAGCTAAGTCAGACCCCATATTTTGTATTTACAGTGGGATTATATTTTCCAAGGCACGTTACTTTGTTTTTATGAACATTGAATTTCATCTGCCATTTTGTTGCCCAATCACCAAATTTATTAAAATCTTTTTGTAGCTCTTCAGAATATTCTTGGGACTTAACTGTTTGGCGTAGTTTTGTGTCATCTGAAAATTTTACCATCTCACTCACCTCATATTTATCCTTTCTGTATAGGCTCCCCCTTTCCCAAAAGTTTCCCCAGTTCCTTATAAATCTAAACCCCCACCTCCTACACCATAGTCTCATCCACGCATTGAGACCCTGCAGTTCTGCCTGTCTAACTGGCCCTGTGTATGGAACTGGAAGCTTTTCAGAGAACAGTACCATGGAGGTCCTGGACTTCAATCTCCTACCTAGCCGCCTAAATTTGGCTTCCAGGACCTCTTTCCTATCCTTCCCTATGTCATTGGTACCAACATGTACGATGACCACCGGCTCCTCCCCCAGCAATACACATAAATCTATCTAGATGTCTCAAGAGATCTACAACCCTTGCACCAGGCAGGCAAGTCACCATGTGGTTCTCCCAGTCTTCACAAACCCAGCTATTTATGTTCCTAATGATTGAACCACTCATAATGAAAACCTGTCTCTTCCTAATAACTGGAGTTCCTTTCCCTGGAGAGGTATCCTCAGTGCAAGAGGATACACTGACATTATCTGGCAGGAGTGTCCTGTCTACAGGATCATTTCCCTCTGCTCCAGGTAGATGTTCTCCTTCCCTGAGAGTTTCATCCTCTTCAACAGCACCGAGGCTGTCAGACTGGAGGTAGGACCGTTCTACTATGTCCTGAAGAGTCTCATTTATGTACCTCTCTGTCTCTCTCAGCTCCTCCAGTTCTGCCACCCTGGCCTCCAAAACATGTACACAGTCTCTGAGGGTCAGGAGCTCCTTGCACCAGATGCACACATAGGCCATCTGCCCAGAGGACAGGTAATCATACATGCTGCATTGGGTGCAATAACTGGATAGCCCCCACCCTGTTTCCGGGCTTCTGCCTACATTGTCTGATTAAACCTAATGTGGGTCCCTTGAATTAAGTTAGGTTGTTATTGGTTTTAAATTCGAGTGGAATGATTTAAGTGTTGCTAGTACCACACCCCCACCCCCCGCTTGCAACTCCCTCACAAAACTTTCCTGTTCGCTAGCTCCTCTGGTTGCTTAGGCGCAGGTTTTATAAAGCCCTGCACTGCCTGAGGAGACCCACCCGCTTGTTAAGGGCTGCTAGGCTCAGCACATGGTCCCCCAAACAAACAAACAGACCACATGGCATCTCTCAGGCTGGCAGCAAGCACACTAAACACAAACACGGACAATTCAGACAACAAGCTTGCCCCAAGGGCCACGTAATCGCTCCCCCTTCACCTGGGGGACTCCCTCACAAAACTCCCCTGTTAGCTGCTCCTGTTCGCTAGCCAATATTAATATTAGGCACATATCTTGCTGAAATGATATGCCCCCTGGAAGATTTTGCTGTAAGTCCAGGGGTACATATACCCATGACAGAGAATCACTGAACTAAAGCATATCAGTACTTGGTAAATATACAATCATTGCAATTTTCTAAAAAATACTCAATTAAATGCCACAATTTTATTTTTAAATTTACTAATCTTCTGGCACTTACAGAAACGCCAAAAGAAAGCTACAGAGTAGAGTACAGACAGGTCCCTCAATCAGGTAAGTGTCACTAGTCAGGAAAGCACTTAAATCAAAGTCAATGGGACTGAAGCACATGCTTAAACTTAAGCACATGTCTTGTGCTTAAACATGGAAGAACATAAGTACCAGCAAAAATGATTTCTTGAGTTGAACCTCACTGAGAATATTAACAAAGCTAGATGGAGAAAAGTAGTAATAAATGAGAAGTCTAAAAGCAAAATAAATTGAATAAATATTGGGAAAAAACTGTAATAGCAAGCTATAGATATTCTGAAGAGATCTGGGCCATTTTTATTTTTATAGCTGTATAAATCTCTTAGCTCATCCTCTCAAATTCCTTTTCTAAAATCATAATGCAGTTGTTTGGTTACATTTCACAGCTATGGAACAAGTTGTTAAGCTGTAAATTCACTGGGCTTCAGAATCACAGTTTTCCTGTCCTTACCCATGCTTAATGTTCATTTGCATCAGTGGGGACATAGCAGGGCAGTACATACCCACTGAATAAAGACCCACTTTTTGCAAACAATTCCAAGCACAGTGGTAAGTGGTCACAGTTCTAATCTGGCTGTGCAGGAGTGTGAGATCAAGTAAGTCCCCAGTCCTCTTATTTCCATGCTTCGCCTTGTTTAAATTATAGCTTCAAGTGTGAAGGAGAGAGCAGGAACTGCTTACAGCCCTGATACTGTGCAGCTAAATAGGTGGGGAAGGTATGAAGAGGAGCAAGGCATGGGAGATGCTTTGGCTCTTCCCCAGCTTTACTCAGCAATCCAAATATCTGGCCAGGCACTCTGGGAGGTAAGTTGTGAGTTGCAGTCCTGAATTGCCTAAATTCTGAGCTGCTGTTCAAACTCTCTTCTGCTCCTGAGGCATCACAGCTACAGTTTGCCCCTTCTTCAAGGCAGAAAATATATTCCACCATGCTTATTTCCATGATTTACTCTCTTTTCAAGGCAGTAAGTACTATGCTCCGTAAAAAGAGTGTGCAGGACTAGGCCCTGACACGGAAAGAGGAGCTGATTATTAAGGGGAAAGAAGAAATCAACACAATTATCTTGGTAATCAACAATGATGAGAAACGAAACAGAAAATCTGCTTGACAGGTACGTGGGAGTTTACGCTAATTATTTTTTTAATAGTCAGCTTTAATAGGAAGTGGTATTTGTATGTACGGATCAGCCTCCTGGGTATTCAGATGAGGCAGGAATGGAACAGTGCATAGAAAGAAGTATTTTTTGCTATGCCACCTCCTGAATATGGGGTGTAATATTCTTCATGGCTCTATAGGGAGGATATTACTGTCCTGTGCAAGGTACAGCAGCAAAGGGCAATAAAGTGGTACTAGGTCTGAATAATTTAAATAATATTTAAATGGCTAAGGGAATTGAGTCAATCCTCACCAAAGAAAGGAGACTTTGAAATTTGCAGAATAGAACCCTAGATGTTAAAGATCAAAAAGACAAATTCAGCAATTTGGCCTTTCCCCTTATCCAGTCCCTCTTTCTGCAGGTACTGAAACTTTTATCCAGTCAAAGTTTAAATGTTGTGCCACTTCCTTTGGGAGACTGTTTCACTGTATGATACAGCTCTCATTGTTAGCATATTTTCCTGAAATTCATCACCCATCCTCCTTTTTGTAATTTTACCTCATCTCTCCTAGTTTTATATACCATCAGCACAGCTCTGTCATCCCTGTCCCTGTTTGGGATTTTTACCACTAGACTGTTGACTTTTATTATGTTCCTTCAGTTGCCATTTCTTAATCAAACTACATTTAATGCTCTCTTGACAACTAATTAATTCATTCGTTAGAAGGCAAATAATTAATTTCCCAATTGTGAAGACCTGCAGGTCTGGTTCCCAGCTCTCAGAGCTCCTGAGTATCTGATTTGTCACCCAAAAGCTCTGGGGAAAGTAGGGAACAGCAGCCTGTGAGCCCTGTGGCCCAAAGCCCCAGTGGATGTGCAGTTGACAGTGGCCCTGGCTGGTGGTGTCTACAGCATTCCTTGAATGGCTGAGGCATGATGTTTAAGGCCTGGGGATGTGTAACACCTGCAGGCTGTAGGTGTGACTCGGCAGATGCATGGCTTGCTGTTGCTCCTGCCTCAGCTCTGTTCTTGATATCTGGCCTCATTTCTGGGCTTGGTGCTTGGCCCCCTGCTCCTCTCCCGACACCTCACCTGTCTCAGCTCCACTGTCCCTACTGCGGTTGACCGACTTGGTTTGACCCAGTGCAGCTCATGGACCTTGACAATGACCTGGTCGTACAGTGTGACATTAGTATGGACAGCTACTTTGGCCTTTACCCTCTGGACTAAATTCAGAGCTCCTTGTTGAGTCCACTTCAACCCTGGTCTTCAGGCCTGCAGATGGGCTGGAGGATGGGGGAAGGAGCAACTGCCCTGTGACCTGGTTGTTCAAAGGGGCTTGGGGCTGCCAGCCATCACTGCTGCTACTGCTGCAGCAGCCATGGCTCCAGACCTTTTAAATCACTGTTGCAGCACTGTGCTGCATGCTCCAGAGCCCTGGGCAACATGCGCCAGGCGGGGCTGTAGACTGTGGCGCAGGACTGGGCAGTGCTGAGGGCTGGCTGCCCCCGCTGCCCTGCACCTCCCGGCCCAGGTCCCTCCCATTCCAGGAGAGTAAAGCCACCCCCACTACCTTGCACAGGGGTCTGTTGGCCCCACCTGCTCGTCTTGATCTGTGCCTGTATTTGGGATCCTGTTGTATGAAGAGAAGTTAACTCCTTTTTCCAGGTGTGGTTCTGCTATGGTCAGACAGAGAAGGACCCGTATCTCATTGCTCTTTGACACGCTGAGAGACGAGTACATTAGGATACGTGCACACAGCCGTGGGGAGAGTGCTGCCCAATGTAGGTAGATGGATACTTTAGCTCTGCTTGAGACAGCATGATGGAAATAGCAAGGCCACCCAAGAGCTAACCCAGTAGACCCCTTACATGTTGCTGTTAGCAGCCCTGATACTGTGCAGCGAAGCAGCGTAGCTAAGTACTATGTAGCTGAGTACTGTGCTGCCGCCCAGGCGGCCACAACCACACTGCTATTTTTGGCATGCTGAGCTCAAGCAGAGGTAGGAGGATTTTGTCTAACGAGGCTGGGAAGCATTACCCAGTTGCTGTGTAGATGTACCCTAAGTTGAATTCATCCTTTTCTCCATATACACAGTTCCTGATTTTTATGAATTTCTTTGACATTATTTGCAAAACACTTCAAACGAACAGAGTTCAGCCGTTGGCTGTTTGCAAACTCTTCACCTCAGCTAGTTGCAATTTGTTATTTATTATTTGTCATGTGTCTTTGGAAAACTCCACAAAATGCAACTGATTCTCTCCCCTGAGTTGATGATCTAGATTTGTATAACGTGCCAGTGGAGAGAAATCAAGGAGATGTCAAGATGGCTGCATAAACATTCTCTGTGTGAGCCCTATATTCACACAGGTCATTATGAGACTTTGTTTTCTGAGTCAAGTTGTCCCGCTATACAAACAGAAAATGACACTTGCATGAATGTTTGTGGAAAACATGATGTTTCCTTTATCCTGTAAATATTTACTAATTATAGTTGTTAATGATTCTTTCATTTTTTTTACTAGGCACAGAACTTAGACTTATGGGGAAACAGTTTAACATACAGTGCAAAATGTTCATTGCCAGTCTAGCCAATGAATTAGGGAGAGAAAGAAAAGGAATACTGTTGTGGGAAAAAATATTTTTAAATGTATTATGGACCTTTTACACCCACTGGTCACAATGGTGTCTTGTAGTAGATAACTATTGAGGGCAGGATAGCTTATGAAATTTACAAATTTGTCTGGTATTTTTTCTTATTGTAGTAAAGAAAAATATGTTGAAGGTCACGCATGATCTTCATAATTAGGCTAACAAAGACCTGTTACCTGCTTATACTTGATTCAATATTACATGCACATTTTAAACAGCTGTGTGTGATTCCTTCTCCACTGAAGTCAAGACTCTGTAGGGCAGCTTTTTTTATGAGTCCATTTCTTTATTAGCTATTTTCTCAACATTTAGACAGAATTCTCACTCACTCATTCACTAATCTTTACATAACCTGAAGTTCCTCTGGTCCATTTGCTGAACCCTATTCTTGTCCCTGCAGCTACATCTACGCTAATGAGTTTTGTTGACGAAACCCCAATCGGCACTAAGAATGCATTCTGTTGGTATACTGTTGACAGAACCTGGCACTTCTGTTGACAGCCTTTTGCCTCTCCCCCAGGACATGAAAGGTGTGTGGACACTCTCAGGGGGTTAGGGGGGTGGCCCTCTGTTGACTGACAGGGTTATTGGGTCACCAGACAAGCCTGTCTGCTGTGTTTCCGGTTGGCCTTACTGTTGAGAGACCAGCCAGGCAGTCCGGCTGCTTTCTGTTGCCAGAGCGATCTGCTTTCCTGTGTGGCTGCAGTCTGTTGACAGAAGTTTTGTTGGAAGATATCTTCTGACAGTAATTTCGGTCAGCAGATCACTGCAGTGTAGACGTAGGCTACTTTCAGTATGTGTCAGTTCTTTCTTAGAACAATTTTTATTTTCCTGGGCTTAATAAAGCAATACTATTAAAACTGGTTGCATTTACCTAAAAACTATTCTCATTCTTATTGACTATTTTGATACTTTCCAGACTCAGAAATCACACTTTTAAAATTTAACAATAAAAATGTATTTATTAACATTATCATCTACTTCCTTCTTTCTATATTTCTGCAGATCTGATTGATCTTAAGGTCTATGTTTGGAATCTTAAGGGCCTTCTTTCTTCCTAGTTTATCTTTTGAGCTTCGTATTAAATATATCAGCAAATCACAGTGTTAACTTCTCAGAAACATCATTTTGTTTAGAATTCTTGGCCAATTTCTTCCCAATTGAAATGTGAAGATAAGGTAGGGAATACTCTGGGTCCATTGCACATTATCTAAAAAAGATTTGGGAATTTTGTAGACAATATGATTGATTACTGTGATTTCCTTTCTGGGTTTGTAGCGAAAGGGATTTATAGTTTGCAGGTGGTCCAAACTTCCATCATACTACTTCCTCAATATTAAACGTAATAAACACATCATTTCCATTTGTAGAGTGGGTATAGAGAATACAGTAGAACACAGCTTCATTGTGTAAGGAGTTTTTCATGTCAAGCATCATACAGAGCTAAACAGTGATGTTTTGTAATGAAAAATTGAGAAGTGGGGACACATGTAGAAGTACAGAGAAAGAGGAAAATATGTTTTAGATGATATCTGCAAATAAATGGAGAGTCGCCATTCATCAGTGTAGTCCCAGTAAAGTTGAAACAGCCTAGTAGATCTGCACTTTTTGGAGAATGTGATCCAGTATATCTAATGATATGTTAACGTTTTGTTTGCGCTATGTGTCTGGTTCGTAAACTATCACTTCTAATTCATTGTTACGTGATGAAGTTATCATTGGAGAGTTTTCTTGTTCCTGGATCTGTTGTTATTAATTATTTGCATAGTAGTACTGCCTAGGGATTCCATTCATGGATCATGATACTATTGTGATAGGTACTACACGGAGAACAAAAAGAGAGCCTCTGGTTCAAGGAGCTAACAGTTGTAAATCTAACACTGACGAAGCAGTGAAACTAAGTCAGTAGGCTTCTGGAATGCCTCCTTGCTAAGAATAATCAGAAAAGAATCGCAAATAAGTTTTAGAGAAGGTGAAATTATATTAATAATTCACAAACAATAGCCTAGAAAATCCGGTGTTAAGAGCACATCCTCCATGCAGAATCTGTGTAACACTGCCTAATTCTCTGAACTCCTTTCAAGAGAATTCATCTTTCTTGTCACTTCAGGAACCATTGATATTCAAGTCTGAAGTAATCTCAGAGAGGCAGCCATGTTAGTCTGTGTCTCCGCAAAACAAAGAAAGTGGTCCTGTAGCACCTTAAAGGCTAACAGAAGTATTGATTAGGTGATGAGCTTTTGTGGGAAAGACCCACTTCTTCAGATCTGGAGCATTACCAGATCTGAAGAAGTGGGTCTTTCCCACAAAAGCTCATCACCTAATCAATAATTGTATTAGTCTTTAAGGTGCTACAGGACCGCTTTCTTTGTTTTGTGAAATTTCAAGTCAATCTCTCTTGCTGTTCTAAATCTAGATATGGATGATGCTGGCCTCTATTAAGTAGTTATGATAACTGCTTTTGCTACATTTCCCTGCTTTAAAACACATTGCCATTCTTTCACAGTTTATTTTTCTTTTCACCTGCGCGTTATGTATTTCAGAAATTTCACCCTTGTTGCCAAGTTTTCCGATTGCTCTATCTTTGTGCATGTGAAGTTTCTTCTTATTTTATTACTTTTGGAAACCTGGAAAATGTGGTGCCTGAACTTTGGATATTGGAAATATGTTGTGCTGAAAGGTACTAAGAGCTGCCAGAAGGAGGGTCTTCAATCCACAGTCATAGATCTTGTTAAAGCCAATGGATGTGCTATGCACTCTCAGATCAACGGAAGACACAGTTAAACCCCTTTATGTAGTAAAACTAGCTGAAGACAAAGGAGGTGACTGCTTAAGGAAATAGGTTGCATGGCAGATCATATGTAGCCTTGTGGACTTAGCAGTTTCCTTGGTCACAGCCAAAGTTTGGTAATAAGTTCTGTACATTAGAGGCAGAAAACCATCATCAAGATATATGAGTGTGCTCTTGAGAGGAACTTCTTGAGCATAAAAGTCCCTGGACTAATGCACCTGGGAATTTATGAGTAAGGAAACTACCTGCTGAGACTACCTTTTACTGTGTTCCAAGATATGGATTTTGTGTGCATTATTTGCAAATAAACTAGATTAGACTGAGAATATTTTTTACCAGTACCACTGATTTCTCATTCAAATAGAAAATTCTCAGTAAAGTTCAAAGTTCTGACTAATCTCTCGGGACAAAGGGGCAATATGTTTAAATTCTTAAAGAATTGCTTCTGGCATAGCTCAGTAATGTATGTTTTTACTTCTGACATTCAAGGTTTAAATTCATACTGGTTTAGCAACTGTCCATTGCTATGGAGACAGAATACTAAACTAGGTATAAATCAGTAGTCTGTGGCAAATTTATAATGAGCTCCAAGTGTGCTCAAAATTCTTAAGAAGGTTGTGTAATTTGTTAGGAAGTCAACGGCTGATACATAGAGAGATGGAGGGGAGGAGGGAGGTAAAACCTTTTTTTAGGGGATCAGCTTTTACTGGGACAAGCAACAAACTTTTGACCCACACAGAGATTTTCTTCAGGCCTGGGAAATGAATACCCAGTGGCTGGATTTACACTAACTCCAGAAGATTGACTGCTTAGGTTTGATCTTCTGGGACACCGTTTCATGCATGCGCAAAATGGAACATTTCTGGGTCAGTGCTGACCTTGGAATTCTTTGCCGGTTGCCAGGATTAAGGTAGGTCAACAGGAGGAGTGCTCCTGATGACCTTCTGCCATAAGGACCGGGATGAAAGTTGACAGCTGAAAAATCAATTTTAGGTATGCAACTAGTGTATCTAAAACTGTGTATCAGCCGTTAGCCTTCTGTGTGAGGGTAGACCTAACCAGTGTCAGGAAGGTAAAACAGATTGTTCAGCATAAGTAGTCAGAAAATATTAAAGGGACCATTCAACATACAGTGGCCTGTTAACACCTCCATTGTAATAGGATAAAAAAGAGGGGGTGCTGTGTTACTAATTGTTGTAAAAACCTATACGTTTAGTGTCTCTGTTTATTCAATGATTTTCAGTGTCTAGCAGAGTAATGCATTTAATTTCCCAACTTGTATTTTGAAAATATTGTCCAGGTTTCTTTTGAAAATGAGGACTAATATAGACTGATTACTTTATGTATAGTATTCTCTCACAGGTGATGTAGTGTTTTTATCTTATCATTTTCCTCTGTGAATTTCTTTGAGAGTGTAACAAGGTTAGCTCAGTCAGCAAGGGTGAGGCTTACTACCAGCAGTTGATCTGGAGGTGTGAACATCAAGGGAGGGGAAGCTGCTTTTGTATTTAGCCAGCCATTCGCAGTCTTTGTTTAAGTCTGAGCTGAGGGCGTCGAGTGTAGTGATTGTCTGGTTTCACTGACATAGCTGTTATTGGGGTAGTTATACCAAAGGTATACAACATGTTGTGATGTGCATGTATAGGATCCAAAGAACTTGAAATGTGTGTTGTGGGGGTGTTGATCATGCAGCAGTGGAGCCATGTCCACAGGTTTTGCATCTGTTGTTCTTTTGTTCAGAAATTCTTCTTCCAAGTAGCCCCTGAAGAGTTTGGCATGTTGGGGAGGCATGGGGTGGTGATGTACTGAGGTTTCTGCCTCACAGTTATCCAGTGTTTTGTAGATATGTTAGACAGGCATCTATGCTGTCATTGTGAAGGAACTTCATGTACAGAGAAGTGACAGCCATGGTGGAGTGGATGGTGTTCTGAGGGAGGTTATTAATAGTGCAGAGTTTGTAGAGGACACTAGCTATTTGTGTAGAGAGTGGTTTAAGGACAGTTTCTATGAATTGCAGTATTCCTCCAGTAAGACTGCCAGGGCCACGTATGATGAGTCTACCTGGGATTCCATTTTTGTGTACCATGACAGAATATTATTACCCTCAGATAGAATAACATAGTCAAAAGTAACTAAAACCATGTTTCAGAACTAAATTTCTTATGTGTTTAAGATGTGAAAAATCAATGGGGCTTAGACTTTTTAGTGCCTAAGTGACTTTTGAAAATGGAACTTGGTACTGGGAATATTTTTCCTACAATAGAAACTCTGCTAGTCAAAATGGTTTGAATGAAAATTATTTTGGTTGAAAAAAATTCCTTTTTCCAAGCAAGAGAAAAGCTGCCATCAGCTGAGAATCTGGCCCTCAACGAAAGAGTGGGTAAATTAAGAATGAAGAGATTCCTTACAACTCATGGAATAAAAGGTTTCTACATGGACAATATTATTTCATCTTTAGAAATTTCCAGTTGCCATTGAATATAGTAATTGGACTTTGTTTTACAAATCAAACAATAGTGTTTTTCCTTGCTACTGCTACATACTAGTCTTTTGACTATTTTCTTAGTCAGCATACTTTACATTTTGTGTAGGCTGGGGTTTTTGATCTCTGTCATGTATTAAGACCACCTCATACTGCTGAAAGGGAGGAGTGTTATTTAAGATTTCCTTCTGTCACGTGAAGCTAATAAACCTACTTAACTATGGAAAATCTATATGGACTTAAGAAGAAAATGAGATCATATATTTTTTAAACACAAACATGATAACTACAGAGACAAAATGGTAGTAAACGGGCTGTGTTTTAGCATGTCAGATATTTTAAAATTCTACAGAAATAAAAACTGAAGTAAATCAACATGACATATCTCTTTAATTAAACTAAAGGATACTGGAAAGCACAATTTCAGAAAGAGAAAACAATTACACAGATTACATGTATTTTTCCTCATGCTCTTTTTTTTTTCTTAACTTGATCCCTTCCTCCACATCCAGTCAAGATTACCTATTCATTTCAGAGACACAGTCTTGTGGTATAATTAATATCACTAGTCTGCATTATATTAAAAAAGTGAGAAAGCAGAGGATTTTTATCAGAGGGATAGCCGTGTTAGTCTGTATCTGCAAAAAACAAAGAAAAGTCCTGTGGCACTTTACAGATTAGCAGATATTTTGGAGCATAACCTTTCATAGGCAAAGACCCACTTCATCAGATGCAAGTGGTGGAGATTCCGGGAGGGTTTAATTATACAGGCTCGTGAAAAGGGCCATTGCTGTCATAGGCCTTGGGAGTCAGGCCAGTCCTTGTCTACAGACAGCCTGCCAACCTGAAACAAATTCTCACCAAGAACTATAGACCGCACCACAGGAACTCTAACTCAGGAACCAATCCCTGCAACAAACCTCAGTGCCAACTCTGCCCAGATATCTACACCAGTGACACCATCACAGGACCTAACCATATCAACCACACCATTAGGGGCTCATTCACTTGCACATCTACTAATGTAGTATATGCCACCAAGTACCAGCAATGCCCCTCTGCCATATGTACGGGCCAAACTGGACACTTTTTATATACAAGAATAAATGGGCACAAATCAGATATCAGGAATGGAAAGATACAAAAACCTGGACATTCAGTAGCAGATTTAAAAGCAGCCATCCTGCCACAGAAAACACTTCAAAAACAGACTCCAAAGAGAAACTGCAGAGCTACAATTCATTTGCAAATTTGATATCATCAATATAGGACTGAACAGAGAATGGGAGTGGTTGGCCAAATACAGAAGCCATTTCTCCTCTCTCGGTGTTTACACCTCCACATTAGCTTCTGGAAGTGGGCCACACTCTCCCTGACTGAATGGGCCTTGTCAGCTCTAGCCTTCCTCTTGGTTGGGACTTCCTCCTTTTCATGAGCCTGTATAATTAGACCTGCCTCTGGAGTCTCCACTACATTGCATCTGATGAAGCAGGTCTTTGCTCATGAAAGCTTATCCTCCAAAATATCTGTTAGTCTATAAGGCGCCACAAGACTTCTTGTTTTTTCAGAGGATTTTTGCCACCCCTGTCCCATATTGTAAGCCATTTCTCCTGGAACTTCTACTTCACTGTAGTCAAATTGTTGAGGATGAGTCTACACCCACTTTGAAATGAAAAGTGCTATAAAGGAGCTAGGAATTATTAAGCTTTATTATTATTAATGTGTAGTAAAATGTTTTACACAACTTGTTATTAAACTGTGGAACTCACTGGCACAGGATGTTGTTGAGGCCAAGAGCTTAGTAAGGTATAAAGCATGACTGGACATTTATGTGGACCACAGGAATATCCAGTGTTACAAATGTCAAAGGTCATAAAAAGAATATAGAAAGGGAGATATAAACCTCTTGTTTCAAGTCTTAAAACAATCTTTCACTATTATGAGTTGGATATGACCTTCATAGGGGCAAATCATCTCTTCTCCACATGTGTCCATCTGTCTGATGTGGGCTTTCCTGCTGCTGACTTTAAAGCATCTGGTACTGACTGCTGTTGGAAACAGGATGAGGTGGCTTATATAGCAATTCCTGTCTTCCTCTATTTTACTTCAAGAGTGATTGCTAACTTATCAATGCTACAGGAAAAAAAGTGAGCCTTGCCTTTATTTCTTTTTCTTTCTTTCAAATAACTATAGAATTTGACTAAAATGAGGAATAAAATAGGAAAACAAAGCAATTTGCACCAAATAGCCCTGGTTTCCTTTTTATGAAACACTTACATAGAATCCTTCATTGTTGTCCTTCTTCGGTAGCAGATTTCTATTTCACTTGTAGCCAAGCCCCATAATTCACTTAGATGAGTATTTGTATAGTCCACATTATTTTAGAGATACAAAAGAGCATGAGTTGACGTCTGACACTCACATTGTTGAGTGGGA
The DNA here is from genome assembly GCF_033958435.1 of Carettochelys insculpta. NCBI lineage: Eukaryota > Metazoa > Chordata > Testudines > Carettochelyidae > Carettochelys > Carettochelys insculpta. Next base: position 139,185,076 of record NC_134139.1, on the reverse strand, counting down.
TTTTTATGTATGTATGTAGGTAGGTATATATTTTGATAGCCTAAAAGTTTGCAGGGTGACTGTTAGAGTTGATAAAACCCAAAGCAAAAAAAAAGCAATCCAAAAGCTCTGCCTGTATCTGTATCTTCCTCTTCTTATTATCATTCTATCTCTTGCTTTCGATGTTTCTTATTAGAATTTTTTCTTAAAAAGAGGAAAATAGCTGTTCTATCTGAAAGATGATTGAAATACAGAAATCTCTTAGGCTACATCTACACAACAGCTCAATTTCGAAAGGACCCCTTTTGAAATGCACTTTTTGAAAGACGGCCTTCAAAATGATGTGCCCACATGCACAAAGCCATGATCCCCCATTTTAAAAGAGTGGCCCAGCATTTCGAAAGGGAGTGTCTATACAGCCACTGATGCTATTTCAAAATAATGTGCCAGGAAACACCATGGATGGGATCTCATGGCTGCTAAGCTCTTCTGGGGCCTGTAGCCAGTGCTCCTTTGGAGGGCCCCTTCGAACACTCACATCCTGCATGTGCTCCAGGCTGCAAGACTTGCCACAGCACTGCAGACCCTGTGCAGGGACCTGAGCAGTACCAGGCACACCACGCCTCCCCAGCAGCTCCCCAAGGGGGAATTCATCCAGGTTGTGGCCAGCTTGCTGGTTGTGCTGCTTGCAGCTCTGCTCCAGGAGCCCTGGAGGGCCAGTTGCATTGGACCCTCTCCTGTGGGCCGTTTGCCGGGGCTACTTCAGTGCCCACTGACTACGCTGATTTGGCGATGCTGGGTGTACTTCACCAGGACTGAGGGGTGGAACTGCTTCGTACTGGGGGAATGGGGTGACAACCAGTGGCAGCAAAAATTCAGAATGACCAGGCAGATCTGCAAGGAGTTGTGCCACAGGCTTGCCCCAGCCCTCCAGTACCATGACACCAGGATGCAGCCTCGCGCTTGTTTTGTGGAAGACAGTAGCAATCACAATCTGGAAGCTGGCTGCCCCAGACAACCACCAGTCCATCAGCCATCAGTTTGGGGTGGGCAAGGCCACCATGGGGGCAGTCCTGCTTGAGGTAAGCCCGGCTTGGGCCACACATCCACCATGGGGAGGGAGCAAGAGGTTGGGGAGAGGAGGTCTTGCAGAGGATCAGGGAGGGGGGCCCTGCAGGGGGTTGGGGAGCCCCTGGCCAAGGACTCATGGACGTGTCTGTCTTCTACTCCATGCCGGTTGTCCAGGTGATAAATGCACTCCTCCTGCACCAAGTTATTGCCATTGGGGAGCTGGACGTCGCCCTCACTGGCTTTGCGGAGCTGGGCTTCCTGAACTGTTTTGGCACGCTGAACAGGACGCATATAGCTATCCATGCTCTGGACCACAGTGTGGACATTTTTCTGAACAGAAAGGGGTACTACTCTCTGGTCCTCCAGGCCTTTGTTGATGCCCAGGGCCAGTTCATGGATGTGTGTGTGAGGTGGTCAAGCAGGACCAATGATGCCCAAATATTTAGGAACTCATAGCTGGGACACAGGATGCAGGAGGGCACCTACCTCCCATCGCAGGAGCTCCTGGTGGGGGACATCACCATGCCCCTCATTGTGGCTGACACAAGTACCCCCTGCACCCATGGCTTATGAGGACCTACACAGATGCACCGACGCATCTCAGGACATGTTCAAAGCATACCTGAACCAGGCCAGGAACACCACTGAGAGGGCCTTCGGGCATCTCAAGGGGCACTTTCACTGCCTCCTGATGAGGTTAGAGGTCAACTTCCCGAACATGCTCACAGTCATTGCGACCTGCTGCGCTCTCCACAATATTGTGGAGAGAAAACAGGAGCCCTTCATGCAGGCGTGGGCTGTTGAAACTGGCACTGGTACAAGTGGCTGCCTGTTACGCTGTATGGCCAGGTGCAAAGGGCTGGGATGTGGGTCAAAGAGGCCCTGCATGAGTCCTTCACCCACAGCCTGCAGTGACCCTCCCCCAGCCACCCTCCCCCCCACATCTCTCCCCCATACACCCACCCCTCACCGCTTCCCCAACACATGATAGGGCACAGGAATAAAGGTGGAACTTTAACTCTTTAAAACTGTAGCAAAAATAAACTTATAATACACACTTCAAAACAGGTGCTGTCAGCTATATACAAGGGGTGAACTATATAAAAGAGGGATCCGGGGTAGAACTGGGGGGAGGGACCAAACCTGGGGGAGGGCACTGGGTGTGGGGGGCTTAGTCATCCATTGGGGTGGGGAGCCAGGAGCCATGGCAGCTGCAGATGCCTCTATCACCCTGGGTCCAGGGCCCCCTGCAGTCTGGGAGGGGGCTGGGACCAGGGGGAGGTAAGGACAGTAGGGGGCGGTGCTGCAGCCTTGGACACTACCTTGGCTTCAGCCTTGGCCTCAGCCCTACCACGGTGTACGGGGGAGGATGAAGGGTCTGGTGCCGGCAAGGGGGTGCACTGGCCACCGGCCACCGTGCCAGTTCCAGGGCTGAGGGGGGAGCTGGAGGGGGTTGTGGGGGATGCTGGGGAGGTTGGCTGAGGTGTGTGGCCACAGCCTGGGTAACGGTTTCTAGACAATCTGCCACCCGCACCCTCACCTCCTTCTCCATCACCAGCCAGTCCCAGAGCATGGCATTCATGTCCTGCATGATAGCCCAGTTTGCCATTGCCTCTTCATCCCCCTGTTGGCGATGGTGTCTGGCCCAGTGGTGACTCCACACAGCTGCAGGATGGGGTGGGGTAGAAGCCTCTTGTCCCTCAGCTGCTGGGGGGCAGCAGACCTGTAGAGAAGGAAGGGGACAGAGGAACTGCCCATAAGTCCTGTTTCCTGACCCCAAAGGCCCCCATCCCATCCCACAATCCCTGATAGCCTGGGGCGGCCCCATGGGATACTGGATGTGGAGGGGACCCCTCATGGTGGGGCTCACCCTGGGGTTGATCGACCCCCCCATTCTTTCCCCAGCTGTGCAGTACATGGGGCCATGCAGGGGAGTGGGTGCTGAGTGTCATGCAGGTGAGTGGCCCCCCCCACAGGCCCCTAGGAATCCTGAATGTGCTTTACTACCTGCTGTTCCCTCCCTGAAGAATGGAGATGCAGAGCTGGAGGGTTCCCAGCTGGAAGATCTGGAGGGGATCACTATGATGAGGGTCCCATCGTTGGACCCTTTGTCATCACTGCTGGGCTCTTGGTCCTGTTCCCTCAGGTGGGAGGTGGTGGCACAGCAGAGTCCCAGCTCCTCCTTCTCTGTGGCCGCCTCAGGCTCAGTCTTGGGCTCGGTGGCGGGTGGGGGGTTGGCCTTATCTAGGAGGTACTCAGGGGGTAGCGACTGCTTGGGCCCCAGGAAGCGGTCCAGCTTCTTGTAGTGCAGGGCGGGCACATGGTGGCAGATACCCCCAACTGGGTGGCAGCATCTTGGGTGTGGCAGTACACCTGCCTCAACTCTTTAACTTTGGACCGCACCTGGTCCACAGTGTGAGGTACCCCCTGGCACTGAGGCCCCTGGAGAGCTGCTCAAATACATTCACATTGAGGTGATGCACCCTGGTCTGAAGAAAGACCTTCTCTTTCCCCAACAGGATGTGGAGGTCTGACCAGGAGTGTCCTCTTCTCGCTCTCCACTGATTCGGCTCTTGGGAGCCCTGGGCAGACTCACCATGGGACCCTGGGGCGGGGGAGCAGGGTAAGGATGGGCTCCTAGCTATTTGCTGTTGGCGCAGGGGGTTGGTGATCTCTGCCCTATTGTCAAGGGGAGGGTGTGCAGCTGAGAGCTTGTGCTCCCCTTGCTGCTAGCACGCTCTCAGCTTCCTGCCATGGATAGCTGGGTGCGTATTTCTTAAAAATGGCCAGCAGTGACCATAGAGCCCCATCTGTGGTGGCCAGCGTGTCTCCATGCTTCTGAGGGTTGCTGTCATGGCAGGCCTGCTATTTCGAAAGAGCAGACACACTTTGAAATATGGCACTTTTCTCAATATGGGAATGGAAGAATGGGTTTGAAATGCAGTCCCATTATTTCAGTCCCAATTTTTTATAACATATGTAGTTGCTCCACAGGGCTTTTCCAAAGGGGATCTTATTCTGAAATTATTTTTAAAATAACTTGCTAGTGTAGACACGGCCTAAGGCACAAAACCTAAAGTACTGATCATCGTAAAAAAGAGTCTTCTTGTGGGTTGAGCCACTTCAGTGCATCAGGGGATTGTAATTTGCCTTTTTGTCATGATTCAGGATGAAATAAGGGTTGAAATATTGGGGTGACTGGGCAAGAACCTGTTCTTGTCTTCTACAGTGTAGCTACTGACTGTTTGGAGATCTCCAGTCGTTAAATATTACCCTGTCATTTATTTATTTGGCTCTGTCACTTCTACTGATCCATAAATCCCAGCATTTCTGACATAATTTTCTCCTTAGTCCTCTGCTAAGGAAAGGGAACAGAGTTTTTATCCAGAGATCCTTAGTGATGACTCTGCTACTCTGCCTCTCCCTTCTGCACTTCCTGTGTCTGCGTTAATGGACAAATTAGCTCTTTAATCCTCCCCAGCCCACTGTAATCTGATAATTAGGCACAGTCAAGGGGGATTAATTACAGTTCAAGCAATCAGAATGCTGGCTTGGCTATCGGTTACCAGCATCTATCAGAACTGGAATTTCCCATGGCATGGAAGTTCAGATTGTTGGATGGAACATTCTGTGGTTAGAGTGGCTGTACAAGTAGACTCTTGGGTTCAAATGAAGACAAGCCACTAAAATCAGATCCTCAAAGGTACTTAGGTATTGTTTTGCTCAGGGTTGCAAGATGTAACCTCTAGGAAGCCTGCCACTGAGTGGAATCTTCCACCCCAGTCCAAGCATCTTAGTGCTTGAGGCACCTAAAGCACATATGTGTTTACAGGAGCATGAATGCTCTGGAGGTTGGTTTTCTAGGATTTGATTTAGTGTGTCTAGAGCTGTGTCTACACGTGCACGCTACTTCGAAGTAGCGGCACTAACTTCGAAATAGCGCCCGTCGCGGCTACACGCGTCGGGCGCTATTTCGAAGTTAACTTCGACGTTAGGCGGCGAGACGTCGAAGTCGCTAACCTCATGAGGGGATCGGAATAGCGCCCTACTTCGACGTTCAACGTCGAAGTAGGGACCGTGTAGACGATCCGCGTCCCGCAACGTCGAAATTGCCGGGTCCTCCATGGCGGCCATCAGCTGGGGGGTTGAGAGATGCTCTCTCTCCAGCCCCTGCGGGGCTCTATGGTCACCGTGGGCAGCAGCCCTTAGCCCAGGGCTTCTGGCTGCTGCTGCGGCAGCTGGGGATCCATGCTGCAGGCACAGGGTCTGCAACCAGTTGTCGGTTCTGTGTATCTTGTGTTGTTTAGTGCAACTGTGTCTGGGAGGGGCCCTTTAAGGGAGCGGCTTGCTGTTGAGTCCGCCCTGTGACCCTGTCTGCAGCTGTGCCTGGCACCCTTATTTCGATGTGTGCTACTTTGGCGTGTAGACGTACCCTCGCAGCGCCTATTTCGATGTGGTGCCGCGCAACGTCAAAGTTGAACATCGACGTTGCCAGCCCTAGAGGACGTGTAGACGTTATTCATCGAAATAGCCTATTTCGATGTTGGCTTTACGTGTAGACGTAGCCTAGATGTGTTAAACTGAATGTTGAGGGCATCCTTGTTGACCCTGGTACTCCTCGCAGTCATGAGGAGTAAGGGAAGTCAGTGGAGAGTTTTTTTCCATTGACCTCCCACAGTAGGGCTGGCAAGGAAAGTCAGCGTAAGCTATGTTGACTCTAGCTACTCTATTCTTGTAGCTGGAGTTGCGTATCTTAGATCAACTTTGTCCCTGATGTAGACCTGCTTTAAGAAAGGGATCCTCTAGAAGCTAGCACATTAAGCAGGAGGCCATGTAAATAGCAAAGAGTAAACTAATGAGTAGCAACACCTTGTTGAACAAGGGAATCAGTCATTAACAGTATTAATTCCTTAGCAAATATTCAGTGGGAGCACTTACTAGTCTAGTGGAAGCAGTAAATCATTTTATTTGTTGCTATACTTTTTTTCTGAATGAGCACCTTTCTACAAATGTTTCTTCTTGTAATCAATTCTTAGCTACTGCCACAAAAATTCTAAATAGGAATCCACCTTTGTTTAATGACAGAAAATCAGGCCACGCCATCATAGGAATATGGGGGGATATATCCCTGAAATCTTTCTTCTAACATCACACCAGAAGCCTTTCAATTTCTCAGAAGATATGGAGATAATCTCCTATGATCTGGTGTCTCTTTTACTATGGTACTGTGAATTTTGAATCTATTTTATTTTATAAGAGTGCAGTGCAAAAATATGTGATGATAATTCCTACTTTTGTTTTTTTTTTTTCCATGAAGGGGAAAGTTCAGAGTGGCCAGTACTATACCCTTCAATTCTCTGTAAAGATTTGCTGTGCTTTTATTAATTTTCCAAGCCAAACAAAGTAACTATGAAGAATAGGAGAAAAATAGGCTCCAAAAGGATTAATGCATATAAGAAATTTATTTGGCAAAGCTAAGTTAAAGTCTTCCACATATCTGCAAAAGACAAACTTTTAGTCCCAAAATTTAGATTATAAATTCTTTGGGACAGTGACTGAGTCTTCCTCTATCCACTTTATTGTACACTGCTTTGCGTAAATATGACTCAATTCCAACTGAGGCCTTTGAGCACAATCATCATTATTATTATTTTTATTATTATTATTATTAAGCGTGACAGACCCAGAAGACAATAAAGATGGAACACTGGGGCTACGTCTACACTTGCTCCCTTCTTTGAAGGGGGCATGGTAATCAAGGTGATGAGAGAATACTAATGAAGTGCTGCGGTGTGTATTTAGCACTTCATTAGACAAATTCTCCCCCATGGCAACTTCAAAGTGTCAGACTTCAAACTGCTGGAATGCTGTGTAGCTGCGCACACTTTGAAGTGCCCGTGCCACTTCGAAGTGACTTTACTCCTCAAAAGTTTGGGGAGTAAAGGCACTTTGAAGTAGCACGGACACTTCAAAGAGCCCAGGGTTATCTGGAATACGGCACTTTGAAATTTGACACTTTGAAGTTGCCGGGGTGAAGAATTTGCCTAATGAAGTGCTGCATATGCACCACAGCACTTCATTAGTATTCTCTCACCACCCTGATTACCATGCCCCCTTCAAAGAAGGGGGCAAATGTAGACATAGCCTATGAGTAGCTAATTGTTGAACCCAGCTGCTAGGAAAAGTTTAATTAAAATAAGGAGTGGAGCCAGCAAAGAGGAGGCACTGGAGGTATTTTGCACAATATTCTAGGAACAAGAGTCTTGCAGCAGAGAAAATTTGTAGAGACTGTACCAAGAAAACCAAATTGCACAAAACTAGGAAAGTTTGTGAAATAATAGCAATTGATACTGGAGTATAGAATTAGGCCACTAATTCAGCAAAGCACTAAAATGAGCACTTGACTTTTAGCATATGCTTAAATTCCATTGACTTCAGCAGGGCATAACTAAATACTTCAATGCTTTGCTGAATCAAGGGCTAGATGAAAAAAAGAATATTAAAACAATGTCTCCTGTCTCCATTGTACAAATGCATAATGCAAAGTTTTAGCAAACCTATTAAGTTTAACCATTCGCTTAAGATCAAGTCCAAAGCAACCAAGAAGATTCCAGGAGGAAGAAACAAAGAACTGAAACTGTAAAATATATACACTGATGAAAATGAAGGAAGACAATCAGGATCTGTGTGCAGAAATGCATTCTGAGAAGTTAAATTACTAATAAGATGTTTGAAAACAAGATTAGCAGTTTGAACTAAATTACTGAAACCAAGCAATAGTGATTAGATGATAGAGGTGGTGGTAGGAAGCTAATGTAAAAGAGTGGGATTAGATTTTCATTCTAAACCATATTTTCATTCCCCCTCTAACTTTTTATTGGAGTAAATGATTTGTTTTTAGCTTAGGAAGCACAGGATGGGTCTGGAGACAAATCCAGAGAAACTGGAAAAGAATGTAGCATTATATACAATTTTTTACTATTTAATAAACAAAAAAAAATTGCAGTTGGTGTTAAGGTATCCCCTTTGTATTATACATATTTGGTCCCAGTGTCAGCAGAACTCCCCCTTCTGTGCATGGTGGTCTTCAGTCAAATTTCAGCAGATTCTTTTTCTCCAAGTATACAAAAGTGCTTGGCAAAAATGCGCTTGTTGCTTCCATGGTTATGTTCTGTCAAAATTGTCTGTCATTAGAGACAAACAACTCAGAACTGCAGTTGGAATTTTTTTTTTCCTTTCTACTTCAATGTTATTCTGTGCCATTACACTGATATCCCATTATACCTGTAGAAGAAAGGTTATTATCCCCTCACACATTTAGCCGAAGATTTAAATGAAAGTACATTATCTAAGTAGTTGAATCAAGGAGCATAGAAGTAAAGCTCATTTCAGTCTGATCTGTATTTCTTGGTGCTTTAGCAGGTTAACAGCTTCTTCTGAAAATTACTTTATTCAAGGGTTTTCACCATAATTTCATCCTTATGTGGTCTAGACCAAATGGTAATAAGAGCCTGCAGAAAATTTTCTATTCATTTTCATTTTATGTCCTCTTAAAAAAAGACAAAAAGGGGGGTATTTTTGAAATAATTCAGATATTACCTTCAGGAATAATATGTGTATGGTTAAGGAGAATTTTATATTGAAAAAGTAATTTGTTTAACAGAGTAATATTTGAAATACTTGTCATACCATACAGATATTTAGTACTGCCCATTAATATTAAAGAAATTCAGGTGGATAAATTCCTGCAATTTGTGCTGAATATTTTACTTCTCAGCAATCTTGGAAATAATGTCTAAGTCATAACCTGCGTGTGAGTGGGGATGGGGGTGGCGGGTATAGTTCCTTGTTAATTTCAAAGTCACAGGGTCTCATTGGTCTCATCACAGTTATTATTATTGTGATAACATTTATATTGTAGATTTCTCGCCATTAATCTAGGTCTGTGTGAAACGTGATAAAGGTAAGAGCATGTGATGGCAGAAAACACCTTTGTTTCTCAAATGTAGCCACTGTGCTGTATGCAGACACCAGGAGGTTTTTGTGTGGCTACAGCTGCCTGAGTAGTGTGTGCGCGTGCGTGGATGCGTGGGGGTGGGTGAGTAAGCAGTGTTAACAAGTATATATGTATATTACTTTTCAGACTTACTAGCTTGCAAGTTTTTGTTTAAAAAAGAACAACCAATAAAGCAAAAGAAACTACAACAACAAATGTACAAGAATGTGCAAAGTACATTATTTGTTTCTATTCTGTTTAGGTTCAGTAAAGACTAGACACAGCTATTTATTATTATGACTGAATCTGCAATAAAAAGCTTACGTGACTAAATTACGGTAATTTGGATATACAGGTGTACATATTTATTTGGTTTTCATAAAGTTCATTATGTTTTTTAAGAAAATTGTCAGAGAGGTCTGTAGAAAGGATTGGCACTCTGAGGACACCAAAAATGACTTCTGAGACCTGCTGTTCCAAGCACAAACAGAGTAGCCTCTACCCAGTTGTTTTATTTCCATTCAGTATGTTTTTACCTGTTGCAATGCTAACATTCTAACAAACGATGAATTCTGTAATGCAAATTATGGAGACAGTCTACTGTTCCGAATATACATATATGGATATTGTATTTCATTTAGATTTAAAAATCCCTCTACATAATGCTCAGTCCTTAATTTTAGTAAAAAATGTGAATATTTCACATTTTTTTTGCCAAAAATCTTTTTTTCTCACTAAAAATTTAAAAATCAGAACATTTCTAAAATTTCTGTTTGTGTATTTCTTTCTTAAACAAAACAGCTGGCTTCCACAAGAGTATATTACATTCCAGACAAATTCAGCCCTTCCCCTGAAGATAAACTAGAGGCAATTAGCTCTCTCCTTCACTTTCTTTCTTTACATTCTATCTTTTTCCAGTCCTCTTTCTCTTCTTTCTTTCCTTCTTATTCAAATCTTGTTTTATATTAAACAGCTCTGAAATATTGATCATTATATCTGACTTTCTGGAAGGAACAAACATCTCACTGTGTTTTGCATCAGGCTTATTCCTGAAGAAAAAAGCCAATATAATGCATTTTGAAAGAAAACTTATCTTTATGCATCAGTGCACTGGAGCTTTCTCCAGCAATAAAAATAATTATTTTCAAAGTAAACAAAATAGGTTTTAGCATTTCAAGAGTTATTACATCACATTCATCCCTGGCCTAGCTCCTTTCACTTCAATTGGCTTCTTCTGGGGACACATTTGGCTGATTAGATTTAAGGCAACTGTGTTAGACCATTTAGCACATGAAAGGATTCACAAATATAGGTGGAATTTAAACATCTCCATGGTGAATACTGTAAGGCAAACTATCAGAGAATGCCTTGTTCTTCTAAGGACCAAACAAATACATCCGGACATTAGCTAATGTCCAAAGGAGGAGGAGGAGACATGATTTCTTGCAGCCGAGCTCAAAGGAAAGTTATAAATCAAGGTGCATTTTTAACAAGTTATCGAGAAGAGAATGAACAATTGCATTAATTCATATGGATCTAATTTCAAAAGCTCCCTCTTTAGTCTACCTATCAGAATAAAATTCCTAAATCATCCCAGCATATCCCTCTTACATTGTGCCTCAGAGAATTGGCTAACTCCCCTTAGCTGGCCCAGACCTGATACTTCCAAATTGCTGAACTCAGAGCAGACACTTCCTGTCCTTTGCTAGCAAGAAGGAAAGAGATTTAACCCTTTCCCTGCCAAATTCTGGATCTAGGTTATTAGAATTAGAGCAGTGGGAAACTCAGCTATTTCTGTTCAAAAGCACTTGTGTGAGTTCTCTTCTAGCATGGGGTTCATAGCCTCTGGGTTTTGAGGTGAATTTAAAATTTGAAAAAAAAAACCACTGAAAGCAAAAGCATTTCCCCACTTTATAATCAAAACCACATGAAAGTGCTGGGTTCCATGTTTCTTCCACCTGACGCAACAAAATATGCCAGAGTTCCTCAGAACTTAGTCTTGCTCTCAGTAAAGGCTTGAAAAGCTGAGTTGGGTTTTGGAGTTCTAACAAGATCTGAAAGCTAGACAACTGCCCTGGGTTGTAGGAAGTGTAACAGAAATTTTACCACTAAGACTGAGAGAAAGTGTGGTTTTGTGGTAAAGCCTAGCTCTCAGAAGAGAGAGTTTAGTTGCTGATTCTGTTAGAGGCTTCCTGAGTGACCTGACGCAAGGTACATAATCAACCTGTGCCTCGGGTCCCCATCTGCAAAATAGGGAATGGTGATGATCATGCTTATTGTCTTTTGACTCTTCTTGCTTCATTAGACTGAAACATCTGTGGATAGGGAAAGTCTCTTCCCACATGATCATCCAAGTGGACATCACAGTGGGGACCTCAGGTTTCTAGATACTGCCCTAAGAATAATCAAACTGTAGTGCTCCTTTTTCCCCACACACTCAAATGTTGTTTCTCTTCAGTAGGTCATGCCCCAAAGCCATCTGAACTATAAATATATGTTTGTGCAGATTACACGTTACAGAAAATTCTCCAGAAACACACGGTTTGATGGCTGGCCCAGGTACTTAATATGAAATAATGTAGCTTATCAAATAGTAATTAAGAATGTAACAATAATGTTGCAATACAACCTGCAGGGGTTCAAAAGCCTGAGTATCAGGCTCGGGATAGGGAGTTAGGAAGGAGGGCAGAAACCCCAAACTGATTATGAAGTCTATATTTAGATTTCACTAAGCAAGTTTCAAGGATAAACTCCTCAAATGTAAATGTGGACGATCTGATGGTCAGCTGTTCATGTTTCAGAGCAATGCTTCAGAAAACTTATCATACTATGTACCATAGGAAAAAAAAAGATCATTCCTGTGATAAAACAAAGTTCCTTTAATATCAGCATCATTAAATAAAAAAAGTAATAAAATGTGTATTCAGTGATGGTGACAATTGGTTTACATTAGTGTAGACTAATTTAGATATACAGTTTAAACACCAAACCAAAACATTGTGCGTGAGTCATGGGAGGGCGGCACTTTGCTACCCTTCATTGGTTTGCTCAATATTAATCAGTCTAACACACACAACACTTCCTACTGAATTCATTTCTTATAAATCTTATGCTACGATAAAGATCAACAAGATATGTAGAATATAATAATATAATCAGATAAAGGCATACGGTGCAAGATATTTTTGAAAATAATATACAAATGGGATACCAACCCCACATGGCAGCTATGAATATAATCCAACTCGCTCTATTACCAACTCATCTGTTTCAAGGAACCTGTAACCACTGAGTTGTAAGTTAGTCGGCAGTGTTTGGAATATGAGAACATCATTATTTATGCTTTAAAATCTGTTCATGCTTATTATTACTCATGATGCGTAACAAAATTACACTTAAATCAATTTTAAAAAAAGAATGGCATGACACATTTATTTTGTTCCATTAAAATGAATTGTTTAAACAAAATTGAGTTGTGGAACCTGGAGACTCCTTATGCCTTGGGGCCCTGGGCAACTGTCCCCTTTGCCCTTTTGATACTCTGCCACTGCCTTATACCAAGAATCTCAGCAATACTGAGGTTACTTTCAATCTCAAAGTGCTTGTCACTTACACCAGGTCAGTTGCACCAAAGACAATGCTTGTAGATAACCTTATAATAAACTAAATAAAGCTGTATTAAACAGGAGACAGAAACCAGAGCATTTACAAGGGTTAAATCAGGTAAACATCGATACACAAATGAGTTACAATTTTAAATTTTGAAAGTAATGGTAAAAGTCTGCAAATGCCTTAACCCAAGCTAAGTAGTATCCCAGCTAGAGATATCTTGTGTATGCCTGGACACCCATTTTGTTCCCCAGAGTCCAAGCAATATGGAGTTCTTTTTCTGGAAGAAGGGGGTTTATCCCTCTCCTGGCACATATTGGCTGTGTCTACTCTTGCATTCCTCTTTCGAAAGGCATGCAAATGAGAGAAATCGAAAATGCAAACGAAGTGTAGATTTACATATCTGACATGTCATTTGAATATTCTTATTTTGAAATAGCTTCTTTTGAAAGAAGAAAACCAGTGTAGACACTGCTTTTTCAAAAGTAAATCCCTTTCTTATGGGAAGAAGGATTCTTTCGAAGATTGGGTTTACTGCTGAAAGAGCGGTGTCTGCACTGCTTTTTTTTTCCTTTGAAAGGCGCTATTTTGAAATAAGAATATGAAAATGAAGTGCCAGATATGTAAATCTGCATCTTGTTTGCATTTTTGATTTCTCTCATTTGTATGCTGATCAGGAACTGTTAAAGAAATGAGCATGTTTAGTCCTGAGAAAAAAAGATTGAGGGGGCCCTGATAATTTTTCAAATATGTTAAGGGCTGTTATAAAAATGATAATGATCAATTGTTCTACATGTCCACTGAGGGTAGGACAGAAAGGAACCTATAGCAAAGGAAATTTAGGTTAGATATCAGGAAAAGCTTTCTAACTATAACGGTAGATAAGATCTGGAATAGAGTTCCCAGGAAGTTTGTGGAATGCCCAGCATGGGAGGTTTTTAAAAAGAGGTTGGACAAACTCCCCTTGGGGATGGTCTAGGTTTACCTGGTCCTGCCTCAGTGTAGGGATCTGGACTCAGTGACTGCTCCAGGTCCCTTTTAGCCTTTATTTATATCATTCATCCCTTAATTCTTTCTTGTTTGATTCTGAACCAGCCCCGCTAATCAGGTTCTTCTATAAGTCCACTCCTCTCCATTTTGACCTGCACTGTAGCTCTTGTGTCAATTGACCATTCTGAAATTTTTACCTGCAGAATTAATGTTCTGCCTTTCACGATTAAGTGAAGTGCTTTCTTTTTTCAAGTTGTTCTGTAGCAAGTATTCCTAGGCTTTCTGCTATTGCCACAACAGTTGTATCAGTAAAATCTGAGAGGTAGAGATTACTTCTCATCTCAGCAATCATCTGATGTACTGAAAGATAGTGAGAAACTCTCTCTCTTTCTTGTTTCGTGTTGGTTTGATTTCCCAAATTCCCTGCCCAATATTTTTGTCTCCTCACCTTTCTTTTTTCTCTCATTTTTATTTGTGTCCATTCCTTCCTATCATAGTCAAAAAAGTCATTCATGGCTGTTCTGTACCTCCGGTCACATACATTCAAAGAAGGATCTTCATTTCTTGTATTTTTTCAGAACTGCAACAACATGGTTTTGCTTCGGAGATTTTGGAGAGATATTTTACCTTTCTGACAGAGAATTCAGGGTTCATATACCCGAATCAGAAGTATAGCTGGTACAGACTCATAAATCAGTATTACTAAGGTGTATCTCTAGAAATGAAGCATTTTTATTGTAATCATCAGTGATAATATGGGCATCAGGATTCCCCTGGAATATGGATGAGTACAAACTATTTAGGAGCAAATATTCTGGCGGATAACTGACAGCCAGCCAAAAGCAGCCCCTGATAAAGATAAATAACCTGTACTCGGGGAAATTTTTTGCATCATTACACATGGTGAGCGTATTAGCTAGCAGGGGGTGGAGCTGAATCCCTAAAGAGATAAATCTAAATTATGTGCACTGTAGTGATCATAACAGTAATGCACCATCTTGGCTAACTAGCTGACATTAAGGGGGAAGAGAATTTCAGGTTTAAATGAAGCAAACTACAGGGCACTGCAGTATGCATACCAATTAAGTGAAACATATTCATAAACTTTTTATGCTTATTCTACCTGTTATTTTGATTTGTGCCAAACACTGACTCGTAGTCAACACTATAGAGTTAGGGTGACTGCAGGCAGCTTACATGGACCTAATAATGTTAGTATATCTATCCCCTACTGACCTGCTTCCTCTGGTGTAGGTATTCTACCACTCTGACATAATAACTTCATTTCTATGGCTGGGTCTACATGGAGCGACTCTCCCAGCAGCTCCATGCTAACTAGCAGCCTCTAAATTGCAAAAGGCTATTCATCATCATGGTCCCACAGTTCATTAGCATAGCCATGTGAGAGCTTGCTCTCAGAGGTGGGTGCTGGCAGGCAAGAGGCTGTTTGGATGTGCCCCTGATGGCAAAAAGCCCCCCTGTCACCAGTCATTTATCCCTGAATAAATTCAGGCATAAGGGGCTGGCAACAGAGGGGTTTTTGCCAGCAGGGTCACATCCACATGGCCTCTTTCCTGCAATTTTGAGGCTGCTTATTAGCATGGAGCTGCCAGGAGAGCCACTCCATGTGGAGCTAACCTGTGAGAGGTGTAGGGCTTATGTTGGTTTAGTTAGGGTGAAGCAGTGTCTGTGGAGACACTGCTTTGTTATTGGTCAGATGTTGGCCGGCATGGAGACAAGAAAGCAGGGTCATCATCCCAGGGTGCCTGAGAGGCTCCCTGTAGAGCCCAGCTGCCCCCTGCTTCCCATGCTGCCTCTGGATCCTGACTATATCAGAGCACTGCTACTGCCCAGGCTACCCACACCCAGCCAAGCTATGCCCACCTGGCTTCCCATAGAATTGTAGAGCTGGAAGCAGGGTGAAAGTAACCACATTTCTTACAGGTTCTGTCATATTGTGACACTCTCTTGGGGGAGGCTCAGGGATATTGTGCCAGTAAGAATACACATCTCATAGAGGTCATCAAATCCAGTCCCCAGCCCTCTTAGCAGGGCTAAGCACAATCCCTCACAGATCTTTTTATAATCTATTTTGCCCTAGACCCCTAAATAGCCACCTCAAGGATTGAGCTCACAACTGTAGGTTTAGCAGGCCAATGCTGAAACCACTGAGCTATCCTTCCACCCCAAACGTAAGTGTGGGCTGGAGTGTGGGGGCAGGGTTCAAGACTAGGAGTCTGGGGGTGGCTTATTGCAGCAGGTGGGGGCTTCAGGAAGCAGAGCAGGGGCTTGGGAGGTGCAGGGATCAGGTACAGGGAAGGGGTTGGGAGGTGTGTGGGGAGCTTGGGGCTGGGAGTGTGGTGACCTTGCTGCCCAGCTGAAGAACCTGGGGCTGGCAGGGCTCAATGACTGTGCAACCCAGACTGTTGAATTCCAGGGGGTGGCCAGGATCATACTGCCAGGCCACTGGATTCCGAGAACTGGCGGGGGCATGACAACCATCATGCCTCAGCACAGGATCCCCAGGGCTGGAATGTGGGTATGCTGGGGCTGCACTGCCCAGGGGCTGTGAGTCCTGGTTTGGGCCCATTGGGGCTGGGGCCTTATCTCCCCACACCCAGCCAGGCTACACCTGCCTGGTTCCCCACAGAGTCTTACAGGAGGCTGGAGGTCAGGGGGAGGTGGCTTGGGCTCATGTGGCTAAGGAGAGTAGAAGGGAAAGGAGAGGGGGCATGAGGAGAAGGGTGGGCCGCCTATGTTCAGCATTGGCACAGGGACCTTACCCATCTGTGGTGACCAGTAACATCCAGAACTCCAACCCCCACTGGCCAGTCTCATACTGGTGTGCTGCACAAGGGTGCACAGGCATACTTTCACTTTCGACTGGAAGACACCTCAAGAGGTCATCTCATCCAGTCCCTTGCACTCGTGCTAGTGTAACCCACATAGGTAGTGGCACCTAGACCACTCTGCAGAGAGAGAATGAGTGGCATCTATAGCCACCTGGCCTTTAGCTCAAGCTGTATAGGCACCTGTATTAAGCTCTAGATAGTCCAAGTCTACCTGAGGGCAGTTAAACTAGTGCTAATTGTCATCTGGTAGACCACCACTGACAGGTATTTCTTTAACCTGCACTTAAAATCTCCAGTGATAGAGATTTTACAACCTACCCTAGGCAATTTATTCCGGTGTTTAACCACTTTGCTGGGAAGTTTTTCCTTATGTCCAACCTAAATCTCCCTTGCTACAATTTAAGTCCAATACTTCTTGGTTAAGTTGCTTAATTCGTTAATTTTTCTCTCGCCAACTTGTTACAACCTTTTATGTACTTGAAAAGGTTATGATGTCCCTTCTCAGTCTTCTCTTTTCCAGACTAAACCAGCCTAGTTTAACTTCCCTCATAGGTCATGTTTTCTAGACCTTTAATAATTTTTGTTGCTCTTCTCTGGACCTTTTCTGGTTTGTCCATGTCTTTCTTAAAGTGTGGCACACAGAACCGGACACAATACTCCAGCTGAGGCCTAATCAGCCCAGGGTAGAGCAGAATTACTCCTCATCTTTTGCTTACAACACCCCGATAATACATCCCAGAATGAAGTTTGCTGCCTACTTCCCAGCTCCCTGGGGCTTGGAGCAGCTGCCCCTCCCCCGCATCTCCCTGTCCCATATTTGAGACAGGGACATATGGTCACCCTACCTTAAATAGATAGCATGCATTCGGTGGCACAGAAAAACAAAGACCAGGGAAGGTTTAGATAGAGGTCACTCATTAAATATGTCAAAAAAGGAGAACTTTGAAATTGAAGCAGCAGAAACATTTGGTCACCTATTTCTTCAGAGTCACTGGAAGCTCTGGCAAATGTAACAACAAAGGAGAGGCTTTAAATTGGATCGATGTTTCTAAAAAGTTAATCAAATCTCTTTTAAGAAACATTTTCCAGAGGCGCATTGTCTTGACTAGAAAAAATAATTGCCAGCCTTTGAACCACATTTTAACTTGTTTTGAAAACAAAAAAAAAGAAAGTTGAGGGTGCTAAAATATAAAGGGTGAAAAGAACAAATGTTAACAAGCTAAGGTGACTTAATTTGTGAAAGCTTATTTTTTGATTATTTTCATTGATTTCCTGGATATGCGGTGTTGCTCTTGATAAATAAAGAAGTACATTTCTTGGGCTTTGTCCACACTGGCAATTCAGTGGTACTTAACTCCTGGACTTCCTGCCCCTTCTCTCCCTCCCATGAAAGACAAGAGGCTTTCAGCAGTGCCCTGCTGACAACAAAGCAAACACCACTCCTAGAGGCTATGGTTACACTAGCAAGTTTTGCTGACAAAACCCCAGTTTTATTGACGAAATTCGTGTAACATCCACACACAAAGTGGTCTACACTACATTCCTCTTTCTGAGGAGGAATGCAAATGAGGGAGATTGAAAATGCAAATGAAATGCTCATTTACAAATCTCATGCTTCATTTGCATAATCTTATGTGATCGGGTTTCTGGAAGAGACTTTTCCAAAAGCAAAAACAGCAGTGTAGACAGGGTTCCCTCAGGAAAAAACAAAAACAAACACAAACAAAAAAAGCACAACCAAAAGCATTTTCAAAAGAACTGTTAATCCTGGGGGGGGGCGGGAGGGGGAAGAGATATAAGGGTTCTTTCAGAAAAGGTTTTTTTCTTTTTTTTCCCAAAAGAACCCTGTCTACACTGCTTTTTTGCCTAAAAAAAAAATCTCTTCTGAAAACAATCAGAAGATATTATGCAAATAAAGCATGAGATTTGTAAATTTGCGCTTCATATGCATTTTTGATTTCTCTCATTTGCATTCCCCTTTTGAAAGAGGAATGTATTGTAGACACAGACAAAGTGTGTTGCTGACAGTTTGTTGACAAAACTCAGCAGTTTTGCTGGCAGTGCTCTGCCTCTCAGCCATGAGGCATAACGCTGCTGTAGACAGATTCTGTCAACAAACAAGCTGTGTGGATGCTGTGGCGGGGCTTTCTCTTGACAGACAAGGCAACCAGAACAATGGCCAGTCCTGTCTGCTGTGCTTCTGGGTGCCTGTTTTGTCAAGAGAGCATCACACTCAGATGACAAGTTTTGACAGGAAATCTCTTCCAACAGTGACTTCTGTCGACAGAGAACCGTAGTGTAATCATAGCTGGGGGTGAAAATTTTTTTGGCAGCAAAAGTGTTGACAAACAATGTTTATACTGCCTGATGTTTAGTGACATGGCTATGTCCACACTGTGGTGTCACTAGAAGCCATGGAAGGAAGACAGAGCCTTAGAGTCCAAATGTTCAAATCAACCTTTAAAATGCATTCATTTATTTCACTTTGGCTACGTCTACACTAGCCCCAAACTTCGAAACGGCCACGCAAATGGCCATTTCGAAGTTTACTAATGAAGCGCTGAAATGCATATTCAGCGCTTCATTAGCATGCGGGCGGCTGCGGCACTTCAAAATTGACGCGGCTCGCTGCCGCGCTTCTCATCCCTACGGGGCTCCTTTTCGAAAGGACCCCGCCTACTTCGAAGTCCCCTTATTATGGCTACATGTGTTGGGCTCTATTTCGAAGTTGAAATCGATGTTAGGCGGCGAGACATCGAAGTCGCTAACCCCATGAGGGGATGGGAATAGCGCCCTACTTCGAAGTTGAACATCGAAGTAGGGCATGTGTAGACAATCTGCGTCCCGCAACATCGAAATTGCAGGGTCCGCCATGGCGGCCATCAGCTGAGGGGAGGAATCTAGTCTTTCAGCATAAAGATGAATTTGTAAATGTAGCTGTGTTTTACAATATGACCCTAAAGGCTTGGTCATGACCTCTTGTGTGAAGAAAAGGAAAAAAGATGAAATGTAAATGTAAAGGTGAATCTCTGAGGTTTTTAAAGTGAGTTTCTGGCCTTTTTCCTAGCATAGATATAATTAAAAATGTAATCCAGTTGCCAGGGATGGAAAGAAGCAGCAGGTGGACTCCATTTCTGCAGCATGATGCTCTGACAACAGTGGAGTGGGAACACACCAGTTGCCTGGTGGGTAGGGGGGAAGGGGGCAATTGCCCAGGGGTCCTGGTGTTTCAAAGGGGCCCAGAACACCAGACTCTGCTGCTACTTTGCAGTTATTTTTGCTCCTCTGAAGTGCCACAGCACTGTAGCTATACTGCTCTGCTCAGATCTCAGTGAGGGCAGGACTCAGTGCTGCAGTCCAGACAGTGCTAAAGGCTAAAGTTTTGGCAGAACCACCCTTTCTACACTGGGCACCACTCCTTCTGGTGCGTAGAATTGGGTTTCCCTCTCACCTTGCTCCAGGGCTACAGTGGGTCTGGTCCCCATTGAGTGGGCACTTAAAGCCTCCCTCTCACATGTCTTACACACACAGCTTTAGTGTAAAATTAGCAGCTGTGTTTGGGGTGTACCCCTCAGAATTGTCCCACAGAACCTCCCCAAGATTCTTAGGCTGGTGCCATGCAGAGTACAGTGATGCTGATAGACTGGAATCAATAACTTGAGCATTGACTTTGCATACTCATTGAGAAATGCCACTGCTTGGAGAGTGTGCACTTTGTTGCATGCAAATGCCCAAAATATGCACTTAGATAAGCTTTTGTAAAACCAGAAACTATTGAAGCTTTAACAGTGGGTAAGAGTACTTGTCCCTCAGAGAAGCAAATAAAACATTAGAAGCAAGAATTTCACCGCTTGTTTTGAAACCTGTGGGGATACAGTACTTCAAAGAGGTTGGCACTGTAATTCACAGTGCATACCAAAACAGGGAACTCCCCCAATTCACACCTTGCAAACTGCTCCCCTCTGCACAACGCAAGCTCAGGCACACAGGCAGCTGACCAAACTGCCCTTCTCTTCAAAGTAACATAGCTGCACAGACAGACATTCACCCACCAGCTCACCACACAGCCCCCCAAATCCCACTCACCCAAGCTCCTCTAGGATGCTTTGCCCAGAGGCAAACTCCCTTCCTTGTTAGCTGCCGCCCCCTGTTCACTGCTCACAGTGTTCACTGAAAGCTCCCTTCAACAAAGGAGACAGAAGCGACTGCAACAGCTACCGTGGAATCTCCCTCCTAAGCGTCACTGGTAAACTGTTCGCTCGCGTCATCCTTGGCAGACTCCAGAAGATTGCTGAGAGGGTGTACCCCGAATCGCAGTGCGGATTCCGCGCAGAAAGGTCTGCCGTTGACATGGTCTTCTCTCTAAGGCAGCTGCAGGAGAAGTGCAGGGAGCAGAGAAAGCCACTCTACATAGCCTTCATCAACCTGACCAAGGCTTTTGACTTGGTCAGCAGGGATGGTCTGTTCAAGCTGCTCCACAAGATAGGCTGTCCTCCATGGTTACTCAAGATGATCCAGTCATTCCACGAAGACATGAGAGGAACCATCCAATATGACGGCGCATTATCGGATGCTTTCAGAATCAAGAGCGGCGTCAAACAAGGATGCGTGCTTGCTCCGACATTGTTCGGAATCTTCTTCGCACTCCTCCTGAAGCATGCCTTTGGATCTTCAACAGAGGGCATCTTGCTGCACACAAGATCTGATGGGAAACTGTTTAACCTTGCAAGGCTGAAAGCTAAGTCTAAGGTGCGAGAAGTCCTCATCAGAGACATGCTGTTCGCAGACGATGCTGCTGTAGTGTCTCACACAGAAGACCAGCTTCAAAAACTATTGGATCAGTTCTCCAAAGCGTGCAAGGACTTTGGGCTTACCATCAGCCTAAAGAAGATGAACGTACTCGGTCAGGATGTTGCTGAATCCCCATCAATCAGCATTGACAACTATACATTAGAGGTCGTCCATGAGTTCGTTTACCTTGGGTCCACCATCACTGACACCCTGTCGTTGGACACTGAGCTAAATAGGAGGATCGGAAAAGCAGCCACAACTCTGTCCAGACTCAGCAAGAGAGTGTGGAATAACAACAAGCTGTACACTCACACCAAAACGCAAGTCTACAGAGCCTGGATCCTCAGCACCCTCCTTTATGGCAGCGAGACTTGGACCCTGTATGCCCGCCAGGAAAAGAGGCTGAACGTCTTCCACTTACGCTGCCTCAGGTGCATCCTTGGAATATCATGGAAAGACAGAGTTACCAACACAGCCGTCCTTGAGCAAGCTGGAATCCCAACCATGAACACCCTCCTCAGGCAGCGTCGGCTCCGCTGGCTTGGCCACGTCCACAGGATGAACGATGGAAGGATTCCAAAAGACATCCTGTATGGTGAGCTAGCCTCTGGCAAAAGATGCCCCGGACGCCCCCAGTTGCGTTACAAAGATGTCTGCAAGAGAGACCTCAGAGAGGTAGACATCGAGCTGGACAACTGGGAAGAACTAGCAGACGACCGCAGAAGATGGATGCAGGGGTTACACAAGGGCCTTCAGAAGGGCGAGTTGAAGATCAGACAGCTAGCAGAGGAGAAACGAGTGCACAGAAAGCACAATAAGGACTTGCCAGACACCCACTACATCTGCAAGAGATGCAGCAAGGACTGTCACTCTCGTGTGGGTCTTCATAGTCACAATAGATGCTGTAAATGAAGTCCTCATTTGAAACTATAAAGGGCGCGATCCATAGTCTATAGAGACTGAAGGATGCCTATTACTACCAAAACAGGAGATTTATCCAGAATATGATGGAGTCAAAGGCTGAACAGGTCCTAGTCACGTGATCACCTGGAAAAGTAATGCTGGAGTACAGATGTATAAATATGCATCAAATCTGCTTTTCAGATTTCAGCTGGCAGGGAATTTTACAAAGTGGGGGTAGCACAGCAGACATTCTACCAGTCATGAAAATTCAGTGTAAGGTCCTGTTTCTGCTTTCAGTGTGCCTAACTTTAAATATGTGCCCATGCCCCACTGAGGGCTTAGGATGTAACATATGCTTAAGCTCTGTGCTGAATACAAGCAATAATGAGGAAATTGTTAGCAAAAACTCCTTTATCAGGCTATCTCTGGGCACATTTGTATGTGTGAGAGTGGAAGGCACCTGAGACAGGAGAATGTTGTTTGTTGCTGATTTTTAATCTTAAAAAGAGAACAAAATTTCTGCTAATGATTTTATTTTTTTTAAAAAAACAGCCATACAAAATAGCTGATCTTAAAGTTTTATGAAGTTTTGTAAGCTAAGTTCACTAGAGCTGTTCTAAAATCAGAATTTCTGTCCTAGAGAAAATAAAGATAAATTGACCTTTGTTTATGTCCCAAATCATGATAAAAATTTGAAATATAGATATTTTGTACTGAACAACATTTTGAGAGGTTTCAATTCAGAAATGGCAAAATGCGTAAATTGAGCTCCTCTTAACTTTGAACTTCCACTTCCTAAAATGCCACTATGCCTCATGGGAGTTGTAGTTTATGTGCTTGCTGATGAATGGACCATGTTCTGATTTGGACTACATCTTCCCCAGTGCTCTGCGGTCATGAGATTTTTCTGGCATACTCTCAATGATCAACCAGAGGAGAGATTATAATGCATCATGAGAGATATAATTCAACAAGGGAGACTAGGCAATAGGAAAGACATGCAGCTGTAACTCCTGTTTGGCTTCAAGGCAACTCAGGCAGACACAGATTGATGTTAAGTTGACCCAAAAATGAAAAGACAAACCACTATGTTTTGATGTAGGATGATGCAGTTTGAAATAAAATATTTCATGCAATTATTCCTTCAGGAAAACTGAAAAAAATCAAGAAACTCTAACTTTTCCTATGGAAAATGTTGATTTTGAAGACACACCATATTTCTATTAAGCACCTTCTGGTGGAAAATTCTTGACCAGTGTTATGATCAATAAATAATAAATGATGGGGTCAGTTTTCGTCTTATGGGCTTAGCCTACATGTGTATGCTACATCGAAATAAGCTATTTTGATGAATAACGTCCACACTTCCTCCAGGGCTGGTGCCATCAACGTTCAGTGTCGATGTTGGGCAGCACCACATTGAAGTAGGCGCTGTGAGGGAACGTCTATGAGCCAAAGTAGCACACATCGAAATAAGGGTGCCAGGAACAGCAGCAGACAGGGTCACAGGGCGGACTAGCGCTTCCGGGGCAACAGCTAGCCGCTCCCTTAAAGGGCCCCTCCCAGACACACGCAGCCTCCACAGCACGCGGTCTGCAGAGCTATAGGCACGCACACCTCAAGTGACGCTGTCATGGACCCCCAGCAGCAGCAGCAGCAGCAACCAGAGGTCCACCCAGCCGCCCCTGCAGGAGCAGTGCTCGCCCTGCTCAATGCCATGCAGGAGGCAGCTGAGCCCATCCTAGCCATGGAGGAGGAGCTGCCCGCAGGGGAGGAGGAAGCAACCCCCAACCCTGCAGCACCCCGCCCCGCCCCGCTTCACATGCTGCCGGCTGTGGAGCTAGCCCACGAGCACCGACTGGTGGGAGCGGCTGGTGCTTGGAGAGTGGGACGATGACCACTGGCTCCAGAACTTTCGCATGAGCCGGCAGACATTTCTGGAGCTATGCCAGTGGCTCACCCCCGCTCACCCCCGCACTGAGGCACCAGGACAGCTTCATGTGGTGTGCCCTCAGTGTGGAGAAACGGGTCGGCATCGCTGTCTGGAAGCTGGCCACCCCAGACAGCTACCGATCTGTGGGCCAGCAGTTTGGCGTCGGCAAGGCCACCGTCGGGGCTGTCCTCATGGAGGTAAGAGGACCCACGGGGGGAGGGGGAGGCAGCCCTGGCAGGGGAGGGCCACACACACCCTGCACACTCCTCACTGGTGCTCTCCCATGTGCTTCCCCTGCAGGTCGTCTGCGCCATCAAGACCCTGCTCCTCCACAGGCTCGTGAGGCTTGGGGACCCAGATGCCGCCATCGTGGGCTTTGCCACCCTGGTCTTCCCCAGTTGCTTTGGGGCTCTGGATGGGACCCACATCCCCATCTGCACCTGGAGCACAGTGGAGGATGCTACCTAAACCGGAAGGGCTACCACTCAGTGGTCCTCCAGGCCTTGGTGGACGGCCGGGGCCGCTTCCTGGACATATATGTGGGCTGGCCTGGCAGCACCCACAACGCCCAGGTATTCCGGAACTCAGGCCTGTGCCTCCGGCTGGAGGCGGGAACCTTCATCCCCCAGCGGGAGATCCCTGTGGGAGACACCACCATGCCCCTCTGCGTCATCGCAGATGCAAAATACCCCCTCCAGCCCTGGCTTATGCACCCTTACACGGGCCACCTGTCAGCCAGCCAGGAGCGCTTCAACATGTGCCTGAACCACGCGCACCAGGTGGTGGAGCGCAGATTTGGCCACCTCAAGGGGCACTGGAGGTGTCTCCTCACCCGCCTTGATGCAGGCCCCACCAACATCCCCCAGATTGTGGGCGCGTGCAGCGCCCTCCACAACCTTGTGGAGAGCAAGGGGGAGGCCTTCTTTCAGGGCTGGGCTGTGGAGGCTGGCAGGGCTGATGTGCAGCCACCCGCTGCCCCCAGTCGCCAGGTGGATCCTGAAGGGACCTGGGTCCGGGAGGCCTTGCGGGCCCAGTTCAATGAGGCCGCAGGGTGAACGCTGGCAGGCCCCCCACTGCACCCCCCCGCATCCTCCACAACACTCCCTGCCCCTATGCCCACACCACAGAGTACCCAAGAGCACACCCTCCCCCACTTTTCTTGTAAATAAAAACAGACATGTTTGTCGTGAAACCAGAATATATATCTTGAACTTTTCTTATTATATTATAACTATGTACAGCCAAAATAAATATTATATATATACGTATTATAAGATGAAAGGAAAAAAAGGGAAAGACAAGGAAGGGGAGAACTATTTACATGGGGGGGCAGGTATCATCATAACATAACAGAACAGGGGTCTAATACAGACTATTTACAAAACATAGGTGAGGGGGATATATACAAAGGGGGGGCACGTCCTGGGCCCCACACCTCCTAATGTCCAGCGCTGGGGGTGGGCGGCCGCGACCTGTGCCTCGGCCGCAGCCCATGCCGGGGCTGGCTGGGGGCCGGGCAGACCAGGAGATAAGGCTGGCGAGTGTCAGCTGGCCCCAGGTCCCCCTTGGTGGATGGGCCCTCGGTGGCGGACAGCAGTGCGACAGTGGTTGGAGCAGCGGGTGGAGCAGCGGGTGGAGCGGGCAGAGCGGCGGCTGGTGTGGCATGGGGGGCCAGGTAGTCCGCTATGCGCTCAAAAGTGCGCATAAAGGCCCCCCATGCCTCCTGGTGCCAGGCCAGCGCCCGCTCTTGGAGCTGGAGGCGCCGCTCCTCCATCCGCAGACGCTGCTCGGAGACCTTCAGCTACTGACGAAGGATGGCCAGCAGCTGGGGGTCCGTCGCCGTCCGGTGGTGGTGCTGGCTCCACCGTCGTCCCTGCCGTGGGGCCAGTCGGTGCTCCGCCGAGGGGCTGGCCTGGAGTGATGGCCCTGGTGGGCTCTCTGGGACCACTGACACCTCGCTGGCGCTCTCCGGTCCTTCCGATGGTGCAGCTGCGGAACACGGGGGCGGTGGGGGAAGAAGAGTGGAGACAGCCGTTAGTGTGGGCCCTGAGCCGTGGCCCTTGTCCCCCCACCCCTCTGCTGCTGGTTCCCCATCCCCGTCCCCGGGAGATGCTGCTGCTGATGATGGTGGGTGTCCCTCCCCTCCCCCCAGGGGACCCTAGGTTCCGCTCCCCCCATCCCCAGGGATGGGGCATGGCACTGTTGTGCTGGGGGGGGCAGGGGCTGATGCACTCTTCTGAGGGACATGCCACTTGTGTCCTTGGGGCTATGGTCATCTGGGCATGGGAAGGGCCCTGGTCATATCTATTACCCCCGCCCCTCAACCCTAGGGGTGTGCACCAGGGGGGGTACATACCTGATGGTCCACTCCCACGGTCGGGGGACACCCAGTGGGCGGATGCCTTGCTGAAGCTCCGGGACGGGATGTGGATCCAGAGCCCTGCGTCACTGGAGGAGGACTCCCCCTCCTCCTCCTCCTCCGGTGCCCCAGGGGTGGGCTCCTGGGTGGGGCCCTGGGGTGTGGGGCTTACCTCCGGGGCGGACTGAGCCTCCAGGGCCTGCTGGGGCTCGTCGGCCAAGGTATCAAGAGTGGCTGGAGGGGAGGAGGTGTGCTGGGGGCCCAGGATGGCCCTGAGCTCCCTGTAAAAGGGGCAAGTGATGGGGGCGGCCCCAGATCGGCTGGCCGCCCGCATCCCAGGCCTGGGCGTAACCCTGCTGCAGCTCCTTGACCTTACTCCTGACGTGGTCAGGAGTGCGGGCAGGGTGACCCCGGGTGGCCAGGCCCTTGGCCAGCCAAGTGAAAGCATCCGTGTTCTGCCTCTTGCTCCCCATTACCTGGAGCACCTCCTCCTCACTCCAGAGCCCCAGCAGGTCCCAAAGCTCGGCCTCCATCCAGAAGGGGCCCCGCTGCTGCTTCCCAGCCTCGCTGCCAATCTGGGAGCCCTGGCTCCCCTTGGGGGGGGTGCCCTGGGGGTGCTTAGGGGGCTGGGCAGCAGCCATTGCAGCTCTGGGGGGTTCTTGTGGCCGCAGAGGAGCGTGCAGGCTGGCCGCGTGGCTGTGCTGCCACCTGCACGCTCTCTCAGCTTCCTGCACAGGAAGGCAGGGGGCGGGGACCTTTAAGGGGCTGCTGCACGCGGCGACCATCGAGCTTAGGGGCTGGAGAGAGCGTCTCTCAACCCCTCAGCTGATGGCTGCCATGGCAGACCCCGCTATTTCGATGTTGCAGGACGCGCAACGGCTACATGTTCCCTACTTCGACGTTGAACGTCTCACCGCCTTATGTCGATGTCAACTTCGAAATAGCGCCCGCCACGTGTAGCCGTGACGGGTGCTATTTTGAAGTTGGCGTGGCTACTTCGAAGTAGCCGGCACGTGTAGATGCGGACATGGATTTATACGTTCATGTCTATGCATACATGAAGTATAAAATTAAATACAACTGTAATAATAAGTGAGCACAGAATAAAATTCTACAGCTTTTTCTGAACACTGAATTACACTGAATGTTCATTAAACCATTAAAAGTCCCATAACTTTTTTAATTTGACAGACCAATTATGCTCCATTAATGCTAATGGTCTGAAAAATGTTGTTGAAATCCATGTCTTCTTTTCCTGCATCCCATTTCCTCAGAGCGCCTGCTTCAGAAAGGCAAACAAGTCTGCATTTAACCAGTTTAAACATTTGAATAGGCCTGTAGTCTTCAGTGGCTGAACTCACCACATGTGTAAGATTACCAGCTTACATATTGCACTGAATCAGGACTATGTTCCTGTCTTTATTTTTACTTTTCTCATTCTCTGCCTTTTATTTTTGTTTCCTTTATTTCTCATCTTAATCTCTGTTCTGTTTGATCTTCCCTCTCCTTTCCCTTCCTTAATTCCCTGACTTATTTTAAACACATCGAAAAGCCAGACCATTCCTCTCTCCCTGCCTGCAACTGAATATTTGCTTTGTGGTAGCCAGAAAAAACCAAGCAAATAAACAAAATGAAACCCCCCTTTTTTTCTTAGATGACTAATCTAAAACCCACTGAAGCCAATGGGTCAGCAACACTGTGATAAAAGAGCTGCAGCATGTTCATGGCTTGGTCAGGCCCACAGGCGCAAGCTGTGTGGGGTTATAAAACTTCAGTGTAGGTGTTTGGGCTTGGCCTGGAGCCTGGGGTTCGAGATCACTTAAATGCATACACTGCATTTTGGCAGCCCCACAGCCTGAGCTCCATGAACTGAAGTCAATGGGGATCAGTGTTGTGCAGCCCCTGCTGTACATTCTCACAGTGACACTCCAGTGGCATAGAAAAAAATGGGAAAATTCAAAAATCTATCAACAAGTTTATTGAGCCCATTGTTTTGCAATCGGTGTTAGCATACGGCACCCCAGCCAGAGAGATTACTCGTACCTACCCGCCTTCTAGCATCTGCTTCTTTTCCCCTCAAGCTGTTACTCAGAAAATTTAATAGAATTATTTAAAAAACCATGATGCAGTGCTGAAGAGACAGTTCTGTGAAAGCTATGCTTTGTTTCTAGTTGCAAAAGCATTCTAATGACTTCTCAACATGGTTATTCAACATTTTTAGTAACTACCAGTAGATGTTAATAAATCACATTGACCCTTCATAGATAGATCAAAATAAACACACACAGATTAACCATTGTGTTGCTTTCACTAATAGATGATGTACACAAATATATATTGGGTTAACCTAGGGCACCATTGATAATTCTTGACAGCAGGATTATACTTTGACCCTTTGACCTATTTATAATGTGTGTCTTAAAAGAAATACACCATGAAGGGTTGTTACATTCAGTGGAAAATAGGTACATTTGTGTTTTTCATAAATAAATGTTATTCCCAATTCTTTGTTTCACTTTTAACACAAGTGAAAAATAAATCCATTACATTTTCACCTCTGTTCCATGAGGATCACATGTATTATGCAAATACAATGTTTGGGATTCAGAGGAAACACTAAAACATTCTGAAATATAAAGCTTAAAAGATTTTCGTAATTTTTATCAGCTTCTTCACCGCTCCTATAAGAACACACTTTTGTTCTTCTCCTTAGATACAATAGTTTCAGAGTATTGCCATACCTGAAAACATCATTTTTGCTAAAACCACAGCTTCAAGCACAAAAATAAGATCTTAGCTAAGTAATAGGCTTTTCATACATTAGAATAATCAATGCAGTATAAGTAAATCAACAGATGTTAACTTTTTACCTTTGAATATACATCACACATGGTTTAGAGAGGGAAAACCAATTCTTAAGGTGAATACAAAGCCAACGTCATAAATCGTGGCAAAAACTTAATCTAGCATGCTTTAAAGCCAATTATATTTTTAATACATTTTATCCTCAGTAGACCCTCAAGAGGCGCACACATAATAATGGAACTTTCATTAGGAGTCCAAAAATGACTTTAAATCTTTCAGTGGCAAACGTTCCTAATTATTTGTAAATTTAATTAGTGAGCACCCAAGTTTGCTTAGCATTATTTTGAATATGATCTGATGCTAAAATCAGCACCACAACATTTTGTTAGATGAACTCTAACCTCTTTTGATCGTCAGCACAGTATCCCTGTAAGTGAAAATTCATGCATGGTACAGTACAGATATATTTCTCCATATATAATTGGAAACTGGGATTCTTTATATTGCCTTTGGTTCTATTTCCTGTCTGTTTGCATTCTGACATGCTTCTGCATATAAAAGATGTGACTAGTTGCAAATCATATAATGCATTGTATATCTTAAAAAAATCTGCTGAATTAGTGAGCAGTTTTCCATATACATTTCACAGTCTCCCATCTCAGGCTATGTCCTACACTAGAGTGATCTGTCAACAGAAGTTACTATCAGAAGATATCTTCTGACAAAACTTCTGTCGACAGATTGCAGAGAGACCACTAAGTGATCCAAAGAGCTATCTTTTCTGTTGACAGAGGGAGGCTGGACTGCCAGACCACTCTCTAGACAAAACAGCCAACCAGAAACACAGCAGACAGGGCTGCCTGGTGTTTCAGAAGCTCTGTTTGTTAACTGAATGCCCCCTGGAATGTCTAGACTTGCTTTCTGTAGAGACATTCTGCCTCATGTGGGAGCAGAAGAACACTGTTGACAAAAGTGGGCGTTCTGTTGATGTACTGTCAACAGAGCAATTTGGGAATGTGGACACTCCATGGGTTTTGTAGACAAAATACTAGTTTTGTTGACAAATCTCTCCAGTGTAGACATAACCTAATCGTACAACAGCTCTATCTAATGTTAATTAGAAACTTGTCAAAGCATTTATTGTGTAGCCTTTGCTACTTTATAAACTAATAGAAGTAACCGTAGTCTGATTATGGTAGTTGGATTAAGGCTTTGCTTTCATATATCCACATGTCAAGAACCCATTATAGAATAACTAATTTAGGACCAATGGAGGCCTGTGTTTCCATTCAGCAGTACTGCAAGTAGCCTGCCGGTAAGACCTGGCACAAGGGGCTTTTTTGAGCATTTTCTTTTTCCCCATCTATAGGAAAAGTTAAGGTTAAAATAGCAACTTTGAGTTATTTGCATCAATCTTCACAACCTGCTTCACTTTCTACTATTAACTAGTGTTCAAGCTTTCCCCACCTACTTCCAACTGGAAAGGTGTGATGGCCTTACCCTAATTGCAGTAAAGGTCACATAATGGTGTTTTCCCTGCCCTTTACCAGAATTTGCCCCAAAGGACAGACACATAGGGCACAATTGAAGGGGAAGACCCCAATCTAAAGTCACCAAGTAACTTGGGGTATTTTAGAGAATTCTAAGGAATTGGAGATTAATTTAGCATCAGTATTTAAGCATTGTGAGATAAAATGGTATAAGAACCTCTTGCTGCATTTAGCATGTGTGCAGTGTGGCTTTTGTACCCAAGGTGTGCCGCACTCTGCTGGCGCACCACTCTTTCTCTCTATTATCTCTATTGTCTTCTGCTATCGGTATTCTTGGAACAGCCTTTGTTTTTCTGTTCTTTGACTTTGTATTCCAACCACTGCAATAACACCTTCCTCCCCAGTCGAAGCAAGTAGGCCTCAGCTTTTAGCAATTCAGAGGAGTCAGTATTGTATCCAGGTTGTATAGCATCATTTTAGACCATAAGTGTAGTTAGTTAAGTGAATTGTGTTAGCTAAAATTTCTGTCTGTAACCAAATATTAACTGAATTTGACATCTTTCAGTTTGCATCTGTTAATTGCTGCTTTAATATCACCACGCTGCTAAAATAAACCATAAGTGCTCCTAAAAGTGTTATCTGTGGAATCCCTTGGATTCCTGAAAACTCACCTCAAGCATAGGGGCAAACTCTGTCCCAGACTATAAAGTTAACCAGGGAAATGTAACTGGCTTTAATCCTTAAATTTTCAAGTCAGATTGGCGAACCTTCCCAAATCCATAATTCCCATAATATTCCCTGTGGTTAATAATTGTTTGGGGTTGTGATAAATATCAAGACTGATTAAAAAGGTAAAAAGACTGACCAAGTTGAAAAGACAGTAGCCACAATAAGAATTTTGACATCAGTGTATGTACATATTCAGAATGCTTTTATCTAAGCCATTTGGAAATCTCTTCATTTAAAGTCATTTAAGGTACTCAGTTTCCATCACTTTCCCATTTAAATTAAAAATCCAAAGAGGAGATGAAGATGGAGATCCAGAAAAAGTTGATATTCACCTCTGGTGAGTCCATCAAGAAACAAAAAATGTTTAGTAGCTTATCTGATTGGCTCATCAAAATTACATACTAGTTTGCAAGACATGCAAAGACAGGTAATCATGATAAACTCATTTGCTTGTATTGTTCCATTCCCATGGAAGAAGTGAATAATAAAAACATAATTACACATCATACATAATCCATAATAAGCCTTGTTGTTTTTCTTCTGTATGTAATAATTTTCAATTGTACTCTTTGGTATGTGAATCTTGTGTATTGTCCATAACAAAATGTGAACATAATCACAATAGATATTCTTTACAATAAATGCATAGGTAGTAAAGTAGGATTTATCAGCAACACCAAATAGTTTGAAATATAAACCTAGATTATTTTAATTTTAATAGTTTACAACTGTTTTGTCACTAAACATATTGCATTATTCATGTAATTATTTTTATTCTACTCTCATCCATGATACACTTGCATGCCATAAAAAATCATTGACATTGAAGACCATGATATCTCACAACCACTTCCAATGTCATCGTGTAAATATAAGCAAAAGGGGAAAAATATAGATCCTTTTGGGACTTTTGAGATGCAAGATGCTGGCAGATGGCAGATGCTGTTGTCCACTATTTTCTCAGTGGAGTTTCCTTAGGATGGGAAACTGGAGACAGATCAGTAGCTGGAAATATCTTTTTCACCGCATGTTGACTTTTTGAGGATTGATTGAACTATTACACTGTTCATTAAGGCTAGCAGGTACATTTCTCTGAATTAGACATTCATAATTGGCTTTCAGCCCACTGAAGGATCATGGATCTGTTTCAAAATTAGTGCCATAAATATTTCTCAGTGTTTCATCCTTCAGTTTCTGTGATGGGGCCCAACAAAGTCTGGAAGACACGGAACTTAGTGCCATGTGATCTGGATTAAAGTGTTTTGCACAGAGTTTAATTTGTGTTCAGTTGACTTTTTATGCCAACCAGTGGTCCATCTAGCCTAGCATCTAGTCTTCTGACAGCGGCGGGTGCCAGATGCTTTAGAAGGAATGAAGAGAACATGACAATTCTTAAGTGATTCACCCCCATCTGTCAGTCCCGGCTTCTGACAGTCAGTGGTTATGGGTATCTGCTGCATGGAGTTTTATCCTTGAACATCCTCGCTAACAGACACTGATATACCTATCCTTTATGAATTTACCTAATTATTTTTGAACCTGGTTATATTTTTGGCCTTAACAACATCTCCTGGCATTGCACTCCACTGATTGTGCAAAAAGTACTTTGTGTGAAGAAGTTCTTCCTTGTGTTGGTTTTGAACCTACTGCCTATTAATTTAATTGGATTAACCCTGATTCTTGTGTTGTAGAAAGGGGCAACTAACATTTCCTATTCACTTTCTCCACACAGTTACGATCATGTAGGCCCATTTAGTTCACTCTTTTCCTAAAATGAAGAGTCTCCATCATTTTAATCTTGTCTCACTTGGAACGTGTTCCACAACCTTAATAATTTTTGTGGCTCTTCTCTGTATTTTTCTCAGTTCTTATGTATTGTTTTGAGATGAAGCAACCAAAAATGCATATAGTATTCAAGAAATGGGAATACTATGGTTGTATATAGTAGCGTTAGGATATATTCTCTTTTACTATCTCTCCCTTAGCTAATATTTCCTGTCATTCTGTTGGCTCTTTTCACAGCCACTGTACATTGAGGGGACATTTTCAGAAAACTGACCAAAATGACACCGAGATAGAGATTATTTTCCCATGTGCATTACAATACTCAGCATTGAATTTCATCTGCCATTTTCCTTGTCCAGTCACTCACTTTTATGAGATCCTTTTCTAACTCTTCACAGTGAGCTTTGAACTTGGCTACATTGAATAATTTCATATCATCTGCAAACTTTGCCATCTCATTGTCTATCCATTTTCCCAGATTGCTTATGAATATTGTGACAAAGCTTCTACTCTGTTAGAGTGGGTCCCATGCTTTCAGATGGACTACTCACCTTACAGGCTCCTGGCAGTCCTCAGTTTAAACACTTTTTATGGGCCTGGCCATTTATTTAGCCAGCCTCACCATTGGCCAGCATGAGGAAAAGAGAGGAAAGCAAATTCCATAATCTCTGCTGCCCTTCCCAGTGATCCTGGGATAGGACAGAACCTTTTTCAAACTAGTCCTTCTCCTATGGTATGTCCCATTGTCAAGAGCAGTTCTCCCATGGTGAATAGGGAGTTTGAATGGGGGAAGCCTGGGCCCACCCTCTACTATGGGTTCTGGCTCAGGGACTGTGTGATAGCAGCTGCTTGCAATATCCCCAGTATCAGCTGCATGCTGGCTATGATTCACTTGGTGACTTCCCCAAGACTTCCCTACCACCTTCCTTAAAGCAGGCTCTTCTTCCAGGTACCTGCCAGTGCTCTTCCTACCCACAGCTTCCACAGCACAATCTCACCCCATCTTCTGGCACACAGTCAAATACCGAAAGGGTAGCCTTTTTTAAACCAGTATCAACTGGTTCTTCATTGGTTCCAGGTGTTTGATTAGCTTGTCTTACTTGATTCTGGAAACCTCCTAATTAACGCCAGATGGCTTAAATGATCTGACTGACTTAATTGATCCCGGTGAGTTTCTGCTGGTTCTAGATTAGTTCTTGTTAGTTTACATTGGGAAAGCTGAATCTATTTAATTGAGGGCTAATACATTACCTTTCTACCATTCTCCTGAAGCACTCTGAGTCGACACTGTCACATTATGTTGTCCCAGATCTTTGGCGGACCCTCTTCTTTGTGAAATCTGAACATTAATTCTTACCTTTTGTTTTCTATCTTTTAACCAGTCATTGAACTATGAAAGGACTTTCCTTCTTATCCCATGGATGCTTACTTTGTTGAACAGCCTTTGATAAGAAACCATGTCAAAGACTTTTTGAAAGTCCAAGTATAATATATCCATTGGTTCAACGATGGCCACATGTTCCTTGCTTAACTCAAAGAATTCTAATAGATTATAGAGGCATGGTTTTCTTTTACAAAAGGTGTATTGACTCTTTCCCAACATATTTTGTTCATTTATGCATCTGATAATTTTGTTTTTTTACTATTGTTTCATCCAATTTGCTTGGAGCTGAAGTTAGGCTTTCTGGCCTTAATTGCCAGGGTCACCTCTGGAACCTTTTAAAAAATCAACATTATGCAAGCTATCCTCTAGTCATCTGGTTGAGAAGTTGATTTAAATGTTACACATCACAATTAGTGGTTCAGAAATTACATATTTGATTTCCTTCAGAATTCTTGAGTGAGTACCATATGGTCCTGGTAACTTAATACTTTTAAATATATTAATTTGTTCCAAATATTCCTCTATTCTTACCTTAGTCTGGGACAGCTGTATCTCCTGAAAAGAATTCTCTGCAGTGAAGACCGACACACAGAATTATTTAGTGTTTCAGAAAGGGCTTTGTTTTCGTAAAGTGCTCTTTTAGAAACCCAGTGATCCCAATGATTATTTGCAGGTTTTTCATTCCTATGTACTCAAAATATTTTCCTGTTAGTTTTTGTCTCTTTTGATAGTAGCTTTTTAGATTTTTTTTGCCTGTCTAATAATTTTATATTTGACTTGCCTGCATTTATGCTCCTTTCTGTTCTCCTCAGTAGGATTTGTTTTCCATTATTAAAGGATGTCTTTGTCTGTAAGCATTCTGTTTAATCATGGTTGCATGTTTTTGGTACTCTTAATTTACATTAAACTAGTCTGCTCATTTTTATGTAGCTCTCATTCTGCAGTTAGATGCTATGGTGGTGGGTTTCTTTCACATTCCCTCCTCCCCCCGCCAAAAAAAAACACGTTAATTCAATTACATCATGATC
The DNA here is from genome assembly GCF_033958435.1 of Carettochelys insculpta. Taxonomy (NCBI): domain Eukaryota; kingdom Metazoa; phylum Chordata; order Testudines; family Carettochelyidae; genus Carettochelys; species Carettochelys insculpta. Next base: position 139,149,372 of record NC_134139.1, on the reverse strand, counting down.
ACTGTAACAAAGCAGTCCAGCAATATTCACATCTTGGACCAGATCCTGCGCTCTCCCCGACTAGATGTTCCAAGAAGCAGTCATTAATGGTGTATAGAAAATCAGTGGATGCTTTAGTTTGATATAATCTTCAAATTTATTACCTGATTCCTCTTAGCTTTATTAAATTTTCAGTTAGAGTGAGTAACCATAGGTACAGTACTACTAACACAATGGCTTTTGTCTCAATGGGTTGACAGTTTTTTGGAAGTTTTTACATAGTGAAATTATTGTTTTTATTCAAAACATTCTTTTAAACTGCTGTTTTATCTCATTTCTTGATATTAAAAGGTGGCCACAGGTCAGGTGATCTTTAAAAGAACTGTAAGATCTGTAGCACATATGGATTACTCTGCATTTTCTTTTTTCATATAGAGATTGTCATGAGAGTGGGTTCATAGTGTGATCTTTCATAGTCTTGTTAAAATTATCAGAAAAAAAATGAGGAAGCACAAGAAATAACACTGTTGGATATATTCTTGGGAAGGTCATTGTAAATTCTATGACTTTGACCTGTTCAATGTTTTACAGTTTGGTATGTTAGCCATTTCTATTATCTTCTATTTTTAGCCTCCATAGTGTAGGAGGGAGATGTAAAATGGCCAGTCCATCAATACATATAATAACGAGAAGGTGAAAGTTATATATTTCAGGGAACAGGGAGAATACTTTGTGGGAAAAATGCTCACCTTATAACGTGCTTCTTCTCTGAAAAGTGTCTCTGTAAATGGCACTGGGGATCTTTGCATATATTGTCTTTTATTGGCTTCCAATGATTCAATAGGACTGTACACGTTTAAAATTAAACAGAGCTGTTTCCAGGATTATGTCTTAGTTCAAAATTCCCTTAGTGCTACACAAACCACAATAGACTCCAACTCAGGTGTAGTGGGTCTGGAGCACCATGGGTATAAAAGATTAGGAGAATAAATAAGTTTTACTGTTGTTAGCAGATAGAGCTACTCAACAGAGACACAGAGTACATCTATTGAGTAAAACAGTGGCATGTTTATATAGTTGTTTTCAGAGAAGAATGTGGTTTAATTATTAATTGTTTTCATTTCTTTCCAAGCATTCCAGTCCCAGTATCACATTCTTCTGGCCATCACATTAAAGTCTTGAAAGATCTTACTTGTTGCTTCTATGCCATCATTCTCAGAAGTTCTTTGCCTTTCTTTTCACAGACTACAATGAATTAATTAAACTGTGATGTCTCATCCTCATGGAAAAGAGAAGTGAGAACAAAAAGTGACATTAAATGAATACAGTCTCATGACAATCATTCTTATGAGACTCAAAAAAGCTGATTTTATTACAGTCCTACAACTTTGACCTCTGAGCCCCCTGTGGATGCGTTATTCTGGACTGTTGTTCTGCCATACTGATTTTCTTAACGTAGAAACTTGACAAAAGTGACAAAGTATTCTGTTACCGGTGTGTTGTTAAAATGCAATGTGAGGGCACACCTGGAAGTCCTATCAAATGAACTACACTGATGTGTTTGCAAAGATGATAAAGTTTTGAGATGGGCATGAAATGTTTTCTTTTATGTCAGACAGCCAGAATATACACATAGTCTGCAAAAAACTCTGCTGAAAGACTCTTAAACCGAATATCAAGGGATCAAGATGAATGAAGGCATTTAACACAGTTGTTGATTTGATTTGTTTCATGCTGTAGGGCTTTTCTCTCAATGATAAATATTAAAGATACATAACGGCATCTTTTCCTATTTATATTTGCCACATTATAAAAGCCATAATCTTCATATTGAAATTTTTCTTGACTCCTAGTTATTTTTGTCTCTGCCTACTTAATTTACACCATTATTCCTTTAGGGTGTGTCTACACTTTCATTGCTCTTTTGAAAGAGGTATGAAATGAGGTAAATCAAACATGCAAATGAGGTAGAAATTTGCATACTCCACACCTCATTTGCATATTCTAATTTTGAAAGAGCTTCTTTTGAAAGAAGAAAGACAGTGTAGACACTGCTCTTTTGAAAGTAAACCCATCTTCGAAAGAATCCTTCTTCCCTTTCGAAATTAGAATATGCAAATGAGGCGAGGAATATGAAAATTTACACCCATTTGCATTTTCGACTTACCTCATTTGCATACCTCTTTCAAGAGAGGAATGCAAGTATAGACACACCCTTATAGTCCAGTGGGCCTCCCATTCCTCTTCAGACTTCCTGCTTCCAATATACATAAAGGCTGCATCTACACTACAAACTTACCTGAAAGTTAGATTCAAAGTAAGGGGCTACTTTGAAGTAGCCTGCAGAGTGTCTACACACACTTTTCCTTACTTTGAAGTTAACTGTGAAGTAAGGGAGGCTAACTTTGAAGTCACTACTCCATTCCCGGTCATGGAGTAGTGGTTCACTTGGAAGTTTAACTTCAAAGTTGTGTGTGGGTAGATGCTCTGCAATCCTTACTTTGAAGTGAGGAATCTGCCAAGGAGGCGCCGCCCCCTCGCCCCCGGAGGATGGAGACTGTCTGGATTCATGAAGGGCAAGTCCTGCCTCACCAGTCTGATTAGTTTCTACGATGAGATAACTGGCTCTGTGGATAGGGGAAAATCAATGGATGTGATTTATCTTGACTTTAGCAAAGTTTTTTTATGGTCTCCCACAATATTCTTGTCAGCAAGTTAAAGGAATGTGGGTTGGATAAACGGACTGTAAGATGGATAGAAAGCTGGCTAGAAGGTCAGGCCCAGCGGGTAGTGATCAATGGCTCGATGTCAGGATGGCGGTCGGTTTCTAGTGGAGTGCCCCAAGGTTCAGTTCTGGGTCCTGTTCTGTTCAACATATTTATCAATGACCTGGATGAGGGGTTGGATTACACCCTCAGCAAGTTTGCAGATGACACTAAGCTAGTGGGAGAAGTAGATATGCTGGAGGGTAGGGACAGAGTCCAGAGTGACTTAGACAAATTGGAAGACTGGGCTGCAAGAAATCTGATGAGGTTCAATAACGATAAGTGCAGAGTCCTGCACGTGGGCCAGAAGAATCCCAAGCGTTGTTACAGGCTGGGGTCTGACTGGCTCGGTAGTAGTTTTGGAGAAAAGGACCTAGGAGTTGTAGTGGACGAGAATCTGGACATGAGTCAACAGTGTGCTGTTGTAGCCAAGAAAGCTAATGGCATATTAGGTTGCATCAAGAGGAGCACTGCCAGTAGGTCCAGAGAAGTGATTATTCATCTTTATGCGGCTTTGGTGAGGCCGCATCTGGAGTACTGTGTCCAGTTCTGGGCCCCCAATTATAGGAAGGATGTGGATACACTGGAGAGGGGCCAGCGGAGGGCGACCAAAATAATTAGGGGGCTGGAGCATATGATTTATGAAGAAAGGTTGAGGGAATTGGGACTGCTTAGTCTGCAGAAGAGAAGACTGAGGGGGGACTTGATAACAGCCTTCAACTTACTGAACGGAGGTTGCAAAGAGGCTGGAGAGAGGCTGTTCACGGTGGTCACAGATGGCAGAACATGGAACAATGGTCTCAAGTTGTTGTTGGGAAGCTCCAGGTTGAACATTAGGAAAAACTTTTTCACTAGGAGGGTGGTGAAGCATTGGAATGGTCTATCCAGGGAAGTAGTGGAGTTTCCATCCCTGGAGGTGTTTAAGTCTCACCTTGACAAAGCCCTGGCGGGGCTGATGTGATGAGTTTGGTGCTGCTTAGAACAGGGGGCTGGACTTGATGGCTTTTTTAGGTCTCTTCCAGCTCTATTGTTCTATGATTCTATGATATGGTCCCTGCCGGCTGCCTTAAAGGAAGCGTCTCCCTGGCAACTCTAGTCAGGAACCTGAGAGTGTGCCATAAGTAGGGGCAGCACAAGATCTCCCTCAGACTGCACCTGGGTGAATCACCAGCCAGCCTCCGCACCCCTGGCCACCATGTCAGCATGCCATGACTCCCCTGCCTCCCCAGGGGCCCTGGATGAGGGTCCTGAGGGCTCACAGGGCCCAGGCAAGAGCCTTGCCAGGAGGGGACCCTCCTGGTCTGAGGCAGAGCTGAAGAGCCTCCTCTCTCTGTGGTGGGGAGAGGGGAGATCCTTCAACAAACCAGTGCTCGCCAGTGCAATGCCGAGGCCTTCGACCAGCTGGCCAGTGGCCTCACCGCCCGAGGCCATCCTGAGTGCATCGGCAGCAGTGTGAAGATAAAGGTGAAGGAGCTGTGGCAAGCGTACTGCAAAGATTGTGATGCTGCTAGCACTGCCCACACTATAGAGAGCTGCACAAGCTCCTGGGGCCAAGGGAGGCAGCCACCCTGGAGCATCTCATTGACACCACCAGTCCCCCACCTGTGGACAGCAGTGAGGAGGAGGGCCCCTCTGGCACCACCAGTCCTCTGGGTGGGGTCCGGCCCACTGAGACTGGGGGCAATGACGAGGGGTCCAGTGATGGAACCCTCATCATTGCCCTCTCCTCTGGGACAGCCAGCCAGGCATCAATGAGCCTCGCCTCGCCTAAGCCCTGGGAGGTCACAGCCAGTACATATGAGGTGAGTAGGATGTTGCAAGGGCTGGGGACAGGGCCCTGTTGCAACAGCTCCTCAGCCCACACACCTGGGGATGGGGGAGAGGGAGACAACATGGGTTGACTCTTATCAAGTGGGAACCTCTTGGACATCTGGGATCGCATGGGGCTCATGGACCATCAGGCAGCAGGGGAGTGCAGCAGGAGGCAAAGGAGCAGGGGCCCTGGACCTCCCAGGGTTGGGAACCAGCACTCATGGGCCATCCCCCTGTCCCCTTCTGTCTTCACAGGTGCCTCACTGGTCAGCCGCCAAAGCACATCGGAATGGGCTGCAGTCATAGGGGGACAGGAGGTTGCCCCATTGCCCCAGCCCTTATTCCCCCACAGCCACAACTGTGCCTGCCAGAAATGATGCTGGAGGGATGAAGAGGTGGCTGCCAACTGGGCGGTTGTGTGGAAGATGACCAGGGTGCTCCAGCACTTGCTGGCAATGGAGTGGGAAGTATGGGTGAGGCTGGCCAGCAGCATGGAAACTGTGACACAGGCCTTGGCTCACCTCGCCGAGCTTGTCAGCCATGAAACCTCATGCCTTCATCATTTCTTGGTCTCTTACTTCAATGTAGGGGCTACTTGTGTGTGGATGCTTAACTTCGAAGTAGGGGGAAGCCTACTTCGAAGTAAGGGAGGGTGCATTTTGTGTGTAGACGCTCTACTTCGAAGTTGTTTATTTTGCAGTGTGGATACAACGAAGGACTGTCTTATTTTATTTTATATCTTCAACTATGTGCTCTTGAAATTCAGTTGTAATGTTCCTAATTCTAAGCCACATCTACACTAGCCAAATATTTTGAAGTAGGTGGCCCAACTTCAAAATAGCTCACATCATGTCTACACATGCCGTGCGCTACTTCGAAGTCGAAATTGATGTTAGGTGGTGAGACGTTGAAATTGCTATCCCCATCAGAAGATGTGAATAGAACCCTACTTCGATGTTCAGTGTCTAAGTAGGGCGTATGTAGATGATCCACGTCTTGCTGCTTCGAAATAGTGGGGTTCTCCATGGTGGCAATCAGCTGAGAGGTTGAGACTTGCTGTCCAGCCCCTGTGGGGCTTTATGGTCACCACGTGCAGCGGCTCTTAAAGCACCAGAGACCCTGATTTCCTGTGGCAGGAAGCTTAGTGCATGCAGACAGCAGCACCCACACGTACCAGCCCTGAACACCTCAGTAGGCCCCAAGCTTCCCTCCCACCACCCATGGCAGCCAGCCAGCCCCCTCAGTGCCTCCAGGGCTCCCTGCCAAGGGGACCCAGGGCTCTCATGCATTCAGCTGGGTGGGGGAAGAGGTGGCAGGTCCTCCTGGGCTGATGCCAAGCTCCGAGACCTGCTGGAGCTCTGGAGCAAGGAGGAGGTGCTCTAGGTAATGGGGAGCAAGTGGCAGAATGCAGAAGCGTTTGCCCAGCTGGCTGAGGGCTTGGCTCCCCGGGGGTCACCCTGCCTGTGCTCTGGACCATGTTGGGGTAAAGTCAAGGAGTTGCAGCAGGGTTATGCCTGGGCCCAGGACATGGCCAGCCAGCCTGGGGCTGCCCCTGCTGCTTGCTCCTATTACAGAGATCTCAGGGAAATCTTGGGCTCCTGGTACAACTCCTTCCCTCCTGGCTGTCGTTGACACCATGGATGAAGAGTCCCAGCAGGCCTCGCACATGGGGTCCAGCCTGGAGGCCAGCTCCATACCCCAGGGGCCCCCAGAGGAGCCAGCCCCCCAGACTGCAGAGGAGGGCTCCAGCAACAGGGAGCTCCTGATAGACCTCCCCTTTTGGGTCTCCAGTAGGGCATCTGCCCAATGTGTGTTCCCTGACTGTGGGAGTGGACCCTCAAGTATGCACCCCACAGGGTGCGCACCCTCAGGTTATGGGGCGGGGGCCTGGAACATGACTGGAGGCCACCCACATTCCCAGCAGACCCTGGCCTGCCACATCTGTGCCGGACCACAGCCCCAGGACAGTGGCACAGCCCCCAGGGCCCGTCAGCATCTGCCCCCATGGACAGCACCACACCCCATCCCTGGGGGGAAGAGGCAGGGAGTTGAGCTCCCGAAGGAGGCCACCCACAGGGACACCGCACCTATGGCCGGGGGACAGGGGAAGGGGACCTGGCACCCGTGGAGTGGGGACAGGGATCATGGGCCATGGGCCAGAGCCCAGTACTAATGGCCATCCTCTCTCTTCTATCCCCCTCTCTGCACCATCTGAGGGCCACAACAGCACCGTGGTCTCCATGGTGCCAGACAGCCCACCGGGGACATCACAGCACTGCAGCCAGCTAGGGCAGGGACCACCGCCGGGACCAGCCCGCCACTGCTGGATCCAGCTGCGAGCAGCCACCGACCCCCAGGTCCTCAACACCCTCTGATGCCAGGTGGAGGTGGCAGAGCAGCACCTCCAATTGGAGAAGTGGGCGTTGGCCTGGCATCAGGAGTCCTGGGGGTCCTTAATAGGGACATTCGAATGCATTGCAGGCACCCTGGAACAGATAGCGGACTGGCTGCCAACCCCATGCTGGCCTCCATGGCTGACCCCTGCACAAATACCTCCCCCTTGCTCTCCACCAGGTTGTGGATCATGCAGCACATGCCCACAACCTGGGGCATATTCAGGAGGCCCATGTTGAGGGGGCAAGGAGGCAGTGCCAGTGCCCCTTGAGGTAGCCAAAAACCTGCTCCTCCACCTGCCGGGCACGGTTTGGGTGGGCATTGAATGTCTCCTGGCTGGCTTTGAGGTGGTCTGTGTAGAGCCACATAAGCCAGGGTATAGGGGGTAGGCCACATCTGCCACAAGGCAGAGGGGCATGGTGGAGTCCCCCAGATGGATTTCCCTCTGGGGGATGTAGGTCCCCACCTCCATCTGGCGGCACAGGCCTGAGTTCCTGAAAACGTGGGCATCGCGGGTGCAGCTGGGCCAGCTAACATATATGTCTTGGAAGTGGTCCCGGCTGTCCACCATGACCTGGAGGACCGCTGTGTGGTAGCCCTTCCGGTTTATAAAGCATCCCTGCTGTGGTCCAGGACATGGATAGGGATATGGGTCCCATCCACGGCCCCAAAGCAGTTGGGGAGCACTATGCCAGTGAACCCCATGAGGGCCACGTCCAGGTCCCCAATCCACACGAGCCTGTGGAACAGCAGGGTGTTCTGTGCAAAGACCACCTGCAGGGAGGGGACATGGGCACCTGTGAGGGTGTGCTGTGTCTGCCCGTCCCCTCAGCCCCCCCTCCTCCCCAGGTGCTCCCTTCCCCAGGCCCCCCTTCCTTGGCCACCCCTCCTCCCCAGGCACCCCCCCGAGCCCCTCTCTGGAACCTTTCTCAACCCCCCACCCTCCATGACTACAGCCCCAGTAGTGAAATGCCCACATGAAACTGGTGTCCTACAGATCGGTAGCTGTCTGGAGTGGCTAGCTTCTAGACAGTGAAGCCAGCCCTTTTCTCGATGGTGAGGGCATGCCACGTGCAGGTGTCCTGGTGCCTCAGGGCAGGGGTGAGCCACTGGCAGAGCTCCGAGAACATCTGCCGGCGCATCCAGAAATTCCCGAGCCAGTGGTCATTGTTCCAGTCACCCATGACCAGGCACTCCCACCACTCTGTGGTGGTGGGGTAGCTCCATAGCCAGCGGTGCACCTGGAGGGGGTGGGTGGGAGGATCAGGAGGGCCCCATGGTCTGGAGCAGCCCCATTATCCCCTGAGGAGGGCTTCTCTTCCAGGAGGTGCTGGGCAGCCTCTTGCACGGTGCCAAACAAGGTGGTTCCTGCCTCCATGACAGCCTGAAGGGCTTCTGGCTGCTGCTGCTGCTGCTGCTGCTGCTGAGGGTCCATAGCTGCATGCACAGGGTCTGCGATTCTGGTGTCAGCTCCGCAGGCCTCGTGCTGTGCAGGCCAAATGTATTTGGGAGGAGCTCTTTGAAGGAGTGGCTTACTGTTGCCCCAGAAGGACTTGTCCACCCTGTGACCCCATCTGCAGTCTTTCCTGGCCCCATATTTCAAAAGGAGCCACTTTTGTGTGTAGACGTTGTCTGGGGAGTGGGCCCTTTCAAGGTTGCCCGTTGCTACATTAATGCTGAATGTCGATGGCACCAGCCCCGGAAGATGTGTAGGCGCAATGTGTCAAAGTAGCTTATTTCGATGTTTCTATATCGAAATGCGCTACATCGACATAGCCTTCTAGAGCAGACGTAGCTCTAGGGGTGCATATTGTTTGCTGTTGTTTATGTTCCTTTGTATTGGCTTCACTGAGGTTGAATTTTCACTTTCTGCTTGGATCTCACAAGTCCAGGACCCTTGCTGTTCATGGGATCATAGAATCCTAGGGCTGGAAGACCTCAGGAGGTCATCAAGTCCATAAAGGGTTATTTCTTGCCTTTCTGTTCCCCTTTTACATCCAGGGGTATGTTTGCCTTCTGCAAGTCTGTTAAGGTTTATTTATGTGATCTTCATGTTATGTTGAAGTCCTTCCACAGCTATGTTCCAGCTCTGTACAGTTCTGTACATATTCACATTTCCATGCAACTTCCTTGGCAAAGCACAAATGTTTGCAGGGAAAGCATGGTCAAAGATGGGCAAAGTTGCACACTGGCATCTAGATTGGTGCCCAGTCAAGCTGTGGGATGATGCCAGGGTAAAAGTAATTTTGTGTCACCTTTGCAACCTCTGATCCTGGTAGCAGCTGTGGCCTTCACTAAGCTGCCAACATCCTGTAGAAGCTATTCCAGCAGAGAGGAGGAGGTGTCATTAGAGCACAGTGACATTCTAGCCACATTCTTTCACACCTAGCAATGCCCTCTGCACTACGGGATGCAGGGCTTGCAGAGAAGCTGCTATACTGGCTTTCTTCCACCCAGGGAGTTCCCACTCAGGATTCCCCCATTGTAGAGGTCTGTGTCTGTTGTGTTTCTTTATTCCACCAGTATGTTGCATAGCAGCCAGAGAAAACCTGAGAGTTAGGCCCACTATTTCTGGTCTTGCCACAGACGGAGGTCAATTGAATGTCTTCACAGAGGTCTCAGACATGTTTATATTAGCCCTGATTATTACAATGCCTCTTAGGGCCAGATTGGAGTACCTCTTTCTTCACACCTTACCTCCTGTGCTATTCCAGTTTGGGGATGCCCCTGAAGAGAACCTGACTATCCACACTTCAGCACAATTGTTTTGACGTATTTACTGTTGGGAACTATGAAGAGAACACCCAAGCCTTGAGAAATACGCTAATTAAGATAAACGAAGAAGGCAAAAAGACATTGTGATCTTGTCTATGTTACACTGCTTTCTGCGGCGGACAAAGAATGAAACAGACAAAAGAAATGGTTTGAAATCTTTACTTCAGCTTCAGGGAATAATTGCAAGCAGTTTTGATCTTTTAAGGTTTGATCTTTGAAGGCCATGTAAGGCAGGTAAAAGACAGCACCTCTCAATAAAAGAATAAACCTTCACAGTATGTAATACACAGATGAAGGATACACCACAGAATTCAAGCAGAGCCCTCATTCTTTCTAGTCATGAACTTCCTCTTAGGAGGTTTCTAGGAAGAAATTATCAGCTGGACCACCACAAGGAGAAGCACCATCCACTGCACTAATTCTAAATGTTTTCTAGATGTGTGCAGCTCGTACAGCTGCCCCAAAGAAAATAAGCAGCTTTGAGAAGCCTGTGCTTGATTAAGATTGAATCGTGGCTAGATAAGTAGGTGTTTTGTCCAATTCAATCTTATAAAATGGCACAAACATTAGTCACTAAAATGGATGGAGACGTCAAGCAGTTTGCACGTTAACTGTAGAACAATTCCCTCTCTGCTTCACCTCAGCGGTGAGAACTTGTAGAATTAATTGAGCTCTCAGAATTGTGGCTCATTGGGGATTACTGGTATGACTGGGTATCTGGGTTGGATCACAATGAGAATGCCACATTCAGGCCAGACTGTAAGGAATATGGTAGACAGTCCTCAGAACAGGCCGCTGATTCTGTAATTAGATTCAGCAAACCAGCAAGAAAGGAGCCTATATAGCACCTCAATGATTAAAACAAGAAACCAAATGTCATCACCTTTAAACATTCCAGCCCTTGGCTGCCATCCAGGCAAATTGGTCGAATATAGTAAGTGGTTATCCAAAGCCCTGATCACCATATTTAAGAGGATCAGACACTTACATTCAAGTCAATATATATGTCAGCTCTTCTTACCTAAATAACTCATTATCTTCCAATCCTTAATAAACAAACTTAAAAATTATTAAGAAAAGAGGAGAGTTATTTGAGTGGTTAAAAGTTAACATACATTACAAATGCTTGCGAGGTCCTTACATCAGGTTTGTTGCAGTGATAGATGAGTCTCCTGTCTTGCAAAGTCTCTCCGGAATCATCCTGAAAGGTCAGAATCCAAAAGCAGCTTAGATTTAAAGTCTCTTAAAGTCTTTCCGTACATTTTCCAGGGTATTCCAAATAGCTACTTGGAAGCTGTCTGTCCCATGGCTTAAACTTTCTCTGTTTAAAGTTCAGCAGATTAAGGGGCTGAATCAGGCCCAAGGTTTCATTTTCAGAACTGAAGTGGGCCATTAAGTCTTTTGAGTATAGCATGTAAGGGAGATTTTTCTTTGTTGTGCACACACTAACCTACAGTTTCTCAACCAGTGGTATGCGTACCCTTGGGGGTACACAGAAGTCTTCCAGGGGATACATCAGCTCATCTAGAAATTTGCCCACTTCCACTACAGACTACATAAAAACACTAGTAAAGTCTGTATAATCTAAAATGTCATTCAGACAGTGACTTGTTTCTCTTGCTTCATATGTACTTTATGCTGAAATATAAGTACAATATTTCTGTTCCAATTCATTTATTTGATAATAAGAAGGTAGAAAGTCAGCAATTTTTCAGTCATAGTGTTCTGTGATATATTTGCATGAATTTGTAAGTATTTTTAAGTGAGGTGTGACTGGGTGGTAGACAAAACAAATCTGACTCCTGAAAAAGGTACAGTAACCTAGGAAGGTTGAATGGCATTTGTTTCAAGACCTCAGATTACCTTAGGGGCATATTTCTCAATTGAGAAACACGGCACTAACCCACCTTGTTGAAGACATTCTGTTCATGTACAGGTAATCTAGTCACGCTTACTTGCATAAATCAATTAGCCAGTCCTTTGTTATGACAGGGATGGATAAACTGAAGAGAATGTAGATAATGAATGCTTCAAGCACTAGCTTACATCTTTGATCTTCAAGTTTGCTGATCATGGTTACATACATATCTTAAGGTAATTAAAACATGAAAGGTATTTAGCACCTAAAAGCTAATCTAGTTACATAGCTAAACTTCCAACGGGATACAGGTATACAGACAAACACATTTAACCCCACTCTTGATTTCTGTTACTACAGATGAATAGGTTTTGATATTCACATACAACTCTAATGACTCATGTTATGCTGTTCTGGGTTATAAAGAGGTTGGCTGTGTTCTCAGTCTTACAATGATTACTGCGATTAAAAGTAATGTATCTGAAGGGATTTTGACCTGCTTCAGAATTATATATGCAAACTTCCACTGAACTACAATGTTACGTTAGTACCCATGCAGGATAGTAAGATGCTGCTGAAGAAACCGAAAATGAGTCTATGTGGCACAACTTCATTTTGAAACTAAAAGCTGGTAGGTTTTTGGTGTTTTTAAAGCTTGAGAGAGAGAGCATTAAAAAGGGCAGACTTGGAATTACAACCATGGCAAAGTTAGAGTAAATACATGTAAAACCTGAGCATTAAACATAATGTTAGGCCAAAGACAAGTTTCTCTTTCAGTATAAAAATGATGTATTGCTCATATGGCAATATATTATTACACTATCGCTTTGATTATTGTAAGACAGACTTCTTTCATAACTGCCAGTACTTACGAGGCTTGTGACTCAGGCTGAGCCAAACATTACAGACATTCTCTATGGACCAAATGTAACCCCAGAGCAACACAGGTATATTTCTATATTTACCAGGGTAAGAGCCAGTTGATGTTTCAGTTACATATTATTTTTAAAGATTTATAACTTAGATTTTGTTTTCATTTTGTGCATATTTTTGATTTTCAATACTTAAGACATTGATACAATAAATATTTTATGTGTCTACAAAATAAAATGTATGCCAAAGAGCAATCTGTAATACAAATTGAAAGGATAGAATTTTCCACTGCCTGGAAAACAATACCTGCTCCCATGAGTAACAGTCCAAAGAAAACAAGCAGGTCATCCTCCAAAGGATACCTGGGAAAGTTGCAACATTATCAGAACTTCACTGAGGTACTGATGATATGGAGAGTGTAACAGGAAATAAATACAAAGAATTTTAGACTGAGTTACAGACAATCCAAAGCAAAAAGAACCCAGAATCTTACACATCACATCAACAATTTATCAATCAGCTAAGTAATAAACCCACTGGCTACGTCTACACGTGCACCCAACTTCGAAATAGCTTATTTCGATGTTGCGACATCGAAATAGGCTATTTCGATGAATAACATCTACACGTCCTCCAGGGCTGGCAACGTCGATGTTCAACTTCGACGTTGCTCAGCCCAACATCGAAATAGGCACAACGAGGGAACGTCTACACGGCAAAGTAGCACACATCGAAATAAGGGAGCCAGGCACAGCTGCAGACAGGGTCACGGGGCGGACTCAACAGCAAGCCGCTCCCTTAAAGGGCCCCTCCCAGACACACTTTCATTAAACAGTGAAAGATACACAGAGCCAACAACTAGTTGCAGACCCTGTATATGCAGCACGGACCCCCAGCTGCAGCAGCAGCAGCCAGAAGCCCTGGGCTAAGGGCTGCTGCCCACGGTGACCACAGAGCCCCGCAAGGGCTGGAGAGAGAGTATCTCTCAACCCCCCAGCTGATGGCCGCCATGGAGGACCCCGCTATTTCGATGTTGCGGGACGCGGATCGTCTACACGTCCCTACTTCGATGTTGAACGTCGAAGTAGGGCGCTATTCCCATCCGCTCATGGGGTTAGCGACTTCGACGTCTCGCCGCCTAACGTCGATTTCAACTTCGAAATAGCGCCCAACACGTGTAGACGTGACGGGCGCTATTTCGAAGTTACTGCCGCTACTTCGAAGTAGCGTGCACGTGTAGACGCAGCCACTATGTATAAACTATTTCTTCTAAACCAATCCATCTCCATTCTTGTGCCAATGGGGGTTTACTTGGACACAGATGTAGTGACCTAAATTGGTGCATGACCAGCAATGCAGATAACAAAAAGCAGAATCATATTGCCAGTGTTTGAAATACAGTAAGCTACGTAGTCACCTGAAGAAGAGAATTTTCTTGTGGTTTTCGGTGCCTCAGCAACTATTACAACTTTATTGAATATTGGGTGTTGGATGAGCATTAAGCCAATGGAGACCGTTCAAAAACGAGTGTCTGAATTAGCATTGACTGTGTTTGCTCAGATAAAAGTAAAAATCATCACAAACCCAAACCAAACTTTGTTGTTGTTGAAGCTAAAGAGAGTTTGGAAACTTTTATTCATTTCAATAGTCCCAGAGGGGGCAAATAGGATCAGGAGAGATCTCACTTCCCAATATTTTCAGATCACCTATAATAAGGCAGATGCATAATATTTAGAGAAGCACCCTAATCTGAACAAATTAAAAACAATTGCTTTGATGTGCAAAATCTTTATCTCTTGGTTCACTTTTAATTAACCTAATATTAAGAATTTTACAAAAGAAGGCACACTTTCCCTCACTTTTTTCTCTATAAGTCACCAACTGGCAGTAGAAGCTGCTCCTATATATTGGAGACATTTGCATTTACAGGAGAGGTTTGCCTTGCTTGTGAGACTTTTGATCTTCTTTCAAGTCAAATCAGATTTTTAGTTAAATAATTTTTGTAACTTATACTATCAAAATTATGTTGATCACATTGGTTTTGGATGGATATGTAATTTATATAAAAGCTAATAATAAAATTAAATCACATTCACTGTGCCATTTCAACAAATATCAGTATAATCAAAGCTCATTGCTGCTATCCTCTCTAAACTAACATACATCCCACCATGTTGGTCAGCATAAAGCCTGAGACCAGGTGTACACTAGACTTGAAAGGTTATCATAGATACACAATTCCAGCTACAACTGCATAGCTGGAATCAACATATCTAGGATTGACTTCTCTGGCTGTCCTCTAGGGCTGCATCTACACTACCAAGTTCTTTCAAAAGATTTTTCAAAAGAAGGGGCTCTTTCGAAAGATCCTGTGGAGCACCTACACAATAAAAGTGTTGTTTCAAAAGTAAATCAAAAGAATGCGGTGCTCTTTTCGAAAGCACTCTTCCTTTCCAGTTTCAGGAAGAATGCCTTCTTTCAAAAGCAAACGTGTGTAGACACTCCACAGAGCCCTTCTTTCAAAAGAGCAGTCGTCACGTGGTCTGATTGCTGATCCCTGGCCCATTCTTTCATAAGAACAGGTGCTGTGTGGCTGCTCTTTCGAAAGAACAGATCACTCTGTTGAACTGCTTTTTTGTGTGTGGACACACTCTTTCAAAAGAAGTTCTTTCAGAAGAGATCTTCCGGAAGGGCTTCTTTCAAAAGATCTCTGTAGTCTTGATGTAGCCACAGAGGGAGGTCGACAGGAGAAATTCTCCCTTTGAGTGCCCTCACTACATGTATGAATGAAGAGTGCAGGGGTTGACTGTTGAGCACTGACAGTTTGATCACTGATAGTTTGCAAATCCCCACTAGGCCTGAAAAATCAAACCCTGGAAAATCAACCCTGACCATGTCGATCTCCCAGTAAGTAAAGACATACCTTGTGCTTTATAAAGAGCTCTACAGGTCAAAGAGCCAGCCCTCTGCTTCTGGGAATTATAACTGCTCCACGTGAGTGAGGATGATTTATCCAGCTGAGGCTCTTCCCAAAAGAACTGAAGTGCTCTCAAACCAAATATGCAAGTTTGAGTCCAGGGTTGTCCATTAGGAAGACTTTACCCCAGCCATCAGAGGATCAAGTCCTTTGACTGATGCCTGGTCTCCACCTAAAATCAGATCAACTTAGCTACATTGCTTAGACCTGTGCACAGTTTTGTATCTTGAGTGATGTTGTTAGGTTGACCTAACATCTGGTGTAGAAGCAGGTAGGTTGACAGAAGACATTTCCCTTGACCTACCTACCACCTCTGTCAAGGTGGATGAACTACATAACTGAAAACCCCCTTCCGCTGATGTGGGAAACATTTGCACTATGGTGTTTCAGTGGTATAGCTGCCATGCCGTAGCTGTAATGCCATAGCAGCTGTAGTGTAGCCACACTCTGACTGAGAGCACATTAGCTCCTCTCATCAGTTACTATTATAATGTGAGTAGTTCTCCTGACTTCAGTGGGCTTTAGTGATTAAGTGATTAACAATATATACTGAATCACTGCAGTTTTGATCCTCACACTGTGCCTACACATGCAATGATAAGCCACAGGCGTTGTCTACAACATAAATTGTTATTTTGGTCAGAGCCATCCGAATAGTTTTTAAGTCCTTAATTTGGTGCAGGAAGGGACCCAGTGTGTTTATTGCCCCCAACTGCTCTTTTGCCCCGACTTAGATGAGGGAAATGAACCAAAGTTAATTCCCATGAAGTTTGAGCTTTGGAATGAAATGTACTGGGGGGGCAACACATTAACGAGGAATTTATCATGAAAAAAAAAAAGAAAATCCCTCCACATAGTAGAAGAATAATGTTTAGAAGTTCAGAGGCAGGAAATTGCTTGTGACAAATGTGAAACATTGAGATATTTCTTTTAAAAAAAAGCATGATGACAATTTAGTGTTTAAAGCTCCTCAGTGGTGGGATAGAAACTTCTTGTGAAATATATTAGGTGTTTAGAGTCACTTAGCGGCTATTAAAAAACCCTCCTAATGAAACAATGTATTAATTGCATAGGTCCTCTCAAAACAAACTCATATAAACCATTTTGCTGGGTAGAGATGCTCAGTGACTTGGTAATCAACTTTTAATAAAGTATGTTCTGTATTTAGAGCTGTTCAGTGGCTGGGAAAAAAAAAGAAACCAAAAAACCCTTGCTCAGCAACAGTCATGAAGGCTAATAAAATGCAGAGCAGCACAGTGGCTGTAGTGAAGTTTTTAAGGCTATACTAAGACTACAGAGACTGAATTAAGCAATGACAGTCAAGGCATAGGGTATTTTTGTAGGATTAATGCCAGTTTGGGAGGAATAGATGGCCCACGGCTACACTTCAGGACATTGACCTCAGGTGATCATTAGTTCCCAGGAAATGACATGCACTGAAGTCATTATTGTAATTGTAAGCAGCTAAAAATGAACAAACTTAAATGGAATTATTAACAGGGGGAGGCAATTTCATATTTGAGTTTATATTGTTTTTCTACAGAAGCATTGCACTAACCTCTAGTTAATACGATTCTGGAATGTGTGCTTCCCATTCCACAAAGAACACGAATTAGAATCAAGGATCCAGTACAGTGGACATCCCAGCTGGTGCTTTCTTACCACCATCCATTATGGAATACAAGAGGCATGGTGAATATTTCTCTTGAGACACTTAATATAACCCAGCCTAACTTAATTGAGCCCTGGAACAGCTGCAAGCACAGACACAGAGTTGAACTGTTATGTTTGTTTTACTTAACCCACCTTCCTTGCTGCTTCTCACCCTTTTATATATAACAGAGCTGCAGACTCACTAGTGCATTTTTTGTTTAGAGAATTTTTCATCCAGAATGATGCACAAGAACTTTATAGATTGCACAATGAGATCACTGGGCTTCTGCAGAGATACACCCCTCCACCCCTGGAATGATGACAGAAATTCTGGGCAAGCCACATGACACCACATTTTAGTAAGGCAAAGTGAAGAACACAATTTAATTGACACCATAGGGGAATTTAGGTAGGTAGAATGTAAAAGCCTGTGTTGGAATGTGACCAGGATCAGCTTCTGAGCTAATTCTGAGTAATTCTAGAATATATTCTGCCACATAGTCCAGTAACTGAATCAGTGTATAATGTCCTGTTGTCATGGATTTAGCATTTACTTTTGTTTCCCTCTGTTTTAGTACTTGGGAAGCAGTAGGTGGTTATCACACTAAATATCACTCTATTTCAAAGGTTACTTAGTGACTGAGTCTATCCACTATGCTTGGAGGTTATAAATATGTTTGTTTCCTTTCAGTACCAGAGATAGAGGCTGCAGAGGGCATTATAGAAATAGCTGGCTGAAGCAAAACTGGGCAAGGCAGAAGTGAGGACCGTGGATAGGAAGCGTGAAGCACAGTGGAGCACTCACCCCTGTTGTGAAGTTACCACCCATGAAGGACATCTGCCTTCAGATCCTTAAGAGGGTTTCCAGTGTTGGAATGATCCTTCTAGGTTTTCCACTGTTTTTCAATATAAAAATATAGCAACAGCCATGGAAATGCTCTCCTCTAACATCAGCAGGCTCAGCCTTATCTCCTTGGATTCAGCTCTGGTCCCAGTAATTCTCACATATGACCTCTCAACTTGATTGCCTAGAGTTAGGCAGCCAGCCCTGTATTGAGATTCCCAAACATCCATGTCAGGCACCAGTGTGCTGATTTTGATGGCTAAAACGAATATCTGAGTTTCTCCCAGGTTTGAAAGTTCGGCACTGTTGCTACCACGGTCACTGCTGGTATTACCAGATATCTGAGTTTTACTAGTCTTCTTTTAGAAATGTGGAACTGAAAGTCAGCCCAGTTTTGCAGCTGTGTGATGCAACAGCATCTACCTGAAGAAAACCCCTCCCATATTCTTACCAATGTGCCCCCCCCAAAAAAAACAAAACCATTTTTGAATGAAGGGCAGATCAAGCGGTATAAGGGCTAGAGAAGCTGATGTGCAGTAGTTTAGCCTGACAGCATCAGGGTTTCGCTTTCCAAAGCCTGAACGAAGAAGGCAGGTATTTCTATTCAGTCACATTTCTTCTAAGCTTTGCCCTCAGTTTGTCAGAAATCCCTGCCAAACTCAGCTGGACAATTAGGGCTAGAGTATAGTGTTTAAACCCCCTCCCACTCACACAATGACAAATGGATACAAAAACTAGGTATAATTAGGGCTTTAGCAGTGGACCTTCAAAAAACCCTTTGGATCTCAGCAGTAGAGAAATCATTCTGCTTTGGTCTCTGCAGAATGAAGTAACCCTAGTCATTGACCTTCAGCCTGTTCAAACTGAGAGGCTGAGTAGTTTCTCTTGAACTGCACATAAGATCACAGTGATACAAGCCATTAAAGTTAATTGCTGATGAACCTATTCCATTACTTTTAATAACATTATACCTGTGTTTATCTGCTTAATGCAACGATAACTTAGTGAAGGAGAATTAATTCCACATATTATTGATGTAAATGATATTGAGTGAAATCAGGTTCCTCTGCACATGCCGTGAAAAGTTTAATTAAAAATGGGCAGGAGCCAATTGACTTCAGAATGGTCACTAGCTTTCTGGCTGACACTGGGAAAAGACTTGCATAAACCCAAGTAAATCTTCAAGCAAACCTTCAAAATGGTGAGGAGTAAGGCAGAAAGGAAAGTATTCTAAAAGAGCTACACAACATATTTATAGCTGGCCTAGCATGCATAACACTGCTCTGCGTAGACCTTCAAACACTGGTGGCATTGATGAGTGATGGGAAAGTGATCTGGACTGCCAGCCCGCATTACAGAGTATTTTGGAGATAGGGCAAGATTCACCAGGAAAGCTCCTGACCTAACAGTTGGTTAGTTTCTAAGCTAGGGTCACAGGACTGCGTGTTATTTGTGAGGGCAAGATGACTTTGTCACCTTTGTGGTATATACTCATGGATGATCTCCTGGCACTTAAAAGGGTCTGCTGCCCATGAAGTCAGTACTAAAACTTTCATTGACTTCTGTGAAAGCAGTTTTCGATTCCCAATTTGACTAAAAAAGTTGTCCATAAACATCACAATAAAGAAACCACTCATATTTGATCAAATTCATCCTTACTCGGACAGCCATTCATTTCTGTGTCTGTATGAGGACTATCTGAAGCCATGTCTCCACTTGAAGCTAGCGGGGGCTGGGGGTTGGGATTTCCAGTTCTCATACACAGACCTTTGGTAGGTCTTACTGAATGAGCCTGCTAAACATAGTAGTGAAGCTCTGGAGGTTTGGGGACTGACAGCATAGACTAGCTGCCCTGAAAGCACATCCACAGGACCAGGACAAGTTTGTACTCAGGGTGGATAGCGCTTGCTACTGCTCATCTCTGCTCATGTTGCCCCAGCCGTGCTACTATTTCTAGTACAGTATCTCAGTCAGATCTAGCACAGGTATGTCTATGTGAGCTGGGAATCATAGGTACTATGGCCAGACGGGATCACTATATTATCTAGTCTGACCTGCTGTTTAGCACTGACAATAGAACAGTCCCTATATGATTCCTAATGCATCTCTCTCACAAAATCATCCAATCTTGATTTAAAAATTGCCAGCGATGCCAAATCCAACACCACCTTTGCTAAATTGTTCCAATGGTTAGTTAACCTTGCAACTCAAACTTATGCCTTATTGCCAGTTTGAAGTTGTCCTGCTTCAGCCTCTCTCCTTTGAATTGTTACATCTGTCTGTGCTAGATAGAAGTGCCTGTTATTAAATTTGTTGGCCATGTGAATGCTAAAAGACTGTAATCAAGTCACACCTTAACTTTCTTTTTGTTAAACTAAATAGATTGAGTAGTGACAGAGAGATAGCTGTGTTAGTCTGTATTCTATGAAAAGCAAAAAGCAGTCATGTAGCACTTCAAAGACTAACAAAATAATTTATTAGGTGATGAGCTTTTGTGGGACAGACCCACTTCTTCAGATCATAGCTGTACCAGAACAGACAGCTGTGGGTCTGTCCCACGAAAGCTCATCACCTAATAAATTATTTTGTTAGTCTTTAAAGTGCTACATGAGTGCTTTTTGGTTTAAATATATCAAGCTCCTTTAACCTATCACTATCAGGCTTTTTCTCCTAATCCCCTGGTCACTCTTGTGTCTCTTTGGTTTATCAACGTCCTTGTTGAACTGTGGACACCTGAACTTGACACTGTATTGCAGCAGCAGCTGCACCAAAGCCTAAAAAAGGGGCAAAATGACCTCTGTATTCCTGCTCTAGATTTTGCTGTTTATGCATCTCAGGAGAGCCGACACATCCACAGGACAAACCGCAGGGCTGTCCAAGGCCCATGCTTTTGGGAGCCCCGTGGTGGCTGCCCCCACTGTCTTATGGATGGGAGGGGGAGGATTATGTAGGAAAGGGAGTGGTGGTGATGGGTGGCAGCAGCTGAAGGGGATGGCTCCCCTCGGTTCCCCATCTGCACTCCCCACGTAGATGGTGAGAGCGGCAGTCTGCTCCACTCCACTGTGCCGCACCCTCCCAGCCTGCTGTGTCCTGCTTCTCTGTGACAGTGGGAGGTGGCCTCTGTTCTCTGCTGCTCATGGACAAGTGGGGCTCAGTGGGTGAGGAGGACGCAGCAGAGCAGAGCAGGCTGCTGCTTGTGCTACCCATGTAGTGAATGCAGGGGTGGGGTGGGTCAAGGGGAGCAGACCACCGCTGCTGCTGCTACCTGCTGCTGCTGCACCCTGCCCCAGGTAATCCGCAGGAGGTAAAGAGGCAAGATATGTGTGGTGGGGGGGAGGGGACATGCCTCATGCCTAGGGCATGGGAGGGGGTTGGCCCTGCCTCACAGATTCAAATTAGTTCTTTTGACTGAAGCATTAAACTGGGAAGTCATGTTCACTATAGTCATTGAGGAAGAGCCCTAAATATTTCTCAGGATTTTTAAGGCTAAAATCCATGACCTTGTAAGTTTGGCCTGCAGTCTCTTTTCCCTTGGTGTTTACAGTTATGATGCCCTGCATAAAAACATAATTTAATTCTGCCCAGTTCACTAAGGCTATGTCTACACGTGAAGCCTACATCGAAGTAGCCTATTTCGATGTGTCGACATCGAAATAGGCTATTTCGATGAATAACGTCTACACGTCCTCCAGGGCTGGCAACGTCGATGTTCAACATCGACGTTGCGCAGCACCACATCGAAATAGGCGCAGCGAGGGAACGTCTACACGCCACAGTAGCACACATCGAAATAAGGGTGCCAGGCACAGCTGCAGACAGGGTCACAGGGCGGACTCAACAGCCAGCCGCTCCCTTAAAGGGCCCCTCCCAGACACACTTGCACTAAACAGCACAAGATACACAGAGCCGACAACGAGTTGCAGACCCTGTGCATGCAGCATGAATCCCCTGCTGCAGCAGCAGCAGCCAGAAGCCCTGGGCTAAGGGCTGCTGCACACGGTGACCATAGAGCCCCGCACGGGCTGGAGAGACAGCGTCTCTGAACCCCCCAGCTGATGGCCGCCATGGAGGACCCGACAATTTCGACGTTGCGGGACGCGGATCGTCTACACTGTCCCTACTTCGATGTTGAACGTCGAAGTAGGGCGCTATTCCGATCCCCTCATGAGGTTAGCGACTTCGACGTCTCGCCGCGTAACGTCGAAGTTAACTTCGAAATAGCGCCCAACGCGTGTAGACGTGACGGGCGCTATTTCGAAGTTGGTGCCGCTACTTCGAAGTAGCGTGCACGTGTAGACGCAGCCTAAGTGACCCAAATCTCGCTGAATCATTATTTAACACTCCCCCAAACTGTGTGTAATCTGCAAACTTTATCACTGATGTTTTCTTTCAGATCACTGATAAAAATATTAAATAGATGAGGGCCATCACATGATCCCTGTAGGCTCTCACTAGAAACACCTCACTCCTTCACTGGTGATTCCCCATTTACATTTAAGCTATGTGTACACTAGGGAGTTTTGTCAATAAAACAGGTTTTGTTGACAAAAAACGCAGTGCATTAAAACACAAAATGGGTTTTGTCAACAATGTGAGTAGTAATTTTAGCAGCTTCTGTTTTAACACCCTCCAGAGATACTACTAGAATGGAAAGAGCGTTAACGCTATATGATGAGATTAGATAATGTTTTCTTCTCAGCTTCAGAACAGAAATATTTTATTGAACACTTGTGCCTTTTCTGCATTACTGTTGGTAATTCTGTTATACTATTGACAATTCTACCACGTACATGTACTGAAGGACCAATGCCATTGTCAGAATTTTTTGTGCCTTATATATTTTTTAAAAATGCAACTGGTCATAGATTTCTGCACGTGTCCCTAGGATATGCTTACCAGTTTTCTAGAATTTCTCTCTTTTGATTATATTCTTTACTACTAGTTTCTCTACCTGTCCGTCTGTCTGTCTGTCTCATCTATTACTTTTACAGATGCATTTATTTCTCCACCAAACCAGGATGTTTTATTTAAACCAGTACACCTTTTTACGGATGATCTTTGAAATCTATTAAGCTATTCCTAATTGCTTCCCAATGATTTTTTTTTTCTGATTTGGCTCATAATTGCTTTCAGCTGTATGAAACTGGCCTGATTAAAGCATCAAATATGTATATTGGTAGTCTGGATTTTTTTCTGCTTGCATTTTATAAATATGATCAAATCATAATACCTAAACTACCATGATTTTTTAGTTCTGTGATCATCCCTTTGCTCTATGTGAAGATGCAGCCTAAGAAGTCAAGTATCATGAATTTGCCTATTATTTTCAAATAGATTTTTGAGACCATTCAGTTAAAAGATGGAGTGGATATTTGTTTCTTTTAGATCATACTGATTTGTCATTTGGAGGGACCAATAGGTTTTGGAAAAATAGCATGTACCGTATTTTCATTACACATACGAAGGAATAAAATTTCAAATGATCCAACAGTGCTAATGTTGCTTCATTGAAATCTCATTGGAACCAAGGGGGTAGGCTCTGTCAGTTTCGCTGAGCTATAGAATAAGGTTCCAAAGAGAAACAGATTTGTATGATAAACTACTTATGGCAAATTATGAATCCTCAACAAAGCTTCTCAGAAAATGAAACAGAAGAGTAGGGAAATGGGAGTGTCAATATAACAAAAAAGCAGGCATAGGTTTGCTCCTACTTTAATCTATAAGAACTTTCTCATTGCCTTGAGCAGGAGCAGGATCAAGCTGTGAATCTCCTATATGAGCTGAACTGTGTCAGGATTTGCTTCCTAATTCTTTCCTTGAAAGAGTAAACCCAGAATTATCTGAGAGCTTTAGTGCTTCTCTTTGACAAAAGCAAGCTTGCAGCCCTAACGCTGGATTATTAGTGGGCTGCAAAGTTGCAGGATGAAGTGAATAAAAGGACTGAATAAAAGGAATGAATGGAATAGGCAGAATAAGTCCGTTAAACTGGGTTAAACTAATTATAAAAAACTAGTCACAAAAATGTTATCAATTGCTAAATCAGTTGTTTGTAAATATAGCCATGCTGTATGGGGAAGAGAATCAGATGTATTTCACTTTCAGCTAGAACAGAAGGGCCGTGTCTACACTAGCCACAAACTTCGAAATGGCCATTTGCATGGCCATTTCGAAGTTTACTAATAAAGCGCTGAAATACATATTCAGAGCTTCATTAGCATGCGGGTGGCCGCGGCACTTCGAAATTGACATGCCTCGCCTCCGTGCGGCTCGTCCCGACAGGGCTCCTTTTTGAAAGGACCTGCCTACTTCGAAGTCCCCTTATTCCCATCTGCTCATAGGAATAAGGGGACTTTGAAGTAGGCGGGGTCCTTTCGAAAAGGAGCCCCATCGGGACGAGTCGTGCAGCGGCGAGGCATGTCAATTTCGAAGTGCCGCGGCCGCCCGCATGCTAATGAAATGCTGAATATGTATTTCAGCGCTTCATTTGTAAACTTCGAAATGGCCATTTGCATGGTCATTTCGAAGTTTGGGGTTAGTGTAGATATGGCCAAGATGTGTCATCCTAGATAGCCAGGTTTGACAGCTTCACCAATGGAGAAGTTCATGTAGTCTCTCACCCAGCATATACTAGGCACTAGGGTAAGAGGATAATTGAAGTACAGCCTGGCTTCTGCCTTTCCAGAGCCAGAGGAGCTCTTCGCATATGTACAGAACTGTAACAGGGTTAAAATCTCAACCATTGTGACTGTAATATCCAAAAAAGATACGTTAAAAGAATGTTATGATTGAAAAGTCAAGCACCAAAAATTCCAGATAGGCTACTATATGAAAATTTAATTTAGCTCTCTTATCCAGATAGA
This sequence comes from Carettochelys insculpta, assembly GCF_033958435.1. Lineage (NCBI taxonomy): Eukaryota > Metazoa > Chordata > Testudines > Carettochelyidae > Carettochelys > Carettochelys insculpta. The sequence continues at coordinate 139,124,582 of NC_134139.1, read as the reverse complement.
TTATATTACAGTAATCATATACTATCATATACTATTTCCTCAGCTCTGTCCCTCCAACCCTGGGATGGAACATATAGGCTGCATCTACAGTAACAAGTTCTTTCAAAAGATTTTTTGAAAGAAGGGGACTCTTTCGAAAGATCCCATGGGGTATCTACACACAAAAAGCATTCTTTCAAAAGTCAATCAAAAAAATGCGGCACTCCTTTCGAAAGTGCTCTTCCACTCCCGTATCAGGAAGAGCACCTTCTTCTGAAAGTTTCTTTTGGAAAAAAAAATGATGTAGACACTCTTTTTTTTGAGAGTAGTCTTCATGGCACCTGATTTTTCGATCTCTGGCCCATTCTTTCAAAAGAACTGGGGGGGCTATGTGGACACTCTCTTTCAAAAGATCAGATCACTCTTTTGATCTGCTCCTTTGTGTATGGATGTGTTGTTTTGAAATAACTTCTTTGAGAAGAGATCTTCCAGAAGAGCTTCTTTTGAAAGATCTCTGTAGTGCAGACACAGGCATACAATTCTTGTTAGACCTTGTAGATTCAGGGTGGAGTATGCTAGTCATTGGGTGGGGATGATGTATGCCCATTGCAATCAGTATGTAAGAGCTCTGGTGAACTGGTGCATGCTCTGTGCTGTCAGAAACTTTAGAGAATTCCCTGCCAAACTCTAACAAGTGGCAGGTAACCATATGCCGAATGAGATTTTTTTTTCAAGGCTCAGAACTTGGACAAACTTGAGAGGTTTTGGGCAATTATAATCCACTGGAAAAGGGAGTCAAGTATCAGAGGGGTAGCCGTGTTAGTCTGGATCTATGACGGCATATTTATCAATATATTTGGGGGGTTTAATTGCTCACATGTACAAAAAACTATCACAAAGAGCCCATATTTAGAAAAGAAAAATATAACAAATGAATACTAGAGAGACATCTTTTGAACCCACTGTGATTTTTATACCACAAACATTTATAGTGGTTTGACAGTTGAATCTGCATCTACATTAAGAAGTTAACAAAACTTCACAAAGGCCAAAACCAAGACTTCATAGTAGGGAAAGAGCGCTTCTGAGAGACAATTTCAATTTAACATTTCATATATTGCCATCAACTTTTAGGATTCTAGAGTGGTTCAACTCCCACCCCTAAGATATTCTTTTTCTTATTACGCTAGTGTATTGTTTAATCTATAGAGACACAAAGCCTGCTATCACTTACTCTACAGTTATCTTTCATTTTAGAGTACATGGTGCTGCTCATTGTGCCCATAACAAAGAGCACACACAATAAACATGGCACTGCATTGTTTGTTACCTCCTCCCCAACTGAACATAACTCTTTCTTTCTTGGCTGCTATTAATTAAAAAAAAAACAAAAACCAAAAACTTTTGAAAACAGGTTACTTTTAGAGTTAACACTGCATATGCCACTCAGATGTGGCTATGACATTTTGTGCTTGTCTATGTTACTTCAAAGATTCTCAGAGGCTTTAAAAAGGCATAGCAGCTTTATATCTAAAGTAGAAATCAGCCATTCTGTATGGCTAAATACATATTGGTCATTCAGAAAGTGTAAGGCAGTCAGATTGACCCAAAAGCTGTTCTTGGTTGACCTCAGACCTGCAAAAAGCAAGTAATCCAGGTCTATCCTTTTTTCATTTCCTACAATACATGAAAGCTGATAAGCCCTGGTCTCTCTTGCAGCAATACAAAACCAGTTAAATTGAACCTTCACTTCAGTTAGAGAACAATCTAGTGGCTTCCATTCTCACAGATCTGCCACTTGAGAGAATGAAAGCTCCTTCCTCCATAAAAGACTGACTTCTGTGTCTTCCCTGAGATAACCTGATGGGTGTTTGTCCAGCTGCTTTGCTCTTTCTAGAATATTAGGTATTTCCCAGATGTGTTGAAAATTCCTGTATTGAACCAACAGACAGTAAAAAGGAAAATTCTCTTTGCAATTTTGGGGTTCTTTGAAAAGTTATATTTTCACTGATAATTTTAGAATAATAAATAAAAATAAAATAATATATCTGATTATAGTAGATATTTCTGGTAGTTCTAATAATCATCTTTTAAAATTCTTAAAAAGGTCATGAGAAATATATTTTTCTGTAATAATCCATTTTGTTTGATTTCAAAGGAACACTTACAGAATCTAATTAATTAAAATGCAAAAGCAATCTTTTTTAATCAAATTCTTTCTACATGTGCATTTGGAGTTCAATCCTTAAAAAGTATTTGAGTTGAAAAAAAAGCTTGCATCTGTTCATGCAAGGTATTCTCTGTGACAACATCTACATGGCCCATTAGCACAGTGCTGCTGCCAGCAGTGTTATGCTAATGACAATTCACGAAATTGCAAATGGAGGACTATTTGCAAATTTGCGCTGCTAATTAGCATAGCTGTGTGAGATTTTGCTGTCAGTGAGGGGTGCTGGCAGTACAGAGGCTGTGTGGATGTGCCCGTACCGGATAAATCCTCCTCTGTCGCCAGTCCCTTGTGCCTATGCTAATTAGCTGTGTGAGTTTGCAAATGGTCCTCCATTTGCAATTTTGTGAACTGTCATTAGCATAGTGCTGCCAGCAGCAGCACTGTGCTAATGGGCCATATAGACATGGCTTGTGTGTATGTGTGTGTGTGTGTGTGTTCATGTGTAGTTATCTATCTATCATCTCAGAGGTGTAACCTTGTTAATCTGTAGCTCTACAGGACAAACAAATTTATTAGGTCATGAGATTTCATGGGTAAGACCCACTTCTTCAAATGATTGATCATATATACTCTTGCGGTGATAAATATTCCTGAGATGATATATATTTGAGAATATATTATATTATACAAGGTAAATGTTTCATCAGATGTATAAAATTTTGCAATTCTAAGGTTCAGTAACCAATGATGTACCATATGTGACAGGGTCAGGCTGCAGGGCTCCTTCAGGGTGGAAGAAAAGCAGCCCAAAAGGGGGAAAAGACCTGAGAAATAGAAGCAGAAGGCAGCAGGACAACCAGAAGCAGCTGGGAGGTAGCTGGCTCAGGCAAGCTGGGGCCAGCTGACTGAACTGTTGGTTTGATGAGGGCCTTTTAAAAACATTCACAGTTGGAAGGTGGGGAAGAGAGTGGGAGGAGAGACAGAGCAAGAGAGCAAAAGCTTGAGAGTTAGGCATACCAGCTTCAGGGTCAGGAAAAACAGGGAAGGGAGTCCCAGGAGAAGTGGCTGGGCTCCCTACCACAGAGACCCATTGCAAAAAAAGGCCAGAGACTGAACTAAGGCCAGAGACTGAACGAAGCAGTGACTTGGATGAGAGGGGCTCTTGCCATATGTACTTTCTAGGTAGGAGCAATTTCAGAATTTATCATTTGGGGACAGTTACTTTGCTGTTGTGAACTTTTAAATGGAGATACACATATCTCATGGAGCTAGAAGAGACCTTGAGAGGTCATCAAGTCCAGTCTTCTGCCCTCCAAATCACCATCTCTGGCAGTTTTTTGTTTTAAAGCTGTTTGCCCCCAACCCCTGAAGTACCCCCTCAATGATAGAGCTCACAATCCTCAGTTTAGCAGGCCAATGCTCCAGCTACTAAGACATCCCTCCCCCCACTTAGCCCTTAGATAAGAGAGAATCTTACAGTTGTGACCTATGTCATGCCTTATAATAATAATAATGTCTTACCCAAGGAGTCCAAATGCTTTATACAGTGTTTATGATATGCTGATAACCAGTGCTTACTTTGCAATGAAAGAGGAGCTAGGGTTCAAGCAATCTTTTTTTAACTTTCATAAATGATGCCACAAGCCCAGAGGTTCCAGGGCTATGAACTTGAAAGCTAGAGATACTGGAACACTGCCCAGGCAAGTCCTGGCATCAGACCTGTTGATGGTTGGGCAGCTGCCCCACGCCCATTAAATCACTGACAGAGCCTCAGATGGCAAGTGTTGGGTGACAGTGAAGGTTGGCTGGAGAAGCTTACCCCAAGCCTAACCTTCCACCCAAGGCCTTGTCCTGTCCAGGGGCCTGAAGCTATTACCTCCTGCCACCGACCACATCTTGGCCAGGGCCTAGTAAAATTTGTCAGCCACCCAGCCTGCATAAATTAAGCACTACTGATAACCCTGTAGTTTGCCTGTAGAGTTGGGAAATATTACATACATCCCATTAACATTTTAAACACATTTACTTCAAGTTTGTTGATACCATGACAGGTCTTTCTTTGTGCAAATGAGATCAGCTAGTGTGAAAAATTTGCAATAAGCAAATTTACTCCCAATGTCCCAATAGGCACTGGAAGCAGATGTTGGATTTTATGTGGGATTGTCAAATTTGAAAGTCTTCTCAATATTATACTGATAACATACATAAATCATCCAACCAGGGAACATAAATATTATCACTTGACTTATACAGCCAGCCACCTCAAAATAGAATCCAAATGTTCACAACTAACTGAACAAGATGACTAAAAATTATTCTTTTGATAAATATATGAATAAATTTGTAAAATGAATACATGAGAAAACAGCAGTTTAGACAATTTGAAATGGAACAAGAGGCAAATTGCATTTAGTATGTTGTATTGCATATAATCTCTCTTCTCTTTTTATATCTGTGGAGAGAGATTAATGTAACTTTCTGTAGAGATCCAGATGACTAGAATGAAGGTCTGATATTCTCAGGGCAAATCTCATAATCCCAAACCTTTTTACCATATGTTATGTATTTCATTCATGCCACAAATCTTACAGAAAAAATATTTTAGGAATGGTTTAGGGCATTTGAAGATTTCTTATTGATACTAATTTTGTACTTCCACACATGAAGATAGATAGATTAGTACTACAAGAACAACTGTACAGGCTTCAAAATATGACAATATTACAACCAAAACAATTTGAACCCTCTAAAATAATCTTAAATGTCTTGCCTATAAATCACTGTTTCACACTTTTCAGATATGATATATGACAACATACCTGGGCCAGACACTTGCTTTCTGCCATTGAAAGTGCTGATATCCACTGTAACAAAGCAGGTGTCACTAATCTCTTAGCCTTGAAGAAGAGCTCTGGGTAAGCTTGAAAGCTTGTCTCCCTCTCCAGCAGAAGTTGTTCCAATAAAAATATTATCTCACTCACTCTGTCTTTCTAAGAACCAGGCACCAACATAACTAATACTACAATGGAATAGATCAAATTTAGCAATATGAAATGTAAAGTCTGTAACATGAAGGAAAGAGAAAGTCAAACTTAACAGTGATGTCCACTTCCTGAGCAAATGCAGGAAACAAAATGTCATCCCCTGAGAACTCATCATTTGTAGCCCTTTGAATGCTACTTGAAATTCCCTCATGTTACAGATGCTACAATATTTGCTACTCATGATACAGGTTATACAACCTCTCTAATCCAGAACTCTCTCATCCAGCAACATCCGTCATCCTGCATGATTTTAGTTAGCTGGGCGACCACTTGTCATGGGTGTGGCCAACTTTCCTATGGCCCTATAAAGTTTGTTCACAGCTATCAGTCATGACTCTCAATGTTCTGTGTTATTTAGCTGTAATTCATCACTAAGGCTACGTCTACACGTGCACCCAACTTCGAAATAGCTTATTTCGATGTTGCGACATCGAAATAGGCTATTTCGATGAATAACGTCTACACGTCCTCCAGGGCTGGCAACGTCGATGTTCAACTTCGACGTTGCTCAGCCCAACATCGAAATAGGCACAGCGAGGGAACGTCTACACGCCAAAGTAGCACACATCAAAATAAGGAAGCCAGGCACAGCTGCAGACAGGGTCACGGGGCGGACTCAACAGCAAGTCGCTCCCTTAAAGGGCCCCTCCCAGACACACTTTCATTAAACAGTGCAAGATACACAGAGCCAACAACTAGTTGCAGACCCTGTATATGCAGCACGGACCCCCAGCTGCAGCAGCAGCAGCCAGAAGCCCTGGGCTAAGGGCTGCTGCCCACGGTGACCACAGAGCCCCGCAAGGGCTGGAGAGAGAGTATCTCTCAACCCCCCAGCTGATGGCCGCCATGGAGGACCCCGCTATTTCGATGTTGCGGGACGCGGATCGTCTACACGTCCCTACTTCGATGTTGAACGTCGAAGTAGGGCGCTTTTCCCATCCCCTCATGGGGTTAGCGACTTCGACGTCTCGCCGCCTAACGTCGATTTCAACTTCGAAATAGTGCCCAACACGTGTAGACGTGACGGGCGCTATTTCGAAGTTACTGCCGCTACTTCGAAGTAGCGTGCACGTGTAGACGCAGCCTAAATGTCCTCTAAGACTCCAGTAAGCAATGAAATTGTTGGCAACGTGCTGGAAAATATTGACTTCCTGTTGTCTGGCAAATTCTCTTGTCCGGCACTGGTTAGGTCTCGAGGATGCTGCAAGAGAGAGGTTCAACATGTATTTAGTTCTGACACTGTCTTTCCCAAACCTGAAGAAGAGCTCTGTGTAAGCTCAAAAGCTTGCCTTTTTCACCAAAAGAAGTTGGTCCAATAACAGATATTATCTCACCCATGTTCTCTCTCTAATTGTGATAGCTTGCAAAAAGATGTTGAACATTCAGTCTCTTACTGGTTCACAATTGAAAGCTGCCCATCCTACACCTCAAGTAGGATATTTTGGGGAAGAAATTCCATATTTAAGAATGGAGGGGAAGGAAACATTTTTGTAGCAAAGTGTTCTTTAGAAGCAGATGGTTAAAAGTTGTTCAGACTTTTGTAATGAATATCAGCCGAGAAGGATTACTAGTAGAGTGCAACTGAGTAAGTCAAAGGGGCATAATAAATTAAATTTATGACATGGCCCTGAAATTTATCCCAAATGTATTAACCCCAGCTGTGTGGGTATAACTAATCTAATGTAGCTAATCTGCCCTCTGTATTTTTAAATGAATATTACTAGTTAAACTGGATCACATGATTAAAAATAGCTATGATATCATCCTCTGAAACAGGAACCAAATGTGAAAGGAGTATTTATTAAGGAAAATAGATAGCAATTGATTTGAGGATGTGTTTTATTCATGTGCCTAAATATGGTTTAAAGTACCCAACATAAAATATTCAGAGTTGAAAATTTTGGCCCATGTCTCTTGTCAGGCTCACACAGGAAGTTTGTGACACAGTGATTCATTCAAATCCAGATCCCTTATGTCCAGTCCTGTCCTTTAGCCACAAGCTTATTTTCCCCTCATATAGCTGCACAAAGCGGCAATTACTTTTATCTCTTACCATTTTATAGGCTATGTCTACACGTGAAGCCTACATCGAAGTAGCCTATTTCGATGTGGCGACATCGAAATAGGCTATTTCGATGAATAACGTCTACACATCCTCCAGGGCTGGCAACGTTGATGTTCAACATCGACGTTGCGCAGCACCACATCGAAATAGGCGCTGCGAGGGAACATCTACACGCCAAAGTAGCACACATTGAAATAAGGGTGCCAGGCACAGCTGCAGACAGGGTCACAGGGCGGACTCAACAGCAAGCCGCTCCCTTAAAGGGCCCCTCCCAGAAACAGTTGCACTAAACAACACAAGATCCACAGAGCCGACAACTGGTTGCAGACCCTGTGCATGCAGCATGGATCCCCAGCTGCCGCAGCAGCAGCCAGAAGCCCTGGGCTAAGGGCTGCTGCACATGGTGACCATAGAGCCCCGCAGGGGCTGGAGAGAGAGCGTCTCTCAACCCCTCAGCTGATGGCCGCCATGGCGGACCCCGCTATTTCGATGTTGCAGGACACGCAACGACTACACGGTCCCTACTTCGACGTTGAACGTCGAAGTAGGGCGCTACTCCCATCCCCTCATGGGGTTAGCAGCTTCGACGTCTCGCCGCCTAACGTCGATGTGAACATCGAAATAGCGCCCAACACGTGCAGCAGTGATGGGCGCTATTTTGAAGTTAGTGCCGCTACTTTGAAGTAGCATGCACGTGTAGACACGGCTATATAGTGTCATTTATTTTTATTATTTTAGTTAGTTTGACTAAGAGAACATTTTATTCTTTATAACCTAAAACCATCATCATCCTCATTATCATCATCATCATCATCTCTTGGAACAGTGAAATATTCAGGCCTTTAGGCCCTGGTCCTGCAATCGCTTTTCCACATGCTTATCTTTATGCTTCTAAATAGTCCCATATAAGTCAATTCAATGTGTCTCATGTGTAACACTACATAAAGGTTTGCAGGTTCAGGTCCTCAAGTGGGATATTGCCTTTTGTCTGCCCCTAAAAATTCAGTGGCCATCAAAACTGCCATCACTTAGCATTAATGAAGCATTTACTAGTGTTCCCCACAAATAATTTCAGCAGAATATTACAGTCTTCCCTGTATGATACGAAGTAAACACATGTGATATGGCAAAATTCTAAATTAGGAAATATCAGCAATATTTTGTGATGATGAAAATTAAGGGTAATTATTTTCTTCTAGTAAATACTATTTTTTTAACTCTATAGTAAATGTAAAATGTTTGAATGATTGAAGTCTTAGGTAAAAGGTTTTGGTTAAATATCATTGTGTAGGTAGTGGAGGTGGTCTGTATAGATAGTCAGTAATTCATAATGACAATATTTAGACTATCACATGTGAAATATTCTTGTTATTTTCCTCTGCAGATTTGTACATTGTAATTTTTTATATATTAGCAATTAATGGAAACATTTATTTTGGACATCTGCCAATCAATTGAAATTTCATTATGAAACTATCCGTGAAATAGGTCATCTTATTATAGCACATTTTTTGTAAACTCGTCAGATGTTGGTCTCACACAGTAGGGAAAGTAACAGTGTAGCTCAGCTTTACCTATGTATAGGATACAAAATGGCAGCTCAATAATGATGCTCTGCATGTACTCAAATGTACTGCAAAGGTATTTTGCCAAGGCTACGTCTACCCTAGCACACTACATCGAACTAGCCTATTTTGACGTAAGAACATCGAAATAGGCTACTTCAACGCGTATTGTCTACATGTCCTCCAGGCCTGGTGCCATCGACGTTCAACATAGAAGCAGTGATGGAGAACATCGAAAGGAGCTGCCCCGGGAGGAAATGTGGAGCATCCACACACACAAGCACTCCCCGTACAAATAAGGGGCCAGCAAAGCCCCAAGCCACTCCCTTAAAGGGCCCCTCCCAGACACACTTCCCCTGCACAGCACGAGATCCACAGAGCCAACAACCGGTTGCAGACTCCGTGCACGCAGCATGGACCAGCAGATGCAGCAGCAGCAGGCAGAAGCCCTGGGCTAAGGGCTGTTGCACGCAGCAACCACAGAGCCCCGCAGGGGCTGGACAGAGCATCTCTCATCCCCTCAGGTGATGGCTGCCATGGAGGACCCTGCTATTTTTGACGTAGTGAGACATGGATCGCCTAGTAGGGCGCTATTCCCATCTTCAGATAGGAATAGCGATTCTGACATCTCGCTGCCTAACGTTGATTTGAACATCAAAATTGCTCATGGCACGTGTAGACACAACGTGTACTATTTCGACGTTGTGCCAGCTACTTCGAAGTAGCCGGCTAGTGTAGACGCACCCCAAGGGCCCCCAAACCATGAGACAGGATAAAGCAGAACAAAGAAATAATGCTTTGAACTTGACATGCTTAACTTTATGTATGTATGCATGTGTGCTTAACTTTATGTATGTGACAAAGTTGATGAAAGGTTTTCTGGCTATTATTTTTACTGAAAAAGTAAATTTAAAATAAATGAGAATGTATATGGAAAGATTTAATTTCATTTAAAAGTTATGCAAAAATACTGGAAAAATTAAAATTACTTGGTTCTTTTGAAATTATTTTCTTTAAGGGCCCAGGCCACATCTGGACAGCTGTTTAGTACAGCGCTGCTGCCGGCACTGCTATGCTAATGACAGGTCATGAAATTGCAAATGGAGGGCCATTTGAAAACTCATGTGGCTAATTAGCATAGCTGCGTGAGATTTTACTGTTGGCAGAGGTGGGTGCTGGCAGTACAGACGTCGTGTGGACATGGCCTCTGCTGGTTAAACCCTCCTCTCCCACCAGTCCCTTATGCCTGACAAAATTGGTGACAGAGGGGGGCTTAGCTGGCATAGGTATGTCCACACAGCTTCTACACTGCCATCACCTGCTTCTGCCGATAGCGAAATCTCATGTGACTTTGCTAATTAGCTGCATGAGTTTGCAAATGGTTCTCCATTTGCAATTTCATGACATGTCATTAGCATAGTGCTGCCGGCAGCAGCACTGTGCTAACAGGCCATCTAGACACGGTCACAACGATTTCTAACCAACTTGAATGTATTTCTATTGGTTTGACTAGGACTACTTGTGTGAGCAGTTGTACATTTTGAGATTCTCAGATTTGGGGCCCAATTTAACAAATATTAATGCCGTGAGTCTGAAAAGACTTACACATGTACATAACTTTATGCAGTATGGATAGTCCCAGTGAGTTCAATAGAACTATTCAGTGTGTAATGTTTAGTAAGTGCATAAGCCTTTGCAGGATATGAGTCTTATTCATGTGATTTATTTTAACCTCCTGAGTAAAGTAACTCACCTGTTTAAATGTTTTGTGGATTAGGCCCGTATTACATTATAATAGATGTATATAGGATTTTATAAGATATGGGTTTAAATTACAAAATTAAGATCCAAAGTTATATTTTCTGTTTCTATCTAGTTCTGGAAATATATAGTGAAAGTTGCCCGACTGTACCCTTTTGGCAGTGTTGAACGTTGTTTGGAGGAAAAGGGAAGAACTGATCTTCTATGCTTTTCTTCAGGAACATGGGACTTTGAGATGTCCAATATTTTTTCATTAATTCAAGGAAAACTATTTTACAAGATTGTTTAAAATCTGATTTGTACTCCAAAGTTGTAATTTTCATAAAAATAAGCATTCAAAATAAAACTAAATGGTTAATAACTAAAACCAGAAACCCTAGCTTTTATATATGAAAAAATGAAATGGTTAAGTGATTTCTACTTCAAACATCATTCTAAAAGAGCAGGAAGCAGAATATCTTAACTCAGTATTGTATACACGTACAATGGTTTTGAAAAAAAAAAGTGTTTTTTCTTGATCAAATAAGGTTGGCTAAAGGAGAAGAAAAACACCAACAATGCACCAACAGCATCTTCAATCAAGTGTGGTTCGGGTGACTTGTATAATCATTTGTGTTTGGGAGGGGGTGATATAAAGAAAAAGAAGAAACTGAGACACAGCCCCAGGATAAGGAGCTTTGTGTGAAGCAGAAAATCATACTCTTTGAGGGCCATTTTCTTTGAGTTACTGACTCAAGGAGATAGGAGTGATAAATTGTATTTGTGAGGGACAGTTTCTATTCAGATGTAAGGCATAACTGCCTTAAAACACTGTGAAAGCAGACATTTTAAGGCAGAGCTTCTTTCTGATAAGCATTCTTGTTGTACGCATGCAGATGACAGCCTATATATTCTGTATCTAAGTTTGTCATCTTTTAAATCCTTACATTCTGATACGTCGAGGAAATAGTTTTACCGAATTGTAACAGCTGTAACTCAGTGTGAATACAGAGTAAGTGATCACGACTTATCTATGAGGAATTCAGCAGACACAGCTCTAAAAGAAGTCTGCAGTTGTGCTTGTTCAGTGTGTTTGTGGTGTCTAGCCAGAATTGTTAAGACATGTGTTTGTAAAGGCACAATAATGTTTGCCCACTAGGTGGAGCCTGAATTCTTTGGTCTTTTCAGGTTCATTCATTTCCCCTGCATTATAGCAGAGCTCTAGTTCTGCTAAAGTTGAGAACTCTTTTCTGTTTAAAGGTCAACTCCTCTAAGGGCTCTACACTTCGCATCATTACTTTGATTCTCTTGAAATTCGCTGTGCATTGCGGAGTTATGGTGGTGGGGCGATGGGAGGAGAAAGAAGAATAGCATGATTGAGCAAGGGCTTCTTGAGATACAACCCCCGAAAGAAACAGAATTTCATAAAGTCCATAGGTTCTGCTAGAGACGAGACAAGGGCTAAGCCATTACCTAGATCATTTCCCAGCTGATTTCTGTTGCTCGACATTTAACTGAGCAGGGGCCTGGTGTCCATAACCCCTTTGGAAAAGCTATGTTGAAATAAGTATTAAACAAAGAGTTAGGGTCTTTGAGTTAATGCTTACAAAACACTCATGCACCAAATTTATGATCTTTATGTTTGTTTAGAAAGACTTAGGCTAGGTTGAGATAATTACATCACTCAGGAGCCTGAAAATCTCCGCCTTCCCCTGCCCCTCCTCCCTGCCATGTAGAATCATTATGTTATTTTGAGTGCTTCCCCTGCCAATATAGCTACTGCCTTCTAGGGAGATGCAGAGTATGGCCCACTATAACAGGCAGGTATAGCATGTAATAATAGTTTCAAAAGTGCTAATGGCTTAATATGATGAGAAAGGAAAGATTACTTGGAAATGTACTGGTGGGTATGTGTTGAGACGGATGGTAGCGGGGCCTGAAGAAGAAGAAAGACACGCCAATCTTCATAGAATTATAGAATCATAGAATCCTAGGGCTGGAAAGGATCCCAGGAGTCACTGAGTCCAACCTAAAGCAGGATCAACCCCAACTAAATCATCCCAGCCAGGACATTGTCAAGCCAGGACTTAAAAATCTCTAGGGATGGAGATTCCACCACCTGTATAGGTAATGCATTCCAGTGCTTCACCACCCTCCTGGTGAAATAGATTTTCCTAATATCCAGCCTACATGTCCAGCTCTTTAACTTGAAACCATTGCTCCTCATTCTGCCATCTGTCAGTACTGAGAACAGCCTTTTTCCATCCTCTTTGAAGCCCCCCTTCAGGAAATGGAAGGATGCTATAAAATTGCCCCTCAGTCTTCTCTTCCGCAAACTAAATAAGCCCAAATACCTCAGAATCTCCTCATAGGTCATGTCCTCCATCCCCCTAATTCTTTTTGTTGCCCTCTGCTGGACCCTCTCAAGTGCATCAACATACACTATGGCGCTAGGCAATGCAGTATGAGAAGAAGGAGGGCAGCTATCTGTGGGGAAGAAATGAATTCTGAGCTATCTCAAAAAACTAGATGTACACAGATCCATGGATCTTGATTTAATGCACCCAAGGGTATTGAGGGAATTGGCAGACATCATTGCCGAACCTTTGGCCATTATCTTTGAAGACTCTTGGAGATCAGGAGAGATCCTGGATGACTGGAAAAAGTCAAATGTAGTGCCCATCTTGAAAAGAGGAAAGAAGGACAACCCAGGGAACTATGGGCTGGTCAGCCTTACCTCAATCCCTTGGAAAAAAATGGAGGGGATTTTCTCACTTTCCTTTGTTAAAGACAGGCACTATATTTGCCTTTTTCTAATCATCTGGGACCCCTCCCGACCTCCACGAGTTTTCAGTGATAAAGGCCAAAGGCTCTGTAATGACATTTGCCAATTCCCTCAGCACCCTTGGGTATATTAAATCCAGACCCATGGATGTATGCCTTTCTTTTCTAAATAGATCTTAAACTGTTCTTGCCCCACTGAGGGCTGCCCACTGTCTTCCTATACTGTATTGTTCACCAAGGATTTCCCTGGTAAGCCAGGCTGGTTGCTTTCCATATTTGTTTCTCTTACAGTGCATTGGGATTTTTCCTGTGCCTTCAATAAGGCTTCTTTGAAATTCTGCCAGCTCTCCTGGACCCCTTTCCCCTTCAGATTAGCTTCCCAGAGGATCCAGCCCATCAGTTTTCTGAGAGTCAAAGTCTGCTTTTCTGAAATCCAGGGTCTGTATTTTACTGTTCATATTTCTTTCTTTTGTCAGGATCCTGAAATCTGCCATCTCATCATCCCTGCAGCCCAGGTTTCCACCAACTTCTACTTCTCCTACTAGTTCCTCTTTGCTTATGAGGAGCAGGTCAAGCTGCATGTAGCCTCTGGTCAGTTCCTTCAGCACTTGTACCAGGCAGTTATCCTTATTATTTCCACAAAAACCTCCTGGATTGTCTGTGTACTGCTGTATTGGTCTCCCAACAGATGTCAGGGTTATTAAAGTCCCCCATGAGAACTAGGGCCTGTGATCTGGAAGCTTCTCTTAGTTGTCTGAGGAAAGCCTTCTCTACCTCATCCACCTGAGCTGGTGGTCTAAAGCAGACTAAAACCACATCATCTCTATCGCTTCCACCTCTTAAGCATAACCCTAGGACTGTGGCCACACTAGCTCCTCCTTTTGGAGGGGCTATGGTAATGAGGCAGTTCAGCAGATGCTAATGAGGCACCACCATGAATATGCAGCACCACAATAGCATAATGGCAGCTGCACATGCTTTGAAAGAGCCGGTTTCAAAATGCACGCCGCCCATGTAGCCGGGGGTCTTTCAAAATGAACCCCTGATTTTGAAAGTCCCTTTTTCCCATTTGGTTTTGGCGTGGTTGGCATTAGGTCAATCAGGCACTGCATATTAATGGCAGTGCATCATTAGCATCTTCCAAAATTCCTCATGAACATGCCCTTGTGTTTGTTAAGGAGTTGCACACTCATTAAGTACCTCTTTTGGTGAGGCATGAACCCACAACCTCAGCCGATTACCACTCTGTAAGGATAGTGGGGTCACTAGTTGTGCCACTGGAGCACCTTCTCTAAAATAGATAAAAGTTAAAAAGAAGGAATAATGCTCTCAAGCCTTTATGACATATACAATGTCTGTAATTTCTCTTTACTCTGTCAGAAGAATCACCCTTCAAACATTTCAAAGTATGATCATAATCTCCATTTTACTACAATGAAGTGTATGGAATAGACTACAAACCACATATCAGTCTTCACTATTAGTAGCCTAAGGCCGTTTCTACACATGCCACTTTCTCCGAAAGCGGCATGCTAATAAAAGTCCTGAAATATGCTAATGAGGCGTGATGCAAATTCCATGCCTCATTAGCATAGGGTCACATGATTTGGAGTCTGGAAGACGCTCTTCCGGACTCCAAAATGGCATGTAGAAGCCTGGTCCCCTGGGTGGTCTTCCGGAAGGAAGTACTCCTTCTGGAGGCCCCTTCTTCCCACAAATTTTTGGGAAGAAGAGGCCTCTGGAAGGAGGACTTCCTTCTGGAAGACCCCCCCCCAGGGGTCACACTTCTCCATGCCATTTTGGAGTCCGGAAGAGCATCTCCTGGACTCCAAATCATGTGACCCTATGCTAATAAGGCATGGTGAATTTACATCCATGCCTCATTAGCATATTTTGGGCATGTGGCATGTGGCCTAAATGATCACCACTTCTTCCAATAAACCTTTTTCTATCCAAAAATAAAAAAATACAGGCACATCTAAGATGGCTGCCTGAGGAAAAAAATTGTTAACACAGAGCTAAGGTTGCTCAGAGATGTCTAACAGCTTACCAGAATGTTGTGCTCAGGAGAAATCAAACCTTTGAAAGCCAGGAAATAAAGAGAAGGTAATTCAAGTGTAAACTTCTGAAAATAAGAAAATACAGACATTAAATATAGACCAATGAAGCCTGAATTCTTCTTGCACCACGAGGGAGTAGGGGCACAAATTTCCCAAAACTAATGGGCATCGTTCTTATCCTAATATTTCAGTTTTCATGCAATTTGCACCTGTTGTCGAAAGTTACTGGACATTTGTATCCAATTTTTAGTAAAAATTATTGCATTTGCTTGTTATTTTCACGAATCTGGGCAGAATATGATATTGTCCTTGACCAATCTTTGAAAGAACAAAAGCAAACAGATCATTCTAAATGTATTTCAGTATAGATGGTGATAGAAAGGTTAATTTAAAGTATAGTTCCTTCTAAAATTAGAATATAAGCAAAATAATTTTGGGTAACAATGATAACTGGAAAAGGGTATTAAAGTCCCAAATTTCAAACTGTATCTTTATTTTCTGGATAGGCTTCTGCGTTGGCAGTGGATAGATACTATTCCATGATGAGTGTAAGATTGTGCCTTTAAAAATGCAGGTGGCTTTTGAAATCTGGCTACATATATATCATTGCTCCTAAATGTCCCTCATTTGGCAGATGAAACATATAATTTTGTCTGAGAACACACTAGCCTGAAGCTCTTCAAAACCTGCACAACATTCATATATGGAAGAGATGGCCGTTTCTTTCTCAACCTAGCAGTTTTGCTCTTTTTGCATGTCAGGAATTATGAAAAGTATATTAAGGCAGAAAAATGACGATTTTGTTTCATGACAGCTTTTGAGGTTCTGAAATTTATTTTCATTCTGCATTGGAACAAACCCCAAACCTTCCAAATGTTCTTGGAATATGTCTGTTTTCAGAGTGAAAAAGTCAGGCTTTTGAATCAGGTTGCTTTCTGGTCGCATCTACACTAAGGCTCCCTTTCGAAAGGACGGCTTTCGAAACGGAACATCGAAAGCTGTTCTTTCGAAAGAGAGCATCCACACAGACAAACAGAGATTGAAGCTGCAATTCGCTCTTTTGAAAGTCCCGGAGTGCAATTTCAAAAATGAGTGTCCACACTATGCAGGGCGCTCTTTTGAAAGTACAGGTGCAGGAAGTCCTGCGGGCGGGGATGCATGGGGGATGAGCCCTTCCAGGACCGCAGCCCGCTGTCCCCTTAAAGGACCCCTATCCCATATGTCAGCTTGCACATGTTGACAGCCAGCCACCTGTCCCCAGGCTCACATACCAAGGAGATCAGAGGAGGCATCCCGGGCCCCCATGGAACCCGAGCAGCCCCCCATCCCCATCGAGGCCATGGCCAGTGCACTGGCTGTGGTCCTGGCCGCCGCACAGCAGTGGCTATGCTCAGCCAGCCTACGAGCCATCCTTCTGGAAGTCATCCAGAGGGTGCGACGTCCCCAGATGGTCCCCCGGGGCTTCCACCACCTGTGGAGCTTTCCCACAAGCAGCGACTGGTGGGACTGGCTGGTGCCAGAGGACTGGGGCGACAACCGGTGGCTACAGAACTTCTGTATGACCAAGGGGACATTCCTAGAACTGTGACACTGGCTCACCCCAGCCCTCCAGCACCAGGACACCTCCATGAGGCCAGCGCTCTCTCTCCAGAAAAGGGTGGCCATTGCCCTTTGGAAACTGGCCACTCTGGACAGTTACCAATCTGTTGGCCATCAGTTTAGGGTGGGCAGGGCCACCTTTGGGCCCGTCCTCAATGAGGTAAGCCGTGCGCATGCAGGGGCCAGGGATGGGGGGGCACTCTGGCATGGGGCACCATCGAGGACCACAGGGCAGCCCCCACTGGGGATGGGACAGGGGCCCCAGGGAGGCCTGCCCTGCAGGGGACAGGAATGGTCGGGCACACTACACCCCACCCCATGCTTATGAGTGCATCCTCCTCCCACTCCCTGCAGGTCATTGAGGCCATCAACAGGGTCCTCCTGCGGCAGCTGGTGCGTGTCAAGGACCTGGACAATGCCATCCAGGGCTTTGAGGAGTGGGCTTCCCAAACTGCTTCAGGGCCCTGGACAGCATGCACATTGCCATCTGGGCCCCAGAGCACAGCGGTGGGGCTTTCATAAACCATAAGGGCTGCCACTCTGTGGTCCTGCAGGCACTTGTCGATGCCAACAGTTGGTTCCAGGACATCTGTGTGGGCTGGTCCAGACATGCCCATGACAGAATGGTGTTCTGGAACTCGGGGCTGGGCTGCCGCATGGCCAAGGGGAACTTCATCCCCCAGCGGGAGCTCCCCACTGGGGACACCACAATGCCACCCTGCATTGTGGTGGAAGCAGCCTGGCTCATGAGGCCATACACGGGACACGCACAGCCCAGCCAGGACGTTTTTAATGAGCGGCTGAACCGGGCCCATAACATGGTGGAGTGGGCATTTGGCTGCTTGAAAGGCTTTTTAAGATGCCGCCTCATGAGGCTGGAGGTTGGTCTCCCCAGTGTTCTGGCAGTGGTTGGGGCCTGCTGTGCCCTGCACAACCTCATGGAGGCAAAGCACAAGCCGTTCATGCACAGGTGGGCCGTTGATGCAGGGTGTGGGTATGAGCAGCCCCCTGCTGCCCCATGCCACCAGGCCCAGCGGGACGGGGTGTGGGTATGGGAGGCCCTGCACCAGGCCTTTGAGCGGGGACTTCAGTAACTACCCCACCCCCATGTACGCACACCCCACCCCCATGCACACACACACCCCACGCCCATGCACACCCCACCACCCCCCACACATGCACAGGGGACCCAGATGGAACCATGAAATAAACACTTTATTTAACCAATACTATTGCTTTGCTGCCTATGTACAGGGAGGGGTATCACAGAAAGGGGGGCTGGGGAGGAACTCTATACAGGGGACATCACAGAAGGGGGGGCTGGGGGAACTATATACAGGGGTGTTGCGGCCCCAGGTGGTCACCCTCTGGGCCCTGGGAGGGCCAAAGGTAAGGGTGGAAGGCCCTATTCATTTATGGGACTTGAGGGACGAGATCCCCATTGCCCACATCCTTCCCTTCCTCCCCGGGTCCAGGTGGTCCATCGTGGCTGAACTGGGACGGGGGGCACAGGGAGGTAGGGGTGCTGCTGGGGAGGGGTCCCTGCGGGCTCCCTGGGGTCAGCATGGAAGGTGTGGGGGGCGGCGGAGAATGGCTTCACCTTGGCCAGCCCTGGCCAGCTGCATCAGGGCAGACGGGGGCAGGTGGGTTGGGACAAGGGCAGAGAGGTTGGGCTTATGGGGAGGGGTTTGCTGCAGGGGGTGGGCTGTGGGGAGACCAGTGGGGCAGGAGATGTCGGGGGTGGGGAGGCTGACTGGAGGACTGGGCAAGTGGTTGAGGCCAGGGGTAGGGAGGCTGACCGGGGGACTGGGGAAGTGGTTGAGGTCAGCGGTGGGGAGGCTAACCAGGGGACTGGGAAAGTGGTTGAGGTTGGGGGTAAGGAGGCTGACCAGGGGACTGGGGAGGTGAGGGGGCGGCTGGGTGACAGGGGGATAAGGGATGGTGGCAACTCTGTGGTAAGAAATTGAATTCAGGTATCCCAAATCCTACACTGGTGTCTTAAACACTGATCCCTCCTGGATCTCTCTGTCAACTGAGATCAACTGGATCTAGAAACCAAGGGGGTGCTGATGGAGTACAGAATGGCTGGGTCCAGTGGGTGCACCATCTGTACTCCAGCTGCACAAAAAGACAGCGTCTGAGTCCCCACTTCCTGTACTGAATGTTTTTCTTACTTTAAAGACATTCAGTAAAAATCATAACTGTTGCATTCTTGTACTCTTGGTCCCCATTCCCTCCTTTTCTTTCTCCACTTGTGTCATATTGGCAACAAAGTCCTGAGAACAGGGAATGAGTCTGCTTTATTTACCTGTGAGGCACTTAACATACTGGAGGCACAATATGAGTAATAATCAAAGTAGGTGGGGAAGGTCACTACACATTGGATAAAAGAGAGGGAGAAAATGAGACAGAAGGACTATATTCGGAAGACCGAAGAAAAGACCACAATTTCTCTCCCTTCAGGAGGGGAGAGTAATGTCACTGTACAGTAAA
This sequence comes from Carettochelys insculpta, assembly GCF_033958435.1. NCBI lineage: Eukaryota > Metazoa > Chordata > Testudines > Carettochelyidae > Carettochelys > Carettochelys insculpta. The sequence continues at coordinate 139,105,083 of NC_134139.1, read as the reverse complement.
AAATCCCTCGTTATACATATCAAGAAATGAAAATAATATCTGCTCCATTTGTTTGAGTGCCTTAAGCCTTTTATGTGCTATGCTGGCCAGCGGTGTCACTCCACACAGTTACTTACATCAGCCTCCTACATGGAGGGATGCTGATACTTTTCTACAATTCCAGGGCAGGGACCTGAGGTAAAAGGAAGAGAGGCAAATAGCATTTGGAACCCAGGAACAGAGATTAAAATAGGCACCATCCCAGGGGACACTGAGGTCTGTGGGAACAAATAAGAGTTTAGATATAAAATTTCAGACATAAAAGTGGCATTCTTATCCATTTACCTGGCCTCTAGGCCAATCCCCTTAGTATCAGAGCATCACACAAAATTTTGTAAAGAGAGATTACAATAACAAGCTCTCTCCCTTTTACTTCCTTCCCAGCCTGTGGGCAAAAACGCTTGTTTAGGTCACAAGCTTCTTGGTTGTTTACATCTTTTGTATTTGAGTCTGAGCGAGTATGATTTGTATGCATATGAAGAATTTACTGAGGAAAGTTAAGTTCCAAATGTGGTTTGCATTTAGTTCTGAATTGGTGAGGTTAGCCATCATTTTTGTCTATTAAGGAAGTGAGGTGTACAGTCTAGGCCTAGCTCTCGTGGAGGCTGTGCTTCCTAAATGTATCATTTCATTGTTCCAGACCTTGATCTTTCAGTGGAGGCTCAGTGAAGAACATCAGAAGTAGTTGGTGTGCTACATTTTAAATCAGTTGGACTCTGTCAGAATGGTTGGCTTCATTAATAACTACAGCAAGTTACAAAAGCTTAGTCAGGAGGTCACAAAGATATACGTTACTGTAACCAGGACTGAGGCTGATAGCTTCAGGTGCTAGCTCCTAGCCAGGCATATATGAAGCAGGTGATTTTGTGACCAACAGTGCGGATTGTCCAAAAGAATCCCAAGGCTATAGACCATTTTAATGTGATGAGAGTGGACACCTTAATAGTTGGGGATGTTATAGAGGATGCAAGTTTGTTAAAGTACATCCCTCCTCATGAGGTCCAGCTATAGGAGGCTGAACATAAGAATGGCCAGACTGGGTCGGACCAAAGGAGTGAGAGGGAGTGAGCAGAACAGATAATCATCAAGCGAGCCATCCCTTGTCAACCATTCCCAGCTTCTGGCAAACAGAAATGATTGGTTTAGGCCACAGGAAAGCAGAACACTTACTGTTCATGTAAGGGAGATATACATCTGCAAGTGGCCTAGGTACTGATGGCACCTCAGTTCCTGGTTTCTCAGCTGCTGTACCAATGGCTTCTTATAAAAGCTAGATGCTGTGGGGGAGATGCCTGAGCCTTGAAGTACTGCAGTGTGGAGGACTTTGAAAATAGAGAGAGGATTCACAGAACAACACCTGGGTTTAGTCTGGAAGGAAGGATTTGACCAATGCCAGGGTATTTCTGTTTATCCCTACAGGGAGCTGTTCCCCTTTTAAGGGTTAGCAGTATGCTAGTGGAAGACTATGAGCTTACCCAGGTGTCAGATCATACAAGGAGTAAGTTTGAAATGAAAATACAATTCTAATATCTGCTTTGCTACAGGAAGCTTTAGCTATTTTAGTTTTCCTACTGTTTGGGAATAATTTTTAAATTAATCCATGTGATGTTGATCGGAAAACTGAAATTAATTCACACACCAAGAACATCCTTCATCACTTTGTGCTTCTTGTCAGAGAAACAATTCTCCTTCACTGGAAGCATATGCCAGACATTTCCCTGAAGGCCTCACTTTCCATTGCCTTGAAATATCAAAATGCTGATCTTGCAGTCTGTAGACAGAAGTCTCTTCCCAGAAAATATGAAAGTCATCTTAAGGTTTTTTTTTTTTTAAAAAATTCTGCACTTGTAATATAATAAGCACCTGTCTCCTTTCCTTCTGTTCCTTGATATAATCGTCTGTAAAAACTTTTGGATACATTTTCTTGGCATCTGGTTTGCAGTTTTGATGTGTGCATGGTTCAGTTGGGTGACTTCAGAAAAAAAAAAAAGCTTGTAAAGAAGCCCCTACTGATTTTCTTCTCTTTGGCGTGATGTTTGTGCACCTGTGTGCAAGCTCACAAGCAAGTCTGGAAGTAAATGCCTCAGAAAAACATTGCAAATAAATACTTCAAAATATTCATATATAAAGTTATCTCGGGGTTACTTTTGCAAAGAACATTTTATATTATTGACTTAATGGATCCATTGAACAGTGCCAAATGTGTGCAGATGAGCTGAAAATAGGAATAAGAAGCTGCTCTTGTTCAAGTTGGCCAGCCGGATGGTGCAAAGAATCCCAGCTAATGAATACACGTTGCAGTTTGTGAATAAACCTTCTGGTGACATTTGATCATACAAAACATTCTGCAACAGCAGAAAAAAGTAGGTGAAAACAGGAGATTCCTGAAAAAAATCATTAGCAAGACAAATTTTGATAAAGTTTGTGATTCTGTCAAAGTTTCCTGTGCTTGATTTTCCACTTACAATACAGTTTTATGCTGGATGTAAATTCCACTGAAACCAGTGGTGTGATGGCAGAGTAAAACTGATGTAACTTATAATTTTCCCCCAATACTCCAACATGAAACAGATGCAGCCCCCATTAAGACATGTTGCATGTCCTACTCAAAACAAGAAAATGTATCTTCTGATATAAAATCACACAGAAGTTTTTATAAATAAATAACAACAATAATTATAATTCCTATGTTTTATGCTGCACTTGACATTAGTAGATCACAAAGTGCTATACAAAACAGGGTAACATCACTATCCCCATTTTACAGATAGAGAAACTGAGGAACAGGGAAGTGAAGTGACTTGCTCAAGCTCACCCTGTAGGCTAGTAGTAAAACCTTGAAGAGAACTGAGGTCTCCTAGTCTAGAGCACAAGGCATTACTATGCTATCCTGAAGCTAGCCTACTTGGGATGCAATCTTGTATGTCTCTCAAAAACTATCTTCTACTACAAGACTATCCAGAAGGGAATGAAAAGAATGGATCATAGTGGCAAGGTTTATGTAGAAATTTAGCTGGCAAAATCATTGCATTGAGAATGTTTATCTTCTCCAGATATTTCTGTTTACAGTATTTAACTGGCCCCTGATCCAGGCTCCTTAGACATCAACTTGACTCCTTAGTATCAAAGAACACCCCACAATTCCATCGTCAGTCAATGCTCCAGAATGGCATCTCTTGAACTGGAGAGAGGAAAGCAAAACAAATAGCTTCTGGCTTTAGGCTTTATTAATGGGCTGGCTTATATTGGACCTTCAGCTAAAGTATTTTCATTTGATAAGAGTAATCTTCTAGGTCATGGGAACCCCTCTCAGCTGAAAATAAGGAGCAACATTGATAAGGTAACAGAACTCTCACCTCTGTGTTGCTGGGGTTCAAATTCAGCCTAGCTTACGGGCTAATGTGTATTTCATAAACTACGTGAAGTGAGTTAATGAGCTCAGTGTTACGCCCAGTGGGCAGGCGTCTGTATAAAAAATAAATGCCACTACAGTTGAATTGTTTGCTGGAGATTTCAGCAGTTGGGCAAGATGGGCATAGGAAAGAGAGTGCTCTTCCCATCTGTAGTATTTTTCAACATTATAAGGAAGTTTGCACTATGGCTCATTGTACTGTAGCAATCTGGTGGATGAGTAGAATACTTTGTTTCCTAGGTCCATTAGTCTGGCCTCATTCTTCTGCTTAGATGCACCATGACACTATTTGGGTGTCTCCCCACTTGTTTTCCAGACAGCGTTACAACAATCCTGAAAGGTAGACAAATATTATTGTACCCATTTGACTGATGGAGAAACAAAGATAAAGGGTGAGATTTTCAGAAATACTCTGAGCTGACCTATTTCTGCTCTCATTAAAGTCGGTGGTAAAACACCCATTGCTTTGGAAAATTGCACCTTTAGTGTCATATGCAGGGTCACAATGGAAGTCACTGGCAGAACTAGGATGTCACCTCTGCTCTCTAGAGTCCGAATCCGTTCTCTGCATTTACCAGAGTAGTTTGAACATTTGCCCGTTGCCCAGGCAAGTTTTTAGTCTTTAGCTCTTCCAATTAGTGAACTTAGTTGTCACAAGGAACTTTTTGAGGGGGTAGGGAGGATACTGAACAGTTGAGATAAACTTTATTTCCATGCACTCTGTTCTCAACCCTTACTTTAGCCTGGCTCTGGCTTCCTCACCTACTATAACTTGGAATGTTACTATTCTTAATGCTTTAATCTTCCTTAGAAACAAGTTGCTTTAGTATCGAGACAGTCCAAAGTTCTCATTGAATCTGGTTTATAAACAGTCTTGGGGTATTTCGAGGGCAAATAGCTATATATTTAGAAACACATTACAAAACAGGCTAGTTCCTGTAGCTTAACAGAAACTTTGGTCAATATCCTATGAAGAATTTGATAAATTCTTTTCACCGCACTTGATCCTAATTCTCTGTGAGGTGCTATGCCACACTCCAGCTCCGTCCTCCCTTGTCATTCCGGGGAGTCTAAGTAAGCACGCTGCACCTGACGGGATTGGGCCCTGTTAGAGTGGATGTAAAATGAAAGGGTACTTTTTGCATATGTATTGGACATGTCAATTGGCATAAAAGCTGTGGCTGGATGTAGCCTTGCTTATGTGGAATATTTCGGGTGGTATGTTGAATAATAAATGGTTTAATCACTCATTGATGGCAGCCAAGAGTGTAATTGCTTGGTTCTGGAAAAGAGAGAGGATTCTATTTCAGAAGAGTGGCTCTGGAAGGTGTAGAAAACTGGCTGTAGGGAGAAATTTGCAGATGAATAATAATTAATGCAGGATCTCTTAAAAATGCAAAGCTTGTCCCAGTGACTGCATGAGTCTGTGTGTCTTTTTGATTTTCACCCCACATATATTGAAATCTTTTTTGACAACATTTGGTTGGACTGTCACTCAAAGTCATGCAATCAGGAGATTTAGCAAAATAAAAGTAATTCAGTTATCAACAAACCTTCCACTTACAGATAAGGGCTCGCTCAAGTGCTTGATGTTATGTGCTTATTAATTTCAAAGGCACCCTATGTCCTCAATAATTAGTCCAATTTGATGTTCAGCTAGATGAACTCATAAAGACAGTTAACCTTCCTGTAGATTCTCTTGCAAATTTTAAATTTGCCTTATAAAATTAAACATAGGAATCTTCTCTTTCCAATTTCTTTTACCGTGGTAACCACACAATTTAGACAGGACACTTTTCAATTGACATAGTAATTTATCCTACCCTCCTGCACTCACTCCAATTGTATTTTATCAGTGCTCACATTGTGGCTGAGCTGGGAGTTTAGGCCACTTTAAAAAACAATATTTGTAATAATGGTGAGTGATGGGAGACATCATAGCTCTTGTCAGGATAGAATCTTACTTGAGAGGGCACCAGATGAGGCTTCTGAGGACTTGGGATCAATGCCTGCTCTTGACCTGCTGTGTGGCCTTGGATAACTCCATTCACCTTATTTTTCCCTCAGGAAGTTGACTGTCTTCTCTGTTTAGAAAGTAAGTTCTTAGGAGAAGCAACATTCCTTATTATCTTTTTGTACAGTGCACAGAGGGGCCCCAGTTTTTGTTGGGGCCCACAGATGCCCCCGTAAGTCAACAATGATTTATAGGTCTTCAGAAGGCAGAAGGGGCCTTCGTTATCTTAGTGGCTGTCAACTCTGTAGTTTCCTTGAATGTTTATGAACTTAGCAGAACTGGTTGAAAAACTGGGGAAGATTTTTGCATAGTGCCTCACTTCCCCCAGAACATTTCTGAACACAAATGCTTTTGTCCCATTCTAAAGCATATTTTCAATTATAGTTATTTGCTGCACAACACATACTGATATGTGTTATTCTTTATTATTATGGTACAAAATTCCAATAAAGAAACAATATTTTAATTGCCTGACTCAGTCTACATTCTTAGACATATCAAGTGATGAGTCTTATTTCAAAATGAGTGATGTGTAATTAAATACAACCTCCCTGGTGGCTCCTAGGACAATGGCAATATGAGGAGAGATTAAACTTGTTCCTTATGGACATAAATTGGGGAATTATGGACACATTTATTCTTTCTATATTTAGTGAGAAAGAGTGCGACATGTGCAATAGGCAAACCAGTGTAAGTATACAGGAAATTTCAGACAATACAACATGCAGGAAATGGAGTAGGTCACTGGATTCTGCTCTCCAAGTGGAAGGGTTTCTTTGTACACAAGGTCAAAGGGGAAGTTTCTGCCACCATTATTCATGCTGCTTTTCCCTGAGTAGTTCCACTTTCTTCACTGGCTCTGTTTGCAGAGCACAGTGGCCAAAATGATCAGAACGTTTTCGGAGTGCGGAGGTTTAGATTTTCCCATTGCTTTGCATCTTGTGCAATGAATTGTACTTTTTGCTGACTACCACTCAAATGGCATCCAATTGCTAAGCTCCGTAAGTGCAGTGGACCCTAACCTCAGGGTCATTGTGTCCTATGGGGTTAGTTTAGTGGGCTTTGCTGTTGTCGTGATGTCCCTTCATAGGAGAAGTTTCTCCACTTTGCCTCTGTTACCCATCTGATGCTGTGGTTCCCCACTATGTTTTACTACGATGGAGAGTGCTCGACAACGTTGCTCGAGAAAGTCAATGTCATTGGGAGCTTGCAGTTAAGAAGGCACCTGATTCACCATTGATATAGCTGAGCTTTTTCTCTTGCATCTTGGTCGTCTCTGTCATTCCCCATTCCCTTGCTGTGACAGGCTCTCACATTTGGCTGAAAACTGATTACTGATGAATTGCGGACCCCTAGATTTCTAGTAGTTAGCAGCATAATCTACTATATCCAGATGGGACACGTCTACCTAGGCCTTACAGCCAGGATATTTGTCTGGATTTTTTTTTTAAACATTGCACTGGAATTCAGGTTTCTGTGTCCCACTGCCATTCTCTTTTGGTGACAAAGACTGTGTCTGTGCCCTGTGCTCAGGTCATTCATTGGCCAGACCAACCCATATGTGCTCAGTCATACAAAGTTAACATAGGCAGCATCACAGATTTATTTTCCTCAGTATGTTTTACCCAGTCCAGCCTGCCTCTCTACTATGAGTTCAGGGGATTGGGGGAAGACAGCACCATACCTCACTGTGGCTGAGATTCTCAGATACTGAGAAAGAGTCTTTTGTGTCAGTTAATAAAGGCTAGACTTTGAGAATATAGCCGGCATTTAGTCCCTCAGGGTGCGGAGGTGTGCTGGGTAGCATCAGAGATGATCTTGTGGGGATTCTGGGAGGGGCTCTGGCCACATGTCCCTGCCCCACCCCTTCCTCCACACCTTCTTGTTTCTGCTCAGCCCATGCCCTACCCCATCCCCACACTTGCCCCACCACCTTCCTGCCCCTGCTCTTCCCCTAGCCCCTCTTCCCATGTTCTTCCCTCTTCCTCTGCTTCTGGTGCATGTGGGGCAGTCCCTTCCTCCCCTGTGGTGGCACAGCCTAGGAGCAATGCAAGCTAGGAAGCTCACACTGTTTCCGAGCAGTGCTGCTCTGGGGGATGGGTGGGACCGCTCCCTCTTGCAGCAGAAGTGGTGTGGTGCTGTCAGTGAGTGAGGGCAGGGCCTGATGCTAGGGGTGCTTGGGGCCTCCTGTGTGCCCCATCTGTTGCCTATGGGTAGGATAGTTTGCATGCAGCCACTCAGAAAGCAGATTTCAGGCTGTGTTAACACTACATGTTGTGGAGGGGTATAACTTGGGTATCTCAGGGGTGTGAATAACCCACTGCTCCCTGTGTGTCATAAGCTCCATGGACTTAAGCATCAGTGTGAACAACACTATGTTGGCAGGAGAGCTTCTTTGGCCAGCAAAGCTACTACTGTTTGTTGTGGACTAATTAAGTTGATGCCAAGGCTCTCTCCCATTGGCTTAGAGCAGCTACACTGCAGAGAGCTTATAGACTGTAAGCTCTCTGTTGCCCCAAGAGGTGCATGGAAGAATGTGTAATGTGTAGGATTTTGTTTTCCTCTGCCTTCATCTCTGATCTGGTCTGGGTGCTGAATTCAGTCCCCTTCACAAGGTACTCACTGAGGCACAGACAGGGGAGGTTTTGGAAAGTACAAAGAACCAGAATGATTTATTTGTGTGTCTGGAGATCCCTAACATTCCATCCCGGCTGGTGCCTACTGACTGGTGCTGGGACAGGGAATCGTGTTCAAGCACTGAGGGAGATGACATGGGTGCTTAGGTTCATGGAGCTTATGACACGCAGGGAGCAGGGGCTTATTCACACCCTTGAGATCCATAAGTTATACCCCTCCACAGCTTGTTGATTCTGGTCCTAATTTTGGCTTGGTCAAACTCAGTGAGAAACAATTTTTTTTCCTGTTGCCAGACAGTCAAATAGGTGAGCTGGCAAAGCCATACAAGCTGTGTCTTGGTAAATTTCTGCAGCTAAGTACCAGGCAGACATTGTAGGTGTGGAGGACGCGCTTTCGAGTGGTTCAGCAAACACTGTGAATAATTCCTACCATTCTGGGAGTCTTGTGAGCATTCAGGAGTCCTGTAAAGCTGATGAACTGCTCACCTTTCTGTGCAACAAGATAATGTATCCAGCCAAACTTTTCCTACAAAGGCTAGGGTTACATTAGTGAGTTTTGCTGACAAAACCCTGGTTTTGTTGGTAAAACTTGTGGAAAGTCCACACACATGTAGTTTTCCAAGAATGTCTTGAGTGACCTTGGATATTGGTATTCTCTACCATTTGCAGCACTTCTCCATTGAGCATAAGCTGTGAATTTTATTAACACGTTTCTTTTCTTTCAGCTCATCAATGAAGATGTTAAACACGACTGATGCATTGTCCAATCTATAACTTTGGACTCCAAATGAATGGGTTCCTTTCTGTAATACTCTGAGATTTTTTAAAGATAGCATCACACATGGATGCATTAATAAAATTTAACGGAGAAGGGAAATTGTGTTGGGTAAGAGCAATTGTTCCTTTTTTACAGGTTAAAAAGTATGAAGAAATGGGGAAAAAAAGTATGTTTTTAATCTTTCCATTTCAGTGAGCATAAAACCCAGTCAAAAATACATAGGCAACCATGCATAGCAGAACAATTATTCTACCAAAAGTTTCTGTGACAAAGTGTGTAACGTTACCAGCAACCGGAGATGGAAAAGACAGCTTTGTTACACATGGGTACTTATTTGTATATACATATATTTAAATATATGCATGTAAATAAGATCAAAACCATCCTTTCCTGCTGTTCTGGACTTTGGGCTGCGGCATTAGTTTGATTTGTAAAAGTATTTCCCAATAATATGTGGAATTATACCTTAAAATTCTTCCTTTATTTTCTTATGAAAGACAATGTTTATAACTGATATAGACTATTTAAAACAAAATAGGCTAGTGTAGTAGTGAATCTATCTACCTATGTAACTTCGTTTCCATATGTTATAATGTAGACACCTATCTTGTATCAAGTGTAATAACAAAGTGGTCAGCCACAGCACTACAGAAAGGGGTAGAGGGGGCAGTTGCCCCGGAGGCTGGCGATTTAAAAGGGCTTAGGGCTCCTGGCCACTGATACAGCAGCAAGGGCAACATCTGGCGCCTTGGGCCCTTTAAATTACTGCTGGAACTTCAGGCCACACACACTGGGCAGTGCTGAGGGGCTCACAGCTGTAGGACTAGCCCTTGTCCTGCCTGAGACCCCAGACCCTCCTTACTCCACCTTGCCCAGGGCTTGGTGAAATCCATTGACCTCTCTGGCCAGCCATTCACAAGAGTACTTTTCAAGCACTTACTCCTCAGTTGCTGTAAATCAATGCAATTCATTAGCATCATGCTGATTTGTAACAACAGAAAATACAGCCCTATTTTTAAATATGTTACCCATTAATATCACATTAGTGTATGTTATAGAAATGTACTGATGATCAGGTTTTGTTAACCTGTGAATCTCATGTAAGTCCTCTTCATTGGCCTTCCTCTCTTGCCATTGAAGTCAATGTGACTTCCCTTGACTTTTACTCATGATTTCACCAAAATCGAACTTTGATCAATGCTGCTGAATGCTTTTGAAAATCCCTCTTCCGATTTTCCCCCTACCTACAGCATGTATTAATTATATTTATCGATGGTTTCGTGCTTGTGGTAATTCACAGACACACTGTAAAGGAGTATGAGTCAAACCCCTCCCACTCCTAACCCATAAGCTAATTTAAGGTAAGTGTTTGCCTATGCCTGGGGCATTTGTTCAGTGTTAGTGTGAAGGAGTCAGGTGATCCCTCCTTCTTTGTGTAGCCTTCAGAAGGGCTTGGGAACACAAAAACTGCACCCTTAAGTATGGAGAGGAGTAGTGTATAGGTGGAACCATGGCGCTGGCACTATACATTAAACATGAAAAAGTCACAAATAACAAGCAGTCCTGTAGCACCTTAAAATCTAGTAAATTTATTTGGTCATGAGGCTTTGTAGGTCAGACCCACTTCTTCAAATGATAAAGATAAAGCCCAGTTAAGTAATTTAACTGATCTACCAATTTAAGATAGTTCCTTGTAAAACTTTTCCTAGAGCTATTTTAGGTTTAGTTTAAAGGGGATAAATAGAATTATAGCTGTTCTAAATGAACAGAGTCTGTCGTATTTATCTACGAGAAGCTACTATCTGTTACCAGATTGCCCATAGTGTTTTATTTGCTAGTGTCGAGCCTATGGCTCTGCAGACCACGTGGTGTGCAGGCTGAGTGTGTCTGGGAGGGGCCCTTTAAGGGAGCGGCTAGCTGTTGCCCCGGAAGCGCTAGCCCGCCCTGTGACCCTGTCTGCAGCTGTGCCTGGCACCCCTATTTTGATGTGTGCTACTTTGGCGTGTAGACATTCCCTCGCTGCGCCTATTTCGATGTGGTGCTGCACAACGTCAATGTTGAACATTGACGTTGCCAGCCCTGGAGGATGTGTAGACGTTATTCATCGAAATAGCCTATTTCGATGTCTCCACATCGAAATAGGCTACTTCGATGTAGGCTTCACGTGTAGACGTAGCTTTAGACTTATGCCTATCTTTTAAGTACTCCCCAACATTTTGAAAGCTATAGCATTTTTGTCTTGTTTTTCTCACTTGAATCGTCAATGGACACTGGAGTACGAGAACAATTTTTGAACTGGGAGTGCTGGCAGGTATTGAATCAAACTGTAAACCCTACATATCAGAAACCACTTCAAGCTAGGCAATGTGTCATCACTCCCAACACCCTTAGGCTGTTTCTACATATGCCATTTTCTCCAAAAGTGGCATGTTAATAAACAGACCGAAATATGCTAATGAGGTGTGGATGCAAATGCCTGGTGCCTCATTAGCATAAGGTCACGTGATTTGGAGTCCAGAAGACATTCTTCTATACTCCAAAACAATGTGCAGAAGCACGGCCCCCAGGGGGGTCTTCTGGAAGGAAGTCTTTCTTCCAGAGGCCCCTTCTTCCTGAAAATTTTTGGGAAGAAGGGGCCTCTGGAAGGAAGATTTCCTTCTGGAAGACCCCCCGGGGGCCGCGCGTCTACACATTGTTTTGGAGTCCGGAAGGACGTCTTCTGGACTCCAAATCACGTGACCTTATGCTAATGAGGCACCAGGAATTTGCATCCGTGCCTCATTAGCATATTTCAGGCTGTCTATTAGCATGCCACTTTCGGAGGAAAGTGGCATGTGTAGAAACAGCTTTAGTTCCAGCACCTACACCATTCTTTGCTCCTCAGTAAAGCCTTGATATGAAAATGATGTTGACAGAACAATGCATTGCTGATTCAACAAGTTACTGTCTTCACTTGAAGGTCTCTCAATTGCCTAACTACAATTAATTTTCCTCTGTAAAGGGCATTTTTCTGCCTAGATTTTTCTTTAAAGAGGAAATTGGCATTCTTCATTGCTTCTTAATACTCTTTTGGCAACAGAATAAGCTGATCATATCTTCTGTTTTCTTTTCAGTGGGATTTTGCTGAGGTTTGCCTTTTCCCCTTTTGTTACTGACAGGCTACCTTCTGTGTGCTGTTTTTGCAAATGTGCTCTGTTTCCCTCCAGAGTTTGTGACAAATCTAAGCAGAGGGTTGTTTATTATTTAGATTTATACAGAACCTTACACTTTTTGAGAGAGAGACAGAGAGAGAGAGAGAGACTCCCATAGGGATTATTTGATATTTAGGCCAAGAATCAGGAGAACAGTGATAAGCTGGTATTTTCCATTGCTATTCCTGTTTAACATTACATTTTGTGTTTATTGCATGTGGCAACAAAGTATACAGAATGGCAGCTTAATAAGAACAGTGAGGCTTCTCTGTGGCCTGCTATTTATCATCCCAATTGTTGGACTAAGTTAGAATGTGAAGCATGCTGGATCAAAGCATGCTAATTTATCTTGGGGTTACGTCTCACTTTGTGAAGCCTTGGCTGTTTATTTTTTCTCTGTTTTCAAATTTCAACAAACAGAACTTGTGATAAACTTTAAAGGTTTGATCCCGAGTATGCTGGAGTTAAGAGCAAAGCTCCTATGTACTTCAAGGGAGCAGGATTAGGCATTAATTGAAATGTGCCAGAGCCAGAAAATTTCAGCCAAAGTTACCTTGCCAGACCCTGATCTTTGCGTGCTTCAATAAAATGGAAACCATAGCTGAACAGTTCACAGTTTTAGCTTTGGTTCTACAAAATGCAAGTGATGGTTTGCAAAATCACAACATGGATTGGCACATTAGTAGTTATCACAATTAATTTGGTTTCTCCCATCTGAAGACCTCAGCATGATTTACTAACATGAATGCATTGAGATTCAAAGCCCTTAGAACATAGGATATATTGTAACAGATAAGGCAAATTCCTGACATATCCTAGAGAAACCTTACTGAATTACAATTGAGTACCTTAGGAATTCATTGTGTTAAAACAACACATATGTATATATTACTGTGGGATTGAATCCAATTTTCTTAGGGAAGACATATGACTAATGTAAACCGTGGGCAGTGTAATCACCTTCAAAAGACTCATTTGCACCATAGGCCAGACAAGATGGAACTTTTGGGATTTCACTCAAGTGAGTTTTCCTGGAGATGCTGGAGAGGGGAGATGAAAACTCCCAATGCTGTCTCTTGACGCTGTGCCTTCGGAAGAAACCCATTGTCTCACTGTTTAACTGTTCAGTTTTTAAAGGTCAAAGACCCAAACTATATAAAGGAGTTGTGGGGGGTTCCTGTTCAGACAAAAGAGGTGGCATGAAATTGTAACCACAGAAAAGCATCTCTGTGGGATCTGAAAAGCTGTTCACTTTCCAAAACCCTTGTTGAAGTGGGGATGATCTTTCAAAAGCTTATCAGCTTGTGCGTAGGTTTTTGCTATACTTTTGGTATGTTGTCTTGTTAACACTTTTACCTTAAGAATGAATGTGCTTGCTTAGAAAGAGAAATGTGGTAACTTAAGTGGGGAGCGGGGGGCACTATTATAGTGTGTATAGCCTTTGAGGAGAAAATAAAGCAGGCCTGTTTAGGTAGTCTGACTTCCCAGGGAACTCAAAATGTTTGTAGGGAACTGTGCAGTCTGGAAACACCCAGCCAAGACGAAGAACGACATTGGCCTCTGCCTTAGAGAAATGACACCTGGGAAGCCAGGAGCCTAGAGTTAGTGACCTCACTGGACATTGAGGGTGGTGAATGCTGTTCAAGTGCTGTTGCACTGAACTATGACAATATCATCCTGACAAAAAAAAAACAAAAAACACAAAACAGTAAAGTAGCACTTTAAAGACTAACAAAATAGTTTATTAGGTGAGCTTTCGTGGGACAGACCTACTTCTTCAGACCATAGCCAGACCAGAACAGACTCAATATTTAACTCAATATTTAAGGCACAGAGAACCAAAAACAGTAATCAAGGTGGACAAATCAGAAAAAAAATTATCAAGGTGAGCAAATCAGAGAGTAGAGGGGTGAGGGGGGGAGGGGAAGCCAAAATTAGATTAAGCTAAGTATGCAAATGAGCCCCTATAGTGACCCAAAAATTCCAATCTTGGTTCAAACCACGTGTTAATGTGTCAAATTTGAATATAAAAGAGAGTTCAGCAGCCTCTCTTTCCAAACTATTGAAAAAATTCCTCTTCAGTAAGATGCAAACTTTCAGGTCCTTAACAGAATGGCCCACTCCATTAAAGTGCTGACTGACAGGTTTGTGAATCGGGAGTGTTGTTATGTCTGTTTTATGCCCATTAATTCTTTGTCTTAGAGAGTCTGAAGTCTGTCCAATATACAAAGCATCTGGGCATTGTTGGCACAGGATGGCATATATGATCTTAGTTGAGGAACATGAGAATGTGCTCGTGATTCTGTGAATAACCTGGTTAGGTCCAGTGATGGTATCTCCAGGAAAGATATGCGGACAAAGCTGGTAGCAGGCCTTGTTGCAAGGAAAAGTCCCAGGACTGGTGTTCCTGCCATATAGACCGTGGCCGCTGGTGAGAATCCTCATAAGGTTAGGACGTTATCTGTAGGAGAGAACAGTCCTGTCACCTAGGGCCTTCTGGAGTGTGGCATCCTGATTAAGGATGGGTAGTAGGTCTTTAATAATGTGTTGCAGTGGTTTGAGTTGGAGGCTGTAGGTAAGGACAGTGGTGTTCTGTTCTTGGCTTTTTTGGGCGTATCTTGGAGTAGCTGGTCTCTGGGTATTCGTCTGGCCCTGTTGATTGTTTTTTTTTTATTTCTCCTGGTGGGTAATTCAGGTTTATGAATATTTGGTAAAGATCTTGTAGTTTTTGGTCTCTGTCAGTAGAATCAGAGCAAATGTGATTGTATCTAAGGGCTTGACTGTAAACAATGGATCTAGTTATGTGTGCAGGATGGAAGCTAGAAGCGTGTAGGTAAGTATAGTGATCAGTTGGTTTCTGCTACAGTGTGGTACCAATCAGGCCATCCTTGATTTGTACTGTAGTGTCTAGGAAATGTATCTCTCGTGTGGAGTAACTGAGGCATAAGTTGATGGTGGGGTGTAGATTGTCAAAGTCTCTGTGGAATTCTTTGAGAGTCTCTATACCATGGGTCCAAATCATAAAGATGTCATCAATGTACCTTAAGTAGAGGAGGAGTAATAGGGGTGAGAGCTGAGGAATCATTGTTCCAGGTCAGCCATAAATATATTAGCATATTGTCGGGCCATGCAGGTGTGAGAAATACATTTCCTGGACACTACAGTACAAATCAAGGATGGCCTGATCGGTACCACACTGTCCTGGAAACACACTGATTCCTAACAGCAGATAGGAAAAAGGAGATTTTGAAGTTGCTGGGGTCCTTTTGAAAAGGAGCCCCATCTGGACGAGCTGCACATTGACGAGCTGCGTCAATTTCAAAGTGCCACGGCTGCCGACATTCTAATAAGGCACTGAATATGTATTTCAGCACTTCATTAGTAAACTTCAAAATGGCCATTTGCATGGCCATTTCAAAGTTTTGGGCTAGTGTAGACACGGCCCAGATGAGCTAGCATCCACATGCACATATATGTGCAACGTGTATTTAAAACATATGGGTATGATCCACATACCCTTTGAAGTGAATGGAATTCTTTTCTATTGACAACCAGTTTTGTTTCAGGCTGTATTAGAAGCAACTCTTTTTTTTTAAATTGAATTGCAAATAAAGGCATTGAAAATCACACATATGAAACACATTTCACTCAAAAACAAAACAATGCTTTTAGACACCCAGTGTTTTCATCTCTAAAAATCAGAGGCATAACTCTTCAGCCAGGTGCAGCCAGCAGCAAGCAGGGCTGGACACTATGTCTAGGGAACCTTTCCTTCAATATAATACAGAAAAAGCTGGAACACCCACTCAGTAACCTGGGCAAACTGCACACTACTTCTGGATGCTTCTGAGAAGCAATACTTCCTACTCCCAAGCACAGAGGCTACGTTTACACTAGCCCCAAACTTCAAAATGGCCATTCAAATGGCCATTTTGAAGTTTACTAATCAAGCATGGAAATTCATATTCAGCGCTTCATTAGCATATGGGCGGCCATGGCACTTCGAAATTGATGTGGCTCACCACCACGCAGCTCGTCCCAACGGGGCTCCTTTTCGAAAGGACCCCACCTACTTTGAAGTCCCCTTATTCCCATGAGCAGATGGGAATAAGGGGACTTCAAAGTAGCCGGGGTCCTGTCGAAAAGGAGCCCCATCAGGATGAGCCACGCAGCGGCGAGCCGCATCAATTTCAAAGTGCCGCGGCTGCCCGTATGCTAATGAAGCTCTGAATATACATTTCAGCGCTTCATTAGTAAACTTCAAAATGGCCATTTGAATGGCCATTTTGAAGTTTGGGGCTAGTGTAAACATGGCCAGAGTCTGAATGTAGAAAAGAAACTTTTAATAAAAGAAGAGAAATAACTCAATGTTAATTTGGGAAAACATCGCAGATTAGGTTCATAAACATAAACCTCTCCACTGGTTGCCCTGATGGCTGCTTGTTGGTTGCTCCTTCCAGCCACCAGCTCACTGCTCCTGCCAGCTGCCAGCTCACCAAACTTGCTGTGCCTCTCCACTGCTGCCCTTCCAGCCACCTGCTCCATGCTGTCACCACAACTCTCTCTACCAAACATCACACTTTTCTACCACCACTCATCTACTGCCTATTGCACCTCTCTGCCTCACCACCACTCATTCACCAGCTGATTATCAGGGTATATCTGACTTACTGGGAGATTGATCTGGTCAGAGTCAGTATTCCAGGGTTTCATTTCATCTGCCTAGGGGGGACAAGCAAAATTGAACTATCAGATGTTGGCAGTCAACTCTTGTACACCTCAATCTCATGAGGAGTAAGAGAGGACAAGAGGAGAATTTCTCCCTTTGACCTCCCTCAGTGAGGATGACCAGATAAGTTGATCTTAAATACGTCATTTCCAGCTATGCAATTGCCAGAGCTGGAATTACATATCTACAATGGACTTTAAGGTCTAGTGTTGACTTAGTCTCAGTGAGTTTTTGCAGCCACCTGCCTCTCTGCTGTGATCGCTACACATCAGTCTCTGAGCAATTTACAGCTCTTTGCAGGCTGGATGGAAACATTGCTCCATCTCAGGTGATTTCAGCTGTCAGTGATTTCCAGCTCTGAGGTGGCATGGCAGAAACTCAACTGATTTCAGCTCTGACTGCACAATTAAAATAACAAAGAGGATTCTAACAAAACCTGTTTACCTTTATTCTTTGAACCATAGGAATAAGTTGAACCAGTCTCAATATAACCCTTGGTGAGTGTGTGCAGCCTCCTGACATTGCATCTGATGAAGCGGGTCTTTGCCCACGAAAGCTTACGCTCCAAAATATCTGTTAGTCTATAAGGTGCCACAGGACTTCTCATTGTTTTCGTGGATACAGATTAACACAGATACCCCTCAAAATACTTAACTTCTGATAGCAAAAATTGTACCCACCCCTCTCACTTCCACGGGGCTGTGACAGTCAAGCCCTCGGCTTAGCACAGTTCTTTGCACTGAGGATATCCCTTCCCCCATCTCCCTGGCCAACATTTGGGACAGATTAAGCTCAGTTCTACTTCTCAAACAATAATTAAATCCTTGGTAACCACATTTTACTACCCCTGCATTCAGTACCAAGGTGATTTGTACTCAACACCTGCCAAAGTTGATCACTTTGACCCTGCTCTGTCATTTGAATATATAAGAGCAGGAGCAAACTGTATTTACATAAACACACCTAAATCCTTCCTTCTCCCAGTTAGCTGTTGGGGAAACATTAAGTCAGATACTGCTTATAGAAGGAACCAATAACTATTATTAATCACAAACCAGTTTTCACAAATGAAAGTTGTTCTGAACTTAGAAGTTTGAGGTGTTTGAGACTTCTTTGATTAACTGTTTTTGTTGGCAAATGTTGCTTTGTCAAAACTGAAACTTTTCAAGAAAAGGTCTGGTTTTGACAATTTTTTGACTCAAAAATGTGATAGAAAAAGTTTCAAAATTGTCATTTTTTATATGTTTAAAAGAAAAAAAAATCCAGTTTTCCCATTGGCACACAATTTGTTTTGACATTTAAACTGATTGATTATTTTAAAGGGTGAAAAAGAAATGTTTCAAAAACCTTTTCAGGTTCTCAGGCCATGAAAAGTTGAGATTTTGACTTTTTGTCCTGATTTGAGATTAAAAAAAAAAAAGATATCTTAAAAGCTTTCACAGGCTGGGAAAGCCATTATCCACTCAGCTTAGAACTAGATTTTGATTGCTTGTGTATGTGTTAATTTACATTATGCTGATTCCAGCTTTCAAAGTGAAGCATTTAGTTTAGAATGTGTTGCTTGCCAAACAGTATGACAAAGTCAGTGTTAGAGTAGATAAAACACTTGAGCAGAACCACTTGGGTTACAATAGTTGCAATTCTCTCTGAAGATTCCTCTTTATGCTGGACTTTCTGCCTCATTGTCTAACATTAATGAATATATGACACAAACAAGGTTCTGTTAAGGGAAATAGTGAAGAAATAACTGTAAAAAAAACCCCACAGCTGAAATAATCTTAAGAAAATTACATGATGAACAATATCATTAACAAATCTTGAACCTGTGCATATGCATTTCTGGAATGAACAGGATCAGGAGATTTTCCAGCCCCTGATTATATGGTAGGGTGACAAAATGCTCTAGACTACCCAGGACTGATATGCAAAACAATGTGGGAACATGTGAAATTTTAAAGGAAAATATTTCCTGTTCCTTCTTTCCTCACCCACTGAACTAGTAGACTAATGCAGAAGTGAGAATGTCATCTAAACCACAGAGGCTAGATGGAAGAGGGAACATCTTGCACACAGTTCGGAAATGTCTCTGTCTGGCTACGTCTACACGTGCTCCAAACTTCGAAATGGTCATGCAAATGGCCATTTCGAAGTTTACTAATGAAGCACTGAAATGCATATTCAGCGCTTCATTAGCATGCGGGCAGCCACAGCACTTCGAAATTGACGCGCCTCGCTGCTGCGCGTCTCGTCCCGACGGGGCTCCTTTTCGAGAGGACCCCGCCTATGTCGAAGTCCCCTTATTCCCATGAGCAGATGGGAATAAGGGGACTTCAAAGTAGGCGGGGTCCTTTCAAAAAGGAGCCCCGTCGGGACGAGACGCACGACGGCGAGGTGTGTCAATTTCGAAGTGCCGCGGCCGCCCGCATGCTAGTGAAGCACAGAATATGCATTTCAGCGCTTCATTAGTAAACTTCGAAATGGCCATTTGCGTGACCATTTCAAAGTTTGGGTCTCGTGTAGACACAGCCACTGATACCATGATATTATCACAGCTACACAGGCCTGCCAGTCGGGGTGGGGTGTAAGGGCAAAGCAGCCAGTAGCTCCAGGGTCCTGCCTTTCAAGAGATCCCAGAGCTCCAGCCACCGCTACTGCTAATTAGGGCCCCTTTGAAGTGGGGCTGTAAAGAGGATGGTGAGAGACTGTTCTCAGTAGTGAGGGATGGCAGAACAAGGATCAGTGGTGTGAAATTACAGAGGGGACATGTAGGTTGGATATTCGGGAAAATCTATTTCACCAGGAGGGTGGTGAAGCACTGGAATGTGTTACCTAGAGGGGTAGTGGAATCTCCATCCCTAGTTTTTTTTTCAAGTCCTGGCTTGACAAAGTCCTGGCTGGGATGATTTAGTCGGGGTTGGTCCTGCTTTAGGCAGGGTCCTGAACTAGATGATCTCCTGAGGTCCCTTCTAGCCCTAGGATTCTATGACTGCCCTTGGCCCCATCCCTTCTGGGGCATGGAGCCAGGCTCCCCTTCCATTTTGCTTCAGGTCCTGTAGAGGCAGTCGGACCTACTGCAGCTACA
Source organism: Carettochelys insculpta (assembly GCF_033958435.1). Taxonomy (NCBI): domain Eukaryota; kingdom Metazoa; phylum Chordata; order Testudines; family Carettochelyidae; genus Carettochelys; species Carettochelys insculpta. The sequence goes on along the minus strand of NC_134139.1, from coordinate 139,085,202 downwards.
GCATAATGCCTACCCTAAAATTCAGTCATGTCCAGTAAATAATATAGACAAGAATCATTCAGAATATGGTCTTCTGTTTTATATGCATCTGCAATGCAATTGGCCCCATTAAGGCTTCATTAGCCTTGTGTAGTTTCAACAGTTTAAAATATTGCACTGCAACTTATTCTCACAAATATCAGAGGTTTTTAGACATCAGATCTACAAGGAAGCAGGCATATCCAGCCAAACATAAAATAAATCCCAGCCTAAGTTTAGAAGAAATGGTTGATTTTAACTAACTGTCTCATCAAGGATGCTATAACATTTCACAGAAAACAATCAGCTTCCTTTGTAAGCAAAGTGAGAAAGTAAATGGATCACACTTTTACAATAGCCATATAATCAATGCTGCAGAAAGTAGCCATTTCATTAGCACATATGAGGCTTTTGAAAGACCAGCAAATGGCTCATTATCAGGTTATGGAGCACTTATGTAGGTCTGCCTGAAACTGTACTCATCACAAATATAGAAAAATGCTTCAAACGTTAGGAAAGGCCGTGTATTTCCATATTCATTAAATTCCTCTTCACTCATGCTCTAACCACAAGCTTTCATCTGGTACCTTCTGATGTGTACATAGACCAAAAAATGGATCAGCTGAATAAAATTTAATTTTAACCCCTTTCCTTCCGGGCTCCGTACGTATCTATTATTTTCATGGTATAGACAATAAAGAAGAGAAAACATTTACATCCACAGGTCCCCAAATGGAGAGACACAATTTACCTATATTTATTTTTGTAACTGATCAAACTAAAATGTGTTGGGAGGGGTGGAAGGCATTGTGAAATATTTCACAATGAAGCAACCTTAATGTTTACTTGGAGTATTTTGTATACAATAATGCAATACAGATACTTTACTTCAGCTGTAGACAAAGGTTGGCTATAGAATGTTCACACATGAGTAGTGATATTTTTAATTGGCAATTTTCCCTCCAAGTGTTTGTTTTCAAAATAGTCCTTGAGGAACTGTGGAGTGATGCGGGAAGGTCGATAGGGGAGAAAGTTCACCCTGAAACAGAATTAATCAGGTTTTCTAAAACTCTGTGCAATATATTTCTCTTGTGTTGCTGCTGCTTCCTTACGGGTTTTGGAATAATGGAGTGTCTCAACATGCAGTTTGTGTTTAAAAAGAAAAACCCACAGCCCAGAATTTATGATACATTAATATTCTTGCACTGGCTGCATATTGCAGGGGACATTCACCCTTTCATTCCCACTTGAGCTCTGTACCACACGGTATACAGTGGCCACCATCAAAAAGTGACCTTTTACCCACAACTAGCATTTCATGGCACTAGAGACAGTGCAGTATTCTTCTTGGTGTACTTAAACAGTGGGAATCTAGCAGCTCAGATACCACTGGGTGGTTTCTTTGGGTAGCGACTACTCTGGCCTGATTTATTTCTAAAACTCCTTGGATCTCATCCTTTCTAATTTATATTCAGCCCTTGTACACACTTTGCTTGGAAACACTCCATAATTTAGTGGCAGTAAGAAGACACCATGCTGGGTGTATATAGGCTAATGGTCTTGCTGGTGAGTGGCTGTTTTTACCAGAGGGAAGGCGAGAGTAGGGAAAGAGGGGGTAAGATGGGTAGGTAGTCATTTACTTTCAGACCTTCATTTCATCTCTCATCATGAAAACATCCTCTTTCTCATGACATCTGCGAACTGGCATTTCTATTTGATGGCAAGTGAGCTGACATCTCTACAAATATAACACTTTAACAAATTGTTTAGCAATGACTGTGTGTGGCCATCAGGCACAGGCAGTGATGTGGATGACAGGATTTCAATATGGAACGTGTGAGTATTAAAATAATCTGTGGATGGACTGACAAGAAAGACTTGATTACATTTTCTCCATAGTCTGAGGCAAAAAAGGAACCAGAAGCCTATCTATCTATATTTATTACTTGGAAACTCTGTTCATTTCTCTGGCTACTGCAATAAAGTGGGAATGTCATCTCCTCTGGGGACCTGAAAGCCTCAGCAAAGAATATGTTTCATTGTTCTGCTCTGCAGTGTGAATCTCTGCTTTTTAAGGAAGAATGGGAAAAATGAGCTCATCCTTTGCCCAGCTATTTAAATGAGACCTTCAAAGTATATTTCCTCTTCCTTTGGTGGGATTACAAGCACTGGTAGTAAGAGAGGGGCTATTGTCTTACTACTTCTGAAGCACTGACCCAGCAAACCCATGACAGCCTGTGCTCATGAAGCAACAGGTTTGATTCCCAGAAGGAGAGCTAGGTACACTCAGACAAAAGCACCTACATATTAGCATTGGTACACTTAGCACTAAACCTTACCACATGTCATGCAACAGGCTAGCATATTCCGGGTTCTGCAGTGTCATACAATAGTGAGTACTCTGCCTGCAGTTAGACCTTCAGAGCCCGGCAACTGGCTTCCAAAGACGGACAAAAAATGGAGCCTCAGAGCTGAACCTGTTTAAGCTTTTGGCCAGGAACTGGGTGACTGGTGGTTCCTGGGGTAGCCAGAGCTGTGAGGGGCTAGTGTGCCATCTGCCTTTAACATGATAAAGTGCCTGCCAGGGGCAGTGGAGCAACTCCACCAGACTATGGCAACACAAGCACGCCTCTCTAGGCCTCAGAGGTTTCCAGCTCTTATGACAGGTTAAGGGTAGTCCTTCAAGGGTAGGTCTACAGATCAAAGTTATTTCAAAATAACAGCCATTTTCCCAAACTAACTTTGCAGCTGTCTACACAACAAAACTGGTGTTTCAAAATAATTTTGAAATAGCCAACAGCTTATTTCAAAGTGGCTTGGTCTACACTAGCCACCTCCTTTTGGAGGGGGCATGTTAATAAGGCAGTTTGGAAGATGCTAATGAGACACTGACATGAATATGCAGTGCCTCATTAGCATAATGGCAGCTATGCACGATTCGAAAGTGTGGCTTTCAGAATGCTGCCACCCATGTAGACGGGGGCCTTTCAAAAAGACTCCCTGACTTCAAAAGCCCCTTCATCCTAAAACCAAATAGGAAGGGGCTTTCAAAGTCAGGGAGGGGCCTTTCGAAAAGCCCATGTCTACATGGGTGTCAGTGCACAGTTGCCATTATGCTAATGAGGTGCTGCATATTCATATCAGTGCCTCATTAGTATTGCTGAACTGCCTTACTAACACATAGCCAGTAAGTAAACCTCATTGTATGAGGCATATTGGCTATTTCAAAATAGGTATTTGAAATGGGGTCTGTTTAGACAAGGAGTACAGCCTATTTCAAAATAAGACAAAGTGCATCCAAAGGCTCTGTTTCAAAATAGTCTCTATTGTGTCTGGATGCTGCATTTCAAAATACTGCACAGATATTTCAAAACATATTTTGTGTTTAGCAGCCTCATTTTGAAATAAGCTATTCCAGAAGGGCTATGTCTACACTAGCATCCCTTTTTCAAAAAAGGCATGTAAATGAGGGAAACAACAAATGCAAATATGACATACATTTACATATCTGGCACCTCATTTGCATATTCTTCTTTGAAAAGAGCTTCTTTCAAATGAAGAAAAAGCAGTGTAGATGTGATTCTTTCCAAAGCAGTCCCCATCTTCAAAAACCCTTCTTCCTATTTTTTTTTTTTAGCAACAAGGGTTGTTTCGAAGATGGGGATTACTTTTGGAAAAGCTGTATCTACACTGCTTTTCTTCTTTCAAAAAAAGCTCTTTTGAAATGATAATATGCAAATGAGGTGCCATATATGTAAATGTGCATCTCATTTGCATTTTCAGTTTCCTTCATTTGCATGTCTATTTTGAAAGAAGAATGCTAGTGTAGACATAGCCAAGATGTCTTCTGGAATAGCTAATTTTGATATAAGGCTTCTGTGTAGGCATATCCCAAGTGAAGTGGCAAGCCCCTGAACCACTGTACATTCACAGAATCTCTGATCCTCTGCTCACTACAGGGCAGTACATAGTAGATTACCAGCTATGCCTTAGATCACAATTGCACCTAACACACACCACTTAATTACTCTTTCAGAGAAAACAAGACATTTGTCTAACAGAGAGCACAGCTTCAAGTGATGGGAGTAAAAGTACTGGAAGCAAAAGATTACATATACATTAAAAGTATAACATTCATTTTAGAACTGAGACTTACTTAACTAAATGCCCTTTGTCTAATAATATTTAGCTCACCAAAATTCTTTCCAAAATTTTTTAGGCAAGCCTGACTATGATCCGTTCTTTCATGAAAAACAAAAACAAACAAAACAAAACAAAAAAAATAGGGATTTTTCAAGTTACTTCCAAGATGAAAGATTTAGAGTTCATAGAATCTTAGAGCTAGAAGTGACCTTCAGAGGTCATCTAGTCCAGCCCCCTGCCTAAAGCAGGATCTTCCCTACCTATCATTACAATCCAGACATCAATCTACTTCACTTGTAAGGACTTGTTTCTCCTCCTTTACTTCTCACTCTGTGAAGATTTTACAATCATCTCATTAACATTCTACCCAGACTGTAAATGAGCATCCATTGTGTATCATACAATACTCAGTTTACAGCTAGCCTGAAAAAATCTTTGCTTATCACCTTCTGGTGAGCAAGCCTCAACTCACAGACCATAAAAGCTCTAACTATACATATTACCTGTACATATGTTGCACAAATGAGAAATCCTGTGGCACTTTATAAACTAACAGATTTTTTGGGGCATAAGCTTTCATGGTCAAAGACCCACTTCATCAGATGCATGTCATGTCATGTATTTGACTAAGTGGGTCTTTACCCACAAAGGCTCATGCACCAAAAAATCTTTTAGTTTATAATGTGTTACAGGACTTCTTGTTTTTGCAGATACAGACTAACACAGCTACTCATTTGATACTTAGCACCATACATTGCACAGTGATTAGGGTAAAGATGTCTCTCTAACACCATAATAACAATAAAGCCTCAGAACAGGGAGATCTTTGAAGCTGAGCACTGAAATTGAGATAATTCACTGATGTCCATCACTGCATAGCATCAGTGTCCAGTAACTGGCCAGACATGCTAACATGACAAGAGCCTGGTCAGTTTCACTGCTGCTATTCAATGGTAGGCAGCAGCAAAACTAACAATTATGTCACTTTTACTAAACAACTTCCAGGACTTGCAAAATTCACTGCCCATTGGTCAGACAGGAATCCAGGGAACATGCATGGTATTTCAATTCCATGAATAATGTTTTTTTTTTTACTTTTCATACTTTCTGTGATATTATTGTTTGTCCATGTTAGAAAATTCAAATTGTTGCCTAACTCTGATATCCATGGATGAATTTGTGACTGGGTACATCTCCAGTGTTCTAGGAGTTTTAGAGTGCTCATGTGTTCTTCCATAAAGTAGCCATATAAACAGTGACATTATCTTTTTATATCAAGCTAGTCACTACTTCCTTATTCATGTGCTTACCTTACCTCAGTTTGAGAGAGAAGCCATTTCTCCATGCCACTCTTAGCTTGGCATTTATCACCTCTCACCTTTTTCATGTTTACTGCTGGAACTAAAAAGCTCTGATTTTTAGGGCCTAGCACTGAAACAAGCAAACAAACAAAGAAACAAAAAAGCCCTGTTCACAAAGTGATATTGTAACAGCCCAGAGTCAGACTAAATGGATATTTAATGCATTTCCTCATTCAGATACCCAACTTCACTTTCTGTTTTTCAAGTGTTTTTCCTCTATGGCTATAGAAATATATTATATTGAGGATGGATGAGAGCTTGTTTGATCTGAATCCCAAAGTGCTTCACAAATTACAGTTAGAGGTCACCTTATACATCACTAAGATGCAGTCACTTATAAGAAGAAAACAGAGTGACAAGTTAACATTGAGGAGCAAAAGCACAATATAGCTTTGGATAGGAAATGGGCACTGCAAAACTGAGAATTTTTGGGGGAAATATGGAAGCAGGTGTCTTTTTCTAGTTAGAAATTGGCTGGGATGCTGGGCTGACGTCCCTATTTTTCTATACATCATCATGGAACCACCAATGACCATTCGGGATCTCAGCTTTGCAGCTCTGTCAAAACACAGCCACACCAGAAACAGAAAGCCCTTTATCATCTTGCTGTGAATATGTGTTGGTGCTGAGCCAGGAAGAAGATTGCCATGCACAGGCTCAGCAAAGACACTTCCAGTAACACTGAGTTTTCCTTGGAGGTCTGCCAGCCAGTAGACTCACCCTGCCCACCTGACCCGGGTTTGCTGATAGTTTGCTGTTTTGAAAGGCAAGGCTAAGTGGCTTAATTCCCCCCTTTTCTTTGTGTTTACTTTCTTTTCCTTGATTTATGGAGGTCTTCAACACCCTCATACAGGTCCTTCTTTAACTTTACTGATAAGGGATTTCCCCAAGTCCAATTAGTGCTGTTAGTATAGCAGGCTGGAACCAGCTAATTAACAGAATGAACAGAGACAGAATGACCTTGGTTCAGAAGCCTCCATGGATAATTTATAAAACTTTTAAGACTCAAAACTGTATTTCGCACTGTTTTACCCCCTGTTCACCAGAAACAAGATTATCTTAAAATGTTAAGACCTTTCTAAAATCAAGAGATGGCTGAATCTCTTTAAAATGTTCCCCTGGAAGGCTACGTCTACTCGTGCATGCTACATCGAAATAGCTTATTTCGATGTAGCGACATCAAAATAGTCTATTTCGATGAATAACATCTACACGTCCTCCAGGGCTGGCAACGTCGACGTTCAACTTCAACGTTGGGCAGCACCACATCGAAATAGGCGCTGCGAGGGAACGTCTACACGCCAAAGTAGCACACATCGAAATAAGGGTACCAGGAACAGCTGCAGACAGGGTCACAGGGCGGACTCAACAGCAAGCTGCTCCCTTAAAGGGCCCCTCCCAGACACAGTTGCACTAAACAACACAAGATCCACAGGCTGCAGACCCTGTGCATGCAGCATGGATCCCCAGCTGCAGCTGCAGCAGCCAGAAGCCCTGGGCTAAGGGCTGCTGCACACGATGACCGTAAAGCCCCGCAGGGGCTGGAGAGAGAGTGTCTCTCAACCCCTCAGCTGATGGCCGCCATGGTGGACCCTGCTATTTCGATGTTGCGGGACGCGGATCGTCTACACGTGCCCTACTTCGACGTTCAACTTTGAAGTAGGGCGCCATTCCCATCCCCTCATGGGGTTAGCGACTTCAACATCTCACCGCCTAATGTCGATTTCAACTTCGAAATAGCGCCCAACACATGTAGCCGTGACGGGCGCTATTTCGAAGTTGGCGCCGCTACTTCGAAGTAGCATGCATGTGTAGACGCGGCCGAAGTTGTATACTTCTTGAACAAACGGCATTTTAAAGTTCAAACATGAGTGCTTGATTTAATTTATTGTAGATCCTATTTTCCATTATGAGTAGATAGCAATCTACCATGTCTTATCTCTTAGCTAAAATACTGTGAGAATAATACTGTTCCCTCCAAGCTGAGTGCTTGGATGGCCACCCAGGAGAGATTTAAATGTGCCCTACCGATCAGCAGAGCACCCACCACTGTCAGCTTGTGTTTCTACTGGTGGTGCACATCCACCCTTGCTTCAGTGCACATAACAAAATACATTCTGCGCTTAGAAAAAAACCTAGAGGGAACACAGTTCTCATAGTGTATATCCAGGATAAAAGAAATCACATGGAGCCAAAAAAACTCATGAGATGTGAAGCCTCATTCATGCGCTAGCAGGTTTTCATTCTGAAGGGGAAAAAATAAAGTGGGAGGGCTGATGTAACAATGTTGCAATTTTGGTCATGTTTGGCTGACTGCTTCATGAGGTTTATGAAATGCGGTTTGGATGCAAGTATTGCCGAAGAAAGGGTTGGTCTGCAAATGTGCTGCTGAGTATCTGCTGAGCAGATGCAACTCTGCCTTCATTGGAAGTTACAGATGGGCTGACCTTTTCAGGATCAGCTCCAAGTTTGGTGGGAATTATGTTTTAAGAAATAGAAAAGTACTGAAGTTGAGAGATACCAGTCTGAGGAAACTGCTTAGTGTGACATTGACAGGGGTACAGACAAAGAGGTGAGATCACTAAATTTCCCCACAAAAGGCATTTCTACTCTGGTTGAATTTCTTCAGTTTAGGGATAGGGAAAATAGGATATTCATTCACTCACTGACTTTTCCTATTCAGCCCTAGCCCCAGCTTGCTAGCTGCTTTCTTCCAAGCTCCAAGTTAGATAATAAAATTTAATCAAAAGAGATAAACTTTGTTTTAGTTGAGTTTTTCCATTAGGGGACATGTTGTTGCAAGACCAGGTAATGGTTCTAGTTTCCAGTGTAAGCTCATTTGATGCAAACCCACACAAATACAGAAGGTGGAAATATTCTTGGAGGGTGACAGGGCTGCATAAAATGGTGAGGCCTGGCTCTCTGCTGCACGTGTCCCAGCCCAGTGTCCCAGCCCAGTGTAGAAGGAAGGCCAGGAAGGAGGTGTGTGTGCACGCGTGCGCGTGTGTGTGTGTGTAAGAGAGAGAGAAAGAGAGAGAGAGAGAGAGAGAGAGAGAGAGATATGTAGAGTTCCTGGGTCAACCCTGTGGGACTAGAACAAATGAAGAAGGGAGTGGGGGAATTGTGCTGCCGGGAGTTAGGGGCATTTGGCCTGATCTCTAGGGTAGATGAACTTGGATGTTGGGGGCAGCAGAAACCTCTGGGTAGTGGAGTAATGGGTGGTGGACTGGCAGGTGGTGGGGTGAAGATAGAAACTGGGAGATGAGGGACTGGGAGAGTTTTCAAGATATGCTTTTAATGGGGGATGAGGGTCCTTGGTGGAATGGTGCGCCATAGCCCAGGAAGGTTTCAGGGCAGGGACATGGGGATTGGAGAGATGGTTTTGGTAGGGTGATGTTTAAAACTTTAGGGGGAATATTTAATTTGAGGGAGTTGTGTGATGTTGATGGCTTTGTTTGGAGAGAAAGAAATGGGTGTGGCGGGGAGGATGGAATACGGGCACTGTGGCCGGGGGTCTTGTGGGAACTGGGTTTATTTCAGGGCTGGGGGCTGTGAATCTATTTGGGAGGTGGAAGTGGCTTGGTATGTGTTTATCTGGAGATGACGTAGCAGGTGCCTGGATACACTTACGCAGGGATTGGCTGGAAGGTGAGGGTTATTTGGGGGTTCGATGAGGGGTGTGGGAGGTGAGTTTATATAGCAGAAGTTGGTGGCAGCTATTTGAGGGACAGAGTAGGGGACGGGTTGGAAGATTGAGTGGGTGGCAGGTGGGGAGCTATGGTGGAGTCTAGCTCCCTCACTGTCTCCAGCCCAGGCTCAGCTTTCAGGTTCTGGGGAACAATTGTTTTGCTCCAGTAACTATGGATGGGCCTGGCTCTTTGGGTACTGGCTACATTCAAAACACACTCTGCCCGCAGCACCCGTGCAGGTCCCTATGGACAATTTCTTTGTCTTCCACCAGGCCCCAGGGATTATCTGCTCAGACTGTTACCTGGCAGCACAAGCCCCATACTGGGCTTGGTTCCATTGGAGGTGTGATTTGCATGCCAAGCTGGGCTGTGCCTGCAGGTTGCAAAGTGGCTCAGCTATGGAAGGGCTGAGCCTCTTCTAGTCCTATATCACCATGCTCTGAGCTCATGTTCCTGTTACTGTCTTAATGTGAGGGGATCACCTTTTCTTATATGACCAAAATGATTGTTTCAATTTGTCCCCACATCTTTATATGGAAATTCAAAATACTTTTAAGACTTCTTTAGAGGCCTGATCTTAATGCTTTCTTAACGGGTTAATTTAAAAGTAGATATAAAACAGGTAATAGGGAGAGAATTGCTCAGTGTATATCACTGTGTGCAGGCACACAGCTGACTATTTCTGTTTAGAAAACAAGCCAAAACAAGGACCGTGCCTCTTCAAGGGTGCCTCCTGGGTATTTCAATTTGCATTTTAAGTACCTTCATGTAAGAGTTTTGTTTCATGTGATTCTAAACTTTCTTTCACATTCAGTGCCACTCCCCCACCAGCACAACCTGTTCTGTCCTTCCAATGTAATTTGTTCCCTGGTATTACTGTGTCCCATTGATTATTCTCATTCCACCAATTTTCTGTGATGCCTATTATATCAATATCTTCATTCAATACAAAGCACTCTAGTTCACTTAGCTTATTATTTGGACATCTAGTGTTTGTATATAAGCGCTTTAAGCACTTGTCAGCTTTTAGCTGTCTACCATTACATGCTATACCATGACCACTGGCTCCTGTCCAGATCCACAAATAATATCTTGAGAGATCTGCAACCTTTGCATCAGGCAGGTGAGTCACCAGGCTGTTCTTGCAGTCAACACAAACATAGCTATCTATGTTTCCAATGATCAAATCACCCTTTACTAGTACCTGTCTCTTTCAATAACTGGGAGTTTCCTTGCCTGGAGCAGTATCTCCAGTGTGAGAGGATACTGTGACATCATCTGGAAGGAAGGTGTCAACTCTGGGATCATTTTACTCCACTCCAGTTGGACGTTCTCCTTTCCTAAGACTTTTACCCTCTTCAAAAACACAGGAACTGTCTAATCAGAGGTGGGACCATTCTACTGTCCTCTGGAAAGTCTTAGCTATATACTTCTCTATCTCCCTTACCTCATCCCGTTTTGCCACTCTAGTCCCCAGACCTTGCACATGGTCTCTGAGGGCCAGGAGCTCCTTGAGCCGAATGCACACATATGCCTCTTGCCCAGGGGACAGCTATTCATACACGCTACATTGGGTGAATAAACTGGGGAGCCCCCACTCTGTTGCTGATCATCTGCCTGCCTTATCTTTTTACACCTTTTTTAAACAGGTGGTTTAAGTTTAAAGATTATTAAATGTGTGTAGACCCCGACCCATTCTCCTGCTCAGAACTCCCTCACAAAACTTCCCTGGTCACTAGCTGTCTTGGTCACTTAGAAGTGAGCTTACATTCCTAGCCTTCTGGAGTAGTCTTGCCGCCTGGTTAAGATTTGATGAGCGCTCAAAGGACTAGGGATCAACATCTCCTTAATAAACTGCCAGCTTTGCCTAGCAGGCTGCTAGCCTCAGCACACCCACTCCTGCAAATAGACAAACAGCCTCAGCACAAAGGCCTCGAAACAAACAGACCAAATGGTTTCTTTCAGTCAAGCAGCAAGAAGAGAACAAACACATACATTACAGACAATAAGGGATAGGAATACATTCAACCTTCTACCTCCACAGCAAAAGCTCATGATAGAGATTGCCCTGTCTCTGGCTCTTCCCCTGTGTACTGTTAGATATGCAGAGTTACCTCCACCTACATGAGGAATGAATTTGCAGCAATGCCAAGAAAAGTGCCTAACCTACAAACACAATACCCTCTATGTTTATTCCCTTTATTCCCTAGAGGCCCAGCACATGGATAGGATTGGACATATGCTTAGGCGGGGTAAAGACTTTTTAGCTATTCAGATAAGAGGTTAATAAAGCATTCCCCAGATCTGTAAGTCTGGTGACTAATGGCAATGCAGTCTCAGAGTGGGGTATCCAAAGACCCTTTCTTTTGTGGTGATACGTTTCAAAGGGGTAGCTGCATTAATCTATTTCAGCAAAAGCAATGAGGAGTCTCATAGAACCTTAAAGAGGAACAAATTTATTTGGGCCTAACTTTTTGTGGGATGGAACCAAAGATGAAGCATGGAGGTGCACATCGGATCACATGCAGCTCCCAGTCTTTGGCCCTCCCCGCCTCACTCACTGTCAACATCATGCCGCTTCTGGTGGAGAACAGGGTTGGTCCTGCCCCTCCCCCAGAACGGTATGAGCCTAGAGGAGCAGGAACTTCTTAGCTTGCGCTGGTTTGAGGACATCCTGCTCCAGGGAAGATGCGGATGGTAGTAGAGCAGGGTGGGTAGGGTGCAGGGCAGGATCATATGGCTGGTGCCCCTCTTCATCTCCCCTCCTGGAAATCCCATAACCAGTCACCACTGGCTGGAACCTGTTTTGTTTTTATGCATCTGATGAAGTTGGTTCCAACCCACAAAAGCTTGGGCCCATTTGTTAGTCGTTAAGGTGCCACAGGAGTCTTTGTTTTTGTTTTTTTTTCTCCAACGGAAACACATTTCAACAGAGCACAGATTTCCATTAAAATGGTGACCTTCATGTAATGCCCCCATGTAATCATCATTTCCACTTTCACCTCTGAGATGTGCTTCCTCCTTGATCTGAGAGAGCCCAAATTCTTTGAGTTCCTGTACACTTTGCAACACTGGAGCACATAACTGCTTAAGGAGGTAGAATGCATGATCAGGGACTCAGATATTGTGCATCAAACATTATTTTAGCAGGAGGAATTACTGTATTTCCAGGCAATAGTAGCACGAACTATTTGCAAATAGGAAAGTATCAGCATCTTACTTGCAGCCACTGTTTAAGGACCCACTTAGGACACAATGACACACTTTAAAAGTTTGTCCGGAAGCCACTGCCGTTTCTGAATCTTCCCTACAGCTTTTAAATTTTCTTCCCTGAAGGCTGACTCTTTTTCCTTCATTGTGTCTCTCTTTGTCTTCATGCAGGTTTTGCTGTTTTGAAATAAACCTTCTAATTTACTCTCAATCTGTCTACTATTATCACTTAATTATTAGACTACTTCGAAATTAAGCCATTCCAGCATTTTGAGGATTTACTAAATGGGGATTACTTAACTCTTCACACTCATCCCTCGCTATATGAGCACAATTGGTTTCCAACTTTCTGCTCGTAGGTGAAAACTCCTAAGAAGGACGCTAAATTACCATTAAATACATGTTTAAGTCTGTGATTGGTTCCTAGTGCTCCTAACTTGGCTAAGGAGTGGCAGCATGTGGCGCTGCTTTTGAAAGGTAAGTGAAGCTTGTGTTGGTGGGGTGGGGGGGGTTCAAAAGGGATAAAAACTGGGGACAGTTTGGGGCCATGAGCAGGAGGGAGGATTAAAACCTGGGGAAGGCTCAGGTGGAGGAGGTGGAGGCTTGTTCCTCCTGGGCTGCACCAGAGGTACCTGTGGGGGGTGTGGGGGGCCAGGGGGTTGGGGACCAGGCTGGGGTGGGTGTTGGGAGTGGGCTGGGGGGTACACAGGGAACTGAGGGCCAAGGGAGTGTTGGAAGCTGGCTGGGCTGGGGGGTGCATGGGCAGTTGGGGGCTGGGGGTATTGGGAGCAGACCAAATATGTGGGCCTTGAATGTTGGAAGCAGAGCCAGCTGTAAGGCTGAGGAACTCCTCCCCCACCCCAGCCAGGGACTCACGCAGCTGGAGTGGAACCAGCTGTGGGGCTGCAGGTCTCTGGCCAGGAACCTCATGGCTGGCTGATATAAGCCGGGGAAGTTCACTCATTTTGTTAACAAAGGTATGTACGTATGTCCCTCATTTTAGCGAGTGCTCGTAAGTAGTAGTAGTAGTAGTAGGCATCCTTCAGTCTGCATAGACTATGGATCGCACCCTTTAAAGTTTCAATTGAGGACTTCATTTACAGCGTCTATTGTGACTATGAAGACCCACACGAGAGTGACAGTCCTTGCTGCATCTCTTGCAGATGTGGTGGGTGTCTGGCAAGTCCTTAGTGTGCTTTCTGTGCGCTCGTTTCTCCTCTGCTAGCTGTCTGATCTTCATCTCGCCCTTCTGAAGGCCCTTGTGTAACCCCTGCCTCCATCTGCTGCGGTCATCTGCTAGTTCTTCCCAGTTGTCCAGCTCGATGTCTACCTCTCTGAGGTCTCTCTTGCAGACATCTTTGTAGCGCAGCTGGGGGCGTCCGGGAGGTCTTTTGCCAGAGGCTAGCTCACCATACAGGATGACTTTTGGAATCCTTCCATCATTCATCCTGTGGACGTGGCCAAGCCAGCGGAGTTGACGCTGCCTGAGGAGGGTGTGCATGGTTGGGATTCCAGCTTGCTTGAGGACAGCGGTGTTGGTCACTCTGTCCTTCCATGATATTCCAAGGATGCGCCTGAGGCAGCGCAAGTGGAAGACGTTCAGCCTCTTTTCCTGGCGGGCATACAGGGTCCAAGTCTTGCTGCCATAAAGGAGGGTGCTGAGGATGCAGGCTCTGTAGACTTGCATTTTGGTGTGAGTGTACAGCTTGTTGTTATTCCACACTCTCTTGCTGAGTCTGGACAGAGTTGTGGCCGCTTTTCCGATCCTCCTATTTAGCTCAGTGTCCAACGACAGGGTGTCAGTGATGGTGGACCCAAGGTAAACGAACTCGTGGATGACCTCTAACGTATAGTTGTCAATGCTGATTGATGGGGATTCAGCAACATCCTGACCGAGTATGTTTGTCTTCTTTAGGCTGATGGTAAGCCCAAAGTCCTTGCACGTTTTGGAGAACTGATCCAGTTTACAACACGGCCTTGTCGGTGTTTGGAAGAAGAGCTAGAAACACAAGCGACTGGTTCGAAGCTAACTCCGATGAGATGATTCCAGTCATCGAAAAGAAGCGCGCTGCACTCCTGGAGTACAAACGCTCACCGAGCCAGAGTACCCAGGAAGCACTTAGAGAGGCCAGAAGAACAGTACAGCAGACAGCCAGGCGCTGTGCCAACAACCACTGGCTCCAGCTATGCAGCAGCATCCAGACCTGTGCTGACTTTGGTAATCTCAGAGGAATGTACGAGGGTATGAGGAAGGCATTAGGACCCACCCAGAACAAGATGGCACCTCTGAAATCCAAATCTGGTGAAGTCATTGCTGACAAAGCCAAAAAGATGGAGTGCTGGATTGAGCACTACTCCGAGCTGTACTCACGCGAGAACGTTGTGGTTGACGCAGCCCTTGATGCTGTCGAGCTCCTACCAGTAATGGACGAACTGGATCAAGAACCGACTGTGGATGAACTGAAGAGAGCCATCAACAGCATTGCAGCAGGAAAGGCCCCTGGTCAGGATAGTATACCACCAGAGGTAATCAAATGTGCTGCAGACACATTCCTGGAACCCCTACATGAGCTACTGTGCCTGTGCTGGAAAGAGGGTGAGGTTCCACAGGATATGCGCAACGCTAACATTGTAACATTGTATAAGAACAAAGGAGACAGAAGCGACTGCAACAACTACCGTGGAATCTCCCTCCTAAGCATCACTGGTAAACTGTTTGCTCACGTCATCCTTGGCAGACTCCAGAAGATTGCTGAGAGGGTGTACCCCGAATCGCAGTGCAGATTCCGCTCAGAGAGGTCTACCGTTGACATGGTCTTCTCTCTAAGGCAGCTGCAGGAGAAGTGCAGGGAGCAGAGAAAGCCATTCTACATAGCCTTCATTGACCTGACCAAGGCCTTTGACTTGGTCAGCAGGGATGGTCTGTTCAAACTGCTCCACAAGATAGGCTGTCCTCCACGGTTACTCAAGATGATCCAGTCGTTCCATGAAGACATGAGAGGAACCATCCAATATGACGGCGCATTATCAGATGCTTTCAGGATCAGGAGTGGCATCAAACAAGGATGCGTGCTTGCTCCGACATTGTTCGGGATCTTCTTCACACTCCTCCTGAAGCATGCCTTTGGATCTTCAACAGAGGGCATCTTTTTGCACACAAGATCTGATGGGAAACTGTTTAACCTTGCAAGGCTGAAAGCTAAGTCTAAGGTGCGAGAAGTCCTCACCAGAGACACGCTGTTCGCAGACGATGCTGCTGTAGTGTCTCACACAGAAGACCAGCTCGTAAGTAAAGTACTCGTTAAATGAGGGATGAGTGTAATTACTTATATATGCAAAAGTACTTACAGGCTGTCTTGATAATTCTTATTCTTTTGTAATGCTAATTGAGGCAAGTAAATGTTCCGTAAATGCCAAGCTATTTTCCACTCTCCACAACAAATTCACCAAAGTAAATATGCACCAGAATAAGTGTACGTATTTGGATTCCTCCTCACACATTCTATTCAGTAGACAAAAGGGAACTGTAGAAAAACAAGGTGGATGGGTAAAAATTTTAATAGACCAACTGAAACAAAATATACTACTTTGCCCACCTTGTTTCTCCAATATCTCAGGACCAACAACTTCTACAACTACTCTGCATGCACTCTCGTGCCCCAATTCAATCTTACTAGTCAACTACGCTTACAGAGAGTGATCTGAATCAAACCTCCTGCTCCACAAACTTTGAACTTCTGGCCTCAGAAAATATTTGGATATGAATTTTGTGGCTGGGGCCTATACACAGTTTCAAAGGTATAACCAGACAAATTTCTAAAAGGAATAATAGGTGGATTTTAATTTGTTGGTCTTAAACTGACTTTTTTGCAGTTCTTAATTATAAATTCTGTTTGACTAACTATGTAAGCACTTGATCCTAGAGAAATGTTCATTTATACTTGGGTACAGTGGTTTTTAGAAGTTGAGCTTTATACTAATAGTAAAACTGGAAGAATTTTTTGGCATTTGTTTTCCTTGATGAAATATGAGGGTTCAATTGAAATAAAAGATTTACATATTTTGCTGATATTTAACCAAGAAAGTTCAAAGCAAAGTTAGTCTGCTTGTTAAATTGATGTTGAGAAATGAAACCTCAGTGTCAATATTGTTGTCATTTCCATATATCAATGTTTCTCATAAAAAGTTTAATTTTGCTCAGAAATATTGAAGAGCAATTTTGGAGCTTTTCATTCTACATTTTTCCAACATTTCAACTTTTTTGTCCAATTTCAGGATGAAAACCAATATTGAAATATTTGAATTTACTGTAGGCTGGAAATTCTGTTTTCTGAATGGTTCTCTTGTAAACTTTTTCTCTTCCTGAGCTTCTCAGACTGGAATAATTTCTCAGATGCTGAGTTGCTTTCTGGAGGATGTTCTAAGAGAAACAAAACTGCCCTTGGGGCTCAAAACTTTCACACCTCATTGAACTCCCTTCATCTTTCTGCAGGGCTGCCGAGAGAATTGACAGGCCCCTGGGCCAGGAGTGGGGTGACTATGGGCCCCAAAGAAAGGGTGAGACCTCATATGGAAAGGATGGGGCTGGATGCTAGAGCTTCCCTCAGCCAGCCTGTCAGTCCTGTGTGGCCTACACCACCCAAGTGTTCATCTGTGATGTAAGGGCCCTGGGGCTCTGGCTGCTGCTGGTCTAGTGGCAACAGCACCTGGGAGCCCTGGGCCTTCTTAAATTGCCAGGTCCTGGGTTAGCTGTTGCCTCTCACCTCCTGTCAAGGCCCTGCCTTCTTGTGACTACTGCCGTTCATTTGAGCTCCTTGAAGTGTCTATGTTGAGCAACCTAACACTTCCGTCTCTGCCCACTGCACCCCTCCCCATCCCTGGGATTGAATCTGCTCCCTTTGCAGAATTTGAAGGATAGGTTTTTGTAGAGTTTATTGTTAAAGCTGCCAATTTCTCTTCACTATACTGACTGGTAAGGTTGATACAAAACCCAAACCAAGCCGATCAAAGCTCTAAATAAAGTGTTAAGGTTGTTAAGGTTGCAGACAAGGGTTTGCATAGTAAAAGTAAATTACCTTTTTGCTTTTACTGCAACTTCACTTGGATATTACACTGACACAGACCAAATCATCCCCTTCCTGTGAAATACCTACTGTGATATTACAAATGATCTAGGAAACCATGGGACACTTGGGAAATTGTAAGCTGTCCCTTCCAGGCTGGTGAGTGTTTAAGCCAGATCACAGAAGAGGCAGAGATATGACCACCCAAGTGCTATCTCTGGAATCACAGGCCTGGCAGTGGGTGGTACTGTGCACCACAGACAACTTGAATCTTGGCTTATGTGGCGAGGCACTAGCTAAATGGAGGACCCCAGCCCAGTCAGGTGTCCCCATGCTCCCACCACCCCATGTTACCTGTGGGAAGAGGGAAATGGGCTCTTTCTTCCCACTAGACTGCCCCCACCCCTGCAGCAGGCATATTAGGTTGCTTTTCCTGGCATCCAGGCCCAGAAGAAGAATGGGACAATAGCCACAGTGGCTGCTCTGTACAGCATAGCCAGCTGCCTGGGACAGCCTGGTTGGGGTGTGGGAGCAGCAGCTGCTTGTTTCCTGACTGGTTTTGGCTTCCCTGAATGAGTGTGTGGGACAGAGGGACTCCAGCTCACCTGGCTGCTGTCCCCAGAAGACAAGCCAGGACAGTGGTGGGGAGGAGGCTGCTGCTGCAGCCATCTCCGCCCAATGCTCAGCCTGGCAGCTGCTGCACTGCACTGGGAAGCATTCCAGCATGACTGGAAGAAGGTCAGGACCAGCACCTTCTGCTCCCTGCTTGGGAAGTTCCTGGTGGGGGGGCAGTCACTTGACCCTGCATGTTCCCTGCCATGTCATCTGCCCTTTAGCTCACTGTTCCCCTGCAGGAGCTGTGCGGCTATTGGATATGCTTGCACAAAGCCCTCTTCTCTCACTCACTGGAGCATTTAGAACCTAAATGAATGCTACTGCAGGAACCACTAAAATGGGTCCAGATGTGTTCGAGGGTATGTACTGTCATTTGAAGGGGAAACGCTCCTCCTCAATGTACCACCATTCCAGCCCTCAAAGCACATGGAACCCAATTACCACATTTTCCTCCTTGGAAGATTTTCTCCTCCCTGAACTCTGTCCGTCGATTTTCCTCAGGAGAGACCCACTGTAACGAGGGCCCATCCATTCTTAAAAGTGGAGGGTTTCACTGAGGACATAGCTTTAAAATAACCTTATTGACTCTACCAGCAACAAATGCTCTTTTCTGTCTCTGATTCCTAAGATCTCCTAGCTGGTTACACCTTTCAGTAGTTCACAGTGCGGCTCCATACTTAGTTCTATGCTTCATATTTTGGCGTGTCATGCAATAGATGGCATCTATTTGATCTGCTCTGGCATAGATCCTTTAGTCTTTAGTCCAATATAGGAAAAACAGTAAGTTTAGATATAAAAAATCTAAAGCCCTTTAGTAATACTTAAAAATGGTAATATCCAATAAAATGTCATTTTGGAAAATAAGCATGTGATCTGAGGGAAAGAGTAAGTGAGTAAGTCCTTAACTCTGAAGTGTCTGGAGAAAATTCAGAATGAGTAGCTTGCAGAGTTTAGAAAGAACTAAGCATATTTGTAAATGGAGTATTCTAAGATGTAACTTGCCACCCCAAAGGGGGCAGAAAAATATTCCTTTGTCTTTCAGAAACACAGAAAAACTGGTAGTTACTGAAGAGCAACCTAAAATATCATGAACCTTCTCCCAAAATGAAGAATGTGGTTTTGTATTTTATGTTTGTGCTTATCTTATTAATAGCATTATCAAATTGTCTATATTGGTAAGTTAACAAAAATACACATGGGCTCACAAATTAAAAAAATGGTCTGTATGTTGCTGCCTTATTAAATGCCTTGCAGTTACCATGTGCTGTTGCAGTTATTAAGTGTGCTGCCCATCAGGTTGCTCATGATAAAGTTACGTGTGAAAATGTCTTGGCTAACACAGCAGCTAAAGCTGCAGCCCTTTCCCTTCTTGGGCCACTTCACTATTTCCTATTTTTACAGACTCCCAGTCTCCTATTGCAACTCTTATTGATACTGCACTATTCCAAGATCAGGCCCTAAATTCAGAAGAGACCACCTGGAGACTGAATTAATGTCTTCTGCATCCTGAACACCTTTGGCACTCCCCAGATGGCCTCCTGATTGCACCCAAGGTCCTTCTCCCTTATCTTGCTTGCATGCACTACAGCGTGGCTCATGTAAGCGAAGCAGGGGGATGATTACTGCTGTTCAAACAAATTTGGTTTGCTTTCAAATTCTCCTAAGTGGCCCAAAACTACTGTCTGGCTTGCCCTGTCTGCCAAGCCCATGACGTGGGCAAACCTGTAAAGACAGTTCTGGCAACCAGATCTCTGCCTTTAGGACCATTCCTGCAGTTACAAATGAACTTCATTCAACTACCCAAATGTAAATCTTTAAAAAAAAAAATGTGCTGGTTATTGTTTGTTTGTTCTCGGGGTGGGTAGAGGCATATCCATGCTGGAAAGTTGATACCGCACTAATTAAGGAATCCCTATGGAAGGAGGGAATGCCTAGTGAGTACCACCTACCCCCGCAACTGTCTCCTATTCGAGATGCTGGCCCATTCAATCCATCTCACCCTAAAGAGGTATGGTTCACAGAGTGCCAAGCTGGTTAAAGGAAAAATGGAAAGGAAAGGCTGCTGCAGTGCCAGCAGACAACCCTGCTACACTTCTAGCTACTGAAATAGAAGGGTCAGCCCAGCTTGCAAAACCAGCAGCAATCAAGCTGGCCTGTGACACGGGTGCTAGCACTATTTACATTGACTCCCGTGCTGTATGGGCAGGCGCCACCTAGTGGATAATTAACTGGAAAAAACAACTACTGGGAAATAGGAGGGAAGCCCGTATGGGGGCTGGAATACTGGAAATGGATATACCAGCATGCCACCCAGCAACTCCTAAGTATAGGATATGTGTCAGCCCACCAAAAGAATAACACCCTGGCTGCACAGCTAAATAACCTGGCAGATGCAGCAGCCCAGATCTCAGCCACCCAAGCAAATTGGGAGAGTTTGTACATATGGCAACATGAGACTCTGGGACATACAGGGAGTGATGAGCTGGTGCGGCAAGCACATATCAGGGGGTGCCTATCACCAACCAACAGGCCAGAGACCTGGTACAAGCCTGCACTATCTGTGCTGAGACCCAGAAACACATAGCTGAAGGGCAACCGTTTGCTAGATTAAGAGATGGGAAAAAAATCTGTGTTGGCTCACACTTTAAGAACAAGCTTGTAAAAGAGTGGGCCCTCCATAATGGAGTTCAGTGGACCTTTCACCTCCCATACCAACCCCAGTCTAATGGCATGGTTGAATGCTGGGATGGGCTGTTAAAGAACCACCTAAAGCCCACGGATGGTACATGGGGAGACAGGTGGGATACAGTGGTGCGATGGCTAAACAATCAGCAGACCCCTACGGGCAGCCCGATCAGCAAGGGATTCTTCCCTACAGGGAAAACCCTTTCACCCCAACTGCATCACTTAAGAATTCCAAATACGCTCCTGGAGATACTGTTGTAATCAAACGTCCCAGCCTGGGAACATGAACATGTGTCCTACATGCTTATAGAGGGAAAGGGGTATGGACTGCCCTAGATTCTGAAAAGGAACCAATAACCT
The DNA here is from genome assembly GCF_033958435.1 of Carettochelys insculpta. Lineage (NCBI taxonomy): Eukaryota > Metazoa > Chordata > Testudines > Carettochelyidae > Carettochelys > Carettochelys insculpta. The sequence goes on along the minus strand of NC_134139.1, from coordinate 139,064,058 downwards.
TTACTGAGGCTTGGATCACATCCAAGACCAGCTGACCTTGTGTTTTCTCTCCAGAAAAAGAAGGAACCACCTGGATACACACCTCCCTGGGATGAATTTGTAGCTAAAATATAACAGAATTCATATTATTAATTTATGAAATTAACTCCTACTAGCTCCAGAGCTAATCCCTCTGGACTGGCATCAGAATGAAATGGGGGTAAATTCATGTAAAAGTACACAGACTCACCAAAGTAAGATATTTCTACCTAGATGGAGTGACTCCAAAGGGGATATAGCCTCCTTGCTGGAAGGAAACAAAGGCATTCTTTCTTATCAAGATACTCATGAGAAAGCATGGAGTTCAAATATTTCCCCTTATGTGTGTGAAGAGATGGAGCCACAAACGTCAGATAAAAATCAAGACTTCAGGCATTAAAGTCTGTGATGAAACCTCTGAGTTTGCATTAAAATGCCTTATGGAGTGTTGTCACAGTGTAAAGCGACCTTACCCAAAAGCTACACATATAGTCACAACCTATGAGAGCAAGCCTTCGTCCTACTGAGTCAACCAAGCCTTGAGTTAACATTTACTAACAACCCAATGCTTCGCGAGTATAGCTGGTCAGAGAGAGATCATTTCATTTTGTGTAGCATTTACTTTTATAATAATCTGGTTTCATTCCAGTTCAGAACAACCCCCTAAATTTCCAAATTCTCCTTGAAAAGAAATTGAGCCTCAGCGCTGGAAACTGTCTATTTAAGGGGCTGGGTTGGTCATAGCTGCGTTGAGGTCTGTCCACGAGGGACAGGAGATACCGGGCCAAAGGTTGAGGTATTGCAAGGCCAGATTCTGTAATTAAAGAATTAGGGTCAGGAGATCAGAGACAGAACCATGTTAGAACTGAGAGGCAGGCATCAGTATCAAAGTCCAGTTGGAGCAGAGACCAGAAGACAAGGCAGAGTCTGGCATTGTCAAGGAGCTCTGCTATGAAGCCCAGGGTGATTGAAGTTCAAGGCTTAGACTGAGTCTCTAGGATGTTCAGGAGCTTAACATGTGGCAGGGGATTCCAGTAGCACTGTAGGAATATCAGCCACACCAGGCTCTACACATACAGGTTCTATCCTGAGGTTCTTTCAGCCTGCCTGGTGGGTTGCCTCAGAGGTGTAGACATAGAAGTCAGAGCTGCCAAGGAACCAAGTGGGCAAACTGAGGCAGCATCTACACTAGCAAGTTCTATCGAAAAAAAAAAACACTTTTCTTTTCCGAAAGAACCTGGGGGGTGTCTATACACAAAATGTGCTCTTTTAATCTGAAATCAAAAGAACGCAGCACTTTTTCTGGAAATCCAGATCCTTTTTCCAAAAGATTCTTTTAGAAAAACAATGTGTGTAGACATCCTGGGAACCCTTTTTTCAAAAGAGCCCCATAGAAAACCATGAAACCTAGTCAATATCAAAAGGCCTACTGACATAATTCAAGGCCTGTAAGAAGATCCTGCCATGCAAACGTGCGGGTTGAATGAACCAAAATGGTGTGTGTGAGAAACTCAGCCTCAGTGGCAGGGGATCAGCTATTGTGCACATCAACTTCTTTTTGGATTCTATAAAAGAAAAAGAAAAACTAAGGAGGGGACTGCTACAATTGCTGAGTAAAAGAAAGAGTGAAATTCACTATCATGGCTGCCATACCGAACATTTCCTAAGATCTGGGATCTAAGGCCACTGGGCTTTTATCATCCTGATCCTGAGACATGTCCTGACCATACAGCTATAGAGAGGGACATTCATGATATTGCCACCTCCAGCTAATTCCCAAACTGCTGCTGGGAAGTTCATTTTTGTCTTTCTCTCCACACCCATGCACCTTTTCTTTCTTTGCCTTATTTCTTCTCTTTTCCTATTTTTCTCCTTTTTTCCCCTGTCTAATGAGCCTCTCTTAGCCATTCAAGACTGAATATTTTGTACACTGCTGTAAGCCTGTGAACAGAAAGCAGCAGCTAAAATCAATGCCCCAAACAGCATGATACTGGTACGTTTGCCATGTCTGTGCATGACTGCTAAGACCGGGGGTTATGCTTGTGTTTTTCCAATAGCAATAGAGTAAGTGAGAATCAACTGCACAGGAAGATGCTGAATTTCTCATTTTTGTTGTTCTTTTCTCTCCCCTTTTGTGTATATTCATCTTGTTTTGTTTTCTAGGTCATGGGATGAAAGTTTAGCAACAGCAGGAACAACAGCTCCAGCCTGTATCAACTAACTTAACTTTTCTCCAAAAGGCTTGTTCTTTCCATCCTTAATAGCCTCTGAGAGAGTAACAGAGAAGCTTTTCTTTTAAATTCCCACCAGCTAAAGGGAAAAAGAACAAAAGGCATTGTTAAAACGAAAGTCTTACTTAACACTTCCTATATCAAATGTTTTAACTTTTTCCTTCTTTTTGTGTATGTTTAGTGAAAGGTTACAAAGATGTAGAAGGGTGTATGTGTGTGCTACTAAGCCTCTACATACCAAACCCTGAACCTTGTTCAACAGTGTTTAATGTTGGATAGGATCTTGTTAACACCTTGGGTTCCTTGAGCCATATATTCCATTTAGATGAATATAGCTGTTCAGTTGGTCTCCTCTCATGAGGAAAAGCTAATGATGTAAATATAGTATTGCAAGAGCGAGCCTCATGGGCAGCAGATAATAGAGGCCGGGGAAGGCACTGTCTTCCCAAAAAGACAGGAGTGGCCCCACCTATCACACTCTAGCCATCTGGAAAGGGCGGGGCACTGGCTGAGGTATGGCTGTCTGGCCAGCCAGCTGGAAAGGCTGAGGCTGCTGTTCAGTTGCCCGACTGCTTTTGGGGCTGAACCTGTAGTTGGGTTCTGCGTGGTTGCTTTCAGGGCCGGAGCTGCATGGCAGAAGCCATGGAGCAGGGACAGGAAGGGTAGGGCTGCCTGGTTCTGGGTGTGGGAAGCATGTTATAGCCTAAGAGCAGGACAGGACCAGGGACAGTGGCCACAGTGGGGGTTAGGCTCTAATAGGCATGGAAGGAGTGGGACTGGAACTTGGATCCCCAAGCTGGGCCTTCACCCATGGGCCATGTGAGGCCTTCATCTTGTTGTAGTCTATGAAATGATTGAAATACAGTTTCAGTTTGGGTCCTTAATTCTCTTATGCTCCATTGTAAATCTCAATTATAATACATAACAGTAGAGTGATAATTAATTTCTTACTGAAAGAGGTAATAATGTGAAATTAGATGCAGATCTCTGTGATTCATCTCTGTAGTCCATCAGATGCCCTATGAGATGAATGAGGGAACAAAGTTATAATGGAACTACTTTTGAGACTGTATAGATGTTAATGCAAAGTCATTTTTAAAACTAATAATGGTATAGCAGGAAACATATATGGAAAAGATTTGATTGTTTGTTTGTTAAATTCATAGCATAAACAAGGTTATCCCTTTTAGAACAGGTTGTAAAACAAAGCAAACATTTTCACTGAGAATTGTTTCTGTTTTACGGAAATGTAAAATGATGAAATGTTAGAAACAACCCCACCTCCCCAATAAAGATGGAAGTCACTCTAGCCTACTCTAACTGAGGCTGAAAAGTAAATGATTGCTCCAACACTAAAATCTTTTGTTTTAGTTGGTGTATTTGCACCAACACTTATGCTGCTCAGAGCTACCGAAAAATCATTTTCCCTTGCCGGAAGAGAAATTGAACTTTTCTCATTTGTCCATATATCTGTTACAACACATCCCTTTAAAAATGTCAGTAGAAAGTCTGGATATATTCCTTTCCTTTAGTGTTTCCAGTCTGCTTTTTTTTCATTTGTTGTTTTTCTAATTAAGAAATGGATGCTTCTTTTCTTGTCTGTTGTCTGTTTGAAAAAACTAAGAAAAATGTCTATTTATTTCTGTGATGTGAATCACTTTTTCTTATGGTCATGCACAATACCTAAAATGATGAGAGTATTTGCATGCAATCTCTGAATATATTTATTATGACACAGTCTCTGGAGACAAAACATGAAGATTACCATATTGTCCTTTCAGATTTGCAAAGTGTTCCCAGTTCCAATCTGCTACATTCACTGTCAACTCTTATTTTTTAATGATACAGCTTCCATCGGATACAAATTCTTAAAACTACACCAATTGTAGTCTGAAGGCCCCTGACAATTTCCAGGAGAAAATAATAATATTTAAGCAGCTACTATTTTAAGAACTTATTTCCATATTGTGCCTCAAATGAGTCCATTATTGCTGTAACTGAGAATAAGTGCTACTAACAGTAGGAAATATGAAATGCTGTATAAACTGGCTTTTGGCTGATTTTGTAGTGCAACGTAAAAATTGCACTGTATTATATTGTGACTTTGTTTTCTGATTTCTTGCTCTTAACAGGTTATAATCACACAGAATTTAGTTTACTAAGATGTTTAGAGTTCGGGGTCATGTGTCTCGGGCTCTAACAAATGATAATTAAATTTGAGTTTTTCTTTAGCACAATTGATACTTCTCTTTAAAATATTTTAAATTACTAACCCTTTGGTTGACATAAATTACAAGAGACTAAGAGTCTCTGTGGTTTATCCCCTGCAACATACTGGTCCAGTTCCACAAATCAATGTAGGGTGGCACTGATATGATTAGGAAAAATAAGAGGTCATGGCCCCAGGTTTTCCATACTCTCTTCTACCTCCCTTGGGACATTGTGCATCCTCAACTGTGTACAGAAAGAGCAGTTCCTGTACCTTCCTTAGGACAAAGACTGCAACTGTGTCTAATCCTTCCATGAGCAAGGTGAAGGAATGATCTCTTCTCCTTCCCACTATGCAACCATACATAGGCCAAGCACAATCTGTGTGTCCATAGAGCATTAACACATTGTAGCCAAACTCGTCTCACCATTACGCAAGTGTAAATCAGATGTGACACTGCATGAAAAAATAGATTTTCACCTATAACATTTAGATCAGAATCCTGCCCCTTCTAGCCATATGAGATTCTCCTTCAGGGCACACAGCACTCTGTTGTACTGAGGTGGTAACAAAAGAAGGAAAAGGAAGATCTGATTTAAGACAGTAAAAAGCAGCACAGATGTGGACTATATCAAGCAAACCTGACGTGGAGTCAGACACGTTACAGAAGTTTGACTGCTTCTTGATCATTAGAAACTAGAAAATATGTCAGCAGATTATCCAAAAGAGTAAAAATAATGATACTCAGCACTTCTAGAGAATACTTTTTTGTTGGGGCTTGTTCATACTTACCACTGTGCCAACATGCTGGCAATCGAGCTACGGGGGTTTCATTTAGTGCACCTGGTAGGACTGCACATAATCGAACACACAGGGTACCACTTTTGATCCCACTACTACTTGCAGCTGAAGGAGTAAAGAATGTCGATGGGAGAGTTTCTCCTGTCAACCTCCCACTGTGGGAATGGTGCAGAAAATTAATGTGAGGTATGTTGACTCCAGGAACGCAATTCACATAGCTAGAGTTGTGTTTCTTACATCATTTTTGTCTCCTAGTGTAGACCAGGCCCAGACCTCAGGGTGATTTACAATAGAGGATATCATTGTCCCCATATTACATACATGAGAGAGGGGGAAGGGACTTGGAGACGCAAAGAAGAACAGGAATATGTAATATGGGTTTTTATTTCTGTCTCACCTTGGACAGGTCACTTTGCCTCTCTAAATTGGCATTTTCGTAAGTGAAACTTGCCTTTGAATTGTAGTACTCTTTCCTTATCATGCAGGAAAGCTATTTAAGACAAAAGCTTCCAGAAATTCATGAGCTTTACTGGACTCCAAATAAATTGAAACTGAAATCTATAAAAAAGATAAACAAACATTAGAGGTGTGAGTCAGAAAATGCTGACTGAGTGCGTGGACCACAGGAAAACTTCTAATCCTAGGGGGTCACAACTGAAATGAGGCGCGAGCAGGCAGCAGCAGATCATGATCATCCTATTCTTCCCTTCTTGCTAATTAGTTGGATGTACCACTTAGGAGATGAGGCTAGTCCTGAATATAGAAAGAATGTTCAGTTATGGAGAAGGCTGAGAACTGAACTGTGAAAATATGCAAAACCACAGAAATGCGAGGACATTATGAAGGCACACAGCAAATGAATTATTGTAACAGAATCACATTTTCCCCCTGCATTCAAAGATGTCAACCCTGCAAGTTATTATTAAAAATGATATTCATAAAGAAGAATTTCTGAACATAGTTCTATATCAAACAATGTTTTGTACCACAAAGCAAAGGGAGTCAGAAAAGTTCCAAATGGTGTTCAAAGGGACTTCAGAATTCTCACAGTTTCCCACCAATGAATTTACAATTGGTGATACATAACAAGACTTTTGAAAAATATGGATACCCCAGCTGCATTAATACAAAATAGACTAATCCTTCACGTCCTATAGCCTTTATCCATCAAATATTTAAGCACATATTTAAGTTTATGGCTATGTATAATTCCATTAAAGTCAATGAAGCTACTCATGTGTGTAAAGCTTTGCGTTTTTGAAGAACTGTAGCCTTATAAGTTTGATATAAAATCCCAATACAGTTGATCATTTCAGCACATATTTAAGCATACGAGCGATGGGACATGATGGTAGCATTTGGGAGGAGTTATGGCAATGCATTGGCTCTCCACTTACAGGGAAGGATATTTTTGAACCCTGTTGTGGCCCTGTCGGGGGAACATTGACCATAATTAATGTAAGCAGCATTCAAATCACTTATATGGGGAAGCAACTGCATACTAAGTGTAATGGAGAATACTAAGCCTTGAGCTATCCCTCATTTAAACATAATTATTTCACATATTGTGAGAAAGCAGCATGATGAGAAACATGCAATCCTGAGTGCTGGTATTTACGTGGGACATTGCGGGGAAAAAGCCAGATACCAGCACCAGGTCATGCACCAACTATCCCACCATGGTACCTATAGAAGTTGGGCCTGCTGATTCTCGCTGAGGTCTACCACTTGAGGCCAAGACATAGGTGATCCCAGAGGCATGGCACTTATTTGTTAAAAAATGGCCAAACCTGAAATGTCATCAGCTGAAAATAATTAACCAAGTGATAAAAAACAGGGTGGAACCCTCCAATTGTGTGTCATGTGCTGAGCAAACACCTGTTCCAGAGCCAGGATTACTGATGATAGGACCAGTCTTACTGGTCCTCGCCTCAGTGGTGTTCCATACCTATAAAATTGAGGATCATATTGCCCTAGAGGGTGTAAGTAGCCAATGTTCCTATATTGCCAGGCTAACTAACCAAATTGGTGAACATCTGATTTGGCAAAAATGGGGCTTAACAGATACCATTGCAAGTTGTTTTGGCACTGGAAACTCTGTCAGCAACACCTTCATTATAGCACATCAGGCTGAGGAAAGAAATTGTATTGAATCCAAGATGGCAGATGCAGTAATATCCAATGCCCACGGATTACTGGACACCAGCCATGCTGGTTGCTTCATCCTAAGTAGCCTGAAGGATCTGTAAAGTACAGTATTCATCTCATTAGGCGTCACTGATACTTAGACCACAAATTAACTGATTTATTACTGAATGGTACTAAGGCAGAGGTACTGGAAAGAAATTGCTGGAATGTAGACAAACTTCAGTCATCACCACTCAGGGTATTGTAACCAACCTCCTGGATGACCAAGTTTATCCGGCCCTTATGACAGTAATAAGTCCTCAGATTCTCAGTACTCCCCCATGGAAATGGGGACATAGGGAATCAATGAGAATCCAAAGGCCAGTTTGGACAGGGCGTAGAATAACCTTCAACCTCCTAGTACCTTTGGGCATCCCTCACTCATGGCGAGCTAGGATGGTAACCTCCCTGCCAGTGCAGAGGAAGGGCCATATTTCAAAATAGAGGGCATAGAATATTTTGAGGACATCAGGGGAACTTTGTAACCCAGCAAATGTTGTACCCATTCTGTTAAGGAAATTCTGTGGACATGTCTGTATAACATCTTGACAAGTCTATATAGGTTTGAAGTGGCCATCACTGAGACACTGATGCATACAGAGTTGGTCCAAATGAATGGTACCTACTGGTGTGTGACTGTACAGACTAACCACTCCAGTGAAATAAATGAAAAGCCCTGCCCCTCCACACATCCATCCACATGCATGACAGTCCCCTGGAGGGCAACCCTAACCATTGACCAGATGCAACTCCAATGTAATCTGGCAATGACGGGCAACATAAGATGGGATCCTGAGGGGCACAGTGGAAGTAAGTACCTAAAGGAGGGTTTATTGGCCCTTCAGGTGAAGATTGAGGAGTTGGTGACTGAGGCCCAAAGGCATATCAAGATCAGCCATTGTAAATGCAGATAGGGGAAACTGTGGAAACAGGCCAAAACCAACTACTCCGAGGCACTCAGCCAGGCAGTAGAGGTCAAAACAATGATTATGAGCAGCACCTTCTCAAGAAATGAAATATGGTGGGGATGGATCTGGGAAATGTTTTGCCAAATTATGTGGGGAGTATCTGTCCTGACATTCCTGTTAGTACTGGTCCTATATTGACACTTTCAAAGCAAATTGAAAACACTAAATTTGTTATATTTGACCTGGTGGGTTTTGAGTTCAGGAAGTCAAGAGAAGAGACCTGTAGCGTGAACATCTCAAGTTCCTGATGCCTATTATGGTTTCTTTTAAGATCTCTCACTTTATGCCCAAATTTCATAGTCTGGTGTAAGACCTAAGTAACTCATAACATGTGTCATGGTTTAAAAATACAGCTAGTATGAGGAGGAACTTACAAGCAAGGCCATAGCTTTCTCATACGCTGGAAAAAGAGATAATAATCACAGCAACTCTGCTCCAAGGCTAAGTCCAGAGGCTGTAAGACAAGCCTGAGCTGCCAGGGATGAGATACCCTCCTCCCTTTCACTATTCTCTAAAAGACATTCCCCTATGTCACTTCCCCGTATACAGGAACAGTGTGTTACAAATAAATGATGTTTGTTATGTACTCTCATTTTTTTATTTTAACTCCTTCAGATATGGACCTGTGAATCATACCCAATTGAACAAAGGCATCATTATTCCCATGGATACATAAGCGGGACTAGAATCAATGTATATGTTGTTTAAACAGATGACTAAGGAAAAAACCACTTGTGTAAATAATTTTGTCTAAAACGTTGCATATAAATTACGGATGGAGTCATTGTGTTGTCTTTTAGATGATTGGCTTATTTTGCTCATTATGCCTTGCTGTCAGCACCTATCCAGAGACTTGGGAACTTCTCACCCTATTGTTGCTCACCACCCCATGCTATACTTATATAATCGCTTGTAACCTATTGCTTGACAGTGCTTCATTGAGCCTAGCCTGAAAGGCAAGGTGGCACTCCACCACCGCGGTGTGTAGTAAATCCTCCTGTTTGATTCTACACAGTGTCCAGACTTCATTCCTACATCTAATATGTTTATTTTAGATTTATGCATACTTAATTTGGTAATGTGCCACCATAGCAATGTCTCACATTCAGTGGGGATGACAGCCATTGTGGGCCTCGGGGCAAAGTGGGAGGTGGGGGCTTGGTTCTGCATCATGGGTGGGGACAAGGTTGGAAGGGGCAGAGCCTAGGTCTGTCAGCCTTTAGCACTACCTGGACCACAGTGCTGGGGCTCCTCCCCCTCTCTCACAGCCACGTGGAGCAGCAGAGCTTCACTACCTTGGCATTTCAAAGGGGTGGAGTGGCGGAGCGACGCTGCCACCGTACTTCAGCAGGGCCTGGAGGTTCAGCCACTGTTGCCGTAGTAGGCCCTGGGGCAATTTCCCTCTTTGCTCAACCTGTTGGCAGGCCTGCCTGTATTACATTTCCAGAGGCTTCCAACTCTATGTGCATTTTGGTGAGGGTCCCATAGATTCCATCCAGCCAGTACAGGTTGCACCTCCTAAAATCAGCACGCCCTGGTCCATCAGCATCCCTTGTGCAGCAGGATGAAGGATGCTCCTGTACCAGATGTCCTGGGCACGAGGGCAAGGCAAGCTGGGCTCATAGGAGGACTATGGGGGCAGTGTCCCCGACAGCTGCATGGGGGTGGGGGCAGGCAAACCAAAAAAAAACCTGCAGAAAAGATTCCTATTCCACTCATGGGCAACCAAAATATTATGCAAAGCAATGGATCATATGCTCCTACAAAAAGACTGCATTTCAGAGCTCTTCATTTGGTTCTTGAGTACTGCAATTTTTAAAAAAATATTTTTTTTAAAAAAACAAGAAAGTTTACTGATATTAGGGGTTGCAAAATATCTATCTAGAAAAAAAGTGAAGCCATTTTGTTCAATGGGATTTAAAAAAAAATATCACCACCATAAAAAGCAGTTAGTTTTGATGTACTATAACTTGCGAGAGGAAAACCACTAGCTGAATTCTTGTCAGCTACTGTTTCAACTTGAAGTGAATTGATACAGTTGCTCAGAAGATACAGAAGCTCTAAAAGGTATAGAGGCTCAAAATAGATTCTATAATAAAAAAAACCAAACCAAACCAAAACAAAAAAAAAACCCTGGCAGATCCTTTACTTTGGTAGTGCGAAAAGGCTACTTTTAGGAGCGGTGAGAAGAGACATACAGAAGACCCATTGGAAAGCAGGTTTTCCTCCTTTGAAAGCATAGCAACTGTGGAGGCTTTTCGTCTTTTCTATTTCTCCTGCTAGATGATATCTAACTGGTTGATTAATTAATTACACCTGGTAGCCAATTAACTCATGAGAAATGGCTCTGAAAGAGAATCTAGTTAAAAAAGATATTGGGGAAATGTAATAGGTGAACTGTAAAGTGTATGAGAAAGGTTGAGAAAGGAAAAATCAATTCTCTCTGATATGTATCCTTTGAGATTAAGTAGTCATTTCAAGACCTACAAGTGCAGTCTTACTAATTGCAATGTTTAAAAAAATGGAAAAGTTTTAATTTGCTACACAGCAGACAGAAAAATTAAATTAAAGTTGTAAAATTATTGTGAGTTTTGTCACATGGATGCGTTTTTAAATCAGGGGATAAAGCTAAATATTAGAGTCAAGCAAATAATTCACAATGAATAATTTAGCTTCGTTTTCTGCTTAAGTCATAATTTGTTGTTTTCTCACATGTGGCCTTTACTGAGATTTATTTTATGATGCTTTTGTGACTTCTTTAACTTTGTGGATTGATCCTAAAGAGCTCTCTCTGAATATTTAATATTCATGCTGTGCTGTCCAGTTTTGATTTGTTACGCACATTATGAGGCAGTAGTATTTTTGTTTTCTGATTAGATAAAGGCAAAAGTACTTCTTATATGATATTCACAGGTTCACACCTAAAATTTGCTTCCATCTAAATACTCAGCCATGTTACTCAACAGGTGGCTTTTTGTGTACGTTTGTGTACATTAAACTCCATTGCATACATGTCAGACAACATTAGGCTCTTTCTCAAATCCATCCGCTAGCTCCTAGTCAGTGGCAGATTTACCATAGTGCCAACTGTAACATGGCACCAGGCACATGCTCAGGAGGGGCCCATCATATCTCTTGCTTCCTCTCCACTGCACTGTGCAGTGGGAGCTTGCAGAGAGCATGATGGGAGCTCAGAGCCCATATGACTGTAGTTGGAGCTGTCGTTACACGGCCAGCACCCTGCCTAGACAGCAGGCCCTGGAGCAGGGAAGGGACTATGTTTCTCAGCATTACCTTTGCTACTAGCAACAGAAAAGAGATGGGGAGGGAGGGGGGAAGTTGTGCACAACACTTGCTGTGAATGGAGAGCTGTCTGCTGTAACGGTGTGTGCGTGTGTGCACACGAAAAGTGAGGAACACGTGTACACAAGGGAGTAGGTGACTTTGGCCCATATATAACCTCAGAAGACTTCCCCAGACTGAATTAGGGATGCCAATGGCTTCGGCTGGCCCCCCAAAGAACAAATTAGGTAGACTGAGTGGGCAATGCACCTCTCTAGCATGAAAGTTTGTGAAACCAACTAGGAGCGGTTAGTTTGGTAAGTGAGGGAGGAAGGGCTTTTGGGGGCTCCGCTGAAAGAGCAAAATCACAGCAAATTGCTTAAAGACAGGGCTACTTACAGCCCAAGTCTGGGGGGTCCTCTGCTATAAGGTACAACAAACCAGTCACAAACAGCACTTCTGTTTGCCACACTGGCTAGCAAGAAGTCACACAAGCAATCACCTCAGACACCACTCTAGCCATCCGGTACCAAAACCAGTTCCAGTCTTTACTTAGATGGGAGGTTATGAAACCAACCTTACCAAATCCAAACAAGTTCTTCTGATCCCAAAGGACCAGCCACACTCCAAGGTCAACTTAGATCTTACCCAAAAGAACATGCTGTGCCAATCCATTCGACTAAAAAATCTTAAGGTTTATTAATAAAGAGAAAGGAATAAAAGGTGGAGAGTGAAATTGTTAAAAAAAAATAATATTACCCTGACCAATGCAAAATTCTCGGTGAAGGCTTGTAGCAGAGGTGGAATAGAGGGCTATCTCAAAAATCTTTGGAATACATTCTTTGTAGGGTGAGTCACCAGTCCTTTAGGCCTCAGTCTGTAGCAACAATACTCCTGATGGGATGAGCTGGAGTGAAGACAAGGATGGAGGAACCCCTTGGTCCATTTTTATAATCTTGCCCATGTGTTGGGAATTCCATTGCTCTTGCTGTGTAAAGGTTCCTCCCAAAATGGAGCTTGTAACATGAACAAGTCACTTGTCCAGGTCCTTTGTAGGCAATCAGCCATTGCCTATCTGTTGATCTGCCTATTCACAGCACCAGCAAAATTCCTCAGATGTGGTTTGGCACCACTTAATGTCCATTGTCAGTCACAAATACAGAGTCAATATTAATAACCTCAAATACAAAAATTGTACATGCATATGAGCAATATAAACAGAATTAATGAATCAATAGCTTTCACTAGACACCTCACTTGGTCCATTTTGTACAAGATTTGGTCCAAATATATGACAGTGGTTGTGTGTTTTATGTTCACATCAGAATCCAATAACATCACAGAAGGCTCTACTAGCATTAGGTACAATGTCAGGTGTGCAGGGAGATTTGACTCTATTTTTACAGACATCAAAGCAGAAATTGGCTTTTTCTTTCCAGATTTATTTAATAGTCAGAAAGGGAGTCTAGCACCTGCCTTCAGGGTTTGAACAGGTGTGCTAAGTTTAATTTGGGCTGCTCCTACATTATTTCTCCAAAATCAAATACTGATCCACTGTAATCTGCTGCAGAAAAAAAAGTAGGGTAACATTATCAACAAATGCTGGCATCTTCCCACTACTAAAAGGGACTGGAGTTGATATTTTGAACTGTCTTTACTGGGATATTTTTTAGTTTTCTTCTTTTGAAAAGAAGACAGTAATATTGCATTGTTGATTTCCCCACAGAAACAAAGAGTGGAACAAAATAACAACAAAGGCTCTTCAAATTTCCCTCATTATAGCCGTGTCTACACGTGCACGCTATTTCGAAGTAGCGGCACCAACTTCGAAATAGCGCCCGTCACGGCTACACGTGTTGGGTGCTATTTCAAAGTTGAAATCGACGCTAGGCGGCGAGACGTCGAAGTCGCTAACCCCATGAGGGGATAGGAATAGCGCCCTACTTCGACGTTCAACGTCGAAGTAGGGAACATGTAGACGATTCGCTTCCCGCAACATTGAAATAGCAGGGTCCTCCATGGCGGCCATCAGCTGGGGGGTTGAGAGATGCTCTCTCTCCAGCCCTTGCGGGGCTCTATGGTCACCGTGCGCTGCAGCCCTTAGCCCAGGGCTTCTGGCTGCTGCAGCAACAGCTGGGGATCCATGCTGCATGCACAGGGTATGCAAATAGTTGTTGGCTCTGTGTATCTTGCGCTGTTTAGTGAAAGTGTGTCTGGGAGGGGCCCTTTAAGGGAGCGACTTGCTGTTGAGTCCGCCCTGTGACCCTGTCTGCAGCTGTGCCTGGCACCCTTATTTCGATGTGTGCTACTTTGGCGTGTAGATGTTCCCTCGCAGCGCCTATTTCGATGTGGTGCTGCGCAACGTCGATGTTGAACATCGACGTTGCCAGCCCTGGAGGACATGTAGACGTTATTCATCGAAATAGCCTATTTCGATGTCGCCACATCGAAATAGGCTACTTCGATGTAGGGTTCACGTGTAGATGTAGCCAGTGTGGGATAGTCTTACAACATGGACCCAGATATTCTCCAGTCACACAAACTGAAATCAGTCCCACTTTACTGCAGTTCAGTATTCATGACAGAACCAGTCCTTTTTTCTCTGAACTTCCAAAATTCCTATTGAAGTCAGAAGTGGCTTCCTTGCCTAATTCTACTACCTGATATTTTCAGACCTTGAAAACTAAGAGGTTTGCATTAGTAATTGGGTGGGAGGTCTCTCAGAAAAGGTCAAGTGATGAATGAGGTGTTGATTATTCACACGGTAACATGAGACTCTCCTGTTACAATAATAAACCAGCACACCTTAAAATACACTTTGTTCCTATTGTCTAGAATGGGTCCTTTGTCTTTATGAAAAAGCCTTTACTTCAGCAGTCTTTGAGCAGAACTAGTTATACATGGGGTACCTCCATTATCTTCTTAGGACCCTGGTTATACAGCAGAAGGACGTGGTGTGAACTTGTTGCACAGCTGCTGCTCAGGCATAGGAACTTCCCGGTTCGCCAGCCTCCAAAATCATTCGGGTTGCACTTTCTTCATGACTGTGTGCTAGTTGAAGGCTGCATGGGAAATGGAGGCTTCCACAGCATGTGGTGGGCTTCTCAGGTACTTAAAGCCATGGCCTAGAGGGAAGCACTAAAATGCCTAGTCTGAAGCTGTCTAGGGGCCAGGGATGAGAATTTAGAGTCCCAAGTGCTGCCACTGAAAGGCTCAAGCATGCTCAGCCTTCAACTTACTACTCTTCACATGGCTAGTAGCTGCAGCTGCCTAAGGATGGCCTCTGGCAATTGGTTCCATGGCTGTAGCCGGAGAACCTACAGGTAGCTCTGTGACTACTGATGTCATGCAGCGAGGAGCAGATAAAGAAATTGGAGCTAACTTCAGGGAACAGTGGCCACCAATAGTAAAGGAATGTCAAGGGGAGCAGGGAAAGAGGGAGCACGTCAGGTTTAAGGAGGGTGGGGGGAAGCCCCAGCTCACTGGGGAACATGTTCAAAGTAGGAGGGAAACAAGCAGTTGGTGGTGACCAGGTATTAGGCTAGCATAAGGATGGGAACTGAAGGAAAAAGGAAGGTGCCTTTGGGTTCCTAGGGCTAAGAGCTCACTTTGGGGAAAAAGGTGTTTGCAAGCGGTTTGCTCAAATGACAGCTTAGGTACTGGGCAGGGATTTGTCAGAGCTGTTCATGTAGTGCTGGCTGTGGAACTATATCGAGATGAGACCAGGGCCACATAAAGGGACTGGTTGAAACAGGGAGGTCCTGGAGACATGGCTATAGAATATCTGGAAGAAGAAGGAGATAAACGTGGGGGGAGTTTCCCCAGATCATGATGAAATTTCTGTTCACTGTGGACACTGGTAAATCCACATGTGTGTAGAGGAGCTCAGTGAAACGAACTGCTGGCTGAGGAGGCTGTGTATAGCAGTGTATACAATCTTGCAAAAACCCTAATCAAAATGAGAAATGCCTCTGAGACTCAGTGCTGGGTATACTATAACACTTCCACAACAGGCCTACACTTGGAAGGGACTCATAATGACTACATGAGGGCCCACAAATATGTTTGGCACCAGGCCCATAAAATGTTAATCCAGCCATGCCGTGAGTTTCAGATGCTAGTTTAAGCCCTTTGTTTTAGCTACAAAAGTGACTTAATTTCAGTCTAAACAAAAAAACAGCAGTCATGTAGCACTTTAAAGACTAACAAAATAATTTATTAGGCGATGAGCTTTCATGGGACAGACCCATTTCTTCAGATCATAGACATACCAGAACAGACTCAATATATAAAGCACAGAGGTCCAAAAATTGTTATCAAGGCTGGCAAATCAGCAAAAATTGTTATCAAGATTAGCAAATCAGAAGAGCAGAGAGGTGGCAGGAGAGGGATGTGGGGTGGGGAAGCTGAGAGTTAGATAAAACAAAGTATGTAAAACAGTCCTTATAATGGGCCAAGTAATTGCTGTCCTGGTTCAAACCAAGTGTTAATGTGTAGAGTTTGAATATAAATGACAGTTCTGAGTATTCCCTCTGTAAATGGTTGGTTTTCAGTGAAACGCAGACTTTCAGGTCATTAACAGAATGGCCCACTCCATTAAAGTACTGGCTGACAGATTTGTGTGTGAAGAGTTTTTTGATGTCTGTTTTGTGTCCATTCATTCTCTGTCAAAGAGTGTTTGTAATCTGTCCTATATACATGGTGTGTGGGCACTGTTGGCACATGATGGAATATCTATGTGCCTGTGATTCTGTAAATAACATGGTTAGGTCCAGTGATGGTATGTCCAGAATAGATATGTGGACAAAGTTGGCAACAGAGCTTGTTGCAAGGAAAAGTTCCAGGGTTGGTATTATCGTGGTATAGCCTGTGGTTGCTAGTGAGAATTCTCATAAGATTAGGAGGTTGTCCATAGCAGAGAACAGGCCTGTCACCTAGGGCCTTCTAGAGTGTGGCATCCTGATTTAGTGTAGGTTGTAGGTTTTCAATGATGCATTGCAGTGGTTTGAGTTGGGGACTGTAGGTAATGACCAGTGCTGTTCTGTTATTGGCTTTTTTGGGCCTATCTTGGAGTACTTGGTTTCTGGGTATTTGTCTGGCCCTGTCAATTTGTTTTTTTACTTTTCCTGGAGGGTAATTCAGGTTTATGAATGTTTGATAGAGAGCTTGTAGTTTTTGGTCTCTGTCAGCAAGATCAGAGCAAATGCGATTGTACCTAAGGGCTTGACTGTAAACAATCAATTGTGTTGTAAGTGCAGGATGGAAGCTGGAAGTGTGGAGGTAAGTATAGCGGTCAGTGGGTTTCCAGCGAGTGTGGTACTAATCAGGCCATCCTTAAAGTCAGTCTATGATGTGTGGAGGCAGCTGAGCTCCTTTGTGACAACACAGAGAACAAAACAGGGTGAATGAGTAAGAACTGGGCACAAAGTATTCTTAACAAAAGGATTCAGCTCTGGCATGAACTTCTGGAAGATATTTGGCAAACCCAGAATCTGACCGCTAAGAAACATTACAAAACCTTCCTTCTTATGAAAGGTTTGGTCAAATTCCCACCTCTTTGCCTTGGGGTGGAGACTCCACCTACAATTTTCAGGGAGACAAGAATTTATCCATCCATGACTTCAATGTGCAGATACACCCCAACATCTTAGCTGTGTCTGCACTACAGAATTCTGTCAGCAGAAGTCACTGTCGACAGATATTTGCCAACAGAACCTCTGTCAACGGAACGTGGCCACACCTAATACAGGCTCCCTCATCAATGCCCTCTGTTGACAGAGAGCGGCCAAACTGCCCAGCCCTCTGTCGACAGAACAGCCAACCGGAAGCTCTGCAAACAAGGCTACTGGGTGAACGGGAAGCCCTCTGTGTTGACAGAGGAGCCATCAGAGCATATACACTATTTGTCTATTGACAGAGGCACTATGCCTCATACAGTCAGGACAGAACTCTGCCAGGAGAACTGCTGAGTTCTGTTGACAGATTCTTGACAGAACGTATTTGTAGTATGGATGCTCCCTGGTTTGGATCACAGAAGGCCTCTTCTGTTGAGAGAACTCTGTAGTGTAGACCCAACTCTTGTGAACAGCTCCACAATGGGATTAAAAAGTGTGATTATAGCTTGAGGAGACACATCCAAGCCATCTCTAATCTAGCAAACTTGAGTCCTGAAGCAGTGGAGCTGAAGTGGTATATGCTGCAGCGTGGGTCATACAAGCTGAAGACGAGCTGCCACGGTGCTAATGCCTTTGGGCCCAAGTGAGCCAGAGTGAACTAAATGGAGGGGTTGTTTCACCTCTTCACTCATTGCCATTAGGATTCTTGTGTTAAACACCAGGAATTGATTACATTGGTGAAAGGCACAGCTAATGCTGCAATGATTAGTGTATGAACCCATCCTATGCATCCAACTGTGCCTTTCAACTATATAAGCCCTCAGGTGCTTAACACAAGAGCCCTAATGCAAAGGAAAAATAGATTGAAACAGCCCCTCCAACTATGGTCATTTAGTTGAACATTAGGCACTGCATCCCCTTTGGGATTAATGATTATAAGGTGCAAGGTTATAATGGCCACACATTTGTGTTGTTCTTTGCATAAAGCAAGAGAACTACAAGCTGATCTCTGTGTCTATTTCCCAGCCCCATGCTGAAGCTGCACTTGGACTTACAGTGTCCTGTCAGCAGTAGCATCTTTGTCCTGTCTGTGACTTATGGCCCATTTTCTACAGTGTCAGTCCCATTTTGAATGAGAGGAGAACTGGCAATGGCATGCAAGGGGAGATATTTCTTGCTAATTTTTTAATCATTTTGCACTCTGAAGGTAGACAGGCTACTGGGGGTTCTACAACCAAATTTGCTGAACTGTGAGTATCAGGTAGAGAGTCTGGTGGTTAAGATTCACCAAAGGCTCCTCTAAGGGGAAAATGGAGTCCTGAAGGTACATTCTGCTCTGTATAGTCTATTGTGTTATGTAGGTCTGTATAGGACATAATCTACTTTTCATTTGGTTTCAACAGCTCTGCATATCTGACTTTTCACATATCTTTCACTTAAAATGAGGCATTTTTTCGGATTCACATCAGCACATACAATGCATTTTAAGAACCCATAACTAGAGTAAGAATGTGAAAAGTTCTCTCATGCAGGATTAAAATATTTGTAGAAAGAGTCTTCTTATGCCCTTTTATTATACAGTGTTGCAGTGTTTTCTTAAATAAAAAAGGTTGTATAGAATGTTGAACTACAAAAAGATCAGCTGATTTTAAATGAAGCAGGCAGCAGCAATTTCACTGATCCTTCAAAACTCTTTTGCATGGCTCTGTTGCTCAGCTTTGCATCCCAAATCGAGATATGGCATGCTCACACATTACTATTAGTCTCCTTGTCTTTAAAAATCAGCTGATTTTCAGAGACATCTGGGTCCAGAGAATCTGAAAATTAAAAATATGGCAAGGGTTACTATATTTTTCAACCACTATATATTATTGTTTACAAGTCTTGCTATTATTTTGAGCATCAGAAAATAACATTTGCTAATTCACTGATACTGCAATTCTGTATGGAATTTTAGAATGATAGGACTGGAAGGGACCCTGAGAGGTCATCTATTCCAGGAAAAGAGCCATTTTTTTTCAAATTCGGTAAAAAAACCTCAATAATTTCAGAGCTGCAATGCATGTAAATGTGAGACGTTCCTTAATAAATAATGTCAAACCATACTTTTTGTCATTCCTATTTTAAGAACAGTGTACACACAATGGTTTGCATTGCGAGACATTTTTACTGCGGGACATTCACGAACTTTTAGATATTCTGTCTTCCTGACTTTCACTCTCAAACCTTCTCCTTCTTGGGAGGATACTAGGGAGAGTTATCCAACATTTTGAGATGACATATTATTTGTTATTTAGATATGAGTGGTTCATTTTTGGGCTTTTAGAGGTTCACTGTTTATCGAAAATAATCAGGAGGCTTTTTTTTTAAATGTTGCAATTTTAGCATTGGAAGCCACAAAGAAGTTCTTAAAGAGCCACATATGTCTCCAGGGCTGCAGATTGCAGACCCCTAGCCTAACGATAGGAAGTTTTTCCTCATGTCCAATGGAAAACACCCTGGAAAAAATTTAAGCATTTTTTCTCCCTCCTCCTTGTAACAGACTTTTATGTATTTGAAAACTATTGTTGAGTATCCCATTAGTCTTCTATTCTCCAGACTAAGCAAATCCATTTTTTTACTCTTTCCTCATAGTTCACATTCATAATCATTCTATTGCTCATATTCATAATCATTGCTCCCCTCTGGACTTTCTCCAGTTTGGTCATACCTTTCCTGAAATGGAAATTTCAACTGCGGTCTAACCAGTGTGGTACTACTACCAGTAGTAGTAGTAGCAGCAGTAGGTTCTTCCACTCCCATATCTTGGAGCATAGGCTATTGACAACCATTCGCCAGTGTCCTCTGTCCTGGGCGATCTTTTCCAGTTCTGACCAAGTGTATCGTGTCTTTTTAGTGAATACAGCAGAATTACCCCTCATGCCCTGCTTACAATACAACAAATCCCAGAATGATTTTTTTTTCCAATTTTTCCAGCTGGTTAAAATTGGTGACATGACCAACATGAGACTTAATTGTGCCTATCCTAAGTATGCAGTGGAACACATTGGAGCACATGACTTGCTACAGTGGTTCAAAGTCAGTAGTCTGCCTAATTCAATAGCTCACTTCTGACAGTGGTTGGTGAGAGCTGCATTAGAGGAAGGTGCAAGGAGCTGTTCAGCAGACATGAAGGGAAAATTTCTTCTTTTCCACCAAGCATGGGGGTTTATATTCCTTCGAAGAAAATAATCCTCCCTAATGGAACTGATTTCCACAGGGGGTGTGCGACACCCTTGAGTCTCCTGTAAAGGGAGCTAGGCACCACCCCACCTCCCCCACTGGTGAGAGAACTTGAACAGCTGTCTTAAATTCTTCCACCAAGTAAGAGGAACCAATTGGTTATCCCTGATTTGTTCTCCTAAATGTGACTCCAGTGCATGTAAAATGCATTCAAGACATTTATAAAACAAATGGTTACTTCTCCCCAGCTAACAGCCGATGAATTGCCCTTGGAAAAAAGTAGCTCATAGTATTGTGGAAACTGATAAAACTACTTTAGCTTTGAGCAATACTATATCACTTTTGCCCCTAGACAAGTACTCATTTATAAAAGAGCTCATCTTCCTCATACTTACTTTGGTTTTTGCTCTTACACTACACAGTGTGGTTTTGCCTGAGTGATGAAGTAAAAATCCTTCATCGATTAAATGTGCTCCAGGTGGGTTTATTGTTGTGAAAGGAGCTGGCCTGAGAGTACTGGAAACAGAAGCTCCTTGCTCATCTGCAGAGCAGGCATTGCTAGTTCACAGCACTGCAGACCTCCAGACATCGCCTGACTCATGTGCCTCAACAAGCAATCCAGAGACATCATGATCTCTAGAAATCAGGTGATAGTTTAAACCATTTTGCTAAATGTGTGACCACCTAGTGCCCACTGTGCTCTTTTTATGTGAGGCAAACAACCACTGTTTCACACCAGACTGTGCTCTAGAATCCACAAGACACACTAAAGAGGCTGCAGACTAGATGGAGTTCTGAATGGATGAGCATTCTTCCATAAGGCTCTCCTCTAGCTCTGCTGCCTGGTACAAAGATGGTAAGGACATGAGTCATCTTCCTTTTCACATCCCTCCTCCACAGTCCCTTTGAGAAATCTAGCACATGCATAGGCAGTGCCACAGAGCAGGGACCATGCTCCCCCAGGAGGAAATTGACCCTGTCTTGCATGGCAATACAATGAAGAGAAGAGACAACCTCTTGTGCCCTTCACAATCCCTCTATGCACTAGAGGTATTCTCCTGCTATGGGCTACAGCAAAGTACACCACCTCAGTTTAGGTTTAGTCAGTGCTCCTTTAGTCTGGCATCCTCAGGAACTGACTGGTGTTGAATGAGAGAATTTGCTGGACCAGAGGAGGTCAATATTGTCTTGAAGCATTATCAACACTTCTATTGCTTACTGGGCTCTTAGAAGACATTTCGGGGTAAATTATACTTAAATATCAGCACAGAACACTGAGAACCAGGATTGGTAGATGAAAACAAACTTTATGGGACCATGAAAAGTATGGCAACAACACTGATAAGAGGTTGACTAAAATCATACCGGATTACGGATGTTGCATTATGAAAAACTGCCAGACTAGAGAGGTTCAACCTGTACTTGTATTCCCATTGTCTATTTGTTCTTTTACAAGTATTTTCCTTTTCGTTTGAAGTGCACTGTAATACTATGGGTACGACATCAGAATTTATCTGGAGTGAAGAGTGATGTTGAATCTTTTCTTTCAAGAAAAGCATCTCTACTGATTCTAATTATTAGTTTCAGGACTGAAGGAAAAAAGTGATGAAAAGAAAGGTGATGTGCATGGTTGACATTCACACGCTATAGATTTCCATGTATTTTACTACTCTTCTTTATAATTTTATTATACTTTGTTATCTGCATAGACTTGACTTTAAATATATTTACAGTAGCCTCTGTGTTTACCCTGAGCAGGTTAATCTGGTGATGCATATTTTATAATATGATCACAGAAGGTAAAACCAGCTGAATAAGGTACAGTGTCTGGAGTTCCTTAGAAGCTTTGATGTGTGTCTCTCAATTTTCTGTCTTGCTTTAAAATCTAAAAAAAAAGCAAAACCAAACCAGTGGTTCCAGCGGCATCTACAGCGCTAGATTAACGCTTCTGTGTTACTGTAGGCAGACAACCACTGTACCTGTCTTGTTTCTCACGGTCAAGTCCCTTTGGTCTTTTCAGAATTATGAATACTTGAGACACTCCTACAAATTACTGAGCTGATTAAAAAAGCTTGATCAGATCATCTTTTAGCTTTTAAATGTGCTGTCAAACAATAGAATCAGAAATATGGGACTGAGGCAGTTATTTCATATTAATGCGCCAAGTTCAAACAAAGTGTCAAGATGACTAAGTACAAGGGATTTTCAGAATGCTTTAATGTTGCCTCATTTCAAATCACTTCATAAGCAGCTTGGTAATGAGCTCAATAAATTCTGTTGGAAAAAAATACACTAGCTAAAAAAAAAATAGTTGCTCTTTTATAATTAGCCCTCTGGGCTCATGGGAAGGAGTCTTATTTCCTGTTTGAAATCCACTTTGTTAGTGCTGTGATGTGGAGATGGCTAAATGAATATGAAATATTATAATTAAGTACGTCACAAGCTGTTTATTTTATCAGAAGTGTGTTTTATTTAAAGGCTGGCTTGTTGACCACTTGTATAGCATTCTCCTTTTTCTATGCTTTGTCTGTTGTAATAGACAGAGGCATCCCAAACACTGCATGGGAGGTGTAGATACAGAAAGAAGACAACAAACAAATTTAATCTGAACCCCCTAGTAGCTTTCTGTTCCACAGAGCAGGTATTCTTTTCATTAGCTCTGAGCTGTTTATTCACTAAGGCAAATGCGTTTATAAAAACTCTGCTAGAGTTGATGAAAGAATGTGTTACATATGGGTCTGTGTCTGGTTGTATGGTGCCCCATAGGATATCCTGCTGAGCAGATTGCTTTTGTTCTGGACAGATGCAGAAAACCACTCTGATTATTAGAAAAATGAGACCTGGTTTATTATTGATTGGGAGCTGAGTGAATGGGCTGGCTCCTTAATCCCCACAGTTTGATATTATGATAATCTTTTGACCTCCTGGATTTCTTACTTAGCTCACTCATGTAGGATAGCGGTAGCTTGCAACAGACTCATCTAGTATGCTTTGAAAAGTTTGCCTTAGGGCCAAATCCTGCTCACCTGAGTGAGTGAAGTAGCTGCATTGATTCTAGAAGGACTGCCTGTGTGAGTAAGATGTGCAAAACTCGGTCCTGAAGTTGTGAATATTGTGTACTCTGAGTTTGTTCATAGTCACTATAAAATGAGTACTTCACAATGTTTTCTAATATTTAACTTCATTTCCCACAATCTTCTCAATAGTCTCTCTCCTAATCACTTCTATAATAGAAGTGAGACATCTGAAATCTCTTAATATTTCAGCCTTTGGACAAAATGAAGTCATCTTCATGCTATATTATCATCCTTCCTTTTGACAAAGACTAAGACAGAAAAGTGTGCTTCCCTGGGCACCTTTAACATTATTCACAGAGTAACTGTTTAAGGCCAGAAGGGACCATTGCATTTTATAGTCTGGCCTCCTGATACCCACAGGCCCTTCAGTTTTACACCTGTATTGAGTCCAATGATTCATGTTTGACTAACACATATTTTCTAGAATAGCATCCAATATTGCTTTGAAGCCAGATCTGGTCTACACTAGGATGTTAGGTTGAACTTAGCTAACTTTGATTGATTTTCTATGCAATCAGTCCACACTACAAGGTCCAGTCAGCTGACTTTAATGGCTCTTAAGATGGATTTCGATACTCCTGTTTTCATAAGGAGCAATGCCAAATTCAACCTCACATGGTTGACTTTAGGGTAGTGTAAAGGGAATGTTGTGAAATTCAACATTCTTGGTCTCCTGGAGGTGTCCCACTGTGCCCCAATGTGACCACTCTGGCTAGCACTTTCAGCTCTGCTGCTCTCCAATTGGTACAGGAGATGGTTTAGGAGAATTTGAATTTCCACCTCAGCAGCACATCTGGCCATGAATTCCCTGGGTCACAGACAAACTCCATCATGGAACATGCAGGAGATTCAGGCTGTCATTGCTATGTGGGGGGATAAATCTGGTCTGGGAAAACTACAAGCAACAAAAGAAGTACAGAGATACACACAAAGATCTCACAGGACATGGAGGAAAAAGAATACTCCAGGAATGCTCAGCAGAGCCATATAAAAATTAAGGACTTCAGGCAGGGCTAGCAGAGGACAAAGGAAGCAAACAGATATTCTGGGTCATCGCTGCAAACATGCCACATCTATGAGCAGCTGCATGGGATTCTCAAGGAGGACCCAACCCCTGTCCCCAAATAGTCCATGGATACCTCCCAGTCCATGGATACCTCATGTGGCCTTTGTCAACAGCAGAGAAGACATGATGGATGAGGAAGAGGATGAGCGGGAGAATGGTGAGCAGGCAAATGGAGCAGCTGATCTCACCAGCAGCCAGCCAGGACCCTTTTTTTTAACTTTGGATCCAGTCCCTTCCTTCCAGGGTGTTTTGCTGTCAGACCCTGATGTTGAGGAGGGCAGCTCTGGTGAGGTCTCATTTTTAATCATGCCATAGGTAGATCAAGGTGATTGTCTGTGATCTACGGCAGGGCCTGCATTTACACATCAAGTACCACCCACTCCAGAATAACTCGTTAACATACCTGAGCATGGAGCGGGAGGCCTTCCTGTACAGCTCCATAGGTGCTCTTTAATCCTTCTCAGGAGATTTCAACGGAGGCCTTCCTTACTCTGACCTCTTTGGTAGGACATCCTTCCAAGCCAAGACAGCACTAAGTGATTTGGCATCATTACAGCACAAAACAGTGCAGCATACAATCTAGCCTTCTGTCCACATTTAGTCAGCATCCTTTCCTTACCAATGTGTGTTACTCTAAGGAGGTGAATATCTCAGATTGCAACCTAGAGGACTCAGGGAAAATTATTGTATGTCCCTTATATGTAACTTAAGGACATTAAGCTATAATAACACAAGCCACACCACCATGCCTGGCCCACCTCCTTTCCTGGGCTTCTGGGGATAAGGGAAATTTGTACTGCTCCAGCAGGGAAGGAAGGGGAAGCATGCAGTGACCATGAGAACCACACAGCCCCAGTAGGAATAACACAAAACTACATCACCATGTGTGATCTCCAATTCCCTTCCTTGGGCTCCTGGAGAAAGGAACACTTTCACTTTCCCAGCCCTAGTGGGTGGGGAATCACCCAGTCACTGGGACAGCCACAGCCCCAAAAGCCACCATCACCAACCCCCTTTGCAGTGTGCACAGCTGTATAACCTGCTTTTAGAATCCACAGTCCTCCACATGACAAGAAAGCATGCCTCAATCTGTGTCTTACCAAAACTGGAAGCAAACCAAGCCAAACAGGACCTCTAAGATCTCTGTGTTGTACCTGCTGCTTACAGGATGCCTAGAAGCAAAAAATTGTCCTTGTGCATAACATATGCTTATTGTTTCCCACAGTCTTTCATAAATTACTTAGCATGTTGTTAAGACTTATCTCATCTACAGTAAATGTATCTCCCTAATGTCTGTCCTTCACTTATTTTTTGCTGCAGTGTCTGCAACAATGGTATATTTCACACTTTCCACCAGCCACTTCCACTTGTTAGACTGGCACAGAATCAGAAGGTGAAAATGAATGTGGGAAGATGTGCTCCTAGAGAACATGCAAGCCATCTGCATGGACAGGACACAGTTAAACACATAGAAGAGAACCACACTGGAGAAGAGGAGGGTGGATCAGGAGGAATAGATAGTGCTCAGAGAGCATGAAGGTTAGCCCCAGAAGATGTTGAAGTTCATGGTGCAGCAAACTGTGCTCCTGAGGTCCCTGGCAGAGGAGCACAGAGCCCCACTGCAGCCAATGCTGAAGCACATGTCCTCCTCACCATGTTCGGTACCCTTCCCAGCCCCTGCACCCCAGAAAATGGGAGGAGGGAGAGACAAGGGTTGCCTTGTTATGGACAAGCAGTCAAGGCTAGCTTTGACCTCATCGTGCTACAAACTGTGGTGGCAAGTATTGTGAACACCTCACACATTATGCTGTGGTACATGCAGAGCCTAAGTGACAGTGACTTTGGGAAATGTGCAGGACCTAGTGGATGGTTTTGATGTAATGGGGTTCCCTAAATGTTGTGGAGCGATAGATGGAACACACATCCCTATCTTGGGACCAGACCACCTTGGCACAGACCACCTTGGCACAGAATACATAAACCTAAACTCCTAGCGACATTTCCCAGAACAAAAACCACACCTGTGATTGCAAAATGACTCTTGCCCTTGTTTACCTCCCTCTGAAGCTCTTGCCATGAACTCCTTTATTGTGTCCTTCATTTTGTCCCCTAAATAAAAATGCATAACCTCTCAAAAATTGTTTTTATTGCTCTTGTTGCACAAAGGTGGGGGGGTAGGATTTCACGGTGTTTATAGGCCAGCACACATCATATGAGGGTACGGGGGGCACCTCCTTAACAGCAACAGACATGGCTCTCATGTTACTATCTGGTCATTCATAAATCTGTTTTTCAAAGACTCTCTGATTAGCAATGTGTCTTGCTGTGACCTCCTTATTGCCATGTTGTCTGGCTGCTCATAATTAGTGGCCAGGTATTCTGCTTCTGCCCTCCAACCTACCATGAAATGTTTCCCCTACTTTCACATAACTTAAGCACACAGCAGGCTCCACCACAAGGTGAATGTTGCTTTTTCTGAAGTCTGAACTTGTCCTTTAAATAGCCAAATGCACATTCATGCACTCAGGTTGTAGATGAACTGCTCCTTACTGTGGTCCAGGTTTCCTCTTCACAGCTCCATGATCCAAGGAAACAAGGGGTAAGCTTGATCTCCCAGGATTACTGTTGACATCTCCATGTCTCCAAAGGTAATTTTCTGGTCTGGTCTGGGATGAAGTTCCATTCTGTAGCTTTCTGAACAGACCAGAGTTCCTAAATATGCATGTGTTATGCACCTTTCTTTACCATCCCATGTTGATGTTGGTGAAATGGCCCTTGTGATCCACCAACAACTGCAACATCATGAGGAAGTAACCTTTGAGGTTTATGTACTCTGTAGCAAGGTGATCTGGTGCCAAGATAGGAATGTGCGTTCCATCTATTGCCCCACCACAGTTAGGGAACCCCATTGCATCAAAACCATCAACTATGTCTTAAACATTTCCCAGTGTCACTGTCACTTAGGCTCCACATATACCACGGCATAATGTGTGAGGTGTTCACGATATTTGCCACAAAAGTTTTCAGTGGGATGGGGTCAATGCTAGCCTTGCAATGGTATTGGCACAGATACCCAGTGAAAAAAGGGCTCTTGCTTTCCCATGGGAGGGGCTGGAGATAAGTGCACTATGAGATGCTGATGACACATACACAGGACCACCCACTACACTGTTTTGTCCAGTCAGACCCTGGGAGTTTAACCCAGAATGCAAAAGGGCAGCAGGAGCTGTGGGATAGGTACTCACTGTGCATTGTTAACAAAGTCGAAGCTGCCTGCCTTAATGGGGAAACACTCCATCAACTGCATGTGCCACTGGGGACATGAACCCTCAACTTTACCAAATCAACCTTAATAAATTTGATCTAATCTCCTAGTGTAGACATACCCTAAGAGATGGAGAACTGCCACTTCTCTCAGCAATTTGTTCCAATGGTTAATCACTCCCACTGTGGCTTCTCACTAATAGAAACTTGTCTAGCTTCAACATCAGCCATTAGTTCTTGTTCTGCCTGTCATGGGTTCTTTAGCATATAGTATTTTCTCCCTTGGAAGATAAATTCACACTGTAATCAAGTCACTTCTCAATCTTCTTTGGCTGTATCTACACTACAAGACAAATTCAAATGTAAGGCAGTTAGCTCAATATCACCACATGACTGCTTTCACTGTAAATACCATTAGCTAAGTGTAGGGAGTACTAATATCGATATTACAATATCGTTGGTACCTGATAGGTGTAGGTTCAAGCTCCAGTTCAGAAGTTTGACTACAGGCAAGTGTGGAAGTGCCATGTCCGAAAATCAAATTTATTAGCCTCCAGTAGTGTCCTATATGTCACTCACTATGCCCCTCAGTGCCCCACTCTTGCCGTTGCTTTCTAGGTACACAGGAATCTGGTAACAGGAAGACCGTGAATTTTACTCCAGGACCAGGAAGCCTGGAGCTGTGGGCTCATGTTTGTACAAGAGCATGAGAAATGTCTTTCTTTTTTTTTTTCTATTAGAGCTGTCAGAGCATCTACCCATTACAAATAGCCCCTGCAGGGAGTTTGGAGTTCTATTTGTACACTTATTATTTTTTTCTGCGCTGCCTGATGCCAGCTGCTGCCCTGCTTCTTCACGCGGCAGCAAGGCTGTTGTGGGAGTTGTGCTTGCATAAGAGGCCGAGAAACTTCTTCTCAGTGGTTTACATTTGTGTACAAAGCACTCTCCCTCCCCCACAGGCACCATGCAGTTGGGGTCTTTCCCACACTCAGCCGTATCACGTGGGTAGTCCCTGGCCCAACCAATGGATGTGCCTGCCATTCAGTGCTGACATGCTGCTGGGCAGCACCATGTCCTAGATTGCATGCGGTTAGGGCTCCAATGACAGAAAAGACTTTTGGGAGCTTCCTGCCTCTGGCAGGGGGTGGGGAAGTCTCCCCCAGCAGCTCAGATATTCTGGAGGATTAATTCAAAAGGCCCCCACTGAAACCACACTATGTTTCTAGCAAGGCACCAGCTGGGCTTACTGCCATTATGGGGGCAGTCTTCCCCAGTGGATAAGATATTTGGGAGCTTGCTGCTGCATCGGGGAAGTCTCCCCGGTGGCTAAGATATTTTGGGGAACTAATTCAACTGGCCCCCCACTAAAACCGCCACCATGCCCCTAGAAAGGGACCAGTAGGGCTTGCAGACACCGATGGGGTGGAGTATCCCCAATGGCTAAGATATCTGGGGAATTACTTCACTAACTTGAATATTTCAACCACATCTGCAACTACAGATCACAGCCCCCATCCTCCCCTCAGCAAAATATTTTTGGAGGCTTGCTGTCCATTGCAGACACCTGCTGCTTTGATATTTCTGTTACAAAATCTCTTTCCTGATATTTCCTGTCTTCATGCTTGATCCCACCAAGAAACACAGGGTGGAGGGCCAGTTGAGATCCCTGTTTCTCTTATAAATTCAGTGTATGATATTTCACTGCCATCTCCCATGTTGGCAATGTCTGTGCTGTGAAGAGGGAAGACAAAGATTGTTTTTCCTAGACTTTTCTATCCTCTTTCTTCTAACTTTGAGAATACAGTCTGTCCCTGTGTTATTTTCAGGGATCATGTGCAATTACATGAGGGGGGGGGCAGTCAGTGGGTGGCCTGTTGAGAACACAGCCTGCACAGAAGCCTTTTAGTGCACTGGAAAACCCAAGACCCTCCCATCCCTTTTTTCAAAAACTTTCCTGTCATCACTTTCTTCAAGCTTTTCAGGGTCTCTGTATTATTTTCAGGGATTGGATGAAATCAAGGGAGTGGGGACACTCAGTAAATGGTCAGCTGAGCATTCAGTGACAGAAGAAAGAGATTTCTGTTAACTGTTTTGCCATCTCTGTGAACGCCCTACTTTTCCTTCCTTCCAACAGAAAAAATGGATAGTTACTTAACATGGGAGGGGAATGAGGAAAATACAATGTAGGAAGATGATGGCAAAAAGCAGCGAGCATAGCCAGAATGCCATGGGGATGATGGAACTGTAGGATAGGTTCCCACAATGCACTACTGCAACAGTCGATGTTTGCCAATTGAATGTGTGGCAGCAATAAGTCGACTTTGTGAGGAGCACGTGGGAAGGTAAAGATAGTCAAAACTGAATGTATAAATTCCAGAGCTACAAAATCAATATTAATCAATTTGATTTTATCTCATTGTGTAAACACAGACTTTATGATACACAAATCTGATTGCGCTCTTTAACTCTAGTTGTAAAATATTTTTTCCAGCTCTCCAATCACTTGTGTGTCTCTTTTCTGCACTCTCTCCAATATAAGCGAGCCCCTACATAAAACTCCATCCCCAACACTACCAAAATTCTCTCCCATAAACAGTTACTCTAATTAGGCCCCAACCTTTTCGGATACCCAGGTAATAGGACAGGTCTTTCAATGGGAACTGAAGGTCAACGACCCATTCCACTACTCAGGCTCCCTGGTGGGGAATATTCCATCATCAGCCCTACTCTCTGTTACATCCAGGGGACCCCAGCACTGAATTGAACACAACTCTGGTAATATTTATCTAGTTATTGAGCACAATTTTGTTTGTTTTGAGGATTTTTGGATCACTTACAGAATTCATATTTGCTTCCCCACCTAAGGATTATCTACATGATCAAATCACCCTATCCTAACAAAGAAACAGTCTCCATTTGAATGTACTTAGCCACCTGTGTAGTTCTGCACATTGTAAGAAAAAATCCTTCATGACTGAAGGTGATCATTTTATGCCTGGAAGATCAAGATTCAATTGTCCTCTTGTTTTAGCTTTTATAACTACAAATGTTATTACTGCTCATAAAATTATCCAATTGTTTAAAACTCCAGTCACACAATATTTGGATTATGACTTTCTGCGGTAGTAAATTGCAATAGTTGATTATAAGCTCTGCGAAGAAGCACTTATTTCACTGTTTGTATGTTCACTTGCCATTAGTTTAATCAATTGATCATCCCCACACTCTGAGACAGTAGAATGCAGAAGCCTCTGCTATTTCCCTCAACTCCCATTGGCCAGGAACAGGAAACCACATTCAACAGGACCTGTGATGCTCAGATAAATAAAGCATCTGGTGGCCTTCCATGAGCTGACACTGTTGAACTGCATCTATCTCATGGACTACATATTGTTCATTCCTGGACTAGGTCAATGTGTGTTAAGACCAGGACTTTAAAACGGTTCAAAAAAGAACTAGATAAATTCATGGAAGTTAGGTCTATGAATATTTATTAGGCAGTATGTGTAGGAAGGGTGTCCCTAGCATCTGTCTGTCAGAGGCTGGAAATGGGTGACGGGAGGGATCACTTGATAATTACCTGTTTGTTTCACTCCCTCTGGGGCAACTGACATTGACCCCTCTTGGAAGACAGAATACTGGGCTAGATCGACCTTTGGTCTGACCCAGTATGTCCATTCTTATGTTCTTATATTTATTCAGTCTCTTTTTCACTTCCCTGATCTTGCTCTGTGGGTTTAAGCCCATCTTGAGTGACACACAAACCTTAACATGTGCTTGTTTTTGCAATCATTCACACACTAGCAAATGGACAGCTTCACAGGGAAAGAACACTGAAGTGGCTGATGTCTCCTTCTAACTGGAGTGGGATGTTATATGTGGAGGAAATTCTATTTACACATCATGATAGCATTTTGCACATGAAGTTTAGAAATAAGGAACAAGGTGCAAATCCTCCGGGCATGGGATGTGAATAAAAATGTCATTGGATATAACAGTACTATTGCCATTCCAGGTCAGACTCAGTGACATTTAAATCATGCTCAGTTTTACACCTGACATTGTACCTGGGGGTGATGGTTTTCCAATTCTAGTACTGAGCACAAGTAGCTGAGCAGAACACTGTAATCAATTATAAAATACTCTATAAGAACTAGCACACTGCCAATGTGCCCAAAACACAATTATTGAATCACCTTGTCACCAGTAGACACTACTGCAAACACCATCATCAGAACAGACTTTGCTATCCTTATTCTATAAAGAGTGCCACAGAAACCAATGATGTAAGGTACTTGTCAAGATTTGTAAGATTGGCAGAATCGAGTCCTGAGGAATTTGAACTGTCCCCCCTTTGTGAACAATCCAAACAATTTACCTTTAAACAACTAATCAGACACAAACAGCAAAAGACCAAAACAAAAAGCAGTCAAGTAGCACTTTAAAGACTAGCAAAACAGTTTATTAGGTGAGCTTTCGTGGGACAGACCCACTTCTTCAGACCATAGCCAGACCAGAACAGACTCAATATTTAAGGCACAGAGAACCAAAAACAGTAAGCAAGGAGGACAAATCAGAAAAAGATAATGAAGGTGAGCAAATCAGAGAGTGGAGGTCTGGGGGGGAAGGTCAAGAATTAGATTGACCCAAGTATGCAGACGAGCCCCTAGAGGGGGCTAGGGGCTCGTCTGCATACTTGGCTCAATCTAATTCTTGACCTTCCCCCCCACCCCTCCACTCTCTGATTTGCTCACCTTGATTATCTTTTTCTGATTTGTCCTCCTTGCTTACTGTTTTTGGTTCTCTGTGCCTTAAATATTGAGTCTGTTCTGGTCTGGCTATGGTCTGAAGAAGTGGGACTGTCCCACGAAAGCTCACCTAATAAACTATTTTGCTAGTCTTTAAAGTGCTACTTGACTGCTTTTTGTTTTGATAGTGTATAGACTAGTACGGCTTCCTCTCTGTTACTATTCAGCAAAAGACCAGCTTCCCAGATGTTGAAAGTCAGTAACAAATTCTCTGCTCCATAAGAACAACCCCCCACAGCTGATGCACCAACATTATTTTATACAAGTATTTTGCCAGCCACTTAAGTCTTATTTTATGCCATGGTGCTCATTAACCCGGGTCACTGAGCCAGATGAAGGAACCAAATTCCAGGGGCATAAGACTTCCTTTACATTGCACTGTCTAGAGTGTAAAGAGTTTAATTCTAAGCACCAACAGTGAGAATATCCCAGTGATTTGCCTCTCGACGTGACAAAGGGAAAGAAGCAGTTAAATGGGTCCCAGACTATTTGTTCCTTTATAGAGCACAACTAGCATACTGACTCTTACTCAGATAGGTAGCCAATCATTGAGTGCAGAGTGCAGACCATTAATGTTGTTTGTTTAGGGTAGTTCACTCACACTAGATGCACATGTTTGTATTCTGCTGTAGCTGAAGGTTCTGGATATTTCCTTGGGCAGATGTAAGAGCAGTGTTTTCTACTAACTTACCCTGAAGATTATGAAGACCTGGTTCACTGTGGTAGCATCTACCTCATAGGCTATGTGTACACTAGCCCAAAACTTCCAAATGGCCATACAAATGGCCATTTCAAAGTTTACTAATGAAGTGCTGAAATACGTATTCAGTGCCTCATTAGAATGCTGGCAGCTGCATCACTGCGAAATTGACGTGGTTCGCCACCGCGTGGCTTGTCCAGACAGGGCTCCTTTTCGAAAGGAGCCCAGCAACTTCGAAATCCCCTTATTCCTATCAGCAGCATAAGCAGAATAACTTTGAAATCCCTTTATTCCTGTCAAAATGGAGCCCTGTCTGGATGAGCCATGCAGCGTCGAGGGCAATTTCGAAGTGTCGCGGCTGTTGGCATTCTAATGAGGTGCTGAATATATATGTCCGTGCTTCATTAGTAAACTTCAAAATGGCTATTTGCATGGCCATTTGGAA
Source organism: Carettochelys insculpta (assembly GCF_033958435.1). Taxonomy (NCBI): domain Eukaryota; kingdom Metazoa; phylum Chordata; order Testudines; family Carettochelyidae; genus Carettochelys; species Carettochelys insculpta. The sequence continues at coordinate 139,030,165 of NC_134139.1, read as the reverse complement.
GTTTTGGGCTAGTGTAGACATAGTCATATAGAGATAATTACGGCTTCTGAATCACTCTTTCCAGTGAAGCAGCCAGGAATACTGATGCATCCAATATGATGTGCAAACCGAGAATCACATTGGAAAAGACAGATATATACAAGGTTTGCTTATTACCCTTGCTCACTCTTTTATGTTCTTTCCCTTACCTATCAGCATCACATTGGTTTTGTCTGATTGACTCTGAGCTAATTCACTTCTTCCGAGTTTATTTTCCCACATCTGTCAAGCACTGCATAGCATGGAAATGGCTGTATGTGAGTTTAATAAAGAGCAGATGTAGGCTCAAGTGTTATTTGTATATTGATAACACTACCAATAACATATCTAATTGTTTTCTCTAGAGGCCATCTACCTGTGTACTACATCTATCTATTATCTGTGTACGTACTTATATAGAGCCTGTCGCCATAGTTACAAATTAAAGACAAGGCAGGTGGCAAATGGGCAGTCTTCACAACTCACACTTGTGTACACTCAGAAATTAAGATCAAATGCACCTTACCACTGAGAGAAAAGAAAAATCTACAGAAATCTTTTGTCAATCACTTCTTCAAGATCCCTCGGTCAGTCAATAAAACCACAACGTCGATGGTACCAAAGTGTGTTGTCTGGTCTAACAAAATCGGTTGAAACTCTTTAATTGTGTTCATCATAAGAGGGAAATTATAAAGCACTCATGAAAATTAATCCTCCATACTATATTTTTGCATATAATACAGTAGAATGGGAATTGTTTAAAGAGAGAGAGAGAAAAAAAACCCTACCCTATGCTGTGCTGAATTGACCTGTTTTGTTTCTTCTGATCCAAAACTTGTTTCATTTGTAAATGAATCATTCTTAGTCTCAAAAAAAAAACAAAACCTCTTCTCTTTATTCTTTGTAAAACCTCAGTTTGATTTATTTAGATTTATAAAAGTGACCATCCAGATCTCTCAGTTTGTTTCCCTGGGAATTCAGTAATGGCAAGAATTTTTTGGATTCTGCCCTTTGGCTCATCTACCACTTTCTAATATCTTTGCAAACAAATTTCATCTTTTGAATGTGGCAGAAGATAAAAATGGTTTAGATTCCAAGCCTCTTCACATTCCAAGGACACAGACGGATGTTATCCTCGCAGCAGTGTCTTGCCCTGTGGCAAATTGATGAAGGATTCCTAAAGAGATATTTTCTTTATGAAGGACTTGACGCTTGTTCTTGGAGATTCACATTTTGTTTTGCTCACCACAGCAAGTATGTGGTAGAAAGAGATGTCAGAACATTACCAGGGAGACAGCCACAAAGTTCCTTCTAAGGGGGCTCTCAATCTTTTTGTCATCTTAATCTTTAGGGAAGAAATCTTGTCTTAGAATAATTAGAATCAATAATCTTTTGCTAGGGATGTAACTTCAGCATCATTGTTTACCTTTGGGATGGAACCATATTGTATTTAGATTGCTGAATTTTTTGTTAAATGTCATTATCTGACAGTTTAGCCATCTGCCCTCATCCAGATGCTGCAATTCTCCTCAAATGAGTCACTGAATGAAGAGTATAAAGAAAAAATAATCTTCAGAATCGGTTTATTGTAAATGGATTTCAGGTTTGATTTCTCTGCTGTGTCTGCCTTTTTTTTTCTAACCATTGTGGGTGTTTATAAATTGTTTGAATATTTTGTCAAAAATTCCATCAGGAACAATCTTTTCTGTTTACATCTTGGTTGGAGCTTGCACAAACTGAGTCATTAATTCTGCTTCTCCAATACAGGTTTTGCTATCCTATTTCCCTTTTCAATTAGTGTTTCTTTTAAGACTTGCTCCCATACTATTTCTAGAAATTAAATTCTCTGAAGACTAAAGAAGATGAGTTCTCTCAAGGGCGTCTTTTTAAATGGTTTTGACTATTACTTCATCCTTAAAGCATCTTCAGATTTCACCGCTTCAGTAATACATCAGACTGTTCTTTGGAGAGGTGGCTGTCCCATTTCCGAATGATATATTGCCTCTCCGAGTCCCTAGAGTTGGTACCTTACTGTTTTTCGCACTGCTGTGGATATGAACCTTTTATTTGCTCTCAAAGGAATTGTATAAAGAAGTTGCCCACTGGCCCTTTATCCAGTTGGTTAAACATCTCACAGAAGAAAGAGAGCTCTGAAGCAGTCAAGGATATCTGGTTTTGAAGTATATAGGAGGTGCTACCTATGAATAGAAAGGAACTCTCCTGTTCAGACTCAAAAGAACTAGGGGTCACCAAATGAAAGAATGGGTAACAGGTTTAACTCTGACAAAAGGAAGTTTTTCTTTACACAGCACCTTGCCAGAAGTTGCCAGAGGAAGTTATGAGGACCAAGACATTAACATGGGTCAAAAAAGAACTAGATACATTCAAAGAGATAAGATCCATCATTGGATATTAGCCAGGATAGGTAGGAATGGTGTCCCTAGCCTTTGTTTGTCAGCAGTTGGAAATGGATGACTGGAGATGGATTGCTTTGGTGATTGACTGTTCTGTTCACTCCTTCTGGGTCATCTGGCATTGGCCTCTGTTGGAAGACAGGATACTGGGCTAGATGAACCTTTGGTCTGACACAGTATGGCTGTTCTTATGTTCTGAAGACTCAGAGTTTCTTACTCACATCACATCCTCTGTCTGCAACCACCTTCTGCACAAGACAAGATGGTGACCATTCATGGAAAGTACCTCCAGGATTTAGGGTTAGAGCCTGCTGCATAATTACCTCAGAGGTGTAGATGGGAGAGCAAGAAGTACTACAAGTGTCTTGGGAAATGAAAAATATGCCCAACTGTTTTAACAACAGAGAAAGAAAGGGATGGAATGAATGATTTAGAAAAAAGTCTACATTTTATTTTCCATTCTGTCCTTAACTGAGTGGGAAGAAAAGCCCAGTCATATTGGATAGCAGATATATTAATGAAGGAGAAAGATCAAGTACATTTTCCTACCAGCAAAATTAACTGAGGTACAGATGTGGTGACAGGTCACTTGGCTAACTTTAGTAAATAGACACCATGGTGCTCTTCCTAACAAAGAAAGAGAGATATTAAAACTAAACTATCAAACAGAGGAGGTTACCACCAGAGGCAGAGGTGTCCTCTAATTAAAATAAATAAAAAACAGATGTAGTTTTGATCCATCTCAAGCAAATCATTAAATTAACACAACAGCACATTAAAAAAACATGTTTTAGTTATGGACAAGATGCTTGGCTGAATGCCCACATTGGAACGCACTGACCATATACTATCTATATCTGTGGCTGTGTTCCAGAGAGTTGGATTATAACTGATTTTTACACCCTTTTAGCCTGCTTTTGTTTGCTAAACTGTGCTGCCGTTAATTGCCTTGCAGACTCACAGTAAATATTCACCTTTGGAGACATCTCACCCACATAAATCCAATAATTTTTCTGTAAGTAGGATGACCTCACAGCTTTTTTTATCTTTCCATTCTGATGCTTTGTAATTCTCCCCTAAATGGTAAGATCCAGGAAATGAGACGAGTAAAGAATAAGAATTCTAGGGACTGCTGAGGGAAAAGGGAGCACACACATAGACTGAATCCCTACAGGGGGGAACCAAAAGAATCTTGGAGTTGCTATGTTCTAGACTTTGTGGTGGCTAGAGAGTTTGACTCTTAACACTTGGGGTGTGGTGAGGAGAGAGGCTAAAAAGTAAAACTGAGTGGCTCTAGTACAGCTCTCATTCAGAAATCAGGTATTCTCACTAATGCACACTTGGGCTTATTCCTGCAAACATATGCATGTGCTTATCTTTATGCATGTAAGTATCCCTAATGGACACTGTAAACTCAAGTGCAAGCATGTGTGCAGCATCAGGGCCCAGGTGCCATCAGAACAATGTATACTGTAAAGCACCAGAATAAGGGAAAAGAAATAACAGTAAAGCAAATGTGAAACTATTTCCATAAACATCCTGTTCTTTTAGGCTGTGTCTACACGTGACCCTTCCTTTTGAAAGGGGCATGTTAATAAGCGGGTTTGAAAGATGCTAATGAAGCGCTGCAATGAATATGCAGTGCCTCAGTAGCATAATGGCAGCTGTGGCAATTTGAAAGTGAGGCTTTTCAAACCGTGTGACACCTGTGGAGATGGGACCTTCTGCAAGGACCCCCCCCCACTTTATGTGTAGATACTGTACAGTAGACTATCACTGAGCCAGGAGAAGCCAAAAGATCCAAATCAGCAAGATGACATGTTGCCATGTACAAAGGCCAGAATTCTAAGATTCTGATTAGTCAGACATCCTAAAATGTTTTATATCAGGGAATAAATTTCAAAAGAAACTATATATATATATTATCTTCCTGTGGTAGGAGTATAGCCCACAGCTACACTATTTCTTGATGGATCTTTTCAATTTACTGGCACTTGTTACACCCAGCCTGACTATCCATGTCTTTCAAAATTAAAAAAAGAAAATCCCTTTACATTCAAACACTGATAGCAAAAGTCCTTCCATTCCTATTGGAAGGAATAATTCTTTTCACCTGTCCCCCAGACTTGAAGGAACATCCAGATCACTTCTTTTTCTTCCAGGGGGTGGAAACTTTACTGACAGAGGAGTCTTTTCCTCTTCTTCTTCTTTCCTCAAGGCTTTCTCTCGATACCTCAGAGGGCTGACTGGGATAGATGGGTGCTTTGCCACTGTGGGGGTTCTGTCTCTTAAAGTAACAGTTATTTCTTTTCATTGACACTCAGTTTTACCCTGGAGTCACTTTGTCTCTCCCTAATTTACCAACTTTTTTGTGTCTGGCATAGGGTAGCCTACACCCTATTCTTTCTGATTATTTTTCTTTTAAAGGTATTGTTACACCTTTCCTTTGAGGAAGTCCCACAGATGCTCAGTAGGGTCTGCTTTGGGATTTCAAGACTAGCTGGAAGGAGGCACCCTCACTATTACCTGAAAGGCTGTGACTTTGTTGGGGCTGACCACAAGTTACCTCTGCTCAGGGTGGAGCTTAGATGAGCTGGATCTAACTGGCCACAACTGGCATGGAGCCCCCGCCAGATGTGTAAAGAAGTTCTGGGAAGCAGGGAACAGCAGTGTTTCCTGCCAGGATGGACATATACACCCCAGGAAAAGATGTGGCGGGGAAGCAGAAATGATTTTAAATGCCTGGGAAGCACTGCCTGAGTGAACAGTCTCATCTGTGGACCCTGGCCTGGTGGGTGTCCAGGGATTCCCCATGCTGGAGCAGTGCCTGCCACAGGCCCTCAAGAACAAGGACAGAGTGTCCAGGACTGTCCGTAGCAGAAGGTGCATAAGCATTGATTTTCACTTGCCTAATTAAGAGCTTGTTTGTTTGCTTCTCCATGGTGGGAGGCACATATTTAGTAATGCTTAAAGGCTGTGAGGCTTAGTATAGTCTGGCAATAAAACCTACTATGTCTATGCATTTTGTGTGTTCTCACTGTGTGTATCTGAGACCCCAGGTAGCCCAACAGACATGTATATGTTTCGCCTGGCCCACAAAGAATATGACATGAAAACTGCTTTGATAGTAGCAACACTCTACTTGTAGTTGTTCCCTTCTGCTGCCTGTCTTTTTTCTCTTCTGCTCTCTCCCTTTCTTTGTATAAGAAGTCCCAGATCTTCTCTTCTGCTTAAAGATCAAGTAAACAGACCTTTCCTCAAAGGAGCTCAGATGACATTTCTGAAGACTATGCCACTATATCTCTTTATGTCTCTCCTGCTTTCCCTCAAACATTCCCTGTACCATAGCAACAGGTTGGACCACTACGAAGTAGAAATTTCATGCCATGTGTCATCAGAAGACCCCTTGTATTTTCTTGACACATTCTGCTTCCCCATATAGAGGATTCTGGGCTACTTCCAAAGCATGTGGGGACAAATGTTTCCCATCTATAGATCACCAGAGTATTTTTCAAAGCAGTTCATAGTGGAGTCTTTGCCCCAATGAAATTATAGTGTTAAGATCAGAACAGAAGGTGATCCCAGTGGTGAGTTGAGGTAGGGGGTAAAGATAAGAACAATGTAAAGGGGCAGACACTTGAGAACTAACTTACCTATCCTGAGAATACATTGCTGATATTTTCATTTAAATTACAAACCAGATATACATATATTTTCAAGAGTCCAAAGGAAGTCTTCCTGGAAGAAATTGGTTATGAAAAAGGCATTATAGAGAGGGTAGACTTATATACCTATAGAAAGAGGGAAGGGCAGTCTGATCTGGAGGCATGATGTCTGGTCATAAGAAACAGTGATAACTAGCAAATGGATGACATTTCCCATTAAAATAAACTTGTTTAACTTCTTCTGTTGCACAGTCACATGCTGCTTATTGAACCAGCATGTTACATCTGCATATTTGCCAGGAATAGCTATACTAGGTACAGTTTCTTATTTGTACTATTAATCCCCTTCTACCAAACTAAACACTGCCCTTAGTTAACTTACCCAGTGCTACACCTTGACTATGTCTACACTAGCCAAAAACTTCGAAATGGCCATGCAAATGGCCATTTTGAAGTTTACTAATGAAGCGCTGAAATACATATTCAGCGCTTCATTAGCATGGGGGCGGCCATGGCGCTGCAAAATGGACGCGGCTCACCGCCGCGCGGCTCTTCCAGACAGGGCTCCTTTTTGAAAGGACCCCGGCTACTTTGAAGTCCCCTTATTCCTATCTGCTCATAGGAATAAGGGGGCTTTGAAGTATCCGGTGTCCTTTCGAAAAGGAGCCCCGTCTGGAGGAGCCACGTGGCAGCGAGCCACGTCAATTTCGAACCGCCGTGGTCGCCCACATGCTATTGAGGCGCTGAATATGTATTTCAGCACTTCATTAGTAAACTTCGAAATGGCAATTTGCATGGCCATTTCGAAGTTTTTGGCTAGTGTAGACACAGCCCTTATCTCCAAGGGATTTCCTTAAACAGTAGGATAGGAAAGCAGTCTCTTGTACTCCATTTGCTGTTTGCCTCTACCTCTTGTCGTCACCCTGCTCTGCCACCCATGGGCAACTACAGAAGCAGACTCCTTGTGGTCAAATGTAATTTCTTCTTTTTGGCTGACTTTGCCCTCACTTTGTCCATTGTAGTTTACCCTTACCAGGGCTTTTGTTATTTGTTAAAATTCCTTTGTGCTCTCTTTACTGTCTGATAAAGAGCTCAAGGCCGTGGGTGAGAGAGGAAGATTAAATTAAAAATGCCAGAATATTCAATACAATCAACTTTTCAATTATTATGCAGAGGAGAGAGAGTGATCAGGTCTCAAGCAATACTCTCCTGGAAATGTCTCTATTTACTTCTAGCAAAATTGTTACAATTTTTGTTAGAATTAGGCTATTTCTGCTCTCAAATAGCCTGCCTTTTCCAGCGATCAACATGAGATTCTCTGTGGCCTCTCCTAAGCAGACCCTTGATGCTACAGATTTTTGAGGTCACAGCTCTTTGAAGTTTCACAAAACAAGTGTCCCCATCTCTTCTGCTGCATTTTGCTTCTAAGGAACAAAACATTAGATCCGGAACATAGAATGAAAGGCACTGATGTGGGATTAATATGGCACACAAACATAGTTTGCAGCACTACAGGAGGAAACATATTCATGAATTACACAATCAGACTGTTAACTCTGATTACTAATGAATTGGAAGCTTCATTGACTAAAGAATTCAACGGGTACTGAATGCATAGTTCAGTAAATAGGGGGAAGAACTCCACATGATAAGCCGGCTGTACCATGCCTTTGTATACAATGGGGAATGTGTCGTCATAAATTGTCAGTTTTGCTGAAGAGTAGTGCAGGTCTAGAAGCCTTTCTATTTGTAAATTGTCTTCTCTTTTAAGGAAAAAAAAACCCTTAATATTGTATATAACAATTTAGACAAATGACCAGAAATACTTTGATAAATTTGGATGCAAACAACTATGGGTGGAAATAAAAGGCCAGATTCCTAAATTCTTACCTAAATTCCTACACCCACTAAGGAAAATAATAACAGAGAAAAAGCTGTGCTAGTCTATATACTATCAAAACAAAAAAGCAGTACTACTTGACTGCTTTTTTGTTTTAAGGGAAATGGGAATGTTTATGAGAAAAACAAAGGTGCTTTTGTGTCTTTTGTATATTTCAGCCCTGTCCATCATCCAGCAGCTGCTTTAACTCACACCATCTCCACCCTGGCACTTAGGTTGGCAACACTTTTGTTGCTCCAGGGGTGTGAAATGACTCCTACATTCACAGACATAACGTTTCCTAGCATAAGTGTTTACATGCATACTACTATGCTGTCAGGAGATGCTCTCCAGCCAAATATTTACTGCCAATTGTTGAGCTGGTTTTATGGGCTGTGTCTGGACTGTGGGGAACAAGCGACAACAGACATGTTAAGTGTGCAACACATTTGCATATCTTTTGCTGACTGATCTGTCAGGAGAGGCATTTTCAGCATTTGGCTACCCACACAGGGCCAAATATCAGAACCCCCTCCCCCTGTCAAGACATCCCTTCTTTCTCATGGAATGAGATGTACTGAGATGTTGACAGAACACTCATGACTGGCAGTGGGTATGGAGAAGAATTGACCAGATTCTTCTTTATAACAGCCCTAATATTTAAAGACAATGAGGACTTCTGTGGCACCTTAAAGACTAATAGACTTATTTTGCACATAACCGTTCATGGGTAAAAATCACTTTGTCAGATGCATGGAGTGGAAATCAAAGATGTAGGCAAATACATATGCTGGAGTACTGTGACCAGTTCTGGGCACTGCATTTCAGGAAAGGTGTGGGCAAATTGCAGAAGGTCCAGAGAAGAGCAACCAAAATGATTAAAGGTCCAGAAAGCATGACCCACGAGGGAAGATTGAAATAACTGTGTGTGTTCCGTTTGGAAAAGAGAAGACTGAGAGGGGACATGATAACAGTTTTCAAGTTACTAAAAGGGTGTTGCAAGAAGGGAGAAAAATTATTCTCCTTAGCCTCTGAAGATAGGACAAGAAATAATGGGCTTAAATGTCGACAAGAGGTTTAGGTTAGATATTAGGAAAAATTTCCAAATGGCCAAGATGCTTAAGCACTGGAATAATTTTGGGGGTGTCATTTGGGGGAAAAGCGAAGTATCAGCCCCCTTACCCCCTCCGAACCCTGCCACTGCAGGACATTGGCTCATGCCTCCCCTCTGTCCAAGAGTGTGAAGAATGTAAAACATTTTCTTTATGCATGTCTGGCTCTGTTAAAACAACAAGAACTCCTGTGGTATAAACTAACAGATATTTTGGAACATAAGCATTCGTGGGCAAAGTCCTGCTTTGTCAGATGACTCTGCTGTTTCTCTGAGGTTACTCCCACCCCCACCCCAATTTGTTCCCAGTCACATTGATTGAAATGTAGGTCTCTTTTCTGTCTCCTCCCCTTTTCTCCAGACTGGCTAGTCTTTGCTGTATCATGAAGAAATGTTTCACTGTAAGTGCAGCTGAGCTAAAGAATGACACTTGCTGGGATCTTTCCTTGCTGTCAAGAAATAAACATGTCATCACATCACAAACATTGCTTCAATTACACTTAAAATTTTCCTATTTTTCCAAGTCTCCAATTTTTTTGGGGGGGAGTGGGGATGACAGTACCCCAGGCTGGGTCATCTATCCTTTCAGTTAGTACCACTTCAAACGTGTCCAAAAGACTCTTTCCTTTATAGTGCGCTGGATCAAATTAGCAGGTAGGGCCCAGACTGTTACAGACAAATGTGGATTCCTCAGGAGGGCAGCAAAAGCACTTTTGAATTCTAAGGATTTTTTCCCCAGAATGCCTTTGCTACTGGTTACTGTGAGAAACAACACATCTTTGCTCTAAGCAGCCAGCCCTTTTATAGCTGTGTGTCTTCTGTTCTAAACTTCTTTTCAAACTGGCAAGTAATCTTAGCTTTTGTTTACTTTTTAATATTTCTGAAAGTCTGTCAAATATGAGTACCTCCAGTGAATGTCACGGAGGTGTACTATTACAACTTGGGGCAGGCAGCCCGCTGTGATAAAACAGTGCATGTAAGAAGTTTAAGTGTTGGATGGAGTGGCGGGGTTCATGGCAGGGCAGAGGAATGGTTGGGGCAGGGGGAGGGGCATTCAGGAGACAGGAGATTGTATTATGGGGCATTGATTCCTGTAAGATTTTTTGTCCATTAATGGAATGAGTTTTGCACCAATACCGAGGTCATGTGTGCTTATTCAGATGTGTACCACCATGGCACCCGTCCATTTGTAATGGAGGCATTTTTAGAGCACATGTACTCACATACACCCCCAGGGGGAAGGGGAGACCCTATACACACACACACACGACAGCAATAGTCAAGTTGGCAAATTGCCCCTGTGCCGGCCCTGCTAGGGCAGCTGGGATCTCATGGCCCCTTTGAACTTTCACCTGGAGCAGTTCACAGGGGCTGGAGTGTCACTGTGCCTCTCTGCCACTCCACAAGCTTTGGAGGGGGCCTAAGAGGCACTGCTGGCACATGATGGCATATACCAAATCAGCAGATGTGCAGGTAGATGAGCCTTTAATGTTGAGGCTGACATAGTTAGGTCCATTGATGGTGTTGCTTGAATAGATATGTGGCCAGAGTTGGCAACAGGGTTTGTAACCGAGATAGGTTCCTTGGTTAATATTTCTGAGGCATGGTGTGTGTCTGCTGGTAAGTATTTGCTTCTGGTTGTGGGCTGGGGGGAAAGAAGGTAAGTGGATTGGGGGGGAAGAGGGTAAGTGGGTGCTATCTGCAGGTGAGGACTAGCCTGCCTCCCAAGGTCTGTGAGAGTGAAAGTTCATTTTCCAGGGTATGTTGTAGATTTTAATGATGTGCTAGAAGGGTTTTAGCTGGCGGCCAAAGGTGACAACCAGTGGTGTTCTCTTATTTTCCTTGTTGGGCCTGTCCTGTAACAAGTGACTTGTAGGTACTCATCTGGCTCTGTCAACCTGTTTCAACACTTTCCCAGGTGATTATTTTAATTTCAGTGTTTGATAAAGTTCTTTTAGTTGTTTGTCTCTGTTTGAGGGATTGGATTGGATATGGTTGCATCTTAGGGTTTGGCTGTAGACAATGGATTGTGTGATGTGTCCTGAATGGGAGCTAGATGAATAGGGGTGAGTACATTTCTGGCACAGATGGTGTTCATGTGACTATCATTTATTGAGGATAAATAGCAAAAATAGATCAAAGAATCAGGTTTACAGAATGAAGAATCTGGTTTTGTTAAAAGCTGATATAACCCACTTGATATGTTGCCTTTTATAATGTGGTTTGGGATGTATCCCTTGTCTGGGATTTTTATCAAAATGGTTTCATATGAGTTCATAAAACATTGAATTAATCATGAGAGGAAGCATTGTTCTTGACTTAAAGGAGAAAGTTTGAAAACAGTTTCTTAGGTCTCTGATGTTTGCAACATTTCTTCAAACACGTAAAGTTATCTTTGCTGATGTGAGAACATCATATTGCATGAGTTACTGTTCCATCAGCATTCTTCCTTGATTTGGCAAATGCAGTTACCTTGTCAGATTTTTTTAAAAAATATTCATAAAGCCTATGGTCAAAGAAAAAGAGAACTTCATGTGGTGCCTTCCCTTTATCCATCCAGCATCATGTCTAATTTAACTAATTTGTCATGAACTAGCCATACAGAGGAGAGGGATACCAAGCGTATCCAAGTATATTCTATAGCTAGTGGCCTGCTCCCCATACAGTGCAATTAAATTCCTAGAACTTACTAGTGCCACATGCCTTTTCAGTAATGTATAGTTAAACAAGACTTGTTTGAACAGGCTGTAATTGGAAGCAAATGCCAGTTTTTAGGTGTGAAAGACCAGCTCGAACAGATCACTAATTAAAAGGATGTCAAGAGACAATACACAAATCTACTTGAAAGTAAAGGACTTACAAATACACATGGCAGGTTCTCAGGAGTAGTGAAAAGCATTTTAATTTTTTTTTTCAGGTCTGGGCTATCAGTTTCAGCAGGAACTGAAAAGGAGATATTTCAAACAATCCTATTAATTGCAGCATACCTAGGGTACAGTCTGGACTGGTGTGTCCCCTCAGCTCTCTAACTTGAGGTGTCTTTTACTCTACTTCTCTGTGAGACTTACTACTCCTGGTCTGATCACATACAGCCTCCCAGTAATATTGTGTGAGTGCTGCAATCAGCCACTCTTGAATTATACTACAGAGTGGTATTAGTAAATGCCAAGTCCCATACATTCCTTAGAAATTTGTCTTGTGCAGCTCAGCCCTCTCCTAAACAATGCACATTTGCGTAACCTTTATCATTTTATTAATAGAAACTAATAGGCACAAATAATGTTATCCAAAATAGAGTTTCCCCAAACACTTGCAACACAATGGCTACGTCTACACGTGAAGCCTACATCGAAATAGCTTATTTCGATGTAGCAACATCGAAATAGGCTATTTCAATGAATAACATCTACACATCCTCCAGGGCTGTCAACGTCAATGTTCAACTTCGACGTTGCGCGGCACCACATCGAAATAGGTGCTGCAAGGGAACGTCTACATGCCAAAGTAGCACGCATTGAAATCAGGGTGCCAGGCACAGCTGCAGACAGGGTCACAGGGCGGACTCAACAGCAAGCCGCTCCCTTAAAGGGCCCCTCCCAGACACAGTTGCACTAAACAACACAAAATACACAGAGCTGACAACTGGTTGCAGACCCTGTGCCTGCAGCATGGATCCCCAGCTGCCGCAGCAGCAGCCAAAAGCCCTGGGCTAAGGGCTGCTGCCCATGGTGACCATAGAGCCCTGCAGGGGCTCGAGAGAGAGCGTCTCTCAACCCCGCAGCTGATGGTCGCCATGGCGGACCCCGCTATTTCGAAGTTGCGGGACGCGCAACGACTACACGGTCCCTACTTCGACGTTGAACGTCGAAGTAGGGCGCTATTCCTATCCCCTCATGGGGTTAGCGACTTCGACGTCTTGCCGCCTAAAATCGAAGTTAACTTCGAAATAGCGCCCGGCGCGTGTAGCCGTGACGGGCGCTATTTCGAAGTTAGTGCTGCTACTTTGAAGTAGCGTGCACGTGTAGACACGGCTAATGTGTAAGATAAAACAACAAAAAATAAGTTTACTACTTACAAAACAATAAATGTTATGTAAATATAAGCAAAGAGTCCTAAAAGTTAGAATTGGTCACAAGAAAAATAAAAGTAAAACACTAGTAATGGCTAACTTAACTACCAAGAGTGAAGGGTCTCTCTCACAATGTTTCAGCAGCCCTACTGGCGGAATTTCTTTCAGTCAGGATCCCTCCCCCCGTCCAATGCTGCATCCCTTGTTCTTCAGGCATTGTGGATGCAATGGGCAGAGAGAGAGGGAGGAATGGTTTGAGATATCTGCTTTCCCTTTTTGTACCTCTGTCTTCTTTAAGAAGCATCTCTAGTTAAGATTCAGGAGACAAAATGAAATGAAAACCTCAAGGTGCTCCTTATCATTCAGATTATTCACCAGTGTCCCTTTTCTTGCCACTGAACAAGCACTTAAGCAAGTGATAGGCCTTTTGATCTGTTTATATCTGACTGAGGTGGTAAGCTTGTCTTTGGTCTCTGTTGAACTTGTTTGGCTGCTGCCCATGCCTTAGCAACACCATATAGTGGAATTTATTGCCACACATACACCATGAGCACAATGACCATTCCAACCCTGACCAAAGGAAGAAAATACAATCCCTGGACTTCAGAAAAGGAGACTTTGTCTCCCTCAGGGAACTAATAGGTAGGATCCCTTGGTATGCTAACACGAGGGGGAAACTTGTCCAGGAGAGTGGGCTGTATTTTAAAGAAAACTTATTAAAGGCACAGGAGCACATCATCCTTATGTACAGTAAAAATATAGATAGAGTAGGTGACCAGCCTGGCTTAACAGATACATATCCTTGGTACAAAACTTCCTGTATTATCTAAATTCACATTCAGGAATTTAAAAAGAAATAGGATTTTACTTGCAATTATTTTGTGCTTATTTCTTGCAAATAAATAATAGACTTGTTCCATTTTCAATCCTATAAATATTGCACTAGGAATATTTTCATAATTAGGTGAATACACCTCTGTTATGCAACAAATGATAAACAAATACTGGCCACCTGCATGCACAAATTTCTGATTTGTTTGTGCACAATTGGGATTTGCTTGAACACTTAAGAGATGAATGAATACCTGGAATTAATTGCTTAACCCTAAGCTAGAAAATAGCCCACTCCTACTAAAGCTTATGCTGTCCTATAGTGTGCTTGCACAATGTACACATCACATCCCATAGAACTGCAAGGGACCTCAGGAGGTCACTGAGTCAAGTCCACTGCTCCCTTGGGCAGCACCAAGCATGATCACTCACACATTTTTTGTTTGAAAAATCTACTTCTCCCAGATCTGTAAATGGTCTCCTCAAGGACTGAACTCGCACCCCTGGGTTTAGCAGGTCAAGGCTCAAACCACTGAGTTTACAAGCAGCCCTAGAGCACCTTAAAGACTAACAAATTGATTTCGTAGGTAAGGAGCATACATGGGTAAGAACCACTTCTGCAAGAGCTCATTACCTAATAAATACATTTGTTAGTCTTTAAGGTGATACAGGACTGCTTGGTTTTTTTTTTGAAGCTACAGACTAACAAGACTACCCCTCTGAGACTATTCACACAATATGAATGTAATGACTTTCATTACAGAGAGAAGTAATTAGTACATATGCTGCCTTCTGGCAGCTACTTTTTTTTTAATATTTCAAATAACCCAAAACAATTAAAATCCATCCTTCATTAACTGCCGCTTTTAGGATATAAAAAAACTAATATAATTTCCCATACTATTATAATACTGTTCTTTTTCCACACTAAATAATACAGCCAGAGCATTGACAAAAAGCAGCTAAACACTGTAAATCACTTACTCAAGGCTGTGTGCCTATGTGTCAATATTGCCTGAGTATACAATGAGAACATTGGCAGTCCTTTACAATTATGGAGCAATCAAGCACCACTGCAAGCAAATTCAATCAAGTCTACAAATATGGCTTATGAAGGAGTTTTGACAGAATTTATTCTAACATCACCACCTTTGATTCCTGCCAAAACGGAAAAAAAGGAAGACCACAGATTAGTGGTATGGGCAAAGCAAAGGGATGCAGCATTTGATGAGGGTCATCTACTAACTTCAAAAAAAATGTTCCCTTGCCAAAAGACTACAGGGTACTGTGAGAACCAGGATGGACTGAAAAGCAGTTATTCTCACTCAGAATGAGAAAGACACACAAGTAGAGCTAGAGCCTGCAAGGTGTTGAGTGTTTTTAATCCAGCCAAGTGTTTAAGTATGTGAATAGTTGTGTTGAAGTTAATGGGCCAGATCTTCAGATGATGTAAACTGACAGTTTCATTGCCTTCAGTGGAGAGAGGGCTATTTGTATCAGCAGACAATTTAGACTACTAAGACTCCTCAGGTACTTAAATTTGATCACGTTTAAGTGGTTTTTGGGAGCAGAGTCAGAGAGGGCTCAGTATCTTGCAAGAATAAACCCATATTACCATTTTTCAGGCTAGTTCTGGAAATGCTTTTGGCAGAAATGTTAAATGGGATCATTTTAGGAAGCTATGTAAAATCTAGGGGGGTGCCTAACTGTAACAATAATAAAATAATACCAGTTCCTGTTAAATGCCACAAGAACTGATGATCTTTAATGTATTGTGAGAAGTAACGAACACCTCCAAGGATCCACCGCCAGTAGTCCTCCCCCTCATTCTCTTAAATTAGGTATTTTTTTAAATCTGTGCACAAGTGGTGACTCTTTCTGTTGCTGCATCAAGGTCCTTTTTTGCACAGGTTATCACTAACAACCCTTAGGAGTTACAGTAAGTCTCTAAAGCAGCTAAGAGAACAAGAAGTTCTGGGCACCTTATAGACTAACAAATATTTTGGAGCATAAGCTTTTGTGGGCAAAGACCTTCATCAGATGCGTCAGGTGCCACAGGATTTCTTGTTGTTCTCAGAGATACAGACTAACACAGCTACCTCTCTGATACTAAAGCAGCTAAGTGATTTAGGAGTTCCTCTTGTTTGCAAAGCAAAATAAGCATTTACAAGCTCAACGCTCATTCAAAATAGATTAAATGTAAGTTCTTAGCATGAAATCACTTATCATTGAGGTCAATGGCAAAATTCCCATCAACTTTATTTAGGCCAGAATTTCACTTTTAGTGCCTAGATCCAAATTGAAATGCAGTTTGGATTCTAGGTCACTTAGATACTTTTGAAGAAATGTAAATAAAAGGACAGCATAGTCAGTAGCCCCTACTTTTGAGGAACAGTTTCTATTCTTTCTAAAGTTCCTTGGCCATGCATCTCCAACAGCAACAAGCTTTCTGGTGTCAGAGATAAAGGAGCTATCATATTTACCTGCTTGACAAGAGTGTTGTTAAATTAAATTCAATAATATATGAGCAGGGCCAGATGCTATAGAGATGAATGCCATAAAAAAGCCTATATTTAAAAGACAAGTCCTTCAGATGATGTAATTTACAAATAATCCTTCTGGGTGAATATCACAGAAGGGTAGTTATTGATGCAGTTCTGCGAATGCCTGAAGTTTCTTTAACATTTTCACCCACCTAGGTGTGATATAAGAGGTGGCTAATATGTCTGTGTCCAAACAACCTCAGAATCGGTCTACATAGCAAAGTTATTTCAAAACAACAGACATTATGGCGAAATAACTATCCTAGCATCTACACAACACAACTGCTATTTTGAAATATCACACTTATGGGACTGCATTAATCCTCCTGATCTGCTTTTGGTGAAAGGCAAGGTGACACCCATGATGATATTTTAAAATTTATTAGCTGACTTGGAGGCTGTTGGCCATGAGTTGATGCTGATACAGTTGCAGACCCCAATAGGTCTTAAGTAACTTCATTTTCTTTTCTCTTAAGAAGTCACAAGGTTCATCAGCTTAGGACTTTCACTGTTGTGGGGTTCCAAAGGTCTCTGTTATGTTGCTTCTCCAGTTCAACGTGTATGTGAGGATGGTAAGGGAGAAAGTGAAGCTGCATTGCCTCCAAAACATGGAGGATGTGTAACCCTAAAATCAAGTAGGAAGAAGGGGCTGTTGAAGTATGGAAGGTCCTTTCGAAAGGCCCTCGCCTACATGGGTAGCAGCATCTCATAAGCATCTTCTCAACTCACTCATTACCATGCCCCTTCTGAAAAGAAGGAGAAAGTGTAGATGCAGCCAGTCTGTGTCTACACTTGCATTCCTCTTTTGAAAGAGGCATGCAAATGAGAAAATAGAAAATGCAAACGAGCTGCAGATTTACATATCTGACACCTCATTTGCATATTCTTCTTTCATAAGAGCTCCTATGAGAAGAAGGGTTCTTTCAAAGATGGGGTTTACTTTTGAAATAGCTGTATATTCAAATGAGGTGCCAGATTTGTGAATCTGCACCTTATCTGCATTTTAATTTCCTCATTTGCATGCGTATTTTGAAAGTGAAGACACAGCCACACAGAGCCTATTTTGAAATAAAGCCATAAAATGCCCTACGGCCTATTTCAAAATAGGCTCTATTCCCTGTCTTAACAGCACCTATTTCAAAATATCTCTTTTGAAAGAGGCACTGTCCCATGGTAGTGGGGCTGCTCTGATGGTAGTGGTCTGATGTCTACACTAGCCCCAAACTTCGAAATGGCCATGTAAATGGCCATTTTGAAGTTTACTAATGAAGAGCTGAAATACATATTCAGCACCTCATTGGCATGAGGGTGGCTGCGGCACTTTGAAACTGAAGGGGCTCGCCACCGCGCAGCTCGTCGCCGTGCGGCTCGTCCAGATGGGGCTCCTTTTCGAAAGGACCCCACCTACTTCGAAGTCCCCTTATTCCCATCTACTCATAGGAATAAGGGGACTTTGAAGTAGGCAGGGTGCTTTCGAAAAGGAGCCCCGTCTGAATGAGCCACGTGGCGATGAGCCGCTTCAATTTCGAAGTGCTGTGGCCACCCACATGCTAATGAGGTGCTGAATATGTATTTCAGCACTTCATTAGTAAACTTCGAAATGGCCATTTGCATGGTTATTTCGAAGTTTGGGGCTAGTGTAGACACGGCCACTGTCTGTTAGTTTAACTAACCTTTCTATATAAGCTCAGCTGGTAGAGCAGAGGACTGCACTGAATGTTCAGTGTGTTATCCTCAGGTGGCTGGTTCAACACTGGCTCAAAGAAAAGCCACCTCTTCAAGGGGGATAGCTCAGTAGTTTGAGCATTGGCCTGCTAAACCCAGGGTTGTGAGCTCAATCCTTGAGGAGACCATTTAGGAATTGGGGCAAATAGACTACCCAAACAGTGGTAGCAAGGGGGAGGGATAGCTTGGTGGTTGAGCATTGGCTTCCTAAACCCAGGGTTGTGAGCTCAATCCTTGAAGAGGCCATTTAGGGGATCAGCTCAAATCAGTATGAGGGATGGTACTTTTGGTCCTGCCAAGAGGGCAGGGAACCAGACTAGGTGACTTCCTGAGGCTCCTTCCAGTTCTAGAAGGCACATGTGTAGCACTACACTAGTCCCTGCCTTTCAAAAGGGGTATGCTAATGAGCCACTTCAATAGATGATTATGAGGTGCTGCCATGAATAAGCAGCACCTCATCAGCATAATGGCATCCACATACATTTCAAAAGTGCTGCTTTTGAAACACATGCTGCTTGTGTAGACAGGGGGCCTCTCAAAGGGACCCCTGGACCTCAAAAGCCCCTTCTTGCCATTAGCATCTGCCAAAATGGCTCCTTAGCATACCCCTTTTGAAAGGTGGGGGCTAGTGTAGCCACAGCTGACATGTCTGCACTAGCATTCTTCTTTACATATCTGACACCTCATTTGCATATTGGTATTTTGAAAGAGCTTCTATTTTTTTTAGGAAGAAGATGGGGTTCACTTTTGAAAAGCTGCATCTACTCTGCTTTTCTTCTTTCAAAAGAAGAATATGCAAATGAGATGCCAGACATCGAAATCTTCACCTCACTTGCATTTTCTATTTCCCTCATTTGCATGCCTCTTTTGAAAAAGGAATGCTCATGTAGATGTAGCCAGAATGAGGTTTACACATTTCAAAATAAGCCCACTGCTATTTTTAAAGTACTTCAGAACAATGGTTGCATTGTGTAGATGTTTGGATAGTTATTTTGAAATAACAGCTGTTATTTTGAATAACTGTGCTATGTAGACATACCCTAAGGTTGTCTGGACACAGACATATTAGCCATTTATCATAGGTGCTAAAAATAGACTTCATTATTGTCAGGCATCATAATCCTCTCACTTCCCCATGAAAACCTAGGTAACATTTGCTATTGAATGAATAAAGTGAAAAATATCAAGACTTCAAAAAGTAAAAATAAAAGGTGGTTTGCCTGTGAGATAGAAGTAATTTATGTGAGCTCATATGCTAGTGCTTGAGGCAAACATTTAGAGCACGTTGATCTGGTATGAAATCAGCAACTCTGAAGTAAAGAGCCAGAACACCAGGGCTTCAGCTGGCGTAACCAACTTGTAACACATACATCTAGGATCAGCTTAGCTGACCTTAGTGCCAGGTGCAGGAAGGAATTTATGCCCTGCATCAATTCATTAAAAATAAGGCATGCAAATAAAAATTAACTTTCATCAGACTTGGAATGTCCATCAAAGATGTGCACATCTGATTCTGATACACATATATAGGGGGAAACTAATTTGCTGTGTTCACCTTTTAATGATGCATGAATCATATCAAAACACCATATTTCTGTCATCCCTTTCCTCCTCCCTCCCCCAAGAATACAGTTAACTACAGAGTGTATTCAGTGCAAAGGGTTATTAATATAATCTGAATCCTGGGATTTAAACTCACAAGAGTCAGGGGGAGATACATATATCTCTACCAAGCTCACCTACCAGTTTCTAGCAGCAGAGGCTCTGGTCCAAGGCATTTGAAAGAAGCAGAGCTGCCGTAATTCATATCTCAGAAGAGAAGAAATGTAATACAGAACCTTGATCTGCTAGATCGGTCCACCCTCAGACTAGATAAATTGTGACTGAAAGTTGTTATCACTGATAGGTGTTCAGTGACCTATAACAAATGAAAAGTATTGGTGGTCTTTTCCTAGTTCAGTCAGAAGTACCTACATACAAGTGGCAATAAAACTACGTACCCAATATAAGCAAGCAGACACCACCTCCCCCAACTTTTAATAGCATATAGGCCATTGGCAGAAGAAATATAAGTTATTTCAAGGCATTTATTTTATTTCAAAGCTATTTATTTACTTAAAAATGCAGATTGGTAGCTAATGGGATTTTCAGTTGCACCTGGGCACCTAATTCCCATTGATTTCCATGCAGGTCTACTGTAATATAATACTTTCCCATTGATTTCAATGTAGTTCTAATGACGTTAATGCTTTCCCATCGATAACATGAGAGTTAAGCATCTTGACAGTTATGAAAATCTAGCTAGATGCTTCATTGGACACCTAAATACTTTTACAAATATGGGCTGTGGAAACACTTCTTTTTTCACACTTAGGCCCTTTCCAATCTGCCTTTCAAACTCATTTTGAGATTCCTCTTTAAATATGGTTTAATTACAGTTCCAGATAAACTTCCTCTGTTGCAGTTTGGCTAAGACACTTGGATGATGAAAATAGAGCATGTTAGTTAGAAAATAGAGCTGTGTTTAATGTATTTTAGCCCACATCTCTCTCTGGGACAAGAGGTTTACTATAGAAGACTAGTAATCCTGTGTTTTATAATGTGGTTTATTTCAACGCTAGAATAGGATGACCTGTCCGCACAGACTAGCTGAACTGCCTTAGAAACTTCCCTATCTGGAGCCAGGGGGCTGACAACCTTTCCAAACCCCTGAGCAAAGTGGTGGGTGGGGGTGGTTCAGGGCTGTGGTCTCAGATAGAAGGGGTATGGCTGAGAAAAGCCAGCCTTCAGTGCCTCCCTGCATATGCTGGGCCAGCCCCGCTCCCCCCACCCTCAAAGCCACCTGGATTTCACTGCACTCTGCTCCAGTGGTGATTTAAAGGGCCAGGACAGTGGTGGCTGGGGTCTTGGGCCATTTTGAAGTGCTGAGTCCTGGGACAGTTGTCCCCTTTGTCCCCTTTCTCCATCAGCAGGCCTGTCTGGAACCCATGTTTACAAAAGTCTTCTTGACTTACTTTGAACCTTAATAGAGTAAGATCCATAGCGATAAATTGTGCGGACCAGAGGTCAGACATAGAGTGGGATGTTTTATTGTAGAGTTAAAAAAAAACCCCAGTGTTTTCCTTTGGAAATTACATAATGCAATGCAAAATGTTTTACTAATTAAATAGATTGGTTCATAATTTTTCAGGGAAAAAAACCACTCATCCTTACGTCCTCTATACCTGGAAATATTTCCCATGATTCCATTCCTTCAAAAATCTTTTTTGGCCCATGATTTTCTTACCTCAAACATCGATTTTCAGCACCTCTCACCCTCTTGCTTCTTGTGCCGCCCTTTACTTTATCTATGCCAGCCCACTCCTATGCCCTCCACCAACCTTGCTGCTAGATTTTTTTTGCCTGCTGTCATGCTGATGATCCCCTCATTCTCATTTCCCAGCTGTTTTCTCAAGAGCCCGTTCTTGATGTTAAACCCTCATTCCACTGCTTCTCTCTGAAAGTAGCTCGCTGATTCCCTGCTAAATATTATTACTGTTGCCCCTGAAAGAAACGGAGAAATCAAGCCATATAGGATATGCACACACACACCTCCTGATAAGAGCACAGAGAAACATCCCTCCCAAAAGAGAATGAAGGAGAAAGAAATGAAGAGAGAAACTTCATTTTCCTAACAAGCAATCATTAAGAAATCATTTTAAGACTCTGACCATAATTTCCCAGTGGCTGAAAAAAAAACCCACAAGTAAGAAATTGCAATTCATATGGAATACCAGATTATTCCATATGATAATGTGAATGCCTGTAGCCTACAAATCACAGTGTGCTTATCCATCATGCTATCTATCTTGATCAAGTAGGCTTGGGGATTCTTCAAAAACAGATTTTTTTTTTAAAAAAAGGATTGACTGTTTCATTACAGTGCTTGTAAGAAAACACAGTATGCTAATAATATATTAATTTCCCACCAAAATTGGTTAAACCAGAGATTACAAGATAAACGTCTACCATTTAGCTTCCCAATAGGGTAAAAGGAAAGGATATTATGTATCCATTTCACATTTAAAAAATGGATCATTTACAGACATAGTTTGTGGTTTCATCATGTGGTGCACCAAGTGTGAAGCAAATTACTCAGGGTATTGTGACATGTAGTTTTAAGCCCCTCTGCCTGTGATCTGTGCTCTACATAAGTGTTTTTGCAGATGGTAATAAGTGAACATCCTATTGCAATGGGCATTTTTGGCTATGCATTTTGATGAGGCGTGTGTGGTTGGTGTTGTTAAAAAGCTTCCATGAGAGAAGAAAAGCATCAAACACTACAGCAAACAGAGAGTTAAAGAAAATGTTCTAATTGTTAAGTTATGTATGACTCATTCAGTTCCTTTAATTTTTGTTTGCCTTTTCATATCTTCCAAGAAATAGGCAAAAAGCGATGGGCTTAAAGTAGCTCATTGCAATAAGAAATGCACATGATATGACCCACTACTTTAAAACTACCTTGGGTTAGACTAGTATTGCCTGTCAGTATGGTAGCAAATCCTATACAACGATGTCCAATGAAAAGTGCTGTACTTTCTATTAGATTTTGCCTTTGCAGGACATGATGAAAATAACTATGAAGCAGATTTACCTAAGTCCCAGTAGAATCACAGAAACCCAGTCTGCAGGGCATTCCATGTTCACTCGTCCCTTGTAAGATACATTTAGTAACAGAGAGGAAGCTGTGCTAGTCTATACACTATGAAAACAAAAAGCGGTCAAGTAGCACTTTAAAGACTAGCAAAATAGTTTATTAGGTGAGCTTTCGTGGGACAGACCCACTTCTTCAGACCATAGCCAGACCTGTTCTGGTCTGGCTATGGTCTGAAGAACTGGGTCTGTCCCACGAAAGCTCACCTAATAAACTATTTTGCTAGTCTTTAAAGTGCTACTTGACTGCTTTTTGTTAAGATACATTTAGTGTGAGGATTTCCATGATTGCTTTCATGATGCTATTAAATAGAAAACAGCAAAATAACATGCAGGTTTATTTATAATGAATAGCATTGACAAAGCACATAGTATTATTGGCTACCTTTTAAAAATCCTTTTATTTTTGTCTGTTGAGATGTCTGTAATCAGCAGAGTGGAAAATAACTCAATGAAATATCTGTATCAGAAAAAAAAGAGCGACAAAGCTTTTATAAAATGTAATAACTTGCAGTTGATACAGCTTTTTAAAAGGGATTTTAGATTTTTGAAATCTGATAACTGCCCAGATTTGTTAGCTAGGTATAAAATTTTCAAGAGAACATCTTTTCACATAGATGCTCATGCTGCTTTTTTAAGTACATGACATACCAAATTATACATGACATATTACTGTTGCTGCCTTCATCTGAAATCTGTTTCTTCCATAACCCTAGTATGTTTGCAGCAGCAATCTTGACTGGTACATTTTCTGCACAAAAAAGTGGCTTGCTCTGATTTATTTTTCTCCAGTTTCCATTTATATCTATCATTCTGTAAAGTATGTTAGAAAATTCTGTGTTAGCAATCTTTTTGGTATTTAAAGATTTTATACTTGTCAGTTTTAATCTCTTCCATCTCTTTTTTTCATGCTGTGAAGAGCTAGATTATTTTTTTCTTTCCATTTTTTTCCTTCTAATCAAAGAATTTGTAAACTTACAGTCTCAAAATATTCAAAGTGAGATATTCCACAGTAAAACCTGCAACTAGTTTTATTACCAGATCATGTTTAAGTCCTAGTAACTTCGGCTTAGGACGCTGGCTGGGCTTGAAGACTAGCACAATTACTGTGTAGCGGGACAGCTGCCCCACTCTGGCAAGAAAGGGTTAAAATTGGCTGGCCAGGGGTGTGTGGGGGGGGCGGTCCAGAGCACTAGCCAACCATGTAGGGAACCAATGCCAGGGAGGCTTTCTTGAGCAGCTTTGTTACAAGGAGCTGTTCACCAGACCAGAGAGAAGTTTGGTTCTGACCAGGCATGGTGCAGGACTTGTTCCCAAGAGAAAGCACCTTTGAAAAAGCAGTGCTGGGCATGCTCAAGGTAGCAGAGAGAGAGACAGAGAGAGAGAGAAGCTCCAGCCTGTCACCTGCCTGCCTGCTGGCCTTGACACAAGGGCCAGGAGCATGCAAGGTTCACAGGGAAAGTGGCCCAGGAAACAGGAGCAGTGAGGGAGGGCAGGACAGGACTGCCACCTGAGAACCCCTGGGACTCAGAGAACTGGGCAGGCCTGGGTCTCTCCTTTCCCCCTTCAATTGCACCTTGGCACCAAGGACAAGGCCCATTTCATATTGCAGCTTGCCCCTGAGGTAAGGAGCTGGACTCTAGCTGCAGTTGTCCACAGTGGAAGGTACAAAGACTGAGGGCTGCT
Organism: Carettochelys insculpta; assembly: GCF_033958435.1. Taxonomy (NCBI): domain Eukaryota; kingdom Metazoa; phylum Chordata; order Testudines; family Carettochelyidae; genus Carettochelys; species Carettochelys insculpta. The sequence goes on along the minus strand of NC_134139.1, from coordinate 139,005,532 downwards.
GATATTCCCAGAAGGGGCCAAGAAACCAAGGAGTCAGTGCTGCTGGAGGGCAGTCTCCTGAAAGGGACACCACAGTCCTGAAAGTGACATAAATCCAGATACAGAGAGTGGAGACACCAGAAATAGAGCAGAAAGTTGACGGGTGAGACACTCGCCAGTAGGAGGTAGTGTGATTAGCAGGAAGTGTCTTGATGGTGAATCAGGCTCCATTACACACTTATATTTCACAAAGGAATATATCTGCCAGGTTTGAAGAAAATTTGTCAGATTCTTTAAGTTGGTGGCTTTCATTCTGATGGTCAAAATGGGTCCACGATTTTCAAAGGGGGTTCACATCTCTATTTCAAAATTTTTAAGGGTCAGCAAATGAACAAAAAAGTAGAGAATCACTGTTTTAAGACACAGCTCATTAAATATTACCTTGACTGGGAAAAACTGCCATTTGTCCAACATTTGTCTCCATCTAGTACAAAAATTGGACTGGTATTTATCCAGTGCTAACCATATTTGAAGAAAATAGATTGTATTTGAGCAATACTTGCGTGTGAATTTTTGTTCTTGTGACCAGTCTGACTCGTTAACATTGACTTTAGCTGAAAAAAGACCAAGCACTATATATTTGAGTGATCAGGTTGGCAGGTAGCAGCTTTGAAAAGATGAGTCCATTTATAGCTCATAAATAATAAAAATGCTTACCTTATCTTAAGTAATAAAGGCCAAAGGCTGCATATCTATCTATCTATCTATCTATCTATCTAGTTGTATGAAGGCAGATGCAGTTTGCTATGGACATGTGACAATCTCTCTGATTCTATACAAGATGGATATTGATCCCATTCCCTGAATGCAGACTCCTTATCTCTGAAATAAAATCAATGTGTAAATGATGTGACAGACAACTGCCCCATTGTCACAGAGGAACTTCAATTCTTTCTTTCTTTGGAAACGGAGGCTTTGTTTTTTGCAATAATGTATTACGTGTCATTTTTGAATGGGATATTCTTGACAATCAATAAAGAGTCAGCAAATTACAAATTAAGAGCACTATACCCCATTGATACATGATGGAACGCACAATAATGTCAATAGAAGATATGTGTGGCTATTGAGAAGATGACATGCTAGGGCTAGCTGGAAAACAGCAATCCATTTAGAAAATTGTGGGTTTCAGTTTCAAAACTTGTTTTTTTTTCTTTAGACTGAAAATGAAACCTTATGATTTTGTTTCATGAAAAAACAAAGGAAACAAAAAGCGCCCAACCCCATAATTGTGAATACCAAATGGGTAAGACACTCCTATAGGGTGTGTATAACTCACTTACAAGTCTTTGATCTGTCTATTCAGCTGAATGCCTTAAGCACAATTGGTAAACAGCCAGAGTGGGCAATGATGAGTATATAGGTTCAATGTGGCCATCAGGGTTAGCTTCTGGTGAGCCACTGGCACTTTATTTACCTGCACTGCTAAAGCTATGGCCATGTGAAGCTCCCATTGGTTGCAGACCACCATTCCTGGCCAATGGGAGCTGAGAGAAGCAGTGACCTATTCTGTGTTGGTTCCTGACACTTCCATTGGCTGGGATAGCAATCTGCAGCCAACAGGAGCTTCAAGCAGATGTATCTATGACAGTGCAGATTAATAAAACACTGGAAGCCTGCCACGTCCCAACCCTGGCAAACTACCTCTGGCTTATTTCTCTCCCTTGCTATGGCATGAATCCTGTGTTTGCTGGCCCAGATCAATATGTCATTTATACAATGTAGAACAGTTCCAATAGGAAATATTGACACTATAGCCCAGTGGACAGGGCACTCTGCTGGTATGTGGGAGGCCCAGCTTCAAGTCCCTATTCCAAGTGTGGCAGAGAAGGGACTTGAACCTGGTTCACCAATCCTGTGTGCATGCCCTAACACTAGGTTATTGGCTTTCTGAGAGTCTGCTTGCTCTTGTTTTTACCCACAATTCCAACCAGGACCTGAGAAACCATTGAAGCTCAGCTGTGAACAAGGAACCCTTGAGTATAAACAGCAGTTGTCACGCCACTTCTGATCTTTCATCTAGCAGATTATACATTCCATAAACATCCTTCAAAATGACACAAAATTGGGTACAAAATAGCAAGAGGATCAAGTTGTGCTTAATTGCTTGCTTGCTTTATTTCCTTAACTCCATTGACCAACTCCAGCTTGCAATGGCACGCCAAATTCTTCCTCAGTGAATATGACACACACAAATGAATTGAGTATACTCAATGCTCTTTCACTGATAAATTCATTTATAATGACTAAACATTTAAAGGGTTGTGGTAGTCTTTTAGTGATACTGAAACAATGATTTATTTTATGATTCCTACTCAAGTTATACAGGGTTTGCTTTTCTTAAAATTGCAATGGGATCCTTATGGAATTATTCATACACCCACATTAATACCAAGAGGATTTATCCTGATTAAAGTCATTACAACAAATGCTAAAGGGATTTATAAGGATTTGCTACTTGGTGCAAAGTGTTGATGCCCTAGAGACCCTGGCAACGAAGTACTCCAGGGTGGCCTCATCTTGTCAGATCTTTTGGATTAAAGACATTAAATAAAACCATATGTAAACTGCTACAAGATTTATATTCCTCTTCTCTGCTATAAATGACATTGCTAACTCTATTGCACTTCTGGGGCCCATTCAGTTTAGTAGTTGCTTCAGAAAGCACTTCATAAAAACAATTATTGGATTAATTGTGATATTTCCAGTTGAGTGTTCATCTAAAACATCCTCACCACCTGTAACTCTTCTCCCAATTGCCTTGTACAGGAAAAACTGGATAATTTGATAGCTTATACATATATTGTTACAGTAAAAACCCTGGTAGGTCTAATGCTATGGTCTCATTTTGGGTTGCCCTCTGGACTTATCAAAACTGAAGTTCTTCGCACATTGATTTGTTCCTACCCCAAATGTTCCTCATTACCAGGCACAGCTCATATTATATACCAAAACTGACATTTCTCTCTCACCTGATATGTATTTGATATTGTCTCACTTTTGATATCATAGATTTCATACAGGAACTGCTGAATCATGGAACTTAGTTTACTGAACTATTAAATAAATTAATAATAATAATAATTAATATTAATTAATTTGGTTATAGCCCTTGGTTGGGGATGGTACAAAGCTGCAAGACATTGTCTGAGCATCATTCTGAATTATGGTGACAAAATAGCTCCCACACAGTACTTTTTTCCTAGAAAAAAACGGTGCTGGAACTCAAGTCTGATGATTCCTCATAGGGTTGGGGTGTTCAATTTTACAGCCCTGGTCCACCCGGTGCTGTGAGGTGGCAGGGGCTCCTGTCTTGGTCCCCACACTGCTGTAGTGGTATGCGGGCTCCCTCCCAGTCTTCACTTTGCCGCAGAACCAGCTGTGAATTTTTTTCTGGGGTTCTAATGGAAAAAGGGTACTGGAACTCTATTTCTGTGCGTTCCGCCAGAAAAAAAGCCCGGCTTTCCAGAGCTCACTGAGCTTGCTGTGGAGATGGTGATTTGCAGTTCTGCTTTAACAAGTACAGAATATTCATTGGTGTGTGCTCTGGGGGAGAGGATGTCATTGCATGGCGCAGAGTCATGGTCCATCTTATTTCCCTAGCTTCCCCTCACTTTCTTCTTTTGGGAGAGTAACTTGATGGAACCTTGGCACCCCACCAGTGCTGTTGCTGTAATTTTGGCTCATCCTTTCCCCTTTGACTGCCATGGTTGTTTATGGCAAGCGGGACACAGTCTGACTCATGTTTTGTGCTTCATGACCTGTATTACCTTCCCTCAATTACTCTTTTCAGGTGTTTGTCCTATGATCTGTCATGCTTTTAGGCACTAACAGATTGACAGCTATAACTGCTAAGAAGGATATATGTCAAAACCAATTTACAATCCTCACCAGGATTATTGAGAGGCTTGGAGTAAAGAGGTTAAGTTATAGCAGGGAAAATTTAGGATGAATATCGGGAAATTTCCTTCTTATGAAACTTCTTGGACAAGAGTGTAGCCATAGGTAGACCTGGATGGGCTGCAACCCACATAGTTAGAACCTGTGACCACTCAGAGCTGAGTCTCTATGAATGCAGAAGCTAAGATTTTTGTTGTTACAGCTCATGAACTCCTGGCTGAAGAATGGGCAGCTCTTAGCCTGCCTGAGAGTAGAGTAGTGCTATGCAGCTTGATCAGCCCTACAACTGCCTCTGCTCAGCACTTCAGACTTCTCCTGGTCTCAGAGAGCTTCACTAAGAATAAGGCTCTGTGTACATACCAACAGTCCTCTCCTACCATGGCTTAATTTATGCCTGATTATGGGGCTATAGAGATTGCACCTGTAAGTGGCCAGCCCAGCTGTCACATTCTCTGCATCTAGCTACTCTTCCCATAATACCAACTTTGGTATTCAAATACAATACACAATGACATATAATATATAATATAAAATACTTGTGCTGATATCAGATATTCGGTTGTTTCCCATCCAGCATAAATTGGGGCCCACCACACTTCCACACCTAGCTACAGCCCTGTCTTAGCCACTCATGGAATGAGTTGGAATCCTGATCACATGAAACTTTTTAATTTGCAAAGAGTGGACAAACCAGGTGAAAATATAAAGTAATGGACAATCCTACCCTGAATGCTAGGTCAGCTACCTCGATAACTTGGTAAGCTGTGCACGAGCAAACAATACACATTGTAATATGGCAAAATACAGAGTTCTAGGCACTATAACAAAGTATGTTGGCCATATTGACAGTGTGGAGGGCTCTGTTCTGAGAAACAGTGACTCTGAAAAAGACTTGGGGAATGGTGAATAATGAGCTGAACATGAAGTCCCAGTGAAAGGCAGAGGCCATAAGGGCTAACGTGATCTTTGGATGCCTAGAGAGCAGTATCTCAAGCAGAAATAGAGGGCTTATATTACCTCTATAATTGGCATGGTTGGAGTACAATATCCAGTTCTGGAGCCCACAACTCAAGATGGATGCAGATAAACTGGAGAGGCTTCAGGTATGAGTCAGGAGAAAGATTAAGGGATGAGAAAACATTACTTGTGGTGATTGAGCTCCTTGAGCCTATTGCTCTACTTTAACAAAGAGGAGATTAGGGGGTGACTTGATCAGTCTGTGAGTGCCTACATGGGAAACAAACATTTGGTAATGGACCCTGCAGTCCAGCAGACATAGCTATGACAAGGCCCAATAGCTGGAAGTAGAAGGTAGACAAATTTAGCATAGCAAAATATGTCCTGTGAGAATAGTCAGCTGTTGGAACAGTTCACCACGACTCATGGTGGACCGGAGCTTTTCAAAGAAATATTGGGTATATTTTCTAAAAGATATACCCTTGTTTAAATCTGAGTTTTTTCTGAGAGGTTCTGAGCTTAGGGAAGTCTGTATTAAAGTCTATGGCTCAAGCTTCCTCTTACTTTTTAAAATCAAGACTTTATTAGCAACACAATCTACACACACACACATACAATATCATATCTGACAATGCACAGCACATCTTAAAGGGGGAGTTATCCAACTTTTTGTAATTACAATATAGGTTGCTATTAAGATATGAGCTGTTCATTTGTGGGATTTTAGATGTTCACCATTTATTGAAAATTATATATTTTTTACAGTAATCCCTCAATTTAGGTGGAGGTTGCATTCTGGGCAACCTCTCACGTAAGGCATATTTTACATGAATTGGAAGAAATCTGTTAGGGAATCCCTGGAATTCTCCCAGCTGGAGTAGTGGGCAGCTGGGAAAAGTGGGGGAGGGGCAGCCACATGACTCCGGTTTCTCTCAGCTAGTGTGTACACAGCTGCTTGAGTGGGGAGCCCAGCATGCAGACAGAGCCTTGTGGTGCAGTTTCTCCCAGCTGGGGGCACCTGGGGGTGGAAGTGGGGGGAGTTTTGATTTGCATTTAACATGCACCAATGCAAGTTAAGCGCAAATCGAAATCATGCTTAAAGAGGATTTACTTTACTTTGCAATTTTAGTGTCAGGAGCCACAAAGAAGTCCTTGAAGAGCCACGTGTGGCTCAAGAGCCACAGATTGCAGTCTCCTGGGATGCTAAACAAAACAATTTTAGAATATTCCCTTGAATCATCTGTTTACCCACAAACAAATCTAGTGTTCCCACTTGAACCATTGTTGTTTCCCTACAAATACCCCTGTCCATGCTCATGTAAAGTAGTCTGATGCCTTGATCTACATTCAGCATCAGTTCAATTGGGACTTCACCCTCTCCTGACTGATCCTGCTGGGGATTCTGCTCCTGTCTCTAACTTTCTGGACCACCAGCTGCCATCACTTCCTGGGACTCCAGATTGATTCAAGCTTCATGGACTGGCCAGAGCTCGCTCTCTCTCTCTTTCTCTCTCTTTCTCTAGGTATAGCCTCCGAATCTTAGTAATCTGATTTAAGTAGGTTTTAATATTTTAACCGTTTTGTTTGTTTGACTTCCCTTATATGGTTAGTACCTGGAAATAAATAACATTTTATGGTTAAGCCATTTGCTTCTTTATCTCTCTCTCTCTCTCCTCAAGCCCTTTAGGGTGTTGTTTTTGGCTTCCCCATTCCCTCTGCAACAACACTCCTTGTATCTAAGCCGAAGATCCCTGTAGCACCCCAAAATTTTGCTGGGTTTCCTCATCAAGTGGGTTACTTGCAGAATTGTTGTGGTGTGAAAGTGGGGATAGGGACATGCTAAACCTGGGGACATATGAGTGTGGCAGCTTACAGTGGTGTTTAAACCCAGCCCACTGAGTCCAAAGGCACATGAGGGTCACAGTTTGGCATTGCTGTGCAACCCAGTCTGCCGAGTCCAGGGACATATAAGGTGTCAGCTTGCATGTGATGATTACCCATCCTGTCAGACATGCTCTGTGTGTGAGTGTGTCTGCATGTATTCATCTGATTCTAGGGTGGGAAGTACCCAGCCCTCGGGAAATGAATTCCTGCAGGGTAGTTCCACTGGGAGGGAACTGGCAGAAGGGAAAAGAAGAGCTCTGTATGAGAAGACAAGTGACACAAGTAACACATTGATAAAATTATCCACACCCACACCCCAAAGAAGAGGATCCCTACTAAATGACTATGCCCCAAAGTATGGACAAATTTGGTAACACCAGGCCAAGTGCAGATATGTTGTGTTAGATGGTGTAAGGAACATATTTGTGAATGTAAAGGAAACCAACTGAGTCTAACAGCCCGATCGGGGAGCCTAGCGTGAAGACCAAATGGGGAGAAGCAGTGAAGCTGTAGAGCTTATCCAGACCCAATATGAAATGGAACTTGAAAATATGCAATAAATCCTTCCACCAGCATGGAACTCAAAGAAGTAGCAAGGGTTACAAATGATGAACGAATATGGCTTTTATGGCACTGTAAATGTGTCTTAAATTCTATAGCTTCTAGTAGGAAGTTGTATAAGGCTATAAACACTGTGTTAACTCTGTTTACCTGCTGATAATCGCAGCAGTTTGTTACATCAGTTGTGTGGCTGTTTTTGAAATAACTGTAGTGTGCAAGTTCATTCCCCTGCCCAGCTTATCAGTCAGATGCATTTGTACAGTTCATATTTAAAAGTAACACAGTCCCTCCACTGATTTAAAGTGAGTGATTAGACGTTAGCAGATGTTGGTGCCTTTGACCCAATTGCCTGGTCTGGTTGCCTTGGTCTGAAGATCTGACACTGTGCAAAATAACTGCACTTTGTATCTATTTTGGACCCTCCCTGAGCAACAGGTGCTCAGATTATTTTTAAGATGCATGACCCAAAATTCTGAGGTAAATAGCTCTCCAGGAGACTGTTGGGATTGATTCCAAATTTCCATTGGGTTCTTTCTTAGCAATGTTTGTAAAGAAGCTTCTCTAGTATGAAGTCTGAATTATCCTTTGCATCAGATGCCATGATAGACACCTGAACTCCATATTGGAACATGGGGTAACCTATCTAACTTGTACCAATAACATTAAAGGCAATATCAAACAGCTAAAAGTACATAGAACATTGTGACATAAACATCATAAGGACTATATTGATCATAAAAGGAACAAAAGCCATGCAGCTGTTCATTGAAAATTGATTATGACTAGAGAACTGAAGTGGGTTCAGTTCCCATAGTGTAACATTCAGGGTGACCCATAGCTGATGTTCAGACAGCATCAGAGAAGCTCCTGCTACTAAAACAAGGATTATAGCTGGCCTATTCTGAGCTTCAGTTTAACAGTACCAGGCATTTCTAAGTACTCTGTTAGATTAGGGGGAAGAATCAATTATCATTACTTAAAAAGTTATAGCTACTTAAAAGGTTCTTTGATGATATGCTTACATTTTAGGTTCTTTGCAAAAATCAGATGTGTCCTCCTTTCCTTAATTCCCCAGGATTAAAAACAAAACAAAACAAAACCATCTTGTGGGCCTTTTATTTGTCAGAATCTAGTCATTATTGCCATCCATTTTGATTTGGCTGCCTAGATCTAAATGTCCAAAATGGTCACAGGAGATATCAGTCTCCCTGACATATTTGTTATCATTGCCAGATAACACCTGTAGCGGGAGGCTTTCCTCCCTGACAACTCTTTTTTTTTCTTTTTCCTTGCTCATCATGTTTCCAAACACATATTCATTCCATTCCCATGGAGATGGATGGGGAGGGAGGAAATGAGGAAGCAAGATGTCCAGTAAACAGTTTTTGAACCACAGGAAATGAATTAGAGATGCAGAAGATCAGTTTCCCTACATCATAGCAAGATTATATCCCATATTATATTTTAATTCTGTCATATCAATTCTAACTGTAAAATTCTTAGGGTATGGAGCTTTCACAGCTTTTCTTAGAAGACTCTTCTACTGTGTCAGTAAAATAATTTCTTGATTTTTAGCTCAAGTATTCCTTTGATTAATTTATTCCCATTACTTCTAGTTATAGCTCTTAGACCACTTGAAAACGATTCTGCTTCCTCCTTGCAGTGTGTAGTTTTTAATTATTTTACCTTTCACTTTGGGTTTGGTACCCAAGATGAATAAATAATGAACCATGGTATCTCTCCTATTAATTATATCTGAGTGAAGAGGTGAATGAGATAATGTTTTTTATTGGACGAAGTGCTATCGTTGAGACAGACAATTGCTCCTCCTCCCGTTTTCCTCACATGCTCATTTGTCACTACATTTAATTGAGAATAAAATCAAACATTTGGTTGCTTTTCACGTTTAAATGTTGTTTTCCTCAGTATTTTACAAACAGATTTATTTGTCATCCCTGGAGTGGCATGACACTAATTGGAGTCATTTGCCACCCAATAGTAAAAATGGTCATCCCACATAAGCACAGTAGTGGGCGAGGACTCTTCCTCAAAATATAAATTCAGGAGGAAATATGGAGAAAACAGCATAGAACAGGACCAAAGGAAACAACCAGACAAGTGTGAGGTACTCAGCCTTACAACTTCGAGCAAAATTAGTATTTTGAAGAACTTAAAAAAGGAAAATTATGGCCATTCAATTGTCTTTCATGTAGAAACAAAAATAACAAGTAAAGTAAAAATTTACAGGGTCTAGACACCTTTGCTGCTAGCATCTAAAATTATGTCAGCAATTTTCAATAGATAGATAGATAGATAGACAGATAGATAAAGGGCTGTTGATTAATCACAGTTAATTCACACGATTAACTCAAAAATCATGAATAATTGCAGTTTTAATTGCACCATTCAATTACAGAATGCCAATTGACATTTATTTTACATTTTAGGAGGTTTTTCGACATTTTCAAATATACAGATTTCAATTCCAGAGAATGCAAAGTATACAGTGCTTCCTTTATATTTTTATAGCAAATATTTTCACTGTAAAATGAGAAAATAAATAGAATTTTTCAGTTCACCTCAAACAAGTACAAACAAGTTCAAAAGTACAAGTTCAGACTCTTTATTATGAAAGTGCAACACACGAATGTAGACATTTTTGTTACATAATTGCATTCAAAACCAAAGCAATGTAGAACTTTAGAGCTTACAAACCCTATTTCTTGTTTGGCCAATCACTCACACAAACAAGTTAGCTGACTTTTGCAGGAGATAATATTACCCTCTTCATATTTCAAGTCACCTGCAAGTGACAAGAGGCAGTCACCTGGCACTTTTGTGTTTAGTATTCCAAGTTATTTACATGCCAGATACTCTAAAAAATTGTATGCCCCTTCATTCTTTGGTCACCATTTCAGAGAACATGCTTCCATGCTGATGAGGCTCATTAAAAAACTAATGGATTAAATAAGCTTGTAACTGAAATTTGTAACAGAAATCCTTTAAGTAGAATTGTACATCTCTTGCTGTTGCCCACATACTGCAACACATTTCTTGCCACAACAGTCTTCGGATGATGATCCAGCACATGTTGCTCATTTTAAGAACATTTCCACCTCAAATTTGACTTAATGAAAATAAAGTTCAGTAAACACTTTTGTATCCAGCAATCCCAGGACCGAGAGGTTGCCAGGTATGCAAATATTCTGGTTTATTGAGAGTAGCAGAGGGGAGGCACAGGTGGGGGTCAGTGCCCCCCATAAGAAAATTAATCTCCTCCCATCCCCCAGCACTGGCTCCCTGAAACTGCTGCCCTATTTACCTTTTCATGAGGAGAGCAGGAGCTGCTGGCAGGGCTCAGAGCTGCTCAGTGCTCATGTTGTGGGGCTCAGAGCAAGCAGCATGGGGAATCCCTGGGGGGCTTAGAGATTACCGCATGGAACAGAGAGCCCCTGACTGCTGAACTGCAGCCACGCCGCTGCTTGGACACCAGGGACCTGTTAGTGCCATGGTCGGTGCTCGGAGGAGTAGCCACGGTGCAGTGGGACTTGCCTGGCAGCTCCGAGGAGAGCTACCAATAAACTCACTCAGCTGGCCAGGGGTAGGGGGGCAAGGAGCCTATGCAGCACCCCAGGACTGCACCCTGGGACTGTCTTAAACAAAAAGGGAAGCCACATCATGGCTCAGGGTTTGCCGGTATTATGCCGGCTATCTGGGAGTTCCAGTTGATCAAGTACCAGCTGAACAAGAGTTTACTGTAACAATGTGAAATGTCTAAAAATAGCTACAGCACAGAACCCATACTTTGGGAATCTAAAGTGCCATCCAAAATCTGAGAGGGACAAGTATGAAATATGCTTTCAGAAATTTATAGAGCAACACGCTGCAGCAGAAACTAAATAACTTGAACCATGCCACCTCCAAAAAAAATCAACCTTATGCTCCTGGCATCTGACTCAGACAAAAAAGAATATACATTGCTCTGCAGTGCTTTCAATCTTTACTGAGCAGAACCCGACAACAACATGGAAAATGTCCTCTGGAATTGTGTTTGAAGAATGAGGGGACCTATAAATCTTTAGTGCATCTGACATGTAAATATCTTGCAATGCCAGCTGCAGCAGTGCCTCATGAATGCCTGCTCTCACTTCTGGATGACACCATAAACAAGAAGTGGGCAGTATTATCTCCTCCAAATGTAAATAAATGCATTTGCCTGGGTGACTGGCTGAACAAGAAGTAGGACTGAGTGGACTTGTAAGATTTAAAGGTTTACATCAGAATAGCTAGGGTCAGATCAAAGGTATGTCTAGGCCAGCATCCTTTCTTTTTACATGAAGTGAGTACTGTATACTTTGCATTCTGTTTTGTAACTGAAACATGGAAATATACATATGTCGTAGAGCTGGAAGGGTCCTTGAAAGGTCATCATGTCTGGTTCCCCGCACCCACAACAGGATGTATCACCATGTATGACAGATTTTTTATTTTAAATCTAACTTGCCCTCAAGGTTTAAAAGACCTCCTCAAAGACTGAGCTCATAACCCTGGATTTACAAGGTTAATGCTCTAACCACTGAGCTCTTCCTGTCACCGTGTGCACCCTATTCAAAAATGTACAAAACAGCCAAAATTATTAAATAAATTGACCTTTGGTTAAGCATGATTAATTATTTAATTATTTTACAGTTAAGTCCAGTTCCTACAGGGCCTGATTCTTCCCTGCCTTGCCACTTGTATAGGAGTTTACTTGTGGAAATTTAGGCCCCCATTCTACAAATGGGTGTTAAGCATCTGCTGAATCATGGCCCCCACGACTAGTGCACATGAAATATTGTTAACTCTAAATTTATTTATAACCTTTTCTGCTTCTCCACAAACATGGGAAACATCTTCCCATTTTTTGAGCAGTGAAATTTGTCTTGAAATTGTATTTTCCTCTGAAAATAGAGAAATGTTTCAAGCAAGCATGTTTCCCAGTTTTCAGACAGATCTAAAGTCAGACATGTGCCAGTCTACAGCCATTTGGGGGTATTTTATACCACGGAATGCCTAGCTAAATCTGCCACATTTTGCTGCTTTAAGGTCATTTTGAGAAGTACTGTCTTTACATGTTTTATTCCAAAGGGATCGTGAAGAGGAAGTGGAGAGAATGCACAGCTATAGAGATGACTATGTTCTCATTTGTCACTGCCAAAACTCATCAGAGTATGGTATCATGAGGGAGAACTGTTAGAAGATGAAGGATTTTACTGGAACACGTAAGCAAGGTATTGAAATGAGGTTTAGAACAATGCCCCTAAAGAAACTCTATTAGTTACTGTGAAGCAAGGAAAGGCAGACAGGGAGGCATCATTCATCCTCTTTTTGCCTCCAGGGGCTCCTTCTACTGGCTTGCATGACTTTTAAAGTTTCCACATCACTGGATGAAACTGCACTCCTGCTAACAGTTCACTGCGCAGAGGAGTTGTACAGCAGGAGCTCCCTTCTAGGAATCCCAAAAGAGCATTCTCTCCTTTAGGATTTCATCCTGCTCCCTCTGAAATCAATGGCAGAATTCACTGACTACACTGGGAGCGAGGTGGAGCCCTGAGAAAGGAAGGAACCAGAAACAGGGAAAGTGGGGGAAAGAAAGGAAGAGATAGGAAGCAAAGGCAGTAAATGATTAAGGGTAGATTTTCATAGGCACAAAAGGTAGTTAGGCACCTTTAAGTTAGTAGTTAGGTAGGTAGTGTTGACTGCCAGATGGAGTTGGGTGCATAAGTATTGTTTGAAGATCTCCTGTGAGCTGATGTAAGAAACGCTTTGTGGGGAGGAATGTGGACTTTCATCTGTCTCATCTAATGTGAGTTTAAATTCACAGAGGCATGGTTCTAAGGGTAAAACTACACTGAAACTGGAGGGTCACTTTTGATCTCGGGAGGCACATCTGTGTTAGCTGTCATGGAGCTAACATGCTAAAAGTAGGAATATTACCATGGTTCTTGGGATGAGGGGATGGGCAAGCCACTGCAAATATGTATCTAGGGTTTCAAAAAAGGAGTGTACTTGGGGTAGCTAGTCCAACCCATCACTCAGGCAAAATGACACCTGCAGATCCAGTGTAGTCATGCAGGATATGTCTAAACTATAAGATTTTAGACGAGCAAGATACCATGCCCATTTATTGTAGCTCTGATGGTGTAAAGCACCCACAAATCTGGTCAATTCTCCCCCAGAAATATTCCGCATGGGTGAAGGAATCCTCAGGTTATATAGACCTTGTTTAAGAGCTCCTGTCACAGTTCTGGGTGAGCGCACCCTGCTGAACTCTTACTAGGCTTCTGGGTTTAGCCCCACATGAAGGATTCACGTATGTCTGAGCTCCCTTGAGCCTTGGCAGGTGTTTTACACTGGCTCTTCCATAAAGGGCCGCTCAATTCGTGCAGAATTCCTGCTTCGTACTCCTTCTCAACTGTCGTAGCGTGTAGTCTAGCTGTCCTATACTAGGTCTGACCTATCGTTGCACACCTTGTCCAGAGCCCTACCCTTCTGGGTACTCCAGTTTACCCCTTAATTCTTTGACAGTTGAAGATTGGCCCTTAGATTCTTTGCAAAGTAACTTTTAAAACACCCACATTTTACTCTTCGAGAAATCACAACAGATATACAGATCTAATCAACATATCTGCATGCAATTCCTTCCCTAACAGTCCTCACCAGTTTTGAGCATTTCTTAGAATTCACCCAGGATCTTCCCAGGCTCCCAGGTGCCCTTTCTTGAACCTCATTCATCTCTTCCTTATTATGGAGTTTATTCTCTGATTCTTCAGCAAGCTCTCCTAAGCTTGTGTGGTCTGGCAGTCAGATGGCTCCCTCAGCTCAGAAAGCATGCCCATTGTGTTCCTAAACAACCCAACTTGTGAGTTTTTACAAGATAGCTGTAAACACTTCTACCATTTTTCACCTGTCCTGCTGGGGAATTTCCATTGCTCCAAACAGACAAGTTGGGGATAAGTGGTTTCTGCTCGGATAAGGTTATCCTACTTTTCTAAGGCAATCCCATCTAAATGGTGGACTAGCAATACGTATTTTAAGTTGTACATAGACAACTTCATCAACTCATCACATTATATTTGCTCTTTGGTATTGGAGAGGCAGATGGATGAGCACCTTTAATTTTAATTCTTTAATGTCATACGTGAATCTAAGCCATCAAAGTGAAATGAGGAAGGAGGAGCAGAAAAGGTGAGGGGAGTTGGGAACCAGAAGCAGAAAAAGATTAAAGGCAGATTTTCAAAGGCAAAAACAATAGTTGCTCAAGCCCATGCAGAGCGCATTATGAGAGAAAAGATTAGAATTCAGTACTAATTGTGTCCAATAACTGTGGCTATTTCTCTGGACAATACTTCAATTTACTGTGAAGTCTAATAATTATATGACTTACTTGACTTAAACCCTTGGGCTACGTATACACTAGAAGTATCTGTCTCCAAAAGTTACGATTGGAAGAGATGTTCCAACAAAACAGCTGTTGATGGATTGCATCTACACATAAAGGTAGATTGATATTTTGATCCACTCTAGCTGCATCTACATGAACCGGCTACTTCGAAGTAGCCGTGCCAACTTTGAAATAGCACCCGCCACGTCTACACGTGGCGAGCGCTATTTCGAAGTTGAAATCGACGTAAGGCGGCGAGAGGTAGAAGTCGCTATCCTCAACAGGAGATGGGAATAGCACCCTACTTCGACATTGAACGTCGAAGTAGGGCATGTGTAGACGATCTGTGTCCCACAACATCGAAATAGCGGGGTCTGTCATGGTGGCCATCAGTTGAGGGGTTGAGAGACGCTCTCTCCAGCCTCTGCGGGGCTCTATGGTCACTGTGTGCAGCAGCCCTTAGCCCAGGGCTTCTGGCTGCTGCTGCTGCAGCTGGGGATCCATGCTACATGCACAGGGTCTGCAACCAGTTGTCAGCTCTGTGGATCTTGTGCTGTTTAGTTGTAGCCAGACAAAGTCTCCCCCTTACTAGCCAGCTTGCTCGCTGCCCCCCCACCCCACTGAGGAGCACACAGGGCACGGAAACGGCAGCTGACAGCACAGTCTTTGATGCCCTCATTGAGGCCCAGATGTGCTAGCTTATCGTGACCCTGAGAAACAGAAAGTACAGATGGAAGGCTAACAGGCCAAACTGTCAAGGGGGGGAGGACCCTCAAGAAATCACCCCAGCTGGCATTGATGGATTTGATGACCACACAACCATCCCAGAAGGGAAAATCCCCGCCCACACAAAAAGAATGTCCTGTACTCTCAAATTGCTTATCTCCTGTCTTACAAGTGCAAATTAAGTAAGAAATACCCTTGTAACAAACTGGCGTCACAAAGACAGACCAGTACGATCTGGTACCATAGATAAGAAAGAGAATATGTAACCCAAAAAGGGGTATAAAAGGTGGGTCCAGCAGAACTCTAACTTTAAATGCATTCCACCAACTACCTGCTGGTTGGGTCAGGTGATTGAGGTCCACAACTGGGGACGCCCAACCTCGTATTCGTCTTTCCGCGGAATTGAGTGACCGATCCGGCTTGGCTACGCTGGTATCGAGAGACGCAGAGAGGGTAAGATATACCCATGCTAGGTCTCCTTTCCTTTTGTGCACAGCTAAAGAATTAGAGCTCTGTAACTAGATGTCGTTGTGTCAAGATATCATTGTATTAGATGGTAACAGATATCTTTGTATTGGATTGTAACGTAACTTGTTAACACCTGTACTTTGCTAGCATATAAGAAGTAGACAATAGCCTTTTGTAACCACATGCTTATAACTGTAGCTTAATAAACTTATAACTAGTTAAGCTCTGAGCCTGACCCTGTTATCCTTTTGTCACTGCAACACAGCCGGCACAACAAAAATAACTTTAACCATTTGGTTACTACAGCCTGGCCATAGGTGAGAGTGCTAGGAGCTCCCTGCTCTAACAGTAAAAAAAACTGGGTTGTTTAAGACCCAGGGGAGTACCTCACCGCACATTACCTGGCCACCGGCTAACATTAGTGCAAGTGTGTCTGGGAGGGGCCCTTTAAGGGAGTGGCTTGTTGTTGCCCCAGAAGTGCTAGTCCACCCTGTGACCCTGTCAGCAGCTGTTCCTGGCACCCTTATTTCGACGTGGGCCGCTTTGGTGTGTAGATGCTCCCCTGCAGCACCTACTTTGATGTACTGCTGCCCCACATCAACGTTGAATATCAACGGCACCAGCCCTGGAGGACGTGTAGATGCTATTCATCGAAATAGCTTATTTCAATTTCGCTACATTGAAATAAGCTATTTCGATGTAGCATCCCCGTGTAGATGTAGCTTCTGTCGACAAAAGGGCCCTGCAGAGTGTCTACACAGCTTTTTGGTCAACAGTTTCTGTTAACAAAACACATTTTGTGTGTAGATGCTCCACAAGTTTTGTTGACAACACCCCAATTTTCTCGACAAAGCTCTCTAGTGTCGCTGTAGCCTTATACTCCGAGTGGAGTATAGGTCATCTACAAGTCTTCCCCACTTCACTCCGTTTTGAGACAAAACTTCTAGCTGATACCAGGAGCACCCCAATTGTTGTCCTTCAGTCTCAGCTGATCTTCTCCACATTATCCAAGGTCTTCCTCTTTTATGTTTTCCTTGCAGGTTCCATGTGAGAGCTCGATGGACTATGCTGGTTTTCTAAGAGCATGGCCTAGCCATCCCCACATTCTTCTGTTGATTTGAATGTCAAATGGTTCCTGTCCTGCTGTGTTTCAAAGCTTCTCATTTGTGACAAAGTTTTGCCATTTGATGTGAAGGATGTATCTAGGCATCAGTTTATGAATGTCTGTACTTGTGATTTGAAGACTTTTTAGTATGCCAGATCTCACATCCATGCAAGAACACACTCTTCATATGCGTGTTGAAGATCCACTATCTCATCTTTGCAGATATTATTTGTGAACTCCATATGGGATGAAGAGTCTTGAATGCAGTTGTTGCTTTCACTATCCTGGCATTGATATCCTTGTCTGTTCCTCGGTCTCTGCCCATAACACTTATATAGATGGGGAATTATCCTATTCTCTGTTATTTGTTGTTCTACTAATGGACATGGAAGTAGATAAATGACCCTCATACTTTTAACAACTACGTGGGAGGACAACTGAAACACTTTAGGCTTCAGTGTTGATGTGAAGTGTCGCAAACCTTCAGTTACCACTGACGCCTTAGGTAAGCTTATCATAGAATCCAAGGGTTGGAAGAGACCTCAGAAGGTCATTAAGTCCAGCCCCCTGCTAAAAGCAGGAACAATCCAAACTAAATCATCCCAGCCCGGGCTTTGTCAAGACGGGAAAAAACCTCGAGGGATGGTGATTCCACCAACTACATATGTAACCCATTCCAGAGCTTCACCACCCTCCTAGTAAAACAGCTTTTTCCAATATCCAACTTAGACCTCCCACCCTGCAACTAGAAACCTTTGCTCCTACTTCTGTCATCTATCACCACTGAGAACAGCCTCTCTCCATCCTCTTTAGAACCCCCTTTCAGGAAATTGAAGGCTGCTATCAAATCTCCCTCTTCACTAAATAAGCCCAAATCAGCCTCTCCTCGTAGCTCAGGTGCACCAACCCCCTAACGATTTTTGTTTCCCTTCTCTGGACTTTCTACAATGTGCCCCCTCCTTTCTATAATGGGGCCCCCAGAACTGGAAGCAATACTCCAGATTTCGCCTCACCAACACTGAATAATGGGGAATAATTATGTCACTATGGCTACGTCTACACGTGAAGCCTACATCGAAATAGGCTATTTCGATGAATAACATCTACACGTCCTCCAGGGCTGGCAACGTCGATATTCAACTTTGACGTTGCGCAGCCCAACATTGAAATAGGCGCAGCGAGGGAACGTCTACACGCCAAAGTAGCACACACCGAAATAGGGAAGCCAGGCACAGGTGCAGACAGGGTCACAGGGCGGACTAGCGCTTCCGGGGCAATGGCTAGCTGCTCCCTTAAAGGGCCCCTCTCAGACACACTCAGCCTGCACAGCACGTGGTCTGAGGAGCCATAGGCACACAGACCGCGGGCGATGCAGTCATGGACCCCCAGCAGCAGCAGCAGCAGCAGCAGCAGCAGCAGCAGCAGCAGCAGCAGCAGCCGCCAGAGGTCCACCCAGCCCTCCCGGCAGGAGCAGGGCTTGCCCTGCTCCATGCCATGCGGGAGGCAGCTGAGCACCTCCTTGCTACACTGGAGGAGAAGCTGCCCCCAGGGCAGCAGGGCTCAACCCTCAACCCTGCAGCACCCCGCCCCCACCCCCGCCTCACACGCTGGCAGCTGTGGAGCTACCCCACCAGCACCGACTGGTGGGAGTGGCTGGTGCTTGGGGAGTGGGACGACGACCGCTGGCTCAGGAACTTCAGGATGAGCTGGCAGACATTTATGGAGCTGTGCCAGTGGCTCACCCCCGCACTCAGGCACCAGGACACCGCCATGCGGCGTGCCCTCACAGTGGAGAAACGGGTCGGCATCGCTGTCTGGAAGCTGGCAACTCCCGACAGCTACCGATCCGTGGGGCAGCAGTTTGGTGTCGGCAAGACCACTGTCGGGGCTGTCCTCATGGAGGTAAGAGAACCCATGGGGGGAGGGCAGGGCAGGGGAGGGGGGCCCGGGCAGAGGAGGGCGGGGGAGGTCAGGGCAGGGCAGAGGAGGGGAGGGCGGGGGAGGGCAGGGCAGGGCAGGGGAGGGCAGGACAGGGCCACGCACACCCTGCTCACCCCTCATTGGTGCTGTCCCATGTGCTTTCTCTGCAGGTTGTGCGTGCCATCAACACCATGTTCCTGCACAGACTCGTGAGGCTGGGGGACCCAGATGCCACCATCGTGGCCTTTGCCACCCTGGGCTTCCCCAACTGCTTCGGGGCTCTGGATGGGACTCACATCCCCATCCGCGCCCCACATCACAGTGGAGGACGATACCTGAATCGCAAGGGCTACCATTCTGTGGTCCTCCAGGGCTTGGTGGACAGCCGGGGACGTTTCCAGGACATTTATGTGGGCTGGCCTGGCAGCACCCACGATGCCCGGGTTTTCCGGAACTCGGGCCTGTGCCACCGGTTGGAGGCGGGGACCTACATCCCCCAGCGGGAGATCCCTGTGGGGGACACCACCATGCCCCTCTGCGTCATCGCAGATGCGGCATACCCCCTCCGGCCCTGGCTCATGCACCCGTACACAGTCCATCTCTCCGCTAGCCAGGAGCGCTTCAAAGAGCGCCTGAACCACGCGTGCCAGGTGGTGGAGCGCTCATTTAGCTGCCTGAAAGGAGGCTGGAGATGTCTCCTGACCCGCCTGGATGCAGGCCCCAGCAACATCCCCCAGATTGTGGGTGCCTGCTGCGCCCTGCACAATTTGGTCGAGAGCAAGGGGGAGGCCTTTTTCCAGGGCTGGGATGTGGAGGCCGGCAGGGCCGACGTGCAGCCACCCGCTGCCCCCAGTCGGCAGGTGGACCCCGAAGGGACCCAGGTCTGGGAGGCCCTGTGGCACCACTTCGATGCTGAGGCCGCGGGTTGAACTCTGCCAGGCCCCCCACTGCCCGCCCCTTCGTCCACCACACTCCTGCCCCAATGCCCACACCATGGAGCACCCAACCGCACCCGCCTCCCACTTTTCCTGGACAAATGACAGCACGCACTTGTGGCTGAACTTAAACTGCTTTTTCTTTAAGAATTTTTTTTTAACTATAAATATATAAAACAAGAACAAACTATATACAATGTGTGGAAACAAAGTAATATGTACAAATAAAACAATAGTAAGAAAAAAGTGTGCTCAGTAATAAAAAGAAAACCAGAGAGGATAAAGGGGAGAACTATTTACATGGGGGGGACGGGGCAAACGGGGGGCACAAAATAATAAGTTCAAACTATATACAAGGCGGGGGGCCACGTCCCAGGCCCCTCGCCCCTAAAGTCTGGCACTGGGCGTGGGAGGCCGGGAGCCCTGCCATGGCCGCAGCCCTGTCCGGGGCTGGCTGGGGGCGGGCCAGACCGGAAGATATGCCCGGCGAGTCTCAGGTGGCTCCAGGGGTCCCTTGGCGCTCCGGCCCTCGGCGGTGGGTGGCGGGCTGACGGCGGACGGGACGGCGACGGGTGGAGCAGCTTGTGGTGCGGCGGGTGGAGCAGGCACGTCGGGCGCTGTGGCGGCCGGCACGGCATGGGGGGCCAGGTAGTCCACCAGATGGTTGAAAGTCTCCATATAGGCCCCCCATGCCTCTTGGCGCCAGGCCAGCGCCCGCTCCTGCAGCTGCAGGTGCTGCTCCGCGACCTCCAGCTGCAGACGGTGGATGGCCAGCAGCTGGGGGTCCGTCGCGGTCGGCTGGTGGTGGCGTGGGGTCCGCCGTCTAGCCCGCCGTGGGGCCAGTCGGTCCTCGGCCGAGGGGCTTGCCTGGAGCGATGGTCCCGGAGGGCTCTCCGGGACCAGTGATGCCTCACCGGCGCTCTCTTCTGGTCCTTCTGATGGTGCAGGTGCGGGACACAGGAGAGGAGGGGGGAAGAAGAATGGAGACAGGCGTTAGTGTGGGCCCCGAGCCGTGGCCTTTGTCCCCCCAGCCCTGTGCTGCAGGTTCCCCATCCCCGTCCCCGGGAAATGCTGCTGTGATGGATGGGGTTCGGGGTCCCCCTGCACCGCACCCCGTCCCCTGGTGGGAGCGACTCTCACTTCACTCCGCAGGGTCTGAGAGCAGGAGAGGTTTCTTAGGCCACAGATGCCCAGATTCTCCCAGGAGTGACAGCACCAGCTGTCGGAAGAGACAGTCCTTCCAACCCGTCGTGGGGAGAAGACCCCAAGGGGTGCCCCTCTGGGATGCAGCTTTCCCCCTCCTCAGGCTGGCTGCCTTCCAGCTCTCCCTTCCCCTAGCCTCTGCCTGTGGCCCCCGCCCTCCCCCCGAATTCCAAGCCAGCTCGGCTCCTCCCTCCTCTTTGTTCAGGGCAGAGGTGTCACCTGCCAGCTGTAGCCCCAGGATCATCCTTTGGCCCTGGGAGCTATTCGGCTCTTGTTGCTCATATCTAACCTGAGTGTCCCTTTTGCACTCCCCCCACTCCATCACATGCTGCTGCTGCTGCTGCAGAGTGTCCCACCCCCTCCTCCCGGGGGCCCCTCGATGTTCCGCTCCCCCCTGCTCCGGGGATGGGGCATGGCACTGTCGTGCGGGGTGGGGGGGGCAGGGGCTGATGCACTGCTGTGAGGGACATGGCCCTGCTGTCCTTGGGGCCATGGCCATGTGAGCATGTGGGGGGCCCTGGACACATATCTATTACCCCCCGCCCCTCCAGCCCAGGGGTGTACACCAGAGGGAGGTACATACCTGTCGGTCCACTCCCATGGTCTGGAGATCCCCGGGGGGCGGAGGCCTGGCTGCTGCTCCGGGATGGCAGGAGGAGGATCTGCAGCCCGGATTCTGCGGAGGAGGAGCCCCCATCCTCATCCTCCTCCTCCTCCTGCTGCGATGTCCCGGGGGTGGGCTCTGGGGTGGGGGCCCCGGGGTGCGGGGCTTACCTCCGGGGCGGACTCCGGCTGCAGGGCTTGCTGGGGCTCGTCGGCCGAAGTATCAAGGGTGGCTGGAGGGGAGGAGGTGTGCCGGGGGCCCAGGATGTCCCTGAGCTCCCTGTAAAAGGGGCAAGTGACGGGGGCGGCCCCAGATCGGCTGACCGCATCCCGGGCCCAGGAGTAACCCTTCCGCAGCTCCTTCACCTTACTCCTGACGTGATCAGGAGTGCGGGCAGGGTGACCCCGGGCAGCCAGGCCGTCGGCCAGCCGAGCAAATGCATCCGCGTTCCGCCTCTTGCTCCCCATTACCTGGAGCACCTCCTCCTTGCTCCAGAGCCCCAGCAGGTCTCGCAGCTTGGCCTCCATCCAGGAGGGGCCCCGCTGCCGCTTGCCAGCCTGGCTGCCCACCTGGCTGGGCTGACAGCCCTGGCTCCCCTTGAGGGGGGTCCCCTGGGGGCGCTGGGGGGGCTGCCGGACAGCCATCGCAGCTGGGGTGGCTGGTTTGGATGGCTGAGGGACGTGCAGGCTGGCCGCATGTTTGGGCTGCCGCCTGCACGTTCCCTCAGCCTCCTGCACAGGAAGGGAGTGGGAGGGGACCTTTAAGGGGCCGCTCCATGTGGCCACCATTGAGCTGAGGGGCTGGAGAGAGTGTCTCTCAACCCCTCAGCTGATGGCTGCTATGGAGGACCCCGCAATTTCGACGTTGCGGGAAGCGCAATGACTACACGGTCCCTACTTCGACGTTGAACGTCGAAGTAGGGCGCTATTCCTATCCCCTCATGGGGTTAGCGACTTCGACGTCTCGCCACCTAACGTCGAAGTTAACTTTGAAATCGCGCCCGACGCGTGTAGCCGTGACGGGTGCTATTTCGAAGTTAGTGCCGCTACTTCGAAGTAGCGTGCATGTGTAGAGACGGCTTATGTCTCCTGGCATTGCTCCTGCTAATGAACCCCAACATGCAATTAGCTTTCTTGGCTACAAGGGTACACTGTTGGCTGATATCTAGCTTCTCATCCATTTTAATTCCCAGGTCCTTTTCTGCCTAATGGCTGCTTAGCCAGTTGGTCCTCAGCCTTTAGCAGTGGTTAGGATTCTTTCATCTAAAGTGCAAGACTTTGCTCTTGTTCTTGTTGAACCTCAGATTTCTTTTGGCCCAATCCTCTTATTATCTCTGTCATTCTGTACCTTATCCCCACCCTCCTGTATATCTCCCTCTCCCTCTACATTAGTGTCATCTGTGAACTTGCTGATGGTGCAATGCATCCCCTTATCCAGGTTATTAATAAAGAACAAAACTTGCCTCAGAACCAAACTTTGGGGTACGCCACTTGTTACCAAATGCCAGCCATACATAGCGTTGTTGACCATTATCCATTGAGTTCAATGATCTAGTCAGATTTCTATCCACTTTACAGTCCATTTAGCCAATCTATATTTTTTTAAACTACAGTCAAGTATACTGTGGGAGTCCTTATCAAAGGCTTGGATAATGTCAAGGTATATCATGTCTGCCATCTTTTCCATATCCGCAGAGCCAGTTACTTTATCATAGAAGGCAATCATGTTGTTCAGGCATGACTTGCCCTTCATGACTCCATGTTGACTATTCCTGATCACTGTCTCCTCTTTCAAGTGGTTTAAAATGTATTATTTCAGTATCCTCTCCAAGATTTTTCTGGCGACTGAGGTGAGGCTGTCCAGTCTGTATTTCCCCAGATTCTCCTTCCCTTTTTTAAAGATGGGCACTACATTTGCCTTTTTTAAATTGTCTGGAACCTCTCTACTATCACCACAGATTTTCAGAGGTAACAGCCAATGTCTCTGCAAACACATCATCCTATTTCCTAAATACACTCAGATGCGTTAGATCCAGCCCCAGGGATTTGTATTCCAGACTATTTGTATTCAGAACTATTTTCCTGTCCTTAATAATTGTATGCTATTGTGTTATTGGGAAAAATAATCAAGAATGATACAGAGAAAATTGACAAATATGGAAGGGACACCTGCTCCTTCATTATTTTGTAAATTCATACGCAGTGTCAGCTTGGGTGGTGACATATGTATTAACTTAAGAATGTATTGTTTATCTTCCTCCAACAGTACAGTAAAATATTATGCAAATTAATAAATTACTTCAGCACTGTTTGACAGCTTACATTACAAAATTCACAAACAAACTAGAGCACGTTTTTCTGATTGCAGGGAAGGATCAATCAAGATCAAATTATTTCAAAAGAATAGGGAAAAGGAAACATATAGACTAGGTCTACATGTGCCCCTTCCTTTCAAAAGGGGCATGTTAATGAGTGGGTTCAAAATATGCTAATGAGGCACTGCAATGAATATGCAGTGCCTCATTAGCATAATGGTGGCCACGGCAATTCGAAAGTGTGGTTTTTCAAATTGCGTGCCGCCTGTGGAGACGAGACCGTCCGAAAGGACCCCCCCACTTTTCGAAAGCCCTCCTTCCAATCACAGATAGGAAGAAGGGCTTTCAAAAACTGGGGCGGTCCTTTTCAGAAGGTCCCATCTCCACAGGAGGCGCGTGATTTGAAAAGCCGCACTTCCGAATCGCCGCGTTTTCCATTATGCTAATGAGGCACTGCATATTCATTGCAATGCCTCATTAGCATCTTTTGAACCTGCTCATTAACATGCCCCTTTTGAAAGAAAGGGGCATGTGTAGACCCAGCCATAGAAAGTAACAGCAAGGATACTTGGTAGACAGCCAGATGACAAAGGCTGCATCTACACTATGAGATAAAATAGAATTTAAAGGAGTTAGCTCAACATTAGAATGTCACCGTCTTCACTGTAAATGCCATTAGCTCACTTGAGTCTGCTCTAATGCCAAAACCAAAATGTCAATATTAATTGACAGCTATAGTGTGAATTTCGAATTTAAAATCTCGAGTAAAGGCTAGTGTAGAAGAGCCATGTCCTTAATTTGAATTTATTAACCTCCACAAGTGTCCCGTATGCATCCCACAAAGCTATGCACTGCACCTGGCTCCCAGCTCCTCACTATTAGTGGGAGCCAGGAAATTGACCAGGGCTGCTGTGCTGTCAGTTTCCCAGGTCCTGCAGCTTTATTTGAGCTGGGAAATTTATCAGGGCTGCTGGGATGTCAGTTTCCTGGGTTACCGCAGCTTTGGCAACCCAGGAAGCTGACAACTCTGCTGCTCCTGGCTCAGAATGCAAATGTGGGGCTGAGAGAACTGTGGTATAGGTTCCCACAATGCACTGCTGCAACAGTAGATGTTTGATGATTTCACTGTGGAAGCAATATGTAGAATTTGTGGGGAACCTGTGGGAAGTGAGGATACTCAAAATTGAATTAAAACGGCATTATAAAATCAATTTTAATAAATTCAAATTTATCTTGTAGTGTAGATGTAGACTGAGTTTTCAATCCCAGTGTTTTTCAGCTTCTGTGGAGCAATTTGTTGGTGGTATTAATGGGGGTGTAGGCACAGAAACCTGTGATGGGTTTTTCAGTGACAGGTGGACTTTTTGAACAGATGCAGTGGAACAGTCAACACCCAATCCTTGTTTCATACAAAGTGTTGAGCTGATGCCATCAGAACCAAAGTTTTGCATCACATCTTTACATAGTTAAGTGAGACAACAGTCCTTGAGTTTAAATTTGTAACTGTATTATTACGAAGTTCTGTTCTCAGAACCCAGGGTCCATCTGTAACAGTCACAGGCAGTGTGCTGCTTTTGGAATTTCAGAGTTTTAAATAAAAGATGTCCTGAGCTCTTTTCTGCCATTCGCAACCCAATGGTCTTTGCAATGCTTCCACAAGACCTTTTCTTTTGGTGTGTGAAAGTGGGCCTCACTAAGGCGGGGTGGCCTAGTGGCTAGTTCCCTAAAGTACCTAGGGGCCCGAGGTGTCCACTCACTAAAGGCTGTAGTTTCGGTTTGGGTCATGGCCCCAATAATTTAGTTTTCCCCTCCTTATGGGAGGAGGGTATCCCCAGGATTCTCCCCATTTGTACCTCGGGGAGGGTTCAGAGGCTGCATCCTCCAGCAGCCAACCAGGGCAAGCTCTAACTCAGGCCCTGAGGGTGCCAGAGCCAGCACCTGCCTCTTTGCTGGTCAGCACAGATCTGGGCTAGATTTCCTCCTTTTTATCCTGCCTCCAGGCCTGACACTGGCTGCAGGTGAAATGGGGTCGGGGTAATTTGGCCAGTCGGCTCTGTTTAGCCCCTGCACTGCAGATCTTCCTTTTACTCCTTTACAGAGGACACCTGAGTTCAGTCAGTTCTCTATAGGCCTGATCCAAAACCTATTGTAATCAATGGATTTTTCTCCTCAGACTTCTAGGATTCTGGATCAGGCCTTGAGTTCCTTTTGTTACATTGCGAACATCAAGAAGTCTTGTGGCACCTTCCAGACTAACAGATATTTTGGAGCATAAACTTTTGTGAGCAAAGACCTGCTTCATCAGATGCATGAGCGGGGGAGTGGTTTTAGTTATCCCCGCCCTCATGCATCTGATGAACGGGTCTTTGCCCATGAAAGCTCATGCTCCAAAATATCTGTTAGTCTATAAGGTGCCACAAGACTTCTTGTTGTTCTTGAAGCTAAGGACTAACACAGCTACCTCTTTGATATTTTGTTACTTTGTTTCACAGTCCATCTTACAAGAAGACTAGAAAACTGTAAAGACCATGTAAATTATCAATCCACAGTCTAGTAATTTCAGACTCCTGAATCATCTATTCTCCAACATGCTAAACTTGGTGCAGATACAGCAGGATGAAACCACTATAACTTCTAGGTTAGTCTCAGTTTATTTTTTCTGCATTCGTCTTTGTCTCAAGTGCTGAACATATTTTGTGAACAATGCATGGATGAGACGATGGTGTAGGGAAGAGGGGTTTAGATTTATTAGGAACTGGGGACGCTTTTGGGGTAGGGGGAGCCTATACAGGAATGATGGGCTCCACCTAAATCAAGGTGGATCCAGACTGCTGGCATTAAACATTAAAAAGGTCGTAGATCAGTTTTTAAACTAAGAGGTGGGGGAAAGCCGATTGGTGCGGGGGAGCACCTGGATCGGACGGAGACTTCTCTTACATGAGGCTCCATAGATAGGGATTCCCTAGAAGTTAGTCAGATAGGGAACGTGGGAAATAATATATGGGCAAGATCAGATGTGAAACAATCGCATATAAAAAAATCCAACGCGTCTGTGAAAGGCGGACATATAAATAGTGGTAGTTTTTTAACGTGCTTTTACACAAATGCTAGGAGTCTGTCTAATAAGATGGGTGAACTGGAGTACCTCATATCAAAGGAGGAAGTTGACATAATAGGCATCTCAGAAACATGGTGGAATGAGGACAATCAGTGGGACACTATCATACCGGGATATAAATTATATTGGAAAGACAGAACAGGTCGTGCGGGTGGCGGAGTGGTACTATATGTGAAGGATAATATAGAATCAAATGAAGCAAAAATCCTAAAGGAATCAAAATGTTCCATAGAATCATTATGGATAACAATTCATTCCTCTAATATGAATATGGCATTAGGAATATATTACCGACCACCTAACCAGGACAGTGATAGTGATGCTGAAATGTTGAGGGAGATTAGAGAGGCTATCAAAATAAAAAACACAGTAATAATAGGAGATTTCAATTATCCCCATATTGATTGGGTGCATGTCACCTCAGGACGGGATTCAGAGATTAAATTTCTTGATGCCTTAAATGACTGCTTCTTGGAGCAGCTAGTACAGGAACCCACAAGGGGAGAGTCAATTCTCGATCTAGTCTTGACTGGAAAGCAGGATCTGGTCCAAGAGGTAACTGTTACTGGACCGCTTGGAAATAGTGACCACAATATAATAACTTTTAATATTCCTGTGTTGGGAAGAACACCGCAGCGCTCAAACACTCTGGCATTTAATTTCAAAAAGGGGAATTACACTAAAATGAGGAAGCTAGTTAAACAGAAACTAAAAGGTAGAGTAATTAAACTAAAATCCCTGGAAGCTGCATGGAAACTGTTTAAAGACACCATACTAGAGGCCCAACTTAAATGTATACGCCAAATAAAAAAAACACAATAAGAGACCTAACAAAGAACCACCATGGCTAAACAGCCATGTTAAAAAGGCAGTGAGAGAGAAAAGGGCAGCTTTTAAAAAGTGGAAGTCAAATCCTAGTGAGGAAAATAGAAAGGAACATAAACACTCCCAAATTAAGTGTCGTAGGCTGCGTCTACACGTGCACGCTACTTCGAAGTAGCGGCACCAACTTCGAAATAGCGCCCGTCACGTCTACACGTGTTGGGCGCTATTTCGAAGTTGAAATCGACGTTAGGCGGCGAGACGTCGAAGTCGCTAACCCCATGAGCGGATGGGAATAGCGCCCTACTTCGACGTTCAACATCGAAGTAGGGACGTGTAGACGATCCGCGTCCCGCAACATCGAAATAGCGGGGTCCTCCATGGCGGCCATCAGCTGGGGGGTTGAGAGATACTCTCTCTCCAGCCCTTGCGGGGCTCTGTGGTCACCGTGGGCAGCAGCCCTTAGCCCAGGGCTTCTGGCTGCTGCTGCTGCAGCTGGGGGTCCGTGCTGCATATACAGGGTCTGCAACTAGTTGTTGGCTCTGTGTATCTTGCACTGTTTAATGAAAGTGTGTCTGGGAGGGGCCCTTTAAGGGAGCGACTTGCTGTTGAGTCCGCCCCGTGACCCTGTCTGCAGCTGTGCCTGGCTCCCTTATTTCGATGTGTGCTACTTTGGCGTGTAGACGTTCCCTCGCAGCGCCTATTTCGATGTTGGGCTGCGCAACGTCGAAGTTGAACATCGACGTTGCTGGCCCTGGAGGACGTGTAGACGCTATTCATCGAAATAGGCTATTTCGATGTCGCTACTTCGAAATTAGCTACTTCGATGTAGCGTGCACGTGTAGACGTAGCCCTAATGTAATAAGAAAAGCCAAAAAAGATTTTGAGGAACAGCTAGCCAAAAATTCAAAAAACGATAGTAAAATGTTTTTTAAATACATTAGAAGCAGGAAGCCCACTAAAAAAGCAGTGGGGCCCTTGGACGATAAAGATATAAAAGGAGCGATCAAGGAAGACAGTGCCATTGCAGAGCGATTAAATGATTTCTTTGCTTCAGTCTTCACGGCTGAGGATGTTACAGAGGTTCCTAAATCTGAGCCAGCCTTTTTAGGTGACAAATCTGAGGAACTCACTCAGATTGAAGTGACATTAGAGGAGGTTTTGGAGTTAATTGATAAGCTGAATAGTAACAAGTCTCCAGGACCAGACGGCATTCACCCAAGGGTTCTGAAAGAACTCAAATGTGAAATTGCGGAGTTATTAACAGTGGTTTGTAACCTATCCTTTAAATCCACTTTGGTACCAAATGACTGGAAGATGGCCAATATAACGCCAATATTTAAAAAAGGCTCTAGAGGAGACCCTGGCAATTATAGACTGATAAGTTTAACATCAGTACCAGGCAAATTAGTAGAAACACTAGTAAAGAATAAAATTGCAAGGCATGTAGAAGAGCACGAATTGTTGGGCAAAAGTCAGCATGGTTTCTGCAGAGGGAAGTCGTGTCTAACTAATCTATTAGAATTCTTTGAAGGGGTTAATAAACAAGCAGACAAGGGGCACCCAGTGGACATAATATACCTAGATTTCCAGAAAGCCTTTGACACGGTCCCACACCAAAGGCTTTTATGTAAATTAGGTGGTCATGGGATAGGAGGAAAGGTCCTTTCATGGATCGGGAATTGGTTAAAAGACAGAAAACAAAGGGTGGGAATAAATGGTAAATTTTCACAATGGAGGAGGGTAACTAGTGGTGTTCCCCAGGGGTCAGTCCTGGGACCGATCCTGTTCAACTTGTTCATCAATGATCTAGAAAATGAGGTAAGCAGTGAGGTGGCAAAGTTTGCAGATGACACCAAGTTGTTCAGGACAGTCAAAAGCAAAAGGGATTGTGAAGAACTACAAAAAGATCTCAGCAAACTGAGTGATTGGGCAGCAAAATGGCAAATGAAATTTAATGTGGGTAAGTGTAAGGTAATGCATGTTGGAAAAAATAACCCAAATTACACGTACTACATGATGGGGTCAAATTTAGCTACGACAGATCAGGAAAGGGATCTTGGAGTTATAGTGGATAGTTCTCTGAAGACATCCACGCAGTGTGCAGCGGCAGTTAGTAAAGCAAATAGGATGTTAGGAATTATTGAAAAAGGGATCGATAATAAGACAAAAGATATCATACTTCCCCTATATAAAACTATGGTACGCCCACATCTTGAGTACTGCGCGCAGATGTGGTCTCCTCACCTCAAAAAAGATATATTGGCATTAGAAAAGGTTCAGAAAAGGGCGACTAAGATGATTAGGGGCTTGGAAAGGGTCCCTTATGGGGAGAGGCTAGAGAGACTGGGACTTTTCAGTTTGGAAAAGAGGTGATTGAGGGGCGATATGATAGAGGTATATAAAATCATGAATGGTGTGGAGAAAGTGAATATAGAAAAATTATTTACCTTTTCCCATAATACAAGAACTAGGGGACACCAAATGAAATTGATGGGTAGTAGGTTCAAAACTAATAAAAGGAATTTTGTCTTCACACAGCGCACAGTCAACCTGTGGAAGTCCTTGCCCGAGGAGGCTTTGAAGGCCAGCACTCTATTAGGGTTTAAAAAAGAGCTCGATAAATTTTTGCAGGTTAGGTCCATAAATGGCTATTAGCCAGGGATAAAGTATGGTGCCCTAGCCTTCAGAACAAGGGCAGGAGATGGATGGCAGGAGATAAATCACTTGATCATTGTCTTCTGTTCTCCTTCTCTGGGGCACCTGGCATTGGCCACCGTCGGCAGATGGGATGCTGGGCTGGATGGACCTTTGGTCTGACCCAGTATGGCCATTCTTATGTTCTTATGTTCTTAATAAAACACTTTCCATGGCTCTTACTCACAAACTTTGGCTAGAATTACCTTGAAGACTTTTCACTTGATATAAACTTAACAATATTATATAAATGTTTTCCCTGCTTTTTGATACAATTCCTTTTGTGTTTTTGTTCATTATCTATTAATTGTGTTCATTCATAGGTGTTTTAGTTACACAGACTCACAATACTTTGCGGTTATACTTTCCTTTCATCAGAACACCCTCTTACAATGATGCTCGCCCTCTTTATGTACCCATCACACTATTACACACAAATAGCATCAAATTGCAGATCCTCTTTTGGCTTCTCCAGAACCTGTGGTTCTGGATGAACTTTTCCCCACACCTTCTGATCCTGGCACACCCCATCCATGGCTCTACAAAGTTGTGAGGTCTCTTAGTCAATCCTCTGGCACTGGTCAAGATGGCCATTCGTCAAACCAGTAGGTGGAAGTTAAATAGGATTGCAGGGATGCTTTGTAGTTGTGGAAGTAGTAAAGTCTCCCTTGGGGGACTGGGAGCTGGTAGATGCCATCAGAAATGGAAACCTCCTAGACTATGAGTGACTGGATAGAACCCAGGATACTGTCCATATTGCATTGCCTCTGCTGTATGTTCAATAGATAGTAGCAGCTTTTTCTCTTGCTTCTCTTAAATGAGTCTGGTGGGAGAGTGTGGCTAGATCTGCCTGCCCTTGTACTACATGTAGTGCACAACTTTGATTCATCCCCCAGAGCAGGTCCATTTCAGAGTAATATGTGATCATGGATATAAAAACTGTATCTCAATTCACATGCACAAAGGAGCCAAAGTACAGTTTACCAAGCAACCTTAATTCTGTCATTTACCATGCTTTGCATGTTTCGTTTTGCAATCTTAATTTGTTCTTTAATGGAGTACCTTTGCATGTCACAGAAATTAAGGAATATTTTCTTTTCCTAGCATTAGCCTGTTGTGTCAGTATAGCTAAGTGGGTTTTGTTCTGTAAGAGATGAATTGTCCTTGAAATGCCACTTTCATTTTTGTTTTGGGGCCAGTAATAGCTCTCGCTGTGAGTTAGAGGTGATATGTTTGATAGACAGAACCAAATCATGACATAGACCTATGCCCATGTCAGCTCAGCAATCCCTTTTTCTTCTTGCTCATTTGCATTCAACTCACATAAGTCTCAATACTGGAAGCTTTTGGTAGATACTGAGTATTGTGGTGAGGCAAAGATCTAGCTTCCTGTCAAGAGCACTTCAAAGGATGACTCCTTAACAGTACCATTATTAGAAATAATATGTTAATTTGATGGAAGAGACTTTTTAACTCCCACTGACTGAGAACTCACAGATTTTGTCTACTGAGACAGACATGGGTGAATAGTAGGCTTGTCAAAAATGGTAATTTATAAAAAATAAAACTTTCATTGACACCAACGTATTTCAGTAAAACCTCTTCTAAGGAATATTTCTCAGGGCCAGGCTGAAATTTCTGTTCAAAAGCAACAAAAAGTCTTGTGGCACCTTATAGACTAACAAATATTTTGGAGCATAAGCTTTCGTGGGCAAAGACCTGCTTCATCAGATGCATGAGTGGGGGGTGGTTTCAGAGGGGTATTTAAAGAGTGGGGTCCCAGTAAAGCGGGAGGGCCAGAGCTGACAAGGTTTATTCAGCAAGGTGGAAAGGGCCCAGTATCTAAAGTACTTATCAAAAGAGGAAAACACAAGTCAGATCAGACAGGCGGATGTGAGCCATTGTCAGTGTAAGGAATGTGGCAGCAGGAACGCGACGCTGCTGAAGGCTGGGAGGAATGTGTCTACCAGAGGTCATCTCTATGAGAATGCAAAGGGCTGCATGTGTGATACTGAGGCTGGGAGGAATGTGTCTCCCAGAGATCATTTGCATGAGACTGCAAAGGTGTGCATGTGTGATACCTTTCAGGCAAAGCCTAATAGGTAGCAAGTAAGCCCTGAGATTTGGTCTATTGTAAACACATTGTTGTAAAATCACTATTTAATCTGACACTCAGTGTGGGAGTTGTGAGATCTCACCAGTGCTCTGGGTTGTTGTGGGGGACAGGGCAGTTGCCATAGCTGCATAAGACATTGATTACACAGGGCTCCCTGGTTTAAAGCATTGTAAGAGAGGAGAGGAGGGGTACTAGTTGAGTTGGTTTGCTGAGTGCCTTGGCCCTGCCTATGGCTTGGCCATATAGCTATAAGCCTGGCTTGACTAGCCCTCCACACCTGTTGAAAGCTAGAGCTGGATGCTAGGGTGTTCATGAAAGCCCACTGGATATATTAAGAGCTGAAATCACTGAGTGACATGTGGGGCTATACAGAGCTGAAATCACAGGGTTCTGCCTCAGGGCAATCCCCACCAGTCTGATCTGTAAGGGAGCAGCGATAGTGACCAGCGGGCGGCCAGTAGGAGCAGCAGTGGATGACGGCAACTGGTGAGCAGCTGGTAGGAGCAGCGGCAGACTGGCAGGTGGCCGGTAGGAGCAGCGGTGGACGATGGCGACCAGCAGGTGGCCTGTAGGAGCAGCGGCGCATGACAGCGGGTGGCCAGTAGGAGGAGCAGCCAGTGGCCAGCAGGTGGCAGCAAGGGGTTGCTGCAGACAAGTGGACAGCTAGTACTGCCCTGGTGATATATCTGTGGGCTCTGGGTTCGGGACTGCACTGCGAGAGGTACACCCTGTAACTGTGTGTGAGCTAAGGGGCCAAGAGCCCCAGCAAGAGACTTGGTTCTACTGCATATGGGGATGGTGTCTTGGTAAAGGGGTTTGTCTCTTCTTTGGTTAGATATACTGCATCTGTCACTGTAACCTTGGGGTAGGTTATGGTCATTAAACATGCTGTTTCTATCTTAGACTCTGTGCTTGCGAAGGGAGGAGAACCGCCTTACAGGCACCCAGCAAGTGGGGTGAAATTGTCCTAGGCCACTGGGTGGGGGCTCAAGCTGGTTGGGTGTATCCTTGACAGGAAACCCCCCAGGAGTTGAACCCAACCCTTCTGGCAGGCACCTGGCATTAATAGAAGGGTTACATCAGCATCTAATGGGGAGCTATCAACACCCAGAGCAGAGAAACTGTCTTTGTAAGCTGTGAGCCACTCCCAGTCTCTGTTTAATCCATGGTTAATGGAGTCAAATTTTCAAATAAATTGCAGCTCAGAGATTTCTCTCCATTTGATTTCTGAAATTTTTTTGTTTCAGAACTGTCACCCTTAAATCTGCCACTGAGTGTCTGGGGAGTACTTTTGGTAAGTACTGTTGATACTGGGCTGTTTCCACATTGCTGAATAAACCTTGTCAGCTCTGGCCCTCCCGCTTTACTGGGACTCCACTCTTTAAATAGCCCTCTGAAACCACCTCTCCTGCTCGTGCATCTGATGAAGTAGGTCTTTGCCCATGAAAGCTTATGCTGCAAAATATCTGTTAGTCTATAAGGTGCCACAAGACTCTTTGTTGTTCTTGAAACTGCAGACTAACACGGCTACCTCTCTGATACTTCTTCAAAAGTACACCCTGTCCTACAACAGCCACATGATCAAAATATTCAGCTAGAATAGCAGAGACCTAGATTCAAGTCTCTATTCAGACTGATTTAGCTGTTCTTGGGGAGGGGGTGGTAATTAAAAACTTCAAAAGTCTCTGTTGGTGTTTTCTGACATCTGTTCTGATCAAGAATGAAAGCCAATATCAGAACTGTGAATGCTCTTCTAGAGAAGGAATTTGTTATCTGCCATCACTAGTCAGTGGTTCCTAATGCTTTAGCCAAAGCAGTTAATCTACTTTTCATTTGTTTGTTGTCCATGTTGTACATATTGTCGATGCATGTTTTTCAAATGTGGTTATTATTTGCTGAATATTTTCAACATAATGGCTACGTCTACACGTGCAGCCAACATCGAAATAGCTTATTTCGATGTTGCGACATCGAAATAGTCTATTTCGATGAATAACGTCTACACGTCCTCCAGGGCCGGCAACGTCGATGTTCAACTTCGACGTTGCTCAGCCCAACATCAAAATAGGCGCAGCGAGGGAACGTCTACACGTCAAAGTAGCACACATCGAAATAGGGATGCCAGGCACAGCTGCAGACAGGGTCACAGGGCGGACTCAACAGCCAGCTGCTCCCTTAAAGGGCCCCTCCCAGACACAGATGCACTAAACAACACAAGATCCACAGAGCTGACAACTGGTTGCAGACCCTGTGCCTGCAGCATAGATCCCCAGCTGCCGCAGAAGCAGCCAGAAGCCCTGGGCTAAGGGCTGCTGCCCACGGTGACCATAGAGCCCCGCAGGGGCTGGAGAAAGAGCATCTCTCAACCCCCCAGCTGATGGCCGCCATGGAGGACCCAGCAATTTCGACGTTGCGGGACGCGGATTGTCTACACGGTCCCTACTTCGACGTTGAACGTCGAAGTAGGGCGCTATTCCTATCTCCTCATGAGGTTAGCGACTTCGACGTCTCGCCGCCTAACGTCGAAGTTGGTGCCGCTACTTCGAAGTAGCATGCACGTGTAGACGCAGCTAATAAGACAAATGGAAGCAACTCAAGTTTCCTTATAGAATACCTAAAATGGTTTGTAAACAATCTATAGAACAGAAATATTCACAGAGATCTCATTTACTTCTTCAGATTAATGGGGTTTTTCCAGTGTAAAAAGGAGTAAAACACTTTATGAGACAATTTGACCCCTTACTGTTCTTCACTTTGTTTCTTCCACCCTGTCCACGTTTCTCCACCCTCACCTTGTTTCACTTCTCCAACATGGTATTTCTCCTTTCCAAGCCCATGCATCTCCTCCTCTTCTTTTGCTCTACATTGCACTTCTGTCTCCCTTTGTCTTTCACTACACCTTTCACTACTTCATTAATCTTCCCTTTTTTCTCATCACTCCTCCTGTTTGTCATCCCATTGTTATACAACTCTGCTCTTTATATACCATTCTTTTCACTACTCTTCTTCTCCATCCTTAAATACAAGCCCCCATATCTTTTGCTCCCTCTTTCATTGGTCTTCTTGTTTAATCTCCTCCCCACATATCAGCTGCTCCTCTCTTTGTCAAGAATAAATACCTTTAAGAAGAATGGGGGAGTAGTTAGCAAACCTGATAGCTGTGATAGCTCAGGAAGTGCTGCTGCAAGAGCACCATGAGGTAGGATGCAGCATTTTGATGTAACCTTTTTGTAGGTTACATCAACTTTTGTTGATTTGTTTCATTTTAGTTTATACCTAGAGTTTGGTTGACAAAGTACTTCTGGCAGCAACCGTCTTTTCTACTTAACCCATCCCAATGGATGCTTGCCATAGCCTCACAGAGGTGCTGCCCCATGGCAAGGTACATCATTGCAGTAACTAATCCAGCTCTTTCTTCAGTCTCCACTGGTCTGACATAGCGGCTCAGCACACAAGTGATCTCACTCTTTACTGAGCCCCCTTCCACAATAGGAAATGTCCAAAACAATTATTGGCCCAGAAGTCAAAAGCAATAAACCTCAAGACATTTCATCCTACCAGGGTCTCCCTTCAGAGTCACTCTCCAAAGCCCAGACTAAACATAATGGAATATAAACTCTACTGTGTGTCTTGAACTCAGTACAACATAGACTTTGCAGCCATATCTTAGGATCTGTAGACCTCCCCACTCTTGTTTTACAGAGCTCTCACTCCTGAGCTTTTCACCTGGAGGCTCAACTTCCCCCAAGCCACTTATCCTCAGGTCTTCTTCCCTGTTTTCCTTTCTCTTTGTCTACTTCTTCCCACATGAGATTCTTACCCCATACGTCTGTCTGGGGGTCGTTCAGTCTTTTCCATGGTCTCTTTCTATCCAGCTGCCCACGCCCTTCAAAGTCAAATAGAGAAAACACTCAATCTTTGTCTGTTCCCCTTCTCAATACAATCCCCTCCTGCAACTCAATACCCTCAGCTGAGTTCTGTTCAGGCACTTAGGGAAATTACCCAGGATCTTCCCAACTGAGCCTACTGATTGTTTGCCCTCTCACCCCAACCATCTAATGCCTGGCTGGTCAGGTTCACTTAGGAACTCACCTGCTCCACTGGACATGGCTCATCCAACTCCCTCAAAAACTAGCTAGCCTGTTGCAAGACTGCTGTTTGTACAACTTGTGCTTTTGTGTGTAGTGGTGGTGGGTGTGAACAGAGTCATAACTACAGCGGCTGCAAGTACTATATAACCCCCTGAATAAACAAACGAAATCCAAGTCCATACCTCTATATTGCATTATTGCAATATTGCAATAGATGAGGAGTCATTGCTTTTATCAAGTACTGAAAGGTAACCCAATTTATCACTTTTTTCATTGACTGTTTTCTTTACTGTTCTTGCCCACTACAGACAAATACATTCAATAACCTTCTATAACACATGTACTGACGTCTACATTTCCTTTATGTTGAACAATACTTGGCCAGATTTTCCATTGTATTGTGCTTCTTTATATTACACAATAGATTCACCTTGAAGATGGTATGGTACACCTTGGTAGAGTCATATCTATGCAGGAAGAGTCTCACTTGTTGTAGGTCCTTACATCAAAGACATCCATCTTCTGGTTATTGGTGTGGGAGGTGTGGGAAAAGAAAAGAGAACATGGGGTTTCCCATGCTGGGGCTTATCTGGTATCAACCCTTAAGGTTTCATGAAACAGGTACAAGATAGAGTAGCACTCTGGGTGGTCCGGGTTCAAAGGAATACAGAGATGGTCTTAAATATTCAGTTCTCCACTTTACCCTTTTTAGTTCAATTAGAGTTTGATAGAAAGCCTACTGAAATCTATAGTAGAACCTCTCTTACTTCAACTAGTTTTGGATCAGCACAGAACTTGTTATAAATTGAGAGTAACTGGTTTTAAAATAAGGATTCAAGCTGTCTGGGAACAATTGCATTTCATGGCTGCTTTTGAAACTCTGGAGTTTGTTTTCATTTGCCTTACTACAAAAACAAAACCTTCAAATGTTCAAGGAACAGAATTTTGACAAAACATCTACACACACACCCACACCCACACACACGCACATGCACATGCATGCACAAGACTTCTGATGATATCTTGGTTGAAATATATGCTTCCATAAAATGCTTTGAAGAAAAGGCATACTGTGAAGGAATTGCATTTTGTTAAATGTATTCTCACCATATTAACTAAGAAAGTTACTAAAATTTGAATTTTACACACTCTCCATCTGTGTCAGCTCTAGGCTTCTCCCAGATAACACTTATAACCATTTTGCATTAATGGCAAGATGTTATTCAATGCATTGTTACTTATTTATTTTATATACATGTTGGCACTATCATTAGAATGTTATGGCAGGGACTTAGGAACCACGTAGAAAAGCATTTACACCGATATCATTCATGTTGAAAAGTGACACAGAGATAGCTGTGTTAGTCTGTATTCTGTCAGAACAAAAAAATCAGTCATGTAGCACTTTAAAGACTAACAAAAGAATTTATTAGGTGATGAGCTTCTGTGGGACAGACCCACTTCTTCAGATCATAGCCATACAAGAACAGACTCAATATATAAAGCACAGAGGTGCAAAAATTATTATCAAGGCTGACAAATCAGAAATATTGTTATCAAGGTTGGCAAATCAGAAGACCAGAGGGATGGGTTGTGCCTATGTGTGGGGTGGGGAAATTAAGAGTTAGATAAAACATCAAAGTATGTAAATGAGTCCTTATAATGGGTCAGGTAATTGCTGTCCTTGTTCAAACAACATGTTAATGTTTCAGATTTGAATACGAATGTTATTTCTGAACATTGCCTGCATAGACAGTTATTAAAATCCCTTTTCAGTAGAACACAAACTCTCAGGTTTTTAACAGAATGGCCCACTCCATTAAAGCGGTAGCTGACAGATTTGTGTATTTGAAGATTTTTGATGCCTATTCTTTGTCCTTTCGTTCTTTATTGAAGAGTGTTTGCAGTCTGTCCTATATACATGGTGCGTGGGTATTGTTGGCACATGATAGCGTATATGATGTTAGTTGAGGAAAAAGAGAATGTGCCTGTGAATCTGTAATTAAAGTGGTTAGGTCCAGTGATGGTATCTCCAGAATAGATATGTGAACAAAGTTGGCAACAGGGCTTCTTGCAAGAAAAAGTTTCAGGATTAGTATTATTGTGGTATAGCCTGTGATTGCTAGTGAGAATCCTCATAAGGTTGGGAGGTTGTCCATAGGAAGGAACAGGCCTGTCACCTATGACCTTCTGGCATGTGACATCATGATTTAGGCAAGGTTGTAGGTCTTTAATGATGCATTGCGGTGGTTTGAGTTGGGAACTGTAGGTAATTACAGACTCACGGGCATATTCTCTTGTTCCTCAACTAACATTTTATATGCCATCATGTGCCAACAATGCCCACATAACATGTATATAGGACACACTGCAAACACTCTTTGACAAAGAATGAATGGACAGAACAGAAATCAAGAATCTCCAAATACACAAACCTGTCAGCGAGTACTTTAATGGAGTGGGCCATTCTGTTAAAGACATGTGAGTTTGTGTTCTACTGAAAAGGGAGTTTAACAACTGTCTACAGAGGGAATGCTCAGAACTGACATTCATAATCAAATGTGACACACATGGCTTGAAGAGGGGCAGCAATTACCTGACCCATTATAAGGACAATTTTACATACTTTGATGTTTTAGCTAACTCTTAAATTCCTACCACCACCCCACCCCCAGTCCCTCTGCTCTTCTGATTTGCCAACCTTGGTAACATTTTTTCTGATTTGTCAATCTTGATAACAATTTTTGGACCTCTGTGCTTTATATATTGAGTCTGTTCTGGCAAGGCTATGATTTGAAGAAAAGGGTCTGTCCCACAAAAGTTCATCACTTAATAAATTATTTTCTTAGTCTTCATAGTGCTACATGACTGCTTTTTTTGTTTTGTCATATTTCAGTCTGTCATTATTTTTCTTGTTAA
This sequence comes from Carettochelys insculpta, assembly GCF_033958435.1. NCBI lineage: Eukaryota > Metazoa > Chordata > Testudines > Carettochelyidae > Carettochelys > Carettochelys insculpta. The sequence goes on along the minus strand of NC_134139.1, from coordinate 138,965,730 downwards.
TTTAGAAATACGTCTAGTAAATGTAATTATAGTTTCACTGTTATTTTGGAATACTGTTCTTTTCTCTCTGCCCCTTTGTTACCCTGGGCAGTGTGTTGTACATTTTACAAGGGCTGTTAATATTATTAATAACAGCCAGCTTGTTTAAAGTGCCCCTCTTTCTAATATTATAGCTCTTTCGGTCTTCCTGCCTTTTCCCTTTTACTCAAAATACCTTGATTTGGGCTTTGATTCAGGAAACCACTTATGCATTTACTTTAATTTTAAAAATGTATTTCATGTCCCTTTAAAACCAGTGTGACTTATAAGTGTTTTTTTTCTACCCTGAATCAATGCCTAAAATTACCAGTAAATATAACGCCTCATTTAGCTTGTTCATTCCCCTTCTACTTTTTTTGTGGGGATGGGGGGTTGAATAAAGGCAAAGCTAGTTGGAATTTGATTTGATTTCCTTAAGTAACATATCAAAATGTATGTGGGACAGTTATAGAACTAGATCTTGACAACAAGTATGCGCTTAAGTTACTTAAATTTGCCTGTGCAAGTGTTTGTAGGACCAGGTAGTTAATGCTGCTATGGATTAGGTTTGGCATTTTAGGGAAGAAATTGGTGAAGAATTTTTGAATTGGGCATTAATATTTAATATTCAAAGCTTAATCTGAATAATCATTAGAATGAATCACAGTTTATCTTTATGGGGGAGTAAGAAGCAATGAACGTCCAGCACTTTGAGCACCTCATTTTTGTGGGCACCTTTGCAAAATAGATTGGTCGTTGCTGAAGCACAGTGTGCATGCAATAACTCACAAATATTTCAGCTTTTATTATAATTTAAATTAAAAACTCTCAGATTGAGCATAAACATAAGTTTGGTGGCTTTTAAAGGGAAAAGGATAAAATGCACTTGACAGAAATCTTGTAAAACATGCTTCAAAACAAAGTACATTCTTACCACCTATCTATAAAATCTTGCATCTAGGGATTTATGATGAAGACTCAAACACAACTTCAGCCAGAGCTGTATGGATGGTAACACTGTAATAAGGCTCCCATGGCTGCAAATTGTATCCTTTTAGGAGTACTTCAGAATTTGAAAAAATATTTAAGTAATCACAGTATCAGAGTTATCATCTGATAATGCCAGGGAATTGGTGACCCAAGGGACTAATTCCAAACATTACCAGAAAATGACACTGCTCATGTCAGTGTAGAAACATCGTGGTGAAAGTAAACTGTAATATAAAAGCATTTGCAAGCAATTTGACCATCTGCTGTTTTTTCTTGATATTTTATAAGAATATGCTCAAGCCAACATGTCAGCACCTGAGGAAAGAAGTCTTTGGCATTGTGAGATCATATGAACCTGGCATTTTTCCCCACTCCTTAACAAAACTAGGAGCCTGAAGCCTTCTGACGTCAGTGGCCCTTTGATAGAGTTTCCCCATTTCTCATACTTCCCTCTACATGCCTACCCTACCCAATTACGACATCTAGCATCTTTTCATTTCCTGCCATCTGCCCTCTCCCTGGCATTGAGAGTGAGCAGGCATCAGTGGATAATCTATGGCAAAAGGGAGAAAGAGGGAAAGCAATGAGAGATAGGAAAGGCTGAAGCAGGTCTGTATCACACAACAAAAGCCTTAACTGGCCCCCTGCTCCGTCCACTTTGCATGGAGCAATGGTATTTAGCAGCTATAAAACAAGTGTATCATCTTCCCCAAAGTTTCTCTGATGTGAAATCTAGTTGGCCAACCCTCTGGGCTTGAACTGAAGTATCCCTCACTCTCTTGCCTCTGGGTCCCCTCCTGGAGTCTCCACTTGTGGGCATTTTACAATTCCCAGCAACAGGGCTCACTTTCAGGTTCTTTCCACAGCCCAATTTACAGTTCCCTTGTCTCCAGCTGTAGGTGGCCTTTCCCATGACCACCGTACAACAGTCACTGCAACCAGCCTCCTCAGGGCCCTTACTTGCAATTGATCAAGTGTCCATCTACCTCAAAGGGTAGTGAGGTTGAAGGAAACGGTTAGCCATGGTCTCAGGCTGCATTCCCCTTGTTACCTGTGCTCACAGGCAGCCCCTGGCAGTTTTTCTGCTCCTGGGAAAACTAACTCCCTCTCTGCAGCCAGTCATTCAAGTTCACTTCTCCAGGTGGACCATATTCTTCAGCTGCACATAATTGGTGTTATGTGACTGAAGGAATGCTCATTAGCCTTTCCACTAATGGGGAGGGAATGTGTTCCTTCACATGGGTGAATCTTTGAGCAACGTACAATTGGCACAGAGATCTACATTGCCAGCTCTGGCATAGAAGTGCGGGAAGAGTACAGGGGTCATGCACATACTGTTACTTCACTAGATGAGGAAATTGCATGATGTAAAGTGAGCTAAGTTAAAAAGCACTATAAACTTTCCTTTATACTACTGCTACTGGTAGTATCCCATTTTTCTACAGATAAGAAATAAAGGAAGAACAAAGGTGAGAACCTGGCCCTAATGATGTTTTGCTAATGTCTTTAATGGGGGTGGAATTTCACCCTGAATCTCTGTCCTTTGCCACCCTCTGACTAGGACTGTGTGAAATCTGAGCAACAAAAATACCACATACTTTTAAATAGAGGTTTGTTTTTTTTTTCAATTTCATCATAAGTTCCAAATTGATCCTAGTTGTATGACATTTCCATTCTAAAATGACTCATGAGAAATGGCTTATTTCAAGAAAAATTGTCTTCAAAATATAAAAAACTTCATACTTTTGCATTTTGTCTCCCCAACCCAATAATTGTTGGCACCAATTTTTTCAAAAATGAGACATGAAAATGAATGCACTGCAGCTGGAGAAAGTTTCACTCAATATTTTGGAGACACACACATCTTATAGAACTGGAAGGGACCTTGGGAGGTGATCTAATCCAGTCCCCTGCCCTCTTGGCACAAGCACCATCCCTGATATCTATTTACCCCAATCCCTAAATGGCCTCTTCAAGGATTAAATTCACAATCCTGAGTTCAACAGGTTAATGTTCAAACTATTGAGCCATCCCTTTTCTTCACCTCCTTGATCTTCTGCAGTCCTTATTCACAAATACTTATATTTCTCAAAGGGCAAGCACCTTTCAGAATGTAAACAAACTTAAATTTTGGTCCCCTTCTCTCATTTTTTTATTTTGTGTTTTTTTCCAGTCCATTATTTACAATTATTACGTATTTAATCTTTATTTAATGAGAAGCATATCAGGCATGGGCACAAACTGTCAAAACATAATATTACAGTGTGTATCTTAATAGAAGTAAATATTGCAACACCAATAAACTGGCTGTATTAGTCTGTGCCTTCAAAAGCATCAAACACTCTTGTGGCACCTTAGAGACTACCAAATATATTAGGTCATGAGCTTTTGTGGATAAAACTTCACGAGATTGCATCCCAGTTAAATACAAGTAAAAGGATTTTTCCCCCTGCTCCAAATACAACATGCTGTATTTGGAGAGTCATTCATGGCCCATTGGGAAAGGTTAGGACTATAATTAGATCTTTTTCTCTAGACATTTCAGCAATAGAATGCATGAAGCTTAGCAACAGTTTCTCTTTAATTGCTCCCTGGTGATTTTACTGTAAAGCTGTTAACTTGTGCACTGGGGACCCACAACCCAAAGGCTCCTTGTGCTGACATTTGAAGCAATGATTAGAATGTCATTGCTTTCCAATAGTTCATTGTCATTCAGGGAAATGTCTTGCCACCTCCTGCAAAGAAACGCGTTCACACCACACTCAGAAATAACGTCTGTATTTCTTTCCTATTTGAGCAGTCCAAGCTTTTGAAATTGAATTTGTTTTGAATACACAAAACAGTCTTCACTTCCTCTTCTGCTCAGTGTCACTCTCTTGTCTTTCAGGTTAATGGAAAGAAAGCTAAACATTCATTCTGTGCATAACAGTACACCCCCAAGGGCAAACATGGAAGAATATGGAAAATAGCTATATGAAAACAAAGGAATTGTAACTGTCCTTCTTGCAAACACAGTCACAGATGTTCCTCTATGTCAATTCTCTTTGAACATGAAACAGAGCAATTCCAGTTTCTGTCACATCCATTATTAAATATCTAGACTCAAACTTTAACAGGCCCTGAGATCACTTGTAGTTAATGTGCCTGAGAGTGTGACACAGGAAGCATCAAAGTGTAATTCCAAGGAACCATATAATTTACCCTTGGACTGTTCAGTTGCCATGTGATTTTTTTCCTGATTTTCTTTATTTTTGCACGTAGCACCAGCTTCAAACACCTGCACTTATATCTATTTTGAACAGCACTTTATTTTGTGAGTAGTCTCACTGATTTCAAGGGTCTGATTCCAGATAAAAAGTACTAATCCCATGTAAGGATAGCAGAAGGTGCATGCCCTGACCTCTTTTATTTTTGCATCTCTCTGTTCATCCGAAAGCCAATTGAAGCTAAACAGAAGCAGCATTTTTTAAAAACAAATCGGACCTCAATTAAAAACAAACATCCTCTCCCATATCTAGCACATATTTTAGAGATTCTCAGAGGGGTAGCCACATTAGTCTGTCACTTCAGAAATAATAAGTCCGGGGCATCTTAGAGACTAACAAATTTATTAGGTCATTAGCTTTGGTGCGTAAAACCCACTTCTCACACCTTCTTCTTAGCTCATAGCCTAATACATTTGCTAGTCTCTAAGGGACCACTGGACTGCTTAATATATTAGAGAATCTGTCTGTCTCTCTCTGTCCATCTGCCAGTTTGTTCAAGAACTCCTTCTAAACAGCAGGAGCTAGGACCACCAAATTCGGTATGTAGCTTCCTCTTATCATAACTTAAAACAAGGTCAGGGTTTGGCTGTGCCAGGAAAACAGGATGTTTCTGAAATGGGATTGCTTCTCTTAAAAACATATAGCAAAGGGACAGAATCACTATGCAAGTGAAAGGAGCTGGCTGGAAGTGCTCCTCTTTGTTTGGGTCTGCACCAGCCGTGGGCATCCTACCTCCCAGGTGCCCTTTAGGGAGAGCACAGGGGCCTGAAGCTTCCCTCTCCCCCAGTTCATATGGGGATGTTACTGGCTGTTCCCTTTCATCTAGACATGATGGGAAAGTTCACAGTTTGCTGCATTCCTCCCTCTGGCTACGGAGCACAAAAAGCAGAGGAACCTGGACCTGCTCCAGTTGGAGGACATGTCCCTTCCCCTGGAGCTTCAGCGGCCACTGAGAGGTGCTTCTCACCTGGCCCCAAGCTGCTATGATGAGAGAGGGCTTAAGTAGTCCTCTGTGCCCCAGGGCATATAGGTGTTGATATTTGTCAATTTGCAGCTAGAGACATTTGGTAGAATCTTTACTTTTATAAGGTTGATTATCGACACAATAGGCTATAGTTGCTGTATTTTTAGCATGGCTTTAGTGCTAGGGAATGCAGTTAGACTGAAAACTGGAAATGTCAGTGTTAGTACTCACAGCAGAAATACAGCACAGGTGGTTTATAGCACTGACTTATAGCAACAACACTCTCCCACAATACCAGCCTCTAGTGATCAAAAGTAATGGTGAAAGATTAATGTAAGTGGGGTAGTTGTGTTAGTCTGTAGCTTCACAAAAACAAGCTGTCCAAGAGCATCTTAAAGATTAACACATTTATTTATTAGGTAATGAGCTTTCATGGGTAAGACCCATATATCTTAATCTGAAGAATTGCCTAATAAATAAATGTGTTAGTCTTTAAGGTGAAAGATTAGTTTAGCCTTCGTAGCCAATTCAATGTTGGCCTTTCTAATGAGGTGACACAACAAAGATGCTAGTGTTGATTACACTGGTACAGTGATTGTATTTGCTTTTGGAACTGGACTGCAGTTCCCAAACTCATGTCTTGTAGGCTACTGAACAGGAAGTAGATGGTGAAACCTTTCCATTGCTATCAGTTCTAGACTGGTTTAAAAATTGCATTTTGGAAGTGAAAATTCTTGCCCAATGTGGTCTCCTATAGCTCCTCTGATTTTTATGTCAAGACTTCCTTGGCGATTTCTTAACATGACAATTACGTAGCAGAGGCCTAGCCTGACAGGAACAAAGAACACCAGGAAATTCTTAGAGAATAGAATCAGAGTGGTCAACAGATCATTTGGATGAAAAAGACAGCATGTCTGAAGCAGCTAAAATGACCTGGAGAACCCTGGCATTTACTAACAAGACACAAAATTAGAATTTAGAGGGGATGTAGAGATCAGGTCATACTTGAACAGTATATAGACAGATCATATTGTACAGGGATTGGCTCCTGAAAAGTAAACATACCAACCGGAAAAGATGTGATGCTTTGTGTAGTAGGATCAAAGTAATGAGTAAATGTACATAAAAGATTTTTGTGTAACTTTGGATGTATGGTATTCCTTATGCCATCCTATCCTTGCATCTGATCCACTCAAATAAAGGCACTTGAGTAATGAAATCTGAAGTCAGACAGGGTTTGTTTTATTTTTATTTATTTTTGTATTTTTTTAATCTCAGAGAATTGCATAAAGTATTCTTTCAGAACTAGACAAGGTGTTCTGGACAAGATGGAAAGAAAAGGTTTCAGGCAATCTCAACAATGTTTTTGACTTGATAACTAAAATGTACCAAATATGTGATCCTTTGGAACTATTATGGTATATCATGCCAATAAGGCTGCCATGAGTACACACTGTATTACTAAATTTTTGATGCAAATTATTTTTGCACAGCAGGTGCTTTTCTAGATGAAATATAACTCACTTGATTTAATATTTTCCCAACTCCCTAAAGGCAGTAATGCACATTATTGACTAATGACTAGAAATATTTCAGTTTAAACCCCACAAAAACAAAGCTGACTTTTAGGTCTCATGAACATAGGGAGCACCTGAACTTTTTAAAATAGATTTTAGCTGTGTACATTAAAACAACTAAGTCTCGTTTTCCCATTCAATTTGTTTAAAATTGTTTCCAAGATGAAAATTTACTTGGAGTTCTTCATATGGGCAAAAAGAAAAATCTTGCAATTACATAGGTTTAGAATGGAATGCCACACACAACTTTAAGAATCAAGGTATAAATAGTACCAGTGTAATATCACTTCATTGGACATTTGTCAAAAGTTATTATGCTTTGAACTATTAATAATCTCCCAAAACTGACTAAAATGATCAAATTAGTACAATTAGGGCTTTTCTGATGTACAAAGAAGAAAAGAATAAATAAATAAATCTAATAAGAAATACAGCAGTATTGAAAAATACCATTCAACTACTTATGCAGATTTTTATTGTGATATTCATCAAGACAAAGTAAAGTAAATTGGATTTTTATTTACTAGACCAGCTAATTTTTTATGATAGTTTTGGATAGGCCAATACCAGAACCTGAAAACCAGCTTCTAGGTTGGATCAAAAACATAAATGACCCATTCCAATTCTATAGTTTCTGTCCAATGGTTCAGGAAAGTGTGTGTATGGGTGCACCACAGCACCTCAGGATGAACTGTCTGGCTGTGACCACGCTAGCCCCTCCTTTCAGAGGGGGAATGGTAATATAGCACTTCGGTATATGCTAATGAGGTGATGCTATGAAAATGCAGTGCCTCATTAGCATAATGGTGGCCACACATGCTTCAAAACTTCCAGTTTTGAAATGCATGCTGCCCATGTAGCCGGGGGTATTTTGAAACAACCCCCTGATTTTGAAAGCCCCTTATTACCATCTGGTTTTGGGAAGCTCTTTCAAAAGAAGAATATGCAAATAAGGCACCAGATATGCAAATATTTGCCTCACTTGCATTTTCACTTTCCCTTGTTTACATGCCTCTTTCAAAAGTGGAATGCAAGTGTAGACACAGACTAAGATTTACTGTGGGGGTGTGGTCATCTCTGACTTTTGAAAAGGCTAGGAGGAATGTAGATACCTGTGGATTTCAATGGGAACAACAAAGGGCATCTTCAAACTGAAGATGTTGATGGAAAGTTTAATCGGTTAAAAGACCAAGCAGAAATGAGACGAGTAGTTCTCAAGATTTCATTCCTTTTGCTTCATTTGCTGGATGTGATCTGAGATCACAAGGTTGTTGGGTTCAGCAAAAACTCAAACCATGAATTCCAATTTTGGTCATAGTCACATCTATACAACATCAGTCAGCCCATATTGTTTTTGACACCACTACAACTTTCCTCGTTTCCATGCTGGTCACAGACATTTTTCCTCTGTTTAGATAAATAACTGCTTGACTAGGAATGTTCACTACCTGAAGAATTTCACATCTAAGAGCAGATATTGTATTGGACTTCACATATAAAAGGACTCTGAGCTGTGAGGAGTAAGTAATCATATAGCTATTCAGACCAATTATATAGTGCTGGAGGCAATATTCACTATCTATCTATAACTGGAGAGCTCTATAACTGGAGGTTGGGGGCGGGCATTATCACAGACAGCTTCTTCATCCTGCCTTCAATTGTCTTATTCATGTCCATAAAGAAGAAAGAAGCAATAAAAGGAAGTGATTACAATGCCTCTGCTAGCTCACAATATTGTGTATTTGATTAATCCAGCTTTTATGCTTTTATTCAAGGTGACAATCTTATCCAAGTGCTGCCAACAGCCTTTGCATTGCAGATGTGGCCCTATCTGGCTAGGTTGCATTTTTATTATCTCCTCCCTCCAGCTGTCAAGTTTATGAAAAATTAAGAGTCCTCACAGAATCAAAATGTCAACATCTCCTCCTTCCTAGGCGAGTCTAGCTTTTTTGATTATGAGCATGCACTCAAGTGGAAACCTCATATTGGACATGATCAATGGGCCTGCTTAACAACTGAAGGATCTGCTCATTATTTCTATCAGGTTTTTATTAGACAGCCTTATTTAATATAAGCATATTGGAATAACCTTTTTAATAAAATTTCCATTTTCTGGGAGCTTTGAATGATTAGGTGAATTGTCATGAAACACTATGTTTTTCAACTTTAAGCGACAGGCTTGAGTCTGATCCATATAAGTTGTGGTTGAAAAATGTTAACAAATAGGATATCTGTTTGGCGATGTTTGTTCATTTCCTAAGGAATCAAGACTGGGATTTTTGATGAGGAATATGGGAGTTAGCTGCCCAAATTTTACTCGATTTTAGTGGGAGTAGTATATCTAACTTCCTTAGGATCTTTTAAATATCCCAGCCCAATTGTCTACCTCACCAAACATTAAAAAAACATGAAGCAGGTAGATCATATATTCCTTGCACATGGTTACATGATACAAGAACAAGAAGTCAGCTGTTGAATTTCAAAGTTAGTTTAAAATGGTACAGGGGAATATATATTTTATATATTTAACCCATGAAACACAAGCTCCACAAGACATCATTGAGGTAGGATCAGAAAAGTGCAGGTGCTCATTCTGTGGGTGCTCTGGGACTGGAGCACCCACAGGAAAAAAGAAATGGGTGCTCAGCACCAGCTAGCATACAGCTCCCCCTTCTGCCCAGCACTCTCATGCACCAGCAGTCTGCAGACCAGCTCCTTCTCCTCTATCACAAAACAGCTTTTTTGGTAGCATTCAGGATTCTCCTGGAGGGTGGAGGAGGCACAGGGAAGGGGTAGGCATGGGGGAGAAGGCAGGGAAGAGATAGTGTGGAGGCAGAGGCTTGGAGAAAGGGGTGGAATGGGGCCAGGGCCAGGGCCAGAGCCAGAGCAGGAGGCTCAAGCACTGCTTCCCCTGCCTTCCCGCTCTGGATAGAGGGGAAGTTGGCACCTGTGCAGAAAAAGGTTTGATATTGAGGCCAAGCTTTCTACCTGTGTTCTGCATTCTTTTTGCTGCCTGACTGGTGGGAAAGGACGGATAGAAGTGAGATCTGGCTTTCTTAGAATTATCCAGGAGTGAAGAACCGTGCAGAAGGCACAGAGTGTGCATGGATTATGCTGTGCTGTGGCTAGCTTAGTTTGTACATGTTCTCTTAGGCCATTTGTATGCCTGCTACTTTTTCCAAAAGTGGCATGCTAATAAATGGCTTGAAAATGCTAATGAGGCACTGATGTTAATTTCCAGCACCTCATTAGCATATGGTCATATGATTTGGAGTCCGGAAGAAGCTCTTCCAGACTCCAAAACAGAATGTAGAGGCACCACCCCTGGGGGATCTCCCGGAAGGACATCCTCCTTCCAGAAGCTCCTTATTCCTGAAGGGCTTCTCCCGGACTCTAAATCAGGTGACCGTAAATCCTGGTAGGGCCAATTATTCTTTGATGAGATGGATGAGAGTTTTCTTCCTCAAATTGTCAAAGAACCAAAAAGAGGCGATCCAACTTTAGACTTGATTTGATAAGTAATGAGGACATCCAAGAAGAGCTGATCATAGTAAATAACATTAGATCAAGTGTTTGTGACGTGTTTCAGTTGAACTTAAATGGAAGAATAATCAAAACCAGGTTGTTAAATGTATTTTTTTTATGAGCGGACTTTGGAAAATTAAAAAAAATTAGTTAAAGAGAGTGAGTGGAAGCTCCAGGACTTAATTGTAGAAGAAACTTTCCATTTGTTCAAAGCAACTACATAAAAGCTACCTGAAATTTGCACATAAGACAGAGGAGAAACTTGTAGGGAAAAACTCCAGAGCCCCTGATGGACAGATACCCATCTCAAAATAGTTATTAGGAGCATGCAGAGATCCTACAGGGAATGGAAATAATGTCTGATAAACAAAGAAAGCTATATCTTGGAGGGTAGAAAATATGAGTAAAGTGAGAATCTTTAAACTGAATTAGCTCTTGTCAAGGAAATTCAAATAAATAATAAGTGGTGTTTTCATTTTATTAATAAAAAGAGAGTAAGAGAGCATGAGTTTGGGTTATTATGCATTGTAGATGGAAGGGAGATTAAAGATAACACAGGATGGCTCCAAAATCAAATCAATATTTTTCTTCTCTTTCCAATAAGGATGATAATTTGGAACTTGTGCATGAAGGCAGGGAAGCTGCCTGTAATCGCCATATCTGAGATAGAAGAAAAAATGTAAAGACAGTAATATGCTCAAGATGTTGGTGAGAAACATCAGATAATTTCCATCCCAGAATATTGAAAAAACAGATACATGAGACTGCTAGTCGATAGCAAAGTCTTATAATAAACCTGTCTATTCACAGTTAGTACCATATGACTGGAAAACAACTAATGTTGTGCCCATATTTAAGAAAGGGAACAAAAGTGACCCAGGCAATTATAGACCCTCATTCACATGCAATGTTGTAGAACAAATTGGGATTGAAAACATCATTAAATTCATAGAGGGAAACAGTGAAGGTGTTATGAAACATGGATTTACCAATGGTAGATCATACCACACTAGCCTGACTTCCTTCTTTACGAAAATAACTGATATTTTGGATAGGAGGAATGCAAGCAATCTGTTGTACTTGGAGTTCAGTAAATCATATGACATGGTACCATTGTGTTAGTTAAATCAGAGAAGATGGAGATTAGTTCAATAAATGTTAAAAACGGAAAAACCATTGAAAAACTGGTTAAAAGGGACAAGGCAACAGGTTGTGCTGAAAAGTGAATTACAGGTGCAGAGGTGGAAATGTACCCCAGCAGTTACTTGAATAAAAGTGCAGATGCTTTGGGGGTGGGGTAGGGTGTTTACTAAACTACAGGTCACCAGTGTCCCTGTGGAAAAGAACTTGAGTAAAAGTACACACACACACACCACATCACATCTCATCTTTATTGTGCTCATGTATCCAGAAGTGAAAGCAGCTGCATCTTTACTCAAGTAACTTTATGGGTGCTTTTCCCACCTCTGATTACAGGACTGGAAGCAAATTACTAGTGGAGTTACTCAAGGACTGCTTTTGGGAGCAACCTCATTCAATATTTGTATTAATTGCTTTGTCAAAAAGACATGAAATATGCTGAGATACAAAGCTGGGAGGCATTAAGGAGGAAGATCACAACATTGTACAGAAAGGTTGGGATAACCCTGAAGCCTGAACTGACAAAAATGGAATGAAATTCAAGAGCACAAAATGCAAAGCCATGCATTTAGGTTCTGATAAAAAGAATTTCTCCTACCAGCAGTGGTTGGAAGTAACAGGGAAAGAGACATTGTGTTGATCTCAGGATGACTGATCCAGCTGTGAAAATAAGGCAAATGTGATCCTAGAATGGATCAGATGAGGAATTTCTGGTGAAGACCAAGAAGCATTAATGTCATTTGTGAGTGTCTCATAGACTTCATTTGAAATATTTTGCACAATTCTGGTCAGCTTTCAAAAAGATGAATTCAAACCCAAACAGTCTGAAGAAGAGATACTAGGTAGATGAGTGTAATGGAGGGCTTTCTTAAGAGAGGAAACTGTAAGAGCCTGGATTGTTTAAGCTAATAAAATCAGGTTGCAAGTAGATATGTTTACTCTCCATAACTATATTGAAGGGTAAATACCAGTGGTGGTGAAGAGCCGTTTCAGCTAAAGAATAACATTGGCACAGGAAGGAGTAGCCATGAAAAAATACAGGAGGACAATTACAAGAAGGTTTCTAACAATCAGATGAAAGAGGTCTACAACAACCTCCCATGGAGTTGTGAAGAGGAATAATTTAACAGTTTTAATGAACAGGGCAATAATTTTATGACTGTGCTTGTGTGACTGGGTTGTTTGTTATCATAGGAGACATGATGCAGAAATGCAGGGCTTGCCTTTGTATTTGTCTTATGTTCCTAAAGACTTATGCTTCAGGGTTTCAGGCAGCCACTTTCCGGAGCCAGGAAGGAATTAGCCTCCATCCCCTCCATGTATTCTGGCTTTTTTGTCTCCTTCCTTCCAAGTATCAGAAAAGGCTACAGCTGGAGAGGGAACACTGGACAAAAAGGGCAAGGCTATGAGATACCACCAAGCATTCCCTCTCTCAGATGCTCGATTGGCTAATTCTTGCTCAGTTTTTGCTCAGATGATCAGGGTCCAACTAGTCAACATATGTGAGAAGTAAGGAAGAAATTTTCTACAAGTCAAATTGGCAGTCACCTTGCTTTTTTTCCCCTCCAGCTTCCTCTGTAGCATATAGCTGTGGGTCACCTGCCAGGATGATCTGAGTACATCTGACTTAATCATTCCCCTGGCACTGGAGGGACCTCAGGCACCAGTGTGCCCTGGTTTCACTTATTCTCTTTCTGTGTGACACTTAATAGTGAAGTCTCCTGTGAGCTGTAAGACTTTGGTATCATTTCTATTGTTGGGTTTAACATGTTGGGGGTGGTGCTGGTGATAAGCAAGGGGTCATACTAGAAGATCTTATGGTACAAGATCTGCAGAAGAGAAGCTCTGCCTTAAATGAATAATAATAATAATAGTAATAATAATAATATGCATAATGCAAACATCCACAGTTACATTATATGTGAATAAAATAAAGGGTACATGTCATCCTTTTATACCCAATCCACCCACAAACTGATTAAAATTGAGAAGAATTCCCCTTCCCCAAGGATGGGTTAGTTTATAATTTTCCATTACATGGTTTCTACCAACTTCCTCTGAAGCATCTGGTACCACTTAGTACCAGGAACAGAACGCTCAGCTAGAACCCATGGTCTGATCCTGTATGGCAGGTCCTTCGTTCCACAATAGTACCTTTGTTGGTAATCTAAGTAGAGAAGCCATCTAAAAGTAGGCAGAGCAACATAATTAATCTTCCATCCCTAAACGTGGTGCTTCCAAGTCAAGGTTGAAGAATATTAGTAGACAGCTTGCGCTGTTGCTGCCTGTATTGCACTCTAACTGCATCTGTGAAAAATCCACTGCAAGCAACATACCACAAAGACTGTGGTGGAGAGATTGTGCCAGACACTCTCTAAGAAAATGAGGAACCACCTGGTCAGCATCCTGTACAGCAAACAGGAAAACATCAAAATAGAGCTCTCAGATCTGGAGATTCTGATAAAATAAACAACCTTCCACACAAACTTCTACATGGCTGGACATTATTAAAACAAGACAAGAGATTTACAATGCACACTTTACTTCTCTTCAGAGGAAAAAGGATTGTAAACTATCTAAACTCATACTTGCAACATGGGGCCAAAATAGTGGCACCCTTAACTGACCCAGCAATATTGTTATTCTAACTAACTACACTCTCAGCCCAGAAGAAGAGTTGGCCCTATCTCAAAGTCTTTGCCCTACCACCCCCAAAAACTTGATCCAGTTCTATGGACATCTGGAAGCCTACTTTCGTGGTCTCCAACTCAAGAAATACTTTCAACATGATATTGAATGACACTCTGATACCCAGCTAACCTCACACCTATAGTACAAGAAAAAGAATTCTGCATGGTTTTCCTCCATGGTTGAAATGAAAGACTGGACCTATACACAGAGTGCTTCCACCAACGTGCACAGGCAGAAATTGTGGAAAAGCAGCACTGCTTTCTCCATAGCCACAGCTGTGCAGACTGCAATGCCATCAACAGCCTCAGAAACAACTCTGACATTAAAATCCAAGAGGCTAACAAAGGAGGTGCTGTTGTCATCATGAATAGGACAAACTACCAAAAGGAGACTGCCAGGCAAACCTCAATAACACATTCTACAAGCCACTGTCCTACGATCCCACTGAGGAGTACACAAAGAAATGACATCATCTGCTCAAGATCCTCCCTACAAAAGCACAGGAACAAATCTACACAGACACACCCCTAGAGCACCAACTAGGTTTATTATATCTATTAGCCAAGATACATAAACCTAGAAATCCCAGACACCCCATCCTCTCAGGCATTGGCACTCTCACTACAGGATTTTTTGGGCGTGTGGACTCTCTGCTCAAACCCTACACCACCAGCACTCTTAGCTATCTTTGAGATACCACTGACTTCCTGAGCAAATTAAATTACATTGATGACCTCTCTTAAAACACCATCCTGGCCGCCTTAGATGTAGAGGCTTTTTACACCAATATCCCACAGGAAGATGGACTTCAAGTTGTTAGGAACAGTAACCCTGATGAGGCCAAGGCACAAACGGTGGTGGAGCTTTGTGATTTTGTCCTCATACCCAACTATTTCAGATTTGAGGACAATGTATAACTTCAAATCAGTGGCACCACTATGGGCACCCGCATGACCACACAGTATGCCAACATTTTTATAGCTGACCTGGAATAACACATCCTCAGCTCTCATCCCCTAGTGCCCCTCCTCTACTTGCACTGTATTGATGACATCTTCATCATCTAGACCCGTGGGAAGGAGGCTCTTGAAGAGTTCCACTGTGATTTAAAGAGTTTCCACCCTGCCATCAACCTCAGCCTGGATCAGTCCACACAAGAGATCCACTTCCTGGACACTATAGTGTGAAGTGATGGTCACATAAACACCACCCTATACCAAAAACCCACAGACTGCTTTGCTTACCTACTTGCCTACAGCTTCCATCGAGGGCACAGTACATGATCCATTGTATACAGCTAAGCTCTAAGGTACAACCACCTTAGCACCAAGCTCTCAGAAAGAGACAAATACCTACAAGACCTTTACCAAGTTTTGCTAAAACTACAATACCCACCTAAGGAAGTGAAGAAACAGACTGACAGAGCCGGATGTGTACCCAGAAGCCATCTGCTACAAGACAGGCCCAACAAGGAAAATAACAGAACACACCAGGCTATCATATAATCACATACATCCCCTAGCTAAAACCTCTCCAGCACATCATCAATGAGCTACAACGCATCCTGGAAATGATCTCTCACTCTCTCAGACCCTGGGAGGCAGGCCAGGCCTCACGTATGGACAGTTCACCAACTTTAAACAAATTCTCACCAGCAACCATAGACCACACAACAGTAACTCTAACTCAGAAACCAATCCCTGCAACAAACCTCTGTGCCAACTCTGCCCACATATCTATACCTGTGATACTATCAGAGGACCTTACCACATCAACCACACCATCAGTGGCTCATTCACCTGCATGCCCACTAATGTAATATATGCCATCATGTGCCAGCAATGCCCCTCTCCCATATACATTGGCCAAACTGGATAGTCTCAACGCAAAAGAATAAATGGGCACAAATCAGTTATTAGGAAAGGTAAGATACAAAAATCTGTAGAAGAACATTTCAATCTCTCTGGACATTCAGTAACAGATTTAAAAGTAGCCATCCTGAAACAAAACAAAACAAAACAAAAAACCCTTCAAAAACAGACTCCAAAGAGAAACTGCAGAGCTACAATTCATTTACATTGCATCTGATGAAGTGGGTCTTTGCCCAGAAAACCTTATGTCCCAAAATTTCTGTTAGCTATATGGTGCCACATGACTTCTTGTTGTATCTGCTTTGTGGATAAATCAGTGATTTTAAAGTTGTCAGTTTGGTAGCTTTCATGTGTACTTACATTCACACACAAACCTTAAAAAGTAACAAAAAATCCACACTCAGAAGAAAATGAGTAAATTATTCTGTACCAAACTAGTATATTATGATGTGCATTCACCTACTAGACAGTTTCTCCCGAGGTGCAAAATGTGGATCTACATTTCATACCCCTCAAAATTAAGAGATTCACAAACAGGGATACAGTTCAGCTCATTAATCAGCAATAGAAAAGACAAAAAGTTGGATCCAAGTTCCAGGTTTTGATTCCAAATCTCATGGACTTCTTAAGTGTTCTGATTTTGGGTGTTGGTCTGTGCACAGATATCTATCATTTAAAACCAATATGTGTGTCTACTGAAATATCCTCCTTATGTTTAAAAAAGTAAATTAAGGTGGTCTAACAGATACAGTGATGTGGTAACTGTTAGCAAATGTTGACCTTAAATGGCAACCACTGTATTTGTATATTATTCAGAAATACAGTAAATGTACATTGAAATGTGTTCAGCAGTTTAATAGAAAGCTGATGATCTGTCTACTGCTGGAATCTAATCTACTCTCAGGTATAAGCTGAGTTTTGGACTCTTGGATATGAATTCTTATCTTCTCCCTATTTGGGTATATTAATTGTCATAAATAAGTACACATAGCTGCTGTTTCTATTAAATCCCTTAACCTATGATGTGGGAGCATATTCTTGTATAGATTCATCACCAAACTTCATTCATATTAAATGGAATTACTAACACAAATGGAGAATAGATAATGTAGTTGCTGAGTCAGTTTCTCTTGATGTTTTAGAATAGTATGAACCTTCACTAAAGGGCTCTTTAAATTGCTGAGTTAAGAACACATAAGGAGCATTGGTGTTTTTTATTAAAAGGCAGATTAACATTTTATCTAATGCCTCATTTCCTCCTGACTGTAATGAATGCAATGTCACCGAAGATATTTGTAAACAAGTTGAAATCACAGGCTATTCATTTTTATAATCTGTGTAGACTTTAGGTGTTGCTGCACAGTCTACTTTTATGGATAACACAGGTTTAAGGTTCTAATGGGTAGGAAATTAATAGTCATAGTGATCTTAGGGTCAATTATTTCACTGATAATAATGATACATGCGTTGAGGAGTTGATGGATGCACTTACCCTAGTGCAGGTTAATGACAGTGTTCCTACCTAACAGATTTCATAAATTAAAGGTGACCTGCAAAGGTAAAGTATCAAATTTCATTAACTTTACCAATGCCCTCAATGCTATAGGCAAGCTACAAGGTGCATTTGGAGCATTATTACCTAAAAAGTAACTATATATTTTTTGTCTCCTTTCCTGAGATATTTATCTCTGTTGTAGTTGGCTGACTTCCACTCCAAATTGTCTTAGAATGAGAAATAACTGTATCTCAGATAACACTGCAAAATAGCTGTTGGTAAATGTTAACTGTTTAATGGCAACCACTAAATGTGCTTTTAGGGCTAGATCTAAAGCCTACTGAATGAAACCAGTACACTTTGGATCAGATCCATGGCTCTTGGTCAGTGCAAAGATTTTTTCTGTTCAGTTTCCATTGCAATTTACAAATTTATCACACATGCAGATCTTTTATTCCAATAGTTTCTGTACACAAATTACTAAATTAAAAGACTGAATAATTCCTAGTTAGGATAATTCCTAGGAATTATCAGCTCTTTGTTTCTCAGATGATTCTGGATGTCTCTGGTACAGGTTGAGCATCTCTGATCAGGCACTGTCTGGACCTAACTGGTGCCGGATGAGAGAATTTTTCCAAAAACACAAGCGGTCAATATTGTTCAGCACATTATTAACACTTCTCGTGCTTACTCGACTTTTAGAAGACATTTAGGGATAAATTACAGGTAAATAACAACACAAAGAGCCAGAACTGGTGGCTGGAAACAAACTTTATGGGATCACAGGAAACCTGTCCACACCCATGAAAGGGGTCATCCATCTGACTAAAATCAAGCCAGATTATGAATGTGGATGGATGAGAGAGTTCCGAATTAGGGAGGTTCAACCTGTACCTTAAACTATATTTCACCAAGTTCCACAATGCTATAAACATGTCAGCAACTGATAGGAAAAAGATGGAGAAGCAATATGGCCATATTTGCCTTTGGGTCCCTTAATGAGAAAATGATGGAGGACACTCATTTTTAAAGATTTTATTGCATGGTTTATGGAACTGGAAAGATCTGTGGACTCTTTCAATTCTAGACTACCACTTTAACTACAGCCCATATTGGCAGTTACTTAGAATTTATTTATATGTTGGCTGTTTTGTACCGTATGCAAAATAAGTTACAGATTTCATTGTAGTGCCTTGTGTTCAAGCATCCACATTGCAAGAATCCACATCACTGCTGGCACAATAGGCTGGAAAAAGATAAAATAAACCACTGATACAAAATGACCCTCTCATCTCTTCATCTCCTCCTCCCGAGTCCCATCTCAGAACCAAGGAACTGAAAAGGCAGTATGGAGAAGCTTCCATTTTCATTATTCACATAGGCTGGGTCTACGTGAGCCCCTTCCATTTGGAAGTGGCACACTAATGAGCGGGTTCAAAATATGCTAATGAGGCGCTGCTATGAATATGCAGTGCCTCATTAGCATAACGGCGGGCATAGCGATTCGAAAGTGCAGCTTTTTGAATTGCACACCGCCCTTGGAGACGGGACCTTCCAAATGGACCCTCAAGTTTTTGAAATCCCTTCTTCCTAACAGCAGATAGGAACAAGGAGCTTTCAAAAACTGTGGGGGGTGGTCCTTTTGGAAGGTCCCCATCTCCACAGGTGGCACACGATTCGAAAAGCTACACTTTGGAATTGCAGTGGCCGCCATTATGCTAATGAGGCGCTGCATATGCATGGCAGTGCCTCATTAGCATCTGTCGAACCCACTCACTAACATGTCCCTTCCAAAAGGAAGGGTTCATGTAGACACAGGAATAATGATTGGCCTGTAGGTAAATACAGAATTTCACTCTTCCTTGTTTTCAGGCTCACACCTTTCACAAACATTAAATTAACTTTTTTAACAAATTGTGTCGTTCATGCTGCATTTACACTAGCCCCACTGAGAATTTAAAACCCTAGAATAAGCTGCTGGTATAGTGCCAATAACTACTCAACCACAATACCTTAGTGTAATATTCATCTAGCATGAGCTGTTCATGCTTCAGCTGGAGAGGGAACACTGGCTATCAGTTCCCATTACAATATGTACCTATAACACAATTTACATATATTTTGTGTTACTCATGTGTTCATAACTATTTGCTTTAGCTAAAATATTATGTACTATAAGAACTCCCATGTGTTGTGTTATCTGTGAATGTAATTTGAATTAAATGTTATTTTCCATCCCATACTATTTCCCCTCTGCTGCAATCCCTGACAGGTTAAATATTATCTGTCTCTCTTAAATTAGGAGTCATGAAGTCGGGAATTTTCCATTTAGTCATTTCTCTTTCTTCACCCCATTTTATTTTTATGTTCATGTTACCAATTTTGTCCTCCCTCCTTCATTTACTCTCTTTCAACAAGCGATTATTAGTAAGAAGAATGAGTTCCAAATCCCAGTTCATTAGCCCAAGCATTTCTGGCATCAAAAGTTAAGGCATGCTTTGTAGGTGGCTGACTTTTCGTAAGTTCAGAAACATTGACTTCATCTTGAGTACTACTGAGTTGTACGTATGTGAAGGAGGATTATAAGAGGTACTGTTTGTTTCTGAGATGACATGCTGTTTTAACCTCAACATAATTCTTCAACTGGGCATGACTTATTCAACTCTCGTTCCTTGAAGTTCACACAAATGTTACAGGAAAATATCTTCCAAACTGAATATATTTGTTGTTTTCGATTATACTCAGAACAAATATCAGATATACTGAGTTTATTAAAGTGGGAACTTCTTTAAGGAAAATCAAAATTCTGCTGCTAATCCCAGGATGTTCATATGCATACGTTTTAAGAAGAGTTTAATCCTGAAAAGGATTTACACAGTAAGTCACACTGCTATTTTTGAAAGACCATATTATTTGTAGGATACAATATGTGAGCTCTGCAGTTTTGGAAATTTTCTTTAACTCAGCTATGTAAAGTGCTGATGAAACTTTCCTTTCTAATCAAGAAGAGCAGCTACCTAATTACCCACTTACTTTGTATACATTATGTATATTCTAAAAGCCTGTCTACAAACAATCCAGGAAGTAAGAACCTGGATGGCAGTGTTGTATCTATTTATTCCTTTATTCAGAAACGCTAGCGAGCACTTGTATAACTGGAATTATTCTTAATAGAAATAATCCATAGTGTAAATATGTTTGGAAAAATATGAAAGTTTTAAGAACTACCTGAATATATTAAAATCCTTTTTCATCTTAGCTATTTTTAACATTAAAATAGCTAAAGTAGTCCAATTAACTGTTTGTAATAAATAATTGTGGAGAACTGATCAGAAAAACAAATGCTGGCTGATATGAAGAAATATAGACAATAGAGATGGCTGGTTGGGAATTTTCAAAAATTTTTTTTACCCTGTTTGAAATGGTTTGTGAAATACGGTTGGTTTTCACTAATCTCTTAAAGCAGAAATTCTTTGATCAAAGAATTGAAATTGTTGAAATGCTTTATTGTGAGATTTTCAAAATAAAAAAAAAAGTTCTCTGGTGTGAAGCTATCTTTTTATAGAAATGTAAGCTCATTAGACTAAAAATGTGAAAATAAGGCAGGTCAAAATTGATAATAAATTTTTAAAATTATCAAGATGAAATGTTTTCATTGCCCAAACCAACATTATTTTTGCTTGGTCTGCAACATTTTTCAAGTTTTTTGACTGTTTGTCCCAATTCATGACAGGAAAAATGTTGAAACTCTCAGAAATAATCATTGGACAATACTGCTTCCTGCCCACTCTAGTAATAACTGAAACTCTATCCCTAGCCCAAAAAATAATTGAGAATCATTAAAGTCCATATTGTTCCTGGCATACCACGAGTATGCAAGAAAAGTGAGAGGGCAAATATAGTCTTTGCTGCCATCTCCACACCTTGTGCTCCTGAACAAAATCTGCTGCATCAAGGTGTTTGGCAAAAACAGACTAAGCAATTGCTTAAAGCCCTAAGCAGCTCAGCTTTTTATTATGTGTTGTGGGAGCAGGGGCAAAAATATTCCTGATTGAAACCCCCAGTGGGCTAGTACCACCTCTGGGGAAAGTAATAAAGGAAGGCTTTTCCTGTGAGATAGTTGGCCTCTCTAAATAAGGCAGACTATGAGGCATGCAGAAGAACTGGCAGGATAGAGCAATGATTCCCTTCAAGAAAGTGATGAGGCTCTTGCTGAAGACGTTGTTTACTCAGCTTTGCTCTACACTAGAGGGGTTATTCTGAAATAACGTAGTCCTGGTCTGGAGAGGAGTAAGTGCCTATTTTGAAATAGTTATTTCGAAACAGTGCTAATCTGCATGGGCAGGGTGTGTTCTTTGGAAGTAATTGGCTTCCAGGGAGCTGGCATAGCTTCAGACCTGATCACTGTAGGCACATATGTGACCAACTCTACTGCCGGCCCCTCCTACAGACCCCAGAGGAGCTGGGCACAGGTGGAAGGGCTGGCTGCATGTGGGCTGCCCTGAATCCTGAGCTGCAATGCAGGATAGTCAGAGTGGGCCATGAACCAGGCCAGAGCTCCAAGTGAACTCCTGATGGTTGACAGAACTGCTGGAGCTGCTCCCACACCACCCAAAAGCCCGGGACACAGATGAGCACTGTACCGGCCAGAGTGGAAATCCTGAACCTCATAGAGCTCTGTGAGGAGGAGACAATTCTCCAGGATCTCCTCACCATATGGCAAAATGCTGACGTCTATGGCCAAAATGCTACTGGTGCCTCAGGGACAGGCAGCTGGGGAAGGGTTGAACTCCTCTCATGGCCCACATGGTCTGGGGGTTGCAGAACAGCCAGTCACCTTTCTGCACATGGCCTGCCCATCCAGAGCAACCAGCTCCAGGATTTTCCCACATGGGGACCCCACAGTATCTCTCACAAGGTTCCTGCAGAGATCTGCCTTATTTTGGCCCCTGTGATAGGCTGTCTTCCCATGACAAGCCACCTTTAAGTTAACTGGGGTCAATGACCCATGCGACAGTGCCACTTATGGCCCAGGGTCGGGCCCGCACTCAGGAAGCAGTTACTTCCAATGTAGCATAGTGCTGAGGGGGAGACTGATGTCATGCAGGGGAACCTGCCAGCAGGGATGCAGAGGAGTGGAAAACAGTGGCCTTCTCCTCAACAAGTGTCATCTGTTGCTCACATGTCTCCCCTATGCTCCCTCCAGTGGGCACAGAGAGGAGTCCTCCCTGTGGGGACGTCACGAGTGGCAGACCTGGGGTGTGTGGGACTCAGGTGGAAGGTGAGCTGCCCAGTCCCCGTCACCCACCTGCAGGCCCATGGTCTGGCTGACATGGTCCTATGACTGCTTGGCCCCCAGATGTGGATATTGTAATGCTTCCCTCAGATGTCTGCACCCCCACTGGACAGCACCTGTTGTTCGGGCAACATCTGGCCATGCTTGAAACACATTGTCTGTATCTGAAGCAAGACGTTCGGTGTCAGCTCAGGGACTGGGGCTGGGCATCATACAAGGAGTCTACTGTGATGACAGTCCTCATAACATCTCTTCACATCTGTGCCAACTGTGAGCATGGCATGTCTCCCACCCTTCACACCATCCCCCCACCTGCATGGGAAGCAGAGAAGGAAGTGATCCTGGGACAAACTGCTGTGGGAGCAGATGGCCTGCCTACATACCAGCATGGAGGGCCTGGAGAAGGAACAGGAAGAGTGGCAAGTAGACTGGGAACACTGCTGGAGTACTTGGGACCACCTGATGTGCAAGCAGGATGCCATGAGTGCCTGGTGTCTTTCATTGAATGGCTCACTGGCCATTTCTCTGCTATCCCCCCAGCTTTTCCAGCCCAGGCTCCACAGAGGCCGGTGGGGTTCTGGAACATGGGCAGTGGGACCACTACAGCAGCCATAGCCTTCCCACTACAACCTGGAGACAGGAGGAGCTCACAGTCCCATCCCTGAGCCCCTTCTTCCCCCTTCCCCTCCTGCTTTTCAGCATTCTTTCCCTTTCTTTTCCATTGTATGCCTCCCCCTAAGTAAATAGTCTAGGACAGTGGGAAGGGAGGCGTGGGGGATGAAAAGCACACACAGGTAAGCAGAGGTCTCTTGTGAAGAGGCACAAGGGAGAATCTCAGAAGTGGCCCTGCAGAAAACAGTCCTTCAAAGATTCAGAGCTTCCTGATGGACACATTCCCTTGATGTGCTCTGTGTATGGCCTTGGTGCAAGCTGTTGATAGGCTGTGGTCAAATGTTCTGCCTAAGTCTCTCACACTGAGAGGAAAGCCTTCCTTTTGCTCTCACACTGCTCTCAGAAAGTGGATTTTGTGATTGCTGACGTCCAGGCAAGTGAGGAGACTCTAGAACCTCTCCTTGATATGGCCAAGACCACATTCCATCACCACGTGGCACTTGCTTCGCCTGGGTTTGAATTCCTCCCAGCTGGAGTCCAGGCTGCCCATGGGGATGATAGGTCTTATCACCTGAGGGGAAGGGACAGCAACCTGCAGAGCTTCTGGAAGGTAGCCTTCCTCATACAATAGTTCCACAGCCATGACTGATCATCCTATCCATGCAGGATGATGTGGTCCCACCAGCTGGAGCTGGCATCACACTGTCAGAAGCGGCACTCCATGGTGTGCAGGGGATTGAGGGTACCATGCACCAGCAGACACACCAGGACCTGGAGGAAGGGTTCTGGTGAGTCCTGATTGTCATGCCAATGGAGCAACTTGTGCGCATCTTGGAGGAAATGTGCCATGAGATGCAGCATGGAGACCTTGAGCCTGGTCATGGTCTGTAGCCACTCTGGCTCCATGCTGTGAGTACTGTGGCTTCTGCAAGGGCAGCCAGAGCACAAGGCTGCACATGCCCAATGCAACCCTTTTATGTCCTGGGAGGGGCAAAGCAGTGGAGTGACTTGTGAGATGGCCATTCCCTGAGCAAGCAGCATCAGGAAATACCCCCCCTGGTGCCCTCCCTGGAGTGCTCATGTAACCCACTACACCTATGTGTGATTCACCACTCCATGTAGTGGCACCTAGCCCAGTTCACAGAGAATGAAGAGGTATCCCTTGCAACTTAAGTTGTGAGTGAGCTGTCTTTTAGCTCAAACTATAGAGGTGCCTGAACTAAACTCCAGAGGTCCCAGGTTTGAATCTGCCTATGAACAGTCACACGCTTCCAGGGGTTCTAATCTGAAATAGGCTATTTAGTCTGTAGAAGTGCTATTTTGGAATATGCTTTGTGTATTTTGGGACTTCCTGGGCATGTAGACGAATTATTCTGGAATACGTTATTTTGGAATAATGACTCCAGAACAAGCTCTTCTGGAATAACTTGGTAATGTAGAAGCGCCCTCAAAGACCATCAAGGAGTTTTGGCTGCATCAGCCAATATTCCCTCTGTTAATTAGTAGTCCACATTCTTGCCCTATCAGCACAGGGTTGTGCCTTAAGTATATAACCTAACTGTAAGTTCCTAGCATTCTTGGAACCCTATATAATATATAAACATGATTATATTCATTGTAAAATTTTGACTATTAAGGCAGAGAAAAGTGTGCTTTTATCTACATCCAAATCCAAATGCTTCATGACCTTCTCTTTTATTTCTATTTTCGTTTCTCTCAGGCCCTTGAAACCCATCAAAGTCCTCCAGTGAAGGCAACCCAAGGTCACAGTCATCCAAGGATATTTTTATAAAATCAATAATTCATAAAGGTTTACATACATAAAAACATTACTGAACAAATAAGAAGACTCATCTGCTTTAATAATTGCTTAGCCATATCCTGAAATTTTGCAAACTTGTTTCTTTTGGCTTAATAGAGTTGCACACTGCCAGACATGGAATTATTCTGGATCGAATTTTCCCTGTAGAAACAAAGGAAGAGGAATAAGAGCAGGAGATATGCAACACCCAGAAGGCTGAAAAAGATGTACATTCCCAAAAAGTGAAAATCCCCCAAAAATGAAATGAGGCATTCATTAGTAGGTAGAAAAGCACCTTCTAGTCCTAACTCAGTAGCCCATAAAAACATTATCCCTGTGGCATATGCAATACATAAAATGTACAGTATTCAAGACACATCAACACCAGATGTATTTGTTTAATTGCCCAAAAAGTTAAGAAGAGAAATAGACAAACTTTCAACATCCTTTGTGTTACTGTGTCAAATTAGTCCACAGATATAAATAACATCAAGGGACTAGTGTGATAGATTGGTATTGATGGGGGTTGCTTTCATTTTTCACTCATTTGACTTGCTATGTACTGTCCAGAGGTTAATGATAAACGTATTTGCTATCCACCCTTAGGATGAACCTACACTTACCTGACAATCACCCACACTGCAGTCGATCTTCCGGAGTTCAATTTAGCTGTGCGTGTTAAGATGCTGCAAAATTGAGCTCTCTGGGCTCGGCTATTGACCCTGGTACTCCAAGCTGCATGGAGTAAGGGACGTCAGTGTGAGCCTGAAGAGCCCCAATTTATACTAGGAAAGAAAGTTAATTCTTATATGTCAATTCTAGCTACACTAATGGCATGGCTAGAATTGCGAATGAGAAATCAACTTTCTACCCTAGTGTACATCAAGTCTTAATTTTAGCATATAGTAGCATTACCGTTTTGTATAGATGTGTATTATTGTGGGGTTGGGAGGCAAAATTTTAACACTGAACTGTGAATAAATCTCTCTCTTTTTATCTGGCTCTGATTCCCTTTCTGCCTGAATATTGTTTTTGTTTATTGACATATTTTGTTTTTATGTCACTTGGTGGTAATTTTTTAACTGGTGCTGAGGTAGTTTTTGTTATGACAGGCAGAAGCATGGCTCTTTGGTCTGTGCCACTGGCACCCTTGGGTCCATACAGTTTCTATTTTGGACCTTGACATATTATGTTAATACAGGACTCTCCAAATCTACAGAACAATCTGGGAGGTGGGGATAATTAAGAGGCAACTTCTGTGTGGTTTAGATCTAGTAATAGTGCAAATGTTCATGTATATATATCTATATTACACAGCCATCAGGAACTATTTCTGGGAATAACATAAACTGCTCTATTGTGATGTGTAATTAAGGGTCATTGAGGAGCACACTGGCCCTCCCTTCTCTTGAACCATTTTACCTTGTGTAGACAGAATGGTCAGGTAACTTTCAACTCCATTCACTCATCCCTCATACAAGCAAAGCAGCATTGTGCCCATAGCATCTGACGCAGAGTACAAGGCCACATTTATACTTACTAAAACGTTTGAAATCCCCTTACTCCTATCAGCTGATAGAAATAAGGGGATTTCGATGTTGGTGGGGTCCTTTCAAAAAGGACTCCTGTATAGACGAGCCACAGGCAAGCGAACCGCTGCACTTTCAAAGTGCCATGGCTCATGGCATGCTAATGAGGCACTGAATATGCATTTCAGTGCCTCATTACTATTTTCAATTGGCCATTAGCATGACCATTTTGAAGTTTTTAGTAAGTGTAGACATGCCATTGTGTGACACTCTTTCATTTTTTTACTTCTAGACACGTGCCAATTACTCACGCATAGACGTGATTAGAGCTGAACTAGATGTGTCTATGCACACGTCTCAAGTCTTTTGCCATTGTCTATCAAAATTTTGTACATACTTCACAGTGTCTCTAGAATCTTCTGTTTTCCTGCTTTCTGGGTTACATTTCTTGGGCCATTGCTGTCTCTTGCATATCGCCTTCTGCTGTCATCCTACGTTATCATATAATTAAATACATGCTTTTGAATCTAATTAGTGTGGATATGTGTTTAGAAGGATTTCTCTAGTAATGGCTTTCAGGCTGGTGTAAAAAATGCTAACCTCTTGTAAATGTTTCTTTGCGATGTATCTGTTACAGATGGTAGTGGTAGATTTTAATTAACTTAATTTTTCCCATTGCATAATTGAGATGCTTAATTAAATTATTTGAAACATCTCTTGAGTGTGTCCCACTATTCTCTTCATATGACTAACCTTCATATCTTGTTAACCAATAAACTGCCAGAGACCAATCACTTCTAAAAGCTGTTGGCTGACTGGCTGTGAATGTGAATGCCTATTTTTGAGTTGTATGTGGACTTAAGAAATACAAAACTGTCCTTTCTCAATCAAGCTATTTTCTCCTTGGCTACATCTATATTACAGTGAATTGTAGCCAGAAGTTGCTGTTGGAAGAGATCTGTCGACAGATCACAGCCACACACAAAAGCAGGTTGCTGTGTTGATCAGATCTGTTGACAGCTCTCGACAAAAGGGCCACCTGGAAACACAACAGACAGGGCTGCTTGGTGACCTAGAAGCTCTGTCTGTTGACAGAGGGCCCCCCAGAACATCCACACGCCTCTTTTGGTGACAGATTCTGTTGAGAAAGTAGTTCTGCTTTATGGGGGAGAGGCAAAAGACTGTCAACAAAAGTGCTGCATTCTGCAACAGCATGTCAACAGAACACATTTTTAGTGTGGACGCTCCCTGGGTTTTGTCGACAAAATGCCTCCAAGGCCATGTCTACAAGAGCCAGAAACTTTGAAATGGCCATGCAAATGGCCATTTCGAAGTTTACTAATGAAGCGCTGAAATACATATTCAGCGCCTCATTAGCATGCGGGAGGCTGCGGCACTTTGAAATTGACGCGGCTCGCCCCGATGGGGCTCCTTTTTGAAAATCAATTTCGAAGTGCTGTGGCCGCCCGCTTGCTAATGAGGCACTGAATATGTATTTCAGCGCCTCATTAGTAAACTTCGAAATGGCCATTTGCATGGCCATTTTGAAGTTTTTGGCTAGTGTAGACGTAGCCCAAGTGTAAGAAGCTGGTAGGAATAAGGGGATTTCAATGTTTGCAGGGCCCTTTCGAAAAGGAGCCCCGCGTAGATGAGATGCACACGAGTGAAATGCAGCACTTTTGAGCCGTGTCTACACATGCACGCTACTTCGAAGTAGCGGCACTAACTTCGAAATAGCGCCCGTCACGGCTACACATGTTGGGCGCTATTTCGATGTTAACATCGACATTAGGTGGCAAGATGTCGAAGCCGCTAACCCCATGAGGGGATGGGAATAGTGCCCTACTTCGATGTTCAACGTCAAAGTAGGGAACGTGTAGATGATCCGCGTCCCGCAACTTCGAAATTGCAGGGTCCGCCATGGCGGCCATCAGCTGAGGGGTTGAGAGACACTCTCTTTCCAGCCCCTGTGTGGCTCTATGGTCACCGTGTGCAGCAGCCCTTAGCCCAGGGCTTCTGGCTGCTGCTGCTGCAGCTGGGGATCCATGCTGCATGCACAGGGTCTGCAACCAGTTGTCGGTTCTGTGGATCTTGTGTTGTTTAGTGCAGCTGTGTCTGGGAGGGGCCCTTTAAGGGAGCGACTTGCTGTTGAGTCCGCCCTGTGACCCTGTCTGCAGCTGTGCTTGGCACCCTTATTTCGATGTGTGCTACTTTGGCATGTAGACGTTCCCTCGCAGTGCCTATTTCGATGTGGTGCTGCGCAACGTCGATGTTGAACATTGACGTTGCCAGCCCTGGAGGACGTGTAGACATTATTCATCGAAATAGCCTATTTCGATGTCGCCACATCGAAATAGGCTACTTCGATGTAGGCTTCATGTGTAGACGTAGCCTTGAAGTGCTGTGGCTGGCAGCATGCTAATGAAGCACTGAATATTCATTTCAGTGCCTCATTAGTATTCTTTGATTTGGCCATTAGCATGGCCATTTTGAAGTTTTTTGTAAGTGTAGACACGTCCCGTATGTGTAGAGATAAATAAGAGCCATTGGGCCTGATTGTTAGCTGACATAAATTGGTGTGGAACAATTTAATACAATGGAACTATTCCTATTTACACAAGCTAGGGATCTAACTCATTGTTTCAGAAATGTTAAAAATGCGGTGCACATTTTCTTCAGTGCAGGACTTTCTTATCAGGTTGACAATGCAACACAATATTAATATGAAGCAATTGTCGTTTGCCTTGTGAAAGTATTTTTATGCCTTTACAATAATTTTTACAAAAAATAAAATTATGTTTCATTTTATTGGAAGGAATATATCTGATCACAATGCAGAATGCAGTAGAGGGGTTTCTTGCACAGAATAAAAAACAAGACATATGTATTAATGATTTAACTCTAGTTTGTAGTCCAAGCTAGACCCAGAAAATTTCAGCTGAGAATATTGCGTCTGTCAAACTACATTTCATTTCAAGCAATTAATCAAGTTGACTGTTGAGAGAGTTTTTGGGAATGTTCATTATTTCAGCTATTAATTTTTAAAAGCAGCAAATGTTGCAAGTCAACAGCATCTATAAAAATTGATTTATTGTGCAATTACTCCGTGCTACTGGAAGCAAAGAGCAAGTTGTATATATCCAGAATTTCCCCTTTCTAAGGCATCTATCTCATGTCAATTTTATATAGTAAATTATTTATTTGAAAGAAACATAATCCTTTCTGAATTGGTGTTACATTGATTTGAATGGTTAGGAACTGACCACTTCAAGGAAATGCAAAATTTAATATGCAAAAGAATTAGAAATAGAATCTCACCATTACATAGCGATATAACAACTATGCAGTCTGAACCACAGTCGTATTTCCATGAAGCTCTGTTAGACTACGTAGCTGTACTCAGGGTCTCAATCTCATTTATTATAGCTTACTGAAGTTTATTATAGACTTGCCCTTTGTAACATGCATTTGATGTCTTTAAGTGTCCCACACAGAAAGTATTACACGACTTGTGACTTTGCTAGAGGGAAGCCTGCATTGGGAACCTGGCTTAATGGAGCGGTTTGCTACAAATAGTGAGGGTCTTGTTTGAGTCTTAAATGGGGGTGAGTAAAAGCCTCTCATTCTTTAATACTGGCTTTTATTGTACACAGAAAGTCATGGTGGTTAATATGAAGCTTTCAGGCCAGAGATGTTCTTCAGAATGCTACATTTTCATGCAACATTGATGCATTTAACACTAAGCATCCTATGCAGACCACCTCATGGTCCATTCCTTGTTGTGAGGTGGCTTGTGTGTCTCAAGTACCCAGAGAGGTATGCCAGCAGGAGCTACATCTCCTGGAAGGGCCACCCGAACTGGATATGTCAAAGGGTAGAGAGCAGACAATTTTAGATCACCTTTCCCCAAGGTATAGGGGGTTGACTTAGGGATAATAACCCTATCTGCAAAAACACAGAAGTTACAGAAACATATACAAAGAAACCCGCAACTACACAAGTCTTGGGAGAAGTTGACAATCAACTCAGACTGAGTACGAACCATGGCAGGGAAAAACATAAGGAAGGCATCCCGCAGATGACTCTTCTCTCACCCACCCAGTTTGGTATGTGGAATGTTCGGGCCACGCATGAAGTAGGGAAGAAAGCACAGATTGCAGATTTGAGCTTGTGTGAGACAAGATTGACACGATCTGGGCAGCTACGGCTGACAACAGATGAAACCCTCATCTATTCAGGATGTGAAGAAGAGGGGGCACCACACAAGGAAGGTGTGGGCTTTATATTATCAAAAGAGGCATCTGGTACTTTAATGGAGTGGACAGCAATATCATCACGCATCCTCACAGCAGGTTCTACACCAAAGTGCGAGAGGTACTAATTGTACAATGTCATGCACCAACCAGTGAAGCAGCTGAGAAATGTAAAACAGACAACTGTGAGAAACTACAAAGTGTGCTGATCCAGAAAGCAAAGAAAGATATGTTGATTTTGCTGAGTGACTTCAATGTGAAAATTGGAAGCATGAATACATGCAGAGAACAGACCATGGGAAAAGAAGGCCTAGGCAACATGGATGAAAATGGGGAGCGCTTCAGAGACTTTTAGTCCTTCAATGAATTGGTGGTAGGTTACATTTAATTTATTTCTGTGTATATTGTTAATTGATTTCATTCATGTTTAGTCTGTACCCTGTCTGCTTAAGTTGTTCAGTAAAGGTGTGTGTTGATTCAACGTAGTCTATTAGATATATACTATTTGAAATTGCTGTTTGGGAGTTAAATCCCTATTATAACTGAAATAAGTTTTCTGGTGGTTTCCAAAGGCACATCAAGTGTGTACATCAGCCAGCCAGGTGTAGGCACTGCCATTTTACAGAGCTTCAGATACCAGGGGTGGAATGAGGATTCCCAACTATCCAACTGTCCCCACTGAGACACTCAGGATCTCCATTAATATTGTTGCCAATGGGGCAGGGTATGCAAAACCAATTTCTGAAACAACTTCCATTCCAGTCAAGAGGTACTTACACCTTTGCCTGGTAGTAGGAAGTGGGCCAATGTAATCAACCTGCCAGGTTGCCCATAGTGTTTTCCCATCTCTTAGTCTAGCAAACTACTGTTCTTCAGCTATGTGTTTTCAGGTTTTATCACAGATAGTACAGGCTCGCAACAGGTCTCTGGCCTGTTGGTGGGTGATAGGCCACCCCCTGATATGTGCTTGCCGCACCGGCTCATCACTCCCTCTGTGCCTCAGAGTCTCATGCAGCCATAGATGCAAACGTTCCCAATCTACTTGGGTGGCAGAGATCTGGGCTGCTGCATCTGCCAGGTTATTTAGCGGTGCAGCCGGGGTGTTATTCTTTTGCTGGGCTGACGCATGTCCTATACTTAGGGGTTGCTCGGTGGCATGGAGGTACTCACTAGGCATTCCCACCTTCCATAGGGATTGCTTAATTAAGGTGGAGTTCTGTGCGGTATCAGCTTTTTGGCATAGACATTCCTCTACCCACCCTGAGAACAAACAAACAATAACCAGCACAATTTTTAAAAGATTTACATTTGGGTAGCTGAATGAAGTTCATTTGTAACTTCAGAAACAGTCCTAAAGGCAGAGATCTGGTTGCCAGAACTGTCTTTACAGGTTTGCCCATGTCATGGGCTTGGCAGACAGGGCAAGCCAGACAGCAGTTTGGGCTACTTAGGAGAATTTGGAAGCAAACCAATTTGCTTGAACAGCAGTAATCATCCCCCTGCTTCGCTTACATGAGTCAGGCTGTGGTGCATGCAAGCAAGATAAGGGAGAAGGACCTTGGGTGCAACCAGGCGGCCGTCCGGGGAGCACCAAAGGTGTTCAGGGTGCAAAAGGAATTAATCCAGTCTCCAAATAGTTTCTTCTGAATTTAGGGCCTGATCTTGGAATAGTGCAGTATCAATAAGGGTTGCAATAGGAGACTGGGAATCTATAAAAATGGTAAACAGTGAAGTGGCCCAAGGGGGGAAAGGTCTGCAGCTTTAGCTGCTGTGTCAGCCAAGGCATTTAATAAGGCAGCAATATACAGATCACTTTGTTTTCATGAGCCCATATATATTCTAACTTACCAACATAGACAATTTGATAATGCTATTAATAAGATAAGCACAAACATAACATACAAAACCACATTCTTCATTTTAAAAGGAGATTCATGATGTTTAGGTTGTTCTTCAGTAACTACCAGCTTTTCTCTGTGTTTCTGAAAGACAAAAGAATACTTTTCTACCCCCTTTGGGGTGGCAGGTTACATCTTGGAATATTCCATTTACAAATATGCTTAGTTCTTTCTAAACTCTGCAAGTTACTCACTCTGAATTTTCTCCAGACCCTTTAGAGTTAAGGACTTACTCACTTACTCTTAACCTCAAATCACATGCTTATTTTCCAAAGTGACATGTTATTGGATATTACCATTTTAAGTATCACTAAAGGGATTTAGATCCTTTATTTCTATATTGAAAAGTGTCCATATCGGAAGCCGTCCCCTCCTTATGGATGCACCAGCAGGACAAACAGACAGACAGACAACAAAACTCCATGACACATACACATACACCACAACATAAATGTTTACATAACTACACTTTGTACCACAAAGAGTTAAGAACTTGAACTAAAGCTTTCAGAGTTGGGCAGTTTCTTCAAGGTCTTATAATCTGGGCTTTTGTCCAAGGAGCTGTATCTCACAGCCAGATACAAAACTACTCCAATATTCCTTTTTCTCTTTTAGTTTACAAGCAGTTCTCTGCTTACAGAGCTGCAACCATGATTCCTCTGATTGTCCCCAGTTCTTTTCCAACATTCCCTTGTCCCACTTAGGGTCACCCCATTCTTTCCGGGTGAATTCATTCTCTATGTTGGGGAAATCCATGTTGTTTATCATGACTGGTTCCATTTTGTCACTGCGGTACAGTCTGTGTCACAACCCTGCTCGCTGCGCCAATTCTGTTAGCCGGTGGCCGGGTAATGTGCGGTGAGGTACCAACTATGCCCTTGTTATCATCCAAGTTTAAAACTACAAGAGCAGAGAGCTTGTCGCTGCAAGCAGCCAAGACAGGCTGACGGATTCCCCTGGGTCCTAAGTAACCCAGTTTTTTACTGTTAGAGCAGGCAGCTCCTAGCACTCTCACCTACGGCCAAGCTGTTGTAACCAAATGGTTAAAGTTCTTTTGTTGTGCCGGCTGTGTTGCAGTGACAAAAGGGTTAACAAAATAGTTAGGCTTGGATCTTAACTAGTTACAAGTTTATTAAGCTACAGTTATAAGCGTGCGGTTACAAAAGGCTATTGTTTACTTCTTATATGCTAGCAAAGTACAGGTGTTAACAAGTTACGTTACAATCCAATACAAAGAGATCTGTTATCATCTAACACAATGATATCTTGACACTAGTTACAGAGCCCTAATTCTTTAGCTGTGCACAAAAAAAAAGTCAGAGACCTAGCATGGGTGTATCTTACCCTCTCTGCGTCTCTCGATACCAGCGTAGCCAAGCCGGATCGGTCACTCAATTCTGCTGAAAGACGAATACGAGGTTGGGCGTCCCCAGTTGTGGACCTCAATCACCTGACCCGACCAGCAGGTAGTTGGTGGAAATGCACTCAAAGTTAGAGTTCTGCTGGACCCATCTTTTATACCCCTTTTGGGTTATGTATTCTCTTTCTTATCTATGGTGCCAGATCATACTGGTCTGTCTTTGTGACGCCAGTTTGTTACAAGGGCATTTCTTACTTAGTTTGCACTTGTAAGACAAGAGATAAGCAATTTAGGAGTACAGGACATTCTTTTGTGCGGGTGGGGCACGTCCCCTTCTGGGTGATTGTGTGTGTGCATCATATTGATCAATGCCAGCTGGGGTGATTTCTTGAGGGTCCCCCCACCTCTTGTTGACAGTCTGGCCTGTTAGCCTTCTAGCTGCACTTTCTGCTTCTCAGGGTCACGATAAGCTAGCATATCTGGGCCTCAATGAGGGCATCAAAGACTGTGCTGTCAGCAGCCATTTCCGTGCCCTGTGTGCTCCTCAGTGTTGGGGGGGGGCAGCGAGCAAGCTGGCTTGTAAGGGGGAGACTTTGTCTGGCTACATTCCATCAGGCACAGAGACACACAGGTGAGTTTTGCCTGCTCCCAAGTAAGCCAGGGAGGAGAAAAAAGGGGTTACACATAAAAGATATTACCTCATCCACCAGGTCTTTTAAACATCCGGAGAAACTACAACTATGTGCATACAACTATGCTGTATATCTGTAACAATACTTTTTAGTATAATAAAGAACACTGTACTCCTCCTGAAAGATGACTAAGACTAGCATACACTAGACTTGAGCTATGTAGTTAAGGGCAAAAGAAGAAAAAAACCCACTATATATGTCTTACCATAGAAAAGTGAGCCAAGACACATCTTGTGAATGCGTGTTCTAAAAAGACTTCAGGGGAAATACAAACATGAGACTCTTCAGGTCTCTGGAAAAATGTTATAATGATTTTAGATGCAGACATAGACCTGATCAGCTCCTTGGGCCGAAATATTTGCTAGGTTTAGGGGAAGACTGCATGAAAATGCCCATCGTTATGACAGATAATTTTCACGTTATGGATGTTGAAGAAGTACGGATCTTATTTAAGTGTGTGTTTAGAATGTTGGGTCTAAAATCTAGTCTGATGCTTACATGATGCAAACAGAGGGAAAGAGAGAGGAAAAACTGTACAGCCTTTTTATAATGTTTGTCCACTGGCTAGTTTTGTTCAGTGAAATATTAACTCTCTTTGACGTGTTGTGCCTGATGTACTATCCAGATTGTGAAAGAATAACATTTTGCTTGGACTAGTTGGAAGAACTCAGAATGGAGACATTATTTGTTTAGTAAAGGCCTTTTATATTCCATATCTAAATATCCCTTTGTTATAAAAAGACTTGTGAGTGCTCCTTTTGCATGTGGTTTTAAGAAACAAAAATTGTTTAGGATGCCATTTCCCAAGAACTTGTGTGAAGATGACCCAGGCACAAAATCCTGTAGAGAAAACAAGAATTTTGTGTATGAATTTCCCACACAATATTTTTAGTTATTAGCTTTTTAGTGATAACATAAAGACTCTAGAACCCAGAGAGTTTATATTTCAATAGAAGACCTTTTTAGAACTATTTATGTGTCTTAGATTCAGACTTTTATGTAACACTTCAGTGTGCACCAAAACACACTTACGTGGGGTTTGTACGATTAGCAATAAGTGGCAAGTTCCCTGTTGCAATTTTGTGCTTATCATTATCATTGTGGTCCTGAAAATATTCAAGCTAGTAATGATTTTATGCTACCTGCTGTGTAGGATTTCAACTTCAATGCAGCATTTAACAAAGCCCTATCAGAGACCATTTCTAATAAATGCCCCAAAATATGCTGATGAGGCATGGATGCAAATTCCCGGTGCCTCATTAGCATAAGGTCACATGGTTTGGAGTCTGGAAGATGTTCTTCTGGACTCCAAAATGCTGTTTAAAAGCGCAGCCCCCGGGGGTCTTCTGGAAGGAAGTCCTTCTTCCGGAGACGACTTCTTCCTGAAATTTTTTGGGAAATTCTTCAAAAGTGGCATATGTAGAAATGGCCAGAGAGTTTACTGGAGCTGTATTCATAAGACCTGCCTTTAAGAAGTCATTGCAAGACTTAGCTCTGGTGGATGTACAGCACAAACACTAGAAATAATTAAATGAAAACAAGATACATGATACACAGAGATAAAATGTCACTGAAACTAATGAAGAAAAATAATGGCAAAGGGGAAAAATGTAGTAAGAGAGAATGCAAATAAATAAAGGAATTTAAAAAAAGAAAGACAAATAGCATGAGCAAACCAAGAAATGAATAACAAATAATATATTAATAACAAATAATGAATAACAACAAACTAGACTTCAAAAGTAATCAGAAAGAGAGATAGGGAAAGAGTTTCTCACTGGTTGAGTGAATTAATGCCCTAGCCTTCTGAGGTAAATATTCAAGTCACTCTCATACGTCAAAATAAGTTAAATTTTATCAGTTTTCCTCATCACAAAGAAAACCACCTCACAGTTTACCACACATGATAGTTGTTACCCAAGAGAGGCCCAGGGCTTTAAATTATGGAGTTATGTGCTAGTTAGTATTGAGATTCATGAACTGAGCTACCCGGAGAAGCATGTGACATGACAGCCCATGCTACTGTGCTTATCGCATGAAAAATAAATTTACTCACAAATTTAGGGCTTCATCCAACGTTCATGGAAATCTTTTCATTGACTTCAATTGTCATGGGTGGGCTTTGGACTGGGACCTAGATTTGAAATGGTGGGTGTGGGGCTACGTGTACACTACCAGATAAATTCAATTTTAGAATGTTGGGTTTTACAAATTCGATTTTGAGTATCCTCACTTCCTGCAAAGTCGACACAAAGTCAAGTTTGTGCTGCCACACTAGAGTGGCCAAACATCAACTGTTGCAGCAGTGCATTGTGGGAACCTACCCTACAGTTCCCTCAGCCTTGCATTCTGCGCTTTCCCCTGTGGGTCCTGCTGCACCCCCACCACTTGCAGCACTCACCCTGCATCCTGGTTTCTGTATCCCTTCAGCTTTGGGGAGCCAGAATACTGAACCGTTCTACTGTGCTTGTCAGTTTCACAGCTCCCATGAGTGGCAGGGAGCTGGAAGCCAGATGCAGCAGCACTGTCAGTTTTCCAGGTTCCTGCCACTTGCAGGAGCTGGGAAACTGACCAGTGCTGATGAGTTGATCAGATTCCCAGCTCCTGCTTGTGGCAGGCAGCCATGAGCCAGGTGCAACAGTGCCAGTCAGCCTCTGGAGGCTAATTAATTCAATTCAAAGACATGGTGCCTCAACACTAGCTTTCATTTGAATTATTAAATTCGAACTTGATGCTACACCCACCCAGTTCCAACAGTATTATGATATAGATATTAGTGCTCCCTAAATCAAGATAAGGGTATTTACAGTGAAGACAGTTACTTTGTACAATCGAGCCAACTGTCTTAAATTCGACTTTATCTCACACTATAGACATTGCCAGATACACTATATAACTGAACAAATACAAATCATGTGTTTCCTTTTGTTTAAGTAACTACCAGTATTTTCCTCTATTCAAGATAGACATAGGAAGAGACTTTCAGTTTTAGCAGGTTGGCAAAACCTTTCCATCAGAGAATGCAGTTTTGTTGAAATGAAAATATTTCATGAAATTGTGTTGGTGTTGGTTAAATTGTATGTTAATAATAAAAGAAAAAGTGTTCTGGTAAAGTCAAAATGGCACCGTTTTGACATTTTCAGAATGAATGATTTTGATTTTCTGTTGGGTTATTTTATACATATTTTCTGAAATATAAATGAATCATTTCTGTAATTTTTCCTAAACAAAATGTTTTAATCCACCTGAAATTAATTTATTTTAGAATTTCTTTTTCAGACAATTTCAAAATTTAAGTCATTTGTTCTGATTTGGTACTAAACTAAATTTTGAAATCTAAGAATATTTCACAATATGGAATTTCTATCACCTACACAGATCTACTTCCAATGCTATGTGGTATCTGGATGATATATTTGCAAACAAAAACTCAGCAGCAAGTTTCAGAGCTTGGGTCTACAGATTTGAGCTTGTGTCACAGCTCAAATATAACCATATTGGTATTCCTGCTTGGGCTATGAAAGCCATCACTGGCTTCAGATATACCCTAAGATTGTAGTATCTGCAAATGGATATGTTGGAAGAGTATCAGAAACAATGTAAAATTGATGCTGAACTGTATCGCATTAATCCTCTAAAGCATTCAGTCATAGGCAAACTCCTGGGGAACTCATAGAGATGCACAAAGAAAATGAAAAGCACATGCTTTCACTCCAGAGGAGAAAAGGCAATGAAGAGTCCCACAGTGTAACTATCTTACCATGGGGAGATTTGATATTAAGTGGGGCCTTGCTACCGCTGATGCCACAGGAGAGGTGGGGGAGGCCTCTGACTTGCATATCAGCTGGTTCAAGACCCATGTAGGTACGAGTAGCAATTCACATTGATACCTCAGACTCGTGTCTTCAGCTGAGCTGAAAGACATGGACAGAGTGGGACTGAAGATCTGGATTGAGGAAGTAATTATAATAGGCAGTAGGTTTAAAGCAAACAAAAAGAAATACTTTTTTACACAGCGCACAGTCAGCCTCTGGAACTCCTTGCCAAAGGATGTTGTGATGGCCAAGACTATAACAAGGAGGTCCAGTAATGGCTATTAGCTCAGATTGGTAGGGATGGTGTCTCTACCCTCTGTTTTCCAGAACCTGGGTGGGAATGGGTGATGGGATGGCATCAGTCACCGTTAGAAGACAGGATACTGAGATAGATAGGTGTTTGGTGTAGCTCACTACGGTCATTCTTATATTCTTTCAACTTTGGGCGGTGAACCATTGCCTCACAGAGCAGAACCCTTTAACTCATGCTGTGAGCTGCCGCCCAGGAATTGTCCATGTGTATGTAAGTAAAACCTCTGCCATAGCTACACAACCCTTTTTTAGTAAGCCACTGGGTATTAGAGTCAGACAACATTGGCAGTGCCCACTGTCACCCCATCAAAAAAGAACAGAATCTGTCTACACTGCAGTCACAGCGTGCTATGCAGATTGTGCAGACACACCCAAACAATGTTCAGAAATAGCTTGCAGATCAGTGAAGCTGCTACTGCAAGGACGTCAGTGCAAGCAGTACAAAATCATTCGGAAGTCCATGCTGTGATAGCTTCAGTGTTGTGGTACTACAGACTGATGCATTAAAGCTAGTTCAGGTATGTCTACAAGCTCCATAACACCCTGTGACTGCAGTGTTAAGATATTCACTTCATGGGAACCAGACCACTAAACCTGACAGTCCGCTCGTTGACACATACTTGAACGACCTTCTTGTGTAAGTTTATGAAGCAAGGTAGTCTGGGATTGTATGTAAAGTCCCAAGTGGGTCAGATGTAAGGGATGGGAACTGAAAGGTATTTCAGAATACTATAAAGAATGGTACCAAATAAGTATGAGGTTTTGGGCCAGTGAGTTTTAGGTAGGTTTCCTGGAAGATTGTTGGGAAGTGGCTAATGCAAATACTCTGACTCCAATTATGCAAAAAGACAAGCTTTTGCAGCTCTGCCCTGTTACAGAAGGCCAAGGTCAAAAATGTGAGCAATGAAAAAGAAATGACTGAGCAATCCAGACTTTTTTCTGTTCTGGTTCTGCATCTAAGGAGGATAAATCTATCCAGGGTTGAGGGTTTTCAAGAATTAAAACCTATCAGGGGCCTATATTGGATTTGGGGATGGGCTCTGGTAGTTTTCTCGCATGCTTGTAAGTTCTTTTATAGTTTTTAAAATACTTTGTTTACAGTGCTTTAACCTTAAAAATAAATGTTTTTGCTCAGGAGGAACAGTGTGATAATTTATAACTGCAGGCAACATGTGTTATAATCTTTGTAGAAAAAGCGAAGTGCAGACACTGGTCATTCTGGCAGTCTGGCTTGCTAGAAATATTATAGTGTTAGATGGGGAACTGTGCCACCTTCAAATTCCTGGTCAGGAGGAATTAGATGTGGGTCTCTGCACAAGACAAATGACATCTGGGAACTGGGAGCTGAGGGGGAGTGAGCTTGGTGGACCACTGAGGGGGAACACAGGTGGTGTTACTCTGAACTGTGGCAATTAAGACTATCATTGCTATGAAAAAGGACTAGATAATTTTCAGCATTCTCTTTTTGCACTGCTAACTAGTCAGCCATCTTTGGAGGATGGACAGCTATGCTTAAAATGCAAAGAAGGCTAGTCCACTGATCATACAGGAGAGGAAAAGAGGGTCAACGTTTTACAACTTCCGGTGTTGGAGAAATTAGTGGTTACATGAATTTTAGTACCAAAGACTTTTTTTTTTTTAGTGGGCTTCCTGTTTTCTAATTTCACCCTGATATTTCTTGCAGGTTGATCCTCTTCTCAATGAGCGCACATTTCTTGTTTGCATTAATGAGAGTTCAGAGCATAATTAGCCCTTTTGTGGTTTCAGTCATTCCAAACATACTTGTTACACATCACAGTTCAACGTCTGTCTTTTTAGCTTGTAGATCAAAAAGACCAAGGTGGTGGAGGGGAAGGCAGTAAGGAGGAAAAACTGTTCTAAATCAGAATTGTCCCCATCCCCAACTTATTTTTCTTTTTTTTCTGAAAAGAGTTTGTAAAAGCCCTTGAAAATATGTATCGTATGAAATGACATGTTGGAGTTCTCAGGGCAAATTTTCAGTTATTGTGAATTGCTGTAGCTGACAGCTAAACCATGAAGAGGAGCCTTCAAGCCATACTTAGAAACTCCAAAAACTGGAATGTATAAAGGTTAGGGGCTATGTAGCCTTTTTATCTTTTAGAATGAACCTCTGAAAGGTCTCAGAAACATATCTAGGTTTGGGAGTTTATGAAAAAATCTAACACTAATTATCTT
Source organism: Carettochelys insculpta (assembly GCF_033958435.1). NCBI lineage: Eukaryota > Metazoa > Chordata > Testudines > Carettochelyidae > Carettochelys > Carettochelys insculpta. Next base: position 138,924,429 of record NC_134139.1, on the reverse strand, counting down.
CACTTCCATGTCTACACTCATCCAAATCTTCATAATGGCCATGCAAATGGCCATTTCAAAGATTACTAATGAGGTGATAAAATGCAGCTTCAGTTCTTCGAAATTGTTGCTTTTCACTGCTGCGTGGCTCGTCCAGATGGGGGTCCTTTTCGAAAGGCCCCCACCAACTTTGAAATCTGCTGATAGGAATAAGGGGATTTCAAAGTTCCTGGGGTCTTTTCTAAAAGGACCCCCCTCCGGATGAGCCATGCAGCAGCGAAAAGCAGCAGTTTCGAAGAACTGAAGTTGCATTTCAGCACCTTGTTAGTAATCTAGTAAAAGCTGTGGCCATTGGCATGCTAATGAGGCGCTGAATATGCATTTCAGTGCCTCATTAGTAATCTTCGAAATGGCTATTTGCATGGCCATTTCGAAGATTTGAGCTAGTGTAGACATGGCCACAGGGTTGTTCTGCAAAATTGGACTAGAAGTTCCATAAGAAGAGACACTGCCTGTTGGACCAAAAGTACTAGGCCAAACTCAGCCCTGATATAGGCAGGCACAAATCCTATGTTTTCTTTGGTTTAATCAAAGCTGAATGTGGTTCATGGTGAGAACAGGCTTGCAGAGAACCTTACAATACACACTGATGTTTTATGATGTGACAACTATAATTTAACCATACTGGTTTCAACCTTAAAAATGTTTAGTTTTGGAACAAGCAAATGACTTATAAAAAACTTTTCAGAATCTTGTTGCCTGTTCATTATTCAAGTGAATAATATGATTGATTAACCCTTATTCAACTTTGCCATCATCTGACAGGTGCTAACCCTTTATTTTATGAGTTTTATGTATATTATATCATAAATTTTAAATGATATAACTTATGGCTAGTTGTTGGCATCCAGGCCATAAAAACATTGTGAAACCAGCAATGAAAATTAATTACGAATATCTGTAAAAACTAGATCGTGCTCAAAAATGCCTGTGGTTTTTGAAATAAGTAGCAATGTAATGCCATGGAAGTGACTATAGATATGCTGAGCAATTGGCCTCCTGAACATAAATCCAGAGTAACTCCACTGACATCAGTGATATTACTCGGGATTAACTGCTGTGAAACTAAGAGCAAAGGGTTGGATTTGGATCGCAATGCACTTGAGAGACCTCTGAAATGGAGCAGGATGTTCCCAATCACAAGGACAAGGTACAGAAAGATAAAACAAACTGAACTCCAGGTATTTTTTCCCGGGAAAATTCTTCAGGTTAGGTTGGGCAAGACTCTACATTTCCATTTCCATATTTTCATTTCCACTAGCTCCACCCATACTGACATTCTCATTTAGCCTGCACTGCTCTGCCTGTTCCTATTCTTGTGAAGACACCTCTGTACAGTCCAAGGGAACAGGGAAGGCATGCTGCACTGGAGCAGGGGGGAAAGATATGTGCAAAGAAAGTCCTTCAGTGCATGCATCTTAGAGGCATGGCTGGACCCAAAATCTCACAAACAGTTTGAATTTATGTGTATTTTTTCTTTTTAATGTTGGCTGCCATCTACTTGATATTTTGAAAATCTTTAACCTTTATATATTCCTAAACTGAACTGAATCCAAATTACAGCAGATACTCCATACATTTTATTGATTGGGGGAAATCGAACCTGAAATGAATATCCCATCTTTAATTTTTTTGTGGCACTGGGTGCATGAAAATTACGTCTGTGCCATATCCAATTAATGTCCTCATTACAACCCTCGTAAGTGAAAAGAGCCAAAAACTCACAGGGGATCTGTAATGGTAATGTGTCCAGCAAGATATTCATTTGGCCCCAGCTGTCCATTTTATTCTAAGTGCTAAATGATTCAAAATACATAGACTATCATTTACATAGCAAGTGGCTGTGCAAGATGAATTATTTATTTTGTGACAAATACCTAATACCCAATGTACTGTCAAATACAAAGTTCTTTATCTGACCCACATGTAAATTTGCATTAAAGAATTCATTATCTTTGCAGATGAGTCACATTGAAGTTATGTGAGGGTACCTGTCAGTGGAAGTGCAGGTTAATTCACATTTGATTTACTTGGACTATTTGTGGTTATGTGGTACCTGTACAGCAAAAAAGCTGCTTTTTCCTCTGTGTGAAACAGAACCTTATTATGTATGTAAAGGGAATACATTTTGATGTGAAAGGGTAGGTGAGGTGGAAAGACAAACTAAAATTTTCATTAAAATGTTATGAAAGTCAGAAATCAGCACATGAGACAAAATTGAGAACAGGATTTTCAACCTCTTGAAGAGAAAAGATCAGGAGGTATACCACTGGAGATCAACAAGGTAATGAAATTCAGGTTGCTTTCCCCAGGCAATAGGCATCTGATCCAACTCAGCCAGCTTCATGTTTATATTCCAAAATAAGCTAAAGATGCCTGCTCAAATAAGAAATGGCATAATTTCACATTTACTGTTTTCTGCACAGCACACTATTGTGTTCAACCTCACAGGTTTCACATTGATCATTGATATCAAGGCTCTCTCCCTGCCCTGGAATCTGGATATTTGATTAACCATTTATTTATCATTAGAGGTATTTGTACATCTCTAAAAATTAGATGCAGCTTAGATCTTTGGTGGGGCAGTTATCTTTTCAGTCACTCCATTGCAATGAATACCAGGGTGAAAGTGTGGTAAAAAGAATCACAATAGAATTGGTCTCATAGAAGGTAAATGGGATTTTTCATCTAGCATGGTCAGATGCCCAGCTCTTAAACTGGATATGGGAGAACTTTAAAAGGTTCTGAATTTTGGTTTGATCTAAGTGTAACACACACACACCTACTGGATGTGGTGCTCTGTCCATCTAGTGGAACCAAGACCACTTAGAGTTGAATGAGTCTGCTATAGCCTTAGCTAAAAGACATGTGTTTTTTAGCTCATCTAGCAGAGGATCATACACTAAGCTCCAGAAAGCCCAAGTTTGATCACACCAATGACCAAAGTCTGCTGGTGTTACCCAGGCACCACAAATTTAAGGTGCTTAGCTTTAAGCAACTTCAGCGATGTAAAATTTGGCTGGAAATCTCACAAAAACAGGCCTTTGTGGCTACGTCTACATGTGAAGCCAACATTGAAATAGCTTATTTCGATGTAGCAACATCGAAATAGGCTATTTCGATGAATAACGTCTACACGTCCGCCAGGGCTGGCAACGTCGATGTTCAACTTCGACGTTGCGCGGCACCACATCGAAATAGGCGCAGCAAGGGAATGTCTACACGTCAAAGTAGCACACATCGAAATAGGGATGCCAGGCACAGCTGCAGACAGGGTCACAGGGCGGACTCAACAGCAAGCCGCTCCCTTAAAGGGCCCCTCCCAGGCACAGTTGCACTAAACAACACAAGATCCACAGAGCTGACAACTGGTTGCAGACCCTGTGCCTGCAGCATAGATCCCCAGCTGCCGCAGCAGCAGCCAGAAGCCCTGGGCTAAGGGCTGCTGCCCACGGTGACCATAGAGCCCCGAGGGGCTGGAGAGAGAGCATCTCTCAACCCCCCAGCTGATGGCCACCATGGAGGACCCAGCAATTTCGACGTTGCGGGACGCGGATCGTCTACACGGTCCCTACTTCGACGTTGAACGTCGAAGTAGGGCGCTATTCCTATCTCCTCATGAGGTTAGCGACTTCGACGTCTCGCCGCCTAACGTCGAAGTTAACTTCGAAATAGCGCCCGACGCGTGTAGACGTGACGGGCGCTATTTCGAAGTTGGTGCCGCTACTTCGAAGTAGCGTGCACGTGTAGACGCAGCTTGTGTGGTTACATTTCTTCTTTTGATCTATCCAGGAATAGTGTAAGAGCAGCCTTTGTTATGGTATTTGATATTTCTGCTCACAGTGGGAGAGCAGAAGACATTTAAAAAAATGGAAAAAAAAATCAAAGAACTTTTTCATACATCAAAGATTCTGTTTGGGTTTGAGATTAAATCTGCATGAAGGTCCTGGGCAACTCTTGTTTAACCAGTCCATTTTTCCCATCCTTAACTGAGCAATCATTTCCAAAAGAGCTGGACAGCAGATGAATGAGGACTACTAGCATTACTGAGCAGAAGGATTTTCATGATGTCAACTTTCAAGACTGCAACTGTGTGTCCAGGGAGAGTTAAAATGTTCTCATGTGGCCACTGATGATGTGAGTTGCGTATCAGAAAAGATTATGCAATAATAAAATGGTTAATTTTTAGGTGCCACTGGGATCCCTGTACTTTTTATGGGTTATTTGATACAGGAACAACATCTAACACACCCAGCAGAAGCTTGTGTTTGCTAAATGAGCTGAAAATTAGTATTGACCCTGAACAAAGCTCTTCTAAACTAGAGAGTTTGTTTATCTGCACTTTGAAACATCCTCAATAATGAAAACCTTTTAAACATAATAGGCCAATTAAAGAGCTCGTGTGAATGGGTTCAGTGCTATTGAAGCCGACAGAACTGCTTCCACTCATACCAGGTTTGAATTTGGCCCGTTGTCTGTATCAAAAGCAAAACAAAGCTCTCAACACATTTGTTGGCACTGTTTATGCTGCACAGAAAATGCATTAATTTCATGAATTTATTAACACAACAGACCTGAGCATCAGTAAATTTTATTTATTATAAGTATTCATTTCCCTCACAGTCAGTAATGAAATACATGTTGGAATGGATAATCAGAAACTCTTAGGAATGCAGAGACCTTCAGTGTTTGTTTTTACTAAGGGATAAAATTGCTCCTGTAATTGTGCATCATCATTTTCCCCTTCCCCTCTCTCCCACACAAAACCAGCTCTACTCCTTGGCCAAGACCTTCAAACACAGAGCTTGACTAAACAATGTTGTAATTAGTTACTCACTTGATTTTCAAATGTGGCCTATGCCCAAGAGCCTTTTTCTTTAATTGTTGAATAAAGGCAGTGTTGGCCAATCAAGTCTTTCAAAAACAGGTAGGTTTCTATACATAGATTTAGGAGCCTAACCTTTTGGAAATCTTGGCCCACATTGTCAAGGAAAATTATCATGCAACTCTGATGCTACAGTACAAAAGCTTCAAATGGCAGTGGCAGGTGGTACAGCAAAATCTCTATTATCCAGCAACCCATTGAAACTGGGGGTTCTGGATAATCAAATGTGCTGGGAAACTGGCCCAATGGCATGCTGGTTAACACAATGTGCTGGTGCTGGATAACCGAGCTCTTAATGTTTTTTACTGGAAACACTCCAAGATGCCTGCTTCTAGGTTTTGAGTATCCACAATCAGGAAGTGAAATAGAGAGTACTGTGAGGACCCTAACCCAGGCACTTTGTCCTTCACTTCCCACAAATCTTTCATGATACCGTGTCTCAAATGAATGATGCAGAGTCCATCCATAAGAAAGGGGAAAAACAAAACAAAACAAAATTTAAAAAAATAGTTTGGATCCTGGGCTCTTTCTTGCTCTCTTTTTTTGCCCATTCTTACTCTCAGTCATGGACCTTCGTCCTTCAAGGAAGCAAAATGCTGTGGGATCAGTGTCTCACTTCCACTATTAGCCAGAGCCCATACAACTGTAGTGCCTCTATTTGACACTTCCTGAAACTAACAGGCAGATGTGATAGCTGCCTGACTAGCATGCGAAGAACAAACCCAAGAGACATGAAAGTTGGGGCATTGGGACATGTAGAGAACTGGCACTTTTCAGGCTTGAAACAGAATTAAAGTGAGACAGGAGGACATGGGGAGAACATTAGTCTTGAGAGAAAACAGAGGGGAAAAGATAGAGACTGAAAGAGCTTTTCCTTAGCCCTGCTCCAGAGATTAGGATAAAAGGGATCCCAACAGTTAGGAGAAAGAGGGTTACTAACATTTCTTCCAACTCACTGTTTTTCAGTGCATTTCAAAGGTTGACAAATTCAGTGTGATATGCTGGAAAGAGAGCTGAGATAACAAAACATCAGGACAGGTTCTTATGGGACAGATGAGGGAGATGAGTTAAGTAAGGATGCAGTGGCAGGATAAGTTGATCCCTGAGGTCAGAGAAACTGAAGCTGACTGTAACCATTTCTCACCCATCAAAGCAGAAACTTTGTCTATATCAGTGAATGTGCAGCATGAAATAAATATTGTTCTTTAAAATATAAGAAGGAAAGCTGTTGATTTTTATTTCTTTCTAAAAGATAACTTGGGCGTACTAAAAATTACAAATAAGACCATATTGTATATAGATTTATTTATATATTTATATGAATAAACATGACCCTTTATGGTTTTAAAAGTTGTCTAGTTTAGTGTATCACAAAAAATCCTAAGCCATTATCTAACTTTGTTTAATAAAGACATGAATTCTAGCACTTGCAGTAGCATGGCTACGTCTACACGTGAAGCCTACATCGAAGTAGCCTATTTCGATGTGGCGACATCGAAATAGGCTATTTCGATGAATAACATCTACACGTCCTCCAGGGCTGGCAACGCTGATGTTCAACATCGACGTTGCGCAGCACCACATCGAAATAGGCGCAGCGAGGGAACGTCTACACGCCACTGTAGCACACATCGAAATAAGGGTGCCAGGCACAGCTGCAGACAGGGTCACAGGGCGGACTCAACAGCCAGCCGCTCCCTTAAAGGGCCCCTCCCAGACACACTTGCACTAAACAGCACAAGATACACAGAGCTGACAAGAAGTTGCAGACCCTGTGCATGCAGCATGAATCCCCCGCTGCAGCAGCAGCAGCCAGAAGCCCTGGGCTAAGGGCTGCTGCACACGGTGACCATAGAGCCCCGCACGGGCTGGAGAGACAGCGTCTCTCAACCCCCCAGCTGATGGCTGCCATGGAGGACCCCACAATTTCGACGTTGCGGGACGCGGATCGTCTACACGGTCCCTACTTCGACGTTGAACGTCGAAGTAGGGCGCTATTCCGATCCCCTCATGAGGTTAGCGACTTCGACGTCTCGCCGCCTAACGTCGAAGTTAACTTCGAAATAGCGCCCGACGCGTGTAGCCGCAACTTCGAAGTATTCACCAAAGTCCAGAATTTCAAATGCAAGTATTCACCAAAGTCCAGAATTTCAAATGCAAGCTTCAATTATATCTACTTGTTTTCACAGGTAACCACTTTACCACACAATGACAAATAACAACTGTCATGTAAAAACTCACGGGGGAAGGCTTTATGTTTCTTAATATTTTTGTATGAAGAAAACACTATTGTGTGAACTTACTGAACAATAAAACTGTTGATGCTGTCACATTTTGTTGGGTATAAGCACAACGAAATTTTCTTAGTCGGCTTTTTTAAATATAGAACTATTTATTTAGTTCACATTTCTGGGAATAAACTTCAAGCTGTGCTGATGTAAAATGTGTTGAAGTTAAAGTAAGTCACTTAAAAATATGTAACCCACCAGGGTTTACTAACCAATTTTCTGCCAAAGTATATTCACCTATCTCTGTCTCAGACGTAAAATTAAGCCTTGTGACCACTAACATGTCAGACGCGATGGCCACTGCTTTGTGGGGGGGTTGTGAAATAAACAGGCATCTGAGAAGACGTGTTGGAACCAGCACCCAAGAATGGGAATCACAATCATCAACCTGTCTTGTGGTGACAACACAATGAGTTTGGGGAAATATATGGAGAAGAAATGACATTGCAGCATCTATTCACTACGGATTCCCTGGAAGCACATGGGGTATTCATAAAAACCTGTATTATAACTGACAGCCAGCAGCTCTATCCAGCACACAGCCCTTGAAGAACACTCTTCTCTATTAAATATCAAAGGTAAACATGAATAAGACTAAGCCTCGGGTTTTGTTTTATGTTCTGGTTCATGTGGGTAGCCAGTTTCGCTTCCAGTATTAATAGTACTTATTTGGATCTTTGAAGCTCCACTCCTGGTTAATAAACTTATTCCTGTTTTTATTAAAAATACATCTCAGTGCTGTGGTAACTAAGAGTGAATCTGCAGCTCAACCAATTAAGGCAGTGGGCATAAGCCAGATCTGAATGAGCTCTCCTTTGACAGCTAATGACGACTGGGAAGGAGAGAAGGCTTCAGGATGAGAGCATCTTTCCATGAATACATCTATTCTTCCTATGTATCCAGCAGCCAGAATTGTGTTGCCATAGTGACTAATTTTTGGATGGTGTTCGTTACAGATGGCTTTATTACTATACGTATTTGATAACTTTTAAACCAAACGTTGTACTTTCAGGCAACGTAAGAATTATGTCTAGTATCATATTTTTCTTAACCTGTGTATTAGGTGATTTTAACATTTTGCTTCCATAAAAAAAAATTGAATGAGGGGTAATGAAAAACTGTTATCCTTACGATACGAATGAAGGACAGTGGAACTGTACTAGCCTAGGGAGGGGCAATCAGCAGCCCACAGGCCAGACATTGTTCTACAGGGTCAGCCCCTGGTGGGCTGCCAGATGCTTTATTTACCTGTATGTCAGTAGGTATGGCTACTTGAAGCTCCTGTTGGTCATGATGCACCATTCCCAGCCAATGGGAGCTGCAGGAAGATGAGAGCATCCACACCCATACCCACATATGATCTAGTAAACAAAATGTCTGGCATTCCTGCCAGGAGTTAACCCTGGAAAATAGCATCTGGCCCCTACACCACTTATTGCCCACCTCTGACTTATCCTGTCTTCGCTGAAGGAGACACCCTCAACTGAACTGAATTCTCTATGCAGGAGGTTTAAATACCCGACCACTTTGAAAGATAAGTGGGTAGGGATAGATGCTCCTGCCTGGAGGTGTGGGTTCTGCCTAAGAGTCTCAGGTATTGTTTGACCTGCACCTCTTACAATTTGAAGATAGATCCAATAAAGCTCAATTTGTTTTGTTAAGTGATTGCTTGAGCTAAAATAATCTGATCGGGGACAGTGTTTCAGCCTAGCCTGATGAAGCAGTCAGCTGGAAATCACTAAGATCTCCCCAGAACCCACAAAGGTCACAGTACAGACAGGTGGCAGCAGAAGGTGATGTGGTGTTCAGGTGAAGACCAGCATGGTGGCCAGCAAAGCAGCATGGAGCAGTGAGCAGCTGGTGGAGAAGAGCAGCCGGCAGACCAGAGTGTTGGGCATCCCACAGGATGGCCAGTACAGTGACAAGCAAGTGGTGGACAAAATGGCAAGCTGGTCACCTAGTTACCAGGGCAGCAAATGTCACAGTGAGTACTTGGTCAGAAAAGAAAGAAAGATGCCATCTCCCCACCAAGGTGGAAATGAACTTCCACAGATGTGCCTCTAAACTTTGGGTCTCACTGACCCAGGACAAGAACTACACATGAGATATAGGGGGCAAAGGAGTTTTTGGGTGTTAGACCCAAGAACCTGAAAAAAAGACATTTCCTAATGTGCTATGGGTTGGGTGTTCTGCTCATAGTTTATGTCAGGACCCCTGTTTGTGTTTTTCCCCCAAATTAGTACCAAGTTATACTCCTCCTTTTATTGAAAGTTTATTTTCTGTACTCAGGCTCTGTGCTTGTGAGATGGGAAATATTGCCTCATAGAAGAGCCTAAAGGGTGTTGTGTAATTTTCCCAGGTTCCTGGGCTCCAGTTTGAGCCAGTTCTGTATTGTACTGTTAATATGGACCTCTGGATATTGAACCCAGCCCTTGTTGGTGCTGACTCCATATGATAGCAGGGTTACAGATGTTTACTATTCCCTAGGGAATAGTGAGTCTGGCAGTTGCTGAGGGTGTCCAGTGACTGTTACAGGAAGCTACAGGGGCGATGCTTCTGAGGTGTTTAGAGACTTGGGTGCACCAACTTGTTCACTTGCAAGGCAAAATAGGGCTGGCAGAAGCCTGAGAAAAGTATTTGAGTGGCTGAAGAACTCGGAATGTCAGGGCACCTATGTCCAGCAGCCACAAGAAAGACTCCCTGTCCTCCATGGACCTAGCTAATCCTTGTTTGGAATTCAGTAATACTTTGGCCTTCACAACATTTCCTGACAATGATTTCCATAGGTTGATTGTGTGTTGTGTGAAGAAGTATTCCTAATGTTTGTTATAAACCTGCTGCCTATTCATTTTATTGGGTGACCCTTGATTCTTATGTTATGTGAAAGGGTGAATAAACACTTCCACATCTACTTTCTCCCTGCCATTCATGATTGCATAAATTTCTATCATATTCTTCCCCACCCTTCATCATCTCTTTTCTAAGATGAATAATCTCTTCCACTGTGAAAGTCTTCCATATCCATTATCGTTCCTGTTCTCTTCTTTTCCAATTCTCATAAATTTTTATATTTAAATGGAGCAACCAAAACTGCACGAAGTATTCAAGGTATAAGCATACCATAATTTAGAGTGGTGATATGATATTTTCTGGCTTATCATCTACCCCATTCCTAATGATTCCTAATGTTCTGTTATCATTTTGACTCCCGCTGCACATTGAGCAAATGCTTGAGAGAAAAATCCAGTGTTTCTAAGATCTCTTTCTTGAGTGGCAACAGCTAGTTTAGAATCAATCAGTAAGTATGCACAGTTGGGATCATGTTTTCCAATGTGCACTGCATTGCACTTTTCAGCATTGAATTTCATCTGCCATTTTGCTTCCCATATAAATGCAATAGAGTCTCAAAATTAAGTAACATTCTACATAGAAATGTAAATAAATATATCTGAAACTAAAATTACAGATTTGCAAGAGATGACACCCCAACTGACCTTAGAAAAGAACCATAAGAGGGATTCATTGTCCACAGATTTTGCACTTAAGAATTGGGTTATTCCTACTAAATCCCATTTCTGTCTCTGAAGAAAAGAAAAGGTACAAGCTCGCTTTCAATGATCAAAGCAAGAGGAATTAGTAAATATTTCAGATCTCTATCAGTGGCTTTCCCTAGGCATTATGTATCATTATATGTCTTCAAAGTATGGAAAATATATTTATTTTTATATCTTACAGAATAATCATCATTTTTCTGTAGTTGGGAAATACTGCCTTCTATTATCTGAGAATTAGCATTACCAGCTTGTAACTGACCTCATCTAAAGGTTCCTGGTAATGTTTTGAAAGGTCCTATCCACAGGCACTGAGTTACCCTACAGCTGAGGGGTGCTCAATCCCCCACCTTTTATTGCCCCTGCTCCATCCCACTCTGCCACCTGTCCAATCCCTTCCCTGAAACCTCTAACTATCCTGTTTCCCATCTCCTTCCCTGAGCATGCACCTTTTCTACTTCTGTCCCTCCCAGAGCATACTGAATACTACAAAACAGCTGTTTGCAATGGGTCAGGGAACATGGCTGCCCATGGGTGTTCTGGAGTGCCCCCATGATTGGCGCCTATGGTCTTTTCTTAGACCACTGTGATAATGCCAGCACAGTGAGTTGACACATACCTTACTGATTGTTGCAAATAAAATTCTTCTTCCCTTGAAGTGGAAATCTTACTTGGACAGTTCTAGGACTGTGTTACTCAAATGGGACTTAACCCATAGCCAGATTGTATCAGAAGTTACAGTCTTAGAAGAAGCCACAGAGGTTCTACAGTGTGTGTCCATATGAACAATATCAGTAGGTCTTTTTCATATTTTATAGGACAGACGGGGGAACATGGATCTTGGCTCATTTATCAAGATAAATCAAAGGTACAAGAGTTCGAGTTTTAGTCCCTACCAGATAGGAGGAAGTCAAATCCTTCTAGCATTGTCTTCATCCCATGTGCATGTGTTTTTAAAGGACAGTTCCGTCACCCTGATGGACTACACCAGAAACCAATTTAGTAGCGAAATCTCTCATGCTGCAAGAGTATTTGTCAACTAAGCCAACTCAATATAGAAAACATCAGTATTCCTGAAGGAGTTATATGTGGGCTTTACAGTCATCTATTGGCTACTAAGGAAAATGTGATTAGCAATGACAAACTCTTTGGTTCTTGTTATCCCAGAGAAAACAGAAGCCAGTGAAAAATTGTAAGACTTAGTAGTGGCTGTAAATTTATTGTCTGTCACTTTTTTGGACATATCATCAAGGATTAGAGTCTTATTTTTTTCAAAACGGGAATTTTTCTTTCCTGGCTTTGATATTGCCCACAAATCAAAGTCCCTGCAAGCTTTGTTGTGTGACCTATAGGCTGCATTTTTCCAGTCTGAAGTTTGGCTGCTTCTGAAATCCTTTAGGAGTTCTGTGACATCATACATGTAGGTGCCAAAGAATCATTCCCTGCACGTTTGTCCCTATATGATCCATGTATCTGGGTCAGGATACCCACATTTCTTAGAACTGGTATGACATTATAGCTGTGTCTACATGTGCACGCTACTTCGAAGTAGCGGCACTAACTTCGAAATAGGGCCTGTCGCGGCTACACGTGTCAGGCGCTATTTCGAAGTTAACTTCGACGTTAGGCGGTGAGACGTCGAAGTCGCTAACCTCATGAGGGGATCGGAATAGCGCCCTACTTCGACGTTCAACGTCGAAGTAGGGACCGTGTAGACAATCCACGTCCCGCAACGTCGAAATTGCCGGGTCCTCCATGGCGGCCATCAGCTGGGGGGTTGAGAGATGCTCTCTCTCGAGCCCCTGTGGGGCTTTATGGTCACCGTGGGCAGCAGCCCTTAGCCCAGGGCTTCTGGCTGCTGCTGCGGCAGCTGGGGATCCATGCTGCAGGCACAGGGTCTGCAACCAGTTGTCAGCTCTGTGGATCTTGTGTTGTTTAGTGCAACTGTGTCTGGGAGGGGACCTTCAAGGGAGCGGCTTGCTGTTGAGTCCGCCCTGTGACCCTGTCTGCAGCTGTGCCTGGCACCCTTATTTCGATGTGTGCTACTTTGGCGTGTAGACGTACCCTCGCAGCGCCTATTTCGATGTGGTGCCGCGCAATGTCGAAGTTGAACATCGACGTTGCCAGCCCTGGCGGACGTGTAGACGTTATTCATCGAAATAGCCTATTTCGATGTTGCTACATCGAAATAAGCTATTTCGATGTGGGCTTCACGTGTAGACGTAGCCTATGTCTGATATTCTTGGACATATTGCAAGTATTAATATTCTTTATAAAACTGGGATTGAATAGCTGTTTCATTTCCTATTACCTGCTTTGGTATCTTCTTCCAAGGGTTAAATATGCTAAATAACTATCTCTCTTTCTTTTTCGTTAGACTAATGGCAGCACACAGCTGGGTAGTGAAAGCTTCCAAATCTGACGCCTTGATGGGATAAGCCGAGTTCTGAAAATTGCATACTTGGTAAGAACTATTTCAGCAATTAGGCCAATCATATTCCAGGCTTAGGAAAATACTCTATTCCAGCCTACAGATGCATTGTGTTTGGACTTTATCTTCATTAGTGCCATTGTATTTTCATTAGTTCATTGTGCTAATATTAGTTACAACCATTAGACTTTCTGCTTTCTCAGCATTCTTCAGTGTTCACTAATTTAAAAATAAGCCGGGCATGGGCATACTTACTTAGATAGCTGATTAATTTGTAAGCCACTGAGTAGAATAAGCTGACCAACAATGAACCATGAATTATTTTTGCTCTTTTGTGTTTGGCTATGAATTTATTGCCTTATAAATATGCCACTTGACACCCAGAGGGAGTGAACTTCTCTGTTTATTTGCGGAAGAGATTTGATAAAGTAAGTAGCAGCAGCACAAACTTCTCTTGTGTGATTCAACTCAGACATGAAAATTCAACTTGTAGGGATGAGAAGGGAAATCAGTACCCAGAGTTTCTCAGATGAGGTTACAAGTAGGAATCAGGGGCTTTTAGTTCCAGTTATGATAATGACATTTGTGACAAATATGATGATCCACTGGGAGCTGGACCAATTCATTTCACTGTGGTAACCACTCACCAAACAGCCAAAGAAGGTAAAGTTCTCTTTGTTGCCACCAGCCTGGGGTGAATTTGGCAATCTACTGGTGAATTGTTTTATACTAGTCTCAGCAATCTTGAGTAGAAATGACATATTGTTCATCCTTGATCCAGCACTCTTGGGACATGACTGATCCCAAAGGAGGGAATTTGCTGGACTGTAGCTTTGAGAACAGCAAAAAGTTTTGTGGCACCTTATAGACTAACAGATATTTAACAGATAACAATATCTGTTAGTCTACAAGATGCCACAAGACTTTTTGTTGTTCTCAAAGTAGTGGGATATGTACAGGGATACTAGACCACACACAATATTGGGCAATGGAAGTCTGAACCACAGAGGTCAAACCTGTAGAAGTTTTCCACACATGGTCAGTGGGCCACAATTGATCTGTAGAGTTAAAAGCCAGAGGTGATCACATCTAACTTCCCTCTAATTTGTGTGGCTGTGCACCTGGCTATTAAGCCCCACACAGGGCCTCAGGGCTGTGGTAGGGAGTGATGCCTTTCTCCCAGCATGGACCTGATACAGAGGAGAGTAGCAACCTCCCTAATCTACTAGATTATTTGAGGGTATCGACAAGCATGTTATCAGAGAGGTAGCTGTGTTAGTCTGTAGCTTCGAGAACAAGAAGAAGTCCTGTGGCACCTTATAGCCTAACAGATGTTTTGGAGCATAAGCTTTCATGGGCAAAGACCCTCTTCATCAGATGCATGAGTGGGGGCGCGGTTTCAGAGGGGTATTTAAAGAGTGGGGTCCCAGTAAGAGGGAGGGCCAGAGCTGATGAAGCGGGTCTTTGTCCATGAAAGCTTATGCTCCAAAATATCTGTTAATCTATAAGGTGCCACAAGACTTCTTGTTGTTTGACAAGCATATTGGCAGTGGGGATCCAGTGGATACAATGTACTTGGGTTTTCAAAAAGCCTTTGGCAAGATCCATCACCAAAATCTCTTAAACAAAGTCAGATGTCAAGAGATAGGAAGCAAGGTCCTTTAATGATCAGTAACTGGTTAAAAGCTAGGTTTACAAAGGGAAGGAACAGTTAGTTTTCAGAATAGAGAAGAGCAAATGGTGGTGTTCCCCAAGGGTCTGTACTGGGAACAGTACTTTCAACATAGTCATAAATGATCTGGAAAAAGGGGTATCATAACACAAGAACTTGAGGTCAGCAACTGAAATTAATGGTCATCAGGATTAAAAGAAACAAGAGGAAGTATTTCTTCACACAAGACACAGTCAGTCTGTGGAACTGCTTGCCAGAGGAGGTTGTGAAAACTAAGACTATAACAAGATTTTAAAAAAGAACAATATAAACTCTTGGAGGATAGGTTCATCAATTACTATTAATCAGCAACAGCAGGGAAGGTGTCCCTAACCTCTGTTTGGCAGATTCTGAGAATGAGCTACTATGACTGGATCAATTCATGATTATCTGTTCTGTTTATTCCTGTGGGGCACCTGGCAAGAGCCAGAGTTAGAAGACAGGACACTGGTCAAGATGGACCTTTGATCTGAGCCAGGATGGCTGTTCTCCTGATTCTGGTGGGAAATAAATTGTGGGGAGTTGGAAGTTTGGAAAGGGAGTTGGTGCATGAAACATTTCTTAAAATACATAGGCCAGAGAGTCAAAGAGGTGAGCTACCTTCTCTACTTGTTCCCATACCAAGAACAGGAAGGAATAGACTATAGTGTCTCTCTTTACCTCAGGAAGTTCAACAGAATACTTAAGGAAGCATCTGTACAGATGACAGACAACAAGAGGCCATTTCCAGTTTTTCAAATGTCTGTTGCCAATATCAAAATTTTTGTAACTTACAGTATGTTCAGCTCAAATTATTCCAATCCATGAGACATTTTGTTTATGTACTGTCAAGCTTCTCCTATAATTACAGTCCACACTGTGTTTCTAGTACTTTTTTGTGTGTACCTATAAACTCAAACCATCCCAGTGTTATTTACAAGTCATTTGAGAAACATTCATCATAGTAGTCTGTGTTATTGGATCTCTCTAAGGACTTGTAAACTTTTCATGTTCACTGTGCCTGCTCAGACAACTCAGTGGCACAGCAGTTTATTGACATTTTCCTTTGCTGTTTTGTGGCCATGCTCTGTAACATTTACTTTGCCAATTACATCCATCTTAATATTCATGGCCAATTCTATCATTGGGTGACTTTAATTGTATTTTGCTAAATTAAAAAGGCATTATAAAGTTGTTACCCTTTGATTTTGCAGGTTTAATTTCATTTTTCTTTAATCTTTGACGCATACTAGATTATCAATTAGCATAATAAAATAGTGTAGAATTCAGTAACTATACTGTCTATTTTATAACATTTATATTTATTTGTATGATAACAGCATGTGTAGCAAGCAGTAAAATCTTAAAATTCTATTGCTGTGTATCTGACGTATCCCATTATGTAACTCAGACTGATGGTATTCTGTAGTATTTAACAAAAAAATTGTGAGTAGTTTAGCAAACAACTTTTCTTTTGAATTAGTTTTGTGCACCCAATGAAGTAAATGAACTCTAAGAACCTCATTAGTTATTAAAATGTAATATAGTTTGTTCTTTCAGCAATATGAGGAACATTTACTATCACTAGTATCAGAGGGGTAGCTGAGTTAATCTGTATCTTCAAAAACAACAATCAGTCCTGTGGCATCTTATATCTGTTAGTCTATAAAGTGCCACAGGACTTCTATTAGCTACTATTACCAGTGGGCAGAAGACACCCTATCAGAACATCTCACTCTGACCTTTCTAGATTAGGAAAAAAGATTTTTTTTCTCCTGACAATAAAATCAATCCAGTTAGCTTTATTCACTAAACTAACATAATTGATTTCATTTGCTTGAAAAAGCTCTTTCTTTTCTTTTCTTTTCTTTTCTTTTCTTTTCTTTCTAAACCGGACAAAGCCTGTACATGTGGAATTAAATATTTTGCTTTCTAATACAGCCCAGAGCCAATACACATGTCGTCCGTGTCTACACTAGCCAAAAACTTCGAAATGGCCATTTGCATGGCCATTTCGAAGTTTACTAATGAAGGGCTGAAATACATATTCAGTGCCTTATTAGCATGCGGGCGGCCGTGGCACTTCAAAATTGACGCTGCTCACCACTGCACGGCTCCTCCAGACGGGGCTCCTTTTCGAAAGGACCCCGGCTACTTTGAAGTCCCCTTATTCCTATGAGCAGATGGGAATAAGGGGACTTTGAAGTAGGCGGGGTGCTTTCAAAAAGGATCCCCGTCTGGATGAGCCGCGCAGCGGCGAGCCGCGTCAATTTCAAAGTGCCACAACCACCCTCATGCTAATGAGGCGTTGAATATGTATTTCAGTGCTTCATTAGTAAACTTCGAAATGGCCATTTGCATGGCCATTTTGAAGCTTTTGGCTAGTGTAGACATAGCCGTCATGTCCCTCAAAACACCAAAGAGACTCAGTTCATATAAAGTTTATTTCACTGAGGAACATAAAACACATGAATTATGTGTATTTAACAAACAAACAAAACAAAAAAGTAGCTTTTCTTTTACAACATAGTTTGAGTCAGATAATGGAGATGAGAAGGCACCAAAATTACACACATTTCTATTAAATAAAAAGGGAAAAATAAAAAGAAGGCACAAGCTAAAAAAGGCAACCAGTGAGAAACACATATCAGACTGAATATTATTCTAACAAATAGAAGTCAAACTGTTTTCCTTACCAATGGCATATGCTTATTGTTGCAAATGGAGACGCTTTTTGAAGCACCGCAAAGATTTCTTACTGAACTATTAAAAAGAAGCAAAAAAAGAAAAAAAAACCACAATGACATTCCAGCAACTTTTAAGTAACATACAACAAAACAATAATCACTTCTTTCTTGGCCATTTTCTATAATCTGAGTGAATTCAAGAGCATTGAGCTCCCTATCCCTCTCAATTTTTCTCCTGCTCATTCCCTTGTGATAGAATTTTTTGGTCAAGAGAGTCATACTGAGCTGCACTCCCATGGTGCTAACTCTGCATTTAATGTTGTCGGTCAATTTCAACCATCAGTCTGTGTGAATTATTGAGAATGATCTGTGAAATTGACCAATGCCACTGAATGCAGAGTCGGCAAAGCTGCTTCTCAGTGTATCAGGATTCTACTACAGTAAAACTGCCAAGCACAGAAGACTGTACTTCATTTGAACCAGTGGGAGGAAGGATACGAATGAGAGCCACTCTTGTGAAATATTTGGGTAAAGCCATGTCACTTATTTCCTCTATGTTGCACCAAAGCTGATCTTAAACATGTTGAATTCCTTACAGCATGTGCTTTCTATTTGTATTCATTGTAGATGCTAACTGAAACCACTGAAAATAATTTAGGTAATTGGCAAACCACAGGGGCACTTACCCTGTTCACTGGCCTATTTTAGGCTGGCTCATCATCACCACTCTAATTGACATCAGGTTTCTAGCTTTCCAGTTTCTAGACAGCAAGACAAGGAATACAGTAACATATGGTGGCAGTGGAAATACTGTGCCTGTTCCCTGTCTCTTTCAAGCAGCTAGAACCCCTACTGCTAATGCATAAATGGTATTCTGGGGATCTATTTCTACAAACGTCCGTTCTCTTTTTTCCATCAAATCAGCCTCTTGAATTAACTAATCCTAATACAGCCACTGCTTTCATATGGAAGGCTGTACCTTGTAGCACATTGTTACTGAAAAAATGGGTAGTGTCACATTGGTTGTCATCTTTTTTTAATCTCTTCCCCTTAGAAAGCGTCTTTGAAGCTTGAAACTAAACTATTTCCTTATTTTTTTTCCTCCATCCTTACATCAAATTCAAATTAATGGGCTCTTTACTGGAGTAACGGGGTAACTTTACCCCACCAGTATTTGGGTCCCATAGCTTTTGTCAGTGGCCAGGCTAGCAGCTACTGTCTCAGGTCGGAGCCCGGCTACTCCCTCTGGGTTGCCACTTGTGGCTATCCCCCACTCAGCCATTAGTGCTCTTCATGTTGGTATTTTTGCTTCTTTCTTTCTGTCTCCCCTCTCACCTTCAACCACTCCCTTTTTATTCATTCTTTCCTTTTTTCTCTCTCTCCCGAAGCAACTCTCTAACTGGAGCAGCTTTTAAAAGGCCGACGACAGGCCTTCAACAGGCCTCTGAGTGGAGTCCGCTGGTCCTCATCTGTCTGGGCAGGCCCCTGTCAGCTGCTCCTGACTGTTTCTGCAGAAATCTGCCTCTCATTGGCAAGGGAGTTGGCTCTTTTCAAGCCTGTTTTCTTCCCTGCTGTAGCAGCCCTTTGTCCTGATCCTGTCCTGTGATATACAAGAAGTCAGACTAGATGATCTAATGGCCCATTTAAGTCTTAAGCCTTACAAAGATCTGGATTATTTTTATTTATGAGTTGAGGTATCATTGCATCTGCAGAACTCATTGTGCTAGGCTCAGTGCAAACTCATGGGGTGTGTCTACACTAGGAACTAACTTTGAAGTTAACTTCATAAGAACATAACATAAGAACATAAGAACATAAGAATGGCCATACTGGGTCAGACCAAAGGTCCATCAAGCCCAGCATCCCATCTGCCGACGGTGGCCAATGCCAGGCGCCCCAGAGAAGGAGAACAGAAGACAAGTGATTTATCTCCTGCCATCCATCTCCTGCCCTTGTTATGAAGGCTAGGGCACCATACTTTATCCCTGGCTAATAGCCATTTATGGACCTGACCTGCAAAAATTTATCAAGCTCTTTTTTAAACCCTAATAGAGTCCTGGCCTTCACAGCCGCCTCGGGCAAGGAGTTCCACAGGTTGACTGTGCGCTGTGTGAAGAAAAATTTCCTTTTATTAGTTTTGAACCCACTACCCATCAATTTCATTTGGTGTCCCCTAGTTCTTGTATTATGGGAAAAGGTAAATAATTTTTCTATATTCACTTTCTCCACACCATTCATGATTTTATATACCTCTATCATATCGCCCCTCAATCGCCTCTTTTCCAAACTGAAAAGTCCCAGTCTCTCTAGCCTCTCCCCATATGGGACCCTTTCCAAGCCCCTAATCGTCTTAGTCGCCCTTTTCTGAACCTTTTCTAATGCCAATATATCTTTTTTGAGGTGAGGAGACCACATCTGCACGCAGTACTCGAGATGTGGGCGTACCATAGTTTTATATAGGGGAAGTATGATATCTTTTGTCTTATTATCGATCCCTTTTTTAATAATTCCTAACATCCTATTTGCCTTACTAACTGCCGCTGCACACTGCGTGGATGTCTTCAGAGAACTATCCACTATAACTCCAAGATCCCTTTCCTGATCTGTCGTAGCTAAATTTGACCCCATCATGTAGTACGTGTAATTTGGGTTATTTTTTCCAACATGCATTACCTTACACTTACCCACATTAAATTTCATTTGCCATTTTGCTGCCCAATCACTCAGTTTGCTGAGATCTTTTTGTAGTTCTTCACAATCCCTTTTGGTTTTGACTGTCCTGAACAACTTGGTGTCATCTGCAAACTTTGCCACCTCACTGCTTACCTCATTTTCCAGATCATTGATGAACAAGTTGAACAGGATCGGTCCCAGGACTGAGCCCTGGGGAACACCACTAGTTACCCCCCTCCATTGTGAAAATTTACCATTTATTCCCACCCTTTGTTTTC
Source organism: Carettochelys insculpta (assembly GCF_033958435.1). NCBI lineage: Eukaryota > Metazoa > Chordata > Testudines > Carettochelyidae > Carettochelys > Carettochelys insculpta. Next base: position 138,903,907 of record NC_134139.1, on the reverse strand, counting down.
TGTCTTTTAACCAATTCCCGATCCATGAAAGGACCTTTCCTCCTATCCCATGACCACCTAATTTACATAAAAGCCTTTGGTGTGGGACCGTGTCAAAGGCTTTCTGGAAATCTAGGTATATTATGTCCACTGGGTGCCCCTTGTCCGCATGTTTATTAACCCCTTCAAAGAATTCTAATAGATTAGACAGACACGACTTCCCTCTGCAGAAACCATGCTGACTTTTGCCCAACAATTCGTGCTCTTCTATGTGCCTTGCAATTTTACTCTTTACTAGTGTTTCTACTAATTTGCCTGGTACTGATGTTAAACTTATCGGTCTATAATTGCCAGGATCTCCTCTAGAGCCTTTTTTAAATATTGGTGTTATATTGGCCGTCTTCCAGTCATTTGGTACCAAAGTGGATTTAAAGGATAGGTTACAAACCACTGTTAATAACTCCGCAATTTCACATTTGAGTTCTTTCAGAACCCTTGGGTGAATGCCATCTGGTCCTGGAGACTTGTTACTATTCAGCTTATCAATTAATTCCAAAACCTCCTCTAATGTCACTTCAATCTGAGTGAGTTCCTCAGATTTGTCGCCTAAAAAGGCTGGCTCAGATTTAGGAACCTCTGTAACATCTTCAGCCGTGAAGACTGAAGCAAAGAAATCATTTAATCGCTCCGCAATGGCACTGTCTTCCTTGATCGCTCCTTTTATATCTTTATCATCCAAGGGCCCCACTGCTTTTTTAGCAGGCTTCCTGCTTCTAATGTATTTAAAAAACATTTTACTATTGTTTTTTGAATTTTTGGCTAGCTGTTCCTCAAACTCTTTTTTGGCTTTTCTTACTACATTATGACAGTTAATTTGGGAGTGTTTATGTTCCTTTCTATTTTCCTCACTAGGATTTGACTTCCACTTTTTAAAAGCTGCCCTTTTCTCTCTCACTGCCTTTTTAACATGGCTGTTTAGCCATGGTGGTTCTTTGTTAGGTCTCTTACTGTGTTTTTTTATTTGGGGTATACATTTAAGTTGGGCCTCTAGTATGGTGTCTTTAAACAGTTTCCATGCAGCTTCCAGGGATTTTAGTTTAATTACTCTACCTTTTAGTTTCTGTTTAACTAGCTTCCTCATTTTAGTGTAATTCCCCTTTTTGAAATTAAATGCCAGAGTGTTTGACCGCTGCGGTGTTCTTCCCAACACAGGAATATTAAAAGTTATTATATTGTGGTCACTATTTCCAAGCGGTCCAGTAACAGTTACCTCTTGGACCAGATCCTGCGTTCCAGTCAAGACTAGATCGAGAATCGACTCTCCCCTTGTGGGTTCCTGTACTAGCTGCTCCAAGAAGCAGTCATTTAAGGCATCAAGAAATTTAATCTCTGAATCCCGTCCTGAGGTGACATGCACCCAATCAATATGGGGATAATTGAAATCTCCTATTATTACTGTGTTTTTTATTTTGATAGCCTCTCTAATCTCCCTTAACATTTCAGCATCACTATCACTGTCCTGGTTAGGTGGTCGGTAATATATTCCTAATGCCATATTCATATTAGAGGAATGAATTGTTATCCATAATGATTCTATGGAACATTTTGATTCCTTTAGGATTTTTACTTCATTTGATTCTATATTATCCTTCACATATAGTACCACTCCGCCACCCGCACGACCTGTTCTGTCTTTCCGATATAATTTATATCCCGGTATGATAGTGTCCCACTGATTGTCCTCATTCCACCATGTCTCTGAGATGCCTATTATGTCAACTTCCTCCTTTGATATGAGGTACTCCAGTTCACCCATCTTATTAGACAGACTCCTAGCATTAGTGTAAAAGCATGTTAGAAAACTACCACTATTTATATGTCCGCCTTTCACAGACGTGGTGGATTTTTTTATGCACGATTGTTTCACATCTGATCTTGCCCATATATTATTTCCCACGTTCCCTATCTGACTAACTTCTAGGGAATCCCTGTCTATGGAGCCTCGTGTAACTTCAAAGTTAGGCACTACGTCAAAGCTGCCAGCAGAGAGTCTACCCACAGTTTCCCCCAGTTCGACTATCAGAGAGGTAGCCGCGTTAGTCTGTATCATCCAGAACAACAAGAAGTCCTGTGGTACCTTACAGGGAGCCCAACTTTGAAGTCCTTACTCCATTCCTGGGAACAGAGTAGCACCCTACTTTGAATTTTAACTTTGAAGTAGGAGATCTGTAGATGCTCTACTTCAAATTTGCTCAAAGTTATTTTTGCAGTGTAGACAGAGCCATGGAGACCATGCAGGACCCAAATTGCTTAAAATCTGCATAGACAAGCCAGAGAAAACAGTACAAGTTAGTAAACATTATCACCCCCCTTTTACTTCTGAAGCATAGAAAGATTTAATGACTAGCTCAAACTCACAGAAGAAATGTGAGGCAAACCTGGGAATAGCCAGCATGTCTTCTTAGTCCTAGTCATTGCCTTAGCCATGGTCTTATTTTGATTCTCATTCTTATTAGCATAAGATTGTGCTACAGCTGATTATGGCACCGTAGGCTTTTACACAAAAGAAAATACCATCATCATTTGGGGCTGATAGTGCCACTAACTGACAGGTCTTAGGAACGGATGTTATGGAAGCACAGCAACTTAGTGAATTCTGTCAGGCACTGGACATGATGGAGGCAGAGAGTGACCAAATTAGAACCAACCATCCCAAAGATTCTCAGTAGCACATGGAGCTACTCTGCAGGAGAGTGTAATGTGCACTCCCCTCCATAGTTGGCCCACTGTATTAGCAATATACATGGGGGGTAAGGCCATTGTCCTTCCAACTGCTTTTGGACAGCTTGTGGCTACACTGGTCTTGAAAAGCACATATGCTTGGGCTTCTCATTTGTGCCCAGGCCATGAACATAAATGCAAAGGAGGGAAGGGATGAAGAATCACCATAATAAGCCCCTTAGTCTGGTTCTGTCTATTGCATTCACACACTCTCAACTGCAATTGTCTATTAACTTATACTCAAGGTACCACAATGGGGCCCAACAAATTAGTTCAGGAAAAAAATCTAAAACCTCTCTGCAAACCTTTGCTAACTTCAAGCACTTTTCCGTCCTTTTAGTCTCCCTCCTACAATTTCTCCGAACATGGACGTGTAAAATGCAGAGCATATTTATTTCTTGGGACTCCTGTTCCCCTTGGTCATCCATCTCACTGATTTTAATGTGAAGTGATCCAAGCTTGTCCCCATGGCGAAAAAAATATGTATACTTTGGTGTTTTGACTTATCGTCTTACATGAAAAACTTTCAATCAAAATAGAGTAAAAAAGAAAATTAGATTCTGATTTTTTTTATTTTCTTTATTTATCTTCAGGAGACCTAACATGGCAGTTCACAAACACTGTTCCTTTTTTATTTTGGAGACAATCAGAATTAGGGAGTACCAGAGCTCTTATAAGATACACTGCTCTGCTGAGTTTTACATATTCAAGTGGTTCAGATGAGTTTTGAGTAAATATCAAAATCTGTGGGTGATTTTCCATATAGAAAGCAAGCTCTGATTCTTATATGCAGCAACCATTGCTATTAATCTGCTCTGGTTCATGTAGATCTCACTTTTCTATTGAATGAAAATCTTCTGTCGTATATAGTCAATGATCCATAACTTACTACTGTGATAAAGGTAATATTGTACACTGTGCTTGGTTAGTCTAGAAATATGCTATTAGTATAAGTTAAGTGTACTCCACTATCTGAGGGATAATGAGTCAGATGTTGCATGTTATAAATCTGTAATTTGGTTTCTAGGCCTAATTTAGAAAAAAAAAATATGGAAAAGAATAAATCCTCCTTGATTTACCTCTCCTGCTGTGCCTTCAGCTCCCTACTATGGAATTCAGTTATAATCTTCACTTCTGCATTCTACAGCCCCTCCATGTGATTAAGAAGTCCACTGAACCATTTGGTCCTGATCCCACCTGCTATAATTGGTGCAGAAAAAGGGAAACAGAAAGCACTGGTTGTGTTTAACACTTTAACAGATCAGACTGGAAAGGGTAGGGGAGAAGGGGATAGTGAAATCGAACAGGAGAAAAGGAAATATTGAAATGAATAGATGGGGTTTTTAAATGTTCAGGGATTACACCAATTCTAAGGTTATTCTTTGTGAGGTGCTGAGTAACTTTAATGTCCTCTGAAGTCAGTAGGAATTGAAGTTTCTTAGCAATTCACAGGACTGAGCCTTGAGCCACAGATGACCCTGCAAGCAAAGGTGCCACAAAACAGGCCATGATTGTTTTTCAACAGCATGCCATTTCCATTTCACTGTTTTCTCTCTGCTAAGTCTGTGTTCATCTTGACACTGATGAATTCATCTCAGTACAGTAAAGCAAATGTTAGAAGACATCTTGTACAATTTAACTTCCCACTCTACAATACCAATAGGCTATTGGAGGTATGATCCTAAGGACTAGATCCTGTCTGGCAATTTTCTCCTGTGACTCTCTATGGAATCAACTGAAGCAACCAATGGAAATCAGGGTTGCAGAGGATGTTTGCCATTTTTGGTGCATAATCCTGCATTTTTTACACATCTCAGACCTCCAATGGAATTGAAAGGCATTTGAGAAGAGTGAGGTTATGGAGCATACAGTATACATAATCAGGTCCCAGAAGAGTTAAATGACCTCCTAATTGACTGTGAAAAATTGAAGTAGGTAAAATGTTTGCTACCTACAGTAGCAAGACAAATGAAACAATGAGAGTTGTTGAGAGAAAAAAGTTGTGAAATATTGGCCAAGATATGAGCAATGAATACCTCCTTAAGTGGAAACGGCAGTGTATAGCATTCCTATCCAAGTAACAGCAACATTGGAGTCTGAGTTTAAATATGCATGAAACTCACAGTATTATTCAGTCAACTCAGATCATCTGCTTTTCCTTTTTCTTGGTCTTGAAGAGTATCAGCAGAAATAGGAACTGAAATGTATTAGAGTTCTCTCTCTCAAGAAAATCTGATGGGTAACACATTGCTTTTAATGTTCAAATTCATCTAAAAACCATGGGAAAAGCTTGATCAAAATGCCCTGAGGTTCCCCATACAGTGATAATTTCAGTGGAGAATAATGCTGCATGTGGAAATGAGGCAGATTTCGTATGAACCTGAGGACCATACACATTCAGATCTTATTTGAAGTCAGTAGGAGTTGAGGGTCCTCAACACTCCAATGGACCAATTGGTGAGAATATCAAGAAGAGTGGATTAGTAATTCTCAGATACATTAGTAAATTGTTTACAATACGAAAAAATGTGTATTTCTATAATCTCCTATTATGTATAGTGGGACAAATACTGCTCTTGCTAGTGTGATTTACATGTGGCTATTGCAAAAGTAAAATATGGTGTTGTTAGAAAAAAAATCTTAGTAAAAGAGCCACTGCAGTTGACAGCAAAGATCCTATCAGAAACACGATCAGCCTTTGTGTCACCGAAATTCCCCACCACAAAGCATGAAAAAATGCCTTATCTGTAAACTAGTGAGCTGCGTTACCAAGTGATAGAATGAAAATAGGTGGATCTTGATACTAATTGAAGAAGACTTGACTGGAGCCAGCTGATTTGCAGCATTTGTGGAAAGCAGTTCAAAACTGGAATAACATCTTCCATGACACATGTTAAATAAGTCATCATGATTTCACACTATGAGCAAACCTAGCTGATCGTGTAAGTATATTTCAGACAGAGGGAAAAACCACTTCTAGCAAAGTTTTCAAAGATCGTGTGTTGAATGGTTTGTGAATAAGAGAAGCAGTATTTGGGTCTGTTTGTAAAAAGCTCAAAGCAATTTTATAAGAAGAAAGATATCATCGAGTATGAAGAAGTTGAGTGATTGTGGAGACATATCAGTGTGAAGATGGGGGGTCAATTTCTGAATTTGTCATGGAGTCAATTAGATTTTAAAGCTGGAATTGAACAGGAGACCTTGACCAATATAGTTGCAGAGAGGTAGCCATGTTAGCCTGTATCTTCACAAAACAAAAAAGCAGTCATGTAGCACTTTAAAGAGTAACAAAATAATTTATTAGGTGATGGGCTTTTGTTGGATAGACCCTCTTCTTCAGATCTGGACATTCAGAATTTCCAGATCTGAAGAAGCATGTCTGTCCCTTGAAAGCTCATCATCAAATAAATTATTTTGTTAGTCTCTAAAGTGCTACATGACCGTTTTTTCGTTCCACCCATATGATACGGTATGTTTACAGTAACAAGTTTTGTCACCGAAAACTGCGTTTTAGTGCCAAAAAAAAAAAAAGTGAGAACGTACACATTGCCACAGGACTTCTTGTTGTTTTTTTTTTTCACATACACACTAACTTGGCTACTACTCTGATACTGTCACATTGTAATGTAACTTTTACTAGGGAAAATGCCCAGTTTCTGTGACAAAGCACTCCTACCTCTGTGAGAGACTTTTTTCTTCCTTCCTCCCTTTATTGTCAACAAAGAGCCAGTGTAGACTCTGCTGTTTGATTTGTTGATGTTATTGGCTTCCACTAGTAACCCACAATGCCCACCTTGATGGTTCTGCTCAGTGTTTTGATCTCCGCTGTCCTGAAGGCACGTTCCACTTTCATAGCTCTGGACAGCTGAGTGTGCTGCTATATTTGGGGAATAAAGAACAACTCTTTTTAGTGCTCCTGTTTGGCCCTGCACTGGAAACACTGTATCAAGCAGACTGCTGCTGCAGGATGAGGAGGACAGGCTGCTGTGGTGTTTTGATATTCCTGAGAACTGAGAGGTCACGGAGCTACTCATTTTCCTACTCCAGACAGCTGAAGAGACTAGGGGAGAACTCAGGGGAGCATTCCAAGATGTGCAGTTACCAGCGATGCCTTCTTACAACACTGCACTTTGGTATACATGCGCACAGGGCATTACTCACACTGTCCATGACAGTGTCCCTAGTGTAGAAAGGTTAAAGCATGTGAACATACGCACAAATGAATTGCCACTTAAATCCTGAGAGTGATAGATTTGTAGTGATCTGTCAGTTCAAAATGTTTCTCAGGATAGAACAAATTTGCAGCCTCTGGACAGCTGTGGACATTCAGTTAAAACAGCCAAAAAAAGATGAAAAAATTCCCTTCTTGTTTATCTCTTTCGTTCCGTCAGCTTTCAAGCCCATCAGAAGTTTCCTTGAATGTAGCATTTTTCAAGTGCCGAACACTGTCCTTTGTATAGCCCGTCTGTTCTTGACTGAGAAAGTGAATAACGTGTGTGTGTGTGTGTGTGTGCGCGTGCGCGTGCGCGTGTGTGTGATTCTTGTGCCGGTGTTCACAATTTGAAGGAAAACATGTTCAAAGACATAAAGCAAAACTTACATATTTTCTTAGACCAAGGAAAAGAGAACCTAAGCACTAATAATCTAACATAATCATAATCTAAACACTGCACCCATTCTTATATTATGAAATGTGTTTTACCCATGAAAGCTCATGACCTAATACATTTGTTAATCTGTAAGGCTATGTCTACACAACAGTAATCTTTCAAAAGAAGTTTTTCCGGAAGATCTCTTCTGAAAAAACTTATTTTGTAAGAGTGTGTCCACACACCAAAAAACATAAAAAAATTGATCAGCTCTTTCAATGGAGAATGTCCACATAGCCCCTGCTCTTTTGAAAGAATGGGCTGAGAATCAAAAAAATATAGCACCATGAGGACTGCTCTTTTGAATAAAGAGCCTGTGGAGCATCCATGTGCATTTTTTTTTTAAAAAGATTCTTTCAAAAAAAGGTGCTCTTCCTGATCTGGGAGCAGAAGGACGCCTCCGCATCTGTGTCTACATGACTGTTTCTCTGAAAGTGGCATGCTAATAAATGGTCCAAAATATGCTAATGAGGCATGGATGCAAATGTTTGGGGAGAAGGGGCCTCCAGAAGGAGGACTTCCTTCTGGAAGACCCCCACCCCCTGAAGGCCAAGCTTCTACACGTTGTTTTGGAGTCTGGAAGAGCATCTTCTGGACTCCAAATCATGTGACCTTATGCTAACGAGGCATGGGGAATTTGCATCCATGCCTCATTAGCATCTTTCGGGCCATTTATTAGCATGCCACTTTTGGAGAAAGTGGCATGTCTAGAAACAGCGGAAGGGGCGTGTTAATGAGGCAGTTCAGAAGATGCTAATAAGGCGCTGACAAGAATATGCAGCACCTCACTAGCATAATGGCAGTTGTGTGCAATTCAAAAGTGCCATTTTCAGAACACACGCCTATTTGGTTTTAGGATGAAGGGACTTTCGAAGTCTGAGGGTCCTTTCAAAAACTTCCTGTCTATGCGGGTGGCATGCATTCTAAAAGCAGCACTTTCAAATCATGTGCGGCCTCCATTATGCTAATGAGTCACTGCATATTAATGTCGACACCTCATTGCCATCTTCCAAAGTGCCTCATTAAAATGCCCCTTCTGAAAGGATGGGGCACATACAGACACAGCTCAAAAGAAGAGCTGCATTTCTTAGATTTTCTTTCAAAACAACACATTTTGTGAGTAGACACTCTGCATGTTTTTTTGAAAAAGGGCTAGATTTTTTGAAAGAGCTTGCAAGTGTAGATGCAGCCTAAAGGTATGTCCACACAGCAGCCTTACTTTGAAATAAGCTATTCTGGAAGAGCTTATTTTGAAATAATGCTGCCACACACAAATTGCATTTCAAAATAGCGCTTGGTGTCTATACATAAATAGCTATTTCAAAAAAGGAGCTATTCCTTGTGCAATGAGGTTTACCAATTTTGAAATAAGCCACATACAAAACCCTATTTTGAAATAGCATGTTTGCAGAAGAAGGCTCTTCTGGAAGAGGGATTTCCTTCAGAAGGACCCTTGTTTCCTTCCAAATTTTTGGGAAGAAGGGGCCTCTGGAAGAAGTACGTACTTCCGGAAGCCCCGGCAGGGGCCACACTTCAACACAGTGTTTTGGAGTCCAGAAGAACGGTCTTCCGGACTCCAAATCACGTGATGTTATGCTAATGAGGTGTAGGGAATTTACATCCATGCCTCATTAGCATCTTTCGCTCTGTGTATTAACATGCCACTTCCAAAGGAAGTGGCCTGTGTAGAAACAGCCTCATAGTGTTCCATTTTCACCCTGGGAACCATTATCACCCTAACTTTGGTAAAATGTAAGTAACAGCTAACAAAATGGAAAAAACTAAGATTCTCTTCCTTCTCCCATAGCCACTGAATTTCTAGGATTGCTGATTATTAAACATTTAAGGTACATCCAGCCTCTATTATAGCCAATTCCAGCCAATTACCCTTGCCCCAGTAATCTATATTATTTCAGATGCCCCCCTCCTAAATCCCTGATCTTAAATTATTTCCCACCAAATTTAAACTGCATTTAGGCCCTCCTCCTGTATTCAATTAATAAGCAAAGGAATTTAGAAAAGATGTACCTGGGGAGAAACCCTTGAAATGCAAACAAAGATAATACAATGTGTGATCTGGAGGAAAGGAGAAAACAGTAGTTGACATCAGACTGAGATCATTAATTTCTGCTGTTGACAATATATGCCCAATAGCTTTTGCATTACTACACATTACCCATATTCTCTGGGATAGTACACTGAAAATTAAAGTGAATGTATTATGGATGTTATTCATGATGCTTTATTTCCTTAAAAATCTAGAGATGTAATTGTACTAACCCTAACCCTAACTTGAATATAATCACCATCAATTTGTTCTTATTTTAATATAGACCAAGTAATGGAAGTGACTTATTTAGGGAGGAAAAAAAAAACAAAAACAAAAACAAACCTCTGAGAAAACTCTGTGCAGTGATATGAGAGACATGAAAGAGAGAAGGAGAGGGGCCAACTATTATAAAATGTGAAATCACAGACTAAAGATTCTCATTTTGATGGACAGGGATTTCATCCTTTAAGTCTCATTAATATTAATAGAGGTGAATGGCATAGAATGGACAGTGAACATCTAAAAGGTTACTTTGCTGGTCAAAGTTTTATATTTAGGAATTTTGTCTGTGTAAACTTGTTATTAACATTTAGCAATTATATAATGAAGCAGACATACATTTTTGGGCTGTCAAGCGATTAAAAAATAATTGAGATTAATCGTGCTGTTAAATAATAAGACTACTATCAGTAAAACAAACATACACAGAATCATACACAGACTATGCCCTGGCAGAGTCAAAGAAGTATGAGGTGATTAGAACAACAGAGATTTGGTGGGATGACTCACATAACTGGAGCACTGTCACGACAGGGTATAAACTGCTCTGACGATAGGAAGAAAGGTGAATAGTAAAATACAGACCCTTGATTTCGGAAGAGCAGACTTCGACTTTCTCGGAGAACTGATAGGCAGGATCCCCTGGGAGACTAATATGAAGGGGAAAGGAGTTCCAGACAACTAGCAATATTTTAAAGAAGTTTTATTGAAGGCACAGGAACAAACCATCCCAATGCACAGTAAGAAATGCAAATGTGGTAGGAAGCCAGCTTGGCTTACCAGGGAAATCCTTGGTGAGCTTAAATTCAAAAAAGATGAATATAAGAAGTGGAAACTTGTACAGATATGTCAGGAGGAGTGTAAACATATCACTGGAGAATGCCAGGGAGTAATCAGGAACATGAAAGCATAATTGGAACTGCAGCTAGCAAGGAATGTGAAGGGCAACAAGAAGGGTTTCAATAGTCATGTTAACAATAAGAGGATTACCAGGGAAGATGTGGGGCCATTACCGGATGAGGGAGATAACCTGGTGACAGGTGATATGGAAAAGGCTGAAGTACTCAATTGTTTTTGCCTTAGTCTTCACGGACAAGGTCAGCTCCCTGACTACGGCATTAGGCAATGCAGTATGGGAAGGAGGTGGGCAACCCTTGGTGGAGAAAGAACAGGTTAAGAGATATGTAGAAAAGTTTAATGTACGCAAATCCATGGTCCAGATATAATGCATCCAAGGGTACTGATGGAATTGGCAGATGTCATTGCAGGGCCTTTGACCATTATCTTTGAAAATTAGTAGAGATTGGGAGAGGTCCTGGATGATTTGAAAAAGGCAAATGTAGTGCCCATCTTTAAAAAAGGAAAGAAAGACAATCCAGGGTCAGCCTCACCTCAGTTCCAGGAAAAATCAGGGAGGAGATCCTCAAGGAATGCATTTTGAAGCACTTGAAAAAGGGGAAAGTGATCAAGAGTAGTCACCATGGATTCACCAAGGGCAAGTCACGCCTGACCAATCTGATTAGCTTCTATGATGAAGTAACTGTCTCTGTGGACATGGAGAAGTCAATCCGTGTGATATTCCCTGACTTTAGCAAGCTTTTGATACAGTCTCCCACAACATTCTTGCAAATAAATTAAGGAAATATGGATTGGATACATGGACTGTAAGATGGATAGGAAGCTGGGTAGACAGTTGGGTCCAATGGGTAGCAATCAGTGGCTCAGCGTCTGGTTGGCGGTTGATTTCAAGTGGAGTGCCCCAAGAATCTGTTCTAGGGCTGGTGTTGTTCAAAATCTTTATGAATGACATGGATGACTAATTTGGATTTAGAAAGAAGGGGCTTTTGAAAGGCCCCTGTCTACACAGGGGGTGTGTGTTCCAAAAGCAGCACTTTCAAATTGCATGTAGCTGTCATTATGCTAATGAGGTACTGCATATTCATATCAGCGCCTCATTAGCTTCTTCCAAACTGCCTCACCAATGGAGGGGGCATGTGTAGACACAACCTCAGTGTATAGCAACACAGATTCACACACAAGGTATAGCAACACAGATATACACAGAGAACACACACAGGCGTGCATACGCACTCCCACACACACTATATTTGTCCTCCTTGCTTACTGTTTTTGGTTCTTTGTGTCTTAAATATTGAGTCTGTTCTGGTCTGGATGTGGTCTGAAGAAGTGGGTCTGTTCCACGAAAGCTTACCTAATAAACTATTTTGCTAGTCTTTAAAGTGCTACTTGACTGCTTTTTGTTTTGATAGTGTATAGACTAGCACGGCTTACTCTCTGTTACACTATAGATAGTGACACATACACACTGTACCTAGCAATACATAGGGACATCCATGAACACACAGACATGCTATATCACAACATTCACAGAAGCATCAATCCCCTCCAGCAGTGGGGTGCAGAGACACACGCACAAATAAACACATAGTGCAGGACCAGAACGCCAGCTTTTTGGGAGCACCAGCATCCCCAAGCAGCCCCATGCGGGACACTGGGGCCTGAGCTCTGGTGTTCCCTGGAAGCTGCATGTGGGGCCAGAGTACTGGGGCTTTGCCAGGGGGTTGGCTGCTGTGTCAAGTTACAGCTGGATAACTGGGGAGCCATGGCCAGAGGACCATTAGGGGGTAGCCAAGGACAGGTGCATTAACCTCCCCTGGTCCAGTAAAATCCCTTATTCAGGACCACTGAGGTCCCAGGGTTGCTGGACCAGGGAGGTACAAGTGGAAGGCTGTCAATTAACGGCTGCAATTAATGCACATTAATGTTCTTAGCACCTTAATTCTTCCCTGGGTTAATTGCAGGCCTTAATAGCCATGTCTACACGTGCACGCTACTTCGAAGTAGCGGCATTAACTTCGAAATAGCGCCCGTCGCGGCTACACGCGTCGGGCGCTATTGCGAAGTTAACTTCGACGTTAGGCGGCGAGACGTCGAAGTCGCTATCCTCATCAGGAGATGGGGATAGCGCCCTACTTCGACGTTCAACGTCAAAGTAGGGACCATGTAGTCATTGCGCGTCCCGCAACTTCGAAATAGTGGGGTCCACCATGGCGGCCATCAGATGAGGGGTTGAGAGACGCTCTCTCTCGAGCCCCTGCGGGGCTCTATGGTCACTGTGGGCAGCAGCCCTTAGCCCAGGGCTTCTGGCTGCTGCTGCGGCAGCTGGGGATCCATGCTGCAGGCACAGGGTCTGCAACCAGTTGTCAGCTCTGTGGATCTTGTGTTGTTTAGTACAACTGTGTCTGGGAGGGGCCCTTTAAGGGAGTGGCTTGCTGTTGAGTCCGCCCTGTGACCCTGTCTGCAGCTGTGCCTGGCACCCTTATTTCGATGTGTGCTACTTTGGCGTGTAGACGTTCCCTCACAGTGCCTATTTCAATGTGGTTCTGTGCAACGTCGAAGTTGAACATCGACATTGCCAGCCCTGGAGGACGTGTAGACGTTACTCATCGAAATAGCCTATTTCGATGTTGCTTCGAAATAAGCTATTTCGATGTAGGCTTCACGTGTAGACGTAGCCAATGTGTGTTAATTGACTGCCCTAATACATATGTATTAAACTGAAAGCAGCCCTACCTTATTAGAAAATATATTTTTAAATGAGCTTCATGGCGTTCAGACAACTTTATTTATGTGATCATCCATCTCCACCAACCCAACAAAACCGGTCATGTGAAGACAATATTTAAATCCTCCTCTGGAAAGTTTAAAATTTAATTGTAGAGTGTCCAGAAGATGGCTTATGGTAGAAAGGAACCCTGAAAGAATTATATTTAAATACATGCCTATATTGAACCTTTATCCAAAAAGTTGGGTAACTGCAAGTCTCTTAATGACAGTCCAACGAATGTGCATAAATACTCCCAACAAGCAGATGGAGAAAGAAAAGAGAGAAAAGCTCATTTTGATATCTCTTTCTCCTACAAAGAGGGCTGATTGTCTGCCTTGTCATGTTCAGCGAGAGACTTTGAACCATACTGCATGAGAAAAAAAATTGAAGTAGCCTGAGTTCTGAGAACACAACAAAAAGAGGACGAGATGCCTGTGTTAGATGAGAGGACTTGGATAAACCAACGTATGTGCAGATAGTGTGCTCTTTGATCCTTCAAAACAAGAATAGGGGCCCAGACAGAGACAGGACGATGTTCCAGGAAGGCTTTGGCTTCCTTGACCATGGGATGTTGTCCAGGGAAGGAGTAATAAGTAGAAGTGGTTTCCACGTATCAGGGAAGGGAAAGATAATATTTGGTTGCAGACTGGCTAACCTAGTGAGGAGGGATTTATTCTAAGTTTAATGGGGGCAGGAGACAAAAGCCCATAAGACAGTGAAAAGCAGAAATCCAGGTAAAGGTTCAGAATTGGGACTGGAACTATAGTGGAAGTGATACAGGAGAAATCAAATAAGAATTTTAGAAGTATGGAAAATAAGCAGAAAGAACGAGAAAGGCTAATAACAATGACATAGTTGTCAATACAAGTTTGGTGTGATAACACATGACTGGAACATTGATATAGAAAGGTACGGCTTGCAGGAATGATAGTGTAAAAAGGGTGGAGCTGTTGCCTTATGTGTCAAAAATGTATACACTTGCACCAAGGCTGAGATGGAATTGGAGAAAGACATGTTGTTAGCTAAAGATAAAAGGGGTGAAAAAAAACCAAAACAAAGCCATTGTCATAGCGGGGATCCACTACAGACCATCCAAACAAGAAGCTATGGATGAGGCATTTTGTAAACAACTAACATAATGATACAAAGCCCAGGACTTGGTGCTGATGGGGTCCTTCAACTGTCTAGGCATCTATTTGGAAAATAACATCAGGACAGATTATTCAGCTTAGAACATATTGGAGACAATTTTTATTTCAGAATGTGGAGAAAGCCACTACAGGATAAGCTATTGTAGATGACTGGGGCCACACTTGGCCAAAAGTTCAAAATGGCCATGCTAATGGCCAAATTGGAGGATACTAATGAGGCACTGAAAAGAATATTCACCACCTCTTTAGGATGCTGCTGGTCATGGCACTTTGAACGTGTTGTGTTTTGCTTGTGCATGGCTCGGCTGTACGGAGGGAGGGGTCCTTTTTGAAAGGACCCCCACAGACTTCTAAATCCCCTGATAGGAATAAGGGGATTTCAAAGTCTGTGGGGTCCTTTTGGAAAAGACCCCTGTGTAGCCGAATCATGCACGAGCGAAAAGTGGCACTTTTGAAGTGCCACGGCCAGCAGCATGCTAATGAGGCACTGAATATTCATTTCAGTACCTCATTAGTATCCTCCGACTTGGCCATTAGCACAGCCATTTCAAAGTTTTGTCCAAGTGTGGCCACAGCTGATGTGATATTGATATGTAGGGAGGAAGTGATTGAGAACCGGGTGTAAGTGACCATGAAATGATAAGAGTTTATGAGTCTAAGGAATGATAGGAGAGAGAATAGCAAAATAAAGAAAATGCATTTGAAAAAGGCATATATTTGCAGATGTAGGGAGTTGTTAGGTAAGATACCTACAAGCAAGTATAACAGGAAGAACAATTGGAAGGCCTCAGTTGAAGACAGCTGGCAATTTTTCAAAGAAACTTTAGTTAGGGCACCAAACCAAACCATCCTACTGCACGGGAAAGACAGGACGTATGGCAAAGGACCACCCTGGCTTACCTAGGAGCTCTTCAATTATCTGAAATTCCAAAAAGAATTACTGAGGAGATAGCCAAGCCTTTAGTGATTATCTTTGAAAAGTCATGGAAAAAGTGTGTGATTTCAGGGTGCTTGAAAAGGGCAAATATAATGGCTTTCTGTAAAAAGAGGAATAAAGACAAACCAGGGAATTAAACTGTATAAATTCAAAATGATCTACACAACCTGGAGAAATGAGCTGAAGTAAATAGGATGAAGTTCAATAAGGACAAATACAAAGTATTCCATTCCACTTAGGCAGGAAAACTCAATCATACACATAAAAATGAGAAATGACTACCTAAGAAGAAATATGGCAGAAAGGGATCTGGGGTCACAGTGAACAAGCTAAATATGAGTTTTCAGCATGACATTGTTGCAAAACAAAACAAAACAAAACAAAACATCATTCTGGGATGTATTAGCAGGAGTGTTGTAATCAAGACAGAAGTAGTAATTCTTTTGCTCTACTCCATGCTGATCAGGCCACAATCAGAATGTTGTGTCCAGTTTTCTACCACAGTTCAGGAAAGCAGTGGATAAATTGCAGAAAATCCAGAGAAGAACAAAAATGATTGTATGTCTAGAAAATTTGACTTATGAAAGAAGATTGAAAATACTTTCTTCATTGAATCTGGAAAAGGAAAGATTGAGGAGGAACATTATAACTGTTTTCAAGTACATAAAAGGTAGAAAAAGAAGGGAAAAGAGGAGGGAAAAATTGTTGTTGTCAGACTCTTAGGTAAATGAAGAAGCAATGGGCTTAAACTAAAGCAAGGTAGGTTTAGGATAGACATTAGGAAAAATTCTTAACTGTCAGGTTGGATAAGCATTGGAATAAATTGCCTCGGGAGGTTGTAACACCTTGATCACTGCTGATTTAAAAAAGCAGGTGGTGAGAGTAGTCTAGATGGTGCTTTGTACTGCCAAGACTACAGAGGGCTCGACTAGACCTGTCAAAGTCCCTTTCAATACTATGATTCTATAATGGGTATCTTACTTCAACATCTCTTCATGGTAGTGCAGAGACTAATAGCTTCATCAGTGCTGGTTGTTATTTTTTCCGATGAAACACACATAATGAGAAGAAAGAGACAAAATTATAGAACAAGTGGATGGGGGAAGCCACTCGAGGAAGGAAATGGGGAAAAAAACATCACCTATCAATAACAAAAAGAAGGCACTCTCCATGAAAGAGCCTTAAGGTTTCCCAGTGTCCTGTCTAAGTAGATGCCTGTGAAGAGGTAGTTTGAAGAGTGGTAAACTTGAACAAACAGCACCATGAGAGACGGAAAGGAAATTCTTCTGAGCTTCACCCATACTGAAAGGACTTACTTTACTTCAGTAAATACATGCTTGTCACAAGCCCAATGCACAAAGAAGAGGCTGGTCTCAGAATGTTTTTGATTCTCAGAATGGAATGGGATAGCATGGAACCAGCTTTTTAGGCATTTGAGAATAAGGATGCTGAATTAATAACAGAGGAGCCAGTTTACATGCAGTGTGATCACACATTGCAGCTGGAGACCAATGTACCTACCAAGGCCCCCGATGGACAAGCTCTTAAGCACGTGCCTCACTTAGGGAGATGAGTACTTTGAGTTGGGTATGAGCTCTTCAGGTTAAATATGTGTTTAAGTGCTTTGCTGAATAAGTCCCTTTGTGTTCTGTGGCATAAAGAAGAAAATAAAATATCACTTCATTGTAAGGCATCCTACACTAAACTAATTATTGCTGAATGTATTGTAGGAAAGCAGGGCTGTCGACATAGAAAGGCAAAGGGGGTAGTTGCACTGTGGGCCCAGTAATTTAAAAGGGTCTGGGGTTCTGGGCCACTACTGTGGCAGCATCAGTGGCTGGAGCCCTGAGCCCTTTAAATTGTGGCCAGAGACTGGCATGGCATGGGCCGTGTGGCACTGGGGGCTGGGTAGGGGAGCCACAGCAGGGTCCGGTGATGCTAAGACCTGGCTGCCTCTAGGTCTGCCGCTTGCACCGAAGGCCTCACCCCCTAAGGGGGAGTCTGGAGCCAATATCCTCTTCCTCCACTGCATATGCACACAGATTGCCCAGAGTCTGGCAAAGTATGTTGCCAGCCCTGGAGGAAGGATGGCCAAAATAACCTCCCAGAGCCCAGGCAGACATGGAGCAAGCACCACGTCAAACAATGAGAAGATTTTGTGACAACAGAAGAGGATCAAATCCTAAGGCCTTGTGTACTGAACAGTAGAATAGAGCAGTTGATGTGGAAAAACAGAAAAAAAATTAAGAGCATCATACTAATATGTTAAGAAATATACAAAAACAAGCAACTGCCTGTACATTTTAACTAGAGATGTGTGAATTCGTTGGTTCATTTATTATTCATCATGAATAGTAAATTATTCTAATAACATTTCCTGTGCTATTAATAGAATAAGGCTTGGTGCTGCCAGCAAAGGACCAGCCACAGAAAGTCTAATTATTCATCCCAATCTATTTTAATAAAGTTTATTTAAATTAAAGGAAAATGTAATAAATAGAGACCCACATGTTAAAGACTATCAGTCCTAAATGACTATCCCAAGGTATCAAAGCATAATGCAGTGTAATATTATCAGTATTAAGTAATCATTTCTTTAAATCTACCTGGTCCCAGTTCCAGTAGCATTGTCTTTCAGTAGCATTGACTTTTTTTAGTAGACTAAGGCTATGTCTACACGTGCCCCAAACTTCGAAATGGCCACGCAAATGGCCATTTCGAAGTTTACTAATGAAGCGCTGAAATGCATATTCAGCGCTTCATTAGCATGCGGGCGGCCGCGGCGCTTCGAAATTGACGCTCCTTGCCGCGGCGCAGCGCGTCCAGACGGGGCTCCTTTTCGAAAGGACGCCGCCTACTTCGAAGTCCCCTTATTCCCATGAATATACTCCTTTCGAAAAGGAGCCCCCTCTGGACGCGCCGCGCGGCGGCAAGGAGAGTCAATTTTGAAGCACCGCGGCCGCCCACATGCTAATGAAGTGCTGAATATGCATTTCAGCGCTTCATTAGTAAGCTTCGAAATGGCCATTTGCGTGGCCATTTCGAAGTTTGGGGCACTTGTAGACATGGCCTAACAGAAATGCTTTGAGCTGTGTGAGACCTACTTGTTTGCAGTAGATGCTCTACTTTTCATTATTGTGAGTATAGCTTTAAATTTTGACACTGAAACACCAGTTAAATATAATAAAGTAACATAAAAATTACCATTTTATAATCTCTCTTTCTTGGGTAACTGGAAGGTAGGTCAATAGCTTTTCATATGCGAAAAATCTGTTTTTTAGCCGGGATTAATATTTCAAGCGTTTTATAAAACAGACTCAGAGGAATAGCTGTGTTAGCTTTAGCTTCCCAAAAAAGAAGAAAAAAGCTCTGGGTAACACTAAGGGCTGGCTGCCCCTTCCACCTGTAACCCCTCCTGTTCAGTAGCCCAGTGTGAGGTTAAACAGCATAGCGGAAGCCTTGCAATTTCTTACGTAATTTGGGAGACTAGGCCTGAGGCTTCTTGGTGTGCTCTGCATTGTGTGTTAATGTGTGTGCAGCTCAGACCAGACCCACTCAGACAAACTACCAAGAACAGGCTTTATTCTGTAGAAAAATACAAAACAGGATCACAGTTCACCCGCCCTGCTCCACTGCCGGCAGCCTGTATGCTGCTTCAGCTCAGACCCTGCTGGGGACAGGGTGCACATCCTGGCAGGAACTAGGGAGTTCTCCCAGCATGCTGCAGTTTGTAGTCCACAGTTTGTAGTTCCCAGTGCTGGGGCTAAAATGCACTGGTACTTGGGCTACACACCCAAGGCCCCACATCTTCCAGGAGTGTGGCAGTGGGTCCCCTTCCCCACCTTGCCTAGTGGCCTGGCAAGGCTGTCAACCAGCTGAATTCAGCAGCATCACATATTTTTGGTCCATGGAACATCTTTAACTTTGGAAGGATTTTGCTACATTATGTAGTCAGCATTTAAAAAAAAAGTCACTTTCAGGAATATTTCCTCTCAGTAGTTAAGCATTTATGAGTTACATTGCTGATCTGCACTTTGATGGGGAAATATAGGATTTTCCACTGCATAATTTTCCTTTTTATTTTCTCATTGCATTGTATGGACTCCTCACTTTCAGTGTGCAGAAGTTCCCTTGCTGTAAATGACCCACACCACAGATTTCTTTAATATCTACTTTTTTGCTGTGGTTAGCGAAGTCCCAGTCTCTCTTGCTTTGACCTCGTGTGTTGTTTGCTAAGGTGTGACCAAGATGCACATTGTTTTGCATGATGTTGCTAAACTATCTTAATTTTTGCAACATTTTAATTACCTGTTAGCCCTTCATTTATCTCTAAAATGAATGCACTTGTGATGTTGTACACTGTTTTTGAAAAATGTGCCACTGAGCAGACTTAATTTTTTTTGAGACAGTTGATTTTACTTAGTTTGCCTTAGTGTTTTAATACTGCATGTTTGAAATATTTTATATATTTACTTCCTACCATGTGTAAAGTCCTGCTGCTTCTGTGTTGATTTTGTGACTAGTGAGAACATGTGTCCCTGTTGGAACTTGTAGCTTTACCCTTAATTTTCATTTTACACTAATCTATTCTGACATAATGGTGCTTTTTTCTGTCATTGAAGTTTTTTGCACCAGCAATATAATATCAAATAGTTCTGGCATGCATCACAAAGACATCTAGATCAATTTACATCCAGCAAGACAACATGAATGTTGCATTTTTCCCAAAATGAATATCTAACTCAGCAGCAATGACAATCTTCAAAAACAAAATATTCAGCTTCTTGGCTGTTGGACCGGAAATCAGCAACTGGGAGGACTTTTAACTTTTGCTGTCAAAAGAAAATATTTTTGCAGACTTCTTCCACAACAAAACCACCTTTATTAATAATTCCATCATCAGGCCAAGGTTAGCTCCCTGACCTAACATTTTCTAATCCTACACCGCAATCTCCAGTAATTTCGGTAGAATTTCTTACATTTTCCACAACTTGACATTTTGCATGGAATAGTTGTAAAAATTTAGGATCTTTTACTCTTTCTGGACTGCACTCTCTTGTAGTGTTTCTCTCTACTCATGCCAGCACTGGGGTTTCCCTTAAGGAGGGAGTTTGCCTAACTGCATCAGGTCCCTAGTCCATCTACACTAGGGATCAAAGTTGATTCAGACATGCAATACTAGCTATACCATTAGAGTAGCTAGAATCAACGTATGAAGATCAAACTATTTCTGTGGTGTAGATTGGGGCTCTTTCGTCTTGCGCTGATATCCTTTGCTCCATACAGTAGTGTGGAGTACTAGGGTCAATGGCCAAGCCCAGAAAGACTGATTTTGCCACATCTTCACAGAGGCAGCAAATTCAGACTCTGGAGGCTTGATTGTGTGTGTTGAATGAGCAGTAAGTATAGACATACCCTATTATTTTGTCTCTAACTGTGGTCAGAAACAGATGTTTTGAAGCAGGGTGATCTTACAAATAATCTTCATTAGTAGATTGCAAAGTGCTTCACAATCTTTAGCATACTTGTCCTCACAACACCTCCATGAGGTAGGGAAGTGTTATTATCCCCATGTAGCAGATGGGGAACTAACACAAAATGTTTGTAGCAAACAGAGAATGAATCTCAGAGTCCAAGATGTAGGCTCACAACCTAACTATTGGATCACACTTCCTGACACATTGCAGCCCCTTCCTATCCCTGCATTTTCTTTCTTCCCCTAACCTAACCTCTGTTTTTCATTTAGTTTCCTTCTTCTTTTTAGTGTAACCCTTCTATTAATGTCAGGTGCCTACCAGAAGGGCTGGGTTCAATTCCAAGGGGTTTTGTGTTGATGATGCAACCAACCGGCTCAAGCCCCTACCCAGTGACCTGGGAGAATCTCACCCTACCTGCTGGGTGCCTGTAAGGCAGTTCTTCCCCTCTCCCAAGCACAGAGTCTAAGATAGAAAAAGCTTGTTTAATAACAATAACCTACCCCAAATTTACACAGTGACACATGCAATTTATCTAAACAAAGGAGAGATAAACACCATTATCAAGGTACCATCCCAATACTTTATAGAACCAAGTCTGTGGCCACACTTGGCCAAAAGTTTGAAATGGCCATGTGAACGGCCATTTTGAAGATAACTAATGAGGTGCGGAATTGAACATTCAGCGCCTCATTAGCATTAGGATGCATCTGGCCACAGTGTTTAGAAAATGCCACTTTTGAACACGCACCACTTGGTGTGGCTACACGGACCCCACACATTTTGAAATCCCCTTATTCCTCTCAGCAGAGGACAATAAGGGGATTTTGAAATGGGCAGGGTCCTTCCAAAAAGGACTCTATGTAGCCACACTGAGCTGTGTGTGTTCAATAGTTGTGCTTTCGAAGCGCCATGGCTGGAAGCATCCTAATGTTATTGAGGTGCTGAATATTCAGTTTGGTGCCTCATTAGTAGTCTTTGACATGGCCATTTTCATGGCCATTGCAAACTTTTGGCCAAGTGTGGCCACAGCCCAAGTTTCTTGCTGAGGGCTCTTTGCATTTACCCCACATACACTTACAGGGTGTACCTCTCACAGTTCAGTCCAAGACCCAGAGTCCACAGATACATCACCATGGCAACAGATAGGAAGCCGTGCTAGTCTATACACTATCAAAACAAAGGGCAGTCAAGTAGCACTTTAAAGACTAGCAAAATAGTTTATTAGGTGAGCTTTCGTGGGACAGACCCACTTCTTCAGACCATAGCCAGACCAGAACAGACTCAATATTGTGCTTGTGCCTTAAATATTGAGTCTGTTCTGGTCTGGCTATGGTCTGAAGAAGTGGGTCTGTCCCACGAAAGCTCACCTAATAAACTATTTTGCTAGTCTTTAAAGTGTTACTTGACTGCTTTTTGTTTTTATCACCATGGCAGTGCTAGCTGTCCACAGCTTCCCACCAAATGCTGCCTGCTTGCCGCTACTCCTACCAGCTGGCCACTGGTTATGCCATCATGGGGTTAGCGACTTTGACGTCTCGCCGCCTAACGTCGATGTTAACTTTGAAATAGCGCCCAACACATGCAGCCGTGACGGGCACTATTTCGAAGTTAGTGCCGCTACTTCAAAGTAGCGTGCACGTGTAGACATGGCTCCAAAGTAGAGTCTCATAAAAGATACAAACACAAGTATGCAGCTGTACCTTATAACAGGCAGAGATGGCTAGCCCAACCAGACATATAGCTATATGGCCAAGACTTAAACAGGATCAAGACACTCAGCTAGCTCATTCAACCAGTACTCCTCCCACTTCTGCTTTACAGTACTTTAGACTGGGGAGCCCTATGCAATTCATGTCTTATGCACTTATGATGGCTGCCCTGTCCCCTACAACTGCTTGGAGCATTGGTGAGATTTCACAATTGTTATACCGAGTATTAGTATAAATTGTGATTTTACAACGATGTGTCTACAATAGACCAAATGCCATTGCTTCCTTGCTACTCGTCAGGCTTTGTTTGCAAGGTATCACATATGCACACCTTTGCATTCTCATGCAAATGATCTCTGGGAGACACATTCCTCCCAGCCTTCAGCAGCGTTGAGTTCCTGATGGCACATTCCTTACATTAGTGATAATTTTTAAAAAAGAAAGAAAAATATTGTTAAGAAAATATTTATTTATATTCATAAAGATTTAGTGCTCTAAGTGCTATGCAAAGGAAAAAGAAAATAAACTCTGGCATCTGCTTTAGACACTTTTGCCAGGATAGCAAAGACATGTAGTGGGTAATATTATCAATAACTATTTTTGTACTAGCAAAAGCCACAGTACAGATACAGTTACACTGACAAAACATGCATTTGGTAGTACAGATTACTACATTTATGAGACAGCTATAGTCTATACCAAGCAAAGAACTCTTTGCTGGTATAAGCTCTATCCATACTCAGAAGGTTTGCCAATATTGCTATGCCAGTATATCAAGACCAAAGAATCCTTTCTCATGTAAAGAAGGCCTAAAGTTAATTTTATTCTGTTCTAAGACTAGAAATGAGTGATCTAGCCATCTCTCCTTCCTCCTCACCTCACACATGATTGCTTTCATAGGCTATGATCAACATTACAGTGATCCTTCTTAAGAAATTCTTTTGGAAGATCTCTTCTGAAAAAACTTCTTTCGAAAGAATGTGTCCACACACAAAAAAGCAGATACAAATTGATCTGCTCTTTTGCCAGAAAGCATCCATGCAGCCCCTGTTCTTTCAGAAGAATGAGCAAGGAATTGAAAAATCCAGCACCATGAGGACGTATCTTTCGGAAAAAGGGCCCCCGACGTGTCTACACACAATTTTTTCCAAAATAATATTTTTAAAAAAGGTGCTCTTCCTCATCTGGGACAGGAAGAGGGCTACTGCAAAAAGTGCAGCGTTCTTCTAATTTAGTATCAAAAGAATGTATTTTGTGTATAGATGCTCGGTGGGATTTTTCAATAAAATTCACTAGTATAGAAGTTCAGACAGCGTGTATTACTTGTAAACTGTCCATCTATCTCACCAGCCTGTGAAGGAACCAGAGCCATAACAAGTCTGTTTCGGGTCTTTGCCTCATGGCACAATTTGCCGGTTAAAATGAAAACTCAGGAGAAAACCAAAACAACCCAATTGCTCTGCCAAGCTTGAACTCCTAACCATGGTGGCTTTTCCCTTGCCTCTTGCTGGCTTCCAAGAGGTAGGATTTACCCTGTTTTAAACTCCCTGATAGGTCATTTGACAAAATAGTAGCCCCCAACCCTTTCCTGGCTGCTTTAGCCTATCACAGTATTGTGTTGAGGGAGTGTGGGGAAGAGGAGAAGATGAAGCGGAGTCGTTCTTAACACTTCAACTCTCATCTATATTTCCTCCCTCAGCTCTTCTCCTGTTCTTTTCCCAATCAGAAAACTCAGCTTGTTGAAGATGCATGAACTGCACAGCACGATGGACTGGGTAACCATGAACTGTATTAAAAATCCAGTCAAATATTTTCATACAGTTCTACAGTATGTTTTGGGTAGGAAGAAGCTGAGCACCAACAATACAAAGTTAGATATCTTCTTTTTAGCTGGAGTTGTTTTGAAATTAGAGTACAGTGTAGTACTTACCACACAGATTAGCGTTTGTATCATTCAGGGAATTTCTTTTTTGGTTTTCTGCACATACTCAGGTCTGCTGACAGGGGGTAAGGGCAAAGGAGGTAATTGCCCCAGGGCCTGGTGATTCAAATTGTACCTGGTTCCACCCTCTCCTGCCATTTCTGGGGGCACAGAACTGCCCCCTACACTCATCTTGCCCAAGGGTCTCCAGAAGCTTTTGGCCTCTCTGTACATACTGCATGGAAATGGAATGGAGAGATTAGGTCACATTATCGTAAGCTGCGTAGAAATAATGTGTATTCTAAGCATAACTTCTTTGTGACTTACACAGCCTATAAATGGTTGAACACTCTGAGGAAATATCTATAAGTTTGTAAGCAATTAGTATCATACACAGAAATAATGAAGTGTCATGAACATGACAAGTGCCATTTCTCTATAGATCATTTGAGCCTAGTGAAATGAACGTTATCTGTCACAAATAGCTGTATCAAAGACTATTGCATGGGCTGGCTGGAATCCGTTAAGGCTAGTTTAACACATCACTAGGTGCTGCTAACAGAGTGTGTGTGTGTGTGTGTGTGTGTGTGTGCGCGTGCATGTGCACACCACATATTTTGCTTAAGAGTTCTTTGTGAATTTAAAGGAGTGTTGATTGTGGTTTTCTCTGGTTTTGCTGCTTTCTGTTTCCTCAAGATGAGACCACCAAAAAAAGAAAAAGTTGAGAATGGGAAGGTTAAGAATTAGAGGAGGGGTCAGAAATTCTCTCCCAGAAAGTTTTCAAAGAGCAGATAATAATCCTGTCTTTCCTTCTGAGAGACCTCGTAACTAATATTTTATGCGCTAGGACACTGATTTTAAATTTGTTGTTTGAGGTGGCCTGAGAGTCTGAGGACTCTGTCTGAGATATGCAAAGAGATCTGCCTCTCCATTCGCATTTTTATAGGGTTCCCCAAATGAAAACATTTTGAAAACCGCTGCATTAGAAATCAGCTTGTCATATGGAATTCACTGCTGGAACAATTTGCTAAAGAGGATTTTAACTATATACAACCAAAATGGTCTATATCCAAGAGCTCCCAAAGGCACTCAGGCATTTCCCATCAGTTGATCATGAGCACTGTTATAAAATCATTACAAAAGACAGACACAAACACAAAGTTTAAAAAGACCCTGGCAGTGATGGTTTTTGCAAATCCACACAAAATGGATTTAATTATAAACCTAATATTTTTACTTTTCCAACAAAAGAATGGTATTCTGCACTTTTTACCTCCCTTATCCAGTATGCTTGGGACATGACAGGTCATGAACAGGAGAATTTGCTGGACAAGCGAAAGTGCAGGGCTGTGCTCAGGCACCAGCCTCCATCCTCCCTTCCTGGACCCAGCCCACACTCCCAGAGCTGCAAAAGGGCTCCAGCCAGCCCCCATCACCCTCCTGGCCCCAGCCAAGGACAATTCCCATTCACAATACCATATCACCTAAAGTAAGTATACTACTATCTTTCAGCCATCTATCGCAAAGTGCTTTACAAACATGAATTATATCTCAGCATGGTGATGGATATCACTGTCACTATCAGTACATCCCTTTTGGAGGTGGGTAAATTGAGAAACAGAAAGTGCAAATGATTTTCCTGAAGACACAATAAGTCATTGACATAACCTGTAGTAGAAGTTCAGCACTTTTTTCCCCAATTCCCTGCTGTAACCAGTAAAGTGTATTGTCCCTTTTTAAGATTGATTAACCTCCTGTTCCTCATATTAAAGACATAATATTTATGGTGTTGCAGCAGAATCAAAATAAACTACTTGACTTTGACACAGAAACAATTTCAAGATCTGTTTGCTGTTCCATATGCATCACTGCTATGAAACTTAATTTGTAAATAAAACCCCTTAATCTCACCAACCAGTTACCCAGGCACATAGTACATTAGTATTTTACCACACAAATGCACTGTTTTAGCAAAAGATAGACAGATATTCCCAGAAGTGCTGTAAGCAAAATTAAATATGTTGATTGGAAATGTATTCTTAAGATTTATTATTATTATTATTATTATTATTATTATTATTATTATTATTATTGAGCATGTTAATGGGTGCCAGAGTAGAGTGAAAGAATGACTTTTTTTTTGTTTTGCTCATAACGCTCTTGATAATGCATTCCAGAATGTTGTTTGCTTTTTTTGCAAAAGCATCAATTGTTGACTCACAGATTACGGTTCACTATGACCCCTCCATCCCTTTCCACAGTACTCCTTCCCAGACAGTCACTTCCCTTTCTATGTGTATGAAGCTGATTGTTCCTTCCTAAGTGGAGTACTTTGCATTTGTCCTTATTAAACTTCATTGGCTGTGGCCACACTAGCCCCTCCTTTTGGAGGGGCTATGGTAATGTGGCACTTTGGGATATGATAATGAGGCACTTCCATGAATATGCGGTGTCTCATTAGCATAATTGCAGCTGCATGAGCTTCGAAACTGACGGTTTCAAAAAGCAGCTGCCTGTGTAGCCGGGGGGGCCTTTCGAAACGACCCCCTGATCTAGATGAGGGTTTCACTGGGTTATCTTATCTTGTGTATAGTTTACCTGGTGTGTGGTGGTGGGGGAGGAGGGGCTGGGGAGTAGGAGGACATAGCCTAGATCAGCATGGTGTATAACCCTGAGAGAAGAAAGCAGGCTTTAGGGTCTGACTAAAGATGCTTGGGTCTCTAATTAGAGAAGCTCTCTGGTTGATCCCTCCTGCATTCAAGGAAAAAGGACTTCATATGTTCTTTGAAAATAAACAAGACTTCATCAAAGACATACCAGCCTTTACCACCAATTTTTCCCTGTAACTGGAAAAACCCACAATACCTCACATTTGGCTAACCATTCAGATCAAAAGGAGCAACAATACGGTCTGTCAGAGCATGAGAGATGTTGGTCTGGCCCTGCTTACTGCTCTCTGCAGCCGTCACGTTTGCTTCCAATGTTTATTAGTGCTTGCAGTCTTCAGACAGATATGCACCATGATTACTGACAAATGGAAACACAGGTAATCCAAAATGTGGTGGTAAGATTCCACTTTGACAGACTACATATATAAGACCAGACACACGTCAATAATGTAGCAACAGAATCATTTTGTCATAAATGCTTGCAGACATATCTATGCTCTCCATTTAATTTGTACCCTAAAATAAATGGCAAAAGAAATGATCTTACCTGTTTTTGCTGAGGCATCTGAAACTATATCATCATCATCATCATCATCATCATCATCAACAACAACAACCATGGGCTCAGCACATGATGGTTTCTGATGCCTCCCTCACTATTTTCTTCCATCTTTCCCTGTCCAGTGTGGAGTGGCTTAGTTTCCACAGACTAGTTCCACACCAATCTACTATATCATCTACCCATTCTATCTGGGGTCTGTCTCTCCTGTGCGAACCATCCATTATGCTGAATACCAGGGTCTTGAGTTTTCATTCATTGTTCATTCTGCAAATATGACCAAATATCTGTAACTTCTGCTGCATAACCTTCTCTGCTCTCTTTCAGATGTATCTTCCTATATCATTCCTCATTGGTGACACACATCTTTCCATAACAACTCCTATCAAACGCAAATATCCTTCTCTTCAAATCTTTCATTATCACCCATGGATCACATCCATACAACATGCTGCTGAATACACACATTTTCAAGATGCTCTATTTCATTCCTACGCTAATAGCCTTGCTTTTCCCTATCTTATCCATCGCATTCAAACTCGTTCTTATCTTCACAATTCTAATCGTTATTCCCTTCTTAGTCTAGTAGTAGTAGTAGTAGTAGTAGGCATCCGTCAGTCTGCATAGACTATGGATCATGCCCTTTAAAGTTTCAACTGAGGACTTCATTTACAGCGTCTATTGTGACTATAAAGACCCACACGAGAGTGACAGTCCTTGCTGCATCTCTTGCAGATGTAGTGGGTGTCTGGCAAGTCCTTATTGTGCTTTCTGTGCGCTCGCTTCTCCTCTGCTAGCTGTCTGATCTTCAACTCGCCCTTCTGAAGACCCTTGTGAAACCCCTGCCTCCATCTGCTGCGGTTGTCTGCTAGATCTTCCCAGTTGTCCAGCTCGATGTCTGCCTCTCTGAGGTCTCTCTTGCAGACATCTTTGTAATGCAACTGGGGGCGTCCGGGAGGTCTTTTGCCAGAGGCTAGCTCACCATATAGGTTGTCTTTTGGAATCCTTCCATCGTTCATCCTGTGGACGTGGCCAAGCCAGTGGAGTCGACACTGCCTGAGGAGGATGTGCATGGTTGGGATTCCAGCTTGCTCGAGGACGGCAGTGTTGGTCACTCTGTCCTTCCATGATATTCCAAGGATGCGCCTAAGGCAGCGCAGGTGGAAGACGTTCAGCCTCTTTTCCTGGCGGGCATACAGGGTGCAAGTCTCGCTGCCATAAAGGAGGGTGCTGAGGATGCAGGCTCTGTAGACTTGCATTTTGGTGTGAGTGTACAGCTTGTTGTTATTCCACACTCTCTTGCTGAGTCTGGACAGAGTTGTGGCTGCTTTTCCGATACTCCTATTTAGCTCAGTGTCCAACGACAGGGTGTCAGTGATGGTGGACCCAAGGTAAATGAACTCGTGGATGACCTCTAACGTATAGTTGTCAATGCTGATTGATGGGGATTCAGCAACATCCTGACCGAGTAGGTTCGTCTTCTTTAGGCTGATGGTAAGCCCAAAGTCCTTGCACGCTTTGGAGAACCGATCCAGCAGTTTTTGAAGCTGGTCTTCTGTGTGAGACACTACAGCAGCATCGTCTGCGAACAGCATGTCTCTGATGAGGACTTCTCGCACCTTAGACTTAGCTTTCAGCCTTGCAAGGTTAAACAGTTTCCCATCAGATCTTGTGTGCACCAAGATGCCCTCTGTTGAAGATCCAAAGGCATGCTTCAGGAGGAGTGCGAAGAAGATTCCAAACAATGTCGGAGCAAGCACACATCCTTGTTTGACGCCGCTCCTGATTCTGAAAGCATCCGATAATGCGCCGTCATATTGGATGATTCCTCTCATGTTTTCGTGGAAAGACTGGATCATCTTGAGTAACCGTGGAGGACAGCCTATCTTGTGGAGCAGTTTGAACAGACCATCCCTGCTGACCAAGTCAAAAGCCTTGGTCAAGTCGATGAAGGCTATGCAGAGTGGCTTTCTCTGCTCCCTGCACTTCTCCTGCAGCTGCCTTAGAGAGAAGACGATATCAATGGTAGACCTCTTTGCGCGGAATCCGTGCTGCGATTCGGGGTACACCCTCTCAGCAATCTTCTGGAGTCTGCCAAGGATGACGCGAGTGAACAGTTTACCAGTGATGCTTAGGAGGGAGATTCCACTGTAGTTGTTGCAGTTGCTTCTGTCTCCTTTGTTCTTATACAACGTTACAATGTTAGCATCACACATATCCTGTGGAACCTCACCCTCTTTCCAGCACAGGCACAGTAGCTCATGCAGGGGTTCCAGGAGTGTGTCTGCGGCACATTTGATTATCTCTCGTGGTATACCATCCTGACCAGGGGCCTTTCCAGCTGCAATGCTGTCGATGGCTATCTTCTTGCTCCCCAGATATGTGAACTTGTCTAGATTGAGCCCATCTACACTGATATTTGTTCCTATTCCCTTATCTCCAAATACCACTGTTCTGGTTTTATCGATGCTCATAGTCAGTCTGTACCACTTCCCTTTCTTGTTCAGCACCCACACTGTTTTAACCAGCTTCTCTTCATCTTCCTTGATAATAACTATATCATCTGCAAACTTCAAGTTGTTAGTTCTCATCCCGTGCACCAATATCCTTCTACTTCTTCCTTGATTTTGTCCATCGCTCTGTCTAGATGCATGATGCAATATTGGATATCTTTGTCTTGTACCTCCACTTATTCTAATCCAACTTCCCAACTCTTCGAATGTTTTCACTGCTGCTTCTGCATTGTCATTGATGTCCTTCAACATCCATATCAGTCTGCTATCTGGTGCATATGACTCCAACACCCCCCAAATCACTTTCTGATCTACACAGTCAAATGCCTTCAGAAAATCAGCAAAGCAATTGTAGATTTTCTTGTTCTTTTTGTTGAACTTTCTCTGCTATCAATCTTAATGCCAATATCTGTTGTATGGTACTTCTATCTTTCCTGAACCCACTTGCTCATCTGCTAGATGTTCTTCCATTTGTGATCTTCGCCTCCCTGTCAGTATCATCATCAGCACCCTGCCTAGATGGCTTGTTAGAGCAATCATTCTGTAGTTTTTGCACTCCAACACTCTTCCTTTCTTGCATATTATCACTAGCATGGATCTTGTTCATTTCTTACGTGTCTTCCCTCCTTTCCATGCTATATTACATAGTCGGTGCATTTCCTGAATCATACTTTTACCACTGTATGTGATCATCTCTTCCATCATCTTATCATTTCCAGGGCTTTTGTTGTTCTTTAGTCCTTTCACTGCTTTTTCTACTTCCTCCTTTGAAATATTGGTCTTGCTCTCAATGCTTGGCTGAGATATCTCTTCTAGTATTTTGATCAGTCACTCTGAGACCCTTGGGTCCAATGTGCTTTGTACAGATCAGTTGCAGTATCTTGCCCATTGCTTCATGACCTTCTCCTTGTTCATGAGCATCTTGTTTTTCTCATCTTTGATCACCATTTGCTTCAGCTGCCACTTCCAATTAATACTCCTAATTACCTTATACACCTCCCTGGTCTTACATTCGCCATAATACCTCTCTAAATCTTCACACTGCTCCTCTAACCATTTCACCTTATCCATTTGTGCCACTTTCCTTACCTTGTGTATTTCATTCCATATTGCTGTTCACCCTCTCAGAAACATCCCTTCTGATCTTCAGTGCTCCCTTCTCTTGGACCAGCTTCAGTGTCTCCTGCATAGTCCACTTATTGATATTGTCTTCTTCAGGAACAGTCTGCTCAATTGCCTTTTATAGCGCTGTGGCTAACCCTTCAACTTTCTTATCTAGGTCTTTCTCTGTGTTCACATTCCTGATCTTCTCTGTGGCCATTTCTACACATCCCACTTTCATGGCATGCAAATAAATGGCCCAAAATATGCTAATGAGGCATGGATGCAAATTCTCTGTGCTTCATTAGCATAAGGTCACATGATTTGGAGTCCAGAAGACATTCTTCTGGACTCCAAAACGCCATTTAGAAGCATGGCTCCTGGGGTGGGGGTCTTCCGGAAGGAAGTCCTTCTTCTGGAGGCCCCTTCTTCCTTAATATTTTTGGGAAGAGGGAGTCTCCAGAAGAAGGACTTCCTTCTGGAAGACTCCCTGGGGGCTGCACTTCTAAACAGCATTTTGGAATTCCCTATTTCTACCTCACCTAGCCTCACCCTGTCTCTTCTTTTCTTAAAATGTGTCTTATACTTTCTTTTGAATTTCATCTTCATGTTTGCAATCACTAGACTGTGGTCCAAGTCCATATCCTCTCCTTGGAATGTTCAGCACTGCTGTACTGATATTACCCATCTTCTTATCAAGATCATATCTATGATGTTCTTGGACTTCCTGTCATTCAATCGCCATGTCCACTTCCTATAGTCCTTTTGTTGGAATCTCATGTTGCAGATCACCATCTCATGCTCTGTCGGAAATGCTAGCTGTTTCTTGCCTTGTTTATTTCTTTTTCCATATCCAAACATTCCCATGACTCTCTCCCAACTTTTGGTTTCTGTTCTGAACTTCGCATTCCAGTCTCCCCTTATGATCAACACATCTCTCTTCATTATCTCCTCCAGCATTTTTGTCAAGTCTTTATAGAATAGCTCAATGTCTTCCTTCAGCCTGTCCTATGTTGGTGCATTTACCTGAATGACCAACATGTTGAATGGTTTCACTTCAAATCTCGCAACCACCATCCTCACACTCAGCAGTTTGTAACTTAACAATGCTCTTCTACCTCTTTTGTGAAGAAGGAATCCGTCTCCTGCCTCATGTTTTGTTTCATTCCCTGACCAAATGACTTTGCAACTGCATATCTCTCCAGATGCCATCCAACACATCTCTGCCAGTCCAAGTAAATTGCATCGGTATCTCTCTATCTCCTTTTGAAGCTGCTCTACTCTTTCCAGTCACCCACAGTGTTTGGACATTCCACATTCCAATTGAAAGTATATGCATTAGTTGTAATTTTCATTTTGTAGCTAACTTCTTGACCCTAGCCTGATCTCTTGATTGATATTGCGGACCTTGTTTATCTGGGTGATGTCCAAGCCACTGTCTTTTATCAGTTAATTGTACTGGCATCAGATTTAATTCATAGTGTTGTTTTACAATCAGTGCATCATCACTCATCTGATCAAACTTCCTCCTCTAGTCAGGCTTGGGACTGGCTTGGAACCCCTAGAGGCTTCATGGAAGAATTGAAACCATATAGCAAAATAATAAAAAATATCCTAAATTTTTTCATATCTGGAGACTTATTTTCAAAATTAGAGATTAAACAGAGTTTCCTGGGCACCAAAGTGCTTATTTAAAGCTGGTTTACTTAATGACAGAAAATTCTGGAGCTCCAAACAGCAGCATATGATTTTGTCACATAGTTTTTACTCCTGCTATAAGCTGTGCAGTGATTGAAACAGCCTATCTAGAGTTTTTACCTCAATGCTACTCATTTGCATTCAACCATTTCATACCTTGTGCGCATTAGGAAGAGTGAATGAATTAATATTTGCAAACAATATTAAGAAATTAATATCTATATCTGCATTGGCAGCAAAAAGAGGCATATTGATGAGACGGAAAGCAGTGATTCCCCTACATACAGATTGATTAAATAATTAATGCTACAGTGCTGAGTGACTCCTGAGTGCCCTCAACTCCTATTTTTACTGAGTGTTTGGAAAAAAATAACTTATAGCAAGTGATCAAGGTGCTCCCAAGTGACAGCAACTTCCCTTCCCTGTTGGGATGGATTCAGTGCTATGCTGCAGTTGCTTTGTGTTGCGCCACTGATTTATAGATATATAAAAGGCGAGCGTGTGAGAGAGGAAACAGGATGTATTAGGTTATCAACTCTGCCTGTATACTGAGACACATTCAGTTGTGGAGTAGAGGTAGAGAGAGAATGCTTCATTTTGACAGCTTTTGTGACTAAAACAACAGAGCCAATCTGATGCCTTAAAAATTTACAAAAAGGAAATAATCCCATATTTATTTTGTCCAGCTATATCTGTTCTTTTATAACTCTTAGTTGTTAAAATTAAAAGATTAAAAGGTAATGGGCTCCTGGGAGAGAGGCAGCTGGGGGACTTTTACTCTTGCCCTAACACAGTAACCTGTCCCTAGGCCACTTCACCCACCACTTTCCTCGGTTACCTTCACATGCTGCGCTGTTCTGCTCTGCTCACTCACAAACCTCCAGCCTCTCTTCCTTGTGCACATCTCAACTCCTTCCCCCTGCTGGCTGGGGGCAAGTATTGTATGGGGAGCCCTGAGGCCTTAACTGCTCACAGGTTCTTGTTTAGGCCTTTGTTGATGGCTGACTCCTAATGAGCCCTAGCTGCTTAACCAGTCTGCAGGTCTGCACCCTGTGTGAGCCTAGGAGGGGAACAAAAAGGCATTTATCCAACTCCCAAAATGCTTGCCCTCAACCAGACTCTTGCAGTATGCAGCCTGTGATCTGCCACAGTATGTTCTCAGGCCCCTTATTTTTAGGTAGTTCTAGATAGTTTATCTGGCAAAGGTTTAGAGCTAATGCAAGGTTCAAGTGATTAGAGGGAAAAAAGAGTTTTGCTTTTCATACCAATAGTGGGTTCTGCTGACTTTTACTTTAAAGAGATGGGAAGGCTAAAGGAAAATAAAAAAGTGTATTTCTGTAGCATGCATCAACCTTGAAGAAGGCTTTGATCTCTTTAAGGGTACTCATGTTCCAAATAACTACCATACTTTTATAAAAATAACTGAAACCTGGATTTGAAATAATTGACACCAGAGGGAAAACATTTTAAGTGTAGTGATCTTTACTCACCATTTTTTTTTCCATTCAGGGTTGAATAATCCGTATCTTTTTTCCCATCAAAACTATTGATTTAACCAGAATAAAGATATTATACTATGAAAGTGGACATGTACACACTGCTGACAGGGAAGACACCTCATAAAGCTGTAAGAAAAAAAATTAAAAAAGAAAAGTAGTTGTAAGTAACTTTTCTTACCTTAGTTGGAAGAATTTTCTCCTGGTTCAAAGACAAAATCAGATTACACATAGGGGAAAGAAAATTAAAAAAACAAAACAAAACAAGCCTGAATGTGGAACATATTATATACAAGCCGCACAACTAGTGAAAGTTTGCAAAAATGTTCTTATATCATGTAAAATTGTGCTTATGTGTATTCGTGTATTTCACCACTCTGGACATGAGTTGAAACTCCAGTTCAAATTACAGGTGAAAATGAGAGGAGTGATCTCATTTGAGCTCTTCCTCATTTGCGTTATATTTTGGACCACAATACCCTGGAATTTATCACTAAAAGTTTAATTGGTTAAACCATGTTGAATTAAGATTAGTTGAGGCTAGTCCTGCCTTGACCAGGGAGTTGGAGAAGATGACCTCCCGTGGTCTCTTTGGACCTTTATCTTCTATGATTCTTTGTCCTCCTATGCAAGAAATCACTCCAGATGGTCAAAGTTAACCAGAAAACTCTGCCACTGGTAGCCTTTGCATGGGTCCTATTTGGAAGGGGTGACCTTGTGAGTGTTCCAAGTTCATTAAAGAATGCTCCTGTGTATCTGGATTTTGGGCCATGGGTGGGGTATGCACACAGAGCATCACATTTTCCATGACCATACCAATTCTGTGGCTGCCCGCCAAATTCATTAGTGTGCCTATCCGCACAGCAGCACCACAAGCCCAGTGGCTGTATGGAGGAGAAGGGTGCCAATCAGGTTTCTATAAGGATAAATATTGTCAAGGTCAGAATTCAACTCTTTAAGGTATTTCCCATGGATATGCCCAAGGAGATACCGCATAGGTCAACTTATTTCTGGCTCTGCTCTTTCCCCGCACAGGTATGCCTGCAAAGCTTAGCTCCACAAAAGGAAGGAGGCTTCTGACCAAGGATGTAGCCTCAAAGTCTTTTTCCTAAATCCATCATTCAGAAATTCATCTGGGATATAATGAAAATAAGTTTCGCCTGGGGGAATGTAAAGTCATTTAAACAGATTTTACATAACTACATTCACAATGACTTTTTAAATTTTACTCCTCCAAATTAGCCACACCTTAAAATTAGGGGCAAGGCACTAAAAATCTTTTTGGCAGGACACATCCGTCATTTTAATAATGTGCAAAATTCTGTCAGAATTCCACAGCGATTTTCCATATGGTGTTCTTGAAGTACATTATACAGTAAACCCTCAATGTAAGGACTCATGGGAGGAGGAGTGTCCACTATTCCTGAAAGCCCATTAAATGGAAAGGTTTATTGCCCATCCATCCCCCACCAGGCTCACCCAACCCCAGTCCTCCCCACAAAAAACAAACAAACAACAACAAAAATAGGTCCTGCCATTCATTAGAGCTGCTGCCACTAGAAGAGCTGCTGGCCCCTGCTGCGTGGCTGGGTCTCCACTGGCACGGCTGGAGCCTCCTTGCCACACATGGCTTGAGATACCTTGCTGCACATGGCTGGAGCTGCCTTGCCATGCCCAGCTCAAGCCTCCTTGCCACATGCAGTTGGAGGTATCCCCACCACACAGCTTGAGGCACATCACTGCATGCAGCTGGAGCTGCCTTGCTGTGTGCAGCTCCAGGCACCTTGCCACGTGTGGCTGGAGGCATCCCCACTGTGTGGCTTGAGCCATCTTGCCATGCACAGCTCCTGGAGCCTTGTTATGTGCAGTTCTGGGCACCTTGGTGCATGCATCTGGAGGAGCTCCATGCAGTGCTCAAGCCACCTCAGCACACGCAGTTCCAGGCACATCACTGCACAGTGGGGTGCCTCGAGCTGCACGTGGCTGGAGGGAAAGCTGTCGGAACCACCACACGGTCTTCCCAATGCCAGGGTACAGGAGTGCCTGTCTGTTCATGTCCATGTCCCACCCCTGGTTGGAGGAATTCATGGCAGCTCTGGTGGAGGAGCTGGTGGCTGCACCAGACTACAGCAGCATAACTTTCTCTCTTTTTTTTTTTTTTGTTGGTGAGGAGAGATGATTTTATGGACCCCGGCAGACTTTGGGAACAATGGGGGACATCTGTTGCTCCGAAAGTCCACTAAATCATGGTCCGTAAAATGAAGGATTTACTATACATGGAGTAGCTTGGACAAAGGCAAAGAGCAGCTGTGCATTTCAATTTACTCAACCCAAAGTCTGCAGTCATTTACATGAGAGAGTCAAACATTTAATTTTCTTAAAGCTCTTCCTATTTCACTGTACATTCACTAATTTAAAGGCAAACAAAAGAGCAGGACAACTGAAAGGTAGTATATGACCACAAGGAAAATAGTGATAGATGACATAATGGAGGAATTAAGTACCAGAAAACACGTCTGTCATTACCATTTGCAAATATTTCATCTCTGTGAGCCACAGATGATCAAAGACATGGAGTTTGACCCTACATCCAGTGAATTTAATGGCAAAACCTCATTGATATCCATGGTGTGATATTAGGCCTACAGAGGCTAGTAACAAAGGGGAAAAAAAGGAAAACAAAGTTCAATGTAGAGTTTGAGAGATTTCCAAATGAAAAAAAGTTGTTATCACTTGTGCTTTCTGAGGGGTCAGTATTTGGTAGAGGCAGTCTCAGAGGGTGTACATTGCATTATTGTATCAATTTGTCACTTAAATTAAAGCCATTTAATCTGTTATTTAGTGCACAGCTGCAGAACTGATGTGTTTTATTTTATTTGTAATGGTTTTTTTTTACAACTCAAAAGACTGTTTGTGGATGTGGAACTTGTGCAAATCCCATCAGGAAACTTTAAAGATGTGGCTTATGGTAGAAATCAAATATGGGAACAGACATAACATGAAAAAGATCAACCTGTGCCATGTGGCATTTATTTTATAGTTTTTGAATTCTGCAGAGATATCCTTGCTCCCACAAATGTCTATCTTTCAGCTTCGGCTATATTTTATATGATGCTGTTTTGGTAATCTAGTCCCTGTAAAATATGCACACACACATTCATTCATGCATGGCTGCCCCCTTTGTCTGCCACAATCAACTGATTCCTTGCTATTGTCCTCTTAATAATTAGAAATATTATTTTACTATTTTGTACACTTTTGTTATTCTTTATATGCTTATTTAAAAGTTTTGGTCATCCAGTCATGGAAAATGTGAATCCCAAATGACTCATGGGAACATTGATATACTGTGAATATATACCATGAATAGCTGAAATGGACAATTCACAATATGCAAAATTTCATGGAGATCACATTAAATTTACAGTCTGTTTATGTTTCTTCACACAAACAGGTTATTATTATATTGTTTTATCCAGAGGCAGCCTTGCTTTTGGAATGAAATAATCTCCACCTGGTCCACTTATCAAATCCTATTTTTTATTTATTACCTAATATACATAATATATGTTTCTCTGTGACTTAATGATTTCCTACCTTTAACTCTTCTTCTTACCTCTTTGTCTAACTTATTCTCACTTATTTTAAGAAGTATTGACTTTTCAGTTATATTTGTTTCATGACAGACTTTCACTTCCTTTTCATTCCCTTTTCTGTTTTATTTCTATTACTTGTAGCTTGATTTTATATTTCCTCTCCTTATTTCTTTTAGTGCTTTGTTCTGTTGCTTCTCTTAAGGGCTTTTTCCCCTGTTTATTTTGTTACTGATTTCTGCTAAGTGGTCAAAATGCTTCTACTATGTTTTCCATTTCCAGTGAAAACTGTTTCATTAATTGAGGCATTAATAACACCATATTGTTTTTATATTTATGGTCTTCTATAATTATTCCAGTTCATGTATAGCAATGGAATTGCTGCATGGACGTGAGTTTTTAAACTAGAAGACTAGATGCTTTATATAATCCTTCACATAACAAAAGAACTGGGAATTATCTGAATGAAATTAGGAGTCAGCACATTTAAAACAAACATAAAGAAATACTTCTTCACACAATGTATCATCAACCTGTGGAACTGATTGTGAAGTCTAAAATTATAACTGGGTTCAAAAAAAGAATTAGGTACATTGATGGAGCAGAGCTACATCAGTGGATATTAGCAAAAAAGTAGTTAGGGATGTAACTTCAGGTATCCCTAAATCTCCAACTGTCAGCAGCTGGGACTTGGCAACAAGGGATGGATCACTGAAAACTGCCCTTTTCTGTTCATTTTCTCTGGCATCTTTGGCTTTATCTACTGTCAGGGGTAGACACTAGGGTAGATGGACCAATGATGTGGATGGTCTTATATCCTTCAGTAAACAAGGCTTTTCTCATTTAGGCTGTATCTAGACCAGCCCCAACTTTGAAGGGGGTATGTTAATTAGGGTGTTGGGAGATTACTAATGAAGTGCTGAGGTGCATATGCAATACTTCAGTAGGTTAAATCTCCCCCGCGGCAACTTCACATTCTATTGCAATCATGGTGTGAAACTTTTGCACGCACTTACAAAATTTGAAGGAGTAAAGGGACTTCGAAGGAGTGCAGGTACTTACAAGTACCTGCAGCTGACCCACAGCTACATGCAAGCCAGCACTTCGACGTTTTACACTTCGAAGTTGCCGAGGGGGGAGAGTTTGCCTAATGAAGTGCTGCATATGCATATAGGAGCTAGTCTAGACTCAGCCTTAGAGTTAGATTCTGTTACCCTTGTTGATGTAGGATAGTACCTTCTTCCAAAGGCAGTCCCATTGACTGCATTTGGACTATTTACAAAGTAAGTGTGTCATAATTTAATAATAACCAACTGTATCATCTCACACACTATATCATCTCCATTCGGTGACATGATAAGAGTCTCTCCTTCTAATCTGGGGATGTGGGAGGAATAATGCTGGAGGGTGCTTGGCTGGTGGCTGAGTGTCAGTTTCATGTTGGTTATAGGGAGTAGATTTACACCAGGAATAGTCACACAGTTCTGACCACACCAGATAATTGTGGCAGGCAATAGTCTGGAAATATTTGAATATGACTGATTCAGAATCAGCCCATCTTTCAAATGCTGAATGTGACATTGAGCATCTTGGGAAGGCCTTCAAACTCAACTTTCTTCCAAATACACCCCTTCAGTGTCTGCTTAAATGTTCTTTAAGAGGCATTTACTCACAATGAACCATGATAGGAGACACTGCACCTCAGGATTCTCTACTGTATTCATTGTTCGGACTTTTTGGCATGGTATAGTCGTATCCCCAACTGGTGATCAGAAGACCATCAAGAAATGTCACAACAGTTTGTCATGATGGCATTACCAGGAAGCCAGGACCCCTCTGACTAAAGGATAATGCAGAACCTTCTAACAATTCAAATAATTCACAAACACTTCCTTTGGGTGAAATTTGCCCAGCTGTATTACCCTATTTGTAACCAGATGTAAGCATGTGCAAAATTTCATGCAGATCAGATTCAACTGAAAGAAGCAACCAGGGATTTTCTCAGAAAACACTTAGGCTGCGTCTACACGTGCACGCTACTTCGAAGTAGCGGCAGTAACTTCGAAATAGCGCCCGTCACGTCTACACGTGTTGGGCGCTATTTCGAAGTTGAAATCGACGTTAGGCGGCGAGACGTCGAAGTCGCTAACCCCATGAGCGGATGGGAATAGCGCCCTACTTCGACGTTCAACATCGAAGTAGGGACGTGTAGACGATCCGCGTCCCGCAACATCGAAATAGCGGGGTCCTCCATGGCGGCCATCAGCTGGGGGGTTGAGAGATACTCTCTCTCCAGCCCTTGCGGGGCTCTGTGGTCACCGTGGGCAGCAGCCCTTAGCCCAGGGCTTCTGGCTGCTGCTGCTGCAGCTGGGGGTCCGTGCTGCATATACAGGGTCTGCAACTAGTTGTTGGCTCTGTGTATCTTGCACTGTTTAATGAAAGTGTGTCTGGGAGGGGCCCTTTAAGGGAGCGA
The DNA here is from genome assembly GCF_033958435.1 of Carettochelys insculpta. Taxonomy (NCBI): domain Eukaryota; kingdom Metazoa; phylum Chordata; order Testudines; family Carettochelyidae; genus Carettochelys; species Carettochelys insculpta. Next base: position 138,863,244 of record NC_134139.1, on the reverse strand, counting down.
CTTGCTGTTGAGTCCGCCCCGTGACCCTGTCTGCAGCTGTGCCTGGCTCCCTTATTTCGATGTGTGCTACTTTGCCGTGTAGACGTTCCCTCGCTGTGCCTATTTCGATGTTGGGCTGAGCAACGTCGAAGTTGAACATCGACGTTGCCAGCCCTGGAGGACGTGTAGACGTTATTCATCGAAATAGCCTATTTCGATGTCGCAACATCGAAATAAGCTATTTCGAAGTTGGGTGCACGTGTAGACGTAGCCTTAGTGTTAAAAGGCAGTCACTGAAAGCTGTGATCATCTTGACATCAACAACACTACAGAGATAGTGGACCATAAAATGTTTGTAGTTTTTGTATACATCCATGCACAATTCATTCATTGATTTTCTATAGTGCCTGAGGCCTTGTCTACACTACCAACGCTGTTTTATGGCAACAAAATAACAAGAGCTTACACACTCTATTGCAATCATGGTGGCAAAACCCTACCATTTTCAGCAATAAAAAGGTGCTATCCTTACAAGAGACTATTTTCTTTTCTGTTCCCTTTGTTGTACACAAATGTGCATTGTAGACACCGCAAGGTGTTTTTTCACTTCTATTGCCCTCTCGGAAGTGTCCCACAATCCCCATGTCGATGCTCTGGTCAGCTGTTTGACCTCTGCTGCTCTTAGCCCAGATAAACAGCTATACACTCCACCCCTTTGCAAGCCCTGGGAACTTTAAGTTCCATCTCCTGCTGGCTGGCTCAGCATGGAGAGGACTCCTGGTGTCTTTCCCAGTGACAATGTCTGGTTATTGCACCATTGTCCTGCTTGGACCACATGCTGTTGGATCCCGTCAGTATATGCGGAAAGGATTTTGTTCAGTCCCAGCCATAAGTGACCTGTTTGAATTGGTGCACACATGGGCAAATTTCTTGGGGCTGTGTGATAAGCACTATGACTGGGACCCACTAAAATGCAGAGCAAAGATAAAGGAGCTGATGCAGGTATAGCATACGGTGAGGAAGGTAAATTGGTGGTCCAGTGCTGCACCTGAGACCTGACTTTTCGATAAGGAACTGCACACTATCTTTGGTGGTGACCCCCTCTCTAAAACCAAGAGCATCCTGCAAACTTCAGATGGCAATGAGGCAGCAGAAAAGGGCCCTACCCAGAAAATGAAATAATAGCTGAAGAGGTTGAGATAGATGAGGTTGTGGAACTCCCCACAGGGTCATACAGTGGGGTAGGCAGCCAGGAACTATTCTATCCTGATGCGCATACTCAGTCTCATCAGAGTGACTGGCTAAGGCTTGTGGAATGCTGAGGTGGGTGTATAGATATGTGGAAGGCCGACTGTGTTTCTGTGAACTGGAAGTAGATCTGTCTGGCTAATAAGTATGGCCCATCAGGATGGTGATGGATACTGAGCTCTCAATAAAATCTTTCAGAGAAATGCTTTAGAAAATTTCCCAAATATACTTGTTTATCATGTGCTGCAGGTTCTTGGCAGTGCAGCTGTGTTCCTTCCCCCACTGGAGGACACTGGACTATAGCATTCAGCAATCACTTGTACAGGGTCCAAAACAGCACAGAGGTGAGCTGCTTATGCAACCTAGCAAAAGCCACAAGCCTCCAGCAGTTGACTCTGGTTTTCTTCCTTAACCTCAGCAGTGAGATGTCTTAACACTAGATTGATACCTACCTGTGGAAAAGTGTGGGATAAGTTACATAAGAACATAAGAACATAAGAATGGCCATACTGGGTCAGACCAAAGGTCCATCGAGCCCAGCATCCCATCTGCCGACGGTGGCCAATGCCAGGTGCCCCAGAGAAGGAGAACAGAAGACAATGATCAAGTGATTTATCTCCTGCCATCCATCTCCTGCCCTTGTTCTGAAGGCTAGGGCACCATACTTTATCCCTGGCTAATAGCCATTTATGGACCTAACCTGCAAAAATTTATCAAGCTCTTTTTTAAACCCTAATAGAGTCCTGGCCTTCACAGCCTCCTCGGGCAAGGAGTTCCACAGGTTGACTGTGCGCTGTGTGAAGAAAAATTTCCTTTTATTAGTTTTGAACCTACTACCCATCAATTTCATTTGGTGTCCCCTAGTTCTTGTATTATGGGAAAAGGTAAATAATTTTTCTATATTCACTTTCTCCACACCATTCATGATTTTATATACCTCTATCATATCGCCCCTCAATCGCCTTTTTTCCAAACTGAAAAGTCCCAGTCTCTCTAGCCTCTCCCCATATGGGACCCTTTCCAAGCCCCTAATCATCTTAGTCGCCCTTTTCTGAACCTTTTCTAATGCCAATATATCTTTTTTGAGGTGAGGAGACCACATCTGCACGCAGTACTCGAGATGTGGGCGTACCATAGTTTTATATAGGGGAAGTATGATCTCTTTTGTCTTATTATCGATCCCTTTTTTAATAATTCCTAACATCCTATTTGCCTTACTAACTGCCGCTGCATACTGCATGGATGTCTTCAGAGAACTATCCACTATAACTCCAAGATCCCTTTCCTGATCTGTCGTAGCTAAATTTGACCCCATCATGTAGTACGTGTAATTTGGGTTATTTTTTCCAACATGCATTACCTTACACTTACACACATTAAATTTCATTTGCCATTTTGCTGCCCAATCACTCAGTTTGCTGACATCTTTTTGTAGTTCTCCACAATCCCTTTTGCTTTTGACTGTCCTGAACAACTTGGTGTCATCTGCAAACTTTGCCACCTCACTGCTTACCTCATTTTCTAGATCATTGATGAACAAGTTGAACAGGATTGGTCCCAGGACTGACCCCTGGGGAACACCACTAGTTACCCTCCTCCATTGTGAAAATTTACCATTTATTCCCACCCTTTGTTTTCTGTCTTTTAACCAATTCCCGATCCATGAAAGGACCTTTCCTCCTATCCCATGACCACCTAATTTACATAAAAGCCTTTAGTGTGGGACCGTGTCAAAGGCTTTCTGGAAATCTAGGTATATTATGTCCACTGGGTGCCCCTTGTCCGCATGTTTATTAACCCCTTCAAAGAATTCTAATAGATTAGTTAGACACGACTTCCCTCTGCAGAAACCATGCTGACTTTTGCCCAACAATTCGTGCTCTTCTACATGCCTTGCAATTTTACTCTTTACTAGTGTTTCTACTAATTTGCCTGGTACTGATGTTAAACTTATCGGTCTATAATTGCCAGGGTCTCCTCTAGAGCCTTTTTTAAATATTGGCGTTATATTGGCCGTCTTCCAGTCATTTGGTACCAAAGTGGATTTAAAGGATAGGTTACAAACCACTGTTAATAACGCCGCAATTTCACATTTGAGTTCTTTCAGAACCCTTGGGTGAATGCCGTCTGGTCCTGGAGACTTGTTACTATTCAGCTTATCAATTAATTCCAAAACCTCCTCTAATGTCACTTCAATCTGAGTGAGTTCCTCAGATTTGTCACCTAAAAAGGCTGGCTCAGATTTAGGAACCTCTGTAACATCTTCAGCCGTGAAGATGTTTAGAATGAGTTCCCTGCAAAACTGATCCACAAGCCCTGCAAAGAATGTTTTTTTGTTGTTGTCTGTAAACACACCCCCACACACTCGAATGCCATCCTGAACACTATGCTTAGTGTGTTTGCAGAGATGTGTGCCTGGCCAGGGTTAGCAATAAAGTGAATTGTATGTTGCAGAAGGTGCTTGTAAATAAAATGTAAGCTGAGGTGAGAAGGAATTTAACAATTGCTGATGAAATTGTTTTGTCTGTTGTGATTTGCAGCGGAGACATTGAAGTTCAATGCAAGTACCACAACAGAATGGCTCCAGCAGATAAGAAAGAGGCCAAGATACAGCAGAGAAGATATGCTTAGAACCAACACTCCTCCACAGAGAGAAAGAGACAAAAGGTGTGCTGGGAAGCAGAAAGGCAGGACAGAAAGGAAAACCAAGGCTTTGCTTGGTACCCACTGACTGAATGATAAAGGCAATGAGGGGGCAGAGAGAGTTGCTCAAGTCTTTCAGCAAGCTGTAGAGTGAGCAGATCCAGGATTGACCACCCATGAAGCTCATGAATAGCTCTTCATCCAGCCAAACCCCTCTGCCCAGGCCCACACATTTCTTGCACTTTCTGGGGCTACTCATTTTCCTCTGCACTCTTCAGCTGTGTCTACACGTGCACGCTACTTCGAAGTAGCGGCACTAACTTCGAAATAGCGCCCGTCGCGGCTACACGTGTCGGGCGCTATTTCGAAGTTAACTTCAACGTTAGGCGGCGAGACGTCGAAGTCACTAACCTCATGAGGGGATCGGAATAGCGCCCTACTTCGACGTTCAACGTCGAAGTAGGGACCGTGTAGACAATCCGCGTCCCGCAACGTCGAAATTGCCGGGTCCTCCATGGCGGCCATCAGCTGGGGGGTTGATAGACGCTCTCTCCAGCCCCTCAGCTCACTGATGGCCGTATGGAGCGGCCCCTTAAAGGTCCCCTCCCCCTCCCTGCCTCTGCAGGAAGCTGAGGGAACGTGCAGGCTGCAGCCTGCACACGCGGCTAGCCTGCACCACCCTCAGCCCCACAGACCTGTGATGGCTGCCTGGCAGCCCCCTCAGCGCCCCCAGGGGACCCCCCCCCCCAAGGGGAGCCAGGGCAGCCAGCCCAGCCAGAGGGGCAGCCAGGCTGGCAAGCGGCAGCGGGGCCCCTCCTGGATGGAGGCTGAGCTGCGGGACCTTCTGGGGCTCTGGAGTGAGGAGGAGGTGCTCCAGGTAATGGGGAGCAAGAGGCGGAACGCGGATGCGTTCGCTCGGCTGGCCGAGGGCCTGGCTGCCCGGGGTCACCCTGCCCGCACTCCTGATCACGTCAGGAGTAAGGTGAAGGAGCTGCGGCAGGGTTACTCCTGGGCCCAGGATGCGGCCAGCCGATCTGGGGCCGCCCCCGTCACTTGCCCCTTTTACAGGGAGCTCAGGGACATCCTGGGCTCCCGGCACACCTCCTCCCCTCCAGCCACCCTTGACACCTCGGCTGACGAGCCCCAGCAGGCCCTGCAGACGGAGTCCGCCCCAGAGGCAAGCCCTGCACCCCGGGGGCCCCCCCTGGAGGCCACCCCCGGGACATCGCGGCAGGAGGAGGAGGAGGAGGAGAAGGAGGAGGAGGAGGGGGGCTCCTCCTCTGCAGAATCCAGCCTGCAGATCCTCCTCCTGCCATCCCGGAGCAGCAGCAGGGCCTCCGCCCCCCGGGGATCTCCGGACCGTGGGAGCAGACCGACAGGTAGGTACTCCTCTCTGGTGGACACCCCTGGGCTTGAGGGGCGGGGGTAAGAGATATGTGTCCAGGGCCCCCCACATGCTCACATGGCCATGGCCCCAAGGACACCAGGGCCATGGCCCTCACAGCACTGCATCCATCAGCCCCTGCCCCCCCCACCCTGCATGACAGTGCCATGCCCCATCCCCGGGCCAGGGGTGAGCGGAAACTCGAGGGGCCCCCTGGAGGAGGGGGTGGGACACCCCGCAGCAGCAGCATGTGATGGAGTGGGGGAAGTGCCAAAGGGAGACTCAGGCTACATATGAGCAACAAGAGCCGAATAGCCCCCAGGGGCAAAGGCTGATCCTGGGGCTACAGCTGGCAGGTGACACCTCTGCCCTGAACAAACAGGAGGGAGGAGCCGAGCTGGCTTCGAATTGGGGGGCGAGGGTGGGGGCCACAGTTAGAGGCTAGGGGAAGGGAGAGCTGGTAGGCAGCCAGCCTGAGGAGGGGGAAAGCTGCATCCCAGAGGGGCCCCCCTTGGGGTCTTCTCCCCACGACGGGTTGGAAGGACTGTCTCTTCCGACAGCTGGTGCTGTCACTCCTGGGAGAAACTGGGCATCTGTGGCCTAAGAAACCTCTCCTGCTGTCAGACCCTGCGGGGTGAAGTGAGAGTCGCTCCCACCAGGGGACAGGGTGCAGGGCAGGGGGACCCCTGAACCCCATCCATCACAGCAGCATCTCCCGGGGACGGGGATGGGGAACCTGCAGCACAGGGCTGGGGGGACAAAGGCCACGGCTCGGGGCCCACACTAACGCCTGTCTCCATTCTTCTTCCCCCCCTCCTCTCCTGTGTCCTGCACCTGCACCATCAGAAGGACCAGAAGAGAGCGCCGGCGAGGCGTCAGTCGTCCCAGAGAGCCCTCCGTGACCATCGCTCCAGGGCAGCCCCTCGGCCGAGGACCGACCGGCCCCACGGCGGGCTAGACGGCGGACCCCGCGCCTACAACCTCCGACGGCGACGGACCCCCAGCTGCTGGCCATCCACCATCGGCAGCTGGAGGTCGCGGAGCAGCATCTCCAGCTGCAGGAGCGGGCGCTGGCCTGGCGCCAGGAGGCATGGGGGGCCTACATGGACACATTTAACTGCCTGGTGGACTACCTGGCCCCCCATGCCGCGCCGGCCGAAACATCGCCCGCCCTGCCTGCTCCTGCAGCCCCAACACCAGCTGCTCCACTCGTCGCCGGCCCGTCCGCCGTCTCCCCGCCACCCACCGGCGAGGGCTGGAGCGCCGAGGGACCCCTGGAGCCACCTGACACTCGCCGGCCCCCATACCTTCCGATCCAGCCCGCTCCCACCCAGCCACGGACCAGGCTGCAAGCGCGGCGGGGCTCCCGGCCGGCCACGCCCAGTGCCGGGCTATAGGGGCGAGGGGCCCGGGACGTGGCCCCCCCCTTGTATATAGTTGGACCCTGTTTTTTTCGTCCCCCTGTTTGCCCCGTCCCCCCCCATGTAAATAGTTCTCCCCTTTATCCTCCCTGGTTTTCTTTTTATTATTTATGACAGACAGACAGTTGTTTCTTTGGATTGTTTTATTTTTGTACATATTGCTTTTCTCGAACGTTTGTACCTCGTTTTCTGTTTGTGGTTCACATGTATTTATTTACATCAAAAAAAAAAATTTCGGAAAGAAAAAAAAAAGTTTCGGAAAGAAAAAAAAATTTTCCGTTCAGCCACAAGTGCGTGCTGTCATTTGTCCAGGACAAGTGGGGGGGGGGTGGTGGGGTGCTCCATGGTGTGGGCGTTGGGGCAGGAGTGTGGGGGAGGAAGGGGCGGGCAGTAGGGGGCCTGGGCAGAGTTCACCCCGAGGCCTGTTCGTTGAATTGGGCCTGCAGGGCCTCCCGGACCCGGGTCCCCTCGGGGTCCACCTGCCGACTGGGGGCAGCAGGTGGCTGGACGTGTGCCCTGGCGGCCTCCGCAGCCCAGCCCTGGAGAAAGGTCTCCCCCTTGCTCTCAACCAAATTGTGCAGGGCGCAGCAGGCACCCGCAATCTGGGGGATGTTGTTGGGGCCCGCATCCAGGCGGGTCAGGAGACATCTCCAGCGTCCTTGCAGGCGGCCAAATGAGCGCTCCACCACCTGGCGCGCGTGGTTCAGGCGCTCGTTGAAGCGCTCCTGGCTAGCGGAGAGATGGACTGTGTACGGGTGCATGAGCCACGGCCAGAGGGGGTAGGCCGCATCTGCGATGATGCAGAAGGGCATGGTGGTGTCCCCCAGAGGGATCTCCCGCTGGGGGATGTAGGTCCCCGCCTCCAGCTGGCGGCACAGGCCCGAGTTCCGGAAAACCCAGGCGTCGTGGGTGCTGCCAGGCCAGCCCACGTAAATGTCCTGGAAACGTCCCCGGCTGTCCACCAAGGCCTAGAGGATGACAGAATGGTAGCCCTTGCGATTCAGGTATCGTCCTCCACTGTGATGCGGGGCGCGGATGGGGATGTGAGTCCCATCCAGAGCCCCGAAGCAGTTGGGGAAGCCTAGGGTGGCAAAGGCGGCGATGGTGGCATCTTGGTCCCCCAGCCTCACGAGCCTGTGCAGGAGCATGGCGTTGATGGCACGCACAACCTGCAGAGAAAGCACACGGGACAGCACCAATGAGGGGTGAGCAGGGTGTGCGTGGCCCTGCCCTGCCCTGCCCTGCCCTGCTCTGGCCCCGCTGCCCTGCCCTGCCCTGCCCTGGCCCCCCTGCCCTGGCCCCACTGCCCTGGCCTCCCCTCCCCTGCCCTGCCCTGCCCTGGCCCCCCTGCCCTGGCCCCCCTGCCCTGGCCTCCCCTCCCCTGCCCTGCCCTGCTCTGCTCTGGCCCCCCTGCTCTGGCCTCCCACCGTGGGTTCGCTTACCTCCATGAAGACAGCCCCGACGGTGGCCTTGCCGACACCAAACTGCTGGCCCACGGATCGGTAGCTGTCTGGAGTGGCCAGCTTCCAGACAGCGATGCCGACCCGTTTCTGCACTGTGGGGGCATGCCGCATGGCCGTGTCCTGGTGCCTGAGTGCGGGGGTGAGCCACTGGCACAGCTCCAGGAATGTCTGCCGGATCATCCTGAAGTTCCTGAGCCAGTGGTCGTTGTCCCACTCCCCAAGCACCAGCCGCTCCCACCAGTCGGTGCTGGTGGGGTAGCTCCACAGCCGCCGGCGTGTGAGGGGGGGGTGGAGCGGGGTGCTGCAGGGGTAGAGGTTGAGCCCTGCTACCCTGGGGGCATCTCCTCCCCTGGGGCAAGGAGGTGCTCAGCTGCCTCCCGCATGGCATGGGTCAGGGCAAGCCCTGCTCCTGCCGGGAGGGCTGGGTGGACCTCTAGCTGCTGCTGCTGCTGCTGCTGCTGCTGCTGGGGGTCCATGACTGTGGCGCCCGGGGTCTGTGTGCCTATGGCTCCTCAGACCGCGTGCTGTGCAGGCTGAGTGTGTCTGGGAGGGGCCCTTTAAGGGAGCAGCTAGCTGTTGCCCCGGAAGCGCTAGTCCGCCCTGTGACCCTGTCTGCAGCTGTGCCTGGCATCCCTATTTCGATGTGTGCTACTTGGCGTGTAGACGTTCCCTCGCTGCGCCTATTTCGATGTTGGGTTGCGCAACGTCGAAGTTGAACATCGACGTTGCCGGCCCTGGAGGACGTGTAGACGCTATTCATCAAAATAGCCTATTTCGATGTCACCACATCGAAATAGGCTACTTCAATGTAGGCTTCACGTGTAGACGTAGCCTTCTACTCTTACAACTTGACAATGATAGATGAAGCTGCACAAAGTTGTGAGGTTTTACCCTTTCCAAGCCCCTCACTTAACAGAAAATATTTGCTTTGGTGTGTTTCACTATACTTCATCTTGACCAAGAAAGTTTTGTAAAAATACAGTCTTTTTATTCTGTGTTATGCAAATTCATGCAGCAATCATTTGGTCCCACGTACAGACTGTTTAAGCCAGGGGTCACAGACTCATGGACCATCTCTGGCTGGGTAGTGTTGCAATGCAGCTCAGCAGTACTGGCAGGCTGGAGAAGACTGTCATAGAATTATAGAACACTAGAACTTGAAGGGGCCTTGAGAGGTTATCGAGTCCAGTTCACTGCCTTCTTGGCAGGACCAAGCACTGTCTTTGATAAGTGTCTATCTATCTTTCTCGTAAAAACCTTCAGCTATGGAGATTGCACCGCCTCCCTAGGTAATTTAGTCCAGTTTTTAACCACCCTGACAATTAAGAAGTTTTTCCTAATGTTTAATCTAAACCTCCCTTTCTGCAGTTTAAGCCCATTGCTTCTTGTCCTACCCTCAGAGGCCAAGGAGAACAATTTTTCTCCCTCCTCCTTGTAACCCTCTGTGAGGCACTTGAAAACCACTATCATGTCCCCTCTAAGTCTTCTCTTTTCTAAACTAAACAAGCCCAATTCTTTCAGCCTTCCCTAGTAGCTCTTCTTCTCTAGACCTTTAATCATTCTTGTTGCTCTTCTCTAGACCTTTTCTAATTTCTCCACCTCTCCACAGCCATTCCTGTATCCCAGGCCCTGCCTATTCCTGTCACCTCCCACACCCTGCTCCCCTTGCACTCCATCTCTCAACAATGTGGCCTCAAAGATTACTGGGAAGAGGGCTGCTACAGGATGACAGGTGCAGTTCTTACCCCCTCACACACACACACACACACACACACACACACACACACACACTCTCCCTGTGGCAATGGGAGGTGCAGGGAAGCATAGTGTACTTGATAAGCACCTGTCTACAAAGGGAGAAAGTGTGAATACACTTTGGCGACTTTGCATTTGTCAATTTTTGTGTGATGACATTACTCTGAAAAAAACTTTGTAAGTGTAGAGAAACACTAATAAAAGAGAATTGAAATCACTATTTGAAGCATCTCCTTTTCCCTAGGGTCTCCATCCCAGTAACTCTGCAACTTAAACTTCCTTTTGCCTGTATGATCACAGCTTTCAGTGACTGCCTTTTAACAATGATGTGTGTTTTCTGAGAAAATCCCTGGTTCCTTCTTACAACACAACAGCATTATAGAGATAGAGGACTGCAAAACATTTGTTCTTTTTGTTTGCATCCTTCCACAAGCACTGCTCAAAGAAGATGGCTGTCAGGGGAAAAAAATGGTTTTCCCTAGAGCTTTATGTTGGAATAAAGCTAACCTAGCAAACAGAGGTTTACACAGCAAAAAATAAATTAATCTCACTTGTTCACCTACTTGTTTAATGTAATTATATTTTGACAGATCTGCACAAACTGAAGTTTCTAAATTGTACATGAGGGAATTAAATTGATGGATTCAAATTCACTTTTGTTGGTTGAAAATATGAAGATCTGTAATCCATCAACCCTTCTCCCAAAAGTACCCTTTAGACAGCTCATGATGACTTCCATTAACAATAAGTACAACAACTATATTTAAATAATATTAAGGGTGGGACACAAATTAAAAGAATACCCCGGGAATTGTCCTTAAAGTCATTGTGTTCAAAATGAAATAAGCCAGGAGAATGAAAGGTAGAGGCGAGGACAATATCAGCCTTGCATTAAATTGGCTGACTTCTTAGGTTGGATCATAACTCTCTCTGATTTTTTAAAAATAATCTTTTTGCCTCTTATTTATTGAAAGACATCACAATTACTTGCATTTAGAATGTATAGGTTCTTCAACTCCTTTAGAAACCTCAGACTTTTATACAACATTTGTTTCTGAACTTTCATTTGCTCTTGGCCAACCCAAGTCAATTGGGATTTATGTGACTGTTCATAGTATAAGAAACTACTAAATATAAGGAAGAAAAAAAATCCGCCCCCAAACGATATATCTACAATGGAATCTCATAGACCAGTGTTTCTTAAACTTTTCTGAGGCCACAGAACACCAAACAATAATATTTTATTAATGCAGAACACCTATGAAAATTTTCTTTAAAAACTTGTCCTCAGACCCCAAATCCACCCCCAGTCCCCCCACTAAACAGCAACATATGCAGCAAAACCAAAATGAAGTAATTTAATGAAATATCATAGCAATTAAGAAGTAACATTGTATCTGGTTTAAATAACAGAAAATATATACCATCAGTGTATTTTTTTCAAACACACACAGCACACCTGCAAGTTGTTCATGGAACACTAGTGTTCTGCAGAACATAGTTCAAGAAACTCTGCCTTCCACCTTTGCTTTTAAAACAAGTATTTATTTTCTAGACCATTTGACTCAATAAACATTTAAGGCACAGTTCACTAAAGAGGACAGTTCAGCAGTTTGGAAAGGGGGAGGGATATATTAGGCTCTTTTTATGAACTCTTTTGGCTAATGCAGGGCTTCTCCACCCTTATCTGGGTAAGACTTCCTTTGCGTGATTAGTGGATGCGTGATACCTTCTTATCTACCCTTGTTGAATCATCTGCCATATTTTTTTCTTCTGTGTATGTCTTGTCTTTTGTTGTTTGTATTATTTGTGGTGGAAGTTTTCTCTCTCACTTTTGATCTTGTCACTATAGCACTGTAAATTTTTGTTCTTCTGTTTTTGTTGTCTTTTTGTGTGGGTCTCTATCTCTGTTCCGCATTCACCTGGGCATCTAATGATGGCCCCATGGAGATGGCCTGGATTACAAATACTCTGTGGCTGTGACCACACTAGTACCTGCCTCTTGGAAGGGTCATGCTAATGAGTCACTTCAGCAGATGCTAATGAGGTGCTGCCATGAATATACAGAACCTCAATAGCATAATACCAGCCATGCACATTTTGAAAGGACCCCCCAGACTTCAAAAGCCCTTTCTTCCCAAAACCAAATGTGTAGATGCATTATTCCAATATATATTACTTTGAAACAATAACTCTGGAATAAACTATTCCAGAATTACTTGGTAGTGTTTTCTTTCCATTCTTGAAATGAAAATGTGAAGTACAGCACTTGACAAGGAAAATCAGTTTCACTCCTCCATAGGATTGTTAGGTGTCCAACTTTCAATCAGAGTACCTTTTTGAAAAGGGACCTGGTGGTTCCAGTCTTCATTACAGAAATCACTCCTGTAACCACCTTATTGCATGTTGCCACTATTTCACTCATTTGTTCATGACACTTACCAGTCATCTCTCCTTCAGCCACACCATCTCAGAGACAGGGAAGAAGTGCATGGCAATATGGTTCTTCTCCTGCTTGCTGAAGAAATCGTCACACAGTGCAGTACCAAATATTGGAATAAATTAGTGAAGGAAATGGACATGGCACAGATCTGTTTTTCATATCCTGTACAGGCACCCAGTCATGGCAAGTCAGCGGAATTCATGATGCTGGGTGCCTGTACATCATGAAACAGCAGGGAGCCAGAAAGCGGCATGGGCATATGTTGAGGATCCTATTGCAACTCTATGGTGTTGCTAGAAAACCTCAGTAGGGCATCCCCACATACTTCTGTTGAGAAACACCTCCATGGGTTTTGATCCCCTGCAGTCAACCTTAATGAACTTACTGAAAGTAGGCAAGTGAGTGAGGGCCCTAAAGGTTAACACATTTGACCATGGTTTTGAGGAGAGAAGAGTTTTAATGCAGACTTTTTTGTGGGGGAGTGCTTTAGCATTGTTAAAGTAAATAAAAACAAGTTCCATGAGGTTTGAGGGTGGCGGGGCACAGACTTCAGCTATTCCTTTCTCACAATGTTTTCTGAGACCATAGATCACAGTACCTTTTAGATACTCTGCATGATTACTCCAATGACTTCCAGTGGTGGCTGATTGGGAAATAGGGGTTAAAAAAATGAGTAGGACTTAGAATCAAATAGCTTCAGTGTTAATTTAGTTTTGACTCCCTTCTTGTTATTATCACTTAAATCATTAAAAAAGGCATGAAGGAGTTTCATAGAATCATTGGATTAGAAGGGATCCCAGGGCAATCTAATCTAACCTCTTGCCAAAATTCAGGATTTGTTGTGTCTAAACCATTCAAGACAGATGGTTATCCAGCCTCCTTTTGTAAACCTCCAGTGAACAAGCTTCCACAACCTCCTTAGGCAGTCTGCTTCATTGTCCTGCTGTTCTTAAAGCTCGTACTTTTCCCTTAATATCTCCTGATTTTCATTCTGATTCTTTGGGCAGCAACCGATATTTTATTGCTCCCTTCACTGTCACGAGTCCTTTAAAAGAATTAGTGAATTCATGAGCTGGAGGAAGGATAAAATTGTTTGTGTTTCCATGGCACCAGACTTTTAAGAAACCACAGCTGTGAATTTTGCTATCTATTCCTCCATCTCTAGGAAATTCCCCATTGATCAATCTCTGCAAACAATAGGTGTACACAACAAAAGAAGCACAAAATGAAACAAATGGGAAAAAAATAAATTCCCAAAAGTGTGGGGAGATGTTAATGTCTGTAAACATGTCTCCATCTTCCCCTCCCCATGACAAGGATATGTGTGGGGAAGAACTCTTTAAGACGGTCAGTGAACACTTCAATGGAGTGGGCCATTCTGTTAAAGATGTGAAACTTTATGTCCTGGAACAAAAAGAATTTAACAACAGATTAGAGTGAGAAATTTGTGAGTTAGAGTTCATATTCAAATTCAACACATTAACATGTAGCATGAACAGAGACATCGATTACCTAACTCATTACAAGGACTGCTTCCCTTCTTTGATGTTTGTAATTATCTCAGACAGGACACTTAACATCCCCCCACCCCTCACTCACCCCCTTCCTTCAGTCCTATTTAATTTGGTAGTTTTTATTGCCTTTTTTTAAGGTCTTCTGCACTTGTAAATTTCAGTCTGTATTGGAAATGAAATTGGTCTGAAGAAGTGGGTCTGTCCCATGAAAACTCATCACTGAATAAGTCATTTTGTTAGCCTTTAAAGTGCTACATTTCTGCTGCTTTGTTTTGTTGGAGTACAGACTAACACAGCTATCTCAGTTACTGTGGCAAAATAGTATTCACACATGGTAATATTTCTTTCCTGGGGAGGATTACACTTTCAGAGGAAATATTTTTATAGTTACAGTAAATACTTAAACATTACCTTATAACAGAGGACACATATTATAAGTAAGATTAATGCATGCATTGATTTACAATTATTTACAATGTAAGAAATTTTTGGAAGTCTAATATATATTTTCCCAACACAAAGAGACAGAAAAATCAGCTGGTTTCGAGCTATGCATTTGTCAGCGTTCATTTGAGGACTAGGGTTAGCTGTCATTTACTTTGTCAGGTACACAGTCTTCATCTGTGCTAAATGGCACCTGGTCTGCCATACTTACATTCTTCATGTTAGCTGGCTGCCCACACTGATCCAGCTGGTCCAAGTGCGGGCCAAACAGCCATTGACCCTTCACTCACATTAAGTTTGGGGATAAGATAAAGGGAGCGGTCCAGATTAGTCTGGGCTGTCAGAGGAGGAGAGCAGATGTATGCACCATGCTCTTGCCAGGGAGTTGCTAGAGCTACAGTCTGCAACTGCTGGAATAAACAACTGACCCCAGAGGACAACAGTGATTCCGAAGGTCACATCCCCATGAGAACTGTCAGAGCAGGAACCAAGGAATGTAACTTATATTAGAAAAGTGGAGTTGGAGTTGAAGACTTCTGGTTTCACAGAGCACTGGGTTGAGGCCCAGTGGAGTAGGGTGGGCCTGGGTCCCCCTTACTTGACTCGCACTTACGATAAGATGCAGGTCACACCCAAGGATTCTGGCTGCAAGACCACACTGCCTGGATTTATAGGCTGGAACAGAAGTACCTATTCTAGCCACTTGAGCTGTAACCCTTAGTTGCCACATGCAACTCGACACCACATGATGAGGTACAACTAGCCCGGGACACTGTCCTTCATGAAAGAATTTCATGGCTTCCAAACTGGACATGAGCAGTTATGACACAATACACGTGTAACCATGTATAGTCACAAGTGTAGATTAGTGCTATAGTTTTTGAATTTGCTAAAACTAGGCAGATTTAACTGAAGCAGGGCCATATTAATAGATGCCTAGAGCATGCCTATTAGATAGTCTGATAATCACAGTCCTTAAATTTAGAGGTTTTAGTCCTAATATCATACACTATTAATATATTTGGTTACCTTTGCTTAACTGCTCAGTAAACTATGTAAAGGAGACGATAGAAATGATAGAAGATATGGGAATCAGAGCCAGAAATCGGTCAGTGTCTAAAAAGCACAAACCTTTGAGTGAAGTGCCAACTTAATAGCTCCAAGTGTGCCCTTTAGACCAGAAAACTACCGTGGTGCTGGGTTTCCAAGGTAAACGAGCTGCTTCATGACCTTGACAAAGACATTGCAATTTCAGTTTAAGTCATTACACATTTAACCATAAGAACAGCCCAGACTTAATTGACTGCATAAACCAATCACTTAGACTGCTAAGGAGTAACACTCTCCCTCTCCTGGAAACAGCTTCTCAGTAATTAAACCCTAGTTTGCATGGATTGCCTACCTTCCTTGGTAAATATATATTTTTCCTTCATCATTGTCACTTGTCAGTGTACGTCACAAATGCGGCTGGGAGAAGAGACAACAGCTGCACTGTACATCTGAAAGTCTCTGGCAAAATATCACCTTTGAAATGTTCTCCCTAAGAACCTGTCAAATGACCTCGGTTTCCCAGTTCCCACACAAGTAGCTTGTGCCTTCCTTTCAGCAAATACATTGTCCAGGGAAGTTTCACTCAAATTGAGATTCTGAAATATAGAAAAAAGTGGAGGGTTTCTTATTGAATTCCATGTGCTGGCATGATAAAAATAGCTGGCTGGTAGCAAACTCATTCTCAATAGCTGTAATAAATGGCTCTCTCATTTGAGGCTACAGACAGCATTGTTACTTGGAGTGAAAGGACTGAGTCTTGTGTTCATTTAAAATATTTTAAATTCCCTTGATGACTGAGAAAGCTGAATAGCATTGTCCTGCACAGAGGTGCTTTGTGGAAAATCCAGACAATCTGCATAACAAAACATTGCACATTGAAATGTTTATGGGGATTTGCATCATATCAATTTGTTTCTGTATTATTCACAACGCATTATTACTGATGATTGCTCTGATGCAAGTTGCCACAAGATTACTGGAAATTATCTGGTTTTATAGTAAAACCGTTTATAAGTCCACTGCAACAAAAAGAGTAGAAGCAAGTCGCTGAAGCTGGTATGGTATTTGGCCTTTGTCTTCAGGATCCTCTTTGTACTCATGCTGATGTTGCTGTATGTGGAACTTAAACTGGAAAACATTCCAATGCTACTTGGAGATGATGCCTATTTTATTAGTTCGGGTTACTTTCTTGTATTCGTAATATTATAAAAGGTAGGCTGGATCTAGTTTCACACTCTGTGTTGGGGTTTCATCCAGTGGGGCAAGTAAATAATAGTTCTTACCAGTATGGGAGCAGGAGGGCATACCACCATAGGACGAGTGGGGGCTGTGACCTCCCCATCCCACTTTGCTTGGGAGGTCCCAAGGCTGGGGACAGTAAGGCAGCTAGAGGAGCTGGTACAGTTCTATTCCTTTTTCCACTGCCCCTCCCAGCAGAGAAATAAGCAGAATTGCCAGTCCCAGTCTCTGCCTCTCCATGGAGCTGTCATGTCTGTGCACAGGGGTGGGGGAGGGAATTGGAGTTCCGCTCCCTTCCTTTCTAGGAGAGGCAGTGGGGAAAGGAGCAGAACTGCCAGCCCCATCCCGCCCCCATGACCATATGCAGAGACAGATCTCTGTGGAGGGGCTGGGGACAGGGTTGGGAGCAGAGACCTGGCAACATTCAGCTCCTGGCAGAAGTCCTAACCTCTCCTGCTGCCTCACAGAACTGTGTACAGGGCTGAGAGGTGGGGCTGGACGTTTCTGCTCCTTTCCCCATTGGGATGAGCAGTGGGAACATGAGCAGAATACTGGCAGCTACTCTGGTTTCTGTGATGCTCCCAGGCCTAGGCCCCAGCCCTATACAGAGAAATGTGGCAGCAAGTGGAGAGGCTGGGACTGGCCAGCAAAAAATCCTTCTGGTATGCCAGAAAAGCTAAAAGATAACTTATTGGTACGGCGTACAAGACTATACTGGCCCACTTGCACTATTGGTTTCATCAGGCTTAATCCACCAAAAATCCAGTTCTGGGTTATGTAGGTGAAGAGGAGAGGCTTTCTAGATACAGAGCTTCAAATGCAATCAGACTTTTGATGACATTTGTGATTTATCATCTGGAAGTGAATGCCTATATTTAGATAGGTTTGAATCCCCATTTTAAAAGGTCGACATCTTGAGTGTTTTTCACTTATTGACAATCTCAAAAAGATATGTCTTCGTATCAGTCCAAATATTCATTTGGATCTCTTTACAATGTTTTGTTTTGAACTATGACAAGTTAAATGGAAAACTAAGTGATTTCGAAGATGCAGAGGTGATTTTAGCATCTAATGCTTAACCAAAAGAGTGCAAGAATGAGCAAAATCAAGGAGAGGCTAAACATTTTGCAACGCAGACACATCAATATAGTTCAGAAAGAACAGATGGGAGAAAGCTGCCTTTTTTGTAAATGGAAGTTTTCAAAAGAGCTGATATGTGTCTGAAAAAATGTGGATAGGTTAGAAAATTAAAGCTTGACATTAAAAGGGAGTAAACTGACAATAGAAATTTGCTGTGGACTGTGTGATCAGAAGGAGCAGCATGAGAAGATAATGGAAATCAAAAAGGGAAACTGACTTGTCTCCACACTGAGGCACAGACGTGCGTTTGGAATGAATGGTACATATGTACTATTTGCAGTGCCACTTTGTGTTTTCACATTCCTGCTATGTTTCTTGAATTGTCTTCATATTGCTCTAAATTTCATGCACCCACCCCTTGATGGAGCAGGCTGACAGATGCACAGAAATTATTAATTATTATTATTTTCCTACCATGACTTCTAATCAGGAATCAAGACCCTCATGCATGAAGAACTGGCCAGGGACTTAGGAGTCCTATGTTCTATTTCTGGGTCTGCTACTGGTCTGTGGGATGATTTTGAGCAAGTCACTTTTCTGTGCCTCAAATTTCCCATCTGTAAAATGAGATTAATAATGGCTTTCTATGTGAAATGTTTTGAGATCTGTGCAAGAAAAGAACTATGTAAGACTTAAATATATATAATTATTGTGCTAGGAACTTGTAAAATAGTGTCTCACCATTAGCACCTTCTTGTGGGTGGGCTGGTGAACAGCTTTTAAGGCACCTCCAGCTGATACTCTTTTAGATTTTGCAGTGATCTGCTTCTTCCAAAGGCTTGGCCCACTAGCCAGTTTGCTTTAATCTCTACACTTCCAGGGTAGTCCATGAATAGAAAGTAAGGAATATTGATGCAAAAAAATCTCAGTTAATAGGAAACAGAGGGGAATGATTCTCTCTCAAGTTGCATCAGTCTGGTATGCCCTTCTCTCAGAAAGAGGCCAATCAGAGGCAATCTTCTGAGAAAATCACTATTTTTACTTGCATTGAATAAACATACTGTCTGTATAGTCCCATTGTGCTTTTCTCAGGAGCTAAAGGGCTGAAGGTCAATTGTCTGCCTTGGTCTGCCAGTAAGTGAGTTGCTCTACTCCCCTTTTAAGCTCCTCCTCCAATCTGTGCATGCATTGCAGGGGTGTGGGGTTCAGAGCTGCCTGAAGTCAGAAAAATCCTTACCCCCTTGTCCACTGTGAGGTTTATAAACCCCATTATATCACAGTACACACACATATCAAAAGGATGGTCCATGCAGTCTAAAGGTATGTCTACATTGTGCAGAGAAGATCAGCCTGATCAGAATTGATCTTGTAGGGTTCAGTTTCATACATCTGATATGGACATACAAAATCAAACTATCATGAATGAATGCAGGGAAAGGGTTGACCCTAACAGAGGGTTCTCAGCAGGTGCAGTCAGTTAAGCCAATGGGAGGAAGAGAAACTCTTTTGAACTGAGAACAATTGCCATCTGAGGGGTCTTTGTGTGGCTGATGCAGAGGGAATAGAGAAAAATGGTTGCTCCTAAGCAGATAAAACTAATCCAGTTAATACCCTAGCCATCTCATGATCGGTCATAAATACATAACTAGAAGGGAAATATGTTGTTAGATGCAATCAGGCTATGGTTATTTTGAAATTGGTGTGGGCTTCTTCAGTTGCTCTGGTAAATTATTTGATTCTTTCCCCTGTACCCAGTAACTTCTAAGCTGAATCCCAGGGAAGTAATTTTCTGTGCTGCCACCTCCATTTGAGTTATTTTTTTCTCATTTTGTTTATAAATTATTTTAAGGCAATTATTCGATCCCTGACTCCTGAGAACAGCCTATGCATACTGATGTCTTAGATTGAAAGGTCACCTATCAGATTACAGCTCACTGTTTCCAGACTCTCTCCCGAGGGAAGGCTAAGAGCGTGGGGTACCTGAAGGGAGACATCCCAAGTGTGTCTTCCTGAGTTATTTTTTTTTCCTCACTTGGGTGGTTGCAGCTACCTCCCAGGGTCAGTGAGCCTGTGACCTTGGGCAGTTTTTTAAGCAGAGCCTTGCAGGCAAGGTATTTTTAAGGTATTACAAGACCCCACTTTCTGCACTTGCAGTGTCAGAGTGAGGAGGTAGCCCTGGCAGCAGTAGACCCTATACTCAATATTGCAAGGAGTTAGGCAGGTCAACAGGCAAGTTTCTCTTGTCAGCCTCCCTCTGTGAAGATGTCCAGGTAAGTTGATCATAGCTAGAATTGTGTATCTACAATTGACTTTAACATCTAGTGTAGACCTGCCCCCCAAGACAATACTTTGGATTTTCCTTTGAGGCTACATCTACACTTAGTAAAATCTTTGAAATGGCCACGCTAATGGCCAAATCAAAGAATATTAATGACGCACTGAAATGCATATTCAGCACCTCATTAGTATGCCGGTGGCTGCGGCACTTCAAAATTGACGCCTTTCGCTGCCACGCGGCTCATCTACACCAGCCACTTCTTGGAGGGCAGTGTTGCCTAACCGCCCACATCCATAGAACAAGGCCCCACTTGCAGTGCAGTGTGCCCTAGTGGCCGCTGTCTATATAGCAAAGTCCCTTCTCACAGAGCAGATCCAATGGGTAAGGGTTTGGGAAGCAGGGTAGGAAGGCCTGGGCCCTCTCTGATCCATCAGGCCCCATCCCAAGGACCTACTAGCAGCAAGGTGGCCCACAACCCTCTTGGCAGGGACTCAGATCAAAACACTGCATGTTATTGGAGAGCATTCCCCATCCTGGGCTGTTTCCTACTTGCCTTCCTGGCTATCCTTTGCAGCATCCCAGCTTCAGGGCTTTGCCACCCACTCTTGTCTAACTAGCCTCCATGGAGCAGGCAGTTCTCTTTCTGGAGCTCCACAGGAACCTCCTTCCCCAGCAGCAGCGAGCACCAGCTTACCAGCTTCTCAGGCCTTTATAGCTGGACTGCAGCTGGACCATGCCCAGCAAGGCTGTAGGGGGTGAGGCCTCCGTGGCCAGGTGAGCTGATTAGCCTGCTCTGACTCAATGCGGGGTTGATACACCCTGTCACAGGCCCATAGAACTGCTTTCATCACTACTGCACAGAATACTCATATCTTGGTTGTAAGGCAGATCACTCGGTGCCCTAGCAGGCATTTTAAAGTGCAGAAATATCACTCAAGCAAGACCAATCTAAAATGTGACTTTTTCGGTTCTAGAACCTCCTGCTGTCAATTGATACATCAATAGGTAAAACAGTTCACTCAGTCAGTGTCATTGATGCAGCACCCAGCAGGTCATTCACTTCCATTGATCTTAAGGCTCATAGATGCTGCACTTTTTCTGCAACTTTTCCAGAATGACTGTAGTTGATCACTTGCCAAGTAGAAGGATGCCATCCACACACTTGAGATCCTCTCAAAATTAAACTTTGCATTTCAGACATTCCACATCAGCCTCCAATTTGTCATCAGATAGTCCATTACACTGTTAAATTGGTAGGTGAGAAAATGCATGCTTGGCATACTCCTAATTCTACTGAAAACCAGTCTGTAACACAGTCATTAGCCTGCACGTAACTAAGTGTACTATGGTGCAGATCCTTCATAAAAGGAACACACTAGTCCTCAGGCACCCCATACTGACCCAGCAGCATCCACAGTGCTGATTGATCCCTACATCAAAAACATCTGGTAAGTCTATAAACATGATGTTAACTTCCCTTTGTCACTCTAGTTAATTTTCAATAATATCCCACAGAGCATATACAGCATGGATTGTAGATTAAACTGCACAGAAACCACAGTGGTTTACTCTTCTTTACATTAAGACAGAATCTCATTTAGTTTAGTAGTATGACCATATAACAAAGCCAAGTAGATTGTAAAACTGTGTGCCAAATCTAGAGATGATACATAAAGGGCAGTATAATTTACACAAATGGCCCAAAAGCAGAGACGTTTCAAAATGGCTGCCTTTTGCTGTTTTTAGTTAAAGAAAAATGTTAGCCTCCTATACCCATATTTGGAAACTTGTGTGGGCATTTCAAAAATGCTAAAGTGATCTCAGAGCAGTTTGATTTAAATGGACCAGATGTACCTATGTCACCCAGGTACTTTTGAAAAACTTTTAAGTGCCTAAAATCGATATAGGATACTTACATTTTGTTTTTTTCAACAACATTAAAAGGTTTGATTGCACTACTTTTACCTGCATTGAATAAACACCCTGTCTGTACAGTCCCATTGATTTCAACAGGGCTAGTCAATTAGTAAGGTACAACTCATGGGCATAACCACTTTTTAATTCAGCATAGTGCGTCCATTGACCTCACAATGCTTTATTAAAGAAATTTTACTGATAGGGAAGCTGAGGACTTCACTCAGCCCCCTCAACCCACAGACTCTGGAATAAGGAACAATGAGAACCTTCTAAATACCTGATGCTACTGGTAGGAAACTATTTAAAATAATACAGTAAAATAATTGTAAAAGGAATTTTTTACAAGATTTTACACTTGGAACAAGAAATAAGTGAAGGAAGGAAATAAAGGGAAAAAAAGCAAAGGTGCAGTAAAAAAATGACAACTGATAAAGAATGCTTTCTTTCCTAATAAGGAATTGTTAATGATTCTTTGTTCCTCAGATTTTCTTTTATTCTCACCTTCCAGCCTGCTGGACTGATTACCTGGTGTCTGCTAGTGTAACATATGGTGACTAGCTGACCCTGTTCTTTCAATCAGGCAGTGTTTAGGCAGAGAACCAAACATCACAGCACACAGAAATGTTTCTGAAAATGATCATTTGATGTGACTATTTTTCTGCTGGGCTCCTGTAGTTGCTGTCAACCAGCTTAGCAGAATGTCCAAGAGTATATTCATCTCTGGGGATATATGGCTGTCCTTTGGCTGAAAGTCTACAGCAGACTACGTCCAAGGGCAAAGGAGGGTGTTATGCCCATGGAAGGACAGGATACATTATACATCACTGTAACTATTACATCTCCCTTAGCTTTTATTCACTGTATGCAGCTGTAACACATTGTAGTGACTGTAGAATAGACCATAGGTTCCCAAACTGGCCAGCAAGTCTCCCCAGGGGTGTGTGAAAAAATTCAAGGGGAGGCGGACGGTAACCCAGACCCCCATCAATTCCTCGCCACCCCAAGAAACAGCCGATACTGTCATTACTTCTTGCAAAAATGGAGGTAGCACCAGAATCCTACGGTGTTCGGGGGGAAGTCCTGCAGCTGCACGAAGGAGCTGTTGTCTCAGGAAGCATGTATGCAGCTTCCCCTTCCCAAACAGCTGGCACTTTTCCTGAAAAGCTGGGTCTGTTGCCTGCGGGCAACTTCCACCTGCTGCCTTCCTGCTCAAGGGTCAGGGAGGAACTTGGAGGCCTGGGTCCACACCAGCTCCAGCTGCTCAGGCAGCATGTGTCTGCTTTTTGCTCCCCATGACAGCCTTGTGCTGCTTGAGTGGGTGGAGCTATCATAGACCCAGGACTCGCACTCCCCACTGGAAGGAAGTCACCAGTGGGCAACAGATCTGGCTTTTAAGAAAACTCGCCAGCTGTTTGGGGAGGGGAAGCAGCACAGGCACTTCCTCAGACCCTGGACCTGTCATGCAACTGTGGGATCCCCAGATACTAGATGAGCTGTTCCTTCCCCTCTCCCAGATCCCCATGAGTGCCCTCCCCCTGCTCAGACCCCCATGGGTACTGTGCCCAGGGCCCCACCAGCACCCTGTCCCCTGCCCAAGGTCTTACAAGTACCTTGCCCCCTACCTTCTAGCCAGACACCTACAACCAGCTTGCTCCTGTACTCTATTTACCACTCAGATTCTGCACCCCATCCCTATCCCACTCACTGGCATCCCTGTCCCACACACTGGATCCCTAATTTTTGGCCTCACCTCAGAGTGTAGAGGGACCCACAAATTCCACTAACCTTGGAATCCCAGAAGAAGTAATCTGACCTGATGCCTTGAACCTCAGTCCTACCTACCCTCCCCCATGGGGCTAGGGTGCCAGAAGAGGGAGGTGTCTTGGTTGGGGCCACATCAGTGGGACCTGGGTGGGGGCTCAAACGTTTTTGTTTTTCATCTGACTTGTGTGTTTCCTGACTTATTTTTCTGTGGGTCAGTGACTGCTGACCCAAACCAGGTTCCTCGCCTCTCCCATAAATGAAGACAATGCTGAAACGTTTGTGTTGGATATATTTTATTTAAAAATGAAGCCTGGCCAACAAGCCCTATCTGGCCACAGTATCGTAACACCCCTGCAACCTCACAAACACCTCAACCCTGAGCCTATCATACATTGGAACTCTTTGTCCTGAGCCTCTCCCATCCCCAGTCTTCTGCCACAACACTACTGCACAAAGCACACACTGCAATCTGTGTCCTAAACCCAGCATACGCCCCAACCACGCCGCTCTAAGCCCCTCATATACCTCAGTCTGAACTCCTGCATCCTCACATCCACAAGCCTGTGGGTTGCTCAGCAACCCAACACCCCACCTGACCCCAACACTCTCCAGCCTGGAGCCTTCCCCCCACAAGCCAGCAGCCCCTTCTCCACCTCTTCCTGCACCCAAATTTCCTCCCAGAGCTTACACCTTTCACCCCTTCCCATACCCAGATCCCTTGTTCTCACTCCAGAGACCATGCCTCCTGTCTTAACTCAGCGAGAGCAAATAAGGGCCAGGGACAGCAAATGATGTAGAGGAGGGGAATGGAGAAGGTGGGGCCTCAAGAAAGGGGTGAGGACTTGGGACTTGCCCTGACATTTAAAAAGTGATCTTGGTTTTAAAAATATTGGAGAGCACTGCTATAATTTTCTTTAAAATTTCAAACCACAGAATGCTGGTAAAGAAGAGGTGGGGAGTGATGAAGTATTTTTAAAGCAAACTTTAAACTAAGCTCTTATGTAGACTAACACAGTCCTCTCCATAGGAAGCAGAGCTACAGAACAGGGATAGGAAAGGTGGGTGCATGGTCTCCAGGACCCAATGGTGCCCCAAATTTTTGGGTGCCCTATACTGCTTTGTATTCTGCATATGGGTAATGATGGCCCTAAAAAAGAGTTTACATACTGTGCTCAAAGAGTTTCCCCCTTCCTGTGTGTGCAGCCAACTGAATGGACTGAGATCAAGATGGTTGCTCAGCCTGGACACCATTCCATCCCTCTGAGCCCTTTTCGGATGGCATGAGCTCATTTCACCGCTTTCACAAAGCAGTCCCATAACACCAGTGAAGACAAAATTTAGGTTTTGACTGGCCCTTACAGAGACAACATACATAATAGAAAGTTGAGGGAAGGCTTCCTGCACACTTTCCTTCCATCCAAGCTAGGATGATGCAAAATTTGCCTACATTTGTGTCGTTCTATAACAATTCCGCTGAAAACAATACTTAAGTGGCTATCAACTATTGAATGTCATTGGGAGTGGGATGCTTAACTTTTAAAAGGGTCCTTTGAAAATCCTAGTCCTCGCCACTGTTTAACTGGGTGGGTATTCAATGGCTTAAGGGACTGTGAGCCGATGCCCAGGTGCCAGCTAAATGTCCGGTGGGGCAAAGGGGGTGATGCCACACCAGCAGCTACGCTAAGCAGCCGGGGCAGGCTGGGTTCTTCGGTTTGTGTTTAGTTCGGGTACAGCAGCAAGAGGAAAAAATTACACTTAGAGAGGCTTTAACAGTTACCTTTTATTTATACAAAGATAGAAACAATTTAACTAAGACAAATGATTAAAGTACAAGGTAGTACTCGTGGTTTTTAAAGGGGAAACAACACAATTTAACTTAAGAAAAGTTTTAAACACACTAGCTAGCTTAAACTAATACAATTAATGTGTACACAAGAAAGGCAAGTTGCAGGTGTGATTTTTATCCCCACCTCTTAGACCTGGTGGAACCAGAGTCTTTTCCTCAATTCCTATAGGAAAGAAGTGTAATACAGCTGTAATTTTTACCCCTGCCTCCTAGATCCGGTGTGACCCAGAATCTTTCTCTCAATCCCTCGGGAAGAAGTAGATACGAACCAGGCGTCCCCAGTCTCGGGAGTTAATTCCAGACCTGACCAGCAGGTGTAGGTGATTGAAACTCAAAGCGGGGGTGGTCTGCCAAGCCCCTTTATACTCCTTTTGTCACGTACGCTTCTTCCTGGTCTTAAGTGGCCAATTGGGAGGAATGTTTTGAACCCCAGGTTTCCCAGGGAAGGTGCAAGGCTCAATTCGCACCTGTCAATTGTGGACAATTGGGCACCTTTGGAGGTGATGGGCGGGGGTTCCCCGTCCTTCCTGGGGAAGTGATCAAGGCATGTCAATCACCGAGATCAGCCAGAAGGGCAGCCATTAGCTAGCCCATCCACTGTCTGGTTTTTGTGTATAGTAGAGAGGCTGGGTGAGACAGCACACCTGCGTTCCCAGGTCATCAAAGGCTACCTGTCTCCCCTGCTTATTTCTCTCTCTGTCTCTCCCGGGGGCGGGTGGGGGGAGAAAGGAAGAAAAGCTCAAGTGGGGGGTTCATGTCTGGCTACAGGGACACACAGAGATCTCTTTTGTATTTCTTTTCAATTAACCAGAACTAACAACATTTTCTTTTAAAACTAATTTCTTCCATAGTCAAAGTGTGGAATCATATGTATGGAGGGTTTAAAAGCTGCTCAGAATGTTTTCATGTGTTTCACTTTTGATAGGAAAAGCATTTCCAAGGCATGCACACATACAGCAGGTGAGGGTCACCTGTATTATGGCTCTATACTCAACTAATGAACGCCACTCTTATACTCTATAGATTTGCAATAGCAGAGGAAGGTCTGTGTATCTTGGATCTGTTCCTATCAATCCCTATACATCTAACCTTTAGTCTGATCTAAACAAAAGTTCCTTCCTATTCTCCCAACAATAGCTACTGGCCTATACAGTCACAGCACAGCAGCAGTCTCTGTTATCATTTCTTTTGATGTCTTGCAATACTGGAGTTAGATTTTGCTCCCATTCAACTCAAAGAAAGATTTGCCATTGGCTTCAGGATTAGAGGTCTGATCCAAAACCCACTGAATTCAAAGGAATGGCTCTTATTGACTTCAGTAGGATTTGGCTCAGGCCCTAAGCCCTGCTTTGATACACATTACTTAGAAATAAAGGCAGTTTTCTATTTGCAGTGATAATATCATTGTGGACTTTGTCAGATGTTTTATGTTCACTTCAGTGATCTTCCAAGAAGCCCTCAATCCATTTTCAGTTAGAAACATTAAGACTGATCCAGTTTAAAATGTTTTATCAATTATTTGCTCATGAAAAACATCTTACTGGTTAGAAATCTTTTCCCCAGGATGGTCTAATATTTCCTAATTAGGTCACAGAGATATATGACTGCTATTCCTGGTTTTGAAAATGTTTGTGCCTTTCTTCTGGCCTGACACTTAGATTTTTTCTACTTTGCATAATCTTAATTACATTACTTTTGTTTACAAACATGCAAGAAAAAAAGACAGTCTTTTAGCATTATTTTTCTTTACTAAACCAAAGAGATGAGATAAAATTAAGGAAAATGACGGCAAAGGGCTGGTCAAAGAGCCTCTCCATGTTAAATAAGCTTCCAGTGAAAAAATGTTAAATGATCTCTGATACGTTAGTTACTGGAATGAAATTCTATATAAGATTTGAGAAAGAAAACCACAAGAAGGTTCAGATTTTGCATAAAATAAACATGAAGATAAGATATTTTGGGTGAGTATATAAATAAATAATATATGTCTTGGAGTTTATACACAGTAAATAAATCGGCAGATAAAGGTTGGACCCAATTCTGCTCTCACACTACTTCTACATAAGTTGTTTTTTATTGACTTCAGTTAAGTTATTTCCAATTTACTTTGTCTTACAAGCAAACCTAGGCCTCTAGAGCCTGATCCAATGGATTTTGGATTGCAACTTTATGGCTCACTTATGACACAACATATCAGTTTTATGTATGTGTAAGGCCAATGAACCTGGCTCATCAGTAGGAGGGAATGAACCTCCAACCTTAGGGACTATAAGCTACCACAGGAGCTAAACAGACTGTAAACCAGAAACTTCATTTTCCCTTATCAGTTGTCTCAGTGCCTCTGGGGTCACATACATGCCTCAGCTGAGGAAGCGCATCCCAAGCTTCTGAGACCTTCCAACAAGTAATCCCAGACAAGCCCCCACTTGTGATTACCACAGGCGGAGCTGAACCTATGGAACTTAGTGCAGGAGCCTCTACAGGTTGAGCCAGGCCCACCAACATGGTAGCAGTTGCAGGAGCCCCAGGCCTCTTTGAAACACCATGGAGCACTGTGCTGCCATTCTGCATGTGGCTTTGAGGGAGCATGGAGTGAGGGGGGAGCCCAGGGCTGACTGCCCTAAGTCATGCCCTCTCCAATCTTGGCCCTGTCCCTTCAGGGCTCTGGACTCCCCTCCCACCTCCCACCTGGGCCCATGGTGACTGTCACAGCCCCTGCCCTGAGCTAAAAGCTGAGGCTGTAGAGCAGAGACTTCACTGTTCCTTGCAAGTGGTCTAAGTTACATATGCTTGAGGAATATGGGGAAGAAGTAGACAATATGAATGATGTTGAACAGTAGCAAGATGGCAGGACTGGACAGTCCGAATCTAGGATTTAGGGAGGAAGCACGCTTGCTATGAGCCTTTGCTACACCTTGACTCTCTCCTTCCCCAAATTCATCCTTCTAGCTGATGGCGGGGGAGGAGAGATACTGTTGGAGGCAAGAACATGGCCATACATTCAGTACACCCGACTCACTCTCTTCAAGGGTGCTGAGCATCATTGACAACACCAACAGCCCCTCTTTATGCTCAAGAATCCCAGGCAGTGTCTTATATCTGCCTTAAGTGCAGGAGTAGTGGACTAGGATCCATATGGCTCCCTCATTTCAGTCACACAGAAGCTAACCAACATTGGGGCCTTCTCACAATGTAGTCCTTAGCAAGCTCTCGCTTGTGACTACTAACAGGCAGAGCTGCACTGTTTTGTGTTTCTACAGAAAATAAGTGACTTAGGAACGTACAGCAACTAGTCAGATTTTTGCCAATTGGTGAATAAACAAACAAGTGAAATAAAAAGGAACAAATTATACATCACAAAAGATACTTTGTTCATGTAGTTCACAAGTGTAGTTCAGTATTAATTATTCATGGGGATTCTTCTCAGAATACTGCTGTTGTCAATGTACTGTTGCATATTTTATAAAAAGAAATTAAACCAAATCATGGAAGCAGCATGTGGGCTGAGTAGCCCAGCATCAGGTAGGGATTCTCTACTGAGGGAAGAAAGAAAAGACAGAAACCTCTTCCAACTGGAAGAAAAGTCACTCTGCTACTACTTGTGTGGATCCAGGTCTGTAGCAGTCCCATAACCAGTGAGTTCCACTGCATCAGATGAGAGGCACAGCCACTGCTCCATTGTCACCAGTTAACCCTCTCCTCACCTGGAAAAGAGCTTTAGCACACACAGTAGGGCTACGTCTACACTAGCACACTACATCGAAGTAGCCTATTTCGAAGTAAGAACATCGAAATAGGCTACTTCAACATGTATCGTCTACACGTCCTCCGGGGCTGGTGACATCGACATTCAACATTGAAGTAGCAACAGGGAACATCGAAAGGAGCTGCCCCGGAAGGAAATGCAAAGAGTCCACACACACAAGCACTCTCTGTCGAAATAAGGGGCCAACAAAGCCTGCAGACGGGGTCAAAGGCTGGACTAGCCCTTCTGGGTCAAGAGCAAGCTGCTCCCTTAAAGGGCCCCTCCCAGACACACTCAGCCTGCACAGCATGAGGTCCACAGAGCCAACAACCAGTTGCAGACCCTCTGCACACAGCATGGACCCCCAGCTGAAGCAGCAGCAGCAGAAGCAGCAGCTGCCAGAATCCCTGGGCTAAGGGCTGCTGCACACGGTGACTATAGAGCCCTGCAGGGGCTGGACAGAGCGTCTCTCAACCCCTCAGCTGATGGCCGCCATGGAGGACCCTGCTATTTCAATGTAGCGGGATGCGGATTGTCTACACATGTCCTACTTTGATGTTCCATGTTGAAGTAGGGAGCTACTCCCATCTCCGGATAGGAATAGCAATTTCGATGTCTCACTGCCTAATGTTGATTTCAATGTCGAAATAGCGCACAGCGTGTGTAGACACGACGTGCTATTTCGACATTGTGCCAGCTACTTTGAAATAGCTGGCTAGTGTAGACACACACTAGGTGTGAGTTCCCTGCAAGGAATCTGTGAATCCTGTCCCATTTTCTACAGTGGAACCAGAGCAATTGGTTTGGAGGTTTCTGTGGCCAGGGACAGGATCTGACCTTTAGACGTATGAAACCTCACTATGGAATTTTATAATTTTGTAAGTCTGCTGCAAACGGACATGAAAGACTTGCTGGATAATGGAATTAATATTAACCAGTAGCTCACTAAAATGTAAAAGCACTTGTTCTAAGCGTTACTGGTAGCCAACCATGCACATTATTTTGGGAACACGGAATGGAATAATCATGAAACTATGTTTTTATTTTGTTTTGTTTTATTCCCATCAGGAGGAGGAAAAGACTTATTTTTACATTTAGGAGTTAGGGAACTCCTTACAGTATGATTTTTCATTTTCAATAGAATGGTTTGTTCATAAAAATAACTGCACAAACATCAGCTTTTCATGCCATAAGATCAATGTCCCCCATAACTGTCATCACTACTGATTTACCTGCTATTGTAAATAATAGTATCTATGCTGGGGATAAGCATTATGCTAGAAAAACTGTTAATTAACCAATTAAAACTAATGTGATGCTAAAACAGCACTTAACACCTTCTGTAGACAAGACAAGTCATGTCTATTTCTGGGTCCTCAGTTCCACTTAGGAAATATAGAGCAACACGAAACTGACTGCAACTGGTCAGCAGAGAATTACCCTGATGGTTTATATATGTGTTGAATCCACACCCAGCACGACAGAATTACACTTTGCTGCAGCAATTGAATCACTTAAGCCAAGTGTGCAAGCTCAAGCTCACCTTTGGCAACTGTCTTTGCATGAGGATTGGAGCTAGCCCTGACAGACAGGGAGCTCCCTGGCTCACTCTCCTTCAACTGGGATGATCATATTACTGTAGGTGAAATAAAGGACACCAAGGCTACGTCTATACTAGCCAAAAACTTCTAAATGGACACGCAAATGGCCATTTCGAAGTTTACTAATGAAGCGCTGAAAGACATATTCAGCACTTCATTGGCATGCGGGCTGCCGTGGCACTTCAAAATTGACGCGGCTCGCCGGCGCTCGGCTCGTCCAGATGGGGCTCCTTTTTGAAAGGACCCCGGCTACTTCGAAGTCCCCTTACTCCTATGAGCAGAATATGTATTTCAGCGCTTCATTAGTAAACTTCGAAATGACCATTTGCCATTCGAAGTGGCCATTTCGAAGTTTTTGGCTAGTGTAGACACAGCCCAGGTAACATTGCTTGGAGTTAAGCAAATTCAATGGCAATCCATCAGATCCATGCAGCACAAACATTCAAAGTAGCATCATGCTGACTGAACACCCATTTAAAAGTTATACTGCATTATTATAACAAAAATAGGTACAAATTTAAAATATGTATCTACAATTAAGTGGTTATTGCTCTATAGAAGTGCCTGCCTTGTGCTCCAGAGTGTAGGCTGGTAGTGTGAGGGCTGGTAGTGAGAGAGAAAGTGAGGTGCAAGAGCCAGTGTGTGTGTGTGTAGGAGTCAAGGATAAGGGGCAGGAGTCAGGCTAGGAGAACAACATAACCTCTGTGATATTTTTGTAGCAGTATAAAAAGAGAATGAAATCTACTAGGCTAGTTTCCTCCTCACCCCATTTAATTTCACTGGAGTCAGTGGATTTACAACAGATAAATTATACCCCTAGCTTTCAAAGTGAAACAATATCTTTTTCCATACCTGATATCTTGCAATACCTCACTGTATTCAATACAGCACAACATACCTTCTAATAACCATACACACTGTGCCAAGCCAATTGCCAAACCTTCCAACCTGCCACCAGACTGTACACAACAGACTTACGTTCTCATACCCACCCCTGTAAACAGGAGTTTCAGAGCTTATTGCTTCCCATGAGAGGTGCATCACTAAAAGGCTTGGAAACCCTCACCCCTGCCCTGGTGCTTTCTCCCGTAGTCTCTTAGTGAAATCTCACACCCTGGGTTTCTCTTTTTCAAATAGTGACTTGACCTCCCATCTGACCACTGAGCCCAGATGCCCACCTCCATCCCAGAGATTCCCAGGTCACATGGTGTCTGTTTGTTTCCTAGTTGCTTCTTGTGGGCCACCCTTTTCTTCTCCCACCTCTGCAGTTTTAGCTTAGCTAGCTCTCCTATTCCCCTGGTCAGGGCCAGATTAAGATAAGGGCTGCAGCCTAATGGTTCAAATAGCTCTTCCCAAACACATGCTAAAACTTGATAGAAGTCACTTATCTGGAAATCCAGCTTTAATTGAAAAGTTGAACAACCTGGACCTCTGTTAAAGTTCTCCCAGTTTTTAACTTACCATGCACCAACTAGTAAAGTAACACAGGGCAGTGTTTTAAAAATTATTGATCAGTTTCAGATAGCTACAAAACTCCAAAAGAATTATGTTGTAAAAATGAATCTCTCCCTTCTAAACCATTCCTCACCTTGTTCCACCTTCTCTCAAAGGGTGGGGGAGGGGGCTGTGGCTCTGTCCTTTGAGGGGAAAGCACAGGCAGAAAGGATGGCAGGGGAAAAGAATGTTGCCTCCCCAAAGCGGGGGTTGGTTTCACCTGCCATGCCTTCCTGAAAAATTTAAATGGGTCTAGGACTCCCATGCCCTTGTTATTGCCTGGGGTCCTGGGCACTTAACTCCTTTGCCCCACACCCACCAGTGGACCCTTTCCTACATGCCAACCCCCTGGGCTCCAGCCTGGAGTCCCCTCCTGCTACACCCCAGACTCTTCATCCCAGGCTCTACCTCAGAGCATGAGCTTCTAACTGGAGCACCCCACCCTCCCATGTTCTAAACCCATTATTTTTGTACTCACCCCAGATCCTAGAGGTTCCCACAAAATCTAATACTCCAGGCCTCCAGAAGAGTTAGCCTTGCCCTGCCAGCCCTTCTCCATGATTCACTTTCCTTGTCCCCTTCTTCCATTCTCCGCTCCCTCCTGAGCCCTGCCCCCCAATCCTTCATGGACTGCTCCAAACCCATACCTAGCCTGAGTCTAGCTGCCCTTTACTCCAGAGACTTGCTTGTTTCCACTGCCTGTGGGCTACCACGGTAAGTGGAATCCCACAGCAGATATCCCCTTTTTTCCATGAGTGGCTGCCCCCTGCTCCCCACCTTAGGGCCCTGCACCCCTACTCCAATCCTATTACCTGCCAACAGTGTTGGGGTGCGGGGAATATCTGAGACAAAGCCCCCTGTCTTTTTCTTGATCAGAGTGCATGGTAGCCTGATCCTTGTCCCTCCTCCACCCCCACACCATGGTCCCAGGGAATGCTGGCAACAGCATGTTCTGTTTGAGCAATCTGTTTAAAGAGCCAGCACACCTCTTCCAGCCAGCAATTTAAGCACACAGCCCCTGCTCTTTAAAGGACAATTAGCCTGTTATTCTTAAAAAAAAAAAAGTTGGGATGCTCTCCAGGGAGCTAAAAAAGGGATAGTCCCAGCTAAATTGGGATGGATAGTCACCCTACCTCCAACTGAATTGTACAATGTGGAGAGAGTTTGACCCATGGTACTGAACCTCCACTGCCCACACATTCACTGACACCCATGATAGGTGAGAGTAACATGCACATACAAAGTGACTATTGTGAGTTGTATGCGGGGTTGTTACAGGTTCCAGGGCACTAGCAAGATCAGGTGGATGAGGTAATACCTTTTATTGGACCAGGCTGTATTAGTGAGAAAGACAAGCTTTCAGGCTTGGGCACACCTGATGATGAGATCTGGGTAAGAGCAGATGCTTGTCTCTCTCACCAACAGAAATTGATCTTTTGAAAGATAATCCCTCACCAATACTGTCTTCTACAATTTTAAATTCGTAATATTTGCAATTTTCATTCACATTTTGCAGGTGCGACTAACTTCATAAGAGGCAAACCCATGGGAGATTAAGGCCAATGGAAAAAGAGAGGCATTTACATAGCAGGCAGAGGGGTAGCTCAGCAGCTTGAGCATTAACCTGGTAAATCCAGGGTTGTGAGTTTAATCCTTGAGGGGGGCATTTAGGGATCTGGGATAAATAGATTTAAACAAAACAAAGATCCTGACTATGCATCCTTGTGAGCTACTTCCTGGGGTGTGCTGTCATCACAGAGCCAGCCACCCCATTGGCATGCATCTTAGAATCAGAGGGTTGGAAGAGACCTCAGGAGATCATCAGAGCTAGTCCTAACTAAATCATCCTAAGCAGGGCTTACAAACCTACAGGGAAAGAGATTCCACCACCTATCTAGGTACTGATTCCTGGCTTGCTCATATCTGTTCTCTTATTCCAACCCTTCATCAACCTCCCTTCACCAATTTTAGAACAAGTAATGTTTCCAGCCTCTCCTCTAATTTCACATGAGGACTTAACTGAGCCAATATCTTAACTGTGAAGTTTAATTCATTTAACCCTAATTCACAGGTTACCAGCAGGCTGTATTTCAGCACTAAAAAGATGTCATGATATAAAAAATGAAATACTTTGTTTAAAGTATAAATGATGGAAATTGCTGAAACGTAGTTATTCTGCATCCCTTGTGATAACTTCAGAAATATTCACATAATATGAAAAGATATATGCTGCCCACAACCCATATGCATAGAACCTACTTTGAGAACAGCAGGGTTTTGTAGGCACCAAATGCATTCACGTTTAAATGACTCAACTCTGCTATTTGGATTTCTCATGTGGCTGATTATTATAAAAATAGCATGTACTTTAATCCAAAATACAAAATATAAAGGCAAATCACCAGTGTTGAATAGAATCTCTAATTATTGTAGCCTTTCCTCATAGAAGTAATTTTGGAAGACTGGTACAGTTTAAGGGTCAAGTCATCCAATCAAATGAGCTCAGAAATGTTGCTGTGGAAATCTAATCTCATGCAGGGAGTAAATGTCGTAGGTGCATGTAATTCAGTGAAAAAATGTAATTCTTCCATAAATGTGTATTGTCCATGGATAGAATGGTTGAACGGCCAACTGCAGGAACTAACTAGGGACATGGGTACCTCCAATTCAACTGGCATTTATCTTTGCAGTTTTAGAAGTGACATTTTGTAAAAATAATGAAATGTAAGAAAAAGAAGGGGAGAAAATGAGAAAGAAACATGTACGAAAGAGACCATATAAATAGAAATATACCCACTTTTTATATCCCAGCTCATACATTAATATTTTAATGCTACTTGAAGAAAGTATATCATGCCCTAGGAAAGGGGTTCTCAATATTTTTTTCTTTCTGAGGCCCCTCAACATGCTATAAAAACACAGTGACTCATCTGCACCACTGTACCTGATATTCTGTGCATACAAGTCGGAACCAGCATTAGAAGATACAAAGCAGGGAAATTGCCTGGGGTCCCATGCCACAGGGACCCCCACAACGCTACATTGCTCAGGCTTTGCCTTCAAGCCTGGGTAGTGGGTCTAAAGGCCCTGGGGTTAAGAATCATGTGATAGGGCTTCAGTTTCCTGCACTAGACCTCAGTAAGTATAATACTGGCCATGTTCGGTGGCCCGCAGAAATCTGCTCGTGACTCCCCCCAGGAGGCCAGGACTCTGTTTGACTACCACTGTCATAGAAATAGCTTGACAGTGAGGTAATTCAATAGTTAATCTTTGCTATTCAGCATCAGAATAAATATAGTAGCCACAGCAAACCGGCACAACTTTGTGTCATGTAGTTTGCAGTGTGGTAGATATGTTGGACCCAAGATGTGAGAGAGACACGGTAGGTAGATTTGGACAAATTCTGTTGGTGCAGAGGCCCCAGGTCCTCTTCAGTTTTGGAAAATGTACTCAGAGTGTCACAGCCAAATTCAAGGAGAAACAGATTGTTAAACATAAGAAATTAAACATATTTCAAAAAATTATTCAAAATGAAGTGCGTAATTGATACTTCCATAGTCAAAGGACAAATGAGAGTTAGTGGATTACAAGATGTTTGTAATAAGACATAAGACCAGTGTTGTGTAGTATGTCTAGGTCAGAAGCAGATTGAAGAATCAGAGCAAGATCAGCAAACATGCAGCATGGGATTCAATGATCATGTCACCTTAAGCTTTTTATAAACATGAAAAGTTAGATAAAACATAAAATAAGAATCACGGTATTAAATAAATGTGTAATCTCACCCGAGTTGTTGGATGGTATATTTCCAATTATTGAAACCTCATGCCACAACAACAATTTTCCATGGCAAATTAATCTGTGATGTTGCCCAGCTCCAACCGTGCTGTCTCATTTTTTTCTGTTGCAAGGAGAGCAAGGTGACTCAGCTGAGTCTGTGATAATGTTGAATTTCTGTTGTGTTTGACACACCTTAGCTGCGTCTACACGTGCACGCTACTTCGAAGTAGCGGCACTAACTTCGAAATAGCGCCCGTCACGTCTTCACGTGTTGGGCGCTATTTCGAAGTTGAAATCGACGTTAGGCGGCGAGACGTCGAAGTCGCTAACCCCATGAGGGGATGGGAATAGCGCCCTACTTCGACGTTCAACATCGAAGTAGGGACGTGTAGACGATCCGCGTCCCGCAACATCGAAATAGCGGGGTCCTCCATGGCGGCCATCAGCTGGGGGGTTGAGAGATACTCTCTCTCCAGCCATTGCGGGGCTCTGTGGTCACCGTGGGCAGCAGCCCTTAGCCCAGGGCTTCTGGCTGCTGCTGCTGCAGCTGGGGGTCCGTGCTGCATATACAGGGTCTGCAACTAGTTGTTGGCTCTGTGTATCTTGCACTGTTTAATGAAAGTGTGTCTGGGAGGGGCCCTTTAAGGGAGCGACTTGCTGTTGAGTCCGCCCCGTGACCCTGTCTGCAGCTGTGCCTGGCTCCCTTATTTCGATGTGTGCTACTTTGGCGTGTAGACGTTCCCTCGCTGTGCCTATTTCGATGTTGGGCTGAGCAACGTCGAAGTTGAACATCGACGTTGCCAGCCCTGGAGGACGTGTAGACGTTATTCATCGAAATAGCCTATTTCGATGTCGCAACATCGAAATAAGCTGTTTCGAAGTTGGGTGCACGTGTAGACGTAGCCCTTAATGACTGCATGTTCAGTGGTAGCCAATCCAACTGGTGTGAGGAGCCCGTTTTGTTTCTGGGAAAACATCATCATGAGAACTGGACACTGTGATACCCAAGAATCTGCACCTGCTGTGATTTGTATATCTGCAGTTTAGTGTTGACCATGATCTCTGCAGGAGAGCGAAGTTGGGGATCTGCTGCATTGGGTCTTTTATGAGGTGCTTCTTTGTGACTGCTTGTGAACACCATTCAGCTCTCCAAGCTTCATCAGATTTGAAGTTGTGCAGGCAAAGGTTAAATGTGTGGGTCCAAAAGGGTTTATGGAACTTCAGGCAGTGGTGAGAATCAGTGTTAGACACATACAGACCATGTAATTTCATCAGGTCTCAGGCAATGAGAATGCCCTTGCCATGGTGACTGAGAGTTACATATGTGGATGGGGTCCCAGAATTTAGCAGGGAGAGGGGGAGAGATGTCAATGGTAGGCAACTGCTTGTAGGACCCTGAACTCACAGGGGCAGGCTCAGGCAGCTTGAGCACAGCCCAGGCACCAGCTGTTGTCACCATTCTTTGCAGTCTACTAAAACCTCTAGGTAGAGCAATGTGTGAGTCTTCACTGTATACACTTGAATGTGCATGGGGAGGTGGCCTCCAGAATGTTGACTGTGCCTTGGCTTCCGATGAGTAGAAACGCCAATGGCAAAGCTTCCCTTTCTGTCGGAGGCCCCTCTTCCCCCCGACACCACCAAGGCAAATTTGAAACACAGGGAGCATGAATTGGCATGCTGCTTTCTTAGCTACCCTGACTCTAGCCCTAGTGGAAGCTGCTGTGGTGATACACAGCTCTGGCTCTTGCCACAGCAGTTCTGGCTTTGGCGGGAAAAGTGGTGATGTCTCCAGTGACAGCAAGTTCAGGGCTCAAGCCAGTGGGAGCAGATGGGATGACATGGAATGGAGCTGGTTGGGAGGGCAGGATGTGAGTGGTTGGTGGGTGGGGAAGCGAGAGTTTATCTGAATGTGGGACATATGTGGCGGGCCCACATTAAAACCCTTTAACAAGGATCATTGCTTTGTTCTTCTGCCATCTTCTCCTAGATACATGAGGGCTGGTGAGGGTGGCCCAAGGGCATCTTACTGTGTTAGCTGTAGAATCTATGAAGGAGGGTGAAACAGCTAGCAAGATAACCCTGCTTAGAGAGCTCATACCCCTTTGCTCCACTCCACCTACAAAGGGGATGGAAATCTAATTTAAGTGATCATTTGGGGATTCCCCAGGATACGGATGTCCCAAATTGGCTCATAACCTCTGTAGTGAGCTGTGAAATAACTCAACCCAATCATTCCTCAGGCAGTTTCAGTCAGCCAAGCAGAACTTTAGAGTCACGTTTGCCTTCCCCAGCTCACATGTGCTGACAATCTGCATCACGGATGTTGTTGTAAAAGAGAAGTTTAGGTAATTTAGAGTTCTAGTAAATTCTAGTTTCTGCTATTTGCGTTTTTTATTATTAATAATTCTAGCAATTCTGCTACAACATTGTACTTTGATTCTTCAATCAAAAATTTCAGATTGCTTTAAAATATTAATTCTCATCGCTCACCAAGAAAGATGAATATTATTATGATACCCACTGTATAGTTAACCTAAAAGACAGAGAGGTTAATGCCAGAGTTTTCAAAGTTATCCACAATGTATGTGTGTTTCTAAACAGATGTGTGAAGTTGGGCACTTCTAAACACAACCATTCAAAATTAATGAACATTTCTGCAAAGTTTTGTCTTAATGATTTACTTAAGGGAGGGTGGTGAGTCTTGGACAGAACTTAGACTGGTTCTCAGGATTCTGGACCCCCAACCTTGTGTGCCAATCACATGTAACATAACAGTATCACATGGAGGAAAGTCAAACTCCAAATCAATACAAAAGATCTGTAGGTGTTCAACGGAACTTTTATATTTGATCTGGATTTAAGCTTATCTCTAAATGTGAAAGCACTAAGAGACGGAAGATTGACACACCCCAGAGTTAAAGTAATAGCTTCTGATGCTCTTCATCACCTTCTGCATTAGAAACTCCTAAAATATTTGGTTGTGCCATTGCAGCATACTTCCAAGGTGACCACCTGTCAGTTAGTTTCCAGGGGAAGCTAGGGAAATTCTTCTTGCTATCTGAGCTACGATTTGTTTTTATAAACATCTTTCACTTATCTGAGGACTTTACTGGCTAAACTGTTAATGGGATCAGAAATGTTAGCAATAAGTAAATGGCATGAATTCTCATCTGTTATAAAACTCATACAGGGATTGAATAATGAGGGTAAAAGCTACCATGGAAACTTGAATCAAATTTATTAGCAGATGTTCAGTGGTGCAGAAGAATTATACATGAATAATAAAACACAGTGCTAGCTGAGAGCTCTCAATTTCCCTCTTTTCCCAGGAAATACATGGTAATGAAGTTTTTTTTCCCAGAAGCTTTATCCTGTATTGAATCGTAATTAAGCTACATTGAGAAAATGTTCAAGTGACAATGATTTACAAATGATCAAATTATTTTGGGTTTAGCTTAGGGCTTTACCAACTGGAGTGAGATCTCTATTATGGCCATATGTCTTTTAATAAACTTGCTTCAAACATAGTATATTTATGGGGATTTTTGGGACAATAAATAAGATAAGAAGGCTCCTGCAACTTAGTTTCACAAATAAATAAGGACAAACATGACTAAGCCATCTAAAATTTGGCTAATTATTAAAGCTGAACCTAACCTCCACATTAAGTCTGATTATCTGCAGACATAAACATTTCAGCCTTTATAAATGAGGAAACTTTCCCTTCACCTGCCTACCACAGAGAAGATGAGAAGTAGTTTACACTCTCTGTTCACATCAGTTCTGCAAAGGTAATGAGGAATCTGAGATGGGGGAACTGATATCATGAGACCTTCTTTCCCCCAAAGCCATTATGTCATGATCTGCTTCTCTGAGATGCAGCAGCTGTTTCTATTTGTCTCTGACTTTAAGGCAGACAATATCTCACTAGGAAAGCTTTTATTTTAAGCAACAGACTAACATGAGGAAGAGGATAACCCACTCTGGGCAAGCTAAAATGCAGACAAGGGTGGTTGCTGTTGCACAAGCTACTGAGGGTGAAGGATACAAAAAAGGGAGAAAGGTGAGAAAACACAATCATCTTCTCTTTCTGTTCGTATTTTGTAACGTTGTCTGTCATCATGATACCTAAGTGTCAGCTGCAAGAAGTAAACAAAACAATCTCTCTCTTCAAGTGCCAAGAACAGGAATAAGCTTAAAGTCATTGGATAGGATTTTAAAGAGCACTCAAATAGCTTAGGAGCACAAGTCCCAGTGAAAGTCAATGGGAGTTACTCTCCTGAGGTCTTTTCTTTAAGGCATTCCAGAGTGTAAACCTACAGAGGGAGTAGCTAGTCAACCCAGATAAGAAAGACACAGCCTAACCAAGAATTCCCAGAAGCTACAAAATGCATTTTTCATGTTCTTTTTTATTTAATCAGTAAATATGGTCCAACTGAAGGACACACAATTTAAAAGTCACATATCACCTTCTCCAGTAGTAAAAAGCAATGCTCTAAAGTTCAACAAACATAGTAGTGTGTGAGGCTTAGATTTTGGTAAATCTGGTAGTGCCTCAAGAAGTTTCTGTTACCATGGCAATTTACCAGATCCTGGAGTCACTTTGTAAGGGTATTTCTACGGTCCGCACTGCTGGGTGATGCCATGATGGGATTGCAGCAGTTGAGACTGGGCTGCAGGGCATTTCTGGGGGTTTGGTATGTGGCCTGAACCCTGTACTTCCCTACTGTCAGGGGGACCAGGTGTGAGAACCCACCACTGATGAAGGCTGCTCCAGGCTCTACGTCTGCCTGATTCTTCTTTTCTGTACTCTACAAAACCCATTTTTCATGTTCTATTTTATTTAATCAGTAAATATGGTCCAACTGAAGGACCCACAATTTAAAAGTCACATATCACCTTCTCCAGTAGTAAGACTATTCAATTATACTCTGAAAAGTGCTAGAAATAACTATTTTGTGGTGTGTCTCACCT
Organism: Carettochelys insculpta; assembly: GCF_033958435.1. Lineage (NCBI taxonomy): Eukaryota > Metazoa > Chordata > Testudines > Carettochelyidae > Carettochelys > Carettochelys insculpta. The sequence continues at coordinate 138,822,182 of NC_134139.1, read as the reverse complement.
GTCAAAAGTGAGTGGTCACCTCTGACCTATATTGCTTTAACTTGATACACACAAAGGCACTTCTGGATCCTGCTATTGTGCAGCATGCTTTGACCTACTGCAGTGGGTCAAAACACACAATGGAACTTCTCGCACATGGTAGCAGGATCCAAATGAGTAGCTTGTGTGAGGCAGGCTCTTGAGCTGTAGGTTTGCACCTGAGTTTGCTTCACTCTAACTTGCTGTATAAATAAGCCCTCAGGAGACAAGTCACATTGTCTTTTATTGGGAATTATGCTCCTCAGTCTCTTATGTGCATTTGAAAATCCCATCCTTTGTAGAGATTTGGTTTTAAATAAATGTATAAGGCAGGAAAATGCTGATGCATTTCAGAGAGGTATTGTGGAAAATTAAGTCAAAGAGATGGGTCGTGCATGGACAGGGTAATGATCATTCTAAATATATTTCCAGTTAAATAAAGAACTTCTCTGCACTATAAAGGATTTGGAGGCCATCCAGGGTGAAAAAGATTGTTTCAATTTGCTATTCTAAAAGGTTGATATTTTTCTAGATGGTGTCCAGGTAGCGCCAAGGAAGAGTTATCTCTCATGCCCGAAGCTGAAAATGGATGGCAGAGGATGGATGATTTGATGATTACCTGTTCTGTTCATTACCTTGAAAACACCTGACATTGGACACAGGTGGTAGCCAGGATACTGGGTTAGATGGACCAGTAGCCTCACCTACTACAACCTTCCTTAGGGTTACCATATATGACCTCTCAAAAAAGAGGATACCCCTGACAGAGAGTGTATATATATTGGTATCTACCAACTCACGTTGTATTAATGTACTATCAATACTATAACACATTAATACAATGTGAGTTGGTAGATACTGATACAGATACAGTCCCTCTCAAGGGTGTCATCTTTTTCATATGGTAACCCTATGTTGTCAGATGCTACCAGCGTGGTTCTCTGCTCTCTCCAATGTTGGTATCACTCAGCTGCGTGCGTGTGTTCCCTCTGTGCGCTGCCCCAGCTCTGCAGATAGCTGACAAAGCAGACCTGAAAGGAACCCCCAATGACCACAGAGACTAGTAAGATGCGAAGGCATGTTGGCCAGGTATATTGCCGTATTGGACACAATAGTAGTTCCCTGTAGAGTTCTCAGTCTAAGTCAGGGCATACTACAAATATGCACCCACGGTCAATGGACTCGGCTCAGTCAGTGGCAGGACCTTCCACTGCCCCCTCGGCTGGACCCAGACCACATCCCAGAAGTACATTCTTATACACAGGTACAAACAATTTACACGTCACTCGTGATGTATTGAGGTACACCCCTTCTACGTAGTCAGGTGCCGCCTCTCACCTTGTACATGTTGGTTCAAACAAAACAACTCTATCCATCATATTACCCTTTTGCCCCTGTCATTGGGATGGATTGGCCTATTCTTTCTTATCTGTGGCATGTTCCAGGGTAGGGTGTTCTGGTACCATGTACCTACTTCAATATGCTAGGTAGATATGTTTATGCAACATCAACCCTCTTCTTGCCAACTTCTGTGAGCAATGCATTCCTTTAGCTCACAGCCGCACTTTGCTTTCTGTTAGCAAAGTCTTGACCATTACTTTGGTTCAGATCTAAGGCCTCATATTGGGCCTGTACTTACTACACCCTACACATCCTTATCTTTATATATTCGCATCTGAGAATATCAGGTGAAGACAGTGATGCTTGGACTTTGAATGTAATTTAAAAATGAGGATGTGAAGATTCCTCTGTGAGTCTACTTTTCTACACAAATATGTTACTGACTGTGAAAATGTCTGGATTCAATAGGCAAGAGCTTTGGAAACAACAAAATGGTAACAGATAATCTTGTAATATGATGTCAGCCCTGCGAAACCTCACAAGCAGATTTTCAGGACTAAACCCAGGTTACCAAAATTAGAGCATCAAAAATGCTACCATTTTGTCTACAACTTTTTGAAAACACCAACAAATCATAAATTTGTGTGCACAAATGGCTAATTCGCTGCTTAAATGCCCAACTTTATGTACAAATACCTGATTTTAAACTGTTTGCCTGAAGTTGCACATGTTGATGTGTCTCCAAATTATAAAAATGTAGCCCTTTACGTTTAAAATCAGAAGGATGGGCAGGTTTTCATATTTGGGCCTCTGATGGGATACACACCCGTCCAGCTGACAGAAAACATAACAATTATCCCTCTGCTCAGGCAGTGCTTGCTGCACCTGCAGAGCCACATCTGCTGACAGGGTGGCATGGTGGGGGTGGGACAAAGGGGCAATAGCCCCAGAGCCCAGTGATTCAAAAGGATTGAGGGCTCCCAGCTGCTGCTATTACAGCATCACTGGTGGCTGGAGCTCTGAGTTCTTTAAATTGCTGCTGAAGTGCCACACGGAACACTCCAGGAGACCTTGAAGGCTTCCTGGAGAGGCTGCAGTGAGCTCTCGGCAGTGCTGAAGACTCCCCTCAGCTCCACCCCTTCGCCCCAAAGCCCTGTGTCTTCCAGTAGTCCAGAGCCTGCACCTCCTCCTTCCCCACAGCCTTGCCCAGGGGCCTGCCAAGTAAGTTGGTTCTCCAGTGCAGACCATACTGCACTCAGGGAAGGGGAGCTTAAAAAGGCAAAACTGAGGACAGGGTGGGAGTGGAGGAATTTGCTAGGAAACACAGCAGCCCCTATCCTATTATACCCTAGACTGAGGCAATGATTAGCCTGCTCTTCCCCACTCCCTTTGTTGGTGGCAGGCAGGATTAGACACTAAAGTCCTGAGAGAAGCACTGGATGTTTGCTGTTTGGCAGTGCCTTTTAAACTGGTAAACTGTGCCAGGAACTGGAGGCAACTAGACCCGTAAAAGAACTCAGAGTGAGAGGAGTGAGAGACTGGAAGTGACTAAAGCTGAACTCAGGCTGAGGTTTGGCTGATTGCAGACTCAGTATTCCCTCTTGGGGGGGCGGGGGCGACATAAGGAGCAACAAAGGGTAGAATAAAGAACAAGCATTTTCCTTTGTATGTGACTCAGATCTAACTCACACTTGTGACAGATATGGCAATTTACTGCAATAGCTTTGAGAGAACTTACTGTATTAATTTAATGTACCTTTGTGGGTATGGTCTGTCTCAGCACTAGGTTACTAAATATTTGTCATGAAAAGGCTAACATTTACCACAGGGAAATAGATGTTGGAGTACTTCCCCAGACTCCCTTCACAGGACTTCCAGGGAGAGCTGTTTCTGTGGGATAGACATCCAATCACACAAAAAGCACAGCAGAAAATCCAGTGAAGAAACATTCATTCTAAAAGGGACCTCTGGAAATTAATCTCCAGAACTGAAGAATAAGCATTAGTGATGCCTGACACACAACCACATTTAGTTGTTAATGATGTGTGTTTTGTGTCAAATCACTGGTGTACTGTTACTATTTGATTTTTCCCTCTCCACACTATTATTCCTCAGTAGGGCTGGGAAACACTTTTTGAGGGTGGACGGTATATAGCTGATCATGCTGTTTTGTAAAAATTGAAATATTTTTGCACAAATAATTCAATTTGAACATTTTTAATACAAAATTTGCCAACCAATTCAAATCATTATTGAATATTCCTTTTTTATCAGTCTCATTTCATTTTCATTTTCTTCCATCACATGCTGACTTATGCATCCTCTTTTGCTTTGATTTTTAATTACTTTTCAATCATTCATATTTATATATTTTAATATTTGTATATGTTACTATACTCTAAAACCAAATTAGGTTGGTTCAATGCTTCTGAAACAAATATTTCAAAACTTTCATGCAGTGATAAACATAAACTTTTAAGGATGAAAAGAAATCTATTTGCTCACCCACTCTACTGTTCTCTAAAAGGCGAATCCTCCAAATATGTTTCCTGTATGAGCATAAAGACTGGGTTCAGCAAAACTGGGATGAAGGGCAGAATCTGGGAATCCAACACAGAGATATTTGCTTACTATGTACAGGATTCCAACAACTATGCATGGAACTCCACCATCCGTTCCTATTCTTCTCTCATGGTTCAGTTCTCAATGGTCTGAGGGAAAATTCCTTTCTTGTCTCTTCAAAAGAACTCCTAAGGTGCTTGTCCATTAGTTAAGCTGTGTGCTCAGAAGTAGGGCTTTACTCCAGAACCTGTGGACACTGAGGGACACCTCACAATATTTTCTGTAGCTAATAGCATGCTGAATAGACGTGGTGTTTCCTTAACCAGTTGTGAAACAGAGCAGAGATTTCAGAGGCAAAGGCCTGGTGATGACTGATAATCAGCAGATTTCCAATGTTTGTGGGTTAGATCCTTAGCTGATGTAAACTGAAGTAGAGCCACTGAAGCAGTTCTACTGAGAGATCAAATTCAGATTCTGTATTTGAGTTTCTGATGTATTTAACCTGAGCAATGTTATAACCTTCCGGGTTCTGTAGTGATGATCTGCACCATTTATGATTATACCCACTGTGCTAAATCAAGGGAGCTAAGCCACAAAAGGTTTTAAAAAAAAAAAAAAAGCAATGCCATATTCTATTACCTACACTGCCATTTCAACTCTGCTTGGGGCAATATATTGCTGCCCATTTATCTTGGGTCCTACTTTAAGATTTACTCAGTTTAGATATAAATTCATGACATGGAAATGAAAGTGAAAGGAAAACAAATGTCCAGTCACTTATAAGAGAAATGCATGTGCACATGTATGAAGATAATATCCTATGTGGATAGGCTGGTGAAAATGTTAAAAAGCCCTCCAATCTCTAATGAAATAAAAGGCACACAGGGCTGTGTATTTGCCACTGGTCATTACACTCCCCTTGTAAACCCAAAGATTATGTGGAATGTATTGCCTTCTCTCTACTTCTCTCTCTCTCTCTCTCTCTGTCTCTCTCTCTTTGACCAGAAATTCTATCTTGGAACCGAGAAATTCTATCTTCCCAAGAAAAGCATTTGTGAAACCAATTTAACCAGTTTATTCCCATGAACATTTTGATTTTGAAAGAACATTTGGTCAAAAATTCCCATCCAGTTCTAATAAACAGGACTATTTCAGAGCATAAGGTCAGGCATGGAAGCTGGAGTAGTAAACCATGCACTTCCACATCAGCTGCTGGAAGAGGGCCACATCCTCCCTGAATGAAATGACCTTGTCAACTCTGGGCTTCCTCTCGATTGGTACTCCTTTCTTTTCATGAGCATGTATAATTGGACCTGCCTCTGGAATCTCCATTCCAATGCATCTGATGAAGCGGGTCTTTAGTCATGAAAGCTTATGCTCCATAATATCTGTCGGTCTATAAGATGCCACAGGACTTCTTGTTGTTTTTTTGTACTTAGATTGCCGAATGGAACAACTCTCAAAAGATTATAAGTCAACTTCTAAATTGTTCTCTTGTTTCAATGTTTTTTTCTTGGAGCTATGTCTAGCAGAGAATTCAGTAAGAGTTTATTCACATTCATAATTTTGAAAACTACTGCATTCACAGGTGCACATTTCTCCCAGCTAGTGTGCAAAGGCTAGTATTTTTAGCATATAATTTGCCCATAATGAAGTTTCATTATTCAAGGCTTTGTTGTGCAGTGTGGATTCAGGTAAGCTTCTTGTTGAAGTATATGGCTCTTTGCTTGAGTAAGCATTGCAGCATCTGGCCACACTTTTCATTTCAGGGACAGCTTTGACCTTTGGAATTTCAATTTCGATTACTATAGGTGTTGCAATGTTTACAATAAAGCAGCCAATAAAGAAAGCAGGCAGATCATTAAATAAGGAAATGTATGGCTATCTACTTTTGGCCTGTTCCTTGTTGGGAACTGCATGAATTGGTGTTATGTCTGACAAACCATTATGGACATTTTTATGTTGCCTCAATGAATACCTTCACTACCTAAAAAAGCTGCCATATGTGTGATTTATGTGATGACAGACAATTGTTTTTCTATTTTACTGCTACTGTCACAATAATATTTATTTTTCCTTATCTGCTTTGTGCTTTTCACTGTGCTGGGTATCTTTCAGAGTTTTAGAAATAGCTAATTATGAAAGAGAGAAGCTCTGTAGCTTAGTTTTATTGATTTGGTTTTAAAGACCTGGTTGGAATAAATATACAAAGAAATGTATGACACATCTTATTAACTGACTTCCTGTAGGGAGCAGGTGGAATTTACAGCCTGGAATTTGGAATCCAACAAGTGGATTTATCACTTTGCTATTAGAAGGAAAGCACTAAATCTTATGACAAATGGTCAAATTATTTAAAAAAAGTTAGCTTATATAAAAGCTGTAGCAGTCACATAAAAAGTAGAGTAGTCCCATATTCAGCACCATATCTGTGTTTTGTGGGATTGTTTCTGCAGTTCTCTAGGGATGTGTCTACACTAGCATTCCTCTTTTGAAAGAGGCATACAAACAAGGCAAATTGAAAATGCAAATGAGGTGGAGATTTATATATCTGCAGATTTACAAGAAAAGCAGTGTAGATGCAGCTCTTTCAAAAGTAATCCCAATCTTCAAAAAACCTTTCAAAAAACCTTTCTTCCTATTTTGTTGAAAGAATATGCAAATGAGGTGCCAGCTATGTAAATCTACAACTTATTTGCATTTTCAATGTGCCTCTTTTGAAAGAGGAGTGCTCGTGTAGACATAGCCTACTTGTTTCGCCTCATGTGTGGTTCTGTAGCACTTCTGAGAAGTAGAGAACCACTTTGCATACTCTTGGAGTTCAATAATCATGCTAAAACAGATGTAGCTTACCTTTAGATAACTAAAAAATGTTACAGAGAATATGTGTAGTAGTTCTTATATTAAGTGAAGTTCTGAGTGCAGGGAAGTATCTTCTTTTGGTGGTCAATCGATAACGAGTAAGATGTCTTCATGTCACCCTCCTATTTCTGAGTCCATTGATGGCTGATCAGTCCAATTCTAGACCTGCAGATCTTATCACAGAAGAGACAGGTGTTAGTAGCTGTTGGAGGAGCACAGGGCAGTATTTGACACTTTTTTTCTTCTCCACCTGTCCTCGGCTGCACTGCAGCAGTATATCTCAGATTGCAGCACCTCCCCACAGATTCTCCACTGGGGACGGTCTTAGGCAGGGTTCTTCCAAGTGTTGACACCTGTGCTGTACTTTTCATGTGCTCCTTCAGCATGTCCTTATATCACTTCCGCTGGTCCCCAATGCTCCTTTGTCTTTTGTCCAATTCGGAAAACAAAATCTGTTTTGGGAGGTGCTGATCAGACATCCAAACCATGTGACCAGTCCAATGAAGCTGTTGTTGAATGATAATGGCTTCAATGCTGGTCATGTTCGACTCTTCCAGGATGCTAGTATTTTTGTGTCTATCTTCCCAAGAGGTATATAAGATTATTCTGAGGCAGCTTTGATGATATTGTTCAAATGCCTTTCAATGATGCTTGTATGTTGCCCAGGTTTCACATGCATATAGTAGCATTGGAACAACCAGTGCGCAGTATGCAAGGAGCTTTATCTTGTGATAGATGTCCCAGTTCTTGGAGACCCTTTGCCTCAGATGGGCAAAGGCAGATCTTACACCACTCAGAAGATGCTGGATTTCTGCATCAGTGTTGACTTTAGTGGAAAGATGACTTCCAAGGCATGGGAAGTGCTCCACATTTTCCAGACATTCTCCATTGACTTCACATTCACAAGATTGTCCCATCAGTGAAGGCTGGTGGAGCACCGTGGTCTTTTTGATGTTCACTGTGAGGCCAAGATTCTCATATGCTTCAGCTCTCATGTTCATTGGAAAACACAAGACCACTCATCATGACAAGGTGATTCAGAGCATAGGACAGGGAAGTATACGGAATGATACAAATTCTGTTATTCAAGACAAAATTGGAAAGGTTATAGGTTAAAGGTTATAGGCATGATTTATATTTGTGAGTTGTGTATGACATTATGAAGCATTTGCATATGCCCAGAACAGCAAAGTACACTGTGTATTAAGGTGGACTAGAGCTGAGCTAGAATTCTTCTTGAAATAGTGCTTGGTAAGAAATGTTTTTTCTGTCCCACGCAAATATGCAAGTTCTACTTTAGGACTAACCAAGAACTTTGCTTTCACCCACAATAAATCTGAACTGACTACTCCAGAGCAGGTTGTGGTTATAGCACTCATATTGGGTGTAGAAGACTCACGTTCAAGTCTCTTAAGAAAATTAAGCCAAGCAAACACTTGTACGTGGGAATGATACTTTCCAGACTAAACAAATTTTGTAATCATTGGGCTATCAGCTATTTTTGGGAACCTCAGTCTCCTCTTACGGCTAGAATTCTACCATTGACTTGAGAAACTTCTCAACAAAACTTTGGCCAAAATGTTTGGTTTTAGTGAATCTGCATTTTCCAACAACAACAGAACTGTTTTGTTTAAAAATTCTAGACCAATTGTAGTTGGAAGGAATATTCAAGAATATGAAGAGAGGCTGGGGGATTTGGGCTTATTTAGTTTACAGAAGAGAAGACTGAGGGGTGATTTAATAGCAGCCTTCAAATTCCTGAAGGGGAGCTCTGAAGCGGATGGTGAGAAACTCTTCTCAGTGGTGTCAGATATCAGAACAAGGAGCAATGGACTGAAGTTACAGAAGGAGAGGTGTAGTTTAGATATTAGGAAATTAAGATATTAGGATATTATTACTTCACCTGGAGGGTGGTGAAGCACTGAAATGCATTTCATAGAGAGGTGGTGGATTCTCCTTCCTAGAGGTTTTTAAGTCTCAGCTTGAGAAGGTCCTGGCTGGGATGATTTAGATGGGGTTGATCCTGCTTGAAGCAGGGTGCTAGACTAGATGACCTTCTGAGGTCCCTTCCAGCCCTAGGATTCCATGATTTTGTGATAAGCCCAATGACAGATATTGGAGCAGTAAATCTTTCTTGGACTGCAAAATGGAACATACCATAATATACAAATACCTCAAAGCTTTTATTATACTGTTTTATAGGGTCTGGATTAAGTTACGCCTATAATTAAAAATACAGTTCCCTCCCTTTGACCCCATTTTTCTTATCTCAGTGATTTCTCTGATCTTATGTTCTCTCTCCCGTTGAGTCAACAAACTGACTAATTGATCCCCAAGAACATGAATCCATGACTTCCACTTATTTTTCCCTATTCTGCTTTCAGAGAAGATATTGACAGTGCCATTTTCTGTACCTAATAGTTTTTTTTAATTTTTTTAAAGTAGGTTCATTTCAGCTTATCCAAGAAGGCTAGCATCAAAACACAAATATTTCTATATAACAGAATTACCAAATATAAATGTTATAAATGTATAATATTTAGTCATACACAGGCTCACTTCATGGCTAATGCAGAGCATTCTACAGAGTGAAGGAGCTATATATGCTATCACTATAGGTACTTCTACATTACATCAAGTGGCAAAACTCCTCCTGGGTGTCATCCAAGATTCTTTGGAATACAGAAAGAAACCCTGATCTAAACATGATTGAAGTGTATGAAAAGATTTCAGGGACAAACAGGTTATTTATCTAGAAGGGTTTGGTGGCTTTTTAATCCCTTGAAATCTAACTTTTTCTATTAAATCTGACTGGACATGCTATATCTCTAGATCTGAAAAAGCGGGTCCGCCCCACGAAAGCTCATAATCTAATAAATTATTTTGTTAGTCTTTAAAGTGCTACATGTCTGATGGGTTGTTATATTAAATCACTGTTCAGGTTACTTAATAGTAAAAATAGTAAACTTTCCCCAGATTACAGTAGCTGTATACGTCACACAGTAGTCAGTTTATATTCTCCTATATGTCAGAAAAGTGATGCAGCCTGAGTCTGACATGCCAGTATCTTTGTAGTTTATGGTTATGATTGGAAATTTCTTCCAATCAGTGGGGCTTAATATTTTAAACATTTCTCCTCACTTGGCTTGAACTTCACATTTAAACTTGCATTTAAATTGTCAGCTTGGTTGTCTTGTTTTAACCTATCAAAATAGAACGATGATGAACATTTCACTCCCTAGTAATATAGAAGCAAAAATACAATCTGTAGTTTGTGCTATGACAGATGCTTTTCCTCCCACCTGTCCAAACTGTAGACAAAATGAAGACATAGAAAATACAATTTCACTGGCAGTTTTTCGAGTGACTTGATCTCATTCCATTTTGGGGGAAGGAGGGTAAGGGATGCAATAAACATCTGAAATTGCAGAGATATTTATAGTAAATTGGACAGTCGGTTGCTGATTAAGAGTGGCTATTTTTCAGAACCCTTTCTGGCCCCTTTACAGAGGACTACATTGTGATGTTATTGTGTCTTAGCAATGAGAATGGGACATGAGGCTATAATACGCTCACTTCACTTACATAGGAAGCACAGAATCAGGATGGCCAACTGACTGGGACCTTTCCCAAGAAGATGATTTAGATTAATAAGAGTGAGTGGTAATGACTGCTGGTTATTTCAGGACAGATTAGCATAATTTCTGTTTAATGGGGACACATTCGGATATGCCAAATGCTTAAGTGGTGATTAAACAGGTGCAAATTTCTGAATTCTAGTATTAATACAGAAACGGCAAAATAAATATTAACCCTTAGGACACTGGTTAATCCTTAAAGGCCAGCTAATCATACCCTCATTCAGATTGAGATATTAGTAAATTGTTAAAATTATATCCATTACTAGACAATCCAGGAGCCCTAGCCATGGACAAGGACTTCACTGTGTTGTACTTTAGTGCAGATTATACAAATTCCCAGGGTTTTAGCTCCTCAGGATTGGTGAGTTCTTAAAGGTCTGAGGACACGTGCAAAGGCTATTCTCCTAGGATGCAGGGATTTCTGTGGCAGGGGAAGAGAGGCCTGGTTTGCTTTTACAGATTAATAGATTCACTGAGTTTTAAAGCTAGAGGGATCTTATGGTGCCCTAGCCTGACCCTGCAAAATGCAGGCCAACCAAAGATCTTCACACAGTAATTTCTGAATCAAGTCCATACATTCTGTATGGGTTTGTCTACACTACCACCTTCTTTCAAAGGAAGGATGGTAGTTAGGGTGTTGGGAGTTTACTAATGAAGTGCTACGGTGCATACGCAGCACTTCATTAAGCAAATTCCCCCCCGACGGCAACTTCTAAGTTTTAAACTTCGACGCACCGGCACGCGTCCAGCCACGGCTCATCTGCTGGTACTTAGAAGTGCTGGGGCAACTTTGAAGTCTCTTTACTCCTTGGAATTGCGGCTAGACGCGTGCCAGTACTTCAAAGTTTAAAACTTCGAAGTTGCCGTGGGAGGGAATTTGCTTAATGAAGTGCTGCATATGCAGGGCAGCACTTCCTTAGTAAACTCCCAACACCCTAATTACCATCCTTCCTGTGAAGGAAGGTGGTAGCATAGACAAGCCCTTTCAGTAATAAAGTATCTTTGAAAAAAACATACAGTTTGGCTTAGAGACTGACAATGATGGAGAATACACCCTGTCCCTGGGTAAATTATTCAAGTCTGATTTTGTCTCACTTCAGTTTCCATCCATTGGACTATATTATGCATTCTTCTGACAGATTCTTTTGCTGTCAGAAATTTGCCTCCTATGCAATTACTTATAGACATGGTCAAGTCACCACTTTACCTTCACGTGGATAAACAAAAGATATTGAGCTTCTTTATTCTCTCACTAAGAAGTTTCTAGACTTCTAAACTATCTTATAGCTCTTTCCAGAAATCTTTCCATGTTCAAAAGATTATTTACCATGGCACCTAAGTCCTTTCCAGTATCTGCAATACGGTCCCCCATTTTATACATGTGACCTAGATTCCTTGTTCCTAGAGGTATGACTAATATTGATATAGTGCTTAAAGTCAGATCTAGTCATAAGATCTATCACCCTCTGAGACATACTATACTGCAGAGTAGCACTCTGTGCTCAAATACAGAGCACTTTTATGTGGCTATGATATTTTGTATAAAGAATGCTGTGTAAGGTATAATATGAAAATTCATGGTTTGCTGAAACTCACTAATGTGCCAAAATATGTGTCATTACTCTATCTGGTGTTATATGCCTATTATTGTCACTATATGGTTATTATTGAAATTGTTGTGAGTCTGATAGATGCTCAGAGATAGTTCACCGGTGGTAACAAGGGAGATGGCCCACGCTCACATGGGTGTTAAGTGACCATCACTAGCCATTGGCCAGAAGGTGGTTCTGAAAAAGAGATTTACAAATGAACAAGAGACAGCTTCTCAAGATCCACAGAATAGGTATTGTTCAACTCTCTGAATCTGTAAGACACCTGATGCTTGGTTCCATGTTTGAGCCAGTAGTTTTCCAGGCATATGAAATGAGCATTGAAAATACGGGATAGTCCACCATGAGTCCACCTTTCTCTTCCCCCACATTTTAATGCCTAGAAACAAAATTTTTGGAAGGCAAAGACAAACCTCCATGAACTGGGGTGAAGGGAGGAGGGTCCTAGGTAGAATGCTTTTTAGCTGGTATGACCTGCAAACTGAATTCTGCCTTCAACATCCATCATCCATTAGGATGAGAAAATGGCTTGGTTCAAATCTTGCATTGTCTGATAAAGTTTAGAATTTAGATGAGATTTTTACTTTTTATTTTTTATGTAATGCACTCTGACATGCGTAATACTTGCCATCACTTAAAACCAGTCTTTCTGTAATTAATAAACTTCTTGTAATGTTTTACCCTTATAGGTGAGGTTGTCTAAAGTACCTGGAAATCTTCTTCAATTACAAACGATGTTGCATATCCACTATCTTTTGATAAATTAGCAAACTAATTAATGAGCTTACATAGTTCAAGAGAAGATAGCGAGCAGTGTCAGAGGGCACATTTCTGGGGTGCAAGGCTGGAGGGATTTGCTGATGTTTTCCAGTGTATTGGTCATGAGTGTTTTAGAGAGCATTCATTAAATTTAGCAGTGTGTTCCTGCATGTTGTTGATTGCAGCAACAAAACCATCACTGCACCTGGAGGAGTTTTCTCCTTACCACTATCAAAGCATCATGAGAGACAGCCCAGGCTGGATTGTTAAGAGCCTGCTGTTCCAGGTTGTATCCCAGGGATCTGTCACACACTGCTAGCACAGTCTTCCTGTTTTGTCATCTACTTTGACTCCTCTGGTGCCTTGCACATGGCTTGTTCTACATGAAGATGACTCACATAGGTTAGCATCTAATGGGAAGGCTTTGGTTAGGAGGCACAGAACAGGCATGGGATCAAGGACCAACATTCTAGTGGGCAGTAAATGGGTTGTCAAGTAGGAAGAGGTTTTCCTTCCAATTTGAGGAAACTCTCTTCCTGCAAATCTGGCATTTTGGGAATCAGCAGCATGGAGAAGACAGGGCTAGCAATCACCATTTTTGGTCTGTATGGTCAAAGTACTCTGCTAAGCAGTCCCTATGAGTTTCTGTTGTTTTATGTCTTCTATATCTAACAAGTTATTCATACGCTACGCTTCAAAGACATTTGTGGAAGAAGTCGGCACATATCTTTTACTGCATTGCTCTTTCAGGCACCTCACATATGCTGGTGTGCTAGGAGAGAAAAGGAATGGTGCTTCTGTTTGGAATTGTGCACGAACCTTGCACAAGGGTATATTAGCAGGGAACCTCTTTGTGCTCTTCCTGCATCTTGCAAACTGGCACAGAATCTAGCCCTTAGCATTTGCCTTTGCAAATAACCTTTGATAATTATCTTGATCAGTTGCTCTCTGAAAATTAAATATTATATTACTTTGGCATTGCGGGACACCTGTACTACGTTCAGCTATTCAAGACAAGTGAGAAGGTGCTGGCTCTGGAGAAAAGTTCAGAGAATGTCACACAGGGAAAAAAAAAGAGTTTTTATTGGAATTTAGCTCCAGTGCACGCGGTGATGCAGTACTTGGAATCTGTCAGCTACTGTGGCTTGAAAGGTGATATGTTTGGATGAGCAGGATGAGCAAACTAATAACCTCATGTTCACAAACTTGCCTAACCCAGACAGTGCTACAGAAACCAGGAAGGTGTAAGCAATGTGAAAGGCAAGGGCTTTTAATGTTATATTCCTTGTTTGTTTTTATTACTGTGAATTTAAGGAAGTTCCACAGAGAAGACTGTAGGCATGCATCTCTCTCTCTCTCTCTCTCTCTCTCTCACACACACACACACACACACACACACACACACACACACACACACACACATTAAAAGTAGTGTTTGAAAGATTATATTTGCTGCTGAGATTTCAGCTATTTCCACTTGCATAATGAATTGCATAATATAAGTTGCATATGGTATTGAATTAGTCCTTTAGGGCTAGATGAGTGACTCCTGCCACACTCCCATACAAAAAAAGTATGAACTCCCTATAACATCCCTGTTTTGGCTACAGTGATCTTGAATCCAGGTGTGCAGGCTACATACCTGATTACTCCCTTCGCAAACAAATGGGTAAGGAATAACTAGAGGGCTGATGAATGCATGGAACCAAAGATTCTCACTCTCCGCTTGCTGATCAGTGAGCTGAGCTGGCACCAGGAAAAGGGCACCGAAGTATGTACTTTCAAGGAGCAAAGTAGTACCTAGCCTGAATGCAAGGAGGAGAGGAATCATGATACAGAGAACTATCATAGCTTCCTTCCCAGGGTCCTCTTGGTGTGGTGCATCTTACACATTAGCCATGTCTACACATGCCGGCTACTTCGAAGTAGCCGTGCCAATTTCAAAATAGCGCCCGCCACGGCTACACGTGGCGGGCGCTATTTCGAAGTTGACATTGATGTAAGGCGGCGAGACGTCGAAGTCGCTAACCTCATGAGGGGATGGGAATTGCTCCCTACTTCGACGTTGAACATAGAAGTAGGGCACGTGTAGCCGTTGCACGTCCCGCAAAATCGAAATAGTGTGGTCCGCCATGGTGGCCTTCAGCTGAGGGGTTGAGAGACGCTCTCTCCAGCCCCTGAGCTCGATGGTCGCTGTGTGCAGCGGCCCCTTAAAGGTCCCCGCCCCCTGCCTTCCTGTGCAGGAAGCTGAGAGAGCGTGGAGGCGGCAGTCCAGCCATGTGGCCAGCCTGCACGCCCCTCTGCAGCCACAGACACCCCCCTGCTGCGATGGCCGCCTGCCACCCCCCGAAGTGCCCCCAGGGCACCTCTCTCAAGGGGAGCCAGGGCTCCCAGCCCAGCAGCCAGCCTGGCAAAAGGCAGCGGGGCCCCTCCTGGATGGAGGCCAAGCTTCGGGACCTGCTGGGGCTCTGGAGTGAGGAGGAGGTGCTCCAGGTAATGGGGAGCAAGAGGCGGAACGCGGATGCATTCGCTTGGCTGGCCAAGGGCCTGGCCGCCCTGGGTCAACCTGCCCGCACTCCTGACAACATCAGGAGTAAGGTGAAGGAGCTGCGGCAGGGTTATGCCCGGGCCCGGGATGCGGCCGGCCGATCTGGGGCCGCCCCCGTCACTTGCCCCTTTTACAGGGAGCTCAGGTCCATCCTGGGCCCCCGGCACACCTCCTCCCCTCTGGCCACTCTTGATACCTTGGCCAACAAGCCCCAGCAGGCCCTGGAGGCGGAGTCCGCCCCAGAGGTAAGCCCCGCACCCCAGGGCTCCCCCCAGGAGCCCACCCCTGGGGCACCGGAGGAGGAGGAG
Organism: Carettochelys insculpta; assembly: GCF_033958435.1. NCBI lineage: Eukaryota > Metazoa > Chordata > Testudines > Carettochelyidae > Carettochelys > Carettochelys insculpta. The sequence continues at coordinate 138,806,533 of NC_134139.1, read as the reverse complement.
GAGGAGGGGGGATCCTCCTCCAGTGATGGCAGGCTCCAGATCGACATAATGTCACTGAGCTCCAGCAAGGCGTCTGCCCACCGGCTGTCCCCCAACCATGGGAGCGGACCATCAGGTATGTACCCCCCCAGTTCACTCCCCCGGGGTTGAGGGGCAGGAGTAACAGACATGACAAGGGCCCTCCACATGCCCAGATGACCATGGCCCCAAGGACAGCAGTGGCATGTCCCTCAGAAGAGTGCATCAGCCCCTGCCCCCCAGCACGACAGTGCCATGCCTCATCCCTGGGGACGGGGGAAGCGGAACCTAGGGTCCCCCAGGGGGGGACACCCATCATTATCATCAGCATCTCCCGGGGACAGGGATGGGGAACCAGCAGCAGAGTGGTGGGGGGACAAGGGCCACGGCTCAAGGCCCACACTAACGGCTGTCTCCAATCTTCTTCCCCCCCGTGTTCCGCAGCTGCACCATCAGAAGGACCGGAGAGCACTGGCGAGGTGTCAGTGGTCCCGGAGAGCCCACTGGGGCCATCTGTCCAGGCCAGCCCCTCGGCGGAGCACCGACCAGCCCCAGGGCAGGGACCACAGCAGAACCAGCACTCCCGGACAGCGACTGACCCCCAGCTGCTGGTGATCCTCTGTCGGCAGCTGGAGATCTCTGAGCAGTGCCTGCGGATGGAGGAGCGGTGCCTCGAACTGCAGGACCGGGCGCTGGCCTGGCACCAGGAGGCATGGGGGGCCTTTATGTTCACGTTCGAGCGCATCGCGGACCACCTGGCCCCCCATGCCGAGCTGGCCGCCGCTCTGCCCACCCTGCCTGCTCCACCCGCTGCTCCACCCGCCGTCGCACCGCCATCCGCTGCCGAGGGAGACCTGGGGCCAGCTGACACCCGCGGCCATATCTTCCGGTCTGCCCAGCCCCCAGCCAGCCCTGGCCAGGGCAGAGGCACAGGTCATGGCTGCCCAACCCCAGCGCTGGACATTAGGGGATGTGGGGCCCAGGACGTGGCCCCCCCCTCCCCCTTTGTACATATCCCCTTCACTTGTCTTTTGTAAATAGTTTGTATTAGACCCCTGTTATGATGATACCTGCCCCCGCATGTAAATAGTTCTCCCCTTCCTTGTCTTCCCCTATTTTTCCTGTCATCTTATAATACATGTATATATAATATTTATTTTGGCTGTAAATAGTATGATAATAATAAGAGTTCAACGTATTCTGGTTTGACGAACAACGTCTGTTTTTATTTACAAGAAAAGTGGGGGGGTGCTCTTGGGTGCTCTGTGGTGTGGGCGTAGGGGCAGGGAGTGTTGTGGAGGATGTGGGGAGTGCAGTGGGGGGCCTGCCAGCGTTCACCCCGCAGTCTTGTCGAACTGGGCCCGCAGGGCCTCCCGGACCCGGGTCCCTTCGGGGTCCACCTGGTGACTGGGGGCAGCGGGTGGCTGCACATCGGCCCTGCCAGCCTCCACAGCCCAGCCCTGAAAGAATGCCTCCCCCTTGCTCTTGACGAGGTTGTGGAGTGCTCTGCATGCGCCCACAATCTGGGGGATGTTGGTGGGGCCCGCATCAAGGCGGGTGAGGAGACACCTCCAGCACCCTTTGAGGCGGCCAAATGTGCGCTCCACCACATGGCGCGCGTGGTTCAGGCACATGTTGAAGTGCTCCTGGCTGGCTGACAGGTGGCCCGTGTAAGGGTGCATGAGCCAGGGCTGGAGGGGGTACGCCACATCTGCGATGATGCAGAGGGGCATGGTGGTGTCCCCCACAGGGATCTCCCGCTGTGGGATGTAGGTTCCTGCCTCCAGCCGGTGGCACGGGCCCGAATTCCAGAATACCCAGGTGTCGTGGGTGCTGCCAGACCAGCCCACATATATGTCCAGGAAGCAGCCCCGGCTGTCCACCAAGGCCTGGAGGACCACTGAGTGGTAGCCTTCCTGTTTAAGTAGCGTCCTCCACTGTGCTCCGGGGCACAGATGGGGATGTGAGTCCCATCCAGAGCCCCAAAGCAACTGGGGAAGCCCAGGGTGGCAAAGCCCGCGATGGCGGAATCCGGGTCCCCAAGCCGCACGAGCCTGTGGAGGAGCAGGGCATTGATGGCGTGGACGAACTGCAGGGGAAGCACATGGGAGACCACCAATGAGGGGTGTGCAGCGTGTGTGTGGCCCTCCCCTGCCAGGGCTCCCCTCCCCCTCTCCTCCCCTCCCCTCCCCTGCCAGGGCTGCCTCCCCCTCCCCCCGTGGGTCCTCTTACCTCCATGAGGACAGCCCCGACGGTGGCCTTGCCGACGCCAAACTGCTGGCCCACAGATCGGTAGCTGTCTGGAGTGGCCAGCTTCCAGACAGCGATGCCGACCCATTTCTCCACGCTGAGGGCATGCCACATGGCGGTGTCCTGGTGCCTCAGTGCAGGGGTAAGCCACTGGCATAGCTCCAGAAAAGTCTTCCGGCTCATGCAAAAGTTCTGGAGCCAGCGGGTGTCATCCCACTCCCCAAGCACCAGCCGCTCCCACCAGTCGGTGCTTGTGGGGTAGCTCCACAGCCAGCGGCGTATGAGGCGGGGGGCTGCAGGGTTTGGGGTTGCTTCCTCCTCCCCTGGGGGCAGCTCCTTCTCTGTGGCTAGGATGTGATCAGCCGCCTCCTGCATGGCATCAAGCAGGGCGAGCACTGCTCCTACAGGGGCGGCTGGGTGGACCTCTGGCTGCTGCTGCTGGATGTCCATGACTGCGTCGCCCGAGGTGTGCATGCCTATGGCTCTGCAAACCGTGTGCTGTGCAGGCTGAGTGTGTCTGGGAGGGGCCCTTTAAGGGAGTGGCTAGCTGTTGCCCCGGAAGTGCTAGTCTCCCCTGTGACCCTGTCTGCAGCTGTTCCTGGCACCCTTATTTCGATGTGTGCCGCTTTGGCGTGTAGATGCTCCCCTGGAGCGCCTATTTTGATGTGGTGCTGCCCAACATCGATGTTGAATGTCGACGGCACCAGCCCTGGAGGACGTGTAGACGTTATTCATCGAAATAGCCTATTTCGATGTAGTGTTCACGTGTAGACGTAGCCATTGTCCCATACTCAAAGTATTCCTCAGACCAGTGGTACCCAACCTGGGGTCTGAAAGGGTATTACAGGGGGCTCAGGAAAAATAAAAAATAAATAAAAATGATAATAGAAAATAAGTTTTAAATCAATTGCAAAGTTAGTCAACTATTATTTTTAAGTATCTTCCAATAGTGTTACTAAATGCTGTCTGAAAATCTATGTTGTGGTTTTGTTATTCATTTACTAAAGTGCACATAGCAGCTAGAATTGTCTTTCATTGGGGTCCACAAATGGATTAGGGATCTCTGAATGGGGGGTGGCTGGGGTTTGCACTTTTGAAAGGGTTGGGAACCACCGCCTTAGACTTCATTTATTTTTTCTTTAAGTTTAAGAATTATTTTGAAAGCCAGCAGCTGGAGTCATCTCCATACCTACAACCTGCATCTAAAGTATGTTATAGGAAACTATGTCCAGCATTGCTTACATTTTCTTCCTTCAAAAGTCCAATCCTGAAGACTATGGGCACTAAGGGCACCTAGCACCTCACATGTGTTCAGGACCTCACATTATTATGTCCCTCAGGAACAATTCCACATATACATTTTTGAATAGGTAAAATGTAAAGTGCAGCAGGTCAGTCTACAGATCAACAAACTTTCTCACTGTATTACCTCTCCAATAACCTGGGTAGAAACATCTTATTTTTTTAATTGTGAATGAAAAAGGCCAGTGCATATCGTACTGTAATCTTCCAAACAATATATATAACCCTGTCTTCTGGCTTTCTATAGCGAATCCAACTTAACAATTTTTCAGGTGTGAAGAAGCTGTAACGGCACATAAGACAATGATGGAAGTGGCTAAGTTGTTTTTGTCCGTGGGGTTAAGGTGGCAAGCACAAGTCCGTAGATGTCTGGGATTCAGGATATAGGGAAATCTATTTGCTGTTTGTGATCTATAATATATTACACCTGCATTGCCAGCAAATGAAGAGCCTTGTAATCTGTGTCCAATAACTGAAAAAAATGAGAAGGAAAGCTTAAAACAGACTGAAACAATAAATTAAATTATGGTAAACAATAATTAATAATTTGAATCTTATGTTTTCTGGCAAATTTCCCAGAATACACACTTTAGCTGTGTCTACACGTGCACGCTACTTCGAAGTAGCGGCAGTAACTTCGAAATAGTGCCTGTCACGGCTACACGCGTCGGGCGCTATTTCGAAGTTAACTTCGACGTTAGGCGGTGAGACGTCGAAGTCGCTAACCTCATGAGGGGATCGGAATAGCGCCCTACTTCGACGTTCAACGTCGAAGTAGGGACTGTGTAGACGATCCGCGTCCCGCAACGTCGAAATTGCCGGGTCCTCCATGGCAGCCATCAGCTGGGGGGTTGAGAGATGCTCTCTCTCCAGCCACTGCGGGGCTCTATGGTCACCGTGGGCAGCAGCCCTTAGCCCAGGGCTTCTGGCTGCTGCTGCGGCAGCTGGGGATCCATGCTGCAGGCACGGGGTCTGCAACCAGTTGTCGGCTCTGTGTATCTTGTGTTGTTTAGTGCAACTGTGTCTGGAAGGGGCCCTTTAAGGGAGCGGCTTGCTGTTGAGTCCGCCCTGTGACCTTGTCTGCAGCTGTGCCTGGCACCCTTATTTCGATGTGTGCTACTTTGGCATGTAGACGTTCCCTCGCAGCGCCTATTTCGATGTGGTGACGCGCAACATTGAAGTTGAACATCGACGTTGCCAGCCCTGGAGGACATGTAGACGTTATTCATCGAAATAGCCTATTTCGATGTTGCTACGTCTAAATAAGCTATTTCGATGTTGGCTTCACGTGTAGACGTAGCCTTTGAATGATTAAAATTAGAAAATGAGACTAAAACCAAGCTCTAAAATACATGCTTTTTTAAAAAAAAAAATTACTTGCACTTAAAAATGCAAATAGTACTGAAAGCATTATCAAATACAACAGTTTTCAGATAATCCCTTCTCTTTAAGGGTGAAATTCAGCTCCGCTACTTTCCTACTTTGCTCAAAGTTGGACTAAATATGTTGGAGGAATTACCAGGAAAGAAAGAGGGAGATAGAGAGAAAGAAAGAGAGAGAGTGCTAGGGATGGGAATTTGATATGGTTTTGAATCCAATCCATAGATGGGAAACAGGCCATCTCCCCTGCTTCTCATTGTTATTCTATCTGTCCTAGAATGATAATGGAAATGGTTGCCCCTTTCATCTGATGCAAGTACCATCAAAGTCAATGGGAGTTATTTCACTGACTCCAATGGACTTAGGTTTATCTCCTCTTTCAAAGGATTCCTGATCACTTAAGCCATCGGTGTCCAACCTTTTGGCTTGCCTGGGCTGCATTGAGTGAAGATAATCTTGGGCCACGTACAAAATATATAATATAGTTTATGTATATAAATCACATAATAATGTTAAAAGTTTACGATCTTGTGGGGCCGCATTACTAGCTGTCCAGGGCTGCATGCAGCCCGCAGGCCGCAGGTTGGACATGACTGACTTAAGCCATCTAAACAATGGTGCAGAGAACACTAAGTCTCTGCCCTATCACTTGCTTCTCCTGTGAAACCCCTGCACACATGTGCAATACTAAGGGCAGGTCTACACTAAAGGGAAAGGTCAAATTAAGGTACCCAACTCCAGCTACGTTAATTATGCAGCTGGAAATGACATGCCTTAATTTAGGCTTCCGCACCATCGCCACGATAGGAGGGTGACTTCCCTTACTCCTAACGAGGAGCAGGAGTACTGGTACCAAAGGGGGCACCCTATGAGTTCAATTTAGCAAGTCCCTATCAGGCACACTAAATCAAACTTCAGAAGATTGACTGCAGCAGCATTAATCTTTGTGGAAGTGAAAATGCAGCCTAATGGTCTGTGACATAAAAGCCTTGTGGTGAGCCTCCGCCAATGGATGATTGAATTCTATTTGTTCACTAAAAGAACTGAAGATATAAGCTAATGTCTTCCCCTGTGTGATTTCCTTGTATTATTTTGTTTTGGATTCTACTCTCTGAAAAATGGCACAGACCAATACAATGTTTTATTTGTCAGTGCTTGTTCTCTTCTGCTTGTCAGCTCCAGAGGCACAACACAAGTGTTATGTTTTGGCTACATTTGATGCTCAGATAACAAGTTTAATGACAGCCAATTATCCACAGCTGTTGTTTGGTTATTATATTTGTACTGGGGACATGTGCAGTTTGTGTATGGTATGAGTGAACTCATACTAAGAGAGCATAAAGAAGAATTAACCATTTCAAAAATACCTTAGAATTTCTAAAACTTGTTTTTTTTTTTTTGTTATTTTTGAATTCTTGGGGGTTAACAATACCAAAGGCTTATTCTTCAACAACAGTCAACTTGGAAAAATTTATATATATCCACAAGTAGCTGTGAAGTTTTGAATGTACCTAATGATCATGTACAGGTCACCATTTGTGTGCACATGAGCACATGACTGTGCTAATCTCAGCTTCTGCATATATGCATCGGAACAGCTTATGAAGATTTTGGCCAGAATTACTTTCACTACCCAAGCCTGCTGATGGGAGGGGGTGGGTGATGACAAAGGGGATAACTGTTCTAAGTGCTGCCTGAGGGAAGCCAGTCCCATCCCTGTGCCTTAGACCTGAGGCTTTGCCCCTACCAGAGTTGCAAAACTGGGGACTTTGCTACCTTGCCAAGCGGCCAGGCAAGTCTGTTGGCCCTGCTGTCTCTTCCGGCCATATGCTTTTCCATTTTGCAAACAGTAGTATTACTTGTGAATGATACACACAGCCAGTGAATATGGCCCACTTCCATTTCTTACTTTCACAAGTGTGAACCAACAATACCTTGAAGAACAACTCTGTTAGAATAAACGCAAGTGTGTCACAATGGAAAGATAGTATGGCTATGGTCTCAAGAAGTGGGTTTGTCCCACAAAAGCTCACCTAATAAATTATTTTGTTAGTCTTTAAAGTGCTACTTGACTGCTTTTTTGTTTTAATGGAAAGATAGTCATTCCTGGTCTTCCTGCCCTGTGTCACCAGTTTCAGTACGATCATATATTTATTTTTGACCACAGGGATCGATTTAACCCATGTATGCCAACATTTAAGTAAATAGAAACACAAAAGAAAAATATAACCATTTTTTTGAAACAATGGTCCCATAAGCAAACACTTGCAGCCAGGTAGACATAGAATGAAATGGAAAAGAATCAGCATAGAGGAAAGGAAGGTTTATAATCTAAAACAGAGACTAGAAAGAGCAGTAGAAAATGTTTTCTTTTCAAAGTAATCAGTTTGGTGAAATTGATATGAGTTCACAAAGTGTGCCATATTGCTGAATCTGCATTGTTCACTGAAAAATGTTGCAGCTGAAAAACTTCTTCCTCTTTAAGTCTATGATTTCCTTCCATTCAATGGCTAGGTGTGTAGGCCCTTCTCACTGCACGAGTCTACTAAGGTAGAATAGGGATTTTTGGTGCATGTACTAGCTACTTTTTGGAGCCTGTGAAATTCACTTCCAACCCCCTTCCCTATATACCTTTATCCTTATTTGGAGGAAAGGCAACTGAGTGCCAAAACTTTCCTCTTTTGCAGTACTTAAAACAGTCCCCTGCCCCTTGAAAGACAAAAGTGTTCCTGTGGAAATGGGTGGGCTAAACAGCTCATTTTTGGTAGTCAGACCTGCTGATTGCGAGGTGGGGTGCAGGGGGAGAACGGGGACAATTGCCCTGAGGCCCAACAATTCAAAGGGGCCCAGATCTCCCAGTACCACCACTGTAGCAGTAGTGGCGGCTGGAGCCCCAGCCCCCTTGAATTGCTTCCAGAGTGCTGCTCAGTGTGGATCTGAGAGCTGGGGTTGTGGGGATGGGGCAGGGGATGTTGTCAAGGTCTTGCCACTACTAAGGGCTGATTGCCATTGGCTAAATGCCTTCTACCCAAGGCCAGAAACAAGCCTCCCTCCCAACCTTGCCCTGGTGCCCGCAGTAGCTGTTGTCCCCACAGTTGGCAGGAGTGCTGTCCTGTCCACAATTCAAACCTTGCACATACGGGTTTGAAGTATGGTGTTGGCAAAAGTGCAGACAAACAGTGTTTGCATTACTTAACTTTTAGTGCATTGCTCTGGAGCTACCCCACCAGCTCAGAGTGGTGGGATCAACTGGTCATGGGGGAGTGAGACAATGACTGGTGGCTCCAGAATTTCCTGGAGCTCTGCCAGTGGCTGTCCCCTTTGCTGAGACACCAGGACGCCTGGATGTGGCACCCTCCCTGTGGAGAAGAGGGTCATGATAGCTGTCTGGAAACTGGCCACTCCGAGGGACACCAGTTTGGCATGGCAAGGCCACATTTGGGGCTGTTGTCATGGAGGTAAGGAGGCCTGGGCACGCACCCACTGGGAAGTGGAGCCGGGGGGATCCAGGGTGGGCTGGGGGGGGACAGGCACACCCTGCACACCCTCACTGGTGCCTACGTCCACCCCCCAGCTACCCGCAGGTGGTCTGTGCTCTAAATACCATGCTTCTCTGGAGGGTTATCTGCTTCAGGGACCTGGATGCCGCCATTGCAGACTTCGCTGCACTAGGGTTCCTGAATTGCTTTGGGGCCTTTGATAGGACCCACATACCTATCCACTCCCTGGAGCACAGCAGAGAACAATTCATAAACAGGAAGGGCTACCATTCAGTGGTCCTGCAGGCCATAGTGTACAGCTGGGGTCAGTTTTAGGACATAGATGGGGGCTGGTCTGGCTGCACCCATGACATGTGGGTCTTCTGGAACTTGGGCCTGTGCATCCGGCCGGAGGCAGAGATCTACATCCCCCAGAGGGAGACCCCACTGGAGGAAACCACCATGCCCCTCTACCTGGTGGACAAGGCCACATACCCACTGCAGCCCCAGCTATGCAGGCCTATATGGGCCACCCCAGCCCCAAGTCAGAAGCACTTCTATGGCCAGCTCAGCCACGCCAACCAGGTGCTTGAGTGCACCTTTGGCCGCTTGAAGGGGTGATGGCACTGTCTCCTTGCCTGCCTGGATATGGGCATTGTCAATGTCCCCCAGGTCATAGGCACTGACTACATGCTCCACAATATCATGGAGATTAAGAGGGAGGCCTTTATGCAGGGGTGGGTGGTCAAGCCAGCCACTGTCCCTAGCTGCCAGGCACACCAGGACAGGATCCACATCCGGGAGGCCCTGTGTCAGTACTTTGACCAAGGGCCCCAGTGAGCACTGCCCCAGACAGGCCTCCTGAACACTCCCTCTGATCCCTCATGAACACTGCCCCACTGCGCACACCCCACCACCAAGCACACAGGGGTTTTTGAAAAATAAACCAGTGTATTGGTAACTACAAGAATTGTGTGTACAATACTTATTGCTAAACATAATGGTACAGCAAACTATTTGGGAGGGGGGTTAACTATATCCAGGATGATATAGGTTGCCTGCCAGTGAGCCATCACTGCAGAGCAGGTGTGGAGAGGTACGACCCATGCTGGCCCTGGATCCCACTCTCCCGCCTTGTCCAGGATCCTTGGCAGGGCTGGGAGGGGGCAGGGAGTACAGGGAGGTTGGGCTGAGTATTGGGCTTGGGCCAGCAGTCCAGGTCAGAAGGGTCCTGTCCCAGGGGGCTGGTGAGTGGGGACATGGTGGGAGGGGCAGCAGGGGGGGCAGTCAGAGATGCAGTGGGGGGACAGCAGGAGGGCAGCTGGAGGGAGAGCAGGCAGGGCAGTGGAGGGGAGGGGTGGCAGATAGGGTCAGCCGAGCCAGGAGCTCCCTGTAGGAGGCCGCAAAGTCCTGGAATGTGGCCAGGAAGTCTCCCCAGGCTCCACCATGACTGGGCCCATTCTGGCACTGATGGCAACTCTGGCCAGTTGCTCTCCCTGGACTCCAGGGGGCTGTCTGGTATCACGGATGGGGTGAGTCTCTCACGGCCCTTGGCTGGTGTGGCTGCAGAAACGGGAGGGAAGAGAGGAACAGGCTGTGAGTACTGACCCCTGCCCTGTGGCCCATGGCCCCCATCTCCCTGTGGATGCCAGGTGCCTGTCCCCTGCCCATGGTGTGTGGCCCCATGGGCTGCTCCTTTGTGTGGTCTGCCATCCCACCCCTTCCCCTGCGGTCAGGGTGCAGTGCTGTCCGCAGGAGTGGGTGCTGACAGGCACTGGGGGCCATGCTGCCATCTCAGAGCCATGGTCGGGCTGAGCCCTGGTGGGCTGGGGTCTGCCGGGGGTGTGGAGGGCCCCCAGTCACATGTTGTACCCACATCCCATGATCCAGCATGGGTGCCCTGTTGGGTACATACCTGCGGGTCCACCACCAAGGTCAGGGGATGGGCCTCTGGCCAATGCCTGGCTGGAAGTTCAGTAGGGGAGATCTTTGACCAGCTCCCCCTCCTTACTGGACCAGTCCCCAGCCAAGGCTGGCTCCGTCTCCAGGCCTGGTGGTGTGGGGCTGGCCACTGGTCCCAGCTCCTGCTCCTCTCCCAGCTGGGGCTCCTCGGCCAGAGTGTCCAGGAGGGCTGGTGGGGAGGAGGTGTCCCAGAGGGCCCAGGATACTCCTGAGCTCCCTGTAATAGGGGCAGGAAGCAGGAGTGGCCCCTGACCAGCTGAGTGAGTCCTGAGCCCGGGCAGAACCCTGCTGCAGCTTCTTCACTTTACTCCTGACCCGCTCAGGAGTGCGGGCAGGGGGGCGCCAGGTAATCAGGCCTTCAGCCAGCCAGATGAAGGCAGCCGTGATCCAGTGCTTGCTCCCCATGACACGGAGTACCTCCTCCCCCTGCCATAGTCTCAGCAGGTCCTCTAGTTTGTGCTGTCTCCAGGAGGATGTGTGCTTCTTCTCTCCCTGGCTGGATCCTTAGGAGACCTGGGTGCACTTGGAGCGGTGGGGCTGGGGCTCCTCATATGGCTGGCTGGTGGCCATGCCATTCCAGGAGCCACTGGGGGTCTGGCTGAGGCTGATGGTTGCTGTACGCACAGACCATAGAGCTCCGCAGGGGCTGGGCAGCACGTCTGTCTAATAGCTAATTGCCGCCATGGTAGACCCTGCTGTTTAGAAAAAGTGGGACACGGAGTGTCTACACACGTCCTTTTTCGAAAAAAGACATCGAAAGGGCAGCTTTTTCCTATTTTCTATTTGGAAGAGTGGTTTCAATTCCTGCAGCACGTGACTTCGAGTGCGCGGCATGCGTAGATGCGCCACATGTGACTTCCAAGTGGGGCCTGATCTTTCCAAAGAACGGGCCCGTGTAGATGTAGCTCTGATGTGTTAGAGTGATACAGTAAGCAATCTAGTTTAATTATTAAATTTTATTCAATATTTAATTTGGTTTAATAAAAGTGGGCTTGCATGAATGCATGTATTTAATTGATATGGATGGTATAATTTTGAATAGATTGAATATTTAATATAGAGTACTTCTTTAAATTATTTAGTATTCTGACTTGATAACATAGTTTTACTTTCTCAAAGTAGTGGGAATACAAATATCATATTAAAATAATGAAGTTTTTATAAAATAATATCATTGGTTCATTTCCAGTCAAACTGAATAGTTTTTGCTTAATGGAACTAACCATGAGATACCAGGGTGAAATTCAGTATGGTACTAATAGTAGTATACATATAAATGTGCAATTAGAAGATGTAGAATAATTTAGTGCTCAAAATGAATTAAAAACAGTTTTCTTCAGTCTTGTACGAACAGCTAAACATGTAAGAGATTTGCAGTTACTGGCAATTCAGTGTTACAAGGGTGCAAAATAGTGGAATACTCTGATTCACAATTTAAGCTTCTAAACCAAGGATGCAATGCAAATTCAGCTTGCATCATGATAAAAGCTTCAGGAAAATTAGTAATATTTTAGGCCCTGGTTTACCAAAGTGCTTAAGAACATATTCACTTTTGAGCATGTAAGTAGTCACCATGGAAGGAAACGATACTCTAATGTGTGCATGAACTTAAATTCTTTGCAGAGCAGCAATGGAATTACTCACACACTTAAAGCAGCATTGGATTGAATCTGGGTTTGTGCAACTTTATTTCCCCAAACTTGTATTCCCATTTTAATCATATCTCACTCTTTCCTTTCTCGGACAATGTTCCCAATTACGTCCAGAGGAGATTAGTCTGATTGAGGAGTGCTAGACAGGACTCTAAGGCAAGAGTAGTTCTGGGGAAGAGCACTAGCAAATCTTCCCTTTCACGCTAATCTCATTTGATGAATCTTTGGTCTATTGTAGGCTTCCCCAAACTTCTTCCCTGTGAAAAATAAAGCTGCACAATCTGAAGCACGAAAGGAATTTTCAGTCCTTTAATTAGGAGTAAGTCAAGCACCTTTCTTAAAGTCAATAGATAATAAATCCTGTGCCACAAGGAATGCAGAGTACTCTAAATGAAAAGTACTTTGCTTGCCAGAAAGGTGTAAAAGCCATTTGTAGTGTGGGAGGGGAAAAATAGATTCCTTCCCCAATTATAAGTCAGGAAATGGAATACAAGCTTTTCTGTCCTCCTTTCCCCCCCGCCCCCCGGACTCTCCCCGACACCAAGTGTACTCTCTAGAGTGATAAAGCATAGTATCAGTGAAGCTGCACTGTATAAAGCTTGAGTGAAGATAATACTGAATCAGGCCCGTTGTCTACTAGCTTGTAAAATAATCAGTAATCCTCATTATGCAAAGTATATAGTCTGCTGTAGTGAATATTACCACTAATAAGAATGCTTATTTGAGTTTGCTTGGCTCATACACGAACACAACAGAATCACAGTTGTATAGATCTCTCTTGTAAGAGTGAGGGCTTAGATACCAAAAATCAAGAAAACAGATATAATATATATTAAAAATCAGCAGTTCATAGACTAATTTTGACCTTGTTGTGTTGTAATGCAAATTATTTACTTTATCCTTAATAGGAACAATGTGTTTGCTTAATATTGAGGCAGCATAAGCTAAATATGGCCTTAGCTGCTCATATTTTTTACTTTTAAGCATCTTAGTTTGCAAATGATGTGATGGGAAGTTACCTTAAGATCTCTTGTAATCCCTAAATGTGTTTTTAAATTCTGTTTTTGTTTTGTTTTGTTTTGTTTTGTTTTGTTTTGTTTTGAAGCATTGAAAGGAGGAGAAATTAAAATGTGGTTTAAAACTGGTAGGGATTTCTGCTTTGAAAAAAATGATTGCAACATTGCAGGCTTTCATGGCTACATAGGGGTGGTAAAATGATTTTTTTCTTGTAATTTTATTCTTTAAATGGAAAAAGAAATGTTCCTTTTTTATGATTATACTGACTTACAAACATGACATGATGATAGACACATTTTGGAAGCAGAACTCAATCATCTCTAGAAAACAAAATATTTTGTTTTGGGAGACAAATTGGTTAAAAACTAATTTTTCAGGTTCTTGTTGTCAGCAAAATAGTATTTTTAATAATAGTGACCAAAACCAAATAACACTTGTGTGGTGTAAGCCAACACTTTTCTCTATAGAAATAATGTTTTAGTATTAACAATGGCAAACATGAGTTTTAACATAACACATTCACTAAGATGTTATTAAGTAAAATAAATAAAATATTTATTTATTTTATGATGTTATAAAAACATCATAGCTTTAGTATTATAGATTGAATGCCATGGATGTTACAGTAAAAAAAGATTTTTAAAAAAAACATGAACATGGAGTGCACAATGGGAATATTTGTTCTGGAAACCTGGTTCTACCTGTTCCACATTTGAGGGACAATGGGAAAGAGATGCAATACAACTCCTGATAAGTTATAGAAAAGTTTTGTTTCCTCCCCTTCCATGAAAAGAATGGGGAAAAAAATCATTAGTGAGAGAAAAAAAAATCAGTTTGATGTTGATGAAAAGTTGGCTGTAAAGCAAGTGCCAGAAAGGGCTCAGAAAACATGAAAGGTTATGGACCTCTCACTGCGCTGAGATGACAAGGAGAAACAATGTTTGTTGTGATCTATTCAATGGAGAGGCCTTGTATTTCCTACAACCATCGTATCTATTATAGCAATACTTTTTGTACTTGTTTTATTCAGTAGACTCCTAAGTAGATAAATTTCCCCTTGTTATCTCACTCCCTTACTAGCATCTCAAATACAACACTTGCTTTTCACAATATTTCACTCAGCAGTCTACCTTGAAATGCTGTAGGATTCTCTGATGGCCCCTGAACACCTATTAGAAAGCCACTGCACTGCTCAGGCATTTTCAAGTGCCTTTCAACAACTTTAGAAAAAAAGAAATGGATCTGGGAGGATGAAAGAGAAAGCACAATACACTGTGTAATACACAGTCTATATTAACTGTGTTTTGTGAGTCATTTGCGATTTCATGCTTTCACTGAATTTTAAGTTGTGTCAAATTGCAAGCCCTCAGCTAAAACCCAGCAGTTATGGGTTTTAGGCGTGGTAATCTAAAACAGGTGAAAAATTGTCTGGGCTAAAATAGTGCATCTGAAACTCCATATATCAGATTTATAAAGTTATGTTGATTAGAAACTTGAGTTCATTTAGTTACTGCCACTTAGAGCACACTTCTCCCCAGTAAGGTTCAGTCCCTGCGCTGTAATCTAAAATTGAAACAGATTTAACATTTCTTACCAACACACATTACCTCTTTTATCTGGATCATCACAGACTAAAACTGAAAGTATAAAAACAAGAGAAAAAGTCTTAAAAGGAACTCCATCCCTAGTTTCTTTTGAATTTGTCGTGGAACTGTCATGTAGAACTTCATGAGCTCCTATTGCTGGCAAGTTCACAGCAGGGATTAAAGTTCCAGGTGGGAGAATATTGCTGTAGTTTGTGTTGTAACTCATGCCAATGAGCGAGACTATGCTGGCAGCAGGTTAAAGCCACCATTAATGAAAAGAAGATTTAGCAATTAACATCACGAATCTTCTTTATATAAAGTCTGAAATAAGTTAGTGTGGCAGCAGTGATAATATCTAATTAGTTTAACTTTTTGCTAATGGATTAATTCAATTTATGACAAAAGAAGTATTTAATTGTCCAGTTTTGTTAACCTTAAATCTATATACACATGAAATACAGTCTCCTTGACAAATGAGGTTACTAGGAACTTAATGGAAAAATCTTATTTGCTACCACAGCGGTGACATGAAGAATTGCAGCCTTTAGCAGTGGGCCGCTAAGCTCTTAATAACAAGAGAAAGATACTCCATCTTCACTTATAGACACAATTACAATGAACAAAAATAGCTGCCAAGGCATTCACAAAAAATATTCATGACAGTGTAAAAAACATTGATTTTAACAGCCAAGAAATGAAATCTCTTCTAAAGTGTTCCATATGACCCAGGCATTATATTCCACAATAAACTGAGGCAACTGAAAAGGGTTTCACTGAAATCCCGGCTTTAAAATAAATGAATAAATAAATAAACCTCCCAGGAACAGCAGAAACAAAACTCCAAATCTCTCCATAAAATAATGCAGCTTCTGGTGATCAGGGTCAATAAAATCAATGCACCCGAGTCTGAATTATATTCAAACCTTTGTACGTCTACTCATTCCCTTTTTTCTTTTCCTTTCAATTTTACATAGAAATGGCTATGAGTGGGTGAACCAATGACACAGCATTTTTACTTGGAGCAGTGATACATATCACACGACAGCACTTCAACACTGCTTCTGATCCATTATGGTAACTGTATGCCAGATTTGAACTCTGCTTCAGAGTCATTATAAATGTCAAATGATGGCAAAGCACACTGATCCTAAGCCTTAGTGCCTATGAAGTGATAATGTCTTTATTTTTTGTCCCTCCTGTACTAGCATGATGCTGCAATATCTGAATTGAAAACACTGGAAGAAAATATTGAAATCTAAACAAAATCCTCCTTTATTGCAAATTATAAAAACAAGGAAAATATTCATATTGAATAATTAAGTAAAATTAAAACACACATCTACTGAGGTCTGCATCTATAGATGTCTTTCCATGGTGCTAAAGATCCAAGATGTATATCGCACACTATGGGACTTATGAGTTTCTGAAAATCTTACCCAATATCCTTTTAAATGCAGTACTATGATTTTCTTGTTGCAATATGTCTTGATTGCTGCCTCATTAACTGCTAGGCTGTGGAAAGGAGAAAACTGAATAGGGAGCAAGGAAGAATTGTCTTAAGAAATATAAACCTAAATAATGTTTGCTACTGTGCAGCCAGAAAAAAATAAATTGCTTATCCCTGTATTTTATTTTTCTCATGTTTGTTTCAGTATGATTTAACTACTTGTATTCTCTGCTTTGGGCTAGAGGGTAATGATTTCACCAAGACTTGCACTCACATTCATTACTGACTGTGTATTGCAGTATTAAATTGATGCTGAACTGTTAGCAATGAATACGTGCTTTTTTTAAAAAGAAGTAAAATGTTCTGGAAGATAAATGTCTACAATGTCAGCTTCAGAGTTATAGTTACCTAGAGTGGTCTGAAAAGACTTTTGAGATCACATTAAATAAAGCTGTGACTGCAAGAGAAGAGACGTTGTGCGTGATCTTCTTAGGACATTCCCTTGTATTATTCTTTGGATTCCGTGACATACAGGAAGACCATTTTAATTGAAAACTATATTTTATTTTTAAACTCGTGTGTAATTCGTGCTGGTGGAAGCAGACATAATTTTTCAACCAATATCAGCTCAATGAAACTAAACCAAAATATACAAGTGGCAAAGACTAACATTAAATACATTTATGTTAAACCAACATATTTTAGTGAATCAGTGCCAGCTAAGAGTAAAGAATTCATAATGGAAATGTAGTAAGATTTCAGTGAAACAATTTCTTAAGTGTGGTTTAATTCGTGTCAACTTGGTGTCTATACAAAACTGAAGTGGCAGAAAATCCTGGGTGTTAAGCAGTGTGTCACCCTGTGCAGGACTTCTGCACAATATCATACTAGGTGCAAAGGAGTGCAATTAATTCAATTGTTCTCCTGATGAGTGTCTCATTGAAACTATGGGAAATGATTTATAGAAACTCAGCAGGCAGTGGAACATAGCCTCAATTGGTGTAAAATGGTGTAGCTCCACCAGGTAATGATTTGGTACAAGGTTTGTGCTGTGAAGAATATTATATGTGATGCAGATCCAGGGAAATTCATCCCTGAAAGCAGCAATCCTGATTATGCATTCCTTCCTCAAGGTCAAGTCCTGTGAGCCTTTCTCTCACTGATTGCTGCTCCAGTCTCTCATGTGAGTAGTCCTACTTAATTCAATAAGATGTCTCACCTGTGTAAGTACTCCACAAAGTGAAGAAAGCCTGCAATTTTTTTCTCTCAGATAGCAAGTGCACTTTATTGCTTAGTCAGGCTCATGTCCTATTCTTGCTGAATTGAGCAGTCATTTACAAAGTTGCTAATTCATAATTTTATCACAAGTTTCACAACTGGACGTGCTTTTAAGACTCCAAGTTTTGGACCTATGGGATTACTTTAGAAACTTTGCCTTTATTTAAAAGCAAATAAAATAAAATAAAATTCTAGCCTTAACTATTATGAAGCTTGAAAACATGATCCTTAAACACTTGAATTCCAGCGGACAAATAAAAAGAATACCAAACATACTATTCTAAAAATAGTTAATGATTTTTAAGATGATCTCCTGATTTTTTCTGTGATTGGCATTCCTGTCTTGAGTTAACTTTAATGGCAGCTGAACTGTCATACTAGAGTAGGGTAGTGTGGTAGATGAGGGCACCAGAATGAGGCATCTTTGTGGCTCTGTGTACGGAATGTCATGCTGTACCGAATAACCCCTACAATTTGGCAATTTTTTTAACAAGATTGGAGGATTTCACCCACATGTTTTACTTAGGCATCCTCGCTGCCACACAAAATGTTCGCATCACAAGCCAAGAAATCCACCTTGATGAATATTCATGTCTGATGAATAATTTTAACATTTTTCAGTTGGACCCTGACTGAGCAGTCACTGCAGCAGTAACAAGAAAACAGTATATGTGAAATGCAAGCTATTTAAAGCCTGTATTTTTCAAATGCAATTGGAAAATGAATGCTTATAGCTATGGACCAAATGCTACAGTCCTTAGTACATGGAGTACTGCATGAGCAAGCATTAAGTAGGTACTAGGTGATCTGGCATGCAGTGATTTTGCTGATTTTAAGCAGCACAATTTTTGTCAACATTGTATTTCAGCTCACACCAATGTCACCATGCAGTCCTAAAGAAGATATTTTTCATTCCTATTCATCTTACTGTATATGTACAGGTAACGTGTTGACTCTACCCCAAGCTATTTTTTTCCATATATGGATACAGCATGCATTTTAGTAGAATTAAACTGCTCAGCATCCAGTACATCATCACAGGACCTAACACCAACTATACCATCAGAGGCTCCTTTACCTGCACATTTACTAATATAATACATGCCATCATGTGCCAGCAATGCCCCACTGCAATTTACATTGGCCAAACTAGACAGTTTCTCCGTAAAAGAATAAATGGACAGAAATCAGACATCAGGAACAGTAATGTACAGAAGCCAGTGCGAGAACACTTCAATCTCCCTGGACACTCAGGCCATGTCTACACTAGCCAAAAACTTTGAAATGGCCATGCAAATGGCCATTTCAAAGTTTACTAATGAAGTGCTGAAATACATATTCAGCGCCACATTAGCATGTGGGCAGCCACGGCACTTCAAAATTGATGCGGCTCGCTGCCGCGCAGCTCGTCCTGACAGTACTTCTTTTCAAAAGGACCCTGGCTACTTCGAAGTCCCTTTATTCCTGTCTGCTCATAGGAATAAGGGGACTTCGAAGGAACTGGGGTCCTTTCGAAAAGGAGCTCCTTCCAGACGAGCCGCACAGCAGTGAGCCGCGTCAATTTCGAAGTGCTGTGGCCGCCCACATGCTAACGAGGAGCTGAATGTGTATTTCAGCGCTTCATTAGTAAACTTTGAAATGGCCATTTCGAAGTTTTTGGCTAGTGTAGACATAGCCTCAGTGGCAGATTTAAGGGTGACAGTCCTGAAACAAAAAATTTCAAAAATGAAATGGAGACAGAAATCTCTGAGCTGCAATTTATTTGCAAATTTGACTCTATTAACCATGGATTAAATAGAGACTAGGAGTGACTCACAGTTTACAAAGGCAGTTCCTCTGTTCTGGGTGCTAATATCTCCCCATTAGACTCTGATGAAGGCTCACATCCCCATGTCCGATCTGACTTGTTTTTTTCTCTTTTGATAAGTGCTGTTGCTACTGGGCCATTTCCACCTTGCTGAACAGACCTTGTTAGCTCTGGCCCTCCCACGTTACTGGGACCCCAATCTTTAAATACCCCCTGAAATTGGATAGTCTGGTGGTATGTGTGCCAATACCCGAAATTATAAAGCGTCTGGGATTTCCAGGTTTGTGGATTTTGGGAAGTAACTAGAATAATCTAGATCGGGTTCAGGTGGTATGTCTGAGTGAATAAGGTCCCAAGTAGCATCAGGGAGTTCCTAAAGTAGTTTTTGTAATTTTTTTTGGAATTCCAAAGTGTGATCACATTTGCTCTGATCCTACTGACAGAGACCCAAAGCTACAAGATCTCTACCAAATATTCATAAACCTAAATTACCCCCCAGGAGAAATAAAAAAAGAAATTGACAGGGCCAGATGAATACCCAGAGACCAGCTACTGCAAGATAGGTCCAAAAAAGCCAATAACAGAACACCACTGGTTATTACCTACAGCCCCCAACTCAAACAACTGCAACGCATTATTAAGAACCTACAACCTATCCTTAATCGTGATGCCACACTCCAGAAGGCCCTAGGTGACAGGCCTGTTATCTCCTACAGACAACCTCCTAACCTTATGAGGATTCTCACCAACAATCACAGTCTATACCACAGGAATACCAATCCTGGAACTTTTCCTTGCAACAAGGCCCATTGCCAGCTTTGTCCACATATGTATTCTGGAGATACCATCACTGGACCTAACCAGGTTAGTCACAGAATCACAGGCACATTCTCATATTCCTCAACTAAGATCATATATGCCATCATGTGCCAACAATGCCCACATGCTTTGTGTATTGGACAGACTTCAAACTCTCTGAGACAAAGAATTAATGGGCATAAAACAGACATAAAAACACTCCTGATTCACAAACCCGTCAGCCAGCACTTTAATGGAGTGGGCCATTCTCTTAATGAGCTGAAAGTCTGTGTTTTACTGAAAAGGAACTTTCAGGGCCATTTGGAAAGAGATGCTGCTGAACTCTCTTTTATATTCAAATTTGACCCATTAACATGTGGTTTGAACCAGGAGGGTAATTTTCTAGGTCATTATAGGGGCTCGTTTACATACTCTGCTTTACCTAATTCTTGACTCCCTCTCCCCCTTCTGCCCCTCTGCTCTCTGATTTGCTTACGTTGGTAACAATTTTTCTGATTTGTCAACCTTGATTACTATTTTTGGTTCTCTGTGCCTTAAATATTGAGTCTGTTCTGGTGTGGCTATGGTCTGAAGAAGTGGGTCTGTCCCACGAAAGCTCATCACCTAATAAATTATTTTGTTAGTCTTTAAATTGCTACTGGACTGCTTTTTTGTTTAGATAGTAAATTTACATTGTCACTCAGAGAGCACTGAAGAGAAACCTCTGTTGTGTGTTCACATTATCAGCTGTGTGAACAACAGTGTGCTCACACGTGCAGAACTTGCATTGGCATTCAGCACGGTGCACTTCAGGCAGCCATCCGACAGAGTGTATCTCCTCTTTTGCTGTTCAGTATTGTGGGAAGAAGAAGGATGTTGCAGGGTAACCTGAATTTTGTCCCAATGTCCTGTTACACATTTCTTTCCATCCCAGCCATCCCTGTGCTTCAGTCCATATTTGGCACCATCTTTCAATGGTTTGTGTACTGCTTGTTCTGTCTTATCAGTCTGCAGGAATAAATCTGTGCTGCTGGCCAATACAACTCTTGCTTTCGCTAACATGTCGTGAATGGCAGTGGCGTTACTCTTTAAACTACAAAGGGAAGAGGTGTTTGACATTGACTTAGCCAAGTGTACTATCTACGACAAAAGATTCCTTGTGGCATTCACAGAGGGGCTGACTAGAGTGGGGAACTACTTTTGGGCTCAGGAAACAAGTGGTAAGGTGTGGGGTGATCACATTATCATGTATTTGTGGGATGATGAGCAGTGGCTGCAGAACTTTTGGATGACGAAGCTACTTTCATAGAAATATGTGGTGAGCTCATTCCAGCCATGTGGCAAAAGGACACGAGAATGAGAGCTGCCCTGCCATTGCAGAAGTGCATGGCTATTGCACTGTGGAAGCTGGCGACTCCAGACTGCTACAGATGGGTCATCCCTAACTAAGTCAGAGTGGGAAAGTTAAGCATTAGGCTTATGTTAAGGGCAGTGCATAGTGCCACACATCCTGCTCCAAAATACCATGACTCTGGGCAAAGTACATTCCTTTCTAAATGGCTTTGCACCAACAGGATTATCCAGCACCAGAGGCATGATAGATAACACACATATTCCAATTCTAGCACCAGAACACTTGGTTCCCAAGTACATTAATCACAAGGTGTATTTCTCCAGGATTCTCCTGATGCTTGTGGATCACCATGGAAATTTCACAGGCTTAAATGCAGGCTGTTCTAGAAAGGTGCATAACACATGCATCTTTCCAAACATTGGTGTGTTTAGGAAGCTTCAGTCGAAGGCTTTCTTTCCACATCAGAATGTCACTGGAGGGGAAGTCAAAAAATGGTCATTGTGATACTCAGAGACCCTGCCTACACCTTGATGGCTTATGAAAGCATACCCAGGGAACCTTGACAGTACCATGGAGGAATTAAACAAGAGGCAGAGCAGGTGCAGAATGACAATTGAGTATGCTTTTTGCCATTGAAAGTCCCACAAGTGCTGTCTATATGGTAGCTGGACCTGGCCAACAACAGTATTCTTATGGTTATAGTTGCATGCTTTACTCTCCATGCTATTTGTGAAGGAAAGGGAGAAAGCATCACTTTGAGCTGGAGCATTGAGGATCAGTGCCTGGTAGCTGGATTTGAACAGCCAGAGACTAGGGGATGCAGTGCAGGGCCATAACGATCAGGGAAACCTTGAGGCAGCAATTTGAAGCTGAAAGCCACTGATGTTTGTTGTTGTGCTTGGGAATTCAATGCTTTTAATGCTAAAAGGTGTTAGTGATTGGTATGGAAGAAACACTGTGATAATTTAAGAAAATTGCCTGTTGCTTTGAAGGACTATCTTGGCTTTCGTGTTAACAGAATAGAGATTGCTTTAAACCAATAGTTTTAATAAACAACACCTAGAGGAGATATACAAACAAAAAAACACATGAGCACTGTCAGAGTTGAGGTAAAGCAGGATCCCAAGAGGCAGTGTGGTCCTGGGACAATTATAGATTTTATATGTCCAGGTATAATATGTGACCTTGTTCTTTGGTGGATATGGGGTGTCTGGGGTAGAGGTAGTACCTTTGACTCTCTGGCAGCTGCACCTTTTCAGGTGGATGGAAGCACTGGTCCTCACCCAGCACTCAACTCTCACTGTTGGCTGCTACCAGCTGTTGCACATTATAGTGACACCATCCACCGGGCAGCTGCGTCAGCCCGCAGGTGAAACACAGTGAGGTGGATCTGGTGTGTCTCACATACCGACCTTATGGAGGGACTTGTTCCTTCTACCTTCTAATGCACGGTCTCAATGGCAGACCAGGAGGTGTGGTGCTGCAAATCAACAACTCCTGTGAAGGTGGAGGAAGAAGCCCCACTGCCTTGTGGGTTATCCTGGGAAGGAGTAAGGCTAAGGGAGTAAACCCTGACAGAAAATCTGGAGGGGAGTCCTAAGGCGGTTCTGTGTCAACTTCTGGCACTGTCCCGGCAACTCCTGCAGCTGAGCTGGTAGCAAACGTAGAGGTCATCCTTTCCTTTGGACTATATCAGTAAAGCCAAGGCCGGGGGGCTGGTGTCTGGGCAGCCCAGGGTCTCCATAAAAATTGCCCAGGCTCGCGCCTGGAAAGGTACTCCAGCATCGCTTAACAGCTTTGAACCAACACAGGAGGCAACAGATACTGGTTATAAGCTCTTGCCTTATTGGCGTAGAGAACGAGCACCAGGGGTTGCTTCTGATGGTGAGAGAGATCATCGCATCTCATTGGACAGTCACCGCCTGCCTTAAGCTGGGCAACCCCCAGCCAGTAGGGTACTGTCTCGCCACAGTTCACTTGCCTCACTGGGTGCATGAGGCTTAAGTTTCCCAAACCTGACAAGTGAGTGAAATGAGCACCAGACAAACCAACAAGAAAATTATTAAGACAAGGAAATCATCAAAGTTTCAAGCTTGCTTGTTGGAATGTATGGGCCATGTTGACCGGCTTGACTGAAGATCTTCAGGACATCAGCGACACCCGAAAGACCACTGTCATTAACAAGGAACTGAAGAGGCTCCAAGTTGACATCGCCACTTTGCAGGAGATGCGACTCGCAGCTTTGGGATCCCTAAAGGAAAAGGACTACACCTCTTTCTGGCAGGGCAAAGCCCAAGAGGAACCTAGGGAGCACGGTGTCGGCTTTGCCATCAGAAACACCCTTCTGCAAGTGGTGGAACTAG
Organism: Carettochelys insculpta; assembly: GCF_033958435.1. NCBI lineage: Eukaryota > Metazoa > Chordata > Testudines > Carettochelyidae > Carettochelys > Carettochelys insculpta. Next base: position 138,782,840 of record NC_134139.1, on the reverse strand, counting down.
TCACGGGCGGATCAGAAAGACTCCTGCAGGTCAAACTTCAAACCTGCACCGGTCCCGTCCACCTGATCAGCGCTTACGCTCCAACCCTGAACGCCACACCAGAAGCAAAGGACAAGTTCTATGATGAGCTCAGAGCTGCTATAGTGCAAATACCTGCTCCTGAACAATTGTACCTTTTGGGTGACTTCAATGCAAGAGTTGGAGCCAATCATGACTCATGGACCTCTTGCCTAGGTCACTTTGGTGTGGGAAAAATGAATGACAACAGACAGCATCTCCTCAACTTTGCACGTACCACAATCTCTGCATCACAAACACATTTTTCCAAACCAAGCTACAGCACAGAGTGTCATGGAGACACCCATGCTCGAAACACTGGCATCAATTAGACTTGGTCATCACCAGATGCAAAAACCTCAAAAACGTCCTCCTGACACGCAGCTACCATAGTGCTGACTGCGATACAGATCATTCCCTAGTCTGCTCCAAGCTCAAGCTGAGACCCAAGAAGCTGCACCATTTTCAACCAACTGGAAGGCCCCGCACTGATGACAGAAAGACAGCAAACTCAGAAAAAGCTGAAATGTTCAGAGAGACCCTTGAGGAGAATCTGCGCAGCAGCCCTGGGGGTGCTGATGTGACATCCAGATGGCAGCATCTGAGGGACACAATCTACAATACGGCCTTGTCAGTGTTTGGACGAAGAGCTGGAAACACAAACGACTGGTTCAAAGCTAACTTTGATGAGATGATTTCAGTCATTGAAAAGAAGTGCACTGGACTTCTGGAGTATAAACGCTCACCAAGTCAGAGTACCCAGCAAGCACTCAGAGTAGCCAGAAAAATAGTACAGCAGACAGCCAGGCGCTGTGCCAACAACTACCGGCTTAAGCTATGCAGCAGTATCCAGACCTGTGCTGACTCTAGTAATCTCAGGGGAATGTACGAGGGCATAAAGAAGGCAATGGGACCCATCCAGAACAAGATGGGACCTCTGAAATCCAAATCTGGTGAAGTCATCGCTGACAAAGCCAAGCAGATGGAGCGATGGGTCAAGCACTACTTTGAACTGTACTCATAAAGAACACTGTGGTTGATACATCCCTCAACACCATCGAGCTCCTGTCAGTCATGGAGAAGCTGGACCAAGAACCAACTGTGGTCGAATTGAAGAAAGCTATTGACAGCACTGCAGTAGGAATGGCCCCAGGCCAGTATGGTAAACCAACAGAGGTAATCAAGTGTGCCTTGGGCACACTCCTGGAACCCCTACATGAGCTGCTGTGCCTGTGCTGGAGAGAAGGTGAGGTTCCACAGGATATGTGGGACGCCAACATTGTAAACTTGTATAGGAACAGAGGAGACAGAAGTGACTGCAACAATTACCGTGGAATCTCCCTCCTAAGTATCACTGGTAAGTTGTTCACTCATGTCATCCTCGGCAGACTCCAGAAGCTCGCTGAGGGAGTGTATCCTGAAGCCCAATGCGGATTCCGCACCGAGAGATCTACCATTGACATGATCTTCTCCCTGAGGCACCTGCAGGAGAAATGCAGGGAGCAGAGGAAGCCAGTCTATGTCGCCTTTATCGACCTAACCAAGGTTTTCGACTTGGTCAGTAGGGATGGCCTGTTTAAATTGCTAATTGCAATAAGGCTGTCCACCATGGCTACTCAAGATGATCCAGTCTTTCCACAAAGACACAAGAGGAACCACCCAATATAATGGCACATCATTGGATGCCTTCAGCATTAGGAGTGATGTCAAACAAGGATGCGTCCTTGCTCCCACATTGTTCGGGATCTTCTTTGCTCTCATCCTGAAGCATGCCTTTGCATCCTCAACAGAGGGCATCTTTTTGCACGCAAGATCTGACAGGAAACTGTTTAATCTTGGAAGACTGAAGGCTAAGTCTAAGGTGCGGGAAGTGCTCATTAGAGACATGCTGTTCATAGATGATGCTGCTGTAGTGGCACACAAAGAAGACCAGCTTCAAAAACTGCTGGATCAGTTCTCCAAAGCATGCAAGGACTTCGGGCTTACCATCAGCCTAGAGAAGACAAACGTACTTGGTCAGGACGTTGCTGAAATTCCATCAATCAGCATTGACAATTACACGCTACAGGTCATCCACGTGTTTACTTACCTCGGGTCCACCATCACCAACACCCTGTTGCTGGAGTCTGAGCTAAACAGGAGGATTGGAAAAGCAGCCACAACTCTGTTCAGACTTAGCAAGAGTGTGTGGAACAACAACAAGCTGTACACTCACACCAAAATGCAAGTCTACAGAGCGTGCATCCTCAACACCCTCCTGTATGACAGAGAGTCTTGGACCTTGTACGCTCGCCAGGAAAAGAGGCTGAATGTCTTCCACTTGCGCTGCCTCAGGTGCATTCTTGGGATATCATGGAAGGACATAGTGCCCAACAAGACCATCCTCGAGCAAGCTGGAATTCCAGCCATGCATGCCCTCCTCAGGCAATGGCGGCTGTGCTGGCTTGGCCACATCCACAGGATGAATGATGGAAGGATCTCAAAAGACATCCTGTAAGGCGAGCTAGCCTCTGGCAAAAGACCTCCCAGATGCTCCCAACTGCGCTCCAAAGACGTCTGTAAGAGGGACCTCAAGGAGGTAGACATCGACCCAGATAGTTGGGAAGAGCTGGCAGATGACCACAGCAGCTGGAAGCAGGAACTACACAAGGGCCTTCAGAAGGGCAAGATGAAGATCAAACAGCTGGCAGAGGAGAAGCGAGCCCATAGAAAGGACAGCAAGGACCTGCCAGACAGCCACTACATATGCAGCAGATGTAGCTAGGACTGTCACTTTCATGTGGGCCTCCACAGTCACAGTCAACACTGCAAATGACGATCTTAAATGGAGTTACGAAGGGCGCGATCCATAGTCTACACAGACTGAAGGATGCTTTGGATACTAAGAGTCTGGAGGGCTGGACTGTGATGGGGCAGATGTGGAATGGAGTGGGTACTGACTGGAGCCAGGATGCTAATATGAGTGTGTCGGTAGTAGCTGGGGGAGGAAGGGGTAGTTTTACATGGAAGATTGTTTTGCGACAGTGGCTGCAAAGCAGGATGGGCACAGAGCTGTTCAGTGTGCAGTCCAGTGAGCAAGTGGACCATGTCTGCTTGGTGCTCTGTAACATTTTATGAGTCATTCTGTGGCTTCATTCTTGTGTGCCAAATTCTCTTTTCAGTACTTCTCACTGTCCTGTCATTCTTCCAGTTCTTGTTTTTCTGCCATGTAGTACGGCATAATATCATGCAGAAAGTCCTTCCTATATTTTCATGGCCTCTTTCTAATCTGGAGGTGCCATTCAATCATCAATAACAAAGAGGGAGACTGGGATCCCAAGTTCTTATCTGTGAATCCAAAATGCAACATTCTATAGACTCACTCTTGTTTGCAAAAGTTAGGGAATTGGGACTGTTTAGTCTGCAGAAGAGAAGACTGAGGAGGGACTTGATGACAGCCTTCAACTTACTGAAAGGAGGCTGGCGAGAGGCTGTTCACAGTGGTCACGGATGGCAGAACATGGAACGATGGGCTCAAGTTGTGGTTGGAAAGGTCCAGGTTGAACATTAGGAAAAACATTTTCTCTAAGAGGGTGGTGAAGCATTGGAATGGTCTACCCAGAGAAGTAGTGGAGCCTCCATCCCTGCAGGTGTTTAAGTCTCACCTCAACAACACCCTGGAGGGGCTGATCTGATGGGTTTGGTCCTGCTTAGAGAAGGGGGCTGGACTCGATGGCTTTTTTAGTTCTCTTCCAGCTCTATTGTTCTATGACTCTATGATTCTATGACCTCTGAATTAGTGTTTTAAAACACAACCACTAGTCACATACCCCTTGCTAATTGGCTGATCCCAGGCCAGCACACATGAGCCGCAAGATCCTCCAAATGTTGCATAAACACAAGGACAGAGAAATTCAATGTTCCAGGATGGTACTGTGCACCGAGCTCTTGGGGACAGCCAGTACTCTAGAGCTGTGTCTACACGTGCACGCTACTTCGAAGTAGCGGCACTAACTTCGAAATAGCACCCGTCGCGGCTACACGCGTCGGGCGCTATTTCGAAGTTAACTTCGACGTTAGGCGGCGAGACGTCGAAGTCGCTAACCTCATGAGGGGATCGGAATAGCGCCCTACTTCGACGTTCAATATCGAAGTAGGGACCGTGTAGACAATCCGCGTCCCGCAACATTGAAATTGCTGGGTCCTCCATGGTGGCCATCAGCTGGGGGGTTGAGAGATGCTCTCTCTCCAGCCCCTGCGGGGCTCTATGGTCACCGTGGGCAGCAGCCCTTAGCCCAGGGCTTCTGGCTGCTGCTCCGGCAGCTGGGGATCCATGCTGCAGGCACAGGGTCTGCAACCAGTTGTAGGCTCTGTGTATCTTGTGTTGTATAGTGCAACTGTGTCTGGGAGGGGCCCTTTAAGGGAGCGGCTTGCTGTTGAGTCCGCCCTGTGACCCTGTCTGCAGCTGTGCCTGGCACCCTTATTTCGATGTGTGCTACTTTGGCGTGTAGACATTCCCTCACAGCGCCTATTTCGATGTGGTGCCGCGCAACGTTGAAGTTGAACATCGACATTGCCAGCCCTGGAGGACGTGTAGACGTTATTCATCGAAATAGCCTATTTCGATGTTGCTACATCAAAATAAGCTATTTCGATGTAGGCTTCACGTGTAGACGTAGCCTAGGAGAGGCATAGAAATTAGTTTTTGTCCCTATGTTTCCCATTGATAATGTTCATTATGGAAGGTAGCTCGCTGCTGAAGTTGACAAGAGAATCAAGGGAAGATCTTCTCAAATGCCGGCTCATATGTGCAGGAACATTTAGAGAAAGTGCAGAAAGCCCAGCAAGCTCACTACAATTGGCAAGTGACACCCCAGGAAATTCCAGGTGGGAGACCAGGTGATGGTGTTTGTGCCAATGGCCAGAGTAAACTCCTCACCAGATGGCAGGGGCCATACGAGGTGATAGAAGTTGTTGGTGAGGTGGACTACAAGGTTCGCAAGCCTGACCAGTGGAAATCAGAGTAGATATATTATGTCAACTTGCTAAACCCATGGTGGGACAGAGAAGTGCAGCTGGTCATTCTGGGAGCATCAGCCACAGAAGAAGACCCCCAGAAGCAGGTGGGGATATCGCTTGAGTTGAACCCAGACCAGCCCATGGAGGTAGCTGACATGATAGAGAGGAACTGTGATGTGTTTGCAGCTAAACCCAGAAGAACAACAGAGGTGTACAATGACATTGTCACTGATTCAGGAGTTAAAGTGAACATCAAGCCCTACCGGATACCTGAGGTGAAGAGAGAGGAGATCCAAAGGGAAGTTAAGAAAATGCTGGAGCTTGGAGTTATTGAAAAGTCATATAGCCAGTGGTCTAGTCCTATCATATTGGTACCCAAGCTCAGTGGAAGCTTACAGTTTTATAACAACTTCTGAAGGCTGAATGAGGTGTCAAAGTGTGATGCCTAGCCCATGCCACAGGTAGATGAACTGATCGACCAACTGGGAAAGGCTCGATTTCTGTCCACCCTAGATTTAACCAAGGGCTAATGGCAGATCCCTCTGACTCCGGAGGCCAAAGAGAAGATGGACTTCTCAAACACAGACAGACTCTTCTAGTACACCGTCCTTCCCTTCGGCCTGCATGGCGCATCTGCAACATTTTGAAGACTTACGGACAAGCTATTATGTCCACATGCCAATTATGCAGCTGCCTACTTAGACAATGTCGTTGTCAACACTCTGGATTGGGGGACACACTGCGAGAAGGTAGAAGTTGTGCTGGAGACCCTGAGGAAAACTGGCCTTTAGGCAAATCCCACCAAGGGAGCGATGAGGCTAGCTGAAGCCAAGTACCCTGGGTATGTTATAGGAAGGGGTGTGGTAAGAACTCAACTCAATAAAGTAGAGGCAATACAAAATTGGCCCTGCCCATCCAGAAAGAAGCAGGTCAGAACCTTCTTCGGGCTGGTGCGTATTACAGCTGGTTCATTCACCACTTCAATTCCAGGGCGTATCCATTGACTCAGCTGACAAGAGCCCATGGCCCTGACATTGTAAAATGGACCCCAGCAGCTTTGAGGGAGCTTTTATAGACCTGAAAACTGCCCTCTGCAGTGACCCTGTCCTCATTGCTCCTGATTTTAAGGAGGAATTTATCCTACAAACTGATGCACCAGAATTTGGTCTGGGGTGGTATTGCCTCAGATGGTAGGGGAGGAGGAACATCCCATTCTATACCTAAGCAGAAAACTCCTGCAATGTGACCGAAGATATGCCATTGTGAAGAGAGAATGCCTCACGGTGAAATGGGCCATGGAAGGCCTATGCTATTACCTCCTGGGGCGGAAGTTTACCTCGGTCACCAACCATACACCCCTACAATGGATGTACTGCAACAAAGAGAAAAACGTGAGGGTCACCAGATGGTTCCTGTCCCTGCAGCCTAGCAATTTTGAGGTGCAACATAGATCTGAGAGCCAAAATGGAAATGCATACGGCTTTTCAAGAGTGCTGTGTTGCCCAGCACAAGTAGCCCAACCCCAGCATGTTGAGTGGGGGCTGGGATACGGGGATGTGTGGCAGGGCCAGGGTGGCGGGCCCGCTCACAGGGAGCCCAAACATGCAGAAGGGCCTGCAGGACAATCAGGCAGCTAGGTGGGCGATGGTGCAGCCTAATTGGGGCCAGCTGACTCCATGACTGCTCTAATAAGAGGCCTTTAAAAGCCCTTCACAGTGGAAGGGTGGGGAGAGTGTGAGAGGCGAGTGGAGAGACACAAGCAGACCAAAGGAATGGGAGACAGCAGGTTTGAGAAGAACAGAGGAAACAACCAGGAACACCAGGAGCCACAGAGGAAGACTGAGGAGCGTTGGATCAAGAGTGGGGACTTGCTACTGCTGCAGCCTGAAGAAGGTACCAGGGGGAATCATCTGGTGAAGTAGCCCAGGGAGAAGAGCTGCAGCACCAAGGGCTAAGGGAGTCATCCCTTCCCACAAGCAGCTGCTTAGTGTCCCTGGGCCGGAACCCAGGAAGAGTGGGCGGGGCCAAGTTCCCCCCAGACCATCCCTCACCCCAGTGAGGGCAACTGGGCCATTAAGTGGAACCAGTGGACTGAATAGAGTCCAGAGGCCCGGGAATAAGACTGACTATAACACAGTATATATTACTGTATAGTAACTGCAGTGGGGACTTTTGAACATGTGATATTCTTTTTCTCAAAATATTGGCAAAATATAAAATATCAGATCAGTAAATTGGATAAAACTAAAGTAAAGCTGAAATAAAATCAGTTTGTCCTGACTCAGAAAAGAAATGAACAAACAAAAAATTATTTCAAGCCAATATAGGTCTTATGACTCAGACCAAAAGGGTATATGAGAAAATCTTGGTAGAACTGCAAAAGAAAAATGCAGGTTCAAATGATTCTCGAATATTCCAATAGCTCTACTCAATTAACTCAAATAATGGCTGGTTCTGAGCTCTCTTACAATGAAATAGTAAAAGAAAAAAAAGGCTTTTTTTCAGGATGACAAATTATGTTTTATTATAAAGCAGATTTGAAATTTGTCACTGCTCTATAGTGTGCTCAAAATAGGAGTATTCACGTGATTTTTTAATGTATTTTATCTAAATTGATTCTATTTCTAGAAAAAAAAACAAAATAAAACAAATCAAAAAACCTTTCTAAATTCAGAGAGCTATTGAAGGAAATTAGAACTGATGAAATATCTTTCATCTAAAACAAGAATGCCTCTAAGTTTTTTCCTTTCTATACAGATTCCCCATCTCACGCTTAATATCATCTTTCTCCCAGTGCTACATTTATTCTGGTCCATGCACTTAGCTGCTCACTTCAGAGCTTTCATTTGATGTCTGCCAGAAAACACAGGATAGTAGCAAGATGCGGACATGAATAACTAATACCTCTTTGTGATCCAATTCCTTAGGTTGCATTTTCGTCTCTGATTCCTATATGTTTTGAATTGGCTGATGAACTGGTATGGTGAGTTGATGCAAGCTGAGAGCTTCTGAGAGTAAATCAAGCAAAACAAATTTACGTCTAAAGAAAGAGCTGGTATCCTAAGTATAACTGAGGCCTTCTATGCCACAGGCAGCATAACAAATAATCTGCTTTTCTTTTCTTTTTTATCATCTATACATTTTAGCCTGGATGGTTTAACTGGAGAATAAGCTATCAAGTTGTAACAAGATGAAGAACGAAAGTCACAACATTTCTGTTTTATCTTTCTATTACTCTTAGACTAAAACTAGCTCCTGGGATAATGCCAATTCCTGCAAGAATTTCCTTCCACTGATTTCTCCTATGCTGCTCTTATAATGAGCTGTGTTCAAGAGCATGTAAGCATCTAATGTACATGCATAGGAACATCTTCAAGTGAGGAGAATCTAGCTGTTCCTGCCTTTCGGCTCACTCTAGACACCAGGAATCCTGAAGAGCGCATACTCAAAAGAGCTCATTTACAACACCTTTTATAGCCTTAATTACTATTTTTAAAAAAGGCAATAAGAACTTTTTAGAGAGTCCCCACAGCATTAGGACTAAAGAAACCTACATCTTAACCTGTAGGGGTGGAAAAAAGTCCTCAGAGTCACAGCTCTATACAATTCCCTTACACTTTGCATTATATTCACTATGCCAATTCCAACTTTGTAAATAGCTGTACACCTGCACAGAACAATTTCAGCTCTTCACACTATGGACACTAAAAGAGATTTTTACAGTAAGTGAAATAGATATAGAAACAAAAACTTGTAAAGCTCTATTTTACTCCCTCTGTTGTGGTGGTTTAGGTGAAGAGAAGAGGTTGCATCGCTATCACTGAATATGACAGCAAAAAATATCAAAACAATCAACCAAAATCCCAAACCAACAACAATCTTAACAAACACTTAATATGAGAGCTGATGCAGCCCATCCCTTCTAAGAGCTGAATAATGAATTAAAGATACAATAGGTCTCTGTGAGAGGGAAAAAGGGTGGTTTTTACATGATCTTCCTTCCCAGGGATCCCACTGAATTCCAGCTTGAAAATTGCTTTTCTGGGATTTGGGGTTTCTCGGACCTGGAAGCAGTGGGTCCAGAAACTGCCCTTTCTCCACAGCAGTATTGTAATGTACTGTGTGCATCTCTGTGGCTATGTCTAGATTGCAGGGTTTTGTCAGCAGAAGTTTGTGCTGGACGATATTTTGCAACCAGACTTTGCTGAAAGAGTGCATCCAGAGATCAAGGCACATCAAAAGTGATCCGCTCTGTCAACAGACAGCACCCGGACAGTCCGACTTCTCTTGCAACAAAATCGCCACCTGGAACAATGTCAGCCAGGGTGGCTGGTCACCTGCCTGTGCTGGAGCCCTGTGGAGATGGGCACTTAAAGGGACCCCCTCCGGTCAGCCATTCCCAGACCCCGCTGCAGGCTTGCCTAATCCTGCAAGGGAGAGCAGAGCTTTCGAGGTGCCTGCTGTGGTTGCCCTGCATTTGGGGACAACACAGCTGGTCCCTGGGTGTCATGCAGCCAGAGCTGCCCCTGGGCTTGCCATGGCCCACATGGATATGCTGCCTCCGGGGCTGAACTTTCTGGCAGCTGTTTTCCTGTTTCTCACCAAGGGCAATCCCGAGAGCACCTTCAGGGATGGTGCCCTGGCTGCAGGACTTGCACATCTGCACCCCCTGCCTCTCCTCTGGTACATAGGCAGCTCTGGAGGCACCATAGCAGTTCAGACTGGTGGAACCAGCTGGTCATGGAGCAGTGGGACAACCAGCAGTGGTTCCAAAACTTCCACATACAGAAGGCCACCTTCTTGGAGCTCTGTGTCTGGCTTGCCCCTGCCCTCTGGAGACATGACTCCCTGCTGAAGCCTGCCATGTCCATGGAAATGTGGGTCACAAATGACCTCTGGAAGCTTACCATCCCTGACAGCTACTGGTTGGTGGGCACCCACTTTTGCATTGGTAAGTGCACCACTGGGACCCTCCTCACAGAAGTTACACACCCTCAGGCAGCGGTCCCTACACAGCAGCGGGAGGGCCACCCACCAAAGGGATCAGGGAATGTGAGGGGTGGGTTGGGGTAGTGGGGAAGCCCCATCCCTGGGAGACCGTGCCATCCTGCCCTCTGACAGACTTGCTGCTGGGGGGGGTGGCCTCATGGGGGCTCCTGGAGAGCTCAGGGAGAGTGGACAGGATGGGGTTGGGGACAGCCCAAGGGCTCAGGTATTCCGGCTCCCTCATTCTCTCTTGTGTGTGTTTGATCGCCTCCCTCTGCAAGTCATGAGGCCCATCAAGGTGATCCTTCTGTACAGGGTCATCTGTTTGGGAGATCTTGACCAGGTCATGGCTGGATTCACTGTCCTCGAGCCACTGATGGGACCCACATCCTGATCTGTGCCCTGGAGCATCAAGTGGCCACGTACACCAGCTGGAAGGGCTACTTCTCCTGCATGCTGCACAGCTTGGTTAACCACAGTGGACAGTTCACGGACACTTATGTCAGCTGAGCGGGCCAGGCACGCAACATCCTGCATCTTCCTCAGCTCCAGCCTGTATCAGAGGCTAGAGAAAGGCACATTCATTCCCTTGCCATGAGCTGGTGGTCAGAGATGTGCTGATGCCACTTTGCACCCTGGGGGATGCAGACTACCCCCTCATGCCATGGCTGATGAAGCCCTATATGGGACAGTTGGACCCCATAGAGGAACTATTCAGTGCCCTCCTGAACTGTGCCAGGATACAGGCTGAGTACACTTTCATCCACCTCAGTGCAAGGTTCAGGTGCTTGCTCACCCAGCTCTATTTGGAGGATCATGACGCCTACCCGGTTGTGGGAGCTTGTTGTGCCCTGCACAACATTGTAGAGAGGAAGGGAAAGCCTTTCTCACAGGGTGGAGGGCAGCCATCAGCCATGGGGGACATGCCTACAAGCAGCCAGGAACAACTGGCATCCACGAGGCCCATCAGGATGGGCTGCAGATCCAGGACTCCCTGAAGGAGAGCTTCTCACCTGGACTCTAGTAACCCTACTGAGGAGCCCACAGCCCTACTCCATATCCATCATGACATCTCCCTTCAGCCCTTCACCTCTCCTGACCCCTGCATAATAATGACAGATGCATGGGTTGTGAGAAATGAATTGGCTTTTACTGATCAAAAATAAATAAATAAAACTTTGAAAACCTGTGCAAAACAAAAACAGTACAATTCAAAACTATTTACAAGAAACATATGTGTAAAAAACAAATACATGTCAATTCCAAACTATTTGCAAAGAAGTGATGTGCAAGCATAACTATTTCCAGTCGGAGGGGCTTCGGATGGGGGACCTGAGAAATTGGATGGGGGGCTTGGGATGGGGGGGGTGGGCTCCGAGCTTGTGGGGGTGGAGGGGCCATGAAGCAGAGAGGAAGTGAGACCCTGAGCAGTATTGGCCTCGGGATCCATTCTCGCTGGGTGTTCGGGGCTGCCGGCGGGGCTGGGCTAGGGTGGGGATAGGGGAATGTATGGGTGAGGAGGGGCTGTGGCTGGGTCTGGGTGGTCAGTGGGGAGGGGGCTCCTGGGGGCAGGGGGCCAGGAAGAAGGGCCATGGTCATCGCCCAGGGGAGCAGGTAGGGGTCCAGGTTGCCTTGCAGGAGGGCAGTTGGGTGCAGGGTGGTGGGGGCAGCTGCAGGTGTCTGGGACAGCATGTCTCACCAGACACTGGTTACAGCATCACAGCAGGACATTAATTGGCTCCAGGCCCTCAACTGCCACTCCATATCCACCCTGAAGCGACGTTCGATCATCTTATGAATGTCACCGAGGACCATGATGTGTTGCCACAAGTCTTGATGGACCCTCCAATGACTTCTCTGGCTGCAGGGATGGCCTGCTGGCATTGTCGGGGTGGCTTGCCCTTCAGTTGGTGTAGGTCCAGCTGTATAGAAGACATGGTGGAGAGTCATTTATGCCACACAATGCCTAAGGCCCTCCCCCTAACTGTGGGCGGCAACCAATGCCCCGCATGCCAAGGGACAGGGATATACTGGGAGCAAAGCCAAGTGTGGCCTATACAGTGTGTCCTGCCACGCAGGGGCTCCACTGCACCTCCTCACCCCCGCATCATGAGCAAGCAGCCAAGGGGGGTGTCCAGCCACAGAAGGGTCCCTTCATGGGTGACGAGAGAGCTGGGAGCAGCCTAGCCTTCCCCAGAGCCCACTCGCATACCTGCAGCTCACAGCCCTGCCCACGGAAGTGGGTGCTGCCTTGCACCTGTGGGCGTGATCATGGGCTGTGTGCCACACTCCTTGGGGTGTCTGGGGTTAGGCCCGTGACCTTGTGGCTAGCTTGCTTCCAGCCATGGCAGGTGCTGGAAGGACCCCCTCTCTGGAGCCTGAGGCTTGTTCAGCCTCCTGTGAGCCTGGCAGCAGAATGTCACCAGTGCCCTAGGGCTATCTGCTGGGTCCAGGTGGCACACACTTCTGCTGTATGCGGTTCCATGTGCTGGGCTTGCAGCACAAGTTACCACCCAAGCCAGCTGAGCAATGCTCACAGCACTCCCCTTCTGCGCCCACCTCCTGCACCCTGGGAGGTGTGATGCATGACGAGCTCATCGGAGGGCTCTTCATCAAACTCAGAGGATGCCTGGGAGGTGGCCTGGCTGCTGGGGACCAGGTCCAGCACCAAGGCAAGGCTGCTTCCTGCTCCTCCACTGGTTCTTGCTCCTCTGGCCAGGTCTTGAGCCCCGTGTTGAGGCTCAGGTAAGGGGGTGAGTTTCCCCCACCCAGGATGTGGTTAAGCTCCCTGTAGTAGGGGCAGGAGGGAGGTTCTTCCCCTGAGAGGCCTGTGGCATCCTGGGCCCAGATATACCCCTGCTAGAGCTCTTTAACTTTGGCCCTGACTGCTCCAAAGTGCAGCAGGTATGGCCCCATTCGGCCAGGGCCATGGCCATGTGGCCATAGATATCAGTGTTTTAGCAGTTGGCAAGGGGGCCTTGGGGGATTTCCTCCTTGGTACAGAAATCCAGGCCAGACCAGGGTAGGTCCCACCTCTTACAGCCCTGGGTAGGGTCCTGGAAGTCCTGAGGCCGCTCCCTTCTGGGCCCAGGGGGGTCTTGGGCTCCCTCCTGCTCAGCCATTGGAGCAATGCTCTCAGAAAGGTGCAACTGTGAGGTCCTGTGGCAGTAGCTCTGCTGCTCCTGCATTCTTAGCTTTCTGCCATGGGTTCCCCGGGCTCCCTATGGCTTTAAGAAAGGCCAGAGGCAGGAACCATACAGCTCTGATTGCTATGAACTGGGTGTCTGCCAGGGTACCTAGACAGTATCCTGGATGCCTTTTCTGTCAACAGAAGGACCCCTGGAATGTCCACACCCACATTTTGTCTACAGCTGTCTCTCAAAAGCAGTGTTCTTACTTGTGACGAGTGGCGCACAGTTATTGACAAAAACACTCTATTCTGTCAACTTACTGTCGAGAGAATGTGCTTTGCAGTCTGGATGAGCCATGGTGTAGGGTGCGAGAAGATTTTGTAACGGTCGAGAGTGCAGTCCAACCCCTCTGTGAACCCTCAGAAGAAGCTAAACAGACCAGTCTGTGCAAGGTGGAAAGCTGCAAAACAAATAACCCTCTCAAGGCAACATCTGTAAAACAAAGTACGCTTGCCAAAACTTCAAGGCTATGCTGGCAGTAGGCCACAAGAGATAGTGATAGTACTGCACAGGCAATTTTAACCAATCTTAAGTAAATGAGTGTAAGCTTTATTAGTTAGCGTTAGGAAGCCTGTTACAGAGCCTCTCCCAGGGTGAAGCTCCGATGCGTCAGGTTTTCCCCCACTGGTGACCGGCGTTTCCGGGGCTCCCGTCTCAGGTTTCACACTTTCAATAAACCAAATATAGCACTCGCCTTCTGGGTGCAGCCTTGTTTCTGGGGAACCCGGGCCTGGTTGGTTACACACAGGTTGGTTGACAAAAAGGCCATTTTGTTAACAAAACCCTTCAGTCTAGACATAGCCATAGCCTGTGTGTGATTACATTACTGTCTAATGATATATCCAAAAACACTGTGAGGCCTAGTCTAGATAAGGGAAACCTTCATTAACTCCAAAGCATCTTAGCTAAATCACAGAACATACTGAAAAAAAACCCAAACAAACAAACAAACAAAAAAAAAAGGGAAGTCCTGTGTCACCTTATAGACTGACAGATGTTTTGGAGCATAGACCTGCTTCATCAGATTCATTTAGTCTACCGAGTAAAAACTTAGAACACAACAATGGTGCTTGTTGTTTGCAGCCCATGATTAGTTAGACTGAGGACTTGGTCCATCATGTTACAACTTCAGGAAGACCTAATACTGAAATGTTTAGGAGCCAGGTTTATTAAGAAAGGGCCACAGTCCATTTTCATACCTGCGTGAGTACTAAAAAAGAGATGGAAATTGCTTGTGATTCAAGGGGTATCTACTGTTTCTAACTAGCATTACAAATAACAGGGCTTTTTTGATATGGTACTTGCCAGTACTGAGTACCAGTACTTCAGCAGTCCCAGCCATAGGAGTGGCTGCCAGGGGTGTACGGGAGGGGGAGCCAGCTGAGTACCAGCTCTTCTTTATTTTTACAAGAAAAGCACTGTTAGATAATATTGTTAACATAGTCACTCCTGTGCCAGTAACTCGGCTCCTGTCTTCACAGGAGCCTGTCAGTCAGTACAGAGGAGCCAGGACCCAGTTATGGCCACCTTTAGCTGTTTACCCTGGTAAAATGAATGATATCCCCAGGTCCCTGGTATCCACCCTCCCAAAAAAGGGACTGTAGGAAGTAGCCCTGGGAGCTGAATATACTTTGGCTGTGCTGCCGACTGACAGCCAGCTGTTGTGTTGCTGACAGATTTCCCCGCTGACCCAAAAGTGGAACACTTTGAGACTGTTAAGGCCCTGGGCTGGGATGCAGTAGAGTTGGGTGGGCCTACATCCCCCTGCCCATTGCTACTCTTGGCACCTTAGATGAGGTGGCCTGCATTTACTGGTGGTCTGCCAGACCTAGAAACCACCCCAACAAATGTCTGCTGCCCTGCCCTGCCCTGCCCTTGCCTTGTCCGCTGTGTCAGAGAACCTGGGTTGATAGATCCATTGCTCCATAACTCTGCATGCATGCCAGACCCTTCTAACTGTTTGCTGCCTCACTGTGCCTGAGTGCTGGGGCTTATAAATATTGCAACCCTATCCTGACCACAGGCCAGAGGGGCTCCCTGTCCCCAGTGGTTGGTTGCACCACCCTGTCTGAGACTCAGTAAAGTTGGGCCCTGAGCTCAGGTGGTGGGGTGACCCTAGCCCTGTCCCTGATACACAAGACCCTACCCCTGTCACCTAGGGTCCCTGTGGGAGCCAAGCCTTCTCCAGATTTAATGACACCACACACACATACAGAGGGTGGTGTGCAGACCTAGCCTTCCCTGATCCTGGGAGAATGGGTGGTGCCTGGCCTCAGCCTCCATTGCCTCAGGAGGGCTAGTGGCATATTATCAGTCTCAGCAGGTCCGCAGTTTTGGCAGCCCCAGGAGACTGGGGCAGCCATGCTGAATTTGGGTGGAGGGTTGGGGTGGAGTGTGGATGGAGTGAGATGGGAAGGAATTGCCTTCCCTTGCCTCCTGTATCTGCCACCCATGCCCCTGAATGCAGCACAGGGCTCTCTGTCAGGTTTCCTGCCCTTCTTGTTGGCTTAGGCACTAAGGTGACCATCTGCTCTACACTGCCAAGAAATGGGGGCTCCAATATTTATTTACCCCTGAACTGTGCCCCTCCAGAAGCCATGTAGAGAGCGTGCTTGGCCTTTCCCCTCTCAGATAGAAGGTGGTAGAAGGCAAGACCGTCCTACACTACTACAGACATAAGGAGGCATAGATGGATTTAGACTGTCAGAATCTAGGAGTTCTTTTTGGTGTGCTGCTTCAATCCCTATCACAGATGAAAACTTGAACATGAAGTGTCCTTCTATTCAAGAAATCAAGATTTAAATAGTTATTTAGATGTAAATTAGGTTCCCTGATAATGCTAAAAGCAGCAGCTACAAATATTTGATCAAAATGGTAATAACCAGTTTTCCAAACTTTTCTAACAAATAGTGCCCAGTTTCCATTAAAAACTATTATGAAAACTTTCCCTATATCACTGGAGATACAATCACTATGGTAATTTTCTGAAATTTGCAGAACTGCAGGAAATGTTTTTTATTAAACTCAGACCAAAAGGCTCCCTAAAATCAAGAACTGTGCACAGCAGTAATAATTATTTTTCCTTTGAAGTGGGTGGTGGGGGGGAAAACCTTATTTTACATGGGTGTGAGTGTCAGATTGTCTTTGACTTCTGCTGTTTATGCCCTAAGATTTTGACTCAAGAGTTTCCCAGTTGCCTGTAAGTATTTACCATTTAAATCTGAAATTGCGGCACTGAAAGATGCAATAAGTGGAAAGTGTCCTTGATATAAAATATTACCAGGGTTGGATTTGACAACCACACCATCTCCTTGAAGTTATTGGGTATGAAAGCTGCTTTCCATACAGCCTAAATGAGGGGACAGTGAAATGCCCCTTTGCTTAAAGATAGCTGAAACAATGGGAAATCATCACCCAAGGACTAGACCACAAGTGAGTTTGGCAGTAGCCGGGCCATGCAGTGTAAGGGTATGTGTATGCTGCAGTTAAGAACCTGTGTCTGGCCAATGCTACCTGACTCAGGCTCATGGGACTGGGGCTAGGATCAAGTTCAGTTCTGTTATAGCTGTTTAAACCGAGTTTGTAGCCCAGTTTCTGGACCCTCCTCACCTTGAAGATGCAAGGTGCTAGAGCCAAGACTCCACGCTAAGCTCAACTATCCGCACCATAATTAAACAGCTCCGGAGCCAAAACCCCATGAGTTTGACTCAGCTGACACAGGCCAGCTGCAAGGTTTTAATTGCAGTAGTGACTTATTCTAAGGGGCTTCCCAAGGGTTTGAAAACAAATGCAGAGCTGATGGTATTCCAGCTGTGTCTCTTCAGCTATATCCACACTAGCCCCAGAACTTCCACAGGGGCATGATAATAAACCTAACACAGATGCTAATGAGGTGCTATCATGAATATGCAGTGCCTCATTAGCATAATGCCGGCCCCGGCACTCTGATCACACATGGCTTATCTACATGGGGTCCTTTTGATTATAGGAATAAGGGGATTTCGACGTTTGCAGGGTCCTTCCCCATGTAGACGAGCCGCATGGACTCAAAAGCAACACTTTCAAAGTGCTGCAGCCTCGATTATGCTAATGAGGTGCTTCTATGAATATGTATTAGTGTATTTCGAGTAAGTTCATTATCATGCCCCTTTGGGAGTTCTGGGGCTAATGTAGACATAGCCTTGGGGGGAATGCTGCACTTGTAGCACCACAGATGCAGAGCAAAGGCAGCACGAAGGCTAGGCACAGCCATAGGTCCAACTGACGCATACCATGGAGATTTTGGGTGCAGTCATCTGTGGAAAGAGGTTTGGAACTGTGAGTAAACAAACTCCTCCTGCTGTCTGATTCCTACTGTGTCCAGAGAAACAGGATGTCATGGACATATTTGCAAATAGACAGAGCCAGCCCACCCTGGCCGAGATGATTCAGGGGGCTGCTCCAGGTCCTGTGCTTTGAGGAGGTCCACCTCAACCATCCCATGGATGGGAGGGAGTGGAGGATTGCATGGGCCTGGTGAAGGGCTGCAGCAGCCCCAAAAACATCATGGCAGGGAGATCCATCGCAGCCGGGCAGCCTGCATCCCTCCACTATGCTGCCCACTCACAGCCTGCTGCAGTCTGCTTTACTGTGACAGCATGAAGCAGAGCACCCCAGCTCCAGAGCATTCTACTTCCTGATGGGATGGAGCAGCCAGGCACAGTGGACTGGGAGAGGGTGGTGAGGCAGAGCGGAGCAGGCTGCTCAGCTGCTGTGGATTCCGTTACCGTAATGAGTGAGGGAAGTGGGAGCAACCCCTGCTGTTGCCCTGCACCAGGACTGTATAAGCCGCAGGGCCGCATTGCTGAGGGGAGGGGGCAAACTGGAGAAGCAAGGGTGGGTTTTGATGGTGCACTGGCAGGGCTTGGAAAGGAGTAAAGCAGGGGTGGGGCAGGGCATTCGGATGGTGGGACCTGCAGTAGCAGGGTTGCCCTGGGCCCCACACCTGGGGAACTGTGGGGATTGTCCCAGGCCCTGATGCATCCCACCCCTGACCAGG
Source organism: Carettochelys insculpta (assembly GCF_033958435.1). Lineage (NCBI taxonomy): Eukaryota > Metazoa > Chordata > Testudines > Carettochelyidae > Carettochelys > Carettochelys insculpta. The sequence continues at coordinate 138,764,570 of NC_134139.1, read as the reverse complement.
GATGGTCCTGTAAACAGGATTTCATCAAAGAAATGCCTACCATGGATTTCTTCTCTTTATGGAAACAACCCAGAAGACCTTGATTTTTGGCTAACTGCTTGAGTCACAAGAGGAACAATACAAAACATTCAGTTAAATGCACAGGCAATACTGTAGTTTATTTCTGCTCTCGCACTGAGGCATTGTTCATGAACTTCATTTAAATAGGTTGCAGTTAAAGTTATGAGGGGAACGTTAATCCTTAAGTACATCCAGAAGACCCTGAGCACATCAGGGTGATACATGCAAAGATGCATTCAAGCTTTTTTTCTGTGGTGTCCTGATCCTATTGCTACTCTGAGGTCACGTTCTGTTAGAATAGTCTGAAACCCTGTCTCCATCTGGAATTGGCTTATCTAGGACAAGAAACATTTCCTATTTTCATGCCTAATAAGTACTTGTGACATTATGGCTGTTATTTATTCCTTTCTACCTCTCCCACTCCTGGCTTACGCACACAAAGGCAGCAGTAACCCATTCCTATAAGTAGCAGAGAGGCAGCTGTGTTAGTCTGATTGATGTGATGAAGTGGGTCTGTCCCACAAAAGCTTACCACTGAGTAAATCATTTTGTTCATCTTTACTTTTCTGCTGCTTTGTTCTGTTCCTATAAGATTAATATTCTAAAAAGAGGTTTTTACCATAAAGTGTATCTTACATCATTATCTGAAGGCTGCTAGATCATATTACCAAAGGAAGTGACCACATTTTTCATCCATTAGGTAAGACAATTTATTTCTAGTTAGTTTACTAGATTTCACACAACTGCCCTTGTGAAGTTTATATGTTAATCCTCATATGTCATTTATTTGTAGCATGTTTGGGGCTACATGTTTGTATGTCAGCCCTGCTACTTGTCTATCTCTCAGCTGTTACTCCTCTCCAGTCAGAGTTGCAGAAGTTCCAAGCCCAGAAGGTACCATTGTAACCATGCAGTTTGACCTCTTGAACAACATGGGCCATAAAACTTCCCCAAAATATCTCTTGTGTGGGGGAGGGGAAACAATCTCATGTTATGGGAGTTATAGTTTCCCATCCACTGGATCCATCTCCCCTGATGTCTGGATTTGGGTAATGGGCCTGTGGAACTGAAACTGGCATTATAAAATATTTAATTGTATCCCGCTATAGCACCATACCCAATTACATATCCTGATTTAGTATTAAATTATCAGCTCAATGGTTTTTCACACCTTGAAACAGCAAGTGTATCCCACAGTCTTGCATCACCCAGAGAAGTAATTTGAAAAAATCATTTTTCATGTCTATTTTTTTTTTAAATTTCAGAGTGCATTTAAGAAATGCACAGCAATCCAGCATTACTAAATAGAATGCATTATGAATTGCACACATTCCTTGTACACAGAACATATATTTTTTCACTCATAGACATGGTATGGATGTCTCTTTGTCAAGCTTGGATTGTAGATTGAGCCTGCTTCTAAAGACTCGTCTGAGATTAGTGCTTTACTGCTGCAAATCGTCACGCTGACTTCCATGTAGTTACTAATAGCAGAAAACACTACTGGTAATATTTTCTAAAGCAGTTTAAGTTCAAATCCCACTGATTTTTGAATGGGACTTGTGCTCCTAAATCCATTAGGTCTTCAGAAAATCTCTACCATCATGAGCCATAGGTGTTTGATGGGCTGGTCCAAAAACACCTCTGGTAAATGATTTATCATCATATATGGAATTTACATGCCAATAATTGATGGCTGCTAAAGTCTTCCCTCATGGATCATGGTACCCACACATAAGCACAAAACTGTTGGTTTAAAACATGCATGTGATTAAAGCTATTGTGCTGCCAAAGCGCCCAGATGTCCCAGCTGAGTTAAAACCTAACTGTGCTATGTGCTGCAGGTACAGTAAGAAGCAGTCACTGCTCTGACAGCCTTACCATATGAGACAAGGGAAAGAGGAAATGGGGAGGCCAATTATCTGGATCAAATTACTGTTGGTGAGTGGCATACCTTGCTGTAGCAATTAGGTCTTCTGACTCCTTGACCCATACTCTATTCACTAAATCTCACAGCCTCTTTTGTGTGATTCTACCTCATTTCTCCACAGTGGTCAGGTGCCATTTCTTACAGTGGGGTAAGACCTTCCAGTTGTACCAACAGGGCCATGCTTAATGTAGTGAGGGGCTCTGGGAAGGTCATCTACATGCTCCTGTCCCCACCCCTGGTTGACATTTTTTATATAATGAAATCTGGTTACAGTGAACTTCAATGGCAGCTGTTGGCTGCAGGTTAAATATTAAGTCCATCTACATAACTGTAATGTTGTCATAGTGTAACTTTTATAATTAAAATAAGGTTCACCCCTTACATTCTAAAATCCACCATCCTGAACTTCCTTACAAACTCTAGCAGATCATGATAACCCAGGTTTGAGGCTAATTCTGTCTCAATGAATAGAGTGGCAAGTTCACCCAGCCTCTCTGGAGACATCAGTGGCCGTAAGAACAGCGTCTACACGTGCCGGCGAATTCGAAGGAGCCGCGCCAACTTCGAAATAGTGCCCGCCATGTCTACACGTGGCGAGCGCTATTTTGAAGTTGAAATCAACGTAAGGCGGCGAGACGTCGAAGTCGGTATCCCCATCAGGTGATGGGAATAGCGCCCTACTTCGAAGTTGAACGTTGAAGTAGGGCACGTGTAGCCAATCCGCATCCTGCAACATCGAAAGAGCGGGGTCCGCCGTGGTGGCCATCAGCTGAGGGGTTGAGAGATGCTCTCTCCAGCCCCTGAGCTCTATGGTCGCTGTGTGCAGAGGCCCCTTAAAGCTCCCCACCCCCTGCCTTCCTGTGCAGGAAGCTGAGAGAGCGTGCAAGCAGCAGCACTGCCACGCAGCCAGCCTGCATGCCCCTCTGCAGCCCCAGTCCACCACCCCCGCAGTGATGGCCGCTCACCAGCCCCCCAAGCGCCCCCAGGGCATGCCCCCCAAGGGGAGCCAGGGCTCCCAACCAGCCAGCCAGCCTGGGAAAAGGCAGTGGGGCCCCTCCTGGATGGAGGCTGAGATCTGGGACCTGCTGGGGCTCTGGGGCGAGGAGGAGGTGCTTCAGGTAATGGGGAGCAAGAGGCGGAAAGCGGATGCGTTTGCTCAGCTGGCTGAGGGCCTGGCTGCCCGGGGTCACCCTGCCCACACTCCTGACCACATCAGGAGTAAGGTTAAGGAGCTGCAGCAGGGTTACACCCGGGCCCGGGATGCGGCCAGCCGTCTGGGGCCGCCCCTGCCACTTGCCCCTTTTACAAGGAGCTCAGGTCCATCCTGGGCCCCCAGTACACCTCCTCCCCGCCGGCCACTCTTGACACCTCGGCCGATGAGCCCCAGCAGGCCCCAGAGACGGAGTCCGCCCCGGAGGCAAGCCCCACACCCCAGGGGCCCCCCTAGGAGCCTACGCCTGGGATGCCGGAGGAGGAGGAGGGGGAATCCTCCTCCAGCGATGGGGGGGCTCCACATCGCCCTCCTGTCCCGGAGCTCCAGCAGGGCGTCCACACAGAGGGTGTCTGCCAACCATGGGAGTGGACCATCAGGTATGTACCCCCCCACCCGGTGCACACCCCCAGGGTTAAGGGGCGGGGATAACAGACGTGACCAGGGCCCTCCATATGCCCAGATGACCATGGCCCCAAGGATAGCAGTGGCATGTCCCTCAGAAGAGTGCATCAGCCCCTGCCTCCCAGCAGGACAGCGCCATGCCCCATCCCTGGGGATGTGGGGAGTGGAACCTAGGGTCCCCTGGGGGGGGGCACCCATCAGCAGCAGCAGCATCTCCCGGGGATGGGGATGGGGGACCAGCAGCAGAGGGGTGGGGGGACAAGGGCCACGGGTCGGGGCCCACACTAAAGGCTGTCTCCACTCTTCTTCTCCCCGTGTTCCTCAGCTGCACCATCAGAAGGCCCGGAGAACGCTGGCGAGGTCTCAGTGGTCCAAGAGAGCCCACCGGGGCCATCCCAGCAGGCCAGCCCCTTGGCGGAGCACCAACCAGCCCCAGGATGAGGCTGACAGAGGAGGAGCCACCTGAGGACGGCAATGGACCCCCAGCTGCTCGCGACCCTCCAGCGTCAGCTGGAGGTGTCGGAGCGATGCTTACGGGTGGAGGAGTGGCGGCTGGAGCTCCAGGACCGAGCGCTGGCCTGGCGCCACGAGGCATGGGGGGCCTTCATGCGCACATTCGACCGCATAGCGGAATACCTGGCCCCCCATGCCACGCCGCCCGCCACTCTGCCCGCCGCTCCACCCGCCACTCTGCCCCCCATCCACCGCTGTCCGCCACCCTGGGGCCTTCAGCCGAGGTGGACCTGGGGCCTGCAGACACCCACCGGCCATATCTTCTGGTTCGCCTGGACCCCACCCAGCCTCGGCCAGGGCTCAGGCCGAGGCGAGGGTTGAGCCCTCCAACCCCAGGCGCTGGACAGTAGAGGGGTGTGGGGCCGAGGATGTGGCCCCTCCTCCCCCTTTGTACATATCCCCCATTATTTGTATATAGTTTGTGTTGGACCCCTGTTCTTTTATGGTACATGCCCTCCCATGTAAATAGTTCCCCCCTTTTGTTCTACTATATATATATATATATATATATATATATATATATATATATATATATATATATTGTATTAATAAGAGAATTCATTGTTTTTTGGTTTCAAAAACAACAGGTCCATTTTTATTTGCAAGAAAAGTTGGGGGGTGCTCTTGGGTGCTCTGTGGTGTGGGTGTGGGGTCAGGGAGTGTTGTGGAGGATGGGTGGGTACAGTGGGTGGCCTGCCAGCATTCACCCCGCAGCCTGGTCAAAATAGGCCCGCTGGGCCTCCCGGACCCAGATCCCCTTGGGGTCCAGCTGGCGACTGGGGGCAGTGGGTGGCTGCACATCGGCCCTGCCAGCCTCCACAGCCCAGCCCTGGAAGAAGGCCTCCCCCTTGCTCTCCACCAGGTTGTGGAGTGCTCTGCACGTGCCCACAACCTGGGGGATGTTGGTGGGGCCTGCATCCAATCGGGTGAAGAGACACCTCCAGCACCATTTGAGGCAGCCAAAGTGCGCTCAACCACCTGGTGCACATGGTTCAAGTGCATGTTGAAGCTCTCCTGGCTGGCTGACAGGTGGCCCGTGTAAAGGTGCATGAGTCAGGGTTGAAGGGGGTACGCCGCATCTGCGATGATGCAGAGGGGCATGGTGGTGTCCCCCACAGGGATCTCCTGCTGGGGGATGTAGGTCCCCGCCTCCAGCCAGCGGCACAGGCCCGAATTCCTGAACACCCAGCCGTCGTGGGTGCTGCCAGGCCACCCAACATAAATGTCCGGGAAGCGGCCCTGGCTGTCCACCAAGGCCTGGAGGACCACCAAATGGTAGCCCTTCCTGTTGAGGAAGCATCCTGTGCTGTGCTCCAGAGCACGGATGGGGATATGGGTCCCATCCAGAGCCCCAAAGCAATTTGGGAAGCCCAGGCTGGCAAACCCCACAATGGCGGCATCCGGGTCCCCAAACCGCACGAGCCTGTGGAGGAGCAGGGCGTTGATGGCATGGATGACCTGCAGGGGAAGGACATGGGAGAGTACCAGTGAGGGGTGTGCTGGGTGTGTCTGGCCCTCCACCCCAGGGTTCCCTCCCCCCGGTCCCCCCTGGGTCCTCTTACCTCCATGAGGACAGCCCTGACGGTGGCCTTGCCCATGCCAAACTGCTGCCCCACGGATCTGTATGTGTCTGGAGTGGCCAGCTTCCAGACAGTGATGCCGACCCATATCTCGACCATGAGGGCATGCCGCATGGAGGTTTCCTGGTGCCTCAGTGTGGGGGTGAGCCACTGGCAGAGCTCCAGGAATGTCTGCCAGCTCATGAGGAAGTTCTGGAGCCAGCGCTCGTTGTCCCACTTGCCGAGCACCAGCCGCTCCGACCAGCCTGTGCTCGTGGGGTAGCACCACAGCCAGCGGCGTGTGCGGCAGGGCAGGGTCGGAGGGCAGCAAGGTCTGGGGCTGCTTCCTTCACCCCTGGGGGCAGCTCCTCTTCTGCGAATAGAAGGTGGTCAGCTGCCTCCTGCATAGCATTGAGCAGGGCAAGCACTGCACCTGCAGGGGCGTGTGGGTGGACCTTTGGCTGCTGCTGCTGCTGCTGCTGCTGGGGGTCCATACTGCCTCAACGGGGTGTGCGTGCCTGTGGCTCTGCAGACTGCGTGCTGTGCAGGCTGCGTGTGTCTGGGAGGGGCCCTTTAAGGGAGCGGCTAGCTGTTGTTCTGGAAGTGCTAGTCTGCCCTGTGACCCTGTCTGCAGCTGTTCCTGGCACCCTTATTTCGATGTGGGCCGCTTTGGCGTGTAGACGCTCCCCTGCAGCGCTTACTTCGATGTGGTGCTGCCCAACATCAATGTTGAACGTCGACGGCACCAGCCCTGGAGGACGTGTAGACGCTATTCATTGAAATAGCTTATTTCGATTTTGCTACATTGAAATAAGCTATTTTGATGTAGCATCCCCGTGTAGATGTAGCTAGGGAGTTCTTAATCATTTTCAATTTGGAAAAGCTTCTCTTCCCTGAAGCCACTGGGACTAGATTTGTTAGGAAAACTCTGTATGCTAGTGATGTGTTTGGGAAGGCACCGTCAAGTGATTTAAGAAACTGAAAGGCTAGAGGTGCAGCTCTTGTCCCCTCAGGGATGAATTTTCATAACACCCAAAGCTATATTTTTCCATTTGTCTTTGTGCCAGCTAACAGTAGCCATTTTGTGCTACCTGGGGTTGTATGTGTATTGGAGTGCTGAGTTGGGGTACAGAGGAGCCTGGAGGAGCAGCACAGTCCAGGGGTGCTGTGTGTTCTTCACTGAACCCCCAGTGTTTCTCCTCTCCCTTGCCACCCATCCACAAATTGTAGCACCCTATGGGCATCTGTTGCAAAACTCCTTTTGTCTAAAGGAATTGTGATTGACTCATTGTTAGTTATGTTAACTGACAGTGGGGTGAGTTCACAGCATCTAGATCAATTAAATCTGTCTCTGATTCATCCAGACATACTCTGTACTTCACTTTCCGTTCAACAGAAGTGAAGGAAACACTTTTGAGGAGTAGCCTGTAAGTCAGGGCTCTCTTGGTCAAATGACCCCAAATTTGGATCAGTAGTGCCAATCTGCATCTTCAGCAGGCAAAGTTCTAAGCAGCTGGAGCAAGCAATCAGATTTTAGAGCACTTTGGAAGGTTGAGTTTTAAAGCTCATAATCTGGTGGGAGTCAGGAGAAACCCCTCTGGTGGTTTCATTTTGCAATTTGGCAGCCCTGGTAGGTGGTGAGGGAGTTGTGGGTCCTCATGTCCTGGTAAAGTGGGGATGGGAACCCCACAGAAACCTGTTGCTGGAGAGATTAAAAAGGAAAGGAGGACCCTGAGGGGCAGGAGGAGGGTTATCGGGTATGCCCCACTCCCCCACATGGAACCTGCTGGGAAGAATCCCACCTGCAACCCAGAACTAGGAGAAAGGAGAGGAATAGGTTATTGTGGGATGCTATTTTTGGGTTATAGGTGAGGGGCCCTCTGCAGACCGGCTGCTGGCACTTTCCTGTGCTGTGACGGGGCCCTGTACTGGTGGAAGGTCCCACTGCGGGAAAAGGGAGTGGTCTGTCCCTGCAAGGCAGAAGCCTGGAAAGACAGGGGCAGGATAGGTCAGGTGCTGGAATGGCACTACATGTGGCAGAGCACTAGCCAGAAGAACTTGCCACCTGAGCAGCTTGGGGCCTGGGCTTTGGGCTCTACCCGCAAAAAAAAAGAGAGAAAGAAATGCAGGGGAACTGACCCCTGCTGCCAGCACCAGCCCTTCCCTCCACCCCACCTGCATCTGAACCACAGGAGTCCCCCAAAGCCAGGGGCCCAAGGTGGTTGCCCTACTTCATCCTCTGGCTGGGACAGTTCTGTGTGCTAACATCAGTTTAACCTCGAGCTTCTTTCACGTGCGGTATGCCTTAAAAAAAATGAGGACAGCAACAAATGCAAGCCCATGCCATTTGTTATGTTTTGTTTTCCACAGTCACAGTGGCAAAAAGGCTGTATCCATTAACCTTTTTGCAAAGAGCAGAAGGTAAGCTAGTTAACATTTGACAGCTTTACAGAGTCTATTGACTTCTAATGAAAAATTCACCAGTATGCAGTGCTATCTGTATTCCTCTCTATTGCAGAAAATTTGTCACACGTCCAGCTGTTATCTTCATGTTTTAGTCTCCAACCTTCCCATATTCTCTTAATAAAAAAAAAAAAAGATGTATCACGATGATTTATTTAGTACACAAGTTTGATTTGTACACTCAGTAATCCCATGTTGAGGATGAACTTGAGTTATTAGCTAATAGCATATGCTGCTTAGAAAACATGCATGCTTGCTATGTTTTTATGTTGCAGCTGATAAGGATTCCAGCAGATTGCTAGGTGTTAGTAACTTACCTAGCACTTTTTGCATGAAAAAAGTTAATTGTTACAACATGTCCACCTCTGATGACACCTAAAATTACAGAAAAGATCAAAACTGGGATGGGTATCATGAAGTGTGATCAGGTCACCCCTTTGAGAGGCAGGACAAGGATGCAGATGCTGTAATGATCCTGTGGCTGAGGCCCAAAAGGGTGAAAGCAGCTCCTAGTCTTCAGTGTAATCAATCACTGGGCATTTTCACTGGCATATAATTAATAGACTGGAATCTCATAGAATGGCTGTCACTTACACAAAACTTAAGCAAAGCTTCAAGGTAGCGCTGCTCTCCTACATAACTGGTATTATAATAAGGGAAAGACCAAGGGAAGGAATAGTACGTTATCTTAAGTATAACATATCTTTGCCCTCTGCTACAGGTGTGAGGCTGGATGAAAGTATTATGTTGAAATGTAATTGCCTTTATTTAAATTAAACCTGAATATAGCAGCAGTGTGTGTAGCTCTCTCTCTCTGTGACTGCATTATATATAATTGGCTTATAGATATCCACACACTTAGTGGAGGTAGGATAGGAGGGGGTAGGTTAGAGCCAGCTGGATATGTAATTATCAAACTAGATAATAGAAAATATAGGGACATGCTTCCAGGGCTGGATTTATGCCTCACATACCCCTAGGCACAGCATTTTCAGTGCACCGCCCACCTACAGATGATTTTTATGTACAACCTAAAGTGAATGAAAAGAAATATAAACATGGCTTCCCAAGGAGGGCTCTGGACCCCTTGTTGTGTACAGTGCTCCCAGACTGCGGGGCTCTTAATTGGGAAGGGGAAGAGAAAGGACGTAGACTTAGACCTGCTCTACACTAACACACACCCACATAGCAGGGTGTGTGCAAAGCTCCCTGCCAGCTGGAGCACATACAGAAGTGGTGTGCGTGTGTGCGCACTCCCCTCCTTCAGACTCACACACCCCAACACCAACCTTAGCCACCCATTCCAGACATCAGACCTTTTGGGTTAAACTTAGAGGTGGAAGTAACAGAGGTGATGCCGTAGTCAGTGTCTGCTGTAGACCACCAGATCAGGGAGATGAGATAGATGAGGCTTTTGCTTAGCTGCCTGAAGAAACTTCCAAAGCACAGCCCCTGGTTTTCATGGGAGACTTTAATCATCTGCACATTTGTTGGGAGATCGATACATCAGCACACAGGCAATCCAAGTTTTTGGAGAATGTTAGGGATATCTTCTTGGTACAAGTGCTGAAGGAACTGACCAGAGGCCATGCACAACTAGACCTGCTGCTCACAAACAGGGAAGAACTAGTAGAAGAAATAGAAGTGGGAGGAAACCTGGGCTTCAGCAATCATGAGATCATAGATTTCAGGATCTGGACAAAAGGAAGAAAGGTGAGCAGTAACATAGAGATCCTTGATTTCAGAAGAGCAGACTTCAACTCCTTGAGGGAACAAATAAGGAGGATCCCTTGGGAAATGAAGATGAAGGGGAAAAGAGTTGAAGAGAACTGGCAATATTTTAAAGAAGTCTTACTGAAGGCACATGAACAAACCATCCCACTGCATAGTAAGAAATGCAAACATGGTAGGCAACCAGCTTGGCTTAACAGGGAAATCCTTAGTCAGCTTAAATTCAAAAAGGATGCATACAAGAAATGGAAACGTGAACAGTTGACTAAGGAGGAGTATAAACATACAGCTGGAGAATGCCGGGCAGTAATCAGGAAAGCAAAAGCACAACTGGAACTGCAGCTGGCAAGGGATAAGAAGAGTAACAAGAAGGGCTTCTACAGGCATATTAACAATAAAACAGGTTATCAGAAAAGGTGCGGGGCCGTTACTGGATGAGGGAGGTAACCTAGTGACAGATGATGCAGGAAAAGCTGAAGTACTCAATGCTTTTTTTGACTCAGTCTTCATCGAAAAAGTCAAATTCCACATGACGGTCTGAGACAATGTAGTATGGGAGGTGGAGGGCAGCCATCTGTGGGGAAGGAACAAGTTCTGAGCTACCTAGAAAAAACTATATGTGCGCAAGTCCATTGGTCTGAATTTAATTCACCCGAGGGTACTAAGGGAATTGGCAGAGGTCATTGCTGAACCTTTGGCCATTATCCTTGAAGACTCTTGGAAATCAGGGGAGATCCTGGATGACTGGAAGAAGGCAAACATAGTGCCCATCTTTAAAAAAGGAAAGAAGGACAATCCAGGGAACTATAGACCAGTCAGACTTGGCTTAATACCTGAGCAAATAATGGAGGGAATCCTCAAGGAATCCATTTTGGAGCACTTGAAAGAGGGAAAAGTGATCAAAAGTAGCCAATGTGGATTCACCAGGGGCAAATCCTGCCTGACCAATCTGATTAGCTTCTATGACGAGGTAACAAGTTCTGTGGATATGGGGAAGTCAGTGGATGTGATATACCTTGACTTCACCACGGCTTTTGATACAGTCTCCCACAACATATTTGTCAATAAGCTAAGGAAATACGGATTAGATCCTTGGACTATAAGATGGATAGAAAGCTGGCTTGATGGTTGGGCCCAATGGGTAGTGGTCAATGGCTCAATATCTGGATGGCGGTCAGTTTCAAGTGGAGTGCCGCAAGGCTTGGTTCTGGGTCTGGTGTTATTCAATGGCTTTATTTATGACCTGGATGAGGGACTGGATTGCACCCTCAGCAAGTCTGGGATGACACAAAACTAGGGGGAGAGGTAGATATGTTGGAGGGCAGAGAAAGAATCCAGAGTGACCTGGATAAATTGGAGGACTGGGCCAAAATAAATCTGGTATGGTTCAACAATGAGAAGTGTAGAATCCTGCAGCTGGGGTGGAAGAATCCCAAGCATTGTTACAGGCTAGGGACCAACTGGCTCAGCAGCAGTATGATGGAAATGGACCTAGGGGTTATGGTGGATGAAAGGCTGGATATGAGTAAAAAGTGTGCCCTTGTAGCCAAGAAGGCTAACGGCTTACTAGGGTGCATTAGGAGGAGCATTTTGACCAGATCCAGAGAAGCAGTAATTCCCCTCTATTCGGCACTGGTGAGGGCACATCTTGAATATTGTGTTCAGTTTTGGGCCCCCCAGTATAAAAAAGATGTGGATTTTCTGGAGCAGGTTCAGCAGAGAGCAACAAAAATGATTAAGGGTCTGGAGCACAAGACCTATGAAGATAGGGTGAGGAATTTGGGCTTGTTTAGTTTACAGAAGAGAAGACTTAGGGGTGATTTAATAGCAGCCTTCAACTTCCTGAAGGGGAGCTCTAAACAGGAGGGTGAAAAACTGTTCTCAGTGGTGTCAGATGGCAGAACAAAGAGTAATGGTCTGAAGTTGAAGAGGGAGAGGCGTAGGTTAGATATTGGGAAAAACTACTTCACCAAGAGGGTGGTGAAGCATTGGAACGCATTGCCTAAAGAGGTGATGGATTCTCCATCCCTCCAGGTTTTTAAGTCCCGGTTGGACAAGGTCCTGGCTGGGATGACCTAGTGGGGGTTGATCCTGCTTGAAGCAGGGGGCTGGACTGGATGACTTCCTGAGGTCCCTTCCAGCCCTATTTTTCTGTGAATTCAGTGGAGCCTACCCCTCATGCTGTGCACATGGCTTCTACTGGGGGTGCGGGGAGCTCCTGTCTCAGAAGAATGGCAGCCCCCTTGGCCACCCACCCCTACTTCTGCCCTTACCAGAGGAGTTACCTGAGAGAGTAAGAGCCTCAAGCTTCAGCTTGGATGTGTGTTTGTTTTCTACCTTCCTGACCCTGCCCTGACCCTACAGGGCTTCCTTTCCTTAAGCCTAGTACTTTGCCCTGAGTGGCAACCCTGATAACCCTGCTCAAAGGCTGGCAGTGAGATGCCCCTAGAATGCCAGCACCTCTTGGTATGTGCTTGCTGTGCCTAACCGGACATCTAGCCTGGCATACTTTCAGTAAAGCCACTTTCCAGTGTACGAACTTTGCCCAGATGCACAGAAAATATGATTATGGTGATCACTTATACCTGATTATGGTCATCTTTTATGGAAATTGTGGATCCTTAAGTGGCTAAGTCGGATCCTTGAACCACAAGATCTATTACAGTGAGGACAGATGTTTCCAGGTACAGCAGGCCAATTTCTCCTTCCTCTTGCGACACTTGTCCTCCTCAGTTTGTCAGTGGGCAAGTGTCAATGTCATTATTGCACTTCTTTAAGTTAGCTTTCAGTCAGTCCTTATAATGCTTCCATTTTCTGGCATCCAGACAATGTGACCAGTCCAACAGAGTTAATGATGGTTGACCATTGCCCCAATACTGGTGGTCTTTGACTCTTTCAGAACACAGTAGTGTTGGTGCATTTCTCTTCCCATTTGATTTTCAAGATCCTGCAGAGGCAGCATTGGTGATGCCTCTCAAGGACTTTCAAGTAGGTTGTCCAGGTTTCAGACACATACACCAATGTTGGGATAATAACTGCTTGATAAACCAGAACCTTGGTGTCTGTTCGAATATCATGATTCTCAAAAAACCTGTACCTTAAATTAGCAAAATGCTGAACTGGCACAGTTCAGACAATGTTGGATGTCTGCATCAATATCTACCTTGGATGTGAAATGAATTCCAAGGTAGAGGAAGTGGTCAAAGTTCTCCAGTAGTACTCCATTGATGTTAATAGATAGAGCATGTGCTACCTCATTTGAAGAGGGCTGATGAAGCATTTTGATCTTCTTGATTTGGAGGGTGAGACCAAGGCATGTGTAAGAATTGGCATACACATTCAGGATAGTTTGAAGATCTTCCGCAGAGTGGGCAAAAACTGAGTTGTCACCAGTGCTTTGACTGTGGATCTCTCCAAGATGTTTTGAACTTATTCTTTTGTCAGAAAAGGGTGCTTGTGATTATAAGTTCATGTTCAGCACATGTGGTCAAGAGCAGAATTCCATTTGAGTTACGTTTGCCAACTCCTTTTTTCTGATTGTTCCTGTCTGCAGGTCTGAGTCTTGTCTAACATGTGCATTGAAGTCACCCAGAAGAATGTTCTTATTTTCTTTAGGGGTCTCCAATAAGATGGTTTCCAGCTGAGAGCAGAAATCTTCCTTTAAACCCACACTGGCATCCAGCATTGGTGCCTAGACTGTCTTGAGTTGCCTGTTGGTTTTTAGCAAGCCTCTGTTGGAGTATCACAAGCCACTCATTGATGCCATATGGTACATTGGAGAGACACTTCATAAGTTTGTTCTTTATAACAAAGACCGCTCCATGCAACTGAGGTTCATTCAAAGATTTTTCCCTTCCAGAAGTAGGTGTATCCTACTTTCTCCTCCCTCACTAGTCCTTCATCAGTTCTTCCAGTTTTTGACAAGGCATTGATATTGATGTTAAATTCAATTCATGAGCAACGATGGTCTTAGGTTGTTCTGGTCAGTCACTGCTTGAGCTGTGCATCAGGGTACTTATGCCCCAAGTTCCAAAGTCAAAAAGTTTTACATCTTTGACCAACAGGATGGGGTGATCCTGCTGGACGTGGCTTTCCAGACAAGAGGAAGAGAGGCAGATTATTTTTATGGAATCCTTTTCTAGCCCCCTCACCACATGGGAGCTGCGTCTACACGTGCACGCTACTTCGAAGTAGCGGCACTAACTTCGAAATAGCGCCCGTCACGTCTACACGCGTCGGGCGCTATTTCGAAGTTGAAATCGACGTTAGGTGGCGAGACGTCGAAGTCGCTAACCCCATGAGGGGATGGGAATAGCGCCCTACTTCGATGTTCAACATCGAAGTAGGGACGTGTAGACGATCCGCGTCCCGCAACATCGAAATAGCGGGGTCCTCCATGGCGGCCATCAGCTGGGGGGTTGAGAGATACTCTCTCTCCAGCCCTTGCGGGGCTCTGTGGTCACCGTGGGCAGCAGCCCTTAGCCCAGGGCTTCTGGCTGCTGCTGCTGCAGCTGGGGGTCCGTGCTGCATATACAGGGTCTGCAACTAGTTGTTGGCTCTGTGTATCTTGCACTGTTTAATGAAAGTGTGTCTGGGAGGGGCCCTTTAAGGGAGCGACTTGCTGTTGAGTCCGCCCCGTGACCCTGTCTGCAGCTGTGCCTGGCTCCCTTATTTCGATGTGTGCTACTTTGGCGTGTAGACGTTCCCTCGCTGTGCCTATTTCGATGTTGGGCTGAGCAACGTCGAAGTTGAACATCGACGTTGCCAGCCCTGGAGGACGTGTAGACGTTATTCATCGAAATAGCCTATGTCGATGTCGCAACATCGAAATAAGCTATTTCGAAGTTGGGTGCACGTGTAGACGTAGCCGGGGAGAGCAGGGTGAGTCCGAAAAAGGACTGCTCAGACAGGGATGAAGCTGCCAGAATGCTTGACCTGCTTCTTTTCTCAAAGAAGACAACTGAATTACACAACCAGTGACTGAATGTCAGTCTATGACTAGGAACTTTGGGATCTCACTGCACTTTTTACTTGTGCATGTGTTGTCTTCCCAGACCTGAAAGATGCTTGTGTGGGACTTCTTTTAAAGTGGGAAAACTGGTGCACAACAGTTACACCACTGTCCTTGAAACTAATGTCATTGTCACCAAAATAATTGTAAAGCCTCTGTCAGCTGCAGTCTTCATTCACCCTCACAGATATTATAACACAACAGTTTCACTTCCATTGTGTAGTTAGCCTCTGTCTGCTTTGCAGTTTGTCTTCTTGTAACAAACTTTGTACTGAACTTTGCCCTTGATCATTTGGCCATGGGTGACCCTAAGGCAGTACATGACTCCAGGTGGCATTGCTCCCGTGGTCATTGAAACACACAAGACACTCCACCACTGTGTGAAGAGGACATATTCACACTGCTCAGCATTACGGACCCTGGCTTTTAGATGCCTAGAAAATCCCAGGAAGGCCGCTATGATCTATGAAGCCTAAGTTGTGTGTTTCCTCTCCAATGAATAGGAAGCAGTAGGACCCTTGAAATGTAACCAGTACACTGGGCAAGGAGCCATCTGATCTTGGCGATGAGAAATACTAGCCACGGGAAAATGTGCTAAGCCTGGGCTGTTGAGAGGCACCTATCCATGCTAGCGATCTACAAAAAAGAATATTCCACATGGAGCCAGGTTTTGGCACCAAAGGTGTTCCTTGGGAGAATGAGTTAGGTGTTTGCTTTTATCCATGCTATACAGCCTGTAATACTGATAGTGGCAACACCAATTGTGTAACTTTCAGCTCAGTGGTTTGGGTACTTTCCTGAGAGGTAAGTGGCCCTTGTTCAAATCCTCACTCCCCTCTGCAGAGAATGGGTAACTAAATGAAGGTCTCTCCTATCCAAGGCAAGTTCTTTAACCACTACCTAAAAGAAAGTGTATATGGGACGGGAAGGAAAAGGTGAAGTGGCATGACTATTGTCAACTCCTCCTCTGATTTTTTTAAAGGGACCTGCTCTGGTAGGTGATCTCTGAGCAGTTTACCAGATCAGACCTTGGATGAGGTGTGTAACCCACACAGAAGATGATGAGGTCCTGCAAAAGAAAGAAAGCCAGGCTTAAACGATAACGAAGGTTACTTGGGAGGGAAGGAGACTGGGCGATGATTATAAAGCCAAGAAGATTGTAACAGAAAGAGGCTACTGGATCTGGAATGCATGCCCAACAACGGTGGTGATCATTCTTTTAGATTAAATCACCAGGTTTATAGTAATTTAATTGAAGAAATTGTATCACTAATAACAGCTTTAGGAGACATGTGGACGCATGTTGCATTCATTTGGAACCCAGCACATATTAGGAAAACGGGAAAAAATTTTGAACAAAGCAATTGAAAACTGAAGTGAAAGAATAACATAGAATTACCCTTGATTAAACAGGAATTCAAAAGTTTAGTGCTGAATATTTTAAAAGAGGATTGGCCAAAAAAATTGATTAGTTAAAAAACGAACAAAGATTTTTTGAATTGTGTGGACTCTGTCGAGGACAAGAATATACTTCAGGTTCTGGATCTTAAAAAATGAAGTGATTTTGTTTAGCGTACTAAGAGGCTACTGTGCGTTAGAAAAATATATTTTTCCAAATAGACACAAAGATGGACTATATACACTCTGTAAAATGGAGAAACAACTGATTACCTTTTGTGGATATGTAAGGAGTTTGATAAACAAGGGCAAAGCTCTCTGGGGAATCTTCAGGTAACAAAAGCTACATTATGTTATTTAGTAAAAATATGGGGGAAGTGGAGTATTATTAGAAAGGCATTGTTATATTACCCGAAGTACACAGGACAGTGAACAATATAAATCACTAAGTAATTAAGAATTATGGTTGCTAGTGACAGAACTTTTATGCCATTAAAAGAAAAAAAAAGTGTTTTTTATTAAAAAAAAGCCTTCAAGGACAGCCTTCAGTCTCTCTCAGGGCAGAGGCAGAGGAAGAGTAGAAAACAGTCCCATGTTCTGTCTGAGGGAACGGACTTTGGCTGCCAGTGACAGTGTCCCTGGATTGAACATACTGTACAAAATGGGCTCAGATTCCTTTACCAGCCACAGAAGAAGGTGAGGAGAAAACCCCTGAAGTCAAGGGTGTAAGGACCACAAAGCCCAGAGAAAAGACTTTTTTAAGGTCACTGGGCTACAGTTGGGTTGGATTTTGTTACCCTGGAAGTGGTGGACTAAGATGTGACCTGGCTAGAGGCACCAGCTTGCATGAAGAGAGATTATCAGAGTGACTGAGTGATCCCGAGAAGCTGGTGGCATATGGGTACATCATTTGTTGCCAGAAGATCGTGTTCTGGCAGTGATTGAACTGCTTTATAAGGCCTCTCTTGAAATTTAAACAGACAAATGCCTATTTTCCCTTATTCATGGATCATTCTAGGTGCTAGGCGGGCCTCCAGATGCGCGGTGAGTCAGCAGTTCACATGCCTAGAGCCAGAACTTCGGTAACTGTAAAGGTAGGCGGGAGTTTTGTGGAGCAGAACTGGGACATTCCGAAATAAGTCTGGAGTTTAACTAAGTATCCGTGTGATTTGGGCCTTGGAATATTTGCAGGTTTCTACTTACACACTTTTGCTGACATCTCTGCCACTGGTGGCTATCTCTGTGGCTCGTCAGTTAGTATTTCTGTGACAGGAGGTTTGTCCTCTGGGTTCAGAGTAGCTTAGATTCATTACAACATTTCTTTTACTCCTCGGTGTCCTAAGTATCCGAGCAATCAGCTGCACCTTCACTTTTCTTTGGTGGGGGAAGACAAAAATAGTGACTAAACAAAGCTATTCCTTGACTTCCCAGCTTCAGTGTCACTCCAGTTCTTCAAAGCCATAAAATTCAACTTCAGGAGGTTCTGTTGCTTCTGCTTATTGCTCCCTCCTCCAAAATGTACAACACATTTGGCCTTTTACTATCCTGTATTCCTTATAGAAGATAGAATTTAGTATGAACATAATTTATAATCATTCTAAAAAAAGTGATAGCAAGAGGTTCATTTTCAAATACAACAAGAGAAAAAAAGTATTTTGTTTAAACTCAAAGTCCAGTAGTACACACAAAAGGTGGTGTACTGACAGCCCTATCTACTGAGGTCTTCCACTTATAACTGGTATTCAGCATAAATACTGATAATACCATACAAGTTTACCCATGTCTCTTATTGTCAATGTCTCACTAATATTCTAAAAAGATGTTAAAGAGGAAAATTTCTCTGGAACATTTCTAACATATTCATTGACCTCTTAGCTGACACTGTCAGCAAAGGTGTCTGTTAATGTCAACTGTGTTGATAGATGCTAAAAACTCTTGTCCATTATGGAATAGAATGAAACTACCAACTCATTTCACAAAGTCCAATGAAGAGATAACTGTCGACCACTGCTACCAGAACGCATTTAAACCAGCTACCATTCCACAAGACATAGGCTGCGTTTACGCTTGCATTCTTCTTTCTAAAGAGGCATGCAAATAAGGTACATAAAAATGCAAATGAGCTGTAGATTTGCATCTCTAGTACCTCATTTGCATATTCTTATTTCAAAATAGCTTCTTTCGAAAGAAGAAAACCAGTGTAGAAACTGCCCTTTCGAAAGTAAACCCCCATCTTTGAAAGAAGCCTTCTTCCCATAAAAAAAAGGGAATAAGTATCCTTTTGAAGGTGGGGTTTACTTTCAAAAGAGCAGTGTCTACACTGCTTTTCTTCTTTTGAAAGAAGCTATTTCAAAATATGCAAAGGAGGTGTCTGACATGCAAATATGCACATCATTTGCATTTGATTTACCTCATTTGCATACCTCTTTCAAAAGAGGAATGCAAGTGTAGACACAGCCATACATGTCTCAGAGAAATATTTATCCTGTACAGAGCTTTCCAGTTCACTTACTTGTTCTGAGCACCTCTTTGCATATTTCTACTTTTTCCTCCTCTTTTAAATACCAAAATCCACAAACTAAATTAACTATGGACAAAAAAAGTATTCTAGAGGACGAAAGAGACAAATCTTTCTTGATATGGATGAATTACACATGTTGACCTTCTCCTCTGGTGTACCAGTACTGACACCCCAGAATTTGTCATTCTTGCATGTACCCCAGAACTTGGCAATACTGCAGTCAGCCATTTTGTATATTCACTTGCGGCTGGCTGACAAGAAATATGACATCGCTAGAACTAATCATAAGCCTTTGTCAACAAGGGCAGACAACCTCATGCTTGTAATTCGTTAATCAAAATTAAAAAAAAAAAAACATACATAAAGGTCTTGTCTACACTTGCCCCCATCTCCGAAGGGGGCTGTGTTAATCAGGGCCGCAGGAGATTACTAATGAAGTGCTGCAGTGAATATGCAGCACTTCATTAGGCTAATTTTCCCCACGGAAACTTCAAACCTTCACACTTCAAAGTGCAGGCATGCATGTAGCCGCGGGCACTTCGAAGTCCCTTTACTCCTCACAATTTTGAGGACTTCCAGGTAGCTACATGCATGCTGGCACTTTGAAGTTTGAAGCTTCAAAGCTGCCATGGGGAAAATTAGCACTCACCACAGCACTTCATTAGTAATCTCCTGAAGCAAGTGTAGACCCAGACAAAGTAAGCAAGCAGTGACCTTAGTATTAAACGTCCCTAATATCGTAATAAAATTATGCTAACCAAATAGAAATCATAACTAGCTAAGTTATGTGTTGTTAAAACTAGTGAAAATAAATATAAGTAAATAGATTGGAGTGTCAAAAAAGCTCTTATTTGAACAAAAGAATTGGACTTGTAAGCTCCTCAGTGGGAGTTATTTTGAGATAACAGCTGTTATTTCAAAATAACTTTGCTAGGATCTACACTATGCACGTGCATTTTCAAAATAGTGGGTACATTATTTTGAAATTGTTAACCCTCATTGGAGGAGGAATAATGCCTATTTCAAAATATATATTTGAAACAGGTGCTATTAAGTCATGTGTGACAAAGCCCCGATTGTCCCTTTTAGGGGTCCTGGGCTTCCAGGCGGCTCTTTGTTTGCCTCAGAGATTCAGAGAGGCCCTTTTTGTTGCCCTGGAGCTTCCCAAGGGCGAGGGTCTCCCTTTACCGAGCCATTTTCATCACAGGCCAGTCTTGAGTGAGGGTAGGGTGTGATCCTCTCTGGTAGAAGTGTGGGGGGAGTCCAATCTCACCCACTGCCCCAGACTCCAGCCCAGGGACCCTAGGAGGGAAGGGAGCTAACAGGGCTTTCACCCCTACCCCACAACAGGACCCCTTCCCTGGGCCTCTGTACCCACCACTTCCCTCTGGTACCTGGTTCCTAGTATCCCTTGGCTTCACTCAGCCTGTACTGTTCCATACTTCTCTCGGCCTTCCAGCCTCCTTCTCTCTGGGCACTCCCCCTTCTCTGCTGCCTAGGGAAACCATTTATAGGGAGCCTGGAGACCTTAATGGTGGCAGGTGCTTGATTGCGAGCAGTGGTTGGCTGACTCCTAATGAACCCCAGCTGCCTATCCAGCTTGCAGGTCTGCATTGTCTGGGGATTTAGGAGGGGAACAAAAAGACATTCCTCCAGCTTCCAAAAATGTTTGGCCTCTATTAGACCTTTGCTAGCAGCCGCTTCTTGTCTGCCATGCATGGAATAGTGATCTTCTGAAATAAGGCATAATGGCACCCAATGGCACTATTTTAAAATTCTGCTCTGTCCAGAAATGCTATTTTGAAATGCATTGTGTGTATAGCTGTGTTAGTTCAAAATAAGATATTTCAGAATACCTCTGCAGTGTAGCCACAACAAAAAGGGCCCCTGAGAGTGCAGCTGGGAATTACCTGAAGCCATCTGTGGTTGAAGATGCCCATATCTATCATGTCCTAAACCTACTGAACATATGTATTGTGACAGAGCCCCAAGCTTGCCCTCCTTGGGTCCTGTGCTTCGTGGCGGTTTAGGGGGAGCCTCAGGGGCTCACCTAGTCCATGCTCTGCCTTCTGCTCTCACTGAGGCCTGGATTATGGCATCATTGAGCCATTCCCATATTCAGCACAGTCCATGTCACAGTCATTAGTGGAGGAGACCCCCTTAGGTGTGCCAAGTCTCCTCCTACCCTCTAGGGCTGCCCTGGGGTGTGAGGTGGTCTCAGGGGGAGGGTGGAACCCGGATCCCCCCACACATACTGGGTTCCGGCCCAGGGGCCCTGTGCAGCTGCAGTAGAGGGGCTTCCCTCTCTGGTCCCTCCTGACGTAGCTACTGCCTCCCTGGGGCACTTCCACCAGACACTTCCTCAGTACCTTTCTCAGTTGGTTGCAGCAGCCCTCTCTTCCTGGGAGTTCTCCTTGCACACTCCATGCTTCCACCTCATCCATCACCCCTGCTTACCTGAGGGAAACCTTTTTGAAATGGTTCCACAGGCCCTAATTAGCCACAGGTGCTGAATTGGCAGCAGGTGTTGGTTTAGCCTGCTGCTGCCGGCTGATCCTGGATAAGCCTCAGTCTCTAGGAAACATAAAGGCATATGCCCAGCTGCCTACATATTTACCCTCAGTGAGGCTGCTGTAGCCTTTTGTGGGCTGTGGTCTATCACAGTATGCTTAATAGCTATTAAACAGTAACTTTAAATAAAAACACTTGCACATATCAGTCATTTGTCAGACGAAAGTGTTGTGTTCCTGTTCATTTATTCCCTAGCTTTGTGAAAGAAAAATAGTTGTTACCACTGTCTTGGGTTCTGAAAACCCAAAGCAATCTATTTGGTGAGCTAGCCAGGAGTGATGGAGAGGAAGGGGACAATTGATACAAACAGTTTGTTTGGCTTAGAGGAGGAGGATGCTGAACAGGGTCGTAAACCTGTAACTTTTCTCATGCAGTCCCCAGTTGACTTACAGATTCACTCCACTACTGATTGAGAACTCAGGCTAATAAACCTGGTCAAGTGAAAAATACGTTGGAAGGAAAGAAAACATTAGGAAATTAGAGATAGTGTTGGAAGAGAGATTGTTAATGATTTTTGGAAGCTATGAGTTTTTAATGGCTCCAGAAAATTCCCGCAGCCATGTAAGCCCTATAAGCAATAGGAAACCTGGGTTAGCATGGAAAAGTGGATGGAAGTGACAAATTTATCTGAGTTGCCAGTGGTATACCATAGTAAGACTCAGACATGTCACTGGGAATATAAAAAGAAAAAAAAAGCCATGGTGGAAGAGCAGAAGGGAACGTAGCTGTGATCCAAGGGAGTTGTAACCTAAGAGGGAGGTGCATCTTTGAATCTTGACTTTTCATGCTCATTATGAGGTATTATTCCCATAAGCTTGAAGGTATCATTCTCATAAGCTCCCTTTTTCTTTGGAGTTGTCTGAACAGTCATATGGTTTCTTGCTTGAAAAGGTGGATAACCTGTAGATAGTCATGCTCATAGCCTCCACAGTGAGAAAGATTGGTCCCCAAGGGAGTAACCAAGCGGGGGAAGAATGAGTGGGAGTTGAAGCCACTGGGAAATTGTTTGGCTCATTAAAACAGAGCACAGTTTTGGCATAGCTTGAAAGTATAGCTGGCTTCTCCATTCTCACTCCAATATACATGGAAGAAACTCCTACTCTCCTCTGAGAGCTAAGATAAGAGCTAGGTGCATGGGCTGCCAGCTACTTTGACCCACGGAGCCCCACTTCTAGATTTTTTGCTGCTGTGTGTCCTTTTCTTGGCTTAGGGTTCCATCCTAAATTATTTTTCACACATACTCAATCTAGCCAAATCTGCTTATTTTATTTCTCCCCTCCCCCACCTGACTCTTGTTGTGTGCTTTTGTTTTAAAAATTAAGGGATAATGGCACAGATGAAAGTATTTTATTGTCCTTGAAAATATGGTGGCCAAAAAATAAGGTTAGTTGGAAGCAGTAAGAAAAAGAAAACAATAAATTTACAAATAAAATATTTGTTCCATTACCATTTATTTAATTGACCACAAAAATCTGTGCCTCTACATGAAACAATCTCGTTTAAAGCCAAAGCTATCCAATTCAAGATGTTCAAGAAAGTCCCTCGATAAAGGTCCAAAAAGAAAGAAAAGGAAGACAGCCCCTAGCAAAGTTGTGGAATAGCCCTGATCCCTGGTGGATAGAAAGTCTTTACCAGCAAAATACAACACCTCTAAGAGTGATTGAAAAAAGCATCAGAATAAGTCAGTGAAGCTATAGTTAAACAGCTTTTTAAGTTAGAGAATGGAAAGCTTAAGATGACAAAAACATGTTGCCAGTAAATTTTTTCAAGCTACAGCACCAAAACTGGTATACTAAAGCAAAAAAGATGGTAAAATCAATGTAAAAGTCCTAGTTACAGGCCTTGATCCCTTAACCCAAAAGGAGAACAGGTATCCAAGTAAGGCAAAGGAAATTTGAAAGGAATAATTGACCGTGCTATTTCAAAATGTGTGTTTTGTATAGCAGCATTATTTCTAAATAAGCTATACTGATATGGCTGTTCTGGAGTAGCTTATTTAGAAATAAGGCTGTTGTGTAGAGACTCTCAGTAAGAGTTTGTGTCGATGGTGAAAGCTTGTATACTGTATGCAAAGTGCTCTATTTTTTCAATCCATTGCTTTCACTTGTGTATCCTTTAGAGAAACAATAATTCAGTTAGTCACCTTGTTCTTTAATTTCACTTTACAAGTATATTAGCCATTTATTTATTTAAGGATGCCTGCTCCCCACCCTATCTACAACTCCCTTGTATGATTTTTGTTTTGTGTGCTCTGACCCCAGGTGGCATCTTTATCTATAACTAGACTATGAATGCAATCTGCACCTTCTGTAATAGAGGAGTGAGTCTCGTTTTGGTGTGCAACGAATCACTGGCTTTACAGAGATTTGGGCTGTGAATGACAGGTAGTGCATGATTTTAAAGATATTTTACTATAAATACTTTTCCCCTTCTCTATACAATCTTATTGCAGTCCATCATAAATGTTTCAACAGGGGATCATTCTTTTAGATGGAGAGGTGCAAAAATTGGTGTCTTCTCATTGTTTATGAAACTTTACTAATAGTTTTGCAAAATAGGGGCAAGTAATCCATTTGCTCAACATTTCATAATAGTGCAGTTCATGTGAGGCTGCTTTTGGTTTATTCTTATATATATCAAATACTGCTCGGTGTTCTGAATGATGGATTTAAATGTTCCAAACTGTTTTCAGCTCTGATTGGGTTCTGTTACGAAACTGTTTTTCATGGATTCCAAATGGAGTGCATTATACAGCACCTTATATGTAAATGCAACAAGGCAAAATAAGATGAGATTTCTCACTACATTCAATAAACTAATTTTACATACAGACCTATCCTGTGCACTTTCTGAGTTTAGCATTACCTTGATGACCAAAATCATCGATTGAGTTCATCACAGCTCAGCAGTATGTAACTACTGTAAAACTTTCCAGATGTTTCTGGTTAAATCTGGATCATGGCAATCAAACAAATAATAAAATAATGTAATCAGTTCTGATATATTGTTCAATAAATAATTTCTTAGAAAATCCTACTAACATGCTGATTTTGTCTTCTCTGGACTGACCACCGTCCCTCTTCACACACATCTCTGAGTCTATACATTTTTGCCAATATAATGAAGAAGATACTTCCTCTGCTCCATACCCTGACATGCAATCCTCTTGCCACTTTCAACTTCTCAGTAACAGCACACTGCTCAAGTACTCCTAGAATTTGTTATTCATTCAGCATAGATAATTAGTTTCAGTTACTTAAACTGAGCAACTATTTCCCTTCAAAGAGGATATTATATTTGCCTAATTGCATTTAACCGCTAAACTCTGCACAGGATAAAGTTTCCTAAGAAAGCAGAGGAAAAATGCCTACTGGGAGGCTAGTTGCCCATAACAAGGGTCAGTGGAAATCTGAAAACAGTTTAAGTAAATGATGGAAATTCACAGATCACTGAGCACAGGAATATTTTTCCCAAGCTACTCATAAAGAACACTTCCCCATGGGGAACATATTCTTATCATGTGCATTAAGCAGGCATGAGCCGTAACTCATTGACTCTTTGTTATGCCATGAAACAATCAAGAATGGGCTGAGCTAAGTGGAAAAAAATAGCCTTCATATTTTCATATTTCTGGATGAGATCCCCTGGGATATCAGCTACCCCAGTGTTTTTTTTCCATATTATCTGAATCTTAATTCATATTATCACAGTCTTAATGAAAACAACTATTTTCACTGGCATCTGAGATGTCCATATCAAGAGTGCTGTGGTTTCATTTCAGATTCGACATAGTAATGTGCTGTACAACATTGTCTTTAAGTTTGGGGTAAGCAAATAAGCAAACAAGCACCTGATGTATCTGCTGGAAAGCTTAATTGTATCATCCATCAATGCCTAAATTTGTTTCCTTTCAGAATAGCAGGATCTGTCTTTAAATCTAAAAGGAGTGATGGCAAGACACCAATTTTAAAATTCTCCAACTGTCAGAAAGTGGTTTACTAATTATCCAGATTCCAAGCCAATCGTACAACAGTAATCATTCACCTCATGCCTGAAAACATAAGTCTTGTTCTTTTGATGCATATTTATAAGACAGTGTAAAGCAGTCTACTTTCTTTTCCCTTCAGGCAAGACAATTTGGAGTTCATCAATATGCATTACCAAAGACTTCTATAAAAGGCACTTCAAAAGAAATTCATCAGGCATTCCTTTTGTCTTGATTTCTGTTAGACTGATACTTCCTTTTGACAAGTATCAATAAATTATTCTCTTATGACTAGAAACTTGATGTCTTATTCAGAAACTTCCTCCCATGGCAAAATCTGGGCTTTAAGCTTAAGAGAAATTATTAGCATCTGCCTTCTAATATAAGGAAGAAGGGGGGATCAGTATGCAAATGAAGAACAAAATAATCAATGCATTTATGCAGTAATTCTATGATTTACACTACATTCAGAGATGAGAATTTTCTATCATTGTGCATTTCCATGACCTATATTCCTTTTACAATTTGGCATTTGACCATATTTAGAATTCCTTTAAAAGAAAATTAAAACTCTCAGTCCCTAGTGCTCTGAAAGAACAGTAAGCAAATTAAAACCAGATTAATGAAGATATGTAGTGTTGAATGACAGATTGTCTCTGTCCCAAAGGGCTATTGATTTTCCATATTTAGACATTGCCACAAAGACTCACATTTCTTGGAAAGGAGGGTGAAGATCTTAAAAGCATATTTTATAAAAAGACTGCTTCTGATGGACTTGCTATGAAAAACTCATTTCTCAACTTTTTTCATTTGCTATTTTAAAAACAAGTGCCACCATGTCATTTTAATTTCCCCAAATGTACATGCATAATAAAATGATCAGAGAGCATGTGAGTAAAGTGATTTATATTCTCTCTAGAGATCACAAGTTCAAGTAATTATTAACCTACACAAAATTGGAGTATTGTATGGAATGAGTATTTTTAATTTTCTAAAAAAAAAAAGGTAAAAATTGTGAAAAAAAAAGTGACAAGAAATAGTTCTGTCATAGAAAATGATGCAAAAAGAAGACATAAGCCGTGTCTACACGTGCCCGATACTTCGAAGTAGTGGCACTAACTTCGAAATAGCGCCTGTCATGGCTACACGCGTCGGGCGCTATTTCGAAGTTAACTTCGACGTTAGGCGGCGAGACGTCGAAGTCGCAAACCCCATGAGGGGATAGGAATAGCGCCCTACTTCGACGTTCAACGTTGAAGTAGGGACTGTGTAGTCGTTGCGTGTCCCGCAATGTTGAAATTGCGGGGTCCTCCATGGCGGCCATCAGCTGAGGGGTTGAGAGACGCTCTCTCCAGCCCCTCAGCTCAATGGTGGCCACATGGAGCGGCCCCTTAAATGTCCCCTCCCCCTCCCTTCCTGTGCAGGAAGCTGAGGGAATGTGCAGGCGGCAGCCCAGACATGCGGCCAGCCTGCACGTTCCTCAGCCAGCACAGACACCCACCCAGCTGCAATGGCTGCCTGGCAGCCCCCTCAGCGCCCCCAGGGGACCCCCCCCAAGGGGAGCCAGGGCAGCCAGCCCAGCCAGGCGGGCAGCCAGGCTGGCAAGCGGCAGCGGGGCCCTTCCTGGACGGAGGCTGAGCTGTGGGACCTGCTGGGGCTCTGGACCAAGGAGGAGGTGCTCCAGGTAATGGGGAGCAAGAGGCGGAATGCGGATGCGTTCGCTTGGCTGGCTGATGGCTTGGCTACCCGGGGTCACCCTGCCCGCACTCCTGATCACATCAGGAGTAAGGTGAAGGAGCTGCGGCAGGGTTACTCCCGGGCCCAGGATGCTGCCGGCCGACCTGGGGCCACCCCCGTCACTTGCCCCTTTTACAGGGAGCTCAGGGACATCCTGGGCCCCCGGCACACCTCCTCCCCTCCGGCCACCCTTGATACTTCATCCGACGAGCCCCAGCAGGCCCTGCAACTGGAGTCCACCCCGGAGGTAAGCCCCGCACCCCAGGGCCCCCCCCCCGGAGCCCACACCCGGGACATCGCGGCAGGAGGAGGAGGAGGAGGAGGAGGGGGGCTTCTCCTCCTCAGAATCCGGGCTGCAGATCCTCCTCCTGCCATCCCGGAGCAGCAGCCGGGCCTCCGCCCCCTGGGGATCTCCAGACCGTGGGAGTGCACCGACAGGTATGTACCCCCCTCTGGTGTACACCCCTGGGCTTGAGGGGCAGGGGGTAATAGATATGTGTCCAGGGCCCCCCACATGCTCGCAGGGCCATGGCCCTCACAGCAGTGCATCAGCCCCTGCCCCCCGCCCCACCACGCATGACAGTGCCATGCCCCATCCCCGGGCCAGGGGGGAGCGGAACCTCGAGGGGCCCCCGGGAGGAGGGGGTGGGACACCCCGCAGCAGCAGCAGCAACAGCAGCAGCAGCAGCAGCAGCATGTGATGGAGTGGGGGGAGTGCAAAAGGGAGACTCAGGCTAGATATGAGCAACAAGAGCCTAATAGCTCCCAGGGGCAAAGGATGATCCTGGGGCTACAGCTGGCAGGTGACACCTCTGCCCTGAACCAACAGGAGGGAGGAGCCGAGCTGGCTTGGAATTGGGGGGGTGCGGGGGCCACAGGTAGAGGCTAGGGGAAGGGAGAGCTGGAAGGCAGCCAGCCTGAGGAGGGGGAAAGCTGCATCCCAGAGGTGCACCCCTTGGGGTCTTCTCCCCACGACGGGTTGGAAGGACTGTCTCTTCCGACAGCTGGTGCTGTCACTCCTGGGAGAAACTGGGCATCTGTGGCCTAAGAAACCTCTCCTGCTGTCAGACCCTGCGGGGTGAAGTGAGAGTCGCTTCCACCAGGGGACGGGGTGCAGGGCAGGGGGACCCCTGAACCCCATCCATCACAGCAGCATCTCCCGGAGACAGGGATGGGGAACCTGCAGCACAGGGCTGCGGGGACAAAGGCCACGGCTCGGGGCCCACACTAACGCCTGTCTCCATTCTTCTTCCCCCCACCCTCCTGTGTCCCGCACCTGCACCATCCGAAGGACCGGAAGAGAGCGCCGGCGAGGCATCAGTGGTCCCGGAGAGCCCCTCGGGACCATCGCTCAAGGCAAGCCCCTTGGCCGAGGACCGACTGGCCCCACGGTGGGCTAGACGGTGAACCCCGCGCCACCAACAGCCGATGGAGATGGACCCCCAGCTGCTGGCCATCCACCGTCGGCAGCTGGAGGTCGCGGAGCAGCACCTGCAGCTGCAGGAGCAGGAGCTGGCCTGGCGCCAAGAGGCATGGGGGGCCTACATGGAGACTTTCAACCGCCTGGTGGACTACCTGGCCCCCCATGCTGCGCCGGCCGCCGCAGCGCCCGACGTGCCTGCTCCACCCGCCGCACCACCAGCTGCTCTGCCCGTCGCCGTCCCATCCACTGTCACCCCGCCACCCACCGCCGAGGGCCGGAGTGCTGAGGGACCCCTGGAGCCAGCTGAGACTCGCCGGGCATATCTTCTGGTCCGGCCCGCCCCCAGCCAGCCCCAGCCAGGGCTGCGGCCGCGGCGGGGCTCCCGGCCGCCCACACCCAGTACCGGACTTTAGGGGCGAGGGGCCCGGGACGTGGCCCCCCCCGTATATAGTTTGAACTTATTATTTTGTGCCCCCCGTTTGCCCCATCCCCCCCATGTAAATAGTTCTCCCCTTTATCCTCCCTGGTTTTCTTTTTATTACTGAGCACACTTTTTTCTTACTATTGTTTTATTTGTACATATTACTTTGGTTCCACATGTTGTATATAGTTTGTTCTTGTTTTACATATTTATAGTTAAAAAAAAAGTTCTCAAAGAAACAGCAGTTTAAGTTCAGCCACAAGTGTGTGCTGTCATTTGTCCAGGAAAAGTGGGAGGGGGGTGCAGGTGGGTGCTCCATGGTGTGGGCGTTGGGGCAGGAGTGTGGTGGAGGAAGGGGCGGGCAGTGGGGGGCCTGGCAGAGTTCACCCCGCGGCCTCATCATCGAAGTGGGCCCTCAGGGCCTCCTGGACCCGGGTCCCTTCGGGGTCCACCTGCCAACTGGGGGCAGCGGGTGGCTGCACGTCGGCCCTGCCGGCCTCCACAGCCCAGCCCTGGAAAAAGGCCTCCCCCTTGCTCTCCACCAAATTGTGCAGGGCGCAGCAGGCACCCAGAATCAGGGGGATGTTGTTGGGGCCCGCATCCAGGCGGGTCAGGAGACATCTCCAGCTTCCTTTCAGGCGGCCAAATGAGCGCTCCACCACCTGGCGCGCGTGGTTCAGGCGCTGGTTGAAGCGCTCCTGGCTAGCGGAGAGATGGCCCGTGTATGGGTGCATGAGCCAGGGCCGGAGGGGGTATGCTGCATCTGCGATGACGCAGAGGGGCATGGTGGTGTCCCCCACAGGGATCTCCCGCTGGGGGATGTAGGTCCCCGCCTCCAGCCGGCGGCACAGGCCCGAGTTCCGGAAAACCCGGGCATCGTGGGTGCTGCCAGGCCAGCCCACATAAATGTCCTGGAAACATCCCCGGCTGTCCACCAAGGCCTGGAGGACCACAGAATGGTAGCCCTTGCGATTCAGGTATCGTCCTCCACTCTGATGTGGGGCGCGGATGGGGATGTGAGTCCCATCCAGAGCCCCGAAGCAGTTGGGG
Organism: Carettochelys insculpta; assembly: GCF_033958435.1. NCBI lineage: Eukaryota > Metazoa > Chordata > Testudines > Carettochelyidae > Carettochelys > Carettochelys insculpta. The sequence continues at coordinate 138,734,582 of NC_134139.1, read as the reverse complement.
AAGCCCAGGGTGGCAAAGGCCGCGATGGTGGCATCTGGGTCCCTCAGCCTCATGAGCCTGTGCAGGAGCATGGCGTTGATGGCACGAACAACCTGCAGAGAAAGCACATGGGACAGCACCAATGAGGGGTAAGCAGGGTGTGCGTGGCCCTGCCCTGCCCTGCCCTCCCCCGCCCTCCTCTGCCCTGCCCTGGCCTCCCCTCCCCTCCCCTGCCCTCCCCCCGTGGGTTCTCTTACCTCCATGATGACAGCCCCGACGGTGGCCTTGCCGACACCAAACTGCTGTCCCACGGATCGGTAGCTGTCGGGAGTGGCCAGCTTCCAGACAGCAATGCCGACCTGTTTCTCCACCGTGAGGCCACGTCGCATGGCGGTGTCCTGGTGCCTGAGTGCGGGGGTGAGCCACTGGCACAGCTCCATAAATGTCTGCCGGCTCATCCTGAAGTTCCTGAGCCAGCGGTCGTCGTCCCACTCCCCAAGCACCAGCCGCTCCCACCAGTCGGTGCTGGTGGGGTAGCTCCACAGCCGCCGGCGTGTGAGGCGGGGGTGGGGGCGGGGTGCTGCAGGGTTGGGGGTTGAGCCCTGCTGCCCTGGGGGCAGCTCCTCCTCCGGTGTAGCAAGGAGGTGCTCAGCTGCCTCCCGCATGGCATGGGAGGGCTGGGTGGACCTCTGGCTGCTGCTGCTGCTGCTGCTGCTGCTGCTGCTGCTGCTGCTGCTGGGGGTCCATGACTGCATCGCCCGGGGTCTGTGTGCCTATGGCTCCTCAGACCGCGTGCTGTGCAGGCTGAGTGTGTCTGGGAGGGGCCTTTTAAGGGAGCGGCTAGCTGTTGCCCCGGAAGCGCTAGTCCTCCCTGTGACCCTGTCTGCAGCTGTGCCTGGCATCCCTATTTCGATGTGTGCTACTTTGGCGTGTAGACGTTCCCTCGCTGCGCCTATTTCGATGTTGGGCTGGGCAAAGTCGAAGTTGAACATCGACGTTGCCAGCCCTGGAGGACGTGTAGATGTTATTCATCAAAATAGTCTATTTCGATGTCGCTACATCGAAATAAGCTATTTCGATGTAGGCTTCACATGTAGACGTAGCCATACTTGTGTTATTAACATACACACTCTAGTTATTAACATACACAAAGATAATTTGTTGTGGAACATAATTTTCAATTGTTGCCATGTGCCTAAATCCTAGGAAGGTTTGTTAGCATTTTACATATTATTAATTATTTAAGAATGATTAAAAGTGATATCTATAAAGCTTCTCCAGTTACACACAGCATGCTGGGATGGTTTTCTACTTAGTGTTTATATATATATATATATATATATATATATATATATATATATATATATATATATATATATATATAGTAGCTGTTCTTCCGTCACACTCATACACATTTGTCTTCAAACAAACTTTCTGACTTTGAGGAAGGAATTATATTTGTTGAGGGATTTGTATTTTTACAAATTTAGAGAGAAGTCTAATTTAGACTTTTAAAGGGATTTTAAAATTCTTTTTTTTAATTCAAGTTCCAGTTTTCTATGGTATTGAGACAACGTCCATATCCATTCGGTGTCATCATTTTATACTGTGGTAAAAAGTTATATTTCTTCCAAAGGGACTTCATAAGAAGCAAGATACAACTCAGATTCTTGATCCTTCCTGTTGCTGAGCATTCTGGACCAAAACCAGTAAAACATGGGCTGAAATCTGAACAGGTGAATAGACTCTATTGATATCATTGAGATTGCTCACTTGCTTTAAGATAACCACATGAATCAGTTTCTTGCTGGATCAGAGCCAGAGGTCTCAACACTTTGAAGGACTTCATTGTGAGCAAAGTATGATAGTCCGGTCCTTTATTTGTTGGGTTGTTTTCTTGAGGCACATGAAACTTGGTCAGAAAAATGCAGTGAAATGTGCCTGCATTGGCAGATCACTTTCAAAAGGCTAATATATTATACTAACTAATGAATTCATTATTACTTATAATATGTTCAGAGCCTTCCAAACACAGACGAATCCCATTCTTTCCCTGATCAGAAGAGTTTAAAGTCCAAAAAGTTAAAAAAACACATGAAGGATTGGGGAAGAAACTTCATAGATCATCAGATAAGTGAAAATAGCCTAGAGATTAAGCAAACCAACCTTTCACCAATGGATTTTAGTTCCATTTGGCATTTTTTTTTAAGATCTGACTGCACACACAGACTATAACCTATAGGTGGCAAAAGGCACCTGAAGTAATTTAATAAAGAAAAAAACATAGTACATGTTTCTTTTACCAGACACAATATATAGCTTTGAAGCATCATTTGTAAATCTTGGAAGTAAAGTACCTTCACAGAGATTGGTAACTGAAATGCCACAGGCTGATGCATATCAATTACACATTGTTTAAAGAGAAACAAAACTGTATGCCTGGGCATATTAAAAAGTTTTACCATTCCCAATTACACAGATGCTTTGATCTCAGCAAAACTCGGTTATTTGCCAATTGAAAGATGAGCCATTTATTTGTTTTCAATTGTCCCGTAAAAGAATGATATTTTCCCCCTAAATCCTTCACTGCTTTGCATTTTGGAAGTGCTTTATGTTCGTATTTGAAAATGTAGTTATTATGGCTATGGCTATTATGGTTCTTATCTATTTAATTAGAATAACTCACTGTCTGAAATACCGTGCTTAATGTATTATGCTGCATCAGCATTTTAATAGCCTATGTCAGGTGCAAGGGGGGCAACAGATTTGCTGGAGTCCTGGGAAAGGTGGAGGGAGCTAGCTTCCCACTTCCAGAAGGGGCAGGGCTGCAGGCAGAAGGGGCATGGGTGAGAACAGTCAGCCATTAGTGCTGCCCAGAATTTACCATGGGGGGCCTGCTTCCCAGACCTCACAACTGCCCCTGGTACTCTAGTGGTAATTTAAAGGGTGCAGGGCTCTGGTTGTCACAGCTCCTTTTGAAGTACTGCGTCATTGGACAAATTTCACCTTCATCTGTCCATTGGTGGGCCTGACCTCAGGTGTCCATGTCTTAGGATTTCCATGTTTATCTCCTGACTAGAGTTGAACAAATTGACTACACTGAATTACATTTGATTTATAATAGTGAAGCTCATGTCATGGCCAACAGAATTTGTAGGAAGTTTCCATCCAGGATAAAGCCGCTAAAAATAAGGGAAATTTTGGATGAAAACAGCTGGCTGTCAGCTTAAAATTATACTGGTTCACAATGAATTATACTTAGACAAGTTTCAAATTTGGACAAAAAAAGCATTTACCTCATGCTCAAGAGAAAGAAGATAGAAATTATACTAACAGGAAAAGTTTGAGAAGTTAACTGGGACATTGTTTGCTTGAAGCTTTGAAGGCATCTGTCCTTCAGTTGTCAGTGCAAAGTATAGTCTCTTGTCCTATGCACTTGATAACGGTAATGAGAATTGTCCTTGGTATGCATTGGCTTCATGAATCAAGAGATGACTTCATATCAATGATCTCATCAATGCAAGCTGTCAGCACAAGGAGCTGCATGCTGCACAAGAAAGCCTGGCAGGACCCAGCCTTTGCAAACCTATTAACCTATATCCCAATCCTTAAGAGTAGCAGCTGGAAGCTGCTCATCCCTGACACTGCATACCCCTAGACCAGCAGCTTCCTGTCAAAGCAGAGTTCTTCCCCAGTCAGAGAAAGTGCTAAGAGACTGCACCCAGCTAACACAGATGCCTAAGTCTTTGCACAAGTGCACTCCATAATGTGTTCCCAGTGACAGTGGAACCCTGTCCATTTCATTGATTTGTCCATTCGAAAGTATATATAGAAACTACGAATATTTATCCCCATGTTTTCCTTAGAGTTTAGGAAGAAATAACTCATCAGTCACTTCAGCATTGCAATAGTAACATTTAGTTGCCCAGGTTACATATTTCAACAAAACATTCACGTCTAGCAGACAAACTTCTTGCTGTTTGAATCTGGTGATGGATGTAAATTACCTGGGGATGATAAGGTTTCTTCCTTCAAACTCAGCTGTCTTCTAAAGGAACAGCACATTTTCTTCCTCCACTACAAGATTTCTATTGTATATCTTTTTAAATAGATTGTTGATCATGATAAGTGATAGCAATTACAAATAAATATATTGCATTAACAGTGGTAGAATATTAACTATTCCCCCGTCATCAAATCTTCTGGCCATTATCATTTTCTCACACTTGCACAAGGGAGTAAAGCAGGATAATGCACCTCCTTATTCCCTTGTTCCTATCACTACTGGTGTGTGTCAAAATGTCAAAGCCTCTTTAGAGCGCTGTATCAGCTTCTCATACAGATGGGCAGGAGGCGGGTGGAAGATTGCCCTCACCTTCACCCCACCCTGCCATCACCGCATTAGGGAGTACATGCTGCAGCAGTTGAAAACCCAGTGAAAATTACTCTACAGGTGATTCAGAAGGCTTCAGCGGATCAAAGCAAGTGTGCAGCGGATGTTCCATCATTAGAAAGGCCAGGGATACTTTGGTTGTAGCATGAGGTGTTTGTGTAGGATAATAAGTTTTCCAGATGTTTTGAATAAGTAAATTTCCCCTTACTGATTACAAAGCTTCTTTCATTGCCTGCCCAAACCTTTTAGTTAGTCCATTGGTAGATGGATAAGCACCCAGAATGGGTCAATAACTTAATCCTCCTGGACATGCAGGGAACAAAGTTGGGTGAGATCTGAGAGTACTGCAGAAATGTTTCATGCGTAACTTGGGACAGCACTGGGTCAATATGAGTTGCTCTTTTGAGTAGCAGTGATGGGCATGTTCTCTACCTGTTCAAAACAGAAAATTTCCTCTTGGGCAATATCTTTATGTTTGGTTGGCAAATGCAGACTCGAAAGACCATCTGCTTTGCAATACAGAGTGGATTCCGGTATCTGATTTCATATGCGTGTCCAGATAACCATTGTCACATATGACTAGCAGCCACTGGTGGAATGTCTGTGTGTGGACCAAATATGGAAGTCAGAGGTCGATGGCCAACAAAAAGTGTAAACTTCCATCCAACCAGGTACTGACGAAATTTCTGAATCATGAAAACAATTTACAATGCTTCACTCTAGGGCTGTGTACAGTTAGTTTGTGTTTTGCTTAAGAAGTGTGAAGCAAAGCAATTTGTTTCTCTTCTCTTGAAGACATAAAGTGTGACAAGATTGCTCTCACTCCATGGGCGGTGGTGCACTGCAAGCCAACTGTAAAGGAAGGATGGATCAAAATGCATCAGGACCTCTGAGTTTAGCAATATGCGTTTAGTTTTGTTAAATGCTATATCACAGGCTTTAGTCCAGTTCCAGGCCTTTTTTTTCACAGGATTTCATGAGGTGGTTTTAGCAGTGTGGGAAACTGTGAGATAAACTTCCCATAATAGTTCAATAGACCTAGAAATGAGTGAAGTTGAGCAACATTTTGAGGGGGTAAAGCCTCCACAATAGCCTAAACTTTACAGGGGCCATAGGAAGGCCAGTGCCATCAATGACATTTCCCAAATATTCAACAGAAGGGTGAAAGAATGCACACTTGTCTTTGCAGACTCACAGGCCATAATCTTCCAGTCTTTGCAGGGTAGCCTCTAAGTTCTTAAGGTGATCCTCCTAATTCCTACCAGTGACCAGGATATCATGAAGATAGCACTGGATTCCTGGCAAGGCACACAAGATCTAGTCTATCACCCTCAGGAACAAAGCTGGGGCAGACATTATTCTGAAGTGTAAGAGACCGTAACAATAAAGCCCTTCATGCATCACAATAGTCAACAACTCTTGGGACTTCTCATTAATGTGTATCTGTAAATATGCTTGGCCCATATCAATCTTGCTGTACTTTTTTTACCCCAGTCAGGCCTGCAAAGAGGTCATTGATGTGGGGAAGAGGGTATTGCTCTGCACACAACAGTGGATTAACAGTGGCCTTAAGATACCCACAAATCCAAATGGAGCCATCGTTCTTCAATATTTGAACAACTGGAGTTGCCATGGGCTTGGGCTATGGGTAATTGGTATTAGGACTCTCTTTTTGACTGAGTGGTCCAGATCTGCTTCAGCTTTTGTCCTGATGGCATACAGCACAGTTCTAAAATTGAGATAATTTGGTTGGCTGTCTGGTTTAACGTCCAATTTCATGGTGATTCCCCTGATACTTCTCAGATCCTCTTAGAAAACAGCAGCACGCTTCTCTAATAGATCAGTCAGTCCTTTATTTTTAATTTATTCAAGCAATGCACTTCCGCCCAGCTCAGCTGTATCTTTGGTATGGCTGGATAATGGCCTTTCACCACAAACAGTGCCAATTCATCAGTCTGTCCATTGAGCTCCACTTTACCATTAGTAGTGCCCAAGAGAGGTTTAGCTTCCCCAGTACATGTCTTCAGAAAGATCTTAATTGCCTGTAGTGGCAGGTGCATAAGTTTTTCCTTATACACAGTGTCTGAAACCAGCAAAACGGCTGTGCTAGTGTCCAGTTCCATGTGTACAGGTTTGTTTCACAATGGCCGTTTCTATACATGCCACTTTCTTTGAAAGTGTCATGCTAATAAACAGACAGAGATATGCTAATGACGTGCGGATGCAAATTCCGCACACCTCATTGGCATGAGGTCATGTGATTTGGAGTCCGGAAGATGTTCTTCTGGACTCCAAAAAGCTGTTTAGAAGCATGGCCCCCAGGGGGGTCTTCTGGAAGGAAGTCCTTCCGGAGGCCCCTTCTTCCCAAAACTTTTTAGGAAGAAGGAGCCTCTGGAAGAAGGACTTTCTTCCGGAAGACCCCCCCCCACCCAGGGGCTGTGCTTCTAAATGGCATTTAGGAGTCCGGAACAACGTCTTCTGGACTCCAAATCACGTGACCTTATGCTAATGAGGCATGGGGAATTTGCATCCACACCTTATTAACATATTTCTGGCCATTTATTAGCATGCCACTTTTGAAGAAAGTGGCATAAATGGCCAAAGTGTTTTTGTTTCTTATGCCATGTGGTGAATATGGGCATGTCTTTGCTATGGGCTTGATTGATGGACAGCAATCATTCTAGCAAGAGTTGATTTATCTAGACATAATAAATCAACCACCAAGTTCTCTCTCGAAATAAGAAGCATAAGTGTAGCTGATGGAAGAGCTTACTACAATGAAAGTACTGTGTTAAGAAGACTAAGTCAGTCAACTTCAGCTATGTTATACATGTAGCTGAAGTTGCATAATTTATGTCACTGGCCCATGGTATTATAATCAAGGTCTAAGTCTACTGTTAGAGATTGCTATGTGCAAAAGACCAAATGTTTGAGAGACTACATGCACTTTTTAGAAAGCAGTCTGGTCCTTCCACAGTGTGTTCGGGTCCCCAGAAGTGGATAGCTATCAGACTGAAGTGGTGCTCTTCCATATACACCAGAATCAGAGCCTTAGGGCTTCCTTAAAGTGATAATGAACCAAACCCTCCTTGTTTGCTGATGTAATGCATCAATGTGGTATTGTTGGTAAGCACTTGCACTAGGAGACCCCACAAGAGAAGAAGAAATGCCTTGTATGCCAGTCAAACCGCTCTGAATTATAGGATACTGATCTGATGAGTAGCATCCTGAATCAACCATTTTCCCTGAATTCAAAGTTGATCAGAACAGGTTCCTCACACCTGTGGAGGTAGCAGTTACCAGAGTCTTTCATAGAGTGGTTGTGGAAAAAGGAACTCCACTGTATACTTGGTTTATAGGCATTTATCAAATTAATGAGGAGAGGACCTTTCTGAGGTGTAAAACCTTCCTTTCTGTGCATTAGATATTCTGATTTCACCCACCCTTGCAGTGGATCAAGTAGAAGTATGGTACATTGTATGATGTAGTTGTGTGCTGTCATGTGTGCCAGAAGTTTTAGAAGGGTTCTAGAAACAGCTATGTCTTTGGGCATGTTCATGAAGCTGAAAGTACGGAGATCTTTGTTGATTTGGAATCTAACAGTGGCCCAATGAACACAAAGTTGTGTGATGGAGTTGGCATGGAATTATCGATGACCTTTTGGGGCCCAATAAGGCAGAAACTAGAGTACTGTTTGGAGCACAGTGCTGACCATAAATTGGACCTCTAACATATTAAATTTTAACTCCTCCTAATATTCTTTGGGGAGCTCATTCATTATGTTATGAAAGTTATCTCATAGTAGGAAATCATATGTTGAAAAAAATGTGATAATTAGCAATTTAAGTTGTCTTCATTGTAAATACACTTTTTGACCAATGGAGATACAGCTTTTTCGGCTTCTTCTTGAGAGGAGCGGACTTGGACAGTTGATTGAATTTCTCATTAAAGGCCTGAATGTCATATACATATCTCCTGAGTATTCACAACCGAAAGCTAATATCTGAGATCCACTATGTTCCCTCTTGGAGGTCATTGGGTCAAACACAGAAAGGGACAAATTGCTTTATGCTGGTTTCAAAAGACTTCATAATGGGTAATTCCATACTGCCTAACTGCAAAGGATGGAGAATATTCAGGATTTTTTGGTGTTTATATTGAAAAATTTCTAATAGAATGTCTAGAATTTCTTCTCTCATTGAATCTTTAGGTATTTTAAGCTCATTAATTAAAGCTATGATTGGGGAATTAGTTGTTGCGTTGGAAGTTGAAGAGAAAATGGTTGATTTTGGTCAGGTGGGAGGTCATTATTAATGACTTATTCCTTCCTTTCAAATGTTAATGTGCATGTGTGTTCAATGAGATAAAAATCAGGAAAGCTACATATTTCAGTTAGAAAATTACCTGGAATCCTACAGTAAATGAAAAATGATTGTAAACATGACAGGAAAAGATCATGATCACCCCTTGTGATCCATTATCTACATATTTGGATAGCAAAATTCTTCGGCACTTAAATCACCAGAAAAAAACGGATTATCAAACCCAGACTGGTTTAAATTCTGGCATTAGTCTGGCTGTCAGTAAGGGGAACTGCTGTGGTAGAATAGAGTTTTCTCAAGCCTTTCTGCCCCAATTGTGTGCTGAAGATGAGTACCTCCCCCACAGTGATCACTGGGGATTCCAGCAGGCATATTTGTGTGTAGGGATGGGATGGTTAGGAGGTGGGCACATTGCACTATTCCTGTGGAACATTTCTAGGTGCACTACTTTTTGCTACCCTACTCCCAGTTCTTCGGAAATGGTAATAACAGCCTTCTATGGTAAGAAGACTAAGGTGGTCAGCAACCCTCTGTGGTAAGAAGACTAAGACTAAGCCCTTTCTGGGTAGCTGTTTAAGAGACTTCTGGATTCACTTCCTTATCAGTAGACCTATGCAGAGGCAGCTGTGATTTAGTCCCTGTCAGGGCTGTTCCCCATTCTGGCACTTGTGGTGAAGAAGATGAGGGCCCACGAAAGGCTCTAAAAATACCATTCCACTAAAGGCTTCTGCTTAAGAGCTCCCCATGGTCACAGATTCCCTGACCTTGGGTAATACACAGCCACCAACGAAATGCAAAAACCCAGAGCCCAGGATGACACACTTGGGAGTTTCTTCCTGTGGGGTACCCTCAGACTTTTAAACCCTCTCTCTGGAGAGAGCTTGAAAACAACTGTAATCTTCCTAATAGATGACCTTGTAGTTTTAGGCACATGCACACAAAACCTATTGCCTTCTAAGACAAAGGAATCAGATCTTGAAAAGGTGATTATTTTTAACAAAACAAAACCATACTTGGCAAAGCACTACTTTTTTGCTATGTGTTAAAGAGCAACTTGAAAAAAGAAAACAACTTAATCACTTCTGACTAACCTTTCCCTGTTCTACTCACATACCCATTGTTCTGATGTTTAGTTCTTCCCTAGGTATGGGTATTGCTAGAAATTCCATGCTTTGTTCCTGGCTCAATCCATGTCTCACAGCTCTCCCCTGCTCAGACAAAAACTGCACCTAGAGGGTCCTGTTTTTTCGATTCAAAAAGTCATGCTCTGTTTTCATTGGTTCTCTTGGCTTCCTGCCAACACTTCCTGGCAACTCTCAAGGACCCAGCATTTCTGGGTTTAACCCTTACAGGCAACTTAGTTAACTGAATAATCGAGACACCCGGAAAAGGGTAATCGTCCTCTCATTCATCACTGTCCCTAATATAAAAAGCTATCCACTTAAAGCAAGTAAGCGCTGAATAATTTTATCATGGGGAATACAAGAGGTATACCCACATTCAGTTGGCATGAAACTCTTTCTATCTTTATTGCTTTTTAAAACTGAGGTATTCTCTGTTTGACTAAATCTGAATATAACTGATGAACACATGCAAGGGGAAAAAATAATTTGAGACTTGTGAAATGGAGCTGTAGACGCTGCAATCATGCATGAAGACAAAATGATAGGGCTATTTTCAAGTGTAGTTAAGCAAATGGATGACAAGCTCACTCTGCTTCTGAAGTTCAAATATCACATAGCAGCCTTTTCAAGACGGGTGCGTCTACACTAGCTTTCTGTTTTGAAATCAATTTTGAAAGGGGGTCTCATGTTGAAGAAGGCTGCAAAGCGTCTACACACATAATGTCCTCTTTTCAAATTATTTTTGGCTTAAAGGGCTATGCATTTTGAAATCACTCTTCCGATGCGATTTCAGGAAGACCAGCCCCTTTGGAAATTGAATTTCATAAATGGGCATGTGTGGATGCTCTTTTGAAAAAGTGGGTCCACCCTGGTGGCAGCTGCGGGGAACATGGAGACACTCTTGTCAGCACCATTGGGGCTCTATGGTGTCTGGGTGCAGGTGCTCTTGAAGATGGAAGGACCCAGAAACCCCATGCAGGAACCTGAGAGTGTGCGAGCAGCATCAGAAGCACAAGCTCCAGCAGCCACATCCTCAAGCTACTCCCACACCCTAGCGATACACCCCACCAGCCAGATGGTGAGCAGCCAAGACCCCCAGGAGCCCCCAGGAGCCCCCTCTTCCCAGCCATAGGGGTTTCTGGAGGCCAGCCAGGGGCAGAAAAAGAGGACCCTTATGGACAGAATCTGAGGTAAAAGACCTCCTTGGCCTCTAGGGGATGAAGGCATGCTGCCACACAGGAACCCCTGGGGGGGTCACATGAGTGGAAGGTGGGTCAGGGGATGGCTTGCAGGGGTGAGGTGGAGCCCCTGGGGCCAGGTGGCAGAACTGATGGGTCTCCTCTCTCTCCCCTTGTGTCTCCTCAGCTTTGTCCTCCGAGGGATAGGACGGTCCCATCCTGGGAGACAGCAGTCCTGCACCATGCTCTGAGGGAGCTGGGGAACTCCTATCCCTGCCATCCAGTCTGGTGCTTGCCTAGTGCTGGAGGACCCACCACTAGCACAAGGCCACAGCTGTCCACACCACTTCCATCCAGGAGTAAACAGCCATCCTCCTGCAATGGTTACAGATGGGGCAGGATGACAGATCCTATAGGTGGGAGGTCTGGAGCAAGGCAGCTATGGTGCTCTGGCACCTTGCCTGCCCAGAGCTGAAGTGCTTTGCCATTGCCCCTCCTGCCCTTGCCCTTCCTGCTGCTGAACTGAAAGCCCTGATCCTGGACAGCCTCTCCCCAGCTGCCCGGCTTGCAGTGGCCCAGTGGGCTCATTGCCAGTGCAGGCCAGGGCAATCCTGCCCTCCACACCTTATCACCTCACACCAGCAATCCCTCTGGCCCCCCACCGAGGCATTGCCCACACCCCCTGCCCAGCCCTACCTCCCTGTAGTCCCTGCCCAATCCCAGCCCTGATGGGGCCCTGGATCCAGGATGGTAGGGGCCCCCGCACATGCCAAGGGTCCCAGCCTTCCATCCCTGTGGAAGAATAGGTCCTCCCTTGCCCATGGCTCCCCTTGGGTTGCTTACCTAACTATTGCATATCCTTCTTCCCCATTCGCCCCCAGCTTCCCTCACATGTATCCTTGCCCAATCTTAAAGCTTCACCAGCTGTGTGAAGTCAAACTACTACTTTAACTAGAATATAGCTACCAAAACAGCCTCTAATGAAGTCTAGTATTCTCTGCCTAATAAAATAATTACTAGTCCCTGTCTGCTTTCAATTTTTATTGAGTGTTCATCTGAGTGCACCTGATGTTCTTTATTCCCTATATTTTATGGGTTGATATAGGGTGTTGAAAGAGATACTGATGAATTCACAGCAAAGCTTTGCTGAAGCTCAGAGGGAATCCAGATGTTATTAGAACCTCAGAACCCTTTCTCTACTCTTCTTCTAAAGACCATAGTATTGGAGTTATTACCCAACATATTTTTTTTGTGAAAGGATTGCAAAGTTTTCTCATCTGCTTTTAAATTGAACTGCAAACAAGTTTACTTAAAGGAGTTTTTTGTATTGTATGTATACCATGCACACAACCATTTCCATGAACCATCTGTAATGTGTTGTATCTATAGCAGAAATGCTGTTCGAATACAAATGAACTGTACTAAATACTTCAAACGTGCTGCTATTGTCTTGTTTTTGCAGTAACATTATGTTTCTAAGGGGTTCCCTTTGGTCCATTTTAAAGCTGTACTTCAAACAGTGGAATGCTAGTAGGGAGTATAGAACAATTTTATAATAATGTGCAATGGGAGAATTGAAATATCTACATTTTTAAATTTACATTTTGTTTAGAAACTGGACAATGAGTAGAATGCAGGGTATATTCCTACTAGGCTTCGGTTACTAATATAGCTGTTTCATTTTCCTTCCTTTGGTATATAAAAGAATGTCTATGGACCTGCCCTGACTCTTGACCCAACAAAGTGTAACACTACCATGGGAGAATGCAATGAAGTACATTTCTATCATATTCTGCTCATTTTTTAAAAATGAATGGTATTGTACAGTTTGGGTGGAAATTGACTCCACAGAACACCAAATGAGCTGATATAGTGGTAATAGCTGTGGATATAAAAATAAGTATAGATTCTGATAAATGATGGTGTCTAAGCTCAGAAAACAGATACTCATTTTGCACACTGCCTATACAGTTCCTGAGTTTCAAATTTATAGAGGAGAACTGAATTCTTTACAGTTGTATTGTCTCCTCCATAGCATGGGGCAGGAAGCAATGCAAAGCTGGCATAATGGAATTTCTATCTGATTGTCTATAACAGAATGAACAGTAAGGTGGTGGAGCACTGGCTAGTGTTATTGTGAGAGGTGGTGGAATCTCCACATTAGAGGTTTTTAAATTCCGCTTGATATAGTAATGGCAGGGATGGTTTAGTTGGAGTTGATCCTGCTTTAGGCAGGGACTGGACTAGATGACTTCCTGAGGTCCTTCCAACCCTAGAATTCTATGATTCTATGGTTCTTTGAAATCTTTTCATCTAAATATATTCTGGGGATCCATAGGAAGAAGCCATCTACCTGTAGATATTATATAAAGGACTGCTTTATTCCTCCTGACCTTGCTAGTACCCATAGTATTTCTATTGCATTGATCAGCTCTCTTCTAATCTGGAAGCCAGACTCTTTCTGAGGCCATGCTGCCATTGCCGATGGTCCTGGTCCTGAAAGCTATTTAGGCACCAAACCTAAATCCTGACTTCAGTGGGACTTAATTGCCTAGATATCTCTGAAGATCTGGGTTTAAGTTCCCTTTCAGCTGTGTAAAAACAGTTCCAGTGGGGACTTAGCAAGGAACTTTCTACTTGTGGATGATGTGGAATGTGCTGTATTACAAGTGAAGCAGCCTCAGTATTGCCAAAGAGGTCAATGTTACCGCACAAGAGATAGAAAGGGCTAGATTCACAAAAGGGACTCAGGCTAACTAGCTGACTCAAGGATATTGGTGACCCCAATTCAATTCCCACCCCCAACTTATGAGGAGAAAAGATTTGAACAAGAGTAGCCCACTCTCAGGTGAATGCCTGACCAATGAGCTATGGGATAGCCTGATATGTGTTTCTGTTTCTTTCCTATTGAAGGTGTCTTTCTTCATATTAAATAAGCATTTGGCCAGAATGAGCACAAGCACAAGTCCATCATATATATGGAGTATGTGTGACTAGGGCCTGCACCTAAAAGGTTGGAAATCCCTGTTCGGTGACTGGCTATAGAGAAAGAGAAGTAAGAAAGGGACTGAGTGGTTCCTTATGAGCAAAGTTGCTTATGAAAAGTAAAGTGAAACTTCCTAATTAAAAGAAAGGAAGTGGTACAATAATAGGAAAAATGATCCTCACATATTGTCTTAAAGAATACATTAATGCACAGCTGCAATTTAGGTTTAAATTATGCAACCATGGCCAGCAACTTATAAATGGATACCTATAAGGAGCAGAAAATCCTTTGCACTGCTGTCAGAAGCTCTCAGTCCCAGCTCCAGTGTACAAATTTAAAAAGTCCTTTTGTCAGGAGGCATAGAGATTCATAAAAGGACTTGGACTATGTGTCATAGCGTCTGCTATGGTATTGGTACTTATATATATTGCAACTTATATTACTTATTTAACAGTGCAAACATTTTGGGGTAGAGATGGTTTGCCAAATTCTATGGCAACGAACCTGTCATGCATTGAATGTCTTGTAAATTAAATTGTTTTGATTCATGAGTTGCAGAATGCAAAAATAGATGGGCAAAAACAAACATGCTCATAAAAATTATTTCATGTGTGTACACGACACCCATATAGTCATTTATATTTATGACCGTGAACATGTCACATACATAAATATAAACACATATAAGATGTTTTCAGGAATACATAAACTTATTCATAAAGCTGAAATTGCAGTTTTAATAGTCTCATTGTTAATCTAACAAACATAATCCTGTCATTTATGACTTACCCAAGTCCAAGGATTTACACTATGAAAGAATCTGTTACTATGGAAGAATGTGTTGGAAGATAATAGTAAATGTGGCTTTTCCAGAGGACCAGTTCAGTTTGAATGGACGTCAATGTGCCTGCTCACTGATCGAAAGAAACATACCCTCTTTTTGGTACATATGCTGCAATAAAGACAGTACGAACATAATTATAGAATTTTTAAAATTATCTTCATGCATGGTAGAAAATCACCCTAATAGCTTTGACAAATTCAGTACCTGAAGTATTAAGAAAATAAAATGAACATATTTTAGGTAATTTGAAAGTGGTAGGTTTGTTTAAAATAGTGATGTGTTAATTTTAGTTTCAAGACTGCACATATTTGCAGCCCTTGTCCTCTCTAGAACACTAAGCATCCTCAAGACAGAAGGTGGGCCTATTACCTCATCTCTCACAGACCACATGGCAGCAAACAATAGCTTTGCCCATGTAATAGAAGTCCTTGTACACTATTTTATTCCCATGGGGAAACAGGTAGCTGTTGTGAAGTGCTTGAACAGCAAGCTTACATATTTGAGGTGTGGCTCTACTACTTACTCCCAGACTGAGGGGAGGAACTCCACTGGTTTAAAACACACTCACACACACACACAAGTGCAGCTGCTTGGAATGGCTGTTGGCTGAGCAGTTACATAGCAGGATTATTGTATGGCCTATGGCATTGTGGAGGAATCTCTAAGTAGGCCAGTGCATCCAGAGAGTCTGGGAGCTGGGCTGGAACAGGACCACAAGATCTGTATTATTCTGGCTTAGAATCTTACTATAGATAGAGGGTGCAGACTGTGTGTGGTTGACAACTACACCTAAGGAAGTTTAATGTAGTCCAGAGGCAGCCTTTGATGTATTCTAAATTTACTATCCCCTCAGCTCTTTGGCTGACCCTAACTACCTTGGAATGGTGAATTGGAGAGTGGTAGTTATATCAAATGGTAACACTTCCCATTCCACTTGTATCTCAGGAAAACATTAAACAACAGAAGCTGCTAAGTTAGAAGGTTTTTTTTTTTAAAAAAAAAAAAAACAAAAACAAAAAACAGTAGCTCTGGATAACCTGCAACCAAAGCATTTTAAAAGAGCTGGCTGAGGAGCTCACTGGACCATTAATGTTGATTAGCAATAAGTTTTGGATCACCAAAGGAATTCCAGAAATCCTGAAGAAGGTTAATATTTTGTCCCTGTAAGGAGAATAAGTCTCATGGTCTAGCTCTCATTCTGACATTGATCTTGGGCAAGATAATGATTAATAACAAGTAAATGGAAGGTAATATAATTAATGCCAATCAACATGATTTATGGAAAATAGATTCTGTCAAACTAATTTCACTTTTATTAGATTACAAGTATAATTGATGAAGATAATAGTGTTTATTAATAAACTTAGACTTTTGTTAGCCATTTGACTTCCATATACCACATACCTCAGGGCATTTTGATTAAAAACACGTAGAAAGATATAGCACACATTTAAAGAGTAAAAGATGGGCAACTGTTAGGTCTTAAAATGTAATTGCAAATGGGGGAATAATTATCAAATGGATAAATTTCTGGTAGATTCATGGCTTAGTGCTTGACGCCATGCTATATTACATTTCTTATTAATTGCCTTGAAGAAAACATAAAATTATCACAGATAAAGTTTGCAGATGACACAAGAATTGGGAGGAGTGGTAACTAAAGAAGATGATAAGTCACTGATTCACAAGCTGTTTCTACACTAGCCCATTCTTTCGAAAGAGCAGGACCTACTTCAAAGTAGCGTGCGGCGCATATACACACACTGTATGCTCTTTTGAAGATTAAATCAATGTTAGGCAGTGCAGGAATAGAAACTGCTCTTCCAAAGAAAGAATAGGAAGAGGCCACGCTTTCGATGTCCCTTTTTTTTTTTTTTTTTTCGAAAAAAGACATGTATAGACACTCCATGTCCCGCTTTTTTGAAAGAGCAGGGTCTGACATGGCGGCAATCAATGGTTAGGTGAAGACATGCTAAGATTTGTGCGTGCAGAGGCTCTTCAAGCTGCATGGACCAGGAAACCCCATTGCAGGAAGCTGAGACCATGCAGGCAGCAGCCATCACATGTGGTGCCCCTGCACACTTCAGTATGACCCTCAGCAGCCCCCAGAGAGCAATGGTCACCAGCCAGGCAAGTGAGGAGCCCCAGAGGCCCCCTCTGAGCACACCCAGGGCTCCCAAGTGTTCAGCTGCGGGGGGGGGAAGTGCACCCCTTCTGGACTGAGCATGACCTAAGGGACCTGCTGAGGTTCTGGCAGGAGAAGCAGCTGATCTGGGTTATGGGGAACAAGTGTTGGAAAGGGGCTGCATTCACCTGGCTGGCCAAGGACCTGACTGCCCTTTATCACCCTGCCTGCACTCCTGACCAGGTCAGGAGTAAGGTAAAGGAGTTGTGGCAGGGTAATGCCCGAGCTCGGGACTCAGAAAGCCAGTGGGGGACTGCTCTCACTTCCTGCCCCTATTACAGGGAGCTCAGGAGCATCCTAGGCCCCCAGAACACCTCCCACCTGCCGGCCCTCCTGTACACCTCGGCCGAAGACATACCCTCCCACACCTCCAGATGGGCATTGGCTAGACAGCCATCCCCCAACCCCGGTGGTGGACTCTCAGGTACGTTCCCAACAGGGCATACACCCCAGATCATAGGGCAGGGGCACTATACATGAGTGGGTCCTCCCCACACTCTTGGCAAACCCTGGCCTGCCAGGGCCCAGGCAGACCATGGCCCCAGGAAGCCAGTGCCCATTAGCACCCACTCCTGCGGACAGCGCCATACCCTGCCCCCAGGGGAAAGGGTTAAGGCAGACCGCACAAAGGGGTCGCCCACAGGGCCACCACACCCATGGATGGGGAACAGGGAATGGGGACCCAGCACCCATGGGGAAAAGGGGGGTGTGGGCCATGGGGTAGGGGTCAGTATTCATAGTCTGTACCTCTTTTGCCCCCTGTTTCTGCAGCCACACCATCCAAGGACCAGGAAGGCCTCACCCTGTCTGTGGTCCCAGACAGCCCCACCTGGAAGCCAGGGATGGTGACCTGCCAGAGCCATCACCAGCACCAGGATCGGCCCAGTTGTGGTGAAGGTGACCAAGCACCGTCTCTGTTTTCAGGACATGGATGCCTCTTGGCAATGGGCAGCCTGGGGGGAATTCCTGGACAAGCTCTATGATGTCATGGACTTCTACCAGGAGCTCCTGACCCAGGTGCCCCCTCCCAATGACCCTTCTGCTGCCTCTCTGCTGTCCCTCCTGCCATGGCCCCACCCACTAGCTCCCTAGGAGAGGATCCCACTGGCCCAGACTGCAAGATTTGGGGGCCAGTGTGCAGGAGGTGGAGGAGAGTGTGTGGGAGGCCTGCTGGGGGTGGCCAGGGCAGTGCTCACTGGGGTCCCTGGTCAAGGTCCTGGCACAGGGCCTGCCAGATGTGGATCCTGTCCTGGTAGGCCTGGCAGATAGGGGTGGTCGCTGGCTGGGGGTATCCTGTGCCAGCCTTGGGTGCACACCCCTGTATGAAGGCCTCCCCCTTACTCTCCATGATATTGTGCAATGTGCAGCAGGGGCCCATGACCTGTGAGATATTGATGACACCCACATCCAGGTGGGTGAGGAGACAGCTCCATCATCCCTTCAAGAAGCCAAAGGTGCTCTCAACCACCTGGTGAGCGTGGATGAGCTGGCCGTTGAAGTGCTCCTGGCTGGGAGTGGGTGGTCCGAAAAGGGCCACATGAGCCAGGGCTGGAGCAGGATGTGTCATCTGCCACCAGGCAGTGGGGCATGGTGGTGTCCCCCAGTGGGGTCTCCCTCTGGGGTATGTGGGTCCTTGCCTCCAGTCAGAGACACAGGCTCGAGTTCCAGAACACCCACGTGTCGTGGGTGCAGCTGGGCCAGTCCACATATATGTGCTGGAACCAGCCCCAGCTGTTAAGCATGGCCTGCAGGACCACAGAATAGTAACACTTCCTGTTAATGAATTGTCCTCCGCTGTACTCTGGGGAGCTGATAGGTATGTGGGTTCTGTTGAGGGCCCCAAAGCAATTTGGCCACCCCAGTGCAGCAAAGCCTCCAATGGCCTTGTCCAGGTCCCCAGTGCAGACAACCCTCTGGAGGAGCATGGCATTTAGAGCACAGAGCACCTGCAGGGAGGCAGGGACATAGGCACTCGTGAAGTATTGCAAGCTGTGCCCAGGCCCCCGGCCCCATCTTGGGCCCCAACCCTGGCTCCCAGCCCCTCTGAACCCCGCACCTCCCAGTGGGTGCATGCCTGGCCCTCCTTACCTCCATCAAGATGGCCGCAATTGTGGCCTTGCCCACATCAAATTGGTGTCCTACTGAGCAGTAGCTGTCTGGAGTGGCCAGTTTTCAGACAGCTATTGTGACCCAATTCTCCACGTGGGGTGGAGGGGGCACATCCGTGTGTCCTGGTGTCTCAGGGCCAGAGATAGCCACTGGCAGAGCTCCAGGAAAGTCGGCCACTGCATCTGGAAATTCCAGAGTCACCAGTCTTTGTCCCACTCCCCCATGAGCAGTTGCTCCCAGCACTCTGAGTTGTTGGAGTAGCTCCAGAGCCGGCGGAAATGCTGGTGGTGGCGGGGGAGAGCACCCTATGGTTTGGGGTGTCTCCTTCTTCCCCTTGCGGGGGGGCTGCCATGAGCTTCAGGGAGGCCACCAATGCTGCGACCAGCAGGACTCCCTCTCCACTGGTGGTAGCCAGAAGGGTGTCAAGCTGCTGCTGCTCCATGTCCATTCCTGTGGACAATGTGTCTGCAGAGCTTTTGGCAGCTCTGCAGGCCTCGTGCTCTGCAGGCCAATGGTGTTGGGGAGAGGACCTTTAAAGGAATGGCTTGCTGTGGCCCCAGAAGGGCTTGGCCACTCTGCGATCCCATCCACAGCATTTCCTGGCTCTTTCTTTTGAAAGAGTCCATTGGCGAGTATGGATGCTGTCCTTCAATATCCTGGCTGGCCCCTTTCGACGTGGTGCATGGCCCTTTCCACAGTGCTCATTGACGGTGCCAGCCCCGGCCCTTGTGTAGACGCTCCCCTTTCAAAGGGTGTCTTTCAACCACTCTTTTTTGAAAGGTGCCCTTTCGAAGGAGCAATCTAGTTCAGACATGGCTATAGTGATTTGGATTGCTTCCTAAACTTAGTAACAGAAAGATAGACATGTTAATGTGTATTCTATCATAACTGCATTTTATTTTCCTAAACTTAGTGCAAAGAAACAAAATGTATTTCAATGTCTAAATGTATACCTTTAGAACAGGAGTCAGCAACCGAAACAGGAAGATGAGCCATTTCTTCCAATTCAGTAAAAAAACTCAATAATTCAAGAGCTGCAGTACATTTGAATATGACATGATCCTTAATAAATAACGTCAAACCATACTTTTTGTAACTCAATGGCTGTGTCTACACTAGCCAAAAACTTGGAAATGGCCATGCAAATACATATTCAGCGCCTCATTAGCATGTGGGCGACTGCGGCACTTCGAAATTGATGCGGCTCGCCGCTGCGCGGCTTGTCCAGATGGGGCTCCTTTGAGCAGATAGGAATAAGCAGACCTTGAAGTAGCCGGGGTCCTTTTGAAAAGGAGCCCCGTCGGGACGAGCCACACGGCGGCGAGCCACGTCAATTTCGAAGTGCCATGTCCGCCCGCATGCTAATGAGGCATTGAATATATATTTCAGCACTTCATTAGTAAACTTCAAAATGGGCATTTGCATGGTCATTTCCAAGTTTTTGGCTAGTGTAGACACGACCAATGATTTGCAAAGTGATACATTTTTACTGTAGGATGTTCGCAAACTTTTTACATATTCTATTTCCTCACACTTTATGTGTGTGTGTTTGTACCACTTTCTTCCTGACTTTCATTCCCAAACTTTCTCGCTGGGGTACGCTAGGGGGAATCATCCAACATTTCAGCATCACATATTACTGGCTATTTAGATATGAGTTATTCATTTTGGGGCTTTTAGCTGTTCACCATTCATTTAAAAATTATCAGGAGGTGTTTTTCCCATTTTTTTTTTTTTTTTTTTTTTTACTTTGCAATTGTAGCGAAGGGGAACCACAAAGAAGTCCTTAAAGAGCCACAGGTTGCAGACCCCTGATCTAGCAGTAAAGTCAACAACACTTACTTGGTAGGGAACTCTATTCTGGAAGCAGTGAGTTTGAAATGATTTGAGTGTTGAGGTGTATTTGTGTGTGACAGACACAATTTCTTGCAGCATACTGAATGAATGTTGTTGAACTAAGTTAAACCTTGTTGTCTTTGGTATGTATTTCCATAGGAAGAACAAATAAGAAAACAGCAGGAGGATGATTAGGTAAATTCAGTCATGTTGTAACATCTCCAGAGAAACCGCTCTGTTGGAGAGATGTATATCTTGAAATTTAACATGGATTCTTCAAGGACCAACAAACATAGAAAAGGTTTTTGGCTAAATAACCTGGTTTTCAGCTGGGTCAGATTTCCTTCCTGATACAGCAAATGACAGGACTGTGGTTCACAGAAGGACGTAAATCATATGCAAAGGCTGGAAGGAGTGGGCCTACCAGAATATATGATGGGGTAAGGGTTAATTCTGGTGAGCTCAGTGTCATGTGTATAGATTATTTTATTGTGTTTATCATTCATTTTACCTAAAGAAAAAAGTAAGCTTTCTTTGATGCACAGGCCCACTAATGCACCACTAGTCTGTCAATATCTCTTGTCAGGTCTTACATACTCAAGACGCATAACATACACTTGTTAAAGTTGGTATCTAAAAGGTTTCTTGTAAGATATCACTGGAAAACTGAAAACTTAGACTATGTTTTGATGGTGGTTGCTATTTTGGGATATGAATGTATCTCTTCATAGCAGCTCCAAGGGTTTTTCCCATGCAGTATTGTGGGTTTGCTACCCCTCATCATAAGAGTGGTAACGAACCTTCAAAATAATCCCTTATTTCAAACTTTGGTGCTGTTTGGATGGCATCAACTTCAAACTAAGGTATCTCAAAATAATTTATAAAATTTGCAATGTGTTTGTATTGTGCATAAATTATTTCAAACTACAAAGGCAGTCTAAACATAGCTTTACTGATCACCTAGTATCTTTGAAAGATGTATATAACTAAGTGCTATTTCAAAATGAATTTTTTGTGTCGCTGTGTTATTTCAAAATAAGTTATTTCAGCATAGCTATTCTGGAACAACTTATTTTGAAATAAGGCTGCTGTGTAGGCATACCCTGAAGCTGTGTGTACACTCATACCCCTCTTTCCAGAAGGGGCATGGTAATGAGCAAAGTGGCATATGGTAATGAGGCACTGATTAAAATACCTCGTGCCTCATTAGCATATCTCCATGAGATCTCACTTTGGCTGTTTCTACACATGGCACTTTTTCCGGAAGAAGATTATCCGGAAGAGATCTTCTGGAAGATCTTCTTCTGGAAGAGTGCTTCTACACATCAAATAGGACCTTGAAAGAGCCACCCCTTCTTCCAGAAGAGTGCATCTACACATGCAATGGCACTCTTCCAGAAGAACAAGGCAGGAAACAGCATGGACAGGGTCGCACAGCCAGGGAGCGCTTCTGGGGCCATCAGCCACAAGGCCCATTAAAAGGCCCCACCAAAACAGCCCCTCCCTGCAAAAGCTGCTGAGGCCAGCCAGCTCTGTGCTCAGCCAGCCAGACCCAGGTCCTTGTCCAGTGCTCGCAGACCAACAGGCATAGACCCGCAGCAGCCACAGGACAGCAGGCTTGCCCTCACCCACACACGAGCCATCCTCTTGGCCACCCTCCTCAGCCTTCTGTGGAGGCAGAGGCCCAGGTCCGTGGGTCCTGCACCCCCACCACCCCTGCCGGCCCCCTCCGACCAGTCCAGCATGTCTGGACCCACACCACCAGCACGGACTGGTGGAACAGAGTTGTCATGGGGGAGTGGGACAATGACCGCTGGCTGCAGAACCTGCAGATGAAGAAAGAGACCTTCCTCAAGATATGAAGCTGGCTCATCCACATGTTACGACTCCAGGGTTCCTGGATGAGACCGACCCTCTCCCCAGAGAAGTGCATGGCCATTGCCATCTGGAAATTGGCCACCCCGGACAGCTACCAATCCATCGGGCAGTAGTTTGGGGTGGGCACATCCACATTTGGGGCCATCATCCTCCAGGTAAACCCTGCCCCACGAGCTTGAGGGAGGGAGGAAGGGGGCCGGTGGTCTCAGGGGACACCAGGCACCAATTGGGAGGGAGCAGGGCTGCGGGGGGCAGGCCTAGCCCAGAAGGTATACCATATGGCTGGTAGAGAGAGAGGGGATGGAAGGGGAGGGGGCAAGGACCCCTCAGTGTGTGCCCATGAGTGCGCCCATTCCCCTGCAGGTCGTGAGGGCCATCAACCATGTGCTGGTGCAGCAGCTGGTAAGCATCAGGGACCTGGACACTGTCATCGAGGGCTTTGCCGCACTTGGGTTCCCCCAGTGCTTTGGGGAGATCAGCAGGATGCATATCCCGATCAGGACCCTGGACCACAGTGGCAGCCGATACATCAGCTGCAAGGGGCACCACTCCATTGTGCTCCCGGATGTGGTGAATGCCCGTGGGAAGTTCATGGACATTTATGTCAACTGGCCAGGCAGGGCACATGACGTGCGGATCCTGCAGAATTCTGTCCTGTTCCTCAGGATGGAAACCAGGACATTTTTGCCCCAGCAGAAGCGTGCAATCAGAGACGTCATGATGCCTCTTTGCCTTGTGGGTGACCTGGCCTACCCACTCCAGCCCTGATTGATGCGCCCATACACCGGCCACCCCACACCTTCCCAGGAGCTGTTTAACACCTGGCTCACATGGGCCTGGTATGCCGTCGAGTGTGCTTTCAGCCGTCTGAAGGCGCAGTTCAGGTGCCTCCTCACGTGCCTCGATGTGTGGGTGGAGAACATCCCACAGGTCGTGGCCATTTTCTGCGCGCTCCACAACATCATCGATGCACGTGAGGGGACCCTGCCCCAGGGCTGGATGGTGGAGCTAGCCCCCTGCTCGCAGCAGCCTGCTGCAGCTCCCGACCGGCGGCTTGACCGTGACAGGCTCCGGATCCGGGAGGCACTTCAGGAGTCATTCAACTAAGGGGATGACTAATCCCTGCACCCCTCCCTACAGGCATCCCCTACACACACACACCCATGTGCACACCCCACACCCCCTAACCCCTTACCCTCACCCACAGCAATCAGGGACACAGGGGGTGCTGAATGCTACCATATATTTAACCCTGAACCATTACCAACATGAAAAATGTAAATAGTAAATAGTGAATAATAAAAGTAACAACCAAAACCTGACAGTGAGTGAACTATATACGTGGGGGTAAAGGGGCATGGGCACCTACACCTGGATAGGGACTGGGGCAGGAATGTTGGGGGGCCCTAATCAAGGGACAGGGTGGAAGGCCACAAGCCCTGGTGCCTGCGGGTGCCCCTCCCACCCTGGGTGTGCGGTCCCCTGCAGGGTACTGATGGGGCCAGAAACACCGGCAGGTAGGGCTGGTCAGCATCCTGCCCAACCTCAGTGGAGGGGCCAGAGGGGGGTGGGCTGTGGCTCAGGCAACCCTCCACAGGGCCCACCGTGACCACAAGCCATGCTGCAAGGTCCCTCAGTGCAGCATTGGGCAAGCCCAGAGGCAATAGGGCGGCCAGAGCCTCAGTGTCATGGGCTGGGGGCATGGGAGCAGCTGAGGGGCCAGCAGGTGGGGCCGGGGTGGGGAATGCAGGGGGGCAGCTGGGGGCATCAGGGAGGGGCTCAGGGGGCAGTAGTGGGGCCTCGGGGGCACTATGGGGGGGCAATAGCGTGGGCCTCAGGAAGCAGTACAGGGGGACAGCCAGGGGGGCTTTGGGGGGCACTATGGGAGGGACAGCCAGGGGTCCCCAGGGGAGACCTCCGGGGGGACCTCTGGGGGCACAGCTGGGGGGCAGGGGGCTGTCCCACTAGGGCCCCACACACTGTGCAGAGCGTTCCCACCACCTCCCACCAAGAGTCCCACCTCCACTGGAGCTTGGCCTCATTGAGGACCAGCCATCTTTCAGCGAGGGCATTCTGCTGGCAGAGGGCTGCCATGTAGGCCATGACTTCTTCCTTGTGGTGGCTGTGTCGGATCTGGTGCACCGGTGGCCACCGCTCAGCGGGGGCTGGTGCGGGCCCAGCTGGTGGGCTGCTGTGTCCTCTGGCCTGGATGGGGCTGGCGGGCCCCGGGCTCCTCGTCTGGCTGCCCCGGCCCTCAGATGGTATTGCTGGTGAGAGAGAGAGGTAGAGGTAGAGGGGGAAGTCAGTATCACGTCTGGGACCTGGGTGGCATGACCCCAGTCTCCCAAGCTGGTTACCCTCTCCATGGATCCATGTGATGGGCATGTGCCAGGGGAGGCTGCTCTGTGGGCTTGCGTGCACTCACCACAGCGGCCACTGGAACATGATGCTGGAGCCAGGGTGCTATCCACGTTGGCCCACCCTAGCAACGGACTTGTGGGCTTGGGGGAGCTCAGCTGTGGGGGGTTCTGGATGCAGCTCTGGTGCCCAGAGGGGGCCTCAGCACGCTCAGGGGGCTCTCCATGTGAGAGGGAACTGGGTGTTGTTCGCAGGTATGGGTTTGCCCTGGGTCGTGGCTGGGGACGGGCTTTGGGGCTTCATGGCCCGGGGCTGGGGCCCAGGTGTCCCCCTCCCTCCACTGTGCTTTTCCACTGTGCGCACTTACCCGAGGTGGCCTCATATATGTCGGGTGATGCCCGACTGAAGGGGACCTGGCTGCTGGCTGCTGGCTGTGGAGGGCCCCGCAATGACAAGGGACCTGTCTGTGGACTCCACATCAGATGGGATGTCCACGGTGGCTGGTCCCTCATGCCCCTCCTCCAGGGCAGCAGGGGGCTCGGTTGCAGCTGTCTCCTTGGTGATGCAGGGTGGAGAGGCGTCATCTGCAGCCAGGAGGTCCCACAGCTCCTGGTAGAAGGGGCAGCTGGTGGGGGCATGGCCAGATCTGCGGGTGCTGTCCCAGGCCCACATATACCCCTACTGCAGCTCCTTCACATTGCACAACACTTGTTCTGGTATCCGGGAGGGATGGCCATGGTCATCCAGGCCCTGGGCAAGGCAGGCAAAGTCTGGGGTATTCCTCTGGTGCCTGCCGGTGTCCCGAAGGACATCCTTGTTGCTCCAGAGCCCCAGGAGGTCCTGGAGCTCTGGCTCAGTCCAGGAGGGGGCCCTACGTTTTGGAGCCTGTATGGGGTCCTGGCTGCCCTGGTCTGGGTTCCTGGGGCTCCCCTTGGTGGTGCAGGGTACTGGGCAGCTAGCCATCCCTGCAGGTCAGGACTCGCTGGGCACTGCGGGGACTCGGGGGAGTGTGGCACATGCCTTCCTCTGGAAGAATCTTCCAGAAGAAGGTCCTCTTCCTAATTCTGGAATGGAATCCAGAATCCAGAATAGGAGGCACCTTCTTCTGGAAGAAATCGGAAAGATCATCTTCCTTGTGTAGAAGCTCCACAATCTTCTGGAAGAAGGCACCATTCTTTTGGAAGATCTTGCCTGTGTAGAAATGGCCTTCCAGAAGATCCCCTTCCAGAAGCAAAGCTGCTATGTAGACAGGGATCCTTTAGAAAGAAAGCCCCATTCTGGAAGACTCTTCTTCTGAAAATGTCCAAGCTCTTCTGGAAGGGGGATTTCCTTTGGAAGGACCCCCATGTTCTTCTGAAGGAGCCCCATCTACATGGCAGCTTTGCTTCTGGAAGGGGATCTTCTGGAAGTGAGATCTTGTGGGGATACGCTAATGAGACATGAGATATTTTAATCCATGCTTCATTAGCATCTTAGTCTCCACCCATTGCCATGCCCCTTCCAGGAGTGGGGCAGGGGGGTGAGTGTAGATGAATCAAGAGCATGTTCCTAATTCTAATTACCTGTATAATAGTTTTGAGTGTGAAGCTGGCAACCTATTCAGAAGCATCCTAACCACTCTCTTCTGTTGTTATAGTTACTGTATTTAGAGGGCAAGCAAAAGATGGCAAAATGTTAGAGTGGCTCATCAGCCAACAGAAGTATGCCTATGCCATGCTGAGAGAACAATTCCCAGAAGAAGAGTCCGGGGGGAGTTAAAAAATAACTATCTAAGTCATGCATTTAGTTGTATAGATTTTGAACAAGTGTGACTTACTTAGTAATATCTGCATATTTTTTGCTTAAAACATGAGAGGAAAATTATGTTGAAATTGTTTGGCTTTCACAGTGTGGAAGTCCTGAATGAGATAGAAAAAACGATGGAAAAAGTCAGTTGGTGGTGATTTTTATACAACTGTCTTCAAGCTTTTCCCCCTTTGAAGGCAAAGAGTTTTAATGAAGCAAACTCTTGTTTGTTATAAATGGTCAACAGCTCTGCTACTTTGCATATGCTATTTGTCATATTAATACACAATAACCATGCCCTTGACATAAATCTGGTTTAATAAGCTGTTACATTTGTTTCAGCTAGGAAAGCTGCTGTTTGAGCTAAGAAGGGTTACTTCAGCTAAATAAAGATGTGAATTGAAACTACCTAGTTTAGTGCCAAAGAAACTTTATTTTCCATGCTGAATGCACCCAGTCCTTATGCATTGTTTGGCTCCTGCAGCTCAAAGCTTGTGAATGGCTTTGGTTTTATTTTTAGATCAAACAATGTGTGGTCATTTTTATGGTGGGGAAGGTAGAATATGAAGCGATTTAGGTCCAAAATATTTATAAGTAATAGTGAATCTAATTTCCCATGAATTTTAACTGAGTAAAATTTAGGACACACAGCTGGCTCCAGAAGCACATGTGGGCCTCATACGAGGTTAGGTGGTACTCCAGAAATTAACCAAGTTCAAGAACTCTTTGTCACGTGATGTAATTGAAACCAACAGTTTAACAGTATTAGATATTTATATGAATTATGAAAAAATCCAGATGTGCTCTGGATAGGATTAAAAATATCAACAACAAACAACCCGCACAAAAGCTCCAGCAGTTGGAATGAATACAAACCCACATGGTCCTGGACATAATCCAACTTCTAATGATTGTGCATAGAAAGTAACTTTCTCATGAACCCTTTATTCCATTGTTCCCAATGCAGGGTTTCTCACACCTAGAAAGTGACTGATACTCGCTGTGGGCTACTATCAGAACAGAATATTAGACTAGAGGGACCGTTGGTTTGACCCTGAATGGCAAACCATGTTCCTAATGTATTTATATTTTGTACCAATAGTCACAAATGGCCCCTTTAGGACAGCGGTCATTCTGAACTTAGTTACTACAGGACAACACATGACTTAAAAACCAAAGAAATACATTATATGTCTTGCTTTGGTTTACATCTATACCTTTTTTTTTTGTTCATTAGGCATGGTGGATTCAGGAACATATTGATTGTCTAATTTGTACACTTTGTGATTTAAGATGATTATTTTCCTATAGTTTTTAATTTTGTTTGATTATTAATGCCAAGTAGAATTGACAATTAATTTCTCAGCTATCACAATTCAGTTTTTTTTACCTTCAAAGGTGAAAACCTATTATTGCAAAATACAAAGCCATGAGGATTTATTGCAATTCCATAGATTTCAGAAGAATACCAGGATGTGTGATGTCAATCCTTAGGATCACAAAGGTGCTGTTTTGCTGGGAATATATTGTACAGCCAACGCAAAGTGCAGACATTATGGTGAAGCAATCTCATGTAGCTTATTGCTGTATTAAAATATTCAGAAAAAAAAGACTAGATACCCTTCCTTCTTTGTTTCACTGTTTAATCACTGTATTATTTGCAGAAGTGTTAATTTAAGAATTTCAAAGAGTTTCTCTTGCATGTATTTCTGACACGAGATCATTGATTGCATTTTTTATCACACCTACCCCTTTCCATGTCAAGTGACATATCCCTGTACCCCAATGTGATGGTCTGTTCATTAAAAAAAAAGCTTTTTTCTTTTTCATTTCAGTAATGCTATTCTTTTAGGTACATAAGAAAATCACCCTAGAAAATTCATTGTGGTACAATACTAATGGCAAATTTTCTTTCTTTATTATTTCTATGGTTGACTTTTGGGGGTCTATATTGAGTTTGGTACTAGGAAAGGTGCACAATAGTGGTAGTGATTGAGAAAGTCCAAGGAGCCTACACCCACATAAGGTCAGTCACTGCTTTCTGAGAGCACAGTGGATATTCCTTACCTGCTTTACAGGAATTTTCTGTCCTTGAATGCACAATTCTTTTTTTTAGCTATTTCTCATGTGCTTAAATCTAAGAGCTCTACAAATAAATAAATACATAAACATGGCAGCAAACACATCAGCTCACTGCATACCAAATGCACATTTTAAATGTTGCTGAGAGAAAGGACATCCAGTGTCAGTGCTGAAGAAGACACAGATCAGTTAAGCAAGCTTTAAGTAATGTATAAGCTTCTGTCAAAGGTGAGTTATTTGTCTGAGATGAAGATTTCTGTTCTTTGGAATTCCCTGTGTGAGTCAAGCATCAACAGATGAGTGTTGGAACAGCATCAGAATTACCTGGCTCTCCTATTCATACAAATATGTTGTTGTTGATAGCAGATTTACAGAAGTATTGGTCCAATAGCTTCAAACAGAATAAATGTTTGTTAAAAAAAATTACATTTTTCTTTTATCAGCACAAGAAGTCTCTCTCCCTGAGATGGCTTTCCTCATGAAGTTCCAATGTAATGAGGCAAGGTGACCGGAGACAGTTACTCCTGAATTTAAATGGAGTGTAACGGTGGTGATCTTCTGCAAGAAAAGGAAAAGACTGTAGTCTATCTTGGGTGACCCTCAATGGTATTAGAAGATGAAATAAGAGGATTTGCCAATTCCGTGACCAGTTTCAATACCGTTGTTTCCTGATGCAGTCAGCGTAATCACCTAAGTCACAGAACAGCATATACATATACACAACTTTCCCACAAAATGAGTCTATTTCCTCCCTAATCCAGCCTTTGGCACGCATCTAAATTCTTGTTTTATTCACATTAACTGTGAATAACTGTATTGCGTGCCTAAGACTTTCCTAGTCCTTTAGAAATATAACCTCCAGGCTACTAAACTATTCATTTGCAAGGCTGTCACACAGATTATGGATCAAAGAATCAATGTGTCACAAGTCTTCTTTAGTATAAACATCACTGGTTCTTTACTACCTAGTTATGCTTTCATTGCAGTTGTCCATTTTTTCTGTCTTGAGGGTACTGTGCCTGTTCACGTACTTTCTCCTTTTAATTGCATCTCAGACACTGTCCAGTTAGTTGAAGAAAATAACACACAAGAGAAAAACACTATTTAGCTATCATCTCTCACAGCCTGCTGGCCACCTTTTGAACAGAGTCAGCAAGATAGAAGAGGTCTGAATTTCAAGGCATTTATGCAAAATGTATGAATTCTAGGAGGGTTTATTCTTTTACATTGAAACCCCTGGTATTCAGTACTTCTGTACAGACTCTAATGACAAATTGAGAAGATCACATAATCATAGAATCACAGAACACTAGGGCTACGTCTACACGTGCAGCCAACATCGAAATAGCTTATTTCGATGTTGCGACATCAAAATAGTCTATTTCGATGAATAACGTCTACACGTCCTCCAGGGCCAGCAATGTCAATGTTCAACTTCGACGTTGCTCAGCCCAACATCGAAATAGGCGCAGCGAGGGAACGTCTACACGTCAAAGTAGCACACATCGAAATCGGGATGCCAGGCACAGCTGCAGACAGGGTCACAGGGCGGACTCAACAGCAAGCCGCTCCCTTAAAGGGCCCCTCCCAGACACAGTTGCACTAAACAACACAAGATACACAGAGCTGACAACTGGTTGCAGACCCTGTGCCTGCAGCATAGATCCCCAGCTGCCGCAGAAGCAGCCAGAAGCCCTGGGCTAAGGGCTGCTGCCCACGGTGACCATAGAGCCCCGCAGGGGCTGGAGAGAGAGCATCTCTCAACCCCCCAGCTGATGGCCGCCATGGAGGACCCAGCAATTTCGACGTTGCGGGACGCGGATCGTCTACACAGTCCCTACTTCGATGTTGAACGTCGAAGTAGGGCGCTATTCCTATCTCCTCATGAGGTTAGCAACTTCGATGTCTCGCCGCCTAACGTCGAAGTTAACTTCGAAATAGCTCCCGACGCGTGTAGACGTGACGGGCGCTATTTCGAAGTTGGTGCCGCTACTTCGAAGTAGCGTGCACGTGTAGACGCAGCTTAGGACTGGAAGAAACCTCAAGAGGCCATCGAGTCCAGCCCTCTGCCCCAATGGCAGGACCAAGTACTGTCTAAACCATCCCTGATAGACATCTATCTAACCTATTCTTAAATATCTCCAGCAATGGAGATTCCACAACCTCCCTTGACAATTTATTCCACTGTTTGACCACCCTGACAGTTAGGAACTTTTTTCCTAATGTCCAACCTAAACCTCCCTTGCTGCAGTTTGTCCATTGCCTCTTGTTCTGTCCTCAGAGGCCAAGAAGAACAAGTTTTCTCCCTCCTCCTTGTGACACCCTTTTAGAAACCTGAAAACTGCTATCATGTCTCCCCTCAATCTTCTCTTTTCCAAACTAAACAAGCTCTTTCAGTCTTTCTTCATAAGTCACATTCTGTAGACCTTTAATCATTCTTGTTGCTCTTTTCTGGACCCTCTCTAATTTAAGATAAAGAACAAATGCTTATCTTGCAGTGATATGGCCAAGCACTCGTTTCATTTTTTTCTAATGTGCAATCTTAGTTTGTTCTCCATTACTTAGATAAAAGGAAAATAACATAGAATGTTCTGGCACAACTTCATCTTCCTACCACATAGTGTCTGTGCCCAGCAATTTACAAATAACGGGTTACAGCTGTGAACTCTAGCACCTGAGTTGTTTTGGTGCTTCAGTAATTAGAACAGTTTCATTAACATTTAAAGGGAATAGTCTGCTCACCATCAATAAGAGACTATTTATACGGTGTGGATCTATGATACATTTGCATTTGACATTTGATAATCTCGACGCACAAGCTCTGAATCATGGAAATGAGGTGACACATAATGCCAGAATTAACCCATCCATAGCCTCTGGATAAATCCAATAAGCTTCACAGTGAACACGTGCAGGACATGTGCTGGTGACAAGGTAGGCAATACTTTGGCAGCTTACATTTTTTAACATTAGCCACCAATGTTGTCTTAGGTGTGAGATCCAGAGAACCAACTGATCTGAGGGAAAGTGACTGGTCCTTTGGGACTGGGGAAACTTGATGTGATGCGATTTCTTACTGTGATCTTTATCACGAACTCCAGTTTGTCTGGAAGGCAAGGCAGACTGAAGAACCTAAACGTACTATCAGGGATTCCATGGTAAGACTGATAGAGATCCAGGAGTTTACATTTGGTAGTGGCTTGATGAAATTTAGTTATAGAATATGCCACCGGTATGGAGTGTCTGCCCATTTTTTCTGACCCAAGATTAGCACTCACAGTTGGAGGCCACTCCAGACAGCTTGTCATGGCATCTTCAACTTATAGATTAAGGCCAGAAGAGGAGACTAGAACTGGCTAGGTACAGAGTCTAGGGCTGCTTCTACACTATGAGATAAATTCAAATTCATCAGTTTCATCTGATGAAGTGGTCTTTGCTCATGAAAGCTGATGCTCCAAAATATCTGTTAATCTATAAGGTGCCACAGGACTTCTTGTTGTTCTTGAAGATACAGACTAACATGGCTACCTCTCTGATACTTGTTCCCACTTGGAAATTCATGGTCTTCCTGTTACTGGGGAGCAGCAGCCAGAGTGGAGCACTGACAGGGGCATTTTGGGTTACATTGGGACACCTCTGGAGGTTAATAAATTCGCTTTTAAGACATGGTGCTTCCACACTTGTTTTTAATTGAACTTCTGAACTCAAGCTTGACGCTATACCCATCAGTGCACCCTAAATCGAGCTAATGGTATACACTTCTTGTTTTTGTGACACCATGTACTTCTCAACTCGGGTTGACCTTTTTTGAGATGAAACTTTGTACTGAATAATATCAATTGTCAGCCCAGATTTGAGATTGACTTTCCCGGCCCCATATTTCTGTGTTGCCCTGAAGCCAAGACACTCTGGAAACCATATTGCTCTTTGTGTTTCCCTCCACTTCCTCTTTACATGGAACCTGATCAGAAAAATTATCTTATAAGTGAAAAGTGAACCCATTCCCTAAAGTAAATATTATTTCTATTGTGATTTTGGTAGGAGACTGAAAGTATAGGTAAGATCATGCTGTAATGACTGAAGTTGAGAAAAGGGAAAAGGCTACCAACATCAGTAAAACATAAGGACTGTGTTATGAGTATTCTTAAATATTAGCACTTTGAAGACAGAAATCCTCAAGTAACTTATTGATGTGTTTCAGGTAGGGCCATGCTCTGCCCATCCTTGATGCTCTGAGCTGTGGTTAGAAATAGGAGGTAGATTGTGTTGCAGTGCTCTTGTCTTAAATACAGTAAAAGCCCAATTATCAGGCACTTGGATAGCGGGCACATTTGGTTAACCAGCATGCTTAGCTGGGACCAGTGGCCTGACCTGGGCGAGCTGCCATGGGGCTGGTGTCCTGGCCAAGGCCTGCTGCCGCAGAGCTGGTTCCCTGGGGATGCTGGATAATAAAACATGTACTGCAGATAATGGATGATTTCATTCATGTGACGTGAGTATGAGCTGCTGAGACAGCAGGGCAAAACTATTTCTGAATCTCTTCCACAGACCAATAAATGTCCAGTGGCCTCATTTCATCAAAGCTACACATGCTTTTTTGTTTCCAAAGTGAAAGTGTCTGTCACCTATCATGGGACTAACTCCACATAAGGCTGATAGGGAGACACACAGATTATGAGACAATAGAGGGCAACTACTAAGCTACTAAGTTGTTCTAACTGTACAGTGACCATATCTCCCAGTTTCAAATACAGAACAGGGAGATATGCGGGTGGAGGGCATCTCCTCCCAGCTCCACCAAGCTCCAGGGAGCTGGGAAGGAAGTACCAGCTGCCGGCATTCCA
Source organism: Carettochelys insculpta (assembly GCF_033958435.1). Lineage (NCBI taxonomy): Eukaryota > Metazoa > Chordata > Testudines > Carettochelyidae > Carettochelys > Carettochelys insculpta. The sequence continues at coordinate 138,700,679 of NC_134139.1, read as the reverse complement.
CCAACCCTGAGCTCAGGGGAAGCGGTAGCCTCTGACTGTCCTTCCCCCCAGCCCCAGGGAAGCAGCAGCCATTGGTGCTCCCCCCATCACCAGACTTGGGAAAGCAGCAACTACTGGCTCTCCCTCGCCACAGCCCTGGGAAAGTGGCAGCCTCCGTTGCTCCCCCCATTGCCCCAAGTCCAAGGGAAGTGCCAGCCGCCAGTGTTCCCCCCAAGTCCTGGGGAACCAGCATGGATGGGGCAGTCGATTGCTCTTGGGGCAGCACCTGCTGATGGAAAAGGTCAGCAGGTGGCAGGGGGCAGATATGAGATGATTAGTCCCTTTCAAAAAATAAGTACGGACACCTTTTTGGCATCCCAAATATGGGACTGTCGCACCAAATATGGATGAGATGGTCATGATATCTAGCTGCCGCTTACAAAGAAGTTTATTGTTTTTTCCTTTTGCACTTTATGGACTGCTTCAATTTGTCACATGACCTATATTATTTTTGACAATGTCCAGAAGGGGTCAGGATGGTATATCAACTTTCTGGTGTCTCTAGAGCAGAAGTCTTCAATCTGTGTGGTATACCAGCTAAGTGGGCATAGAGTAACCTTTGTGGGGGTTGGGTATGGCTGGGGCCCAGACCCCTGCCCAGAAGAGGTGAGGAGGGAAATCTGCCCAGCTCTGCTTCTGACCCTATACCCAACTGCTCACCCCTTAGGCGATGTTCCAGCTGCTGGCCCTACTCCACGGGATCTACTCCCAGCTGCAGCTGCTGGCTTCATGCCCAGGGTTCAAGCTGCACACCCTTGTGCCTGGGACTTTGCACCCAGCCCCAAGATTTTGTTTTAAATTTTCAGGGATATTAAATGTTTAAAATGTCCGGGTGTAACACACTGTTCAGATTGACAAAGATGATCAGAGGGATGGCACAAAAGCCATGTCAGTAAAGGCTGAATAAATTGGATTTGTTTGGAAAAGAGGGGCATAAGGCAGAACTTTATAACGCTCTTCCAATACTTGAAAGGCTGTCCTGAAAGGGGTGGAGAACACTTGTGCTTTCTTGCCATGTATAGCAGGAAAAGAGAAAATGAGTTCAAACCACTGCAAAGTAGATTTAGACTAAATCTCATGAAAAAATTCCTAACTCTAAGAACAGTTGTAAGATGGAGCAGATGGCAGTTGCTAGAGAGGTTGTGGAAGCTCCCTCATTGGAGAATTTCAAATGGAAGCTGGATAGCCCTATCTCGAATGGTGTAGATAAAACAAATCCTACGTCTTGGGAACCGGGTTAGACTAGATGACTCTTGCAATCCCGTCTAATACTGTGGTTCTATGATTCAAAAACTAATATTCAAGGAAATTATGAAATACGTTATTTCATACAAAAATCATTATTCAAAAATGGCAAAAGAAAATGTTTTGATTGTTTTTTTCTCCTCAAATCTGCACAGAAAACACAAAGTTTAGCACAAAAAGTTTTGCCCAGTTCTGATCAGCATGTCTGTAGCCAGCTATTTTCTTCATTCTTATGGTGCTTTCTGTGAAGGTGAGCAGGGCACCCGTGCACTGAGAATTAGCTGTTATCCTGCACTGTCGGAAGGTGACCGCTGGGGAAATGAGTGCTGATTTCTTTATTTCCTTTGGGGAGGCTTTTCCTGTAATACTGCTTGAGAGAGGAACAAAATCAGGCTTGGAGGTTGCTAGGCATTTGCAATATTTTTGAAGTAATCTCCTTGTCCTTAAAGAGGATGGTACTGTTCATTTCCTTGCTCCTCATGAGCTTGTCAAAGAAGGCATTTCACATCATAACCCAAAATAAACTTTAAAGAAACTTAAATGGAAAACTTTGCACCTTGAAAGAGCTTTTAGAACATAGCTCAGTTACATAAATGCCATGACTAGGGATGGGTGAATAATTCATAATGAATAATTTATTCAGTGAACTTTGAATTTTTGATCTATTAATAGATCATTATTTTCTCAGCAACATTATTCACTGAATAATTTTTGCAGATAATACTTATGCTGTAACAAGCCTGGAAGTTCATCACTTTTAAAATGCAAGTAATTTTGCATGGACAAACAGGTTGCGCAGTAGGCCTGGCCCCTGAGTGAATGAACATAACTTTTAGAATCACGAGCCAGGGCCTCAGCTGTGTAAATTGACACAGCTGTAGAAGGCAATGGAGCAATAATGATTACACCAGCTGAGGGTATGGCGTGGTGTCTAGTGTATATGTGTTCACATTTATAATTTCCAGATTTGCTCTTCATAAATATTCCTCTAGTCACTGAATATGTGTATTTCCAGGAACATTCAGACAAATGAAATACACTCACTAGAGCATTTGTCTAGATCAGGCAATTATGTAGTACAGTGATGTTAGTATGTAAAAGCTCAGCTTCTGTATAAAGCTGGTATTGAAATAAACATAAAACCTGTAAGCTTTCTAGCAAAAAACTTCTAAAAACAGGCAGTTGACCATTTTGGGGCAGGGTGGGGCAATCGTTTATATATTTGGCTGCCTCATGGTGTATTTCACTACTGATACAACTCCAACATCCTTTGAAAGCTAACGTTTATAGATTGTGAATTTTTGATATGATAATGGGAATAGTGAAGGCAGGATCAAAGCAATCTACCAGAGCAGGGTGATGTCCTTTTCCATTTTGTCAGCACTACTGGGTCCTTGATGTTTCCAATCCAAGGAGCCCTTCTGGATTTGAATTTTCTCATATGTTTTATTTTCTCTCTTATCTCAGTACTTTTGTGTAGATGAGTGGCCAGTCACACGGTCTTTTTAAGACAATGTGAAGAAAAAACCTGTGTTTGCCTTGTGATATGAGAGCAATTGAGTTCCAATCTCATTCAAGTAATTTGAGCTCAGTCTCTGAAATACTTTGATTAAAATGGGTTGCATGAAAGTTAAAGTGCAAGATCAGTCTATAGATAAAGTGCTCCCTATTTTCATGCATTAAGCACACTGCGAGGTCTAGTCCTTAATTCACATCGATTGAAAAATGGACTTGCACAAACTCCATATTTCACTGGAGTGTCATACAGATTGCTTTAACTGATTCCCCAGATGAATACAATTCCTGTTTTTGTATTCAGGGAAGTACTGTATATAGGACTACCATGTACCAGTCCACTGTGTCAATAACATGGTATGTGTATGCATAATGTTTATGAGCTTCACCAAACCTTTTGGGGTTTTACAAGCCAATTTTTCTTTGGGAGAAGAAACCGGTGACAGACTCAGATATTTTCTCAGTGCTATCTGTTTATTTACAATACGTACCCAAGTGGTGTTTAACTTGACTTCATTAACTTAAACCCATGTCCTCTAGGTGGAGCATAGGTCATCTACAAGTCTCCTCCACTTCACTCTGACTTTAGACAAAACTTCTAATTGAACTGAAACAGAAATGTCGAGCCAGGCATCTTTGTTCTGACCCAAGAAAAACGTTTTCTACCCTCAGTCTCCTTCAAAGGACTCACATTGACTCCTAACCAAATTGACAGTTTAACACACAGAGCCTTCTCCTTGCCCCCTGACTGTACGTGGGAGACCCCTTTAAATCCCACAATTCCCCTTGGAGTGCATGTTTTTTTTCAAGCAGGGAGACACATCCATTAACCCTTTTTGCAATAATGTTGTAGCACAAACCGATCATCATTTAAGATCCTTTCTGTGACTAATGGAGTGACGGAGACAAGGTGAGTGAAGTAATGTTTTATTGGACCTACCTCTGTTGATGAGAGAGACAGGCTTCCAGGCTTTTGCAGAGCTCTTATGTGTAAACGTAGACACTTACCTCTCTACCTATAGGAATTGATCCAACACAAGATGTTATCTCATCCATCTTCTCTCTTTAATGTCTTAGGACCAGCATGGCTACAACAACTCTCCATAAAGGGGAGTGAGTTAAACTCAGTTTTCTCAAGGAATCCCAGGGAGCTGTGATTGAATTCTAGTAACACATTAAAATAAATGGTGACATATTGCAATACATTCAGTTACTATAGATCCTGGTCCAAAGCTCTTTGAAATCAATGAGAGTCTCTCAAGTGACTTCAGCAAGTTTTGGGTTAGGTCCAGCATTGTTAGTAATATAGTAAGGCTGTGGCCACAGTAGCCCCTCCTTTCGGAGGGGCTTCGGTAATGAGCCACTTTGGCATATGCTAATGAGGAGCTGCTATGAATATGCAGTACCTCGTTAGCATAATGGCAGCCATCCGTGCTTTGAAAGTGATGGTTTTGAAATACAAGCTGCCTGTGTAGCCAGGGGCCTTCCAAAATGACTCAGACTTCAAAAGCTCCTTCTTCCCATTTGTTTTTGTGAAGAAGGGGCTTTTGAAATTAGGGGGGTCATTTCAAAAGACCCCTGGCTGCATGGGCGGCATGCATTTTGAAACCAGCACTTTCCAAGCACATGTAGACACAATTACTCTAATGAGTTCCCGCATATTCATGGCAGCACCTCATTAGCATCTGATGAAGTGGCTCTTTAGCATGCCCCCTCTGAAAGGAGGGGTAGTGTGGCCACAGCCTAGGATTTTTCCCCAATAGAAATTAATTAGCAGAAACTTTCTTAAGAGCGGAAGAATGGTCTTTGGTGTGATTAAGACACAGGAATGGTGCTCAGAGCACAAGCACTGTTACCATTTTGGCACCACCCACCCATGTGACATTCTGAAGCCTCTTTCAGGGCTGCTGAACACAGCATTTGGTTTCCAGAATGTGTTAAAAAATGTGGGGAAAAATCTGAAAAAATAATTCTTCCTTTCTTCTATTCATCAAAATTTGAAATACGACAAATTGCAAGCAACAATTTCAGTCAAAAGTGGGGACAGGAGTGGGGAATTGTAAGCATATAATCAAAAGTTCTCTTTTTGGAGAGAAATTTGTAATGTCTGCATAAATGTTATCAAAATTTAGGTATTTGAAAAATCTCAGCAAGCTCCATTGGTTATGGAGAAGCATGTTGAGGGAAGTTGGAGTTTCCAAACCTCCCTTAAGAAGGAGCTCCAAAACAGAAGGGGAGATGGAAGGGAATGGAAATGATGATGTTGTGTGGTAGCGTGCATGACCCTTCCTCGGATTTCCTCCCTTACCATCTATTTCCATCTTCTCCTGAAGCAGAGATCTGCACAGGGATTTCCTTTAGTCCAGGAACACCACAGAAGTGTCAGAGGTAGCAGTTGTTGTTGTTGTGTTAATTTAGATAGAATAAAGAGGTCTAAACCTGTGTCTAGATTCAGTCTGGCTGCTGGCAGCATCATGAAAATGAGGGTTCATGAAATTGCAATGACCGTTCATTTGCATATTCACCAGCTAATTTGCATATTTACAGCAGAAAACAAGCAGTGTAGGTGTGGTTCTGCCAGCAAAACTCCCCTCTGTCGCCAGGCCCTTATCCCTGAAAAAAAATCAGGGAATAGGAGCTGGCAACAGAGGAGGGTTTTGCCAGCGGAACCATTTCTACATTGCTAGTTTCCTGCCACGGTTATGCAAATGAGCTACATGAATATGCAAACGACCATCCATTTGCAATTTTGTGAACCCTCATTTGCATCATGTTGCTGACAGATGGACTGAATCTAGAAGCAGCCTAGGATTAACATAACTCAGTCACTGTTCAGTTTTATACAGGGTTACACCAGGTTCAGTGGCTGGAATACAGAAACTTTAGCCTACTTTGTATAATGGCAAAATCACCATTGGAAAAAAAATTAACAGTAAAGAAGGGCAACAGTTAAAGCATTTGAAATATAAAATATTAAGTAAGGCTGTCATTTTAACATCATTCCTTGTTCCTTCTCCTTTTAGATGGAAAAAAGTTTTAGAAGGAGAAACTCCTTTTTTAGTCTTTTACATGATATTAAAAATGTTAATAACTTTCTTTTTGGGAAAAAAAGACAAGTCAAGAGAGTCTGGATATGTTACTGTTAAAGGCTGTAGTGGTGTGATTTGGATCCAGGTGGTAGGAGTGGCCATGTAATTTGGGTCCCTCTCTCCGGGGAGTCTGCTCAGGACATGTCTCAGGATTAGGATGAGGAAAGTGTCATGGTCCCAGGAGATGGTGAGGGGTAGCAGGCATGATAGTGATGCTTGCTTCAGAAGCCCCTGTCTGTTCTTTCATATGAAGAATATGGAAACAGCCATACCATGTCAGACCAAAGGTCTACCTAGCCCAATATCCCGCTTTCCAACAGTGGCCAATACCACCAGAGGGAATGAATAGAACAGGTAATCATCAAATAATACAACCTGACACCCACTTATTCTTATTTACTTTCACCACACTTTCTCCCCCTAATTATCATTTTTCCAATCTGAGAAACCTCAGTCTTATTAATCTCTTTTCCAATGGTAGCCATTCCATACCTCTAAAATTTTTGTTACCCTTTTAAGAATCTTTTCTATTTCAATATATCTTTTTTGTGAGATGAGGCAACTACTTCTGCAAACAGTATTCAAGAAGTGAGCATATCATGGATTTATACAGAAGAACTCTAAACCAACTGGAAGACCCCGCATTGATGCCAGAAAGACAGCAAACTCAGAGAGAGCCGAAAAGTTCAGAGAGACCCTTGAGGAGAATCTGCGCAGTAGCCCTGGGGGCACCGATGTGACATCCAGATGGCAGCATCTGAGGGGTACAATTTACAACACGGCCTTGTTGGTGTTTTGAAGAAGAGCTAGAAACACAAATGACTGGTTCAAAGCTAACTCTGATAAGATGATTCCAGCCATTGAAAAGAAGCTCACTGCACTCCTGGAGCACAAACACTCACCGAGCCAGAGTACCCTGCAAACACTCAGAGCAGCCAGAAAAACAGTACAGCAGATAGCCAGGTGATGTGCCAACAACTATTGGCTCGAGCTATGCAGCAGCAGCCAGACCCGTGCTGACTCTGGTAATCTCAGGGGAATGTACAAGGGCATCAAGAAAGCATTAGGACCCACTCAGAACAAGATGGCTCCTCTGAAATCCAAATCTGGTGAAGTCATCACTGACAAAGCCAAAAAGATGGAGCACTGGGTCGAGCACTACTCTTAGCTGTACTCATGCAAGAACATGTAGTTGATACAGCCCTCAATGCCTTCGAGCTCCTACCAGTAATGGAAGAACTGTATCAGGAACCAACTGTGGACAAACTGAAGAAAGCCATTGACAGCATAGCAGTAGGAAAGGCGACAGGCCAGGATGGTATACCACCAGAGGTAATCAAGTGTCCCACGGACACTCTCCTGGAACCCCTACATGAGCTACAGTGCCTGTGCTGAAGAGTGGGAGCAGTTCCACAGGATATGCACGAAGCTAACATTGTAACCTTGTATAAGAACAAAGGAGACAGAAGCAACTGCAACAATTACCGTGGAATCTTCCTCCTAAGCATCACTGGTAAACTGTTCGCTCACGTCATCCTCAGAAGACTCCAGAAGTTTGCTGAGAGGGTGTATCCTGAATCACAGTGCGGATTCCATGCATGGTCTTCTCTCTGAGACAGCTGCTGGAGAAATGCAGGGAGCAGAGGAAGCTACTCTGTATTGCCTTCATCGACCTGACCAAGGCCTTCGACTTTGTCAGCAGGGATGGACTGTTCAAAGTGCTCCACAATATAGGCTGTCCACCACGGCACATTATCGGATGTTTTCAGCATCAGGAGTGGCGTTAAACAAGGATTCATCCTTGCTCCAACTTTGTTCAGGATCTTCTTCGCACTCCTCTTGAAGCATGCCTTTGGATCATCAACAGAGGGCATCATTTTGCACACAAAATCTGATGGGAAACTGTTTATCTTTGAAGGCTGAAAGCTAAATCTAAGGTGTGGGAAGTTCTCTTCAGAGGTATGTTGTTCTCAGATGATGATGCTGTAGTGTCACATACAGAAGACCAGCTTCAGAAACTGCTGGATCAGTCCTCCAAAGCATGCAAGGACTTTGGACTTTCCATCAGCCTAAAGAAGACAAACATACTCGGTCAGGACATTGCTGAACCTCCACCAATCAGTATTGACAACTATACATTAGAGGTCGTCTACAAGTTAGTTTACCTCGAGTCTACCATCACTGACACCCTGTCATTGGAGACTGAGCTAAATAGGAGGATCAGAAAAGCAGCCACAACTCTGTCCAGACTCATCAAGCAGTCCAACTCTGTCCAGACTCAGCAAGAGAGTGTGGAATAACATCAGGTTGTACACCCACACCAAAATGCAAGTCTACAGAGCCTGCAGCCTCAGCACCCTCCTTTACGGTAGTGAGTCTTGGACCCTGTACGCCCACCAGGAAAAAAGGCTGAACATCTTTGGAATATCATGGAAGGACAGTGTCCAACACCGCCATCCTTGAGCAAGCTGGAATCCCAGCCATGCACACCCTCCTCAGGCAGCGGCAGCTCCACTGGCTTGGCCACGTCCACAGGATGAATGATGAAAGGATCCCCAAAGACATCTTGTATGGCGAGCTAGCCTCTGGCAAAAGACCTACCAGACGCCCCAAGTTGTGCTACAAAAATGTTTGCTAGAAGGACCTCGGGGAGGTAGACATCGAGCCAGACAGCTGGGAGGAGCTGGCAGACGATCTCAGCAGATGGAGGCAGGAACTACACAAGGGCCTTCAGAAGGGTGAGATAAGGATCAGACAGCTAGGAGAGGAGAAGCAAGCACACAGAAAGCACAGTAAGGACCTGCCAGACATCCACTACACATGCAACAGATGCAGCAAGGACTGTCACTCTCATGTGGGCCTTCACAGTCACAGTCAATGCTGCAAATGATGATCTCAAATGGAACTACAAAGGGTGTGATACATAGTCTACGTAGACTGAAGGATGCCTACTATAGAAGAAATTTATTTTCTGTCTCATTATCTAACCTAGATACAAGAGAATTGGCTGTCCTGAAAAGTTTATTAACATTGTTTGGTCTTTTCATGATGGCACACATGGTCTCATCCTAAACAATGGTGAAACATAAGCACCTTTTGAAATACCAAGGCCATGTCTACACTAGCCAAAAACTTGGAAAAGGCCATGCAAATGGCCATTTTGAAGTTTACTAATGAAGCAGTGAAATACATATTCAGCGCCTCATTAGCATGTGGGTGGCCGCGGCACTTCGAAATTGATGTGGCTCACCGCCGCACGGCTCATCCAGATGGGGCTCCTTTTTGAAAGGACCCCGGCTACTTTAAAGTCCCCTTATTCCCATTTGCTCATAGGAATAAGGGGACTTCGAGTAGGCAGGGTCCTTTTGAAAAGGAGCCCCATCTGGATGAGCCACGCAGTGGCGAGCCGTGTCAATTTCGAAGTGCCGCAGCCGCCTGCATGCTAATGAAGCACTGAATATGTATTTCAGCACTTCATTAGTAAACTTCAAAATGGCCATTTGCATGGCCATTTCCAAGTTTTTGGCTAGTGTAGACATATCCCAAATGTTACAAACCAAGTATAAGTCCTGGCTCCTTTCCTGTTCAACACCTACTTTTTAATGACGTGGTTAGTTGCTTTTCAAGACTGCCCACTGGGCAAACCTATTCAATTCTGAATAGATGGAAGTATTTTCAATTCCAGAGACTTCAGGCTCAAACTAGAGTGGTTACTACAACTATCTGTGACCTTCTGTTTCCTGATGACTGTGCATCATTGGCTCATTCAGTGAAAGATGGACAAAAGCTATTTGATCACTTTGTTACTTATGCTCACTGCTTTGGATTCAGAGTGAGCCTCAAGAAGATGGAAGTTATTCCTCAGCCTGTTTGGAAGGAGCTCAGCACTCCAGTGATCACTACTGCTGGTACCGTACTCAAGGCTGTTGACAAGTTCTGCTACCTCAGAAGTGTCCTGTCCTCTAACATAAATGTGGATCGTGATGTGCCTGCTTGATTAGCCAAAGCCCAATGCCGACTTTGGAAAATTGGCAAAATGCCTACGGAATGACCATGGTACTCAGTTCCATACCAAGGCAGCAGTTTATCAATCAGCTGTCCTGAATATCCTACTGTATCTCTCAGAGTTATGCACAATACGTTGCTGCTATGTTTTGAAACTCCATTAGTTCCATATGTGCTTTCTGAGGAAGATCGCCCATGTGAATTGGTGGGACAAAACTACTAAAATGGAGATTCTTAAGATGTGTGGTGTCACATACATGGAAGAAATGCTTATGAACAGGCAATTTAGCTGGATTGGTCATGTTATGAGTACAGATGATACACTGATACCGAAGATGGTCTTCTTTGGCCAGCTTGCTCATGGAAAGTGCTCTGTCGGTGGTCAGTGTAAGTGCTATTAAGACATCTCAAAGGCCAATTATCTGGAAACTCGAGTTCAGGACAGATTGTTTTGGTGGCAAACGACTGTACGAGATCCTAATTGCTTTGAGACTCAGTGTATCCAGGCACTACAGGAAAAACACAGGATCTGAAAAGAACATAGAAGGCCTGCAATTGGTGGCTTTTTATGTGACATCTGTAATCAGCTCAGACAGTCAAGGATTGGTTTAATCTCTCACCAATGGCATCACAGAAGAAGAGATCCATTGAGCAAAGGCTCAGTCCAAGAAGAAGAAGAAGAAGAAGAAGAAGAAGAAGAAGAAGAAGATACTGTGGATTTATTTAAATGGAATATATTTTCTGTCTCATTATCTATCCCTTCCTTAATTATTCCCAACATTCTGTTGCTTTTTCAACTGCCACAGCACATCAAGTAGATGTTTTCACAGAACTATCTACTATCTTTCTTGAGTGGTAACAACTAATTTAGAACCCATCATTGTATAAGTATAGTTGAGATTATGTTTTCCAACATATATTGCTTTGATTAATGAACATTGAATTTCAGGTGGCATTTTGTTGCCCGTTCATGCAATTTTGTGAGATTCTTTAGAAGCTCTTCACAGACTGCTGTGGATAACTATCTTGAGAGTTTTGTATCATCTGCAAATTTTGCTACTTCATTGTGTACCCCTTTTTTCCAGATCATTTATGATTATGTTGAATAGGATGGGTTCCAGTACAGACCTCTGGAGGACTCCGCTATTTTCTCTCTCCATTCTGAAAACTGACATTCATTTCCTATCTGTTAATCAGTTATCAATCTGTGAAAGAACCTTCCCTCTCATTCCATGTGTGTTTAGTTTACTTCTTTGGTGAAGGATCTTGTCAAACACTTTCTGGAAATTTAAGTACACTGTATCCACTGGATTCCCCTTGTCCACAGACTTATTGCCACCTCGAAGAATACTGAATCGTGATTTCTCTTTACAAAACCCACACTGACTCTTCTCCAACAAATTATGTTCATCTATGTATCTGATATTATTATAGTTTTAATCAATTTGTCTGCTACCAAAGTTAGACTTACTGGCCTGTAATTGCCAGGATAGCTTCTGAGGCCCTTTTTAAAAGTTGGCATCACATTAACTATCCTTCATTCACTTTGTACAGAAGAGGGTTAAAAGATAGCTTACAAATCACAATTAATAAATCTGCAAATTGGAATTTGGCAATTCTGCCACACGGTCGTGGTGACTTATTATTGTTTAGTTTATCAGTGTGATAAATAACTTTGTCTAATGACACCTCAATCTGGTATAGTCACTTAGAGTTGAAACCTGAAAAGAATGGCTTAGGTTTGAGAATCTTCCTCACTTTCTCAGGCTTGAAGACTGAAACAAACAATTAATTTAGTTTCTGCTCAAAGGCCTCATCAGCCTTGAATGCTCCTCTAGTATCTCAGTCATGGCCCCAACTTTCCCCTCCTTTTCCTCCTAGTCTTTCTCGAAGCACCTTAAAATGGAATCGTGGGAGAAATAGCACATCTTTTTGTTACTTTGTTCACAAATTATTCCTCGCACCTCACACACCAATTATGATTCATTAATTAATTTGCCTGCTTTTTGTTGCTTATCAGGCAGAATCTGAACAGTATTTGAGTTCTATCAGGAGGCCTTTTTGTTTGGAGTAAGTCACCCTTTCTCTCTTTTTTACCTATTCCCAATAATATTTGTACTCAGCTCATTTTGGCATCTTATGAATTTACACTGGCTTTTTACTGTTGAACTCACAGTTTCAGTAAATTAGTAGGCTGAATTCCCCATCCGCATGTCCAAGGGAATGAAACTAAAGGGAGACTTAATTGCACATATAGTTACTGGGAGAATAATGTCTTCTTTAGCGTACACACTGGATAAACTGTCCTTTAAACTTGTCTTATTGTATTATATCTCTTTGGTGACTGCATTCCATTTGTGTATGAACAAATTCCAGATTTGCATTTTAGTCCCAATTTATGAAGTGTTTGGAATTGCTTAAGATAGAATAAAATATTAACACTAAACTTAATAACAGAGTTTAAAATAAAAGAGCTGAAAAAAAAAGCTGACAGTGTCTGAGCCTGCAAATGGTGAGATTAAGATACAATATCAATTTGTTTTCAAACCATGTAAGTTTTGTCTCTGTTTTCTCTTTAAAATAAATAAATCATCAATAAACAAATACAAGAATAAAAGCAAAATGTAAAAAAATGCCATAGAAAGTGATTGTAAACAGGATTACAGTTCAGACTGCATCTTTGAGTCTTCTTGTTCTGAAAAGATTTTTGTTCAAGCCACAATGGACTGTTAGACATCACTTCATTTTTCTACTCCAGATCTGGAAGTATGTTGTTATCCGCAACTCTAGATCAAAAGTCAAAATCTCTTTTTTCCATTAATCAGAATTTTTGGCTATTCATCTTTCAAATTTCTCTGCACTAGACATTTAAGTTCCTATTTACTCAAGGGTATTTCTATGTCAATCTTTGAATTTGTTATACTTATTTTAGCTGCTTTGTCTCCAATTTCATTCTCTGTTATCCTGATATGCTCTTGGATCCAGTAAAGCAAGACATATTGCCACAGATGTGGACTTTCAATTTTGTCCCACACTGCCCAGAAGCCCCACCTTCGCTCAGTCTCTTCATACCTCTGCTCTGCCCTCACAGGGGTCCACCACCCACGAAAGGGACCCTTTTTTCTGGCTTTCTACCCTCTCTCAAGTGCTTGCAAGCAACTGCCAAATGGCTCATCAGTGCTTCTCCTGAATAGCTCTGGGTGGTTGGTTCTGAGCACCCCCTAATTTTTCCTTAGGTGCTTCAGCACTGGGCCACCCACAAAGCTGGCACTTATGCATATCCCCATCTGTAGAAATTCAGTTATTGAAAACTGAATTTCATTGATAAAATCACTTCTACATACTGATGAGACACCCCTTTTATCCCTAGGTGACCTGAGAATGAATTTTTAAAAAGAAGCCCTGCGGTGGCTGCAACAGTTTTTTGCTTTCAACATCCTCTGTTGTCAGTTCTATTCCTATTCGTTGCTAGCTGGACTCCATCCACGCTTACTGCTAGCTACCCCTTGAGGTGTGCACCTTATATGAATAAAACTCTGGGGCTCACATTAATCTTTTCAGAACCTGTATAGCTTACACATCCTCATAGTACCCCTTGTCAACTGTGAAATACTGGACAAGGAAGTGAAGGTTGGGGCAAGAGAATTCCATTTTGATGTCCTTAGGTTTGCACCTTGAGATTTGACATTTGACCGTGTAGATCAGTTTAGCTACCCTAGCTATAAATAGTACTATGGATGATAACATTATCCCATCTCTTCAACATCTTAGGCACAACATTTGACTTGCTACAGTAGTAAATTCCACAGATTAAATATATGCTCTGGAAAGAAAGACTTGCAACTGAAGAACAGTGCTTTTCAATTTTGTATTCCTGGCTCTTTTCCTGAAATAGGATTAGAAGTAATTGTGACTTCAACAATAGGATTTTTTTTTTCTGAGAATAGGCTTTGGAATTGTGACCTAACTGTATATCTAGTGTCTACCTCTATTCATCATGGTTAGAACCCAACCTGTCTCAGCACTTGTGTGATAGAAACAACATCGTCATTATGAAGTGGAAAGAATCTTCTCCATTCAACAAACATGGGTTTCTTTCCTAGACACCAAAGACCATCTTTTGGTTCTAAAGTTAGTTTTGTAGTAGATGAAGGAGTTTTCATTTCCTTCTCTCCTCTCCATGAATGCTGGTATCCAAGCCTCAATATTCCATCTTCTAACATGGAGAAAAAGGAGGCTTATTATCTTATTACCAATCTCAAAGTAGGCAGCCTTCACCACTACAAATTAAAACCTCACCTGCAGAGGAAACATACGTAGCTACCTCAAAAAGCCATAGACATTTTTAATAGGTAAAAAGTAAGAGCTATGAAAATAGATCCAAGAAGTACCATACCTCTTCCTCAACAACTGTATATAGAGCTTTGTCCCCTGAAGAAAAGAAATGATCAGAAAGTGGTAGAACAATATGGCTATGATCAGCAAGAAAGGGTTTTATTTCCTAGCTGAACCTTTTAAACACAGTATGCAAAAAGGATGCAATGAAATCCAGCCTAACTGGAAGAAAAGAAAACTTCAGAGAAACATAAACCCTCTGAATCAAATTCTGAAAATATAATGATTTATCATCCCTCATTTGGGGAGTTTATTGGGGGTGAATAGGAATATTGACACAGAGTAAAATTCTTTTTGAAATTTTAAAGAAGTGCAGATAATTTTAACCACACATCTATTACAATTAAAAGAATTTGACTAAATGTACTGAATTGCTTTAATAATATCAAGCATCAGACTGACTTTCTACAGGCTTTACGGACTGAAAGCTAACAGAGCCTCTTCCACAAAAAGAAAAACCTGTCTTTCTTCCTGCCTAAGGATACACTGAAGCTCACTCATATCTAAATCTTTTTCAGAACAAAGAAAAAGCTTCAGTCAGGACAAAAAGCATTTTCCAGCCTTCTCCAGGGCTATGTCTACACTACAACATGGTTTCAAAAGGGTGGCCTTTGAAAATACACTTGGAAAGACGGTCTTTCAAAGAGAAGCATCCACACAGCCAAATGGGGATTGAAGGTCTGACCTGACCTTTTGAAAGGCCCAACTGCTCTTTCAAAAGAGAATGTTCAAAGGTCCCAGGGTTCCTTTCTGAAAGTATAGGACCAGGAAATGTTGTGTGTGGGACTGCATGGCAGGCAAGCCCTTCCGGGGCCATCACCAGCTTCTCCTTTAAAGGGCCCCTGCCCAAGACCTTTGGGCTGCACATGCTCAGGGCTAGCTAGCTGTCCTGAGATAAGTATATGGAGAGTGTGCATAGGAGGCACCATGGGGCACACCATGGATCCTGAGGAGCTCTCCCCTCACCCATTGAGGCTGTAGCCAACATGCTGGCAGTGGTGTTGGTTGCAGTCCTACAGCGGCTTCACGTGGCCATCTTGGTAGCCGCCATCCTGGATGCTTTCCTAAGGGCAGAATGCCCTCACCCAATCCCCTGAGGCATCCCACAAGCATGGACTGGTGGGCCCAGCTGTTTCTGGAGGACTGGGGCAATGACTAGTGGCTGCAGAACTTCAGGATGACCAAGGAGACATTCCTAGAGCTGTGCCACTGCCTCGCCACAGCCCTCCAGCACTGTGACACCTGCACGAGACCAGTGCTCCCCCTGCAGAAAAGGGTTGCCATCTCCCTATGCAAAATGGCTGCCCTGGACAGACACCAATCTATCAGCTACCAGTTCAGGGTGGGCAGGGCCACTGTCAGAGCCATCCTTAACAAGGTAAGCCATGCATGGGTCACACTCCCACTACAGGAGAGGGGTATGGGGGAGGGAGTTCCCTGACAAGGGGCACCATTGGGAACTGGGTGGGGGAGGCCCCCAGCAAGGATAGGGGAGGAGATGGGGACAGGGATGGGTAGGCATGCAGAGGGCAGGGAGAAGGTGTCCCAGGGAGGAATGCCCTGTAGGGGTCGGGGTGGGGACAGGTCAGCAGGGATAGGGACAGGCGGGTGTGCAGTTCCCCAGTCCACACTCACAAGCGTGTTCTCCCCTCATGCCCTGCAGGTTGTACAGGCCATCAACCAGATCCTCCTCCGGCAGCTGATCTGCATCAGGGACCTCAATGACTCCGTCAGGAAGTTCGATGAGTTGGGCTTCCCCAACTGCTTCAGGGCACTAGGTGGCACCCACATCGCCATCCGGGCCCCAGATCATAGCAATAGGGCCTACATCTACTGCAAGGGCTACCACTCTGTGATTCTAAAGGCACTCATTAATGCCAAGGGCTGGCTCATGGACATATGTGTGGGCGAATCTGGCTGTGCCCACAACACCAGGGTGCTCTGGAACTCAGGGTTGGGCTGCTGGATGGGTGAGCGGACTGACATCCCCCAGCAGGAGCTTCCCATCAGGAACACCACAATGCCGCCTTGCATCGTGCCAATGCAGCCTACCCCGTGCAGGCCTGGCTCATGAGGCTGTATATGGGACACACTCAGCCTATCCAGGACATTTTTAATGAGTGATTCAACTGGGCTGGAATTCAGTTCAGCAGGTGTTCGGGAGCCTCAAGTGGTCCTTCTGCTGCCTCCTAATGATGCTGGAGGTGGTCCTCCCCAATGTCCTGGCGATGGTCATGGTGTGCTTCACCCTGCACAACCTTGTGGAACTGAAGCACAAATCTTTTGTGCAGGGGTGGGCCGCTGAGGCTGGGTGAGGCTACAAGCAGCTGCCCACCACCCCGGTTTGCCATGCCAAGCAGGAAAAGGGTACAGGTAAAGTATCAATAAGGTGGATTAGAACATGGTGGTGCCAGGGACGAGTATGGGAAAGTGAATAACAGAGCATACTAACACATTGTGGTCCAACAACCCCATATGGATCACTCTGGCACAAACTAAAGGATAACTAGTTCATAATAGTGTGAAGCATATTAAAATGGGAGGCAGAAAGAAAAAAAAAACACCTTTGTAGGCAAGTAATAAATATCAGAGCAGGGGTAGTAATTTTTTTATTATTATTTTATATCAAAGTACAAATTTCTTGGTCATGGTTTAATCCGGGACCAGACTGTAGAGAAAATAACAAAAGAGAAATAATGATAATAGAAATGAATATAAATATTTTAAGGTCCTCTCAGAAGTGTCTGGCACCAGATTTGGCATGTGGTTTGCCTGTTGTCAACTTCTGTACTAGAGCCATTCACCTCCCTCATCACCAGTGCTATGAAATGATAATGAGTGCTACATGGGCCGTATCACTCAGGTGTTAATTATCTATGTGAAATCTCAAGGTTATTGGGTAAGAATTATCATCCCACACCCCAAAAGAAAAGATAAGCAATGTATCCTGATAATTACTATGGCGGCTAAGCACATCTTCCCCACGAGTTCTTTGCCATTAAGATCTATAGCAAAATCTGAATTTAATAAGGTCACACAATGAAAGGGCAGATCAGCGTTAGCCTGGGCAGCCACTGCATTTATCAAAGGCATATGTCTGCAGAGTCAGAAGCTACTTTTATTCCCTTGAAGCAATTAGACAAGTTTTCAGATGGGGGCCTTTCTGTCTTTTACCAATAATTTGTCACCTAAGTGCAGGAAAATATTTCAGGTATGGGGCATGTGAAATTCTGGCTCTGATGAGTTGTCTAAGCTCCCAGCATCTTAGTGGTAAATAAAATAACATTATTAAAAATTACAAAAGTAAGAAACTAAAACCCATGGTGTATTAAAATAAGAAACGAAAGCTAGTCGTTAGATATGATCATCATCAGATATTTAGGTCCCCACTACTGCTCCATTTGATATCAATAGAAGAATTCTGATTTACTTCAATAAAAGCAAAACTGGACCTCTGTGGAGGGAGTATTTAATCTGATTATGACTAGGTGGGTACTTCTTGGCAAGACATCTAATTGTCATTTTCAGCCAGTTTAAATGAAATTTTGGAATTGGCTTTATATTTGCCACTTATCCTAGCTAGCCCATTAAGTGTCCTATGAAACTATTAACTGGTTGTTACTATGCAAATGACATTGCTGTGTATAATACAAATATCAGTTTACCCAGTAGCTCTGTATACTTTATAGTCTTCCCTGAAGAAAGGGCAGCAAATAGCCGCCTCATGCCTGCAGCAGCCTACAGAAGGAGAAGTAACTCACATTCCCTTTTCTCCCTTTGTGTAGTGTGTGAGGGGGAGTGGTGGCCATGGTGATCAGATGCCCCAGATTTATAGGAACAGTCTGGATGTTCAGGGTTTTGTTTTATGCAGACACTTATTCCTCCCCACACCCCTCCCTCCCCGCTGTCCACCAGGATCTCCAGGCAGCTTTTTCACATTTGCTATCTGGTTCCCCTGAAGCTGGGGGCTTACCTTACTACCCTATGCCTCTTCCTTACAGGCCAGTTTAGTCCCCACTGTGCACCCAGCCAGCTATGCTGACCAATGAATTGTGTAGAGAAACAAGACTTGAAAACTCGAAGAAAGGCATCCATATTGTAATTGTGGTTAGGTTGAAATTACCCTGTAGGCAGCCATACAGGGAGTGGGGCAGGTGAGTAAGACCTAACCGCTCCAACTCTGCACGTCTCATATTAGTGCTAGTTAGAGCTGCAGCTCAAAAAACCTCTTGGGAGCAACTCACCAAAAATGGAAGGAAATGTAATAAATTAGTGACAGCAATTTGAGCCATCCTTTCCCCTGCTTACACATATCTGCACCCATACTCGATGGAACTCTTTAAAGAGTCGTTGAAAGTAAAGAACTCCAGTAGCCATTATTTCTTTCCAAGCCGTTACTTCTTTCTTGGTGAGAGTGGTGTCATGCTGTCCCTTACAAGTGGCTTGGTCTGGCAGGTAATATTTGCCCCGGTGCTCATGCTGTAACTAGGATGAATAAAATTCTACATCTCATCAAAATGTATTACAAGTCCAATGCACTGAGCACTTGAGGGCAGTAACACTTGACAGTATGTGGCTGGTGGTGTGGGGATATGACATAATACCTTGGGTACATTACTCACCTGAATGCCATAAACACAGAAGAACTGGTGCTATCCTCCATGACACCATCAGCTGAGGAATGTTTCCACATAGTGAATTGTTCTGAATCAATGTTGTACATTTATAAAGTTTTATATTTTAAAATAAATATAGTTCCAGATTCTAAATTAATTGTGGGTGATGCTTTTATTTTTCAGTCATCTCTTTTCAGCTGTAGACTAACTTCTCTCTTGCACTTAACTCACATTGTCAAACTCCATAGCTAGCGCTAGAAGTTTTCCCATTCTGGGTTGCTGCTCTTGGTAGTATGGGGCTGAGCTCTTTGTAAAGAAACATGAATACTGAAACTGTCCTGACAGGGGACGGGGGGTGCAGTTGGGCTAGTGATAGGTTGGTGCAGCAGCTCCTACAGACACACACACACACACACACACACACACACACACACACACACACACACACAGAGCTGTTCTCCCTAAGTAATATGGATGAGGGAGTGCTTAAGGACTGCACAACTGGCAAAGACATGACTGGTAGTGAGAGGGTGGGCCCAGTTTGTCGTCATGGCAGGCCTTTCCTGAGGCTCTCCTCTGCTGTCACTGCTGGCACGTCTCCTGCTGCAGTGGCAGGCATGCATGCACGCAATGCTCATCCAGCACTTGGCTGCTATGCCACTGCTGTCCCTCCCCCTCCAGTTGGCGAGGGCGTGTACACATGGGGTGCAGTGTCCTCCAGGTCTGTGTGGGGCTAGCACTGGGGCTGGAGTCGAGCCAGGCTGGAGAGTTGGCCTGGATGCTAATTGGGTGGGCCTCTGACCACCCAGGCCCATTCCTGGCTAAGCCTTTGTTATGTATCCTTGGGTGGTCTTTACACACTCAGACCATGCTTCCCACATCTACAATGATATTTTTCACAGTGAAGTATCCTGATACCAGAGCATTTCCCACTGCCAGAGCCTTTCACTGTGGTAAAAAGCTTCAACACTGGTATACAACCTTGCTGAAAATAGTAGTAGAGATATGGGAGACCTTGCTTGGGTGTATACAGCACATACCCTATGGCTCAGGTATGTACAGAGCAAGCTGCTGGAAAATATATATTTATAAAATGTTTCCAGACACTACTTCTTAATAGTAACTATGGGTGTTTCTGATCTGATCTGAATGAATTCTAATTATCTGCAAAGTTAGTTTTATGCTACAAGAAGTAAACTAGCTCTTTTAACTAAGTCAACGTTTCATTAATGCTGCCTTTCATTGGCTGTAGAGAGCAAGCATCAGATGGGGAACATAGACTTGGTTTAGTTCTCCATCCATTTAATGCCTTTTCCAGTCCAGTACTTCAGTGAGGCAGATAACTTTTTCTTTCTTTCTTTCTTTCTTTCTTTCTTTCTTTCTCCCTGGAGCTGCCTGGGAAAGGCAGTGGTTTGCGATTTCTGCTTTTGTTTTGAACTCTTTAAATTATTGTTGCCTCACCTGCCCATATCCCTCTACTTCTTTTTGTCCGTATCATTCACTTCTTGCACTCTGTCTGGCATGCAGTTTGTAAGCTGTTTATGGTTAGTTCTATGTACAGCAACTAGCACAATAATGCTCTCATTGAAACCATGCCTGGCAGTTAGAGGAGCCGCTGTCTTCCCCTGATTCTGATACCTTCCCCTGATTCTGATACATGACTACCATCCACGTCCTTTCTCTCTCTCCCTCCCTGTGTGTCTTGGTTCCCAAGGAAAGCTAACACATTCAGTTCCCCACAGTGCACTGGCTCTGCCTCTCCTCTACATTTGCACACCCTGTACCACCTCCAGAGGACAATAATGGGAACAACAGGGTGTAGCTTAACTGAGGCTTCATATCTATCCCCACTCTCCACCCTCATCACTCCTCCTCTTTCTTCAAGTAACACTACCTCTGACTTTTCTCCTTTTACTCTCATGCAGCTGTCAATAACTTGACCTTTCAACTCCTTCAAAACTGTTGTGTTCTCTTTTGTCTCCGATCCTTAGCCTCGGAGATTTAACATCACATTGGATTCTTTGGCATCCTTCCAGCTAATTTCACATTCAGTATCAGACCAGTTCCTCCACTCTCCAAAGTGGCTACTCACTCAACCTTGTTTTCAGTTAGCATTATTCTTTCTCTTATCTTTCAATAAATAACTTCCCTTTCTTCACTCCCCACCTCATTTTCTTCTTCATCACCCCCTTGCCTCTGTTTCTGCCCCTCCATCTATTTGGCTTATGACCTGCTGTCTAATAATGTCCAGGGCTTCTTGTCACTCTTCCAGGTCTCTCCTCCCTCACCTCAATATCAGTTCTTTCCATTCTTTCCTCTTTGGCATCCTTAACTCCTTTACTCTATAGAATATATTCCACTAGTTCCCAGCCCTAGTTCAGCTGCATGCTTAACTCTTTGTAGTAAATCCTAGCTCCCTTTCCCAATACACACTGTACATAAATAGATTTTCTATTTCTTTACCAGCCTGAAGTGCTGCCAAGTGGAAGTAACAATACACTTTATTAGTGCAACTTTTGCCTGCTTGGTTTTGTTTATAAAGCAGAACCACCACTGGTATAGCATGGAGAACTGTACGATTTAAATGGCATGCCTCTGGACTCAGAAGTATGATAGGAAATTGCTAAAATATATTAGGGCTTCACCTTTAAGACAACATTAACTAAGTGAAATATCAAAAGAGAGTACTTCCTATGTATGAAAAAGAACAACAAAGGATGCTCAATTACTGCACATATACATATCTGTTCTCCTCAAGTTATTTAGTCCGTAATATTGTACATGTGTAAAAATCTTATTCAATTCACCCTTAGATAGCATGACTGTAGGCTGATTGTTATTACCTTGGAAATGTGTGAAGTCCCTGCATCTTTTATATGCTACTATACATCTTTACATGCAGACAGTAAACAGCCCAGATGTAACTTGCCTTTGCTGTGCTGTGAATGTTCAGGGAAGAAAATTTAAAGGGGCATGATGAGACATGAATTCATGATTAGGAACTGACTTGCTAGCTTTGGAAAATGCTGTCACCACTGGCTCACTAGTTGAAACTTTGGAATGCATTTGTATTACCTAAGTAGATTGCCATTTCTCTTAGAGGGACTATTCAGTGATGGATGGCAAGATATTTTACCTAATACCTTAACTTCATAAATTGAGCAGAGCAATAAGACTTCTGTTACTTGGGACGCAAAATATCAAATGATATTTTAATGCTTTCAAAGATAATGCATTTAAGGAATCTTAATTAAATTCGGCAGAGAAGTTACCAACAGGAGAATTTCAACACTTTCTTTCTCCTCTCTGTGTCTGATTGATCTCATTCGTACATAAAAATGTCAGACTATCTACATATAAATGTGTAAATACTGGCTGTCTTCAATTTCCTTTTCATTCCATGCCTAATGAAGGTGAATGACAGTGAGTTCATGAGCTTTCCTAAGCAAACCTAGAGGGGCTTGCTGATCTCCAATGTGCTGCTCACTGAAGCTCTAGTGTTTATAAAATGTGTCAGATGGATAATGTTCACTAATGAACCTGAATATATTAAAGATGGCAATTCCTCCAAATTTTATGATGCTTTAATGATACTGGTAATAAGACAGCTGAAGACGGATACCAGCAATAAATACATATCCAGTGCTAATATTAGAAATCAGCTTTGCAAAATAAAATATTAGAGCTGTACATAGAGTGTAGCAAAGTGAAATGCATATTTTTGGTAAAATAACAATGCTCTGATTTTACTATGGTCTAAAATGACTATTTAGCCCTTTTACTTATGTTGTTAAATATTTTGTATATTACATTAGCACTGCTTTAGGATGAGTTAACTGAGGACAGAGTCTGGAAAAAGGAAGCTGACAGAAGTTCCTAACCTGATGACTGAAAAGTGGGAGTTATTAATAGTGCTGAAAATACGGTGTTTCTAATTCTTGCAATTTTATTGTGAGACTCAGTCAGTGGTCCCGCCTTTTTTTTTTTCCAGACATAAGGAATGTTCCAACAGGAGCTCAATACTGCTGAACGATTTGGGGAATGTGTCCTTTAGAGCTCATTTGCATGAAAATGCAAAGGTGTGCCTATGTAATGCCTTGTAAACAAAGCCTGATGGGAGCAGGTGAAGCAATGACATTTTGTCTATTGTAAACAACAGGTTGCTGTAAAATCACAATTTATGCTATTGCCCAGTGTAAGAATTGTGGAATCTCATAATTAAAGTTGTTGTGGGGGTACAGGGTGGTCATTATCACTGCATAAGATATAGATGGCACAGGGCTCCCCCAATCTGAGCTTTGTGAGGCAGAAGTGGGTAGTGATGAGAGTGGACTTTTGCAGTATCCCCCTTCAAGTGTCTCACAACCCTATCTAGTCCATGAAGGCCCTGACTCATCACCCTGATGAATTCCCTCATTGACCCTGAGGCAATGCCTCCTTTGTGCTGGTCTGGTGTTCCACTTGCTCCTGCCAGCTGCCCCACTGGCTGCCCTGCTGTCCAACTTCTGCTTCTGCTACCAGCCACCTGTCCGCTGTGCTCTATTGGCCACTTGCCCACTGCAGTGATGTCAGTGGAGCATTAGCACTAGCTGTTTGGGAGCTCTTTGGCTGTATTGCTGGAAGGTTGGTTTGGCTAGTGTCCTCTCCCTACTCCCATTCAAAAATAGATCTAAAGGCTGGGGTCAATAATTATTTTTGTGAGACTCCACCTTGGTGGACACCGTGGCTAGGCCCAATGCTGAAATTGCAGGCAGCTGAACACACAGAGATCTGGAATCAGGGAGTTTTGCCTATACCAAAACCCACAATAATAATAATAATAATAATAATAATAATAATAATAATAATAAAGTTCTCTACATGGTGCAGAGAAACCTTTGTAAATGGGACCTGATTGTAAGCTAAAGTCTCAAAACCAGAAAGCTAGTTCAAAAATCCAAAATTTGTTATTTCTAAGAAAATATTTTGTAAGGTTTAAACCAAGCCAATCTCTTGATTTCTGGGGAGACTAGCAGATGAGTTTTGAATGTTTGGGTCTGGCAACAATGCAAATAGCCTGGAAATTATAATTTACTGTAGTTATACCTCATCTCCAGGAGGCATTCTCAGCTGTAGAACAAACTCCCTCGACATACACATGAAATAACTTCAGGTCATGCTGCAAGATTAACACACTTATACAATCTGTCACAAAGGGCAAAATTTCATAGCAGTTGCTTTGTGTAGTATTATTATTGAATTTCTTAATGTTTGTGCTTTGTTATTAAGAAATGTGAGTTTTTATTTAATCTCCTTTAAGCAAATATGGCAGAGGGTTGTTATGACAAAAGAAAAAAATACTCAGTATTTAATATTCAATGTACAAAATTAATGTGCTTTACACATGCATACTAATATGACTGAGATATGGACAAAATGTATGTCTATAACTTCAATGAAATGTTACACTAAATAAAATGAACAGCTATTTTTTCAGACTAGAAAATATACAATGAATATGTTTATATAGAATAAGAGCTGGATGCATGAGCAGTACATATTTAAAAAAACATACTTGTGCATGTCTTCCAAATTATTGTTCTTTGAATTTACCAAGTGGGTCACAATTATAAATATTTAGAAAATGTGCCAGGTTATTTCATTTGACTGCCCTGTTCTATAAAATCCTCTTACAGTCTCCAGACCCTAATATAACAATATAATCAATCTGTGAAATATGTAGGTGTGTGCATAGATAATTTGTGCATGTGTGTTTGTCCATGCATACACACAAACCAGATATGCACACTCAAATACATACACACACAAACATTCTATCTTGAGAGGGTATATATAATTTAAAAACAACACACACACATACATACACACACACACAGGCTGAACCTCTCTGGTCCTCCACCCTTGGAGCCTGATAGGTGCTGAATGAGAGAATTTACCAGACCAGAGGAGGTCAATATTGTTTATTAACATTACCAACAATTTCACTGCTTATTGTGCTATTAGAAAACATTTCTAGGAAAGCTACTGCTACATAACAGTACAGAACACCGAGAGACAGGAATAGCGGCTATAAACAAACTTTATGGGACCACGGGAATATTGGCCACACCCATGAGAAGTGTTTGGCTGGCTAACTAAAATCATGCTGCATTAAGAATAGTGCCAAATGAGAGAGTACCAGACTACAGAACTTCAACCTCTGTGTTTGTGTATATACATGTTTTATTGTACACACACACACACACACACACATCTGATATTTCTTTCTGAGTTTTTCCATAAACACCATCCATCCATCCGTCTGCTACTACTACTATGGCCCCTTTTCATCGCAAGAGGTGGTGGTTAGCAGCAGCGGTGATGATGTATAGACAGTGTTTAAATCTGCAGCTTCTCTCATGGCTTATCTCTCCAATATTGGATTTGCACGGTCGACTGCAATAACCCCATGTCAGTCTGTTTCCGAATTCTTGAGTCTGAAAATTTTTCCTTATAAGACAAAGTTCTTTTGCGTGACTTGCACATATACTATTGAAGGATGATGTGCATTGTGGTACATGTAAGTAAATTTGACGGCATTGAGATGTTTCCTGTGTACTAATACAAGGTCAAGTTGATGCCAGTGATCGGATCTGGGGTGGTGCCATGAAACCTTGTGACACTCTTTCAAGTTAAAGAAAGTATTAGTGATGCAGAGCTGTTTCTGATAGCTGTACTTGAGAAGCCTTTGACCATTTTGATTCATTTTCCTCCTATTGTGATGACTGAGGCAGAAGGTCCAGGACTGATGGTCACGTGCAACTCTTGCATTGAAGTCACCAAGGATGTATAGTTGGAAAGGAGTCAATAGCTTTTTGAAAATTATAATAAAATTGGTCCTTGTCTTTGGTGCATGAGGCCAATGTGGGTGCATAAGCACTGATGATGTTGACATATCCTGACTTAGTGCAGAGCTTCAAGGAGGTTAGGTGATCCAATTCAGCTGTGAGCATATTGACATATTTCAGCAGATAGTTCCACACAGCAAATCCAACTCTGTAGAAGTGGTGTTCCTCTGAACTTCTGCCCTTCCAGAAGAAAGTGTAGATGGTTTCTTTCACTGACCTAGAATCTGCCATCCTGGTTTCCTGGAGAACAGTGACGTTGCTGTTCAGTTTGTGTAGCTGTTGGTCTATGACTGCTGTTTTGCATATTGAGTCCATGTTTGTAACATCATAGGCAGATTCAAGTCCTGGACACACAGTCTGCACATTCCAGCTACCGAGCCAGAGACAAATTGATTTATTACTTTTTTTATGGTGGGTATGTCATTTACACCTACTTTTAGATTTTTGGTCTATCTCCATGCACTGAATGAGGAAGACAGATGTGGTGAGTCAGCACCCTATTGACCAGAGGCTGCCCAGCTTGAGGTGGGTGGTAGCTGAGCAGTGAAGCACGATGAATCCTCCCACCTACAAAAGTGACATGGGGCATCCTCCTCTTCACCAACTGAGAAGGGCTTATAACCTGTAACTACCACTTTCTGTGTTGTTTCCATGCTATCAGCAAGGATGCAGTGTCCTCTCCATTTGGCTCCCTCTTACCTGTTGCCTGGGCTAGTGTTTGGAGCAAGTGCATTGCCCAGGTGGCACTATCCCCCGTTTGGCTTCCCCAGTTGAATCCAAAGGAAAGACAGAAGTCAATATGTTTGGAACTGAGGTGACTGCATGGAGATGCCAGAAAGCAGAGTTGAACAAATCCTCCCTGCTAACCATTTTAGGGTCTCCACTCTGGATTTTCTGTCTTGGTTTACTCCCATAGCCTTTGGATCTTCTGAACCTACCCACAAGGCAGTGGGGAATTTTCTGACAGGGTTGTCTTCCCTGGGGTAGTGTAAGGAGTTATACTCCCTTAGATGCTGGTGACCAAATTATGGTTCATACGCCATTTGGATTATCCAAAATAACCTTTCAACTAATATTTGTAAGCCTGCAGCAACACTATCTTTTGGCATTTTGTACAGTGTTACTCATCCACAGAAGAATGACAAATAGTTTCTTAAGCAGCAGTTCTTCTAAAATACTGATGATATCATATGAGAAGGAAGAGAATCTCTGTTGTTAGATATGTGATTGCTTTAGACTGGGTCTACATTTAAGCTGTGTCTACACGTGCACGCTACTTCGAAGTAGCGGCACTAACTTCGAAATAGTGCCCATCGTGGCTACACGCGTCGGGCGCTATTTCGAAGTTAACTTCGATGTTAGGCGGCGAGACGTCGAAGTCGCTAACCTCATGAGGGGATTGGAATAGTGCCCTACTTCGACGTTCAACGTCGAAGTAGGGACCGTGTAGACGATCCGCGTCCCGCAACGTCAAAATTGTGGGGTCCTCCATGGCAGCCATCAGCTGGGGGGTTGAGAGACGCTGTCTCTCCAGCCCGTGTGGGGCTCTATGGTCACTGTGTGCAGCAGCCCTTAGCCCAGGGATTCTGGCTGCTGCTGCTGCAGCCGGGATTCATGCTGAATGCACAGAGTCTGCAACTCGTTGTCGGCTCTGTGGATCTTGTGCTGTTTAGTGCAAGTGTGTCTGGGAGGGGCCCTTTAAGGGAGCAGCTGGCTGTTGAGTCCGCCGTGTGACCCTGTCTGCAGCTGTGCCTGGCACCCTTATTTCGATGTGTGCTACTGTGGCGTGTAGACGTTCCCTCGCTGCGCCTATTTCGATGTGGTGCTGCGCAACGTCGATGTTGAACATCGACGTTGCCAGCCCTGGAGGACGTGTAGACGTTATTCATCGAAATAGCCTATTTCGATGTCGCCACATCGAAACAGGCTACTTCGATGTAGGCTTCACGTGTAGACGTAGCCTTAGAGTGGAAGATGAAATGCTTATGGCTGATATTCTGGAGTGACACTTTATGCATGTGTCAAAAGGTGCATTTCAGTGTCAATGTCAACCCTGGAACTCCTTGCAATCCACAAAGATTAAGGAATGCCGACAGAAGGAGTGCTTCTGTTGGCATTCTGCAGTGGGGACAGGGACGAATACCAATGGCTGCAAAATTGATTTCTGGTATGCAATTGGTGTATCTAAAATTGTGTAGCAGTTGTTGATATTCAATGTAAGTGTAGATCCAGACTTAGTTCAATGAGCATTAGAGGGTATAAGGAATAGCTGTTCTGGTAACAAAATCAGCCTGGAAAATTTGAACTTTTATAGCCCATTAACCTGCCATGAAAGACCAATGGCAGGAATTTCTTTCAGAAATGAGCTTGCATTGTTCAAGAAGTTATATGTGACACCAGAAAGGGAAGGGAGCAGAACCTCGCTCCCCTCCCCACCTTGATGCTTATCAAAATCCCTATTATTAAGGAAATGAAACTGAAGCTATACGAAACTGCAAACACCGATTATGTGTAATGGTGCAGAACCAGGTTACATCAGCATTCAGTTTCAGCAGTTCACATTCCATTTTACCTGCTGCTGCCCAAAGTTGAGCCAGTGTCAACTTCCACTTAGAATGCCGTTGATCACAGTGTTACCGAAAGTCAAACTGACAGGTAAGAGGAAACAAAAGGTTCTGGGTCATTTCTCTGCTGGTTTTTAATTCATTCTCATTAGGCACAATAATACAGCAAAGTGCTTGCTAGATGTTTGAGACCAGAAGCCTGAATGTGTGTATATTACTGTTAAATTGTGGAATATTTGCAAAGATGGAGGAAGCCAAGAATTATTTTAAAAATGTCAGTTGAAAGTTCATGGCTCACTCTCTGAATGCTGAGACAGAATCATTATCTAATGTTAGGTAATGTCCTGAGGTAATGTCTTGTCTGAGCTGGATGAGCATGACATGATAAGGACACCGTCAGATGCTGTGTCTGTTTTAATTGTATTCATTTTAATTAGAGCAATAAACATTAAGGGCCCTCGAGTGTCCTTCTTGAAATGTCTAATCTAAATACAAGAGACTTATTATGAAACTGATTGAAGCATTTAGTGCGATTTTTGGAGTTGTGGGCTGGAAATAAATTAGTAATTATACCTATTTGATTGTCAAAATGAATATTCATTATCATTCCTCTTATCATGCTGCATCAGCAAAGAATATAGGACCCAGGGGTAATTTAACTTTTTTTTTTTATTTTAGTGATTGGTTATATAGATTTTAGAGTACTGTATATGTCAATGTGGCCATGAGGGTATACATTATACAAAGTACACACACAAGGCTGGATGTGATACATCTATAGAAATTACTTTAGGGCCTTCCTATTGGTTATGTAAACAAGTTCTTCCCAATAGCCTCCACTGTCACGTTTTATTTTGAAAATATTTCAGGACTTTAGAAATTGAAAAATGAAGGTTAATGCATAAACTTTTAAATTTTAAATCTTACTAAGCAGTAGACTTTACACCTGGAAACAAAAACACAAAGAAAATTCAAGGCACATAATTAGCTTATGCTTAATACAATTAAGATGTCAGCAAAAACAAAAGCGCAAAATGATCAGCCTGTGAAACACAGGTATCCCCAAAACAGCTTTAACTATGGGATTCTCTGAATTTTCCTCAGATTATCAGCAGCGCTTTGGAAAATCTGTGTCTTCAAGTGCAAATTAACATTAGAACATACTTGATAAAGTCAAGTTGCCTTAACCAAAGTATACCGTTAGGAAATATAAGCTTTGTCATAAAAGGCACGTTCATTAAGTTCTCAGTCCTGCACTCTCTGAAGTTAATAGTGAAACTTCTACTGACTTCATGTTACAAATTGAGAAAATGTCTGAATTACTTTTTGTTCATATTCTGTATGCCACCGTTTCCTTGTTTGGTTTGGTATTGGTACCTGTCTGAATGCAAATCGTATAACTGAAAGAAGCTGTAAAAAGGGACCCCAGGAAGGGTAAAAATAAAGACACTAAAGAGAGAGTCTCTCAAATTCTGTCTGTCAAAGGAGGTAAGATGGCGGCCACAGACCCCACACACCCCTATGGTGATGAGGGGGGCCACCCCCACCCCACAGTCAATCAGGTCTGATACTTCTGCTTGAGCAACACTGCTTCTTGAAATTTGCTGAGCCCCATCCCCCACATAGGACAACTCTGTGTAGTGAAGTGGGAAACCAAAAATATTTTCCCTAACCTTTCTTTTCCTCCTTCAAGCTTTGGCCCCCTTAACATGGCAAGTGGCTGGAGGGCCCGTTGGGAAGACACAGAAACAGACACCTTGCTGCAGCTTAAGCCCATTGCAGACACCTGCTGCTTTTTGTAAAATCATGGATATTTCAGTCATTTCTTATTGTATTCTTCTCTTTCTTCAAGCTTTGGCCCCCTTAACACAGAAAAAGTGGCTGGAGGGCCAGTTGAGAAGACACAGATTGCTGCTGCTTTTTGTAAAGTCCTTGAGGTTTCAGCTGTAAAAGCAAGAGATTTCAATTAACTTGGCAATCTTTGTTGAAGCTCTACTTTTCCTTCTTTCTGCAAAAATGGCTGTTTGTTTTCACAGGAGACAATGACATGTGGGAAGATGACACCACTTGTGAGGATATTTTTTTTTCCCATGCTGTACCAGCAAAAATACTCAGACTGATGAGGGGCAGAGGGAACTGGGGGATAGGTTTCTACAACACACTGCTGCAACAGTCAATGTTTGGCGATTGAGTGTGGCAGCACTAAGCTGACCTTGTGGGGAATTTGTGGGGAAGTGAGGATACTGAAATTTAAATTTATAAAATCCAGCATTGCAAAATCAATTTTAATACATTTGAATTTGCCTCGTAGTGTAGACATAACCTGAGATTCAAAACTTACAGCAAGTGAATTATAACTAGGTTTCCAGGGAGAATAAGGAAACAGCAAGACTAATTCACACCTACCCAGAGACCTGAGGTGAAAACCAGAGCTGTTAATGTGATATATATATACATATATATATTATCATCTATTTTTTTCTGGAGAAACTCCTTTTGTGTCTGTGTATACTTTATTGGCCATAGCTTGGGAAGTGTCTAAGTGCAAAAGTGTCTGCTAGGTAACGCCATTTGTAACTGGCAGGACGTGAGGCAGAATGGTTAAAGGAGGAATCCTACCCCAAATAGAAGCAGAGACAGAGTCCTGCCACTTGAAAGCTATGAGCTTGGGATACTTGAAAAAGGTCTCAAAAGGGACATAATTAACATTAATTTACTCAATGAGTGTTGAACCCTAAAGTTCATTAAAATTAATGGGAGTTTTTCATCAGTTTTAATGAAAGCTGGATCTAATCTCTGATCATTAGACTGCTTATTTTCAGTTCATAATGTGGCAATATTATATGTTGAATCTATCTCTATACATCTATCCCTGGCAGTTATATATCTGCCATCGACACAGAGTCTAACACTTCAGAATCTTCCAAGTATTTTACCTCTAATATGGTGAACCTCAACAAAGAAGTAGTTCTCACTTTCCTCTCTACGTATTAAAGCTGGGATTTTTCAAAGGAGCTAAGATACTGCTACTTCTGGCAAGGAGAAAATTCCTTCTTCCCCTTGAAACAAAGTCTTTGCTGTGACTTAATTATGTTTCTTCAGGTATATAACAGGACTCTTTCTACATTAAGACCTTGGATCCTGAGCTGTAGAATTCTAGAAAAATATACGACAATGTCAAAGGAGTGTATATGTTATCTGTAGACAAGTATTTCAACCTATGCTCTACATAGAATGTTTCCATAGACTTCAGAATAAATACCTGTCTGGTGTGATAAACTGTTAGTAAAAAATAATAAAATCTTTCTGAACAGTACATGAGCTCTCCAACCACACATTTGATTAGTCTGAAAGGCTGAATATGTGGCAATGTAAATACTGTATCCCTAAGGCCACATAAAGGTGACATGGCAAAATTCAATGAACTTTAAAAGTAAAGGGCTGGTATAGAGTCCAAAAATTTTTTTGCTTAATGTTCTATCTGATTTATGCTTCATGCTGGGGTTAGGATCTTTTGGATTTGATGCAGAGAGAAAGTCCACTTCATGCTGAAATTGTAAGTGGAGAAATTTGTATGTGAGAGGGAAAAGTACAAAACAAAATTTCTAATCACTAATTTACCAAACTCTGTGGTTTTCACGTAATGACATTTATTTTAAAAGTCCTTTGCTTAGCAACAGTCGTAATCCTGTATAATATCCATTAACTTTTGATAGGCATTATCTTTTACTTTTGATTACATTTCTCTGTGGATCCCTTCACAAAAATCACTAGAAGCTCAAATTCCAATTTGTACTGTAGCTTGACTAATGAGGAAAATTATAAAAAATTATATATTATGTATTTGTAAATCACCTTCTTTGCCCTGAGGTGACTTTAAGATTTCATGCTTTGAGCATTATTTGTGAAATGTAAAGGCAAAACAACATGCTAATAACAATTCAAAGAAAGCATTGAGAAATCTGGAGTAAAACTTGTACCATGTCATTTCTTAACATTATATCCTGAGTGTCATCTGGGCTGGAGTGGCTCAGAAAATTAGTTTTCCCATGAGTAATTTTGACATTTTATCCAACCCTGAATTTTTTCAGTGAACATATGTGGGAATAAAGGGCGGAAAATTGATGGAAAAAAGAGTTTCTGGTTAAGTTTTCCATTTTCAGGGGTTGTTTTGTTTGTGACAAAAAGTTGTATATTTTTTGAGATATGCAGACTATTTCCATGTTGTGAAAACCTAAATTGTTCACTGAAAAATAAGTTGTAATGAAAAGTTCTCAAGTTGCCTGATTTATAGCTTATTTTACACTGATGCAACTTCTTTGACTTCAGTCAAAGCTAATCCTTGTTTCCTCTGAGAATTAGGCTTTAAAGTTGGACTCACTGAAATCAATGGCAAACTTCCCTCTTACTTTACATGGGTGAAGATTTCACTGGCCATTGTTACAGTCAAATATTGGATCTTTTGCAAATGCCTGATGAGAGCTCTCTACAGAAACTGAGTCTGTCTTCACTAATCAGAGAGCTCCAGTGCAGTTGCCCTGCCGTTAATGCCAAAGATCAAATATGCATGAGAGAGCATCCACCTGTGCCAGCCAAATAGACCTCAGCAGTTGTTGAGGTTTGGATACAAATTGAATCTATCCTGGTTTTAAATGGATTTGGCTTCAGAAAGCACATCACCAAGCTCTGACAAGAACTGAGAGACTTTTCTGCCTTTAGAAATAAGTAGGTTTTGTTAATTGACACACAAAAAATGAAGTTTGTCCTGGATTATAATCAGTCAGAGTTGGGAGTAAGGCATCATAAAGAGGCTGAGTTGAAAGATGGCTTTTAGGTTTTGTTGTAGCAAACACTGTCAACTTTATTAGAAAACCAACATCAATTTTCTGTTTGTGGCTATAAATAAATAAAAGCCTAGCTCTTTTGTAGTACTTGTCATCAGAGGATGTCAAAGTGGCTTTAGAAAGGAAAACATAATTATCCCCATTTTACAGGTGGCAAGACTGAGATACACAGACTTGAATTGACTTGCAAAAGGGCCTTACATGCCACATATCCTGAAATAGCAACTTCATGAATACTTGCCGCTATTTTGAGCATGGTATTCCATTTCTGCCACCCTTATCGTGTGTGTGTGTGTGTAGGGGGGTAGTGGAAACCTCTAAATAGTCACTTATTTCAAACTTTGGTGCCATTTGGAGAGCACCAAGTTCAAAATAAGTTAGCTTGAAATAATTTTTAATTATTTCAATTTAGGGAGACAGTGTAGCTGTAGCATCATTGATTATGATATTTCACTTTGTAGCTTTCAGCCATTTTTAGAGATGACATCCAATCTTAAGAATTGCCATTGTCGCTTTGCTTGGTGCTTACTTGTCTGCAGTCTTAAATATAATGCTAATACACTGTGCTGTCTTCATTTCTTTCCATTCCATTTTTGATCACTTTATTGCATGCTTATTAATGTATTCTCCAGCAGGACAATGGACCATGTTGATTCTGAACCTTTGCTTTCCAAACAAGACCGTTGGTTTAATTAATTTTGCCAGGCATGTCTGCCTTTCCCATTTTTCTAAATACTGCAGAATAACTTAGAAAACACTGCTTCAACATTGGCAATAAACATACCTAATGGAGTTTTAAATGGTATTTAAATTGTGCCTAAATAGATCTCTAAACTCATTTAGCAAACAAATGACTATTAATATGTTAGACAAAAAGACTGCTGTATTGGGTAACAATCTTTGAAGTGAAAGTAACATGGGTTAATAGAAAATTCCCTATCATATTAGTTAACAATGTATATTTTACTTGACTTCACATTTGTAGCTGGATTCATTATTGTGCGCTCTCTGACTTGCAAGGAAGTCATGGGAAGGAAGGTAATTACTGTGTAGACCATAAGGCAAGAAGCTAAGTGTTGGTAATTATGTTTCTAGCCCATAAAGGAAATCTTCAAATGTTTTTATGAATCTTTGCTCACTAGATTCTAAGGACCTCTTTATAAAAAAAAACAATTGTTTGGCTGGACCTGTGCAGATAGTGATTGGATTTGTTTCACACTTGCTCTGTGTGCTTTGCAGCACCGCTTGCAACTGTTTGCATGGGGAGGTGCAGACATCATTGATGTGTGTTGTCATGTGTTTTTTGGGGACAATTTAAGATGAGTGAAGTATTTTTGTATTCATATTACACAGCATGACTATAGCCATCAAGACCTGAGATAAGTGACACTTCTTTCAGTGCTAACAACCTGCAGTTTGTGTCATATTGTACCCGAAGCTGTGGCAGAGAATCACTTGTGTATGAAGCACTCATAGAAACACTTTAGCAGCTCCTTTGTAAAGTAGATGGGAAAAATTGTGGGAAATCACATAAAAACCTAGAGATAAGTAGTGAGCCCTTAATTATCATGTGGTTAATATGATAGCTTCAGCATCAGAGAAGCTTTCTCCTAAGATATCAAAATAATAAATAGCTATCACCATTGCAAAAGTTACCTTAGGTTCAAGGTGGTTATTCATTGAAAGTTCACCTTTCCTGCAAAAGGAATTTGTTTCAGTGCAAGAACCACAACATCAACCCTTTATGTAAATTGACCTAGAATTCAGCCCAAGGTCTATGGCTAGGGCAACCATATCTCCTTTGCCCAAACCCATTCAAGTCATCCTTCAGTCTGCATGGACTATGGATCATGCCCTTCGTAACTCCATTTAAGATTGTCATTTGCAGTGTTGACTGTGACTGTGGAGGCCAACACGAGAGTGACAGTCCTTGCTACATCTGCTGCATATGTAATGGGTGTCTGGCAGGTCCTTGCTGTCCTTTCTATGGGCTCGCTTCTCCTCTGCCAGCTGTCTGATCTTCATCGTGCCCTTCTGAAGGCCTTTGTGTAGTTCCTGCTTCCAGCTGTTGCGGTAGTCTGCCAGCTCTTCCCAACTATCTGGGTCAATGTCTACCTCCTTGAGGTCCCTCTTACAGATGTCTTTGTAGAGCAACTGGGGGCATCTGGGAGGTCTTTTACCAGAGGCTAGCTCGCTGTACAGGATATCTTTTGGGATCCTTCCATCATTCATCCTGTGGATGTGGCCAAGCCAGCGGAGCTGCCGCTGCCTGAGGAGGGTGTGCATGGTTGGAATTCCAGCTTGCTCAGGGACGGTGTTGTTGGACACTCTGTCCTTCCATGATATCCCATTCCCAAATACAGGACAGGGAATTATGGGGGGAAGGGGTGGCTCCAGGGTTAAGCCCCGGGAAGCCAGGAAGGAAGCAGCAGCTGATGGTGCTCCCCGGGAGCCCTGGGGAAGTGGCAGCCACTGACATTCCGCGGGAACCCAAGGAAGCCGGCTGGCGCTTGCCAGAAGCCCCGGGGAAGTGGTAGCCACCTGCACTTCCTGGGAGCCCAGAGAAGCCATAGCTGCCAGCCTTCTTGGGAGCCCTGGGAAAGCGGCAGCTGCCCACGCTCCTCCAGCTTCCCTGGGGCTGGGGTGGGGGGCAAACACAGGACAATTAGTACCTAGTAAAGAAAAAGTGGGGACCATCCTGCCCAGTACGGGATGAATGGTCACCCTATTTATGTCCCAGGTTTTAAGAACTAAATGTACATTTTGTTTTGTCTTGTGGTCTTCATAGGTGAACATACAAACATGGCAACTGTGACTGCAAACAACCAGTTAACCATCCTGTTTATGACAGTCACTTGTGTTGGGCTGAATCTAGACTGCAAGCTTTTTGAGGACTGGAAAGATTTCTTTATTTGGTTTTGTGTGTTCCAGAAAAAAAAAAAGCAAAAAACAACCATTTCATTTTCCACACGTGTATGTGGATCTATTTGCATGCTTTGGTAAGAGTGCTGTGGCTGGGGTGTACAAGTGGGATGCCTGCGCATTTGTACACACAAATAACTCATGAGTAGGTATATAGTAAACCCTAGAAATACATGATTCCAAGTTGTGTTTAACTTGCATTATCTCACTCAAAATCCCCCTTCTCCTGGCCCAACTCAACGTGCACCTCCCTAGCCTCACTCACCACCTGGGCAACACTCTGGCTTACCCCTCTGGCCCCATGCCCAGCTCTGGCTCTGGCTCACCACCCCTCATGCGCAGCTCCAGCTCAACTTCACTGGCCCTGGTTCAACCCCCACCCCACAGCCTGGCTCACCATCTGAGCATGGCTCCAGCTCAACCCCAGCTTCACGCAAGGCTCCAGCTCACCACCCCCACCCTGGTTCAACACCCTGCACACATCTCTGGCTCACCACCCCCACTCATGGCTCTGGTTCAACCTGCCCATAGGGCTGGGCTTTTCAGCCAAAGGTGGGGCAGAGCTGCTCCCCTGCTGTACATGCCTCCCACTTCCTCCACCGTCTGTCCTCTTCTCCTCTGGGGAAGGGGACTGACTGCTTGGCTCACCCAGCTCTGCCATCTGCTTCACCTCCCCTGGGGACAGAGTTTGAGCCCCTTCTGACCCTCCCCTCCTCTGCCATCCTCCAGGGACAGGGATGAGCACCTCTGCCTCTCACTTGCCATCTGCCCTCGGGCAGGGAGTTTTTAGTCCACCTGCCCACTGTCCGGGATGGGGCCCAAGCTCTCTTGCTTTCCATTGCTGCTCTGTCTTGCTACCTCGCTAATTGCTGCCACCATCCTTCAGTCAGGTGGCTAATTCCAATGAGGTGTTTGGAGGTCCCGCTTCACTGGGGCTGCCCAGTTCCTCCCCCTCAGCTTGCTTGCCCCCAGCACATGTCAGCCCCACTTTTGAACCACAGGGCTCTCCTTCCTGCCACCAGCCCCAGATAAATGATAAAGCTCCACATCTTAATTTATTTATTAACTAAGCTGTTGTAAGTAGGACTATTGGCGACTTTAAAAAGTATCACTTGGTTCTTGGACTGTACATAGAGGTCAAAAGGTCTAGTTTTGGCATTCCTCCTCAAAGAGGTTGCTGATCCTGGTTTTAGATGCTCAGTCACTGTGGTTTGTGAGATGATTCTGAACGAAATAGAGTAGAGACAAACCAAGATGTTTCATTCTATGTTTGCTGTTAATATGGCAGCACAGATAACTTGTCATGCTATCTTGTTTGGCTAACATTTATCCTATTTTTCTTGTTATTCAGGAAATAGTAGAATTTAGGAAAAGTTATCATACAAATAACATGGATGAAATATAAACTGCTCAGAGCAGGTCAGATAAGTGTTTTAGGAATGATAGTGCTTTGTGGGTTGGGAAAATTAGGGAGCATCCAAAAGGGGTCCACCAAGGTCCAGGACAGCATCTGAAGCCAAAGGGAGAGCAAACAGCATGAGATATTGTCTGGGGTTTCAGCGTTCAACTCTTTTCATAAATTAAATATATACCTTTCATTATTTCAAAGGAATTTATCCCACTTCACAGACACGGACGGGGCAAGTTGTTGTCCCAATTGCAAGTGGTAGCTGCAGTGGCCCCGGGCGAACAGACGAGTTATACTGCAGACAGGCAAGATTAAATGTCATCAGGACTTCAACATGTCTGAGTATTCTTACAAACTATTAACTCAGAAAATCAAATCAGGCTTGCACAGAACGTATGAACATGGACAAAGGAAGCTCTCTGAGTGTGCAGCACAGGATAGACTCAGTTTGCTGGGATCAGATTTCAGTGGAAGATGGTTTTCAGAGTGCCTCAAAAAGCAGCAGAGATGCCCGACACTGAACAGAGCACAGACAGAGGGCAGAGGGGAAGCAGAACAGGAAAGAAGACATGAAACATCTTCATTTGACTTTTTTCCAGCAGGTATATAGTGAGTGTGAATACTCTGTAAGTCAAACAAAATTCCTCCTGTAAACCACAGTCAGAGGGGGTCAGGTTTCACTTGAAAAATGTCAGTTGCTGGAATTGCTAAGAGTGTAGCTGGCAGGAGCAAGATAACACCACATTGGAGAATCCCCAGAGTGGTGAACATGCTTTGCAGTCAGCAGTTGCAGCAATATTTTTTTGTGGGGACCAAGCACTCTGCTCAGCTGCTAAAGCTGCTAAAGAAAGACTGGTTATGTTATTCAGGCATGGTTAAAAATCTAAGTCACATATATGGCATAGAGCATCATAGTGACACTCGGCAGAGCCCGTTGGCACAGACCTGTGAGTCTGTGTACTCTCGTCTCTACGGTGACTGCTATTTTTTGTGCTACTGTTTGAGGGCCTTGTCAGATTGGCTGTTATAATGAATTACAGGGCACAGTGTTGAATTTCTCATGTTTTAGACACACTGGGTGAAATGCTGCCTCTCCTGAAGTCAATGGGAGTTTCGACCCTGACTTCAGTGAGGCCAGGATTTCACCAAGAGGGCAAATTTTCTGTTCTCAGCATCCGCTTCTGTGTGTGTGCATGTGCAAATATTGGCCATCAAGCAGAGTCTTCCAGCAGTACACAGGTAAGCCATAGAATTAGAGCAGACCAAAAACTGAAAACATGTTTAAATGACATATGTGAAATAATTGAAGTTGTTCTTGTTTCCAAGTGTTTGAAACATTCATTTGGAAAACAAACATATAAAAAACAAGCAAGGTTTGTTTTCATTTTTTTTTTAAAAATAGTTGTCAAAATATTTTTGAAAACATTATCAAAGGACTTACAAAAATGTTTCATTTACACTCAATAATATTTCAATGTTTTTGATTAAAAATATTTTGAAAGAGCACTATATTTTGCTGAAAATGAAACTTTCACCAATAGACAATTTTTAATGAAACATTTCATATTTGTAGGTAGGAGGGGAAGCCATTTTGTAATTTAAAAATAATTTTGCTCAAAAAATTCAGTGAGCTCTATGTAGGTTTTTCTTATTTGCACATGCAAGAGGTTGAACTTGAGAAATATGCATGAGCTCATTTGTGTATACAAAATTGCAGCTGCACAGCCAGAGACACCAGGTGGACACCTCTTTGACTCTTTGCCTGAACAGATACTTAACGGGCCTGCAGGGTAGAAGCTGGTGCATTTCAGTGATAGGAAAGGGAGACCTGTAACCAGTGACAACACAGCAAGTAAGAAAAATAATGATCAACTCAAATCAGGAGACTGCAAAAATGTACGTGAGGGGTGAAGGGACAAGTTTGGCCCTTGGGCCCAGACACCAGAAATGTCAGTCTTGATCCCATAAGAGAGGGAAAGGGCAAATGAAAGGGACAGACTTCTGTCTGTGCCTTTGGCTGTATCTGGTATTGGCTGCTGGGGAAAAGATGTCCAAGAAATGTTGTTTTCTATACTCCTCTCCCAGTAAGTTTCTGCCCTGTACCTTGTCCATGGATACACATGCCTTTAGGCAATCTCAGCAGCAGCTATTTACTACAGCCCCAGCAGTAGGGAGATAGTTATAACTTCTGGAGCTGGGCGATCTGCCAGTCACAGGCAGAGATTTTGCTAAATGAGGCAAAATAGGTCCTCTGGTGCAACTCAGAGTGTTAATTGAACTTGTGCAAGTGAGGAAGGAATCTTAATATGCAACATCAGAAGGGTCAAGATGAGCAGCCAGAATCCAGTCTACTAAAGGATTCAAGTTATATCCACTCCTTTGTTTGCTGTCATCATTATGCAGGCCCTTCTGTGCGCCAGCCCATAGGGGAAGCCTTGTGACTTTACACAACTTTGGAGATTCGGCCTGAGGCTCCTTTGTGCACTCTGCGTTGTGTGTTTGTGAGCACTCCAGACCAGACCCACTCAGAAAAACTACTAGGAACAGGCTTTATTCTGTAAAGATCACAGAACAGGATTACTGCCCAGCAGCCTCTTCCCTGCTGGCAGCCTGCCTGCTCTCAGCTCCATCAGTTCTCAGGCCCCTGGTGAGAGAGCAGAGCTTACATTGTACAACGCAACCCCCCCTTACAAACATGCTCTAACTCCCACAATAACTAAACCCCCAAACAAACAAGCCCCTGTTCTTCCTTTGTGTCACTTAAACTCCTCTCAGGATGCTTTATAGGCCTCGTTTGCTCCTACCTTTATAGAACACAGAACAGGATTACAGCCAGCAGCCTTCTCTCTGCTTATAGCCAATGTGCTCCCAGCTCAGTCAATGCTGCTGAGACCCTGATAGGGGGCAGAGAGTACATCTTGAAAGGAACCAGGAAGTTCTCCTAACATTCCGCAGTTTGTAATTCCCAGGGATGCTCTTGAAGCACAGTGGACTTTGGGCTACAATTATGCTATCCTGAATAATCTGGATATATGCAAAGATCTGTGGGCATTTTCATATCACTCTCAATCTGACAGTATGGAGATAACGAATACAGATTGACAGAAAAAGCTTGTCCTTAGAGCAGTGCTCCCTGTGAATTTTCCCCTTCATGTGTGGAATAAATTTTGTTATGTGCATAGAGGCATGTACAGATCTGCTAGCTAGGGGTGCTGTGGGCATTTTGCTAGTCAGCTGACTGACACCTGAATCTCTTCTCTGCAACCACCCAAGCACTCATCTTACAG
The DNA here is from genome assembly GCF_033958435.1 of Carettochelys insculpta. NCBI lineage: Eukaryota > Metazoa > Chordata > Testudines > Carettochelyidae > Carettochelys > Carettochelys insculpta. Next base: position 138,659,863 of record NC_134139.1, on the reverse strand, counting down.
AGAACACTGCCTCAGAGGCTACCTGAAGAACAACCAAGAGAAATCTTCCCCCCACTTTATTTATTGTCATTCATTTACATTCTGAGCTCAGCGTTGAGTATTAAAAAGAAACCAAATGCTAAGAATGGAGAATACTAATGACCAAGATGTCACAACTATGACTAAACAACAAGAAGTCCTCTGACACTTACAAACCAACAGATATTTTGGAGCATAAGCTTTCATGGGCAAAGACCCACTTCATCATCTGACGGGTCTTTGCCCACAAAGGCTTATGCTCTAAAATATCTGTTAGTCTATAAGATGCCACAGGACTTCTTGTTGGTTTGGAAGATGCAGATTAACTTGGCTACCCCGATACAACTATGAGTGTCCCTCTGTTAGATTATCCACTGTGAAGCCTGTTATTTATTTCTACTATATATATTTACATAGAGAAGGGCTAAATTTCTAGGACTTCATTTCCCCTCTTCCCTCTGCTTGGCTCCCTTTGCATTGCTTGAGCAGCACACAGGGCTTACAGTCTGACTGCTGGTTGCTTAACTGAGTTGTGGGGTGGGGGTGAGAAGATGAAGGGAAGTTGTCAATAAAGTCAGTGAAACTGGCTCCCATACAAATCACCTCCCACTTTGACATAAAACCTGTGTCTCTAAGGGAGGGTATTGATCAGAGCTCTTTTCTGAAGATGTTCTAACCCTGGTAATGAACAGGGTAGCTACATCTTAAGATTCAAGGAGATGTAATTGGCTCCCTGATATAACGCCTCCCTCCCCGGTGTCTTATATTTACAAAGGGGAAAAGGTATAAAAAAGAACTAGTTTGAAAAAGTCATATAAAATGATGATCAGCCACAAAAGAATATGACTTCTATAACAGTCACCGGCTGTGTCTACACTAGCCCCAAACTTCGAAATGGCCACGCAAATGGCCATTTCGAAGTTTACTAATGAAGCGCTGAAATGCATATTCAGCGCTTCATTAGCATGTGGGCGGCCGTGGCACTTCGAAATTGATGCACCTCACCGTCGCGCGGCTCGTCCCGACGGGGCTCCTTTTCGAAAGGACCCCGCCTACTTCGAAGTCCCCTTACTCCCATGAGCTGATGGGAATAAGGGGACTTCGAAGTAGGTGGGGTCCTTTTGAAAAGGAGCCCCGTTGGGACGAGACGCGCGGCAGCGAGGCGCATCAATTTTGAAGTGTTGCAGCCACCCGCATGCTAATGAAGCTCTGAATATGCATTTCAGCACTTCATTAGTAAACTTTGAAATGGCCATTTGCATGGCCATTTCGAAGTTTGGGGCTAGTGTAGACGTAGCCACCAAGTTACATATTATGGGCATGTGTGTGCTGAGATAGTCGTTCTGCTCACAGGTTCTGATCTGATGAACTACATCTGCACTACAGTACTCTTTTGAAAGAAGATCTTCCAGAGGATATCATCTGGAAGATTGTCCTTCAAGAGATTCAGTCCACACACAAAGAACAGATCAAAAGCACAATCCGCCCTTTCAAAAGATCAATCTTCTCTTTTGAAAGAGAGTGACCACACAGCTCTGGCCACTTTTTTTAAAGAACAAAGCAGGAAGAGCTGTGGACGGGGTTGTATGGCTACCAAGCACATCCAGGGGCCTCGGACAGCTGCTCCCTTAAAGGGGCCCTCCCAAACACTCATTCCCTGCACATGTTGCTGAGGCCTCCTGAGCTGTTCGCAGCAGAGCCAAAGCTGTTCAGGGACCCCACACCCACATGGATCCCCAGCTCCTCCCCATCATGCACATCATTGAAGCCATGGTCGGCTTGCTAGCCATGGTGGTGGTGGCCACCCTCCACCTCCTCCAGTGAACAAGCCCCCCAAATGGGGCCATGGATGCCTCCCATTCCTTTGGAGCCATTCCAACAGCATGTATTTGTGGGACCGACCTGTGAATGATGAAGGCAGCAGAACTTTAGGATGATCAAGCAGACCTTCTTGGAGCTCTGCAACTGGCTCAACCCCAGCCTCTGACATCAGAACATCTGCATGAAGCCCACTGTCCCTTTGGAGAAGTGGGTCGCTATCACGGTATGGAAGCTGACCACCCCAGACAGGCACCAGTTCATGGGGCACCAGTTCAGGGTGGGCAAGGTGACCATTTCGGCTGTCCTCATGTAGTAAGGCATGATCAGGTCAGAAACCCATTGTGTATAGGTGGGCGAAGGCTTCTGGACAAGGGGGATCCCCAGCAGCTTGGAATGTGGGTGCAAAGGGATGGGATGGGGTGTCAGAGAGGCCCATTCCCAGGGAACCATGTGTCCTCTACCCCCAAGGCCTCATGGGGGTGGAGGGCTATGAGTGGGGGGAGGGGTTGGAAGAGGGCATGGGGGAGGGAGCACAGGGGAGGAGGCTGGGTTCACCCAGTCATGCACTCACGAGTGTGTATGCTCTCCATCCTATGCAGGTCATCAGGGCCATCAATGCCATGCTGCTCCAGAGGACGTGGGGCATCTAGATGCAGCCATTGCAGGATTTGCCACAGTCAGATTCCTGAACTGCTTCATCACCCTGGTTGGGACACATGGTAGTGAAAAAATGAATGGCTTAACATGATGAAGGAATGTGTGGAATAATACAATATGTGCAACCAACTATATACAGTGGGAAGCAGGGATTAGCTACATTCTTTGGGGAGAAAGGGGGCACCTCAACCTGGAGGGGGGCAGGGGAAGGGGGGACTTTAGTCTAGAGTGAGGGTGGAGGGCCGTGAGTCTCATCGGTCCTAGAATTCCCTCCCATCCCAGTTCGGGGTCCCCAGTGGGGCTGGGATGGGGCAGGAAGCACAGGGAGATAGGGCCATGGATGGGCTTCAACAGGCTTGGGCTCAGCTGGGGGAGGAGTGACAGAGAGGTGACAGGGAGGTGGCAGGTGTGGGAAGCCAGTACACATGATCCTGCAGGACAGCCATGATGTCACAGAGGTTGCCGTTCAGTTTGGCCCAGGCCTCCTGCTGCCACACCAGGTCTGCCTCCTCCACCCTGAGTCTCCACTCTGCCATCACCGTTTGGTGGCAGATAATGGTGGTGTAGAAGTCATTGTCCACTGCACACCCCGGGGTCTTCTGGTTGCAGGCCCACCATGGCACCATGGAGGGTACTCTGGCCCTCTCCTCTGCCTTTGGTGGGGTGTCCAGCCCCAGGGATGGAATGGGGTTTGCTTGCCCTTCAGATGGAGCAGCTACATGGATGGAAGGGAGGGGAAGGATGGCACATCAGTCCTACAGCCCATCCCTGGGGACCATGCCCTCCACTCCCCTCTGGGCAGAAGCCCCCCCACCCCCTGTCCAGTGCCATGGCAGCCATGTGGGATCTTGTGGGGGTACTTAGGGGGTCGTTGCATGTGTGGAGCATGCACTAGATGCAGTCTGACCCTGACCACCCCCTCCCCATGCATGCAGCGCATGGTGCTGTCTGTGGGAATAAGTTCTTAATGTTGCCAGTGGCTGTTTCATTGTGCTGAGAGACACAGCCATCTGGGGTGGTTCCAGATGGGGGCCATTGGCTGTGTGGCTGGCCTGCTGCCAGCTGTGGTGGAGGTGGGTGCCACCTCCCCATGCCCTGGGGCATGCACCCACCAGGTACTTACTAAAGGTCCCTTATTGAGGTTCACTGATGACCTGCTAGCTGTCTCCTGGCTGGATGACCACAATGACATATCCATCATGAGCTCCTTGTTGCTGGAGTACTCAGAGGGCAGCTCCAACTTGGTCTCCAGCATAGTGGTTTGGCCATTGGATGCCGGCTGTGCCTCAGCCTTCACTTCCTCCTTGGAGTGCAGCTTGTCTGCCATGATGTTGAGGACTATGGGTATGGGGAAGTGTCTTTGAGCCTGAGAAAGTGCCATAGCTCTCGATAAAAGGGACAGGTTGCAGGTCCTTCCCCTGACAGTCTGGCTGTGTCCCAGGTCTAGGAATACCCCTGCATGAGCTCCTTTACCTTCTCGGATGTCTCCTAGAGAACCTCTTCAACCTACCAAAGCCCAAGGAGGTCCCAGAGCTCTCTCCAGGACAGGGGCCTTTTCTTGCTGGTCCAGGAGGTCTCCTGTGAGCCCTTAGCTTGGGGTCATGAGGCTGCTGGCTGCTGGCCATTGGTCAGGCTGGGTCAGACTGTCAGATCTTGGGATGGTTCTGAGGGTGTGATGCTGAGCACCTTATGTGCCTGTTCCAGCCAAACTCTCAGCTTCCTGCTGCAGGGTTTCTGGCTATCCCTGCAGCTTTAAATGCAGCCAAACTGTTCAACATCTCAGTCATTCAGGTATATGCACCCACGTTGGATGGTATGGAGGAAGAGATTGGACTATTCTATAAAGACTTGACAAAGATGGTGGAGGAGATACAGAAGAAAAATGTGTTGATCATTGAAGGAGATTGGAATGTGAGGGTTGGAACAGGTAACAAAGGTTGGTGGAGAGTCATAGGAAGGGTTCAATATGGAGAAATACACGAATGAGGTGAGAAACTACTAGAGTTTGCTACAGAGCATGACATGGTTATCTGCAAGATGAGATTCCAACAAAAGGACTGTAGGAAGTAGACGTGGTGATCAAATGATGGGAAGTCCAAGAACATGATAGATATGATTTTAATAAGAAGATGGATAACATTAGTACAGCAGTGCCGAACTTTCCAAGGAGAGATATAGACTCAGACCACAGTCTAGTGAACGCAAACAGAAAAATAAAACTCAAAAGAAAATGTAAGACACAGTTTAAGAAAAGAAAAGATGTGGTGAGGCTATGTGAGGAGGAAACAGGGAATGCATACAGAGCAGTGCTTGAAGAGAAGATTAAGAATATCACCATAGAGAAAGACCTAGGTAAGAGAGTCGCAGGGATAGCCATCGCTATAGTAGAGGCAGTTGAGCAGTCTATTCCAGAAGAAGAAAAGATCAATAAGAAGTGGATTACTCAGGAGACACTAACATTGGTTCAAGATATAAGAGCATTGAAGATCAGAAGAGATGTCTCTGAGATGGCAGAACAGCAATATTGGGTGAAATGCAATGAAGTAAGGAAAGCAGCCAGAAAGGATAAGGAGAAAAATGTTTAAAGGAGCAATGTGAATATTTAGAGAGGTATTATGGCAAATGTAAGACCAGGGAGGTGTATAAGACAATTAGGAGTGTTAATAGGAAATGGCAACCGAAGCAGATGGTGATCAAAGATGAAAATGAAGAAGTGTTCATAAATAGGGAGAAGATTGTGCAGCAATGGACGAGATATTGCACCAACCTATACAAAGCAGAGTTGGACCCAAGTGTCACAGAGAGACTGACTGAAGAAATGAAAGAAATATGTCTACCAAGCATCAAGATCGAGACCGATATTTTCAAAGGAGGAAGTAGAAAAAGCAGTGAAATGACTAAAGAACAAGAACGCTGGAAATGATAAGATCACGGGAGAGGTGATCAAATATGGCAGAGAAAGCATGATTCAGGAAATACACTGACTATGTAATATAGCATGGAAAGAAGGAAAGGTGCCTAAGGAATGGACAAGATCTGTGCTAGTGACAATACCCAAGAAAGGAAGTATGTTGGAGTGCAAGAACTACAGAACGATTGTCCCAATGAGTCATCTAGGCAAGGTGTTCATGATGGTACTAACTGAGAAACTAAGACTGCAGATAGAAGTACATATAGCAGATGAGCACTCAGGGTTTAGAAAAGATAGAAGTACCATACAGCAGATATTGGCACTAATACTGATAGCGGAAAAAGCATGACAAAAGAACAAGAATGTATACACTTGTGTCTTTGATTTTTCAAAAGGCATTTGACAGTATAGATCAGAAAGTGACTTGGGTGGTGTTGAAGTCATATGGAGTGGATAGCTGACTGATACGGTTGTTGAAGGATATCAGCGACAATGTGGATGCAGTGGTGAGAACATGTGGGTAGTTAGGAAGTTAGTCTAAAACAAGTAGAGGTATGAGACAAGGAGATCCAATATCACCTGGAGAGAGCTATGGAAAAGATCAAGGAAGAGGTAAAAGGTATATCTGTGCACAGGAAAAGAATTAACAACTTGAGGTTCAAGGATGATATAGTCATCATTGAGGAAGATAAGGTGAAGCAAGTGAAAATGGTGCGGGTGTTAAATGAAGAAAGGAAGCAGTATGGACTGATTATGAACATCAATAAAACAAAAACAACGGTATTTGGAGATAAAGAAATAGGAAGGAAGATCAGAATTGATGGTATTGAACTAGAAAATGTAAAGAAGTTCACATATTTGGGGAGCAACATAACATATGATCTAGACTGTAAGAAGGAAATAGCGACTAGAAGAGCAAAAGCAAGAGTGAGTTTGAAGGCGATGGATAAGATCTGGAAAAGCAAAGCAATTAGCTTAAGAACAAAGCTGGGCATCTTGAAAACGCATGCATTCAGCAGCATGTTGTACGGATGTGGAACATGGGTGATAAGGAAAGATTCAAAAAGAAGAATATTGCCATTCAAAATGAGTTGTTATAGAAAGATTCTGAGAATAGGATGGATGCAGAAGGTCACCAATGAGGAATTATATAGAAAGATACAGCCGAAAGAGAACCTGGTGCAGAAGGGTATAAAAGGGGAGCTACAACTATTCGGGAATATTTGCAGAATGAACAACAAATGAAAAATCAAGACCCTGGTATTCAGCAGAATGGACAGTTCAAATATGAGAGGTAGACCCCACTGAGAATGGATAGATGATATCATAAATTGGTGCGTAGCTAGTCTACAGAAACTAAGCCACTCCACACTGGACAGGGAAAGATGGAATGAAATAGTGAAGGAGGCATTGAACACCAATTGGCACTGAGCCCATGGCTGTTGATGATGATGATGATGAAATGCAGGGAGCACAGAGGTCCCCTAGTGCTAGCCAGGGCATCTCTGCATGCTTGCTGGCTGGCACCATGGAGGACCCCTCTTTCTAAAGAGCTGCCTGAAGAGCATCTATACACATTTTTTTCCAGAGTCTTTCAGAAGAAGACACTCTTCCTGATCTGTGACCGGAAGCTCACCTCTGACAGAAGCACTGCATTCTTTCGATTTACTTCCAACACAACCCATTTTTTGTGTAGATGCCCTGTGGTTTCTTTTGATAGAACCCTGGCTCTTCTGAAAGATCTTGCTAGTGTGGACACAGCTATGCTGTTTTAAAATTGTCTTGTAACTTGATCTAATAAAATTACTGTCTTGAAAAGAGCATATTAGAAGATTTAGCCAAAATAAACAGCACAAACAAGAATAACTATGATGCTAAGATATTTGCCTTTCCCCTCTGCTTCCATGTCATGCTGTATTTTTGTTTACATCTGCACAGGTTTAAGTTACTATATAGGAATGAGGCAAACTGAATAATGTTTATCATGGCCCCGGCTAACGCTTTAACAATTTGGCTTTTCTTTAATTAATTCAATGCATTTTTTGTAACAACAGAGTATAGTTGCATTTCAAAATCAAGAGTATGTATTGTTTTACTTTGGTGTGCCCTAAACCAGGAAATAAGAAAGAAGCAAAACAAAGTATAAAATAAGAGCCAATGACTATAAATGTTGTGACAGGGTCTCACTATAAAAGTCCCATTAAAAATGTCTTTGTTGATTTTAAAACAATGGTACAAACTATAGATAGTGATTACATCAAATATTCATGAGCAACAAAAAACAAAACCCACACTACTTCCCCAGCGATTCATCTACTTCTGTCTTGCACATCTGTTTCCCTTTAGATAAGAAATAAATTCTTCCCATTGCATATGCAGTTCTTCAGCATAGTCATTAATTCTTTTTAATTCTAATTCAAATTAATTATTTTAAATCTTTAATTCTTTTCAATCTAATTCTGCTCTGACAACCTATCAACTAATCTTTGAAAAAAGTGGTGTGTTTCAGGTCTTTTAAGAGGAAATGGGAATGTACTATCAATATATAGTTTGCAGTGATGTTATATCCATGTTGGTCCCAGGACATTACTGACATCTTTTTTGTTGGATCATATTGTGATCATGAAAGATACCAGGTACACAGCCCTGGAGAAGAGTTTTCTGTAGCTGGAAAACTTGTCACTCTGACCAATGTAAATTGTTGCAATAAAAGAAATTACCTCTCACACGTTCTCTGTCTAAGACCAATATAGTTATGCTTTGATGTGCAAGACGATCAGGTATATTAAGACCTGGTAGTGAATCTAAAATGAAATTACTGCACTTTTAAATCATGAAGGACCTGAAGTGAATTGCACCATTTCCACTGACTTTCAAGAGAACCTGGCTGGAACCTAAGAAAAATTATTGGATCCTGAATAATTTTCTAGATTCTTGGCAATGATGTGTGATTATTGCTAACCTGTCAGACAGTATTTAACTGTATCTTAGTATAAGAAAAAATTAGTCAAATGTTATTTGTATGTAGAAAAGATATGTAAAATATGTTTATCAACCATCTTCTTAACCCTATAAAACAATACCAAAGTCTAATATCAGAAATAAAAGTCAGTCATTTGGAATGGTCAAAGTGTGAGATTTTTAAAAGCACTAAACTGCCATTTGTGCCTGTAAAAATCTATTGCAAAGAGTAGTCATTGCTGCAAGGTTGATGGCTTCTTTGATCTAAAAGTTTTCTTTCTTTAAATTTCTAAGATAATGTTTTACGTAAGTTTACTGCTGCTTGGTAACGTGGTGAGAAGTCTGGACTTCCTAAGGGCCAAGGGGCACCAGCTCACAGATATTTAATGCATTTTTAAAAATAATCCAACAAACTTCTGTTGACAGACTGCAGCCACATACGAAAGCGGATTGCTCCATTCATCCTCTCTGTTGACAGAGTGGCTGGACTGCGTGGAATCTCTCTCAACAGAATGGCCAACTGGAAGCACAGCAGACAGGGCTGCCTGGTGACAAAGCCCGCCTGCCCCGGGGAATCTGTCAAGAAAGGTGTTCTGCCCTGTCGGGGAGAGGCTGAAGGCTGTCGAGAAAAGTGTCAAGTTCTGTTGAATTTTTATTATGGACACTCCATGGGTTTTGTCGAAAAAATGCCTGTTTTGTTGACAAAACCCTCTAGTGTAGACATAACTATAGTGGTAATGGGACTCCACCTCCCTCTGGAGGTGACTTGCTAATTTTCATTTGCAAGACCCTCATTAAGTTTCAGTAGCACTCTAGGGCTAATGTTGCCATCCCCCATGATCCCCAAGCAACTCATTAGTAAATCAATGTCTAGGAGGTCACACAATATGAATTTATGCATAATATTACATCAAGTGATGACATCATGATCTGATATTAATTTCAAATTTAGCCTAGAAAGGGCCTGTCCTTATTTGTCCTCATTCTGGTTTGCCAGTTCAATAATATTTCGAAGGAGCAGAGGGTGAGCCACATTTTTTTTTGACTCGCAGGAGGAAGAATACTCAAGGAAATCAATTACTTTTTGCCAATGTTCATGAGGCAGATGAAAAACATGCACGAAGTACAGCGTGTCAGCCCTTTTCTCATGTTCAGTTATGGAGAAAGAGAAAGGGAGAGGGATCACACAGGCCTTTAAGCCTCAAACTGCACAATTACCAATACCTTATAAAACTTATGATTATATGTCTCCTTTGATAATCAGAGCTCATTTAAAAATATGTGCCATTCCTATGAGAAAGGGATAACGCTGATGTGAAACCTATTTAAAGGGGCAATATCCAATACTAAATGTCACATTTTAGTGGCTGATGTACATTTATCACTTCATTTCACAGTACAGTACACAACTCGTAAGTCAGTGGCTAATTTGATTGACAGTAGCTGTGGGCATTCCTTAGCAATCATGTACTGTAGTGCACTGAGTCACACTTCTAAAGAAATTGGCTTCAACAATCAAATGGTTCTATATTCTGCTAAAAAGAAGAAAAAGATGGAAATAAAAAATACGAGAACAATAAATTATAGAAATTTCTCATTTGAGTAAGTAACAACTTTAATAGCTTTCTTTAAGTACTGAGTGCATTCAGTTGAACATCTGCTTTCCAGCTGTGCATATTGATATATTACCAGGGGTTTATTCTCTTTTACTTTAAATGTATCCATAAGTTTTTAAGAGTTCCACTACCTGATTTTTTGACAATGCCTTGATTGTGAAAGATATAAAAATGCCAAAAATTCTGTCGGACATTTTATGCCCAGGATATTATTTTTCAATTGAATCCAAAGACAGATGTCTATGAACAATTAAACCATTCTCCAATCACACCTTGTTCCAGCTGGGATCAGAGAATTAAAAGGAAATAAGCCATCATGATTCACTTATTGCTGGAGTACCTAGTGTTTCCTGCTGATAGATTCTTATTAAACAATTCTGTCGATGGAAAATGTATATTGTCCGCTGCTTGAACTTTTAAAGTTAGTTCTTTGAAATTAAATTTGATTTTCTTTTCTTATAATATTTCACATACTTAGTGACTGGCTTCAAAAAATCCCATTAGATGGAGATTATGTTATCTAAAACCTACTAAATCCCGTGTCAGGGCTCCGGGAGTTTAGTCAAAAAGTACAACACTGAAACAATCTGTAGTAAAGAGACCATGTTAATCAAAATTAATGTAACCCACTATCTTATTTATTAGATGAAACGAGGAAAATGTTTTTCCCTTGCTCCCATCCTACCCTAATAAGATGTTACCTTTTCTAAAAACCCTTTATCATTTATTTTTTCCTGGCAACCAAGCAACTCAATGTTATAACTTTAACAAAGGAACATATTAAATGTACTTGCATGTGCCAATATCGTCAATATGTTTATATTTTAAAAATTCACAACAGTTTGCCTCATTCTCAGGGATATTATTTTCCTGCCACTCAGTCTCCAAGAAGGTGGTTAATAAAATATTATGTCATATCTCTACACACTGTAGCTAGATAGTTTATGATCTATGGTTATATATTCTGAAGGAAATATGCAGTGTCACCATTTTCTCTAGACGCAATACTAAACAAGAACATTTGGTCTGACAAAGCTAATACTGTGTAAAACTAAAGAAGAAATACACAGATTGATTTGTTTAATTTTATAAAATAACACTAAAGACACACATACTGCTTCTTTCCAAAGGTTAGTGCTGAAGATGAAACATTCAAGCATATTAGACTTGATGAGTTTTATCAGATGATTGACATACATATTAGAAATGCAAGTGAAGAAATTGCAGTATATTGAGAAATGATTTCTTTTGCAAATGGAAGATTTTCAAAATTTAAAAGAGCATGATTAGTTGAAAGATATATTCAAAATGCAGAAATTGTATTCAGCTAAATCACGTAAATTCTCTCTGTTTCTCTATGGTATTGCTAGTGTAGCAATATAAAATGCCCATTAACCACATCCATAAAGAGTTAACCCCAGAATATATATTGGCTCAAATTCTGATCTCACTTAAATCCCAATTAAGCAAAGCACTTAAGTGTGACTTTCAGCATGTGTGTAGCCCCATTAACTCCAATGGACCTACTCACATGTAAGTGCTTTGCTAAACTTGGCCTTGCATTCAGTGGCCTTAGTGGGCTTACTCTCAATTTACATTAAGACCAATGACAGTAATAATTTCATGACTTTTTTTTCACTCTCAATATTATAAACAGTGCCTTAAGGAACAACAGTGAGAAATATAGTCTGAGGCAAATCTGTACCTCTTCCCACATCATGCTATTAAGAGAATTACAAAACCCTCCCTTCATGGCTATTGATAGAGCTGATAGAAAATTTTCAAATTCCTTTTTTTTTATGAAAACCAAATGCATTTTTGTTTAAAGATTTCAGGGGGAAAAATTACATTTTCCAACCATTATGGACTAGATTGAAAATTTTCCATGAAAATAAGAGTCGTATTTTTGCAAAAAAGTCCACAAAATAATTTCTACTTTTCAAAAAAAGTAGCTCTAGTTTCTGATAAGCCATGATAAATACCAGCTATTTATGAAACTGATGGCCAACAAAAATGAAATAAAATTAATCTGTCAAATTGAATTGAGGAATGTTAACACTGCAGCTGGGAGTGTGCCTCCCATCCTGGGTAGACAGACTCATGCTAATATACTAAAGATAGCACTTTGAGCATTGCAGCTTGTCCTTTTGCGACCTCCTGACCCTATATACTCTGGAGCCTCAGATGCAACATTTGACTGCTATATTTACTTGTATAAATGACTTGGCAAAGTGTTTCTGGCTGCAAAAGTTGTTGAAAAAGCTGTTGACAAGCATAAGATACACTAAAACCTTTTACAAAGCTTTCAATAAAGCCAGTGAATTTCATACCACTGTGATGCTGGAAATAGGGACTGTTTCTGAAACCAATTTCTGACCAAGTCTCTTGCTAAGTTCGGTTGTTTCTTGTGTACCACACTTGCTCTCCCCCACTTTTCTTAACTTCATGCAATAATCCTTAATGATGCTGGCTGTGTTCTAAGTTTTGTTTTCCACATAATTTTGAGACCTAATTGTTTCCAGAATATAATTAGTCCTGTGTAGATCTTGAAAGCATCAAGACATAGTATGTCAAATTATTGCAGCTCTGACTGGTTCTTTGAATCTTATTGTAGCTAGTGCATATTTTGTATGAATTTCTGCATTGATCCTTGGAAAATTAATAAATATAAAAAGCTGCCAATTGCTCCCAGGGATTATTGTGCTTGCAAATAAATGCCTACCCCAGTTTCTGGATCCAATCTGTCAATAAATCAGACTTGCTATTGATTGGAATTATTGATAAATTGGAGTTATTAAGATTATTAACCCTTTTAAATTATGACCAAAAAGATAGAGTCTGGCAAATTGCTTCAGCTATATAATATTTGAAGACACAGTGGTGACCGTTTAATTAATATTCAAAAGATCCAGAGGTAGAAGAGGAGTAAGTGAATTTTAACAGAGTATGGAAGATTTACACTTCCACCTGGGATAATAATATTAGTCTGGTACATTGGATCAACTCCATCAGGTGAAAAAACATGGTGTGGGAAACGTAGATAATTGTATATTGGAGAATTAAAGGAGTATTTGAAATGCCAGAGGAAGTTACTAAAGATTTGTAGAGAACTAGTTTTCTTCCCTGCTTAATGATAGGCGTGCACTGGTACCAGGACAAGGGCAGAGATTAATTCTTATTCGTAATACACCTGTACTAATATTATTGTCAAAGATCTCCTGCCAACGATGTAGGCAGCCATAACACTAGACCACAATGAAAGCACTTGCAGGGCATAACTGAGAGAGTGCTGAGCAATAGGAGGTAAAATACCAGGAATTTGAGCGGCAGCATTTGAGTGTGAGAGATTTAACCATCATGAAAAAATAAAAGACTCTGAAAAACAAGCCACATAGTTTCTGATTTCTCTTCTGTAGCTGCTGGCATTTGAGTTATGCAGGCACTGTTTTAGGAGCATGTGTATTGCTCGGTATGTTTTATGCAAATTATATTGGTTTAGTTTGCTTTCCTGTTAGTTTTTAATGACTTATGCTTTATTTGGGACATCATCATCATCAATAACCGTGGGCTCAGCGCCTGTTGGTGTCTGATGCCTTTCTCACTATTTCTTCCCATCTTTCCCTATACAGTGCAGTGTGACTTAGTTTCTGTAGACTAGCTCCGCACCAATCTACTACATCATCTATCCATTCTCTGTGGTGTCTGCCTCTCCTATTTGAACCATCCATTATGCCAAATACTAGGGTCTTGATTTTTCTTTCATTGTTCATTCTGCAAATATGTCCAAATAGTTGTAGCTTCTATTTTATAACTTTATGCAGCAGGCTCTCTTTCGGCTGTATCTTCCTATATAATTCCTCACTGGTGATCTTCTGCATCCATCCTATTCTCAGAATCTTTCCATAACAACTCCTTTCGAATGTCAATATTCTTCTTTCTGAATCTTTCATTATCACCCATGTCTCACATCCATACAACATCTGGTGAAAACACACATTTTCAAGACACCCAGATTCATTCTTAAGCTAATTGCTTTGCTTTTCCAGATCTTATCCATCGCCTTCAAATTTGCTCTTACTTTTGCTATTCTAGGAGCTATTTCCTTCTTACAGTCTAGATCATACGTTATGTTGCTCCCCAGATATATGAACTTCTCTACATTTTGTAGTTCAATACCATCCACACTGATTTTCCTTCCTATTTCCTTATCTCCAAATACCATTGTTTTTGTTTTATCAATGTTCATAATCAGTCCATACTGCTTCTCTTCTTTGTTTAACACCGACAAGCCGTGTCTACACGTGCACGCTACTTCAAAGTAGCGGCACTAACTTCGAAATAGCGCCCGTCACGGCTACACGTGTCGGGCGCTATTTCAAAGTTAACTTCGAAGTTAGGTGGCGAGACGTCGAAGTCGCTAACCCCATGAGGGGATAGGAATAGCGCCCTACTTCGACATTCAACGTCGAAGTAGGGACAGTGTAGTCATTACGCGTCCCACAACTTCGAAATAGCGGGGTCCGCCATGGCGGCCATCAGCTGAGGGGTTGAGAGATGCTCTCTCTCGAGCCCCTGCGGGGCTCTATGATCACTGTGGGCAGCAGCCCTTAGCCCAGGGCTTCTGGCTGCTGCTGCGGCAGCTGGGGATCCATGCTGCAGGCACAGGGTCTGCAACCAGTTGTCAGCTCTGTGTATCTTGTGTTGTTTAGTGCAACTGTGTCTGGGAGGGGCCCTTTAAGGGAGCGGCTTGCTGTTGAGTCCGCCCTGTGACCCTGTCTGCAGCTGTGCCTGGCACCCTTATTTCGATGTGTGCAACTTCGGCGTGTAGATGTTCCCTCGCAGCGCCTATTTCGATGTGGTGCTGCGCAACGTCGAAGTTGAACATCGACGTTGCCAGCCCTGGAGGACGTGTAGATGTTACTCATCGAAATAGCCTATTTCGATGTCACTACATCGAAATAAGCTATTTTGATGTAGCATTCACGTGTAGACGTAGCCACACTGTGTTCGCTAGCTTCTCCTTATCTTCCTCAATGGATAACTATATCATCCGTGAACCTCAAGTTGTTAATTCTTTTCCCGTGCACAGATATCCCTTCTACCTTTTCCTTGATCTTGTCCATCGCTCTCTCCAGGTGTGCGATGAAGATACCTGGAGATATTGGATCTCCTTGTCTCGTGCCTCTGCTTGTTTTAAACCAACTTCCCAACTCCCCGCATTTTCTCACCGCTGCCTCCGCATTGTCATTGATATCTTTTAACAACCGCATTAGTCTGCTATCCACTCTGTATGACTCCAACACCACCCAAGTCACTTTCTGATCTATACTGTCAAATGTCTTTTGAAAATCGATGAAGCAAGTCTATACGTTTTTGTTCTTTCGTCGAGCTTTCTCCGCTATTAGTCTTATTACCAATATCTGCTGTATGGTACTTCTATCTTTTCTGAACCCTACTTGCTCGTCTGCTATATGTTCTTCTATCTGAGATCTTAATCTCTCAGTCAGTATCATCATCAGCACCTGACTTGGATAACTTGTTAGGGCAATCGTTCTGTAGTTCTTGCACTCCAACATACTTCCTTTCTTGGGTATTGTCACTAGCACAGATTTTGTCCATTCCTTAGGGGCCTTCCTTTCTTTCCATGCTATATTACGTAGTCAGTGTATTTCCTGAATCATGCTTTCTCTGCCATATTTGAAAATCTCCCCGATCATCTTATCATTTCCAGGGCTCTTGTTCTTCTTTTGTTATTTCACTGTTTTTTCTACTTCCTCCTTTGAAATATAGGTCTCGCTCTCGATGCTCGGGGGAGATATCTCTTTCAATTCTTCAATCAGTCTTTCTGAGACACTCGGGTCCAACTGTGCTTTGCATAGATCAGTGCAATACCTCGTCCATCGCTGCACAATCTTCTCCCTGTTCACGAGCATTTTTTCATTCTCATCTTCGATCACCGTCTGCTTCAGCTGCCATTTCCTATTAATATTCCTAATTGTCTTATACACCTTCCTGGTCTTACATTCACTGTAATACCTCTCAATATCTTCACATTGCTCCTTTAACCATTTCTCCTTATCCTTTCTGGCTGCTTTCCTTAACTCATTGCATTTCATCCTATATTGGTGTTCTGCCATCTCAGAAACATCTCTTCTGATCTTCAATGCTCTTATCTCTTGAACCAACTTCAGTGTCTCCTGGGTAATCCACTTTTATTGATCTTTTCTTCTTCTGGAGCAGTCTGCTCAATTGCCTCTCTTATAGCGATGGCTATCCCTGCGACTCTCTTATCTAGGTCTTTCTCTGTGGCAATATTCTTAATCTTCTCTTCAAGCACTGTTCTGTATGCATTCTGTTTCTTCCTCACATAGCCTCACCACATCTCTTCTTTTCTTAAACTGCGTCTTACATTTTCTTTTGAGTTTTATTTTGCTGTTTGAGATCACTAGACTGTGGTCTGAGTCTATATCTGTTCCTTGGAAAGTTCGGCACTGCTGTCCTGGTGTTATCCATCTTCTTCTTATCAAAATCATATTTATCATGTTCTTGGACTTCCCATCATTCAATCACCACGTCTACTTCCTACAGTCCTTTTGTTGGAATCTCATGTTGCAAATCACCATCTCATGCTCTGTAGCAAACTCTAACAGTTTCTCACCTCGTTTGTTTCTTTCTCCATATCCAGACCTTCCCATGACTCTCTCCCAACCTTCATTATCCGTTCCAACCTCCACATTCCAATCTCCTCCTGTGATCAACACATCTTTCTTCGGTGTCTCCTCCACCATCTTTGTCAAGTCTTTATAATATAGCTCAATCTCTTCCTCTGTACTGTCCAACATGGGTGCATACACCTGAATGACTGAGATGTTGAACAGTTTTCCTTCGAATCATGCGACCCTCATTCTTGCACTCACCGGTTTGTATCCTAATAATGCTCTTCTAGCTGTTTTGCTAAGAAGGAATCCAAGTCCTGCTTCATGCTTCCTTTCATTTCCTGACCAAATTACTTCACAACCGCATATCTCTCCTGATGCCGTCCAACACATCTCTGCCAGTCCAAGTATATCACATCGATATCTCTCCATTTCCTTCTGAAGCAACTCTAATGTTCCAGTTGCCCACAGTGTTCAGACGTTCCATGTTCCAATGGTAGCATATGTGTTAGGTGTAATTTTCTTTCGGTAGCCAACTTATCGACTCAACCCCAATTGCTCAATTGGTATCGTGGACCTTGTTTATCTCGGCAACGTCTGAGTCAGCATCTTTAGCATTTGGTTGTACTGGCATCAGATTTCATTCGTATTGTTGTTTTATGGTCAGCGCATCGACACACATCCGACCAACCCTCCTCCTTCATCCAAGCTTGGGACTGACATGGAGCTCTGAGTGGCTTCATGACGGAGTTTTATTTGGGACACTTTTGATTAATAAAGAGCTCTGGGAAAATTTGTGCCCTAAAGAGCACGTAACAAGTCTCCTCTTTCTGAGAAGAGCCAGAAGGGAGTAGTGAATCATACGAGTTGACCACTGAGAGTCCTTAGTGAAAGTTAAAGGTAAAACTCCGCCTGTCTTTAAGTGATGGCATTGCCAGAATACTTATTGAAGGGGCCAATATGGTGGAAATCCAGGTTACCGTGAGTAGGATCGGAAATAGAAAACTGAATGCCAGGGGCTAGATTTGCAAAAGTGTTCAGGATAGGCCTACCTCTGCTCTCACTGGAGTTAAAGCTAATGCTCCTCTTGATTTACATAGGAACAGAGTTAGATCAACCCAGAGAATCTCAGAAAACTCTACTCTGTTAGCAACTTATTGTGGGACTTCAGGACTTACTTCTTGTAGTGAACAAAAGAAGTCTAGGCTTTTGAAGATCACTTCCAAGGAGCAGACACAACAACCAAGCATGCCTCCTTGATGTACATCTGTAAATTCATGCTCTGGTCTTCTGCTCTGCACTCACATTTTTACCTCTGCTTCCTACACAATGGTCAAACAACTATTGCTATAAGGCATTAGTATATGACTGTATATTTGGTAGAACAATAGATATTAGCCACACACTTTAATAGGTTCCTCTTCTTTTATGTAATCATTTGAAAAAAAACATAGGGGATAAGTGTATTATTTTTATTAATATTATGTGTATTGCTTTTTATTTTGATTGTTGTGTTCTTTGCTGCCTGGATTCAAAGGGTTAATCGCTGCTGGAACTCAGTGGATGTCTGCAGGAAGGCAAGCAGTGCTTTCAACTAACTGAGTCACTGGTTCCTACCTGACTATATAGGTGTCTTTGAAGTCTACCTCTGGCTTAGGATAGGGAAGTGGATCTTCAGACAGGGACCCTTGAACAAAGAAATCCAGAATAGATAAATACCTGATCCCTGAACTCAGAGGAAGGGAATGGGTTGTCATGGAAAAGCAGATTGGCACACAGGGAGAGAACCTGCAGGAGGTGCCTTACATGGATAAATAAATATTCTGAAGGTGTTCTAGGTCAGTGTATTCACCTAGGCCATGGTTACACTAGCACCCGCACCCTTTGGAAAGGGGGATTCTAATGAATATGCAGTGCCTCATTAGCATAATGGTGGCCACATGTGTTTCCAAAGTGCCGCTTTCAAAATGCGCACCACTGGTGTAGGTAGGGACCATTTGAAAGGACCCCGCCCCCAGATTTTGAAAACCCCTTCTTCCTAAAACCAAATGGGAAGAAGAGGCTTTCGTAGTCTGGGGGTCCTTTCGAAAGGCCCCTGTCTACACAAGCAACGTGCGTTTCAAAAGCGGCACTTTCAAAACACACACAGGTTCCATTATGCTAATGAGGCACTGAATATGCATCGAAGCACCACATTAGCATCTACCAAACTGGCTCATTAGCATCCCTGTTTCGAAAGGAGGGGGCTAGTGTAGCCATGGCCCCATTGATCACAGTTTGCAAAGCAAAGTTTCTTCCAGTTGCCAAAATTAGTTGGGCTTGCTGAGGACTTACAGTGGTAAACAGTGGATCTGTAGGCCAGTCTGAGAGAAGCACAAGGCCTATCACTTGAAAGTTGGTACCTGAGAGGGGTCAAAAGCAGCTGCCCGATATCAGTGGCATAACTGAACAAAAAGAACAGAGAATTGTCCCACTCACTATAGTATTCTGACCAATATTTTATTTAACCTATCGTGAATAGTTCAATGACAGCTCATTGAATAGCTCACTCTATAATCTCTTTAGTAGTAAAAGGAGCTGAGCATAGGAACCAGACTACAAAACACTTGTCTTAAACTCACTCTTTTTTTTATATTTAGTCATTGTTCCCCAATCTTGGACACTGAAAAATACAGTCGATTCTTAGCTCTTGCTGAGCACTACTCATGTCCCCTGAAGAGAAGGACATAGCTAGCCTCAGCTCCCATGGTCCTTGGGGCTGCTCTAATCTTTGCCAACGAAATAGACCACAGGAACTGTTCCATTGGCCCAGGAATACAAGTATGTACCCTTCCCCACAATTCTAGCACTGGCACATCCCAAACACACCCACTGTGACTTTGTGGCTTTACCCTTCCAGGATTTTCCAGTGCAAAAAGAATCCCAAGGGACCCTGTGATGGCCCACCGTGTGGATGCTGAGATCTAGCCTACTATATTAGCTCTCATAGTCTTTCTTAACAACTCAAGAATTAGTCTCCAATCTTTGTATTACTTGTGTTGCCCTCTTTTCATACTCTATAGTTGTAATTCATTATTCGTGTCTGTGTGTACAGTAGCACCACACAATACTCAAGTCAGAGTTATAGTAGGAGGACTTTCAACAGGAACATCGATTTACATACTCAACTGTCATAACCAGTTTTACACACTTTTTCACTCAAGAATATTACTGCCCATTGACACAATGGAATCACACTGATAGTTCATAAGCACTTTGCCATCTAATATCAGCACGAAGGCCTTTCTTGAACTTGTTCCCTTCCAGCTAGCAGCATACTTGTTTCTACCTCAACTATTCATTTCCTGTCTCAGATTTAGTTAAAATAGTTTAACAAAGAAAAAAAATCTTGGAAATCCCATAGAATCCCACCATTTTATCTCAAAGTCAGAAGTCTTCAGTACCTAGGAGAAAATAGAAGAAGTTGTTGGGTGGGAAATCCATGAAACTCTGCTTATTTTCAGCGGTATTTTCAGTGGTATTTTCACATACCAGTCTTTCAGTTAAAAGAAGCACATGAAGTCAGTTACATCAGGATGGAAGGGGATTTTGCTATCAAATGCAAAATTTGAACAAATTGCAAAGATATTTTTTTAACTGTATAGGTTTCTGTGCTTAACAGGAAAAACAATCACTCTCATTCTTTTGGAATGCAAAGTGGATATCCTTTAACTGTATCACTAACTTGTATACTAGGGTTTCAGTACGCAGGGCATTTTCATTTTCACCTGGTATTTGTTTTATCAGATTTTCATTTCAATGACTTTCCAGTCCCACTATGTAAGGCAGGGATTCTAGTCTGCATGAGAAAATAACAAGGCTGGACCAATCTTATACTATTTCTCCATAGCCCTGAGCATAGAAAATTGTGGAAGAGGAGGGAAGAGTGAAATTGAAACATAAAAAGAGCACCTTGAATGAAAGCAGCCAGATTCAAATTCCACAAGCTAAGAAATAACATGAGAACACAAATTTAAATCTGTAAGGAAAAAAAAGAATAGTGAGGAGTATTTTATATATTATACATATTTACATTGCAGATCAAAAATAAATCCCTCTTTGATATAGTCCACCTTTAACTCAATACCTTAGGAAACAAATGTGGTACTGATGGTTGTGGTACTAGCAAAGTATGGGAACAGCCTGCAGGTTTCTGAGCTCTGTAGCCAGTAATGCAGCACTCTAAAATACTTAAAAAAAAAAGAACTTGGGGCATAGTTTTATCTTTACTGAATCCACACACAGAACTTTCCTTCTGAATTGTTGAACATTCCAGAGAACAAAGGAACCTGGGGTACATCAGCAACCCCAGAGCACTCAGCAATGAACCAGGTGAAGCAGGTCAGACGAATTTTGTTGAGAACCAAATGCAAACCAACTCTTCTTCCCTGAGGCTTTAAAATATACAGCTAAACTTTTTTTTTTCCTTTTCAATCTCTGATTGCCAAACCAGATGGAGCATAGTGTGTTGAAAATCTTGACAGGAAACCTCTTCTCTCAAGATTTTCAGCCCAATTTTATGAGCTTATTAAGATGGGATAGTTTACATAAAAATCATCTTTTGTTTTATGTGTTTTGATTAATAAACAGCACATCCAATTCTTGTCTACTCTGGTGCAAAACCTCTCCATCTCCCATTTAAAGCTTTCCAGCAAGTAAGACAGCTGCGGCAGAGTCTTATAGCTAGATTCTAAACCAATGACAATGGTCATAGCTCACCTGAATCCCATGGAACCACAATATTATGTCAGTTAAACATTACGTGCTTACAGCTCTAAGGTTACATCTACACCATAGAGATCTTTTGAAAGAAGCCCTTCTGGAAGATCTCTTCCAAAAGAACTTCTTTTGAAAGAGTACATCCACACAGGCAGTGGTATACTACCCCTCCCTTTCAGAAGGAGCATGTAAATTACAGCCTTTCGAAAATGCAAATGAGGCACTGGTGTGAATATTCAGCACCTCATTTGCATAATAATGGCTACCCAGCCCTTCAAAAGTGCTGATTTGAAATAAAAATAGCCATGTAGCTGGGGTTCCTTCAAAAGGGTGCCTGAATTTAGAAAGTACCCTTTTTCCCAATTTTTTCCCCAAATCGGGGCACCCTTTTAAAGGAACCCAGCTACATGCTATTTTTATTTCACAATCAGCACTTTTTATGGGCCAGGTGGCTGCCATTACGCAATTGAGGCACTGAATATGCATGTCAATGACTCACTCATATTTTCAAATGGCCGTAATTTACATGCCACTTCCAAAAGGGAGGGGTAATCTAGCCACAGCCACACAAAAAAGCAGCTCAAAAGAGTGTTCTGCTGTTCCAAAAGAGAGCGTCTGCATAGCTTCTGCTCTTTCAAAAGAATGGGACAGGGACTGAAAAATCAGGCCCCAGGAGGACTGCTCTTTCAAAAAAGGGCCCACAGAGGCTGTATCTACAGTAGCATTCTTCTTTCGAAAGCGGCATGCAAATGGTGGAAATAAAAATGCAAATGAGGCACAGATTTACAATCTGGAACCTCATTTGCATATTCTTCTTTCGAAAGAGCTTCCTTCAAAAGAGGAAAAGCAGCATAGACGTGGCTTTTTTGAAAGTAATCCCCATCGTCGAAAGAAGCCTTATTCCTAGTTTTTAAAAACTTTAAGGAAGAAGGAGCTTCCGAAAGGAGGATTTCCTACTGGAGGATCCCCACAGGCCATGCATCTGCACATGTATTTTGGAGTCCAGAAGAGTTTCTTCTGGACTCCGAGCCACGTGCCCATATGCTAATAAGGCACAGGAAATTTACTTCCACGCCTCACTAGCATTTTCCAGATGCCTCATTACCAGGCCGCTTCCAGAAGTGGCATGTGAAGACACAGCCCTTGTATGCGGACGCTCTGTAGGATCTTTTGAAAGACCCCCTTCTTTTGAAAAATCTAATGTAGATGCAACCTAAGGCCATTTCTACACATTTTCAGGAAGAAGGGGCTTCCGGAAGGAGGATATCCTTCTGGGAGATCCCCTGGGGGCTGCCCTTCTACATGCTGTTTTGGAGTCTGGAAGAGCTCCTTCCAAACTTTGAATCTTGTAATTGTATGTTAATGAGGCACCATAAATTTACATCCATGCCTCATTAGCATTTTTCAGGACCTTTATTAGCATGCAACTTTCGGAACAAGTGACATGTGCAGAAATGGCTTAAGAGGGTTTTTTATGCCATATTTAAAACTTACCAGAGACAACAAGCCTTCCTGATGTGACTATTTTATATCTTGGTAGCCTTGTAAATAAGAGATGAGTCACCTCTTTGCATCTCATGCATGAAATCACAAAGAGGAGTCCAGCAAAATACATTTGATCTCTTTTCTGTTTATCCTTTCCCCCTGACAAGGGCCAGAGTATTTGAAACTTTTTTTAATGCCAGTGAACTCCTCTAATCCTGTTCATTCAACTCATTGCAAAACCATTTTGCTAGTCTTTAAAGTGCTACTTGACTGATTTTTGTTTTGATGTTGAAAAAAGAATGTTACTTCTGCTCCAGACCTAGCCTGTCAAGGTAGATATCAACTTTCCTTTGTTGGCTACCATCACTCTAGAATGACTGCAACTAAGAAGATGTCTATAGTGACCTGCCAAATACTCTGATCTGCTGCTTTGTATTATATGTTATGCTCATGCTTATCAGACTGGGAAACATCTCAAAGGACACATGAAATGCATCTAGTATTTTTAATCTATCTGCTTCTTGATTTTTTTTTTCCTATGCAAACACATTGTTACTCACTCTGAGACTATAATTTTCATATCTGGCATGCACCATCTCACCTGCTGCTTCAGGTAATTACACGGTAGAATGCCTGAAGCCCCCTGGCCCCTTATTAAAATCTACATTATTGTCTACCCATCACTCACTAAACGTTCACTACCTGAGGAGTTCTGGTGACACAGCTCAGTTCTGCATGTCAGATAATCAAGTTCGTCCAATTACAAGTAATCTCAGTTGCATTTTGAACTGTTGGGAAAGGAGGAACTAATGGCACTTCCATTATGCAGTTTAATATTATCTGATAATATTGCCCAAGGGCAATATTATCTATATTATAGAACATATAAGCTTTAGAAACTAAAATACTGTGGCTATGTCTCTTAAAAAAGCAAAATGACAATGCAAAATCATCTTACCTTATGAACCAGAACAGATAGGAATTTACGCACTGTGGCTAATACAGTGGTGTTGTGAGTTAACACATTAAGGATGTGGGATTACTGCACAGTTGCTCTAATTTAAAATTTTGATTAATCGTATGTTAGACTATTGGATTTTTTTCTCCATGTCATAGGCCTTTGATCTTATTGAAGACCAGGTGATCATGATCAAAAGGAGTTAAATTCACAAAAAGACTTTAGTATTGTAACTGTCAATGTCACACCATTGAACTTTTAGGCACTTAGAAATTCTCTGGGCTTCATAAAGCCTGGTTATGGCATTTAGGTGTCCTCTACTATGAGAGGAGGGACAGGCATCTTAGAAACCAATTCCCAAAAGCCAGCATGCTGCAAAAGAAGCTGCATAAACCCACCACTCTGAGATACCAAGGAGAAAGGGCAGTGCTAAGCCTCATCTCCCTCGGAGAGTTATGTGGCTAAATCCAGCACCTATTTCTGTTTGGCCTGAGTCCTCTTCTAAAGTCAGGCACCTCAGCCGCTCTCTTCTGTTTCTTCTGCTGCTTCATAACTTTTAGTGGAGGAATTAGACAACTTGCAGTGGGAGTCCTCTAGATCATGTCTCCCCTCTTCCTGAGAAGGATAACGAATTTGAATGGGAATCTGCCACCTTTCCACTAAACGTATTAGCCACTGAGCTAGTCTGATAAGAGGTGTCATCAAACATTCTCTTTGAATCTAATCCATAGGAGTCACAGTAGCAGAGACATTGGCCATAGGGACTCCCCCATCACTGCGCTGCCTACCAATTTGTATAATCACTTTCACTTACTCTTGCACTCCAGGGCTCTTCATTGTCCAGAGTACAGTAGTTTCAACAGGGCAAAATGAGGGAGAGACACATTGGAATACCCAACAGCCCAGTGGCCACGGTATTTACCTGACTGGTGGTAGATCACTCACCAAATATCTTCATCCCCTCAAGCAAAGGGGGACTTCAATTTGTAGTCTCACAAATCCTGGGTGAGTGCTCCAACCACTGGCTTAAATGCGTTAAGATAGCTACTTTCCCTGTGTTTTGTGAGGAGTTAGGTGGCCTTTGAGCACACCTACAAGACTGAGATCTGAAAGTAACATAGGCAGAGAAGTACTTATCTTCCCCTGGGTTATGGATTGTACTAGGCCTTATTCTGCTCACTGCTTCTTCACTTTAGATGTCTGGATGTCTAAGGGGAAAAATTATAGGTGCCTAGGTGACTTTTATTATAAAAAGTGGTAGACACTGCATGTAATTAGCTGCCTACAGTGTTAGGCAGCTGAATAAGGTTTTCTTTATGTCAGTGGTGCCAGAAGTTATAGTTAGGTACCTAAATCCATTTGTGAATCTATTCTTAAGATCCTATGTGGAGAGAAGATTTGTAATTGAAGAAGGCTCTAGAAAGCCCTACATCATGGGTAATTCCTAAATCCATGATCTTCAGGAATCATATCCTATGACTGAAGAACTGCACATAGAGTGCCCATGTTTTAAAAAGAGAGAAGAATATCACAATTGATCTGGGAAACTACAGACATGGTGGTTCCACCTCCATTGTATGCAAGGTCTTGGAACAAATGTTAAAAGAAAAAGTACTTAAAGATAGGTAAATGGCAAGTGGAATAAAATACCTACCTGATCTCTTTTTTTGAGAAGATCACCATTTTTCTGTTCAAAGGAAATGCAGGAGCTCATCAACTGAGATTTCAGGAAAACATTTGCTGGATTTCCACATGGGAAAATAATTGTTAAAGTGAATAAGATGGAGATTGATACAAAAATAGAAGGGTAGGTAATGAAGTAGTGAGAGAAGAGGCTACAGTGGTTCATGAGGAAATGTGCAGTGGAAGGAGGCTAGTCATGGAGTTCCTCGGGGATCAACTTTGGGACTAATCTTATATAACATTTTCATTAATGATCCTGGCACAAAGAAGTAGGAGTGTCCCAATAAAATTTACAGATTACACAAAGCTTGGAGATATTGCCAATATGTAGGAGGACCAGAATATCATACAAGAAGATTTGGATGTCCTTTAAACAGGGAGTAATAGAAATCTGATGAAATTTAATAGTGCAAATTGTAAGGACATGCACTCAGGCTTAGACAAGATTTTTTGCTATCAGATGGGGAAGAATCAATGAGAAGAGGAAAAGGAAGATAAAGATCTGTGTGTATTTGTAGATTAGATGGTTATGAGTTGCTATTTTGAAGTGACTGTAGAAAATGGCTAATGCAATCTTAGGATGCATCAGGTGAGGTATTTCTAGCAGAAATGGTGGTGATCACTCATTGCTGAGTATGATCTTCTTCCATTGGAGTTGTGGATCCTCAGGTGGTTGATGAGGACTATCCTTGAACAAGTTTTATTACAGTGAGGACAGACATTTCCAGATATAGCCAGAGGCTGTTGACCATGACTGAAAACCTCTTGAAGCTATTTTCTCTCCTTTCTCCTGCACCTCTTGTCCTCCTCAGCTTCTCAGTGGGAAAGTTCAAAATGCAGGAGACTATCACGAAGGATTTTGCTCCATTTTGAGAGATGTTGAGAGACTGTCTCCCAAGTGTCAACATCAATACACTCATCCCTCGCTATATGAGCACAATTGGTTCCCAACTTTCTGCTTGTAGGTGAAAACTCATAAGAGGGACATCAAATTACCATTAAAACACATGTAAAAGTGTCTGATTGGTTCCTAATGCTCCAAATTCAGCGAAGGAGTGGCAGCATGTAGTGCTGCTTTGGAAAGGTAAGTAAACCTTGGGTTGGAGAGGGTTAAAGGCTGGGGGCAGTTTGGGGCCATGAGTGGAAGGGAGGGTTAAAACCTGCAGGCTGCTTCTGTGAAGGTGGTGGCTGCTTGTTCCTCCAGGCTACAGCAGAGGTACCTGGGAGTTGCAGTGGGCAGGGGGGTTCAGAAGGGGATGGGGTGGGTGTTGGGAGCCAGCTGGGGGGATTGCATGTGGAGCTGTGAGCTGGGAAAATGTTGGGACCGGGTGGGGTGAGAGGGGAGATGCACAGAGAGTTGCCACAG
Source organism: Carettochelys insculpta (assembly GCF_033958435.1). Lineage (NCBI taxonomy): Eukaryota > Metazoa > Chordata > Testudines > Carettochelyidae > Carettochelys > Carettochelys insculpta. Next base: position 138,632,973 of record NC_134139.1, on the reverse strand, counting down.
GGAGAGTGTTGGGATCAGGCTGGGCCGGACTGTGGATCTACCCACACCCCAACCAGGGATGCCGCAGCTGGCTCAGCTCTAGCCGTGAGGCTGTGGGTCTCCCTGCACCCTGGCCATGGACACTGTGGGGGGCTCAGCTCCCTCTGTGGGTCTGTGGATCTCCCCGCACCCCAGCCAGGGAGCCCAAGGCCAGCTTGCATGAGCGGGGGAAGTTCACTCACTTAGTGAACAGTAGTAACTATATGCATCCCTCGTTTCAGCAAGTACCCATAAGTAAACTACTCCTTAAATGAGGGATGAGTATGTTGCATTTTAAGGTATTCTTTAGCTCATCCTCATAATGCTTCCATTGTCCTCCTATTTTATGATGCCCTTCTTTCAGCTGAGGGAAGAAGACTTGTTTTGGGAGGCAATGATCCGGCATCCAGACGTGACCAGTCCAGCAGAATTGCTCGTGGATGACCATTGCCTCAATACTAGTGGCTCTTGCCCCTTCCAGAATACTAATGTTGATGTGTCTGTCTTCTTGCTTGGTCCTCGGGGTCTTGTGGAGGCAGCATTGGTGATGCCTCGCAAGGACTTTCAAGTAGGTTGTCCAGATTTCAGACCCATGCAACAATGCTGGGAAAATAATGAGAGATGATTCCAAGGCAGAGGAAGTGGTTAACAATCTCCTGTACCTTTCTATGATTTTATATAGATGGAGCGTGTGGTACTTTTTTTGGAGAGGACTGATGGAACACTTTGATCTTCTTGCTGTTGAGGGTAAGAACAAGACATACGCCAGCATCATCTAACACAATCAGGATAGTTTGAAGATATTTCTCAGATGTGGCAAAAATTGAGTTGTTGTCAGCACACTGAAGTTGCACAATGGATGCGATGAAAAACCTTTCTCTTATCTTTCAGCCTGCTAAGTCTGAGCAGCTTTCCATTCTTTCTATAAATTTCAATGCCAACTGAGAGCTTCCCAGCAATTTGTTAAAAAAGAAAAAAAAAACGATGGCAATAAACACCATAAACATATTTGCAGTGATGATGCATCTTTGTCTCACCCGTTTGTAGTTTAAAAGATTCACTCTGGAAGTTAGTACTACTCAGAACAATTGCTTTCATGTTTAGGTGAGACACTTTCAGATTAGAAATAAAGCTCAGCTTTTTAATAATAAAAGAACTAATAACTGGAACAGATTACTGAATAATATCATGTATTACCAATTATTTGAAATCTTTAAATCAATACTTAATGTCCTTCTAGAAGATGTGGTTTAACTCACCAAGAACTTCTAGGCTTGATGTAGGATTTACTTTTGAAATTGAGAGATTTGTGTTCTGCCAGTCAGGCTAAATCATAATGGCGCTTTGGCTGTGTCTACACTACCTCCCTACGTCGAAGGGAGGATGGTAAGTCGGGTGTTGGGAGATTACTAATGATGTGCTGCGCTGCACATGCAGCACTTTGTTAAGCTAATTCTCCCCTGCGGCAACATCAAAATGTTAAACTTCCAAGTGCCAGCTCGCTTGTAGCCGCAGCTCACCCGCTGGTACTTCGAAATGCCATGGGGGGAATTTGCTTCATGAAGTGCTACATATGCACTGCAGTGCTTCATTTATAAACTCCCAACACCCTACTTATGCTCCCTTCGAAGTAGGGAGCTAATGTAGACAAGCCCTATGAGTCTTACAAACCAGGCCTTAATAAATAAGTTTTGGAAAACCTGGTTCCCCTATCATAAAGTAAGTGCTCTAACCACTAGGAAAGAGAGCTACTTTAATTTTTGGTGTGGCTCAATCTATATTTAATTATATACTCTAGAACTGCATCTACAGTACTGGTAGACCAGGTGCCAGCTCATGCCTAGTCCCCAAGGCCTCAACTGAACACTGACAATTCCATAGCCAGGAACCAGCCAGTCTCATCCCTGTGTTAGTACAGTATTGATAAAATAGGTTTTAGATTTGCAAAATGAGTTTAGTATATTGATGTTATGAAATGCTTGTAAACTGCTACATCCATTAATCTCACTTATAGCACAGGTTGTACCTCCCTGCTCTGGCTCCCTAGGTACCTGATTGGTCCTAAATAAGGAAATTTGCTGGACCATGGGAGGTCAGGCATCCAGGCTCACCTGGTGGGGGCACTGCAATAAAGAGGGAAGAGAGTCCAGAAGCTTGCAAGACCTTTAAAAAATCTTGGTGTATTTATTTGCCTTTCATGTTGCTCTGTAGTTTCTAACTATGCATGTGACTCACCCTGTTTGTCAATACATAACTAAGACCCTTGTTACCTTTCTCTTTTTTATGTTCTCAGAGGGAAACACATATGCTTAAGTATCTTTAAGGATACTATTGTTTCAATCTTCAATTGATTTTCTTTCCATGAGAAAACAACGAAGCTCTTCAACAACGATTAATCAGTATATTTAAAATTGACCTCAGAAACCCTATGTGTTGACTTTGGAAATGGTTCACGTCCTTTTTCATTGAACCAAAAAAGATGAAAAGTTCCTTCCTTCATCATCATTCAGACAAAGTCTGTGGCCTTCATTGAAGAATTCTTGACTTCTGAAAAGCTTTTGTTTAATGCTCTGAGGATGGTAAGTGTAAGGGAGCAGAAGTACCCTGCCTCTAAAGTTAACATCATGGTTAAATTAAAATAATATTCAGAAGGTAAATCCTTGTCACAAATATCTAAGATATTTATGCAGACAATCTGTAATATGAGAAGCACTGGATCAAATTCATCTCTAGAGTAGCTTACTTACTTCAGAATATGTTTACAATACAGTGGTTTTAACGAAAGAATTTCTTTCAGAAGATCTCTTCCAAAAAAACCCCCTTATTTTGAAAGAGTGTGACCACACACAAAAAAGCAGGTTGCAAATACACTCTGATCTTTCAATAGAGAGTGGCCACACCCCAGCCACTCTTTCAAAAGAATGGGTCAGGAAGTGCACGGATCAAAAAATCTGGCACCATGCAGGACTGCTCTTTTGAAAAAAGGCCCCCGACTCATCTACATATGTCTTTTTCTGAAAGAATCTTTTGGAGAAAGGTGGTCTTCCTCATGCAGGAGCAGAAGAGGGCTGCCAGAGAAAGTGTCATGTTCTTCCAATTTACTATTGAAAGAACACATTTTGTGTGTAGATACTCCATGGGATTTTTCAAAAGAGCCCAGGCTTTTTTGAAAAAAAAAAACAACTTGCTAGTGTAGATGCAGTCTAGGGGTAAAGCTGAACTGTATTTAATGGAAAATTGTGAGATTATAACCTTAGTGAATTTTCTTTACAATTATACAACCTTTATATATACTGCAAGGGTGAGTATAAATTATGTAAAACTGAATGAGTTTAAATTATGCTGATACAAAACAAGCCATACAGATTCTGTCAAGTGTGAACTATCAGAATGCTTTGATTTAATTCCCATGTCCTGTATCTGACTTTGGATTGAGGTGGAGGATGCATCCAGGAAGAAAACACATATACAGATGGGACAAAGCCTCCATCTAAGCAGATAAAACACCACACACTTCCAAGTTATGTCTCTTAGCCTTTTCTTGATCCGGACTGCTGGTTGGCTTCCTGGACTTTGGATACACCTGCCAGAGTCCTCTCACCTTCACCCTGCATTGCATAGAGTCTTGGGAATAACTTGTAGTGACCATCCCGTGACATCTTCTCAAATATGTACATATGTAGTTTCGACACTCAAAGTCTAGTTGCCACTGACTCCTTTCCCCAAGCAGCAAGGAGATGCATAATCTCCTGATGGCTCCATGCTGGAGCTCTCTTGCAGCCCTGAGAACTAAGCAGACTACTACCCTGAATGCTTATCAGTGCAAGAGATGGCTACCAATGGGATGGCTACCGATGTGGTATGATGGCTACCAATGTGGTGCAATGCAATGACTAAAAGAAATGATAGCTTCTGGGTGCCCCTTATATTTTCTGGGCTTGCTGGTGATGAGTTCAAATTCACTGGTTTCCTGTGACCTACATCTTGTGCACCTGGAGAGCAGTGGAGACAGAAGTGGCCATACATAGCAGGTAACTGTGTAGCTTTGTGGGATACATATGGGACATTTCTGGAGGCTAATAAATTCAATTTAAAGACATGGTGCTTCCACAATAGCCTTCATTTGAGCTTTTAAATTCAACCTTGATGCTACAACTAGCTGCTTTCGACAATGTTATGATATTGACCTTAGCACTTTCAATATGAGATACCACAGTACATTGCATCTGATGAAGTGGCTCCTTGCCCATGAAAGCTTATGCTCCAAAATATCTGTTAGTCTATAAGGTGCCACAGGAGTTCTTGTTGTTTTTGTGGATACAGACTAACTCAGCTATCCTTCTGACACTTGTCACAATACGTTGAGTACTTCAGAGTAGCACAGATACAGGTTTTTAATGACATTGTTTCTGAACTTTTCCATTTCAGTTTGTATGGTTTCTGGTGGGTGGCTATGATTTCACTAATTTTCAGCATAAAACATTCATGCGTCCATGAAATTCATAATACCAAAGAGGCTGAGTTTATTTTTAAATGACATTTAGAAGAGGCTAACCTTCTCCTTCAAATTACTTGTCACTTAAAATAGATTGTTGATACTGTGTCATCTAGTGATAATACAGGATATAATTAGTCCTTTCCAAAATTTTCTGCCTTTAAATATAAAAATTATACACATTAGCCATGCTTCTCAAAAAAAGGTGATGTATCAATGCATGCAAATCACTGTGTCTTTATAAATATTTTCATAGGAAGCAGAACATTCTATTAATATTAAACTAATCAGAAAGCACCCATCAGCTTTCCCAGGGTCACTTCCTAGCTATCTTGAATTTACTGGTAAAATCTGAAAAGATGAAATGTCAGATAGTCAAAAACAACTGAAGCCTTCCCTTCTGTAAAGTGGCTTATTCACTTTTTACATATAACAAGTTCAAACATCTGTCTTTGGTACTTAGCCGAAAAATGGTACAACAGCAACAGAATTAGATGAAAACAATAAAAGTTCCATCATCTGAAAAGCTCAAAGGAAACCAAACTAAATTCATGGGTACCTTTTCTATAATATTATATTTCAAATACATTCAACCTTTATGATAGCTGAGTAAAGATTTTGCTTGTTCAGGTCTGACAGATATATCTACTTGTAAGAGAAAATAAAAACGACTTTATATAATAGTTAATGCATCTGCTTTATATGCCTCGATATTCAGAAAGCATGCAAGAATAGAGTAAGATACTGAAAATAAATCCACTTGTGAGACAACAATATCCATAATTCACTCAATGCTCAGTTTATCTCATGTTCCTGGTCCCCTGCCCTCATGGAAATCTGTAACCTTTCACTTAACCATTAACCATCCGGGTGGATTATAAATTCATAATATAAAATTATTTTTGCACCATAGATGCAATGGTAAATCATTACACTATTTTTACAACATACCCGTCTGTATATTCATTTCAAGTATATCTGATATCCTCAAAAGTGCAAGCACTGGTGCTTGTCTAAGACTGCCTTTTGCAATTGTCACCTCATAAAAACAGATAAGCATTATAAAGTTAACTGGTCCTAAAATAGCTTCTAAACAGAAACACAAGTTTTACTTTCAGATTACATTTTAAAAGCTTGTCTACATGGAAACTTAATATACACCAAAGTGAGTTATAAATCTAAACCTCCAATCTGAAGCAGCAGTAAGTCAAAGCATTATATGGAACATATAGGCTGTGTCTAGACTAGCCTCCACCTTTGAAGGGGGCATGGTAATTAGGGTGTCAGGAGATTACTAATGAAGTGCTACAGTTCTTATGCAGCACTTCATTGGTCAAAATCTCCCCCATGCGGCAACTTCGAAGTGTGAAACTTTGAAGTGCCGGCTTGCGTGCAGTAGCGGGTCAGCCGCAGGTACTTTGAAGTGCCAGTGTTGCATTGAAGCCCATCTACTTCTCATAATTTTGATGTAGCACGGGCACTTTGAAGTACCCGCAGATGACCTATGGCTGCACACAAGCCGGCACTTCGAAGTTTCACACTTCGAAGTTGCCGCGGGGGAGATTTTGACTAATGAAGTGCTGCATAAGCACCATAGCACTTCATTAGTAATACCCCAGCACCCTAATTACCATGCCCACTTCAAAGTTGGGGGTTAGTCTAGGCACAGCCATAGGGTGGCAGAGCTGGATCCACACAGCCGAGTAGTTCATGGCATAGAGCTTGGTAGATTCACATCCTAGCTTACCACATATTAAGCCCGCATCTACATTACCAAGTTCTTTAAAAAAGAAAAAAATCAGACGTTTTTCGAAAAAACCTGCAAGGCATCTACATGCAAAATCATAGAATCATAGAATCATAGAAGAGTAGGACTGGAAGGGACCTCGAGAGGCCATCGAGTCCACCCCCCTGCCCTCATGGCAGGACCAAGCACTTTCTAGACCATCCCTGAAAGCCATCTATCTAACCTCTACTTAAATATCTCCAGTGATGGAGATTCTACCACCTCCCTTGGCAATTCTTTCCAGCGTTTGATCACCCTGACAGTTAGGAGCTTTTTCCTAATATCCAACCTGAACCTCCCATGCTGCAATTTAAGTCCATTGCCTCTTGTTCTATCCTCAGAGGCCAAGGAAGAACAAGTTCCCTCCCTCTGCCTTATGACACCCTTTTAGATACCTGAAAACTGCTATCATGTCTCCCCTCAATCTTCTCTTTTCCAAACTAAACAAGCCCAGTTCTTTCAGCCTTTCTTTATAGGTCATATTCTCTAGAACTTTGATCATTCTCTTTGCTCTCCTCTGGACCCTCTCCAATTTCTCCACATCCTTCCTGAACTGCGGTGCCCAGAACTGGACACAATACTCCAGCTGAGGCCTAACCAGCACAGAGTAGAGCGGGAGAATGACTTCTTGTGTTTTGTTCACAACACACCTGTTAATGCATCCTAGAATCGTGTTTGCTTTTTATGCAACAGCATCACACTGTTGACTCATATTTAGCTTGTGGTCCACTATAACCCCTAGATCCCTTTCTGCTGTACTCATTCCTAGGCAGTCCTTTCCCATTCTGTATGTGTGACACTGATTGTTCCTTCCCAAGTGGAGCACTTTGCCTTTGTCCTTATTGGCTATGTCTACACGTGCACGCTACTTCGAAGTAGCCTATTTCGATGTGGCGACATCAAAATAGGCTATTTCGATGAATAGCGTCTACATGTCCTCCAGGGCCGGCAACGTCAATATTCAACTTCGACGTTGCGCAGCCCAACATCGAAATAGGTGCAGCGAGGGAACGTCTACACGCCCAAGTAGCACACATCGAAATAGGGATGCCAGGCACAGCTGTAGACAGGGTCACAGGGCGGACTAGCGCTTCCAGGGCAACAGCTAGCCGCTCCCTTAAAGGGCCCCTCCCAGACACACTCAGCCTGCACAGCACGCGGTCTGAGGAGCCATAGGCACACAGACCCTGGGCGCCGCAGTCATGGACCCCCAGCAGCAGCAGCAGCAGCAGCAGCAGCAGCAGCAGCAGCAGCAGCAGCAGCTAGAGGTCCACCCAGCCCTCCCAGCAGGAGCAGGGCTTGCCCTGCTCCGTGCCATGCGGGAGGCAGCTGAGCACCTCCATGCCCCAGGGGAGGAGATGCCCCCAGGGCAGCAGGGCTCAACCCCTACCCCTGCAGCACCCTGCCCCCCCCCCGTCTCACACGCCGGCGGCTGAGGAGCTACCCCACCAGCACCGACTGGTGGGAGCGGCTGGTGCTTGGGGAGTGGGACGACGACCACTGGCTCCGGAACTTCAGGATGACCCGCCAGACATTCCTGGAGCTGTGCCAGTGGCTCACCCCCGCACTCAGGCACCAGGACACTGCCATGCGGCATGCCCTCACAGTGCAGAAACGGGTCGGCATCGCTGTCTGGAAGCTGGCCACTCCAGACAGCTACCAATCCATGGGGCAGCAGTTTGGTATCGGCAAGGCCACCGTCGGGGCTGTCTTCATGGAGGTAAGCGAATGCACGGGGGGAGGGCAGGGCAGGGGAGGGGAGGCCAGGGCAGGGCAGGGCAGGCCAGGGCAGGGCAGGGTCATGCACACCCTGCTCACCCCTCATTGGTGCTGTCCTATGTGCTTTCTCTGCAGGTTGTGCGTGCCATCAACGCCATGCTCCTGCACAGGCTCGTGAGGCTGAGGGACCCAGATGCCACCATCGCCGCCTTTGCCACCCTGGGCTTCCCCAACTGCTTCGGGGCTCTGGATGGGACTCACATCACCATCCGCGCCCCGCATCACAGTGGAGGACGATACCTGAATCAAAAGGGCTACCATTCTGTCGTCCTCCAGGCCTTGGTGGACAGCCGGGGATGTTTCCAGGACATTTACGTGGGCTGGCCTGGCAGCACCCACAACGCCCGGGTTTTCCGGAACTCAGACCTGTGCCGCGGGCTGGAGGCAGGGACCTACATCCCCCAGCGGGAGATCCCTCTGGGGGACACCACCATGCCCTTCTGCGTCATCGCAGATGCGGCATACCCCCTCCGGCCGTGGCTCATGCACCCCTACACGGGCCATCTCTCCGCTAGCCAGGAGCGCTTCAACGAGCGCCTGAACCACGCGCGCCAGGTGGTGGAGCGCTCATTAGGCCGCCTCAAGGGACGCTGGAGATGTCTCCTGACCCGCCTGGATGCGGGCCCCAACAACATCCCCCAGATTGTGGGTGCCTGCTGCACCCTGCACAATTTGGTCGAGAGCAAGGAGGAGACCTTTTTCCAGGGCTGGGCTGCGGAGGCCGCCAGGGCACACGTCCAGCCACCTGCTGCCCCCAGTTGGCAGGTGGACCCCGAGGGGACCCAGGTCCGGGAGGCCCTGCGGGCCCACTTCTATGAACAGGCCGCGGGGTGAACTCTGCCCAGGCCCCCTACTGCCCGCCCCTTCCTCCCCCACACTCCTGCCCCAATGCCTACACCATGGAGCACCCCACCGCCCCACCCCCCACTTGTCCTGGACAAATGACAGCACGCACTTGTGGCTGAATGTAAACTTTTTTTTTTCTTTCCGAAGTTTTTTTTTTTATGACTGTAAATAAATATGTGAACCACAAACCAAAAACTAGGCACAAACGTTGAACAAAAGCAATATGTACAAAAATAAAACAATCCAAAGAAACAACTGTCTGTAATAATAAAAAGAAAACCAGGGAGGATAAAGGGGAGAACTATTTACATGGGGGGGACGGGGCAAACTGGGGGCTGAAAAAAACAGGGTCCAACTATATACAAGGGGGGGGCCACGTCCCGGGCCCCTTGTCCCTATAGCCCGGCACTGGGCTTTGGCGGCCGGGAGCCCCGCCGCGCTCACAGCCTGGTCCATGGCTGGGTGGGAGTCGGCTGGACTGGAAGGTACGGTGGCCTGCGAGTGTCAGGTGGCTCCAGGGGTCACTCGGCGCTCCGGCCCTCGCCGGTGGGTGGCGGGGTGACGGCGGACAAGCCGGCGATGGGCAGAGCAGCTGGTGGTGGGGCTGCAGGAGCAGGCAGGGCGGGCGAGGTTATGGCCGGTGTGGCATGGGGGGCCAGGTAGTCCACCAGGCGGTTAAGTGTGTCCATGTAGGCCCTTCATGCCTCCTGGCGCCAGGCCAGCGCCCGCTTCTGCAGCTGGAGGTGCTGCTCCGCGACCTCCAGCTGCCAACGGTGGATGGCCAGCAGCTGGGGGTCCGTCGCCGTCGGCGGTTGGAGGCGCGGGGTCTGCCGTCTAGCCCGCTGTGGGGCCGATCGGTCCTCAGCCGAGGGGCTGCCCTGGAGCGATGGTCCCGGAGGGCTCTCCGGGACGACTGATGCCTCGCCGGCGCTCTCTTCCGGTCCTTCTGATGGTGCAAGTGCAGGACACAGGAGAGGAGGCGGGGAAGAAGAATGGAGACAGGCATTAGTGTGGGCCCCGAGCCATGGCCTTTGTGCCCCCAGCCCTGTGCTGCAGGTTCCCCATCCCCGTCCCCGGGAGATGCTGCTGTGATGGATGGGGTTCAGGGGTCCCCCTGCCCTGCACCCCATCCCCTGGTGGGCGTGACTCTCACTTCACCCCGCAGGGTCTGAGAGGAGAGGAGGTTTCTTAGGCCACAGATGCCCAGTTTCTCCCAGGAGTGACAGCACCAGCTGTCAGAAGAGACAGTCCTTCCAACCCGTCGTGGGGAGAAGACCCCAAGGGGTGCCCCTCTGGGATGCAGCTTTCCCCCTCCTCCGGCTGGCTGCCTTCCAGCTCTCCCTTCCCCTAGCCTCTACCTGTGGCCCCCGCCCTCCCCCCCCAAGTCCAAGCCAGCTCGGCTCCTCCCTCCTGTTTGTTCAGGGCAGAGGTGTCACCTGCCAGCTGTAGCCCCAGGATCATCCTTTGCCCCTGGGGGCTATTCGGCTCTTGTTGCTCATATGTAGCCTGAGTCTCCCTTTGGCACTCCCCCCACTCCATCACATGCTGTTGCTGCGGGGTGTCCCACCCCCTCCTCCAGGGGGCCCCTCGAGGTTCCGCTCACCCCTGGCCCGGGGATGGGGCATGGCACTGTCATGCGGGGTCGGGGGGGCAAGGGCTGATGGATGCAGTGCTGTGAGGGCCATGGCCCTGGTGTCCTTGGGGCCATGGCCATGTGAGCATGTGGGGGGCCCTGGACACATATCTCTTACCCCTGCCCCTCAAGCCCAGGGGTGTCCACCAGAGAGGGGTACCTACCTGTCGGTCCTCTCCCACGGTCCGGAGATCCCCGGGGGGCGGAGGCCCTGCTGCTGCTCCGGGATGGCAGGAGGAGGATCTGCAGGCTGGATTCTGCGGAGGAGGAGCCCCCCTCCTCCTCCTCCTCCTCCTCCTGCCGCGATGTCCCGGGGGTGGCCTCCGGGGGGGGGCCCCCGGGGTGCAGGGCTTGCCTCCAGGGTGGACTCCGTCTGCAGGGCCTGCTGGGGCTCGTCAGCCGAGGTGTCAATGGTGGCCGGAGGGGAGGAGGTGTGCCGGGAGCCCAGGATGTCCCTGAGCTCCCTGTAAAAGGGGCAAGTGACGGGGGCGGTCCCAGATCGGCTGGCCGCATCCCGGGCCCGGGAGTAACCCTGCCGCAGCTCCTTGACCTTACTCCTGACATGGTCAGGAGTGCGGGCTGGGTGACCCCGGGCAGCCAGGCCATCGGCCAGCCGAGCGAACGCATCCGCGTTCCACCTCTTGCTCCCCATTACCTGGAGCACCTCCTCCTCGCTCCAGAGCCCCAGCAGGCCCCGCAGCTCGGCCTCTGTCCAGGAGGGGCCCCGCTGCCGCTTGCCAGCCTGGCTGCCCTTCTGGCTTGGCTGGCTGCCCTGGCTCCCCTTGGGGGGGGTCCCCTGGGGGCGCTGGGGGGGCTGCCGGGCAGCCATCGCAGCTCTGTGGGGCTGAGGGTGGTGCAGGCTGGCCGCGTGTGCAGGCTGCAGCTTGCACGTTCCCTCAGCTTCCTGCAGAGGAGGGGAGGGGGAGGGGACCTTTAAGGGGCCGCTCCACGCGGCCACCAGCGAGCTGAGGGGCTGGACAGAGCGTCTCTCAACCCCCCAGCTGATGGCCGCCATGGAGGACCCAGCAATTTCGACGTTGTGGGACGCGGATCGTCTACACGGTCCCTACTTCGACGTTCAACGTCGAAGTAGGGCGCTCTTCCGATCCCCTCATGAGGTTAGTGACTTCGACGTCTCGCCGCCTAACGTCGAAGTTAACTTCGAAATAGCGCCCGACGCGTGTAGCCGCGACGGGTGCTATTTTGAAGTTAGTGCCGCTACTTCGAAGTAGCATGCACGTGTAGACACAGCCATTAAACTTCATCCTGTTTACCTCAGACCATTTCTCCAGTTTATCCAGATCCTTTTGAATTATGACCCTAACCTCCAAAGAAGTTGCAACCCTTCCCAGCTTGGTATCATCTGCAAACTTAATAAGTGTACTTTCTATGTCAATATCTAAATCGTTAATGAAGATATTGAACAGAACCGGTCCTAAAACAGACCCCTGCGGAACCCCACTAGTTATACTTTTCCAGCAGGATTGAAAACCACTAATAACTACTCTTTGGGTACGGTTATCCAGCCAGTTGTTCACCCACCTTATAGTAGCCCCATCTAAGTTGTATTTGCATAGTTTATTGATAAGTATATTATGTGAGACTGTGTCAAATGCTTTACTGAAGTCTAGGTATACCACATCCACCACTTCTCCCTTATCCACAAGGCTCGTTATTCTGTCAAAGAAAGCTACTAGATTGGTTTGACATAATCTGTTTTTAACAAAACCATGCTGGCTGTTCCCTATCACCTTACCACCTTCCAATTGCTTGCAGATGATTTCTTTAATTACCTGCTCCATTATCTTTCCTGGCACAGAAATTAAGCCGATTGTCCTGTAGTTTCCTGGGTTATTCTTGTTCCCCTTTTTATAAAAGGGTACTATATTTGCCCTTTTCCAGTCTTCTGGAATCTCTCCCGTCTCCCATGATTTTCCAAAAATGATTGCTAAAGGCTCAGATACCTCTTCTATCAGCTCCTTGAGGATTCTAGAATGCATTTCATCAGGCCCTGGTGATTTGCAGACATCTAATTTTTCTAAGTAAATTTTAATTTGTTCTTTTCGTATTTCAACTTCTAAACCTACCCCTTTTTCACTACCATTCTCTATGTCAGGCATTCCTTCATATTTCTCAGTGAAGACCGAAACAAAGAAATCATTAAACATCTCTGCCATTTCCAAATTCCCTGTTACTGTTTCTACCTCGTCACTGACCAATGGCCCTACCCTCTCCTTGGTCTTCCTCTTGTTACCAATGTATTTGTAAAAAGCCTTCTTTTCTCCTTTATGCTTGTAGCTAGCTTGAGCTCATTTTGTGCCTTAGCCTTTCTAATCTTGCTCCTGCATGCTTGTGTTGTTTGCCTATATTAATCCTTTGTAATTTGTCTTAGTTTCCATTTCTTATACGATTCCTTTTTTAGTTTGAGATCATGCAAGATCTCCTGGTTTAGCCAAGGCAGTCTTTTTCCATGTTTTCTATCTTTTCTATGCAGCGGGATAGCTTGCTTTTGGGCCCTTAATAATGTCCCTTTGAAAAACTGCCAACTCTCCTCAGCCGTTTTTCCCCTCAGTTTAGCTTCCCATGGGACCTTACCTACCAGCTGTCTGAGTTTACCAAAATCTGCCTTCCTGAAATCCATTATGTCTATTGTACTGCTTTCCCTTCTACCCTTCCTTAGAATTGTGAACTCTGATTTCATGATCACTTTCACCCAAGCATCCTTCCACTTTCAAATTCTCAATAATTTCCTCCCTGTTTGTTAAAATTAAATCTAGAACAGCTTCCCCTTTGGTAGCTTTTTCAACCTTTTGGAATAAAAAGTTGTCTGCAATGCAATTGAAGAATTTATTGGACAGTCTGTCCCCTGCTGTATTAGTTTCCCAACGTATACCTGGATAGTTGAAGTCCTCCATCACCACCAAATTCTGGGCCCTGGATGATTTTGTTAACTGTTTAAAGAAAGCCTCATCCACCACTTCCACCTGGCTAGGGGGCCTGTAGTAGACTCCTAGTATGACCTCATCCTTGTTTTTTACTCCTCTGAGTCTAACCCAGAGACTTTCAACCCGTCCATCTCCTATGTCCATCTCCACCTCTGTCCAAGTGTGTACATTTTTAATATACAAGGCAACACCTCCTCCCTTCTTACCCTGTCTGTCCTTCTTAAGCAGGCTGTACCCTTCAATACCAATATCCAATCATGAGTATTATCCCACCAAGTTTCTGTGATGCCAATGATATCATAGTTGTATTCATTTATTAGTACTTCCAATTCTTGTTTATTTCCCATACTTCTTGCATTTGTATATAGCACTCTTTTGATTCAAAATCAAAAGAATACAGCTCTTGTTCTGGAAGCCCTCTTCTGCTCCAGGATCAGAACACTTATTTTGAAATAAATAAATAAATAAATGTGTAGTTGCTTCCTGGGCCCTTTTTTTAAAAAAAGAGCAGTCCTCATAACCTCAGCTTTTTCAATCCCGGGCCCATTCTTTTTAAAGACAGGGGGCTGTGGGGACACTTTCTACTGAAAGAGCAGATCGATCTTTCAATACGCTTTTTTGTGTGTGGATGCACTCTTTTGAAAGAAGATCTTCCATAAGAGATCTTCCAAAAGATCATCTTTTCAAAGCTCACTGTATTGTAGACACAGCCAAAGGGTATGTCTACACAGCAGCATTATTTCAAAATAAGCTATTCCAGAAGAGTAACAGAGAGATAGACATGCTAGTCTATCTACTATCAAAACAAAAAAGCAGCCCAGTAGTACTTTAAAGACTAACAAAATAATTTATTAGGTGACGAGCTTTCGTGGGACAGACCCACTTCTTCAGATCATGACCTTACCAGAACAGACTCAATATTTAAGGCACAGAGAACCAAAATTAGTAATCAACCTTGATTACCTGTTTTTGGTTCTCTGTGCCTTAAATATTGAGTCTGTTCTGGTATGGCTATGGTCTGAAGAAGTGGGTCTGTCCCACGAAAGCTCATCACCTAATAAATTTGTTTGTTTTTAAAGTGCTACTGGACTGCTTTTTTGTTTTGATTTTTTATTCCAGAAGAGATTTTCTGGAACAACTTATTTCAAAATAACACTGCTACACACAAAATGCATTTCAAAATAGTGCTCAGATATTTCAAAATACAGCATCTACACACAATGGAACCTATTTGGAAACAGCCTTTGGACACATGACAGCTTATTTTGAAATAGGCTTTATGCCCTTTCTACACAGCTCCTACTTTGAAATAGCTTTTTCAAAATAGGAGCTAGTCCTCATGGAATGAAGTTTACCTATTTCAGAATAAGCCAATCACTATTTCAAAATTATTTCTAAATAGCAGTTGCACTGTGTAGATGCTAGCAATGGTGTATTTCATTACGCCAGGAGTTATTTCAGAATAACTTTGTTGTGCAGACATAGTCTAAGTCTTCGGCTGCATCTACACTGGCAAATTCTTTGTAAAGATTTTTTTGAAAGAAGGGGGTTCTTTTGAAAGAGCCCATGGAGCATCTATACACAAAAAGCCCTACCGTGGCCCTGCCTCCCTGTGCTTCTTGCTCCAGCCCAGCCCTGCTATAGATCCAAGACAGGGGTGATCAGGGATTCCAGGGCTGACAGGGGTCGCACCCCTTCACACCTCCCCTGGACCTATGGTCCCCTCCTCACCAGGTTGATCTTCCTTTCCTTCCCCCACTCCAAGCTGAAGTCCCCCCAGATTAATCTGTCCACTTCTTCCCCAGCCCCCTTCAATCTCCCAGGCCACACAGTAGCAGACTTAAAAGTAGCTATCCTACAGCAAAAAAATTTCAGGACCAGACTCCAAAAAGAAATATCTGAGTTACAATTCATCTGCAAATTGGACGCCCTCAGCTCAGGCTTAAACAAAGACTGCGAATGGCTGGCAAAATACAAAAGCAGCTTCCCCTCCCTTGGTGTTCACACCTCCAGATCAACTGCTGGTAGTAAGCCTCACCCTTGCTGACTGAGCTAACTTTGTTATCCCCACCCTTGCTCTGGCTTTATACCTGGCCCTGCAGATTTCCAAGACCAGCATCTGATAAAGTGAGTCTGTGCTCATGAAAGCTCATGCTCAAAACTTTTCTGTGAGTCTATAAGGTGCCACAGGACCCTTCGTTGCTGTTCTCAGTGATAGTGTTTCACAGTGCAATCTGGGAAGTCAGTAATCATATTATTTATTTATAATGGCAGCTGTCAGAAAAGCATATGTAATAAGTTAAATTCTGCTCACGCTAAGGAGAATGACTTCTGCTTATACAGTGACATATATGTTGGTGAGTGCAGCAGATGTTTTTCAGAAGATTTTACAAGGATCATCCATCTCAATGAAATACAGAAAGAAAACAATGGAAAACCTTCTCCTATTCCTGGAATAAACAGCAAGGAAAGAGATAGTTGATGAAGAATTTGCCTTTTGACTCATATGCCTGTCAGCTAACTACATCCATGTAGCAGCTATCCCAATATCAGCTGATTGTCTAAAGCAGTGGCAGTAAATGTGTGCTGGATTTCCAACTATTCAAAAGGTATGGTCTCTGATTAATTTAAATGCACTGCAGTGATTAAAAATATGAGCAGAGTTTGAAAAAGGTGCATTGTATGGAAATGTTTTCAGCCGCTTTCACCAACATAAACCCTGTATTCACACATTGGTTCTAATCCACTGGGCTGAGTAGGTGGTTTGGTACTGAGCTCAGTGGGCAATATCAGGGCCTTGGTGAACAGTAATGCACAAAAGCAGCCTCACTGAAGCGAGTGGAGCTTGCTTTCATGAGTAAATGGTCATCCGTGGGCACGAGGCATTTACAAGACAGCCCTGAGATTTAGCCCTACGTGTCACATGTACGGAGGATTTGTGGGTCTTAGAGGAGACAGGAGAGGTTAAAGCAAACATGAATCAGGATGAAAAATGCGACTGCATGGAAGGCTCAGCTGGATAAAACAAGGTATGTATCTGTTTGTGCAAAGGGTGTTTCTCCCTGATGAGCAGAATGGAACACACAGGTTTCATAGATTGAACAAGTGTTGCCCATTGATGTACATGATAAATCATCACTCAGCAGAAGTTGTCAATGATGTTCTGCCCTAAACATCCCTATGCCTGCAGCATTAGATATATGGCGACTGCAACTACTTGAGTTCTCAAACAGCACTGTGCAGAAAAAGAGGGTAGTTTATAGTGGCAGTAGCTGTTTTTTTAAAGCCCAGATATTTTAGCACATGTTCCCTTTCAAAACAGCTTAGAAAATCTATATTTATATAGATTAATAAATAACCAGATACTAGAAAGCACCCATCCGAGGCTCTATAAAAAGCTGGAAAATTCTTGATGGGGGAAAACATATAAAGTCAGTTAAATTCACTTTCAATGTCCCGCTGGTCATTATCATTCCGGTCCTAAAATGTAAACACATCATGCTATAAACAAGTTCATGCATCCAGGCTGTGTTCTGCATTGGCCACTGGAGGGAAGATGGAGTGGCTATGACAATGAACTAAAGATCAGAAAACCTGGAGTTTTTTCCCAAGTCTGTTACTGACCTGCTGTGTGACCTTGAATAAATCGCTTAGGATAAAATAAAGCATGTAGAGGTACACCTCTCATAGCACTGGAAGGAACCCTGGGAGGTCATCGAGCCCAGTCCCCTGCTGTCTTGGCAGCACCAAGGACTATTGCTGATATATATGTACATACACATACACTCTTTTAGTCTATTTGCCCCAGACTCCTAAATGGCCTTGTCAAGGATTGAACTCATAGCCCTAGATTTATTTTAGCAGGCTAAAGCTTAAAACACAGAGCTAGCCCTTCTCTGCTGCTTCTGTGATACTTGTCCTACCTTTTGTCTATTTAGAATAAACACTTAAAAGCAGGTACTGCTTCCTGCTGTTCACTGTCACAGTGCCAGGCACATTGGGGTTGTAGTCTTGGTTGGCTTACCATGCTGTTGCTAATCAATTATGATTGTCATCATTCAATATTCATTCCTAAAAGTCAAAGAAGAGAGATGAGCTTTACAGCATAGCCAGAAAGCAAAGTAATCTATGCACCAGAGGACCAACATGGGGATGCATATGTGAGATTTAAATCAACTTCCTGGACACTTGTGACACTTGTGACCTGACATGAGCCTTAGTATTTACTCTGGAAGAAGCACCCTTAACCCTGTCACAGCCCAGGCTATAAATGTTCCTTATCTCCCTCTAAATTAAAGTAACTGCTACAAAATTCTTCAAAGGGGGAGAGGACAGAAAACCTGACACCAGATTCAAGATACAAGGAGAAATGGCTTAATTCATTAGACACTCAAGTTATCATTACAAAGCTCTTGGTAAGCTCAGAGAACCTCAGCAACTCATGGATGTGCAACATGATCAGTAAACACCAAACTAACATTTCAACTTAAGCCTGTTGGGACTGGCTTCAACCAAATAACCCCAGCATTGGTTTTGAAGGTTGGCTGGATTGCCCCCTACTAATTAACTGAATTAGTGCAGTGAATCCCATGATGGTTATAAAAGATTGTGGCTGTGTCCACACTACCACCCTCCTTTGAAGGAAGGATGGTAAGCAGGGTGTTGGGAGTTTACTAATGAAGTGCTGAGCTACATGCACAGCACTTCATTAAGCAAATTCCCTCCCGTGGCAAAATTTTGAGGAGTAAAGGGACTTGGAAGATGCCCTGGCACTTTGAAGAACCAGTGGGTGAACTGCGGCTAGATGTGTGCCGGTACTTCGAAGTTTAAAACTTCAAAGTTGCCGTGGGGGGAATTTGCTTAATGAAGTGCTGCTTATGCAGCGCAGCACTTCATTAGTAAACTCTCAAGACCCTACTCACCATCCTTCCTTCGAAGGAGGGTGGTAGTGTAGACAAGCCCTATGAGTCAAAATTTCAAAGACTGAGGTTCAATCTGACACAAAACTTACAGGCACAAAAGTGAATCTATGGTTGTGTGCACAGATACCAGAACTGGGTGCATGTAAGGCAAATTAGGCAGCTAAATACCCATCTATATGTGCTGTCATCCATTCCATGTGCACCATTGCAATAATGGCTTGTGAAATCACTGGTACAGTTTTGCAAATGGTCCGCCATGATTGAAAACAGCAATTTGTGTGACAGAAATTGTCAGAATGACAAATGCTTGGAAGACAACTCCAGACAGAAGCAGGTCATTTTCATTGTCCCTTGGTAACTTTCTGCAATTGGTCTTTTGCATTTTTTGTTTGTTTGAGAGGATTTGGGGTTTTTTGTTTGCTTTTATTTTTTTGTTTTTGTTTTTGTTTTTGTTTTTGTTTTTGTTTTACAATCTTTTATGTTTAAATTCCATGCCATCCATTATTTTCATACATATAAATTCAGTTTATTCTGGAATGTAAGGACCACTCAAACAGAGGGGCTACATCTACATGGGATGCTGCTTCTGGTAGAGTCATGTAAATGAGAGCTCATTTACATAGTCACCCACCTCATTTGCATAGTCACACAAGATTGCTGTCCCAACCGCGACTTCTGTCATCACAAAACAAGCCATGTGGACTTGATTTATTTTGAGATAGGAGGCTGTCAACAAGTGTGCATGGGGTTTGGTCAGCAAAACCCCATCTACATGACTTGTTTTGTGACAACAGAAGCCTTTGCCAGGACAGCAATCTCATGTGACTATTTGCAACCCACACACCTATGTGTGGATAACATCCCATAGAAT
This sequence comes from Carettochelys insculpta, assembly GCF_033958435.1. Taxonomy (NCBI): domain Eukaryota; kingdom Metazoa; phylum Chordata; order Testudines; family Carettochelyidae; genus Carettochelys; species Carettochelys insculpta. The sequence continues at coordinate 138,613,678 of NC_134139.1, read as the reverse complement.
GGCACTTAGACCATTTCACAGAGCAAGAATAAGTGTCTTCTACAGCCTAACCTGACAGCCAGCTGACCTTTAGCTCAAGCTGCAGAGGTGCCTGCACTAAGTTCCAGAGGTCCCAGGTGTGAGCCTACCTTGTGGGCAGTTGCATATGCAAATGAGGCACACAACTATGTAAATGAAAAGCCATTTGCATTGTCAAGTGCCCTCATTTGCATGACCCTGCCAGCAGCAGAACTCTGTGTAGACATGGCCAGTGAGAGGAGTGAAAATTATGGCAAATCAAAGTGAAATATAATAAGCAAAAGAAATATCAAAACTACTAGGCTCTTCTACTACTGCTTGTTTAACCACTTTTCCAGTTTCTAATGTATTAATTATTATTAGTTTATCTGAAACAGCATTTTGATAGGACCATTGTGGACTAAAAGCATCAGACTATATTTTCTCTTGCTGGCTTTCCTACATCCCATTCATGCTGCTTTGAGGTATTTAACTTTTCAAAAGGATGTGGCAGGATTTACCACAGATTCTACTTTACACTCCATATGTAGCCAAAAGAATTATACTACCAGTGCAAATACTTTACTAGGGGACAGGATACTCCCTGCTTGTCATAACTAACCATGGTGATCAAAGCTAGCCAGGTGTTCACATTGACCCCAGACTTTGGTTGTTTACCACACTTTGCAATATCTAAACTTGAGAATGAGCTGCCCTACTAGCCTCTAATTATATTAGCAGTACATGGCAGGACAAGGAACAGAGGATAAGAAGTGGGAGAAGGAAAAAGGAATGTCTAACTATACAGGATGTATGTGTCTAAAACACCCACTCAGTTAAGATGAATCACAGCTCCCATTCAAAACTTTCCTCTTACTGTGTGTCTTAAAGTTAATGAAATACTCTATAAATCTTGAAGCCTTGTAGTTCGTATTTTTAGTAAACTCTTTCATATCTAGCATTTTATTTTCCAGAACTCTTGGATAACTGGCATTTTAACCAGAAGTAAATTTAGGTATGTTTTCCATAAGTATAGTTCAGTGAAAGTAAATACAAATAAATACTGCAAATACAGCATAAGTTTACAGTGTACAGTACTACTGTTGGTGAATAAAGTACTCTGCATACATTTTTGTTTGTTTCTTAATATCTAATCTTGTTTTTCTTTAGTGTTATGCATTGCTAGATATACCTCTCTACTATTCAGAATATTTGAATATCCAGCGACCACCTGTGCCCAGGGCTGCTAGATATGAAAGAGTTTACTGCATCATCAGTTTATGATTGTGGTATGTGATATTTTAGCCAATTTATATGCTATTTCATATACAATCAATGTACGATAGATAGGTTGAAGTTGCAGAATTAGAGAAGTACAGGACTAATAAGTGATAAGTTTGCATTAATTTATGCCAATGTCTGAAAAGTATTGTAATTCACTCTGGGTAAAAAACACTGGTTTTAAGATTGGTTTAAATGCTACCGTAGATCATCCAAAGCCAAGTTTGCTTCCACCAGGTCAAAATCACATTTGTGTGATCTATCTACATTTGTGTGAATTGCTTTGGGAAAGCATTCTTTGGTCTGTGTGGGTACTTAACCATTTTTAAATCATTGCAGCTGGAGCCATTATCACTCAAAATTCTAGCATAGTCCAAGGCTGTTTTTTATTATCTGAATGTTCTCCCAGCAGTTTGCAGTCAGATAGAATTAACATAACAGGTGACAGATAATATTGTATATGTGAGCCAAAAGCCCATACATACATTGGCGGGTGTTTAGGTTAAAGTTTGTTTAAAAGCAGGCCACCCATATCAACAGTGATAGGGAAAGGGAGTTCCCTCAACATTTTTGCAAGACTCCCTTTCAGCAATTCCTGAAGGATCCAAGTTCATCCTTGCCCTAATCCCTGTTTGTAGAAAATGGGGGTACATTAATGTATATATATACACACACTAGTATGTAGTATACACACTAGTATATAGTATACACACTTAGTATATAAGTATATATTGTGCTATATATTATATATATTAATATACATATATTAGTATACATACCAATAGCAAGCTAAGAATTTAAGTAGGACGCTTGCTTGCACATTTAAGAGAAAGTCATAATTTCCACCCTTAAAGTGACAGCACTTCTAGGTGAAGGAAATACCATTCCTCTGTGCCACTGCCACCCCTTTTGGTTGGGGGACAAGCTTACAGGAGTCCACTGCTGCAGAAAGCTGGGACCTATTCAGCAATGAAACAATTTCCATGGTTCTTGGCCCATCTACCGTCATCAACAGACGTTTAAAACTCTCTAAAATAGGCTGGAGAGCACCCTGGCTAATGCAAACCAGCCAGATATGGTGTGGTCCAAATAACTATCCTGTTGAGGCAATTTCATCACTTCACTATTATATACAAACTTTAGCTGCCAGCATTTGTTCACCAGAGGCTGGAGAATAGTGACAGCTAAAATTGGATACTCTTGGTGTTCTCTCTATTTCCAAACATGACATCTCAGTTTTCTAGAGCAATCAGGCTGCTAGAATGCTGCCTGTCACCACCAATGCACCAGATGTTTGGTTTTAGATAGCAACTATTTCTGTAAACTAATCCCCCGAAGTTTCTTTCTACTCAACATTCAACTGTGTGTATGCCCAGGAACTTGTGACAGTAACTGTCACTGTAATTCAGCAAAACTGCTATGAGGAATAGACTGATTTTCAATCTGGAATTATGGTTAAAGCAAGAGTGGAAGTAAGAGTCTAACTGAAATAGTCATAGGTATTCAAGTAAAGCCTTCACGGATTTAACCCAATTCAAAATAGTATGGATGGTGCTCAATATCACAAATGCCAATAAAATGAAAGATGGTGGTCTTTCTTTGTATATTGGACAGACTTCAAACTCCCTTAGACAAAGAGTTAATGGGCGCAAAACAGACATAAAAACACTCCAGATCCACAAACCTGTTAGTCATCATTTTAATGGAGTGGGCCATTCTGTTAATGACTTAAGAGTTTGTGTGTTACTGGAGAGGAATTTTCACAACACTCTTGAAAAAGAGGCTGCCTAACTCTCTTTTGTATTCAAATTCAACACATTAACACGTGGTTTGAACCGGGATGGGAATTTTCTGAGTCACTATGGCTACGTCTACACATGAAGCCTACATCGAAATAGCTTATTTCGATGTAGCAACATCAAAATAGTCTATTTCGATGAATAACGTCTACACGTCCTCCAGGGCTGACAACGTCGATGTTCAACTTCGACGTTGCACGGCACCACATCAAAATAGGCGCTGCGAGGGAATGTCTACATGCCAAAGTAGCACACATCGAAATAAGGGTGCCAGGCACAGCTGCAGACAGGGTCACAGGGCGGACTCAACAGCAAGCCGCTCCCTTAAAGGGCCCCTCCCAGACACAGTTGCACTAAACAACACAAGGTACACAAAGCTGACAACTGGTTGCAGACCCTGTGCCTGCAGCCTGGATCCCCAGCTGCCGCAACAGCAGCCAGAAGCCCTGGGCTAAGGGCTGCTGCCCACGGTGACCATAGAGCCCCGCAGGGGCTCGAGAGAGAGCGTCTCTCAACCCCTCAGCTGATGGTCGCCATGGCGGACCCCGCTATGTCAAAGTTGCGGGACGTGCAATGACTACACGGTCCCTACTTCGACGTTGAACGTCGAAGTAGGGCGCTATTCCTATCCCCTCATGGGGTTAGCGACTTCGACGTCTCGCCACCTAACGTCGAAGTTAACTTCGAAATAGCGCCCGGTGCGTGTAGCCGTGACGGGCGCTATTTCGAAGTTAGTGCCGCTACTTCGAAGTAGCGTGCACGTGTAGACACGGCTTATAGGGGCTCATTTGCATACTTGGCTTAATCTAATTCTTGACTCCTGCCCCACATCTTTTTCCCCCTCTACTCTCTGATTTACTCACCTTGATAAATTTTTTTTCTGATTTGTCCACCTTGATTGCTGTTTTTGGTTCTCTGTGCCTTAAATATTGAGTTTGGTCTGCTCTGGTATGGCCATGGTCTGACGAAGTGGGTCTGTCCCACAAAAGCTCACCTAATAAATTATTTTGTTAGTCTTTAAAGTGCTACTTGACTGCTTTTTTCTTTGAAGTGTTTTTGCTATGTAAATTATGTGCTTAAGGCTCAAAGATCCTTCAGTGCACACACTAGTTGCATTTTTATATGGCTTTGGAAGCAATGACATTAAATCAAAAGCAGACATTTGCATAGTGTCAGATTGTACGTCACTTAATACCTTCTCACACTAAATTATGGCTGTTTGGTTGCTGTGGCATTTGCAACTGAGAAACCTTAAGTACTATCACAACATTTGAACTAGGTGGTTCCAAGGAGCTTTGACCTTGGTATGTAATGCGGGAATAATTCCCTACATTGTCACTGACTGATGGAAGTGTTTAGAAATGTCACAGGCAATAAAGACAAGCTCATTCTCTCTCTCAGGCTTTCCAAACCATAGTTCTCCTACCAAATGGGAAGCAAAGTTAATATACGGTTGTGGGGTGATACAGCTGGTGTAATCGCTGTAAGATGTTTCCACTGCTGGCAAAACATACCATTTTAGATATTATTAATTTAATACCCAAAATATTCAGCTGTGATTGAATGTGTTCTACAAATATTAGTTCCATTGTGTGTTCCTCCTTGAAGTCTATATTGTAACACCAGCATGGTAACACTATCTATCCTAAATCTATTAAAATGTAAGAAGAGTGTAACACTTCTGTGACTCAGTATATGACATTGTAATTGTTTAAATAACAGAGTCTCAGGCATGCTTGCTGGGTTGTATTACTCTAGTCTAAGCCATATCTATGATAATGAAACAAATACAATCTCTTCCATCATTTGGTTTCAGAAATGTCATTCATTGTGACAATATTTTGCACAACCTCACATATCCTAAGGAAGAAAGATCTTATTTCTTATATTATAACTGAATTAGTATGAAATATCAATATCTCAACATGGACAAGGTAATACTATAGAGATTTTTTTTTTTTTTGCTGTAGTGAAAGATCATAAACTTCAGGGGGTGGAGACAGAAGTATTTTGTAGTGTGACTTTGAAATCAAGGGGAATTGTGAACCTAATTGCCTTAGGTACCTACCTGCAACTTAGCACCCTAAAAGTCCTTTGTAAATCAATCCCTAACTCACTGTTACAGATGAACTTCTATGACTTCTATGTCATTTAGCTGCTCTCGAGTTTACTCTCTGTACAGGTGGACTGCTGAGTTAATACCTATAGTCTGCTCACTGCAACCCAGTCCCATGACTTTGAGACAACAAATATTAGGAAAATGGTAACAATAAAACAAGTCTTTAAGAATGTGGGGGACAAGTTTAATTTTTGGCATGCTTTATTTGTCTCGTTTTCTCTATGTGCTGTGATCTAGCCACACTCACAGCTATGCCATTTTATTCTTTTGTAGTGCTTTGGAATTGATGGCAGCTGTAATAGATTATGTCTGAATATGTTCAGAGCAATTACATTTAACAAATAATCAACACTTATGCACAATGGCCTGCAGCCAGATACTAATATTGAAAACAAACTATATTCTCAAAGACTTACACATATGCTTAACAGTGCACACCATCTTGGCATAAACCCATGGATTTCAGTCACAATACTAAAGCACCTAAAGTTGATTATGTGCATTAATTTTTGAAGGGGCAGGGTCTATAGCCCTACCAATGCAAATGCCCACATTCAAGTTCATTCTTGTACTTTGTCAGCAGTCCTGTGCAATGAGTGAGGTTTTTGAAACACAAAGGTATTCCTTCACATTGGGAATTGCAGGACCAGGATATATCTGTATAACAGTGCATTGATCTCTTCACTGAAGTGTTAAAGACATGGCACTCACCTCAGTAATTCAGTTAGTGTCTTTTATTAAAACACATACGGCGGAAGGTGGGATGGATTTCAGGTAGTAGCAGTAATTTCATAGGTAGTCATTCTGATAACATAAGAGGGTATAATACTTTATAATCCAGTAAAATAAATGTTTATTTTCTCTTAGTCTGCTTGTAACTGGGCTGTGATTACTGAAATCAGTCATTCTGGATTGGTCAAGAGGAATTTCTTAGTATTATAGGGTCACCCTGTGTCTCAATTTCCCGGTCAGAACCACTTTTATACCTGTATAATGACACTGGTTCCTCTAGGCTACATCTACACTAGCCCCAAACTTCAAAATGGCCATGCAAATGGCCATTTCAAAATTTACTAATGAAGCGCTGAAATACATATTCAGTGCTTCATTAGCATGTGGGCGGCCGCGGCGCTTCGAAATTGATCCGGCTCGCGGCTGCACGACTCGTCCCAACAGGGCTCCTTTTCGAAAGGACCCCTCCTACTTCGAAGTCCCCTTATTCCCATCTGCTCATAGGAATAAGGGGACTTCAAAGTAGGCGGGGTCCTTTTGAAAAGGAGCCCCGTCGGGACGAGCCGCGCAGCCGTGAGCCGCATCAATTTCGAGGTGCCGTGGCCGCCCACATGCTAATGAAGTGCTGAATATGCATTTCCACTCTTCATTAGTAAACTTTGAAATGGCCATTTGTGTGGTCATTTTCAAGTTTGGGGCTCGTGTAGACACGGCCCTAGAGTGAAATCAGTGAAACTGAAATCAGAATCAAGTTTGTGTTTTTTACATACTGCAACAAAATAAGTGAAAAGACATTTATCTCCTAAATTAATTCATTTGTATTTGATTCATTTCTTCGTTATATGCAAAGAATTTCATATATATATGGAGGTTGCTGGAGTTTTGGCTTTTTAAAAGCTCTTTCTGATCTTTGCGAAAAAACAAAACAAGGCTCAGCAACAAAGCAATTTGCAGAAAAATCATATACGATTGACTCAGATTCAGATTTATTTAAAATGGAATCAGAGATTACTAGAACTAGAAGGGAGCTCAAGAGGTCATCAAGTCCAGTTCCCTGACCATATGGCAGGACCAAGCACCAGTTGTCTCGCTGCCGTTAGATATTTATCTAACTTGTTCTTAAATATCTCCAATGATGGAGATTCTACAACCACCCTAGGCAATTAATTCCTGTAATTAAGCAGCCTGACAGTTAGGAATTTTTTCTTACTGTCCAATCTAAACCTTCCTTGCTGCAATTTAAACCCATTGCTTCTTGCTAATGACAAATGCACCTTGAATAACTAAAAGGATCAATGGACATTAATTTATGTTTTTTTCAAGAGTCTCCAATTACAATATTCCTCCCTGCAGAGACAGATGATTCCATTGCATATGTTGTGGTTTACCAAATGCAAAGAAAAGAGGACTGATGTTCTAGTTTGAGCAAGAGACATTGCACAGGCAGGGTCACCTCTCTTATCCTCTTTAATGGCAAAATTTTCACAAAACATATTGTGTCAAAAAGTCATTCACAGCATTTCTAGACTGACATTTCTCAAACAGGGGTTGCAAAGGTACTCCAGGGGGTTCTGCTGGTGCAACTGATCCTCTACCTCTCTCTATTCCTCCCCTTCCCCACCACACCAGGAAACAGTTGTTATAGGTCATGCAAGAGGAGCTGGGAGAGACAAGGAGGAACAGGGAAGAGGAGTGCCCTGGGGTGGGGGCGGGACCATGTCTGGGACCATCAGCCCTACTGATCAATTCCTTGCCTTCTGTCCCAGGGCCTCCTAAATGCTGGGACTAGCTGTTCAGTGTCAAGCATGAGGTGCTGGGGCAGAAATGGAGGAGCAGCAATGGGGAATGCTTGGGGAACAGGGTAGAAAGCTGTGGGAACGAGGAGAGGAAGTGGTGGAGGGGAGGCAGAAAGATATGAGTGGGGCTGAGCCTTGGGGAAAGAGATGTATTGGGGTGAGGCCTGGAGATGACTGGAAAAGGGATTGGGGGGTCCACAAAAAACTAAAATGGAAAGGGGGCACCTCAGATTGCTAAAGTTTGAGAACTGCGGTTCTGGATGAGCTATTATTGGTGAGAGAAAAATGCTGAGATTAATAGTTTTCCAAATGCATATTTTATATTCAGCTCTCTCACATTATAATGAAATTAAGCTACATTTGCATTAATTATGTCTTTTTAAACCAATGCAAGTTCTTATATACCTCAAGGCATTAAAACAGTTATTCTACAAGTATCCTTTTAAATACAATAAATGAGTATATCAATACACTAGGTATATTTAAAGGGCCCAGTTCTTGAATGCTTAAAATTCTAGAATCTGGATCAGACCCAAAGAAAAAAAATTTTCTTCAATGGCAGTTTGTTACATTCATTAGACTGAGACTTACATGTGATGAAGATATAACACGTTGACAGTGGAAAGGCAGTGTCGTCGTTTCTTCCACTGATAAAAACCGAGCAATGGTTGGAACCATGGACTAGTCGTGTGCATTGTGTCTTAACTTTCCACATATTCATACTGTATAGCAGAAAATACACCAGTGTGACAAAGGGGGTCATACTTGATCACAGATTTCTGCAAAGGTTTATATGTTCTGCCCTGAACCCCACTGCATACCACCAGAACCTTCAAATCAGAGGTTCACAGATGTCAGGGAATCCACTCCACCCCTCATGGAGATGTGGAAGAATGTTCAGTGGGGTGAACAGTGACCCTACGTGACTTGCAGTTCAGTGCAGTGGGGCTCAGAGAAGGAAAGCCACCTCAGCCCCCATCTCATCTTTTCTAATCTCGGGGAAGGGGGAATAACCAAAAATTATAAATCACTGTCTCTCAAAAATTTGAAAGCACTTGATATAACTCTGCCTCCTCTCACTATTAACAGCTGTGCTTCATCTCTGCAAATGAGATTAAAAATAAAGGGTTTAGAATATGGAAATGGCAAATTTTGAAGATAAAATCAAATTGATAGGTTTCTATAACTTTTTAAATGAATTGTTTTGGGGGAGTTAAAAATGGAGAATCAGGTCTGATTAGGTTAAACAAAATGCATTCCACAACAGGCTGAGCCTCTATAATCCAGAACTATCTCCTCTGGTAACATCTCTAATCTGTCAAGATTTTAGTTAGCTGGATGACCACTTAACGGGGGTGTGGCCAAGTTTCCTGTAGTCCCATAAATTTAGTTTACAGCCATCATTCCTGGCTCTTAATGTTCTGCATTCTTTTGCTGTAATTGCTCCCTAAATGTCCTCTAAGAGCCCAGTAAGCAGTGGAGGTGTTGGTAATGCTACTAGACAATATTGACCTCTCACAGTCCATCAAATTCTCTCATCTGACGCTGGTCAGGTCCCAAAGGTGCCAAATTAGAAAGGTTCAACCTGTGGAAGATCAAGCCAAAGCCCATGGAGTCTTTCATTCCATTTCAGTAAACTTTGTATCAGGCTATATCCTGAGCCCTGCACTTCTGATCCTGACACTGTAAAGCTATGTCTACACGTGTATACTACATCGAAATAGCTTATTTCGATGTAGCGACATCAAAATAACCTATTTGGATGAATTGCGTCTATACGTCCTCCAGGGCTGGTGCTGTCGACGTTCAACGTCGACATTGGGCAGCACCATATCAAAGTAAGCGCTGCAGTGGAGCGTCTACATGCCAAAGCAGCCCACTTCAAAATAAGGGTGCCAGGAACAGCTGCAGACAGGGTCACAGGGCGGACTAGCACTTCCGGGGGAACAGCTAGCCGCTCCCTTAAAGGGCCCCTCCCAGACACACTCAGCCTGCACAGCACGCAGTTTGCAGAGTCACAGGCACGCACACCCATCGAAGCAGTATGGACCCCCAGCAGCAGCAGCAGCAGCAGCAGCAGCAGCAGCAGCCAGAGGTCCACGCAGCTGCCCCTGCAGGAGCAGTGCTTGCCCTGCTCAATGCTATGCAGGAGGCAGCTGACCACCTTTTATTCACAGAAGAGGAGCTGCCCCCAGGGGAAGAGGAAGCAGCTTCAGACCTTGCTGCCCTCCGACCCCCCCCCGCCTCACATGCCACCAGCTGTGGAGCTACCCCATGAGCACTGACTGGTGGGAGCGGCTGCTGCTTGGTGAGTGGGACAACGAGCGCTGGCTCCAGAACTTTCACATGAGCCGGCAGACATTCCTGGAGCTCTGCCAGTGGCTCACCCCCACACTGAGGCACCAGGACACCTCCATGTGGCGTGCCCTCAGTGTGGATAAACGGGTCGGCATCTCTGTCTGGAAGCTGGCCACTCCAGACTGCTACAGATTTGTGGGGCAGCAATTTGGCGTGGGCAAGGCCACCGTTGGTGCTGTCCTCATGGAGGTAAGAGGACCCGGGAGGGGAGCCTGGGATGGAGGGCAGCCCTGGAGTGGAGGGCAGCTCTGGGGTGGAGGGCAGCCCTGGGGGAGGGAACCCTGGGGGAGGGCAGCCCTGGGTGGAGGGCAGTTCTGGGGTGGAGGGCCAGACACACCCTGCACACCCCTCACTGGTGCTCTCCCATGTTCTTCCCCTGCAGGTCGTCTGCGCCATCAATGCCCTGCTCCTCCACAGGCTCGTGCGGCTTGGGGACCTGGATGCCACCATCATGGGGTTTGCCAGCCTGGGCTTTCCAAATTGCTTTGGGGCTCTGGATGGGACCCATATCCCCATCCGTGCTCCGGAGCATAGTGGAGGACGCTTCCTGAACAGGAAGGGCTACCATTTGGTGGTCCTCCAGGCCTTGGTGGACAGCTGGGGCCGCTTCCTGGACATTTATGTTGGGTGGCCTGGCAGCACCCACGACGCCCGGGTGTTCAGGAATTCGGGCCTGTGCTGCCAGCTGGAGGCGGGGACCTACATCCCCCAGCGGGAGATCCCTGTGGGGGACACCACCATGCCCCTCTGCATCGTCACAGATGTGGTGTACCCCCTCCATCCCTGGCTCATGCACCCTTACACGGGCCATCTCTCAACCAGCCAGGAGTGCTTCAACACGCACTTGAACCATGCGCGCCAGGTGGTTGAGCGCACTTTTGGCTGCCTCAAAGGGCACTGGAGGTGTCTCCTCACCCGCCTTGATGCAGGCCCCACCAACATCCCCCAGGTTGTAGGCCCATGCAGCGCACTCCACAACCTGGTCGAGAGCAAGGGGGAGGCATTCTTCCAGGGCTGGCCTGTGGAGGCTGGTAGGGCCAACGTGCAGCCACCTGCTGCCCCCAGTCGCCAGGTGGACCCCGAGGGGATCCAGGTCCAGGAGGCTCTGCGGGCCCATTTCGACCAGGCCCTGGGGTGAATGCTGGCAGGCCACCCACTGCACCCCCCCATCCTCCACAACACTCCCTGCCCCCATGCCCACAGCACAGAGCACCCAAGAGCACACCCTGCCCCATTTTTCTTGCAAATAAAAATGGACCTGTTGTTTTTGTACCCAAAAAACAGTGAATTCTCTTATTAATACAATATATATATATATATATATATATAAAGAACAAAAGGGGGGAATATTTACATGGGGGGCGGGTACCATAAAAGAACAGGGGTCTAACACAAATTATGTACAAATATATGATGGGGGATATGCACAAAGGGGGAGGTGGGGGCCATGTCCTGGGCCCCGTACCCCTCTACTGTCCGGCACCCAGGGTTGGAAAGCATGACCCTCACCTTGGCCTGAGCCCTGGCTGAGGCTGGGTCGGGGCTGGGCGAACCAGCAGGTATGGCCAGCGGGTGTCATTAGGCCCCAGGTGCCCCTCAGCGGAAGGCCCCAGGGTGGCGGATGGCGATCGGACGGCGGTCGGAGTGGCGGGTGCAGCGGCGGGCAGGGTGGGCAGAGTGATGGGCGGCGTGGCATGGGGGGCCAGGTATTCCACTATGAGCTCGAATGTGTGCATGAAGGCCCCCCCATGCCTTCTGGCACCAGGCCAGGGCTCGCTCCTGGAGCTCCAGCCGCCACTCCTCCACCTGCAGGCGCCACTCCAACACCTCCAGCTGACGCCGGAGGGGCGTGAGCAGCTGGGGGTCTGTGGCCATCCTCAGGTGGTGGCTCTGCCGTCGGCCCCATCCTGGGGCTGGTCAGTGCTCCGCCAAGGGGCTGGCCTGCAGCTATGGCCCCGGTGGGCTCTCCGGGACCATGGAGACCTTGCCGGCACTCTCCGGGCCCTCCGATGGTGCAGCTGTGGAACACGGGGGGAAGAAGAGTGAAGACAGCCATTAGTGTGGCCCCCGAGCCATGGCCCTTGTCCCCCAAACCCCTCTGCCACTGGTTCCCCATCCCCATCCCCGGGAGATGCTGCTGCTGCTGATGGGTGTCCCACCCCCTACCCCCCGGAGGACCCTAGGTTCCCCCATCCCCAGGGATGGGGCATGGCACTGTCCTGCTGGGCGGCAGGGGCTGATGCACTCTTCTGAGGGACCTGCCACTGCTGTCCTTGGGGCCATGGTCATCTGGGCATGTGGAGGGCCCTGGTCTTGTCCCCGCCCCTTAACCCCAGGGGTGTGCACCGGAGGGGGGGTACATACCTGACGGTCCGCTCCCATGGTCGGGGGACACCCTCTGGGCAGATGCCCTGCTGGAGCTCCAGGATGACATGGCATTGTGGACCCCCCCCCCCCATCGCTGGAAGAGGATTCCCCCTCCTCCACCTCTGGCATCCCAGGGGTGGGCTCCTGGGGGGGGCCCTGGGGTGCGGGACTTGCCTCCGGGGTGGAATCCGTCTCCAGGGCCTGCTGGGGCTTGTCGGCAGAGGTGTCAAGACTGGCCAGTGAGGAGGAGGTGTACCGGGGGCCCAGGATGGACCTGAGCTCCCTGTAAAAGGCGCAAGTGGTGGGGGCAGCCCCAGATCAGCTGGCCACATCCCAGGCCTGGACTTAACCAGCCGCAGTTCCTTAACCTTATTCCTGACGTGGTCAGGAGTGCTGGCAGGATGACCCCGGGCAGCCAGGCCCTCGGCCAACCGAGCAAATGCATCTGCGTTCCACCTCTTGCTCCCCATTACCTGGAGCACCTCCTCCTCGCCCCAGAACCCCAGCAGGTCCCGGATCTCGGCCTTCCTCCAGGAGGGGCCCTGCTGCCTCTTCCCAGACTGGCTGGCTGTCTGGGAGCCCTGGCTCCCCTTGGAGGGGGGGTGCCCTGGGGGTGCTTCGGGGGATGGTGGGCGGCCATTGCAGCGGGGGTGGTGGCTTGGGGCTGCAGGGAGGCTTGCAGGCTGGCCGCGTGGCAGTACTGCCGTCTGCATGCGCTCTCAGCTTCCTGCACAGGAACGCAGGGGGCGGGGAGCATTAAGGGGCCACTGCACACGGCGACCATAGAGATCAGGGGCTGGAGAGAGCATCTCTCAACCCCTCAGCTGATGGCCGCCATGGCGGACCCCGCTCTTTTGATGTTGCGGGGCGCAGATCAGCTACACGTGCCCTACTTCGACGTTCAACGTCGAAGTAGGGCGCTATTCCCATCTCCTGAGCTGCGTCTACACGTGCACGCTACTTCGAAGTAGCGGCAGTAACTTCGAAATAGCGCCCATCACGTCTACACTTGTTGGGCGCTATTTCGAAGTTGAAATCGACGTTAGGCGGTGAGACGTCGAAGTCGCTAACCCCATGAGGGGATGGGAATAGCGCCCTACTTCGACGTTCAACATCGAAGTAGGGACGTGTAGACGATCCGCGTCCCGCAACGTCGAAATTGCTGGGTCCTCCATGGCGGCCATCAGCTGGGGGGTTGAGAGATACTCTCTCTCCAGCCCTTGCGGGGCTCTGTGGTCACCGTGGGCAGCAGCCCTTAGCCCAGGGCTTCTGGCTGCTGCTGCTGCAGCTGGGGGTCCGTGCTGCATATACAGGGTCTGCAACTAGTTGTTGGCTCTGTGTATCTTGCACTGTTTAATGAAAGTGTGTCTGGGAGGGGCCCTTTAAGGGAGCGACTTGCTGTTGAGTCCGCCCCGTGACCCTGTCTGCAGCTGTGCCTGGCTCCCTTATTTCGATGTGTGCTACTTTGACGTGTAGACGTTCCCTCGCTGCGCCTATTTCGATGTCAGGCTGCGCAACGTCGAAGTTGAACATCGACGTTGCCAGCCCTGGAGGACGTGTAGACGTTATTCGTCGAAATAGACTATTTCGATGTCGCAACATCGAAATAATCTATTTCGATGTTGGGTGCACGTGTAGACGTAGCCGTAGACACGGCTTAATAGTTACTTAAATAAAATTCTCATTGCCATTGGTGAGAATTTTCTCTTCCTAATGACTTCCGAGTGTGTGTAACAGATCTCTTCCTAAGAAGAGGTTGGGTTTCAGAAATAGTGATTGAAAGGGACTGGTTTGTGTAACTTGAATGTTGTATATTGTAATATTTGGGAGAGATTTTTCAAATCACACTGCATTGGCCGAAGCTTGCTTCCACTGAAGACTATGGGAGTTCCACTTCATCATGAATGAGAGCAGGATTAGAAAATTTCTGAGAGCTCCTTAAGGTAGTCGTCTAAATAAAGGTGCAAAATATAAAATACCTACCTCTTATTTAAATGAAGCTACCTTTAAAATATTCTAGCAAATATAATTGGCATCTACTTTATACTGTACACTACAGCATAAAGAGGGCTTAGTATAAGTCAGACTCTGACCCAAAGGGATTCCCTGTTTTTAGGTCAGTACCAAAACTGGCATTATCAATCACCTCATAATATTAATCAGGTAAGCTTCTCAATTCAGGGAAGCATTTAGCTACTTCTTAGGTCCGCCTGTGCATCTGGGCACATTGGGCAACAAGTGCTCGCAAGTGATCTCAGTCGGCTGCAAATAATTCCGCCTCCTCCCATGATATACCAATGTTTAATAAGTCTTCCTTAAATGTCGTGCGCCAGGTCTTGAGTGGCCTGCCTCTCTTCCTTCTTCCCTCTGCCAGTATCCATCCCATTGCAGTCTTTGGGTGCAGTTGATCTGGCAGACGCAGAATGTGCCCAGCAAACCGCACTCTGCACTCTGTCATGATATCCTGCAGTGCCCGTGACCGACATCTTTGTAGTATCTCCTCATTGGTAACGCGATCGCGGTAGGTGACACCCAGGATCTTTCGTAAGCAACGCTGGTGGAATACATTGAGCTTGCGTGCTACTCTTGACATTATTTTCCATGTTTCGCTAGCATAAATGGCGACTGGCATGACGATGGTGTTATACAGTCGAACGCTTGTTGCAGTGTCGATTGTTGGTGAAGACCAAATTGGGCGCAGTCTTTGGAACACTGCTGACGCCTTACCAATTCTGCAGTTAACATCTGCCTCGACGCCTTCGTCGTTAGACAGAGTGCTATGGCTTCATCTCTTAACTTTTCAACTGCATAGGGCCAAGCTGTTTGCTGTTCTTGTTTTCTTTTAAGGCAAAGACGAAGCAATGCCATCAAAAGATGATGGTCTGACCCAACATCAGCTCCATGGTATACTCTTACATCTAGTAGAGCTGGTCACCATCATTTGCTGATGCAGAAATAGCCTATTTCATTGTTAGTGATACCATCAGGTGACCACCATGTTTTCTTGTGGATATTCTTGTGTGCGAAATAGGTGTTTCCAATGCACAAGTTGTTCATGCTACAGAATAGTAGTAAGCGCTCTCCATTGTCGCTCGTTTGCGTTGATGATCCGTACAGGCCAATCACATGTTCCCATCCCTGTCTTCTGTTATCTATTCGCACGTTCATATCACCTATGAGTAACTTGATGTCATGATTGGGAAAGTCACTGATGGTGTCTTGCAACAGATTGTAAAATACGTCTTTTTCAGCTTCGTCAGCGTCCTCGGTTGGTGCATACACTTGGATAATTGTAGTTTTCGCATGCCTTGACTTGAATCTTGCTGTGATAATACGTTTATTCACTGGCTTCCATCCAACCAATGCCCGTGACACTTTCTTACTTAATATCAGGCCTACGCTGTGTATATGCTGACTATCGTTCCCTGAATAAAGAATGGCTTTACCATCGCTAACTAGCCTATTACTTCCTGTCCATCTCATCTTGCTAGTGCCTAAGATGTCCATTCGATAGCTGTCAAATTCACAGAGTAATTGCGCTAGCTTTCCACATTGGTATAAGGTCCTTACATTCCATGTTCCAATTTTTGTTGTGGTTTTGGCACTTAAAATTGAACTCTGCATCGGGTACTGAACTTCCTTTCGGCTTTCATCTAGCACCGTTATAAAAAAAGAGTCGATACCTTCATGCCAAGTTAATTTTTGTTTATTTTGTTTGGTTGCACTTGTTGTTTCTGTAGCAGTTGGTAGGTTTTATGGGATCGAGTTGCTAGCCCAATGCCCAAACTTCCTCCTTTTTCATCTGGGCTTAGGACCGGCAATGGCGGAGCTGAAGCATTTACACGTGTGCTTAATTTCAAACATGAGCTTAAGTCTCTTTGAAATTACGCCTAATGTTAACCAAGTGTAACCATCCTGCCAGATGGAGCTGGCATAAACCAGGTCAGGATTCACAATCTAGATACTCCTTTTCAACAGTAAAACACAGAGGTGACTTGAGCACCACCACCCCCCAGGCATCTCTGAGAGGTAATACTTCCACACTCACAAGCAAAGAATCTAAGTGTATGTAAGAACCTTTTAATGAAAGGAGGTAAGTCACCTGATATTAATTAGGAAAATGCCACACTAGGATTTATAAGCATAAACTGCGTGCAGAACCCACCCCTGTATCAGTTCTACAAGGAAAAAATGCGTTTTCTGTGCTTGTCTCTGCTTCCTCCTGATACTCTACTAACAGTGCTCGTAATTGATCTGTGAGGACCCAGGGTTCAGAAAAACAGAAACGTAGCACTTTAAAGACTAACAAAATGATTTATTTGGTGATGAGCTTTTGTGGAACAGATCCCCTTCTTCAGATCAATTTCATTTCCAATACAGACTGACATTTATAAATACAGAGGATCAAAAAAAAAGAGCAATAAAAACTGACAAATCCAATAGGATTGAAGGAAGGGGGTGAGGGGTGGGGGGATGTTAATTGTCCTTTCTGAGATAATTAGGAGCATCAAAGAAAGGGAAGCAGTCCTTGTAATGCGACAGGTAGCTGATGTCTTTGTTCATACCACATGTTAGTGTCCTGAATCTGAACATGAAATCTAACTCACAAATCTGTCACTCAAATTTGTTGTTAAATTCTTTGGCTACATCTACACGTGCACCCAACTTCGAAATAGCTTATTTCGATGTTGCGACATCGAAATAGGCTATTTCGATGAATAACGTCTACACGTCCTCCAGGGCTGGCAACGTCGATGTTCAACTTCGACGTTGCTCAGCCCAACATCGAAATAGGCACAGCGAGGGAACGTCTACACGCCAAAGTAGCACACATCGAAATAAGGGAGCCATGCACAGCTGCAGACAGGGTCACGGGGCGGACTCAACAGCAAGGCGCTCCCTTAAAGGGCCCCTCCCAGACACACTTTCATTAAACAGTGCAAGATACACAGAGCCAACAACTAGTTGCAGACCCTGTATATGCAGCACGGACCCCCAGCTGCAGCAGCAGCAGCCAGAAGCCCTGGGCTAAGGGCTGCTGCCCACGGTGACCACAGAGCCCCGCAAGGGCTGGAGAGAGAGTATCTCTCAACCCCCCAGCTGATGGCCGCCATGGAGGACCCCGCTATTTCGATGTTGCGGGACGCGGATCGTCTACACGTCCCTACTTCGATGTTGAACGTCGAAGTAGGGCGCTATTCCCATCCGCTCATGGGGTTAGCGACTTCGACGTCTCGCCGCCTAACGTCGATTTCAACTTCGAAATAGCGCCCAACACGTGTAGACGTGACAGGCGCTATTTCGAAGTTACTGCCGCTACTTTGAAGTAGCGTGCACGTGTAGACGCAGCCTTTGTGTTCCAGCCATTCTGTTAAAGACCTCAGAATTTGACCTCTGCAAATCATCCTTTTATTGTGATTTTGTGCTCTTGGAAGGCTGGATGGAAATGCTGTTCCACCACAAGCAGCTGTCCCTCATTTTCTCCATGTACGGGTGGAATAAATTTTGATATGGGCACCAAGGCATATGTGGATGTGCACCACCAAGAGAAACACATGCTAACCACTCTGAGTGGCTGTGGGAGCTCTGCTAATCAGCTGGAAAGCACCTGAATCTCCCTTGTACAGCTGCCCACGTGCTCATCTTACAGGGAACACTGACCACAAGTTATTTCAGTTCTCATTGGAACACTTTAGAATAACAGAAGTGTTCTAATGAAGCCTCATTAGGTCTACCTTATAGCAGGGGGGAGAAACATCTTAAATCAGATTAGGTACACTTACGTAAAGTCCACACCGCACACCCTCCCCAATTCTTCTTACTTTCACAGCGATCTGGCATTGGAGTCCTTGCCGTAGCGAGTTTCTTTGAATTGAGGGTAACCCCTTAATCACGACAAACTCAGCACAGTGGTGCTCGCCTTTCCTCATACAATAACAATAACATAATAGATAACAATATTTCACTACCCCTGCTTTTAGCACTACAGTGTTTTGCAACCCAACACCAGCCAAAGATGTTTACTTTCCAAAAACACAGTTTTAGTCTGCTCGATACCAATGCAGAATAAGTGTGCTCATGCAAATACAGTGTCCTCCTGAAGTCTATCCCACTCCCAGCTAGCTGTCGGGGAGAACTCATTCAGACCCTGACTGCGTAAGTGCTTTGCAGAATTGAAACCTATGAAGTCAGTTCCATTTTTGCTTCAGAATTGGGACTGAGTTACTGTCAAATAACCTGTGCTTCCACAGGCCTCTCTGTTTTCTTACTCATTAAATCTTTTGGGTAGTTCAGTGTCATATTGCGAATGAAGATGCTCACAATCCACAAACTGAAACTTTATTAGTCGCTGCAAAGGCTCAGTGAATTATCAAACAGCCTTGTTTTGTGGCCCTTTTCATCTAAGCCAAAGATCAGGTCTAAGACCTGCATTCCTGGCGAATCTGGGTTTCTGTGTTATATTTTCAGGTACTCTGTGCATCAGGAGCACTGCAGGGATCCGATCACTTTCCCTGAGAACAATCAAGGGATTACTGGAATTTAGACAGAAATTGAATCTGCATGCAAAATTGTCCATGCTGCGTCCCATTAGAAGGTGCTGCTGTGAAACATTTGTTGTTAATCATAAGGCAAAATTACAACAAGCTGCAGAAAGAAGAAAGTCGTAAACAACATAATAAAAGTCATTTTAATTATTAAACTCCAGTGTTATAAATTATATGCCATTCATCATTGCCATCCTGAAGGAAAAATTAGCAAATAAATCCATATGCTCTATGCACTCTAATTTAATTTTGCATAATAAATTACTATATTACACAATTTTAAGAAATATGAATAATCACCAAATTAGGAACCATTTTCTCTAGTCAGTATCTAAATTTTAATATAGACAGTTATTACAGACAACCGTTGCTTCCTATTGACTGAAATACAATAAAAACTCAAAAGGATATTATAGACACAATCCCAGTTATCAGTCACTAATGCTGGTAAATGATGAATTGCTACATATTTAACAGAACAATCAGAGTGTTATTTTCATTATCGCTTTCAGAACACATTCTATGCTTTCTATTGTTCTGCCGATTAGTCAATACGAGCATGACATTATTTGAAATGACACAGGAAATGGTGAGTTAGAGATGACAGGTAATGCTATCTATGAGATATGGGGGTGGGAGTGCTGGGAGGAGTGTTTTTCCATCCTTTTTCAAGGGCATTGAAGCAACAATGTTATTTGAGCAAAGAAATATTTTTACTTCATCTGTGGAAATAATATATAAATGAATGACTAAATGAGAGGAAAAAACTCAATATTTGTTCTGAAGTTTTATATATATATCGCTATTAGTAATCTATTCAGGGTAATATTCACTGTGCATGTTATAAAGTAAGGAATTTCATTTCATTAAACATTCATGACAACTGTTCTCAAATGACTTATCCTTCATTAAAAATGTAGAAAACACTAATCCAGAATAACGTAGACTATTTTATGATTAACTTTAATCTCGCTCGCTCAACCACAGAGTTGAGTCAGCAGAGAAAGACCATTCACAGCTTTAAAACAGAAAATATAAGCATTTAACATTATAAAATAAGGGGGAACATTTAATAATTCAGAGTCAGGTTGTGATATTGAATAAGGAAACCAAAGGGACTACTTAAAAAGTATTTTAGTACTCAGTGTAGCTAATAAACTCCAGCCCTTAGATAGATTCTTCCCACAAAGGACACTTGGTTCTCCAAATATTACTCCCTACATAGAGTTAACTGTAATTTCTGGTATGTGACTATCCTCTTTCTCAATAATAGACTGGGACCTTCCTATTTGACATTAGATCCCATTCTGGACTGTGAATAGACAGATCATCCTAACTTTAAGATCCTGTAGATGTCACACTGATGCTACTGCTTGACGCTTCTGTGCTTTCCATGGCCTATTATTTCTGAGGATTCATCCAGACATCATCGTCTTCTTAAATGTAGAGCAGGACATTTGATACACAGAAGAACAGTGTAATGGGTGTTCAGTAACTTTGGGAGAGGTTTTCCACGGCATGCTCCTCTCCACACATCACATATTTCCAGGACACCTAAGAGTAACAGAGCTCCATGTCTTTAACCATAGTGGAGACGTCAGGATGAAACCTGATTGCAGCATGTCTTCTAATGGGATTGTGCTGATACAGCAAAGGAAGCTGCAGCAATGCTTCAAAGCACTCCAGAGTGTGAAGGGATGGCGCTTGATTTTCCCATGGTGTGGATGGCTCTGTGGTATCTCCAGGCCTCATCCACGTCTGTCCTCTTTCTTGTTACCCAGATCCCTCCCCTTTTCAATTGAGTATACTCAAGAAGTCTTTGAGATGAAGTATTGAGTTTTCTGATTTTTTTTTCCTCCCATGAGTTTTCCACAAGAAGAGGAAGGATGTAGGCTCCTGTTAGTTTTCCCCACATAGTAAGCTTGTAGCTTTTATTTAGTATGTTATCCCCTTGAAATATCCTAAACTGCATTTTTGTGACTCTTGAAATATACTTGGTTCTCTCTCTCTCTCTCTCTCAGCATGGATTGGTAGATAAAATAAAAGTTACATGACAAGGAAGATGATGACTTAACCTGTAAATAAGACAAATTACATTAGTTTACAGGCACAACAATGAGTATTGTTTTAATTACCTACCGGTGAGATTTATCTAGGGTTTAGAGTATGACAGTGCCTTATAAATGGTACAGTTGAAAACACGTGGTGATGCTATTTACATTTGACATCATGGATATAGAGAGGACTAGATGTAGTGTGCCAGCACTTCACCCTGTGTTGTTTCACTATCTCCCTAAGCAGCTTCATCTGGAAGTTGAATATAATGGTGAAAGGGTATAAGCCATGTTGAACTCTACAGATGAGAATTCTGCAGGTGAAAAGACATTTTCTCTTAACTTTTCACTTGAATTCACTTTGACAGGAAAGACAGAAACTATTGCAGAGCATTTCCATTCATCTTGACAATCTTTTGGGTTCAGGACAGCAACTCTAATGATCTGCTTTATCAAATGTCTCAGGAAGTTACTGTTTGAGCCAAAGCATGGAATACTGCCTCTTGACCATTCCCTGGCCTAAACTCTTGACCTGGCCAAGATGCTATCAGCTAACAGTGGAATTATAGACAACTGTTAACTTCTTCAGTAGCTTGTTTGCAGAAGGGAAGTTAAAAATTAGGTCATGCTTGGCAAGTATATTAATGCTATGAGTTGGAGTATTGTGAGCTTTAAAGTGGGTGATAGATTTTTCTATTCAAAGAAAGTGTTGGCAATCGCATGAAATAATTACTCAAACAAAAGAATTTGAAAACAACAACTTTGAAATGTATATGGTGTTTTTGTGATTTTTTTTAAAATAATATTTTTCATAGCTATTAATTACTATAGGTTTCATAAGTTTGCCTTTAACTTTGCACTGACATTGACTAAAAACAGTTAAGGGAAGGAAAAGAAAAAGAAAGGTGAGATTCTTCTTTCCATGTGTATTTCCAAATCCGTGGAGCTTATGGATGTGGCCATTGAGACCCAAAATACAATTCTCTTTTAACTGAACAAAATGTCACTTTCAGTTTGGAGAAAACATTTGGCTGGCTCAACAATATCCAATAAAACTCGTCTGCTTTGACTGTTATATGTGAAAACAAAGTTGGGTGAGTTCTCAATGGCTTTGGATTTGACGCAAATATTTCCCACAGCTTTAGAGGCAATTTTAGAAAAACATCATACCTGGAAAAAGTGGAACGCTACCTGAGCTTCCTTTAACCTCCAGTTACTGGCTCTAACTACTAAGCTCCACATCTTTTTGAAGAATGTTTTAAAAGGGAAATTTTTAAAAGAAAAATTGGCCACTACAAATGGCTATTAAAAGAGCAGAGTTTTCAGATTACTTTTGGTTTTCAGTAGTGTCTTTGAAATCTTTCCTGGAGCACTTTAAAAACTAACAAAATGTTTTATTAGGTGATGAGCTTTCACAGAACTGACCCATTTCTTCAGATCTGGAAAGTCTGATCTGAAGAAGTGGGTCTGTGCCACAAAATCTCATCACCTAATAAATTATTTTGTTAGTCTTTAAAGTGCTACTGGACTGTGTTTTTGTTTTAAGAAGACACAGACTAATACAGCTACCTGTCTTTGAAATCTTTGTTTTTTAAAGTCCAGCTCACTAGTCTTTCTTTAGCCCTCAAAATTGGCAGCCTCTGTGCTTTCCACTTCTCTTCATTAGCCTCAATTTATGCAGTCAGCTTTTGTACCATTTTGCTTTAATGGTTGCTTTCTTAAATTGCTTGGTTAAGTACGCTGTATGTGCTCTTCCTTCTCAGTGGCTTGCTTCAAGACATAAGCTTCACATGATGATACTGCTAGTTTCTAATTCTTTAAAAAACAACAACAAAAACCAGAACAGTGAAAGATTCCTTTTCTGAAGAAGGTTGTGATGAAAGTCTGGAATGCTTTCTTTCAAACTAGGACCATCAGTTTAAATGCCTACCACAAAACAATTTTGGTTGTTTTGTCCAGAGTCCAAAATGCACTTTAGAAAGTCAAATAGATATAAAAACCCTGCCCAATTTAGTATTTTTAAGGCAAGCTTTCACTTCAGTAAACTTCCTAAAAATGAAAATTGTTAGGAAAGATCCATACTATCCTCTTTCTGAAATGAGACTTGTTGAGAAAAATAACGTCATAATGGCTACGTCTACACGTGAAGCCAACATCGAAATAGGCTATTTCGATGAATAACGTCTACACGTCCTCCAGGGCTGGCAACGTCGATGTTCAACTTCGACGTTGCGCGGCACCACATCGAAATAGGCGCTGCGAGGGTACGTCTACACGCCAAAGTAGTACACATCGAAATAAGGGTGCCAGGCACAGCTGCAGACAGGGTCACAGGGCGGACTCAACAGCCAGCCGCTCCCTTAAAGGGCCCCTCCCAGACACAGTTGCACTAAACAACACAAGATACACAGAGCTGACAACTGGTTGCAGACCCTGTGCCTGCAGCATAGATCCCCAGCTGCCGCAGAAGCAGCCAGAAGCCCTGGGCTAAGGGCTGCTGCCCACGGTGACCATAGAGCCCCGCAGGGGCTGGAGAGAGAGCATCTCTCAACCCCCCAGCTGATGGCCGCCATGGAGGACCCAGCAATTTCGACGTTGTGGGACGCGGATCGTCTACACGGTCCCTACTTCGACGTTGAACGTCGAAGTAGGGCGCTATTCCGATCCCCTCATGAGGTTAGTGACTTCGACGTCTCGCCGCCTAACGTCAAAGTTAACTTCGAAATAGCGCCCGACGCGTGTAGCCACGACGGGCGCTATTTTGAAGTTAGTGCCGCTACTTCGAAGTAGCATGCACGTGTAGACACAGCTAATATGTCATAGTGCACACTTCAGATATGACACAGATTATAGTGGGAAAAGGACTGATCATATGAATAATTCTCCCATCTTCTGTCTATACTGATAACTAAATAACATAATACTGGAAACTACACTGTTTTTTAATTCAAACATGCAGAGCTAATTGGGACATTTAATTAACTCCAAACTATAAACAATGCCAACTCAAACTACAGTGGACAAACATTTGCCAACATTTTTACAAGACCATGGAATTACATTTTATTTTGACTTTATGTTATGTTTCCATGTTACAGGACTCCAAAATGTGTTTTATTTTTTTTTAAACCAGCACATGGAGATTTCTTCTTTCTCCTATGGGAAAGTCTGATGCAGCTGATTCGTGTACATTCATTTTAATTATTCTCCTCCTAAATAATTTAACTGGTAGCTCAGGAATAATATAGCCTTTAAATCAAAGTGATCCTGCCTTCAAGTGTTGATGCTGGCTTACAAGTGCAAACCTTTCAAAGACTAAGCTGTGACATGATGAGCCAAATCTTCAATGGGGGTAAATCAATCTAGTTCCATTGGCTAAATCTACAGGACAGACCAAACTCAAAATAAGCTACATAATTTGCAAATTGCATAACTTAATTTGCGTGTAATACAAAATAGGCTATTTCAGCATTTGGCACTCTCTAAACAGCACCAAAGGTCAAAATAAAGAATTGAATAATGGGCATGCTATTTCAGCATCCCTGTAGACCTTGTTGCAGGAGGAGTAAGTGATGGGTCAAAATAAAGTATTATTTTGAACCATCACTTACTCCTCCTGCAACAAGGTGAACAGGGATGCTGACATAGCATGCTCATTATTTTGGAAAAGCATTTTGAAACAATGGGAACATTTCAAAGACATGGAGTAGCTATTTCAGGTTACCTTGGATAACTCTACCACATAAATATAGCCATCAACTTCAGTGGAATTATACCAGTTTATAGCAGCTGAGGATCAGGACTACTATTTGCCAATTGTAAATGAAAAAAAAATGTTCTAAACAATAAATTTTCACCTTTTCTAGGATGGATTATCTTAGATTTACACTTAATAGCTTTCCCTCTTATGGCTATTTAATATTTGTTCCTGTTTTTTTCTTTAATTTAAAACAAAAGCAATTTTCAGTACATTTGGCTCTTTGTATAGGGAACACATAACACTAATTGCATTATATTATCTCTTGATTAGCAAAGTATTCACAAATGCCACCACCATCTAAGTCTGGCATGCATTTGATAAATACTTGTAACAAATACATGGGAAAATGTATTTGTCTGAAAAGTAATTGAGAACGTCCATGACCAAACAAATTAGCAAACAAAAACAAGTGGAAGTGTAAATGTTTCCAGATGTTAAACTTCCTCTATGGTGGGAAGTGTCTCAGGGTTTGTGGGATGACTCAGAATGCCCTCTGTGGTATGGCTACAGATCAAATGCAATCATTTCTGCTACTTTATTGTATATAGATTGCGTGGTTGAATAATTGCAGGATGTTTTACTGTTTTCTGAGGGAAACTTCTTGAAATGATTCCGTCTTCCCAAGCAGGCTAGGAGATCCCATGCTGTACTGATTGCTCTGGTGTCTACTATAAATGGTATAGGAGACTAAAATGCTGTTGCTCTGCATAGCAGAAATAATTTCTTCTTTTCCAGCCTCCTGTTATGCTTTCATTATTAGTTCAGATATGTTGTAACGGATCAGAAGGTATAGGAGAGATGATCCCTTTTATTTAATACAGTGCAAGATTGAACTCTAAACATCTTATTCAGTGGTCTTATCATTTTCTCAAATCATGGAGTAAGACCTGAAGAAAGCCACTAATAGAATTCCCTTCTTGTAGTCCCATTTGCTAGCCCCTTTTACTTGTTCAAAAACCTGTTATAATCGTACTTGTTTTTAACGCTGATGGGTAGTTATTGAAACACACACACAGGCTACATCTACATGAGAGGCTTTTCCAGGCAAAACTGGGCTTAGTCAGGAAAAATCATGGAGCGTCTGCACACAAAATGTTCTGTGTCAACAAAACCTGGCACATCTGCTGGCAGCATTGTACCTCTCCCTGTTCAGGTATAACGTCTCTCTTGACAGTGTGCTCTGTTGACAAAACAGCCATGTAGACACTCCAGGGCCCCTTTGTCAACAGACAGTGCTTGAGTTTCACTTTGAAGCCCCGTTTGCAGAGCTTCCAGTTAGCTGTTCTGTCAAGAGAGGGCCAGGCAGTCTGGCTGCTCTATGTCAACAGAGCAGATTACCCTTTCAATTTGCTTTTATGTGTAAACACAATCTGTCAACAGAAGTTTTGCAAGGAAATTCCTTTTGACAGTGACTTCTATTTACAGAGTCCTCCTATGTAGTTGTAGCCAGAATGTTGGGCTAGATCAGCTGGCGTAACTGATGAAGTGGGTCTTTGCCCAGGGAAGCTTATGCTCCAAAATATCTGTTAGTCTATAAGGTGCCACAAGACTTCCTGTTGTTGGTGTAAATCAGTAAAGCTTCACAGAGGTCACTGGAGTTACATTGATTTTACCCTAGCTGAGGGTCTGGCTTAATGCCACCAAGGACCAGATTTTGACGTCTTTACTCAGGGTTAGAAGTACCTTAGCTATAAGTAGTTGTAGTAATTGTAGAAGACGTGGCTACTTCATAGCAAGGTACTCCTAGGTAAAGGTGGCAGAATTTGCTCAAAAGTAGCTGCATGTTCTGATTTGTCCAGTGGAAAATGTGGTATCTCTCTGCCTCTTATTTTGTAAGTTCTTAGAGAGAGAGGGATAGTCTTTATTTTTCTGAATAACACAATGTAGTTTAATAACTCTTGGAAATATTTTTTTCCTGCCCTACAAATATTTTGAGGAATTCAAAATATTAAAATCCCAACATTTTTCACAAATTGTAAACCTTTTCTTGTCTAACTTCAATCAACTCTTTGTTAAAAATTAATTTTAAAACCTTTTTTCATTCTAATTATCTTACATGTCAAGATGAACAATAATTCTATCTAAAAAGAAACAGGGTAAGTTCCTTTTTTTAGCCACTTTAAGGAGCTTCACTACTCTGGCACATCTTGTTACTGTCAGACGTATTTGGCAATCTGCTTTTTTATGGTTTCCATCAAGCCATTCTGATTGACTCTCAAAAAGCTCCATCATGGCTTTGGTAGTGATGTTGTTAAGAGGACCTGAGGACCAACATGCATGACAAGACCATTGTGCCTGCACAGAGAATCATTCAGGACAGTTCATTCTGTCACTACATGCTTTCTGATCACAAAACATGATGTACAATTCTTGCTTAGCTTGTAAAATGGAAACTTGCTGGCTGTTCAGCATCAAAGATTAGGTGCTTGTCTTAATTCAAAGTACAGTGAAGAAATTATTTGACAGTGGTATCGTTATAGGTACAGTCACCAAAGGCTGTTTTTGAAGGAAAGCAGTGTTTTATTGAAAAGTTCACAACAAGCTTTAGTATCAGGAAGATTAATTAATAAAAATATCTGCTCAGATTTGTATGCATGTTGTATAAACTACCTTATCTAGGGCACTGAAGCAGTGTTAAGACTCCTGGTAGATAAAACAGAAAAGGAGGAAGTCCCGTTGCTTTGCCTATGGACTTTCAAAGGGCTTACTATTAGTCAGAGGAGAAACAACTGTGTCTACTATTCAGGTGGTTTTCCAGGAAAAGACGAAACATCTCACAAACCATTCACCTACACTGAGTATAATCAGAAAGTAGGAGAAATTACAGCCCTGGATCTGCAGCCATACCACACTGTAAAGAATATTAGCTTCTGTTGCTTCTAAGATATACTGAGGCTTATTACTCCCTCCCAAGCAAATCCCTCTGTCCAATCGTGTGCTTTTTATTTGTGATAAGTTATTGATGAAAGCAAGGAATGCCTTCAGACAAAGAAAGATTCATGCAAGGAGACAAACGACTGCAGATTGTTCATTCACAGCACACCCACTTTGCTTCGATTGTATGATAGCAGGGTGTACTTACTGAAAGCACAACTGCTGGGCCTAGTTCATTGCTGCAGACACCACCATCAGTAACAGAGACTCTGGCAGAAAAAAAAAAAAACATTGAGGGAAAGGGATCTGGTCTAAGGTACATAATTCCTACCAATACATGTATATGAGAACATTTAAAACCAGCTAATATACTCAGAGAGATTGGGTTTATTTTCATATTGTTTTTTATTCCTTGATCATGCAATTTACTGATAGTGATTGGCAGGCATCACATAGCCAGGCTAAGTTTATGCCCAATTTTACTGCTCAACAAGAGCTTGTAAGTCTCTTACCTGGCATGAGCAAAGAAAAACACTTCCACTGTAGCTGGTCGTTCTAGAACCCAGATAGAATTTTGCCTACTTCATTACTGAACATTTCATATATCAGAGCTAATCAGTCACTGCACCAGACTTTTTAATCCCCCACGTCCTTCTGCCCTCACTGGATAATCAGGTGAGTGGAGGGTGTGTGGTGAGCTTCATGGTCCACAGAGAAGCAGACAAATAATTATCTGATCTCAGCCCTGACTCAGCATCAGCCTGACTTTGATTTATTATGAAGGCAATAGAACTTTCTCAGCCAGTACTACACTAGATAGGGAATTTATGTTGCAGTAGAATTTCACGACTTTTTAGAGATACGCTACTTTGTCAGCGTTGGCAGCCACAAAGCATGGCACACCCTGATGAGGACTGCAATAAGACCCAACTTCCTGGAGGTCTTCATGCGCTGAACATTGTTGATAAGAACATTGTAGCTTCGCTTAAGCAGATTGCATACACAAAATACATAAATACATGTCACTAGAAACAAGCAGTCTCGCAGCACCTTAAAGGCTAACAACTTTGTTTATTAGTTAATGAGCTTTCGTGGGTAAAACTTAATCAGATTTGCATTCCTTGGATGGACAACAAGTCTTAAATGCTAATTAAATAAGTGAGTGCTTTTAAAAACAAAAGCAAACCCTTAAACCAAGCTGTCCCATTCAGCCACTTCTTGGTAGAAAACATAATGATGCACATGACTAAAGTAGCACAAATCTGAGGCTCAGCCAGCTCTCATGTGCAAATATCATTCTGGTCTCATCTCATTTCACACCTGTTCATTGTGCATACACGCAGTTATTTATTTTTGATTGAGAAATGTTTACATGTTTTTAGCCTTCATAGCACTTGAGATCTAACATTTTTTTCTGAGAGAAAGAGGAGGATTCATTTCCACCTTAGGGTTCATCAACTGATTAGTTCAGTTTCAAACGCAAAGCTACATGCCTGCATATTGTCATCATATGGTTCCACCGGCATCACTAAGGGCATGGTTTGAAGTTTGCAGATGGCAGAATGTGGCCTGCATGAGCTTTGCTCCTCATGGGCTACGTCTACACGTGAAGCCAACATCGAAATAGGCTATTTCGATGAATAACGTCTACACGTCCTCCAGGGCTGGCAACGTCGATGTTCAACTTCGACGTTGCGCGGCACCACATCGAAATAGGCGCTGCGAGGGTACGTCTACATGCCAAAGTAGCACACATCGAAATAAGGGTGCCAGGCACAGCTGCAGACAGGGTCACAGGGCGGACTCAACAGCAAGCCGCTCCCTTAAAGGGCCCCTCCCAGACACAGTTGCACTAAACAACACAAGATACACAGAGCCTACAACTGGTTGCAGACCCTGTGCCTGCAGCATAGATCCCCAGCTGCCGCAGAAGCAGCCAGAAGCCCTGGGCTAAGGGCTGCTGCCCACGGTGACCATAGAGCCCCGCAGGGGCTGGAGAGAGAGCATCTCTCAACCCCCCAGCTGATGGCCGCCATGGAGGACCCGGCAATTTCGACGTTGCGGGATGCGGATCGTCTACACGGTCCCTACTTCGACGTTGAACGTCGAAGTAGGGCGCTATTCCGATCCCCTCATGAGGTTAGCGACTTCGACGTCTCGCCGCCTAATGTCGAAGTTAACTTCGAAATAGCGCCCAACGCGTGTAGCCGCGACGGGCGCTATTTCGAAGTTGGTGCCGCTACTTCGACGTAGTGTGTACGTGTAGACACAGCTATAGTGATGTGTAAGAAGGAATGAATCCAGCTTGACTATTATCTCACAGGATGAAATTACAATAATGACAGTTTGAAAAAGAATGTAAACATCTTTTTAATTGTGAGCTCAGAAAATTTTATGTAGAGCCAAAGGGACACAATAATAATGGAATCCCACAAAGCTATTTTTTATAGTTATTTGTCTCAACAAACTTTGAAGTCATGATTTGTGTAAACACTTTAAAATCTGAGAAACTTTGATGAGCGGAGTAAAAACTTGGGGGAATCTGTGAGCAAGGCTTTGGAAATACATACATATATTTAAATCTCATCAAGTTTGCAAGTTCAGCAAGAGCTTAATTAAAGTCAACAAAGAAAGCTCAAGAAAATAATGAAGTATTTAAAAACACATTATTTATATTCTGAGTTCACAAAATCTCTCTCTCTCTTTCTCCCATCTTGATTGGTCTCATTGAATTAAATAACTGAATAAAATATATGATTACTAGCAGTCTTCTGGTATTCTTGGTACCATAAAACCAGAACCCAAATAATAGATTATTTAGACTGTGTTTATTACAGTTAGACTATGTGATATTGACATATTGTTAGAAGTCTGTAATAAAATGCTGCTGCTATTTAGTTAGCCTTATGTTGATCCCAAACAAAAAGCGCGAAAGATATAACCACCCTAGCCTTCATCCCCCTCCTTGAGTTACTTTGTTTCTGTAAATGCATAATCATTAATCACTGCTGTTCTATGGACTAGAGTCAAGAGCTGATTAGCAGCACTGCTAAATAAGGATGTGATAATGCCAGAAAAAGGCTCAAAACTGACTTCCTGTTGTGGGGTAAATAGTAAATGATGGGTCATAATGTGCTAATGAAACTCAAAATATATTTGCAAGGAAGTATGTGTCCAGGTGATGTGGGGATGTATTGATCAGTGTATTTCCTTAGCCTCTACTACCGGTGGTGTTCTATCTGTGACACGAAGTCCATCCTACCCCAGGTCCCATCTGCATAAACCAGAGGGATAGTGGTGGCAGAGATGCTACTGTTTCTTTCCTGTGGAGTGAGAGTGGGGGGATCCCACCTAGGGCACAAGGAGTCTCCCCATACCAATACTTTTCAATTTTTTTGACTTCCCTGCTTAAATGAAAGTGTCAACTCTTTGAAGGAGAGACATTGGGCCTGATCTTACATGGAAAACCTGTCATTCAAGTAAGTGAGAGATTTGCCTGCAGAAAGAGTGGGTTTAGGATATTTATTCATCTATTTATAGGTCTAAGATAATTAAAAAGCTTCCTACCCAGTGTTACAATGGCCTAGCACACACAGACAAGACAATGTAGATCTTAGCAGCACTCAAACAATCATTGTGGCAGGAGCTCAGCCAGCCACCTATGAAAGCTCTTTCCACCCCCTGTATGTCTGAGGCTATGTCTAAACTATGAGATAAAATCAATTTTAAGTCAGTTAGTCTGATTTCACCAGGTGCCTGTCTTCATTGTAAATTCCATTAGCTTGGTTTATGGTGCACTAAAATCAACATATCGTGGTAACCTAGAGGGTGTTACATTCAGGTCGAGTTTAAAATTCTGAATGAAGTGTAGTGAGGAAGCACCATATTTTTCAATTGAATTCATTAGCCTCCAGAGATGCCCTATATGTGCCCCACAATGGCCCACAGTTCTCCTCTCTGGCCTCTTCCATCTCTGCTGCTCTCAGGTGCAGAGGAATTAGGCAACACGAAGACCGTTTCAATTTGGCACGTTGAAGCCCATGGCTGTAGAGTCATGAAAGGCTGAAAAATCTTCTTTCTTTCTTTGCTATTTGTGTGGCTGTGGGATCTTTGTCTACTTCTGCTGGCTGTCTTTTTTTTTCTGTGCTGCCTGGAGGATGTGCTTGTATAATAAGATGAGAAACTTCTCTTCAGCTTTTTACATTTTGTCCTGCCCCCAACATCCTCTCCCTACCCTCCCCAAGAGGCACCACAGTCTGGAACTTTCCCTCACCCTCATCACATGACAGCTAGTCTCCAGGTTGGGGTTGTGCTTAGATGAAAAACTTCTTTTCAACTATTTACATTTTGTATTGACCCCCACATTCCCTCCCTTCCCTCCCCCCAGAGATGCCATGCAGTCTGGAACTCTCCAGCACCAAGCTGCATCACGTGGCTTGACCCTGAACCAATAAAAGGATGTATTGAACAAGGTGGCAGGCAGCTTGTGCATGGTGAGGGTCCTTTAGCCAGCCAGAGAAAGTTTCTCTCAGCAGCTAGAATATTGGGGGACTGGCTGCTATTCGCAGTCTTTTAGCCACCCAGGGGAAATTTCTCTCGGCAGTCACGATTTTCAGGTGCTGGCTGCAGTTGGGTGTCTTCTAGCCATTACGGGGAAGTCTCCCTCAGTGGACATAATTTTCAGGGGCTGTTTATAGTTATGGTCTTTTTCCAAAGGCCATTGAAGGCAATGTAGTAGTTCTACAATTATCACAATTCTCAAAGAAAGGTTTGCAGTGATGAAACTTCTTGTTTTGAGTGTCTTCTTTGCCAGGGCCAAACCTAGATCTAAACCTGGGCACACTGGTAATAGGGGCAGGTGTTGGGTCCTGCCTCAGAGAGTTGGCAAGCAACCAAAGCAGCCATAAGTGATTCAATGATGCATTGCATTTTCAGTGTAGCGGCCTTGTCTACTGAAACATATATTTCAGTTGAAAATTCTTATTCTGAGGGTCTTCTTTCCCAGGTCTACACCTAGATCCAAGCCTAGGCACACTGGTAATAGGGGCAGGTGACGGGTCTTGTCCCAGAGTGTCGGACAGCATCCTGGGTCAGGATGTAGTCTTGCTGGATCTCCTTCACCTTCACCTGGACTTCCTCCCTGCTGCAGCAGGAGATGACCTCATTCTGCCAGGGTGGGGGCCATTGGGGTAGAGTTGGGCATTACAGTGCTTCACG
Organism: Carettochelys insculpta; assembly: GCF_033958435.1. Lineage (NCBI taxonomy): Eukaryota > Metazoa > Chordata > Testudines > Carettochelyidae > Carettochelys > Carettochelys insculpta. Next base: position 138,580,779 of record NC_134139.1, on the reverse strand, counting down.
TTGGGGTCTTGGAGTAAATCCTCTCGCTCACAGGTCCAGGAGGGTCTACACCTTTTGCCTAGTCCAAGAGGGACCCACCTCTTGATGCCCTGGGCTGGCTTTGACTCCAAATTATTGATCTGGAGATCTTTTGGACAGCAGTTCTAAATCCAGATCCAAGCCTGCAAAGATCCAGTGCTTTTGCATCCCGTTTTGAAAACCTGTTGATTGGGAAACCCCAAATCCTTTTTCTAACCTTTCCTACATGCTTTACTACCCTTCCCCTCTCCTTAATTATAAAAAGAACATCTGTTATACAGGCAAGCCAGGCCCTGCCTGGTAAAAGGGACCTTTGTTTAACATAGGAGGGGAATAAGGGAAATGAAATGTAGGACATGAAAAGTGGGAAGATGTTGTCAGATACCCACAGCCATTTGCATGGCATTTTTTCCCATACTGCACCAGTGAAAATAGCCAGAATGCTACAGAGCACAGGGAACTCTGGGATAGGTTCCCACAATATACTGTTGCAACAGTTGATTTAAGCTACTTGTGTGTGGCAGCAATGTCAATTTTGCAGGGAGCATGTGGGAAGATTAGGATACTAAAATTTGAATTGATAAAACCCAGGATTAATAAATCAATTTTAATAAAATTGATTTTAGCTTGTAGTGTAGACACAGGCTCAGTAGCATGTCCTCAGGCAGCTTCCAAATTTCTCTGAAAGGGATGTCCTTTGCACCATGACTGGAAAGTCAGCATGTTCAGATGATTTTGGACTTAAGAAGGAGCAAATTCTTACCTGCCTTAGTTTTGAGGTGCTGTGAATGCTTATTGTATGACAATATAAACAGTGTTCTGAAAGCCCAGTATTTCATCTACTGTGCATTCCTGAGCACAGTAATTACAGATAGATTACTGTAGATACTCTGTAGTCTTCTCTGTGGCTGGGTCTACATGTGCCCCTTCTTTTCAAAAGGAGCATGCTAATGAGCAGGTTTGAAAGATGCTAATGAGACGCTGCAGTGAATATGCAGCGCCTCATTAGCATAATGGCGGCCGCAGCTATTCAAAAGTGCGGCTTTTTGAATTGCGTGCTGCCCGTGGAGATGGGACCTTCCTAAAAGACCGCCCCCCAAGTTTTCGAAAGCCCTTCTTCCAATCACAGATAGGAAGAAGGGCTTTCAAAAACTGGGAAGGGTCCTTTTGGAAGGTCCCGTCTCCATGGGTGGCGCGTGATTCGAAAAGCCGCACTTTTGAATAGCCACGGCTGCCATTATGCTAATGAGGTGCTGCATACTCATTGGAGTGCCTCATTAACATCTTTCAAACATGCTTATTAACATGCCCCTTTCGAAAGGAAGGGGCATGTATAGACCCAGCCTGTGTGTGTGTGCGTATGTGTGTGTGTGTGTGCAGATTCAAGTTCTCTTCCCTGTCTAAAACATTATCATATAAGTCATGGGAAGTTTTCAGTGAAAGGCCAAAACATTTGATCATGGGCTTCAGACAGACGTAGAGACAGATTGCATAGGACATACGTGACAGAAAACTAGGTCAGACAAAAGGACAAACAAACACAAGCCACAGGCGAATATATTCCAATGAAGTATTTTTTTAAATTGGTTTAATGTGCTACTTGTCATAACCTACACATTTATGCCTTCTAATGAAAGTTACTTTATCATAGCCCTCGTGTAAAGGCATAGTTAAAGCCTGAATGTATTAGTAAAGTTAAGCAGTAATGATCAGTGAACAAAGCATTTCTCCATGACCGATGATTGACTGGAATGAGTTCATGGCTGGAGGGGTCAAATCTCAGGCCATAAACTCTTTCTAGCAGGTCATTAATCTGCTGGGAGGACCTTGTCTTGCAGTACTGTAATTACTACCATTATAATATGAAAATAAACAAACATGGGTATATGAATTCCTCTTTATAGGTGATGCAATGTAATTAGTACAGTTAGTATTCATGGGGTACTTCTGAAAAAATTGGTTCCTTGTATATTAGCCAATCTGATGCCATTATCTCTCAATATCCCATTCAGCTTATAATAATTAATACACACTTGTAACTGTGACTTGAATAATAACAAACATGTCAAAATCTGTTTCAGTGATGAGCCACATACGGCAGTTAAATAGACATGGTAAGTTTACCATAAAACCTGAAAATACATCTTGTTAATATCTGTCTCAGTTTATGGAAAGTGAAACATGCCACCCATATTAATCACATAGACTGGCAGAAAGTGAAAGAGGAACATATTACCAAAAGACGATTTCTTACTGAATTCACCAGCCTGCATATCTTATCTTGCACGTGTTTTAAATATGTTGTTAGAGCCGTAGTGCAAATGACTGGATTTGAAGCTTGTTCCTATCAGTCTTGAGAGTTGTGCCAACAGTAATGAATAGGTCAGACAATTTCCTATTCATCAGTTACTTCTGATGGATCATTTTTAAGCCTAAACTGAATAACTGGGAGGCTAGAGTACATAATGTTGCTTTCCTATCAAACAAACAGGTTCTGACCATTCCATCATGTGCTTCTGTCAAAATGGGTCAAAAATTACATTCAAGACCCTTGCAATAAATATGTTGCTTCAAAAAGGATTCACTCCTGTATTTCTATCAGGAGCAAGTAGACATGAGGAGACAGACACAGTTCTCACTCTGTGTTCTGTATAGAACTGCCAGGTGGTGTGGGTACATAAGAACACAAGAATGGTCACACTAAGTCAGACCCAAAACCAGCATGTCAAAAGGGCCCAGAGCTCCAGCTGCCATCACTGATAGTTTGGTAGTGGTGGCAGACTGAGCTCCAGGCCCATTTGAAGTGCTGTGGTGATGCTGCTCTGGCTGTGTGCAACTGAGAGGGAGTTGGAGGCCAGTGCCACTGTCCAGGCACTGTCCCGTGTCCTTGGCACTGTCCTTTCTGCTCTTGGGCCTGCCCCTACTGGGGCATGGAGGTAAGTCCTTCTCCAACCTTGTTGCTGTCAGCACAGCTGGTCAGAACAAAGATCCATCTAGCTTAGTATCCTGTCTTCTCACACTGGGCACTGCCAGATGCCTGAAAAACAGTGAACAGAAAAGGTAATCATTGAGCAATCCATCTCTTGTTGTCCATTCCCAGCTTTGGGAAAACAGAGCCTAGGAACACCATCCCTGGCTAATACCCACTGAAAAGGCTATAGAATAAAGTGACTTAATCCCCCCTGGAATAAAAGGTTACAGTAAATTTTCTTTGAGTAAACACTAGAACTGGTGAGAAAAACTTCCCTGTAACCATATTCCTTTAGAATATGCAGTTCCACTAAAATCTAAATGCTTTGTGAAGTCACATTAATTTTCTTCAACATTTCTTTTTTGGTACATTTTTCTCATTTTTTTTCCTACTATGCCAAAATGTCCTATTTTGCATTATTGGGACAAAACATTTCACTTTTTTTGTTTTGAGATTACCTTTATTTTAAAAAAATTGCATAATACTGTACTTGCAGACAGGTGATTCTAAACAGGAGGGAGTTTTGAGAAGGGTGCTCCACAGGTGAAGGAGGAACAGCTCAGAGGACCTCAAGATAAGTGACTGTCTGTAGTGTGTGTGTGTTTGTGCTTGGGGGTTACTTGTGACTGTGTACTGGGCTTGTTTATCTGTTTGTGTGTGTGTGTGTGTGTGTGCGCGTGGTGATCCATGTGCTGAGCTGTTTGTTTGAAAGACCATGGCTACGTCTACACGTGCACCCAACTTCGAAATAGCTTATTTCGATGTTGCGACATCGAAATAGACTATTTCGATGAATAACGTCTACACGTCCTCCAGGGCTGGCAATGTCGATGTTCAACTTCGACGTTGCTCAGCCCAACATCGAAATAGGCACAGCGAGGGAACGTCTACACGGCAAAGTAGCACACATCGAAATAAGGGAGCCAGGCACAGCTGCAGACAGGGTCACGGGGCGGACTCCACAGCAAGCCGCTCCCTTAAAGGGCCCCTCCCAGACACACTTTCATTAAACAGTGCAAGATACACAGAGCCAACAACTAGTTGCAGACCCTGTATATGCAGCACGGACCCCCAGCTGCAGCAGCAGCAGCCAGAAGCCCTGGGCTAAGGGCTGCTGCCCACGGTGACCACAGAGCCCCGCAAGGGCTGGAGAGAGAGTATCTCTCAACCCCCCAGCTGATGGCCGCCATGGAGGACCCCGCTATTTCGATGTTGCGGGACGCGGATCGTCTACACGTCCCTACTTCGATGTTGAACGTCGAAGTAGGGCGCTATTCCCATCCGCTCATGGGGTTAGCGACTTCGACGTCTCGCCGCCTAACGTCGATTTCAACTTCGAAATAGCGCCCAACACGTGTAGACGTGACGGGCGCTATTTCGAAGTTACTGCCGCTACTTCGAAGTAGCGTGCACGTGTAGACGCAGCCCATGTGCTGAGGCTGCCAGTTAGGATATGAAATCCAGAACTCTCTGCTCTGTGGTCAAGCCTTAGCCAGGGTGTCGGGCTACAAATCAGGAAGGCCAGAGCCTATAAATACTGCTAGTAAGTGACCAGAGGAGCTTGCAAACAGGTGATTGCAAACAGGAGGGAGTTTTGAGAAGGCAGCTGAGAAGGGAGCTAGTTCCATTTTTTCATTGTCTAGAACTTTTATACAAAAAAAAACTGTATCCCGAACTACCCCACCAAGTTTGCCTGTCTGTTTACATTTTGATTTCTGAGGGCAGGTGATTTCAGTTTCAGTTACTGTGGCAGTAGGGACTGTGTGCCTGGGAGAGTTGGAATCTTTTTGATCCCTTGTTCCCTCGATTGCCTTTGATCAGTCTCAGGATCAGCCTTCCCCTGTGTGACTAATGAGGAGAGGCCTGACTGAGGTTTGTAGGCTTTAAAAGCCAGAGTCTGTGATCAGGGAAGTGAAGTGAGCAAGGGGCTGCAGTCAGGTCAGTTTTAAGAGAGAGTTTGACAGAGGGGTTCCACTATGGTTAGGAAAACCCACAACATGTGTGCAAGCACTGCTTCTCTTTCCTCCACCTGTGCCTGTGGTCAGACAGACCTCCTGATCTGGGATGCCTCTGCCCAGACCCTAGTGTGGTTTTGCAGGGACTGTGACTTGCAGTTCCCATATATTGATGTCCAGGTTGGGGAGACCATCCAATATGGAAGATGTCTTCTGATAGAAGCTCTCAAGAAGCAGGTGGTGGAGCTACATGAAGAGGTAGCTAGGCTTAGGAGTATTACACTTCATGAGCAATTCCTGGACAGTTTTCATGTGGAGACAGCTGAGGTTAAGATAGTGGTCCCACCACAAAAGAGTGCTGACACACCATCATTGGAAGTGGAGATGGCTTGGGCAGGGACAATGGCAGCTGTTCACTTCCAGCGGCAGGCAGTGCTCTATTCCTGCTCACAATCCTCCCACTGTGGTACTGGGAAACAGTTACAAAGTTTTGGATATGGGAGATGCAGGAGATAAGGAATTACCTGTTGCAGGTGAATCAGAGAACCCTTGTGCCCCCAGGTCTGGGAGATCTGCTGCCACCACTATGAGAAAGAAACATAGGATAGTGGTTGTAGGAGACTCTCTTCTGAGGGGATGGAGGCACCCATCTGTCGCCCTGGTAAGTCTTTCAGGGAGGTATGCTGCCTGCCTGGAGCCTGTATGTGAGATGCTACGGAGGCATTGTCAAGGATTGTCTGGCCTACTGACTACTACCCCATGCTACTCATCCATGTGGGCATGAATGATACTGCAAAGTGTAACCTTGAGCAGATCAAGCATGACTACAGGACTCTGGGAGTACGGGTGAGGGAGTTGGGAGCACAGGTGGTGTTCTCCTCAATCCTCCCTGTTTAGGGTAAGTGCATTCTGGAGGTGAGCGCCTGGCTGCGAGGATGGTGTTGCCAGGAATGCTTTGGCTTCCTCAATCACGGGATGCCGTTCCATAAAAGCCTGCTAAGCGGGGATGGAATTCACCTTCCAGGGAATGGGAAGGATGCATTTGGATTGAAACTGGCTAACCTAATGAGGAGTGCTTTAAACTAGGAGCAATGGGGACAACTGACCAAAGCCCACATGTAAGTAAAAAACCTGGAGACCTGGGAGTTGGGTTGGAAATGAGAGGAATCACGGGCAATAACAGCAGAGAAAAAAGAGGGGCTAGGCAGAACTGGGGGGCAAAAGCAAATCAGTATCTTATATGCCTGTATACAAATGAAAAAAGTATGGGTAATAAACAGGAAGAACTTGAGATCTTAATAAACAAACACAACTATGATGTAATTAGTATCACAGAAACTTGGTGGGATAATAAGCATGATTGGAATATTGATATAGAAGGGTACAACTTACTCAGGAAGGATAGGAATGGTAAACTGGCAGGAGGTATTACCTTATTTATCAAAAATGTGCACACCTGGACTGAGGTGGAGATGGATGCAGGAGACAGATATGTTGAAGTCTCTGGGTTAAGTTAAAAGGGGTAAAAAGTAAGGGTGATACCGTGACAGGGGTCTACTACAGACCACCTAGCCAGGTAGAAGAGGTGGATGAGGCTTTCTCTGAACAATTAACAAAATTATCCTAAACACAGGACTTGGTGGTGATGGGGGACTTCAACTCTCCAGACCTATGTTGCGAAACTAACACAGTGAGGCACAGAATATCCAGAAAGTTTTTGGACTTCATGGACAACAGGGTTTTGTTTTGTTTTTTTATTTTAGAAGGTAGGAAAAGCTACTAAGGGTAAGCAGTTCTAGATTTGATTTTAACAAATACGTCTACACGTGCCCCAAACTTCGAAATGGCCATGCAAATGGCCATTTCGAAGTTTACTAATGAAGCGCTGAAATGCATATTCAGCGCTTCATTAGCATGCGGGCGGCAGCGGCGGTTCGAAATTGACGAGCCTTGCCGCCGCGCGGCGCGTCCAGACGGGGCTCCTTTTCGAAAGGACGCCACCTTCTTCGAAGTCCCCTTATTCCCATGAGCTCACGGGAATAAGGGGACTTCGAAGTAGGTGGCGTGCTTTCGAAAAGGAGCCCCATCTGGACGCGCCACGCAGCGGCAAGGCTCGTCAATTTCGAAGCGCCGCTGCCGCCCGCATGCTAATGAAGCGCTGAATATGCATTTCAGCGCTTCATTAGTAAACTTCGAAATGGCCATTTGCATGGCCATTTCGAAGTTTGGGGCACGTGTAGACACAGCCAGGGAGGAACTAGTTGAGAATTGAAAGGTAGATTGGGAGAAAGTTACCATGACATCATAGAGTTCATGATTCGAAGCAATAGTGAAACTGCAAAACAGAGACAATGGATTTCAAGAAAGCAAATTTAAGTAAACTCAGAGAGCTGGTAGGTAAGGTCCCCTGGGAAGCAAGATTAAGAGAAAAAACAACTGAGGAGGGTTGTTTTTTATTTTTTTTAAAGGGACATTAGTAGGGGCCAAAAAGCAAACTATATTGCTGCATAGGAAAGCTAGAAAGTGGTAAAAGATTTTCTTGGCTTAGCCAGGAGATCTTGCATGATCTCGAAAAAAAAAAAGAATTCATATAAAAAGTGGAAAGTGGGAGAAATTATAAAAGATTTATATAAGCAAACAATGTATGTACGCAGGGGTCAAGATTAGAAAGACCAAGGCACAGAACATGCTTAAATTAGCTAGAGGCATAAAGAGCAACAAGAAGTTATTCTATAAATATATTGGAAGCAAGAGGAAGAGCAAGGACAAGGTAGGCCCACTACCCAGTAAGAAGGGAGAAACAATATCAGGATACTTTGAAATAGCAGAGATGCGTAATGACTTCTTTGTTTTGGTGTTCACGAAGAAGGCAGATGCAGAAACGCCTAACATAATGCATGCTAGTGGGAAGAGGGTAAGTTTATAGGATAAAATACATAAAGAACAAGTTATAAATTAATTCAAAAAAATTAGATGTCTTCAAGTCACTGGGCCTGATGAAATGCATCCTAGAATAATTAAGGAGCTGATAGAGGAGTTTCTGAGCCTTTAGCTATCACTTTGAAAAATCCTGGAAGTCAGGAGAGATTCCAGAAGACTGGAAAAGGGCAATCATATTGCCCATCTAAAAAAAGGGAAAAAAAAGAACAACCCAGAAAACTACAGACCAGTCAGTTTAACTTCTGTGCGGGGAAAGATAATGGAGCAAACAATTAAGGAATTAATCTGCAAGTATCCGGATGAAAATAAGGAGATAGGTAACATCCAGCATGGATTTGTAAAGAACAAATCATGCCAGACTGATCTGATAGCTTTTTTTGACAGGAAGTCTTGTGGTTAACAGAAGGGCAGTGTATATAGTATACCTAGACTTTAGTGAGGCATTTGACATGGTCTTACATGATCTTCTTATCAATAAATTAAGCAAATACAACTTAGATGGGGCTGCTACAAGGTGGGTGCATAACTGACTGGATAACCATTCTCGGAGAGTAGTTATTAATGGTTCATAGTCACACTGGAAGGGCATAACAAGTGGGGTTCCACAAGGATCTGTTTTGGGACAATTTCTATTCAATATCTCCATCAACAATTTAGATATTGGCATAGAGAGTATGCTTCTTAACTTTGCAGATGATAGCAAGCTGGGAGGGGTTGCAACTGCTTTGGAGGGTAGGCTCACAATTCAGAATGATCTGGACAAACTGGAGAAATGGTCTGAGGTAAACAGGATGACGTTTAAGAAGGACAAATGCAAAGTACTCCACTTAGAAAGAAACAATCAGCTTCATAAATAAGAACATAAGAACATAAGGGCTACGTCTACACGTGCACCCAACTTCGAAATAGCTTATTTCGATGTTGCGACATCGAAATAGGCTATTTCGATGAATAACGTCTACACGTCCTCCAGGGCTGGCAACGTCGATGTTCAACTTCGACGTTGCTCAGCCCAACATCGAAATAGGCACAGCGAGGGAACGTCTACACGCCAAAGTAGCACACATCGAAATAAGGGAGCCATGCACAGCTGCAGACAGGGTCACGGGGCGGACTCAACAGCAAGTCGCTCCCTTAAAGGGCCCCTCCCAGACACACTTTCATTAAACAGTGCAAGATACACAGAGCCAACAACTAGTTGCAGACCCTGTATATGCAGCACGGACTCCCAGCTGCAGCAGCAGCAGCCAGAAGCCCTGGGCTAAGGGCTGCTGCCCACGGTGACCACAGAGCCCCGCAAGGGCTGGAGAGAGAGTATCTCTCAACCCCCCAGCTGATGGCCACCATGGAGGACCCAGCAATTTCGACGTTGCTATTCCCATCCCCTCATGGGGTTAGCGACTTCGACGTCTCGCCGCCTAACGTCGATTTCAACTTCGAAATAGCGCCCAACACGTGTAGACGTGACGGGCGCTATTTCGAAGTTACTGCCGCTACTTCGAAGTAGCGTGCACGTGTAGACGCAGCTAAGAATGGCCATACTGGGTCAGACCAAAGGTCCATCCAGCCCAGTATCCCATCTGCCGACAGTGGCCAATGCCAGGTGCCCCAGAGAAGGAGAACAGAAGACAATGATCAAGTGATTTATCTCCTGCCATCCATCTCCTGTCCTTGTACTGAGGACTAGGGCACCATACTTTACCCCTGGCTAATAGCCAGTTATGGACCTAACCTGCAAAAATTTATCAAGCTCCTTTTTAAACCCTAATAGAGTCCTGGCCTTCACAGCCTCCTCCGGCAAGGAGTTCCACAGGTTGACTGTGCGCTGTGTGAAGAAAAATTTCCTTTTATTAGTTTTGAACCTACTATCCATCAATTTCATTTGGTGTCCCCTAGTTCTTGTATTATGGGAAAAGGTAAATAATTTTTCTATATTCACTTTCTCCACACCATTCATGATTTTATATACCTCTATCATATCGCCCCTCAATCGCCTCTTTTCCAGACTGAAAAGTCCCAGTCTCTCTAGCCTCTCCCCATATGGGACCCGTTCCAAACCCCTAATCATCTTAGTCGCCCTTTTCTGAACCTTTTCTAATGCCAATATATCTTTTTTGAGGTGAGGAGACCACATCTGCACGCAGTACTCAACATGTGGGCGTACCATAATTTTATATAGGGGAAGTATGATATCTTTTGTCTTATTATCTATCCCTTTTTTAATAATTCCTAACATCCTATTTGCTTTACTAACTGCCGCTCCACACTGCCTGGATGTCTTCAGAGAACTATGCACTATAACTCCAAGATCCCTTTCCTGATCTGTCGTATCTAGATTTGACCCCATCATGTTGTACGTGTAATTTGGGTTATTTTTTCCAATGTGCATTACCTTACACTTACCCACATTAAATTTCATTTGCCATTTTGCTGCCCAATCACTCAGTTTGCTGAGATCTTTTTGTAGTTCTTCACAATCTGTTTTGGTTTTGACTGTCCTGAACAACTTGGTGTCATCTGCAAACTTTGCCACCTCACTGCTTACCTCATTTTCTAGATCATTGATGAACAAGTTGAACAGGATCGGTCCCAGGACTGACCCCTGGGGAACACCACTAGTTACCCCCCTCCATTGTGAAAATTTACCATTTATTCCAACCCTTTGTTTTCTGTCTTTTAACCAATTCCCAATCCATGAAAGGATCTTTCCTCCTATCCCATGACCGCCTAATTTATATAAAAGCTTTTGGTGTGGGACCGTGTCAAAGGCTTTCTGGAAATCTAGGTATATTATGTCCACTGTGTAGCCAGACAAAGTCTCCCCCTTACAAGCCAGCTTGCTCGCTGCCCCCCCCACTGAGGAGCACACAGGGCACGGAAACGGCTGCTGACAGCACAGTCTTTGATGCCCTCATTGAGGCCCAGATGTGCTAGCTTATCGTGACCCTGAGAAGCAGAAAGTACAGATAAAAGGCTAACAGGCCAAACTGTCAACAAGGGGGGGTGGCCCTCAAGAAATCACCCCAGCTGGCATTGATGGATATGATGACCACACAACCACCCCAGAAGGGGAAGTGCCCCGCCCACACAAAAAGAATGTCCTGTACTCCTAAATTGCTTATCTCCTGTCTTACAAGTGCAAATTAAGTAAGAAATGCCCTTGTAACAAACTGGCGTCACAAAGACAGACCAGTATGATCTGGCACCATAGATAAGAAAGAGAATACGTAACCCAAAGGGGTATAAAAGATGGGCCCAGCAGAACTCTAACTTTGAGTGCATTCCACCAACTACCTTCTGGTCGGGTCAGGTGATTTGAGTCCCGAGGTCCACTACTGGGGACGCCCAACCTAGTATTCGTCTTTCCGCGGAATTGAGTGACCGATCCAGCTTGGCTACGCTGGTATCGAGAGACGCAGAGAGGGTAAGATACACCCATGTTAGGTCTTCGACTTTTTTGTGCACAGCTAAAGAATTAGAGCTCTGTAACTAGATGTCATTGTGTCAAGATATCATTGTTTTAGATGGTAACAGATATCTTTGTATTGGATTGTAACGTAACTTGTTAACACCTGTACTTTGCTAGCATATAAGAAGTAAACAATAGCCTTTTGTAACCGCACGCTTATAACTGTAGCTTAAATAAACTTGTAACTAGTTAAGCTCTGAGCCTGACCCTGTTAACCCTTTTGTCACTGCAACACAGCCGGCACAACAAAAAGAACTTTAACCGTTTGGTTACTACAGCCTGGCCGTGGGTGAAAGTGCTAGGAGCTTCCTGCTGTAACAGTAAAAAACTGGGTTGCTTAGGACCCAGGGGAGTACCTCACCGCACATTACCAGGCCACCAGCTAACACACTGGGTGCCCCTTGTCCGCATGTTTATTAACCCCTTCAAAGAATTCTAATAGATTAGTTAGACACGACTTCCCTCTGCAGAAACCATGCTGACTTTTGCCCAACAATTTGTGCTCTTCTACGTGCCTTGCAATTTTATTCTTTACTATTGTTTCTACATATAAAATGGGAAGCAACTGTCTGGGAAAGAGTACTGTGTGAAAAGACATAGGGGTCATAGTGGACAACAAGCTAAATATGAGCCAACAGTTTGATGTTGTTGCCAAAAAAGCAAATATGATTCTGGGATATATTCACAGGAGTGTGGTGAGGAAAACAAGATAAGTCATTCTTCTGTGCTACTCAGTGCTCATTAGGCCTCAACTGGAGTACTGTGTCCAGTTCTGGGTACCACATTTCAACAAAGATGTGGAGAAACTGGAAAAGGTCTAGAGAAGAGCAACAAGAATGATTGAAGATCTAGAGAACATGAACTGTAAGAAAAGACTGAAAGAATGGTCTTGTTTGATTTACAAAGGAAAAGACTTACAGGGGACTTGATAGTGGTTTTCAAGTACCTCAAAGAGGGTTACAAGGAGGGAGAAAAAATGTTCTCCTTGGCCTCTGAGGATAGGACAAGGAGCAGTGGGCTTAAACTGCAGCAAGGGAGGTTTAGATTAGACATTAGGAAAAACTCCCTAACTGTCAGGGTGGTTAGGCACTGGAATCAGTTACCTAGAGAGAAGTTATGGAATCTCCATTGCTGGAGATATTTAAGAGCAGGTTAGATAGACACCTATCGGGGATGAGCTAGATGGTGTTTGGTCCTGCCAAGAGGCAGAGAATTCGATTTGATGACCTCTTGAAGTCCATTCCAGTTCTAGTGTTCTGTGATTCTGTGTATTATTATGCATTTGTTTTGTATACAGAGTTCGACAAAATAAAAAAGTAGTAAATATTTTGTTAACCCTAAACTTTGCTTTTTTTTTAATTTTCCTTCATGTAGAATTTTAAAATTTCAAGCTTCAGGGCAACTGCATCTATGATGTACCATAATAGTCCCCAAAAGGCACACACACACTCCCATGTTTCCAGCTACCCAGCCATCACCTTTCAGACACATGCAACCCCTTTTATTTTGTTGGGGTGGGGTGTATTTCCCGTCATCACAGTTCCTTATGAATCTTCCAGCAAGCTAGACTTCTTAATCAGGCCTGAGTCTATACTTTGCATATTCTTCACTAATTATGAATATTGTAATTGTCCAAGTTCTGAGTTACCAAACAGATTATTCAAAGCAAACACATTGGCTATGGTTACACTTCAGCACTCTGTCAACGGAAAAGTCACTGTCAGAAGAGATTTCCAGATAAAACATCTGTCAGCAGAATATGGCCACATGAAAAACCAATCAGAAGAGCGTTCTGCTCTGTCAACAAAGTAGCTGGACTGCCCAGCTGCTTTCTTGAAAAAAACAGGCTTCTGGAAGCACAACAGACAGGGCTGCCCATTGTTCTGGATGACTTGTCTGTTGGGAAAAGGCCCCCAAGAGCCTCCACACAGCTTTTTCGTCAACACAATCTGTCAACAGCAGCATTATGTCACAGGGCTGAGAAGCAGAACACTGCTTGCAAAAGTGTTGAGTTTTCTTGGCAAACCAGAGTTTTGTTGACATAACTCCTAAGTGTAACCATAGCCATTTACTCTTAAGGTAAAAGCATTACAGACAAATCAAGAAAAGAACTTACACACAGGCTAACAAGCTTACTTGAGATTACTATCTGATTGCCACAAGAGACTCTAGCATGTGATCCATCCTCCAAACACCACCAAGAGTTTTTCTTTGGTCACAAATTCATAACAGTTATTGACTTACAGTAAACATATCCATGAATCTGACGGACACTTTCTAATACAATTTTAGTCTTCAGTTTTGTCCTCATGTAACTGGTGCTCAGCAGATGATGGGTTTTCCTTTTGCAGCTCCTAAACGATGGATTCAGAGGCAAGTAATTTGCATTCCACTCCTTCCATGTATTTCCTAGGAAGTCCTCTCAATCTTGTCTAGCTTATTGTTTTTTTAAAAACATTGTCTGAAATTCATAGCACTTCTGAGGGTCAATATCAGTTCTGTCTTCCCCTTAAAGGAGTTACCTACAATGCCAAGAGACTACATAAACATTTGCATTTTAATACAATGAACTCCGAAGATGCTTACACTTAATTTAGTAAGGTTTATGTCAATTCAGTAAGGTGCATTGCCAGGATATGTCAATTTCATGCAGTATCTGTCACATTTTTCATTTGGAAATCAGCCACATTTTGAAGTCTCAAAATCCTTTGCGAAATGGAGCTTCAAACTACCACACAGTTTGAATGGACACCTTTTGCTCCCTACACATGGGACCACTCCCATTACTGATGCTGCCATAAGATGCATTTTCCTTTGGGAGTGTGAGTACATACAAAATAAACTCACAAAAATGTAATATCAGAGTGTTTTGTGTTAGATATGTGATATGAAAGTCTCCGATAATAGGTCTGAATTGTTACACTAATCTAAGGCAAAATTCCTGTTGATTTCAATTGAAGTTTGGACCCAGACAGGAACTGTAGTAGGAACAGAATAGAATGGGCCAATATTCACTGAAATATATGCTGAACGTTGTTCCGGTGCATGCAAGGCATTGTGTATATGGTGGGTTTTTCTAGGAATGGGTCATATTTCATTCATGGAGATGACCTCTATTCATCTGTCTGAATTTTTTGTCATTGGCTGTGATCATCTATCAGTAGAAATACTATTCCAGAGCTGATGCACGTGCAAGGATATAGTATAATTCAGACTGTGTGCCTGATTTTCAGAAATCAGCATGCAAATTTAAGTGAAGAAAAAACTGCACACCTAATTTGGATTTACAAACAGTGTCTAATGGCTAGTTTGATACCTTATTATCAAGTTACGTGCAAAAATACTAATACATGCAATCATTATAACTGTACAAATAAATTAGCAAAGCAATGACATGTATAATTTACATATAGAATGACGTTCATTCTTTTGAAAATAAGGCTCCTGCCTGAGTATTATTGGACATTGCATATCACATTTGCATCTGATTCAGGAAATCATTTATTTTCTGGTGCCTCTAACATTCTCTAACATGCATTATTGTGGATTATTTCATTCCTGGGATTCTGGACCACTTTCTCATTGTTTATTTATCTTCTATATTCTAACTGATGTAGACAGTGCCTTGGTAATCAAAACATACATCAGTATTTATGGAATGTTAAGTGTCATCTATAATAAATATGAGACACTACAGGGAATACTGAAAACACTGCAGTAAACTGATGCATATATTCTGTGCTTTTTTGTTCCAGTACTTGCCGGTACTCAGTACTGGCACCTCAGCAGTCTCAGCTGTGGGATTGGCTGGAGTGTGTGCGTAGGGAGCTGGCTGAGGACTGGCTCTTTTTTTTTTACAGTAAAAACACTTAATTTATTTATGGCAAAGTTAGCAGGGTTTGAGCAAGGCCACCATATATCTAAAGTATTTTCTTCCACTGTAATCTAATGTCAGAAGTCTAGTGTACCACTTTTATTTACCTTAAATAATACTTTTATTTTGCAAGTTAATGTCACTGGTATTCAGTGATTAACGGCCAAAACCTGAAGTTCTTACATAGTCTTTGAGCAAAGTTCATGATAAAGTAAATCAGAGTTCAGAAGTTAAGTATTAGTCCATAAATTACTTTACAGCAGGACTATTAATAGTATAATGTATTATTCACTGTAAATAAGAGTGGCAGAATGCAGCCTTAAATTAGCATATAATAATTTTATTAAAGTTAACATTGTTACCAGCAGGTCACATCAGCTGTGTGTGGTTCAGATTTTCAGTCCAAATCAGAATAGTTCTACTGCAGTCAGTGGCTCTATGCCAGTCTCTACCAACTGAATATCTAGTCCACATACTTGTTACATTTAAAGTAGCGTAGGCCAAATCCATAAATCCCTATCTTGACTTAATTCAGAATTTGCCTACTTTTTTAACTGTATTACAGATAAAATGCTGTTTTAAAGATATTGTGGAGCCTTCATATAGACAACAACAAACCCCCTCTGCCGAGGAAGAATTGCTCAAAATTCCACATTGATTTAGTTCACATTTTACATCTTCTGAGAGGACTGGAGATAACAGCTTTGCTATTGCTTCTTTTGTGTTACATCTATTCTGGCATTTCTAGTTATAGCGTTGGAATGTCATGTATTGTTGTCTTGATACATGTGGCTACAGTGAATTGGTACTTTTGTCCCTAACATACTACCAGAGATACTATATACAGAACTGCAAATGAAAACTAGATTGATTTCCTCTTCTGGACAGAGAGAAGGCACTTATCTAGCAACTTGCTGTGACCTAGTAGGAGCATTTAAGTATTCTAGGAGAGTGAAATCCAGGATCAGGTTTTTTCGGCCTCTAGGCTATTCTTGTCTTGTTTCTAGTCATGTCTATTATTCAGTGGTATGAAAAATCATCAGCTTCTCACCCTATTTGCTTTTAATATTTGTTCATAATTTAATTTTAATTAATCAAATAATCATTGCTTCAACTGCATCAACTTATTTTCTTGCAAGGAAAAACAATTTTTAAAATTACAGTTTCCAAAATGATTATGCAAACTAACCAAACTGTGTGTATGCATATAGGATACGTTGTGAAGGACATGCTCTTGTGCACAATGTGTACAAACATTATTCTCATAGGGTTAGGTTTGCTTTTACAGAATCATACCAAGATCAAGCCTGGAAGGCAATGTGGCTTACAGAGACAACTCTATAGCATTAATTTTCCTCTGTCTCATTTTATTTTCCTGGGGTAATACTTTATTACTAATGTATACCTTGGTGCTGGACACCAAGTAGCAGGTAGCAGTCTATGCTCTACACATTCTTGTGACTCTTTGCCCTTCTGCACTGACAGGTAATCCCTGATGATATTTATATGCCTGGCTTCAAGGTCTGGATAGCCCTCCTAAAAGTACAACAGAAATATTTAATTCCTGCAAATTACTGCATAGGAATTGTACTGCTAGTCACAGTGTAGCATGCTGGTATTACTGGGAGTTATACAATGTAGGTAAGTTAAAGGGTAAATAGATACTAGATCTCCAAACCATAACAGTTGTTAACATTTGCAACATTTTAAAAGAAATATTTTACAAACATAAAAGATTTCAGGGTACACTCTAAGGCAATAAACTCATTGTTGAAAGCTGTTATGATGCTGGACATTTCAATTCATTATTAACACTAATACTAAACCAAAAGATCTGAAAAAGTGGGTCTGCCCCTCGAAAGCCCATCACCTAATAAATTATTTTCTTAGTCTTTAAAGTACCACATGGTTGCAGTTTTGTTTCGTTGGAATACAGACTAACATGGCTCTACTTCTCTGTCCCTAATGGTAAAAAAAAAAACAAAAAAAAACCCACTCAATAGCTGCGTCTACACGTGCACGCTACTTCGAAGTAGCGGCACCAACTTCGAAATAGCGCCCGTCACATCTACACGCGTCGGGCTCTATTTCAAAGTTAACTTCGACGTTAGGCGGCGAGACGTCGAAGCCACTAACCTCATGAGGAGATAGGAATAGCGCCCTACTTCGACGTTCAACGTCGAAGTAGGGACAGTGTAGATGATCCGCGTCCCGCAACGTCGAAATTGCCGGGTCCTCCATGGCGGCCATCAGCTGGGGGGTTGAGAGACGCTCTCTCCAGCCCCTCAGCTCACTGGTGGCTGCGTGGAGCGGCCCCTTAAAGGTCCCCTCCCCTGCCCTGACTGCAGGAGGCTGAGGCAACGTGCAGGCTGCAGCCTGCACACGCGGGCAGCCTGCCGAGCCCTCAGCCCCTGAAACTGGCAATGGCTGCCCAGCAGCCCCCCCAGCGCCCCCAGGGGACCCCTCCCAAGGGGAGCCAGGGCAGCCAGCCGAGCCAGAAGACCTGCCAGTCTGGGAAGCAGCAGCGGGGCCCCTCCTGGACGGAGGCCGAGCTGCGGGACCTGCTGGGGCTCTGGAGCGAGGAGGAGGTGCTCCAGGTAATGGGGAGCAAGAGGCGGAACGCGGATGCGTTCGCTCGGCTGGCCGACGGCCTGGCTGCCCGGGGTCACCCTGCCCGCACTCCGGACCATGTCCGGAGTAAGGTCAAGGAGCTGCGGCAGGGTTATGCCCGGGCCCGGGATGCGGCCAGCCGATCTGGGGCCGCCCCCATCACTTGCCCCTTTTACAGGGAGCTCAGGGACATCCTGGGCTCCCGGCACACCTCCTCCCCTCCGGCCACCCTTGACACCTCGGCTGATGAGCCCCAGCAGGCCCTGCAGCCAGAATCCGACCCGGAGGCAAGTCCCGCACCCCGTGGGCCCCCCCCGGAGGCCATCCCCGGGACATCGCGGCAGAAGGAGGAGGAGGAGGAGGAGGGGGGCTCCTCCTCCACAGAATCCAGCCTGCAGATCCTCCTCCTGCCATCCCGGAGCACCAGCAGGGCCTCCGACCCCCGGGGATCTCCGGACCGTGGGAGCGGACCCACAGGTAGGTACCCCTCTCTGGTGGACACCCCGGGGCTTGAGGGGCGGGGGTAACAGAGATGTGTCCAGGGCCCCCCACACGCTCACATGGCCATGGCCCCAAGGACACCAGGGCCATGGCCCTCACAGCACTGCAGCCATCAGCCCCTGCCCCCCCCCACCCTGCATGACAGTGCCATGCCCCATCCCCGGGCCAGGGGGGAGCGGAACCTCGAGGGGCCCCGGGCAGAGGGGGTGGGACACCCCGCAGCAGCAGCATGTGATGGAGTGGGGGGAGTGCCAAAGGGAGACTCAGCCTACATATGAGCCACCCGAGCTGAGGAGCTCCCAGGGCCAAAGGAGGATCCTGGGGCTACAGCTGGCAGGTGACACCTCTGCCCTGAGCAAACGGGGGGAGGAGCCGAGCTGGCTTGGAATTGGGGGGCGAGGGTGGGGGCCACAGGTAGAGGCTAGGGGAAGGGAGAGCTGGTAGGCAGCCAGCCTGAGGAGGGGGAAAGCTGCATCCCAGAGGGGCACCCCTTGGGGTCCTCTCCCCACGATGGGTTGGAAGGACTGTCTCTTCCGACAGCTGGTGCTGTCACTCCTGCCAGAAACTGGCCATCTGTGGCCTAAGAAACCTCTCCTGCTCTCAGACCCTGCGGGGTGAAGTGAGAGTCGCTCCCACCAGGGGACGGGGTGCAGGGCAGGGGGACCCCTGAACCCCATCTATCACAGCAGCATCTCCTGCGGACGGGGATGGGGAACCTGCAGCACAGGGCGGGGGGGACAAAGGGCACGGCTCGGGGCCCACACTAACGCCTGTCTCCATTCTTCTTTCCCCCCTTCTCTCCTGTGTCCTGCACCTGCACCTGCACCATCCGAAGGAACGGAAGAGAGCGCCGGCGAGGCCTCGGTTGTCCCGGAGAGCCCTCCGGGACCCTCGTTCCAGGGCAGCCCCTCGTCCGAGGAACGACCAGCCCCGCGGAGGGCCAGACGGCAGACCCCGCGCCTGCTACTGGCGGCGGCCACGGACCCCCAGCTGCTGGCCATCCTCCGCCGGCAGCTGGAGGTGTCGGAGCAGCACCTGGCCTGGCGCAGGGAGGCATGGGGGGCCTATATGGAGACCATCAACCGGCTGGTCGACTACCTGGCCCCCCATGCCGCGCCGGCCGAGCCACCGCCCGCCATGCCCGCTCCTGCAGCCCCACCACCAGCTGCTCCAGCCGTCGCCGGGCCATCCGCCGTCGCCCCACCACCTCCCTGTGAGGGCCACCGCGCCGAGGGACCCCTGGAGCCACCCGAGACTCGCCGGCGCCGCTACCTTCCGGTGGAGCCCGCTCCCACCCAGCCGCGGACCAGACGGCAGGCCCGGCGGAGCTCCCGGCCGGGCACGCCCACTGCTGGGCTGTAGGGGCGAGGGGCCCGGGACATGGCCCCCCACCTTGTTGGACAGACTTTGGGTACTGCTTTATGTTGGTGCCCCTGTTTGCCCCATCCCCCCCCTGTAATTAGTTCTCTCCATTCTCCTCCCTGCTTTTCTTTTTTGTTGATGGCGCACAGTTCTTTGCTTTGTTGTTGTATATTGTTTTATTTGTGCACATCTTGCTTTTGTTGAACGTTTGTCCCTCCTTTTTGGTTTCTGTTTCACATATTTATTTATTTACAAAAAAAAAAAATTCGTTAAGACAAAAAAAACATTTACGTTCACCCACAAGTTCGTGCTGTCATTTCTCCTGGACAAGTGGGGGTGGGGGGTGCTCCATGGTGTGGGCGTTGGGGCAGGAGTGTGGGGGAGGAAGGGGCGGGCAGTAGGGGGCCTGGGCAGAGTTCACCCCGTGGCCTGTTGCTCGAAGTGGGCCCGCAGGGCCTCCCGGACCCGGGTCCCCTCTGGGTCCACCTGCCGACTGGGGGCAGCAGGTGGCTGCACGTGTGCCCTGCCGGCCTCAGTGGCCCAGCCCTGAAGAAAGCTCTCCCCCTTGCTCTCCACGAGGTTGTGCAGGGCGCAGCAGGCACCCACAATCTGGGGGATGTTGTTGGGGCTGGCATCCAGGCGGGTGAGGAGACATCGCCAGCGTCCCTTGAGGCGGCCAAATGAGCGCTCCACCACCTGGCGCGCACGGTTCAGGCGCTCGTTGAAGCGCTCCTGGCTGGCGGAGAGGTGGCCCGTATAGGGGCGCATAAGCCACGGCCGGAGGGGGTAGGCCGCATCCGCGATGATGCAGAAGGGCATGGTGGTGTCCCCCAGAGGGATCTCCCGCTGGGGGATGTAGGTCCCCGCCTCCAGCCGGCGGCACAGGCCTGAGTTCCGGAAAACACGGGCGTCGTGGGTGTTGCCAGGCCAGCCCATGTAAATGTCCTGGAACCGTCCCCGGCTGTCCACCAAGGCCTGCAGGACGACTGAATGGTAGCCCTTCCGATTGAGGTATCGTCCTCCACTGTGGTGCGGGGCGCGGATGGGGATGTGAGTCCCATCCAGAGCCCCAAAGCAGTTGGGGAAGCCCAGGGTGGCAAAGGCGGCGACAGTGGCATGTGGGTCCCCCAGCCTCACGAGCCTGTGCAGGAGCATGGCGTTGATGGCACGCACGACCTGCAGAGAAAGCACATGGGACAGCCCCAATGAGGGGTGAGCAGGGTGTGCGTGGCCCTGCCCTGCCCTGGCCTGCCTTGGCCCCCCTGCCCTGCCCTGCCCTACCCTGGCCTGCCCTGCCCTGCCCTGCTCTGCCCTGCCCTGCCCTGGCCCCCCTGCCCTGCCCTGCCCTGCCCTGCCCTGGCCCCCCTGCCCTGCCCTGCCCTGCCCTGCCCTGGCCTGCCCTGCTCTGCCCTGCCCTGCCCTGCTCTACCCTGCCCTGCTCTGGCCCCTCTGCCCTGCCCTGCCCTGCCCCCCCTGCCCTGCCCTGGCCCCCCTGCCCTGCCCTGCCCTACCCTGGCCTGCTCTGGCCCCCCTGCCCTGCCCTGGCCTCCCCCTGTGGGTTCTCTTACCTCCATGAAGACAGCCCCGACGGTGGCCTTTCCGACACCAAACTGCTGCCCCACAGATCGGTAGCTGTCCGGAGTGGCCAGCTTCCAGACAGCGATGCCGACCCGTTTCTGCACTGTGGGGGCACGCCGCATGGCAGTGTCCTGGTGCCTGAGTGCGGGGGTGAGCCACTGGCACAGCTCCAGGAATGTCTGCCGGGTCATCCTGAAGTTCCTGAGCCAGTGGTCGTCGTCCCACTCCCCAAGCACCAGCCGCTCCCACCAGTCGGTGCTGGTGGGGTAGCTCCACAGCCGCCGGCGTGTGAGGCGGGGGGGGGGGCGGGGTGCTGCAGGGGTAGGGGCTGAGCCCTGCTGCCCTGGGGGCATCTCCTCCCCTGGGGCAAGAAGGTGCTCAGCTGCCCCCAACATGGCATGAGCCAGGGCAAGCCCTGCTCCTGCCGGGAGGGCTGGGTGGACCTCTAGCTGCTGCTGCTGCTGCTGCTGCTGGGGGTCCATGACGGCGGCGCTCGGGGTCTGTGTGCCTATATGGCTCCTCAGACCGCGTGCTGTGCAGGCTGAGTGTATGTGGGAGGGGCCCTTTAAGGGAGCGGCTAGCTGTTGCCCCGGAAGCGCTAGTCCGCCCGTTGACCCTGTCTGCAGCTGTGCCTGGCATCCCTATTTCGATGTGTGCTACTTTGACGTGTAGACGTTCCCTCGCTGCGCCTATTTCGATGTTGGGCTGAGCAACGTCGAAGTTGAACATCGACGTTGCCGGCCCTGGAGGACATGTAAGCTATTTCGATGTTGGCTGCACGTGTAGACGTAGCCTATAAGTCTTAATAGAGGAAGATCAAGGAAGGCATAATTATATAGACACATATAAGCTCTAGCATCTCCATTCATAATTTTGAGTTTTCTGGTTTGTCCATTAGAAAAGCATCTTATGCTATAATTTCCCCAGCTGTAATTTGCAGTCTGATTAAATGAATGTTTAATAAAAAAATAAAAAAAAAGCTGTGAAAGGTTGCATTTACTTCAAATAAATACAAGATAATAAACAACAACATCCTTTTCAGTATTTTGGAAGATCTGTTTGTTAAACATTTCTTTGTAATCAGCATTCTAGTTAAACAAAGTCAGAAAGAAACAAAGAGGTAGCCTTGTTAGTCTGTACTCCAACAAAACAAAGCAGCAGAAATGTAGCTCTTTAAAGACTAACAAAATGATTTATTCAGTGATTAGCTTTCATGGAACAGACCCATTTCTTCACATCTGTATTGGCAACGAAATTGATCTGAAGAAGTGGGTCTGTCCCACAAAAGCTCATCACCAAATAAATCACTTTGTTAGTCTTTAAATTGCTACATTTCTGCTGTTTTGTTTTATAAAAAAACAACAACAAGTTATTCTTCATTTTGAACTTTGACTCAAGCCCCTTGGTCATCTGGTGAACAGATGGGTATTGTTCATCCCCCAGCTAAGTGTGGTCCAAATCCACAGATACGTTTTGTGATGTTTTTAGAACTGTCAGCCAGACCAGTCTATTACTTGAGTCCCATCCCTCAATTTAGTCAGGTGATGGGAAAAATAATACCATTAAGCCTCTCAACTGGATTTATTCAATGGAGTTTTGGGGTTCCCGGACTAGGGGTTGCATAAACATAGACAAGCAACAATATGATACCAAAGACTTTGACCTTAAACTTTTCAAAGTCCGGAACCCAGATTCAGAACCTCAGAACCTAAGAAAAAAAAAAAAGCTTGATTTTGCTTACCTGCTTTCTTTTTTCTTAGCCCTGTGTTACAGTGAGTCATCACAGAGAAGGTAGGAATTTGGTGGTGTGTGGCCATTTATAGTAACTCAGGAATTCCAAACATCTATTTGCATATGACAATTGGTGTATTTTAGTTGGTGGGGCAAATTCAGATCTGATGTAACTCAGCTGAAGCTCTTTGCTCTTATTTCCAATCAGTCTCAATTATTACGTATAGAAAATTATTCTCCTTTTGTTATTCTACAGATCCTACTTTGAATTGACTGTAGGGGACAGCCACAATCTTGTGCTGGTGAAGAGATGGATGGAATTACCTAGTAAGGCTTCTCCCCATGCTCATTAAAAGATTCACATACTACAAATAGGGAAAGAGCATCAGCTGGACCTGCATGTCACCGCACACAAGCCTGTGGGGGCGAACTTAGAAATGACTTAGACATTGGTGTTGGGTACATGTTAATGTCAGGTTATGTTGAAGTGACAGACGAAGGAAACATGGAGCAGAGCTGGAGCAGGAATATCAACTAGCAGATGTGTATGAGTGCGAGAGAAGCTATTACATCTGACACGTTTCTCTTGAATGCTTTTGCTACTATAGTTCTATCCTCGCAACCCCTGTATGTTTAAGCTGCACTCACTTAACCTCACCTCTAACCAACAGATAGACAATTACCTATGTGGGCCCTCAATCTGCCTTAAATTATTGGTAGTATGGGACATAGGCATAGGAAGTAAGGGTGTGGGAAGTGCTGTAGCATCCCCAGGTTTTGGGCAACCCAGACACATAAGTGTTGCCCAAGTTCCCAGACATAGGCCCTTGTCATCTCTACTTCTGGCCCAGGGGGTCCACCTCCAGTCTGGGATCACCACTTTTGGCCCTGAATGTCACTGGGCTGCTGTCCTCATGCACAGCCTCAGGCACTAGCCAAAGTGGTCCTCAGGGGATTTGCTGCTGGCCCCAGGTCCCACTCAACCACTGTGTCCATGCACAGGGGCTTGGGAGCTTGCCCCGTTGTTCCCTGCAGCACAATAATGAGGGGAGGGCAAGCAGGGGCACTCACCCTGGGTGCAGCTCTAGTAAATTGCCAGATCCCTCCCCACCGGATTGTCTGTGCTGGCCCCTGCCCAAGCCTGGATAGGCAGCTTTTGGTAGCTAAGGGGGTTAACCCCCTCTCCCAGGCTGCAGAGCTCCTGGCCCCTGCTCTGGGAGGGGCAGGGGTTAGGCTGCTCCACACACCTGGCGCTGGGCATCCAAGTCCCATGCTGCTGCTAACTCCATGGGGATTGGGAGCCCAGGCTGAGCCACTGAGAGTGTGTATGGACAGTGTGGGTGGGGTGACCCCTTCCTAGTGCACTGATGTGCCTGGCCAGAAGCTGGAGCCAGGCCTGGACAGTTTCAGGCTCTGCCCAACCTAGCTCCAGAGCCACACCCTGCAGTGAGGAGGGCGAGCCATGGGCAAAGTGCTGGGCTGGGCAGTGACACCATTTGCTGTGGTGTGGGAAATAAGGGTGCCAGAGGACACAGGGTGACCATAGCACCCCATCCCAAATACAGGATAGGGAGATTTGGGGGGAGGGGCGGATCCTCCAAGCCCTGGGAAACCAGGAAGGAGGCAGCAGCTGCTGGCAATCCCCAGGAGCCCCAGGGAAGCCACAGCTGCCCACGCAGCCCCTGCCTCCCCAAGTCTGGTGGGGAGGCAAATACAGGCACAAGGAGTCCCTTTAAAAAAAAAATTGGGACGCCTTTTTAGTGTCCTAAATATGGGACTGTCCCACCCAAGCTGGGATGGATGGTCACCCTAGACACAAAGAGCCAGAGGATGGTGATGTAGGACGGGAGGCAAGAGGGATGCGGAATGGGACAGGGGTTGTAGACAGGGATGCAGGGGGCATAAGGGGGCCTTGAGGTTGTGGGACCCCGGCAGAGGCTGGTGGAACTTGAAGGAATGAGGGGGTCACATAAGTAATCACTGGAGGCATTTTTTAATTTGCAGTAGAGCGGATGCATAAATAATATTTTTCCCTGGGCACAAAAATACCTAGTTAGGGATCGATTCCCTGGCAGCTCCACTTCTGGCCCCAGGTCCTGCTTGGGTGCTGAACCACATGATAGGTCTCAGCCACTAGCCCGAGGTCCCATGTGGCTGCCAGCCCCATTGCCGGGTCGCACAAGCAGGGTCCCACCCAGACGTTTGGCCTGTGGTCCTGGTCACTGGCCTCACATGCGGGTTCTCAGCTGCAGACACCTGCTGTAAAGGGCAGTGAGGGGCGTGAACAGTCCCAGCACCACAGGTCTCACCGTCCCAGTGTGCAAGTGTCGCAGCTTAGTGCCATTGCCGAGGGTGCGATCCAGCCAATCATCCAGATCATTAATGAAGATG
The DNA here is from genome assembly GCF_033958435.1 of Carettochelys insculpta. Taxonomy (NCBI): domain Eukaryota; kingdom Metazoa; phylum Chordata; order Testudines; family Carettochelyidae; genus Carettochelys; species Carettochelys insculpta. The sequence continues at coordinate 138,555,379 of NC_134139.1, read as the reverse complement.
TTGAACAAAACGAGCCTTGGGACTGACCTCTGGGGCATTTTGCCTGATAGCAGCTGCCAACTCAGCATCGAGCCATTGATCAATACCCTTTGAGCCCAACAATCCAGCCAATTTTCTATTCACCTTACAGTCAGTTTATCCAAGGCATACTTCTTTAACCTGCTGGCAAAGAATACTGTGGGACACCATATCTAAAGCTTTGATGAAATCAAGGATATCATGTACCCTGTTTTCCCCATATACACAGAGACAGTTATCCCGTCATCAAAAGCAATTAGGTTGGATAGGTATGAGATGCCCGTAATGAATCCATGTTGACTGTTCCTTTTTACCTACCTCTCCTCCTAAAGGGATTCCTTGCAGACCTGCTACATGATTTTTCCAGAGACTGAGGTGAGGCTGACTGGTCCGTAGTTCACTGGATTCTCCTTCTTTTTTTTGAAAGATGGGCACTACATTTGGCTAAGATTTCCCCCAGTCAACACAAGTTTTCAAAGACAACAACAGCCCATAGCTCTACAATCACATCAGCCAGTTCCCTCTGCACCCTCAGATGGGATGCATCCGGTTCCATGGAGTTGTATATGTCCAGCTTTCCTAAGCAGTCCTTGAACTGTTCTGTCACCTCTGAGGGTTATTCGCCAATTCCCAATACACTGCAGACCAGTGCAGCAATCTGGAAGCCGACGTCTATGAAGACCAAAGGGCGAAAGAAAAGCCTTGAATACTTCAGCTTTTTCCACATCATCTGTCAGTAAGTTTTTATCATACCTACAGAAACCCTGCTTTTTATCCTTCATATCCTGTTCAGCTGCAATTCCGATTATTTTTTGGCCTTCTTGGGCACACCCCTTCATTCTCGAGCAATATTTTCTTCCTACTCACTTATCCAATATTCCACTTCTTGTAAGATTCCATTTTGTGTTTAAGCTCACTGAAGATTTTTCTTTTAAACCAAGCTGGTCACCTGCCGTATTCTCTATTCTTTCTGCACATTGGCATGGTTTATGCCTGCTCTTTCAATGAGGCTTTTTTTAAAATACAGACAGATCTGCCACATGCGTTTCCTCTTATATTAGCCTTTCAGGGATCCTGCCCATCAGCTTTCTGAGGGAGCCAAAGTCTGGCTTTTCTGAAATCCAGGGTTTATATTCTACTGCTCTCATAGAATCTTAGAATCCTAGGTCTGGAAGAGACCTTAGGAGGTCATCGAATCCAGCCCCCTGCCTAAAGCAGGACCAGCCTCAACTAAATCATCCCAGCCAGGAGTTTGTCAAGCTAGGAAACAAAAACCTTTAGGGATGAAGATTGTATCACCTCTCTAGGTAAAGCATTCCAGTGCTTTACCACCCTCCTAGTGAAATAGTTTTTCCTAATATCCAACCTACACCTCTACCTCTGTAGCTTCAGACCATTGCTCCTTGTTCTGCCAGCTGTTGCTACTGAGAACAACCTCTCTTCATCCTCTTTAGAGCTCCCCTTTTGGAAGTTGAAGGCTGATATCAAATTGTCCCTCAGTCTTCTCTTCTGCAAACTAAATAAGCCTAAATCTCTCAGCCTGTCCTCATAGGTCATGTGCTCCAGCCCCCCAAATGATTTTTGTTGCCCATCCCTGAACCCACTCCAATGCATTCACACCCTTTCTATAGTGGAGGGCCCAGAACTGTATGCAATAAACCAGATTAAGCCCCACCAGTGTCAAATAGAGGGGAATAATAGCTTCTCTAGATCTGCTGGAAGTGTTTCGCCTTATGCACCCCACTATGCCATTAGCCCTCTTAGCTACAAGGGCACACTGTTGATTCATATCCAGCCCTGTTGATTCATATCCAGCCTCTCATCCACTGTAATACCCAGGTCTTTTTCTGCTGCACTGCTACTTAGCGAGTTGGAACCCAGCCTGTAACAGTTCTTGGGATTCTTCCATCCTCTGTGTAGTACTCTGCACTTGTCCGTGTCGAACCCCATCGACTTCTTTTGGGCCAATCATTCAATTTATCTAGGTGATTCTGGACCCTTTTTCTACCCTCCAACATATCTACCTGACCCCCTGGCTTAGCGTCATTTGCAAATTTGTTGAGGGTGCAACCCATCCCCTCATCCAGGTCCTTAATAAAGATATTGAACAATTCCAGCCCTAGAACTGATCCTTGGGGCACTCCTTTTGAAACTGACCATCAACCAGACATTGAGCCACTGATCACTACCCATTGGGCCTGCCCTTCAAGCCAGCTTTCTAGCCATCTTACAGTCCATGTATCCAATCCATACTTCCTTAACTTATGGGCAAAGAATATTGTGGAAGACTGTATTAAAAGCTTTGCTAAAGTCAAGGTATATTACATCCATTGACTTTTCCAAGTCCACAGAGCCAGTTACCTCATCATAGGACCTAATCAGATTGGTCAGGCATGACTTGCCCTTGGTGAATCCATGTTGACTACTCTTGATCACTCTCCTTTCTTCTTTTTGAGGTGATCATGAACTCAATTATCTCATGGTCAGTGCTCCACAGGCCTCCACCCACATCTATTTCCCCTACCAATTCCTCCCTGTTTGTGAGCACCAGCTTGAGAGGAGCACAACCCCTTCTTGATCTGTCCAGCACTTGTACCAGGAAGTTCTCACCAACATTCTCCAGAATCTTCCAGGATTTATCTGGACTGTTCTCCCATGCATACCTCCTTGGCTTTCCCACTTCTCTGAGCTTTCCAAGTCACACTTCCTCCTCCTAGAGAGTAACTTTAGTCTATTTTCCTCTACCTCCCACACTCACGTCCCTTCTCCTGGGAGTGACTACTTCTCTCCAGCACTCCTCTGTTGTGAGCTTCCTGTCTTATACTGGGGCCACATGTTCCTGACTAAATGAGCCTGTTGTACTTATATCCCCGCTCCCTACATCTTCCCTCAGATTCAGCATGGACATTTAATTGGCTATTTTAACCCTTCCTGCCATTGTCTGGTGTGGACACCCCCTTACAGGGTCCTTTCTCTTTGGTGGTTGTAGAGGTAGCCTAAATAACTCAGCAGAACTCCCATAGGATGTCTGAAGCAGAGTCAAGAAACCAGAGTTCCTGAATCTCAGGCAGGCTACTCCTTTAAGCACAAAACCACCTTTCCTATCTAATCTTTTAATAATCCTGAGTTCCACATCCCCATCAGTATTCAGCAGCTTTGGAGTCCTTATCATGTTGTCACTCATCAGCAGATTTAGAAAAAGTGCAGGAAAAAAGAGGTTTGAAGCTCTCACAGAGCACCCTATGCACATCACAATCAATAAGTGAAAGCTCCTAAAAGCAATGTTTGTCAATACCACTCAACAGCAGTTTGTGTACTCAGCTGGATTTCTAGAAAGAATAGTTATGTATTTTATTACTTTGCTCCACCTGTATCAGCAGTAAAGACACCATTTGTATTTGTAAGCACTCTTTCATTCATCCAGATGAAGTTTTGTGGTGTTATGAGTTGAACTGAAGCAAGACAGGGAAATGAACGTGTGACCCAACTTTCCCTGGATCACGTTCATGTGTAGACAATTTATTCAAGTTTGTATGTTTAGAATAAAGAACAGATAGACTACTTGGCTGTCTATTTTGTTACATACTATATATAGTATGATTGTATACTACAGATTTACAGACAGGAGGTTAATGCAGTGATCACAACTAGCGAAGCTCATTTATAGTGCAGTAAAATGAAAATACGAGTTTATCGTTGTGGATTTGTTCTTTATAGATGGTCACATACGGCTTTCTTGGGGATGGTCTTTTATTTTTATAAATAAGGACACTCACAGTTTTTTTGTGTGGCCCTGTTGTACGTGCTGTACAATGATAAGGGGTGCCAGTGTGTTGGGTATAAGTATATAAATAGGTATCTGTTGCAGTACTCTTCTATACACATAGTCTGTCTCCAAACCCACTGCCCTCCTTCCAGGAAATGATGAGTAGTTTCAGTCTGGGGATAGGTATGTGGCTTTTTAGGGCAAAGATTCCATGAATGGATATGAATGCAGATGTTTTATTCATTATGTCTGATACACTGACAGCTTGATAACTAGATTAAAATGAAGTATCTGCAGGAGATCATAGTTCAGTTTTTCTTTCCAATGCAAAGGGTCATTAATTTAAATGTTATTTAATCACTCCACTCCTCTGAAAGACAACAATCACAAGTTGGGGCTTAGATTTACCAAAACCAGGACTCAAGGAATCAACTCATCAAATAATTACTTGACAGCTCAATGACAGTGCAAATAACCAAATAAATTAATTTTTGTGTTTGGTATCCAGCCATAGGGAGAAAATGGTTGAAATGCAACGAGAAAGTTTGTGCTGATGAGATTTCCGGTTTAGTTTTGCAGACTCAAGATATTTAGGTGAGTTTTTGCCAAATACCCAAACTGTTGTGTGTGTGAAAGAACCTGATTGATATTCGGCCATTATCAGCTGAAATGAACAATTTTCTTACACCGGGGCTGAAAAGTGTAAAGATTCTTTCTGATAAGGAATTAGAAGTAGAACCCTGGATGGATTTTGAGCCAATGAAATTCAGCAGGAACTGTAGTACTTCGCACATTTTTATCTAGAAGCCTTCACTTAAAACTTTGGGTTCAGACACACATATTGCAAAAATTTGGCCTCAGTGTTCAAGCAAAACAATAGAAATTATCCACCCCATACTTCATTCACTTTCAAAAAATGAAGTTACCATTGAAATTACCTCTATCATTTAATTAAATGAACCACTTCCTCGTCGGCTGTTTAAAACAATCTGCAATTTTTTTCCCCTTCTGAGGCTGTGAATAAAAAGAATATTCTACAAGCCTCCATTGCAAGGGGGAAAAGCAGAAAAATCAACAGAAAGCAACAAAATGCAAGGAAAACAATTCAGTAGACTGAAAAACAAATAGGCAGAAGCATTGTGAATGTTTATTCAAATCAAGCCTTCTAACATTTTTTAAGTCGACCCATCACTACTGGATATATCAAAAATATGCTGTTTTCCATACTCAATAAAATACTCTCCATCATTGTAGGGAGAATGTTGTAAAAGGAGCAAATTCCATTTAATTTAGAAATTAATAGTCTGATGTATTAATGTTGTAATAGAAAGCTGTGGGTCAAAATTTCAGCTGGCATAATTCATTATAACTTAGTCAGCTTTAATGGACAGACACATGTTCACTATCTGAGTATCTGAGACAGTGTTTGCACAAATGCATGATGATTAATTTTCATACATATAAACAGTAACCTTTCCCTTAGCGAGAGTCACTTTGAAAGCAAATGACTAGTTAGATGTCTAAATAGCTCTACTGCAATATTCCTGTGCCAAACTCAGCTCCTCCCCCCTCAGCTCCCCCAACCCAGCACTGCTGCCAAGCTCTTCTGTGACCAGCATAGTCCCTTCTCTTCTCTGTCTCCCCAGCAACTTCGAGCCCAGCTCTGTTCCCCAGTGTTCTTGGGCCCAGCTTGGCCTCTTCCTCTTTCTGTCCTCCTCACCAGTGAGCCCCTGGACAGTTCTGATCCGAGTGGTTCTGTGCCCAGGTTGGTTCCTTCCCCTCTCTGCCCCCTCAGCCCACTTCTGCCCCTCAATTTTCCTCTACCCCTCTGTCACTTGGCATTTTTATTCCAGCCATCCCTGCCTGCCACTGCCCACACCCCTCTGCCTTTTTTCTTTGCCAGACCAGTTACTTCACCCTGCTCAGCCCTCACTCACCCCAGTCCCATGCCCAGCTTTAGATGCCCAGTTCCCTCCTTTTCTTGCCATCCTCTCTCCCTGTGTTCCCACAATGCTCTGCCCTCCTGCATCACTCACATAGAGTTAGACCCTCCAGGTTTCTCTCCCACCCTGCAGCTCTGCGGATCCAAGCTCCAGGGCTCCTCACAGTCCTACCATGCTGCTACAGCAGCACTATATAAAGGAATCCAAGCAGAGCTGCTGTGGAGGTCATGCCCCTTAAGACCACAGGGCCCCTATGCAATTGCCCCATTGTCCACTTCTGTCCTTGGGCCTGGTCATTTGCGCACAAACTTGTCATGATTGTCTATACAAATCATGTATTTTTGTGCTTAAACAATTTATGTTTCTGCATGGATGCAACTTGTTTAATAGTACCTGGTATTTAGTAGAGCTTCACACTGTTACCAGAGAAGGGACTATTACAACATCCTAGTTATCTGTAGCAATAGTGTGGGTACACGTAGTGATTCCAAAGCAGACTGTGGGTCTGATTGCGATAGGTGCTGTTCCTACATAGTAACAGACAATCTTGAACCCTTCCAATTCATGCTGTAAAGAGATAAGCCATGCAAAGGAAGTCTTATGGTTGGCATTTTACAGATGGAAAATTGAGGAACTGAGAGGAAATGTCTCAATAACTGAGTCTTTGTGAAAGCTGAGAATTAAACCCAGAGATTTTGAATCCTAAACCCGGGGGTTCTTGCACCTTATGTGTAGCTGACCTTTACGTGTCAAGTAACATTTTGTTAAGTTTCTCAGTGTCATCTTCAGTTTGAGCTAACGTGGTTAATATGTGTTTAAGCAACCTAGAAGTATATTAACAGTACATACTTGGAATAGCTAACTGGTTCATAACAAGCAACAGGTGTTACTATAAGGTGACAGGGGCATACTTGCTCTGCAAGTTATTATTCAGTCCTGGAAATCTGACACACTAGCTTCATAACAATGATCTTGTACTATGCTTAAAATAAGCTCTCCATATTACAGTGTCACAGACACTAACAAAAGCACTTTGTTTATAAGTATTTTTTCATATACTTTACACCTAGTAACAGAGAGAAAGCCATGCTTGTCTATATACTATCAAAACAAAAAAGTAGTCAAGTAGCACTTTAAAGACCAACAAAATAATTTATTAGGTGCAGCTACGGGTAAAGTATAGCTGGCTACGCTTCCCCACATCATGCTGTAAATATGGGGAAAAAAGGCTAAATATACTTGTTTGAACAAATTCCAACTCATTTTCACATTGTAGGTTAAAAACGCAGTCTCCAGCCGACACATTATTAGGTGTTTGCCACAGTCCAGAAAGTACCTACAGTCTTCATTGCTTTCATCCCCTGAGCAAGCCCAGCAGCAAACCCTGCTAATAATGGCCGGCTTTTTCCCTCAGCTCTTTTCTTTTTTTCTTATAGGAATCTTGTCCTCATTTGCAGTATGGTCCCAGGTCTTACTTCCCGGTAGTGAGATGTGCAAGATAAAGGAGATGATGGGAGTGCCCTACCAGCAAGAAGAGAAGCAGGCAAGGGTAGGAATGATTTTGTTCAATTACACCTGGCTCTGAAACAGTCTTGTTTCATTTTTGGACTGCTTCCTGTCATCTTCCTGTCATGTATTGCTGTCAAAAAATGCCGTGAATTGTATTTTTATTGGCCTGTGTTTGACCTCATCAGATTATCATTGGCTGGTCTGAGAAAAACAGATGACTCAGCTGTCAGTCAAATAGCCCACTCATCAATCATGGAAAGAGTGCTTTGCCCAAGTATGGAGACCAAAATGATCAGCCTTACTTTGCAAATAACAAGCAAGGAAGGGGTTGGTCTGGGACTTGAGCCAGGTGAACATGAATACTTATGAAACCTCAGATTTAAACCTCACTTCATTGTGGGTTTCATAAAGGAACTTTCACCTCATTCTACTCCACACCTACTCTATGCACAAGCTGTTTCAATACATCAGAAAATTGTTACAAGTTGTCCTTCAATAGGACGACTGGTATGTTTCCTTCCATTTTGGATTTAAACTCCTACAGTAGCTCTGAAGCAGCTCAGGAATGGAAGTACCTCACACAGGTAAGACCATTGTTCCCCCTGTCTCTCAAACATTCCTCTTCTCACTATCCAAACCTTTCTCCTCTAGGCTACTTATCTATTTTCACAATAGGCATTAAACCCACTGGCTAAAGCAAGAATAGCTAAGCCAGTCACATTAAAAAAAATAGAACATGTGGTTACAACACACCAGTGTCGCAATATTTCATTTGCCATCACAGCCATAGCCTTAGACATCTAGCTGACATTTTACTTAAACACATTCAAAATTTAAACCCACAAAACACCTGCTTAGCTGTCACTTCTGTCTTTAGATGCCTTAGGATATGTTTACACGGCAACCAGGAGCATGTCTTCCAGACTGAGTAGAGAGACTTAAACTGACTTCATTTGAGCTAGCAAACTGCAACAAGAATCAGGACATCATGACACAGGCAGCAGCTCAAGCTAAGCATCTGAATTAAAGTCTGATTGCAAGTCCAGCCTTAGGGCAGGGCAAGCACGGTGGTTGCCTTGAGGCCTGAGACTTCATGGTCCCACACTCTAATTGATCATAGCATCTACCACCCACCAGCTGGGCCCCACTGCCAGTGTGCTGCCTTGGACCCCACTGGGCCAGCTTTGTCTGACTGACTGTTTGGGTTCAACAACTTTGTCTCATGAACATCAGAAAGCATAGGACTTTGCAATTTCTGTTTTCCCTGAATTGTTTTTCTGAGTAAATCCTGAACAGTAAGTCAAAAGAAACGGTTGAAGATACTTGAAGAAGTAAGTTTACTTTTTGTTATGTAATCTACTTTATTCTACCCCATTGAAGACCATTTTCAGATGATGGATAAGATGGATGGTGCATTGGTAAATGTCAATTCAAAGAAGTATTTGATACAGAAAAACAAAACAAAACAAAACAACCAACCAAACAACAAACAACAAAATCGGTATGGTTAAGAACTCAAAAGTAAGGAAACATCAAAAATTAAAGGTGAACACGCAAGCATTATTCAATCTCTTGTACACAGGCATTATGTTACCATCTTCAATTACATAACTATATACATTCCACAAAAGAGGAAGGATGATCTTGTGGAAAATTTACTGGTCTGTGACTCCATAAATCTGAGTTCAATTTCTGGAGCTGGTACAGAAATCTAGTGTGATTTTAAATTGGGAAATAGTTTTGAGCCTCAGTTCCCCATCTGAAAAACAGGGATACAGTACTTCCCATATACACTCAGGCCTTGTCAGGATAAACCTATTGTTAAGGGCACTGAAATACGACAGTAACAAGAGTAAGAAGGAAGGGGAGTATACGAGAAAAGAGTTAGAACTCATACAATATAATCTGATTTCAAACATCATACTGCCTTAGAAGCAAGCAGGCTACAATGATGCTTACTTTCATTCTTTGCTAATCCAAGTAATCTTCAATTAAGGCCCATATTTTCACATGCACCCTCTCTTTCTGCCTTCCTTAGTTTCTGATATCCAGCATTATAGGCCACTGTGCAGATTACATGTTTTAAATCAGGCCCACTTTTATATAAGGTATTTCTTATATGGATCTCTTTTCACTAAAAAAAAAGAAAGAAAAAGCAAACAAACAAAAAAACAGTAACACGTGTCTAATACCTCATCATGAATTTATTGAATGCTGCTCTCACTTTCATGAGGGCTGACTTTGGCCCAAGGTTCAGTCAGTCATAGAGCTCTATCAAATAGTCCAAACATACTTCAAATCTATAGAAAAGGAGCTTTTGATTCATGGTTTAGTGAGTTCATAAAACTCTGTTTTCGCTCACGAAAGTTAATGAGCAGTGAGTTTATACTTTTTACAAAGATGGGAAGACAATAAGCCTGAAAACAGCAAAAGTAAGAGCGGTGAATCTGGTGGCATTTGGAAGGGGCTAGTTATTAGATGAGTCAGATGAAGTTCTTGGAGGTTTGAATTAAATTCAGTCCATCAAACTAAGGAGGAACAGGCTTGGAAGGTGGACTCCTGCTGCCAGGGGAAGTATCTCTGAGAAAGAAGTGGCTAGGGACAAGAAAGCCAGTTAAAATAGTCATGGCTACTAAATGTCCAGTGATTTTGGTGACAAAATCAGTTTCTGTCTCAAAACCCTGTCGCTTTAAACTATACCTGACCAGAGGGGTCTTGAAGGACATACATTCTGATGAAGAAACCCACAAATATTTCCAGAGAAAGAAGGGATACTGCATAGTATGGAATTAGGGTTACCATACATCCAGCATTTCTCAGTCATATCCCGCTCTTCGATCTTCCTGGTGGACTTTCCAATGACATCCAGACGTGTTTGGGATTTTTGTGAAGCAGATGCTCAGTCTTACCTCAACTGGTAAGAGTGTGGAACACCTCAGTTGTATTTATCCAGCTCAGGTGCTGTTATCACTGGGTTACTGAATTACTTCCAGTGTCAAAGGTCTAGAAGAAACAGAGAGAAGGAAGGCCCAAAACCCAAAAATGATTGCAGTTTCACACAACATATGAAATTTTAATGCCCCTTATGAGTAAATCAAACAAGATTGTTTTAATAATTTTAGAATTCTATAGGGGCCATGAAATACTTATTTTAATGGTGTGGAGAAGGACTTTATTCATTAAATAACAGAAACAAATAGCTGAAACTTTATTAAAAGTTGACTAATAGGCATTCCAGATAATTGAACTGACAGCTTATTTTGACAGCTGCAAGGAATAATATACTACAGTGTGTGTAAATCTTTTAAATTTCCAGAATGAGAAATGATTTCCAGGTTTAACTTTGATCAGTTTATGAAGTTTTTCTTTCTTTTCTTAATTTCAACTGTTCACCCAACAAGTTGAAGTTACAGTAATTGGAGGTACGGCCAATCGTTTGAACAGTAAGGCTTGGGAAAAAAAATGCTAATTTCTGAGTAAGTTGGAGAGAGGGAAGGTAAATGTTTTTTTTTTTTTAATTCTGGCTAACAGAAAAACCTAAATTAACAAAGAAAAACATTAAGCATCTGAACTTAACTGAATTCAACTGATATCAATCGGAACTATGAGTGCCCATCATCTTTGAAAGGTACCAAATAACTAAAAAATCGGACAAACAAGCACTCAACAGAGCAGCATTAAATAATACACAACTCTACTGGCAACATACAAGACAGTGAAATCAAAGTGAATGAGCTTAACCCATATTCTGACTGCAGGAATTCAAAGTAACACAAATAGAAAAAGTGTAAGGAGGGAGCCAGGACAGATGCTAGGAAAGGCAGACTGAAATAAAAGTAAGAGTTTGTAAAAAACAAACAAATGAACAAACAAACAAATCATATTAAGATAGATAAATTGAGCAGACAGATAGTGACAACAGGAAGGAAAGAATGTCTTAAAAGGAGAAAGAAGTAAAATATTAAAAAGGAAAGGAAAATGAGAACTTTAAAGAGCTAATAATAGAGGTTAAATGCTTTAAAAAGATCATAGCAGTACTGACAATCTGAATAATTAGAAAAGACACAGGAAGTACAAGACTTGAAGATTATGTGCTTCACTGAGGACAGGAACATGTAATTTTACATAAGAACATCAGATGTCCTTTTTGCAGGTACTCTGACTGAGAAGATGACTATATACAAGTTAAACCTCCCTCATCTGGCACCTCCAGTATCTGACTGTTGCCGAGTGAGAATATCAAGAAAAGTTGCTGGACCATGGGGAAGGTCAATATTGTCCAGCAGCATTACCAACACTTTCACTGCTTATTGGGCTCTTTGAAGACATTTGGAGTAAATTACAGCTAAATAACAGCAGAGAACACTTTGGCAACTGGCAAAAACTCCCTCTGTTGCCAGCCACTTATGCCTGGAAAAAATCAGGGATAAAGGGCTGCTTACAAAGCGGGTTTTTGCAAGCAGAACCACGTCTTCACTGCTTGTTTTCTGCTGTAGGTATACAAATAAGCTGCTCAAATATGCAAATAAGCAGCCATTTTGCTTTTTCAAGACTTCTCATTTTTATCAAGCTGCTGCCACTAGGAGTGAGTGTAGCATCAGCAAGGGCTGATGGTTATAAACAACTTTATGGGCCTAAGAGAAACTTGACCATACCCATAATAAGAGGCCCTCTGGCTAACTAAAATCATGCTGGATTATGGACGTTTCTAGGTAAAAGAGTGTCGGAGTAGAGAGGTTCAACCTGAATATGTAATATATACTATTTGGTGTTGTTTTAGATCCATTCACTTCACAAAACACCAAAAGAATGAGTGAAATTTACTATAGCAGTGTTACTGCAACTATCTCTTGGTGGTCACTCTATAACAAGTAGGACGTCACCATCCTATTTGTGAATCTGTTGATGGTTGATCAGCTTGATTCTGGAGACACATGTCTTATCACAGAAGGGGCAGGTCTTGGGCAGGGGGTTCAGGGCAGTTTTTGCCACTCTTTTCTTCTGTGCCTCTTCTTGTCTGCAGTGTGGTGGGACCTCTCAAATTGTGTCATCTGCTCACAGATTACTGATCTCCACTGGGGATGGTCCTGGGCAAGGTTCTTCCAAGTGTTGACACTAATGCGGCATTTTTTCATTTGTGCCTTTAGCATGTCCTTACATCACTTCTTCTGGCCCCCAATGCTCCTCTGTCCTTCCCTCAACTTGGGAAACAGAATCTGTTTTGGGAGGCAGTGATCAGACATCCGAACCAGGGGACTTTAACTATAGGTCTACAATAATGACACAGAAACCACCAAAATGGGGTGGAAGTGGGATCAGGGTGATAACATGTACAAACTGAGTTGATGAAAATAAACTAGCTAATGATTTCGAAGAATAATCTATGTGACATTTTATAGTAATATCGTTAATGTAAGAAGAGGTTACTATTTTATAGTATGACACTTTTTTTACATGTAAAACAATAAGAACACATAAAGATTAACAATTGCTTACTCAGTTTATCATAACCTATTAAACTTATGTAATGTTTAATTAGCGAGTACTGGAGAAATCTACATGGTGTTTTGAGGGATTTATTTTATTTGATTGAAGAATTGTTCTATTTGTGCCATTTGAGGCATAGTCATTCTGGAATAGCCTGTTTCCCTATCATCAGTTCTAAACATCCGTTTATTCCAACAGGGAAGAACAATAGAACCACTCACTAGTAAAATTAGTCTACAAATAAGAGCTGATTGGATATTTTTAGATTTGTCAGGATTACATCTTTGCAGAAGATTGGATGAAATACATTTGTTTTAAATACCACACAGTTCAGAATTGCCAGGAACAATTTGAACCCCATAAATGTTTCCTCTAAACTGAATCAGGGAAGACTAAGAACCATATAAACAATGTATGAAGATTCAGTGTTTAGATTTTAAATGAAGCAATTTTAAAAATTGAAACAGTGCCAATAACATTGCCGGCTTCACTTCTCTAGCATACCAGGATGATTTCCCTCCCTTCTCTGCTCATTCCTAGCTCATCTTTTTTTTTTTTTTAATTTTTATTCTTGAATAGACTATTTATGAAAACAACTTTCATTTTTTAAAACATTGCACCAAACTGTATTTTATGTTTACTGAGAAATCTATTGCTTATGCTCATTTAAAAGGCCACTTTTGACCTTAAGTGAGAAAAAAAATCCTTTCAAAATATTTTCTTCAGTTTCATTATTTCCAAATATATTAATTTCTTGGGTTTCAGATTGAGATTTATACTTCATATATTAAACTAAGTGTGAATAAGAGCTATAAATTTCTGAGCAGTTAAGGTTGTTTGTGAATAGGCCTATTGTTCTCAGAACAGCCTGATTTTAGAGAATTGGGCCAGCTTAACACCGAGGAGGAGCCATAAAGGAAAAATGCTATAAAATATCATAACAGTGAATGTGTATTGGTATTAAATTATATGACTTTGGGTGAAAGTGCACCTATTTAAAACTTATTAATAGCTTTTACAGCTAAAAGTGGTTTCTGTGGAAAAGGTGTAGGCACATATGCGTATGGATTGTCAAATGCATTTTCACCAAATTTTCTTTGTTTCTGAGGTCTGTGTATTAGTTCTTGAAAATAGATTTTGTCTGCAAGAGTCTCATCTGAAAAGAGTGTGATTTTAATATATCCAGTAAAATTTCAATGAGACTGTCATAAGTGGATGATTAGAAGAATCAGGTCATTGTTTGAAACCGCCGTTTTGGCCATGATGATCAAATTTAGATGAAAGAGATATCTTATGATTAGAGATAGACCTGAACAAAACTTCTACATTTGAACAACTTAACGTAAACTTAAATCCAAAAGGTCCAGAACTTTCCTTTTCATTTAGTCCCTCTCTCTAATAGCCTAAACCAACAGCCTAGATCTGAATATCCTAGGACTTTGCTAAAATTGAAGCGTAGATCTGAATTTTGCAGTAGAGCCCATCTCTGGTTATAGCTTCAAATTTTGTTCAGGGTGTTGAAATGAGTTTCAGAGAGCTCCTGAACTACAGCATGAGGAACTACCCTGCACTGATTTATACGACTGCTATCCTCTACCTGTTCAAATCCTTCCCCAGGACCAACTCCTTAAAAGACAGTGATAAGAAATCAGATAAATAATGATGGTTAGGATGTAAGTCTGTTATATAGAATTAAACAAGCAAAGGAAAAGAAAACATAAAGGGACAGATCCTCAACCAGTATAGGCTTCTACAGATGCAACAATATTTGCTCTTAGTGTATTGGATAAATCACTGAGTAAATTTCAGTGCATTCTTTTATAGGTACGTCATGAATCATTAATTTCTGTGGATGGTGGTTAAAAGGATACCTTTGACACTTTCTGAGGATGTTTCTCCAAGATAATGTTTAACAAAATAATTGGGATAATAGATGAAGTGTCAGCTATATGAAAGACAAATTTCTAGTTAATGTTCTATGAGAGAATTGCGCTCCTTTGTGACAATGCATATCAGAGACTTCAGAAGGAATGATGGGAGAGATGTGGAAAAAATCCTCAGCTGAGGGTTTCTGGCTATGTAATGAACTTCCAGATGAGATTAGGTGACTCCAGATGCTAATTGTGTTTAAGGAATATTTCAAAACCTTCCCATTTGAAAAAACCTTTCCAACATAGCAATAATAACAATAATATCCCTTCTATCACCAAATGCCCCACAAATATAAAAAAACTGTAATAAAAAACTGTAACATGCTAAAGAGTCAACCAACCACCAAAAATCCCCAAAACAGAGTGTTTACCCTGAAAAGGAAGGAGAACGAGTGATACCACTAAGGACTTCTGTGTCACTTCTGAATTTTTTTGTGGAATGAGCTCAAATATAATGGTAATGGGTGGTTGATACATAGAAGATTAAAAACTTGCTATGGAATTTTTGTAAAAAAATGAGACTGTCCTAATGATGAGGTTATGTGAGGTGTTGCCCACAGCTGCACATGCAGATGATGGCTGAGAAAGAAGAATCCTGCCAAAATTGTTGTTACTCAGTTGATACAAGTTAGATCCACCTGGGCAGCACTAACCTATTTAAAGTTTGCAGGAACCAGCATTGGGATCAAGTGGTGCAAAGAAGAATTTGAGCTTTTATTTCAAATACACTTTGATAAGACTTTCTGTAGATCAGCAGAGACACTGGCATGAGATGATCTCATAGGTCACACACAGAATTTCACAGAGCCTGTGAAACCTCTGAGAACATTTTAGCCTCTCTGACTCAATGGGAATGCCAATTAGTGTGTTTTTACTGAAGTTGTCTGTGTTGAAGACAGTGTCTTTAAACAGACTACCTTCATCTCCAGTCAAAGCTTTGTAGATGCATACAATTTGGAGCGAGGGTGGAGTGGTGTTCTATGTAATATGTTCATTCTAAGGATTTCTTTTGATTACTCTTGTGACTGTAGTGCCTTCTCTTTCCCTCTCAAGAGCTCCAGGTTGTGATAGTGCATGACACTGATGACCACAAAGGTAACTTTCAGAGGATCATATTAACCAAGACCTTTGGCTCACATAACCGCTTCTCATTCTATTGATCTGTGACTTCTAGTGACACTGGAAAAGAGACAAATTCTACAACCATCAGCATGGTTTTCTAATATGACTCATGTGTACAGAAGTCAAAGTAGCACTGTATTCTGAATCATCTGCTTTTATCATAGAGGTTTTCTAAACACAGAACATCTTGCTTAATGTAGCTGAGAAATAACACATCTGGAGTCTGTGATATACCTTGTTCTTAGAATAGAAAGGGTACAAACATCATTATCTGTTAAAAGTCTGACACCTTCTCCTTATGGTCTGAATAGGTCCTATCTTCACCAATATGGCAAAATTCCAGATTCAAAGGATGGAGGGTTTTGATGACCCATTATTTTACGTAATAATTGTGTTAATTGGCTCTTTAATACAGTGTTCAGTCTCTGGGCACTGCCAGAGTGCATGGATATACTAGCAAATATGGAGCATGTTCATTCCAGTCAGTCAATAGTTCTAAGTCCCCCTATGGGTAAGGCCTTTAATAGTGGTTTATAAAATATCTTTATAGACAGAGTAAGACACTTCAGTGTACGTGAGTAATTTAATATTACTTATGTTAATTTTCCCCCATTTTTTGACTGGTATAAATATGAAAGTGATTCATTTTTGTTCTGATTTATTCATTAGTTTGTTTGAGTCATTATTTCAACAGAAGAGCTGCCCCCTCACCTCTCCTGCCTTCCCTCTTGTCCCCCTCCCAATTCAGTCTATAACAACATATTTTGGCTAAACTAGCTATCTGTTGTTGGGAAATTCCTCCAGATTGCCCAGCTTTCAATATAACATTGTAAAATGTATTTTTGTGTAATTTAAAACATATGTTATAAAGTGTGGTTTGTGTCAGTTGAACAACATTCACAAATCCCTTAGCATTGCCATACATTTCATGTGCCTTAATTGTAGATAGCTTGATTATTTCTGTCTCACAACAATCTCATTCCTCTAAATTGCGTTCTGGTGTCAGATTGTCTTTGGTTATAGATGGCAGCTAAATGAAAGCTCTCCAGTCACTAATATTGCAAACAACCGTGAGAAACAAATGGAAAAAATGCAACAAAATTGTCAGGTAGATGAATAAGGCCTCTTAATATCAGCAGTAAAGGAGAAAGTGTTTGCTATCATGAAAATTCACACTTGATGAGCAAAATACATTCTTAAAGGTTTTCCATCAGCGTCAATCTTGTACCTACACAGGTTCAAACCCCACTATTATAATGTAAAAGTGTGATACAGTCATTTTCTAAAGTGATTTTGGATTAACGAGAAAGTTTTAGTGAATATACAGTACACACATGCCGTTATTTTTTATTTCAGTATGATGTTACCTTAATATAATGCATGTGTTTAATCAGAACACCCAGAAACTTAAATGCATTGTTGAACCTCTGAATACATGATAATCTCTGTTGTAAAAAAGTGGTAAGCCCATATTTTACTGTAATAAACAAATGTGTGTTGCCTGGCCTTTTGCAAGTAAAACAGGAGATGTGATGCAGGGTTCTGAAATACATTTGTACTAGTTCCTAGAAATATTTCTATAATAACTAAGAAACAGCTGGCAATGGTAAAAAGACTGGAAATTGGAAAAATGCAGGAATCTTCTGCCACAATCAGATGCAAATGAAGTTTCCTGTGTTATATGTACATAAGTAGACATACATTACGCACTTTCCCTTTTTTCTTTAAATTAAAATCTAAATGATTGCTACATTTAAAAAGCTTTTTTCCTGATACATAGCCATGAACCTTTAAAATGCATCGTTAGAGCAGAGTTAAGAGTACCAAGTGGTGTTTTGTATCCTTTCAGAATGCCTACTTCAGCAGCACTCAAACCTCTTGAACAAAAAACTGAAGAATTAAGTTGCTCTCTGGTCCCAGAATCACATCTCCTTATGACAAATAGACAGGTGAAATCCCAATGCTCAGACAGGTGAAATTCCCATGCTCACACCTCTGGGCATCTGCAGCCTTTGACACAGAGAACAACAAGAAGGCACTGATGCTAACCCATCTACATTATATGGCTGGAGTTTATGGCTGAGTACTATAGTTGCTCCAGTCATTCATCTCCAGTTGAGCTCAGCAAGTGGCAATAGGTAATTGCTCCTTCTCTCAATAGCCCCTCCTCTGCAGGGCTCTGCAGAAATTCATACTGTCCTAGTTCCCTTCAATATCTACATGAGACCACTGTGAGAGACAGTGCTATATTATGGCCTACAATCCCAACAGTTTGCTGATGACATGCGGCTTTAAATCTCATTCCCTGATGCGCCACACTGCCTCTACTAAAATATCAGAATGTCTCCAGGCTCTTAGATCAGGGTGAGTAAACTGTGGCCCACAGGCATATACCAGACCATCAGAGCTTTCAATCTGGCCTTCGAGCTCTATTGTTCCACTCCAGTGCTTTGGTTAGGGGCTTGCTCCGCTCTGGCACTCCTGCTCTCCTTCAGGAGCACAGGATGGATAGGGGAATGAGGCAAGCCCCCAGCCATGCTTCCTGGCTGGAACTCTGGGTAGTGCAGTAGAGAAAGTGATGGTGCAGGCCTGGCTGATAGGTGGGTGGGCCACAACCCATCCAGGTCCACCTATGGCTACACCCTTGTCACAATATATCTTCTCTGACTTAAAATAAGAAACACATTGCCATCACAACTCTTTTACAAATGAGACTGTGCAGGGACACTTCAGGAATGAGTAATCAGAGAGGTCGCCGTGTCTTCAAGAAAGGTCTTCAAGAACAATGAGAAGTCCTGTGCCCATGAAAGCTTGTGCTCCAAAATATCTGTTAGTCTATAAGGTGCCACAGGACTTCTTGTTGCAGGAATGAGGTTATTTTATCTTTGCATGAAGTGAGTACAATTTTGTAAAACAGCAGTTTGAAGTATGGGCAGCAGTTAGAATTTTCTTTTCCCTTTCAAAAATAAATGTTGCATGCAAAAAAAAAAAGTGGACAGTGAGTGCTTGATTTTCAAGAAAGAATAGAATGTATTTTGTTTCTTTCACAAATACACAAATAGGAACTCAAATGTTGCATGCCTGATTCATTAGAAGAGCATTGTGGCGTTCAAGGATTATAATCTGAATTGTCATTTCCAACCGAAAAATCGTGGCAGCAACTGAACAACTGAGGAAAGAACAAGAAAATCTGAGAAACTCACCACACACCTAAAAGCTCATCAATATTTATGTGCAATAAAGAACAGTTCAGGAAGCCACCACAGTGGCAAGTTATGTTCCGGCATTTAAAGTCACTAAGCAAAATAAGCCTTTTGCTGAAGGGGATGTTGCTGGCCTGCTGCGCCTGAAATACCAAAACAAATTTGAAAACTTTAGTTTGTTCACAAAGAACTGTTACTCACCATGAGAAAGGACTGATAAACATTTAGCATCTGAACCTGCATCCTCAGGACCCTGTATGCCCCCCAGGAAAAGAGGCTGAATGTCTTCCACTTGCGCTACCTCAGGGGCATCCGTGGAATATCATGGAAGGACAGAGTGACCAACACCGCCGTCCTTGAGCAAGCCGGAATCCCAACCATGCACACCTTTCTCAGGCAGCATCGGCTCCACTGGCTTGGCCACGTCCACAGGATGAATGATGGAAGGATTCCAAAAGACATCCTTTATGGTGAGCTAGCCTCTGGAAAAAGACCTCCCGGATGCCCCCAGTTGCGTTACAAAGATGTCTGCAAGAGAGACCTCAGGGAGGTAGACATCGAGCTGGACAACCGGGAAGAACTAGCAGATGACCGCAGCAGATGGAGGCAGGGGTTACACAAGGGCCTTCAGAAGGGCAAGATGAGGATCAGACAGCTAGCAGAGGAGAAGCGAGCACACAGAAAACACACTAAGGACTTGCCAGACACCCACTACATCTGCAAGAGATGCAGCAAGGACTGTCACTCTCGTGTGGGTCTTCATAGTCACAGTAGATGCTGTAAATGAAGTCATCAATTGAAACTATAAAGGGCGCGATCCACAGTCTATGCAGACTGAAGGATGCCTACTTTGAACAGAAAGCAAAAGGTATGTCTACACTACACACAAATCTCAAATGGTGGAATGTCGAAAATCTAAATCAAAGAAGGGATTTTGAAAGAATTCAGCCGCACACACAAAATGGATCGCCGTACTGTTCCACTATTTCAAAAGAGGCACCTGGTCTTTCAAAAGGGAGCATCCACACAACAACGCAAGCCCTTTCGAAAGAACAAGCCAGAAAACACCACGCACAGGGTCACATGGCCGACAAGCCTTTCCGGGACCCACAGTCAGTGGCTCCCTTAAAGGGCCCCTCCCAAACATGCCCACTCTGCATGTACAGAGCACTGCAGAGCAGCAGACAGCACTGAGGGGACTGTGCTCTGAGAATGTTGCAGCGCATGGAGCACCAGCAGCTGCCTGAGGCTGCGACTCCATTGACACCAGGGCACAGACGGCCACTGTCATCCTGGCCATGGTGGAAGATATGCAGTGCACTAACATCCCCCCAGGGGTCCTGCAGGTCTTGGCCACAGGCAACCACCACACCCTGTTCCTTGTCCCCTATGGTGCCTCTGGAGCCACCCCAGCAGTGGGGGCTGGTGGGAGAGGCTGGTACTGTGCCAGTGAGACAATGAAAGGTGGCTGCAGAACTTCCAAATGTTGAGGCAGATATCCATGAAGCTGTGCCAGTGGCTCACACCCTCCCTGCAGCACATGGACACCTGCATGAGGCCCACACTCCCAGTCAAGGAACATGTGGGGATTGTGCTGTGGAAGCTGGCCAGGGCAGCCCAGATAGCCACCGGTCGGTGGGACACCAATTTCATGGTGGGCAAGGCCACCATTGGAGACATCCTCCTGGAGGTAAGCTAGGCCAGGGCCCCACACCCACTGTGGGAAGGGGGAAGTGTACCCCTGAGTGGGGGGGCCCTATGGGAGAGGGGAGTGGGGGGGGGAGGAGAGCCCAGTGCGGGAGGGGTGTGGTGGGCCCTCCAGGCAAAAGGGCTGAGGGGGCTCAGCAGGGGAGAGGGGTGGGACACAGAGGGACATGGGGCTCCCTGCATTGCAGACCCAAATGTCAATGCTCCCCCTCACACAGGTGGTCCAGGCGATCAACCGTGTGATCATGCAGAGGGCTGTCCACCTCAGGGTCCTGTACGATGCCATGGCAGGTTTCATGGCCATCGGGTTTCCCAACTGCTTGGCTCCCTGAATGGCACCCACATAGCGATCTGCGCCCTGGACCGCAATGTGGGCCGCTACATAAATCACAAGGGATACCACTCGGTGAGGCTGCAAGCCCTTGTTGACATCCGGGGCCAGTTCAGTGACATCTGTGTGGGCTGCTCTGGGCAACTCCATGACACCAGGTACTGTGGAACTCCTGGCTGGAGCACCACATGGAAGAGGGCACTTACGTCTGCCTGGGAGCTCCCCATGGGGGCCACCACAATGCAACCATGCATAGTGGCCAGTGAGGCGTACCCATTGCAGCCATAGCTGATGTGCTCCTATACAGGGCACACCACCAGCAGCCAGGATGGTTTTAATCACTGCCTCAACCATTCCCACAATACCATGAAGCGGCCCTTCGTATGCCTAAAGGGGTGTTTCTGATGCCTGAATGCGTTGCTGGATGTCAGCCTCCCCAATGTCCTCTGGTGGTCGTGGTCTGTCATGCTGTGCACAACATAGTGGAGGGCAAGCATGAGCATTTTGTGCAGGGGTGGGCTGTGGAGGGCAGCCCTGGATATGAGCAGCCACCTGTGGCTCCGTGCTTCCAGGCACACAGGGACAGGAGGCCTTCGACCAGGAGCCTCACTGACTCTCCAGCCCACACTCACCTCACATCACAGGCCCCCACATGGCTGCCCTGCCTCACAGCCCACACACACACACAGGGGACAGGGGGGTGCACAATGCAGCAGTTTACTTAACAGCACTTAACAAACAAACAACATGTAAATAAAGTGCACTTGAACAAAAAGAGGTGTGAGGTCATCAAAACTGGGAGCTAGGTACAGGAGTGAATGGGGGAGAACTACATACAAGGGGGGGCATGCCCCTGTAGGTGGGGCCATGGGCATGGATGGGCCTAATCCTTCATGGGTGTGGAGGGGCGGGACCTTCAGCGGGTGCAGGGGCCTCTGTCGCCCTGGGTGCAGGAGCCCAGTAGGGGCTGAGATGGGGCTGGGATGATGGGGAGGTAGGCCCAGGCAGGGGCTGGGGGCACTGCCTTGGTGGGAGGGGCCAGGGGGCTGGGATGGTTGAGGGGAGGAGACTGGGATGATGGGGGGGGTCTGGGAGGGGCGGGGGGCAGGCTCCCCCTGGCCCATTCTGGCAATGAGCCAGCCACCCAATGTAACGCAGGGGGCTAGGGAGAGGGTGGCCGGGATAAGGGAGATGAGTTCAGGGACAACAGGGGTGGGGATGGGGATGGCAGGGGAGGCAGCAGAGGAGGCAGCAGGTGGTGAGGCAGAGGGGGCAGCAGGGGCGTGGGCGTGTTCCATGAGAATCCGCTCCCAGAGGATGGCTGTCTGCTCTTGAATGGCAACAGTGTGGACCACTGCGGCCTCCTCCAGGTTGAAGTGGCAATGACAGTGAGCCCTCTGAGGCTGTGTGGGCAGAGGCTTGGGTGGCTGGGATGGGGGTTCCCAGGCCCTGTCAGACGATGAGGCTGGTGTGCTGGTGCCCAGTATAGGACTGGCCTGGCCCTTGGAGGATGATGCTGTGGAGATAGAAGGGTGAGAGGGGCCACCCATCAGTCCTGCCGCCTGGCCCCAAGGGCCCACTACGCCCCTCACACACCATCCCCACGACTGTCCCCCAATGCAGCATGCACTCCTCTGACCTCCGTGGGGGGTCCTGTGTGGTTGCTGGGGCCCCATTCATGGGGCATGTGCTGGCTGTGGTCTGGCCCCCACATCTCTTCCCAGTTGGGAGGATCAGGGCACTGTCCATAGGCAGGGATGCTGGATGCTGCCACATCTGGGTCTGGGAAGTGACCGGGGGATGCAGGAAGGGGCACCCCACCCGGGCTGCCTGATCCACCTGTTACCTACCTGGGGCTCTGGAGAACAGATCCAGACACACCTGTTTTGAGGGGGCTGGGGTGGTGGAGCTAGAACTGACTGAGATGACGAAGGGGCCTTTGTCCTCTGAACCACTCCCCAGCTCCACTGCCTGGGCCTGGCCTAATGGTTCTGCCCAGCCATACACCTGTGCTTCATGGTTCGAGTTGGGGCCAGCTGTGTCAACCATGGCTACTGTCTCGAGGGCATCCTTCGGGCAGAGGAGCTGGTCCAGCTTGCAGTAGTGTGGGCACCTTGGGGCGGGGCCTGCGCCTGATTGCCTGCAGGCATCCCTGGCATGGCTATAGTCCTCCTTCAGCTCCTTCACCTTCCATCGCACCTGATCAGCTGTGCTCTGGGGTGGCCCCACTTCCGCAGCCCCAGCAACAGCCAATCAAAGTCCAGCAACTGCCGATCAAAGGCTGCAGCATTTTGGGGCTGCCTGGTACTGTGCAACAGCCTGGGCAGATCTTTAATCTCAGCCTCTGTGCAGAAAGGCCCCTCCTCTTCTGGCCCTGCTTTGCCTCTGGCAATCCCTCAGGCTGGGAGGAGGGAGCCTCCTGGGGGTCTCTGAGGGATTCACCATCTGGCCAGTGGACTGTGTGGCTGTAGTGTCAGTGCTGCTGGAGCATGTTCCAGGCAGAGTTCATGCTCCTGAGGCTCTGGGCATGCTCTCAGCTTCCTGCACAGGGTTTCTGAGGCCTTGCAGCTTTAAGAGGCTGGCTCCAGAGACCATAGAGCCTTGCTGGGCCTTGCTAGAGCGTCTCTGCACTCTCTTCAGCCACTGCCATGGAGGATCCGCTATTTCGAAATAGCGTCCCTGGAATGTCTACACATGCCCTATTTTGAAAATCAGTTTCAAAAGGGCCAGCACTTCCTGAAATCTGATGGAAAGAGTGATTTCGAAATGCGTACCCCTTTTCATTGAAAACAATTTCAAAAGAGGCAGTTATGTGTGTGGACACTCTGTGGCCTCTTTTGAAATTGGGCCCCCTTTCAAAATCTATTTCGAAACATGGGGCTAGTATAGATCCACCCAAAGTGTTTTATATAGTTTTTGTTAACTCAACTACAACACTGACATTAAGGACTTAGCAAGGTTATCAATTGTTAGAGGATTTGACAAGAAACTTGAAATCTCAGAGGAATTTCATAAGAAGAGCTGACTATGTTTTTCCTGTCCATCTGTAGAAATCTTTCCATTCTGGTGAGACTTTTGCTTGTCATGTATGATGGCATTAGAGTCAATCCAGAATGTTTGACATTTCCTGAAAATTCATATCATTTCATTGGAGTCAGTCTCACTTCTTCTATTTCTGCATATCTTCTCCTTATGTGTTGCTCTAGTTCTTCCTAAACCTTAAAATTCTTGCATGTTGAACAATGACAAAGAGGTAGCTGTGTTAGTTTGTATTCAGTCAAAACAAAACAGCAGAAAATCCTTGTGTTAGCCTTTAAAGTACTACATTTCTGCTGTTTTGTTTTGACTTAAAATTCTTAAAATTCTTCCATTTACTTTTAGAGTACTTGTAAAGAACCTGAGCCAAAGTCAAAGAATTTATTTAAACCTCTCATCATAATTTTTAGATTTCAGAAAGAATGCAAACCAAGATCCAAAGTACCCACAGCTCAGTTTTAGGAAGCTCCTTTCAGTTTCTTCCCCCTGCCGACCCCCCCGTAATGAACTGGTGAAATCACGGCCCTGTTGAGGCCATGGATATAATTTTTTCATTGTTTCTAGAATTTCACCGAATGAATTTTTATGAGATATATTTGAGTATAGAACTTATCACTTATTAGGAGCTTGTGCAACTGAAGGCAGTACTGGTTCTTTAACTAGTGTCCATCATTTGTTTTTCTCCCTGCTCATGTTGAATCCTCATGTCTTATCAGTTGTCTCTTTCCATGAGTTCTCTTATTCACCCATCACCTTGAGAGCTGGTCTTCCAATAGTGGAACAATTCAACATTTTATAATAAAAATTATAAAACTAGATGGCTGTACACATTACTGCCCATGAATGTTTAGTTATCCAACTTTTTAAATGCAAACTGGGTTTCAGTTCTGTAAGTAATCAGAGAAAATATCAAGGCAACAGAATGTTAGCTTGGCTGCTGTCAAAAACTGAGAATATAGCCACAAAACTGAGGCTGCAAGAGTGTTTGTAATATATTGGAACATGGAATGGGTGAATTCTGTCCCAGCTAACAGATTCAACAGAAACAATGGACACTCATCAGAAGCCTTCTGAGAATGTCTTCTTACATCCATCAGAAAGAAATCAGGCAAGGAGATGAAAGCACTCAGGAAATTTGGATGGGAAAAAAATTGATTAGGGTGATGATGTGGAAAAAAATTTGAAAGAAACACATTCACATTTCACCTAGCTACTTCAACATGTATCGTTTACACATCCTCCAGGGCTGGTGCCATCGATGTTCCACGTCGAAGTAGCGACGGGGAACATTGAAAGGAGCCTCCCCGGAAGGAAATGTGGAGCGTCCACACACACAAGCTCTCCACGTCGAAATAAGGGGCCGGCAAAGCCCCACACTGCTCCATTAAAGGGCCCCTCCCAGACACACACACCCTGCACAGCACAAGATCCACAGAGCCGACAACCAGTTGCAGACCCTGTGCATGCAGCATAGACCCCCAGCTGCAGCTGCGGCATCCAGAAGCCCTGGGCTAAGGGCTGCTGCACCTGGTGACCATAGAGCCCAGCAGGGGCTGGACAGAGCATCTGTCAACCCCTGACCTGATGGCAGCTATGGAGGACCCCACTATTTCAAAGCAGAGGGATGCGGATCGTCTACACACGCCTACTTCGATGTTGAATGTCGAAGTAGGGTGCTATTCCCATCTTCGGATGGGAATAGCGATTTCGACATCTCACTGCCTAACGTCGATTTCAACGTCAAAATAGCACACAGCACGTGTAGACATTCACATTCACATTCACACTTCACCTAGCCTTGACAAGTTTAGTTCATGGCACACATGAGGGTGCATCTACACTAGCCAGCTACTTCGAAGTAGCCTGCACAACGTTGAAATAGCACATCGTCTACACGCGCCGTGTGCTATTTCGACGTTGAAATTGACATTAGGCAGTGAGACGTCGAAATCGCTATTCCCATCCGAAGATTGGAATAGAGCCCTACTTCGACATTCAACATCGAAGTAGGGCATGTGTAGACGATCCGCATCCCACTACTTCAAAATAGCGGGGTCCTCCATGGAGGCCATCAGCTGAGGGGTTGAGAGACGCTCTGTCCAGCCCCTGAGGAGATCTATGGTCACCGCGTGCAGCAGCCTTTAGCCCAGGGCTTTTGGATGCTGCTGCTGCAGCTGGGGTCCATGCTGCATGCACAGGGTCTGCAACTGGTTGTCAGCTCTGTGGATCTTGTGCTGTGCAGGGCAAGTGTGTCTGGGAGGGGCCCTTTAATGGAGCAGCTTGGGGCTTTGCTGGCCCCTTATTTCGACGCGGAGAGCTTGTATGTGTGGACGCTCCACATTTCCTTCCAGGGCAGCTCCTTTCGATGTTTCCCATCGCTACTTTGACGTGGAACATCAACGGCACCAGGCCTGGAAGATGCGTAGACGAGACACATCGAAGTAGCCTATTTCGATGTCCTTACTTAGAAATAGGCTACTTCAATGTAGTGTGCTAGTGTAGACATAGCCAAAGAGATCTTTACATTCCTCCTTACTGACAAGGCATTCCTTGTGTTCGACATATCTATGCCCTTCTAGTTCAGGGACTCTGCATCTTCCTGATCCCTTTCCTCAAGATGAGGGGTTTGTGTTTGTCCTTACCTGCATTCTGTTTCTGCCTAATGTCAATGGATTTGTGTTTCTCCCTTCTCCCAAAACCACTGTCCGTTATTCTCCTACTCACACGCCATGGCAAGGGTTCTTTGCGTCTCCTCATTCTAACCTTCCCACATACTCTTCATTTCCTAAAATCATAGAAGAGTAGGGCCAAAAGGGATCTCAGGATGTCATCTTGTCCAGGTTCCTCTGCTGACAGAGAGCCAAGTAACACTAGACCATCCCTGTTGAACCTGTACTTAAAACCCTTCTCATATCGTGAATATTGAATTCTGTTAAATGTATTGTCACAATTAACACTTTTAGCAAAATAAACTGTCTTGATGTCATGTGTTATTAGCTGTCCTTCTCTACTAAAAAGTGCATCTACCCTTTCCTTCAACTTTATCTTGTTCCTAATATGTTTATGCAACAGTTTTATACTGCCTTTTACATCCTTTGCAAGTTGTAACTTGTAACTCATATTGTGGTTAGGCTTTTTCATTTTATCCCTGAATGTGTCTGCATTTCTTTTGCATTGGCTGGGGTACCATTAAAAACAACTAAATATCAAGGCCCTAAAATTGAAGTACCTCTCCAAATGCAGTCACAGGAAAATTTCTTATGAAGTTTATTAGTAAGGATTAAGAAGTGGGTGTGGTTTACCCAATAAATAAAAGGTATGATGGAAAATTTACATGAAAGCTTCATAAACATGCAAAGATAAATATAGCCCCTCCTTGAGTTTCTATTCCTCCTCCGGAAAAGCCTAGGGCAGGATGACACAAAAACAACATTACATTCTTTGTTCTGTTTGTTATCTCTTTGATCACTTAAAACGTAGCTTTAATAAACTAAATATGAAAAGGTATATTTTAAGTGATCAAAGAGTTAGCAAACAGAACAAAGAAGATTACTAAGAAAATAATACAAAGCTTGCAGTCTAAGCTAGATATACTAGAGAAGCTTTTAACATGTAAAATCTCACCCTAAATGTGATTCTAATAATTTTCTTCACAGTTCAGATGCCCTTCACAGCCTGGGCCCAGTTCCTTCCTCCAGTTTAGTGCTGTTTGTTTCCAGCAGTCATCTTGGTTAGGGTAGTCGGGGAGACCTGACTACCTAGATTTGCTCACTCCTCATCCTTAAATAGGATTTGCATAGGGCAGGAGTTCTTCGTCCCCTACTATGACTCCCTCTCTCTGCCCAGCTTCCTGTGAAAAGTACAGAATATGAGTTCCAGTATCAGGTGAAACAGTCACTTGTCTCTATAGGGCCCTTGTAGCCATTCTTCACAGGCTGAATCACACATTGTCAGAGAGCAAGCTCTTGTACATTCCATTGTCTCTTGCTAGTGGTCTATTAGCACTGTGACCTTTTCCCTTGCTGCATCTGAAGTGTCAGCAGTAGGAGCATCCCAAAGCAGGAGGCAAGAAGTACACATACACAGGTCAAGATTCCTATCTTCAGCTACAAAAATGATATCTGCATATTAATCACAGAATCGCAGGGCTGGAAGGGACCTCAGGCGGTCATCTAGTCCAGCCCCCTGCTTCAAGCAGGATCAACCCCTACTAAGTCATCCCAGCCAGGATCTTGTCCAGCCAGGACTTAAAAACCTCAAGGGATGGAGAATGCACCACCTCTCTAGACAATGTATTCCAATGCTTCACCACTCGCCTGGTGAAGTAATTTTTCCTAATATCTAACCTACACCTCTCCCTCTTCAACTTCTGACCATTACTCCTTGTTCTCCATCTTACACCACTGAGAACAGTTTCTCACCCTCCTTTTTAGAGCTGCCTTCAGGAAATTGAAGGCTGCTATTAAATCACCTCTAAGTCTTCTCTTCTGTAAACTAAACAAGCCCAAATCCCTCAGCCTATCCTCATAGGTCTTGTGCTCCATCCCCTTAGTCATTTTTGTTGCCCTTTGCTGAACCTGCTCTAGCAAATCCACATCCTTTTTATACTGGGGGGCCCAAAACTGGACACAATATTCCACATGTGGCCTCACCAGTGCCGAATAAAGAGGAATAACTACTTCTCTAGATCTGCTCGTAATGCTCCTCCTAATGCAGCCTAGTATGCCATTAGTTTTCTTGGCTACACGGGCACACTGTTTACTCATATCCAGCCTTTCATCCACCATAACCCCTAGGTCCCTTTCCATCATACTGCTACTGAGCCAGTCGGTCCCCAGCCTGTGACAATGATTCTTCTGCCTCAGGTGCAGGACTCTACACTTCTCCTTATTGAACCGCATCAGATTTCTTTTAATTTCTTTTAATTAATGAGATAATCATAGTCAGTAAATCACTTTCCAATGATATGTTACAGAAACCATCTTGCATAAAGTATATCTCAGTTATGACAAATTCATATCATAAGCACATTTTCATAAAGCATATGGAAGAGTATGTCACAGCTTCTACATGTATACTGTATGGGTTACCTAAAATCTAATGGTTGATGAGCTAAAAAGATAAAGATTAAAGAATTTGTAATATAGAAATGTATCAAAGACCTAGGCTGGACCTTAGTGCTGGCAGCTTCACGGAAATGAGCAGTCTCTCAATTGCAAATGACTGCTCATTAGCATAACCACATGGGATCTCCCTGCTGGCAGAGGCTGCTGCTGGCAGCAAACAGGCCATATAGATGTGCCTCTGCTGCAAAATCCTCCTCTGTCACCAGCCCCTTATGCAACAGAGGGGGGCTTTGTTGACAGAGGCACACCTACACAGCTTGTTTACTGCTGGCAGCAGCCTCTGCTGGCAGGGAGATCTCACATGGCTATGCTAATTAGCTGCACGACTATGCTAATGAGCAGCCATTAGCATTTGCGAGATTGCTCATTTCCATGAAGCTGTTGGCACTACACGTCCATGAAGACCCAGCCCTAGCATACAAGTAGACAAATACCAGATGAGAAACCAAAAAAAGGGGCTGAAGGACCAGGCCAAGGGATTGGACAAGTTGATGACTTCCGTAGAAGGTGGAAGAACTTCTAAATATCTTAGAATCTGGTAACTTAGTTCATTCCTCAATTGTCTTATCAGTTTCTTTGTTTCTTAAATAAATATGTTTCCAGACTCTATCAACATCAACATCAATACCCGTGGGTTCAGCGTCCATTGGTGACCCTAACAGTGACAATAATTCTGTCTGCTATTGTAAAAATAAAAGAACAAAAAATCTGCATTTGGGTGGACTTGTGACTCAGTTTTCAAGCTTTTTATCTCCAATATAATCAACCTTAGCAATCCATTCAAGTTTCCACTTTTTGTAGGATTTCTTTTGGATTTTCAGGTCACTGAAGAACTTTTGGTGGGGCTATATTGGTCTCTTACTGTTCTTCTTATCTTTCTTTGCATTAGTATAGTTTGTAGTCCGTTCAATTGTGTCTTTGAAAACTGATGTCTCTCCACATCTGTTTTAATCCTGTGACTTTCCTCCTATGGGACCTTATCTACCAGTTCTCTCAGTTTGACAAATTTTGCTTGTTTGAAGTCTATTGTCCTCATTCTACTCCTCTAACTCCTTCCTTTCCACAATCACTTCAGTGCTGCTAGTCAGAATTAAGTGTAAAATGGCTGACCTCATTATTTCTTCCACATTCTGAAACAAGAAGTTGTCCCCAGTGCATTCCAAGAATTGATTCCCCCTCCCACTAACATGTCTGGGCATCTATATATCTCCCATTCCTCATTATTTCCCCAAGCCATGGCCCTTTATCCTTCATCTGATTCCAGAAGATAAATGTGCGTCACACTTTCATGTTTTCCCCTTCCCCACCAAACTGGCAGACATGTATAACCGTTCTGTTGTCTGTTCCTCAGTGCAAGAGATAAAACAGATGACTTCATGTAAGGATTTGTTTTTCTCTCAGTTACTCCATGTATATGTCAATTATGCTTCAAAAACAGAAGCACTGAGTAGACAATGCAAGCTGTGTTGCCATTTATGATAAGTCAATCTGATACCCTGAAATCAATAAAACATGGAATACCTCAGTGTTCATGAGTAGCAGCTGCTTCATATTTTACTGAATAGCTTTCTTATAACCTTGCCTTTAAACAAACACACAATTCACTCATTCTATGTTTGTTTATTTAAATTGCCCAACTGCCTTTCTTCAATAACACTATTTTATGAATGGACCATTGGGGGGAAAAAAAAGCAACACAACACTTTGCCATCAGAAAATGTTGTTTCATTGAAAACAAAGCATTTTGTGTGACAATGTCAATTTTGACTAACTTTTGAATGGAAAAATATTTGAACAAATTGTTTTGACTTTGTTGTTCACCTTAATGATGCCAGAACGGCTTGTTCAATAAGATTTATACTTCATTCTTATTTGACTAATTTTATTTAAACATATATGAACTACAGGTTGAACCTCTCTAATCTGGAACTCGCCATCTGACAACATCCATAACCTGTCATGATTTTAGTTAACCAGAAGACCACTTATAATGGTGTGGCCAAGTTTCCCGTGGTTTCCATAAAGTTTATTTACAGCCACCAATCCTTGTTCTCTATTTTTTGTACTGTTATTTAGCTGTATTTTCTCCTAAATGTCTTGTAAGAGCTCAGTAAGCAATGGAAGTGTTGCTAATGTGCTCAACATTATTGACCTTCTGTGGTCCAGCAAATTCACTCATTTGGCACTGGTCAGGTCCCAAAGGTGCCAGACAAGAAAGGTTCAACATCTATTAATAACATTTAATATCTGTTTACAGCATGCAATTTTTAAAATGAGTGTGTATATATATATATATATATAATATTCAGTGTCTATTTTGTAATGATCCAGATTAAATGTTTTTGCTTTATTAAAATGCATGGATTCAAAATTAATGAAATAAGATAGTTAACTATTATGGTCAGTTTCAAATTTTATTTCAAAAAGGAAAAGAAAGCAACCGTCAGAATGTTCAGATTGTCAATGGAATAGAAAATCCAGTTTCTCACTGGTTCTGTGCACTAAGATGTTACAACCAACATGATTTCTGGCAGGCCAGTAAACTTCTGAACAGAGCATGCATATTTTTGGAATTTCATTTTCAGAAAATTGTTAATTTTACAACCTGACACTTTTCCTCTAACTCATTTTTTTTTAAAGTCATGTAAGTGAGTCAGAAGCTGAAGTCCTATTTTCATCAGAGATGTAGGTATGGACAAGTATAAACCTCACTGAAAGTCAATGGATCATAGGTTCCAAAGCATCTAATTCCCTTTTGATAATGGAACATAGGCTCGTAAAACACATCAATGTTTTTGAAAATATTGCCTATGCTTAATAATTATGCTTCTCTTCTTCCTGTCACACTCTTATTTTGTCTCTGCTTTCATGAGAAATTATTTAAGCACATCTCTTTTCTCCTCTATGTCCATTTTCCTCTCTATGTCTATATCTACACTTACCTCTTCTTCAACGGGGACATGGTAATCAGGCTGATGGGAGGTTACTAATGAAGTTCTGTGATGAATATGGAGCACTTCATTCAGCTAATTCTCCCCTGCAGCAGCTTTGAAGTGTAAAACTTCAAAGCGACAGCATGCTGTGTGGCTGTGGGCACTTCGAAGTGCCTGCGCTACTTCGAAGTGTCTTTACTCCCCAAAATTTTGTCCGTCAGGGATGGTGCTTTATCCTGCCAAGAAGGCAGGCACCTGGACTCTATGAGCTCCATATCTTCATATATATTTTATAAGTAGTTCCAGCCATGGAGGGAACTAATTCATCACCTTCTGACTGGAAGCATCTTTTTCCAACATGCCAGTACAGAGTGGGGTAAGTCAGGTGTACTCAAACTGGTAACAAAAGACTTGAAAACATCAATTCTTTGAGTTCTTTCAACCTATTGTTATGCCAAATTTAAACAAGGGAAATCTCATCAAAAGATTTTAATGCACATACCTCCTGTACATATCAATGGAATAACAGGTCTCTTTATTTTTCCTTGTGGTTTAGGACAGGTCCTATTGCTAGGGTCAATTTATTGTTACCTATTTGTAAAGTTTCCCCCTTTCAGTTTACCCATTATACCAACTTTTGCATTTATCCAGCTGGGTAAGATGTTCCCAATATACCTCGAATACATGGTAGATGCAGGGCCACCTTGATGCTGGCAAAAGACGTAATTAAATATAATTGTGGGACATTTAAAAATAGCCAGTTTAGCAGAAGATTTATTCAAATATGGCTCAGTTTAGCTTTCTGAAGAAGATTTATTTATTATACCTATACCTTAGAGCAGATTGGCATTTTCTGACCAAAAGGTGTTCCTGAAGAAATATAGCATTTTTAACATTGAGTTTGTGCAGGAAAATGTTTTATTGAACAGCATTTTCCAGTTTTTGACCATTTCATTTTGAATTTCCATTTTGAAATAAAACAGGTTTGTTTCACTCAGCAACGTTAAGATGTTTTTGTTTTGCACATATAGTACAAAATTTATAAGCAATTTTGTTCTGTAAAACATGTTGACATTTTGAAAACTAATCTCCAAGTTTCAGAATTTCCCTTGATACAGAAATAGCATTTTTTCAAACATCTCTAGATCGATGTTGTTACACTGTGGTTTATGGCATGAAGGATGGAATTTTCTAATCTGCTTCATGATGTGTAGGAATATAACTCCTTTGAATGTCCAACCCATTGAAAGCTAATGGGGACTATGCACCTAACTCCCACAGAAAACCCAATGAATTCAGTAAGAGTACTATAATTAATTTCGGAGCATTTTTTTCAATTTCTTAAAGCCCTGGGCATAAGCATGCTAAGGGTTAAGTAAGGAAACCAAAAGTCTGTCTCTCTTAGCAAGTTAGGTTAGGATACTTGGAGGTGATTATTACTGCTGTAAAATATTAAATAAAAATATATAATACAATGTGACATGCGGGGTGAAAATTTAAATGAAAGCAGAGCTCGTATATTGTTTTTTCAATGTACCTGCCAGTCAAGCTGAACCTTCAGGAAGAACTGAGCAGCAATTTTCAATCATGTATGGTATATCACGTAGGTCAGGTTCTTTTATGTAAATCTCTTTCACTTGGGTGTTTAAATTTCAATAAAAAATGTAACTATAAAAAGTGTGGCTTTTATTTCTCCTTCTCTCTCTAATTCATTTTGAGTTTTGGAGAACTGGTGTTTTATTGAGCTTGACACCTAAAAGGGGCACTGTTTTAAAAAGGTGTTAAAACAAAAGTCACATATGTTTTGAATAATGGATGCATTGCAACAGACTTCCCGACACCCCATTTCTTTTCTGCAAGTTGGGGCTCACAGAGCCATCCTGAGCAGGTTAGTGAGAGTTCCTTTGAATTCTTAAAAATCACTGTGTTAGGTCCCAAACTCTGGATTATATGACCTGTATTGCTCTGAGTATTGCCCAGGTGATGGTAAGGTGACCAGACATCCGGCTTTTAAAGGGGCAGTCCCATATTTGAGCTCTTTTTCAGGTGTCCCGTTTTTTTCTTAAAAAGGGCAAATTGTCCCATATTTTCTGTCTTGCATACCTCCACCACCAGTACTTGTGGGTCCTGCTCCTGGCTGGACCTCTGCTTGGCAGCTGCCTGCCCTTCAGTGGTGAGTGGCAGGCTGCAGAGGATGATGGTGGGTGGGGGGTGCACAAGGCTGGCAGTCTGGCAAGATGCCGTGCATTGGGTGGGCCGTTTCCCCTGATACTCCATCAGTGCAGCCCCTGCTTTTTGCTGCTGCTTGGCCAGAAGGCTCCTTCATCCCCCTGTCCTATTTCCAGCCATCACTGGCTGTGAGCTGAAGTGCTTGCTGAGCATGGACAGGCATCAAGTGGTTCCCTCTGCTGTTCCCTATGCTGTTCCTACATCCACCTTTTGTGTGTTCCCCTCTTGCTGTCCCCTCCCTGCTTTGCCTCTTCACCTTCTTCCCCTCCCCCGCAGCCCTACTGCTACTCCCTCTCTCCAGGGGGAGAAGCACCCCTTGATCAGAGCAATCAGCTCACCAACAGCCTGGCCCAAGACAACTCTAGCCTGGGTTACTGGTTAGGAGGATACAAGCCCTGCCTACACCAAAGGCCTGCACAGTGCTGGAACACAGAAGCCTCTCTGATTAGCTATGGGATTGCAGGGTAAGGGAGGGAAAGTAATTTCCAGCCTGTTTCATGCCCTGAATCCGCAATCTCCACAGCAGCCCGCACAGCAGAGCTTAGCACCCTCTTCACCCATGCCTCTCCCTTGCTCCTACACTGGCATCTGCTCCCAGGGAGCATATGCCTGCTTCACTGGATAGGAACCCTCCTCTGCTGAGCCACCTCCATCTTGCTGTGTTTGCTGAAGCCCTTGCATTCAAGTTTCCTGGGACCTGTCGCAAAATGCATCCATAGGGCTTAATCCCTTCCTGCCTGAACTGTATCTGAGAGACAGGGTTAAGTCAGTGGCCAACAGCAGCCTCCAGGTTTTATCTGTCTTTCGACACTGTGCGGTAAAGAACAAGTTGAGTTCATCCCTTTTGAGGGGTAGGGTACAGTAGGGTTGAAAAAAGAGAGCTCTATAAAGACACAAGAAGTGTTATTCCCCTGCCCCTCCTTCCCTGCAGCTGGAATCAGCTTCCATTCCTTCCCTCCTTCACAGTGCTAAAAGGCTGCTGCTGGCCACATTCAAGTATGAACCCTGGCAGAAATGGAAGGGGGACCTTGAATGTGACCCTGCACATGTTGTCTCAGGTACCAGGAAAGGCATGTCCATTCAGGGGAACCAGTCAGGCATGGAGAGCAAAGATTGCCAGGTGAAGAGAATTGTGCTGGATAGTCCCCATATGAAAGAGGTGTATAGGGGTCTGAGTGTGTGGGACTTTTCCCCATCCATATCTGGGAGGCTGGGTGTATGTGTGAATGCTAAACCCTCAAAGACGAAGTAAATAGAATCTAACTACGCAGAATTTCTTTTCAACAGGGACTCAGTCAATGTGATGTTAATTTGAATGTTTGTAAGACTGATTGCCGTTGAACTCACTTGAATGCAAATAATTTTACCAGTGTCCCATATTCAGTATAGGGACATATGTTCACCCTGGTGATGCATATTAACAGCTGTAGGAAAACACATAGGCTACATCTACACTACAGTCCCCTTTCGAAAGGGGAATGCAAAGAAGGCAAATATGAAATGCAAGTAAAGCATCTATTTACATATCTAATGCTTCATTTGCATAATCACATTTTCGAAAGAGAGTCTTTCAAAAGAAAAACAGCGGTGTAGATGGGGTGCTTTTGAAATAAAACCATTTTCGAAAGCACCCTTCTTCCTAATTTTTTTCAGGAAGAAGGGTGCTGTCAAAAACAGGGTTTTATTTCAAAAGAATCCCAACTAGACTGCTGTTTTTCTTTCTAAAGACTCCCTTTTGAAAATGTGATTATGCAAATGAAGTGTGAGATATGTAAATATGAGCTTCACTTGCATTTCCAATTTTCCTTATTTGCATTTCCTTTTCAAAAGGGGACTGCAGTATAGATGTCATAGGGAACACCTTGCACACTGGACCAAATTTTGATTTTAATAACTATAATCAAAAGAAGAATTTTACCCAATAAGTTATATGAAGTATATACCTTAAGACCTCTGCTGCTGTAAATCAGTACAGATCCACTGAAGTCAGTGGGGGGTATTCTGATTTATAAAACTGAGCATATGTGCTATCTGTTTGTGTTTGCATTCTGGAAATTTCAGTGATTACAAGCTTCTGTTCATATTTATACTATAAACACAGAGACGCGTATGGTTGTAATAGATGGGAATGAAGAGGTTGGTAGACATGGACATGAATGTGTTTTTTCGTCCAGTGAAAATTGTTGAGATGCAGAAAAAAAAAATCCTTTCCCGAATGGGATGAAAAGTAGCAATCTCAAAATTATTAAAAAAAAAATGACGAAAAATTGGTAAGTCTAGGAATTTTTATTTGATAACTTTGATGTATTGCCTTTTTATTTCAGACATTTATTTATTTATTTGAGCCATGATTAGCTTACATTTTAAATAAAAACTTGTTTTAAATTTGAAAACTTAATTTTTTAATTTAAAATGTAGAGTAGAAATATTTTGGTCACATTAATATGTTTTCTTTCAAAGAGGTTTGCAAGTTGAAATGTTGTCATATCTGACCCTTTCCATGAATACTTTCAGTTTTGAAGAATTAATTAATTAAAACATTTTGTAGAAAAAGATCCCAGAAAGTTTTAAGGGATACTGTTAGTTTACTGTGTGTGAGAGATTCTAGCCTCTGTGAAATGTGAATAATTTTCAGTTAATTTAGTGTAGTCGTCATCATCATCATCATCATCAGTAACCGTAGGCTGAGCACCCATTGGTGTCTGATGCCTCTCTCACTATTTCCTTCCATCTTTCCCTGTCCAGTGCGGAGTGGCTCAATTTCTGTAGAGTAGTTCCGCACCAATCTACTATATCGTCTATCCTTTCTCTGTGGGGTCTGCCTCTCCTATTCGAACTATCCATTATGCCGAAAACCAGGGTCTTGATTTTTCATTCGTCATTCATTCTGCAAATATGCCCATATAGTTGTAGCTTCCATTTTATAACCTTCTGCAGCAGGCTCTCTTTCAGCTGTATCTTTCTATATAGTTACTCATTGGTGAACTTCTGCATCCATCCTATTCTCTGAATCTTTCTATAACAACTCCTTTTGAACTCCAATATTCTTCTCTTCATATCTTTCATTATCCCCCGTCTCACATCCATACAACATGCTGATGAATACACACATTTTCAAGATGCTCAGCTATGGGGTGAAATGCAATGAGGTAAGGAAAGCAGCCAAAAAGGATAAGGAGAAATGGTTAGAGGAACAATGCGAAGATACAGAGAGGTGTTATAGTGAATGTAGACCAGGGAGGTGTATAAGACAATTTAGTGTAGTACAAGGAAATATTTCAA
This sequence comes from Carettochelys insculpta, assembly GCF_033958435.1. Classification (NCBI taxonomy): domain Eukaryota; kingdom Metazoa; phylum Chordata; order Testudines; family Carettochelyidae; genus Carettochelys; species Carettochelys insculpta. The sequence continues at coordinate 138,517,756 of NC_134139.1, read as the reverse complement.
GAAACAGGTTTTAATAATAAGTTTTAGTTTAGCTTTATTGCTCATAATAATGCCTTAAAAGTATCCAAGTAAAATCTGTTTTCAAAACAGAATTTCCTTCTTTCACCTTAGTGTCTTTAAAAATTCTAATCTAAATGGAGCCATTTGAATCTGCCACCTCACACTTGAGGATTCCATATACTAACACTTTGACACTGTTCTGCTTGTGCATTGTTCTGTAAGCATATGAGAACTGTTTTCCATCCATTCAGTCTAAGACTTGTATCTGAATTTAAAGACCTGTTTTGAACTCTGAGAAGTGAAAAACGTATGTTCTATTTTTATTTAGTGGACTGTCAAGATCATAAAAATATATTCAGAGTTTACCTGTTTCATAAGTTTATTTCTTCTTATATAGTCACAAGATACAATATTCACCCCACTGATCCCAGAAAATCATCAGGCTTATACCAACTCCTTTTGACCTTTCCTCTAAGCCCAGAAAATCAGCTTCAGCATTTCCGTCAAATCATCCTTAACTAAATACCTTCACAACAAACTCATGCTGACTTCAAGTATTTCCTCTACCAGCACCTCAGCAAACCTCCTCAGCCACTCTCTAAAAATACCCAATTCCAAGAAAAACCAAAACAAAACAAAAAAATCCCCTTGCTTTTCATTCCATATATGTCCTCTAAATTAGGAACTGGATAGTCCTAATGTGAGGACTGGAATGGGAATAGGTTGCAAGTTTTATTGCCACTACAACAGATGAAATTTTATTGCATGGAATTTATCTTTAAATATTAACCTGGGGCCAAATTCATCACTGTGTTATTCCAGTGAATTCATGGAATTACAGAGGTGTGAAATTGGAGAAATGCAACATAGACTCGATCCCTGCTAACTTCCACATGTACAGTGACTTAAACAAGCAGAATGGTTGTCCTGCACATTTCAGTGGGGGAAAGGGCTTGCCAGAGGAGATGAAATAGCATTTTATGGGTGGAGGTGGGAGAGGCTCAGAGAATGCTGCAAACGGGGGGAATGGTTTGATGCTATGGGATTGTAGTCTGAATTTGCAGATGATTGTTGTAACCACTGTTATATGTTTGCAATAAATCTTGCTCAAATGTGCCAAGTGAAACGTCGATAAGAATCTTATGATTCACTGGTTATGTTACGCCATTTTTATGCATGTACTATTTCTGTATTTGAAGTTATAAATATTGGCTAAGTCCTTGTATTTCTAATGTTTGCTTCTGAGAGACATCAATAGGAGACTTGGCAAGCCTATTGTGAAAGGACTACTACTCAGGTTAATATTAATAGAAGTACTTGACAATGGGAATTGGAAGGTGTCCTAATGACCTTTTCTGTGACTACTCAGAAAATCATGGGCATAATGGGATCTACCTGTAAAGAGCTGATTCATACATGTACAGGAGTCTTGTATATGTGACAAAGTCTGTCTTGGGATATACTGATACACAGGAGAACAAGGGGTTTCTCAGCTACATAAAGAGCCTGAAAATGCCTCAATTTTGTCCTGAATCCCGCTAATCTTATTTGGGGGACCTTTACTAGGAACTGATGGTCTTAAAAATGAACTGATGACCCATCCTAAGCTGAATGTGTTCCACAAACTTGACTTAAGACAGCAGTTTATTCCATCACTGCTACAAGCCCACACATTGGACTTCACAGTTGGTGTACGTAATTTTCTTTTTCTTTCTTTCTTTCTTTCTTTCTTTCTTTCTTTCAATAAACCATTAGGCTATGGTTACACTAGCAAGTTTTGCTGACGAAAATGGTGGAATGTTCACACACAAAATATGTTTTGTCGACAAACCTCAGCACTTTCACAGGCAGCATTCTGCCTTTTATCCGTGAGGCATAATGCTGCTGTCAGCAGACGCTTTCAACAAAAATGTTGTGTGGACGCTCTGGGGGCGGAGTAGGGCTTCTCTTGACAGGTGGGGCATCCAGAATAGTGGGCAGCCCTGTCTGCTGTGCTTCTGGGTTCCTGTTTTGTTGAGAGAGCAGCCAGGCAGTCCGTCTGAGTGCTCTTCCAATTGGCATTTGTGTGTGGCCGTACTCTAACAACATAAGTTTTGGCAGGAGATCTTTTCCAACAGTGACTTCTGTCAACTGAGTGCTGTAGTGTAACCATAGCCTCTGATTTCAGATTCTAAAGGATTGGCTACAACATGATATTTGGGGTAAGTTCTGAGTTATATATTGACCTGGGAGTGTGGCTCTTCCTGTGGGATCAGAAGAACTTTTTCATCTGTTGAGATTGGTTCTAATAACCTCTTATCTGTATAAGGAGTGGTACTAGTGGTGGCACAAGGGAAATGGAGTATCAAAGGGAATTGCTTGTATGCTTTCTTATTAGCCAGAAGTGCTTTTTGTTACTGATTTGGTATGACCTATATTGGAGGACCCCCAGTCTTAAGCTATAAGTAGCTCTGTCCCTAAATGATCCATGCTGAACTGACATTCTTGCCCGTGTCCCCAGAACCTCCATATTACAAGTGGGTCAATGCAGCCGTGCTGATTCATCCTCAGTGCTAGGGAGTTAAACAAAGAGCAAGGATGATGTGATAAATCAGTTTTTCCCAGACCAGGCAGAGCCCCTTCAACTCTCTTTGGACCAGCAAATTACTGGGTTTGGTGAGGGTTTGCTGTGGGCATTGCACTAGCTGCTTTTTTCTTTTTTTCTTTTTCTTTTTTTTTGGTCCGGGGAAGGCGTGGGGCTGGAAGGGTTTTTCCCTCACCTCTCAGACTGATCAAGATGGAGCGGAGGGATGGGTTAAATGATTGCTTCCCCACAGTGGTTTCAAGGAGAGCTTTGTTATGGTGAGTTGGGAAGGGTTTTAGTTTATAATACCACAACTCATTATTGAAGTGTGAGATGGATAACCAGTGCCAGTGCACCATAGGGATAGTACATGATGACTGATTTAAAGGGTTGGTAAAGGACTTAACGATGTGTTTGTTAAAGGGATGGAAGAAGCAGGAGTTTGGGGGGCCTAAGATTGATACAGCTGGAAGTCAAATCTCATTTATTACAACTCAACAGAATCCTATTTCTATGATGAGAGTACGGTCCCTGCAATGGGTAATCTAGGAGATGAAAAAAACAGGAGAATCCCTCACAGTGGATACCAAATGAACATGTAATTATCCGTAAAGTACACTTTACGTACCAAGTAATCCCAGCTAACTAATAATAAAGTGGCCCTGTTAAAAGCACATCAGATGTCGCCTGTCGGTGTTCTGTATGTAGACTGTGGACACAGAATATGTGTTCTGTACGTAGGCTGTGGACACCCAAGGTTAGAAGTTGTTCACCTGTGACCAGGCCCACTGACAGGGGAAGACAAAAAGCTCAACTGCCCTTGGGCCCAACCATTCAAATGTGCCCAGGGTTCCTGACCCCCACTGCCACCCATGTGGCAGTGGCCAGAGCCCTGGGCCCTTTAAATCACCACTGGAGCCCAAGATGTATCTGTGTGGGGTGAGGCAAGGTCTAGACGGTACTAAGGGGTGGCTTCCACCAGCCCCAATGCTGCTGCCAGAGACCCCACCTCTTCTAGGAACATAGAGACGGGCCCATGCCTACCTTGTCCAGAGGCTGGCAAATCTGTAACTACCTCTGTCCCCACCTGTGACTGGAACTGAATACAAATTCCAGTGCAGATGTAAGAGAAATTAAATCTCTTTTTGTATTTAGTGAAAATGTCAGCATCCAAATGTACAGTAATAAGCACAGAAAACATTAAGGAACTGAAGAGATCTCTTTAATGTTTCCTAGTCTGCATTTAGACAGTTCATTGGGGTTTATTTTACCCTTGTAACTGTAATTAGTATTAATGAGAGGTATGCAGAGACATTAAAAGGAAAACTCTGATCTGTTGACCGAGAGATTTTTGTACACCTCTATATACATACCAATGACTTTTAGTGGCTTTGAAGAGGCATTGAGAGAACACCAATGCCACTTCTCAGAGATAGGACAGGCACACTGCTACTACTGATAAGTGACAAAAATGATAGAAATTAATTGAATTACTTTGGTGCTAGCTGTTTTTTCTCTCAATCTTTTGTATATATTAAAGACAAATGAAATTTTAAAATTTGCTTATTGATTTAAGATACTGATAATAAAGTCAAACGCAGAAATGGAACTTACTGATTTTTTTCATCACTTTAAAGTAGTATTGATCTCTCTTAAATCTTACTGATTAATGAATGATTGTAAGTTGCTCTATGGCCTAGAATTTTAAGATCATTTGCATGGCAACATGTTCAAGTGTATACTTGCCATGAGAAACGTTAACTAGTTTCTCATCAATAACTTTCTGTGTACAAAACAAAGTAAAAGTCCTTTGCTGTAATCTCTGTGATGCAGATAATGAGGAGAAGGTGTATCAAGTCAGTAAGACATAACAACTTGAGCATTAAGAATCCCCAGATAATTTTTGCAAGAGTAGAGGTAATAACACTGCTATGCCATCCACATTCCAATTAATTCTGATTACCTAAATTCCCAGGAACTTTCAATTGGATACAGCATTATTGTTTGCTTCTTTTCCTTAATGTTCAGGTGCGTTGGGAAATTATGAACCTGATTTCTGTATGTCATATGTTAAATGCCTCCAAATTCTTAGAGATGAAATATACTATCAGGCTCTTTTTCAAAAGTTCCCCAGTTCCCTTTAAGCACCTGAGTAAGGCCCATATTATTCAAAGTGTTTAGGATCCAGCTATGCTGAACTGTTTTGGAAATCGGGCCTGGTTAGAGAGGCCATATCTCCCTGTCCGAGATATGCGTGGCGAAGGGCAGCTCCTCCCAACTCTACCAAGCCCCAGGGAACTAAGAAGGAGGCGAGAGCCGCTGGCCCTACCAGGGAGCCCAGGGAAGCAGCAGCTGTTGGTGCTCCCTGAGCCCCATGGAAGTGGCAGGGGAGCGTCAACCACCCACGCTTCCCTGCTTCCCCGAGGCTTGGGGAAGTGACACCAGTGCAGCTACTGGAGGCAGAGGTCATAAGTTGGGGAAGGCCCAGACATGGGACAATTGGTCCCTTTTAAAAAATAGGTGAGGACGCCTTTTTTGGCATCCCAAATATGGGACCATCCCACCCAATATGGGATGGATGGTTACCCTAGACCTGGTATAGAAATACATTTTTTTATTATGAAGAAAAGTAAAAATAGTTATTTTAAAACTTAAAAAAATATGTTTAACACTTTCATTATAGCTTTTAACAAAGCAAACAAAGAGGAGTCACTAATCTATTGAACAATATCTTTCAAACATATTTCATATTATACAATAAAAGAAATCAATTCTTATACTCAGTGTGGGATCTCAGATATATGTCACCTGCCCATAATGCTCATCAGTGGCTCTCAAGAGGTCACAGCAAAACGTCTTTCTCTATGTTTCATTAACTCCATCTAACTGTGGAAAATGTTGCTGACCTGGACTGTAAAGTGTTCTGAGGTCTACTTAAGAAAAGTGCTATATAAAAGCCTGATAATAATAATAATTGTGTTATTATTATCATCACTACTATGCTTAAAGCCCTAGTTTGTGTCTTCAGACAGAGTCCTGTCTTGGTGCATAAGCTGCATCTCGCATGATTAGACCAGGGAGGCATGGGAGGGGTAGCCGTGTTAGTCTGGATCTGTAACAGCAACAAAGGGTCCTGTGGCACCTTATAGACTCACAGAAAAGTTTTGAGCATGAGCTTTCGTGAGCACAGACTCACTTCATCAGATGCTGGTCTTGGAAATCTGCAGGGCCAGGTATAAATAAGCCAGAGCAAGGGTGGGGTTAACAAGGTTAGCTCAGTCAGCATGGGTGAGGCTTACTACCAGCAGTTGATCTGGAGGTGTGAACGCCAAGGGAGGGGAAGCTGCTTCTGTATTTAGCCAGCCATTCACAGTCTTTGTTTAAGCCTGAGCTGAGGGTGTCGAATTTGCAGATGAATTGCTCAGAAATTTCTCTTTGGAGTCTGGTCCTGAAATTTCTTTGCTGTAGGATAGCTACTTTTAAGTCTGCTACTGTGTGGCCTGGGAGATTGAAGTGCTCTCCTACGGGTTTCTGGATATTGCCATTTCTGATATCTGATTTGTGTGCGTTTATTCTTTTACATAGTGACTGTCCAGTTTGTCCAATGTATATAGCAGAGGGGCATTGCTGGCACATGATGGCATAAATTATATTGGTAGATGTGCAGCTGAATGAACCCACGACGGTGTGGCTGATCTGGCTAGGTCCTGTAATGGTGCTGCTGGTGTAGATATGTGGGCAGAGCTGGCAACGAGGTTTGTTGCATGGATGGGTCCCTGAGTTAGAGTGACTGTGGTGTGGTGTATAGTTGCTGGTTAGGATTTGCTTCAGGTTGGCAGGTTGTCTGTGGGCAAGGACTGGTCTGCCTCCCAAGGCCTGTGACAGTGGGGGATCATTGTCCAGGATGGGTTGCAAATCCCTGATGATGCGCTGTAGAGGTTTTAGCTGAGGACTGTAGGTGATAGCTAGCGGTTTCTCTCTTGGGCTTGTCCTGTAGTAAGAGGCTTCATGGCACACGTCTGGCTCTGTTGATCTGTTTTTTCACTTCCTCAGGTGACTTACAACCCATCCTGGACAATACACACTTCCTTTCACAGTTCTGGGTCGGAGAAAGGAGCCATTCACAGCTAGCAATCAAGGACAATCAACTCTTCTCAGTCTCCCTTGAGCTGTATGGCTGCTCCTCATCTGCCCATTCCCTGAGTATTCCCACAGATGGTTGAAATGGGGAGAAGGTGAATCTATTTCAGCCCTAGCCTAGAATGGACTCATCAGGATAACTTTACAAGCAAACTCTCCTAGTGGCGACACAATTCACCCAAGCAGGAGTTCTTTTGCTGATATAGCTTACTCCAGTTTCCCAAATGGAATAAGATTTACTGGAAAAAGGACCATTTTGCTGGTATAAGTATAACTCTACACTAGGGGTTTTTCCAGCACAGCAGTTTTGGTTAGAAGAGTGTTTTTTGTTTGTTTGTTTGTTTTTTCCCTTTCTTTTCTTTTCTCTGAAACTAACACAGCTAAACCAGCAAAATTTTAAATGTGAACTGGTCCCTGGATGCTAACTTCTCTTACTCCCCGACACGGCTATGTAATCTATTACAGTCTGAATCCTTCTTTTAACTCTATAAATATTTTATACGGAAGACATTTTCAGTGACTCAAACTTACAATATAAAATAATATTATCTCTTGCTAGAGAATTGCACATTATTTTGATATTTCTCATTTCTTTCATTAATTGTTCCAGGGTAGTAGGATGATCATTATGTAATTGGTGTGCTGATCATTCACATTTTTAATTGCTAAAGGAGCCCATCAATTTTTGGATTCATTTTGTATTTGACTTTTAAAGAGTGTTACATTACAAGGGAAGAGGGCAATATCTTTATTTTGTGCTGTAGCTCGTATTGTCCTTTCGAAGATTACTATGGACAAAAGGGCTGAACCCCAGGAAGAGAACTCTTAACTGAAATATTGCCATCTTTTCCAGCCAGTTCAAGATGAAGAAATTAATAAAGACACTTTTGCTAGGTGAGTGATTTCCTTCCTAGAAACCAGAGCTGGCAAAAATCCCCTAGAAGCACTGGAGAAAAAGTCTCCACATAAATCAACACTGACTAGGATTAATTCCTCAATATAGCAAATATATTAAGAGCTTAAGCTCCACTACAAACTTCCTGCTACAAGCTCCCTAAATGCACAAAACCTTCAGGGAAACAAACAACAAGAAGAAAATAATACTTCTCACGATAAGAAGATCTCTGAAATTCTTATAGCTAGGTGGTCAGTGGAGCAGAGAAGGAAGAGACCTATGCTAGGAAAATGACTCCTATAGCAAAATCTTCTGCCATGTTCATAACAAATAGAGGAATGATTATGACGGTGTATGCATGTTCATTTAAGATACAATCCAATTCCCATTCCAGTCAATGGGAGTCCTTGCATTGAGTCCAATGGGCACAGAATCGGGCCCTTAGCTTGTTGTTACTTTCCATGTCTTGAATGTTTGGCATTTTCTTGGGGTCACCGGTATGCTGGGATTTACCAAAGGAAAGACAAGACTCTGCTTTCTGTAAAAGAAATAGGAACAAGGATCCTGAAAACAGGTATTGCTGTGGATAGTCCTCTGAAAAGATCCATTCAGTGTGCAGCAGCCATCAGAACAGGTAATAGAATGTTGGGAATCATTAAAAAGGGATAGGTACAAAGACAGAAAATATCGTATTTCCCATAAAAATCATTGGTACGCTCACATCTTGAATACTGCATGCAGATGTGGTTGTCTCATCTCAAAAGAGACATATTGGAACTGGAAAAGGTTGAGAAAAAGGCAACAGAAACACTTAGGGGTACACAACAGCTTTTGCATAAGGAGAGATTAATAAGACTGGGACTCTTCAGCTTGGAAAAGAAGAGGGGTACGATAGAAGTCCTGGGGCTGGGCGTTTCAGCCCCACACTGGTAAAACAGGGGTTAACACTTCTCTGTTAGTTGAAGAGGCCACCCCTCACAGCTGTACTGGGCATGCGCCAGCTACAGCCAGGGTATAAAATGCCAGAAAGCATGTTAGTCTGGACTAACCACTTGAGGGGAAGGAGGTTCATCATGAGCTTCGAAGAGAGGACTGCATGCACTCCAAGGCACCAAGCCCAGCCAGATTGGGTCAGAACCTGACATATGGATGGAAGAAATCACAGAGGGAGAAGGGACTCGAGAATCACTGAAACTGAAGATAACATAGACTTGGGTTGAAAATGAACAAGAAAATGTTGTGGGAAATGGGTGTCAGAACTTGATGAAGACTCAGTGCTTTTCAGTCATATCCCTGCTGAACTGATAGCAAATAAACCTGCCACTGACAGAGCCTGGGGTTGGGACCCAGTGGAGAGAAAAGGCCCATGTACCTATATCCTGGCCACAACCCCCTCTGGCTTGGTGGCCCAGCCTACCAATTGGATTTACTCTAATCACTGGGCAGCACTGCCCTCTTGCCCATTCAGACTCCCCTATGGGAAGCAGATCTGGGGAATCCTAGATGTGGAAAGAATGGGAAAGCCAAATCAGGTATCTTTGTCTGTTCAATAGGCAAGGGAGATGAAGGTAATAAGCCACCTCATCATCCCTGGTCAGAATATGAAAGAGAGCCACAGCCCACTCCCCAGAAGTTAGGAATAGTTTAGAAGGAAATGGAGATTATAATAGCCCTGCCCATGGTTGATGAGTCCAGAAGTAATGGTGAAGCCATGTAGTGCTGTCCCCCAAACCTGATGGAGCAGTCAGGTTCTGCATTGACTTTAGAAACATGAATATAATCTTCCAGGGGATGAAGACAGATCCTCTTTAATGCCAGCCTCCTGAGACAAGATGGCTTTTCCTATGCCGTTTGGCCTCTACCAATTTACCATGATATCTTTTGGTTTTCATGGGCCACAGCCACCTTGAACATTTTTTTCTGATTTGTCAATTTTGATTACTGTTTTTGGTTCTCTGTGCCTTAAATATTGAGTCTGTTCTGGTCTGGCTATGGTCTGAAGAAGTGGTTCTGTCCCACAAAAGCTCACCTAATAAATTATTTTGTTAGTCTTTAAAGTGCCCAACATTGCCATACTTGCTGTACCGCTGACTGACCTGATGAAGAGCTCCAGTCATGCAAAGTCCAGTGATCAAAAGGCTGTGAAACCACCTTTCAAGTCCTAGGAAAGCAGCTGACTCAGGGTCCAGTACTAGATCAGCCCAACTTTAAAAGAGCCTTCTCCCTCCAAATGCACACTTTCTGTCAAGCTGCCTCTTGTGCTTGAGAGGAACTGCCTGGGAACATACACCATTTTTATCATTCTCCCCACTTAAATTTCCTTTGCCATGTTGTGTACAAACACAAGACAACTCTGTGCTTCTGCGTACTCCCCTGTCTATCTATATCTACCTTATATCTCTTGGCTTTTTTTATTTATAATGTAATATCTTTGGGGGCAGGAACTACCTTTTTGTTCTGTGTTTATGTAGTGTCTAGCACAATGGGATCCTGGTCTATGACTAGGCACTGGGACAATACAAATAACAAATAATGATGATGGGCCTAAGCTCCATTTTGTTAAGCACTATTCCACCTTACAACACAGAGATTGCCATCCAAGAAAGAGAGAACATCTGGATATAACAGGCAGAAAAGGGGAGTACAAGTTAAAGACGAGACTGTACTGGTCATGATAACAAGCAGAGATCTCAGTACACCAGGTGCCTAAATTACTTTATAGACAATCTTTAGTGAGAGTCCCGTGCTGCATTATGAACATTTGCAAATTTAGCTCAACATCTGTCTGAGGCAGGAAAGCATTTATTATGCCTTTGCATCAATAAGGAGATTAAGACATAGACAGATTTAGGCCCAGATCTTGTCTACTGAGACTTGAAGTCAGCAACACTCCACATGGTAACATGCCTCTACAGAATCAGGACATAAGTGACTTGCCTAATTTCACACCTGAATTGTAGGAGATCGGGGAATAGAACTCTGGTAAACTGACAACCAGTATGGTAATTTTGCCACGGCTTATATTTCATTTCAAACATGCTTCACTCCAGAAGGTCTGGTTTTGACAGGTACTGCATTGTAAATAGTACCCAGGAATACCTACGCTGACAGAGTTTATTGTAGATGATTGATAGGATTGTTTTTTTCCCATTAAAGCAAGTTAGAAGATCTTTTCTTTCCCCACTGCAACTTAACAGAAATAAAAACCATTTTCTCCCATGGAAATTTTTCAGTGGAAAATTTCACATTTTTGCCAGAAAAAATGGATTTTTTGGGGATTTTAGATGTTTAGTTTTCAGTGAAAAATCAAAATATTTTAAGGAAAGCACACTACTTGAAAACAGCTCTTTATTAGGCAAAATCCAATTTCATAAGTGTCAATGGGAAAAACTCAACCAATCCTAGCTCGTATACTCAAAGCACAGATTTCAAATTGCAGTCAGTTCTGTTAAAGTCGTGGCATCAGCAAATCTATTATGTAAACTTTACAAAAAGAGACACTACAATAGGTCTTTGAGAACGTGAAAACAGTTTGCTTGGAAACTGAAGATTGTTAAATTTAACAAGTAAAAATATTTTTTACAAAAAAACCAACGTAGTGCCAAATACAGCAATTTATGACAAGTCTTATGCCATTGGTTCTTTCATTTGAGGCATAAGGGACTGGTGACAGCGGGGGATTTAGCCAACAAAGGCACATCCACATGGCCTCTGCATTGCCAGCATTCCCTTCTGCCAGAGCCAAACTCTTGCAGGGCTGTAGTAATGAGCTTTGTGAGTATGCAAATTGCACGCCATTTGCAATCCTGAGAAACTCATTTTGCATAGCTCTGCTGGCAGTGGTACTGGGTGGAGCACCGTGGAGACCCAGCCTAGGTCTTTTAAATACATGACAACATCAGCTTCCATTAATAAATGTAGAACTCTACCTCCAAAAGCAGATATAAGCTGGAAGATCAGCAGGGCCAGCAGCAGGCAAGAGATACAGGGGGAGAAGGGTAGTCGGGGAGCTTAACTGTTGGTGGGTGCTAATCACCCACTAATTTTTTCCTGGGCGGTTCCAGCCTAGGAGCACCCATGGCATCAGTGCCTTTGCATGAGAATGTAAGGTCCTTTGGCTTTCATGGATCACAAATCAGACTGCAGGAGAAAGAGAACTGCTAATAGCCTTATCCAGTAAGTAAGTGAATGGGAAATAGATGGATATGGGCAAGCCATGTGTGAAGTTTTGGCTTTTTCCCCTATCCCTAATTTCCAGCAGTATACTGGTCATCAGAAATGAAATGATGAAGCGACGGAGAGAAAAAGAATCACACCTGCTCAATTACTATACCTTGCCTTCAGGAGTGAAAAAGGTAGAGGAAGCTAAGGGCTTTGTGGGGTAGCACAGCTATACAAGCTATCCATTATATTATTTGAGTTGTTTATGATCTGTAGGTCTTAGTTATTTCAAAGAGAAAACATCTGATAAACTACTACGTGTGTGTGTTTGTGTGTCTATTTATGGCTACTGAAGAAAACAGAAAGGCACATGAACTTTCACAAGTCAAGTACAAAAAGAAGTCCTTTGGCACCTTATAGACTAAGAGATATTTTGGAGCATAAGTTTTCATGGGCAAAGACCCAATTCATCAGATGCATGGCGGGCTGGGGGCAGTTCAGAGGAGGATTTAAAGTGGAGTCGCAGTCAAGAGGAGGGCCAGAGATGATAAGGTCTACTCAGTCACATAGTGGCCCAATGACTGCTGATAATAAGGAGTTGTGAACATCAAGAGAGGAGAAATCAGGTCAGTTTAGTCAGGGAGGATGTGGCCCATTATCAGGAGCTAGTGTGGAGGTGTGAACTTCAAGAGCATAGAAACTGCTTTTGTAATGGGCCAACCACTCCCAGTCTTGGTTCAATCTTTGGTTGATGGACTCAAATTTGCAAATGATTTTCAGCTCAGTAGTTTCTCTTTGGAGTTTATTTTTGAAGTGTTTTTGTTTTAGGACTGCTACTTTTAAATCTCTTACTGAGTGTCCAAGGTTTTTGTATGTTACCATTCCTGATGTCTCATTTATGTCTATTTATTCTTTGATATAGAGACTGTCTAGTTTCGTCAATGTATATTGCTTTGGGGCATTGCTGGTACATGATGGCATATATTATATTAGTAGATGTGCAGGTGAAAGAGCACTGATGGTGTGGCTGATGTTAAGTCCTGTGATGGTATTGATGGTGTAGATATGTGAGCAGAGTTGGCACCAAGGTTTGTTGTAGGGACTGTTTCCAGATTTAGAATTGCTGTGGTGTGGTCTACAGTTGCTGATTAGAATTTGTTTAAGGTTGGCAGACTGTCTGTAGGTGAGGACTGGCCTGACTCCCAAGGTCTTTGAGAGTGAAGGATCATTGTCTAAGATGGGTTGTAGATCACAGATGATGGGATGGAGAGGCTTTAGTTGGGGGCTGTTCATGATCAATCTCTTGATGTTCATAACTCCACATTAACTGCCGATAATAGACCACATCCTCCATGAATGAATAGACCTTATCAACTCTGGCCCTCCACCTCTGAACCACCCCCCACTCCTGCAGCTGACAAAGTGAGTCTTAGGACACAAAAGCTTATGCTCCAAAATATCTGTTAGTCTATAAGGTGCCACCGACCTTCTTGTTGTTTCTGAAGATACAGACTAACTCAGCTATCCCTCTGATACCTACGTGTTTAGAGGATGTATTTCGAAATAGCTACTTGATGTTTCAAAAGACATTTTTTGGCTATATATGCACTAGCATCCTCCTTTTGAAAGGGGGATGCTAATGAGATGTTAGAATATGCTAATAAGGCACTGTAATGAATATGCAGCACCTCTTTAGTATAATGGCGGTCATGGCACTTCGAAAGAGCGGCTTTTGATCATGTGCAGCTCATCTACACGGAGTCCGTTTCAAAAGGACACTGCACCGTTCAAAATCCCCTTATTCCTATAACCAAACAGGTAATAACCTTTTTGAAAGGACCCTGAGTAGACAAGCCATGCATAATCAAACATGGCTCATTGGAAGTGCTGTGACTGCCCTTATGCTAATGAGGCGCTGCATATGCATTGCAGCACCTCATAAGCAAATCCCAAAGTGTCTCATTAACATCCCCCTTTCGAAAGGGGAGTGCTAGTGTAGACATAGTGGGCGCGTCTACACTTGCATTCCTCTTTCAAAAGAGGTATGCAAATGATGCAAATGGAAAATGCAAACGAGGCATACATTTGCATATTTGGCTCCTTATTTGCATGTTCTAATTTCGAAAGAGCTTCTCTTGAAAGAAGAAAGCCAGTGTAGATACTGCTCTTTCGAAAGTAGACCCCATCTTCGAAAGAAACCTTCTTCCCATTAAATAAAGGGAATAAGGATTCTTTCGAAAATGGGCTTACTTTGTAAGAGCAGTGTCTACACTTGCTTTCTTCTTTTGAAAGACGCTCTTTTGAATTTAGAATATGCAAATGAGGTGCCAAATATGCAAATTTATGCCTCACATTTTTCAATTTGCCTCATTTGCATTTATCTTTTGAAAGAGGAATGCAAGTATAGGTGCACCCAGTCTGTGTATAGCTGCATTATTTCAAAATAAACTATTTCAGAATAAGGCTGCTGTGTAGACCACCTTCTATTACTGACTTGATCTATGACCTCAAGCACCTCCCTACTCCCAGTTTTCCTGCCTGTAAGGCACAGAGCATACCAACTCAATAGCCACAGAAATGATAAGACCTAAATAGTTGTTTACATTTTTATAGTGTTACTTTGTCATGCCAATTTTGTTTAAGAGCTACTTTAGAAAGCTGTTGGTGAAATAAAAAGGACTTTTATATCTTATAAGTGGTTTGCAGTGCTGTTGTAGCCAGTTTAGTCCCACAAGATTAGAGAGACAAAGGCTGTGTCTACACTAGCCCAAAACTTTGAAATGGCCATGCAAATGGCCATTTCGAAGTGTACTAATGAAGCACTGAAATACATATTCTGTGCCTCATAAGAATGCCGGCAGCCAAGGCACTTTGAAATTGATGCAGCTTGCAGCCGCGCGGCTCATCCCAATGGGGCTACTTTTCAAAAGGACCCCGGCAACTTTGAAATCCCCTTATTCCTAACAGCAGATAGGAATAAGGGGATTTTGAGGTTACTGGGGTCCTTTCGAAAAGGAGCCCCTTCTGGACGAGCCATGTGGCAGCAAGCCCTGTCAATTTCGAAGTGCTGCGGCTGCTGACTTTCTAATGAGGCGCTGAATATGTATTTCAGTGCTTCATTAGTAAACTTCAAAATGGCCATTTACATTGCCATTTCAAAGTTTTGGGCTAGTTTTGGTCTACATAGCCAAAGTGAAAGATAAACTTGTGAGCTAGAAGAAAGCTTCATAGTTTGACAGTTTGTCTCTTTTACCAACAAAAGTTGGTTCAATAGGAAGTATTTCTTCACCCACCTTGTCTTTGTACCACATTTCTTTAAACCTCTTCTACTACATGAACTGAAATGATTAGCAACTTTATCATGGTGTTCATTGCTCACCATTGTATATTTCCTCCTAAGTTTTGAAAGGATTTTTTTTGTTTTTGAAAATCTAAATCCCCAGATATATTTCAACACTTGATACAGTAAGTTAATCAAATCATACTAGCTTTACTTTGTTAGTATTTAAGCAGTCATCTAGTATTGTCCAAATTGAATCACAATATCCATCACATAATTTCTTTGAAAACTCAGTTTGAATGACTAGAATGACCCCTCTGTCCACTCCTTTCATATTAATGTCTGTCTGCAACAGCTGTAAACTTCTAGGCTGTGTCTACACTAGCACTTTCCTTTGAAGGAAGGATGATAATTAGGGTGTTGGGAGTTTACTAATGAAGCGCTGCCATGCATAGGCAACACTTCATTGAGAAAATTCCCACCCCCCCCACGTCAACTCCAAAGTTTTAAAGTTCGAAGTACTGGCATGCGTCTAGCTGCAGTGCACCCGCTTTGAAGTGCCGGGGCAACTTTGAAGTCCCCGTACTCCATTTATTAATTTTGCTTTTGAAGAGTAAGGGGACTTCGAAGTTGCCCCAGCATTTCAAAGTACTGGCAGGTGCACCACGGCTAGACACATGCCAGTACTTCGAAGTTTAAAACTTTGGAGTTGCTGTTTGTGTGTGTGGGGTGGGGGGAATTTGCTTAATGAATTGCTGTCTATGCGTGGCAGCACTTCATTAGTAAGTTCCCAACACCCTAATTACCATCCTTCCTTCAAAGGAAAGCGCTAGTGTAGACAAGCCCCAGTGTGAGAGTTAAACAATTAGTCTGGATGCTTAAGTGCTATTATTTAGGATTGGAGAAATGTGGCAATGAAAGCCTAGCCATAAATAGACCAGAGAACAGCACTTGTCAACTATACATTGTCCATAGTGCATTTTTTAGTTTGAACTGAAATAATCAAACATACATGTCATTGTTAATTACCTCAAGAACATAACAAGTCCAAGATAGGTCTAGCCCAGTAACATGTCTTCTGATACCAATGACAGATGCCCCAGAGTAAATGAACAGAACAGAAAATCATCAATGATTTATCCTTGCTGTTGTCCATTCCCAGCTTCTTAGGGAAACCATCCTTGCCCAACCAGGCTGTTGATGGAGCTGTTCTCCATAAATGTATCTAATTCTTTCAGAAATCTGTTATAGTACTGGCCATCGCAACATCTTCTGATGAAGAGTTCCACAGTTTGACCATGCATTGTGTAAAGAAATATTTCCTTTTGTTTGTTTTAATCCTGATGCCTATTAATTTTATTGGGTCATTCCTAGTCTTGTGATTAGAGAATTAAACAACTCTTCCTTTTCTTACACTAGTCATGATTTTATAGGCATCTGTGATATCCCCCATTAACTGTGTCTTTTCTAAACAGAAAAGTCCCATATGTATTAATTTCGCTTCATGCGGAAGATGGTCCATACACCTCTTCATATTTGTTGCCCTTTTCTGAACCTTTTCCCGTTCCAGTATAAATTTGTAGATGTGGCAACCATATTTTCAAGATTTGGGCATATCACAGATTTAAATACTGGCAATATGATATATTCTCTGTTATTATGCATCCCTTTCTTATCAATTCCCAACATCCTGTTAACTTTTTTGCCTGCCACTGCACTTTGAATGGGTCTTCAGAGAACTATCCACAGTGACTCCAAGATTTTTTTCTCAAGTGGTAACAGCTAATTTATACCCCCACCCCTTCTTGGGGTGCAGTTGCAATTATGTTTTCCAATGTGGATTATTCTACCAACACTGAATTTCATCTTCTATTTTATTTCCCATTGATCTAGTTTGTGAGATCCTTTTGTAGCTCTTCACAATCTGCTTTGGTCTGATTATCTGCAGAAGTTTCATGTCATCTGCAAATGTATCCACCTCACTGTTTACGGCTTTCTCCAGACACCTTATGCTGCATGGGGTATGCTTATTCTGGCTTTTAAAATGAGAAATATACTGTTAAGTTTTAGTTACTATATTTAATTGTTTAGGCTGGTAAATTATTAAGTTGCCAACCATTGGAAGGAATGTCTTTGAAATGGGCCAAAACTCAGAGGCTGTGCCTACACTGCAGAATTTTGTCAACAAAACTCAGGGAGCATCTACACAGAAAAGAAGTTTGGTCAACAGACTCTTGGCAAAACAGAGCACTTTCCCTGACAATGCTATCCCTCTCCCCTTTGAGGAATAACACTTCTGTTGACAAAAGGTCAGTGTAGATGCTCCAAGGCCCTTTTTGTCAACAGACAGAGCTTCCAGTCAGCCATTCTGTCAAGAGAGGGCCTGGCAGTCTGGCTGCTGTCCGTCAACAGAGTGGATTACTCTTTCAATTTGCTTTTATGTGGGGATGCAAACTTTGACAGAAGTTTTGCTGGTAGATCTCTTCCAACAGAGACTTCCGTTGACAAGTTGCTATAGAGTAAACATAGCCAGACAGCTCCTAAATCTATGAAACATCTATTCAGTGGTACAACTGTGAACCCTTTGGAAAAAAAAAAATCCTGTGAGGAACACCTTAGCTGAGAACAGATATGCAACACTAGAAAAGGCAGAGGTAATAAACCCTGCAGATCCTAGAGAATATATTAATGAAGCAAGATTTAATGCTTACCCACAAGAATTTGCAAAATGAATAATATGACCTATTTTTAATTAAAAAGCATTTTAAATGAATTATTTATGAATGAGTACAGCTGTAACCTTGATAATATTAAACTGTTGTGGGCTGCTGAAAGGTATCACAGAGCATTGCCTATGCATAGTTAAACATGCAGACTATATTAATATTGCCTACTGCAAATATGAAGCAGTCTCTAAAGAACTGGAAATAAATGGGTAGATCCATTAATATTTGGTCAGTGCTATATCTGGAAACCAGTGGTTCATTCAGCAATCATATAGTTTAGTCTGATGTGAATACAGAGTGTATTTGTAATTATTTACTTAGATTTCACAAGTAGATCATTTCACTTATGAATATGTCAGTTAACATTTGAGTAGTGCATTATTCAGAGATGGGGGCATGCTTAAATCACAAGCATTGCTCTCTGAAGAGGTTTATATGTTTGCCTGCTCATTTCAAAGACTAAGTAATTGAAAATGAGTTGTTCAGTATGAAACTATGGGAAATTTCTGGCTAGTGGACATATGGCACCTCTGTAGACATCAAGCACTCATTGTGAAATCATGGCAACACTGATGCCAGTGGGAGAACTCCCATTGAGCTCAATGAGACCTGGATTTTGCTGTTTTGCTTTTGTCTTTGATGTTGTTGAAGATGGCCAAATTAATTTTTTCTCACTTTATGCTATTGCAAGTTTCAGTATTCAGGTTGAATTCAAACTAGATTGACTTTGGAGTCTAAGTCAGGGAAACTGTGAAGTTAAAGGCATTAATGGAACAAGACCAAAAAAAAAAGACATCCAGGCTATGTCTACATTAGCCCAAAACTTCGAACTGGCCATGCAAATGGCCATTTTGAAGTTTACTAATGAAGCGCAGAAATACATACTCAGTGCCTCATTGGAGTGCTGGCAGCCGTGGCACTTTGAAATTGATGCAGCTCGCCGCTGCACAGCTCATCCAGATGGGGCTCCATTTTGAAAGGACCCCAGCAACTTCAGAATCCGCTTATTCCTAACAGCAGATAGGAATAAGGGGATTTCGAAGTTGCTGGGGACTTTCGAAAATGAGCCCCATCTGGATGAGCCACGCGGTGGCAAGCCACATCAATTTCAAAGTGCTGCAGCTGACAGCATGTTAATGAGGCACTGAATATGTATTTCAGCGCTTCATTAGTAAACTTTGAAATGGCCATTTGCATGGCCCCGGTGATGAGACAGGATCATAAGTGGAGTTGAGAGAGGCAAGAATAAAAATCAAATCCTGGGCCTACTTTAAGAAAAAGGAGCATGGAGAGGAATTAAGAGAAAAAAATTATTTAAAAAACGTGTGTACATATGTGTCAACAGAAACCACTGTCTGAAGAGATTTCCCAACAAAACTTCTGTTGACAGAGTGCAGCCACACCGAAAAGCCAATCAAGAGATCACTAGGCTCTGTCAACAGAGCATCTAGACTGCCCAGATGCTTTCTTGAAAAAAACAGGCTCCTAAAAACACAGCAGACAGGGCTGCCCATTGTTGTCGATACCCCGTCTGTTGAGAGAAGCCCCCTCCAACCCTCTGAGTGCCCACACTGCATTTTTTCAACAGAATCTGTTGACAGTAGCATTATGCCACATGGCTGAGAGGCAGAAAATTGCCAGTGAAAGTGCTGAGTTTTGCCAACAAACTGTCAACAAAACACATTTTGTGTGCGGAAGTTCCACCAGTTTTGTCAACAAAAACAGGGTTTTGTTGGCAAAACTCAATAGTGTAACCATCACCGTAGTCCTCTAGTTTGGCCAACATAGTTTTTGATATATTTGTGGTCACTAACACACAATAGTGGCTATTATAATTCTTTGGGTTTGTTTCTGAATTACACCAGAAATGGTTTTAAAATTGTAGGGAGGTAAAACTATTATTAGTTCTGTAAATCAACAAATAGTTTCTGGTTCTCTGATTTCCAGCTGTACTTCCTCCCTCGTACAGTTTCACCCCATTCACTGAAGGGCTGTTCATCCACTGGGCCTGCTTCAATGTCATTCCTCTGAAAGGAACTGTCCGCCATGGGAAATGATGCGCAGTAATTGTGGCTTCACTGAGACTCTGCTCTACCTCCTGTGTGGCTGCCAGCTCCTCTCCAAAGCTTGGAAGATTGACTTCTCAGCCCAATCCCACTATCCCTGGGCAAGGCATCTATGAACTCTGCCATCCCCAGAACAGCCAGCCAGCAGCACCATGAATTGTCATCACACATGAGGAGCAGAGATGGATCATCGCGGTGGATATCACGGAACCTTTGAGAAGAAGACCTCAGTCTTCCACAGGGCCTGCTTTTGAAAGTGGAGAAGTACACCCCTCCGTTGACACCCTGAGAGCCCAGGTGTATGAAGTTCAAACCCATACCTGGATCATTAAACACTGAGTGCTTGGGATCCTAACTATGAGCCTTTGTTGAGAATATGCAGAGTCAGTCAATGCTATACTAGGCTGATGCAGCAGCTCATGGTGTCCAGTGCCATCAGATGGATGAGAAACATGTACATGGCACACATCACAGGACTCTGACAATACCGAGACAGATGAGCATGACCACTGCTGAGGGACACAGTCAGGGAAACAGTCCAAATTCTTTCTTGGCAGAGTGTGTCTTCCTACACAGAGCCTACATAGGATACCAGTGTACTGAGGAACAATTCCTATGCATTTATATATCTGCTTATCATGCCTAACTCAAGACAATTTTCCACGGGTGATGCACTCAAACACTTACTCCCTAACACCTCAAAACTAGCACACTTAAGTCTGGGTCAATGTTGGTTACAGACTCTATGTATCTTGTGACTTTCTAAACAAGCCTTTTAAATTTTAATAGTCCAAGTATAACTGCAGATGTACAAAGCCTTTCCTCTAAACCTGTGTAACATGTGAATTTTCATTTCCAATATTAGCTTTAATAAAAAAAATTGTTTTTAACTTAACACATTTTAATGCAGCTGGCAATTATAGGTCCAAATGGCCCCACATTATTTCATTAACAACATATTTTGTTACATTGACTGACTAGCCACATGAATGGACACATTGTGCTAGAAATAACCACCCACAATTTAATATATCAAACAGGTAACAGCACAGTATGAATCTAATGCCTCTTTCCCTAATGAAATACAAATTCAGTCTATCCATTTTGCTAATTAGTCAAGTTTACCAGATATAATTATGAAATCTATCTTTAATACGCTTGCTTCACCCTGCACATTAGGGGTGTATCATGATAATGATGCTACATGTAAGTAAATGGAAGAAATGTCCTCTGGTGTTTCAGTGAATCTCAGAATCTTTAACTTAGCAGATTTTCAGCTTAGATTTTTTTTTTCAGAAATGTTCATACAGTTTTGCTAAATTAATTTTTACCTGCCATGGCTTGGTATGTCTGCTTTCATTATACTACAAAGACTCTAAGGTGGTCTACATGCTATTTAAGGTAGATTTAAAATGCTCATACTTGCATAAGTAACAAAAGCTATCGTGAGACAAAAAAACAAAAGATTAACACTAAATTAACAAATAGATTATGTATTTAAGACCAATATTTGGCATGCAGGGATATAAAAACCACCCCAGGATGGAATACCCCTCTCTGCCCTATTCCACTGCACCTCTAAATCATGTCAGGACTGCAGGGAAAGTGAAGATGTTATAATTACCTTTATACTAGGAGTAACCCTGGCATGGAATATGCTGGCAGTTGATTACCACCATTCCCTCCCCTGCATCCCAGTTTCTCTCACAGAAAGGCGAACAAGGACCTAAGAAGGAAGAAAGGAAAGGAAAGGAAGGAAGGAAGAAAGGAAGAAAGGAAAAGAGTAAACACTGATTTTTCCTGTGGCTCAGTGGACAATCTGGAGTGGGGTGTGATACTTCCAAACCCTTCTGAAATCCAAGAGGCTAAAATCCTTACTGTAACCTCCTGCATGTTCTCCTTCTTTTCCTTTGTGCTTTTACTGAACCTTGTTTAACTATAGCCCTTTTTAAAAATGTGTTTCACCTGAGGAACTAAAACTATGTCTACACCACAGAGAACTTTCGAAAGAAACCCTTCTGGAATATCTCTTTGGAAAGAGCTTCTTTCAAAAGAGCATATCCACACACAAAAAAACGGATCAAAAGAGTGATCTGCTCTTCGAAAGACAGGGTCCATATTGTTCCTGCTTTTTTGAAAGAATAGGCCAGGGATTGAAAAATCAGGCCTCATGAGGACTGCTGTTTTTAAAAAAGGGCCTGTGGAGTTTCTACACGTTTTCTTTCTAAAAAAGCTTTTGGAAAGGAGCACTCTTTCTGAAAAGGGAAAGGAAGAGTGATTTTGAAAGGAGTGATGCATTCTTGTGAAAGAACACATTTTGGACATTTCTACACATGGCACTTTTTCCAGAAGAAAATCTTCTTCTGGAAGAATCCATCTACACATCAAAAAGGACCCTGAAAGAGCCATCCCTTCTTCCCGAAGAGTGCATCTACTCATGCAATGGCACTCTTCCAGAAGAACAGGGCAGGAAACAGCATGGACAGGGTCACACAGCGAGAGAACCTTTTTGGGGCTGCCAGCCACATGGACCCTTAAAGGGCCCCACACAAACAGCCCCTCCCTGCAAACGCTGCTGAGGCCAGCCAAGTCTGTGGCCAGCAAGCCAGACCCAGGTCCCTATCCAGCTCCTGCCGACCAGCAGGCATAGGCCCCCAGCAGGCACAAGACAGCAGGCTTGCCCTCACCTGCACACTAGCCATCCTCTTGGCCACCCTCCTCAGCCTCCTGTGGAGGCAGAGGCCCAGGCCCATGGTTCCTGCATCCCCACTGCCCCTGCTGGGCCCCCTCCGATGGGTCCAGAGCATCTGGACCCACGCCACCAGCACAGACTGGTGTGACAGAGTCATCATGGGGGAGTGGGACAATGACTGCGGGCTGCAAAACCTGTGGATGAAGAAAGAGACCTTCCTCGAGATCTGCAGCTGGCTCACCCCGATGTTATGATGCCAGGATGCGTGGATGAGGCCAGCATTCTCCCCGGAGAAGTGCATGGCCATCGCCATCTGGAAATTGGCCACCCCAGACAGCCACCGATCCATTGGGCAGCAGTTTGGGGTGGACACATCCACCATCGGGGTCATCATCCTCCAAGTAAGCCCTGCACCAGATCCTGCCCCACTGGTGGGAGGAAGGGGACTGGTGGGCTTAAGGGACCCCAGGCATGGATTATGAGGGAGTAGGGCTGGGGGCGCGGGCAGGACTAACCCAGAAGGGATACCACAAGGCCGCTGCTGGAGTGGTCCTTCAGCAGGGGAAGTCCGGTAAGGAGGGAGGGGATGGAAAGGGAGTGGGGCAGGGACCTCTCTGCGTATGCCCACGGGTGCGCCCATTCCCCTGCAGATTGTGAGGGCCATCAACCACATGCTGGTGTGGCAGCTGGTGAGCACTGGGGACCTGGATGCAGTCATTGAGGGCTTCACCATACTGAGGTTCCCCCAGTGCTTCGGGGCGATCAACGGGACACATATCCCCATCAGGGTCCCAGACCACAGTCACAGCCAATACGTCAGCCACAAGGGGTACCACTCCATCATGCTCCAGATGGTGGTGGATGCCCATGGGAAGTTCACAGACATTTATGTCGGCTGTCTGGGAAGGGCATATGATGCGCAGATCCTGTGGAATTCTGTCCTGTTCCACAGGATGGAGGCTGGGACATTTGTGCCCCAGCGGAAGCGCACCATCGGGGATGTCATGATGTCTCTTTGCCTCATGGGCGACCCGGCCTACCCACTCCAGCCGTAGTTGATGCACCCATACATGGGCCACCTCCTCCCAGGAGTTGTTTAGCGCCCAGCTCACACGGGCCTGGTATCCCATCGAGTGTGCTTTCAGCTGTCTGAAGGTGTGGTTCAGGTGTCTCCTTATGTGCCTTGATGTGGGGGTGGAGAACATCCCACAGGTCATAGCTGCCTGCTGCATGCTCCACAACCTCATCGAGGCACGTGAGGGGACCCTGCCCCAGGGCTGGATGGCGGAGCTGGCCCACCCTACCAGCAGCCTGCTGCAGCCCCTGAACAGCGGCTCGACCATGACGGGCTCTGGATCTGGGAGGCGCTTCAGGAGGCATTCAGCTGAGGGGACTACTAACCCCCGCACCCCATCCCACAGGCACCCCCAACACACACTCCCATGCACACACCCCACCCTCCCCCATAGTAATCAGGGTCACAGGGGGTTCTGAATGCTACCATATATTTAACCCTGAACCATTAACCATATGAAAAATGTAAATAGTGAATAATAAAAGTAACAACCAAAACCTGATAGGGAGTGATCTATATACATGGGGGTAAGGGGACAGGGGCACCTAAACCTGGATGGGGACTGGGGCAGGAATGTTGGGGAGCCCTAATGAAGGGACAGGATGGAAGGCTGCAAGCCCTTGCACCTGTGAGTGCCCTTCCCACCCCAGATGCACGGTCCCCTGCGGGGTGCTGATGGGGCTGGAAGCACTGGCATACAGGACCGGTCAGCCTCTGGCCCAGCCTCAGCAGAGGGGCTGGAAGGGGGTGGGTTGTGACTTGGGCGACCCTCCACGGGGCCCACTGTGGCCACAAGCCATGCTGCGAGGTCCCTCAGTGCAGCATTGGGCAGTCCTGGGGGCAATACGGTGGCCAGGGCCTCAGGGTCATGGGCTGGGGGCATGGGAGCAGCTGAGAGGCCAGCAGGGGGAAAAGCGGGGGGGCAGCTGGGGGGACAGCAGGGAGCGGCTCAAGGGGGCAATGACAGGGGCCTAGGGGCACTACAGGGGGGACAGCAGGGGGTACTTCAGGGGAACCTCCAGGAGAGACTGTGGGGGCGGCAGCTGGGGGGGAGCTGGGGGCTGGCCTGCTAGGTCCCCACACACAGTGCAGAGCTTTGCCACCACCTCTCCCCATGTGTCCCGCTTCCACTGGAGCTTGGCCTCGTCAAGGACCAGCCATCTTTCAGCGAGGGCATTCTGTTGGCAGAGGGCCTCCGTGTAGGTCACGACCTCTTCCTCATGGTGGCTGCATCAGGTCCAGCGCACCGGTGGCCACCATGCAGCGAGGGATGGTGCAGGCCCAGCATGGATGGGGCTGGCAGGCCCCGGGCTCCTCATCTGGCTGCCCCGGCCCACGGATGGTACTGCTGTTAAGAGAGAGAGGGTGGGGGTAGAGGGCGAAGTCAGTACCACATCTGGGACCTGGGTGGCATGGCCACAGTCTCCCCAGCTGGTTACCCCCTCCACTGACCCACGGGATGGGCACGTGCCAAGGAAGGCTGCTGTGCAGGCTTGCGTCCACTTGCCACGAGGGCCACTGGGGCAAGATGCCGGAGCCGGGGCACTATCCAAGGTGCCCCCCCAGCAATGAGCTTGTGGGCTGGGGGTGGAGGGGCTCAGAAATGGGAGGTTCCGGATGCAGCTCTAGTGCCCAGAGGGGGCCTCAGCATGCTCAGGGGGCACTCCATAGAAGAAGGAGCTGGTTGCTTCTCGCAGGCATGGGTGTGCCCTGGGCCCTGACCAGGGACGGGCTTTAGGGCTTCAGAGCCTGGAGCTGGGGCTCGAGTGTCCCCCTCCCCCCATTGTGCTTTTGACTGTGCGCACTTACCCGAGGTGGCCTCATATATGCTAGGTGATGTCTGACTGGAGGGGACCTGGCTGCTGGCGGTGGAGGGCACCACGATGACGACAGACCCATCTGTGGACTCCCAGTCAGATGGGATGTCCACAGTGGCGGGTCTCTCATTCCCCTTCTCTGGTTCAGTAGGGGGCCCAGTTGTGGCTGTCTCCATGGTGACACAGTGTGGAGCGGTGTCATCTGCAGCCAGGAGGTCCTGTAGGTCCCAGTAGAAGGGGCAGCTGGCAGGGCCACGGCTGGATCTGTGGGTGCTATCCTGGACCCACATGTACCCTTGCCACAGCTCCTTCATTTTGCACCTCACTTGTTCTGGTGTCTGGGAGGGGTGGCCATGGACAGCCAGGCCCTGGGTGAGGTGTGCAAAGTCTGGGACATTCCTCCAGTGCCCGCTGGTGTCCTGGAGGACATCCTTGTTGCACCAGAGCCCTAGGAGGTCCTGGAGCTTTGGCTCAGCCCAGGAGGGGGCCCTTTGTTTTGGACCCAGTAGGGGTTCTGGCTGCCCTCATCTGGGTTCCTGGGGCTCCCCAGGCGGTGCCGGGTGCTAGGCGGTTAGCCATCCCTGTGGGTCAGTACTTGCTGGGTGCTGCAGGGCCTTGGGGGAGTGTGCCAGGCAGCTCTGCATGTGCTGCCTGTCTCACACTCTCAGCTTCCTGCCATGGGGTCTCCAGGTCCTTGCAGCTTTAAAGGCTTCAAGGACCTGGGGACCATAGAGACTTACTGGGGGGCTTCTACAGCAGACCTGCTCTCCAGCAGGCTGCCATCATGGAGGACTGCTTCTTTCAGCAGAAGCAGTCCGGGAACATCTACACATGCCTTCTTCTGGAAGATTCTTCCAGAAGGTGGTCCTCTTTCTGATTCTGAAACAGAATACAGAATCTGGAAGAGGGGGCACTTTCTTCTGGAAGAAATCGGAAAGAGCATCTTACATGTGTAGAAGCTCCGCAGATCTTCCGGAAGAAGGCACCGTTCTTCTGGAAGATCTTGCCTGTGTAGAAATGGCCTTTGTGTGTTGATATTCCACAGGATCCTTCAAAAAAGCCCCCTTCATTTGAAAAATCTTTCAAAAGAACTTGCTAGTGTAGACACAGCCTAAGTGAGACTGAGATGGTGGGAGAGCCTTGGACAGAGTGGAAAAGGCAGGCCCTGCTGGACTGGTGACCCCCCCGCACCCCACCCCTGCACTGCCTGCTGGTGTTAGGGGTGTAATTGGACCTGCATATCTGTGCTGTCCATACAGCTCCTCAAAGAGGGTTCTTCCATGAACAGACTTGTGACACTTGGTTTAGTTCATGGTTCAATTGTGTACAATGGTTTGGATAGAAAAAGAAGACATGCAGGAAATAAGATCCCACTGTCTTTCTGAATTTAGGATTACAGTGCGTTGTGGCCTGCTCAACGTGAGTGCTTGCATCTTCCAATGAATAGGTGAAGAGTGGAAAAAGAATGAACATTCTCCTCCCCATTCCTCCCAGAACACTGGCCATTGCGTCTGAGCTAATGAGAAGGGGTAAGAATCTGCTACTGATAGCCTGGAGGAAAGAAAAGCAATTGTGACTTTGTGTTGTCCCTGCATTGGTGCTCTTTGAACAAAGCCCAGTTAACACTTCATAAAAGTAACACTAATGAAGGCTTACATTGGTAGATCTATGAAAAACTCAGGCTTTAGTAAGAATATGAAAATTTTTGGTTAACTAACAATTCAATCAGGAGTTTAAAGTTAATACCTACATATACTCCCTCCACCCTAAATAATTCCAAGTTACTTTCCTCTTACAGGTCGTGCTGTTGCAAACACTTCCCACACATTTTGTCACGTGTCCAATGGGAGCCCGTGGCTAAGCACCTATAAGATCAGCACCCTTGATTGTACCAGGCTTGAGTGTGTGTGTGTGTGTGTGTGTGTGTGTGTGTGTGTGTGTGTGTGTGTGTGTGTTTGTACGAGTGCATGCACAGGGAACCTCTTCTGTGATTGGTGTGGAAGAACTAGAGGTAGCACTATACTGATGCTCATCCAAGTACAGTTCCTGCTTGTGTCCCTGCAGGCACAAATCTCTCCAAAAGATGGCAGGAAGGAGGCAGCACATGACTTATCCTGACATCTTTCAACAACCAATAGAGGTGGCCAGGTTGTTGGCAAAGAGAATGCTTCACCATCTCACAAAAGCTGCGTCTACACGTGCACGCTACTTCGAAGTAGCGGCAGTAACTTCGAAATAGCGCCCGTCACGTCTACACGTGTTGGGCGCTATTTCGAAGTTGAAATCGACGTTAGGCGGCGAGACGTCGAAGTCGCTAACCCCATGAGGGGATGGGAATAGCGCCCTACTTCGACGTTCAACATCGAAGTAGGGACGTGTAGACGATCCGCGTCCCGCAACATCGAAATAGCGGGGTCCTCCATGGCGGCCATCAGCTGGGGGGTTGAGAGATACTCTCTCTCCAGCCCTTGCAGGGCTCTGTGGTCACCGTGGGCAGCAGCCCTTAGCCCAGGGCTTCTGGCTGCTGCTGCTGCAGCTGGGGGTCCGTGCTGCATATACAGGGTCTGCAACTAGTTGTTGGCTCTGTGTATCTTGCACTGTTTAATGAAAGTGTGTCTGGGAGGGGCCCTTTAAGGGAGCGACTTGCTGTTGAGTCCGCCCCGTGACCCTGTCTGCAGCTGTGCCTGGCTCCCTTATTTCGATATGTGCTACTTTGGCGTGTAGACGTTCCCTCGCTGTGCCTATTTCGATGTTGGGCTGAGCAACGTCGAAGTTGAACATCGACGTTGCCAGCCCTGGAGGACGTGTAGACGTTATTCATCGAAATAGCCTATTTCGATGTCGCAACATCGAAATAAGCTATTTCGAAGTTGGGTGCACGTGTAGACGTAGCCAAAGGGTATAAAGTGAACATAGTCTACCTGGAATAGTGTGGCTGGGGTATTGCAGAGACATAGCATTATGTAATCCAAATATTAGGTACTTAGAGATCCATGTGAATGAAAGCCATGTAAATGTAAGATGCTACAATAGTACTAGTGTGTTGATTTAATGACTTGAATGCAGCGGCAACAGCAAAATCCAAATCTAGGGTAAGTACAATAGCAGCTGTCAATACCTCACCTTATTTTCATAGAGTGAAACAAATTAGTCTATTAGTAAATGAAGCAAAAACCCTTTATAAAACTGCTTTTTGAATAGTCATTCTTCCTTTTCCCTTTGTGCTTCATGATTAAAAGAAAAATTGTTGAGTTAAGTATGTGGGCCTAAAACTCTAGGAGCTGCTGAGCCATATTTTAAATAGCCAAACATTATTTCCAAAATATTATGATCAATTATTAGAAGTACAATAAAGAAATAACATAGTATATTAAAATGCCAGAGATGTAAATAAAAAAGAAAGTCACTTGGGCTGTTTCCACACTGCCACTTTCTTTGAAAGTGGCATGCTAATAAAGTCTCAAAATACACTAATGAGGTGTGGATGAAAATTCCCTGTGCCTCATTAGCATAAGGTCACGTGATTTGGAGCCTGGAAGACATTCTTCCAGACTCCAAAATGCCATCTCAAAGCATGGCCCCCTGGGGGGTCTTCTGGAAGGAAATCCTTCTTCCAGAGGCCCCTTCTTCCTGAAAATTTTTGGGAAGAAGGGGCCTCCAGAAGAAAGACTTCCTTCTGGAGGACCCCCAGGGCCGCACTTCTAAATGGCATTTGGAGTCTGGAAGAACATTTTCCGGACTCCAAATCAAGTGACCTTATGCTAATGGTGCATGGGGAATTTGCATCCGTGCCTCATTAGCTTATTTCGAGATGTTTATTAGCATGCCACTTTCAAAGAATGTGGCATGTGTAGAAACGGCCATGCAGTATGTGGGGTATCCCCATCTCTCTTAACACTGGTCTTCATTTAGTAGTTTTGCCATATAATTGTCTTTCCTTAATAAGGGAGCAATGTGGCAGCTAGATAATGGCATTTCATGTTTTCGTATGTTTATAATAGCTATTATACCCAAATCATAAGAAGTCATCTGCTAATCCCCATAGGATTCACTTATTTTCAGGAAGAAATTGTACTTAGTTTTATTCATTAGTCCCAGAACAATTATATTCTCATTTCAGGTGAGTGCATTTTCACATGTAAGTGTCCCACTCTCATTTATTTAGCTTTCCTAATAAGACCAGGGTTGAGAGAAAGAGTGGAGTTAGCAAAAAATAAAGAGTGGCGAAAGTTTATGGACTTTAGATACTGCATACCCATTAAAAGAGAATTTTTAATCAAAGGGTGCGCAAACTACAGTAGTTCTAAATTAGCACGAATGTAAAGTCCCCAGTATATAAAGTTCCCTGTAGTAGCATTGCTGTAGCAACATTGACTATGATTTTAAAAAATGTGTGAAGGAATTAGGATCTGAAATCCAACTGAAATCAAAGGGAATAAGGTTCCTTACTTTATTCCAGTGCTAAAAATCTCTAATTATAATGGAGAAAATTCTTTTGTTTAAATACATAGTCCAGGCATGTCTAATAATGCAAAAATTGTTCTTTGAGATTAAATTCATCATGTATCAGTCAATGTAAAAATGTCTACATAATCTTCATTGTACACCATATTTACTTATTTATACATGTATGTGAACATGTGATGTGATGTGCTCTAATTTACTAACGTGAGTTTAGAGCCGTAACCATAGACACAGTTGGGAAGCCTGGATTATGTAGACAATCTTACACAAACATTGACAAACCCCCCATATCATACCACACCACATCATTCATTTTACATATGCTACATGTGACAAATAATCTACTTTAGTGATTCTTAAAATTCAAAAAGACAGAAAGGTCACTGGAAGAACAGTTTTTGCTGAAAAATGCAGTTTTGTTGAAATGTAAAATTTTGAACAAATGGGTCAGTTTCAATATTTTAATGGCAAAAAATTGACACATTTCCACTTTGACAATGTTGAAACTTAATTTTGTTCTGATAGCATTAAAACTTAATTTTGTTTTTGCATTTAAATATACACTAATCCCCCCCAGTGCACAATTTCAAGTTGTGCTCAACTCACTTTAATGAAAGACCTGAAAAACTTTGGGTAGATGGGCTAAACCAGGGGTCAGCCACCTTTCTGAGATGGAGTGCCAAAATTTGAACTTTTGACACTGTACGCTCCAAATGATGGTGTTACTTTTCAAAGTCACTAATAATCCTACTTACAACAACTTCATTAAAAAATAAATTAAGATTCAGAGCTTTACTCTTTAGGTGGCGATTGGTAACACTAGCTGGTCTTCTGTTAATCCACAGGTGGAAAGACTTTGAGCAAGTGCCCAGATGCTTGGGGGATGAAGGACAGGGCTGAGCTCCCACCTTGCATGCCAATTAAAATGGGCTCATGGGCCACTCTTGGCATGTGTGCTAGGGGTTGCTGACCCCTGAGCTAGACATTGTCAATATTTTGAAATACTTCAATACAGCTGGAGTTCTCATGACTCAATCATGTACGCACAAGTTCTTTGCACTTTGTGGAAAGAGTAATATGAAGGAAAAAAAAGATCTCATTCCAAGTGAGTGTGTGTGTGTGTATACACACACAATTATGAGATGAAGTAACCTATGTAAAATGATATTGAGGATTTATTGTTGCCCTCTGTGGGCCAACATGAAAAACTATGAAATGGAGAAAGTCACAGTGATTTCAACTGATGTTTCCTGGATGTCTCAACATAATCTTCAAACTACTAAAATTTGAGCTGAATACCCCATCAGTGACAGAGTTCCTGACAGAGTTGAAGATAATTATATAATTAGTACGGAACTATCCCCCTCCTCTTAGCACTAAAATCACTTTAAAAAGCTTTAGATATTTGTTTGAATGGATGTATTTTATTATATACAAATGTCAATGTTTGGAGACATGATTAAGTTATTTTTAAATAATGAGATGTCTGCAGACCTATTCCACTTATATATGGTACAATGATGCGTCTCCTGGAAGCACAAACTATTTTAAAATGAAACGTTTGTGACTGGAATGCAAATCAAACCATTGTGGTCTTCTGCGCTTATTACCTGGAGTTTGGGAACCTGAGATATCCCAAGATAACAAGACAAACAACATCTGAGGTACCGTCCATCTTGAACCACAAAAGCTCTTTCACAGATAATATAACTGAATGTCCAATCACAAATTTTCACACAATTCGCTGTGTGTCACAAACCAAGGAACTAATGTGCTTCCACCATAATCTAATTGCTTTGAATTTCCTGTGTCTTCCACATTAACTGGTAATATAGTAAAAGCGGAACAAGTGGAGAATAAGGAAAATTATATTTTTGCCCATGTATATTTCCGTTCAAAATAATGAAGAAGGTTTAAAAAAAAAGGCTTCTGAAGGAGAGTGAATATGAGGAATATGAGGAAACTTTTCCCTGGAGAAAGTCACTATTTATGAAGTGGCCAGGTACAATGATTCTTTCAATTAAAAAAAAATAATTTATTCCACCATAGTAATTACACCTGGAAGGAAGAAAATGAGCAATAGCTGATAAGATGTACTTTTCCACAAACATCTCCATTAGCATAACATGCAACTAATTCAAGTAGTTATTTCTCCATTCTATCTGTTACTATAATACAAAGAAGTTTTGAGCAATTGGCTGGGATAGTAAGTCAGTTATGTATCCTGTATATATAATGAAAGTGAGAGTGGACAAATGAAACAAAATTAAATTAACCTCATCTTAAGCTTGCCGTATCCTCCACACTTAATTCTTTGGACCAACAGTGTAACAAAAACATCAGGAGCTTCCTTATGTCTGCAGAACACAAACTTCTCTGGTTTAACTAGTTCTCCTCCCCCCTGCCACCGTTCACAAGTAGACCTAAAGATGGGTCTGTAGTTATTCTGTGAGAATCCACCTTTGTGGATACTGAGATGCTGCAGCTAGGCCCAGAGCTGAATGCCACTATGAGCTGAAATCACTGAGAACTGGAATCACAGGGTTTTGCCTACAGCAAAACCCACAAGACAGCAGCAGGTGGAAGGTAAGTGCAACTGGCTGACGGAGGGCAGGTGCAACCAATGGCTGGCCAGTAGGAGGAGCAGTGGAAGGACCGCAGGCATGACCAGCAGCTAACTGGTAGGAAAAGCAGCGGGCAGCTGGCAGGCACAACTGGTGGATGGCCAGTGGGGCAGCTGGCAGGGAGCAAGCAGAACATTGGACCTGTGTAAAGGTGGCATTGCCTCAGGTTCAATGAGGGAATGCATCAGGGTGATGTGTCAGGGCCTGCATGGACTGGACTGAGTTGTAAGTGGGGCATTTTAAAGGTGAGTTTGAAGAAAGTTTAGGTGTGTGGATTGGCCCTTTACAGTATTGGACTGGTGAGCCTGAGAGGCAAAGGACACTGCTCAGTCCATTTGGACTGGGACAATTATGTGATGATTGGTTATGAACTCTGGGTGTGGTATTTTCCCAAGTTTATGTCATATGACTTTTCTGCCTCTTTCATTAAAAGTTTATTTTCTATGCTCAGAGTCTGTGCTTGTGAGTGGGGAAGCATTGCCTCACCGAGCATCCAGGGGTGCATGAATTTCCCAGGCTACTAGGTGGGGGCTCGAGCTAGTTCTATGTGAGATGGATGAAAAGGAACCCCTAGATATTGAACCTGGCCCTGGTTGCTCTTGACCCCTTTCAGCAGAAGGGTTATATCTGGTTTTGCCAAAAAAGTCAGGAAGGCCAGGACAGCATTTAACAAAAGGTGTGTCCTAGCCAAAACAGGACAGATGGTCTATCTTCCAAGAACAAATGAAGCTGAAAAATTCTGGTATCCTTCTTTGACAAGGTAACGGGTTTGGTGAATAGGGTATTTGTGGTTGGCATAATATATAGAGACTTCAGCAAGGCTGATGATGCAGTTCCACATGACATTGTAGTAAGTAAGTCGGAGACATGTGGGCTTAGTGGAACTACCATTAAATACATATGTAACTGGTTAAACTATCTGATGTCAGATTGAAAGGAAATCTGAAGTGGGGTCCCAGAGAGATCAGTTCTGTTTCTGATGTAATTTAACATAGTTATTAATTACCTGGATGCTGGACTAGAAAACATACTAATTGAATTCACACATGACATAAATGTACAGAATTTGAAAACTCTTTAGGGTCAGAGCTAAAATTCAAAGGGATCTTGATAAATTGGAGAAGTAGGCTATACACAATAAAACAAAGTCTACAAGGACAAATGTAAGGTACTACACATAGAAAAGAAAAACCTAATGCCCATATATAGAATAGAGATAACTGGCTTGCTGACAGCCCTGCTGAGAAGGGTCTGAGAGTTGTGGTAGATGTGCCAACAGTGCGAGGCTTTTGCAAAAAAAAAAAGGAAATGTAATTGTAGTTTTCTTTAACAGAAGCTTGCTTAGCATGCAATCACAGAAAGGATGATAACACTGTGTTCAGAGCTGGTGATCCTCAGCTGGAGTACTGTGTCTAATTTTGGTCACCAATGTATAGAAAGGATTTAGAGAAACTGGAAAGGATCCAGTGGAAAGCAATAAAGATTATCAAAAGGATGGAATGCAAGCCCAAGGGGAAAACCATAGAAGGAGTTGAGTATGGTTAGCCTGGAAAAGAGAAGAGTAATGGGGGAGATGATAGCAGTCTTCAAATGCTTGAAAGAGTTGCAATAAAAATGGAAAAATTGTTCTCTCTTGCCGCAGAGGGCAGGGCAAGAGGTAATGAGTTCAAACTATAGCATAGCAGATATGGATTAAATCTCAGGAAAAAAACCTTCCTAACTGAAATATCAGTAGCACCATGAAATAGACTGTCTGGGGCTTTTGTAGGAGCTTCTTCACCAAAAGTATTCAAAAGGAGACAGGATAGGCATCTGCCTAGGAGGGCTTGGATGCACCAAATCCTGCATCTTGTCAGCAGACTGATCAGATGACCCTTGCAGTCTTTTCTAAACGCTATGGTCTGATGATGCTAAGCCTCATGTAGGGTCCAGTTGTGCAACCCTCACAGTATTGAAATTTCACTCAGGCAAGCAGTTCTATTTACTTCAATACGACTGACTGAGCACATACGTGATCTCCAGTATGAAAAAAAAGGTTGTAAAATTAAGACTTTACTATCATAAATTAAAGCAAGGGAAACAGAACAAAAGTAAAAACAAAAAAAAACAAACAAACAAGCAAACAAAACAAAACAGAACAAAAATCAGGCTGACCATATCCTACTGTCACAATTCTGATTCACAGACCATGCAGTGCTTCAGAAATAATGAGCTAGAAAAAACAAAGAGTAAACAAACCATGGGCTACTCAAACACGAATCTCACTCAGTCTGCCCTGCTGAACCTGTTCCACTTTGTATAAATATTTATTCATTAGGCCGAAGAGAGAGAGCGACTGACTTTATAGTGGGGCGAGCAATAAGTGGCTCATGGGGCAGCCCAGTTCACCAGGGTTTGCTGATGGCAGGCCACCAGTTCCTTTGCTTACTTGAATGTCTGCATATACAGTCACTAGCAGGTCCCATTGGCCACAGTTCACCGTTGCTGGACAATGAGAGCTGTGGGAGGCAGCAGGGGTCAGGCTACCACTTCCTGTGGCTCCCATTAGACATCAAAGGCAAACTATGCCCAATGGGAGCTGTGACTGGCAGTACCAGCAGATGTTAAGATAAATAAGGCATCTAGTAGCTCACAAGTAGTAAACTGTATCCAGTCCACAGGCTGCTTATTGATCACCTCAGCTTTATAACCTGGTGACTAGGATTCTCTCTTGAGAAACAGGAGATGTGGAATAGGGTTGACACAAAGGGTCATTAAATGGAGATGGTCCTCTAGTGAAATACAGGCATCCTCACCAACAGGCTGGCTCCCACCAGGAGAACTAGCTTTCCAGGACAGAGTTTGCCTTGCAGGGTAAGTCATCTGGTTGAGGTCTGATCACCTGAGGAGGCTGAGCAGCAGGAGAGAAGGACTGGAAAGTTATAACACAGAAGTAGCTGTTCTGTTCCTTTGACCATTCTTTCCAGCTTAGGAAGAGGGACGTTGCTGCAGGAGCCTCTTGAGCTAGAGGGGAAGCCTATCTATCAAACACAGGAGACACTCTTTTCTTCCAAGGAAAGAGTGAGCTAGAACGAGGGGCACTAAGTGCAGGGTGGATATTTTCTCAATGATTTTTATTTTATCTCCTGAGTAAAGACCAGTGAGGTCAAGAATCTTCTGCAACATTTGTATCTCTGTGTTGTCATGTGCCATTGACACCACCATGGCTGACACTCCAGCAGTGTCAGCTGGACAGGGTGCATTCAAACTACAGGCAGCTTTGGTAAGAGGGAGAAACAACAATTACAAGAGCTAATGTTTGACTGGAGATTTACACACCAAGAATGTTGCAACCGTAAGCCAGTGCCTCATCTCTGCTTGCTCAGAAGGCTTTAAGAACACGTGACTTGAGTTAAGATGTCCTTCACTTCAGTCTAGTGCATTCCCAAAAGGGGGGAGGGGGACTCTAAATGAGATCTATGACAGAGCCTTACTATGGCTATTCACCGGTTTTACTCCACTGTCTGCAATGGCACTCTTCATGATTTATGCCAAAATAACTCAGATAAGAATTACATGCTAAATGGGGAATGTATTCTTAATTCTAAATACATTAAATATCATTATGAAATACTAATTATATTGGGGGAAAACCAAAAACTAAAAATAACCTGCTAAATGTAGCAAGCCATTTGGCATTAGGAACACTTTGGCAGCTTGTGTCCAAAACTGACTATTTTTTTGAACTATCTAAATATAATATATACATAAATTAAACGCAACAGTTTTTAAGCTCTTAAAAGCTAACTGAACATTTTTTGGGTTAAGACATGGGCAAAGTGGAATTTCATGTAATTTTGGAAAACATTATGTGACATTTGTTTACTACTTTATATTCCACTAAAATGTAGCAGTTCTCTAGCACCTTGAAGACTGACATTTTATTTCTTAGGTAATGAGTTTTTGTGGGTAAAACCACTTCGTCACCATGGTTTTGTTTGTTTGTTTGTTTGTTTTGTGAATCTACAGACTAACAAGGGTACCCGTCTGAAGCTCGTTTTCAACTGCTCAGCTCTTTATGAAATTTCAATATCCCCAAATTTTGTAGTCTCAATATAGTTTCAGTCTACAAAACTTATTTGTCATTCAAATTTTGCACACGAATATATCTGCATGAGTCAATTATGACAGTCAGTAGGAAGATTAAGATAATGTTAACATCTCGCTTCAACATCATTCTAATATTCTAACCAGTAACAAGTGAGTAAGTTATTTGAATTGAGGGAGGGTGAGTATGTAAGTATGATATAAATCAGTAAAACCTCAAAATATATTAACCATAAAAGTAGTGTTTCATTAAAAAATTTAAAAAAAGATATGGGACCAAGAAAAAATATTAATTTGCTTTTCACTTCCTAAATCGGAGACTCCAAAGATTTAAGTCTTTCCTCACATGATTAAGTGTACAGGGGAAATCTAAATGTTCTTGAGTTTCTCACAATGGAGGCAAGGTGTCCCATTGTCCTTGCTCAGTTAGTGCAGCCCTATGTTATTTGTCTTTGTCAGACTTTTATGCATCTGCATACCTGCACTCTAGAGTCCTTGTCTTGGCCATGTTCCTTTACTAAATGGATACACTGCAGGATATTGACTGAAAGTTTGACAAGGCTGCCCTTCAGACAAGGTGAAAGAGGTCATTATATTCACCTCTGGGATTCACACAGTATCAATTTAATTGTAAGGAGATACAATGCATTTAAGACACTGAACATGTGATGCAGTGGTCCCTCAAGTCTTGTCTAAGCAGCACAAAATTTAAAAAAAAACAGCAACAACAGCAAAAACAAAACTAATCTAAACTTTGCCACCAAATACAATGTGAGGGATGAAAAAACAATACACTTCTATCTCTAGAGCAATTAGACAGAACTGGTTTTGTGAGGCATAGATGTAAAACAGTGAATGTCCAGTGGTTGTATTGTGTGTGTCGGGGAAAATAAACACACATCCACACAGGAAGGAGGGCAGAAAACTTGTGATTGCTACCTCCGCAAGAAACCGTGCTTCTGAAATTTGCTTTCTCTCTGCCACCCTGCCATGAACAAGAGAGTTATTGTAGAGATAAAGCTGCACTAATCCCTAGCACAGAGGCAAGGGTCTTGGAGGTTGAATTCCTGTTTGCAGGAGACTAAATAAAATCTAACTTGTGATTGAACAGCAGCTTCTCTCACCCCAGTGACTGTAGTATGCAATTGAGTGACAATGAGGTGAGAAATCTTACCCATTCCCTGGATGAGATCCTTTCTGAACATTCAAGCCTAACTGTATCTGCGTCAATCCCACCAACAAAGAAAAAAACCTACAAGGTCTTAATCAAGCATTCATAAAACTTAATACCCATCTGGGGTAGTAAAGAAACAGATTGATAGATCCAGAAGAGCACCCAGAAGTCACCTACTTCATGACAGGCCCAACCAGACAAATAACAGAACATCACATGTCATTACCTATAGTCCTCAGCTTAAACTCCTCCAGAGCATCATTGACAATCTATAACCTATACTGGAGCATGATCCCTCACTCTCACAGACCTTGGGTGACAGGTATGTCTTCTCCTACAGACAGCCACCCAACCTCAAGAAGCCACTCATCAGCAGCCCCACACCATACCACAGAAACACTAACCCAAGAATGTATCCCTGCAACAAACCCCATTGTCAACTCTGTCCACCTATCTATATTAGCACCTCCATTACTGGCCCTAATCACATCAGCCACACAGTTGGGGTTCATACACCTGCACATCCACTAATGTGATATATACCACCAAGTTCCAGAAACACCCCTCAGCCTTGTATATTGGACAAACCAGACAGTCTCTACATCAAAAGATGAATGGGCATACAGCTAACATCAGGAATTGAAACACACGTAAACCTATAGGGGAACATATTAACGTCCCTAGAAATGCAATAATGGATTTAAAGTAGGAATTCTTCTACAAAAGAATTTTACCAAAAAATTACAAAGGG
Organism: Carettochelys insculpta; assembly: GCF_033958435.1. Classification (NCBI taxonomy): domain Eukaryota; kingdom Metazoa; phylum Chordata; order Testudines; family Carettochelyidae; genus Carettochelys; species Carettochelys insculpta. The sequence goes on along the minus strand of NC_134139.1, from coordinate 138,479,242 downwards.
AGACATCTGAATAGGAATTCATTTGCTAATTTACACATTTAAATTAGGCCTTAACAATGATCTCATCTGTCTTATGCAGTACAAGGGCAACTCCCGCATCTTAGATATTCACAGGAATGGCACACAACCTACTTAACTTAATTTAGTTCAGCTATTGGTCCTATTAGTGAGAGGTAACTGTTTGTTTGTTTTTTTTCCTCCTTTCTTTCCCCTCCCTGCTATATGTACCCTGGAATCTAATTGTCTACTCCAATAATCTGTAGAAATGGGTCTTACCAACAAAAGGTTAAGACCTACTAATTTGTTTAGTCTTTAAGGTGTTACAGGACTGCTTATTTAAATAATAGAAGAGTCTTAACCTTGTTTTGTTTTTTTTAGATTTACAAGAGGAGAGCTGTGATTTTAGTTGCTGGTATTTTGATTTTTTTTTTTTATTCTAACAAAACCCTCCCTACACTGTTGAAACCTCAGCATTGAAAAATTAAAAAGACATCTTAACTCTTTTCCTACAGCATTCTGTAAGCTTCTAGGGAATGTTTGGCTACTGTGAAATATTTCAGAGGAGCATATTATTTTCAATTTATGATCTTTCTTAGTGTATTTTTATAAGATTCTATATAATGATAATTGTTAACTGTACTTTCCAGAGAGAAGAAAGACAGCACATTTTTCTCCTAATGCTAAAATCTTGAATATGCAGCGTCTGGAGGGACCCACCTTTCGCAAACAAGCATTTTTGAAGATGGGGTACACATCACAAAGAATGGGAAGATTTAATATGATAAGCATTATCTTTGATATTCTTTATTAGAGTATATGAATCATCTTTAGAACCAGCAAGTAGCAATTTTTCAAGAGGTAATGTTAAGTATGAGGTTGAAAGAACATGTGTATTCTGCACACAGAGATGAGAATAATATGTGGCAGGGAAAAAGGGGAGAGCAAAAGGATTGTTGAATATGAGGACTGCCTACAGGGATCTGGGGAGGAGACACTCCTTAGCATGATAAAGGGCTAAAATTAGGAGTTAAAAAATAAATTAAATACTTATGCTAAATATAGCTTTTGCAAATGTTCTGAAATAAGATGTTATATTAATTTTCTATGGAAAATAAAAAAAAGAATCCTTTCTACTTTATATCTAGTGATAATTAAGCTCTTATCTTCATTGGATGTGGTCTTTTGTGACCACCAAATAAGCCTTGCAATTCTGCCATATATCTTGGATCGGCCAGACTGGGACATCAAGATACAGTAGAACTTCTGAGTTACAGAGACCTCCTGAATGAAGTTGTTCATAACTCTGGGATTTTCATAACTGAACAAAACATTACACTTCTTCCTTCATAGAATCATAGAATTTACAATTCAGCATTGACTTTAAACTGGGTGACCATCTGTCCCGTTTTGTTGGGAGAGTCCCTTTTTTAAGCTCCCTGGAGAGTGCCCTGACATTTTTTTTTTTAAAACACAGGCTAATTGTCCTGTATGTTACAAAGCAGCAATCTGAATTTTAGAGACAGCTCTTTGAGCAGCAGGGCTGTCTGTTTAAAGAGCAGTTTGCAGGAGGTATGTAGGCTCTTTAGGCAGATTGTTTAAACAGGCTATTACTAGCAGCCCCCTGGAGATGAGGGGATGGGAAGCAGAAGAGACACCGAGCCAGGACATGCGGCTGCTGTGCACCCTGCTCACGCTGCTTGAGAAAGACAGAGGAGGCTGTGTCTCAGATATTTCTTCCCCCCGCCCCAACACACAGACTGTTGGCAGGTAATAGCATTAGGTAAGGGACAGCAGAACCCTATGACAGGGAATGTGGGGGTGAGGGGAAGCCACTTGGGGGAAAGGGGAGACAGCTACTAGGGGGTTGCACTTAGCTGGGGAGACCACAGGAAGCACAAACGGGGAAGTCTCTGGAATAAAGGGGAGCTGGACCCAAGCCAGGGGTTAGATGGGGGATGATGGGTTTAGATTTGTCCCATGAAGGATGGGTGACAGGGCTCAGAAGGGAACAAAGACAGGAAGAAGGAGACAAGGAAGGTGAATCATAGATGAGGGCTGGTAGGACTAGATTGAGCCTTCTGGAAGCCAGGGCTGTTTTTTGTGGGGCCCTCTAGCATCTGAGGTGAGCACAAAAATCATGGGTTCAGAATATGGGAAGGTTTGCTTCAGGCTGGGCTGGGTGTGAGATGGGGTGAGGCTGCTCCAGCTCGGAGTGCATGCTGTGGGGGAGAGCCTGTCATGAAGAGTTTGGGGTGCACCAGGAGGGGGCTCCAGGCTGAGGCTCAGGGGTTTGGAGTGTGGGACAGTGCTCAACCTGGCCCACTGACGGAAGAGGACAAAGGGAGCAAGTGCCAAAGACCTCAAGCAATTTAAAATGGCTGGGAAGCCTCAGACCCTTTGAAATTGCTCAGATCCTTTGGGCAAGAAACCTCCCTCCCCCCATCCCTTAGCTCCATTCTTTCTGCCTGTGCCTTCCCTCAAAGGCCAGAGCCACATCTCCCGCCCCACCTTGTGAGTGGAGGTGGAAAAAGGTGAGATGATGGGAGAAATAGGGTGCAGGTAAGGAGCTTGGCTGCTCCACCTTGCATAGGTGGAATTCTTTTTACAAATAATTATTTAGGAGTTTTGTAGCTATCTGAAACTTACTAATAATTAAAAAAAATCCTGTTACTTCACAATTGGGTACATAGTAAATTAAAAACTGGAAGCACTTTACCCTAGACCCTGTTTATTTGACTTTTTCACTTAGAGTTGGATTTCCAGATAAGTGATTTCCATCAAGTTTCAGCATTTGTTTGAGGAGGGGTATTTGAGCCATTAGACTGCAGTCTTCTCCTTAATCTGGATTTGTACTTGAGAATGAGGGAAATAGCAAGGCCAGGACTACAGAGGGCAGGAGAGCATCAGAGAGGCAGTCATGTTTGTATCTTTGCGAAACAAAAAAGCAGTCCTATAGCAACTTAAAGACTAAGCATACTATTTATTAGGTTATGACCTTTTTGTGGGACAGACCCACTTCTTGGAAAGAAGGGCCACAGGCAGCAACTAGAAAACAAACAGGCACCATGTGGCCTGGGCATCTCTGAATTTGAGATGGGCAGCTGGGCTTAGTGGTTAGAGGGACGGTCAAGTCACTCTTTGGGAGAGAGAAACCCATGATGGGGGATTTCAGTGGGAGATGGACGGAGGCAGTGTCAGGGCGAAAGATGAGGTTTTCCAAACCTTTCAATGCTGTGTCTCTCATGTGGAGTTATAAGTTACAAGCTCTGAAAATCCTGTTTACAGAGTGTGGTATGAGAATCCAGGTCTGTTGCGTACAGCCTGGTGGCAGGTTGGAAGGTCTGACAGTGGGCTTGGCACAGTGAGCATGACTTTTAGAAAGTAAGCTGTGCTGTACTGAATACACTGAGGTAATGAAAGTTATCAGGTATGGAAAAATACTGTTTCTCTTTGAAAGCAAAAAGTTAAGATATAATTGGAGATACACTTCTCCTAGAACTGGAAGGGACCTTGAGAGGTCATCTAGTCCAGTCTCCTGCTCTCTTGGCAGGACCAAGCACCCAACCTGGCATGTACTTGCCCCAATCCCTAAATGGCATCCTCAAGGATGGAGCTTACAAGCCCAGGTTTAGCAAACTAATGCACAAACCACTGAGCTATCTCTTCCCCACAAGCCAAATGCTTTATCTGTTGTAAATCCACTGACTCCAGTTAAATTAAATGTGGGGGTGGGAGTGTGAGGAGGAAACTGGCCTAGTAGATTTCATTCTCTTTTTATACTTCTTCAAAAACACCCAATGGCTTATGTTGTTCCAGAACTCAGCCCCAGGGTTCCTCCCCACTTCCAGCCTCCTAGCCTGACTCCTACCCTTCTACACACACACCCAGCCCTGACTGCCAACAGCTCATTCACCTACCTCAACCCTCCCTCACATACCTGCTGCCACTTGCACCTTTCTCTCACACACTACCAGCCAACACGCTGGAGGACAGCAAAACACGGACAAGGCAGGCACATGTTAAAGCAATAACCACTTAGTTGTAGGTGGATATTTTTTTAATTTTACCTATTTTTGTTATAATGATGCAGTATATGGTTTAAATGTGGGCTCAGCTAATTTAATATTATTCTGAATATTTGTACTGCATAGATCTTGTGGATTGCCATTGAACTCACTTAACTCCAATCGATTTAGCAGGTGTCCCATATTTCACATAAGGATATATGGTCACCTTACTAAATACACGGCTTTGAAAATTCACTATGCAGAAGAAAAATGCTGCTTGTAACCATCTTAATTTAAATAAAACAGTTTCCTACCCTTTTCAAATTTCCCTTTTTTAGTAGTTTATGTTTGATCAGTATTGTACTGTTTGGTTTATTTTGTCTCTGATGTTGCCTACTTACATACTTCAGGTTACAAAAGGTGTTCATAACACAGAGGTTCTTCAGTAGTCTGGAGTATATATCTCAAGCACAGTCTGATGCTCATGATCACACTAATCAATTTTAGGAAAAACAAAGCAACTTTTTCAGCCCAGCGGGGCAAGGTGGAGGGGTGTTGAGAAAAGAGGCTCCTTTCTTGTAGAAATCTCTTAAAGCCCCATCTTTGAATAATATGTGATTTACACAACCCAATGTGAAACAGAAGTTGGGAAAACAGTTACGTGTGTAGAGGGTGCTGTTTCAGTTCCCTAACTAGATGCCTGATATGACTAAGCATTAAATCGCAAATTGCCAGCTGTGAGAGGCAGATATTGAAAATGAATACAGAATTAAAAATCCACGCTTTCTTGCTTCATAAATTGTTTTTCAGATTTTGCACATTATGAGCATAAACAGGTGATTTTACATTGAATTGAAATACTTGGAATATGCCTCTGAGGTGATCAGCAGAGAATGGTTTTAAGGCCATATGGGATGACTAGATAGTTGAGTCTGACCTCCTGTGTATGACAGGCCACAAACAACCCCAGCAGCCACCCACTGTACTAAAGAATGAACCATAGGAATAATCAATCTTGTTATCTGTTTGAAAACAAGTTGTGAACAGAGGAATATAAGTATCTGTAATAAATGGTGTGTAGCCAAATACTCATTCAGATCTTTTCAGAGTCTTCTTTTGATCCAGAAATAACTTCATTGCAAAGTGGGTGCCTGTCTGAGCATGACTTATCCGTGAAGTCCACATTTTGTTCCTAATGTATGTGGCTCCTGTCAATGTTAGTGGAGGTTACCCAAGTGCTTCTGTGGGTGGACCTTGGCCCAGAGGAGGCAAATGAGGGCTTTTTCCTCAGTTTAGGTTGCTGTCTGAGTACGTGAAATTCACCTTTGTGGAGAAATCCAACACAGGACCTGTTTGGTAGATGAACTCCACTTGTAAACAATCTTGAAGGCTTAATCGGAGCTGCTCAGGCCTTACGTTGGTCTCAGTAGGAATGAAATTATTTTTGAACTGAATAGGGAGCTAGCAGAGCATTGTTGTAGGATGCAACAGTGGCTTTCCCTTCAATAGATCTCTAATAATGTTTGTTTTCCTATCTCTTATATCAGCTTTGTATTTCATATCAGGATTTAAGTTTTAGCCTAAATTCTAACTTTCATGCCTTCTGATGGAAGTACTCATTTGCAACAGACATTATTACTTACTGCTTCCTCTGTCTCTCCCCTACATTTCTGCAATTGGTTTTCCTGATGGCATTGTACAGTCTGCCGTAAAAGAATCCTTCCTTCCATATGTTTTCCATATGTTTCCATATGTTTTCTGAGATCCTAGGCTACAGTAACACTACAGCTCTCTAGCAACAGAAGTCGCTGTTGGGAGAGTTTTCACAACAAAACTTCTGTTGACAGAGTGTGTCCATACACAAAAGCCAATTGGGAGGGTGCTCAGCTCTGTTGCCAAAGCGGATGCAATGTCTGGCTGCTCTATCTACAAAACAGGAACCCGAAAGCACAGCAGGCAGGGCTGTCCATTGTTGTGGATGCCCTGTCCATTGACAGAAGGCCACTCTGAGCAGCCACACAGCTTTTTCTTTTGACAGAATCTGTTGACAGCAGGATTCTGCCTCAAAGGTTTGAGGCAGAATGCAGGTTGCAAAATTGTTGTGTTTTGTGCAGATACTGTCAACAAAATGCATTTTATCTGTGCACACTCAATGAGTTTTGTTGACAAAACCAGGGATTTGCTGGCTAAAATTGCTAGGTAACCATAGAGAAAAGCTTTAAACTTTCTTTGTCTATTCAAGTTAAACATTTCCAAACAAACATCCTCATTTTCTGTTTCTGTCTCTGTATGGTTGTAGCATATTCACCAAAAAATACTGGGGTAAAACACTTTATGGTATTTGCTGTGGTCTTCATACAGATATGTGGAGATGTTAATAGAGGATGAACTTCTCTAGTCTGGTACTGTCTCACCTGAGAACATCTGTAATCCGGTATTTTAGTGAGCTGGATGACCCACTTATCATGGGTGTGTCCCAGTTTCCCATGGTCTCATCAAGTTTGTTTCCAGGCATGGCTGTCAGTATTTTGTGCTGTTTCTGGCTGTCATTTACCCCCAAATGTCTTCTTAGAGCCCAGTAAGCAGTAGAAATGTTGGTACCTCTGGTATGCAATAATGGCGTCCCATGGTCTGGAAAATTCTCTCATTCAGCACCTGTCAGGTCCCGGGGGCGCTGGACTAGAGAGGTTCAACCTCTAATAATTTGTTATTGGTTGCAAGTAGAGTAAAAACCACAGAGAGGAAATTCCCACAATCATGCTAACTCTGCCTCTTGGGCTGTGTCTAGACTTGCATTCCTCTTTGGAAAGAGGCATGCAAATGAGGGAAATAAAATGCAAATGAGGTGCAGATTTACATAAATGGCACCTCATTTGCATATTCTTCTTTCAAAATAGCTTCTTTGGAAAGAAGAAAAGCAATGTAGACATATCTCTTTCGAAAGTAAACCCCATCTTCAAAAGAACCATTCTTCCCTTTTTTGTGGGAAGAAGGGTTATTTTGAAGATGACGTTTACTTTCAAAAGAGCCACATATGCATTGCTTTTCTTCTTCTGAAAGAAGCATTTTCAAAAGAGGAATATGCAAATGAGGCACCAGATCTGTAAATCTGCACGTCATTTTCATTTTTGATTTCCCTCATTTGCATGCCTCTTTCCAAAGAGGAATACAAGTGTAAACATAGCTGTGGGGTCAAATTCTACTCTAATGTATATCCTCTGCAACTAGATTTGCTCAGAATGTGAGTGGAGGCAGATTTTAGCTCATTTGATTCTAAAGGAAAGACATGCATTAACTTCCTGCCCTGAGTTAGTTCTGGACATCTCCCCACACATATATCCAATTATATGGCCTTCAGTTATTAGTGTTCTTTCTCTGAAATCCCCTATTACTGCAGTGAGTATGGGAAAGGAACAGGAGGTTCATAGGACTGCCTGAAGAATTTGACCTTGGCAAGGTACATGCTACTAGGAGATAGCAGACACAAAGAATTACAAGTAGAATATACCAGGTATAATGTAGCTGAAATGAAAAAGATGAGGGTAAAGAAAGAAAGAAAAAAAGAAAAGCTTTCTCTCCAAGTGATATTGCAATTCTTTCTACTTTTGAACTCAAGAATACACCAGAGATTGGATTTATTAACAACAAAGAATAGGCTGGGGAACAAGGATTTTTTTTTCAAATAAAGAAGATAATACAAAATAGACAAAGGATTGTAAAGATCATCAGAAGTGATAGAAGGAGGGGATGATCCCTTAGATTTATGCTAGGTGTGCAAAAAAAAGGTGGAAGATCTATAGTATGTGCATTCCCACACAAACTAGTTAGTGTAAAGAATTCAGTACAATGGCAACACAAGGGATTTTAAAACTGTTTGTTATGAAGTATGAAATTAAAGAATGCCTTCGGGGGGGGGGAGTGAACTAGCACTGTACTGCATCATGATAATCTTGTGAATAACTGTCATGTTTTAAAGGAAACAATGGAGAGAAAAAAGAGCCAGTACATGAAGCCAAATTAAAATGCTGAATGAAAATCATCTTAATAAGAACGAAGTCATTACACTGCAAAACTCATCATCTGTTTGATAGAGGTTTTGGGAAGACTTCGGGTTTGTTTCTGGAACAATTGGCAGGGATGCAAACAAACTTTTTTGTAGGTGACTGGTTGGCTGACGTGCCTGGCCAAGTTCAGTTATTTTCTCTTGTTTGAACGTTTTCATTTTAATACTGTTGGGGCACAATACTGCAACATTTAATGTGCAGATATTTTGTATGCACAGCTGACTTATTTCAAAATAAATAACAAATATTTCTGGGTTATTGCAGAGTTAGAGAGGGTTCAGAGACAGGAGATGAAAATGATTATGGGCAGGTAAAATGACCCATTTGACGAAAGATTAAAGAGATCTTGATTCTTTGCAAAGTAGAATTGATGAATAGATATGGTTAAATGTTCCAAACTGTGATGTCTTGATGAAATGTTTACATTTTCCTACAATTATTATGTGGAATAATTCAGTTAATAAATATATATTCATCACATTGAGGACCAAATAATTCACCCTCAATGTTATCTGTATCTATCTGTGTGGGTACAGTTTAACAATATGATCATAAGAGCAACGAGGGGTCCTGTGGCACCTTATAGACTAACAGAAATGTATGAGCACAAGCTTTCATGGGCAAAGACCCACTTCATCAGATGCAGTCTATAAGGTGCCACAGGACCCCTTGTTGCTTTTACAAATCCAGACAAACACGGCTACCCCTCTGATACTATGATCATAAAGTAATGCATTAAAAATAAATAAACAAACTTCTAGCTTTTCTTCAATAAAATCTTGACTGAGCATCATCAAGAAAAATGTTATTACAAGGCACACTGATGAAATTATAGTGTTGCTTGTGTAAACACTCTTTTTTTAAAAAAAATTAGCTTTTGATGAAAACCTGTAGGAATCCTTCAGGCAAAATACTGACATGAAAGAAAGTTCAGAAAACAAACATATGTAAAAAAGAATCTAATGCAGAAGATAAGTGAGGAAACGAGATGGGCAAAGATAAGTATAGCAAGCTGTTCAGGACAGATAGAGAAGATCAAAGTGCAGAACAAAGTCTGCAGACATGATCTAGGGTATCCTTGAAGGTAGTAGTAGCTACAATAGACTTGAGATGGGGTAATAGCTAACGTTGTTCAAACATAGGCACTGAACTGCAGACAGAAACGGCGTCCTGCAGAGAGCAGAAGCGCTTTACTAATGAATCTTTGAGGCTTTGCATAAACAACTAAATTGTCACTTTCCATGAGTTCATAAACTAGAATAACTAAGGATCCTAGACTCACAAATTCACAGGCCAACACTAGATTGTGGTCATCTAGTTTGCTCTCCACTATAATTCACCTCATAGACCTTTCTTGAAATAATTCCTAGAGTAAATCTGTTAGCAACATATCCACTCCTGATTTAAAAATTAACACTATTGGAGACTTTACCATGACACTTGTTAAATTGTTTCAATGGTTAATTCCCCTCACCATTAAAAATGTACACCTTTTATCCAGCCTGAATATGTCTAGCTTCAATGTCCAGCCATTTGATTATGTTATACAATTCTCCGAAAGATCAAAAGGCCAATTAGTAGGCATTTGTTCCTCATTTAGATAATTTCACATTGTAAATAAGTGAAGCCTTAACATTCTCTTTGTGAAACTGATTCAGTTGAGCTCCTTGAGTCTTTGACTAAAGAATTACAAACACGTTTTATAGTGATTCTTGCGGCTCTTCTTTGAATCCTCTTCAATTTATCAACCTCCCTGTTAAATTGTGGACTCTAGAATGGGATGCAATATTACAGTTGCTGTTGAACCAGTCACAACAATTTAGGTAAAATAATCTCTTGATTCCTACTTGAGAGTCCCCTTTTTATGCATCCCAGGATCTCATTAGCTCTTTTGGTCATAACGTCATAGGCTACGTCTACACGTGCAGCCAACATCGAAATAGCTTATTTCGATGTTGCGACATCAAAATAGTCTATTTCGATGAATAACGTCTACACGTCCTCCAGGGCCAGCAACGTCGATGTTCAACTTCGATGTTGCTCAGCCCAACATCGAAATAGGCGCAGCGAGGGAACGTCTACACGTCAAAGTAGCACACATCGAAATAGGGATGCCAGGCACAGCTGCAGACAGGGTCACAGGGCGGACTCAACAGCAAGCCGCTCCCTTAAAGGGCCCCTCCCAGACACAGTTGCACTAAACAACACAAGATACACAGAGCTGACAACTGGTTGCAGACCCTGTGCCTGCAGCATAGATCCCCAGCTGCCGCAGAAGCAGCCAGAAGCCCTGGGCTAAGGGCTGCTGCCCACGGTGACCATAAAGCCCCGCAGGGGCTGGAGAGAGAGCATCTCTCAACCCCCCAGCTGATGGCCGCCATGGAGGACCCAGCAATTTCGATGTTGCGGGACGCGGATCGTCTACACGGTCCCTACTTCGACGTTGAACGTCGAAGTAGGGCGCTATTCCTATCTCCTCATGAGGTTAGCGACTTCGACGTCTCGCCGCCTAATGTCGAAGTTAACTTCGAAATAGTGCCTGACGTGTGTAGACGCGACAGGCGCTATTTCGAAGTTGGTGCCGCTACTTCGAAGTAGCGTGCACGTGTAGACGCAGCTATAATAGGAATTCATGTTCAGCAGATCATCCATCATGAAATAAAACTGATCCCCAAATCATTTTCAGGGTCACTGCTTTCCAGAGTTCTGCATCCTGTCAGAGAAACCAGAGGAAAGCAGTCAAGAGGAAAACTCAGCTGAGCCATGTCCCATCTGGGAAAAATGAGACTAATCACAAAAGAATTTTTCTGCATATTTCCTTTAACAAAATAGCTATAAAATGCTGTTTAGCTGCTACTCATGTGGGTAGCAGGTATTTCTAATATTCTGCTTTCCCAATAGTGTGCTGATTTTTTTGTTTTTTCTTCAGGAGACAGACTATTACCCAGGATCTGACTGCCCCTGAATTCTGGGCATCAGATCAATAGTCTGAGTCAGAAATTTGTGACTCCTGGCCACTGTTATTTTTCTTTCCCAAGAAATATTAGTTATTTATTGAAACTTTTTTCCTGCACAGGACTTACTTTCATCATGGTGATGTAAAGCAAAAGGATTTTATCCAATTATCTAGCTGATGCCCGTAGCTGCTATTTGAGGTGAATCCTGAGAACATAAATCAGAAAAAGCAATGCAAGTTCAGCTGACAGACCAGGTAGCTTAGCCCTGGTGGACATTACACAACTAGGTCAACATAAAATGTTAGGAGGCTTTCAGAAAGGTGGTGAGTGCTCAGGCAGCTGCCACAAGGCTCCTGTAGGAAAGCTGCAAGGAGCCAAGAGTCTAGTCTCTCAGCGCCCTCAGGTACCCCAAAATCCCTCGCTTATCAGTGGAAGTGCTCAGAACTCAGGCAGTGTGGATGAGAATCACCTCATGAATTACTGCAGCAACTCTAAGCTGACCTAGCATTTGTTGACTTAAGCTTATAGTGTAGAGATATCCTTAACCACAGTGATTAATAGTTTGTTTCAGGAGAAGCTTAGATACAATGATGAAGGACTCAACTGTAAATCTATGGTTGCCTCAAAAGGTCTAATTTTTATTGATAATAAAGGCCAGCATTTTGAAAAGGGAGGGCAAAGACCAGGGTTCAAAAGCCATATTTTAGAACTTTCATGGATTCAGAGAGTCTGAACAAAGTCCTCTGATAGTATGGATTTAGGATGGGAGTTTTACTTTTAAAAAGGAATAGTGCTTCTAACTCCCTTAGCTACTTGAAAATACTAATGTTAGGTTTCGATCTGACAAAGTCTATTGTATGGGTGGATTTCTGCACCTACACAGAGACCCCTTGAAATAAAAGTAGCTCTATACAGGTCAGCAGTCTGTGTGTGAAATATGCATTGCAGGGTTAGAAAATTAGAAGCATCAATTTTGGCTCCCTGATTTGAAAAATTTTGCTAAAGTCTTCAAGGAAGAGTCACCTTTTTCCCCCTGAAGAACCTTTCCTGTTTTACCAATAGCTCAGGCTATGTCTACACTACAGCAGTTCTTCAAAAGAAGTTGTTTTGGAAGACCTCTTAAAAAAAAAACTTTCGAAAGAGCACATCTACTCACAAAAAAGCAGATAAAAAATTAATCTGCTTTTTCAATAGAGAGAGTCCACACAGCCCCTGCTCCTTCAAAAGAACAGGTCAGGAAGTGAAAAATGTGGTGCCCTGAGGACTACTCTTTCGAAAAAAGGGCCCCTGGGGCATCTACATATGTTTAATTCCAAAAGAATCTTCTGGATAAAGGTGCTTTTCCTCATCTGGGAGAGGAAGAGGGCCACCAGAAAAAGTGCTGCATTCTTGCAATTTCAGATAGAACCAGTGCATTCTGTGTGTACACTCTCTGTGGTTGTTTTGGAGAAGGCCTTGGTTTTGTTAGGTTTTTTTTTTTTAATATGTTGCTAATGTAGACACAGCCTAAGAGTTTTACATGAAATTTCTTTGCAATGTAGTAATATTTTGAACAAGAACTTTTCTATAAAGAAGGCTTCATAGGCATAAGAGCATATTCTTGTAGCGACAGTGGATTAACAGTCTGTCTGTAATCTCCCTTTAAAGTATAAACCTAAAAGAAAAAAGAAAAAAATACAAATATTCTAACCTAAGAACATGGGCCCCATTTTCATTAAAATGAAAATTAGACTCATGCTTTGTCCATGACACTTTGAATCAGATTCTGGACTGGTAAAAAATAGCAGAGTTCTCTGGATTGCAGTAGAACTGACCGATTCACATCAATTGAGGATATGGCCTTTTGTATCTCAGGATACATCCTATAGCTGCTCAGTAACATTTTACTTCAAGTAGCACAACACCTTAATCTCCTACAAAAAATCTGGCTGGAACTTCACAATCTCTTCTGTTTATACAAATATTGTGTAAACTATGTTGCAAATTCCTGATAACCAACAGTGTAGTCTGTAATCTTCCCTCCTCCTGACATCCTAATTGATGAAGATACTGAGCCAGTATATGCCAGGGTGTTTGTAAGATCTGGGTGCCTTAAATTAGACTCCTAAATTTACATGTAGGCCCCTAAATAGAAGTAGCTTGACTTTCAGGTTGCTGAATAACCCTATCTCCTATTGACTTCTGATCACCCACCGCAGAAATGCATCCATTACTAGAGTAACGCGGACAAAACAAAGCAGCAGAAATGTAGCATTTTAAAGACTAACAAAATTATTTATTCAGTGATGTGCTTCCATGGGATGGACCCAGAAGTGGCTCTGTCCCACAAAAGCTCATCACGGAAGAAATCATTTTCTTAGTCTTTAAAGTGTGGCGTTTCTGCTGCTTTGTTTTGTTGGAGTACAGACCAACATGGCTACCTGTCTGTTACTAGAATAACAGAGTTTGTTTTATAGCACACCACAGGGCTGTAAGCAATAGCACTGGAACAATTTTTTAAGGAGGAGTTGCTCAGTTGCACCCCCCCGATCTTATCCCATCTACTCCCCTCGCTGCCCCAGGCTGGGCCACAGTGGGAGGTGGCTGAAGGGTGCAGGTGCACGGATGATAGTTGGGACTTTAGGGACTGTGGGGTTGATGGCCAGGACTGCCAGAAGCAGTGGGGCACATGGCCAGGAACCCCTGCAGCGAGTGGCTGGGACCCTAGGTTCAGGCTGCTAGTTGGCACCCCAGCACGGAGAGCAAAATCTTTGGGGGCGGGGGAGGTAGCGGCAGACATCCCAGCAAACCTCTACTTCCCACACCAAATTGAAAAGTTTAGGGTTATAAGATAATTAATGTATGGCTTTCCCTTTCAAATATTTTTCCTTCATTCTACTGCCCTTCTATTGTCTTGAGAGAATGGATTTCTAAGAGCTAAACTACTTGGGCTCAGAAACCTAAAACACCAGTTTGCGGGCTAGGACAATAATTGCCGATGAGAGCTCCACACTTAGGAAGCAGCAGAACTATCTATCTACCAGGAGAGAGGGACACATGTTTTTTCAGAGAACAGGCTTTTTCAAGTGCTGACTCTGACATACTGCGAGGTCATGAATGAAGCTGTCACAAACATCCACATATTTCAGTCGGAAGTCAAGGGGCACTTATTTGACTTTGCCTTATTAGAGAACACCACCTGGCATGCCGATACTGAAACAAACTGCAACAACTTCCCAAACTTCTCTTTGGCTTATATTCTTTCCCACCTACTACATTCTCCTTTCCCTCCTGTCCTCACAGTTGTGGGGATGATGGTGAAGGGACTGTTTAATTTCCTAATTCTGGCAGTTGCTTAAGCTGTGATGAATGTGGCTTGAGAACCTGAATAGAATAAAATCCATGAGAATGACAGCAACATCCCAATCATATAAATCCTGTAAAGCAGGAAGTGAGAAATCACTGTATCATGTTAAAATTGCTTAGGTAATTTAGATAGACAGAATGTAATTATCCTGCTTGGAACTGGCAGGACTCCAGGGTTTCTACCAATACTCTTGTGAAAAATTCCATGGGATATTTTATATCCATGAGCGGTCAGCTTCTAATATTTAAACCTCATCCAAAATATGGTTTCTGTAGAATCAGAGAGTCCCCAGATATGGTGTATGTTCTAATTCTGAGATAGAAGCATGACATACTGTATCTTCTTGATTACTTGGTGTAAAATCCTGAGCCTGCCGAAGTAAATTGAAGTCAGTATCAAATCTCCAGACAGGTTTCATCCCCAGATTTTCCTTGAAGGACTCTCATTCAAGTACACACCAGGGCTTCCCCTATTTTCACAGTATAACCAGTGACAGTTCATCCTATACAGTTAGGGACATTGAAATTCAGTTTTGTCAAGAAAATATGTGTTCCAAACGAATTGTGACTCTCATGTTTCTGTCTTACTGGCTCTCTCTACACGAGCATTGTGCTTTCAAAAGAGGCATGCAAGTGAGAGAAATTGAAAATGCAAATGAGGTGAAGATTTACATATATGGTGCCTCATTTGCCTATTCCTCTTTGAAAACAGCTTCATTTGAAAGAAAAAAAAAACAGTGTACACGGTGCTTTTTCAGAAGTAAACCCCTTTTTGGAAAGAACCTTATTCCTAATTTTTTTTTTCATGTTCCTAAATTTTTTCAGGGATAAGCTTCTTTTGGAAACCTGATTTACTTTTGAAAAAGCCACATCTACACTGCTTTTTTACTGTTGAAAGAAGCCCTCTGAGAAGGAGAATATGAAAATGAAGCACCAGATATGTAAATCTTCACCTCATTTACATTTTTGATTTCCCTTATTTGCATGCCTCTTTCAAAAGCACACTAATAGGGTAGACACAGCCACTCTGCCCCCAAAGATATTCCTGGAATGGTTCATTTTGTGTACTACCCCTTGTTCAGGGCTATGCTTAAAGTAACCATCTGTCCTTACATCTTCCTGAGTTATGCTTTATATATTGTGCATTTTAAACTAGCCACAATAGCATAAGCATCAATGTTAAAAGAAAAAGATAGAGAGAGAAGGAAAAGCTCCCCAACAGATAAGACTCTTTAAAAACTTTCTCACAGTTGTTAAATTTCTTTTGTTACATCTCAACAGTGTTACACTAAATTCCTGAATAGGCACCTGAGTTCTCCTAACTCACTTTAGCATCCACTTGTGACTGGCACTTCTGAAAGAGGAGCAGGCTTAACTGAAGCACTGTTAATTCTAATCTCAGGGATATGTTCTTCCCAGCAGGGTATCAGTACCTTTCATTGGCTTTAATAGAGGATTTTTGTGTCATGTGGAAAAGCATAAGGCCCTGGGAACTTTAAAAGAATCAGCTTAAACTTGGGAACTGGAATAACTGTAACTGAGGTCATCTTAACTCAGATGTCTGGAACTCTAGAGACTTTAGCTGAAGACTTCTGCCCTTACATGAAATTAAGGATTTCTCTGTTAACTAAAGCAAACACACAACTCCCAATGACTTTAATAGCTGCAGAAATTCACCCTTGTGTATTTTAAGTGAGACATATATATCTGAGCAATCCCTTAACAAATGTATCTTTAACTGAAACATCATTGAGATAGGAGAGGCTAATACTCCATTCTAATGTACCTGTGTGAAAATTTCACATAACTAGATTTTCTCCTCTGAGGGATAAGTATGGCTACAGTTAGGGAATGTCTACACAGCGCTATGCCCAGCTCTACTGCCTGCACAGCTATGCAAACTGAGCTTCTTGGGATTGTATATGGCTTCCTATTTGCATATTCCCAAAGCTCATTGCCATAGCCAAGTTTGGGTCATAAAGGACTGGCGACAGACGGGAGTTTAGCCGACAGAGGCACATCCAAACAGCCTATGCAGTGCCGGCACCCCCTTCTGCTGGCACCAAACTCTTGCGTGTCTATGGTAATGAGCTTTGGGAGTATGCAAATGAGAAGCCATTTGCAATCCTGAGAAGCTCACTTTGCACACCTCTGCCCCCGGTGGCACTGGGCAGAGCACTGTGTTGATCTAGCCTAAGTGTATGTGTGAAATCAGTGCAAGCTTTGTCTTACTACAGCAAGATCATGCTTGCTGTAATGACGCATATGCACACATTGTATGCAAAATGGTGTTCAAGTATGGCTATGAGAAGAAAACATACAGACTTCCCTGAAAAAAGAACTGGTGATAAACTTACATTCTTTTTCACAATTGTTTCAGGCTAGACTCTGTCTTCTTAGTTGGCCAGGCAGGAGCCTCCTCCTTCTTTACCATCCCCTTCTACTTCACCTACGTAGGTCTTGATCCAGGACTGGTATGCAGCTGCTGCTTTATAGATCGTTTCTCCTGTGTGCAAGGGTCTGGAGAGTGGGCAGAGCTTTGACCAAGTCTCTCAGCTTCCCATGCCTCATTAATAACACTAGCTATCCCAGTATATGATGCACCACTTCAATAGCTGCCTTCCCATAAAATTGGTTTATTTCCCTTCTAAACAAGAAAGGAGCAAGCAAGGAATGGTGATTATCATTTTGGGGCGACTGCTTTAGTGGCCCAGCATTTAAATTCCATCCCCTCCTGAATTCTATTAACTAATGGATTTTTAAAGAGAAGGTTGGATTAGGGGCAAATTCAGATGGTGGAATACACAGGAAGTTAAGAAAATAAACATTTTGAATTGCTTGCTCAAAATGTTTATTCCTCATTTGTATATATGAAATGTCAAAAGGATGCACACAGCTCTGGCAGCTGCATATACACATGCAATTTTGATTTTCATGTGTTCATCAGACATGATGCATATAAATCATACCTCTGCAAAGTTAAAAATATTTGCACAATATGTACTGTTAGAGATGCTAAAACAATTCATGAGTTGGCAACATCTACTTAGACCTTCAGTCCACATGACTACTGCAGCAAGAGCCATGCAATGTAAAGTTATATAGCTTTTGTGCAGAAACAATAGGCAGTAGATAAGATTAAAAACAAACAAAAAAACCTAGAAATCCTGTTATGTTTTATCAACATTGTTCTCTCCTGCAACAGTGCATTAGCTTCTGCATCGTCACTTATATTTTCATACTTAAGACCATAATTTGTAGAGCAGACTATTGATTCTGGAGTGCTAAATGTTACTGTTACAATGGACAAGGGGGCTAGATGTATGCCTTTAAAGTGCCCTTCACTTTGAACATTCATAGTACAGAAATGACACTTCTGGTATTATAAATACAAAGTCTTCACAATATGTTCTATATTATTTTCTCTCAAATGAACAAGCTTTTATTTTTCTTTTCCTGACTAATTTGTTTCCTTTGTGGTGCTGCAGCGGTCTATCTGTATTTCTTCTCGCAGTTAAGAATATTTCTCTTCTTATGATGATTTTCCCTCATTAGTAAACTTAACTCCACCTCCATTGCACAGGAAAACTGATACTGTACAATTATTACTATGAAAATATGTGGATGTGAACAGCTGGCTATGTAAGTGGTATAGGCTGAAAAGTTTTCAATTTGTGGAAAAGAAGGAGATTACTTTAAAATTTGGATGACCTCCAACTTGATAGGTGGGGGTACAATCTTCTTAGGGACAGGCAGGCTAGAGTAGTAAGAAGGATGTTAAACTAATAACCAAATGGAAGTATTAAAAAGTAAGATGTGAACACAGCTCAAAATGAAGACATCCAGAATAAAATTAATCAAGAAATCAAGGAATGTGAAAAGAATTTCCTGTGTTATGTGTACACCTACGGATTTCAAATCACTAATTGATCAGTACAGTGGAACCTGAAGGTTATGGACATCAGAATTATGAATTGGGCAGTCAACCACAGACCTCATTTGGAACTGAAAACACACAATCAGTCAACAGCAGAGACTCCTCCTCCCCAAAAAAACAGTACATTCCTCTGAGAAATGTGATTGACTGAAAATACAGGAAAGACAACATTTTTCTTTTGCCTAGTAAAGTTTTGAAGGTGTATAAAGTCAATATTGATCTTTAAACTTCTGAAAGAATAACTATCCCATTTTGTTCAGAGTTAAGAACATTTAAGAGTTATGAACAATCTCCATTCCCAAGGAATTTGTAACTCTGGGGTTATATTTGATCTTGTTGCTATTAATGAAGCCTGATGAGATAATTGCCATGGTTGGAATATTAAAATCAACTACTGTAGCCTATTTAGAAATAATCAAGTGGGCAAAGATGAGGAGGAGTGTGCCACTCTATATTAAAAATTGTATAACCTATTTGCAAGTCACTGATATCCCACAGGAAAATGTTCTTGGCTGTTTATAAATCAATATCCTAATAGATAAAGTGCAAGAGACTCAGCGTCTGCAACATACAACCAAATCACACCGGGGAACATGATGACCAGTTCCCTACTCACCTATTTATAATGTTTGTACTGGAGGGAAAGCTGTGTGTGTTATCACAGGGGACTTCAGTCTGAGAGACACATTTGAGAGGTCTCCTGTTGTCATTACTAAAACATCCTGGGAATTTCTATGTATTATAGGTGACAGTTTCCTAATCCCAAAATTATTGTATCCAACACAGGGGAATTCTGTATTAGATCTTGTCCTGATGGGTAACTAGGGACTGGTTGCAGAACTACAAAATAATGGTAACTTATGTACATGGAATCATGATTTGGTCACATTAATAATGCGCAAACAGGATGGAATCCTGGCTAATTATAAAATATGGCACTTTAGATTAGACAGTTTTGCAAACCTGGAGATTGAGTCAAACCAGCTGGGTGGAAGAAATTAATCATAAAAAATGAATAACAATTGAAGATACCCCAAAAGTAACAGTACGACAATGAAAGATGAAAGCTACATAGGTTGAAATTAATAATTTGGTTTAGTGGGAAAGCAAGGAATGTTATAATGTAATCATGCATACAACAGATGGAAAATTTAATAGATGATAGTAATTAATATAAATTGATTACAAAATTGATAAGGAAAGCAAAGGGACAGAAGGAGAAAATCTATAGTCTTCAGAGATAAGGTATTTTAAGGTATGTTAGGAACAAAAAGAATCCTAACTATAATATTGGCCCATTATTACATGGAAAGATTAATGAAGAAAGTGAAGTTGTGTTCAAAATATTTCTGTTCTGTGTTTGGGGAAAAAGCAGATGATGTAGTCATATCATATGATAATATTCTTTCCATTCCAATAGTAACCCTGGAAGATGTTCAACAGCAGCTACTAGAGTTTTTAATACATTTTGAAATCCTCAGTCCCGATAACTTGCAGCCAAGAATTTTAAATCAGCTAGCTGAGCAGCTGGCTGCATTGTTAATGCTGATTCTCAATAAATCTTGGAACACTGGGGAAGTTCCAGAAGACTGGAAGAAAGCTAATGTTGTGCCAATATTAAAAAAGGGTAAATGGGATGAATTGGGTAATGGTATGCCTATTATTGTGACCTCACTCCCAGGCAAGGTAATGGACTGACCGATATGAGGCTTAATAATTGAAGGAGGATGATATAATTAATGCCAATTAACATAGATTTATGGAAAATAGAGTCTGCCAAACTAACTTGATCTCTTTCTCTGATAAGATTATAAGTTTGATTGATTGTAGGGCAGTAGTGCTGATATTGTAGGTTAATATTTCTTAAAGGCATTTGACCTGATGTTGCACAAGATTTTGGTTATAAGCAGGAGTTATATAAAAGATTAGATGGTGTATTTTAAATGGAGTAAAAGCTGGTTCATAGGCCTCAAAGTGCAACTGTAAAGAGAGAATGATTATAGATTAGCCGTGTATCTAAAGGCACCTTGCAGCAATTAGTTCTTAGCCCTACAGTATTTAACACTTGTATTAATGAGCAGGTAGAACATTAAATTGTGACTGCTAAAATTTGTAAAATAACCCCAAAATTGTGGGACTGGTAAATAATTAACAGGACAGATCACTAATATAGTGTTATCTGGATCACTTGGTAAGCTAGTAACATTATGTGTTTTATCGTCTAAATATAAATATTAGGGCAGTCAATCTGTTAATTCAAGGAGTTAATGCTTGGTGGACCCTGGCATAGTTCTACTTTGTTCTCATCTGGAGAGATTACATATCAGAAAAAAAATAATGCAGGAAAATTCTTCACGGCTGAGGATGTTACAGGGGTTCCTAAATCTGAGCCAGCCTTTTTAGGTGACAAATCTGAGGAACTCTCCCAGATTGAAGTGACATTAGAGGAGGTTTTGGAGTTAATTGATAAGCTGAATAGTAACAAGTCTCCAGGACCAGACGGTATTCACCCAAGGGTCCTGAAAGAACTCAAATGTGAAATTGCGGAGTTATTAACAGTGGTTTGTAACCTATCCTTTAAATCCGCTTCGGTACCCAATGACTGGAAGACGGCCAATATAACACCAATATTTAAAAAAGGCTCTAGAGGAAACCCTGGCAATTATAGACCGATAAGTCTAACATCAGTACCAGGAAAATTAGTAGAAACAATAGTAAAGAATAAAATTGCAAGGCACGTAGAAGAGCACAAATTGTTGGGCAAAAGTCAGCATGGTTTCTGCAGAGGGAAGTCGTGTCTAACTAATCTATTAGAATTCTTTGAAGGGGTTAATAAACATGTGGACAAGGGGCACCCAGTGGACATAATATACCTAGATTTCCAGAAAGCCTTTGACACGGTCCCACACCAAAGGCTCTTATGTAAATTAGGCGGTCATGGGATAGGAGGAAAAATCCTTTCATGGATCGGGAATTGGTTAAAAGACAGAAAACAAAGGGTTGGAATAAATGGTAAATTTTCACAATGGAGGGGGGTAACTAGTGGTGTTCCCCAGGGGTCAGTCCTGGGACCGATCCTGTTCAACTTGTTCATCAATGATCTAGAAAATGAGGTAAGCAGTGAGGTGGCAAAGTTTGCAGATGACACCAAGTTGTTCAGGACAGTCAAAACCAAAAGGGATTGTGAAGAACTACAAAAAGATCTCAGCAAACTGAGTGATTGGGCAGCAAAATGGCAAATGAAATTTAATGTGGGTAAGTGTAAGGTAATGCACATTGGAAAAAAATAACCCAAATTACACGTACAACATGATGGGGTCAAATCTAGATACGACAGATCAGGAAAGGGATCTTGGAGTTATAGTGGATAGTTCTCTGAAGACATCCACGCAGTGTGCAGCGGCAGTTAGTAAAGCAACTAGGATGTTAGGAATTATTAAAAAAGGGATAGATAATAAGACAAAAGATATCATACTTCCCCTATATAAAACTATGGTACGCCCACATCTTGAGTACTGCGTGCAGATGTGGTCTCCTCACCTCAAAAAAGATATATTGGCATTAGAAAAGGTTCAGAAAAGGGCAACTAAGATGATTAGGGGTTTGGAACGGGTCCCATATGGGGAGAGGCTAGAGAGACTGGGACTTCTCAGTATGGAAAAGAGGCGATTGAGGGGTGATATGATAGACGTATATAAAATCATGAATGGTGTGGAGAAAGTGAATATAGAAAAATTATTTACCTTTTCCCATAATACAAGAACTAGGGGACACCAAATGAAATTGATGGGTAGTAGGTTCAAAACTAGTAAAAGGAAATTTTTCTTCACACAGCGCACAGTCAACCTGTGGAACTCCTTGCCGGAGGAGGCTGTGAAGGCCAGGACTGTATTAGGGTTTAAAAAAGAGCTTGATAAATTTTTGCAGGTTAGGTCCATAAGTGGCTATTAGCCAGGGGTAAAGTATGGTGCCCTAGTCTTCAGTACAAGGGCAGGAGATGGATGGCAGGAGATAAATCACTTGATCATTGTCTTCTGTTCTCCTTCTCTGGGGCACGTGGCATTGGCCACTGTCGGCAGACGGGATACTGGGCTGGATGGACCTTTGGTCTGACTCAGTATGGCCATTCTTATGTTCTTATGTTCTTAAAAGTTCATATTTTATAGGGATTTATTTTTAAATAACTTTTGAATGTTTGTCTGGATAAAAAGTTGGTTATCTTGAGCTATCACAAGTCTGAGTTTCAATGGTGTGAAAGTACTTCAAGTCTTCAGTATCACCTATATGTTAACCATGCTTTTGCCTCCAGTTCTTTGTGCTAGAGATAATCTACTGACAGCAAATGGGTCACTGAAGTTTCAAAATTGCTAGAAGCCCATGGAACAAACAATGTTCAACAGTTTAATTAATGCTATTGCAAAGTAGATAGCTATGGTGAATGGCATACACTGTAAGGGGTAAGAGATGGGGAGCAGAGGAGAGCAGCAGGAACAACAAAGATCACAGATGGAGAGTGGGAGCTTCTACAGATCAAGAGTGGGGTCCCATGGGCTACAGCCTGGAAAAAGTACTGAGGGAATAGTCTGGGGAAGTGGCTCAGGGAGGAAAGTTGCTATGCCAAGGGCTAAGAGAGTCAGCTCCTCCCCCTCGCAGCTGCACAGTGTCCCTGGGCCAGAACCCAGCACAAGTGGGCAGGAAACGGGTTCCCCTCAGACCACCCGTTGCTCCAGCGAGGGTAACAGGGCCCTTAAGTAGTCCTAATGGACTGAACAGAGGCCAGGGACCCAGAAATAGGACTGACTTTGTCACAATAGGTATGAAAACTGGTGCTTTTGAAAAATGAACTAGCTGTTGCTTTGATGGGAGATCACTGGACATCCTTGAGCAATCACAGCTATCGTGGAGTCTTGACATACATGTTTGCTGTTGAATGGGTACACTACTCATTTGCTTTAACTCTAATGCACACTAAAGGGAGACGTGTTGAAACACGTACAGAATTTTTAGTGGATGTTGTGAAAGAATGGAATATTCAAGAAAAAATAAAAAAACTAAATATAGAACAAAGAACACGGTTAATACTTACATGATAGGGGTCTTTATCCTGGGGACCAGTAAATCTGAAAAAGATTTGAGGATCATGGTAAATAATCAGTTGATCATAAATTCCCAGTGTGGCCTTGTGGTCAAAAAAAGGCTAATCTAATCCTTAGGTTCATAAGGAAGAGAATTTCAGGTGGGTGTAGAGAGGTTATTTTATCTATATATTTTGCACTGGTATAATCACTTCTGGAATACCATGTTTCTGTTGTACATAATTTAAGAAGGATGTTGATAAATTGGTGAGGGTTCAGAGGAGAGTAATGAAAATTAATTTTTGAATATATAAATAATTGAAGGATTACAAAATGTGCCTGATAGTGAAATACTCAATGAGCTCACTCTATTTAAGGAAGGGATGACACTTACAGGTTACAACTACCTCTGTAGAGAACAAATATTTAAGAGTGGGCTTTTCAATCCAACAGAGAAAAGGAAAAATTAATCCAATGGATGGACATTGAAGATAGACAAATTTCAGATTGGGAGTGAGGTGAAAATTTTTAACAGTAAGGGTGTGTCTAGCCAGCTACTTCAAAGTAGCTGGCACAATGTTGAAATGGCACGTGTTGTGTCTACACATGCTGTGAGCTATTTTGATGTTGAAATTGACGTTAGGAGGTGAGATGTTGAAATTGCTATTCCTAGCTGAAGATGGGAATAGTGCCCTAGTTTGATGTTCAACGTTGAAGTAGGGCATGTGTGGATGATATACGTCGTGCTACACTGAAATAGTGGGGCCCTCCATGGTGGCCGTCAGCTGAGAGGTTGAGAGATGCTCTGTCCTGCCCCTGTGGGGCTCTGTGGTCACTGAGTGTAGCAGCCCTTAGCCCAGGGCTTCTGGCTGCTGCTGCTGCTGGGGGTCCATGCTGTGTGCACAGGGTCTGCAACTTGCTGTCGGCTCTGCAGACCTCGTGCTGTGCAGGCTAAGTGTGTCTGGGAGGGGCCCTTTAAGGGAGCGGCTTGCTGTTGCCCCACATGGGCTAGTCCAGCCTGTGGACCTGTCTGAAGGTTTTGCTGGCCCCTTATTTTGACCAGGAGCGCTTGTGTGTGTGGATGCTTTGCATTTCCATCCTGGGTGGCTCCTTTTGTTGTTCCCTGTCACTACCTTGATGTTGAATGTCAACAGCACCAGCCCTGGAGGATGTGTAGATGATGTGCGTTGATGTAGCCAATTTTGATGTTCTTACTTTGAAACAGGCTACTTTGATGTCGTGTGCTAGTGTAGATGTAGCCTAAGAGTAATGAACCATTTTTTAAAATATAATGGAGGTACACATCCCCTAGAACTGAAAGGGACCTTGGGAGGCCATCTGGTCCAAGCCCCTGCCCTCTTGGTGGGATCAAGTGCTGTCCCTGACATCTATTTGCCCCAATCCCTAAATGGTCTCCTCAAGGATTGAGTTCACAAGCGTGGGTTTAGCAGGCTAATGTGCAAACCACTGAGCTACCCCTTCGCCTTGCTGTTTTATTACCTTAAACAGGGTCATGGCAGATTCTCAATACAAAACAATTTGTAAAGCAAGATAGGATTTTTTTTTCTAAAATATGTGTTCTTATAATTTTGTGGATGATTGAAGGCCTCTGTTATAGAGGAGGTCATAGAAGATCAGCAGTTCTCAACAAGGGGTTTGAGGAGTGCCATGGCTAACAACAGGAGTCTGGTTGTCCTTTCTGGGCAGCAGCCAGGAGATGCAGGGCTGAAGTCCCTAACCCCAGTACTGCCACTTGGCTGAAGCTGGGAACTCTGGGTTGAAGCCCTAATACCAGTGCTGCTTCAGGGCTACTAGGAGGTCCTGACTAAAGCCTTGGTAATGTTTTGGGCCTGAAGCCCAGAGCTGAAGTGTTACTACAGGGCTGACCCAGGGTTAAATTTTGGAGCCCTGAGACCCAATGGCACTGTGGAGGTATAGCAAGGAGCTACAGAGCTGCAAATATCTATGGCTGAAACCCAGAGCCCAAGCTTCATGCCTTCAAGGTAAGACTTTCACCCAGCCTGTAGATCAGCACCCATGCCTTCTGGCCTAGTTCTGGCCCCACCTCCAAAGACTTTGCATGCAAATTCTCACTCCTGGTTTCTGCACAAGATTCAGTGAATCTGACTCTGAGAGCAGGACAAGTTACACAGCACTTGGGACCAGGGAGGGGAGCTGTAAGTATAAAGAGTAAATATTAGATCAGGATACATTTTTAACTTGAACATCAGCCTCAAAATATCAAAACCCAGTGCTCTTTTTGTGCTGGTACTTTGGCAGCCCCAGCCATGGGAATGGCTGAGGGGTGGACAGCCAGCTGAATACCAGTTTGTCTGTTTTTTAACTGAAAAAAGCACTGACAAAACCCACTGAGTGATTAAACTGATTCCTGCAACAAGTTCAGACACTGTAATGGCTAGTGAAAGTTGAGGTGATGTGAGTAAGAAACATAAAGCTGCTATTAACCTCAGAAAACTTAGGAAATATGAAGACAGTTATTTGAAGTTTACTTCTATGTGGTCCGGAAGTAGAGAAACACCTCAGCGACAGTGTGTAATTAGTATTGTCCAATGAATGTTGGAAACCTTCCAAATTACAGAGGAGTTTAATTACAAAACATGATGACTGCAAGGATAAGCACCCTTCATTTTTTTTTGAACAAAAGGCCAAGGAACTCCTCGTTACTAAAGAAGTACTGAAATCCTCAACTACTGCAAATAAAAAAGCTTTTACAGTCATCCTATATAGGGGAACAATAAATTGCTAAAACAAAACAAAAAACACCTCACATGCAATTGCTGAGATTTTGATAATGCCAGTTATTGAAATAACAAAGGAAGATAGGAGAAGGCCACGCTACGGACAAAAGTACGATTGTCAACTGACATTATCAAACGATAATAATTTCTATGTCAGAAGCCATATTTTCTTGCTATAATGATCAACTGTGTGACAATGCTCTTGCTATAGAATTAGATGAATCCACAGACATTTCAAGGAAGTCCATGCCTTTTTTAAGTATGTGTGGAATAAGGAAATAAAGGAAGACTTATTGTTTGCAAAGTGCTCAAGACAATAATGAAGACAGGCATCTTTTTATGATTTTAGCAGAAATTGGCTGGACTGTTTGCTTTGGGTTCTGCCCTCATGGGGTTGCAGTAATGACCAGAAAGCATTTTAGCATTGCGTAAAACACAAAGGCTGTTGTACCTCACACGATTTGGACACTTTGCTTTTTACACTACGAAGCACTTGCGGCAAAAAATATTGAACCAGGCCTTCAAGGATTGTTAATACAGCTGTAACACTGGATCATTTTATTAAATCCATGGCAACTAAATCCAGGTGTTTTGTTGCACTTTGTGAGGAGTTGAGTACGGAGCACTTGCATGAGAATGCATACAAACGCGAGATGGCAATCCCGAGGCAGAATGCTTGCACATATATTTAATCTCAAGAAAGAGTTATGCAATTTCTTAATTGATAAGAAAACAGTATTTGCTGAAGTGCTAAAAGATGATGTGTGGCTGACAAAACTGGACTACCTCCCAAATACACTCAGTGGAACGAATAAGATGAATAAAACTGTGCAAGGTGGGAACACTAATTTTATTGCCTATCGTAAAAGAATTGAAGCATTTAAAAGAAAACTACAACTCTGGAGAGTTTATATTGGGGGAGGGGTAACACTGTTGATATTTTTGAGCTCTTGCATTCTTTCATTAAGGAACAAACTTTAACTTTAACATCATAAAAACCTCGGTGCATCCTTGTCGTCTGCTTAACACATTAAAGCTGCATCTACACGTGCACGCTACTTCGAAGTAGCGGCACCAACTTCGACGTTAGGCGGCGAGACGTCGAAGTCGCTAACCTCATGAGGAGATAGGAATAGCGCCCTACTTCGACGTTCAACGTCGAAGTAGGGTCCGTGTAGACGATCCGCGTCCCGCAACGTCGAAATTGCTGGGTCTTCCATGGCGGCCATCAGCTGGGGGGTTGAGAGATGCTCTCTCTCCAGCCCCTGCGGGGCTCTATGGTCACCGTGGGCAGCAGCCCTTAGCCCAGGGCTTCTGGCTGCTTCTGCGGCAGCTGGGGATCTATGCTGCAGGCACAGGGTCTGCAACCAGTTGTCAGCTCTGTGTATCTTGTGTTGTTTAGTGCAACTGTGTCTGGGAGGGGCCCTTTAAGGGAGCGGCTTGCTGTTGAGTCCGCCCTGTGACCTTGTCTGCAGCTGTGCCTGGCATCCCTATTTCGATGTGTGCTACTTTGACGTGTAGACGTTCCCTCGCTGCGCCTATTTCGATGTTGGGCTGAGCAACGTCGAAGTTGAACATCGACGTTGCCGGCCCTGGAGGACGTGTAGACGTTATTCATCGAAATAGACTATTTTGATGTCACAACATTGAAATAAGCTATTTCGATGTTGGCTGCACGTGTAGACGTAGCCTAAATGCTCCAACACGTTTCATACTGAGTAAATGAAAAAAATGGGTTTTTATTGCATATATATATATATATATATATATTCTGAGAGAGAGTTTAACTCTATAACAGTTGATTTAACACAGCTTTTAATCTACAGTCTGTGCAGCAGAAAAAACATGGTGTTATGGTGTGGGGACATAGAGTGTTTATAACACTGGTGGGCAGGGGGGCTCAGAAAGAAAAAGGCTGAAAATCCCTGTACTAGATTATCATAATGGTCAGTTCTGACATTGGAATTTATGAAAAGAGTTAAATCATGAATATAATGTTTCAGGGACCTTTATTATCAAGTAAGTAAGTGTCTATTTTGCATTTCTCATTTTATACCTTGCTTCAAATTATTTTCTATCTTTTGGCATTTAGTAGATCACCAGCTATAATCAGATGGGTCAGCATTTTGAGGGCTGATATATGGTTCAAGCATCTGTTAACTCAGCTTTATTTATTTGCCATTTTCATATATATTGTAAAATAATATTCCTTTGCTTTAGGTCATGTTTATCCTGCAGATTATTAGAACTTCCCTGGTTCTTTTCATGCTGACAGAAAAGACCAAAATCTGAAGTGCAGACAATGCAATGGTAATTACAGCAAACATGATTGCAGTTTCCTTTCTCCTTTTCAACCTCAGTTTATATAGTAAAATTTGAGTTCTGCTTAGTGATACCCAAACCAATTATTTCACTCAAATTTCACTAACCATGTTTAACATATTGCAACATGACTTTCTGACCAATTATATCGCACCACATTAATTATACAGCAGCCAGAAACAATTAAAGAACCAGCAAGACCATACAGATTAATAATAAAGTGGGGACCATAAAGACAAAACAATGATGAAATGAGGTTTCACAACTGCAACTATTAAAAATTCTTGCTAGACAGAAAGCTGTCAAAATACATTTTCTTTAAACATTCCGAGATCTTTCATTTACCTGGAGGCATTAGATTGGATCGTTTTCATAACACCCTAAACATAGAACTATAGAATACTAGACCTGGAAGGGACCAAGAGAGGTCACTGAGTCAAGTCCCCAGAACTCACATGAGAACCAAGCACTGTCTAGATCATCTCTGACAGGTGTTTCTCTAACCTGCTTTTAAATATCTCCAGTGATGGAATTTCCACAACACCCGAGGCAATTTATTCCCATTCTTGACCACTGTGACAGGAAGTTTTTCCTACGATCCAACCTAAACCTCACTTGCTGCAATTTAAGCCCTTTGCTTCTTGTCCTACACTCAAAGGTTAAGGAGAATATTTGTTCTCACTCTTCCATGTACCATCTTTTTAGGTACTTGAAAGTTGTTATCATATCCCCCCTTAATCTACTCTTTTCCAAATTAAACAGCCACTAATTTTTTCAATCACCCCTTGTAGGTCATGTTTCTATACCTTTGATCATTTTTGTTGCTCTTCTCTAGACCTTCTCCAATTTCTCCTCATATTTCTTGAATTGTGGTGCCCAGAAATGAAGACAATACTCCAGTGGAGGCCCAAATAGCACACATTAGCACAAAAGACTTACTTCTCATGTCTTATTTAGACCTGACTTTATGTAAACCCTTGTACTCTGGGTGGAGCTTAGTTATCTACAAGTCTCTTCCACTTTGCACTGTATTGGGACAAAACTTGTAGCTGACTCCAGGAGTAAACCAGCTGTTGTTCTCAATCTCAGTAGATATTCTTCATATTGTCCAAGGTCTTCCTCTTTTGCATTTTACTTCCAGGATACATCTGACAGCCTGGCGGACTATGCTGGATGATGGTTTTCTGAGAATGTGGCCTAGCCAGCCCCATTTTCTTTTCTTGAATTGAACATTAAGTTGTTCTTGTCCTGTTCCGTGCCAAAGCTCCTCATTTGTGACTAAGTCTTGCCATTTGATGCAAAGGATGTACCTCTGGCATCTATTTATGAATGTCTGTAACTTGCTATTTGAAGACTTTTTAATATGCCAGATCTTGCACCTATACAAGAGAACACTCTTCACATTTGTGTTGAAGATCTGCAGTTTCATCTTCACAGATATTATTTCTGAACTCCATATGGGATGAAGAGTTTTGAATGCAGCTGTTGCTTTCCCTGTCTTGGCATTGGTATCCTTATCTGTTTGTCCATCTCTGACGATCATACTCCCGAAGTAAACTGCTCCACATCTTCCAGGTCATCCCCTCCCAGTGTGAGGGTGTTGTTGTTGGACTGGTTGACTTTCATTGTCTTGATTTTTCTGTTGTTAATGCTCAGTCCACTCATTGAGGCAGTTTTGACTAGGACTGTGACCTTTTTCTTCCATGCTTTCACATTCGTGTGAAAAAAGGGTGACACTGTCAGTAAAATAAATATCCTCTAGTTCTTTGAAAAGTGTCCACTGAACGCCCCATTGATGGCCATCTGTCCTGCTCATAATCCAGTCCGTTGTGATCAAGAAGAGAAAAGGTGAGGTTAGACACCCTTGTTGCGCTCCTGAGAGCATACCGATGGACTCTGTCAAGAGACCATTGTAAATAACTTGGAATGTTGAGGGTTCATACACAAATCAAGTTAATAATGTTGGATGGGATGCGATGGAGTTGCAGCACGTTCCAGAAAGTGTCTCTGTCAATGCTGTCAAATGCTTTTTCAAAGCCTATGAAGGTTATGTACAGGTGGGAGTTCCACTCTATAATCACTCTGAGGCTGTGGCCACACTAAAGAGTGATTTCAAAATGGCTTATCCCTATCCATTATTTTGAAATAAGCCATTTCGAAATAAGTGGCATGGAAGTGACTACACACAAAATGCAGATCGACGTTGCGATCTGCAACATCGAAATGACCCAGTCATTTCGAAATGGAGCAGCTACACTGCCACAACTTCATTTCAAAATAACAGTTCAGGAAATGGTGAGGGCAGGATCAAATGGCTGACAAGCCCTTCCTGGAGCATAGGCGAGCCAACCCCTTAAAGGGCTTCTCCCAACAACATCCCCCGTGCACATGCTGAGGACCCTGGCTGCTTACAGCATGTGACCTCCAACACAGCACTCGGCAGAGCCTTGGTTAGCCACCACACCACTGCCCACCATGGACCCGCAGCACTTCACTGATGGGGCCAGCCTGATGGCCATCCTGACAGCATGCCATATGAGGCTACATGCTGCCTAACACGTGGCCAACTTCCTGCAGGCTCCCCGCCATGGTGCATCCGGAACACCCCCTGTTCCAGCCCCGCCATCGCCTCTGGTGGTACCCCACCAGCGGACAATGGTGGGACGACATTGTCCTCCAAGCGTGGGATGATGACCAGTGGGTCCGCAACTTCTGGATGACTCAGTCCACCTTCATGGAGCTGTGTCATTGGCTGGCACCAGAACTTCCCATCCAGGACACTTGCATGTGGCCCATGCTCCCCCTGGAAAAATGAGTAGCCATCACTCTGTGGAAGCTGGCCACCCCAGACAGCAACCGTTCGGTTGGCCACCAATTCGAGGTGGGGAAGGCCACCGTTGGGAGTCATCCTCCTTGAGGTAAGGCACCCAGGGCCACACACCCACAGTGGGTTCCTGGGGAGGGGGGTCCCAAGGTGTGGGGCTCCGGGGAGTGGGTTTCCTGGGAGGGGGGTCCCACGAGGGGGTTCCCAGAGAGTGGGACCCCGGGGCCCTCATATGCTACCACACACTCACGGGCACCTGTGCCATCTATCCTACAGGTTGTCACTGCCATCAACAGGATCCTCCTGCGCTGCCTGATCCACCTTGGAGACGTGGACGCTGCCATGGCTGGCTTCCAACAGCTGGGATTCCCCAACTGCATCAGTGCATTGAACAACACCCACATCGCCATGTGGGCCCCACCACAAAGCTGGGGACTGTACATCAACTGCAAGGGCTACCACTCCGTCATCTTGCAGGCCCTCTTGGATGCCCAAGGATGTTTCACTGACGCCTGTGTGGGCTGGCCAGGCAGGGCCCATGATGCCTGCATCCTGAGGAACTCGCAGCTCAGCCGCAGGATGGCAGAGAGCACCTACATCCCCCCACAGCAGCTGCCAGTGGGGGACGTGACCATGCCCCCATGCATCATTGCAGATGCTGCCTACCCACTCCAGCCCTGGCTAATGCGCCCCTACACAGGACACACCAATGAGAGCCAGGACCTCTTCAATGCCTGCCTTAACCACGCCAGGAACACCATGGAGCAGGCATTTGGCTGTCTGAAGGCATGTTTCAGG
This sequence comes from Carettochelys insculpta, assembly GCF_033958435.1. Lineage (NCBI taxonomy): Eukaryota > Metazoa > Chordata > Testudines > Carettochelyidae > Carettochelys > Carettochelys insculpta. The sequence goes on along the minus strand of NC_134139.1, from coordinate 138,447,154 downwards.
TGCCCCCTGATGCGCCTGGAGGAAGGCCTGCCCAGCATGCCCATGGTCATGGGCACCTGCTGTGCACTGCACAACCTCATGGAGAGCAAACAGGAGCTCTTTGTGGCACACTGGGCAGCCGAGGCTGTGCTGCACTATGAGCAGCCAGGTGCGGTCCTGTGTCGCCAGGTGAACCGGGAAGGGGTGTGTGTGTAGGAGGCCCTCCGGGAGACCTTTGCCCAGGGGCCCCCAAGACCTGGCCCCGCTCACTCCATGCAACTGCTCCCCCCTGGTTCTCACACCTGCCCCACCAGCACCACCCATGCCATCCCCACCCAAGGCAGGACACATACACTGTTAAATAAATTCAGTTGCTATGTTTGGAACAGAAAGAACATGTGACTATTTACGAGGTGGGGGAACTACATACATGGGGAGGTGGGGGCCTTAATCCTCCGTCGGAGTGGCTGGTCGGGAGCCACAATGGCCCCTGGAGCTGCGACTGCCGCGTGTCCAGGTACCACGGCAGAGCCAGGATGGGGCAGGTGGAACAGGGAGGTAGGGCTGGACTGGGGTACCTAGGGGCTCGGACTTGTGGGGAGGAGGGGGGGGAGCCACAGACGGGCAGGGCTCACCTGGCCACAGCCAGAGCGCCAGCTCCTGCCGCTCGGCCAGGGTCATGTTAGCTGGGAGCAGAGCTGCAAGAGCTGTGGGGGAAGAAGGGGCATGGGGGGTGCTGGGGAACAGGGAGGAGCTGAGGAAGAGGGGGATAGTGGGGAAGAGGGAGAGGCTGGGGTGGAGGGAGGTGGCGGGGAAGAGGAGAGTACCAGGGAGGAAGGAGGGGCTGGGGCAGAGGGGGGTGCTGTGGGAAAGGCCATCCATGGGGCTGGTGGCTGGGCCAGGCGGTTGGCAACAGCCTGGGTCAGGGTGTTGAGATACCTGGACACCCGGTGCCAGGCCGCCCACTTCATGGAGAGCCATTTCCACAGCAAGTGGTTCTGCTTCTCCCATGCAGCCATGTGGGTTGCTGCCAGATCATCTGCCCAGCTGTGGCAGTGGCTCCTCCCACCATGGTGCCCAGTACAGGGAGGTGTCACCCCATCACCCGCTTCTGCTGCTGTGGGGCTCCTGGGCAAGTCCAGGGGGCTGGGGTGGCTGGCAGATGCCGAGGCTGTAAAGACATAAGGTGAGAGTGTGGTGCCCCATCAGTCATGAGGCCGGGTACCGTGGGCCAGCAACCTTGTCCCCACCTCCATTCCACCCTGCTTGTGGTGAGGGGCTCTGGGGAAGCCTGTCTGCTGTGGGGTCTGTCAACGTGGGACCGTTAGAGTGGTTGCCCCAGCCCTCCCATGCTTCTGACCCTCATGGCAGCCCACGGCCCCATGCAGGCCCAACTTGGCAGCAATGACAGCCATCCCTGGGTCCCTAGCCCGTGGCCGTGTGCCCAGGCCTGTACTGGCTGTGTCAGGGACCGCCCCCTCCCCCGCATGACCAGAGCACCCCACGCCCGGTCCTACCTGAGGTTTCCTTGGGTGGTTCAGGGGAGGTCCAGGTGGAGGAAGCCTAGCTAGATCCTTTGGAGGGCTCAGCCATGCACAGTGGTCCCTCGTTCCCACTATCTCTGTCCCTAGTGCCAGCAGGTACTTCGGGGACTGCAGTGGGGGGCGGGGGCAGGCATCAAGGGTCGTGGCTGGGACTCTTCACCCTGCCCCTCTGGCTCTGCCGTGTCCAGGGTCTCTTCGAGTGGTGCAGCCTCCCTAGGTCCCAGCAGCTGGTGAAGCTCCATGAAGAAGGAGCAGGTGGCTGGTGCTGCCTCTGATTTCCTGGCTGAGTCCCTTGCTCAGGCTTCACCCTGCCGCAGGTCCTTCACTTTGGAGAGGATCTGGTTGGGGTTCCGGGGGGAGGGGTGGCCCCTTGCAGCAAGGTTGCTGGCAAGGTGGGCGAAAACATCCACATTTCTCTTCTGCCCCTCCATCTTGAGCAAGATGTCCTCTACCCACAGACAGCCAGTAGGTCCCGGACTTCAGCTTCCAGCCAGAGGGACCCCTCCTCTTTGAGGGCTGCCCAGAGCCCTGGGAGCCCCACTGCCCAGCCCCCTTTGCTCCACGAGGATTCTGGGGGTCTTGGCTGCTGTCCATCGGTCCAGTCTCAGTGGGGTGTCACTTTCGGGGGGTGCTAGGGAGTGTCGGCTGGCCACCTCGTGCTCCTATGGCTGCCAGCACACTCTCAGCTTCCTGCATGGGGTTTCTGTGACCCTGTAGCTTTAAGGCACCCGCAGTTGACAGCCATAGAGCTCTGGCTGCTGATGGGAGGGGCTGGCTCTGTGGAGGACTTTTCATTTTGAAATGGCAGCCAGGGAGTGGCTACACACATTTAATTTCTAAATTAACATCAAAATGAGGTGTTATTCCCAACACGGGAGTGGAATAACCATGTTGAAATGAACGCCTTTTAAGTTCAAAATTAATTTCGAAATGAGCAATTGCTGTGTAGCTGCTCTCCTGCTCATTTCTAAATTGCCCCTCATTTCGAAAATTATTTCGAAATGAAATGCAAGTGTGGCCACAGCCTGAGAATTGCTATTTGGCCAGTACAATTTCTCTCACTTTGGAAGCCTAGATAAGTCTATGTTGTTATGTCCTAGTTAAGTCAATGTTGTTAAGCTGACTGATCTGTAGTTTCCTGAGTTGTTATTTTTGTTTTTGTACATGGGCACTATAGGCATCCTTTCCCAGTCTTCTGGATTCTCTCCTGTCTTTCATAACTTTTGAAATACTACCTTATTTCAATGTAAATGGTTTGCAATGTGAAGACGTGACCCTGTGCTTCCCAGCTTCTGGATGTCCCTGCTGCTTAGTCAAAGAATAAGGCCTCAGACTATCACAGTGAGAGAAAGCCAATACATAAGCAGATTTGTGATTTTTGATTATTTGTTATAGACAACCACAACTAGCAAGTGATAAGGAGACACCTAAGTATAGGCCTTTACAGCAGCCCCAAATATTCATATTCTCACACACTTCTACTGAAGTGTGTAGAGTCATGATCCCTGACCAACATAGTCGTGCCATCAGAAACTTCTAGTGGAACTGTAATTCTATTGGCAAACCTTAAATTTTACTAGATTAGCCTGTTTTGCTCAGGATGTGTGTGCTTGTGAGTAAGAAGGTATACTGATAAATGGTCATTTTTGCCAGTGTAAACTGCATCCACACAATGCACTCTCTACTGATATAGCATGGGACAGCACTCCTACTATACATACTACTATAGTAAAAACAAGGTATAACATGAAACACCATACATTTTTGTTCTGCAATTAATTGGAGACCATTTATTTTAAAGAACTGATTTTCTGACCCTTTGGGTGTTCAGTTTAAGATGGATTTTATGGTAGATGAAGTAAATGGCAGTCATTGTAATGTTTCTCCATAGGGGGGGCAGGTAATACTGTGTGATATCAGGTCAACAAAATTATGATGATGATGATAATTATTATTATTATTATGTATCTCATAGGTCTCTTATGTATTATTATAATGTATTGTATAGGTCTCGTGCCTGCCTTTTACAGTTATTTATTCTATACACTACCTTATCAGATTATTTATCACCCCCACTTGCTCCTTGGAAAGCTAGGATACATTGTAATACCATAGGGCCTTCCTCATGCTGATCCTGAAAGACATTTTAATCAGACCAGGGCGGGGAAGGGTCTCAGATGACACCACCATCTCCACTGATTCTAGGAATAACCCAAACACAACTTGGGCTATGAAATTTTATTCTCTCCAACTTTCCCCCATCTCAAATGTCCCAGGTTTTGCATATTTCATTTTTGCTTTAATTTTGTATTTGCCTCATAGTCTGGCTGCTGTTCCTGAACTAAGTGTGCAGACGCAGTTTGATAATGAGGATTTTAGTCGTATGGTGTATGAAGGTTTTGTTTTTCACTTTTGTTAAATTGTGGTTAATCCATAAATATGTTGATATTTAATATTCCATTAAGAACATAAGAACATAAGAACGGCCATACTGGGTCAGACCAAAGGTCCATCTAGCCCAGTACCCTGCCAACTGACAGTAGCCAATGCCAGGTGCCCCAGAGGAGGTGAACCGAAGACAATGATCAAGCGATTTGTCTCCTGCTATCCATCTCCCGCCTTCGACAAAAGGCTAGGCACCATACCTTACCCCTTGCTAATAGCCATCTATGGACCTAACCTCCAAATATTTATCGGACTCTTTTTTAAACTCTGTTAGAGTCCTGGCCTTCACAACGTCCTCTGGTAAGGAGTTCCACAGGTTGACTGTGCGCTGTGTGAAGAAAAACTTTCTTTTATTAGATTTGAATCTGCTACCCATTCATTTTATTTGGTGTCCTTTAGTTCTTATATTATGGGAACAAATAAATGACTTTTCTGCATTCACTTTCTCCACACCATTCATGATTTTATATACCTCTATCACATCGCCCCTCAGTCTCTTCTTTTCTAGACTGAAAAGTCCCAGTCTCTCTAGCCTCTCCTCATATGGGACCCATTCCAAACCCTTAAGCATTTTAGTTGCCCTTTTCTGAACCTTTTCTAACGCCAATATATCTTTTCTCAGGTGAGGAGACCACATCTGCACGCAGTACTCAAGATGTGGGCGTACCATAGTTTTATACAGGAGAAGTAAGATATTCTTTGTCTTATTTTCTATCCCTTTTTTAATTATTCCTAACATCCTATTTGCTTTACTGACTGCCACTGCACATTGCGTGGATGTTTTCAGAGAACTATCCACTATAATTCCAACATCCTTTCTGTGATCTGTTGCAGCTAAATTTGCCCCCATCATATTGTATGTATAATTGGGGTTATTTTTCCCAATGTGCATTACCTTACACTTACCCACATTAAATTTCATTTGCCATTTTGCTGCCCAATCACTCAGTTTGCTGAGATCTTTTTGAAGTTCTTCACAGTCTGCTTTTGTTTTGACTATCCTGAACAGTTTGGTGTCATCTGCAAACTTTGCCACCTCACTGCTTACATCTTTCTCTAGATCATTGATGAATAAGTTGAACAAGATTGGTCCCAGGACTGACCCTTGGGGAACGCCACTAATTACCCCCTTCCATTGTGAAAATGTACCATTTATTCCTACCCTTTGTTTCCTGTCTTTTAATCAGTTCCCAATCCATGAAAGGATCTTTTCTCTTGTCCCATGACCACCTAATTTACATAAGAGCCTTTGGTGAGGGACCGTGTCAAAGGCTTTCTGGAAATCTAAGTATATTATGTCTACTGGATCCCCCTCGTCCGCATGCTTGTTAACCCCTTCAAAGAACTCTAATAGATTGGTAATACAGGACTTCCCTTTAGAGAAACCATGTTGACTTTTGCTCGACAAATCTTGTTCTTCTACATGTCTGACAATTTTATATTTTACTATTGTTTCTACTAATTTGCCCAGTACTGACATTAGATTTACCGGTCTATAATTGCTAGGGTCTCCTTTAGAGCCCTTTTTAAATATTGGTGTTATATTAGCTGTCTTCCAATCATTGGGTACCGAAGCTGATTTAAAGGATAGGTTACAAACCACCACTAATTGTTCCGCAATTTCACATTTGAGTTCTTTCAGAACCCTTGGGTGAATACCATCCGGTCCCGGAGACTTGTGACTGTTTAGCTTATCAAATAGTTCCAAAACCTCCTCTAATGACACTTCAATCTGGAACAGTTCCTCAGATGTGTCACCCATAAAGGATGGCTCAGATTTGGGAATCTCTCTAACATCCTCAGCCGTGAAGACTGAAGCAAAGAAATCATTTAGTTTTTCTGCAATGGCATTATCTTCCTTGATTGCTCCTTTTACGTCTCTATCGTCCAGGGGCCCCACTGCTTTTTTAACAGGCTTCCGGCTTCTAATGTACTTAAAAAACATTTTACTATTGTTTTTTGAATTTATGGCTAACTGTTCCTCAAAATATTTTTTGGCTTTTCTTATTACATTTTTACATTTAATTTGGCAGTGTTTTTGTTCCTTTCTATTTTGATCACTAGGATTTGACTTCCACTTTTTAAAAGGTGCCTTTTTATCTCTCACCACCACTTTTACATGGTTGTTAAGCCATGGTCACTCTTTTTTAGGTCTCTTACTGGTTTTTTTAATTTGGGGTGTACATTTAAGTTGGGCCTCTACTATGGTATCGTTGAAAAGTTTCCACGCAGCTTGCAGGGATTTTACTCTAGTTACTCTATCTTTTAATTTCTGCTTAACTAACCTCCTCATTTTTGTGTAATTCCCCTTTTTGAAATTAAATACCAGAGTGTTGGACTGTTGCGGTGTTCTTCCCAACACAGGAATATTAAATGTTATTATGTTATGGTCACTATTTCCAAGCGGTCCTGTAACAGTTACCTCATGGACCATATCCTGTGTTCCACTCAGTACTAAATCAAGAATTGCCTCTTCTCTTGTGGGTTCCTGTACCAGCTGCTCCAAGAAGCAATCATTTAAGGCATCAAGAAATTTTCTCTCTGAATCCCTTCCTGAGATAACATGTATCCAGTCAATATGGGGATAATTGAAATCCCACATTATTAGTGAGTTTTTTATTTTGATAGCCTCTCTAATCTCCCTTAGCATTTCAGCATCACTATCACTGTCCTGGTCAGGTGGTCGATAAAATATCCCTAGCACTATATTCCCATCAGAGGAAGGAATTGCTATCCATAGTGATTCTACTGAACATTTTAATTCATTTAGGATTTTTATTTCATTTGATTCTATATTATCTTTCACATACAGTACCACTCTGCCACCCGCTCGACCCATTCTGTCCTTCTGATACATTTTATATCCCTGTATGATAGTGTCCTACTGATTGTCCTTATTCCACCAGGTTTCTGTGATGCCTATTATGTCAATCTCCTCCTTTGATATAAGGTACTCTAATTTACCCATCTTATTAGACAGACTTCTAGCATTTGTGTAAAAGCACTTAAAAAACTACCACTATTCATATGCCTGCCCTTCCCTGACGTATTGGATTCTTTTACATGTGAGTTTTTCTCATCTTATCTGGCCCATACTCTATCATCTCCCTTCTTCTCTTTCTGACTGAATTCTAGAGAATCTCTATCAATGGAGTCTCGCCTAAGAGAAGTCTCCATCCAATCCACGTGCTTCTCCGCACCAATCGGCTTTCCCCCATCTCTTAGTTTAAACACTGCTCTACGACCTTTTTAATGTGTAATGCCAGCAGCCTGGATCCACCTTGGTTTAGGTGGAGCCCATCCTTCCTGTATAGGCTCCCCCTACCCCAAAAGTGTCCCCAGTTCCTAATAAATCTAAACCCTTCTTCTCTACACCATTGTCTTATCCACGCATTGAGACTCTGAAGTTCTGCCTGCCTACCTGGCCCTGCACGTGGAACTGGAATCATTTCTGAGAATGCCACCATAGAGGTCCTGGACTTCACCTCCTTCCTAGCAACCTAAATTTGGCCTCCAGGACATCTCTCCTACCCTTCCCTATGTCATTGGTACCTACATGTACCACGACCACTGACTCCTCCCCACTACTGCATATAAGTCTGTGTAGATGCCTCGAAAGTTCTGCGACCTTCGTTCCAGGCAGGCAAGTCACCATACGGTTGTCCCGGTCATCACAAACCCAACTATCTATATTTCTAATGATCGAATCACCCAGTACTATCACCTGCCTCTTCCTAACAACTGGCATTCCCTGCCCCAGAGAGGTATCCTCGGTGTGAGAAGATACCATAGAACCCTTTGGAAGGAGGGTCCAAACTATGGGATGGTTTCCCTCTGCCTCCATTGACTGCTCTCCTTCCCTGAGCCTTTCATCCTCCTTAACAGCATCAGGGCTGTCAGACTGGAGGTGGGACAGCCCTGCTACATCCCAGAAAGCCTCATCAGCATAGCTCTTTGCCTCCCTTAGCTCCTCCAGTTCAGCCACCCTGGTCTCCAAAGCCCGCACTTAGTCTCTGAGGGGCAGGAGCTGCTTGCATCGAGTGCACACATAAGCCACCCGCCCACAGGGTAGGTAATCATACATATTACACTTGACACAATAAACAGGATAACCCCTGCTCTTCTGCTGGTCTTCTGCCTCCATTTTCTCCTCTGATTTAATTTAATTCTATAAGGGGTTCTTAAGTAAAAGTTTCAGATGGGGATGTTATAAAAGATTTAAGGACATTAGAAGTAACCAGATCCCTCTAAATTCCCCTCTCAAAACTCCCACCTGTTAGCAGTCAGCCTATTTGCAAGCGCCCCAGTCGCAAGCGCCCTGGTTGCTTGCCAGCAGGGTTTAAAAAGCTCTGGCCTTCCTGATAGCCCTCCCTCTGGCTACCGCTCAGCCAATCAGCACAGAGGTTTAGATTTCAAACCTAATCAAGGCTCACAGCTTCCAACTGCCAGCCTGAGCACACGGCCTTTCAAACAGACAGCTCAGCACTCCAAACTCCAAACAAACAGACAAACACAAGCCCAGAACCCCCAAACACAAACACCCACACACTCTAGACAGCCACTTACCTCAAGGTGCTGTAGTTTGCCCCCTCCTTCACCAGGAGAGCCCCTCTCAAAACTCCCGCCTGTTAGCAGTCGGCCTGTTTGCAAGAGCTCCTTTAGGCTGTTGCTAAGAGCAGAGTAGCCATACTGTAGCAAGTTCATGTATGTTTTATTTTACTCTTTTTCTTTTTCACGCATGCTTATGTATCTTTTCTTAAGCCCACTCATGCCTAGTCAGAGCCCTCTTCTGTAGTTCCATGTACTACGTAGGGTTTCTTTCTCTGAGTAACTTTTTTTTTTCCTGAAAAAAAAAAGTTACAGATAATGTTTGTATTACCTTTTTACATTCTGGAATTTCATACTTTTCATTATAACAGTCAATAAAGGGAGCGTAACGTAATGTTCCAGTTCTTACTTCTGGTGGTTGCTGAAGTACACAATTTGCGTAATCTTCATCTGAGACCGTACTGTTGAGACAGCTTTAAGATCACTCATCTGAGCTACTATGGACTTGACACAATGCCACTGTGGGATATTTTTTAGTAAGAATTAAATACTTTAAAAAAATCTGGAACAGCTGAAAGAAAGCAAAATTTTCCTTTATTCTGAACACACTTTTGTTATTAAGCTGTGTTTATGTATGGTCTACATATTGGAAAACAGTTATAATAAAGATTACTTCAGCAATCCCATTTTATGCCCTATTTCAAGACACTTATGCTTTTCTTCAACATTCACCTTTCCAGCTGAAATTTAGTCTTTGCCTTTGTCTGAGCCTGAACCAAATGTTCCTTGATTTTTTTTCTTAAATATGAGAAACTCATTCATCCATTCTAGAATATGAAGATTGTGGGGCAAGGAGGGAGATCATTTTCTACAGTAAACAAATAAATAATTTATCAACATTGTTAAGCAGCTCCAATGTAGAAGCAACTGAGAGTATGAAATTGAAATATGACATGGTAGGACACATAGCTGATAAGACAAAGACAGCTGGAAGAGTTAAGTGAGTTAGCTATTTGAACCTGGAATCAGAGGAAAATGGCATGTTGCCAACCTTTCTGATAGCTTTTTTTTTTTTTTTTTGCCTGAATACGCACTTCCCCTTGGTAATTATTCTTCCTGACGTTGATGGCTTCTACCCAGGAATAAGGCCTGCATATGCATTCCAGCAAAAGCCAAGCTGGGGGAAACACCCAGTGTGAGAGATACTTGTTGGTGAAATTCCTCAGGAAACTATCGACAGGATACACTTGGAAAATTCTACAGTAGAGTAGACTAGCAAACAATGACCAGAGGAGAGAGGGGATCAGTGACTGGCTTGCTCACATCCTCCACTGTCCTCCACTCCCTACCTGGGCTCCCATTCATCAAAGTAGAGAACCAGTATGCTTTTGGTGACAGCAGGAGGTAAGAAGCAGACCTGAGTACCCAAGGAGGCTCATGGCCACTGAAACCAAGAGGAGTTGCTAAGTGCTGGTACTTAACAGATTCCTTTCTGAAATGAAGGGAGGTATCCATCTGCTAACTTGACATGATGTTCTGGAAAATATGCTACCTGCCTAGAACTATGTGGGCTGTTGGTTTCATAGAAAATATTATGGAAAAGTTGCTGAGACTTGTCCATCTCTGACTACTTCCCTCATTCTGCTCATAGAGAGAGAAATGAATAATACCTCCAGGCTAGACTATGAGTATATAGGCAATAACTACAATGAGACAGGGTGAAAGAAATGTAGGAGGGCACAGGTTGCAATACCTGCAATGGGAAAAATGGAGGAGAAGGGTCCAGGTTGGGACACATGTATCCTTGAGATGAATGATGGTCTGGGGAGATGGTGTTGTGTGTGGGTGAGGAATTGGTTTTAGTTTCTTCCTCCTGGTCAGGAAAGAGAGAAAGATGCAGAATCTGACCAAGAAAGGTGATGGCTAGGAAGGCAGATGCCTGACAGTGCCGTCTATGGACCTTTGAGGCAGAATACAAGTACAATAGACAAGACCTGTGACACTGCCAGACATGAGTGGATATGGCAGGTCTGTAGAAATTTTGTTGGTGTTCAGAACATGGGGAAGTCCCTCCCCTGTCATTTGCCTATGGCTCTGAGAAAGAAATTGGGTGGAAGTGGGAGGTGGGTTCTAGGAGGGAGCTTGGGTGCAGGGTCTGGGAAAGAAGGTTCTGAGTGCAGACTCTGGGCTAGGGCAACAGGCTGGCGGCGGAGGTCCAGGAGGGGAGCAAAGTGCAAGTTCTGGGACAGAGTTTGAGTACTTGGTGCAGTCTCTGGGCTGGGGCAGGTGGTGGGGCTGAGGAGTGAAGGTTGTGGAATGGATGGGGAGATTGGAAAGGTAGGGGGTTGTAGCCTGCCAGATTATAAAGCCTATTAGTTTAATTAAAACTTCTCTATAGGTATTAATCCAGTATAGTTAATCCAATGCATAGTTGGCTTGACCGAGACAAATGATAAGCTTATTTTCTTGTTAAACTCCATTTTTCAGTAACCCCAAGAGATCTGCAGAGTATTCTGCTCTGCAAGAAATAGGTTGGTGTCAGGGTTTTTCTTCTTCTGTTTTTCTCTTATATTTTACCCCTAGATGCAAGGCATAAACATGATTCATATCAGTGCCTGTCTAACCTAGGCCCTAGATCTAGCTGTCAAGCTGTACTCTTTTAACTACACGCTAACTCAAAAAGGGATGGTTGTCCTGAAGGGCATGCATCTTCAATAGTATTATGCTGCTGTATAAATATGAACATGCATTAGTTATTACAGATAGCTTGCTATGTTGTTCAATGTCAAAGTAAAGAAGATATTTAATTGTTATGTTACTAGTTTTTTTTTTACTTTAAGCTTCTTTAAACAGGCTTTTGCCATCCATTTAAGCATAGGATTAAACATGTTTTCTAGTAAGATTTATAAATAGATTTTTCATTTCCAATAACTGGACTCTTTCCAATCAAATTAAGTTCTTTATACCACTGATTTATTAAAGGAACTTGTGCTTAAATCCATTCTTATACAATGAAGTCCTTAAGCACAAGCTGAACTTCACGTCAAAGAGACTGAAGCACATGTTTATATGCTGAGTTAGAGCAAAGCCCCTTGGATTCTAAAATCATAAAGTCTTTAATCAGTGTTTATGCTGAGAAAGGAAATTTCTTTTTTTGGAAAAAACTAGTGGGTATTATACAGCTGCCCCACTTAGTCTACTTTTTCCCAGTCTGCAGCAATCAGGCTTTGGGAATGACTATCCCTAAAATTCTAACACCACCAAGGTTTTTCATATAACTTGCAGAAAGACATGTCAATGATGCTATAGGACCTGAAGAAGCTTCTCTTTGAATGACAACCAGGAAGATTAAATCAACCCCATATGCACATTTTGTTTTGCGAAAATCAGTGAATGGGATGGAAACGTGGTAGTCTTCTGTCAATGAATGAGCCTGATTTTGCAGCTGGGAAAGGGAGGGGAGGGATGTAATGGTCTGTGGGGTGGACAATGAACATGCCCTGCACACACACTGGCAGTGGCAGCTGGGACTGGGCCTGGCTCTGGATTCTGTGACTTGACATACAGGATTACAGCTCCACCTCTTGGTCATGACAGGGGAGTAGCCTGGCCATATTTGACTGAGTGGTGCTATGACATGGAACATGGGCTCATATGGTCTCATGACTTCATTACTGCAACTCTTGGAGCATGAAGCTGGTCCCAGCTTCATTGTACAGGAACTACTAATACTAAGTGAGCATGGGGTAGGCTCTCTCTTCAGCCCACAGCCAAATATATCCCTTGTACACTTTTTTTTCAGTTCCATAAGATGCTTGGAAAGGCACCACAAACACACAGGTAGCAGCCCTGCTAGAGACCCCTGACAGGAATTTACCGTAGCATCAACCCATAATGAGCAAACAGATCTTAGCATCATACTTTCTTTGTCACATAAGGGTAAGTATATTGTTTGTAAGAAAGGGCATTATATTGGGGTGAAACAGATGTATACTGCACCTTCATTAGCATTAAAAGTCTGATTCTTGTTAATTGTCCTTTAGATATTTTTACAGAGAAACATTTCAATAATCCAAGTCACTGAATAACAAGCAATCTGTCATACGTATAATCCAACTTTTTGAAGAAATACCAGGAAAGATATGAAGCATGAAAGATGTTCCAAACAGCCTGGACATGGTAAACAATATAATGATATATTCATTTTTGCACACATATACTACATACAGGGAGCTCTTAAATGAAAGTTACAGTTTGAAGTCAAATACTCAGATGTTGCCAAAACTGAGGATGCCTTTGAAACCTTAATCCACAAACTAACTTCATTCTTGATAATGGTGGGACTATTATAGCTAAAAATTACGAATAATAATAATAATAATAATAATAATAATAATGTAACCAGAATGAAAAAAATTGAGCCAAAACGGTTAACATTTGTCAAAAGTTATAACCAACTGAAACCATTTTATAATGCAAAGGGCTAAGCCTTAACTACAAAATATCTTCCTCATCATGAATTATACATTGTTTTTTGTCGAATTGGGATTAAAAGTCAAAACATGGAACAAAATCTTCAAGAACTTTTGATTCAGATTCTTTTATAAAAACAACACACATTAATGTTCTTGAGTCACAATATTTTAATTCATTTGTTGCCCTAAATGGAAACATTTTATCTTCTCAGGTCAATATTAATCTTCAATGTTTATCTTCTCAGGTCTGCTAGAGCTGCCACACTGGACTCCTATGAACACTGCAGTGTCTCAGCCAGAGGAAGAAGCACAGTTTCCATCTTTTCAAAGAAGAGGATTTTTAGGAAAGAAAGACAGCGTGGGAGACCTGAAACTGCAATCCTAGTGGCTTACGTGGCCTTAATTTAATGTTGACCTGACCACAGGTTAACATTTAGGTATGATTTTCTTGATGGAAAATTTCACTGAAATTAATCTTTCTCTAATGGAAAATTTGATTTAAGTGAAACGTCAGTTCATGATAAAAAATGTTTTGCTCAATATTTTTCATCCTTTCCTATCAGTGGAGCTACCGTACTTGCCAATAATAATGTACAACGTCTCAGGATTATAAAACAATAAAACAACATAAATAATTCTACAGCTTCAAATGAAATGTGCATTCCTGTTTAGCTACAACAAATATCTAGCAACATGTTGACCTGTAAAGTGTATAATTCTATTACTGAGATGCACTTTTGCCAACCATTTTAAGTGGAATGTCTCATACAATTAGCTTTTCTTACATGTTTTTCATGTCTTACATGTGTGTGGTGTATGGGGTGTCCAGGAAGGGGTAGCACCTCTGGTGTGGGGACTTGTCATGTCTCTTCAGGGCAATTCATGCACCTTTGGTCCCCACCTGGCACCCAGCTCTCACCTGTGGCTCCAAGAAGCTGTAACCTGCAGCGGCCACACCCTGATAAAACACTTCGACAGGTGGGCTAAACCAGGTGAGGGTAGCCAGCAGGTATGAAACCTGCAGTGAGATAGGGAATTGCCTATCCCAGCATGCAAAGTCGGCCCCAGCAGACTGGGCAGACAAGATCAACAGCAAGATCCAACGACCAGGAAGGCGGTTCTGTAACACTCTGCGGAGGGCGAAGGGCATGACAAGGCACCAAAGACAGCATGGCCATCCACTGCAGCCTAGGAAGTCCCAGCTGTGACGACTTTTCATACCACTGGAACCAGGCTTCTGAGGTCGAGAGAGTGGAACTTCCCCTGTGCAATGTCTTTTCCACTTGAAACCTTCTCCTGCACAGATTCTTTGCACAGTCTCATCACTTCTCTCGACCTCAAAGTCCTATGGCGATGGCAGAGGGGCAAAGCAACAGGTGGAGGTGACCACTGGGAGTCATAGCTCCAAACATGCACATAGGCAGCCTGTGGACTTTGGTCACTCGACTCTGACCCCGCTATGACAGAGGAGTTCGGCAGCCTCCCAGGCTACTGAGCAGGCCGTTTTAGGAACAGCACTGCTCACCTTCAAAATCAGGGAGGGGACTAGAAAAGGTCCCAAAAATTGCTTGTCCCAACCAAAATGGCCAGCATGATGCAGCTGGCAGTTTTACCCTCACAGTGGTCAAAAAACAGTGAAAAGAAAGATGATATTTGCAGCATGGAACGCTCGCACCCTCTTGGACAGGGAGAATGCTAGGATGCCTGAGGGAAGAATGGCCCTTGTAGCAAGAGAACTGGCATGTTATAACATTGACATAACCTCCCTGAGTAATACCAAGCTGGCAGAGGAAGGATCCATCTGTGAACCAAAAGGAGGTTACACCTTCCTCTGGAAAGGCAGGCCAGAAAATGAAGAAAGAATCCATGGAGTGGGAGTTGCCATCAAGACATCATTTCTGTACCAGCTTCCTGACCTACCAGCTTACATCAGGGAGCATCTGATCAAGCTCCGCTTCCCTCTCAACACCTCTCGCCACATTACAGTCATAAGCGCTTATACCCCCACACTGACTAGCAGCAACAAAGCAAAAGAATGTTTCTATGAGGACCTTGACCATCTTGAGAAAGCAACTCCTCTTAGTCACAAGCTTCTCCTGTTGGGTGACTTCAACGCCAGGGTGGGCAAGGACTGTGGGACCTGGAAAGGGGTGCTGGGGCATCATGGTGTTGGTAACATGAATGCCAGTGGCCACTTTCTGCTGAGCTTGTGTGCAGAAAACGACCTGACGATTACCAACATTCTCTTCAGGCAAGTCGATAAATACAAGACCACATGGGTGCACCCGAGATCAAAACAGTGGCACCTGATTGACTATGTCATCAGTCGCAGGCAGGACAATCGAGATGTTAAGATCACCAGGGCCATGCGGGGAGCTGAGTGCTGGACTGCTCATAGACTCATCAGATCAGTCCTTATGCTGCACATCACACCACTGCACCACAAGAAGCTCAAGGCTGTCAGACCCTCCTTCAACATTGGGAAGCTGCAACATACTGGTAAGCATGAGAAATTTGCAGCCTGCCCTGACAAAGTGCTGACATCCCATGGACCTCTGACTGGAGACCCAAAACAAAAGTGGGACCAGTTCAAAACCCTGGTGACAGATTCAGCCAAGCCAACACTAGGATTGAAAAAGAGAGTTCACCAAGACTGGTTTGATGAAAATAACAAAGTCATCATGAAGATCTCAGAGGAAAAACAGAATGCATTTCTGCTATGGCAAAACGATCAGTCCTCAATCTCCAAACATGATCGTTCCAAAAACCTTCAGAGCCAGGAACAAATGGCACTTTGCAAAATGCAAGATGAGTAGTGGGAGAGTAAAGCTGATGAAGTCCAATGCTACGCTGACACCAAGAACTTCAAGATGTTCTTCAGTGCTATCAAAGCTATATATGGACTTTCAAAGCCAAGTACTACACCTCTCCTGTCTGTAGATGGCATGACCCAGGAGAAGAACAGCATCAACAAGAGGTGGAGAGAGCACTTCAGCAACCTTCTCAACAGACCTTCCATTGTCGACCCTGTGGCCCTAGACCAGATCCCTCAGAAACCCACAATAGACAGTCTTGACCTGCCCCCTACAATGGATGAGGTCAAAAAGGCAATCAGCCAGACCAGCTCTGGCAAAGCCCCTGGGATGGATGGTATCCCTGCTGAAATTTTCATAGTGGCAGGAGCAGTGTCACTTGAAGCCTTTCACAACATCTTGATCAGCATCTGGGAAGAAGAAGACATGCCCAGAGACTTTAAGTATGCCACAATCACCTCGCTCTTCAAGAACAAGGGCAACAAAGCTGACTGTGGAAATTACTGGGGCATCTCCCTTCTCTGTACTGCTGGGGACATCTTGGCTTGAGTCATCCTCAACCATCTGATCACCAGCATCTCAGAGGAGAACCTACCAGAGGCACAGTGTGGTTTTTGCCCAGGTTGCAGCACCATTGACATGATCTTTGCTGTTCGTCAGGTCCAGGAAAAGTGCATAGAGCAGAACTTGGATCTGTACGCTGTCTTTATAGACTTGACCAAGGCATTTGACACCATCAACAGAGAAGCCCTGTGGATTATCCTGTTAAAACTTGGCTGCCCGAGAAGATTCATTAACCTCATACGCCTGTTCCACGAGGACATGACTGGCTTTGTTCTTTCAAATTGTGAGTCCTCAGATCCATTTGAGATATCTAATGGTGTGAAGCAAAGGTGCTTGCTGGCCTCAGTGATATTCCACATCTTTTTCATGTCCGTCCTCAGCCACGCAGTTAGGGACCTGTACCATGGAGTCTACATAAAATACAGACTTGATGTGTCACTTTTTGACCTTTGTTGTCTGAATGCTAAAATCAGGATGCTTGAGAGGCTCATCCTCAAATCCCTTTTTGCTGATGACTGTGCACTTATGGCATGAAAGGAATCTGATCTCCAGCTCATCGTCAACAAGTTTGCTGATGTCACTTGCCTCTTTCGTTTGACCAGAAGCCTAGGAAAGACCAAGGTACTGTTTCAACTTGGTCCAGGATCTGCTGTTCTCCCCATTTCAATCTTTATTAAAGGAACAGAGTTGAAAATAGTAGAGGAGTTCAAGTACCTTGGCAGTGTGATAGCCAATCATGGCTCCCTTGACACATAAATCAATGCCAGAATCTGCCAGGCCACCCAGGCACGAGGACATCTGAGAGTGCGAGTGTTGAATCAGCACAATATCTGACAGTCCACTAAACCGAAAGTGTACAAAGCTGTAGTCCTGACCAGTCTCCTATATGGCGGTGAAGCCTGGACCTTGTACAGAAAACATATAAAGCTGCTGGAGCGCTTCCACACACGGAGCCTGTGGTCAATGCTGCACATTCGATGGCAGGACAGAGTTACGAACCTGGAAGTCAAGGACAGAGCAGGAACCACAAGCATCAAAGCCATGATTCTGAAAGCCCAGCTTCGCTGGACAGGGCACATCATACGAATGGAGGAGTCCAGAATCCCTAAGCAACTCTTCTATGGTGAACTTTCCCAGAGCAAAAGGAATCAAGGTAGGCCTCGCAACAGTTGTAAAGAGTATGTGAAGGCCAACATTGCTCATGCTGGTTTAAAACCAGATCAGCTACAGCAGCATGCAAAAGACCAAACAGGCTGTCGTGCTCTCATACAACACATGTATGACAACTTTGAAGAGCAGTGACGTGTATGCCTCATTGATGCTCGTGAGAGAAAGAAAGCAACAGCAGCAGCTGCACCAACAGAGCCAGGACAATTCCCTTGCCTCACTGTGAACACCCATTCAGTTCAAAGCTTGGACTCCTCAGCCATATGTGAGTCCACAACCGATGAACCTGTGCAAGCTCATTACTTCGTCATCGGACAGACTACCTATATACATGTTTTTCACCCTGAGTCAGCAAGTTACTTTATCATACGCTCAACTTTAAACATGTCTTTTACTTCATTGAGCCCAGTGGAACTTATGAACCTGATTGGACATTAAATAAATCCTTGCATACTTTACTCAAACAAACCAGACCAGTAGCTACAAATATATATTCCACCCCTACCTGCACATACACATATAAGTGAAATTTACCTATTTTAGCTTTCTTAAGGGTTACTTATATAGCTGTTTTCACTACATATTCTAAAGGACTATAAAATACACAATTGGAAAATAAATGGCTGACCTAACGGTTTATGAATATCCTACACGTACCCAAAATAGTGGTGGTAAAACAGTACAAAAATAGATTTACATTTTGCACATAAAAGCATATCAGTTAACCGTTATTTCATTCATTATTGTGCATCTGGAAAACATTCACAAATCCAAACAGTTTAATTAATTGTATCCTAAATTGGTGTTCATCTGAAAATTTCTGCTTGAAGGCACTCTTTTTTCATTTGTTATTCTACTGTTTTAAATGTTTAGCCATGCACTAAAGGCTGGATTCAGCATAGGTGAGTAGTCTGTTTTATAATTAGGTCACCTATGTGAGAAAAACACTACTAGTGCCCTAAAATATGAAAGTAGCAGGGCTTTGGGGTTATTATATTTCAAGTTATAAAATAAATAAAATATGCTAGTGTGCTCTCGAACAGGATACCTTTAATGGTAAAGCTTAAAATTTGATTTCACTTGGTTGTAAGAAATGGTCATCATCTACAATACATTCTGTACAGAACTGAAAAATATAAATTAGAGAAAAAATCACGGACAGAAAGGAGTCTAGATGAACGATTGATACTTTCCCATGTGTCATTTTATCTGATTACACACAGCTAAAGGAGAATAGATCAGACGTACGGGACATAAGTAAACGACAATAAATGAGTGAGCACAGCAATGGGAAGTTAGGGAATGAAAAAAGCACTTCTATCTCTTGCTCTGCATGTTGGCATTGTTCTGAGTTTGCCAAGTATGTTCAGAATTCAGTTCCTATTCATAGTGAAGCAGTCAAGTTTGGGGACTTATTTTTTTTTTCAGTTAAAATCTTTCTCCTCTGTTGTCCAAATCATTACATGATTGTTTTTTTGTGACAACGTCTGACCATCAGTCTATTTGAAAAAAGGGAGGAAAAGAAACGAGATGTCCTAAGCACATCTTTTTATTCAGAGTGAAACTGGCTAAAATAGGAGATACCACAAAAATGAAGCACTTTTAGGAGGAAAATTACAGCATCCACTTTCTATTTGATATGTTTGCTAACTTTCTCTTAAAATGTTTAGTAAGGAACACTGAAAGGTTAGCAACTACACTTTATTTCCAGTCCCTGGTCACATGCTCTGGATTAAGATATAAAAAATCAATACCCAGGTCCCATGAGACAGGTCAATATTTGCCGACTCCAGCCGGGCTGTTACATATAACAAGCTTTCCATCAGGTTGGGATTCTTTTCCAGAATGTTACAAACCCTACAGCCAACCATATGGACGGCATTGTGCCTCCCCCAACCAATCTTCAGCATTGTTCAAACCATAATGGTGGCCCGGAGCCACCGTGTTATTTTAAATTGTCAGGCTCCAGAGGGGTTCCCCTCTTTGCCCCTATGGCCCCCCCCCACAAAAAAAAGCCCTGTTGTCAGACCTGAAGAGAGCTATAATTTATAGGAATTTATAGGATTTATACAATTTATAGGAAACCTGAAGACAATGAATTGTGAAAAGAAACACAAGGAGGAAATCCAGAAGGCATGGAAGATAGAATCAGGAAGACGTAAGTCATCTGTTCTTCCTGCCAACAAGAACTGCAGAAGCGAGAACAATTTGTTATGCTAATATAACTGCCCACAGGCAGTTTCAAACCTGGGATCTCAGGGTAGGTTCCTCTGGAGGTTGAGCTAAAAGCCCAATTCTACTCATCTTAGGCTGCAGAGGACACTTATTCTTTTGCTGTGAAGTGATCTAGGTACCACTACATAGGACAGTTAACCACACATAGGACAAACCAGAACATTTAGAAAGTTCAGTGTTTTTTTTTCCCTTTTATTTGTTTTTTTAAGCAAAGTTTAAGTTAATCTTTTTGTTTACAAATTGGTAAGCAATTTTGCTCATGAACGAAATTTTCTCTGCTAAGTTCCAGCCCCAAGTGAATTTTATATATGCTAATTATAGGCTCATGAAAAATGAGATAATGAAAGTGCTGACATGCTCTTAATAAAAGTGTGTGGAAAACTAAGATGCCTGAGTTATACTACTTAAGCATTTTTTAAAACTTTGCTTAACTATACAAGCACTATTATCCTTGAATAACAGCAGGTTCTTTGGGTCTTGGTGACATCACCAATATATTTAATCATATTATAATGATTATTTATATTACAACAGCATCTTTTGATCAGGACCCACTGGACTAGGTATTATATGTGATATGGCAAGAGTTAACTTGGTTCTGAAGAGGTTCAAATAAAATAGATCAAATAGAAAAAGGAACATTACTCCCATTTTACAGATGTGAAGCAGAGGCAGAGATGATACTACAAATCACCTAGTAATATGTGGTAGAGCTGGGCACTGAATGTAGCTATCTAGCGTGCCTGGCTTAGTCTCAACCACAGGACCATCCCTTTACTCTTCATCATTAAGCTACTATTGTCTCCTTTGGTGTTTATAAAAGTTAATTATTCACACTAAGTTCTTGCTTCCCCAGCCTTTACTCTTCATAAGTAACATTCACAAAAACTAGTACTCCCTTTAGCTTTGTGAGGAAAAGATTGGTCTTCCCTTGGTGAACTAAAGAAGGCTGTAAATTAGTGTTTTAAAAACATAGCCAATAGTGCTCTTAGTGAAAAACATTTCACTTTTAGAATGATGAAACTCAGGATAGAACAAAATCTTTTGCATTAATCATAGCTAAAATGATTATTTTCATTTTTTTTAATTTGTGGTAAAAACAGCTTCTGGGGTCTGTTGGATGGAAAAGTTTTTGATGTAGTTGTAGAATGTTGCAGAGGTTAAGATGAGGAAACCAAGCACATATAATGCCTGGAAAGAGCAGAGATGGGATGCACATGGGGGAAGAGGCCAGGCAGGGATTTGATATTGTAAAATAAGTGTAAATGTTTCTTTTTTATTTGAAGTTGATGACAGTGCTATTAATACATGAATGACTAAAGCATTCCTACTTGTTTTGAAATACTCAGTGTGGCACATATTAATGTATTTAATCTTATTCTTGAGGTCATAGTGCACATGACTGATTTCAGTCTTGCAGCCCACTGTTTGCACATAGCTGGAGAGAGTATGAAGTCCCCAATTCCATACCAGAGAGATCCCATTTGCTTGGGAAGATGGTAGGAAAGCAAGCATCAAGTGACCATTTGCAGCAATATTAGATGAGACGATGAAGGCATGCAAGGGAATCACCCGTGCTATCTTACTGATATAAACAGTAGCCATTTCCACAGAGATTTCTACTAGAGGGCTGCATTTACGCTACAGGGATCTTCCGAAAGATGTCTTCCAGAAGGTTGCGTCTACACATAAGAAAGCCTACCGAAATCACAATCTGCTCTTTCGAAACAGAGCATCCACACAGCCACACTGTTTCAAAAGAATGGGCCAGGAGTCGAAAAATCCTGCACCACGAGGACTGGTCTTTTGAGAGAAGGACCCCGGGGCATATAAACATGCTTTATTCTGGGAGAATCTGTCAGAAAAAGGTGATCTTCCTGATCCGGGAGTGGAAGACGGCTCCCAGAAGAGCCATGGTCTTTCAATTTCCTTTCGAAAGAGCACATTTTGTGTGTTGACACATTACGTGTTGTTTCAGAAGAGGGCCTGATTTTCCAGAAGGACTTGCTGGTGTAGATGCGGCCCTTGACAGTTAGTGATAAAAGACATCAGCAACTATGACGGAATATTTTGCTCCCACTAGCGGGAAGTTAGCTGCCTGTGTATGCTGTTGTGTCAGAGCTAGAGGCACATTCCAGCTTGTGTGTAGAATGTATTGCTTGTTTTACGTCACAGGTGAAAATGTGTTTATGTGAATACACCTTTCACTTGGCTACACAGTCTTTTTCCTTATCATCTATGTCTTTGCACTCACAGATGTAATCTGGAATGGATGTAGCCATTAAAACAGCACATATTTTACTTCCTCACACATACTTATTTCACTGACTCTTTAGTGACTGTACATGGCATTCAGCACAACACCAAGATAGAAAAAGCTAAATATTTATGAGAAAGTCTCATTTTCAGAATAGCATCTGCTTTCTTATCATGCATGTTTATGCTACATAAGTGGGGAAATGTTTACAGTCAGATGGGAAAAGACGCAAAATGTTCTATTGCACCTAAAGGGAATAATTTTTTCCCCTTTACAGTGGATAGGAAACTCCCTACATCTCCAATATCGCTTAAACAATCACCTTTCTGGCACATCTGCCAGCCCTTATTCAGCTTTGAAAGAAGAGGCTCACTATTTCCTCATCTTTGTTAGATAGATGTGTGAGACATAATCAAGCATTTCATGATTTCAAAATACTTTTCTGCTTTATTGTGTTTGTAGGTGTACAAATCAGAGGGTATCAGATCAGCAATATCTTTTAAAAGGCCTGGGATTTCACCTGAAATAAAGATAAAATAAGATTACATCTAGTAAATGCTAACCTTTCCTTATGCAGGCAAAGGCATACTGTTTTAGTCAAAGTGGCCAGGTGTACGTGGCTCAGGAGCATAGCATATCTGCCAGCAGCGTTATGCTAATGAGGTTTCTTGATATTGCAGATGGATCCACATTTGCATGCTCACACAACTAATTAGCATAGCTATGTGAGATGTCCTTCTCTGCAGAAGGGGCTGCCGGCAGTAAAGAGACTGTGTAGTTGTGCCTCTGCCAGCTAAATCCCCCTTTGTCACCAGTCCCTTATCCCTATCTTCCGAAAGCAAAATCTCACACGGCTGTGCTAATTAGCCATGCAACTATGCAAATAGGAAAACATTTACAATATCTAGATACCTCATTGATCTGTGACTGTGTCCTCTAGATACCTCTAGATACCCAGCAGCAGCGCTATGCTCCAGGGCTGTGTAGACTTAGCCAGTAAGTGCATGATTTATCAAACATAAATAAATATTGCTCCCAACTCTATAAATACACCCATGCTAAATTTACCACACATGGCTACATGATTAATCCCCCTGATGTCTCAGGTGGGGGAGGGTAGCAGATTTGCCAGAGTCCTGGACAAGATGCGGGGAATGTCTGCACTCTCAGAACAGGCAGATCTTTGGGCAGAAGGGGCTGGGCTGGGCACAGCCAGCCCTCAGCACTGCTTGAGTATGCTATGCCGTGTCCCATCCCCTCTCTCCAAACAGCCCTAGGAGATACCTGGAGTGCTCTGCATAACATTCTGGTGGTAATTTAAAGAGCCTGGGGCTCTGGCCACTACCACTCCCATTGCAGCAGCAGTCAGGTGCCCTGAGTGCTTTTTAATCATTGGGCCCCAAGGAAACCACCCCTGTTGCCCCACTGCTCTTCAGCTTGCTTGCTTATGTCAGTAATAAAATTAAACATGTGTTTGCAGAATTCAGGATAAGGGGCAGTGTTAACAACCTAGTTTCATAACCACCTTTCTAAATGTTTGATTTTTGACAATGTTACTATGTCTTCTCTACATGAAGCAAAAACACGAGGGATTCTGAACCTGAATACTGATTCCAACCCTCACATTTTGTTTAAGCTTAGAAATGGGTGGGAATGTAAGAAAGCGGAAGAAAAGTATGAACATCCACTTCTGAAGAGACATTATTACAGAAAAAAAACATATTGAAGTGACAAATGCCATCTGATTATAGCAGCAGTTTTATACTGAGCCCATGATAACATGTTCATTATAAATAATAGTTACATTTAAATAATAGCTGCTCCTCACTCTACATAAACACTCACTGAAAAGCATTTCAGTTTAAACAAAGATCATAGCTACTTATTTCTTCATATCTTGCTCTATGCTACCCCATTAAGTTAAATCTAACTAAAATTACAGAGTAGAAATGCTCCCAGAAAGTATTTTACTTAAAAATGGTTAAACAATCACTTCAAGCAGGCAAGTAAAATGTTGCTGTGTCTAATTCTCTTTGGCTATGTCTACACGGCATGCTGCTGCCAGCAGGGTCATGCAATGAGGACACTCAACAATACAAATGAGGCACACATTTACAAATTGTGCACCTCATTGGCATACTCTGACATAATCGCTGTCCTGGCAGAGGCTTCCATCACCACAAAACAAGCTGTGCAGATAGGGGTCTGTTGACCAAAACCCTCCTTCTCAACAACCCCTTATCTTTCTTGCAAGAGTATGCAAACGATGTGAGCAATTTGTTAATGAGCAGCACCCCCTGTAGATGTTGTCATGGTCATGCAGAAAGGTATGTCCTGCTATCAATATTCCACACTATACTATCAGGGTCATCTTTCTTATGCTGTATAC
Source organism: Carettochelys insculpta (assembly GCF_033958435.1). NCBI lineage: Eukaryota > Metazoa > Chordata > Testudines > Carettochelyidae > Carettochelys > Carettochelys insculpta. The sequence continues at coordinate 138,422,738 of NC_134139.1, read as the reverse complement.
AAAGATAGTATTCGGTAACAGAGAAATGTTGAAATGCAAAAATAGAACAAGAATTTTCTGTTGACATACCCAAATAGTTACTTGCTAGCTGTCTAAGGCATAGCCAACCTTGAGCTAATGGGTAAGATTGGACTTCCATTAGAATCATGGAAGGTGTCCTGGATACATGGAAAGAAAGTCCAAATGCTGGGGATGTGGTTTAATTCAGCAAGAATTCTGTTACTTTACTAATCTGTGAACTAACCAGGACAACTTATACAGTGAAGGTCTTAGTTCCTCTCTGAACCTTTTCCACATGATGGATGGCTGATGTCAGCTCACACTGCTGCACAGCAGGTCCCAGGCTGTTCCTGGAACCCTAATATTTCCTGGAATAAAAGGAACACCAATCTATTCTCCAGCTTCACTAGGGGTTGCCTTCACCTATAGTTCCTTCCAATTCTGGTTTATCAGAAAACCAGCCACCCCATGGGATAAGTAGTGGCACTGGTCACTTGTCACAAGAAGGCACCAGCTTGACTGTGTCCTCTAGCTATTTTCCTAGAGAGTTAACATTCCTTTCCTGTCATCAGACCTATTGTATCTAGTACCTGGTTGGAAACGTGCATGTCTCAGGCATCACTTATGGTATTTTTGGAAGGTAATTCTTGTTACATAGCTTCTTATTAACCTGGAGAGATCTGCGTTCAGTTGCACATTTTCAGATTTCTATTAAATCTACCCTAAATCTCTCTGTGTTCTGAAGATTTCAGGCCTGTGTGTGTGTGTGTGTGTGTGTGTGTGTGTGTGTGTGAAAGGTGCAAATGCACCTCCCCCATGTACAGTTTCTCTCCCTTCATCCCTGCAGGAAGGAGCCTGCAGGACATGATGGAGGAACCCAGAACACCTTGGGAGCTGTAGTTCTTTGAACCGCTACCTTTCTAGACAGCTGCCCCTGGAGCAGAAAAGGGACTACAATTCACACCAGGCCGCTAGCAACAGAAAGGGGTGAGGAATGAGGGAATATTGTTTTCCACCACTTAACAATATTTCAGCAAGAGCTCAGAAGGTAATTTCAATTAAACCTTTATTACTGTATAATTTTTAGTATGTTACAAGCAAATCATTTTACCAATCACTGTTGTCACTCAAATTTTTCATTAACCTCACTTATGCACACTCATTGCACAACTATTTTAACTCCTTTCTATTCAAAAAAATGTGGTCCACATTTTCAGCTCCCTTACAGAAATTCCTGCATGTGGACCTGAATATTTTCAACCCCCTAACAAGTGAGGTGTAAAATAGTTCAAAGACTGTAAGGAGCCTCAGCTGGTCCCAGAGCATGTCATTGTTGCTACATCAGTTCAGATAAACCTCTCCAGCAAGACCCTGCTCTGGGCGTCCATGAGAACTGGTCTCTTCTCCATGGGCCCAATGCCAATAGGTCCAAACAGGAATTCTCATGACCTGCTTCCTGGGTCCCTGTACAGTGCCCTTCCATACACACCTGCTCAGAGAAGTCTCACTTCTGGTTGCATCTGAAAGAATCAGTGTCGGCTTGCAGGCATACCCCATTGGACTCTTTTTATCTCTGCTTTGGATGTAACCATTTCACTCCTGAATTAATGGGATCTCCCTTCAGCAGAGGAACACCAATTATACATCTTCCTTGAAACTGAAAGAAAGAAAGAAAGAAAGAAAGAAAGAAATGCCCTTTTCCTGTGAAGCAAAATTGCAACCTATATTAGGCAACTCTATGTCTCTATGCAAGTTCCTACCTCCCTGTATGCTTGTAATGTTATGACTCACCATGCTACCCATTAATTGTTTTACATCACTTGTAATATCCAGGTGTCAGATCTCTGTCCCATTGCAGATCCCCAAATTTCAAAATTCTACTTATGTCCTTCATGGCTAAACACCTAGTTAACCCTGATAGAAACCACTCTTCCAACCCGTGCCAACATTGTAGTATTACATTCTGAAAGGATTCACATTCTGTTCTCAAGTGCAGTAGACAATATCTCTCCATGCTTCTAATTTACACTGGAATATCAAGATGATAGTTGCTTTGCACTAAGAAAAAAGTTGGTTAATCAAGAACCTAATTTTCAGAGGTCTAAGTAAGCCCCAGTAGACTCCATGCCAAATCCCAAAACAACTCTCAAACTGTTCCCAGTTCATATTCTGAGTGACTTGAAGAACTGGTATTATCAATGAATACCACTTCCAGAACAGCTTTTCTTGCCCAATTCCATTCCTGCATGTCGTGACTCCTATGAGGTAGGATAAAAGCTTCTATAGAGTTACATTCCTCTCCCAGTTCCAATAAGCACAGTTAGCCCTGGTGGAAACCCCAAACACATTCAAATCAGCTTTCAGCTCCGGCTTTGGCATCAATCCTTCCTTCCCTTATGGCACTAATTCAGGGATTGTCCAACACTCAGGAAATTCTCTTTCTCTTAATTTTCCCATCTGGCAGTGACTGAGAAGATCACACACAGCCAAATGCAAAATATCCATCCCAAAGGCACCTCAGCTCCTGGTGGATGAAACTGAAGATGGACAAGCTTTTAGTTCATGCAAAGTGTTATTCTTGAATATCCCAGTTCTCCTAGCTAAATTCTGCAATCCTGCCAATTTACTAACAGTGAGTAGAGATTCCTGCCTGTCTCCAGGTCAGTTTCCAGACAAGCCAGTCTGATAAGGGAAATGGGTCTCTTTCTGTTTCCTTTGCTGGCAGTGCTTGCAGTCTTCCAGCCAACATGCAAGGAAATTGATAGTCTTGTATCTTCTCTTGAATCCAGTTTTGATATCTGTTTAGGTAGCTCGCCACCTGCAAATGCTTTTATAACCAAACTGCAACATATGGATTTCAGTTACTCAGTGTCACATGAGGAAAGGACTTATGACACGCCTTCTCTATGCATGTGTTTCTACCCTTAGGCTGTGAGGAAGGAGGATAAAGAAATCATCTCCCATCTTTGGGAAAACCATATATTCCTTTGCTGGGGATAAATTCTTTCCTCTGCCTTCTCTCTGCATGGGCTGCAGCACCCACCCACCCCCATTTCCTCTCCCTTCCAAGTTTTGGAGTGAGAGGAGACTCTTAAGGGAACCACTGTCCCTTTTCCCCCAACCAGTCAAAACAAATGCCTCCCCTGACAATTTGAGGTAGCAGGATTTCTATCTTGCCATGTTCTTAGGGCAGATCAGGATTAGAGCCATTATGTGTATGAGTTCAGGAGAGGGACAAGAGGGAAAACATTAATGCTCAGTGAGCTCTCTAATTTGTGTAGGGCTATGGCTTTAAACCCCCAGGCTTAGATTCTCCTTGCAGGCAAAATAATAGCTAATGTTCTCCCCCTACATCAACTTATCAATTCAAGATAATAACTTGTCTGTCTTGGGCAAGGGTTCATTTGATTCCTAGTGACAATATCACAGTACTATGCAAATACAATAAACTATCGTGTTTGATATTTCATAAATAGTACTGATAAACTCTGTAATATATTCTTTGTAATCCTTTTTTTTTGTGGAAGAGTTTCTAAATGTATTCATCCTGTCTTTGTTCTGTGCCAAGGAATAGAAGCAGAGGTGTCTTATGAAGACACTGAAAAGCTACACTTGCTTTTACAAATGCACATGTAAAGACTATTTAAATTCATACGGTAATAAAAGGTTAAAATTAAACCTCTAATGAGCCATTCAAAAAAGGATATGAGTAATATTTAAAACTTTGCTGTATCTGACCTTGACAGACAGCCAATGCAGAACAGCAGAGAGGAATGCCTATAGTGTACAATGAAATGGAAAGGAGAGAGGTTTCTTAAATACATATTATTGCTAGCAGACTTTTCTGTTTATTTCCTTCATCCTTAGTAGGAGAACTGGTTCAGCACAATGAAAAAACTGAGATTCTCATATACATGTGGATAGATCTTTATAACCAGGCAAGGCCCTACTTTCATGAGTAGGACTCTAAAAGTATTGGGGTGATCTGAATGGAGCTTTATGACATGTACTTTTAATCCAAATTCAACCTGAACAACAGCTATGTGCACTTTGAAAAGGACCCATTCACTTTTAAAACCAAAGTGATGTTGTTATGAGAAGATGTATTGTGTTTGCACAGGTGTCTTGTGTAGACAGTGGCCATGACTAAAAGCAGCAGTGATAAATATTGTTCTTTGGGAAAAAGAGGCTGTTAGGTCTCTATCTAAGATACTTTCTCTATCTAAGATACTTTAATGTTTCACATTAGCACAACAACAAAACACCTTATAATCTTTAATGTTCCCACCCTCCCAGCACCCCTGAGAGGTAAAGGTAAGAAGGTGTGCCTGTCATTTGTGGCTGAACCAATGTAAATGCAGAAGCAGTCACTATGTTTGACATTTGTTCATCATGTAGTTGGGGACTAGAGCAAGTTCTTTGTTAGCACATAAGACATACATAGGACTGTGTCAAAGATATCTTAGGAGAAGTGACAGCACAAACATAAATTCCACAAAAAGGCTGTCTCACTGGCACTGCTGGCAAGGGATCGTGGATGGACCAAAGGATCCATCTTTGTGTGGTGGCTGCTATAAATCTCATGGAGGGCTTGTATTGCTATTTTCTTCCAGCCAGCTGAAGTGAAGGTCCTGATGCACTAGAAGCCCCATTGCCTTGCCTCAAGGTTTGAGAGGCAGGGTTCACTTCTCCAACTCTCTCCTTCTTGTTTCACATACAGCTTGGCCACTCATGACTTTTGTGAGAGAAATGGTTTCAGCATAAATGAAAAGATAAATTGTGATGCAGTAAAATGGGGGATGGGGGAATATTTACGAGTGCATTTGATTTCTATCCCCGCCCACCACATAATTGTTACAGCTATGAAAATAGCTGTGAAGATCTAGTCTTTAAGGTTCTCAAAATACTCTCAGAAATTATCAGTTACAAATATTAAAAAGCAGCTTGTATACTTTCATTAGCAACTCACAATATACTGAAACAAGGAGAAGTTGCTATAGAAACACCCTCCTTAAACTTTAACCATTCACTACTGGCTGCGCAGAGACACAGAAGAGCTGAAATAATATTACTAATCCCCATGGTGAGTTAAAAATTGCACATTTTCTTTTTTAAATGATCAAAATACTTTCTAAAATAATCTGTCAGTTGAATTGAAATGCACTTTGCTGCATTTCTGTCCAAACCTCTTCTGACTCAGTTAAAACTTTATTTTTGTTATCTTAGTCTCAGTCCCTTTGAAGATTCAGAAGCCCTGGAAATGGGCACAGTGTAAGAGACTAAAAAAACTTGGAATAGAATCAGTTGATTGGCCAGGAAAGTCTTAACAACAAACTGATTAAATAGTTTGGGATCATTTGCCTTTTAGTGCTGGGTGTTCAGTCTGAATAACAACATTTTGTTTTCCTTTGAGATAGTTTTTTTATGTACAGTTATTTTCTTGCCTTAATCTTGTACTATATGTCGAAAAATAGATGAACATGAAGGGCTGAATGCTCCTTCCTTTTAGAAATTCCTTAGTGAAATTGAATGAAGTGTATTTTTAGCCTCTAAATTGTTGAAAGAATTTCTATTATTCAGATGTCAAATTTTAGAAGTGATTTGATGAAAAGGTTTTTTTTTTTTTTTTACAAATTGAACTTCAAATGTTTCTGTAGAGTATACATCAAATTGTTTCCTCATCAGTAAAGATTGGTTAGAGTAGCTGTAGAAGTAATAGTGGAGTCCCAGTCAAGACGGGACTCTGGCTGGCCGTTTCTACACAGGCTGCTTCCTCTGAAAGTGGCATGGTAATACACAGCCCGAAATATGCTAATGAGGTGTGGATGCAAATTCCCCGTGCCTCATTAGCATATGGTCATGTCATTTGGAGTCCGGAAGAACGGTCTTCCGGACTCCAAAACACCTTTTAGAAGTGTGGCCCCCAGGTGTCTTCTGGAAGGAAGTCCTTCTTCTGGAGGCCCCTTCTTCCCAAAAATTCAAAGATGGGTTTTACTTTCAAAAGAGCTGCGTCTACACTGTTTTTCTTCTTTTGAAAGAAGAATATGCAAATGAGGGACAGATATGTAAATCTGTGCCTCATTTGCATTTTTGATTTCCCTCATTTGCATGCCTCTTTTGAAAGAGGAATGGAAGTGTAGGTGCTGCCCATAAGAGTAAGTCCTGTTGTGCAGCAGATAAAATAATAAAGGATGGGAGGAGAAATAGGCCCAGAAACTTTCCACAGTCACATAGTAACTCAGAGACAGGAACAGAACTCACTTCCTCTAAGTCCCAGGTAATTATTTTCTACAGTAAACTATTGCCTCTCCCTCTCCATGTTGCCTCCTCCCTTTCTTAAAAGAGTATGCTGTACTTTTAAAAATGAGAAAGAATGTTCATTTTTGTCCTCTAGAGGTGGACAAAAATCCCTGCTGTGTCCTCAAAAGGTGAATGGAGAAAAGCATAGACATGTAATCACCCTGGAGTAGGCAAGAAGCCTGCAGTAGATAGTTTAAGCAACATTTTCCCGCTACTGCTAATACCAGTGCAGTTTTACTGCTGTTTGGAAACCCTGGTATAGACCACGCTGGTAATAAAAGCTTTCTTAACTTCCGTTGCATTCATCCTTTTTTGTTTTTCTATCACTGAAAATATGTCACCTCCTCACACATGACTTATTTTTCTCTTTTCTCTCATTAAGGTGAAAAGCTCTGGAAATAAGAAATGGGCTGCCTCCCATATGTAATTAAAAATGCCAAATGAACTATTGTTCTCAGTGTATTTTTGCCAATGCATAGACCTGGAACATCAAAATGTATTAACTGGATCAATGCTTTTAGCCGACCTTGCAAGACTTACAGGATGGAAGCCTTAATTTAGAACAGTCCATTTCCCCACTTTTAATTTGTCTCAGTATCACAACGTAGCTCAGAAATTAGTTGGTTTGTGAACAGCAACTGCTTCTGCAATTTCATCTTTAAACTTATTTCTTTAGATTATATAAATAACCCTCATTGAGAAGTTTAAAAAGATATGTGTGTGGGCAAAAAAGGAAAGAAGGATTTTTTTTAAGTATTTCTTTTTACAGCACTAAAATTACCATATGTCTGCTTGGTTTTATATGGTAAATAGGACAACGTAGTGTACTGTCTATGTAATAATTACTTGATTTTGAAGGTTAATTGGAAGTAAAATTTTAAATGTCCAAGCTGTTCCAATCATAATTGTTATAGCATTTTCAGAATAAAGATCTCATAATCAATGAACTACAACAGACATCCCACTTTTGCTGCGGTACATCTCAGGAGGTCTGGCAATCTCTGTTGGGCCATCTGTCACATTCAGATCACATCAGATATGGACTTTCATAGGGAGCTGGGTGAGAGAAGTAGGGCAATGCATTCTAGGGTCTTCCTGAGTGGAGAAAGTTAAGGTCTGCGACAGATTTGAATAGGGCAGATACAGAAGCAAAGGTACAGCTAATAGTGAAATTCCTCACATAAAAATGTACCACAACTATGCCTATGTGTTGAAGGAGGGGTATATTATGGGTAGGATGATCATGTGTCCCATTTTTAAAGGGACACTCCTATATTCAAGACCTCCTGTGGGTTCTCCAACTTCTTTCTTAGAAGAGAGGAAATTATCTCAGATTTTCTGTTGCCCTTTTCCCCACCAGTATTGCAGGGTCCTACTGCTGGCTGGATCCCTGCTCACCAGCTGCTCGCCTGTCACGGTGAGTGGCAGGGTCCAGTGACTGACTGTGGAGGCAGAAGTGAAAGCCTAGTGGTGGGGCAAGATGCAGAGTTTGGCACTGGCTGCTCCCCTTGCTGGTCCATCAGCACAGTCCCTGCTGTACACCAGTTCTTGGCCAGCTGGGTCCCAGCCCCTGTCCTGTTTTCAATCAGCCCTGACTGTGAGCTATAGTGTTTGTTGAGCATAGGTGTCACCAGGGATGTGTCTCCTCTGCTGACTATCCATTAGCCCTTTATGTACTGCCCCTCTCGCTGTCCTCCCTCCTTTGCCCCTTCACCCCAGCCTCAACCCCACTATTTAGCCATATTCCCCTGGTGGTATGTCCCTTGCCCATAACTGTGGGGAGAACCAGCCCCTGGTCACAGAGCTCAGCTCACCAAAGGGTTGGCCAGCAGTCTCCTTCCTTCCCTCACTGCCTTTTGCTAGGTCACCACCCCAGAAAATCCCCAAACCCTCTAGCCCAGGGTGCTGGCCAGCGGGACCAGAACTCTATGTGTGTCCAAGACCTACCCAGGCCTGGCACTGGCCAGTTTCTTCAGCCTCAGCTATGCTCTGGAATGGTGTGTAAGGGATGGAAAGCAATGTCTAGCTTGTTCATTCCCTGATTCTGCAGACTTTACAGCAGTCCTTGAGACAGGGGCATAGCACCCCAGTGGCTTGAGCATTAGCCTGCTAAACCCAGGGTTGTGAGTTCAGCCCCTGAGGGGGCCATTTAGGGATCTAGGACAAAATAGGGGAAGTTTGGGGGAAAAAAAAAGGATGGCTCTTGGTCCTGCCAAGAGGGCAGGGGACTGGACTCAATGACATCCCAAAGTCCCTTCCAGTTCTATTCTATTCACCCATGCTTCTCCCTTGCCCCAACCCTGGGTCCTCCGCACTGCTCCTCCTCTTCTGAGCCAATTATCTGGCTGTTCACTGAAGAATCTTCCAACAGGTTCCCCAGACTCTGGCACGCAATGCTCCCTTAGGGTTGAACCCACCAACTTTCCACTGGCTACATTGTGAATAGGAAGAAGCAGCCTGGAGGTGTTAGCTGCCTTTCAGCACAACATGGGCAGGACAGGATAAACTGCTTTCAATCAAATGGAGGAAAGGGGTGGGAGAAAGGGACAAGAAGTTGGAAGAGAAGAACCATGCAAAGACACAGGCCAGATTATCCATTTTCCCACTTCCTGTGTTGCAGCTGGAAGTAGCTTCCATCCCTTCCCTCATGCACAGTGTCAAAAGGCTGCAACTGGCCACAATTTCATTTGAACCCTAGCAGAATTCTGGGATAGGATGCATATGACCTATGTGCCTCCTGCACATATTACCATGGGAAGATGAAATGCCATGTACCAGGAGACACAGGGCCAACCTGTGATAAAGGTGTATAGGGCTGTGAGTGTGTGACCTCTCCCCATGTGTGTGTGTGGGGCACATGTGTCACCCCTCACTGTCTGCATCCTAAATCATGTAGTCGAAAAGAATCCAAATGGTGTTTCTTTTTAGCTCAGTCAGCTTGTTAACTCAAAGTTTTGTGTAATTGATTTTTATTGAACTCGTTTGCATACAAGGAATTTTACCAAGTATCCTGTGCTTAGTATAGGGAAAGATGGTCACCCTATGGGTTTTGGATGGGATTTGGGATGGTAGGGTCCTAGTTAAGGGGAAGACATTGGGAGTATTGAAAAAAAACCCAACATTTCAGGGTCACTGTAATCAAAGGACCGAGTCTAAATAACAGAAAAATCTCATGGGGTTGTGAAGAAGGAATGAAGACTGTAAAGGAAATGGAAGGAAGAAAGAAGAATTCAGAAGTCAGGATGACATCCAGATAAGTAATCAGCTTCTCCTTTTCTTATCAGAGCTCACCTCTCTTACGTTTTTGCCATTTGCCCAGTGCTAATAGTTACACTATAGCTTCAGAGAAGGACCAAAGTTTTACCCTGTTATTCTACACAGTTTTTATAAAATAATTACTTGTTGAATAGTGACATTCTGAATACTTTACAATATAACATGTCTATTGTAGATTTGGCTTCACCTAAAAATGAATGTCTGTAACAGACACATGTTCGTTAACCTTTTCTCTCAGGTGCACTGTTAAGGAACAAGGTTTAGACCACAAGTACAATATATCATGTCTATATACACACACAATATTTACACCACCACTGGAAATTATAATAATTAAATACTTCCATTAGCCAAATTACAATAATGAGAAACTAGGGAGATCTCTTTAATTAAGAGTACGCATTTTAGAATAGCATAGGATTCCATTTTTATGGCCTTCTATATATCGGATGAGAAACGTTTTTTGTTGGATTCTGCTATCCAATAAAAAAAAAGCTACTTTTTCAGAATCTATTAATGAGAGAGTTTAACTATTATCTTTCTGTGCATGTGCTTCTTTTTGTATCTGTCATCTCTGCAAGAATTATTGTGTAGCTCAGAGGAAGCATTTTTATTATTTCAACTGAAAACATCAAAAGTTTGCTCTCATCTTTCTCTTCTTTAACTGAGCACAAAATAGCTTGCTAGCCACAGACCAAGGACATAGCAAAAAAGTAAAATAAATGAAACACCCCAAACACCGAATAGTTGAAGGAGTAAAAAATCAGCTCATTTTCTGTTGTGGATGCTACATAATGGCATTGTTATATTCAGACATATGGGGTATGTCTACACTGCAACTGGAAATGAACTTCCCAGCCTGGGTAGACAATCTTGGACTATCTTGTCTGGAATTCATATGTTAACAATATTAGTGTGGGTATTGTGGCTCTTGCAAAACTACATATTCTTTATGAAAATATGCTTATAATATCTATCTTAGATAACTGTGAACTTTATACAAGATGGCTCATGGAAGATATAAATGGGTTATATCTTATTATGGTTATGAGTTATTGAATTTGATTATTCAGTTTCTATGTTTGTGTCATTTTTGTATCTGGATTTAGAAAAATTGAGTATTATCTATTTTCAAATGCACTTCTTTGTGTGTCATCCACAACTAGCTCTTCAGGTACAAAAGTGAAAATACATTCTCAACAGGGCTGATGGCCAGTAGCTGAAAGAACAAGGTTACAATTAGACTAATCTGTCTCCTTCCTGAGAGGATTCCTGGGATGTAGCTATGACAGTAAAGGTTGAATGAACCTCTTTTGTCTGACACCTTTCGGACCTGACCAGAACCAAATGAGAGAATTTGCTGGACCACAGGAGGTCAATATTGTCTAGCAGGATTACTAACAACTTCCACTTGTGGGCTCTTAGAAGACATTTACAGCTACATAAATTTACATAAATTACATCTAAATAACAGCACAGAACACTGAGACCCAGGACTGATGGCTGTAAACAAACTTTATGGCAGCACAGGAAATTTGGCCACACCCAGGATAAGTGGTCATCCAGCTAACTGGACAAGAAAATGCTGGATTAGAGGGGTTCAATCTGTCCTAGGTTAGGTGCCTGATCCTAAAAATTATCTTGGACTCCGGTAATTTTTTGCTAAAAATAAAGAGGTGATCAAGTTTGGGAAACAAAAGTTTCCTGCTCCTACGTAATCTTATTCAAGACTGAGGAGGAAGGTAAAGACGCCACTGTTAGCCTTCCCAAGAAGAAAGACTGTTTTAGACAGCTGAAGGGGAGGCAAAAGGGGGAGCCCAGACCAAGAAAAAGGTATAGTCAGAAAAAAAATATAACTGGAAATGTAAGCTACAGGAGTTTTGCCACCTGCCTAAAATTGCAGTGATAAGAAATTACATTTTGTAACCCGTTTGTATTCATCTTAGCTAGTGTATTTTGTTTTATTTGCTCAGTAATCTGCTTTGTTCCATCTGTTATGTCTTAGATTCATTTGTGTTTTTCTTTTGTAGTTAATAAGCTCATTTCTCGTCTGTAATATAACCGAGTTTATGCGGTTTCTAAGGTGGTGCAAAGAAGTTGTACACATCTTCTTCCACATGGAGGGGGTGTGTGTGGAAATGTCATGTAATTTTGGGTTTGTACTCATGCAGGGTGGGTATCTGAGTGCTGCAACAATCCCTTAAGCTGAGTTTTCCTAGAACTGATATCAGTGCCTGTATCAATCTGCGGCTGGGTATTGCTCTGCCTGTGTGTGTGTGCTAGAGCAGACTTAACAGGAGGAGATCTGACTCAGCAAGATAAAGTAAAAGAGTGCCCAGGCTAGCAGAACGACTGGTCTGAGTGGTTTTTCAATACATCAGCTTGCATCTCAGAGGTAATCTTTCACAAAAGTATTCTAGGTTGAATAAACTGAAATGTGCAATATATCTTGACTTTTAGAATGTTCTGAATGTCTGAGTTTGAGACACCTGATTCCATAGTTTGGGTAACTTCTGTTTCAAGAGCAGTTACTACAAAAATATTTTCTTTCCAATTCACGTAAGTTTATTCTTCTGTTGGTTAGACTTCTCATAGTCTAGGTGAGAAGTCTAGTATAGTTGTACTCTAGTATAGGTGACTGCATATAGTTATAAACAATATTTAAATAAACTGTGTCCAAAATCATTCAAGCAATCATCCGTCCTGATGAAACAAAAACAAACAAGCAAACAAACAAAACCACAAAGAAAGAATGAAATAAAATCTTTAAAAAGAGACGTTGCCACAGCTAGGCATTGCTTCTATTAATTACACTACTATGCCAGAAATACTGATTCCAGAGTTCTTCTAAACATATTTCCTCATAGTGCCTCATTGACACCGCTCAGAATTACATTGTAACTGAATGGACAGGCAGACATATAGGCACTGTGCACTAACATGTACAGCATTCTTTGTAATTACATTGTAATTACAAGTATAGTTGTTTTTTAACTTTAAGAGGTCTCAAGATTTTCATGGATTCCAGAGGGCTGTGGATCAGGGCCTAGCTGTCTAAATCAACTGTAAGCCAACAGTGTGAATTTCTAGATACTGGAATGATTTACAAAGTGTTTCTCTGATCATTGTACAAGGAACAGCCGTGCTCTGTTGTAAGAGCAAATAGTCAATAATTTGTAAGAAAATGTGTGATCTCTCTACAGCTTCTCACTACGCGCTAAAGCATACATAATCTCAGTGTGATATTCATCTCACCTTACAACTGACCTGATCAGGAGTTCAGGACAGGAAAAGTGAAAGAGATACTGGGTATAACACTCGTCAGGCAGATCAAAAGGCTAATTTGGCCTGTAGTGTTTTGATCTCACAAAACTCTTTAAATGTGCATAAGCCAGAATGCTCACCAATGTGTACAAAAAGAAGGGACCATATTGATGGTAACAAAAATGAAACAAACAAACAGACAAAGGGTTAAATTGTGGCATATGTGTGACATGGGCTAGACTGCTCTCCACAGGATTTGATGACTCTGCCTTATGCCAACTTTTTACTATATCATTTTCAGTTTCCTATTTCATTGATCAAGGATTGTGAAGAGCAAGTCCTGCATCTTCCACAATGCAGTCAGAATTACCAATGTTGTGATTTTATCATGAGTCTCACAATAGATGATATTTTTCCTCAAGCTCAGATTCCTGGAGTTGCATCCCAGCTTTTTGGTTTGCTTCTTGCTTGCTTGTTTACACTCCGGGGGTCCTAGGTCCTTATAGAATACTTTTGTTTCCTTTTCCCTTCACTCTTATGCTCTCTCCCAACAGTTCCAAGGTTTTCCCTTTAGTGCAAAGTGTAGAGTGAACTTTATGTGGCTAGGCTAATTTCACCATTTCTGCTGCATTTACTGGAATTTTTCACATAGTTCTGGATCACAGTTCAAACAAGGATCTAGTGCACTCAAAGGAGACATATTTTACTCAGTAAACTTCTGTGAGGGACAAGGGACCCCAAATCCTAACCTTTCCTCTACTTACTCCATTTCCTATTCTCTGCAGCACTATGAACAGAAAAGACTTGCATGAAGGAAGCCATCTGGACAGTAACTCCTCTTGTAGAAGTGCTGAAGAGCTGTTCCATTCACCATCTTTCAACTTGCTGTGTATTTTTCTTATTGATAAAACAATCCCAAGCATTCTTTTTTGGCAGATTAGTAAGGAATTCAAGTAGCAGATGTTCAAATCACTTTTTATTTTTTGCATATTTAATCTCCATAAGTATGTCATGATGAAGATCTGTTGTTAGGTCTTTGTGCAAGGAGCTGTAGTTCTAGCATCTCAGCATTATGGACAGTGGCTATGATATGAGGAAATGACTATGACTATATTATCTCAAGAACAATCTACAAAATGCTATACAAATGCAACTGAGGCTGATGCTCACTCTCACATTTGCACCTCAGAGTACAAAATATATGCTATAGGCAACACTCAAATATATTTATATGAATGGCTGCCAAACAAGCTTCTTTTAATCAAATACTACTTAAAATACTAGAAGGAGGAACACCACCGCCACATTCCACTATGGTAAAGCTTGCACTTCACCTGCCTACAAAGCTTGAATTTGACTTGAATTTGCCTGCAGACGGGACCTGAATTTGCTATAATAATAATAATAATAATAATAATAATAATAATAATAATAATAAACCTACTGGCTTAGTAGTTCTGTATGGAAGTCCTGTTTAAAAGGCTTGTGTAGTGAGGTGGTGTCCCCCCATTCCAACCCTGAAGCAGAGGGAGCCTCCCAGAAGCCTTAGTGGATAGGGCTGGGGCTCCTGTGCTCCCCCCCCCCGCCTCAGAGACTGACATGGTAGGCAGGAAGTGCCAGAGTGGGGCCCAAGGCTCATTAAAATGGAGGACTCTGAGCTGAGCAGAGAGGCCTGGCTGGGCTCATGGGAGCAGAAGCCAAAGGCCCCATACCAGGATGACTGACAGGCCAGATGGGTCCACCATCCTCTCTTGCCTTTCTGACAGGACCCCAGAGGTGTATCTGAACCTGCTCCTTGCCTGCTACACAGAAGCCACCGTGCCTGGGCTGACATACTGGTGGCCTGTTTTGACTATGACTCTGCCTGGACTTGGACAGATATACTGCCTGTCTGCAGCCCCATTAAAGAGGGACTGGGCCCTCTGGAGGCTGCTGCCTGCTCAGAGCCAGGGGCATCCTAGACTTTGGAGAGGTGTTGTAGCCTGCTTTGCCCTGGAGGATGTGCTTGCCCTGGGCAGACCCCCTCTACAGCTTGCTTCTTGTTTGTGTTGATAAGTTACTATACTCACTTGGAAGCAAACCCATCCAAACGTTTATTACTTCCTGTGCTTACTGGTAGCAGTAAGTCAAAGCTCCAAATTCTGTCTATTCCCAGGATCCGCAATTAGAGAATCCACAGTAAAGTATGATGAAAAGAGAAAGAAAGACAATGTGATTTTTCAGTGCATGTCATCTAATTCCAAAAAAAGAGGTAGGTACTTCTAATGGAAGCCAAACTGGTAGCATATTAATGTGTTTAGCCACTCTATATGTATGCTTAAATAAAGTAAAAGTCAGAACTTGGATAACCAACAAGGTGAAATAACTGGCACCTGCTGCAGTGAAGTAGGGATGGTTGCTGCAAGACCGTGGAAGTCAGCAGACTATCTGTGGCCTGCCAAGCAGTGCCAATGGAGCCGGGCGCTGACTGCCCATCCAATGCAGTAGAGCTGGGGTCCAGCTGCCTAGCCAGTGCTGGCTGCCCAGCAGTTGGCAGCAGGGCCATGGGGCTGTCTGTCTGGCCAGTGACAGAGGCAGCAGAGGCAGCAGAGCTGGTGGAATGGGGCCAGTGGCCACACTCAATATCTGGCACTTTTGGTTATCTGGCACCACCAGTTCCCTGGAGTTGCAGGATAACAGAACTTGTACTGTAATATAGAGGAATAATAATATTGACAATACATCACTTGTATATAGAACTTCACCCCATGAGATCTTTACATTCTTTCATGCGTTTATCTTGATGGTATGACCATACTGGCATGACTATAACATTCATGGTGGGAAAGGTTGCAGGGCTGGGATTTTTGAGCACTATTCCAATTTCTGCCACTGATCTGGCATATTATAGTAGGAGAAACAATTCACCACTGTATGATTCAGTATATCAATTTGTATAATGGCTATAGCAGTAGTTATCTGCTATATGGCCTAGTGGGAGACTTAATTAACTCTTAATTTTTAAATAGCTATTTTGAATCATCAGATGAAAGGAACACAGCAGTTAAACTACAAGTTGCTGTTACTTTTTATTGATTTAATTTATTACTATCCTTACCAGGTGCTGACACATTATCGGTGTGCAACAGTTTGGATTATGTCACCATGTCACATCATTGATACAAGATCATGGTTTGACATTTTTCTTGAAAAGCATATAGAGTAGGCCCATTGAAGATGGGTATGAGAAGATGTGACAGCATGCTGTGAACTAACAAATGAACCAGGACTATGAACGCTTAGTCACCAATGAGTTCTCTGGAGGAGAATGTGTAGCTAACCACCTATCAGCCTGCAAAGCTATCGGCTGAGAGGTATCAAAGAAATCACTGAAGCTGTGTCTACACATGCATGAAACATCGAAGTAAGTGGCCCTCTTTCAAAGGAATGGAGGAAGCGTCTACACACGCAATGCTGTCTTTCAAAAGAAAATCGAAGGAACGGGGTGCAGATGTCAAAATCTGAACCCTGATCCAGTATCAGGAAGATCATCCCCTTTCAAAACACTAAATTGAAAGAGTACAGGTGTAGAAGCTCCACATTCCACTTTTTTGAAAAATGGGCCCGCCATAGCACCAGTCAGCTGAAGTGCGAGGCCGCTTCAGGTGGCAGCAGAGGGGTTCTAGGATCCCTGCATCTGACCGCCTTAAAGCAGCACACACACAGGAACCCTGTGGCAGGAAGCTAAGAATGTGCTAGGAGCATCTCCTGCATATGCTCCAGCCCCACGCTCTGAGTGCCAAGACCATGGCCAGTAGCCAGTCCCCGAGCAAGCCCCATGCCTGCCCCTTTTGAGCCCCTGCAGGGCTCCCAGGGTTCTGGGGTGCGGGGAGAGAAAAGAACTGCCCCCTCCTAGATGGAGAGAGAGCTGAGGGACCTCCTGGGCCCTGGAAAGAGGAGGAGGTCCTCCACGAGATGGGTGTCAAGCAGCAAAACTCCACAGCCTTTGGCCACCTGGCTCAGGGCCTCCTCACCAGGGGCCACCCAGCGCGTTATGCACCACAGGTATGCTGTGGCAGGGTTATGCTCAGGCCAGCAACCAGACTGGCCACTCTGGGGCAGTGCCAGCCACCTGCTCCTACTTCCAGAAGCTCTAGGGCATTCTGGGGCCCTGGGACAACTCCCCACACCCAGCACTCCTGGACACATCAGCTGACAAGCCACAGCCAGAGGCAGACGAGCTGCCTGAACCAGGGACCCAGGAGGCTGAGGGCACCACAGAATGGTCGAGCAAGGACAGGGACCTCGCTATCTACATCCCTCCAACTTGTCCAGCCAGGTGACTGGGATGCAGGCGTCCCTGGATGTCACCAAGGGACCCTTTGGTACATACAAGGCGGGGTGCACACCCACTCCATAGGGTGGGGGCAAAGCACTGGCCAGCTGGCTGCACACAGGACCAGTGGTCTCAGGATGCACACATGACAGCCCTCCATGGCATGCAGCACCTCGTGGTGGCCCTCCAGCGATGCCTAGCACCCACCCCCAGTGTACAGAATCGCAAACTGCACATAGGGCTGTGGCCAGTCAGTGCTGGACAGCACCCAAGGACCGCACACCGCAGACTGGGAAAGCCCATCCACATGAAAGACCCCCTGCCACATTGCCATCAGATGGGATGCCCAGCAGGATCCCCATGGGGAGCACACTCCCCATGGGGGTGCTTCAGGGGTGTGTGCTACAGCCAGACCCCCCACCAGCTGTGGCACATTACTGACATGCTGTCCCCCTCTCCATACAGCTGCACCATCCATAAGCTGAAAGAGCCCAGTGCTGTTGCTGTCCCTGATAGACCCCCGGCAGATGTTGGAGGTGGCCAGGAACCATCCCTTACTGTGCACTGTCAGGGCTGCAGCCAGAGGGCCCACTACTGGGCTGAGGAGGACCCAGCCACCCAGCGCCAGGTCAAAGTGGCCAAAGTGCATGTGTGGGTCATGGAAGCTGACCTTGCGTGGCGGAGGTGGTATGGGAGAAATTGTTGCACACCCTGGAGGGCATTGGCCAGATGCTCCAGGAGCATGTGACCAATGTTGCCCGTCTCCTGGCCCCCACACCAGCAGTTCCCCTCAACGATCCTGCTCCCATAAAGTCTACTCCTGCTGCCCCCGCTGAACCCTCCCCAGCCTTATCTGCTTTTGCTCCCCACACTCTCCCCTCCCCGCTGGGGATCAAACACCCAGGAAGGCAGGGGATTCAGGCCGATGGGGCTAAAAACTCACCAGCCTGTCCCCAGGATGAGCCCCCTGCCCTCTCCATGTTAGGTGCCCCCCACCTTCCAGGTGACATACCTCCCACCCCCTCCAGGTTCAGAGCCCCCTGCCCCACTCCAGGTTAGGTGCCCTCTCTCCACACCACGTCCCCCCACCTGTACATAGTTCAGGATACTGTCCCATTTTTGATAAATGTTTATTTACCGTACACCTTCTCATGCTGTGCTCCTTGGGGAGGGGTGGTGGTTGGCAGATGTGTGGGTGCAGTGCTGGTGGGGGTGGGGATGGGGGGGTGGCAGGGATGGCAGGTGGTGGATGTGCAAAGAGGGTGGGGGTGGGGGGTGTCATAGGCAGCCATCCTCAAAGGCCTGCCTGAGGGCCTCAATAATGTGGTGGCCATCCTGGTGGTCCTATCTAACGGGGTCAGTGCCTGGCTGCTTATAGCCAGAGCCAGCCACAGCAACCCCCCACCCCTCCCCACTGGCCAGCCTGGGAACACAGGCATACCCCTTTTCCTCCGCAACATTGTGGAGGACGCAACAGGCACCCACCACCTGGGGTATGTTGAGGACCCTGACCTCCACCCAAGTGTGGAGGCACCCCCACCACCTCTTAAGGCACTCAAGGCCTGGTCCATGACATTATGGCCGTGGCTGAGGCACCAGCTGAACATCTCCCAGGTGGGGTCAAGGTGTCCTGTGTACAGCCACATGAACCATGGCTAGAGGGCATATATCATATCTGCCACCATGCAGAGCAGCATGGTGACATCCTCCCCCACTGGGATCTTCCGCTGGGGGATGAACATGCCAATCCCCATGTGCCAGCAGAGCCCTGAGTTCTGGAAGACCCAGGCATCCTGGGTGCAGCCAGCCCAACCCACTTAGATGTCCATGAACCAGCCCCTAGCACCCACCAGGGCCTGGAAAACCACTGATTGCTAGTCCTTCTTGTTGATGTACTGGCTGGCAGTGTGTAGCTGTGCACAGATGAGGATGTGTACGCCCTCCAAAGCACCAAAGCAGTTTGGGAAGCCCAGGCAGACAACAATGGTGGTATCCATATCCCCCAGGCAGACAACCCTGTGCAGTAGCATCATGTTGATTACTCTGATGACCTGTATGGGGGAGAGGGGGACAAGTGCTCTAATGTGGGTGTAGTGGGCTGTCTCTCCCTGCCCGCCCCCAGCCCTGTCCTGCATGCTCCCCCTGCCTCCTTCCTCCCACCTGAGCACCATCCCAGCCCTGTCCTGACCTCTGACCCCTTCCCCACCTGCCCCCAGCCCTGTTCTGCTCCATGTCCCCTCCTGTCCTTCCCCAAGCAGCCAGGGGTTCCCCTCCCCCCTGGAGCCCCACCCACCTATGGGGGCACATTACTGGCCCTGCTGTATCTCCATAAGTACAGCCCCCATGTTGGCCTTGCCCACCCTGAACTGTTGTCCCACAGAGTGGTAGGAGTCTGGAGTGGCCACTTTCTGTATGTTGATCGCTATCCATTTCTCCAGGGTGAGAGAAGGCCACATGTAGGTGTCCTGATGCCGGAGAGTGGAGGCGAGTCACTGGCAGATCTCCTTGAAGGTCTGCCTCAGCATGCAAAAGCTCTGCAGCCACCTTTCCTCATCTCACTCCCCCAGCATCAGGCACCCCCAACAGTCTGTGCTACAGGGGTGTGTCCACAGGCAATGGAGCATATGGGGGGAACCCGGCGGTGCCCTGGGTGGGGAGCTTCATGGACCCAGGGGGGTGGCCCAGCCACACAAGTAGATCAGATGCAACTGCAGCAATGTTGCAGACCACTGACAGCAGGATCTCCAGGAGGAGGATGTCCTCCTGCAGGAGTTGCTGCTGTGCCTCCATCTCAGTGCATGACTGTGCTCTACTGGGCGGGGAAAAGCTTGGTAGCACTCACCTCACGTGGAGTGGAGTGTGGAGGGAGGGTCCTTTTAAGGGAGCATCTGGCTGTGGCCCCAGAAGGGCTTGTCAGCCATAGGACCCCATCTGCTGCATTTCCTGCCTCCCTTCTTTTGACAGAGAGCTTGGAACCATGTGGACACTCCCTTTCAGAAGACCGTGGCAGCACTTTGCAATGACATATCGACCTATTGATCTGCTAATGGTGTCACACCCTTTCGACGGACACTATTTCAACCACCAAACATCGATTTTCACCCTTTCGAAAGAGTGCTCAAATGTAGACCCAGATTGAAAGGAAATGAGGGAGGACTGGCTGGGCTATCTGAACCTAATATGTTGAGAAAGGGGGGCTGTTGTTCCTCTCTGAGCCAGTGGGAAAGGGCCAGAAACATTGCAAATACTTTGCTTCACAAGACTGTATTGGTGTTGGTGATGGGAACAGAAATAAAATCAAATAAATTTGCTATGTACTGTCAAAGTCTGAGAGTTTTCAGGGTCATCAGAAGATGGGGAGTACAGGCCCCTTTATAAGAGGCCAGAGCCACTGTCCTTTCTCTAAGGTTGCGC
Organism: Carettochelys insculpta; assembly: GCF_033958435.1. Taxonomy (NCBI): domain Eukaryota; kingdom Metazoa; phylum Chordata; order Testudines; family Carettochelyidae; genus Carettochelys; species Carettochelys insculpta. The sequence continues at coordinate 138,402,169 of NC_134139.1, read as the reverse complement.
CTATACTTGCCAGTTCTTTGAGAAAGTCCGGCCCTTTTTTGAAGGAACATGCAGAGTGTCTACCCACAAAATGCATTTTATACCTGGCTCAGCAGATTTCCATGACCAGCATCTGATGAAGTGAGTCTTTGCTCACGAAAGCTCATGCTCAAAACTTTTCTGTTAGTGTACAAGGTGCCACAGGACCCTTAGTTGCTGTTACAGATCCAGACTAACACGGCTACCCCTCTGATACCAATCAAAAAAATGTGGCTCTTCTTCCAAAAGCCCCCTTCTGCTCCCAGATCATGAAGAGTGCCTTCTTTCAAAAACTTTAGAAAAAGAGCAAGTGCAGAAGCTCCAAGAGCCCTTTTTTCAAAAGAGCGGTGTCATAGCACCAGCTTTTTCAATCCTGGCCTGTTCTTTCAAAAGAGCAAAGGCTGTGTGCATGCTCTCGATCAAAAAGAGTAGATTGATGTTTTGATCTGCTTTTTTGTGTGTGGATGCGCTATTTTGAAAAACAGTTTTTTCAGAAGAACTCCTCTGGAAGAACTTCTTTTGAAAGATTGCTGTAGTGTAGACACAGCCTATCACTGTTAACTGATAAAAGCAATTTAGCAATTTCCTGAGTTTTATTATTGCTGCACAGGAAAATAATTCTACTTTTTCTGATCATTCAAAATATTCTGTCTCCTAAGGGCCAGTTGAAAAAAAGAAGTTAGCGTATTTACCAGGATAATATTAGAGCTGGCAGGATCATTCATCAACTTTTTTTATTTTTATGAATATATGGCTTCTACGACATATTAATTTATTCTTGTGGTTTTTTCTACAAGGGAAGCATGTAATACCTTTTTATACTCAGCTCTATCTTCCACTGTAAAAATTTCAGAGGCAAATTAACAATTCCAAACAAATAACAACAGAAAGGCTATGTCTACTTTTGCACCCTTCTTTGAAGGAGACATGGCAATCAGGGTGTTGGAAGATTACTAATGAAGTGCTGCACTGAATATGCAGCACTTCATTAGGCTAATTCTCCCCCGTGTCAACTTGGAAGTGTCAAACTTCCGAGTGCCAGCATGCTGTGTAGCCATGGACACTTTGAAGTGCTCACGCTGCTTTAAAGTACCTTTACGCCCCAAAATTTTGAGGAGTACCTGATTACCATGCCCCCTTCAAAGAAGGGGCAAGTATAGACATAGCCAAAGAAGACTGCAATGAACTCAGCACACATACATATATGTTTATACAGAGAGAAAATAAAAAACAGAGAGGTAGGTTCATTAAACAATTAATTTAGAAGGGCTCTTTCACATTGAAATCTATAGAAGCAGAATCCACAATCAAGATAGACAATACGGTGCATTATCTTTCATAATGAACTTCGTGAAAATATAGTATCTCTTCCACTGGTCACAGATTTTTGCAGTTGGTGACTATGCTATATCATTGATACTTTGTTATTTAACAGCCTCATTTTAAAGTCTTAGCTCTTATTATTTGAGGACTCAGTTCCATTGAAGTCGCTAGCAAAAATCATCCCATCAAACCCTGCAAGTAGGTTTACCTGATGAAATAGTTTATGATTGCTTTTAAAATCCCCTAATTAGAATATGAATAAACATGACTGGACTGGAAAAGATAGATTTTGGAGCGGCTTAGAAAATGTGTGTGCATTTTTGTTGGAAAATTTCAACTTTATTTTGAAAAAATAAAAAAAATTTATTTTTGGCCAAACAAAAAAAAAATCAAAACATATGGAGGCAATCAGAAAATGTTTTGAGCTTCCTGGATTACATCTCCCCCTACAATTTTGAGCTGTTTGTTTAAATGCCTTTTCTCCTTACTTTGGAGGGTTTGGGGAGTAAAAACATATATTTTTCAGGAACAAAGTTTCAGTAAAAAAAAGATTTTAATCAAAAACAGAAAAAAGAAACCTCCAAATTTTCATGAGGGTGTGGAAACATAGATCGATCTATTTTTTACTTCTTGACTCTGCGTAACTCAAGTCAGTGAGAATTGTGAAGATCAGTTCTTTCTGAACTTTATGGTATTCTTATTAAGGCACATAGATATTTCTGCAGAGTGTCATAGAATCACAGAGCTGGAAGGGACCACAAGAGGTCATCAAGTACAGCCCCCTGCCCCAAGCAGGATAAACCCCAACAAAGTTATTCCAGTCTTGACTATATCAAGCCGGGACTTAAAAACCTTTAGGGATGGAGATTCCACCACCATTTCTAGCAATGTGTTCCAGTGCTTCACCCCCTCCTGGTGAAGTAGTTTTTTTCCTCTTATCCAACCTACTCCTCTCCTTCTGTAACTTCAGACCATTACCCCTTGTTCTGCTGTCTGTCACCACTGAGAACAGTTTCTTTCCATCCCTTTTAGAGATCCTCTTCAGGAAGTTGAAGGCTGCTATTAAATCACCCCTCAGTCTTCTCTTCTGTAAACTAAATAATCCCAAATCCCTCATAGAATCACTCCCACATTTGTGTCCTGAGATATGGGTACCAAAATATAGCTTTAAATATCTCCAGTGGTGACAATCTCATACACCACATCTACACAAGTGGCTTTTCCCAGCAAAACTGGGCTTTTATCGGCAAAAAACATGGAGCTTCTACACGGAAAAGGTGCTTTTGTCAATAGTTTGTCGACAAAACCTGGCAGATCCACCGGTAGCATTACACCTCTCTCAACAGTGTTCTGTCTACAAAACAGCCATGAAGTCTCTCCTGGGCCCTTTTGTATAAAGACGGGGCTTCTGGGTCACCAGGCAGCCCGGTTTGCAGAGTTTCCAGTCAGCTGTTCTGCGGAGAGAGGGCAGGGCAATCTGGCTGCTTTCTGTCAACAGAGCAGACTGCTCTTTTTATCTGCTTTTATGCGTGGATGCCTTCTGTTGACAGAAGTTTTGCCAGGAAATCTCTTCCGACAGTAACTTCTGTGAGATGTGGCCATAGTGTAATATGGCTTCTTAACTGCTTAACTTCATTTGAATAATCAAGGGTTTCCTTAACAGTTAAACTAAAATTTTCTGCCTAGAGCTAATGCCTAATGTTTCTTATTTTGCCTTGATTGGCTAATGAGAATAATTAGTCTGTGTCCTCTTAGTACATTCCTTTATGTACTTATATACAGTTATCTCGCTTCCCCTATGGCTATTATGTTGGATACTGAGCATGTGCTCAAAAGCTTATTGATGGTGAAGACAGCTCCAGTTATTCATGGGAGTTACAGCACCATACAGCCCTTCTTGGACTCCAACCTGTTGGGTTCAGGTCTGGGTTAATTAACTCATGGGACTCTATGTGAATTTTCTATTGGATGAGGCAGATGGAATAATTTGGTAAAATTTATAGCTTTGTGACATTTATTACATGAAAATATGGATCTTTCCTAATCTACATTTGATCTTTATATTTTTTCACATCTCAGGGTGTGAGTAAAGGATTTTTTTTGTTTATTTATAGACTTTTTGTTCCAAACTCCCACAAGGATTTGACATATCTATATTGCCTGTCATGCTTGATAGGCAAGTATTACAAACCTGACAGGTGCTGCCAAGTATGGCTTTAGACGATGAAGCAGGATATTAATTATAAAGTTCATGTCCCTTTGTTTTGATCCCTGCTTTGTCTATCAGCAATTTGCAGGTAAGAAGCATATTTTTTTGAAGTCCAGAAAAAAAAAAGAGAGATGAAATTCAGGGCAATATTTTAAAAAGAAATTACTTCAATCTTATGTACAGATCATTTTCTCTTTTATTACATAATTAATGCCAGCTGCAGCAGCATACTTAAATCCTCTACAGATAAGAAATAATTAAGCTAACACCACCCCAAAATGATATGTAACGTCTCAGTCAGTGGGAATTTTAAAGTGAGAACAAGGAGAATAAAATTATTAGAAATCACCCAGTCGGTTTTTGAAAATTATAGGCAGACGTTCACACAGACGCAAGGAACAGCACAACTTCACTGGAGCTGTTGTATCATCTGTTAAAATAAGTACCATAGCTGCCAGCAAGTTAATGAATTCTCAGCAGCCCCTACGCACTGCATTTCTGCCTTTTCTTTTTCACTTCAGGACCCAAGAATATACTCTGAAAATCTGATAATGATGAAACAATTCCCATTAGGGGAATATACAAAAAAATATATTAGAATATCTAAATGAATATCTGCCATCATCAACCTAAAAGTTTCTTAAATGAAAGTATTATGTCTTTTACCTTCTCATGCATCCCAAAAATCCATTGCCATGAGCGGTGATAAAGAAGTAAGTCTTAATATTGCAGTTAAGTGTTTATAGTAATAGAGCAGTATAGTGATTTATCACTGTATCTAAAAGCAGTCCTTTTTTTTTGTGTTAAAAATAGAGGAGCTGATACTCAGCCAGTACTCAGCCAGCTCCCCAACCCCCTATCCCAGCCAGTCCCATGGCTGGGGCTGCCGACATACTCACTTGTACAAAAGAAGCACTGTCTAAAAGCCACTGGCAGGTTAGCAGACAGAATGCTGTATCCTTCCAATAGGCACAGGGTGGGCAAACTGGCACCGTATTTAGGAAAGTTATAGCCATACTATGAACATCATTATGCTTACCACGGTGAATTTGAGAAAGAGATACAAATTAAAGCATTATTGTAGCAGAGGATGGAAAAAACAGCATCAAAGCGATGGGGCAATGAAGGGCTGGTGTCAGGAAAAGAATCATGAAAGCAAGGATGTTGAATGGACACATACTGATGAAGACAGCAGCACAGGAAACGTATCTTGAAAATTGTTAGAGCCCAGTTAGGTGGATTAGAAGAAATGCAGAGAAAGGATTATCAAGTCTGAGCAAAGTCTAGGCATCTGGCAGCTTGGTAGAATATTGACAGTTTCTAGAATCTATTGATTACCTATTTATATAAATTTCTAATGCCCCAACAATGAAATTGTGCCTTATGACAAAATCTTGAGGTTGTCATGTAGGTTTATTTTCTGTTTTAATTTGACATTACACTATAGCAGAAGCACCCTGTTAATGTGTTTATCCATTGAGGGGTCATACAGAGTTGGGGGGCAGAAAATGGAAATTAACACCCAGGCAACAAAATTCAAATAATCTTTCCCAACCAGATCAAGTAGGGGGAAGAAAGAGAGACTCATTGTGTCCTGAGTATCAAAAAGCCTGAAAGTCTTTGAATGTGGAAACCTCTCTTCCATCCTGGATGCCAAAAGCCCCTAATAATTCTTTCCCAGCTACCTAAACCCTCCAAGGTGTTTTTTTTTTCCCTTCAGCAGCTTCTGCATTTGAAGTAGATATTGTCAGGTACAACATTCTGACTGACATCTTGCAGAGCTTGTGAGCTGTGCAAAATGGAGAACCATAGCAATTCTCAGACATCTTGAATCACTATCAATACAGATAATAACAGGCAAATTGTCCTGAGTGCATTGCTAATTTTCAGTGCAGTAAAATTCTGATTTTTAGTTTTCTTTACGTCAGTATGCTGTAGAATTCAGGAATGATGGGGCATAGAAATCAGGAAACATTTGGTAATACTTGTAAAAATCACAGAGATTTTTCCATTGGGGCACCAGAAGAGAACTTCCCACAAGTCATTGTTAGTGTATCTGCTGAGATCCATGTTAAAAAAGCACATATCTTCTGCACTGCGTTTGGCTTAATTAAGCTGTATCTCCCAAAGAGGTCATATGCAGGGAGTCCTTTCTCAGGTCGGTAGTATATCCCTATGGAAGTACTTGAGTAAGACTTAGGGAATACAATGATTTACCTTTCTATCAGTTCTTTTGTAAAGGTGAATTTTACCTGTCTTTTCCACTGAGGAATCTGGACTCCACCCCTCAAAGCCTGAAAACTGGACAGGGATGCAAGGTCATCCACATGATAGTCCTGTCTTTTTCCATGGGACCTGAGCCCCATGAGTGTCTGCTCTCTTTGGTGCTCATGGCTGATTAAGTTGATCAAATTTTTCCTTTGTTTGTCTACCCCACAGGTGAGTCTCCTGTCTATGCCTGACCCTGGACACAGGAAGGGGCAACACAGTCCTGGCTCATCCCAGATTTTCTACTCATTCTCCATGTCTTACCCACCAAACATAAATGATGGTGGGGGTTAGGAAGCAGATGCCGCTGTGAAAGGAGCTGACCCACATTCCCAAGGAAAGGAAAGTGGCTTCAGTGGAAAGTGTCCTAGGCATGTGAGTTCCAAAGGTACAACATGATCCGGTCTGACTGCAAAGGTATTCAGAGGGTGCTCACAACCCACAAGCATCCCCTATCAGCTAATGGGGAGTGCTGCCAAACAGCTGATAGGCAATTCTGCCAAGGTCAGAGAATGTTGGGACCAGTGAGCAGTGGGTAGGGGCCTCTGGGGGGTGGCAAAGTGGGGATAGGAAGAGGCAGAGCAAGAATGGGGCTTTGGGGAGTGAGTGGAGTTAGGGCAGGGACTCTAGGGAGGGAGACAGGGTGGTGGTGGGGCACTGCTGGGGAAAAGTACAAATTGGCACCTGTAGCCAACACAGGCCTCATTTTTAATTCAGGGAAGTTCCTCACTGAAGATAATGCACCAAACTTTGAGGTAGTCTACAAGGTGCCACAGGACTTCTTGTTCTCAAAGATACAGACCAACACAGCTACCTCTCTCGAACTTTCAAGCTTGCTTGCTCATAGTTTTTTAAGACTCTACACTGACAAAAGCCAGTAATATTTCATTATGTGAGTGCATGAGGCAGTAAGACAATATCAGTAAGGTTAGGGTTTTTATTTTGTGAGACATAGGAACGGTCATATGCCGTGTTTTCCTGTAGTTTGTGTGCTGGTACTGGGAAATCCTGAAAAGCAGATAAAATAACTGCTACGTATTTCTGAACTGCACACACATTACTGTTTGCTTTCATAGTAACAGCATCTGCCCTGAACTATGTAAAAATAATTACATAAAAGTATAATCTCTCTCACGGAGGACTGACTTTCTACCTGGTGTAAATCATTACAGATTCCTTGCTTTTAACTGGCGCTGCACTCATAATATTTTAAACATATTCTACCTATCCAGCTTGAGGATAACTGCAGTTTTTTCTAAATAAACCTCAAACGGTTCTCATGGAATTGGATAAATCCCAAAAATATGACAATCAAAATATTGTGAAATGTTGCCTTATTTTTACTCTGGCTTGAATCACACTTTCCAGTGGAATAAAATCGCAGGGGAAGTGGGACAGAAAACATTGGCTACATCTACATGGCCAAGTTATCTCAAATATTGGAGGGGTAGCTGTGTTAGTCTGGATCTGTAACAGCAACGAAGGGTCCTGTGGCACCTTATAGACTAACAGAAAAGTTTTGAGCATGACCTTTCGTGAGCACAGACTCACTTCATCAGATGCTGGTCAAAAGTAACTTTGGCATTGTTTAAATATTGCACGCACGATTTTGAAATAAATTCAGAATAGTGTGTGGATTATTTCTATTGCAGTAAACCTCATTCCCTGAGGAATTACACCCATTTTGAAACAGGTCATAATAGGCTTTAATGGCATTATTTTGATATCATGCTATAGATCCAGAAATGCTATTTCTAAATATCTGGGTGCTATTTTGAAATGCATTTTGAATGTTGTGTTATTCTGAGATAAGACATTTCACAATGTCTTATTTTGAAATAGGGCTGTCATGTAGATGTTGCCACTGTGACATAGACTGTGTCTACGTTAATGGGGTAGTTTGGAAGATGCTAATGAGGCACTGCCATGAATATGCAGTGCCTCATTAGCATAATAGTGGCTGTGCAAAATTTGAAAGTGTCACTTTTGGATTGTACACTGCCCACGTAAGTGGGGCCTTTTACAAGGACCCCCCTGGACTATTTGGTTTTAGGAAGCAGGCTCTTTCGAAGTTAGAGGATCCTTTCAAAAGGCCCCCAACTACACGGGGAGCATGCATTCTGAAAGTGGCACTTTTGAATCACTTGAAGCCAACATTATGCTACTGAGGTACTGTATATTCATGTCATCTTCATTAGCATCTTCCAAACTGCCTCATTAACATGCCCCCTCCAAAAGGAGTGGGCTAATGTAAACATAGCCATAGAGATTTGTTCCTGTGAATACAGCCTTCTCCACATCCCCATCTGAGTTAACCTTTTACAGAAGTTCAACAAACCACTTCTTACTCTGCTGGTGATATTCATATCTGAGAGGTAATTCTTTGTTTCATTTACTCCTTGGTAAGGCAGGGAAATTTTTCAACCAAGATTTTTTATCAACAAAGATTCAGATTCAAGTCAAATTAAATATTTTGTGAATTTGTCTATTTGATCAAATTGTTTTGAGGAGGAATAAAAAATTATATATGCTCTTGATATTTTTGAAAAGAAGCATTTTGGATTTTTTCAGTTTAAAATAAATTTTCGTTTTCAAACTTACTTCAACATTACTTAAAATATAATTTTTCAAATGCTCGAGGAAAGGAAACATTTCATTTCAGAGTTTGTTTGAAGTGAATATTTTAAAATATTCTCAGGACAGTGAAGAGTTCAAACATGTTTCTTGAAGGTGACCTAGAAACATAGATATATCTGTTTTCGAACAACCAATGAAACAAAAAATTACTCATTTGTCTAGATATCCTGAACAAACATTTGCAGAACTCAACACCTGCCCCTCTTCTTTATTAAGCTGGCCCTCAGTTTCATAGTCATATCTGTTGCCCAAGCAAGTATTGTTCCCAGAAAAATTAGAAGTAAACATGGAGCTATAAAATGAATGATGTTTAGGTTTAATTTAAAACAAAAGTTAAAAGATTGGAGAGCCAGGAGGAAGGTGCTAGTAAACATTATGTCAGACATAAACCAGATAAGGAAGAATGTGGGTTTTCAAATTGAAAATGCTACTAGTATGTCTGTAGGTTTTCTCAGTAACCAACTGTATGTCCACATTCCAGCAGTCCTTGATGAAAAGCCTTTCTCATTCCTTAATGCTTCATGGGAGTGCTGCAGCATATTGGAATACTTTTCAAGCAGAAAGCCGTCATCATGACAACAGTGTAGTAAAGGAGGGCAAAAAAAATCTTTCTGGTAGGGAAATAAAGACATCTTAAGCTTGACTTCAAAAGCTCTCTACAGCAAACAGTAGCTGTGGAGATACCGTTTCATCTTTGCCTCTGGGATATTATTAAGCCTTTCTAGTAGCTCTAACTGCAGGAGAAGGGATTACAGAAGTTGCTGCTGGGTAGCTGCCTGCCATACAAATATCTGGAAAAAAACTGGTTACTTTTTTTACAAGAGCCACTTGTAAAACAACGTGTAAAGCTTAACCAGAATGAATAATACCATAGACTGCACTAGCCAGACACCAACAAAAACATGCAGGGCACTCACAATTCATGCTAGCTTTTCAAATAGTTTGGAGAATTTTCAGGGTCCTGGCTTTCCTTTTATTGTTACGCTGTACAAACAATCAGTGCCAGTTGAGGCTGCATTTTGTTGCTACATATATCCTAGAGATGCCATTCACTCTGCTTCAATTAGGGTTGTGTCAGCATTTTCATGACAAATACTTACTTTCAAGGGGTTACAGCTCAATAGTAACAAAATCCACAAGTAGCTGAAATGACACGCACTGTAGGAATTGTAAGAGCTTTTTGTGTCAGTGCCAGGGGCCCAGAGATGAAAGTGATTACAGGTGGCTGTATTTATTTGGTACTCCTATTGCTCAGGAATGACTTTATATCTTAAAATAGACAGTGTGGAGTCACAGTCCTTAATGCAAATCAGTCTGAAAAGAAATCAGTCAAACAATTTTCATTATTCAGTGTGTTTTTCCCCACAAAAAAGCCCTCCTTTAGTGTTTTTCCACAATTAAAGATTTATAACAGACTCAGAGAAGAAACTCTTACAGTGTACATGACCCCAAACACTTTTCAGTAGGCCCTCAACACAGTACATTTTATGATGGCTACTGAGTAAATGTTACTGAGGTCTATCTATCTAATTTGTGCTCCAATGGTTTCACAGCAGACTGCGAAGACTTTAAGTGTTTTGTTAAGTCTCTTGCTCCAAATTTTTTGGTACATGACATAGTTTGCTTTAGAAATATTATTATATGGCTGAAAATTGATTACAATGCCAGAAGTGGAAATTATATAGATGAAAGGGCTGAAAATGTAATAGGCTATCTTTAAATGAATTGAAACACTCTGGTCCTTGGTGGTAGTGACAACAAACACAACCATTCGATGTGACTATTTACTAGAGTAAAGCACATATATGAGTTCTTGCTTGATCAGGTCACAAAGCTGTTGCTGTCCTACAGCTGTTTGTATAGCCTGAGTGTGTGCTTCCATTCTGGTTCCCAATGGGCGGCTATTTACTAGCATAATTTGCACCAAATGAAACTGTGATTATGTGTCCCCATTGGAAGAAACCAAAAATGGTTTAGAGTTCAAGAATATTGATGGCATGATTACACTTGTACTGTTACATCCCGTGCCTACCATTTCCATGTTTAAATTGATGACTTATTTTTTCCGGGTTTTAAATCTAGTACTTTTCACAAACATTAAATATCCTGGTTTCTCTTTCCTTTTGGAGCAATCATCACGAGTTCAGACTTAAGCTTTAACTCAGATTTTTAAAGCAATTTAGCTTAATTCTGTACCTTACTTACAGATGGACTTTTAGGCTGTATTTTCAATTGCAATTCTTTTTATTATTTTAATAACACAAAAATTATAGAATAATGAGAACTTGGCTTTCACATCAAATAACTGGCTTTGAAAATCTTAACCTTTTTCTTAAAAAATGTTTAATCTACATATGGACTATTGTTGACATATCCATCTATTTTAGGAAGAATAATAGATAGGAATGCTTTCAGTTTTGTTGTAGCCAATCTTTTCCATCTTTTTGTAATTTGTGACACTCTGCACACCTTTCAAAGACCTGAAGTAGAGCTCTGTGCAGCTCAGAGCTTGTATCCTTCAGAAATTGGTCAAATAAAAGATGTTACTCAGCCCTCTGCTCTCTATAATAAATTGGAATATCAGTAATATGCAGACATTTAAAATGCAGATTGGACTGAACAGGGAACATACTTTTTTAATGGATAAGGGCAGAAGCCCGCCGAAGACTGACTTCCAAAGAGAATCAGTAAAAGCCAACTGCATATTGTTCTCAAAACAGGTGCAAAGTTCTTCTATAATGCATTTATCATTAGCCTTTCTTCCCTCAAAAGAGAGTATCAAATATCAGAGTACTTTTGATGAATAATGAATTTAAATATAAAGGAACAAACAACTTACTTACAAGGGAATTTACATAAGCAAGGAAGTGAAAAAATATTCAGGGAGTATTTTCTTTTTCTTCTTTTCATAAGGGCAATGTCTTACACATTCGGAACAGTAAACATATAAATGAAAAGGTAAAAAAAGCTAAAATCAAATGAGGAGGAAAGATGTCCTTTGTGATAGTGATGCATGGGATTTATTTGCCATTTGTGTTTATTGACTATATTAGGAACATGCACATCTGCCATGGATTTCACTGGGGTCAGAGTGGCACCCATAGTTTTTAATTGTTCCTTCCCCTCCTTTCTTCTTAGACTTCATGCTTCCAGAACACACAGAACCTTTCTGGGAACAACTTTTCTTAATGTTACAATAGGAAATGGACAGTGTATTCATCTGTTAGACTACCCTCCTCAAAATATATATGTAATGAAGTTGGCTCATAACTCAAGCTCAGATATTTGCACAGACTTTTCTTAGATGGCTGATCACTCACTTTCATAACTAACCCTAACATCAACACCAATAGGAATACATGTGAAAGTTAACGATCACCAGTACAGGTAAGGGTTTCACAAGTGGGACTTTTTTTTTTAACTGTTGACTTCAAAGGATCACCATTTTACCCTACCTTTAATTTAGATCATAAGTGATGCCTTGCCCTGGATCTGTGTGTTTATAGAAGTGTAATTAGGAACCTATCTCAAGAGCTGAAATATATTCATATTGGGACATGTTTGCTAATGCAGTGAAGACCATAATACTTTAAACCTAGGAACTTGACAAAACTTTATTTAAATTAGTAATAACATATTTACATTTTTTAAAAATATATCATTTACTCCTACTCTATGGTTGTTAGCCAGTGGCCGGGTAATATGTGGTGAGGTACCAACTATGCCCTTGTTACCATCCGAGTCTTTAACTGCTAGAGCGCAGGGCTCCTTCACAGCGGACAGCCTGGGCCAGGCTGACAGATGCCCCTGGATTCTAAACACCCGAGTCTTTTACTGCTAGACCAGGGAGCTCCATCTCAGCGGGCAGCCAAAATTGGCTGACGGGTGCCCCAATGGTAGCGCTAAGAGCCTCTCCACACCCAAGACTTAAACTGCTAGGATGCACTGTCCCATCGCAGCAGGTAGCCAGGATTGGCTGACGGGCGCCCCAGGAGTCTGCCCCGTGGAGGTGGCATGACTCTACACGAGGCTCTTAGCACTCTCACCTGTGGCCAGGCTGTGGTAACCAAATGATTAAAGTTCTTTTTATTGTGCTGGCTGTGTTACAATGACAGAGGGTAGCAACAGTCAGGCTTAGATCTTAACTAGTTACAAGTTTATTAAGCTACAGTTATAAGCGTGTGGTTACAAAAGGCTATTGTCTACTTATAGGCTAGCAGAGTACAGGTGTTAACAGGTTATGTTACAATCCAATACAACAACATCTTAATACAACGACATCTATCTATAGAGCTTTAATTCTTTAACTGTGCACACCAAAAGGAGACCTTAATGTGGGTACATCTTACCCTCCTTGCGTCTCTCGATACCAGCATAGCCAAGCCAGGATCGGTCACTCAATTCTGCTGAAAGACGAATACGAGGTTGGGCGTCCCCAGTTGCGGACCTCGGGAGGCAATCACCTGACCCGACCAGCAGGTAGATGGTGAAGATGCACTCAGAGTCAGAGTGCTGCTGGGCCCATCTTTACACCCCTTGGGTCACGTATTCTCTTTCTTATCTATGGTGCCAGATCGTACTGGTCTGTCTTTTGTGACTCCAGTTTTTACAAGGGCAATTCTTACTTAATTTGCACTTGTAAGACAAGAGATAAGCAATTTGGGAGTACAGGACATTATTTCACAAGGGTGGAGATTTCTTTTCTGGGATAACTGTGTGGGTGCATCACTCCATTAATGCCAGCCAAGGGCAGTTCTCTGAGGCCCTTAGTTAATGGTTAGCCTGCTAGGCCTCTATCTGTGTTTTCAGTTCCTCAGGGTCACAATGAGCCAGCACATCTGGGCTGCTTGAGGAAGACATCAAAGACTATGCTGTCAGCAGCTGTTCCATGCTCTGTGTGCTTGTGGGGCACCTCAGGAGGGGCAGCAAGCTGGCTTGTAATGGGGGGAGACATTTGTCTGGCAACAATGGTACACTAGTTTTCCACTTACAGGATTTTCTAGCTAGCACCCTTAGCTTAGGCCCTGGGAAAAACTACCATGACATTCCAAGAATTTAGTATCACCTGGAGAATGCAGCATGAAGCTACATTCTTCAGAGGTGATACAAGTAAGGAAAATGTCCAACAAATTGTTCTCATTATTTTAAACTATTTTAAATCAGACTAGAAAATTGTACTATGAAAGTGGGGAAATAGTATGACAAAAATGGTAGCACAATTTTATGTCTGGTCACTGTTTCCCTTTTTTTGTTTTAAAACAATGTCTGAGGCTGATGTGATGTGAGCATAATAAATGTATTAGGGGAAATCCAGCACAATGCAAATATTTGAGTCCAGGAGCTCTCATGTACTGTATCCCATTTCTGGGAACCACTGTGTATCATATTAATCTTCTGTGTTCCAGAAATCTGGTAAACAGGGAGGCTGGCGTCACTCGTTCGAACCTTTCCCTCGTTGCTTCCTGAGTAAGAGAGAAATCAGATTACTATTTATACACATTAGTATTTATCCCTTTCATTTTGTTTTCAAGAGATTCCTATTGATTGTTTTCTTTTTTAGACTTCTAGCACAGACACTTTTCTGGCAATTTTGTTTTATTTTTGAAATACAGTGGTAACTGGGTAAATTGTTGTGACCTATATGATATGGGATGCCAATTGGTCTAACAGTCCCTCCTGACTTTAAAATGTATTAATCTAAATGAAACTGTAAAAATAAGTTTAATATGTTACAGATCAGTTTAAGAAAATTAGATATACCACATGCAGATTTCGTGCCAGCAAGTGGAGAAGTCCTCTAAAAATGTTAACACACTAGAAAATGTATTTCCACAGCTCTGTGTTCATCTGCAAGTACTCTGTGATGTAGGGTTTACCTGGGAATTATTTTTCTTTCACTGTGTGCTTAAAAAAAAAATCTTGCCTGAACACAGTAGGCACAGTATAATAATATTTTTCATTTGGTTCATGGGGTCTCACATGAAAGTATATCAGTTTTATTTTAAATTTTCATGATATCAGGTCTATTTATGTGTTCCCAAATGTTGCCAAATTATGTTTAAATTGCTGGGTTACAATAGTTAACTCTTAATTTCAATGTACAGAGATAACAGAACATAACTTCAGTCAACATTCATGTTTTCCTTGACCATATCAAAATGACATGATTGTATTTATTTTATTTTATATTTATTTTTTAATTTATATTTTATTTTGTATTTATTTTTTATATTTATTTTAAATTTTCCTAGCTACAGTTGTTGATGTTGCAAACTGAATGAGGAGGAAGGCAAAGAATAATATCTCACAAAATTCCATACTCTGATCTTATTTCAGCATCAAAATCTCAAAATAGGATTATTTAGTAATTGTAGCTAAACAAAATCTACGGTGCAATTAACTGTGGCAAATCATTTTTGAGAATATATTAAGATTTAAAATATCCTTTTTATAAACATTTCACATTATTTTATGCATCTCATTCTTGTTTGTTTATAATGCATACTTTACAATAAAGACAATATTTTCAATAACTTTTACAGATTAAAACTTTTTTTCATAGCGTAATGAGTGACTTCATTTTGCACCAAGATTTATTTTGGTAATAACATCTTATGATTACCTTTGGGCTTTACATTGTTTCTCCAATCAGATGTCCTTGGCCATGGAAATGAAAGTGGTATGCATTAGAGAAGTTAAATCTCTTTCTTAATGATTTCATCTCTTGTTGCTGACTGAAGGAGACTTTTTATTTTTTAAGCTGCAGCTATAGACTCTACAAGCTTTTCTTTAAAGCCAAAAAATATATAAAGAAGCTATTTTAAGGGCCTTTTTGGATGAGGGGGATTTACGTTTTCAGTTAAAATGTTTCTCTTAATTTGTAACATTAAAAGATTAAAACAAATATATACTAGAAAAGAAATAACTATTTCAAGAACTTTAGTAGTATTGAATACCTCACATCGAGTGTTATTTGCATGTAACAATATACTAATTATGTCAAAGTAAGGAGAGGAAAATTGAGATCTCCAAATCCTGAAATAGAAGTTCTTGGATTCTTGCATTTACTTCATGTTTGAAATGCATGTACTTAATAATTCTTTACTTCATATGTGACATAACCTATATTTTTAACAAATATTTTCTTTTAATTCCTTTTTAGTGAAAAATTAGCAATTAGAAACCCACTAGCTGAAAGGCACTAAGAAGGCAAAAATAGCTGATAGTAGGAAAGAAGGAAAAGAAACAATGTCAGAACACGTCTCAGCATACAGATTAATTGTTCGAAATCAAATTTAACCTTGGGAACAAATACATCTAGAAAATTGAGGCTAAATAAAAAGAAGGATATATCAGTGGAATGATCCATGCAGATAAAAAAAAATACCCCTAAATGAAAGCAAAGTTTATAAAAGCCTCACTGTCTCATAAGGGGAGCAGAGCATGTGCTTTCTCCAGCATTGGCCTCTACAAGTCACCATAAGGAAGGCAGATAGTAACTTGACTACATTCTTAACTCCTAGGGTTCCAACCATCTAATCACACAAATGCCTTTGACCCATGCCTGCTCCATCCTTTCCTGAGGTCCTACCTTTTCTGGCAGCTTGTCTGAGGACCCATTTCACTCACTTCATCCCGCCTCCCTCCTTGGTTCACTGTTCCCCACACCCTCATTCACTTTACAAGGTTGGGGCAAGGAGTTTGTGTGAGAGCTCTGGGCTGTGGCCAAAGGCGTGGACTGTGGGAAGGAAATCTTGGGTGAGCCTGGATAAGGAGTTGAGGTACAGGAGTAGAGCTGGGCAGGCTCTGGATGGGACTTTGGATGAAGGATTGGGTTTAGGCCTGGAGCAGGGGATTAGGGTTTGGGAAGAAGTGTGGTGTGCAGGCACTAGTCAGGCAGCTCTTATCTTAGCCATTTCCCAGTGGGTGGGGCAACTGAGCTTAGTCAGGCTCTCAGCCTGCCCTAATCATGTATCACTCCTGGAAGTGGAAAGCATGTACTTTTGGTGTGGCCAGGTGGCTCTCTACAACGCCTCTGCCTGCAGGCATGACCCTTGCAACTCCCCTTGGCTTCAGTTCTGAGCCAATGAGAGCTGCAGGAAAAAGGATGTGGGATAGGGGAACTGAGCAGAGACACCCTGAACCCTCTGCCTAAGGGCCTCAGGGTTGTGTCTGCTATTTCCAGAACTGGTGAGGGGCCAAGACAGGAAGCAACTTGCCTTAGCTGAACTGCACCACCAGACTTTTAGAGGTTTAAAATATCCTGGATTGGCTACAGTCTGATTTTAGGAGACTCCCAGTGAAACCAGGTAGTTGGCTGTCCTATCTGTTCCCATACAGTAACTGACCTTGATGCACACACTGATGGCTTCGATATTTAAGGTTGAGTAGTATAACCAATTCTTTTCCAATCAGTCTTGTTCTTGGATCCTCAGTATTTACATTTTAAATTATTTCCCTCTTCTTATCTCTGGAATATATACTCTGTTTACATTTTTCCATTTACCTTTCTTTTGTTTACCAATTTGCTTTCATCATATAAACATTGATTCAGATCATTCATTTCTCATCCTACATTTGTAGCCCCCTCCGTTTTCTTTTATTACTGAGACACATACAGCTTTTCAACCCTTGTGAGTCATTCTGAAACTTGTGAGAGGCTGCCGCAAGCAATATCTTCCTTGATCATACCAATTTGATGCAGACTCATTCTCTGCGCAGATCGAAAGAGGAAAGGAAATTGGAATTTTTCAATTGGTGATATAGCAGCAGTGGTGCTCACTGGAAGCCTGATTTTGAAGATGGACTTGGGATTTAGGAACCCAGGCATCAGTCCAATGCTGTACACCACTACAGAGGATAATTGTAACAGAGAAGTAGCTGTGTTAGTCTGCATTCCAACAAAACAAAGCAGTAGAAATGCAGCATTTTAAAGACTACCAAAATGATTTATTCGGTGATGAGCTTTTGTGGGACAGATCCACTTCTTCAGATCAATTTTATTTCCAATACAGACTGACACTGAGCACAGAGGAACAAAAAAAATGTAATAAAAACTGACAAATCAAATAGGCTTGAAGGAAGGGGGTGAAAGGTGGGGGGATGTTAATTGTCCTGTCTGATATAATTACGAGCATCAAAGGAAGGGAAGAAATTCTCATAATGCATGATGTAGTTGATGTCTCTGTTCATACCACATATTAATGTGTTGAATTTGAATATGTACTCTAACTCGCAAATCTCTTGCTCCGCAATCACAGGCTACACCTCAGTGTTACGAATCCTGGAACTTTTCCTTGCAACAAACCCTGCTGCCAACTTTGTCTGCATATTTATTCAGTGGATACCATCACTGGACCTAACCATGTTAGCTACAAGATCTAAGGCACTTTCTTGTGCACTTCCACAAACATTATATATGCTATCATGTACCAACAATGCCCTGAGACTATGTACATTGGACAGACTGGGAAAAACCTTCACCAAAGAATAAATGGACACAGAACAGACATCAAGAAACTCAATACACATAAGGTGGTCAGTGAAGACTTCATTGGAGTGGGCCATTCTGCTAAAGACCTGAGATTTGTGTCCCGGGACATAGAGAATAACAACAGATTAGAGTGAGAAATTTGCAAGTTAGAGTACATATTCAAATTCAACACACTAACACCTGGTATGAGCAGAGACATACTACTACCTCATGCATTACAAGGACTGCATCCCTTCCTCTGATGCTTGTAATTATCTCAGACAAGTTACACCCTGTTACAAGTTGTTACAGGTTACACAAGTTACACCCCGCAACCTCTCACCCCCTTTCTTCAAGCCTATTTGATTTGTCAGTTTTTATTGCGATTTTTTTTTTGGTCCTCTGTACTTATAAATGTCAGTCTGTATTGGAAATGAAATTGATCTGAAGAAGTGGGTCTGTCCCACAAAAGCTCATCACTGAATGAATCATTTTGTTAGTCTTCAAAGTGCCACATTTCTGCTGCTTTGTTTTGCAGAGGAGAATTGCTCACTAACCAACGGGCACTGGTTACCAGACATAGTGGGACCCTGCAACAGACATTGGAAAAGATAGCACAATATAAGGAAAAGCTAAATCAGAAGAGGTAAGCTAGAAAAAAATAGTGCTAATTGTCTCATATTGTTTTATAATGCTTTAGAATCACTAGTAGAAATCCGCATATATTGTGCTTTTTGACTGACTTTAGTAATGACAAGGTATTTTCACTATTTATAACAGGTAAATAAAAACACAAGCAAACTAATGACAATGTCGAATATAGGCTTACGTATAATCTCTATCTTTGCCAGATTTTCTGAACTAAACATATTATTTATATTATAAGTATTATTAGCATTCACCTCATTGTCAATGCTGAGATTTGTATCTGGAATCTAGAGATCCCAATCAAGGATGAAGTCCCATTTTCTTCCTTTATGTCATAAAGCCAGTCCCCACCCCAAAGCACATACAGTGGAAGTATAATTTGAGAAACAATGTGTTTATGCAACAAAAACAGACAGAGTAAGAGGAAACACAAGGCAACTGTGAAAGTATTTTGCAAAGCAACCATCCAGCATATGAACAGTCTTGTGTAATCTTTTCTTTACTATAATCAGCACTTACTTATTATAACAGTTAAATATACAACAAGTTTTATGATACAGATGGAAAGGTGGTAGCTTACACTCTGGGTTGTATTTAATAGATTCAGACACTTAGTGGACATACTACAGTTTGAACCTCTTTAATCCAGGACTCTCGGGAGAAAATTTACCAGAACATGGGAGGTCAATATTGTCCAGCAGCATTACCAAAACCTCCATTTGCTTACTGAATTCTTCAGCTACATCTGCATCTAAATTTCCAAATAATGTCCGCAAAAGATATGCAAATTACTCTAAACATTTACTTATCTTTTGCCAAGAGTTCTCTTGGTAGAGGCTTTTCTGACATTTGGCCCATCCACAAGGGGCCAAATTTCAGAAATATGCTTCTGTCAAGACATCCCTTCTTCCTCGTGGATGTCAACAGAACTCTCCCAACTGGCAGATCTCTTTTGACAGACCTGCAGTCTGGCCAAGCGCTCTGCTGACAAAACTTCTGTCATCAGAAGCCTGAGGTCTAGACACAGCCTAGAAGACATTTAGGGAAAAAATAGAGCTAAATAACAGCACAGAACACTATGATCCAGGACTGGTTTCTGGGTACAAACTTTATGGGACCACTGAAAACTTGGCCAAACCCACGGTAACCTAACTAAAATCTCGCCAGATTATGGATGTTGCCTGATGAGAGAGTTCTGGATTAAGGAGGTTCAACCTGCATGAACGTATGATACCCAATTAAAGGAAGAAGCAATTTTAGTTTGGTCCAACAGCTAATGAAAGTAGTGGAAAGGCTTGCATTAAGTTCCCTGTGCATTGAACTGGTTCCAAAATGTGCTGCATATTTTAATGATAATGGATGACAAAATACCAGTCTAAAGAATTTAAAGGTCATTGTGGTGAGTGGAAAGAATCACGTTGGCTGTGTCTACACTACAGCAATCCTTCAAAAGAAGTTCTTCTGGAGAGATCTTCCAAAAAAACATTTTTTGAAAGATTGTGCCCACACACAAAAAATCTTCCGATCAATCCTCTCTTTTGATAAAGAACATCCACACAGCACCTGCTCTTTCTTAAAAATGGGCTAGGGATTGAAAAATACACAGCCACAAAGATTGCTCTTTCAAAAGAAGGGCCCATGAAGCATCTACACACATTTTTTTTTGGAAGACTCTTTCAGCAAAAGGTGCACTTTCTCATCTGGGAGAGGAAGAAGGTCACTGGAAAAAGGAGCGTGTTCTTTCATTTTCAGATTGAAAGAGTACATTGTGTGTGTAGACACTCTGTGGGTTTTTTTTTTTTCAAAAAAGGCCGTTTTTTGGAAAAAAGCTTGCTAGTGTAGATGCAGCCATTTATGTCAACTGGCTTTAGATCAGATGGACACAATAAAGTACAAATACATTATGGTGGGAGTGGGGAGTGGCAGGGAGCCCCATATTTAGGCTGCGTAACATAGATAATAGATTATTTTGCAACTTCCTTTTACATTCAATAATGTCCATTGTTTACATTAGTCCTTTGGCATTTGGCACAGAGGAAACTTTAATGTGAGAGAGGTGCATCTTTCTGTCCCAGGAAATTGTATTGGAAATTAACAATGATACCAACTTTTGGAAATTGCCATTTCCCTTCTTCCACTTCACGGCAAAATTTGGTGGTAGAGCAAAATAATAACTGAACATCAATATTTTAATCTCCAATCATCTTCCTGGTGTCAACAAAGCAGAACAAAGAACCCTGTAAGCAGAGAGCATCTTCATGATACCTGGAAGAGGGAGTCAGCTGGACTTCTGCCAATAAGGCCCTTTCCCCGCAACTCACGGCACAGAAAAAATGCCCCAATGCATTATCATTTGGAGAAGGAGCTCTCCCATCTTCCACAGGGAGATCAGCGAATGAGATGAGTGAATCTTCCTCAACCATATTCTGGACCATCTATATGTCCCCAGCAGTCCATTCCTCAACCAGAAATATAGCAACATGCTGCTACCAACTAAAATATCAGTAATTTTCTTGCTGAAAACGTGCTCCGTTTCATAGCAACACAATGCATCACAGCTGTGCTGTTTTATTGTAAATAGTAGAAGTTTAATTTTTTTCACATTCTTTTTCTTAAAAAAAATAACCTAGGGAATTACTTGCAAAACCATTTTCAAAGAACATTATTCAGGCTGCAAAATGGGGCCGTCAGAAAATAAGAAATGTCAACAATTTAAACTGACTGTGCAACCTTAATTCTATCACCTTTTGTGGATTCATGATAATCTCTACTACATCATTGAGACCCTGGTTCTTAGCAAAGGAAGAGTCCATATTACCTCACTGGACATGTAGTTCAGCTATGTATCACAGAGAATATGAGATGCCGAAGCCATAATTCACATGATGAATCATGGTACCATATCCAGACTGGAATGTTTGGATTTTAACCCCAAATGTTTCTTTTTTGTAAAGCTTTCCAGTGAAAATGGGGAGAGACGGGCTGATTTTTCACAAGAAAGTTAGAATTTCCCCAAGTTTCATATTGGTTTGATTTTTCTGATGATTTCCAGTGCACTTTTGGTTGTGTTGAAGAGTGACTTCTCTCAGCACTAAAGGCATCTGGAAGGTGGATTCAAGCTATCAATTTCTTTCCCAACTGGATATGTGCATACAGAAAACAACTTTCTGCAAACACTTTAAAAGAAGAGGGATGTTAATTTGCTGCCCTCAAATCTGTAAACTGCTGGAAAGATGGAAAATTCCCTTATGAAGTATGCTCTGCTTTCTGATTTGCTTTTTCATTATCGTTTTTAAGATAAGACTTAAAGAAACCTTTAACTTTGTCTTTTAATATCGTATATTAATACACATAATTATCCATCCTTCAGTATATATGAAAAATTTCAATAAATCTCACATTAATTACTGTTCCTTGTGAGTAAGCTTCATTCATAAAAATGTTATTTCACACTCATAGTACAATTGCACAGTTTGTTCACTTCTTTCTATTGTGCCTTTTAGGGCTTCAAATCTCAGTTACCAGTGCAGAAATCATTTCTATCATGCTTTTGCAAGCCAAGGAATGCCAAAGTGCTTTACAGTAATAGGACAAGCTTAAATAATTTTTGGCAAGCAATAGTTTTTATTTACTCCATTTACCTTTTTCCCTGCTCAAGTATTGTCTGCCAGCATCACAATTTTCTCCTATTTTCATTGTTTGAAATTGTTTAGTAAATGCTTTATGAAAGGATATTGAGGTCAGATGATTGCTTATGCTCATCCCTCATAGTTTGTTATGGATATTGCTACAAGTAATCAATATTTGCAATTTAGAATGTGAATTGGTTTGGTTGAACCCATAAATCACATGATATTTTTCTGTTTTCTGGTTGGATTAATGTAGCTTTTAGTCTCTGATTTCCAATTCTCACAACTGTGAATTTAATTTTTTTTTCAATGTCAACTTGAAGTCTTCTGATTGAGCAGAAATTCCTGTCTGTAGCTTGTTAACTAGAATAATCTTGGGAAGCAAAACAAAAGGGTCATAAAATGGAACTAGTGTGAGAATTTTTTTTTAATATTGACTGAGATGTATTAGCAAGGTTTGACAGCAGTGTGGCACAGTGCACAGGTTTGCTCTCAGAAATCCTTGGTTCTGGTTCTTTTATTGTTGGTGCTGCCATTGACTTGCTATGTGACCTCAGGGAAGCACTTCCTGTTTCAGATTCTTGACACAAAGATAATTATAAATATCTTGTTGTAAAGTACTTTGCAATATATGACTGTGCAAGAGCTATTACTCATAGGTTGGGTCTATACTTGTCCCCAACTTTGACTTTGACTAGGCAGAACTTCATTAGGCTAATTCTCCCCTGTGGCAACTTCAAAGTGTCAAACTTAGAGGTGCCAGCATACATGTAGCCATGGAAATTTTGAGGAGTAAAGACATTTCGAAGTAGCATGGTCACGTCAAAGTGCCCATGGCTACCTGCATTCTGGCACTTCGAAGTTTGATGCTTCAAAGTTGCCACGGTGGAAAATTAGCCTAATGAAGTGCTACATAGTTACTGCAGCACTTCATTAGTAGTTTCCCATCACCCTGATTAACATACCCCCTTCGAAGTTGGGGACAAGTGTACACCAAGCCATATAGTCATATAGGAAGACATATGGGCATACTCAGGGGAGAAGATGGAGAACAGGCAGGGCAGGCATCAAGCAAAGGTGGGAAGAGGTGGGGGAAGAGATGGAATGGGGGTGGGTTGAGAGCAGAGGTGCGGGGAGGCAGGGTGCAAATGCCAAAATGAGAAGCTGGTGCCTATGCTCACACTAGCCATGTCGTGGTGCAACAGTAGAATCTTCTTGGTCCATATTTCAATACACTGTATTTCAATTCACTGCAAAATCATCTTCAGTGTGAAGCTGACAGTTTTCAGGCTCACAGAATACTCTTTTTATAGAAAATAGCTATGCTATTTTTACTGTTCTTGGTATGAATGACCAAAGTTTGATCACGCTAATGAATTGTGGTTAGAGTGGTGTTTATCAAGATTCCCAAAACTCCATGGGAGATCCATGGAATGATTTCTATTGACTTCAACAGACATTAGATATGGTCAAATGTAGTGGCATGTCCTTTGATTTGAATTACTTGCTCTGCGCATGTACCTCGTATGTTAATTCCACATGCTGCTGACTTAACCACAGGAAAAAATAGGAGAACATTTTCCAGTGAATGAAGATTAATGAAAATTAATTTGTCTTCATTTTTTTAAAATCAACAATCAAATTTTTAACTAAATATCTCATTGATATTTTGTTTTTTAACCAGCTCAATAAAAATTACAAAAATACATCCTTTTGGACAAAATTTAAACTTTGGGTTTTTTTTTAATAAAAACTGACATTCAGAAGATGTCTAGCACTTACGCTGCTTCTTCAGTTTCAGGTGAATGCCATAGTGATAGAAACAATTTTTAATCCCATGTAGGGTATAGGGCTATTTTTTGGAAGACCGTATCTTTATCTACGTTATACTTAGACACATGAGATGCACAGCTAGTGTATTTCTACTGTCTCTGCCTGGAAAGTGAATTCCTTAGGTCAGAGCTTATGTCTGCCGAGATTTAGGTAGCAACGCAAGCCTTCTTTGCTGTTTCTTTTGAGTCATTATTTTGCTCTCTATTTTCTGTCAGTTGTTTTAGTGAGTAAAATTCTACAGTCTGTGTTTTGTAGAAGGTCAAACTAGATAATACCAATGATATTTTCTTGCCTGAAGATATATGAATTTGTGACAGGCGAAGGTCTATTTGAAAGGCAGGGTCTCCTGAGTCAGTCTCATTTTTGTATATTTCAACAGCATTGTACAGGGACTACAAAAGGGAATTTACTAAACTTTTCAAAGCCTTAAAGTTCACCATACTCTGCAAGAATTAAGGGGAGAGAGCTGCTATTCCTATTGTTTTTTTTTAACATAAAATAGTTTTTGTTCAATTAAAATCACCTTGCAGCGCAGGTGGAGTTTAAGACTTCAGGACTATACTACCTATTTATTTCTCATCTATAAATTCCTATTAATTATCACTATTAGTAGTTATTTTAAAAATGTAAGTTATATCAATGAATACTGTGTACTGCTATAGTTTTGTTTCAAAGCTGTATTATTCATTGGTATTAATCACAAATATTCAATTTCTACAGGTACTTAGATCTCTCACCAGGAGTTCAGCGCTCAGTCTAATTTTATCTACTCCAAACACAAAATGAAAACCTGTTTCCTTTTGTTTCAAGAGTTTACTCTATTAAATTAGCTGTGAGAAGATAGGGTTTGCTACAATTTTAAATGATTATTGAAATTTCATTTTTATGACTCTTTTATAATATGGCATTCACAAAGCTATAAAACAATAAAATACATGACTAACACTACTCTGTTTAGATGCAATCCATCTAATAATACAGGTATGATTTGTATCTGGAGTTGTAAGACCTTTGGAACACAATCAAAACATAGGTGTAACATGACATAGTAATATTAAACTTCTTAATTTTGAAGATGTCCTCATGAAATCTTCTGTACAGTAGCAGAGAGAGTATTGGATGCAGCATTTTGCTGAACATCAGTCAACGTTCCCAGAAGCGTATTACCTGAGGCTGACGCATGAAGCCAGAGAGAGCCATTTGAATTCTCTGCTTCAAATACACAAAAATATAGTGTATGAGAGAAATATTTTCATGTTCATTCATTGAAACTAAACCAATCAACTGAATAATGTATGCCTCCTCTGAAAATAGTGAACGCATTTTAAGTTACAGGAACAGCAATCAATGTCCTATTTCAGAGATATTAAATTTTCAGCTGTATGCTAAAAGTCAATAGCTAACCATTTAAAATATATAAATCCAATAATACACCCAATATAATTCTTGGGAGTTTCAATTCAAATTAAAGTTGTAGTGTTAGACAAGCCTAATTCATTTCATTTGGAGATGTTATTTCTTAATTAGGTTATAATAGTAGCACCCTGATATTTCATGGAATAATCATTTGTTGTCAATTGTGTAAACTCTGAAGCCAAAGGGGAATTTTTTTTTTGGTGAATAAAAGAGTGTAGCTTCCCTATCATACTTCATATTTTTTGATTTTTTAATATAGTTTGAAAACAAAATCAAAGTGTTCATCATCAAGGGAGGCAGCAGGGCAGGATGGGGGCAGAGGTGAGAAATGGTCTAAGATGAGACTTGTCTTTTATATATTAAGTAATATGTTTGTTCTGAAATATAAATTTAAAGTCTGCAGTAAAAGGACCAGAGAGGTCACTGAGAACAAAATTCAGAGTGTCTCGTTTTGAGATAATCCCTTAATGAACAGAGGAATCTCAAGTAGGTGTAGGAGATTATTTTACCTATGTGTTTGGCACTGGTCTGACAGTTGCTGGTATACTGTGTCAACTTCTTGTGTCCTTGATTCAAGAAATATATTGGTAAATAAGAGAGAGTCCAGAGAAGAGCCAGTAGAATGATCAAAAGATTAGAAAATGTGTTGTATAGAATCAAGGAGCTCAATTTATTTACCTTAACAAATACAATATTGAGAGGTAACATGATTATAATCTGTATCTACCTACACAGGATACTATCAAAGAAAGACATCATCCAATGTCTGGCAGTTGAAGCTTAACAGATTCAGACTGAAAATAAGATACTAGAATGATTTACCAGGGACCGCTGAGGATTCGCCATCACTGACAATTTTTTTTTTTTTTTTTTGCTTTTTTAGATAAGACCTAGGAGCCACCATCGGGAAGTTCTACGGCCTGTGTTATAGAAGAGCTTAGACTAAATTATCACAGTGGGCCTGGCCTGGGAATATATGGATCTTATGTTTGAACCAAGTTGGTGGTGACCGGACAAAATTAATCTTTGCTGTTAACCCAGTGAAAACAATGAAGTTACATCATGATGGAACAGACACTAGAAGTTGTTTATCACTGGCAGCTTTTCTGTGTTCTATTTGAAGTGTTGGACCTTTCCAATTCCCGGTGCACATAATTGTCCACAATGCACAAATATGATTAATCTCAAATAACATCATTGTTTGGAAGAAAGAGCCAAGAATTTCCTTATCTTATCTTATCTTTACTACACATTTCATAAATGAGCATCTGTGCATCTATGAGTCCATTTGTTCAAGAACTGCTCCTAAACAGAAAGAGCTAGGATCACCAAATTTGATATCCTTTTATCCTAACATGAAACAAGGTCAGGGCTTGATAGTGCCAGAATAATGGAATATGCGCAGGCTACAACTGTTTTATATCTAATCAAAAGGGAGAGGTATAACGGCAGGGACAGTTATATTCAGGCACAACCATGGAGGGGCACCAAGCATAGGGCCAGGGATGGCCACGGGGGGGGCCACAAGTGTCCCAGTAAGCAGACACTCGCTCACAATACCCTGTCACCCTGGCCTGCCATGGGGAGCAGCTGCTGGCAGCTGCACATCTCCCACTGCCCTTGCCCAGCCCTGTGGAGTGCTGGCAGATGATCTGCATCCCCATCCCCTTCCCCTGGTTTAGACCTGTGTGGCCCTCCCCAACCTCTGGACAACCAGGGAGAAGCCAGCATCTGAGGTTTGTGGCCCCTGTTACCTCAGGAGAAGCCAGTAGGCAGAGTGTGCCCCTCTCTGGGGAGAAGCTGGAGGGCATGGCTTCTTCTCAGTCCAGGGACAAGTCAGGGGGCAGGGTGAATCATTCCCACCAGTAGAATCTGGTGGTCACCCCTACCCACTGCCTTGAGATTCCCATCCTCCCAACTCCCTGTGGTGACTCCTGCACCCTGACCACCTGCCTGAAAACCCTTTTCACCTACCACTCTGACTTCAATATGCTCATCCTCTGCTCTGATCCCCTCCTCAACCCTAAACCCAGATTCCTGCACTATGAAATGCCAATGCTCCTTATCCAGAGAGCCTAAACTCTTAATGGGAAAATATGGACAGAGAAATGGCAGTTAAAGGACAAACAGTAGAACATAAAGTCCTTAGGTGGCAATTGGAAATATATTTATAATACATTATCCTATATGTTTAACCCTTCTACCAGATGGTGAAGAGAAGGCAAAAAGCCCACGTTCAATACACCTAAAGTATCTCTTGTCAAATAATTAAACTGGTTTGTTCCCCAGCCCAAAAACTCAGGAAAATTAAATGATTCCCTGGAAGCTCCCACTACTTGTTCTTTGAATAAATACTTGTTGCAAGGAGTTACACAGAATTCATTATTTATGCACACTGTGGCTATGTCAACATGGCAGCTCTATTCCAAATTAAGATTTTTGGAAATAATATATCCACACACAAAATGCATTTTGAAATAGCATCCAGCAATTGTGAAATAGGATTTCTGGGTCTGTAGCGCTATTTTTGAAAAAGTGCCATTGGAGCTCATTATGGCTTATTTTAAAATAGTGCTATTCCATGTCTCAATAGTGACAGTGCTTCACACATACAGAATGGGAAGTGACTGTCTAGGAAGGAGTATGGCAGAAAGGGATCTAGGGGTTATAGTGGACCAAAGTTAAATATGAGTCAACAGTGTGATGCTGTTGCAAAAAAGGCAAACATGATTCTGGAATACATTAACAGGTGTGTTGTGAACAGGACGTGAGAAGTCATTCTTCCGTTTCGCTCTGTACTACTTAGGCCTCAGTTGGAGTATTGTGTCCAGTTCTGGGCACCGCATTTGAAGAAAGATTTGGAGAAATTGGAAAAGATCCAGAAAAGAGCAACAAGAAAGATCAAAGGTCTAGAGAACACGACCTATGAAGAAAGGCTGAAAGAATTGGGCTTGTTTAGTTTGGAATAAAGAAGATTAAGGGGGGACATGATAGCGGTTTTCAGATATCTAAAAGGGTGTTATAAGGAGGAGGGAGAAAACTTGTTTTTCTTGGCTTATGAGGATAGAACAAGAAGCAATGGGCTTAAACTGCAGCAAGGGAGGTTTAGGTTGGACATTAGGAAAAAGTTCCTAACTGTCAGGGTGGTCAAACACTGGAATAAATTGCCTAGGGAGGTCGTGGAATCTCAATCTCTGGAGATATTTAAGAACAGGTTAGATAAATGTCTATCGGGGTGGTCTAGACAGTACTTGGTCCTGCAATGAGCGCAGGGGGCTGGACTCGATGACCTCTTAAGGTCTCTTCCAGTCCTAGCATTCTATGATTCTATGATTTTGAACTAAGTGTTATTTAATGACTATGTCTACATTAGCCCCTGACTTTCAAAAGGGGGATGCTAATGAGAGACTTTGGGATATGCTTATAGGAATAAGGGATTTCAAAGTGTGTTGGGTCCTTTAGAAAAGGACCCCGTATAGACAAGCCGTGCACATTCCAAAGAGGTTCTTTCTAAGTGCTGCAGCCACCATCATTTCAGCGTCTCATTAGCATATCCTGAAGTGTTTCATTAGCATCCCCTTTAGAAGGGGGGTGGAGTTAGTGTAGACATAGCCCTTGTGGTATGAGGGTTGTTGGAATCAGAATAATACACTTGTTGTTTCAAATTTATATTGGAATAGTGTGTGCATCATTTAGGCGCAGCCAAAATAATTTTGACATTGCTGTTATTTCAACGTAACTTGGCTGTGTACACATAGCCTGTACATGGCTAAAATAAAATCAACACTGTTTTATATGCCATGAACCAGTTACCTAATAACTCCCTTCTTTATCACCAGACAGAAAAGGGAGATTTTTGCAAGGATAGTTTGCTGGCCATGATCAATCCCTTGACTGTTGAATTTCCGGTTTTCATAAGCACTAAATTAAGTAAAAAAATAAAAATAGCAGTTTTTTTTTTAAAAAGAGATTACATTAGAAGGTATAATTTTTGCACGTTAAGCATCATATTCTAAAAAATTAAGAAAAAAGTGTCTATGTAGGGACTGTAACAATAATATTGAGTCACTTCAGCACAGCATATTATTCACATTACAATCTGATCATCAGGGAGCTATCAAACTTGTTTAAAATGAACATTGTAATTGATGGAAGGGTCACTGTAAGTATAATTCATTGCGGTTTATTAGATAATGTAAGATTTAAATGAATGAAGATATGGATTTTAAAATAAATGGGCAATTGCCTTTTTCCCAGAGATTGTGTTTGGCCATGTGAGTCTTATGGCTAAAGAAGGAAAAGTAACAAAACCATGTTTAAATTGAAACAAAAACAGGTTATACCACAGTGTCCTAAGTAAGATGTCTTCAGAATTAGACTCCGACAAAGGCTCACATCCCCCTGTCTGATCTGACTTGTTTTTTTCCTCTTTTAATAAGTGCTGTTGATACTGGGCCATTTCCACCTTGCTGAATAGACCTTGTCAGCTCTGGCCCTCTCTCTTACTGGGTCCCCACTCTTTAAATACCCTTCTGAAACCGCCTCCCCCACTCATGCATCTGATGAAGTGGGTCTTTGCCCACGAAAGCTTATGCTCCAAAATATCTGTTAGTCTACAAGGTACCACAAGACTTCTTGTTGTTCTTCAAAATTAGGTTTTCCTTGTTTCATCTTATCAATAGAATGATCAAATACTAGTCCATTTCAGTTCTTGCTTTGTAGACAATTCAAGGAGAATGTCAACAGGGAAGAGCTTCCACAACGAGAGAAAGTGTGTGACCCATATTTACACAATGTGGTTCTCTGTCCCCTTCTTGTGGTATGATCACAAATGATTGTAGGCCTTTGTACAGCTTTTGGTCTAACAAAGTGGGTTCTTTGAGCAGACACGAGAGCAGCGGTCAGCAAACAAAATAACAACAAAGCCATCGTTTTTTTCCTATTTGGTAAAAAAACTCAATATTTCAAGAGGCACGATGCATGTGAATATGAGACAGTCCTTAATAAATAATGTCAAACCATACCTTTTATAATCCTTATTTTAAGAACAGTGCACACACAATGGTTTGTAATGTGATACGTTTACCTCAGGACATTCACAAAATTTTTACGTATTCTATTTCCTCACACTTTACGTGTGTGAATGTACCACTGGCTCTCTGACTTTCACTCCCAAACCTTCTCTCTCTCTGGAGGATGCTAGGCAGATTTATCCAACTTTTCAAGATCATGTATTACTTGCTATTTGGATATGAGTTGTTCATTTTGGGGCTTTTTGCATGTCCACTTTTTATCAAAAACAATCAGGAGGTTTTTCATGTGGCTCCCAGGTTGCAGACCCCTGCCCTAGAGGCTATTGCTTTTAGATGTAGAGACCCTGGGTTTGATATCTGGTGGTTATGACCCCCCTAGGAAAGCTGTATTACAAATAGTTAAGACTTATTTTCCTAGACTACCTCATAGGGATCTTTCAAGTTTTAAGATCATAGTTCGTACCATGAGGAGCATAGCAAGGCATCACTGCTCCATCTGCTTTAGTGATACAGACTTGGGTACAGCCAATATCTGACTCCAAGGAATTAACCAGAAATTAAAAGCTTGCAGCCAGGTAATGATTTTTTTTAAAAAAATGTATTTTTTGCTTGTTTTTGTTTTTGTTTTTGTTTTTGCAAACTACAGACTCATCTTGGGAGAAAAACAACCAGCATTTGTGCTGCAAAAGACACAATGCATTCCATATAGCTTTGGACCAGGTCCTGAGATCAGTAAGCAGCCTTGTTGTTCGAAAACAGTCAGAAATGTACTCTGTACTTAATATAAAGTGCAATAACTGTGACAGAGAAATCCTGAACACTGCCTCCAAGGCCTTCAGAACTGAAATGATGACAATATTTTTCTAAAATAGAAGTTCACCTCAAGGCCCAGATCTTGCAAAGACTTATGCCCATGATTAATTTTACACTCTGTAAGTAAACTATACAGACCTGGGATTGAAGAAGAGAAAAGTGGTTTAACCGTGACTTTCTGTTCAATTTTATTAATGGCTGCAAAATATCGTGTTTTATGGCTAATATTGCCCCCTTCTCATTACTTCACTCTATCTACTATCAGTTACTCATTTGACTATAATCTTGATCAGAAAGTGTTCTTGGGAGTGGTGGAGGCCTGTGGTCCAGGGAAATAAGAAACAGGCTGGAAAAACATTAATAAAACTTGAGAAAAAAAAGAGAGTTTATGTTGTCAGCACGACCTCCAGCTCCATGGACTGCATTTATTAAAAAAATAAACATATGCTTATGTCACATTCTTGTCATTAATGTTTAACATGCAAATGAGAGGGTGCACATTCTATATTTAGTTAAAACACATATTATGACTTCCATCTGTACATGTAGGCAAGAGAAAGGACTCACTATACACACAAATTTACACCTGGGATTCAAATACTGATGGGGGGGCGTGTACTGACTATATCAGCTTTCACATCATTCCTCTAGTGTGAAATATATATGCTATTTTATTGATGTTTGAAGAAGTCTTCAATATCTTTTCCTTTCCCAGTCTGTGGCACAGGTTATAAATAACGAGAAGATTTGTGCTTCCTATGAGAAGGAGTTTTTCCTCCATATATATCCCCTTTAGAAAACAAAACAATTTTTTTGCAATTCTTCTTCTGTTTTTTTCTGTTCTAGGTCAAGTGTCCTAGATACAGCTGCTAGCTCCCACTGATATCAATAGAATTTAGGCACCTATATAACTTTGAGGATCCAAGATATATCCCGTATTTGTTCACGCAAGAGCCGCAACCTCCTTAGTTGTTTGTTACATCTGCAGAACTTTATCTACAATAATGCTTTTATGATCCAAATTCTCCTTATCTTGCCCTCTTGTCACTATGCTTACTGACACTGAGCTGAATCATGCTTCTGTAACATTGCAACCACAGAACCTAGCCTGCTGCTCTGAACTTCAGGAAGCCTCTGCACAGATCTTAGAATCATAGAATGCTAGGACTAGAAAGGACCTTGAGAGGTCATTGAGTGTAGCCCCCTGCTCGCATGGCAGGACCAAGTACTGTCTAGACCATCCCTGATAGACATTTATCTAACCTGCTCTTAAATATCTCCAGAGATGGAGTGTCTACAATCTCCCTAGGCAATTTATTCCAGTGTTTGACCACCCTGACAGTTAGGAACTTTTTCCTAAAGTCCAACCTAAACCTCCCTTTCCTCAGTTTAAGCCCATTGCTTCTTGTTCTATCCTCAGAAGCCAAGAAAAACAAGTTTTCTCCCTCCTTCTTATGACACCCTTTCAGATACCTGAAAACCGCTATCATGTCCCCCTTTAATCTTCTTTTTTCCAAACTAAACAAGCTCAATTCTTTCAGCCTTTCTTCATAGGTCATGTTCTCTAGACCTTTGATCATTCTTGTTGCTCTTTTCCGGACCCTTTCCAATTTCTTCACATCTTACTTCAAATGAGGTGCCCAGAACTGGACACAATACTCCAGCTGAGGCCTAACCAGCGCAGAGTAGAGCAGAAGAATGACCTCTCGTGTCTTGTTCACAACACACCTGTTAATGCATCCCAGAATCATGTTTGCCTTTTTTGCAACAGCATCACACTGTTGACTCATATTTAACTTTGGTCCACTGTAACCCCTAAATCCCTTTCAGCCATACTCCTTCCTAGACAGTCGCTTCCCATTCTGTATATGTGAAACTGATTGTTCCTCCCTAAGTGGAGCACTTTTCATTTGTCTTTATTAAACTTCATTCTGTTTACTTCAGTCCATTTCTCCAATTTGTCGAGATCATTTTGAATGCTGACCCTATCCCCCATACCAGTTGCAACCCCTCCTAGCTTGGTATCATCTGCAAACTTACTAAGTGTATTTTCTTTGCCAATATCTAAATTGTTGATGAAGATATTGAACAGGGCTGGTCCCAATACAGATCCCTGAGGAACGCCACTTGTTATACCTTTCCAGCAGGATTGAGAAACATTAATAACTACTCTCTGAGTATGTTTATCCAGCCAGTTTTGCACCCACCTTATAGATATCCCAGTAAACAATCTCTTGGTTACAGGGAAGATTCCTAGTGGCAGTAGGCGCAGACTAATAGTGCCCTACAAGCCATCCGGGATTATATATAGCAGTGGGAACAATGGGGAGTAACATCAAAGGATGCTGATGACTCCCTTGACGTTCTAGCATGCTAATGGCAGGTTTCCTGCTTGAAATGCCATCCCTTTATTCCAATTGCAGCCAGAAATAGCTGGAGCTTAAGTACTGTTCCAGAATGGGGTTGTTAGACAACAAAGGGTTCTATGAAGAAAAGATAGACCCATACCAAGGAAAAGGAAATGGAGAGGGTGGTGGCATACCACATTGAGCATCCCACAATGCTAATAACAAACATCTGTTATCAGTGGGCTCTCATACAACCCCTGACTCCCAAGTCCATTCTCTCTTCCACATTACAATGGCTTGATGGGGGCTACTCATGCACCTGGTCAAACACAGAGGCCTTGTAGTTCATTTGCAGCACTCCTCAAGGTCTCCTAGGCTTTCACTGGTCCTGACCTTGTAACAGCTGAGCAGCTGATACATGCAACATATTAAGGAATCTTGTTATCTTCTATTTAATAATAAGGTTGAAACCAATATAACTATATGAAAATATAATAGTGAGCCATTTTAATTACCCTTAAAAGCCATAGCATTTCACAGAGAATAGCAGTGTCACTGTAAACATGGAGCCTTCTTCTAGAACCTATTCAATGTGTTAAAATATAGAAAGAAAAATTATATTTTCTTTTATTAAATTCTATAGCACTTTTCCCATCAGGGAGAGCAGAAGTAGCATTCTACAGAAGAAACACAAACTATACTCATTTACTCATTTTCTTCTAGATGTTTTCTTGCTTTTTTCTCTCTTGCTTTCTTGTTCAGCTGTTGCTTTTAATCTGAAGTAAAATATTTGAAAGTATTGTAATTCTTTGTAAGTGGAAAACAGAAAATTCAGATCTACTTGCAAGCAGCATCTGAATTCATATATACACTATATATCCTCAGGTTATGTACCCAACTTGCTTTTTCAGGTGAAGACAACACATTGGCCTTAATGTAACTAACCATTGACAGTTGCTCTGTTTTCCCCTATTTAAAAGTTCATTATTTCAGTTTATCTTTGAAGTTGTATTAATTTCAGTCACTACACAAATCTAAATTCAAATGGCTTTATCTTTCCTGTTGATTATTTTGAACTGGACCATATACCAAGGTTCATTTTATGAGAATAATTTAAAATTCTATGATATTTTTAAAAAATCACAAACAGAAAATAAAACATTAACAGTGACTAGTGCTCCTGTTGCTTCACGTTTTCTATTTTCAAAGATACTTTAAAAATAAATATTTAAAGAATATTGTTCTCTCCCGTCTCCCCTCCACATCAGTTGGATACATATCAAAGGAAAAAATCTCGCTCATCTCTCTTTCAGAGGAAGTTAGCATATTGTTCCTTTGTGTGAAAAACTGTGTATATAGGGGAGGGGAGAATGCCTGGAAAATTCAATGAGTTCGAATTCTCTGAGGTCCAATGGATTCATTCTTCAGCCAAAAGAGATCTGAAAATCTCTGAGTGGGGACAGTATGTGCAGCCTGGGAATCCTAGATGTGGCAGAACATAGTGATTGACACAAGCAGTCCAAGGGTTGAAAAAGGAAAGCTGCTCCTTCTGACCATAGGAAGGTAGGTTCCACTGAGAGCCACAGAATCGTAGAATTCTAGGGCTGGAAGGGATCTCAGAAGGTCATCTAGTCCAGACCCCTCCCTAAAGCAGGATCAACCCCAACTAAATCATCCCAGCAAGGCCAAAGGCTCCACAATGACTTCTAGCAATCCCCTCAGTCAAGCTAGGACTTAAAAACCTCTAGGGATGGAGAGTCTACCACCTTTTTAGGTAATACATTCCAGTGTTTCACCACCCTCCTGGTGAAATTGCTTTTCCTAATATCCAATCTATACCTCTCAATTTGTAACATCAGACTATGGGCCTTTGTTCTCTCATCTGTCACCTCTGAGAACACTCTATCTCCATTCTCCTTAGAGCTCCCCTTCAGGAAGTTGAAAGCTGCTATCAAATCACCCCTCAGTCTTCTCTTCTGCAAACTAAATAAGCCCAAATCCCTCAGCCTCTCCTCATAGATCATGTGGTCCAGCCCCTTAAAATCATTGTCATTGTCCTCTGCTGAACCCTCTCCTATGTGTCCACACCCTTTTTATACTGGGGGGCGGGGCACAGAACTGGATGCAAACTGCAGATGTGGCCTCACCAATGCTGAGTAGAGGGGAATAATAACTTCTCTAGATCTGCTGGAAATGCTGCTCCTAATGCACCCCAATATGCCATTAGCCTTCTTGGCTACAAGGGCACACTGTTGACTCATATCCAGCCTCTCATCCAATGTAATCTCCAGATCCTTTTCTGCTGCACTGCTATTTAGCCAGTTGGCCCCCAACCTGTAACAGTGTTTGGTATTCTTCTGTCTGAAGTTCAGGACTCTGCACTTCTCCTTGTTGAACCTCACCAAATTTCCTTTGTCCCAGTCCTCCAATTTGTCTAGGTCACTCTGGACCCTATCCCTACCCTCCAAGGTATCTACCTGACCTCCTAGCTTAGTGTCATCTGCAAATTTGCTGAGGGTGCAATCCATCTTCTCATCCAGGTCATTAATAAAGATGTTGAACAGTACTGGCCCTAGAACCAGTCCTTGGGGCACTCCACTTGAAACTGACTTGCAACCAGACATTGAGCCATTGACCACTAACGGTTGGGTCCATCTGTCAAGCCAGCTTTCTATACATCTTACAGTCCACGTATCCAATCCATACTTCCTTAAAGAATGTTGTGGAAGACTGTATCAAAAGCTTTGCTAAAGTCACGTCCACATCCATTGACTTCCCTATGTCCATGGGGAAGTGACATGAGTTCCTCATGTCCACAGATCCAGTTGCCTCATCACAAAAGCTAATCAGATTGATCAGGCATGACTTGCCCTTGGTGAATTCATGTTGACTATTCTTGATCACTTTCCCCTCTTTCAAGTGCTCCAAAATGGATTCCTTTAGGATCCCCTCCTTAGTTTTTCCAGGTACTAAGGTAAGTCTATAGTTCTGTACATTGTCCTTCTTACATTTTTTAAAGATGGGAGCTATGTTTGCCCTTTTTCAGTCATCTGGGATCTCTCCCGATCTCCATGAGTTTTCAGAGATAATGGCTAAACACTCCACAATGACATCTGCCAATTCTTTCAGTACCCTTGGATGCATTAAATCTGAATCCATGGATTTGTGTAACATTAGCGTTTCTAAGTATCTATTAACCTGTTCTTTCCCCATCAAGGGCTGCCTTCCTCTTTCCCACACTGCATTGCTTAGTACCATAGGTTGGGAACTAATCTTGTCCGTGAATATTGAGGTTAAAAAAAAAATGGAATACTTCAGCTTTTCCTGAATCATCTGTCACTAGGTTACCTCCCTGTTCTGGTAATGGCCCCACACACTCTCTGATCACCCTCCTATTGTTAACATGCCTATAAAAAACCTCATTGTTATCCTTTGCATTTCTGGCCAGCTGCAGTTCCAATTGTGCTTTTGCTTCCTGATTACCCCCGGCATTCTCCAGCCATATATTTATCCTCCTCCTTACTCATCTGTCCAAGTTTCCACTTCTTATACATATGCTTTTTGAGTTTGAGCTCACCAAGGATTTCCCTGTTAAGCTAAGCTGTCTGCCTACCATGTTTACTTTTCTTACTGCACATTGGGATCAGTTCCTGTGCCTTCAATACAACTTCTTTTAAATACTACCAGGTCTCCTGAACTCCTTTCCCTTTCATATGTTTCCCAAAGGACCTTGCCCATCAGTTTTCTCAGGGAATGAAAGTCTCCCCTTCTGAAATCAAAGGTCTGTATTTTACTGCTCACCTTTCTTGCTTTTGTCTGGATCCTGAAATTTACTATCTCATGGTTGCTGCAGCCTAAGTTACCACCCACTTCTATTTCTCCTACTAGTTCTTCCTGCTTTGTGAGCAGCATGCCAAGCTGTGCGTTGCTTCTTGTCAGTTCCTTCAGCACTTGTACCAGGAAGATATACCCAGTATTCTCCAAAAGCTTCCTGGATTGTCCGTGCACAGCGGTATTCATCTCCCAACATATGTCCAGGTGATTAAAATCTCCCATGTGGTCACTGGTTTCTATCACTATGCTAGTTTCTTTATTTCCACACTGAGGTGGTCAGATGGTGCTTTGAAATCCACCTAATAGCCATGATAGATCAGCTGTTCTTAGGCTTCACCTACTTGGCTCCTCATATTCCCCCCAGAGCACAAGAAACCCTATATGGCTTCCATCTGAAAGTGAGTACTGAAGAGGTGAGAAGTACTGTCAACCAACCCCACTAAAATAATGAGTGAAGCATCAAAAAAAATTGTAAGAGTGTATTAAAACTCCCAAGATTTATTATAAAACCTAAGGTTTAGGGGTGGGTTGCCTTTGGATTCTAAATTTCATGGGTACCCAGGGGTTATATTTTCAATTTTTAGCCTTCAGCCCCAAGTGTGGGAAAATTCTTGTTTAATGACGATTGAAATTCTCACAAAATCACTTGACTCTGGGAGATGGGGCTTCAAGAACAAAACCATGATCAAGATCAAAATATTATTAATTTTGTGATGAAAACACTTCAAAGCATGCTTCAAGGATGCTGTTACTAATCATAGTCAATACTTGGGCAGAGTGTCTGCCTCTTGGTTCTCTTTTCCAGTCTGAATGAAAAAAGGATTAGGGGATCTACATGGGTAAATTTTTCAAGCCATTTTGAAACATTTCTTGAGAACATGAATTGATTAAGGAAAATTTAAAAAAATCTGTATTAGACCGTTATTGATTAATTCACAGTCTCCTCTTATGCATATTCCTCATTCTCTTGTGCACATTTAACATTTTGATCTTGAGTTTCATGTGCTACTCCATCTTCAGCCTAAAGTTGCACTTACAAAATAGTGCTTTCAACTTACTAGCCAACTGATAAATCACTTCCTCAGCTCCATCTGAAAATGTGCATTCAAACTTTAGAGCTCTCATCTCATTGTCAGGGCAAACTGTTCATTTCAGACAATGAAAAATAGTCAGTTACGTGTTTTATTCCTTAAAGGACTCATTTGCATGAGTAACTTTCTCCTGGTGCAAGTTGCAGTTAGGGGTGCATAGTAATAAGATACCAGAATTATAACTGAACTCCTTCCTGGTACATAAGAATTGACTATTATGAGTTATTGATGGCAATTTTATTTTCAGTATTTTAGTCCAGAATGAAAATCAACCCAGAATGAAGTTGTCTTCTAAAAATAAACACCAAGGAGACTTTTCCTGTGTATAGTGAGGCCATTTTATTACTCAGCATGGGTCACCGACCTTTCCTTCCTTTGGTGCCTTCCCAGAATTATTAGAAATCTATTCTGTATAGAGTATATCCCACTGTAGACTGTTCTAGCAAACGTTCTTTAATTCTGCATACAAGGTTCTCTCCTACTATATTTTATTCCATATCCACAGAGATCAGAGCAGGAAAGTCTTCTGAAATCTCTCATTCTTCAATTGAAATAGATGAGCTGGGAATGTAAGATGAAATACCTTCTGCTCTCTTACTTTGTAACATTTCACTAGCTCAGAAAACACCATTGGAGCAGTTCATGTCAGCATGTGTCTGTATTGCTTCTTACATTAGTGTGACGGCTTTAAAACTAATTCACACTAATGATTTTATTATTAATAAAAATAACACAAGAAATGTCAGTCATACAGTGCTTTATATTTATCTTCCTTGTACTATATTACAGCATTAAACTGATGTATTAATAAATCTCTCTCTCCCTCTCTCTCTACCTCTCCCAGCTTGAGCCCAGTTGTAACCCAACAGAAATAAATGGAATTGCATATATATCCACTATGGCTGGATTTATCCTGGTCTCTCAGTATATTCTGGTATAAACCAACACACACAAACTAGAACTTTTATTAAATCCCTGTTCACGACAGTTCTTCTTCAGCTATGTGACACATGTCTCAAGTTACACAAGGATTCAGCTCCAAATTTGGTCCACTGTTTGTTTTGCTAGCTAACATGGCTTGGGTGGGGTACTGAGGAGAGTGTGATGTGAACATGTCCATGCCCCCAAAGTGTGATTTCTAAGGCATTAAGGTGTTATTGGCTTTTTTTGTTTTTTTTGTTTGTCTTTCTTTCCACCAACACTAATGTTTTGGTAAGCTGATATGCATTAACAGCATGGATA
Organism: Carettochelys insculpta; assembly: GCF_033958435.1. Lineage (NCBI taxonomy): Eukaryota > Metazoa > Chordata > Testudines > Carettochelyidae > Carettochelys > Carettochelys insculpta. Next base: position 138,362,355 of record NC_134139.1, on the reverse strand, counting down.
TCTGTCTGAAGCCTTAGCTTTTGTGTTATTGAACCCCCACAGACCCTATCATATTGGGGATGAGCAGAGCTATGGAGATAGACAGCTTTTGATGGGTGGTTAGGTGTTGGAGGTGAGACAGAAGACATAACTACAGTAGAGAGCAGCTTTATTAGAACTTGCTGGACTTCTGCAACAACCAGTCAACCTGTGATTCTCAACAGATCTTAGTTTGTCAAAAGAGATGGCATGTACTGAGGTGGAGCAGGGCAGAAAGCATTATTATCTACCTTCTCCTATGGCAGCCCTGAGAAGTTCTAGCAGACTTGTTCCCCATCAGGACATCTCTGTTTCTAGAAACCTTTCCATTCTCTCCTCTCCGACATAACCACTCCTTCACACCTCACCTACTTCAAAGTTGCATCTTCCGCCATGTTCCTTTCATTCCCTTGTAAGTCCTCCATGAGACATCAGTGAGTTTGGGGGGCAGTACTTGGGACAGGAGTATCTCAGGGGTTTAGGAGCAGAAGACAAGAAAGAAGCACTAGTACCTGGACCCCTTTCCCAACCAGGAAGCCTTCCATGGCTTGCAAGAATAGGTGTCCATTACGATGAATATTTTGTGGTAGTGATTCTCTATGACTCCACCTCTTCCTTCAACCCTGACTGGGAAGGAGTGGTCCAGGTGTGGACTGTTTTTCTATGCTCCATCAGCCAGCCTCATTGTCCCCACAAGATATCCAAGCATCCTCACTCTCCATGACTCTTTCATGCTCTCATAGATTCACTTTCCTCCATCTCACCTTCCCAAACACCTGTGGAGCACTGTGAAGCTTAATTCAATAATTACAGTGACCCTCTGTAAAACGCTTTGATGTCTGCTGAAGAAAGTCAGTATTGAAGTCCAAAGCCTGGCTAAGACAGTGACTCAATTTTCACACTAACACATCTCTCAAACGTGTTAAGGGAATTGTCCTAACATATATTTTCCTTTCTTTTATGTTTTGCCATGAATGCTGTGTCATACATTTCAGGGTGGGAGAGCAATTGATGTTCTGTGAGCAATCTTGGGAAACCATTTGTGAGCTGCATCATACAGCTCTGTGCCAGGTGGAAGTGAGTTAGCTTAGCACAAACATACCTATTTCTCATGCAGTCTGCATCAAGAGCCATTTTGACCACAATGAGTTGTCTATTCTATCATTGATGTATGCACATAGCTCCCATTAAAGGTAATGAGAATTCTGCACATGCATTGACAGCAGAATGTCAGAAGCATGTAGGTGATACAAATGACATAAATTTTCTTCCCCATCTGCAGGTTGGCAAACATCTCTGTGAACCCAGAATATTCTAAATCTGCACAAGCAATGGTAGCTCCTCTATATTATCCTTAGTTCTAATGTCTGTCAGTCGTCCCGACTACTGTGATTATTTATTGCTCCTTTTCCCTCTGATATACACCCATTTCAGACACTATTTCAAAGGTGTGATGGTTTATGTGCAGATAGCTTGTCTGTGACAACTAGCTTTTGTGAATTTCACAGAGCAAGTATTTTGTAGGGCTACCACAAATAAAAAGCCACAGAACACGAGGTAGGTGAGGTAATATCTTTGATTGGACCATCTTCTTCATGGCTAGATGAAGAAGCTTCAGGATGAGCTCTGTGTGGCTATGCAGTATGCCAAATAAAAGCTATCACATCACCTACTTTGTTTCTCCAATACCTTGCGAACAACATGGCTACAACACTATGAGCAACTTATGACTTCTGTTGGATTCTGTGAACTCTGTGTATTACTCTATTTGTGTGTGTATTGAATGAGCCATTACAGACAGGAACCATACGTCACAATCTGTCTGGAAGCAGTTACAAGACAATCAAAGAAAAAATTAATAGGGAATGATTTTGCACTGGCAATACAATGGCTAAGATAAAGAGATTGGACAAGATGAAGGGAATTTGTTGTCCTAGGTTGTCTGCAGTGGGACAAAGGGGGAAGTGAATCGGAGGAAATTCGCCAGCAGCAAAAAAGGAAGAAGGAGCAAAGTGTGAAAACTCAAGACTCTGAAACGTTCAGGGAACACAAAGGGTCATTATGGGCCAACTATTTCACCACCAGACCCAAAGAAGCTAATGAAAACTCATTGCAAAGACACACTGTGGGAGAAGAGAGATTGGGAAACCTGAAAGTACTGACCAAAACAACTCAACAGATTTTCTGAGTGAGGAAAAAGCTGGAGCAAGGGTTTTTACGTGCAAGTTTTAGTAAATCACTAGGCGTTCACTAGCAATGAAGTTATGTTTAATCAATTATTCCTCAAAATCTCCAGATTACATTGGTGTAATTGTCATGTTCCCCTGTATCCAGATATTTAACCATAGGACCCAAAGAGACAGGGGCTATGTCTTCACTAGCCCCAAACTTCAAAATGGCCATGCAAATGGCCATTTCAAAGTTTACTAATGAAGCACTGAAATGCATATTCAGCGCTTCATTAGCATGCGGGTGGCCGCGGCACTTCTAAATTGATGCGTCTCGCAGCCACGCGTCTCGTCCCGATGGGGCTCCTTTTCGAAAGGACCCCGCCTACTTCGAAGTCTCCTTATTCCCATGAGCTGATGGGAATCAGGGGACTTCAAAGTAGGCGGGGTCCTTTCGAAAAGGAGCCCCGTCGGGACGAGCTGTGCGGCGGCGAGGCACGTCAATTTCGAAGTGCTGCAGCTGCCCGCATGCTAATGAAGCGCTGAATATGCATTTCAGTGCTTCATTAGTTAACTTCGAAATGGCCATTTGCGTGGCCATTTCGAAGTTGGGGCTAGTGTAGACACGGCTAGTATGTGCTTAAATTACTGGCAAGATTTTGAGGGTTTTTTACTGATCCTGGGCCTAGCAGCACTGGGTTATGGGTTCTCACTTCTGATAAGAAGAACCATATGGAGGAGGAAATGGGACTGAAAAGGCAGAGGCAGGTCAGAGTGCCTGATCCTGAAGCATGCAGGATCCAAACACAGAAGCCTTGTGAACATCAAGCATGGGGAGTTTGTCTGTGACAACTAGCTTTTGTGTATTTCACAGAGCAAACATCTTGTAGGTCTACCACAAATATAAATATGCCAGGATGTGACATAATGACACCAAACAGCTTAAAAATGACAGCTTTATAATATTTATTTACACTTCTACTTATAAACTGAGTAAACCAATAAGCTTTGAGAGAAAAAAAATACAAATTAAAACCAAATGTTTGCTGATACAGTTAAGCTAGATGAATTCCAGACCCTAAACAAGTTGGTTTCTTTATAATTTACCTCAGGATTTAGCAAATTTCTGTTAGTCTTTAAATCAAGACTGGGTATCTTTTCCAAGAAAATGTTGGGGCGTAATCAAAAATTATGGACTCTATGCAGGAGTTACTGGGTGATATTTTGTGGTCTGTATTATGCAGGCAGTCAGATTAAACAATCAGAATGCTCCCTTCTGTCTTTAAAATCTGCAAATCTATGAATCTGTGATGCTTTTAAAAATCCCACTGATCTGAGTAGATAAGCCAAACATTTAATGCCTGACAATAAATGTGTCGATGGCCTTGGAGTAGCTACAATATTTTTAATTATGGCAATAATGATACACTAGTATTTCAGTGTTGCTGCAAAATAATAGTCTTTATCTGTTCATGCTGCACAAAACAGGTAAACCTCAAAGCTTCAGAAATATGGTTTGTTTTGATGACCATCCAGAAACTCAGGTGCTGCTCTGTAACCTGACTCATCACCTGCTGGGGTCAATAGCAAAATTCCCATTGACTGTCATGAAAATCTGATGGCGCTCTTAAGCTGTGTACACATGGGAACTCTTTTTGGAAAGCCTAAAAATCAAATGACAACAATCAATATCTAGCCTTTCGAAAGTGCGCAACTACACACCAAAAGCGGATCAAAGGTTCAAAGTGAATTTTTGAAAGATCATTCTGTTCTTTTGAAAGGGAACTTCCACATGGCTACATGAACTCTTTTAAAAGAATGGTGCTGGAGATGCCATGGATGGGGTTGCATGGCTGTCAAGACCTTCTGGGGCCTACAGCCAGCCGCTTCCTTAAAGGGCCCTTCCCAAAACCCAACTACCCTACACGAGCCAAGGCCTGTGGAGCTACAGAAAGCCAAGCAGAGCCTGGCACACAGCAAAACGGAGGATGAGCACCTGCTCCTGTCTTTGAACACTGACATCTGGACACTCCTACAGCTGCTGTGCACAGTCATCATGGCTGCCCCCCTCCTCCTTGGAAGACTGAGCAGTCCCCCCAGGGATGTGGAGCCCCTGCAAGCCTGGATCCTGCCCTGGGTGCCCCAGCACCTCTGGAGCCATCCCGGAAGCTTGGACTGATGGGACCAGCTGGCCCTGTGGCAATGGTATGATACCAGCTGGCTGTGGAACCTCGGCATGAGCAGGGAGACCTTCCAGGAGCTCTGCCATGGGCTTGCCCCTGCACTGAGGCAGCAGGTCACCACCATGTAGCCCACTGTCCCCCTCGGGAAGTGGGTTGCAATAGCTATTTGGAAGCTGGCCACTCTGGACAGCTACTGCTCAATGGGACATCTGATCCAGGTTGGCCAGGCCACCATTGGAACTGTCCTCATGGTGGTAAGCCAGGCCTGGGTCACACTACCAACATGGGAGGGGAGGGTGTCCTGAGCTCAGGGACCCTCAGCAGCAGGGGTCTGGGATGGGACAGGAGTGCATGGGCTGCTGGCTGGGATGAGGCAGGGGTTCAGGGTTCGGAACTGCCCACCACACCCTCCTGAGAGTGCATGTCCTCCATCCCATGCAGGTCATCCACACAATAAACACAATGCTTCTCCATTGAGTCATCCACGTTGAGGACCTGTATGCTGCCACTGGGGGATTCGCAGCACTTGGGTCCCTGAACTGCTTCAGTGCCCTGGATGGCATCGGCCACTATATTAACCATGCAAGCTACGACTTGGTAGGCCTGCAGGCCCTGGTGGATCACAAGGGCTGGTTCATGGATGTGTATGCGAGCTGGGCAGGCCAAACACATGAAGCCCCAGTGTTCCTGAATTCTAGCCTGTGCTAGTGTATGAAGGCTGGGACCTACATCACCCAGCAGGACCTCACAGTCAGGACCACCACCATGACACGGTGCATGGTGGCAGATACCACTTAACCCCTACCACCATGGCTCTTGTGGCCCTATATCAGCCACCTCAACATCATCCAGAAGGCCTTCAACACCCACCTCAACCAAGCCTGCAATGTCATGGAGCAGGCCTTTGGGCACCTGAAGGGGCAGTTGTAGTGTCTCCTTTTGCACCTGTAGGGTGGGGTGTGCAGTATCCTGCAGATGGTGGGCACCTAACTATGCCCCCCACAACACTGTGGAGAAAAAGGGGTTCATACGGGGTGGACGGTTGAGTCCGCGCCTGGGTATGAGTGGCCAGCCGCTGCTGCCAGTCACCAGGCCAACCAGGACTGGGTCCACATCAGGGAGGCCCTCCAAGAGAGCTTTGCTTTTGGGTCACACTGACCTTCACCCACAGCCACCCCTCACCATCCCCCCATGCATCCACCCCTCACCACACACTTCCCCTCCCTATGAGAACATGGGACACTGGCATCTTTGGGAAATAAAATCTTTACTGTTGAATCTCAAACTACTGAACCTGACAAACAAAATCTATTTACAATGGCAGCTCGGGGGAGGGGGCAAATTAGGTACTTGGAGTGCAGGTTTGGACCTGAATTTGGAGAGAACAGGGAGGAACCTGAACTGGGAGGGTCAATCAGGGGCAGGGGTTGCAGGCGGAGAGCCCCATTGGCCCTGGGATCCCCTCCTTCCCCATGTTCAGAGTCCATGGTGGAGCTGGGATGGGGCAGGAAGCACTGGCAGGTAGGGCTGCAGCAGGGGACTCGGCGAGGGTGCAGCAGGGGGCTCGGCAGGTGTTGTGGCACAGGGGTGCAGCACAGTGGGTCAGAGGCAGGCCACTTTGCCCATGTGCTCCTGGAGGGTCCCATGTATGCTCTCCAGGTGGGACAGTAGGCAGTCCTAGGCCTCCTTCTGCCAGGCAAGTTCAGCTCCCTGCAGCTGGAAGTGTCACTTTGCTACCTTGGCCTGGTGGAGGCTGGCAGGGTCCTCCCCTGAATGCTGCTGTTGTCTCCAGCTGCAGGCCCAGTGTGGTGGAACTGATGGAGGTAACTGTCACCTCTTCTTTGCCTCTGGGGGGCTCCCCGGGACCATGGAGGGCATGGGACTCTGCCAGCCCTCAAATGGTGCAGCTGAAAGGAGAGAAGATGGCGTTAATGTCTCTTATCAGGAACCTTGGAGCTGTGCCCCCAGGAACAACACCCACCCCACTGGGGACAACATCCACCTCTCTGGGGATGACACCCATCTCCCTGGGGGCAACACCGCCTCTGGGGACATCGCCCCCCTGGGTAAAACACAGCCTCAGGGACAAGACCCAGCCCCAGGAGATAAAATGAGTATGGTGTCCATGTGGTATTGGGGGCATGCAGGGATTCCCTGCCCAAGTAGGACTCTCACCAGGTGACATCCAGCCACTCCTATGTCTCACTCTGCATGTGGCACATGGAGCTGTTCACAGGGCTGGGCACCGTATGGCACCAGCAGGCATCATGGTGAGCCGGGGGCCATGGTCGGAAGATGTGTCTGGGCCTAGACCACTAGGCCTGTGCATGGCCTGCTGGTAGCTGTGTCACCCCACCCCACCGCCAGGGTGTGTGCCCTGCTATGGACTTACCAGTGGTCCCTCAATGAAGTCCATGAATGCTCAGCTCCTAGTTGCCCAACTGGACAACCACAAGGGCAGATCAACGATGAGCTTGCTCTCCTCACTGGACCAAGCCAGGGAGGTATCAGGCCCTTGGCTCTGGCTTCCTGGTCCCAGGTCCTCCTGGGCCTCTAGCTTGAGCTGGTCTGCAGGTGCGTGCAGGACGACAGGTGTCAGGGAACTATCCTGGGGCCCCAGGATGGAGCAGAGCTTCTGGTAATAGGGGCAGGTGGAGGGACCTGCCCCTGAGAACCTGGCCTCATTCTGGGCCTGGTTGTAGGCCTGCTGGAGCTCTTTTACTTTGCTCTGGACTTGGTCTGGAGTGCGCTCAGGGTGTCCCTGGGTGCTGAGGCCATTGGTGAGGTGGGCAAAGACTGTGGGGTTGTGGCTTTTCACCCCCATCTCCATCAACACCTCCTCCGCCTTCCAAAGTCCCAGGACACCTCTTAATTTGAGCTCTCTCCAGGAGTAAGCCCTTTTTTTCTTTACATCCTGCTGCTCTTTGGAGCCCTGTGAGGGCTCTGAGGGGGGGCCCTAGGGCTCCTGCATTGGGCGGCTGCTGGCCCTTGCTGCACAGCGATGTTCTGTGGGTGGCTGTGAGGGCATGCTAACAGCAGCTCATGCCTTTGCTGCTCACGTGCTCTCAGCTTACTGCCACAGGGTTTCTGAGTCTGTGCAGCTTTAAGAGTGGCTGGATGCAAGAATCATAGAGCCTCACTGCTGCAGGCCAGGGCACCTCCATGCTCCAGCTGGCCGGCTCCATGATGGACTCCTCTTTCAAAAGAGCAGACTATGGAGCATGTACACATACTTTCTGTCAAAAGAGAATTTTGAAAGGGGGAACTTTTCCTAATACGGGATTGGGGTCCAGATTCCGAAGTCTGAGCCATGTTCCTCTGATTTCCTTTCAAAAGAACACGTTGTACATATAGACATACCCTGAATTTTTTCAAAAGGAGGCTTGCATTTTTGAAATTAAGTGCACGTATATACTCAGCTCTAGAGATTATTGTAAATCCATTAACAGTTCTCTCAGGCACCTCTTGCAGTGTGTGACTTACCTTCTGTGATGCCTGCCACAAGAAGCTTTGGCTCCTTGATTGCATCATCCTGATTTGCAGGTATCCTTCGATCTCTCTTTGCAACTGGTGTCAGCAGTTTTTTAGTTCCACAGGGGTTAAAAATTTCACAGGGGGTCCATCTATACTGCTCAGGCTCCTGAGGTACATTTAAAACCTTTTTTGATGGGTCTCTTGTTCCCATGTTTAAATTTTATGTTACCCTGGGATTTTCCTTTTAACCATGCACCAGAGTGCACTAACTGTCTTCCAAGACACAGAGGATACAAAGTCTCAAAGGTTCTGATTTCTGACTAACTAGAAAGGCTTCAAATGGGGACACATTTTGAAGGAGAAGCTCTTCCTTTGGGTTCCCCCATTATATTTCCTTTGGGAAGATCTTCCATATTCCCTCTACAATCTGCATTCAAGACTTCTTAGTTCACAAGTAAAACTAAGGGTATGCCAACACTATGCAGACTTCACTGGATAGCTACATCTGTTTGTATGCCAGCATACCTATGTAGTATACATGCAGCCTACACTGACAGAGGCTTTCCATCCGTGTAGACTACACAGTCTCTCAATTTGTAATCCCTGTCTGGGGTCTGCTCCAGCCATAGGTCAGTCAGGTCTCAGGTCTCCACTTACGACCAGTATTTGGGCACAGACAATTGTCCCACTCCCTTCTGAGTGTTTTTTTAAATCCCTGATTTCCACCGTGGTATGCTCAGCCAGCCAGTCTTCCACAAGGGCCAGCTCCTATGCATTACTCCCTCCCAGAAGGCTCTAATTAGTGTATTGCCAGATGTTAAAAGTTGCCTCATGGGTGTCTTTTTCTAAGCAAGCTTATTTGTTCTTAAGTTAAACAGACAACAGTGAAAACATAAGAAAAAACATTAAACTCATTTAAATACACACAAAACAGACCAGGAGCTGCCCCTCAGTCTTATGGAGCTCTAGTAGGCCAAAGTGTTTCCAGCCCTTCCTCAGTATTTGGGCTACCATTGGGAAGAAACAACAGCACCATTATACGCCTTCTCTGGAGAGAAAGTAGGTCCTGCATCCATTTAAATTCAGCTCCTTTATATCACAATCCTTTTTAGTCAGCATCTCTGGAAAACCCACAGTGAACCAGTACAAGTAAACTTCTCCAGGGAGTGATACCTCTCTAGGGTGGTTCAGTCTCACTGACTCACCTGAATTATCATCACTACTGCTTTTAGTTTCTGTAAGATCTGTAGTAACATTTTGCCATGGAGTTTTACACAATCAGACATAAAACACTCATAATTTTAATACAGCAGTACCCTCAAATACTACATGGGGCTGTATTATTTGTCAGTTTGGCCACATCTACACTAGCAAGTTCTTTCAGAAAATCAGGCACTTTTTCGAAAGAGCACGCAGAGCATCCATGCACAAAATGCAGTCTTTCAATCCAAAATTGAAAGAATGTGGCTCTTCTTCCAGAAGCCCTCTTCCACTCCTGGATCAGGAAGAGGCCTCCTTTTGAAAGCTTTAGAAAGAAAGCAGCCTGTTTACATAAAAGCAGTCCTCATGGCACCAGATTTTTCTGTCCATGGCCCATTCTTTGAAAGAGCGGGGGCTATGTGGATTGATCTTTCGAGCTGCTTTTTCGTGTGTGTATGCACACTTTTGAAAGAAGATCTTCTGGAAGAGATCTTCTGGAAGATCATCTTTAAAAGATTGGTGTAGTGTAGACGCAGCATCTAGGAATGCCATCTCCCTAAATTATTGTAGCTACATTGAGAGAAACTGCATCTACGTTAAGTGACAGGCCTGTATAGCTATGTAAGTCAGGAATATGCTTTTTCACACTCCTGAACTCTGTAGCTGTATCAGTCTAACTTTAGTAGGCCTGAGCTTGCTAATTTCATTTAGTCCATATTGATCATTGATGGCTTCCATGAAACCATAACATACATTGTCATGGTTCATAATCTCTGTCTGAGAGAGGCACAAGAGTGAATGTATCCAGGATTTTCCAGGTCAAGATGGGACTAGCAAAAATGTGTATGTGTGAGAGCTTAACAGTATTTGCGAATAACATACCTGCTTCAAGAAAGCACTGCTAGTCCTTGAACTTTGCAGGCACCGAATCCACAAACAATTAAATACTGTATTGTCCCTGTAGCCACACATCTCTGACTCTCCTTCCAAACCTAAATATAAACTAGGCACATGTTTTCATTTCCTTCCCATTTCAAAATCAAATGTAAAAGAAAAATTCAGGTTATAAGGCTGAATGAAGATTTTCAGCATTTTTGCATTTGTCTCATGTTTGTGTAAATATATGACTCAATTTCTTCTCCAAGTTCTTCTCATCAGCTCTGCCAAACACAAGGGTAAGAAAACATGTCACTTCTGTAAACTGATACTGAACTTTCCTGTCTTACATGTGACCCATGCAAAATCACTTTAAGCTGTAACTGCAACTATAATGTATTTAGGAGAAAAAATAAAAATAAAAAAGAGCCAAAGTGTGGTCTTCTTCACACTAACACGAATCCTCAGAAACTTCACCCAAGTCAAAGGTGTTAGCTCAGATTTACATTGCTGTAAATAAGAACAGAATTTATCCGAGAGCGTTTTAAAATTTATAGCCATAATAGATTGGCTAAGGCTGTCCCTGGGCTTAAATCAGAAAATAACATATAATATCCTGCAAACCAAGGAGACTGGGGTGTGTTTAAGCACTACACTTCACTTCAGCGTGCAGCAAATACAAGTTTATTGTGCATGGGGGATCTTTTATTTTATCAAGAAAGCTTAAAGTATAAAGGACACTAAATACACCAATACTAAAATTATCACCAGCAGCACATTTAAACAAGGCTTACACAATATGGTTACAGGGAAAGAACAAGTACAAAGAGTGCCTGCTCTGATTTACTGCAAATCTCTCCCCAGGTGATTTTGATGATTCAAGACCTCAGAAGCTTAGAAAAATATATACAACAGTCAGCTGCTGTGAACTCTATAAATATAAACTATAAATTTTGCATTCAATTAATGAATGGAAATTATACTGTTATTGGCACTAAAAACAGCAGCAAAACCAGAATACTTCATAGGCATTAGCCATTAACATTTTAAAAGAAATGAACAAACATTTTTCTTTACAAAGCTTTATATTCAGCAAAAGTGAACAACAAAGTGAGATGGCATAGCTCATTGCAAATGCTACTGTGATTTTTATTTAGTTGAAAAGTGACAGACTGATTTTTAATATATGAAAATATGTAACAATGTAATTTATTAATCTAAACCATAAAGCTAAATCTTCAGCTAATGTACATCAGCATGGTGCTATTGAAATAGGCAGAACAAAGCCAATTTTTCAAATCTATAAGCTGGTCCTAAATCTATATTCTGTCCAGATATCATATTTAGGTCAATGAAGCCCTATGGCTAAATAGATCCAATTTTGTTGTGAGTGTACCTTTCGATCACGGTTACCATTCAGAATCCTGAAAACTCTTGTGGCACCTTATAGACAAACAGATATTTTGGAGCATAAGCTTTTGTGGGCAAAGACCGACTTCATCAGATGCAGGAGTGGGGGCAAAGGGGGGTGGTTTCAGAGGGGTATTTAAAGAGTGGGGTCCCAGTAAAGGGGGAGGGCCAGAGCTGACAAGGTCTATTCAGGAAGGTGGAAATGGTCCAGTATCAACAGTACTTATCAAAAGAGGAAAAACAAGTCAGATCAGATAGGGGCATGTGAGCCATTGTCAGCATCTAATGGGGAGCTATCAACACCCAGAGCAGAGAAACTGTCATCGTAAACTGTGAGCCACTCCTAGTCTCTGTTTAATCCATGGTTAATAGAGTCAAATTTGCAAATAAATTGAGGCTCAGAGATTTCTCTCTCCATTTAATTTCTGAATCTTTTTGTTTCATAACTGTCAGCCTTAAATCTGCCACTGAGTGTCCAGGGAGATTGAAATGTTCTCCCACAGGCTTCTGTACATTACCATTCCTGATGTCTGATTTATGTCCATTATTTAGGGAGAGACTGTCCAGTTTGGCCAATGTAAATTGCAGTGGGGCATTGCTGGCACATGATGGCATATATTATAGTAGTAGATGTGCAGGTAAAGGAGCCCCTGATGGTATAGCTGATGTTAGGTTCTGTGATGATGTTACTGGTGTAGATATGTGAGCAGAGCTGGCAGCGAGGACTGTTACAGGGGCTGGTTCCAGGCCTAGAGTCACTGGTTTGTGATTTGTAGTGGCTGGTGAGGATTTGTTTAAGGTTGGCAGGCTGTCTGTAGGCGAGGACAGGCCTTCCTCCCATGGTCTGTGAGAGTGAAAGATCATTGTTCAGGATGAATTGCAGATCACTGATGATGCGCTGGAGAGGCCTTAAGTGGGGGCTGTATGTGATGGTCAGTGGCGTTCCCTTGTTTTCCTTGCGAGGCCTGTCTTGTAGCAGGTGGCTTCTGGGTACCTGTCTGGCTCTATCAATCTGTTTCCTCACTTCCTTAGGTGGGTATTGTAGTTTGAGGAAAGCTTGGTAAAGGACTTGTAGATGTTTGTCTCTGTCTGATGGATCAGAGCAAATACAGTTGTACTTTAGTGCCTGGCTATAAACAATGGATCGTGTAGTGTGCCCTGGATGGAAGCTGGAGGCATGTAGATAAGCATAGCGGTCCGTGGGTTTTCAGTATAGGGTGGTATTTATGTGACCGTTGCTTATCTGCACAGTAGTGTCCAGGAAGTGAATTTCTTGTGTGGCCTGGTCCAGGCTAAGGTTGATGATGGGGTGGAAATTGTTGAAATCGCAGTGGAACTCTTCAAGAGCTTCCTTCCCATGGATCCAGATGATCAAGATGTCATCAATGTGGTGCAGGTAGAGGAGGGGCACTAGGGTATGAGAACTGAGAAAGCATTGTTCCAGGTCAGCCATAAAAATATTGGCATACTGTGGGGCCATGCAGGTGCCCGTAGCAGTGCCACTGATTTGAAGGTATATTTGTCCCCAAATCTGAAATAGTTGTGGGTGAGGACAAAGTCACAAAGCTCCGCCACCATTTGTGCCTTGGTCTCATCAGAGATAATGTTCCTAACAGCTTGGAGTCCATCTTCATGTGGGATATTGGTGTAAAGGGCCTCTACATCCATGATGGCCAGGATGAAGTTTTCAGGAAGTTTTCCTGAGGAAGTCGGTGGTATCTCGAAGAAAGCTGGGAGTGCTGGTATCACAGGGTCTAAGTAGAGAGTCCACATATCCAGACAATCCTGTGGTGAGGGTGCCAATGCCTGAGCTGATGGGGCAGCTGGGATTTCCAGGTTTATGGATCTTGGGTAGCAGGTAGAATAAACCTGGTTTAGGTTCAAGGGATGTGTCTGTGTAAATCTGTTCCTGTGTTTTTATAGGGACGGTCTTGAGCAGATGCTGTAGTTCCTTTGTGTATTCCTCGGTGGGATCCTCTGACAGAGGCCTGTAGAATGTGGTATTGGAGAGTTGCCTGGCAGCCTCCTTTTGGTAGTCTGCCCTATTCATGATGACGACAGTGCCTCCTTTGTCGGCCTCTTGGATGACAATGTCAGAGTTGTTTCTGAGGCTGTTGATGGCATTGCGTTCTGCATGCCTGAGGTTATGGGGTAAGCGATGCCGCTTTTCCACAATTTCTGCCTGTGCACGCCGGCAGAAGCATTCTATGTATAGGTCCAGTTTGTCATTCAACCACCAGGAGTAGTCCACAAAGAATTCTTTTTCTTATAGCATAGGTGGGAAGGTACCTGGGGGTCAGTGCGCTGTTCTGTGTCATGTTGGAAGTATTCCTTGAGCCATAGACGGGGAAAGAAGGCTTCCAGATCACCACAGAACTGTATCAAGTTTGTGGGGGTGGTGGGGCAGAAAGAGAGTCCTCGAGAAAGGGCAGATTCTTCTGCTGGGCTGAGTGTGTAGTTGGATAGATTGACAATATTGCTGGGTGAGTGAGGGGTACAACTAAACATTAAAAAGGTCATAGAGCAGTTTTTAAACTAAGAGGTGGGGGAAAGCCGATTGGTGCGGGGGAGCACCTGGATCGGACGGAGACTTCTCTTACACGAGGCTCCATAGATAGGGATTCCCTAGAAGTTAGTCAGATAGGGAACGTGGGAAATAATATATGGGCAAGATCAGATGTGAAACAATCGTGCATAAAAAAATCCAACGCGTCTGTGAAAGGCGGACATATAAATAGTGGTAGTTTTCTAATATGCTTTTACACTAATGCTAGGAGTCTGTCTAATAAGATGGGTGAACTGGAGTACCTCATATCAAAGGAGGAAGTTGACATAATAGGCATCTCAGAAACATGGTGGAATGAGGAAAATCAGTGGGACACTATCATACCGGGATATAAATTATATCGGAAAGACAGAACAGGTCGTGCGGGTGGCGGAGTGGTACTATATGTGAAGGATAATATAGAATCAAATGAAGTAAAAATCCTAAAGGAATCAAAATGTTCCATAGAATCATTATGGATAACAATTCATTCCTCTAATATGAATATGGCATTAGGAATATATTACCGACCACCTAACCAGGACAGTGATAGTGATGCTGAATGATAAGGGAGATTAGAGAGGCTATCAAAATGAAAAACACAGTAATAATAGAAGATTTCAATTATCCCCATATTGATTGGGTGCATGTCACCTCAGGATGGGATTCAGAGATTAAATTTCTTGATGCCTTAAATGACTGCTTCTTGGAGCAGCTAGTACAGGAACCCACAAGGGGAGAGTCGATTCTCGATCTAGTCTTGACTGGAACGCAGGATCGGGTCCAAGAGGTAACTGTTACTGGACCGCTTGGAAATAGTGACCACAATATAATAACTTTTAATATTCCTGTGTTGGGAAGAACACCGCAGCGGTCAAACACTCTGGCATTTAATTTCAAAAAGGGGAATTACACTAAAATGAGGAAGCTAGTTAAACAGAAACTAAAAGGTAGAGTAATTAAACTAAAATCCCTGGAAGCTGCATGGAAACTGTTTAAAGACACCATACTAGAGGCCCAACTTAAATGTATACCCCAAATAAAAAAACACAGTAAGAGACCTAACAAAGAACCACCATGGCTAAACAGCCATGTTAAAAAGGCAGTGAGAGAAAAGGGCAGCTTTTAAAAAGTGGAAGTCAAATCCTAGTGAGGAAAATAGAAAGGAACATAAACACTCCCAAATTAAGTGTCACAATGTAGTAAGAAAAGCCAAAAAAGAGTTTGAGGAACAGCTAGCCAAAATTTCAAAAAACGATAGTAAAATGTTTTTTAAATACATTAGAAGCAGGAAGCCTGCTAAAAAAGCAGTGGGGCCCTTGGATGATAAAGATATAAAAGGAGCGATCAAGGAAGACAGTGCCATTGCGGAGCGATTAAATAATTTCTTTGCTTCAGTCTTCACGGCTGAGGATGTTACAGAGGTTCCTAAATCTGAGCCAGCCTTTTTAGGTGACAAATCTGAGAAACTGTCCCAGATCGAAGTGACATTAGAGGAGGTTTTGGAGTTAATTGATAAGCTGAATAGTAACAAGTCTCCAGGACCAGACGGCATTCACCCAAGGGTTCTGAAAGAACTCAAATGTGAAATTGCGGAGTTATTAACGGTGGTTTGTAACCTATCCTTTAAATCCACTTTGGTACCAAATGACTGGAAGACGGCCAATATAACACCAATATTTAAAAAAGGCTCTAGAGGAGATCCTGGCAATTATAGACCGATAAGTTTAACATCAGTACCAGGCAAATTAGTAAAAACACTAGTAAAGAGTAAAATTGCAAGGCACATAGAAGAGCATGAATTGTTGGGCAAAAGTCAGCATGGTTTCTGCAGAGGGAAGTCGTGTCTAACTAATCTATTAGAATTCTTTGAAGGGGTTAATAAACATGCGGACAAGGGGCACCCAGTGGACATAATATACCTAGATTTCCAGAAAGCCTTTGACACGGTCCCACACCAAAGGCTTTTATGTAAATTAGGTGGTCATGGGATAGGAGGAAAGGTCCTTTCATGGATCGGGAATTGGTTAAAAGACAGAAAACAAAGGGTGGGAATAAATGGTAAATTTTCACAATGGAGGAGGGTAACTAGTGGTGTTCCCCAGGGGTCAGTCCTGGGACCGATCCTGTTCAACTTGTTCATCAATGATCTAGAAAATGAGGTAAGCAGTGAGGTGGCCAAGTTTGCAGATGACACCAAGTTGTTCAGGACAATCAAAAGCAAAAGAGATTGTGAAGAACTACAAAAAGATCTCAGCAAACTGAGTGATTGGGCAGCAAAATGGCAAATGAAATTTAATGTGGGTAAGTGTAAGGTAATGCACATTGGAAAAAATAACCCAACTTACACGTACTACATGATGGGGTCAAATTTAGCTACGACAGATCAGGAAAGGGATCTTGGAGTTATAGTGGATAGTTCTCTGAAGACATCCATGCAGTGTGCAGCGGCAGTTAGTAAGGCAAATAGGATGTTAGGAATTATTAAAAAAGAGATCGATAATAAGACAAAAGAGATCATACTTCCCCTATATAAAACTATGGTACGCCCACATCTCGAGTACTGCGTGCAGATGTGGTCTCCTCACCTCAAAAAAGATATATTGGCATTAGAAAAGGTTCAGAAAAGGGTGACTAAGATGATTAGGGGCTTGGAAAGGGTCCCATATGGGGAGAGGCTAGAGAGACTGGGACTTTTCAGTTTGGAAAAAAGGCGATGGAGGGGCGATATGATAGAGGTATATAAAATCATGAATGGTGTGGAGAAAGTGAATATAGAAAAATTATTTACCTTTTCCCATAATACAAGAACTAGGGGACACCAAATGAAATTGATGGGTAGTAGGTTCAAAACTAATAAAAGGAAATTTTTCTTCACACAGCGCACAGTCAACCTGTGGAACTCCTTGCCCGAGGAGGCTGTGAAGGCCAGGACTCTATTAGGGTTTAAAAAAGAGCTTGATAAATTTTTGCAGGTTAGGTCCATAAATGGCTATTTGCCAGGGATAAAGTATGGTGCCCTAGCCTTCAGAACAAGGGCAGGAGATGGATGGCAGGAGATAAATCACTTGATCATTGTCTTCTGTTCTCCTTCTCTGGGGCACCTGGCATTGGCCACCGTCGGCAGATGGGATGCTGGGCTCGATGGACCTTTGGTCTGACCCAGTATGGCCATTCTTATGTTCTTATGTTCTTAACTATTGTAGTCCCGTGTGGAAAGTAGGAGTTTAGATAGTTTACAGTCCTTTTTCTTCTGTAGAGAAATGTGTGTTGTAAATCTCCTGTCTTGTTCTAGTAAAGTCCAGCCATGTGGAGGTTTGCGTGGAAGATTGTTCATTTATGAGGGTCTCCAGATTTGAGATCTCTCTTTTGATGTTGCCCTGTTTGTTGTACAGGATGCTGATTTGGTGGTTCCTCAGTTTCTTAGAGATTTTGTGACACAATCTCTCATTGTAATCTGTGTAGTGTGTTGATTTCAGTGGGTTTTTCACCTTCAGTCCTTTTGGTATGATGTCATTCTGTTTGGATTTGGAGAGGAAGATGATGTCTGTCTGTATCTGTGCATGTTTTTTCATGAGGTTAATGGATTTCCACTCATTGCGGCTAAATGGAGCGCCTTGCATGGTGACAAGTACCAGAGAGGTGGCCGTGTTAGTCTGTAGCTTTGAGAACAACAAAAAGTCTTGTGGCAACTTATAGACTAACAGATATTTTGGAGCATAAGCTTTCATGGGCAAAGACCTGCTTGATCAGATGCATGAGTGGGGGCGTGGTTCCAGAGGGGTATTTAAAGAGTGGGATCCCAGTAAAGGGGGAGGGCCAGAGCTGACAAGGTCTATTCAGCAAGGTGGAAATGGCCCAGGATCAACAGTACTTATCAAAAGAGGAAAAAACAAGTCAGATCAGACAGGAGGATGTAAGCCATTGTCAGCGTCTAATGGGGAGCTATCAACACCCAGAGCAGAGAAACTGTCTTTGTAAGCTGTGTTTTCCTCTTTTGGTAAGCACTGTTGATTGTCAGCTCTGTCCCTCCCCCTTTCCTGGGACCCCACTCTTTAAATACCCCTCTGAAACCATCCCTCCACTCATGTGTCTGATGAAGTGTGTCTTTGCCCACGAAAGCTTATGCTCCAAAATATGTTTGTCTATAAGGTGCCACAAGACTTTTTGTTGTTCTCGAAGCTACAGACTAACAGTTACCTTTCTGATACATTCAGAATCCTGTGACTATTTTAATTTGAAGGTTAGTGGTAGAATACTGATCCTAAGCCCACTGATTTATGTGCATAATGTATTAGGTCACAGGAGCACCAACATTAAAAATACAAGTATTGCTAATCAAGCATCCTCCTTTTCCTGTTTTGTGATTATTTTTAAAAAAAACCAAAAAACAAAAAAATCTTTTCTAAAGAAGCTTTCAGGGATATGCTTTGCTCCATTGTTCTGTATTACTCGTCAACAAAATGAACATTTCATAATCAGAAATATAAAATTTCATTAGAAAAGATGCGTGGATGCAGATGTGTTTCCACCCTTCCGCCAAATGAAAGTCTCCTTAAAATGACCTCATCTCTTCATTTCTGCCACTACAAATTAAAAAAAAACAAAAATGCAAAACAAAAACAAAAAAATTTGCAGAGCATGTGGGTGGCTTAGTGGTTATCTAACTGACCTGGGATTCAATATACCTAGGTTCTCTTCCCAGCTCTGCTACTGATGAGCTACATGATTTCACCCAAGTCAATTAACTTCTCTGTGCTTTAATTTCTCCATAGGTAAGGTGAGGTTAATGATTGTTACCTCTTTCATAAAGCAGTTGGAGATTTACAAACGGAGATGCTATATGTGAAGAGGTTCTCTCTTGTTACAAGTATGAAAATCAACAGTTCAGTGGTTCAGCAGTTCGCTTCAGCCATATAACCATCTATCACCCCATTTGACATACACAGCCTATCCAACTTTAACTCTGCCTGCTTATTTGGACTGTAATGAAAACATATCATTGGAAGCATCCTATTGATTTTATGTTTCATCTATGAAATGTATACTGAAGTTTTTGTTAATAATATAGTAGCAGGCTCAGAGTGGTATAAATTTTCTCACAATGCTGATGGAGTAGATTATTTATTTTTAAATGTGATAGATAACAAGAGAAGGGCTAATGAATCTTTTGTTACAAAATGTGTTGTTGATACAGACTTTATTATTCCAATGCATTTCACCCTTTTGCCTGTGAAGTGTTCCACTGAAGATCACTGTGGGTGAGAAGGGACTACCTTTGTGCAATCCCTTGAATCATCACAGTCAGAGTCAGAGGGGTATTATTACATTCACAGCTTGCAAATTCACTTTTATGATCTATAGTAAATAAATAATATATGCATTAGTAAAATACTTTGTAGCAACTGGCTTTGCAGCATATGTTTGTGTTCTGGTGTTTTAAAATGGATATCTTGATTAAGACATGGAGACTTCATTTAGTATCGTTTTTCTGTTTGCCCTGTAAAATATCACATTGAAGTAGATAGTGTACATCATGCCTACTCATAGGCAATGAGGGCGAGTTATATGGCAACTGGGCCTGGCAGTATCCCTTAACTGTTAATTTCAAAGATTTTAACTCATTTATTTTTGTACTTATAGAATTTTTGTAAAGAAAGAACATTTTTTGTATCACAGTTACAATTTCAATGTTTTGACACTGGTTGGCCGTGTCTACACTAGCCCCAAACTTCGAAATGGTCACACAAATGGCCATTTCAAAGTTTACTAATGAATCACTGAAATACATATTCAGCGCTTCATTAGCATGTGGGAGGCCGTGGCACTTCGAAATTGACACGGCTCGCCGCCGCGCGGCTTGTCCCGACGGGGCTCCTTTTCGAAAGGACCCCGCCTACTTTGAAGTCCCCTTATTCCTATCTGCTCATGGGAATAAGGGGACTTCAAAGTAGGCAGGGTCCTTTGGAAAAGGAGCCCCGTCGGGACGAGCCACGTGACAGTGAGGCGCGTCAATTTCGAAGCACCACGGCCACCTGCATGCTAATGAAGCGCTGAATATGTATTTCAGTGATTCATTAGTAAACTTCGAAATGGCCATTTGCGTGGCCATTTCGAAGTTTGGGGCTAGTGTAGACATAGCTGTTTTGTTTAAAAACTTCTGGCTGGGTTTTTAAATAAGAACACAGATTAGTTTAAGTAAGCATTTACAGTTGAAGTCCTTGGTCCTACAGACACCTAATGAGAGAAAAACTTATAGCAAATGAGTAGAACTCTTGATTTCAAGGTAGAAGTGTTTGCAGGTTTGGGTCCCATATCTAGTCTGTATATTAGGCCTGCAGTTGGGTATCGGTGATCAGAGTTGTCTTTTGAGCATTATGAAATCAGAACTTCCACTTTCCTGGGACTTTCATGGAAAAATGGCACTTTACTTTGGTGAGTTTCATAAGAAAATGAGGTGAGTGTAGCTGTTTTATCTGGGTGAATGATGGAGGGAAATGGACATGCTTTATCAACATAGAAAACCTTATAAACCTGTGGTTTGATTGCTACTAAATGTAAGTACTTATGTGTGCTTATATTTCTGCCAGACCTTTCCATCTACCCATTCATTTGTCTTGGTCATTTGCGCACACCTATTCATTCCTTCCCAATTTATACCTTTTTTTATATCTGCCCCAATCTCTTGCAAACATTACATCCAAGACACCCAAATTCTTTTAAACACCCTTTCAGTTCCCTTCTACACCCTTAACTTTTATTTTATGCCCTGCTCTCTGCCATTTAGACCTTTGCCCCCTTTTATGGTCCATTCCATGTGGCTGGATTGCCAGCATATCCCTCATCAGGTTCCACATCTTGTCAGTCTACTGCTTCCTGCAACATCCACACCTCTTGCTGCTTTTTTTAGAGCCCTCATCACAAGACCCTTTGGCACCTCTCTGTGTACCAACTCAGTTCCTATCATGCACCCCTTAGTGACCCCAGACTGTCTCCCAGACTCAATCACCTCTCCATTTCCTCCTAGATCTTCTATACCCCATTCATCCCCACACCTGCATTCCTCCCACATACTGTGCCATTGATCACCTGAACCCCTGCTTGGTAACAATAAAAGGTAAGTTTATACAGTGGTTCCCAACCTTTTCAATAACATGGTGCACTTCAATGAGTCAAACAAGTCCATGGCACACCCACTTTTACTCGATGGGGGCGAAGAGGAGGTGCAAGCCTTTAAACTGCTTCCCAACTCCAGCTGGCTCCTGCCTTCCTTCCCTCTCCCCTTGCCACATCAGGGAGGGGCTGTGGGTTCCCTGCAAGCCCATTTGGGCCAGAAAGCAGCATTTCAGGTGCTTCCCAGAGCCGCTGTGAAGGGAAATTGACAAACTCCACCCCAGTTGGGACTCAGGAAGCCTCTGGTTTCTGCCCCAGCCGCCATGGGGTCATCAGTTCCCTCTCTCCCCGGCTCCCGCACCCAATTCTCCACAGTGGCTCTGCAAAGAGCTGTGGTGAGGGCAAACCGACAAAATTTCATGGCACATGTGTACAGTTCTCATGGCACACCAGTGTGTTTTGGCATACTGGTTGAAAACTATTTTGTCCCTGTATACTTTATATCCTATCCTTGTTAGTTTCCTTCAAGGCTCTGCAATCTTTCTACCTGCCCTTTCCAACTAGTGCAGAGGAAGGAAGCTCCACTGTGTTCCTCTTTTTCCTGTAGAGGTAGTAGATGGGTTTTTTCCCCTCCTTTTTGCAAGTTTTCCAGTCATCCGAAACTCACCATCTGCCGTGATAGGTATGTATCTGTGAACAGGGAAAGCACAAGAATTAAAAAGCAATGGTCCAGTAACATGTGTGGCACTGCTGGGTAAGTACATCAAAGGAAAGTACCTGTATATCACAGCCACACATATGAACATATTTCTGGCCCTGGAAAGTGAGCATGGTAAATCGAAGCTGAGCCTCAGTATAATATTTTTACTACCTCTTGATCTCAAATGAAGTGGTCTCCTGTATTTCATTTTTGGCACCTGAAAGATTATATAATCTCATTAAAAATGGCTGCTTCACACAAATGCTGCAGCATTCTTTCCATATTTTTACTGCAGCTGTTGATTAGCAGCAGTCTTGATACAGCATCAGAAGGAAAACAGCTTACCAATCACTTTTACAACCCATCAGAATGCACAACTTTGTCAACGTACTGTAGGATCAATGAGGTAGAGTGAGGGAGGTAATAGTACAAGGGGCTTCAAATTCAGCCCAGCTGATTTCTGAAACAGAAGCAGCTATCTGGTTTGTATTTCTGTTACTATTACTATCTCGGTTATTGAAAGTCATGAACACTAAAAATTCAGAGGATGACAATACAGTTAAATGCACCTTTAAAATTAATCAAATTCCATCACTTTGGATACGTTCCTTTTTTTTTAAAGGCTGAAGTGAGAGGGGTAACTTTTACACTTATTTCCTTATGTAATTCTTTGCCATCCCACCTGTCACCGTGGATGCTAACTCAGTGCCACGGGTATATAACTCTTCTTTTGTTTGTTTGTTTGTTTGTTTGTTTGTTTTCACCACTCAGTGCATGATGCTTTGGAAGCAGATTCTATCTTTTATCAAAAGATACTTTCCACTGGATTCCGGTATATGAACAGTGGGTATAATGTAAAATTCATTCCACTGTGGTAGATTTAATTATGATACAAAAAGGCTGGGTTTTTTTAATATGTTTTCCTGGAGATGTTTAATAGAAAAGAATGTATAATTCCTGTACATACCTTGATAGAAACAGGATGAAATCGCATTGAGTATGAGCACCCATTATTATCACTAGTAAAGAAAAGATAGTGATGAATACGTTAGTCATTTTCAAATATTGTAGATTAATTCTATTAACCATGGATGAAAGCCACTTTTTAAAAAAAAAGTCATGGTGTGCCAGTTTACAAGAACTGTGTGGCTGGTGTTTGCATTATAGGGTTCCTCTGCTTCACAATGGCTGTGTCCACACTAGCCCCAAACTTCAAAATGGCCACGCAAATGGCCATTTCGAAGTTTACTAATGAAGCGCTGAAATGCATATTCAGAGCTTCATTAGCATGCGGGCGGCCACAGCACTTCGAAATTGACATGGCTCGCCGCCGCGTGGCTCGTCCTGACAGGGCTCCTTTTCGAAAGGACCCCACCTACTTTGAAGTCCCCTTATTCCCATTAGCTCATGGGAATAAGGGGACTTCAAAGTAGGTGGGGTCCTTTCAAAAAGGAGCCCCGTTAGGACGAGCTGTGCGGCGGCGAGGCACATCAATTTCGAAGTGCCCCAACTGCCCGCATGCTAATGAAGTGCTGAATATGCATTTCAGCGTTTCATTAGTAAACTTCGAAATGGCCATTTGCATGGCCATTTCGAAGTTTGGGGCTAGTGTAGACATAGCCAATATGTAATGAAGTCCATGGAATAATTCCTTGGAAATGAACATAACAGAACACAGCTAAGGCAATATAATACCAGCAAAGGTGCACTAAAACAGATATTGGATGAAGACAAGGAGGATTTGTGGCTAACATTTAGGACTGGACACAAGGAAGATTAAGTTCTATTCCCAGCTCTGTGGGAGATGTTGGCTGTACCATTGGTCAAGTCTTATAATTATGCTGTGCTCCATTTCTTTCCCCCGGAGAAGGATTGAGAAGCAATACTTACGAATGTCTGTAAAAGTCTTAGCACTCCTAATATAGAATGTGCAGGAGAATGACAAACATTTTGTAGTCTTGATGAGACAAACATCAATGGGCTGTTGGTTTTCTAATTTGTCATTTGCTGAACCATATGTTTCTTGAGAGTATATTCAGGGTGAATCATATTACAAGACTATAAATGACAACCCTCCAAATTCAACAACATTGTTAGGAGGCTCTCCAAATCCTCCATAAGACTTTGAGATTCTTGCAGTCTTTGGCTTTAGCAGTCTGGCACCCAACTATAGACCTTGTCTTCTAATTTACGCAAGCTTCTATTTTTTGTATTAGTGTGTACTGTAGGTGAAACTATGTTCTATCCAGTCAAACACGGACCATATATAATCCATACAACTGAGACTTTCCAATAACACTGCACAGAAAAAAATCATTATTTTTTTTGAAAATGAATCACTCTCCCTATTCTACAAATATCGAGAGTGAGAAATAAAAGAATAAAAATAGTAGTACAAGCTCTGTGAAATTCTTAAAAAGTGCCCTGATTTAGGAAGAGAAACGATAGTGTTGATCTGTTGGGTAGGCCATTCATTAGAGCTGCACCTACATGGCCCCTCCTTTTCAGCAGAAGCATGCAAATAAGCAAGAGTAGAAATGCAAATTAGATGTGCATTTTCCTAAATTGCACCTAATTTGCATATTACTGCATCATCTGGGTTCCAAAAGTGACATTTCAGGAAAACCAAAGCAGTCGTGTGGAGTGGGGGTTACCTTGAAAGTAAACCCCACTTCTAAAGCATCCTTCTTCCTATTTTGTTTCAGGAAAAAGGATGCTTTCTAAAGGGGGGGTTTCCTTTCAGAGGAACCCCATCCACATGACTGCTTTGTTTTTTGGAAATGGCTCTTCCGGAAGCCAAATTACATGGGAATATGTAAACGATGCGTGAGATATATAAAGCACTGCCTTATTTGCATTTCTGATCTCAGTCATTTGCGTGCCCCTTTGTGAAAGGGAGGGACAGTGCAGATGCAGCTTTGGAATGCTATAATTATGAAAGTCACTCTGATTCTCTGCTGATGGGTTTGTCACTTCCTTATGACATGGTGTAAGAAATAAACTAAATCTCTCATAAAAATGAAAGAACGGTGCTGCCTGAGTTCCTCATCGGTCTGCAATTGAGCAGTAGTACTTCTGCTGGTTTTGCTGAAATCAAGTAGCATTGAACGAACCAGTGAAATTCACCACTGTGCTGTATGTGTCAAACTCTTTCTACAAAGTGAATGATGTATAATCTGAGCTTTTAGGTAGGCAGAAATTTTCACATAATGGGGAAGTGAGACATAACCTGTTATCATTTCAAATGGAAAGTAAGTTTTTGTTGACTTTATAGGAAAAAAAAAAAGATTCTCCACTAACCTTTGGCAAAAACTGAAACACACACACCTCAGTTAATATATACACAGAAATTTCCCCATTACAACCAACATAGGACTCTCTTATACTAAAAAGCTATTTCTGCAAAAATGGAGTACAAAATTCATTCCCATCCTTCAAGACTGGGTCGTTCAAAGATTTCCTCTTTTTAACAAATAAGTTATAAAACAGAGGAGGATATCCTTTGATTTGAATGGTTTGAGAAAATTTCCAAGAACATATCATGAGAAATTCTCTTCCCAAAGGAAAGACCTGAAATTGGCCCTTGATACTGTTTACATCATTCCGTTCAATAATCATATACAGAGAAAATGTATTATAATGTAAATCTGGATTGGTTCTATTTTTATATGTATATATGACTACTTAATAGCTTAAAAATTGCATTGCACAATTTGCATATCTTTTGTCAACAGTTCTTGGCAATCTACACATAGCCTAAAGGAATATAAAAAGCTAAGCATATAAGCCATTACACAGACATGAATATATATATATATGTATTTGTGTACCTTTTGCAGATAGTTCTGCTGAGAGAGTCTTTTCCAACATTTGGCCTGTTGACAAGGGTACAAATGTTAGAAAACCTGTCTCTTTTGAGACATCCCTTCTTCCTTGGGGAATAAAGGGAACAGGAATGTTGACAGAATGCTCCCAACCAGCAGATCTCTTCTGGAATCTGGATGCACACTTTGTCAAAAAAACTGTAGACAGAAGTTTTGTTGACAGAAGCCTTCAGTCTAGACATAGCTTGAGAGTTTTTACATGTTATAATTTTCTTCAATAAATAATCATGATCTATACGTTTTAGATTAAAAGAAATAACAAAGAAAGAAAAAACCAAACAAAATCTCATTCATGTGAACATTGTATGTGACTTAAGTCCCTGTCCCTTGAGAATGTGCATATGTGTTTGTAGTACTGTGGTCTTGCCCTATAATTGCAGCCATTTTGAATTAATGTTGCAAGACATTCCCAAGACAACAGAAAAGAGAGTCTACTTTATAAGAAAGGGTCCAGTAGATACTATGATTGTTTTGAGCCAGATGTCTACCGGAGAGTGGTGAAAGGTGGGTACATTTGTCCCAGGACAAGCAGGTCCCTTTTCCTTTGGTAACAGAACAGGGATTTTAATAGGTTAATAAGGATACATGGGGCTAAGCAAGGGCCTACCAAAACATATTGAAAGCTTCCCCTGCAGTCAGGTAATGAAGTGCTAGGAGCTGTGCGAGGAAGGCAAACTACTTGGCTGTTTCTTCCTTCGGAAGTAGCATGCTAATACAGGGAGCTAAATATGCTAATGAGGCACGGATGCAAATTCCCCACACCTCAATAGCATAACATCACATGATTTGGATTCCAGAAGACCATTCTTCCGGACTCCAAAATGCTGTGTAGAAGCGTGGCCCCGGGAAAAAAATTTTCGGGAAGAAGGGGCCTCCAGAAGAAGGACTTCCTTCCAGAAGCCCCCTCGGCAGCCGCGCTTCTACACGGCATTTGGAGTCTGGAAGAATAGTCTTCCAGACTCCAAATCACGTGATGTTATGCTAATGAAGCATGGGGAATTTGCATCCATGCCTCATTAACATTTTCACTCCCTGCATCACCTTCACTCCTTTGGAAGTGGCCTGTGTAGAAATGGCCCTTGAGTGTTGCACAAATAACAAACTGTCCTGCAGCACCTTAAAGACTACCACTTTTATTCATTACATAATAAGATTTCATAAGATCTGCTTTATCACATCTGAGGAAATCCCATAAATAAATGTGGAGGTCTTTACGGTGCTGCGGGACAGTTTGTTATTTGTGAAACTATAGGCTAACACATCCACTTCTCTGAGTCTATTGGAGAGTAGGGCAGTGCTAGTAAAAGAAACTTTAGAAAAAGCATTAGAAGCTCAAGAAAATAAACCCTGTGGGTACAGAGGTGAAGGGCAGGAGAATCCCTCCATCACAGTACTCATAGACTACATTTAGACTACAAGTTAAAATTGAATTTAAACAACTTATCTCAACCTTAAGACGTCACTGTTTTCACTGTCGCTCTCATTAGCTCAATCTAATCTGTCCTAATATCAATAAGGAAGTATCAATATTAAGGGATGGGTACACTGCCAATCTCAATTTTAGAATCTTGAATGCAGGCTAGTGTGAAAGTGCCATGTCTGTAATTTAAATTCATTGGCTTCCAGAGGTGTCCTGTATGTATCCCACAAAGCTATGCAGTAACCTTCTGTGTTTGTCTGCTTCCATCCCAGTACACAGGAAGAGGGTCACAATTTGATTTGATTTCTGCACTGACCAGTGCTGCAACTATAGAGGATGCAACAATTCCTTTGTTTATTACATTTCATTCCAGCAGTGTCAATCACATTGACACCTCTCTGAATGCTATTATGATTGTTACCTTTTTGGCTCAGATTTTATCCAAATATTTTTTCATGCAATATAGATATAATGTATGTTCAAGTTTGTTTTTTACAAATAATTTTTCTGGCTATATAATTTTTACTTTTGTAATACTTTAGTGATTTCGCAATGAGCTACACTATAAACTCACCAGGACATTAAGTTCCTCAAACTATACCATACTGTAGCTAAGCAGTGCAAGGGTCATTCTTGAATAATACTAGTAAATTCTTTCCATTTACATTTTGTCCTGTACCCCCACACCCCTCCCTTCTTTCGAAGATGGGGTTTACTTTTGAAAGAAGCTATTTTGAAATAAGAATATGCAAATGAGGTGCCATATGTAAATCTGTATCTCATTTGCATTTTTGATTTCCCTCATTTGCATGCCTCTTTCAAAAGAGGAATACAAGTATAGACACAGTCTCTTTGTAAGTGGCCTAGGTGCCACTACATAGGATAGTGAAGCACACATAGGGGTGTGGGTTACACCTAGGTATCAGTTGCCTGATTTATAATTGTCATAGTTAAAAACTTGAAAATTATCTGTGATAATTTACTCTAGCATTTATGGCATTCTTAAGTGTACTTAGAAAGTTGAATTCTTCATATGGAATGCTAATTGGTTGTGGCCACACTAGCCCCCTTCTATCTGAAGGGGCATAGTAATGAGGGATTTTGGAAAATGCTAATAAGATGCTTCCATGAATTTGCAGTGCCTCATTAACATAATGGCAGCTGCACACGCTTTGAAAGTGCCAGCTTCAAAACACACACTGCCGGTGTAGACGAGGCCCTTCAAAAGGACCCCCCAATTTCAAAAGCCCATTCTTCCCAAAACCAAATGGGAAGAAGGGGCTTTCGAAATCAGGGGATTGTTTCGAAATGCACCCATCTATATGGGCAACATATGTAACAAAAGCAGCACTTTTGAAGCATGCATGGCTGCCATTTTGCTACTGGGGCACTGCATATTCATGTCACCACCTCATTAGCATCTTCCAAAACCTCTCATTAACATGCAACTTCTGAAAGGAAGGATCAAATGCGGCCACAGCCACTGTGTTTCAACCATAGTAATTGCCAAGTTTATTTTAAATGCTGAGTACTGTACTTGTCCTGTAATGTGAATGCAGCTGTTGAGATGCTAATTGTGATCTGGAGCATTGTCAGGCAGAGTCCCTTAAAGTACAATTTGTGAAGATTGTAAAGGGTTAAAGCATCAGATAATCTCCTGGTGTAACATCTTTGACTTCACTAGAGATTTTTGGATTTATAATGACTGAGTAGCTGGCACATAGCCTTGGGAAAAATTAAGTAAAGCAGTCAGAGGATAGCAGCAACATAATAAAGATGAATGCCAAAGGAATACATGTAGGCAGGAGAGAGATAGGACTGAGAAAACACAACTTACAAGATAAAAAAGTGTGTTGGTTTCATAACTCAGGTATGTCACAAAACTACCCAAGGATGTAGAATTTATTTTCATTTGTTAGTGGTGGCCCGTTGCCTCCCTGTGACTTTCTTTTACTACATCACTCCTGAGTGATCAGGTCTCCCATCTTATGAAGATGGAGCTCATGCCCTACTATACCTACTGACATATACCATAGGATTTTGTTGATGAGCATTTTCTTTTGGCAGGGATTTGATCAGATTATGTACTAATTTTAAGTGTCAGTTTTTATCGGTCTACTATAGTCAAGTGAACACATACTTTATGTACCCACTGAGAGTAACTGAAATCTCTGCTTTTCACTGGAACATCACAGGCTAGGTGCAAATGCCAAATTAAAAGACAAAAATGGTTCTTCAGATTTCTACATCTTTCTGATTTACATAAAATAGAGACTTGTTAGCCCTCCCTCCTCCCCCAATACACTTAATATAATATCTTTTAATTGATGGTAAAGCACATGAGAATTTCCAAACATTCCAGACATCCAAAGAGAATCCCTGCTCAGAGAAGTACACAACGTAAGGACAGACAGGCAATCAGACCAATATTTGAGAAAGAAAAACAACGGGCAATTTACATATATACAAGTGAACTCAAATCACTGCAGGTAGTTTGACAGAAACAGGTCTTTAACAGGGATTTAAATATGGATTAGATAGGGGAGAAACACAAGGAGGTTGAAAACCCACATAGACATGGAAGTGATTGTGTGGCGTAGATGTCTGCCTCTGAATGTCAATCAAACTTCTCTTCACTCAAAATGCATTTGCATCCTTGAGCTGGACCGGATTTTTGTTGTGTGTTTGTACAGCTGTTAGGGTGATCAGGTCTTTGCCCATGACCAGGATTCCTTGGCTCTGTGGTAGTACAAATGATTAATAAATCAAAAGAGGGAGCTAGCAACGTGTCTTTTCTTTTTTATTTTTTCTCTATTTCTCAGTATGCTGAGCCAGCTGTGGTAAATGAATTGCAAAGTAGAGTCCCTTATCAACCTTGAATTTTACTATTGATAAATACGCAGCACTACTGTGGTATTCACAGATTCCATTGAGTATGTCTACACACCAAAGTTATGTGCTGTTCTTTATACGATGAGATTTACCAAATTTGAAAAATGCCATCTGCTATTTTGAAATTATTTCAGAATAGGTTGCTTTTCATACAGGCTACGTCTACACGTGCCCCAGACTTCGAAATGGCCACGCAAATGGCCATTTCGAAGTTTACTAATGAAGCACTGAAATGCATATTCAGTGCTTCATTAGCATGCGGGCGGCAGCCACACTTAGAAATTGACGCGGGTTGCTGCCGCGCGGCTCGTCCAGATGGGGCTCCTTTTTGAAAGGACCCCGCCTACTTCGAAGTCCCCTTATTCCTATGAGCTCATGGGAATAAGGGGACTTCAAAGTAGGCGGGGTCCTTTTGAAAAGAAGCCCCATCTGGACAAGCCGCGCGGCGGCAACCTGCGTCAATTTTGAAGTGCGGCTGCTGCCCGCGTGCTAATGAAGCACTGAATATGCATTTCAGCACTTCATTAGTAAACTTTGAAATGGCCATTTGCGTGGCCATTTCGAAGTTTGGGGCACATGTAGACACGGCCAGACACTCACAAAATTATTTCAGAATAGTGGCCGTTATTGTGAAATAACTTTTCTGCATAGACTTTCCCATTGTGACCTGATATCCTGTATTTCACAGGGGAAAAGGCATTGATTCACTGTTGGTGCCTCTTTGGGGCCAGCATGGTGTGCCACCTCTTTCTGTGCTATGTTTCTCCAGACCAGGGGTAAGCAAACTTTTTACATTAGGCTCTACTTTTTGTCCCTGCAATCGGCAGGTCCCTCGCTCCAAACGCTCTAATGTAATCTAAACCCATGGAAAATTTCAGTTATGTTCATATGAAAAAAAAAACTGTTGGTATGTGCAAGAAAATAATTATGTATAATGTGAAAAATTTATTAATAGGCCTATTAAAGTGAATACACGTTCATAAAAACAGTAACATATTTCCACATTTTTAATTAGATGTATGAGCCTGAGACCCAGCCATGATGTGCCCCCTTTGTGAAACTTCAATCCCCCTTGAGGGAAGGCCCACACCCACCTCTCCTCCAGACAACAGTCACTCTTCCTTTACAATGGGGTGCTTCTTCTCCTACCATGGCCCTCCAGCCAGGGCATTTCTATGGTAGTCAATGAAAAAAAAAGGAATTAAGGCATAAAATTTGAATTAGTGGGAAACAGAGAGGAATGATGGGAAGAACTTTCAAATATCAGTCATCTGGGAAGCTCTTACCTATATGAAGACCACTTGTCCAGGGATGGAAGGTCAATTCTTCTCCCTCATCTGCCAGCAAGAGAGCTGTTCTGCTCCCTTTTTAAGCTTGTCCATCCTTATACTTGTTACCTAATATAAGAAACAGTCTGATCTCCTGTTTGTTGCAATCATTTGGTCTTATTTTAATTGCTATGCTTAGTAGGAGGGCGATGGATGATGTGGATGTCGTGATACACAGGAGGTCAGATGAGTTGATGAGTTGATGAGTGCTTCCTTTTGGCCTCAAATGCTATGACTTTATGACCTTCATATTAGGGAAATGGCACATACTAAAGTGATGTTTCAATGAATTCACTATCATTAACACCAGTGCTGTGAAGGCAATGGAACTTTCACTTACTGAAATATGGGGTAGCCTCAGACAGACATTGTAGTGGACTTCTGGAAGTAACCATTAAAATGGTAAAAAATTCCCAGTGATATCTATTTTATACATTAGTATTTGTTGGCTTCTGATAATACTTCTGTCTATTTGTGATGGTCTTGTTTTTAAGATTATATGGTCTTCCAAGCTGAGCTCCTAGCACAATGGAGCTGCACTCCTGGTCAGGGTCCTTAGGTTTAACCAGAATACAAATAATAACAAAAATAAGAAGCAATGGGTATATAAAATATGCTTATAAAACAGGAAGAGAATTACAAGGGGTTTTCACAGCTTATCATAACAATTACAATAAATACTGCTATCTGCGATCTCTAATAGTAAATAGACACGTTAGTGAATTATTGAGGTGTCAACCTATCGTATTCTAGAGAAGTTATTTTACTGTATTATCTGAGGACCTTCTACTCCTCACACCACAATTCAGGAGCCTGCTACTTGTGCAGAAATCTGGAGAGAGGAAGCACTATCCTGTTATTCCCTAATGGAGCCACATAGGATGAGGATAAAAGTAAGCTCCAAAATAGGAGATCCTGTGATAAATGTAACAAACAAACTTTCTAGTCAGATTCAAAGCCCTTTACCAGAAGGCTCCAGCCACTGCTCATGCTACTTGATCCCCATTTTAAACACTGCAAAGTGGATATAAAGGGCCAGATCCCACGCCGGTGCAAATCAGTTTTACTCTGTTGAAGTTAGGCTGATGGACTCCCACTGAGAAGCTGGCCCAAATAATGAAGTTATTAGAATATTTATAGAATAGTGGAATAACTGGAAAAATTTGTGAATAAATGTTAGGATTTCAAGGCATACTGAGTAAACAAAGCCTAGAAATATTTCTTCTATGTTTGTGTATGTTCAAGAAGAGTTTTTTGTTTCTCTTCAGTCCCAAAGCCTAGTGTCTGGCGAGAGAAATGGTGGCACAAAATACCAGTATATTTTTACCGCAGTCTCCATATGTGATTTGGAATAACTTATAAAAGTATTAGAGATGACCTTCAATAAGTCTCAGCAACAGCAAAGGATAATCAGCCAATAGTTCGGCAAGCTTGTATTTACTTCATCCTTCAACCATTTTCTAGCCACTGCTGTTAATCAAATACCATGCATACGTATTGTAACATATAAATCACAGATATGATAGTGTGTTGAATACATAATATTTCGCATTCTAGAAAGAAGTCTTAGTATAGCTACAATGCTTTATCCTTTTAGCTCCTATCTCTAAGAATTATGAAAGCAACACAAAAAACTAGTGAGTCTCCAGAGAGACCTAAAACCATGCTGGTGATGTTGCCATTGATTACTGTTTCTGCCACACTTATTCATGTTGAATAACATATTGCTCTGACAGAATTAGTAGAAGTACTCATGGATAAGTAGGGTTACATTTAATTTGAATCAGATTGGGAGAATCAGGCCTTAAGATGGTGAGCTCTTGTATCATTTCACAATTCCAGCAGGTAGTACAATCTACATTTACAATACTTTTTAATGTTATATATGTACAGCACACTTATAGCACAGGTGAAACTCAATTTCAGGGTATACAATTTCACACTCTTAAAAACTTTTCTGTTGCACTTCTTTAAATTTCATAACGTAAGTCACTTACTTGGAAGTCAGCTGCCTGTCATCCTGCTTCGTAACATGTACTTGTACTTGCAGGCTGCCACACCTACCATTGCTGTCCCCTGTGTGGGAAAATGTTGTGTTCTTCTGCCATGCTGTCTATTTCTTGAGATGAAATTGACATGCAGCCTGTCTCCTGTGTTTAAGTACTTCCCTATCATGACTTTCACCTCTGACTACATCTTGGCAGCTGACAAACCATTCTTACAGGAACTAAGATAGCAACTGTGATGATGAGTAATAATTTTAGGGAACAGCAAGAGTGGAAGCAAAAAGAGATTGCTGTTTTCTTTTTCAAGAAGCACATTAGATGAGTATGAGATCTATTGCTAACCAAAGTGATATTGAAAACCCTGCTTTAACTGAACAACAGCTATAGTTTTTTTCAGTGAACGTTCTAATTTACAGAAATAATTTTAAACTAAATCTCAGGACCTGAATGAAAATCCAGATCTAAGTTTTGAAGAAAGGGAAGAAAAAGTAAGTATTACAGTATTTGATTAACTGAAACACTCGAATAACCGGCATGACTCACTGCTGGGCAGACCTGGTCAGCCAACACAGGGCCAGAGCACAGAGAAGTAGTGTCAGGGCTGAGGTTTGTGCACACAGAAGGAGAGCAATGCCCTGCACCCTAGAGAGGCATTCAGCTCTCTCAGTGCTGCCTCTGAATGTGGCTGGTAGGAGCCTCCGCTCTCCCACCTAGCATGAGTACTCTCAGTTATCCAGAATATTTGATTATCCAGCAACCTCCTGGTCCGATGGATGCCGGATATCAGAGTTTACTGTATTCTCTTCATTGTTCGTGAGACTCACACTGTAAGAGCTTTGTGAACTGTTTAAGAGAGATATAAATATCTGGATTTGATCTATCCTTGAATTTTGCCCTCGTGAATTCAGGCTCTATATTCAAATGTTGTGGTTTGATCTAATATGCATCTAAACCAAAGGCAGATAAACTAAACAAATTCGTCTTTTTTTTTTTTTTTACTACTGTATCTTCAGAACACAAGTAAGTTGAGACACTAAAGGGATCAAATTTCTTATTACAAGTTTACTTCTATCCTCTCCATGACAGACTGATGACTATATTTTTATTCTTAACTTGAATAACTTGAACCTAAGTTAAAAAGAGAAAACTCCTTTATCCCTTCTATATCAGCCAGACTTTAATACTAGATGGGGGGAAGGGGGAGAGAGAGAGAGAGAGAGCGCGAGAGAGAGAGAGAGAGAGAGAGAGAGAGAGGTTCCATCCTTGCCTGGCTGTTAAAAATAGACTACAAATAGACTTAAAACCCCCTCGAAAACAACAAATCCAACTTCTAATTCAGAACTCCTTCTGTTTACATAGTATGTATTTTTCTGGGATAAAAATATTACCCAATACATCAAAGACCATGAATCAGTCTATAATATATCACGCTTCAAGAGAATTCAGCTATCTATGGCACCAGACAAGTTCCCCATGGTCTTATTTATAATGTAAGTTATGCTCAGATACAGAATCTTCCAAAAATGACTTTTTAAAATGCATACTATGCAATGAAGCCATTTTAAAATATGGGAAAGCCTGTTAACTAGTTAAATATGGTTAAATATAGAAAAGGCTGTGAGACATGACAGGAATTCAAAATTAAGACTGACACTCTCATCTCTGGTCCTGACTTTGATCTAACTTGTCATTTTGTTAATGTGTTAATTGCTTTGAATCAGTACAAAATCATTCCTGATTAACAGAGTGTTAGTGAGATTACAGTCAGGCCATATGTCCCTAACTTATGCCACCACTTCTTTCAACTGCAGTGCTATAACTAAAGGCGGAATCTCAACGTCCATTTTTAATCAACAATTTCTGGTTGCATATTGCAAAACATACCTCTAATCATATCTATGTCTATATCTATATCTTCATCTTACTGTGATACAACATGTATGTAAATATCATGTACATATTACTTATGAGAAATGAAAATTATTTCCAGATGTTACAAAATACATAAAAATCAAACTTTAAAAGTTAATATTTTCATATTTCATATGCATCTTACCCAGAGAATGGCTTTACATTGAAATGCAATTGATAGCAACATCTTTCTATCAGCTTGGGCTGAGGGGGAGTTATCTCAGCTTCCATGCTCCTACAATTTGCAAAGGGGCTATTGTGGCAAATGTTATTTTTTCCAGTAAAGAGACAGCTCATTAGATTTCATTACTAGTCAGCAGCTGTCTCAAAGCGTGATTTCTAAGTTAGAGCAATACATCTTTTCACAAACACTTACACTGAAAATGGGGAAACAATCTATTTCATCGTTAAGCTCTAGTGACATTATACATGGCTGCACAAACACCTTTTGCTACACTGCAGAGCATTTCAGAATTTACTAGCTTAGACTTGCTTTATGCTATTTGTTCCCTTTAAATATGCTGATTTCTGTTTCTGATAAATTATAAAGAAACAACCAAAGATTAAAAAAGGAGGATTTCATTTCCAAATTCCTTTATGAAAATAGAAGGGAGAAAAATGTGTTTTCTTAGCATCTTATCATAATCCTTTAATGAAACAAGGAACTGAATTTCATCTAGAGGGTGCAAACCAGGCGAATTCCAGTCAGGTCAATGGGGCTGCAGGATTAAAGTCTGTCACTGAGGAAACCTGATCCCTAATGAGTTCCTGTAATACAATATCAAGGGTTTCTAATATAGGACTAATATTTCTAAATAAATACTTTTAAAATGAAGCAGTTCTGTAAAGGATTTTGTAGCACCATTTGGTAACCTGAATATAACACAGAGGCTACATCTCCAGGGCGCACTGCTGCTAGCAGGGTCATGCAAATGAGGGCACTTGACAATGCAAATGGTTGTTCATTTGCATAGTCGTGTGCAACTCATTTGCATAGTTACTTGAGATCGCTGTAGCGGCAGAAGCTTGTCATCACAAAAGAAGCCGTGTAGATGGGGTTCTGTTGACCAAAACCCTCCTTCTCGGCAGCCCCTTATTCTGTGTAGATGTAGCCAGTGAGAAATTAGGTTAGTATTTTTGTGACTCACCATAGTTTGCAACAGTTGTATGAACTTCTATTTCTTTTTCAGTGTGTTGGAGACAGTTTTAGCTAACTATTGCCTTGGTATCTCAGTACCTCACAATCTTTAGTATACTTTCCATCATAATATTCCAGTGAAATAAATACTCTTATCCCAATTTTATTTTATCTACAGGGAACTAAGACACACAGGCTATGTCTACACTAGCACACTACGTTAAGTAGCCTATTTCAAAGTAAGGACATCGAAATAGGCTACTTCAACATGTATTGTCTATACGTCCTCCAGGACTGGTGCCATCGACGTTCAACCTCAAAGTAGCAATGGAGAACGTCAAAAGGAGCCGCCCTGGAAGGAAATGCAGAGCATCCACACACACAAGTGCTCCCAGTCGAAATAAGAGGCCAGCAAAGCCCCAAGCTGCTCCCTTAAAGGGCCCCTCCCAGACACACTCGGCCTGTACAGCATGAGATCCACAGAGCCGACAACCAGTTGCAGACCCTCTGCACCCAGCATGGACCCCCAGCTACAGCAGTAGCAGCAGCAGCCAGAAGCCCTAGGCTAAGGGCTGCTGCACGCGGCAACCATAAAGCCCCGCAGGGGCTGGACAGAGCATCTCTCAACCCCTCAGCTGATGGCCGCCATGGAGGACCCCACTATTTCAAAGAAGCGGGACGTGGATTGTCTACACACGCCCTACTTAGACGTTAAACATCGAAGTAGGGCACTATTCCCATCTTTGGATGGGAATAGCGATTTCTACGTCTTGTCACCTAATGTCGATTTCAACGTCGAAATAGCACACGGCGTGTGTAGACGTGATGTGCTATTTCAACATTGTGCCGGCTACTTCTAAGTAGCCAGCTATTGTAGACGCACCCATAGAGGCTAAGGATGAGAAGCACAAAGGTGCTTAAGCATCTCAGACTCATTTTTCCAAGCCTAATTTCCATTTATAGACACCTCTGAAATCCACAAAACTCCTGCTCTGCAGCTTCTTAGCCCTGTAGATACCCACTCCCTTGGTGCCCAAGTCTCTCCCATTTAGAGTGAGCACTGCATCCTCACTCTTTCAGCCCAGATGCCTACCTCTTACCTGATCCTCTGCTGCACCATGGTAGGTGTGCAGAGAATTATGTCCTACCTAAGCCCCAACGTGATTCAGAAACTAGGGAAGATAGACATTTGACCTGTCAAGTGTTAGGGACCTGTTTTGATAGATTGTTCCACTTACTGGATCAGGTTCCTAAACAAAGTTCATACAAAACCCAAGTCATAGAAGATTTGGGTTGGAAGAAACCTCAGGAGGTCATCTAATCCAACCCCTGGCAGGACTAATCCCAACTAAATCATCACAGCCAAGTCTTGCCAAGTTTGTCATTAAATGTTTTTCTATGAAAGGAGATTCCACCACTTATCTAGGCAAGCAACCCATTCAGTTTTTCACCACCATCCCATGAAGTAGATTTTACCAAATATTCTCCCTAGATCTCCCCCACTGCAACTTGACACAACTGTTTGTCCTGTCATCTACCACCAAAGAGAATAATCTGGTTCCATCCTCTTGAAATCCACTTTATGTAATTGAAGACCTCTATCAAATCCCCCCTCACTCTTCTCTTCTGCAGTGTACATAAGCACAGTTCCCTTAACCTCTCCTCAAGTCATGAGCCCCAGCTCCCAAATAGTTTTCATAGCCCTCCGCTGACCTTTCCAATTTGGCCACATTCTTTCTGTAGCAGGGGTGCCAAAAATGGGCACAATACTGCAGATGTGGCCTCACCAGTGCTCAATAGAAGGGAATAATCCCTCCATGGATCTGCTGGCAATGCTCCTCCTAATGTAGCCCAATATGCAATTAGCCTTCTTAGAAACAAGGAGACACTGTTGACTCATATCCAGGTTCTTGTCCACTGTATTTCCTAGTTTCTTTTCTGCAGAACTGCTTCTTAACCATTCAGTCCTCAACCTGTAGCCTGGGATTCTTTTTTTTTCCTAAGTGCAAGACTCTGCACTTAGCCTTGTTGAACTTTATTAGATTTTTGGTCCAATCCTCCACTTTGTCTAGGTCACTGTTGACCTTCTCCCTCTCCTCAAACATATCTACATCTTCCTCCAGAATAACATATTCTGAAAACTTGCTAAGGGTGCAATCCATCCCATCATCCCCAGCATTAATGGAGATGCAAACAGTTTACAAAAAAGCAGCATAGATAAGTTAGAATAATTATGTACAACATGTGGTTAATCATACTCATAAATGACAGTTGAGCTATATGTATGGTCAGAAGTGAGGTGATCAATGGGAGGGAATGAGCAAGGTACCCCCTCACACTTTGATCTTGGCAACAACTCAAAGAAGCTAAACTGTTTAGACTGGCGGACATATTGAGGGCACTTCAATGAGTGGGGAAAGTGAAGACCATGACCACCTGTCTAGCACTGTAAAGTTGTGTAATGGGTGAACTGTGTAGTATGCATGCCTAAATGGATTATTAGCATTAATCTTAAGGCTTGTAATAAAATAGTAGTTGAGTGAATAGCCCTGATGTTTTCTGGTTCCGTTTGGACACTAACTCAAACACCTGAAAACACATAAGTAAGAACTATGAATCCACTTGTTCAAACACTATGTACAAGATGCATGTAATTTACTGTTATCTTTGCTTCACATTTAAATAGTTTTTGGCTCTTAGAGCCACATTCACATGTGGTCTCACTGGCTTTTGGTGTGAATTGTGTAACATAATGCAAAAACAGATCATTATTATTATTAGTAGTATTAGTATTAGTATTAGTATTTTGCAGGAACCAGGCATGTTCAACACTTTATTTCTGCATGGCTCAAGTTTCCTGTGAACACTAATGTGATGTGCGAGGTGTTACTGTATCATTCACAATGGTATTACACTGTGTGATATGAACTTGAATTCACTGAATGGAAAACATGGAACAGGACAAGAGGAGAGAAAATAAGGCAGAACAGAGTCTAACAGTTGTTGAACAATTTATTGTGAAAGCCTAACTAAATAATTCAAAATCAATAATAAATTCAGCTTCTGTGGACATGAGGTAGCGAAGACTGAAAAGTAATCTATACCAGTCTTTTATGTTTGCTTTGGGAAAGGCATAATATTAACCTGTGACCGCTAACTTTGTCATCTGTTCCATTAACAATATAGGATAAAATTGTGGTTCCCCCTGTTCAAAATTCAAGTAAAAGTGCTTGGAAACTGCTGAGATATGGAATCCTCTTCTACAAGCTGGGGATAGAACATGTGCATATATTTGGACTGTTGCCCTGGGACATGCATTTTGTGCCCAGGTGGCAGCAGCAACAAGTGGCATAGCCCAGTTAAACAATTACATACGAGTCACTAGAGAGATGAAGGAAGACCTGAGGGTGTGGAGATGCTTTATGAGTCACTTTAATAGGGTCTCATTGTGGCAGAAGAAATGGATATTACAAAGTGAGTTCAAAGTCCAGTCAGATGTTGCAAGGGTCCAGCTTTCAAGGTATTTTATCAAGGCAAATGATGTGCACACAAATGGCTGACCCCCTGTTACACAAAATGGGATTGTACATAACCAGACTTGCTTTATTTTTTTCCCCCTTTTTGGTTGCAGTGGTTGTTTGGGGACAACTGCTGGCTAATAGAAGCATGTGCTTATGGTGTATGGCATAGGACTCTGAACCCACAGTTGCTGCTACAGCCCCATGGCTCTTGTTGGAGCTGAAGTCCACTTCATACCTCAAGAAGAAGCCAGTGTACTCATATGGTTCTCAGTTACATTAGCAACATATTGAATAGTGCCCCCCTACTCTCCATCCTGCAGCAATTGTCCTCAACCTTCCAAGAACCACAGCATTACAGCAGTCTCAGCACATTACTTTATGATTCATAGAACCTTTTACCAAGCTCTCTACTGCTTACCTTCCTTTACTTGCCCAAGTGCTCTGTGGAATAGGAATTTAATCTTAGGAGGAGGAGCTAACGAGTAGGTCACTCATTCTTACGATGGTTTCCTTTTGGAATTTCCTGTTTTGCCAAACATCTCTGGTTTACAGGAACAAAACTATTATTGTTAACATAAAAAAATTGCAAACACCAGAGTTTCTTTTCATGTTAACAAAAATAATTGTTGAAGCTTTCCTATAATTTGAAGATGTGGCAAGAAGCAAGGAAAAAGAGGTTAATAAAATGTATCCTCTTATTGTCAAGGGCTCCATCTACATTGGAGAGTTTTGTAGACAAAACTGTGATTTTGTCAACACAACTCATGGAGCATCTGCACACAAAATGCATTTTGTCAACAGAAACTGATGCCACAAAAGCTGTGTAGACACTCTGGGGGGGCCCTTTGTTGACAGAGTGGATCAAAAGATCGATCTGATTTTATGTGTGTGATTTTTTATGTTGATATAAGTTTTGTCAGAACATCTCTTCTGACAGTAACTTCTGTAGACAGATGCGTCTAGTGTAGATGTAGCCAGGTTCGTGGTTTCTACTGTTTTTAATACACTACAGCAGAATTGGTTAAACAGCTACGACGGATCAGGAAAGGGATCTTGGAGTTATAGTGGATAGTTCTCTGAAGACATCCATGCAGTGTGCAGCGGCAGTTAGTAAAGCAAATAGGATGTTAGGAATTATTAAAAAAGGGATAGATAATAAGACAAAAGATATCATACTTCCCCTATATAAAACTATGGTACGCCCACATCTTGAGTACTGCATGCACATGCGGTCTCCTCACCTCAAAAAATATATATTGGTATTAGAAGAGGTTCAGAAAAGGGCGACTAAGATGATTAGGGGTTTGGAACGGGTCCCATATGGGAAGAGGCGAGAGAGACTGGGACTTTTCAGTCTGGAAAAGAGGCGATTGAGGGGCGATATGATAGAGGTATATAAAATCATGAATGGTGTGGAGAAAGTGAATATAGAAAAATTATTTACCTTTTCCCATAATACAAGAACTAGGGAACACCAAATGAAATAGATGGGTAGTAGGTTCAAAACTAATAAAAGGAAATTTTTCTTCACACAGCGCACAGTCAACCTGTGGAACTCCTTGCTGGAGGAGGCTGTGAAGGCCAGGACTCTATTAGGGTTTAAAAAAGAGCTCAATAAATTTTTGCAGGTTAGGTCCATAAATGGCTATTAGCCAGGGGTAAAGTATGGTGCCCTAGCCTTCAGAACAAGGGCAGGAGATGGATAGCAGGAGATAAATCACTTGATCATTGTCTTCTGTTCTCCTTCTCTGGGGCACCTGGAATTGTCCACTGTCGTCAGACAGGATACTGGGCTGGATGGACCTTTGGTCTGACCCAGTATGGCCATTCTTATGTTCTTAGAATTAGATACATGTTGATTTTCTATATAGAGTAATAATTTAGCATTTAGTGCAAGGACATTATTCTTGGTAGGTTAAATTCTGCCCTGTCAAAAAGGCTAATAGCAGGCCTCTGATGGGGAGAAAAGAGTCATTACTGAAGAACAAAGAAGTAGTAAAATGATGAAGGTATAATAATTATAGCACTGAAAAGGTATTTAGGTTGAGTAGAAATGCCTTTTCTCATAATAAAAGACGAAAGGGACATGTTAAAAAAACTGAAATGATGCAAATTTAAAAATGACAAAAAGGAAATATCCCCCCCCCCACAATGCATAACATGAAACTCTTTGTTGTATGATATCATTGCTTAGTAGAATTCAAAAGGGATTGGACCTTGGATACTGAGAATATATAGAAACTCCACAGCAAGCAGCATTTTAAAATAAACAACAAAAATGTAGCCATTTGGGAAAGGTAAAAACTTTTTCAGTTCAAGTCAGATACAACTTAGATGGGGCTACTATAAGGTGGTTGCATAACTGTCTGGATGACTGTTTTCAGAGAGTGGTTATTAATGGCTCGCAGTCATGCTGGAAGGGCAGAACAAGTGGGGTTCTGCAGGGGTCTGTTTTCAAACCTGTTCTATTCAATATCTTCATCAACAATTTAGATATTGGCATAGAGAATACACTTATGAAGTTTGCAGTTGATACCAAGCTGGGAGAGATCATAAGTGCTTTGGAGAATAGGGTCATAATTCAGAATTATCTGAACAAAAACTGCGGAAGTGGTTTGAGGTAAACAGGATTAAGTTTAATAAGGACAAAGGTAAAGTACTACATTTATGAAGGAATAATTAGCTTCATACATAAAAAATGGGAAGTGACTGTCTAGGAAGGACTACTGCAGAAAGAGATGTAGGGTTCATAGTGGACCACAAGCTAAATAAAAGTCAGTGTGTTGCTGTTGCAAAAAAGCAAACATGATTCTGGGATGCATTAACAGGAGTGTTGAGAGCAAGACACGAGAAGTCATTCTTCCACTCTACTCAGCACTCTTTAGACCTCAGATGGAGTAGTTTGTCCAGTTTTGGGCACCACTTTTCAAGAAAGATGTGGAGAAATTGAAGAAGGTCCAGAGAAGAGGTCTAGAGTACATGAGCTATGAGGAAAGACTGAAAGAACTGCACTTGGTTAGTTTAAAAAAGAGAAGAATTATAGGGGATATGATGGTGGTTTTCAAGTACCTAAAAGAGGATTACAAGGAGGAGAGAAAAAAAAAATTCTCCTTGGCCTCTGAGACTAGAGCAAGAAGCAATGGGCTTAAACTGCAGCAAGGGAGATTTAGGTTGTACACTAGTAAAAACTTCCTAAGTGTCGGGTGGTTAAACACTGGAACAAATTGCCTAGGGAGGTTGTTGAATCTCCATCACTGGAGATATTTAAGAGCAGGTTAGATAGACATCTATGGGGGATGGTCTAGGTGGTGCTTAGTCCTGCCGTGAGGGCAGGGGACTGGACTCAATGACCTTGAGGTCCCTTCCAGTTCTCGTATTCTATATGACAAATTTTAATATCATACATGTATGTTAGAAAGAATTCCATGGCTGTGTGATATCTTGAATCTGAAGCAGCTGATCACTGCTCTAGACAAGGTCCAGGAGCAAATGGATGTTTGGTTTCAGTCATGTGGTTAAGTGGAGAGGCAGTGAAACCTGGTAGATTGAGCACTGTCTTAGGAGATACAAGTTTAGGTCCTGATTCTGCTAGATACTTTACACCATAGTTTCCCTTCCTATTTTTTCCTCTATTATTTTAGATGGACGGCCTTTGTCCCAGAATGGCTTACT
Source organism: Carettochelys insculpta (assembly GCF_033958435.1). Taxonomy (NCBI): domain Eukaryota; kingdom Metazoa; phylum Chordata; order Testudines; family Carettochelyidae; genus Carettochelys; species Carettochelys insculpta. Next base: position 138,318,896 of record NC_134139.1, on the reverse strand, counting down.
TTTACTAGTTTTTTGTAGAGTACCCTGAATAATTGCTGCTGAAAGATAGTGCACTCCACCTTGTAGCTAGTGAAGCTATTTCTACAGTTCTGGATCCAACTTGACCACCATTTGATGTCCAGGGAGGAATTTTTCAGGCAAAATTGCCAAGTCATCCATTGGCCCCATAGAATCCTAGAGACCAGGCTGGTAGGGATTGAAAAAAAAACTAGTATATTGCAGGATTGCCATTCCCAGATGTTCAAAAATCAAATAATGGGATTGGCTGAAAAGGCATGCAATTTTGAAAATAATAAATGTGAAGTTTTTATAGCATTCTGCCTTTGGGATATTCACACTTCCAAAATTATTTTCTGCAACAAAATGAGCTACAAATTTACATTTTTTTCCTGAATGAAAGCCGAGATTCTCACCTAATGATGTGACTCCAGGAATGGATCCTGTTATTAAAAACAGAACAATATTGGTTGTTTCTACACAAGCATCCCCTCTTTCAAAAGGGGAATGCTAATGAGACACTTTGGGATATGCAATGAATATGCAGCACCTCATTAGCATAATGGCAGCTGTGGCATTTCAAAAGTGCCTCGTGTACACCGGGTCATTTTCTAAATGACCCCACACATGTTGAAATCCTCTTATTGCTATAACCAAAGAGAAATAAAGGGATTTCAAAGTGTGCCGGGCCTTTCAAAAAGGACCCTGCGTAGATCAAAAAGGGCGCTTTCGATGTGCCGCAGCTGCCATTATGCTAATATGGTGCTGCATATTCATTGCAGTGCCTCATTAGCATATCCCAAAGTGTCTCATTATCATCCCCCTTTTGAAAGTGGGAGGCTAGTGTAGACACAGCCATTGTGAGTTTCTCAATAAAATCACAAGAGCTGGGAGCAAAAATTTAAAATTATTAAAGCTTGTGGCTGGTGTCCAGTTCAGTTAAGAGTCTTCTTCGGGCCAGCTCCTGGGATGAATTTGAGCACAGGACCCAGACAGAACTTGTAGGTCTGGTTTTCTGGTAGGGTGAAAGAAAAGATCTTAAGTTTTTCCACACAGAGCTACCCTTCATGTATACCCTCATCCCCTTTTTCTGCCAACGGTGGGAAGATTTGTCAGATGCCTGACTAATAAAGTGTAGAGTACCTTGGCCAACTTAAACTGGCATAAACAAAAAGAAGTCCTGTGGCACCTTATAGACTAACAGATATTTTGGATTCATGCATCTGATGAAGCAGATCTTTGTCCACGAAAGCTTATGCTCCAAAATATCTGTTAGTCTATAAGATGTCACAGGACTTCTTGCTTTTGAAGATACAGACTAACACAGCTACCTCTGATACTTAAAGCTGCACATGACCCAATTAACACCCGGTAGCTAAAAGGGACAAAAACACTTTAATATAAAAATTAATGAAGTTGCATCATCCATCCATGTATCTGTTCTGTCACTCTGTATGTGCTGATCAGTCATACTGCATGTCAAGGAGTGTCTTCTTCATGGTCATATTGTGAAAAGAAGCCGAATTTCAACCTATGGAGTTTAATCAAGTGGTTAATGTTACAAAATATAATTCACATTTCCTGTTGTACAATGGAACTGGAGCCCTGCCTGGGCATCGTGTAAAAAAATACATGGTTTTGGATTAAGCTCATTAATTCAATTAGCAACCGCAAGTATGCTGTGAAAGCACTCCAACACAAATGAGCATAATGTTAAAGAACATGAAGAATACAGGAACCTACTGAGAAAGATATTCATTAAACATTTCTAGTTTTCATGTCCTAGACAATCAAATGTAAAAATAAAGACTGGGTTGAGAATCTTCAGGGGCTGGGTGAGGATCTTCAGCTGATCTAAATCAGTACAGCTTCACTGCCTTCAGTGACATCAAACTGATTAGCAGCAGCTCAAGTTAAGCTCAGTCTTTATTTGCAAAGAAGACTTCTCTGAACATGTCTATATGCAGTGCCTAATATTCCTGTTTTTTATCCTCCCTTCATCCTGTGTAGTTCTTTGCAGGATAAACATGTGCTATGAAGCAATAGGACTTGTACTGGACAGTTATTACATTTATTTATTTATATAAATAAAACAGTCCAAAAGCGAGCAGTAATTGATATATGACTGCATAGGTGAGTTGCCTCAGGGAGCGACCACATCTGCTCCCTACATGATGTAGTCCTGGGGTTCAGTCTTGTATTCAGGCCTCAGTGGGATGATGCCCAGCTCCTTGGGCAGGGTGCAGAATTAGTCTAGCCCTGAAGTCAGATGGCCCAAGCACTGGTGCAGGGCAGCAAACAACCAGTCAGTATGCAAAGCAGGCCCAGTCCCTGATGCAGGGCGGGGCAGCAAACAAACAGTCACTATATGAAGCAGGCCCAGGCCCTGATGCAGGGCAGGGCTACCCAGGCATGTGCCTGGCCCAGTGGGAGGCATGGGGTAAGACTGCCACGCACAGGTTAGGGGTGGCAGAGGGGAAGCAGCCCTGCCCACTCCACTGTGTCCTGGCTCAGGGCCCTGTTGTATTTCATAATTAACCAGCCTGACCCACCAGGTGACTTCATATGAGCCTTGACAGCAACTTTGTTTCCTCCAACAAGGGGAGAAGCATCACCCGATCTCTGGGCTCAAAGTTCTTCTTGTGGACCTTTTGGTTATAACATTTTGCTTGGGCTCCTTGAGCAGTTCAAAGGTTTTCTTGGGCCACCTGGATGAGTCACTCCTTTAATTGTACCATCTGCTGTACCAGTCCCTGTGATGGTGAGGGAGCCTGTTCCCAGGTCTCTCACATCAAGTCCAGTGCCACAAGGTTGTTGTCTATATAGAAGCTGAAATGGAGAGAGCTGAATAGGTGCTTGAGAGGACCTCCCCGATTGCCAGCAGTAAAGGCAGGAGTAGTTGATCCCAGTGCTCCATGTTAGAAGGAGGAAATCTCAGCAGTATCCCTTTCAATGTCCAATTAAAACGTTCCACTAGGACATCTGTTTGAGGATGGTACACCAACGTTTATAATTTCTGGATGCCCAACAAGGCGTACCCTTGTTGAAGTAGTTGGGAAGTAACATTGGTCCCTTGATCTGATAGCAGCTCCTGGTGGAGTCCTACCTGGGCAAAGACTTTTAACAATTCTGTGGCAATTGTGAGTGTGTTCATGTTTCGCAAGAGGATCACCTCTGGAAAGTGGGTTGCTTAGTCAATGAGGACCAAAAAATGGCAAAATCCTGCTTTGCTCCTGGACAGTGGTCCAACCAAGTCTACAGCCACATGCTCAAAGGGGTTCCCAACCACCGGTACTAGTGGGGTCTTCTGGATCCCTGCATCATCTGCCAGCTGGCAGTCTGGACAGGAGTGACAGTAGTCCTTTACCTCCTGATAAACCCCAGGCCAATAAAACTGGGCAAGGATTTGGGGATAGGTCTTTTCTGGTCCCAGATAGCCAGCAGCTGGAATATTGTGGGCAAGATACAGAATGGTTCTTCAATGACATTGGGGCACCAGGAGCTGTGACTGTACTTCCCAAGTCTGAGGATCCTTTGTCATCTGATACAGGCAGTCTGCAACCAAAACAAAGGGAGGCCCCTGTTCAGTCCTTTGTGCATTTGTCAGCACCCTATTGATCTGGGACACTTGGTCATATGTAAATAGTAGGGATGGGTTGTCACATGGCTGTACTTTTATATTGGGTCTGGAAACCATTTTATATGTCCAGTATAGCTATTGGCCTCAAATATTGGCTAGGAGTGACATGTGAGGTGTCAAATGAAAGCTAATAATGCCCTGAATCTACATTTGCTACTTGTGTGCCTGTACTACGTATGTAGGTAAGGTTATAGAATTTTAGCTTTGCATCTCTGTGAGAAATGTTTCAGTGCTGAGGTTCACAGTGGGAGGTGGGTCTCCACCCCAGCCAAGAGAATAGACTGAACAAAGGTCCAAATGGCCAACACCCCTTTTGTGATGGTGGGGTTTTCCCACTGGGGATGCAATGAATGGAAACTCAGCACAGAGACTGTCAACACCTATGGAGAAGAATGGAATTTTCCCTCTGCATATGAAAAACTATATGATTGGCCCTGGCAGGTACTTTCTTGTTCTTCAGTCCTCATGAGTTAAGCCTGTGTGGACAGGGGGCCCCATCCCTCAGAAGGATGATGTGGATTTAGCAGTGTCAATCTTGGATCTTTTGTCTTGTGGTCTCCAAGGGTCCATGTCCCATCATGTGGACCCCAGCAGGTCAGACCTACAATGCCCCCCATGGCTGAATTTATGTAATCTGAACTGAACTTTCAGAGACTTTCAAGAATCAACCAATAACATCACTGTCCTGCTTCAGTATTTATGACTGATGCACATGAAGTATAGATTTAACAATTCTTCTCTCTAACCCTGCTCTCTTTTGTATTAATAAATCTTTAGATATTAGCCCTAAAGAATTGGTGAGCATGTTTGGCTAAGATTCAAGTATATATTGACTGGGGTCTGGAACTGGGACCTTTGGGGTCTGGAAGAATCTGTGTGGTGTTTGATGAAATAGTCTTAAGAGCATCTCACTTTAAGTGGGGGTTGTTGGTCTGGGGTGGTAAAACAGCTGAAAAGTCTGTGGGTTTGCTTCTGTGGCTTCTGGCTGGCCAGTGGACTGGTAGAGGTGCTGTGGGGGCTGGTTAGATTTGCCTTAGTGAGAAGGGAATCCCATGCTGGGGCAGTAAGTGGCCTGGATTTTAAGCAAAGTTACCCTGGACTGATTTCTCTAGCTGTGTCCAGAAACCCTGCCATATTACACGGGTCTTCCCACTGGTCACAAGGGAAGTCCCTGAAACTGGTCACTCCAGGTTCATCAGCTGGCGTGCAAGGAGGCTGCTCCATGCTGCCAGGAGCATTCACCTCAGAGGGTCCCTCTCCAGGGTCTTATGAGTGATCCTTGCCCTGCAGCTCTGTAGGGCTCTTCTAACCAGGCCCATCTCCTTGGTTTGCTCAGCTGGCTTCCCAGATTAGGTCATTAAAACTGAGCCAGTCACAACCCAGAATGATGGGGCATGCCAGCATGGGGGCCAATCCCACCACCATCTCCACCTTGACCCCATTCACTGTGAGGAGTACCCAAATGCGAGGGAAGGCTCTTCTATCCCCATGGATAAATTGCAACTTCACCACTCCACCTGTTTCTATTGGGTCAGGGATTGCATCCTCCCTTATGAGGGTCTGCCCACACCCAGAGTCTAGCAAGGCCACCACCCTGTGCAGTCCCACTGCTACCAAGGTGGTCAGCTTTGGCAGGCCCAGCCAATGGGCACAAGCTTCCTCAGTGCACACCTGACCAAAACTACAATCCGTCTCAGGGCAATCCTGCTGCAAGTGTCCCATGTGGCCACAGGTACACGAAGGCCCAAGCTCAGTTTAAATTGAATGGGATGGCTCCTCCAATGTGAAGTTGCGAGAGTCATCATGATTCCCTGGATGAATGGTCAGTGTAGGTAGCTGGACTCTGACCCACTGGTCGTTCAGCCTCCCAGATCTGCCCTTTGGGTGGCTGAGAAAGCACTGGTGTCTCAGTAAACTTCTGTCACAATCTCTGGAATGGTGTCCAGACCTGTCCCCTTGGCCTGAACCCTAGAACTGACAGTCTTCTGCCACCAAGAAGTCTTCCATAAAAGTGACAGCCTCCCCTACTGTTGCAGGGTGGTGTCGGAGTACCCAGACCCAGCCGCAGGGAGGGAGGCCCCGGGCAAACTGCTCTAGGGTAATTTGCTACACAACCTCTTTTTGATGTGTGCTGCCCTGGGCACAGCCATCAATAGCAGAGGTCCCTGATTTCATGAGCCACTGCTCGAGATCATGCCCCAGGGAGGTAAATTATTGAAAAGTATCAGGCCAGATGTTCAAAGCATCTAAGATAGCTGCCTTTCCTTTCAGATAGTCCTGAGCCTCCTCATTCAGGACAGCCTGGTAGGCCCTCTAGGCTGTCCCAGTCAGATAGGGGGCCTGCACTGTTGCTCATTGTCCTTGAGCTCACTCAGTCACTCCTGCCACCCATTCAAAGGTCTAAAGGAAGGCCTTGGGGTCAGCATCTAGGCCCATTTTAGCAAGGTGAACTGGTTTTAGGGCATTATGAGCATCTTTCCCCTTCTGCAAATAGGTCAACAGGTGATAATAAGAGGACCGCCAGTTGCTGAAAGCCCTGATGCTGGATGTCCTGCTCCTGGGTCATCTGCTGACTGTTGCAGCAGGATTTTCACCAGCTTTAATTGCTGCTGGTGCTGCACCTCTAACTGTTGCAGTATTTTTGTGCGTTGCTCATGCTGGCCATCTGCCAGCAACTGGAGAACTTTCTCTGACTCCATGTCTCTCTTCTTCCCGCCCACCTTGTGTGCTAGGGCAGTCCATGAGTCCCTTATGTCAGGGAATGGGTCATACCCACATTCTCCACCACCTGTAGGCAAGCTGTCTCAGGAAGCAGCCACACCCGAGCCCTACACAATGTAGCCCTGGGGCTCAGTCCTGTATTCAGGCCTCAGTGGGGAAACACCCAGGTCCTTGGGCAGGCCCCATAATTAATCTCTCTCAAAGTCAAGCAGCCCAAGAGCTGGTGCAGGGTTGGCAGCAAACAAACAGTCAACATGCAAGGCAGGCCCAGGCCCAGGTGCAGGGCAGGGCCACCCAGGCATGTACCTGATCTAGTGACGGGGGTCAGACTGCCACGCACAGGTTAGGAGTGGCAGGGGAGAGGCTGGCCCACCCACTCCACTGCATCCTGGTCCAGGGCCCTGTTGGCAGCAGTGGTCCACTGCCAGGGTCACCAGAGCTCCATACCAAAACACACTCTCCCCAGTTACCCTAGGCCACTTCCATACCTCCCCCTCTCATACCTGGTGTAACATCCATTGGCTTCTCTAAATCCAGTGAGGTACCACAGAGAGTAGATCCTCCTCCAGGTCTTCCAGAAGGGTCCCAGTGGTCTGGGCTAATCCTCAGCCTCCTGGGCACATGGCCATTGGGCTCCTCCGGTTTCTGGGGGCTGCAGGGCCTTGGCCACAATGGGTAGCTCCTCCTCAGGGTCATCTAGCAGGAGTTCCAGTGGTCCAGGACAGTCCCCAGCTTCCTGGAGTGAAGGCTCTTCCTCCACCCAGCCTGAGAGCTCAGAGCTTTAGTATGACATCCCTAGCAGCTGGGCCCCTACTGAGCTCTGGGGCTGGGGTTTTTATACTGGTTGCCCTGCCCCTTGCCTTCTGGGCAGGTAAGGGAGTGGCGCTAAATTCCATTCCCAAGGGAACAGGTAGGGATTGTTCCCCATCTGCATCAGGGAGCCGTGAGAGGGGCCTTTTAGTCGTGGGCGGGCTGTGACCGCCCACTCCCCCAGCCTCCAATAGGTGCATCAGGGAGTGGCCACACCTGATCACTTCAGACTGGTATCTGTATATCTGTATATCTATATCTCTATCTGTCTCTATATCTAGTTATCTGTTATCATCTGTGTCTGGCCTGTGGTTTCTAATGAATGAATGTGTTCAGAAAATCATTTTGTGATGTTAAATTATTTAGTATTAAAGGATAGAGAAAATAAATGAATTCTCATTTGAGGAACGAATTGCCTTTGTGATTTCCTTGAGAAATGTGAGACCCAATGCAATGAAAATTTATAATTCCATTTCTTTTCATTCCCTCTCCAACAGTTTTGGGGCCAGATTATCCTTCTGAAATTAATACATGGAAAGAATCCTTCACATGATCTTAATCTTGGGCCAAATGAGGAGTCAACTACCTCACAGCATGATGTGCATTCCCCTCCAGACTCTGATTTTCATTTAAATTTCTGACCAGAGATTAATTTTACCCTGCACAGACATCCATTTTTCGCATTCATTATTCTCATGGATATTCGAAGTCCAATGCATTAATTAAGTTCCTCTTAAATCCTACACCAGGGATCAACAACCCCTGGCATGGGTGCCAAGAGTGGCTCAAGAGCTGATTTTCAGCCCTGCCCTTCCTCCCCCATGCAGCCAAGAGCTTGCTCAGAGCCATGCTACCTGAAAATTAACAAAAGATCAGCTCATGCTACCAATCACCACCTAGACACTAAAGTATTGCATCTTAATTTATTTATTAATGAAGTTGTTGTAAGTAGGACTAGCAGGGACTTTAAAAAGCATCACTGTCACTCGAGCCATACATAGAGGCCAGAAGGGCAAATTTCGTCACTTTGCCTTGGAAAGGTTGTTGACCCCTGCCCTACACTAAGGAGTTAAGTGGTACACAGATTTTGTGCTGGGGCTCTGTACAGGAGTAAATTTTACCCCTTTTGAATACGTTTATAATCCAATCAGGGGTAGAAACAATATTTGTTTAGAAGAGCAGTCACGTGGTGTATTAACAAAAAATAGGGGTAAGTTCACAGGCACTGTGCAATCTGACCTAGGTAAGCAACTAACCAGATCTGTTTCACCCCTGAGTAGAAAAGTAACTCAGTCATAAGTCAGAGTCCGCTTTCACATGTCCTTTGTGGAGGAGTCAACTGCACAAGCCCTTTTCCCAAAAAAGGTTATGTACCTAGCTGCAGAATTTCAGCCACCCTGGTCACCATGTTTGGTGATTGGAAGTGTGTATAAAGTAGCTGGATCCCAACAAATCACGGACCTGGGAAATAAAATTTCTGAAATGGAAGCCAGGTCTCTGAGGAGAGCACATATTTAGTAGTGACTGAGGATAAACCTCCTCTGATTAGCCAGTCTTCCCAGGAAGTAGATAAAGCAGTCAAACAAGATTGCTGCTGGTAGCATGCTGAGCTTTACCCCTGCCCTTCAGGAGCTCAAGGTGTTCTCACAGGAGCTGATGAGCAAGGAGGGTACAATAAGAAGCAAACAGCCCTGCTCCCTCTTCCCTTCCTGAGAGCAGTGGGACAGCTATGGGCCTTCTCCCTTCCCTTCCCGTGGTTTAATATCTCTTTGAAAAAATGTTGTAATTAATTATGACTCTGGATATTCATGATATCCATATAAATGTCTCATCCCTCAACCAGAGTCTGTGGAAATGATTTACATAGTGTAATAACCTGTTGTGTGAAAAAATATGTATTGATTTTGAATTTCCTGCATTTGTTTTCTGTTATGAGCTGGAGAGAACAGAAATGCCTGATCTGCTTTCTATTCATTTGGTATATTTTATTATATTCCCTGCTATTTCATTTAATTTCAGTGGTAAACAAATGCAGTGTTTTTAATTTCACTTCAAATCATTTTTTTCTTTTTCTTTTTTGTTTTAATTTTTGAAGGCCTTTGTACATTCTCATTTCTATTCTCTGAATTCCTGCTAGCACTACAATATCTTCTTCAACACTTGGTGACCAGTACTACACACAGTATTCTAGATAAGACATCACCACTGATTTACATAGTTATATTTTTTCAGTGTTATTCTCCAATCCCTCATGCCACCTAACACCTTACTAGCTTTTTGACTACAACTGCCCACCCGGCAGAGTTTCTTTTATTTAATTCTCTATAACATCACAAATTCTGAGTAGCTCTGCTTTAATTTCTAATAAGAAATCATATTTCAGTGCAGTAGGCTCCAGACCTAAAATGGTTTAAACTTCATTTGATATCTTATTTGAAAGCCAAAAGCTTTTCAAAAATCAAAATTATGTAAAGCTTTTGTCATGATATAGGCTTCTTGTAGCCTTCCAACTTGTATAGTAATTATTTTTGTCTTGGATTCATGTGGGTTTAATTGTATTCATTATTTCTGTCACTCTTCAGACTCTTAGAGGTGAAACTCTTGATGGCTTGGTGCATAACCATTTCTTTCCTCCTGCTGGCTTACTGGCTTAACTCCAAGCTGCAGTGCAAATGAGAAAAGTTGAGAAGCCAAGATTTGTTCCCTAGCTAATTTATATGGCAAAACGATCATGTTGGTATTATTTTGGCACTGTTACAAATCTGTGTTCTTCAAGAGCCCAATCCTATTCCCACTGAAGTCAATGAAAAACTCAAGTGAATTTGGAGCCAAAGTAGGTTAAAATCAGAATGAATGCCTCTTCTTGCAAACATCTGTGAGTAACCAGCTTTACTCATGTGCACACAAGTTGCTCATTCACATAAAGTTTACTTTATAGGATAGGACCCTACATGTTTTACATTTCCACTGCAGATGACTTCAGTCTTAAGCCGTGCAAGTATGTTTCTGTGTGCACGTGTATATAGGATTTATATATCGCTCCTAATGTCCTGATCTCAATTAATCAAAAACACATTTTCATTGGGTTCAAAGGTGCAGATTATTAGCTTATTAGTATAAATGGCTCAGGAGATTACCTCTTCAAGTTTCCTTTCATCGGCTGTGTCTACACGTGCACAGTATTTTGAAAAGACTGGCCCTCTTTCAAAGAATGAAGGGATTGTCTACACCTGCCATGCACCCTTTCGATTTGAAATCGAAGGAATGCAGCCCAGACATCAAAAGCTGGACCCTGATCCTGTTTTGGGAAGAGCACCACTTGTCGAAACACAATGTCAAAAGAAGGCACGTATAGATGCTCCAAGGCCTGCTCTTTTGAAAGAGGAGTCCTCTATGACAGTGCCTAGCTGGAGCACGGAGATGCCCTGCCCCACTGAGCAGAGCTCTATGACCCACATGTCTGGCCACTCTTAGAGCCCGGAAACCCTGTGGCAGGAAGCTGAGAGCATTCAAGCTGTGACAGAATGAGCTCCCAGCAGCACACTCACTCAGCCACCCCCGACGACAGCAGCAGGCACATGGCCAGTGCCCGGCAGCCTCCCAAGCCCCAGGACCCACCTCCCCAGAACCCCCCACAGGGATCCCAGGAGTCTGTCCCAGAAAAAAAAGAAAAGGGGCCCCTCAGTGAACTCCAAGACCTCCTGGGCCTCTGGAAAGAAGAGAAGGTCCTCCGGGTGATGGGGGTTAAGAGGAGGAACAGTGCTGCCTTTGCCTGCCTGGACCGGGGACTGACCAGCCAAGACCACCTGGAGCATACCCTGGAGCAAGTCCAGAGCAAAGTAAAGGAGCTCTGGCAAGGCTATGCCCGGGTCCAGGATGAGGCCGGGTGCTCGGGGGCAGGTCCCTCCACCTGCCTGTACTATCAAGAGCTACACAGCATCCTGGGGCCCTGGGACAGCTCTCTGCCCACAGCGGTCCTGGACACCTCAGCAGACCAGCCTGAGCTGGAGGAGCTAGGACCAGCCAGCCTGAGCCGGGGACACCCAGGACTGGCCCAGCAAGGAGGGCAATCTCATCATCGACATCCCCTCACTGTCGTCCAGCTGGGCCATGGGGAGCCGGGCATCCCCAGAGATCATTGAGGTCCCCCCAGTAAGTCCACAGCAGGGCCAGCACCCCAGCGGGCAGAGAGGAAGTGGCACCCCTGCCAGTGGACAGGGCACAGGTCCGGATGCCTAGGGCCAGACACCCTGGCTGGCCACAGCCCCGAACATGCCCTCTGCGCCCACCTGTGCCACCCAGCACCCAGACCAGTGGACAGTCCCAGGCACCCAGTTGCCCACTGGGAGGTCCACGGGCCCGCCTGCTCCCGGGGATGGTTCCACCCGGGACGGAAGCCCTGTGTGCACTTGATGCCACAGGAATGCCATGCGCACCATGACCAGGCCCTGGGGGGAGGGGGGAGGGGGGAGGGGAGGGGGGGCTTTGGGGGGACAGAGTCCCGGGGGGGGAATGGGGAATGATGTCCTACTTAGAGACTGACATACTATCCATCTCCCCTTCCAGGTGCAGCAAGCGAGGGCCAACACAGTCCATCAGCTTCAGTGGTCCCCAAGAGCCCCTCAGAGGCATCGGACAGGGGCCAGGCACCTCCAGCAGTGGCAACACACTGGGTGTGCAGATGGAGGTCGCAGCAGCATGTGGGGGATGACCCCGCCAACCTCCACCAGGCAGAGCTCATGGAGCACTATGTCTGGCTGGAGGAGACCAACCTGATGTGGAGTAGGAAGGCCTGGGACCAGTTCATGTCCCACCTGGAGGCCATCCATGGGACTCTGCAGGATCATGTGGGCAATGTAGACTGGCTCCTGGCCTTCAACACACACAACCCAGATGGCCAACCCCCTGAGCCCCCTGCAGGGCCCCCCCGAGAAAGGTGCCCCCCAGGTTTCCCTGCCCACCCCGCACCCCCCACAGAGTGCTCCACCCCACCCCACAGCAATGCCCCCTCTGCCATCCCACCATGCCTCTACCTTCTTGTGCTCCCTGCCCCATCCCAGCCCCACCGTGGCACCATCTCCCAGGGGGGAAGGTAATCCTGGGGCCAGAGGGCTCTCGGCCCACAACCCCCGCATGCCCAAGTGACACTCCCAGTTCTGGCGCCCTCCCTACCACCCTCCAAGTTTAGGCCCCCCACCCCACCCCCCTCTCCCAGTTCTGGCCCCCTTTCCACCTACCTCCAAGTTTAGCCCCCCCACCCCACAACATACAGGGATTCCCACCACCCACCCACATTGTAAACAGTTGGACATTCAATACCACAGTTTTTTAGGGTTTTTTAGGGTTAATGTTGATACAGATTTTTATTTTAGACAATACCAGTGTCCCATGGTCCCGTGGGAGGGGGGGTGGGGCATGAGTGCAATAGTGGTGGTGGTGCATGTGGTGGGGGGTGGATATGTGGGAGGACAGTGAGGGGTGGGCATTGAGGGGCTGGTAAATGCAGCCCTGGGGCAAGGCCTACATGAAGGGCCTCCTGGATCCAGACACCATCGTGGTTCGCCTGGTGGCTGGCGACCTCAGCCAGCTGCTCGAAACCCACAGTGGCCTCAGCTGCCCACCCCTGGAGGAACACCCCTTTCCCTCCACAATGTGGTGGAGGATGCAGCAGGTGCCCACCACTTGTGGGACATTGCACACTCCCACCTCGAGGCAGGCAAGAAGGCACCGCCACTGCCCCTTGAGGCGCCAGAAGGCCCACTCAACCATGTGCCAGGCCTGGTTGAGGTGGGTGTTGAAGGCCTCCCTGCTGGGGTCGAGGTGGCCAGAATAGGGCCATATCAGCCACGGCAGTAGGGGATATTCCATATTCGCAACCATGCATAGTGGCATGGTGGTGTCTGCAACTGGCATCTCCTGCTGGGGGATGAAGATCCTGGCCTCCATACGCCGACACAGGCCAGAATTGTGGAAGACCCTGGGGTCGTGGGGTCACCCCAACCAGCCCACATAGATGTTCATGAACCAGCCTTTGTGATCCACCAGGGCCTGGAGAACCACCGAGTGGTAGCTCTTCTGGTTGATATAGCGGCCAGTGTTATGTGGTGGGGTGTGGATGGGGATGTGCATCCAGTCCAGGCCACCAAAGCAGTTCAGGAGCCCCAAAGAGGAGGAACCCCGACAATGACATCCAGGTTCCCGATGCAGAAGACGCAGTGCAGAAGCATGACATTTATGGCATGGACAACCTGCATGGGAGGGAGGCCATGCACTCTCATGGGGGTGTGGCAGGGTGTTCCCAGCAAGTGACCCCCTCCATGCCTGCCTTGCCCTGCCTACCCTGCCCTCCCAGCCAGCGATCCCTGAGGGGTCCTGTGCCCATGGGCCCCCTTCCCATGGTGGGAGTGTGCCCTGGGCCCATCTTACCTCCATAAGCACCCATCCAACAGTGGCCTTGCCCACCCCAAACTGGTGGCCCATTGAGCAGTAGGAGTCTGGGGTAGACAGTCTCCATACTGAAATGGCAACTCGCTTCTTGAGGGGGAGTACAGGCACATGGTGGTGTCCTGATGCCTCAAAGCAAGTGCCAGCTAGTGACACAGCTCCTGGAAGGTTTCCCGGCTCATGCGAAAGTTCCGGAGCCAGATGGCATCATCCCATTGCCCCAGAACCAGTCGCTCCCACCAGTCCATGCTGCTGGGGTGGCTCCACAGGCTTTGGGGTGCCAGGGGGCAGGGTGCACACTGGGTGGGCTCCGTGTCCTCAGGGAGGCTGTCTCCCAAGGAGTGGGGGGGGGCTGCGGCGACTGTGCAGACAATGTGGGCAACAGCGCCCACGATGTCTGCATCCAGTGTGAGGACCAAGGTGTTGTTGGCCATGGTGCTGCTGCACTGGGGTCTGTGTTGCTCCTGGCAGCTCAGCAGGCCTTGCTAGTGCATGGGGGGGGGAACTGAGGAGGGGGGCCCTTTAAGGCAGCAGCTGGCTGCAGGCCCTGGAAGGGCTTGGCATCCATGGACCCCATCCGCAGCATCTCTGCCTCCCTTCTTTCGAAAGAGCACTCATACATGTGTTGATGCTCCCTTTCGAAATAATGGGACTGACTCTTCAAAAGAGGGGGTCGGAACTGTGATCCACCTTTGCCATGTGGTCGTGTTCTTTTGAAAGCTGTTATATTGATTTCTGGCTTTTGATTTTGCCCTTTTAATGGTGAGCTCCCATGTAGACACAGCCATAGTGATCCTACTCAGATACAGAAAAGGTAATGAAATCTGATTCCAAACTTGGCATATCTGAAAGTCCTTAGGAGACTAAGGCAATCTATGTTTTCACCTCATACCAATCCTTCTCCCAACAACAGCCTTACATCTGGCTTCCTGGCAGCATGACTTGACTGTTGTCATGCTTACCAGTGACTTTGTTATCCATGACAGCCCTAGGAAAGGAGATTTCAGGAGAAATACTAATACATGCAGGGAGCTGTATTATCTTTCCATGGGTTTCCATAGCTAAGGAGGTGAGAATGGCCTGGACTACGCATGGGAGATTTATTGTGCTAAGGAATTGTTCTTTCTCAGTTGAGGGAAATGCATCTGTGTTCACACCCAAATGCATTTCATATTGATTATCAAGGAGGATATAAATATTCAAATTAGCTTTTGAGTTTTTCAGATCAAGGTACTAACAGAGACTGAATTGCTCCAGACAGTTATTTCAGTACCACTGGGAAAAGAGATGTTGACACATATATTTTAAATCATGTTCCCACCACAAGAGGATATCAGAAACAGCCACCAACTTTGTCCACAGCTGTCAAAGCAAGGAAAATTCCAACCCAAAGTCCTCTCTCCTCCCCGCCACACACCTCAGAGGTGCAAAAAGAGTGAGAAGAAACAAGTCACCCCCATATTTCCCTCATGGCCCACGACCAGAGCTGGAAATTGGGACCAAAATTTTGACTGTCTCTGTGCTTACAAGCAGAGAGCTGAGTATGGGGCATGGAGACTGAAGAGCTGAGGACAAGTGGCAGGGCTCACAGATAGGTGTGGGAAATGCAGAGGAGGAGAGAAAGCACTGTGCTAGGTTGGGGCAATCATAGATGAGTGTTGGTGGAGTTTGGTGCAGTGGTGAAAGCACAGATCTGGGTGCACATGCAGGAGGGGAGAGCGAGTTGGGCTAGGTGTATAAGAGAGAGCTTGGGGCTAGGTGCAAAGCAGGGAAGGAGCTCTGGGTCTCCTCCTTCAGAGAACTCACATAAGGTCTCAGAAAAACCATTCTCAGCTCTTACCCAGAGAAGGGCAACAGACAGCTGGTCACAACTTCAATTAAGGACCCAGGTACCCTCCTAGACATTTATTATTGGAAAATTTCACAAGCTCATATCATTGGCAAATGAACCAACAGATACCTGTCCATGCAGAATCCTGGTCTGATGATTGGCTCATCAAAGAGGGACTATCCACTGGAGAACCAGAGGTAGGTACACTGGCTGAAAAAAGAGTGGAGGGGAAGTTTGGAGCATTGAAGGTGTCAGAGGCATTCCTAGAGGAGGATAATATCAGGCTCAAGAATGGAGGGGAGCTCTGAGAGGCTAACTAGTTTAAGGAGGCTACGGATTGGAGCTGATAGTTTCATGGCTCTCATGCAGTACCAACATTTTGCAGCAATGCTTTTTAGTCATGCGTTTATTTGACTGTTTAGATTCCTCATTGTGAATCTTGCCTTCTTTTTCAAGACTGCTCTCTCATTTTATATTTTTAGTTCCTTGCCTATTTCATGTTTTTCTGTTCATGACTGTCCTATGGTATTAAGTTCTTGTTAATTTTTTCTGTGTTAAGTCCTAGTGTTACATGGAGTGTGGGGCTACCTCTGAGATTTATAAAGGAGGGACAGTCCAGAGACAAGAAAGAGTTCCAAACCTAGAGTCTAGTAGAGCAAGCTCAGCAGAACAGAGCTGGGAGGTGGGAGATTGCTTTGAAGCTCCTAACATTAGGACGTGGGCTTGGCAAGAAGGCTGCAGCTGACCCTGACAAAGTTCAAGGTCCAAGCCAATATATGGCTCTGCCTGTCAGCACCACGAACACAAGGTGTGGGTAGGAAGTTTCAGCCCAGCAAAATCCAATGGAGGGGCTCAGGGTGTGTGTGTGTGGGACAGAATTCTACGTGAGGCCATCTGAGTGAGGGTGGCTCAGTGGGGGGTCCAAGTGTGTGGGGATCTGGATGAACCAAATATGTGAGCTTTTGCTAGAATTTGAGAAAATTCCGATTTTCAGTGTTTTTTGTTTTGTTTTGTTTTGTTTTGGTGTACACTAGAAAAATTCCAAATAATTTTAGACATAAAAATGCTGATGTAACAGAGAAAGAGTAAACATTTCTATTTATTTCTATTGTATCTATTTAATACACAACATATAGATTGCAAGTAGTTAAAATGTCTGTCCTTTTACCAAAATAGATTAAGAATAATCCTCTAAAATTTATACCTGTATAATTAGAAGGAAGAATTTTTACGGTATCATTCACTTTGATGGCAAAAGTTCAGAGAAGGTCTTTAAGGTAAGTACAGTGGGTCTGTCATTTTGTTATAGTTCATAAACAATCAAAGTACATATTCCTCTTGCAGTTTATGTAGAATTCATAATATCTACCCTAGAATCCATTCTAGGTGATTGTGCATCCATTATTGTCCTGCACTCATCATGCTGGTGTCTGCATTTTGACTAGGAGTCATCACAAAATCATTTTTCTTCCTTCTTCTTGGCTGTTTCCACACATGCCACTTTCTCCAGAAGTGGCATGCTAATGAGCAGCCTGGAAGATGCTAATGAGGCACAGATGTAAATTTCCAATGCCTCATTAGCATATGGTCACTTGACTCAGAGTCTGGAAGAAGCTCTTCTGGACTCCAAAATAGCTGTGTAGAAGGGCAGCCTGTGGGGATCTCCTGGAAGGAAATCCTCCTTCCGGAAGGCTTCTGGAAGGAGGATTTCCTTCCAGAAGATTCTACACAACTATATTGGAGTCCAGAACAGCTTCTTCTGGATTCTGAATCAGTTGACCATATGCTAATGAGGTTCTGGAAATTTACATCTACACCTTATTAGCATCTTCCAGGCTGCTCATTATCATGCCACTTCTGGAGAAAGTGGCATGTGTAGAAATGGCCCTTGTGTGTGTGTGCCTGAGGGGGAGTATAGTACAACAATACCATTCTCTTTTGTTTTTCATTCTTCGCTTAGATTCATATTATACTTTCAATATTGCTGAGTGAGATTCGTAGATGTTGGTAAACATGAAAATGGATGATACATTACTTCTGGGTGCAGACAGTTAACTATTTCACATATGAAAGCTGACTTGTGAAAACAAAGGCCAAGTATTTAGAACCCAGATAGGGGAGAACAGCCCCTGGCTCCAAGTGTACATGTTTAAAATGAAGGTTTTCAACATTGAACTGAAAGGAAAATTCCATTTCCTTTGTTCCTTTTAGCTTTCTGGCTCCCACATCTATTTACGGAGTTAAAGTTTGTGCTTTTCATAGTTCTACAACACCATGTATAATCATTTCCTAAAGAAAGGAGCAAACCCTTGTGATCTTCCATGGTTTTATCAGTCACTGGATTGCTCACCCTATAGTACCTTCCCACTTGAACTTACATTGATTTACTGCCAAAGTACATATATGTCCCAATTCCTGTTGTTTAGACTCAGTTCATATGTCCTGGTTTTTAGTCAATAACATTTATTAGAAATATATGTAGAGATACACAAGAGCTGTGGATACACAATGATGTTTAACAACAGAGCATTAGTGTTAAGGTACTGAAAAGCAATGCACAATTTCAAGAGCCATTCAGACTACATGTACACAAGAGGTATTTCCTGGCAAAACTGGGCTTTTGTTTGTAAAAACCACAGAACATCTACACGCAAAAAGCACTTTGTGGACAGTTTGGCAACAAAACTTCGCACACGCGTCGACAGTGTGTGACATCTCCCCATTCAGTTATAATGTCTCCCTGAACGGTGTTCCGTTATGAAAATGATTGGGTAGACACTCTGGGACCCCTTTTGTCGAAAGACAGGGCTTCCACTTCACTGGGCAGCCCTGTTTTCAGAGCTTCTGGTCTGCCATTCTGTCGCGAGAAGGCCAGGCAGCCTCACTCCTGTCTGTCAACAGAGCAGCTTGCTCTTTTAATTTGCTTTTCTGTGTGGATGCAGTCTGTCCACAGAAGTTTTTCCAGGAAATCCCTTTCAACAGTCACTTCTGCCAACGGATGCTTCTCATCCAGACATAGCCTTATTGTCCATGAGAACATCCTGAAAAAAAAAACAAAAAAAAAAACCTAAGGACATTCTCAGTTACTGTCATGTGACAAATTTGAAGCTAAAGGGAATTTGCATTACAAAGTGTTATTTCTGATTCTCAGAGCTCAGTCTCATTTACACAAAGGCTCTTTGACTTTATTCTAGCAGTGTAAAAAGGCCTTCAATAGGGAATAAATTACCCTTTACATTGCCAGTTTGGTGCAAAGAGGTTTTACATTGCCAGTTTGGTGTAAATCGAGCTTTCGGTTTCAACCTTCCACATTTTTAGCTATCCTTAGTAGCAGCTGGCTATACTGTGAATGCTGACTCACTGTTTTGATGCTCATCTTGCTGATTGTGCACTTAGCTCAGAAAGTAATGTTTGGACTAGAAGTGTTCTTCAATACTCCCAGTAATTCTAATTGTTTGCTATCTCCCACTTAAAAAAATATCTGTCATGGATGGTGATAGGTCTCGTAAGTGCAGGGAACTGGACTTGATTACCTCTGGGGCTCCCTTCCAACTCTATGAGCTATGTACATCATCCATACACTAACAAGCATGACTCCAAAGTACATCAGTTCAGACCACAACTTATTTCAGGAGGTGGGATAGCAATGTGGTTATCACAGTGGCCTCACAAGCTCAAGATTATGAGATCAGTCTCTGAGGAGGTGCTTTCACAGGTCTTGGGTAGGTTATGCTTTTTTATTTTAAAAAAGAGTCAGAGATAGGTCTTGCTGTAACTGCAGGGGACTTGCCTTGATAACCTCCAGAGGTCATTTTGAGCTCAATGCCATAGTATATCTCCATGTTTCCACTTTAGCCCTGTCTCTGATTATTTTACTAAAATCATTCTATAATTGTAGGCCTTTATTGTTTTACCTTTTCAAATCTTACTTGGATTTCCCTTTCAAATGTACTGATTCTGCATTTTAATTAAATGGCCAATAAAATGTAATATGTGTTAAAAATAAACTACAGTCTGTGCCTTGGTGAGACTGGGAGATTAAAGCCAGAATTTATACTTATCATGTGGTTATTCAGAGTTTTACAATATGCAAATAAGCATGTTGAACTGGTTGAATTTCAGTGTAAACTTTACCCTAAGCCCATGTCTTTCAGTTTTGTATTTGTAATAGCTGCTGGAGAAACAGAAACACAACATATGGCCAATGATCAGCAGGAATAAGTAGTTGTAATATTGAAACTTCCTGAAGGTAAGCACATAATGCCATTACTATTATTCTAATTTTGCAGGTGATATTAATCATTCAGTTTTTAAAGTGGAAAACTTAAATTAGGAGACTGCAGTCCACGTTCAGGCCCTTAATTTAAGAAACAAAAGTAGGAACCTAAACCATGAAATCCAAGTATGGAATTTTGTCTTCTTGTTAAGAAGGGTCATGTTTTAAAATGGAGTTCTCTGTCTCATTTGTGAACATCCAATGTGTAGTGAGATTGTCAGGTCGAAGGATTCATTTCTGTATGTTCTTTATGGGAACCTGAGAATAACTGGGAAATGGAAAACAAAGATCGGATTTTTGTGGAACAGCAATAGGGAAGAAAATAGGAAAAAAATCAAACAAGAATTGCAGACCTTTTGAAGCAAAACAAATGTTCACTGAAGACAGTTTCACCCCCCCACCCTTTTTTTTAATTACATATATGTGAATATGAGCTTAGCGCTTGTCTATTCTTACCAGGAGATTAACTTGTTCAGGGTCGATCTTCCAGAGATCAATTTCACATGTCTGGTAAAGATGTGCAAAATCAATCTGCCTGGGGTCAACAGTCATCCCCTGTATTCCTTGTTGTCATGAGGTGTAACTGAGGTCAACGAGAGAAGCTTTCCCATCAGTCTCCCTCACTGAGGACAGGACACTGCAAATATGTTGATTCTAGCCATGCAGTTACCATAGCTAGAATTGCGTATCTGCAGTTGAGTGTAAGGTCTAGGGTAGACCAAGGCTTACATTCCCAAAAGAAGTTAGAACTAAGTACCAGTTTTAGGCACCAATATAAAACTCTTACTGAACCTTGTAAGCTCCTAACCTCATTTGGTGCTTGCATTTCTTCAGTAAAAGTCCATTTTGGCACTGATATTTCTGTTTTGCAACATGTAGACTGATGCCTCACTCTAACTGCCCCAGGTACCTAAGCCCCAGAGAGATTTACAAATCAGGGGAAGATACGCATCTAGTGACATAAGGATGCAGTCTGGTAGGGTGCTGTCAGACCAATAGTGCTGGACTGGCACCTTCAGGGGAAATCACGCAAAAAAACTGAAGGAGGAGAAGGAAGTGGCAACCTTCCTTCACAACTTCTAGGCCAGTGGTTAGAATAATCACCTGTTATGTAGGAAATCCCTGATTCAAGTCCCCTGCCCAAGCACTCGAGGAAGAGAGAGGATTTCAATGGAAATCTGCCAGATCTCAGAAGCACTAACCATTGGGCTAAAAATCATTCTACTTTCTGGTGTGTGACTTCCTCAGTCTATCTGCTGAAACTGTGGCATTGTAGATGTATAACCAGAACAGGGTACTGGAGCCTAGACCTCCTACACCATGGGTGAATAAATAAACAGCAGCAGACTTTGGTGTCATTACTATACTAGTGCTCTCACTCACTGGCCCAAATGGCTCTAAATGGCATAGTGAGGCATCCCATACCAGACTATTCCATAGGCAGGAGGTAGGGCCTGCCCCTGGCAGGAAACAGCTCCCAGTTCAATGTCCTTCTTCCCTCTTAAGTGGAGATGGAGGACAGAGCAGTCAACATTTTATACAATATTATACCTCTTTGGGCTCCGGCACATAAGTTTTATCATAGTTTGCTGTGTCACAGCACTCCAGGTGGCATGAAAGGCCATTTTTGGTATTTTTCTAAATGCAAAGAATTAATATAATGTCATGAGATAAGAAAAAGAGGGGGTAAAGATGGAATTTTGCAAACAGACCAGACACAGTTTTATGCGCAAAAAGAGAAACCTCCTGACAAATGGCTCATCCTTGAAATAAATAATAAATATATAGATCTGAAGCATGATGCTTCCAGACAGGAAAAATGAAACTCTGGTTTTCTACATTCCCCATAATAGTAGGGGAAAAAATCAACTTCAAACTAATACATTTAAATGGTAAATAAAAAGCTGTGCTCTGGAATCATGCAGCAAAACAGAGAAAACAAATGATTTCAATGGATTTTTTGATGTATTAACCTCACTCATTAAAAGACATTCTGCAGCACCTGTGACAACTGCAGTAAGTGAACTGTATGATTTATAGTCTGAGGCTGCTGTGAACCATTCTGCAAGAGAAAGGAATGAGCATGAATTTCAAACTCAGTAAACACTAGGAGAGATCAGAAGTAGCTGTCAGAAGGTCTACCAAAGAGCTAAACGTGACAGTGGAGAGGTTTCTGTTGATGATAATTTTTAACTGCTGGGAGAACCATTGCTCTGCTTAAAAGTACTTTGATCTGGTTGTTTTTGGCTTGTCTGGCTATACCGAAAAGGTCAAGGCACATTTGATATAGGTTTAATCAGGCCACAACTTTATTAGTAGATGTCTGAGTCTACCCTGCAGATATAAGTGCACAACACGGGTAACTCTTTGTCTATGCCATAACTACAACTGTGTGTGTGTTGAGGGAGGGGGGTTCCAGCTCCACCTCTTTTTCCATCCAGGCCCAGCCAGCAAATTCATTGCAAGCACCCACTCATAGGAAGGGGCTGGAGCATAAGGATGTGGTTGTGGTGTGTGTGTGGTGGGGGGTGGGGGAGTTGGTTTTCGGCCAGTCATATGAATCCACAACTGTCCAATATTGTTCCTTTACGGAAACCCCTTTTTAAGTCCTTTTCCAAGCTATTTAGCCAGTCATTGTATACCTTTCCTATGGAGTACCTGCACAGGACATCTGCCACAAGGAGGCACCAGCTATCACTTTGGCTGCATCCCCTCTAAACCCGGTAGGGTTCCCAGACATCTCTTTTTTACATAACACGTTTTATAAGTAACAGAGGGGAAGCCGTGCTAGTCTATACACTATCAAAACAAAAAGCAGTCAAATAGCACTTTAAAGACTAGCAAAATAGTTTATTAGGTGAGCTTTCGTGGGACAGACCCACTTCTTCAGACCATAGCCAGACCAGAACAGACTCAATATTTAAGACACAGGTTCTCTGTGTCTTAAATATTGAGTCTGTTCTGGTCTGGCTATGGTCTGAAGAAGTGGGTCTGTCCCACGAAAGCTCACCTAATAAACTATTTTGCTAGTCTTTAAAGTGCTACTTGACTGCTTTTTGTTTTGATGTTTTATAAGCTGGTACTAGGAGTCAGCCATGGATATGAGTGAATTCCTCTAGCACTGTGGAACCTGGGGGTTAGCAATGAAGCATGAAGATGCACTGAATGCTTTCAGATGACAGACCTATGTGGGAAGTCTTAACAAATTCATGTTACTACAGCACCAGAAAGGCTTGTCAATGAATGGCCCATCACAAAACACCAAGTAAACAGTGACGCTGGCAACCTGTTCCATCTTGGTAATGCCATCTTGTGATTACCTCCTGTCACCTTTTTAGTGGGCTCAATTGTTATCTAGGTCCACACAGTACTCTTAAGTCACAGGTCGCTGGAAAAGTGGTTGCATTCTAAGACTAAGTCTGGACAACACTGTTATTTTGAAGTAATCCATTCTGGAATAGCTGTTCCGAAATAGCTTATTTCAAAATAACACAGTTACGGAAAAGCTGTGTCTACATCATAGAATCATAGGGCTGAGGTCATCTAGTCCAGCCCCCTGCTTCAAGCAGTATCAACCCCAACTAAGTCATCACAGCCAGGATGTTGTCAAGCTGGGACTTAAATACCAATTCATTTTGGGAACAAGGGAATTTTGAAGTTGGGTGTGTATTTCGAAGCATCCTCGTCTAGCCTGTCAGTCAGCACTTCAAAGTTAGCAGCTTCGAAATATACATGACCACCATTATGCTAATGAGGTGCTGCATATGCATGGCAGCACCTCACTGATATTCCCTGGTCCATGTCATTTCCACGCCCCTTTGAAGAAGGAGGCTAGTGTAGACACGGCCACAAGGATGCATTTTGAAATAGCACCCAGCATCCTATTTCAAAATAGGATGTCCAGACACAAGGGCCATGGCCACACAAACCTTCCCTTTTTGAAGGGGCATGTAAATTATGCCCATTTGAAAATGCAAATGAGGTACTGATATGAACATTCAGTGCCTCATTTGCATAATATTGACAACCCGGCCCACTGAAAGTGCTGATTTCAAACTAAAAATAGCTGTGTAGCCAGGGTTTCTTTGGAAAGGTGCCCCAATTTTAAAAGCACCCTTCTTCTTGGTTTGGGAAATTTGTGAAGAAGTGTGCTTTCAAAATTGGGTCACCCTTTAAAAAGAACCCTGGCTACAAGCTATTTTTATTTCAAAATCAACACTTTTGATGGGCCGGGTGGCTGCCATTATGCAAATGCAAATGAGGTGCTGAGTATTCTTATCATCACCTCATTTGCATTTTCAAACAACTGCAATTTATATGCCCCTTCCAAAAATGAGGTACAGTATAGCTACGACCTTTGTGTTTAGCAGTGTTATTTCAAAATAAGATATTTTAAAATAGCCATTTCTAAATATCTCATTTTGAAATAATTCTGTAGTGTAGACATAGCCTAAGTAAGATAGCTAGGAATGTAAAGTGTTTGTTTTACAATCCTTTCCCCACTCTAAGCCTTTGTTCCAAATACTGAATAAAAATACTTTGTTTTAAGAAGGTTGTTGGTCACGAAGTTGTAACCTAGTTGTATGTTCTCTATTAAGACCTCAGGAAAAGGGAACAAAATAACAGAGAGAAATCACTGAACTATATATATTTCCTTTATATTTGGGATTAATGTATATTGGCTGGAACTTAATGAGCTATAGGATGTAATAAAAGCTATCAGTAATATGCACAGCCTTTTTTTAAAGCTATTGAATGCCTGTTTCTTATTTTCAAGAAGCACTAGAACTATTTTAGTAAGTTTCACAGCCATGAAAGAACATGGTTACATGGCTTTTATTGCTTGATCATTGGCACCTTGACATAAAAGTATGCAAACTATTAGAAATACCGCACAATCTGAATATACCGGCTTTTAAAACATGTGGTAATATGATTAAACATTAAGTAAACTCTCTAATGCTGGCAAATTAACCATGCATGTTCATAATGTACTATTTCAAGAAACATAGTTACACAGTGGCAGATTGAATCAATAGCTTATTAGGTTACTTATTACAACACACCTATTTTTTTGATAATCCTTTCCTTAAGAACTAAGTCTATGACTACACTACATTCCTCTTTTAGAGAAATGCAAATGAAGGGGATAAAATATGCAAATTAAACACTGATTTACAAATCTCATACTTCATTTGCATAATCTCATGTGATCATGCTTCCAGAAGAGGATTTTCCAAAAACAAAAGCAGCTGTGTAGATGGGATTCCTTCGGAAAAAAAACTCATTTTCGAAAGAAACCTTCTTCCTATTTTGTTCTTTTTTTTTTTAAAGAAACCCATCTACATGGCTGTTTTTGTTTTTGGAAAAGCCTCTTCCAGAAATGTTATCATGTGGGATTATGCAAATTAAGCACAAGATTTGTAAATCAGAACGTCATTTGCAGTTTCAATCTCCCTCATTTGCATTCCCTTTCTGAAACAGGCAAGTAGTGTAGACACACCCTATGTGTCAGTTACATTGGCATACCCTTGTTTCTGCATTTCTGTGCTCCTGAACAATCAGGTCATCTTGTCGTGCACTTGTATTGCTTTCTTCTGTACCCTGTATCACAGGTACATAACACTGTCTCCTTGTACACTGCTGGACTGGGTGGCAATGACATGAGCAGTGGTCTCCAGACATGCAGCCTCCTGTTCCCAACTCCTTATATTTGGAGGACAAAATACTGGATCTAGGCCTGTCTACAAACTAGTGCCTGATAATGAATTGTCTTTATGTGGGAGAAAAGATCGTTACTCATTGGTGGTAGAGCATCCGATGACCACAGGTATATGAACAAAATATCATATGCTTTATCAGTGTTGTAAACCTCTGACAAGTCTTACACAATACAAATAAACTCTTCTTCACTTTCTCCAAGTTCTGGTCACTCTGTACAAGGTGTGGTGAAAGCTGACGGTTTCAATGAAAAAACTTCCCCTGCAATCATCCTGCTGTGTCATTCATTAAAGAAAAATAAAAATAAAATCACAACCATTCTAGGCATGAAATGGGAGCAGTTTCCAGAGCAGTGAGTCCATGCTGTAATTTCTACCCACTGGCAGGAACAGGAAAATATTTCAGTTCCAGTTTATGTGCTAGCTTGCATCCAATGCTGTTACGTGTTATATGCTACAGTGAGCCAGCAAAAGAATAAGCACAGCAAGGTCTTTGGCTGCAAGAACCGTAGTGTCAGCATCATTTTGGGTACAGTGTAACATCATTCTTGTGTCTATTTCTTCCATTGCCTGTACAACTAATTGGTGTCAATTGTTACTGTTGACCACCATACTTCAGCCTGATCCTGAAAGCCACTAGCAAAAATGATTTTATTGTGTGCTTGTGACAGTAGCTGACCAGATTAAAATATTGCAGTGTCTGCCTTATTTTCTGAAAGCACAATGAAATTCATCCATTTTCTTAGAGCAGCACGTATCTGCCTTCCATCCCTCTTTGGATAGGTTTTGAACCTCTTCAGCATTTTTGCCTTATTAACAGATTACTTGTAGTTATCTGTCAAATGCAATATCTATTCTGTATTCCAGTACAATACCAGGTTTTATAAATATGTCTGCAAGATGTATAAATATTTTAGCTCCAGATGCCTTGTGCCATGGCCAGTCCACATATCACAAGACAGCTTGAGATCAGCATCTGATGAAGTGAGTCTGTGCTCACGAAAGCTCATGCTCAAAACTTTTCTGTTAGTCTATAAGGTGCCACAGGACCCTTCGTTGCTGCTAAGACAGCTTCTGTGAACGGAATAACTTTAGGTGGGCAGTGAACATCAATTGTCAGTGCATCACTCCATTTTACCTTTCCGCCTGTTCTTAAGACTTCTATTTGTCTGGGCCAATGCAATGTATTTCAAAATCCATTGCAAATGCACAGTCTCCAGGTATTTAGATTTGGATTAGATTACACTATATCTTCTTGCCTCCACGACAGGCCTTTCCGTCAACAACTGGAGCATTATTGTTTGACAGGGGATCATGAAACTGTAAAAATACAGACCCACATCTTCATATCATAAGCCATTTCTTGAGAAAGCTGTTCCGTTGTACTTGCCCTAGATCTTTTACAGTCAACTGGGCATTTGGTATGGATTCAGTAGCAAAATCTTTAGTTGCAGTGAAGTGGGTGATTCCTTGCTAGAGAAAACCTTTAATCTTTGAAATTTGGGTAAGAGTGCATTTTCCCAACCAACACGGCACAGGACTCAAGTGTCTGCTATGCATCCGAGGAGTAGCCATGTTAGTCTGTATCTGCCAAAGCAACGAGAAGTCCACTGGCAGCTTATAGACTAACAGATTTTTTGGAGCACAAGCTTTCATGGGCAAAGTGCATCTAATGAAATGAGTCTTTGCCCACAAAAGCTGATGATCCAATATATCTACTAGTCACTCTATAAGGTGCCCTAAGACTTCTTAGTGTCTGCTATGATATGGTTTCTCAGTTTGTAAGATAAGACTCATCTACTGATGGCTGAGCAAGCCTCTGGGATGCCTACAAATCCATCTAGTTGTTTTGCTCTGCTTTTAAGTCACTGTAGACTTTAACTGTGTCTACACTACAGAATTCTTTTGCAGGAGTCACTGTTGACAGATAGCAAATAAAAGAATAAAGGTGGAAAGTAAAAAACAAATACTCTTACTGTTGGGTCAAACCCAATTCAGCAATTTACACTCCTATTTTCAATGCAATTGAATTGTATTTATGTCAGTCCCAGGATATTAGAGAGACAAGATGGGTAAGATAATATCTTCCATGGGACTTTTATTGTGTTGCTTGAAAGCTTTTCTCTCTCACCAACAGAATTTGGTCCAAAAAAGACATTACCTAACCCATCTTGTCACTCTTTATTTAAGGCAGTTTCCTCACCAATCTTTAGTTCTCAGAGACTTTAACCCCACTTGATGAAGGACACATCTTTTCCAGCTTGCAAGAGCTCTGGCCCCTTCTGTTTGTTCAGTAATGGATGCCAAGACAGCTTCTTCTCTCTCCTTATATTTTACCAAACCTACTGCTTGGTTGCTAAACACAGGATTACTTGGTGCTGTTTTCTGCTTGTGGACTTTCCACTCCTCTGCAGATTTGCTTGTAAATGGTGTTTCCATTGTTTTTGGTCACACAATGCTTTATTTCATTGAAAGAAGATGGATAGCTACCTTCCCTCCTGTCTCAGGGGAAAAAATAAATATATAAAACATTATCAGCTCCCCCCCCCGACCTGCTTGATTTCAACTCCTTTAAGTCACAGACACAAAAAAAATGAGTGAACATTCATAGTATCTCATCAACATGTTAATACATACATTTCACAAAGGATTGATCTGTGTATGTCACAGGCTTTCATAAAATACCTTACTTGATATACTTTTTAATACAGGAATATTATATACAATCAGTTGATCAAGCATTTACTTATCACTTGAGTTTCAATATCCTCCAGATGATGTTTCTGTCTCCTGTTGGGGTGTAAACACGATGCTGCCTTGTTTGACTTCTATGTAAATTAAGCATCATTATCTCTGCCAGAAGAAGAGGCTGGACAGATAAACACACATTATTTTGTCTAAGTCATATGCATTGCTTGCCAAACACATTTTAAGGATGTAGTTTTAGCACATAATCATAGCTTTATATAAGTGCCTGGTATGAACATGAAACAAGAATATTAATGATCAATGAGTTATTAATTTTCCAGTAGCCGCTTATATGACATGTTCAGGGTAGGCATTAAAATAGTGCATTGGGTGTATTGAGTTTGGGAATGGCCATCTCATCATTTTGGCAATAATCTGCTGTTTGTGAGGTGGGTGTATGTGTATATATATACATTTATATATTGCTTGGAACTGATAGTATTTGTCTTTCACCATAAGAGCATAAGACCAATCAGGTAATTGAATTATTGAATGATGATCTACAGCTGAAGTGGGGAGTGGGGTGTTACATTTCAAAGCCTGTTTCCTTTTCTTTCCTTTTGCAAGGCAGCAGAAATGATGCCATACCTCAAGCAGCTCCTTGACTGGCTGCATGCTGAAGCTTGTTTTGGAAAACAAAGCATTGGAGTACCCATAATTTCGGTGCCCTCATTCTTTTTTCATCACGACCCTCATAAATGGGATATAAAAAGTCAGGTGGTACTTGCCTTCTTCAGCTCTGAGTTTATTTACTCCAGCTAACCAACCATTCAGCTTTTATGGTCAAATACAGCAGCCTTCATTATCTATTCAGCCTTCTTGACTGTAGCTACAGGATAGGTCTCTGTTTAGGGAATTCTTCTTGACAAAATATGCTGCATGTCTTCTCCATAGGTTGCACAGACCTGGACTTATATTATGGACACTGGTATCTTTATTAAATTACTACTACTTGGCGCACATGATATATGAGTTACAGATGCTCTTGTCTTCTGCAGTACCTGGATTTCCTTTTTGACTGTAGTGGGCATAATGGCTTCTGTGCTATGTGAATTATATTGTCTGAGCTGAATTAAAGATTTACTCTGTTCAGTGAGAGATCTAAATTCTGGCCTGATTTATACTCTGTGCAACTTTACAGACTTAACTGAGACTACCTTAGTTGTGAAAGTGTACACAATTTGTACCATTATATGTAAAAACTCGGAGAGTTTTTACTAATTTATTGAGGTTCATTTTGCATAAAACATGGATCAAATTCAAATATTATTTTTAATTATTTACATGTGTTAAAATACATGTTTAAATAAGACCTTGGATTCTAGAAAATCTAAATAATATCAAAGAGAGCACAAATGCATATTAAAAATATTGCCTTTATTTTTCTGTGAAAATATTTGACTACATCATAGGTGCTAGACTTGATTCAGCATCATAACTAAACACAGGTTTATGTTTCAGGACTGAGTAGCCCCTTTGAAATCAGCAGGACTACTCACTTTTTTAAAATATGCACATGCTTCAAACAAGTTGATTGCTTCCTGTTTTTTCCCCATTCCATAATAACAGCTACAAATTTCCTCAGAGCCAGTTCCGATCCAAAAGTATGATTACAACATATTCTTATAGGAGGCAAAGAAAGCTTATCCATATTTTGTTGTTAGTCCCATTCGAATGGTACATGACTGCCTTGAAAAACAAATAAGAATATCACAATATCAGTACAGACTCAATTGCTAATATTCTTCATTCTGTTGTGTTCAGTTTACAAAAGACATAGGCCTTCACACCTTGTCCCCTAAGAAACTGTATGTTAAAGGGAAAGTTGAAAAAAATGAATATTTTGATGATTGTCTCCCCTTGCTTACTACAGTTCTTAGGATTTATAATCCAAATGCTGTGTACTCAGATAGAACACATTTCATTTTTTCACACCAGTTAAAGCCCAAACCGTCAAAATAGAATTTTGATAAAAATATGATGTTGCAATTGTTTTTACCAATAGTATTCTGTAGCTCCAGACCTTCTTTACTATTTTGATCAAGGGTGGTGAATATCAGCCTGAATGATCCCTCTTTTTTTGATGCCTAAAGCTGGAAAAAGAAGTTGTTTTAGTAACAGAAGCTACTGTGGATTATATTTCTTCATGAGGCAAACAAAGGATCAGTGAGATACCAAATGGCATCCATGGACTACCACATCATAATAGTACTGCACAGAAGAAAAACTAAACCAAATATCTTGATTGTTGTTGTCTGAGTATGTGTATGCCAAACTATATCACACTGTATTTCACACGATCATTATAGCTGGTTGGAAGATGGGGAAGAGTCAGAAAAATATCCAAAAAACTGTTACTTTGATTCTTCAGGTGGAAAACAGGAAGAAATATTAATGTAGATGACATTTTTCATATTTTTTTTTGCTTTTGAAACCTGTGTTTTCTTCACATTCCATCTCATTATTTCCTTTTTCTTTTCTTTGTGCTCCTTATTTCTTTTCAGTTTTACAATAAATGGTGGACAGGGAGAATAAATAAAGGGATGAGATGGGAAAGGAAGAATGATAATCTTAAAATATCTTTTCCTAAACATTCAAAAATGATTATGATTTGCAACATGGGTGAATGTTTGAGAAGGTTCTCATTCAGCATCCGCTAGTTACCCCAGCCTATGTCCCGATATTTAAGCAAGAACTGAATGCCCATCCTAATGTATGGGAGAGGTAGCCATGTTAGTCTGTATCTTCGAAAACATCAAGAAGTTTTGTGGCACCTTATAGACTAACAGATATTTGGGAGCATAAGCTTGTGTGGGCAAAGACCCACTGACGAAGCAGGTCTTTGCCCATGAAAGCTTATGATCCAAAATATCTGTTAGTCTATAAAATGCCACGGGACTTCTTGTTGTTCTTCCTAATGTAGGTAAGCTTAGTTGTTTTAGTGCAGGACTAAGTACACCCTCTGTGCTCTCTTTGATATGCTTCTAGTGTAGAGAGATATTCCACCTATGATGTGCAATATAGGTAACGTCACTCTCCATTTTGAAATGATTCCTGCAGCATCAAAATGACATACTAATTTTCAACACATCACGTCGTAATTATGCAAGTCACTCTCCATTATATTAATTATCAGAGGGGTAGCCGTGTTAGTCTGGATCTGTAACAGCAACAAAGGGTCCTGTGGCACCTTATAGACTCACAGAAAAATTTTGAGCATGAGCTTTTGTGAGCACAGACTCACTTCATCAGATGCTGGTCTTGGAAATCTGCAGGGCCAGGTATAAATAAGCCAGAGCAAGGGTGGGGATAACAAGGTTAGCTCAGTCAGCAAGGGTGAGGCTTACTACCAGCAGCTGATCTGGAGGTGTGAACACCAAGGGAGGGGAAGCTGATTTTGTATTTAGCCAGCCATTCGCAGTCTTTGTTTAAGCCTGAGCTGAGGGCATTGAATTTGCTGATGAATTGTAGCTCAGAAATTTCTCTTTGGAGTCTGGTCCTGAAATTTTTTTGCTGTAGGATAGCTACGTTTAAATCTGCTACTGTGTGGCCTGGGAGATTGAAGTGCTCTCCTACGGGTTTTTGTATATTGCCATTTCTGATATCTGATTTGTGTGCGCTTATTCTTTTACGTAGAGACTGTCCAGTTTGTCCGATGTATGTAGCAGAGGGGCATTGCTGGCACATGATGGCATAAATTATATTGGTAGATGTGCAGCTGAATGAACCCACGATGGTGTGGCTGATCTGGTTAGGTCCTGTAATGGTGTTGCTGGTGTAGATATGTGGGCAGAGCTGGCAACAAGGTTTATATTATTATCTCTATTATATTATATATTATATATTATTATATATATTATATATACATTATATATTATTATATCTCCATTATATTGCAGCACATACATAATGGTGATGGATCCATGGTGAAAAATTTAAGGCTGAATCTGTAGGTTTCCTAGGCTGGGAAGGGGGTGAAATTTCACAGATTGGAAAGTGGAAGCTGGAATTGAAATTTATGTACACTGTGTGTTACCTGAGGGCAAAATATTGTATTTCTTTACTAGAGAAAATGGCTGTAGAAGTAGGATTGGGGAATTTGGTTTGGAACATTATAGTGATGGGACCAGTAGTGGAGCTGGGATTCTGCTCTTGGGTTCCCTTTCATCAAAATTTCATGTTGTCTGATCTAGAAATTTAGCTTGGGCCCATCTCCCACTATAATACATTAAGATGATTTACATAATAATCTGAGATAATTGATGAAAGCCAGGAATGTCAGGGCTCATTAAATCCTGATGGTGCCTTTTTTACTGCTCTAGCATCTTACCTCATTCTTCTCATACTAACATGTGACCTCATGGGCAACAGAACAAACACTGAAAATGTTCGAAGAGGTTATTCCTAACTCATTGTGACCAGCATCTGATGAAGTGAGACTTTGCTCACGAAAGCTTGTGCTCAAAACTTTTCTGTTAGGCTACGTCTACACGTGCATGCTACATCGAAATAGCTTATTTCGATGTAGCGACATCGAAATAGTCTATTTCGATGAATAACGTCTACACGTCCTCCAGGGCTGGCAACGTCGACGTTCAACTTCGACGCTGGGCAGCACCACATCGAAATAGGCGCTGCGAGGGAATGTCTACACGCCAAAGTAGCACACATCAAAATAAGGGTGCCAGGAACAGCTGCAGACAGGGTCACAGGGCGGACTCAACAGCAAACCGCTTCCTTAAAGGGCCCCTCCCAGACACTGTTGCACTAAACAACACAAAATACACAGAGACGACAACTGGTTGCAGACCCTGTGCATGCAGCATGGATCCCCAGCTGCAGCAGCAGCAGCAGCAGCCAGAAGCCCTGGACTAAGGGCTGCTGCACACGGTGACCATAGAGCCCCGCAGGGGCTGGAGAGAGAGCGTCTCTCAACCCCTCAGCTGATGGCCGCCATGGCGGACCCCGCTATTTCGACGTTGCGGGACGCGGATCGTCTACACGTGCCCTACTTCGATGTTCAACTTCGAAGTAGGGCGCTATTCCCATCCCCTCATGGGGTTAGCAGCTTTGACGTCTCGCCGCCTAACGTCGATTTCAATTTCAAAATAGCGCCCAACACATGTAGCCGTGACGGGTGCTATTTCGAAGTTGGCACCGCTACTTTGAAGTAGCGTGCATGTGTAGACGCGGCCTTAGTCTATAAGGTGCCACAGGACCCTTCACTGTGATCTGTTTCTTTAATGAGTGTTCCTGCACTGTTGAGGTCAATGGGAGTTTGCTATTGACTTCCTGAGAATAGCATTAGTCTGAGAATCGGTAAAGACAAAGAATGTGAATGAGTATCAGCAGAGATAATGATTTTCCTCTCTCTGCTAATGTTGCTAATATTCAATAAGGCATATTTTGAATGAATAAGGGTCTTAATTTCAATTCATCTTGTTTAAAAAAAAAGATGGATGCTTCAGGGACAGAAATATGCACAGGAAGTACAGCAGATGGGCTGAAGGAGTGAGAAAGCCAATGAGCCTGATCCCACATCCATTACAGTTGATAGAAAGACTTTATTGACTCCAGTGGGCATTGAACCAGCCTTATGCAGAGAGAGCAGCTGAAGATAAAATAAAACTGGTAGACAACATTGTAAAAAGGGTGGGTGATGTAGTTTGAAAACAGGGGAAAGTGTAATCTTTTGATTTTAATATGATGAAATAGGAGTGGGAATTTTTGAAGTTGGAGTAAAGTCTGGGAAGTGTGTGCATGAATTAGGACATAATGTTACAAGCCAAATAAAAATGAGAATGTCTGGTTTTTTATAGTTATAAGAAGGTTTCACAGACATTTACTTTGAAAAATTATCTCAGAACAGGTGAATAGATTTGTAAACTATCACAGCAGTTCATGATTCATCAGTCAATACAGTAGTGAATGGTAATCTCAAAGCACGTCACAGACTCTACAGATGTACAGTACTACTGCCATGTTCTCCTGTATGATGTGGATGTAGTGACATGGTGGGAATTTGTACACATCATGAAGTGCCATAGTTGGAGGGGAATAGCGACACTTTTGTACAAGGACATGTAACAAGTATCATAGGATGTGTGATGATAAAGTACAGCACATAGGAACTTGGTTTGTAATATTTAGCCTTTCCCCTTCCTACCTCCCCTGCTCTACCTCCTCCACTATGTTGCTTGGACCTTAGACTGGCTGAGTCAATCCTTTTGGGATCTGAATCTTAGCTGTCTGGGAATCTAATTTGCGTGTTGGCTGGTTTCAAACCACATATGGTCACTTTGTGACTGACTTCTGGAGAGTGAAGAGCAAAAGGCAATTAAGGGAACAGCAGAAGGAAACCTCTCCCTTTTTTCTTCTTCTAGCACAGAAACTGGTCACAAACCTGTAGGGAAAACTATATTCTGCTTCCCACAAAAATCCTCATGGACACCTGATATTTAAATAAGGTGTGTGTGTGTGTGTGTGTGTGTGTGTGTCAGACAGAGAGAAAGAGAGAGAGATGAAAGGCCCTTTGCAGCCAGTTGACCTGTGCCAGAAGCAAGCGAATGCTGCATTTAGGGTTTTAAACATAAGGACCTTTCTCTTCCCTATGTTTGCACTGATTTCCAGAATGGATTTTGCTTTTTCTTTCACTAACAGGTAATGAGAAAATTCTGTTTCCCATGAGACAGTGACTATTTTTCAACTAGCTGCAGGTGGTGGCAAGATGCTGGGCCCTCTCCAAAATATCTATGAGCATTTGTCGGGGACTCTGGCCAAGAAACACTACTAAGGATAACAAATAGGTTAACCACAGATCATCAAACAACCAAAGATTTCAGTTTACACGAAAAGACATGGTCACAGTTTTCTGGCACAGTTAAGAACTAGCAAATGGATTGTATATGTCTTCAACACTATAAGGACTTTTAAATCTCATAGTTGTGGAGGAGGACTGGTCAGGAATTCTCCTGGTGATGCTGTTTGATGTGAATTGTTTAAGCACATTGCATTTGGCTTCACTCTCCATGTTACCCATTTTGGGCAGATTCTGGCACCTTTACAGTGAATAGTACTTACCTTGCACATAGTCCCAATAAAATCTATGTCATTATAATATTAGTGGTCTAACCATAGGGGGAATAGCACTGCTTATTTTTTGAAGAAAAGGGCTTAGTCACCGGGCTCTGGGAGGGTTTTCCATAGCTGCGAATCCTAAGCAGAAGGAGATGCTTCCTTCGAACCTGGTCTTAAGCACTTTTGAGGGGCACGGTTTAGTACCAACCTCCTGCCTGGGCATTTCCTATTGTCTTAGGCAGACCTTGGTTCAGCATGCTGGCTTTTTAGACCTCTTTCATAGGTAGCTAATGCTCCTCTTGCACTATATAGACTAGAGAATGGATGTCCAGTTTTGAACTGATGATTCACTCAGGCACCAGGGTGCATAAATATTGGGCATTGCAATGCTGAGCATAACTCCCTTTTGTGGATCTAGAGTTTGGTACCACAGACGTGCAAAGCCCAGTACAAAATACATGAGAATTCAAAGGATTTGCTTTGAGAAGCTTAAAGTAGCACAGTAAAAATACTCATGATCCCAATTAATATATATGTTCCAACTGTGTGTCTTTATACCTATGAGAGTCTGAAAGGTAATCATTTAGGGGCATCCTTACCAATTAAGCACTATTGGTGGATGTATTGCTAGAAACATGCATGGCACCAAACTTTTCTCATTCTTTTACTGCATAGCTGTGTCTACACGTGCACGCTACTTCGAAGTAGCGGCACTAACTTTGAAATAGTGCCCATCGCGGCTACACGCATCGGGCGCTATTTTGAAGTTAACTTCGACGTTAGGCGGCGAAACGTCGAAGTCGCTAACCCCATGAGGGGATAGGAATAGCGCCCTACTTCGACGTTCAACGTCGAAGTAGGGACAGTGTAGACGATCCGCATCCGGCAACGTCGAAATGGGCGGGTCCTCCATGGCGGCCATCAGCTGGGGGGTTGAGAGACGCTCTCTCCAGCCCCTCAGCTCACTGGTGGCCGCGTGGAGCGGCCCCTTAAAGGTCCCCTCCCCCTCCCTGCCTCTGCAGGAAGCTGAGGCAACGTGCAGGCTGCAGCCTGCACACGCGGGCAGCTTGCAGCACCCTCAGCCACCCACCCAGCGGCGATGGCTGCCCAGAAGCCCCCCCAGCGCTCCCAGGGGACCCCCCCCAAGGGCAGCCAGGGCAGCCAGCCCAGCCAGAGGGCCAGCCAGTCTGGGAAGCGGCAGCAGGGCCCCTCCTGGACGGAGGCCGAGCTGCGGGACCTGCTGGGGCTCTGGAGCGAGGAGGAGGTGCTCCAGGTAATGGAGAGCAAAAGGCGGAACGCAGATGCGTTCGCTCGGCTGGCCGATGGCCTGGCTGCCCGGGGTCACCCTGCCCGCACTCCTGATCATGTGAGGAGTAAGGTGAAGGAGCTGCGGCAGGGTTACTCCCGGGCCCGGGATGCGGCCAGCCGATCTGGGGCCGCCCCCATCACTTGCCCCTTTTACAGGGAGCTCAGGGACATCCTGGGCTCCTGGCACACCTCCTCCCCTCCGGCAACCCTTGACACCTCGGCTGACGAGCCCGAGCAGGCCCTGCAGCTGGAGTCCGCTCCGGAGGCAACCCCCACACCCTGGGGGCCCCCCCCGGAGGCCATCCCTGGGACATCGCAGCAGGAGGAGGAGGAGGAGGGTGGGGGGGCTCCTCCTCCGCAGAATCCAGCCTGCAGATCCTCCTCCTGCCATCCCGGAGCAGCAGCAGGGCCTCCGACCCCCGGGGATCTCCGGACCGTGGGAGCGGACCGACAGGTAGGTATCCCTCTCTGGTGGACACCCCTGGGCTTGAGGGGCAGGGGTAACAGAGATGTGTCCAGGGCCCCCCACATGCTCACATGGCCATGGCCCCAAGGACACCAGGGCCATGGCCCTCACAGCACTGCAGCCATTAGCCCCTGCTCCCCCCCACCCCGCATGACAGTGCCATGCCCCATCCCCAGGCCAGGGGGGAGCGGAACCTCGAGGGGCCCCCAGGCGGAGTGGGTGGGACACCCCGCAGCAGCAGCATGTGATGGAGTGGGGGGAGTGCCAAAGGGAGACTCAGGCTACATATGAGCCACAAGAGCCGAAGAGCTCCCAGGGCCAAAGGAGGATCCTGGCGCTACAGCTGGCAGGTGACACCTCTGCCCTGAACAAACAGCAGGGAGGAGCCGAGCTGGCTTGGACTTGGGGGGCGAGGGCGGGGGCCACAGGTAGAGGCTAGGGGAAGGGAGAGCTGGTAGGCAGCCAGCCTGAGGAGGGGGAAAGCTGCATCCCAGAGGGGCCCCCTTTGGGGTCTTCTCCCCACGACGGGTTGGAAGGACTGTCTCTTCCGACAGCTGGTGCTGTCACTCCTGGCAGAAAGTGGCCATCTGTGGCCTAAGAAACCTCTCCTGCTGTCAGACCCTGCGGGGTGAAGTGAGAGTCGCTCCCACCAGGGGACGGGGTGCAGGGCAGGGGGACCCCTGAACCCCATCCATCACAGCAGCATCTCCCGGGGACGGGGATGGGGAACCTGCAGCACAGGGCGGGGGGGACAAAGGCCACGGCTCGGGGCCCACACTAATGCCTGTCTCCATTCTTCTTTCCCCCCTCCTCTCCTGTGTCCTGCACCTGCACCTGCACCATCAGAAGGACCGGAAGAGAGCGCCGGCGAGGCCTCAGTTGTCCCGGAGAGCCCTCCGGGACCATCGCTCCAGGGCAGCCCCTCGGCCAAGGAACGACCAACCCCGCAGAGGGCTAGATGGCGGACCCCGCGCCTACTACCGCCGACGGCGACGGACTCCCAGCTGCTGGCCATCCTCTGCCGGCAGCTGGAGGTCTCGGAGCAGCACCTCCAGCTGCAGGAGCGGGCGCTGGCCTGGCGCCAGGAGGCATGGGGGGCCTATATGCAGACATTTAACCGGCTTGTGGACTACCTGGCCCCCCATGCCGCGCCGGCTGACCCATCGCCCGCCCTGCCCGCTCCTGCAGCCCCACCACCAGCTGCTCCACCCGTCGCCGGCCCGTCCGCCGTCGCCCTACCACCCACCCGCAAGGGCCAGAGCGCCGAGGGACCCCTGGAGCCACCTGAGACTCGTCGGCCCCCATACCTTCCGGTCCAGCCCGCTCCCACCCAGCCGCGGACCAGGCTGCGAGCGCGGCGGGGCTCCCGGCCAGGCACGCCCAGTGCCGGGCTATAGGGGCAAGGGGCCCGGGACGTGGCCCCCCCCTTGTATATAGTTGGACCCTGTTTTTTTGGTCCCCCAGTTTGCCCCGTCCCCCCCATGTAAATAGTTCTCCCCTTTCTCCTCCCTGGTTTTCTTTTTATTATGTATGGCAGACAGTTGTTTCTTTGGATTGTTTTATTTTTGTACATATTGCTTTGGTTGAAAGTTTGTACCTAGTTTTCTGTTTGTGGTTCACATATTTATTTACACCCAAAAAAAAAGGTTCGGCCAGAAAAAAAAAATTATGTTCAGCCCCAAGTTCGTGCTGTCATTTGTCCAGGACAAGTGGGAGGGTGGGGCGGTGGGGTGCTCCATGGTGTGGGCATTGGGGCAGGAGTGTGGGGGAGGAAGGGGCGGGCAGTAGGGGGCCTGGGCATAGTTCACCCCGTGGCCTGTTGGTCGAAGTGGGCCCGCAGGGCCTCCCGGACCCGGGTCCCCTCAGGGTCCACCTGCCGACTGGGGGCAGCAGGTGGCTGGACGTGTGCCCTGCCGGCCTCCGCAGCCCAGCCCTGCAGAAAGGTCTCCCCCTTGCTCTCCACGAGGTTGTGCAGGGCGCAGCAGGCACCCACAATCTGGGGGATGTTGTTGGGGCCCGCATCCAGGCGGGTCAGGAGACATCTCCAGCGTCCCTTCAGGCGGCCAAATGAGTGCTCCACCACCTGGCGCGCGTGGTTCAGGCGCTCGTTGAAGCGCTCCTGGCTAGCAGAGAGATGGCCCGTGTAGGGGTGCATGAGCCACGGCCGGGGGGGGTATGCCGCATCTGCGATGACGCAGAAGGGCATGTTGGTGTCCCCCAGAGGGATCTCCCGCTGGGGGATGTAGGTCCCCGCCTCCAGCCAGCGGCACAGGCCCGAGTTCCGGAAAACCCGGGCGTCGTGGGTGCTGCCAGGCCAGCCCACGTAAATGTCCTGGAAACGTCCCCGGCTGTCCACCAAGGCCTGCAGGACGACAGAATGGTAGCCCTTTCGATTGAGGTATCGTCCGCCACTGTGGTCCGGGGCGCGGATGGGGATGTGAGTCCCATCCAGAGCCCTGAAGCAGTTGGGGAAGCCCAGGGTGGCAAAAGCGGCGACGGTGGCATCTGGGTCCCCCAGCCTCTCGAGCCTGTGCAGCAGCATGGCGTTGATGGCACGCACAACCTGCAGAGAAAGCACATGGGACAGCCCCAATGAGGGGTGAGCAGGGTGTGCATGGCCCTGCCCTGCCCTGCTCTGGCCCCCCTGCCCTGGCCCCCCTGCCCTGCTCTGGCCCCCCTGCTCTGGCCCCCCTGCCCTGCTCTGGCCCTGCCCTGCCCTGCCCTGCCCTGGCCTCCTCCTGTGGGTTCTCTTACCTCCATGAAGACAGCCCCGACGGTGGCCTTTCCGACACCAAACTGCTGGCCCACGGATTGGTAGCTGTCCGGAGTGGCCAGCTTCCAGACAGCGATGCCGACCTGTTTCTGCACCGTGAGGGCATGCCGCATGGCGGTGTCCTGGTGCCTGAGTGCAGGGGTGAGCCACTGGCACAGCTCCAGGAATGTCTGCCGGCTTATCCTGAAGTTCCTGAGCCAGTGGTCGTCGTCCCACTCCCCAAGCACCAGCCACTCCCACCAGTTGGTGCTGGTGGGGTAGCTCCACAGCCGCCGGCGCGTGAGGCGGGGGGTGGAGTAGGGTGCTGCAGGGGTAGGGGTTGAGCCCTGCTGCCCTGGGGGCATCTCCTCCCCTGGGGCAAGGAGGTGCTCAGCTGCCTCCCACATGGCATGGGTCAGGGCAAGCCCTGCTCCTGCCGGGAGGGCTGGGTGGACCTCTAGCTGCTGCTGCTGCTGCTGCTGCTGCTGCTGCTGCTGCTGCTGGGGGTCCATGACTGCGGCGCCCGGGGTCTGTGTGCCTATGGCTCCTCAGACCGCGTGCTGTGCAGGCTGAGTGTGTCTGGGAGGGGCCCTTTAAGGGAGCGGCTAGCTGTTGCCCCGGAAGCGCTAGTCCGCCCGTTGACCCTGTCTGCAGCTGTGCCTGGCATCCCTATTTCGATGTGTGCTACTTGGGCGTGTAGACGTTCCCTCGCTGCGCCTATTTCGATGTTGGGCTGAGCAACGTAGAAGTTGAACATTGACGTTGCCAGCCCTGGAGGACGTGTAGACGCTATTCATCGAAATAGGCTATTTCGATGTAGGCTTCATGTGTAGACGTAGCCCATGTGTGCAATCAAAGACTTAACAAGTACCGTGGGTCTGACTTTTACTTGAGATTGTTTTTAAAACAAAGGTGGATGATGAGAATAGCGTACAATTTTGTCCTGGAATAATACTTTGATGTCCACTACTGTTATTATTTTATGTAAATCTGCTAAAATAGCAGGGAACCTTTGCAGGTTTTGACATGATTAGATCCAAGGTTCTTTTAGTAATGAGAACAGAGTGTAAAGCCAAGGGCCAGATCTTGGTCGCAAGGTTATTCTGCCTTATTTTTCAAACACACACTTCACATTGTTAACTGAACTTGTGATTTCCCAAATAGTGCTTCATGCAGCCTGCAACACCTTTTCTAGTACACTCCCAAGGACCATGTCATTATGAAAATGGAGAAGTGCGTCTACCTCAAAGGCCCTTCGGTAATAGTCTCATTTGAATGTATTGTTCATGCATGTGATTAACCAGCT
Source organism: Carettochelys insculpta (assembly GCF_033958435.1). Classification (NCBI taxonomy): domain Eukaryota; kingdom Metazoa; phylum Chordata; order Testudines; family Carettochelyidae; genus Carettochelys; species Carettochelys insculpta. Next base: position 138,277,800 of record NC_134139.1, on the reverse strand, counting down.
GGAATAGAGTAATGAAATACTCTGTTTTCTAGTCCTGACCCCTTCCTTTTTCCTGCATGCTGAGAGGAGCCCTCAAAAAAAAAAGAGAGAGAGGGATTGAGAAAAATATACTGACATAATTACTGGTTCTTGGTAATACCTAGAGGAGATTTATGCATTTTCTCATACATACAAGGATATACAGGGATATAATCCTTTCAATTAATCACAATTTGGATTATACAACTGGTTATTTTAATTTGTTCTTTTGCATTAGAGGGAGATTGTTTTGTTTTGTTTGTTTGTTTGTTTGTTTGTTTGTTTTTCTTATTCTTATTATTCCTCTTAAAGCCAGTAAGTTGTGGACAGCTTGCTTAAAATACAGTATGGCCCATCTATGCTACAGATATGTAGCTGTAAAGGACAGTACCAAACAACTCGACGTCTTACTTCAGGAGTGCCTTCCCAAGGAGAGGCATGCATACTGATACTTCACGTTTTTTTAATGGCATTTGCTTCACAGTATTCAGCTTTACCATCATGACTCAGATGCAACAGTACCTTACTGAAAAGAAGCCCTATTGAATCAGCAAGACCTGTTTAAATAGGAGAAAGATGAGACTGGGGAACTCTACTGCTTTGATTCAGCTGATTTATTTCTGATTTATAACAGAGGAGGAGCTACACCATATATAAACACTTTAAATAATATTATTTCTTATTACTTCATGAATATGTATACACAGATAAAATGATATATTCTGCTTAGTTATATATATATATATATATATATATATATATATATATATATATACATATAGTACCTCTGAATACACACACACAGAGTAGAGAGGAACTGATTTTCTAGTGGTAAAATATAATATTAATAGTTTAATAATTAAGTACAATTATTACCAACTAGTAGCGTATTTCATATTCAATTGGAATTCTTGGGAAGCATTCATAAAGCCAGTAAGATCTTTCATATTATTTCAAAGATGAGGAAATATAAGACAAATATTGTAATTACAGATTCATTAGGAGAAGAATAAAGTATGCATATAACTACAGTGCAGTAGATCAGAGGAGACTTGAATAAAATTATTTAAAATGATTCTGATCAACAGCTGACTTACTGAATAAAACTTTTTCTTTTGTATTTGTGTAAAACAAATCTCCAAAACAAAGCAGAGCTTTTAGGACTGTTTGGAATTATAAGCCTAATGATCTCATTCATGTGATGAGTTTCATTGCTCTTAGAGTGAAATTCTTCCTTATTTGCCTGCTCAGCGCAAACTCCAGTGGGACATAATTTGGTCATGCTGTGCTGACCTACTGTAAAAAAAGCTTAATTTTAACATCAAAAAGTAAAACATTTATAATTAGACTTGATGCTTGTAAAGGTATTGGCTTTCAAACATTTTTATTTCCCCACAAACTTGAAAATTATGTCATGGACATAGATTCGATCGATGATTGCAATTTATCGATCATCTACACAAATTAAGGGACAGATTCAAGGAAGGATGCAAAGGAAAATGTGTTACTGTCAACTGAAGTCCACATATAATTTTTCACCAGCCCCAATCAATTGCATGCAGTGTATCTCAAATTAATGGCAAACAATAATCATCCAAGTGTTTTTATTTTTATTTTTCAATAATACAGCATCAAAAGGAAGTAAGAACCTGCGGGCAGCAATGAGAACTAGTAGTGATATTAACTAATCCCCAGTGGCTGAGATTCAGTTATTAGAATAACATAATATATATGGATTTTCTGTACCAGGAACACCAATGTCGTATATAAACAGTACTTTATATCATACTAACCAAATATTAAATAATGAAAAATGCTGAACAACTTTGGCTATCTTGCAGCAAATCTTTTAGCTGTAAAATACATAGTTTCATTGACTTCTGGGGCACTCTGAACTGTGCATCAGCTTATTCATGTGATACTTGACTGTATCAAGCCCACAGGATGAATGCCCTAACTGCGAATTTCATTCCAAACCAAATTAGTGAAAAATACTTTGAAAGACATCTCAGTTGTGAGTTGTTATTCCATTGCTTTATCTTTTGCTGCAAGTGGATTATTGGAGGCCTCAGCAGATTTTTGTTTCAACAACGTAAGTTTCTGAATTAAATTCAGCATAGTAGTATGTAGAATGTGATGGTTACAAGCAACAAGTAAACACATTCTTTTTTGTCACTTTATGCAGTTGTACTATGAAATTTCTTGTTTACCTTTGTGTTAAAATGACATCATGGTCTGAAAGTTAGACATCAAATGAAATGATCAGATAAATTTGCAGATTTTCTATGGTTTTGAGTCAATGTCATCCACTGACCTATGTTCCCTTTAATTTAGCCAGTGAAAAGGAAGCTGAAATGGATAGGAAACACCACGCCTTTCAGCAAGCTTGGACTGATTTGAATTGATGATAAAAGCCCAAAATACATGCAGTTCAGTGGGCTTGGGATTTATTTTGTACCTTTTATTGAATTTAAATTCTTGCAATGGATGCCTCCATGAGCTCAACACAATAATAAAGTGAACACAATCATGAACACAAAAATAAAATGACAAAATATGAAGTAGCAACTGAGTAAATAAATGACAGTCTTATGATATTTATTTCCAGACTAATTCAGCCTTTTGGGGAAGTAGAATGTGAACATAAACACAGACACATTTGCCTGACAACCAAATTTGTAATAATGACATACTTGGATATTCCTGGAATACTTTAGATTAGGTTATTGAAACCAGGAGATATTAGTGCTATTAATGTCCTGCAATATAATCTAAAACAGGCAAAGTAAGAGTGTTACATTAGTGGCACACACTTACTCCTCAAAGGTATTTCATTACCCAGTCCTTGGTCTTTATAGCTGTTTTCTGGTGCACCAGACTTATTTCAACCTCTTTCGCACGGGTTTTAAGTAAATAAGGTCAGAATGAATGTCAGGGCTCTGTTGCAGGTCAGCCCTATTGAATATCAGAGATCCCTGCTTTGTCTGAAAATAGGAATACAAGCATGGGGAAAAAAAAAGATTGAAATTACTTAGCATACCTTCAACCCAGAGCATAGCTGCCAAACACAGTGTAATAGGCTTGAACCCTGAACACTAAACTTAGGGCATGTTAGTACAAACTAATCATAACAGAAAACTGGTTAAGAAAAGAGATTACTTACCCTGCTACTATATAGCTTAGGCTGAACTTCATGCTTTCTCAACACCTCAAATCAAATAGAAACAACTTTTATTTTTAAGTAAGAAGTAAAAGCATTTGCCAGTTTGCCGACTTCAATCAATGTCCTTCTCTGTGGGTGTCTCTTACTAACAGTTTCTATCTTGTGTAAGTTCTCCAAAATGATCAGAAGATCTCAGATATAAACTAGATCAGTAAAGATGCAGGTCTCCAACACTCAGGGGCAGGGCCAGAAGGCTTGCAGAAATGTTGGTGGTGGCCAGAATGCCCAGACCCTACACCCCTCCCACACTCAAACTACTTTCCCTTCACCTGCCTAAGGCTACGAGAGAGGGAAAGACTTTGGGAGGTGGAGGGATGATGGCTCTGAGAGCAAGTTTGGGTGCTGAGTGAAAGCCTGGGCTGGGGCAGGGGTTTGGACTGTGGCACTGGGTGAAGGGTGCAGGATACGGTATGGAATTTGGGTGCAGGAGGGGTGAGAGGTTGGGCTCTGGTAGTGAATTTTGGTGCAGGATTAGTTCTGGGGTGCTGAATCTGGGCTGGAGAGGGGATTGAAGTGGTGGAGATCTGCAGAGTGCACACTCTGGGTGGGATTATTAATGCTTGGTTCAAGTTCTGGAGTGGGGCAGAGGTGGAAGTGCAAGAGGGAATGAGGGTTGCAGGATCTGGAGAGGGCGTGGAAGTTTGGGGGTCAGAAAGAAGGGTGGGGGATAGGATGTAGGCTCTGAGTGGGAGTGGGGAGTTTGAGGTGATATGAAGGAAGAGGTGGGGATGCCGTGGTTACCTGGGACACACCTGTCTGGCTGTAGCTGTGGGGGTGGGGACAGGAGTAGCCACATGCTACTGTTCAACCACGGTCTCCATGCACTCTCTCCTGATTCCCCTGGTCTGATCCCCATTGGCACCACCAGCTGTGCAGCAAGGCTAGAGCAGCTTCTGGATGCTCACTTTTCTCAGGTGTCAACATGTGCATCCCTGCAACCCGTGGGCAGGCACGTCTCCATGTGCTGTTCCCACTCTGGAAACCTGGGAGCAGTACACAGAGACCCATACATGCATACACCCCGGGCCTCAGGTGAAATGCATGTTATGATGTTTGCTGTAAGTACTCAATATTAGAGCTATGCAAAAGAATGGCAATTTGTTTGTTATAAAGAATTTCAAGATTTTCACAGTTGTTTTAAAGTGTCTCAGAATGAAACCTGAAAATTTCAAAATTCTTCATGGAAATATTTTTTAAGAATTTGGATCAACTGCAACATTTTATTTGAATGTTTTCATTTTCACTATTGCAATATATTATAAAGGATTTTTCAATCAAAACAAAATAATTCCTGATCTTGTACTACTGAAGTCAATGGAAGTTTTACTAAGGATTTCAAAATGAGCCAGACTGAGCCTTCACTGAGGAATGATTTTTCTAGACATTAGGTATGTTCAAAATTGTCTGCAATTTCTATTGTGCTGAAGCACATGCAGAAATGGAGAATTATTATTATTAGTAGCAGCAGCAGTATGCCCACAGATGATCAAACATATTTTATCAAAGCATATTTTTGAATTAAAAATGTTTTTGACATTCAACCTAACACACCCAAAAGAGGTTGATTGACTTTGACCAAAATTAACTTTTTCATGCAGCTTTCCATTTGGTTGAAATTTTAAAAATGCTTTTTTATGGAAAATGAAAACTGAAGAGGAGACAGAAAAAAGTAAACAGATCCATGCAAAAGTTGGAATAAAATCATCAGTTTTTATTTCTTGCAAAAAATAATTCATGGAAAATGTTCTTTTTCTATAATGGAAATTACTGCTACAGAGCCTTACTTTGTGGCAGTCCAATTTGAGACATTTAAAGAGGTATGCTTTTAGAAGTCTGAGCGTGCATCTATGCTACAAACTTAATTCAAAGTTAATTTCAAAGTACCCTGATGCGCTCTTTGTCTTACTTTGAAGTTAACATGGAAGTAAGAGCAGCTAACTTCCAAGTCACTACTCCATTCCCAGGAGTAGTTGAGCTGATCCTCAGGAGGTCACAGTTGGTATATACTAGGTGAGCGGGACATCACAAAGGCCGGGGATGCCCTCCCCCTGCCCCCCCGAACAGCCCCACAGCCCACATGCCTGGGGATGGGGGAGAGGGAGGGAACATGGGCTGACCCTCACCAAGTGGAAACCTCGGGCATCCAAGATCCCATGTGTTGGCATTGGTTGGCAGGGGAGTGGGACAGAGGGCAAAGGAGAGGGGACCCTGGCCACCCCCCCAGGGTTGGGAGCCTGCACTCATGTGCCATCCCCCTGTCTCCTTCTGTCTCCACAGGTCCCTTGCTGATCAGTCACCACAGCCTGTCAAAGTAGGCCACAGTCTCAGGGGGCTGGGAGGCCACCCCATCGCCCCAGCCTGTAACCCCCTATGGCCATGGCTGGGCCTCCCAGAGACAACGTTGGAGGAATGAGGAGGCAACTGCCAACTGGGCAGTTGTGTGGGAGATGATCAGAGTGCTCCGGAACTGGCCGGTGACGGAGCAGGGGGTGGGGGTGAGGCTGGCCAGCAGTACGGACATCATGGCCCAGGCCTTGGCCACCTGCTTTGTCCAGCCTCCTGCCCCTTCACCAGCCTGGCCAGCAGACTCCCCCACCTCCTCCTCTACAGCTAACAACTGCATGGCGTATCTGGCACCAGCCGATCGCCTCGAGTTGGCTTGGTGACCGATGGCCGAGGCAGGTGCACCTGGCCAGCCCCAGTCCCCCCCCCACATTCACATCCTGCAGAAGCCAATCCCACATCACCCCCACCCCAGCCTACCTCTCCATGGTCCTGGATCCATCACAGCCCCACAAGGGGCCCCAGACCCAAGGTGGCAGGAGCAGCCATGGCCAACATGGCTCCCGGCCCTCCATGCCTGTGGGTGAATGACCTTTCTCCCATCCTAACCCCATTCCCAGTTCAGTACTTCCATCCCAGACCCCTCCCAGTTTTGTTCCACCACCTAGCCTCCTCGCTGACCGTTCTCCCTGTGCACACCAAATAGGTTAACACTTCCCGTTGTGTTTTGTGAAATACTTTATTCCCCACAGTAAAGTTAATTGTTCCCACCCTAACCCCGTGTCCCTGGTGCTTGGTGGGAGATTAGTGGGGGGGACATATGGGGTGAGGGGGTGGGGTGGCATGTGGCGCAGCGTGTGGTTCGGGGGTCAAGGCAGGCCCTGTGTGAAGGCCTGGCATAGGGCATCCCAGACCTTTACCCCATCCCTCTGTGCCTCATGGTACGGGGCAGCAGGTGGCTGCTCATTGCCAACCACCAACTCTGTGGCCCAGCCCTGGATAATGGACTCCTACTATCACTCCACAAGGTTGTGGAGGGCACAGCAGACAGCGATCACCAAGGAGACATTTGGGAAGCTGACATCCAGCTGGTGAGGAGGCTGCAAAATCTCCCTTTCAGCCTCCCAAACACCTGCTCTACTGTGCCCCTGGCATGGTTGAGGTGACCATTAAAGGTGTCCTAGGCCAGTGCAGTGTGTCCGGTATAGGGCTGCACGAGCCATGGGTGCAGCAGGTACACAGCATCAGCCACGATGAAGGGGGGCATTGTGGTGTTCCCCAGTGGGAGCTCGCACATGGGAATTCACGTGCCCTCTTACATCTGGTGTCCCAGCCACAAATTCTGGAACACCTGGGCGTCATGGGCCCTGCCTGGCCACCCCACACACATGTCCAGAAAATGGCCCTCATGTCCACGAGAGCCTGGAGAACCACCAAGTGGTACTCCATCCTGTTAATGTAGGCACCCCAACTGTGATCCGGAGACCGGATCACCATATGCATCCCATCCAGGGCTCTGAAACAACTGGGGAAACCCAGGTCTGTGAATCCAGTGAGCATGGCATCCAGTCCCCCACGGTCACAACACATCATAGGAGCATGGTGTTGATGGCTCAGATGACCTGCGGGGTGGGGGAGGAGACATCCCTGAACACCTGACTGGGAGGCTCCCCTGTTCCCTGCCACTTCCCTGTCTGACCAGGAGGCTCCCCTTAACCCCCCACCAGTGGCCCTCCTCCCCTTTACAGTTGCCACCTCCCCAGGGTGGGTCCATGGTGGGGGCCAGACGCTCCTCAGCATCGCTCTGACAGTGGCCTTGTTGACTCCAAATTGGTGGCCGACAGACCTGTGGCTGCTGGGATTGGCATGCTTTGAAGTAAGGGAGGGTGCATTTTGTGTGTAGACACTATTTCAAAGAAGCAACTTTAAAGTTATTTTGTAGTGTGGACACAGCCTGAGTAACCAGGGCCTTATCAGGTGTCTCATGTTAACCACCCAAAATCACTAGTCACTTCAAAATCCTGGTCAGAGACTTTTTTTTTGTTTAAATAAGATCCAAACTTTCCAGTATTTAGTCTGTGACATTTTCATTTCTTTTGAAAATGGTAGAAAAGATGTTGAGTGTAGTACAAGTAATATAAATTCCATCACATCTAAATTGTGCAGAGCTGTAAGTTCTTTAGGGGAGCAGTTCTTTCATTGCAAATAAGTTCACATCTCCACCTGGTGAGTATAACATGAACTTTAAATTGGCCACTGGTTTGTTGAATTAATGCCTCTGTGCAGTAGTACAGGAAGCAAAAACAAACCAGGACATTTTTAAACATCATATAGCATTTCAACCTACCAACATATGATATTTTCTGGGGTGTTGCTAAAGATCTTTCAAAAATACAAATATGTAGGCACTTTTGATTGTGAAAAGACATGGTAATTGAGTACAGCTGGTTACAATGAACACGTATGAGAGCTGTACAAAAAATGAACTAATATTGAAGCCAGAAATACATTAAAATCATATTTGACTAGGTAGGTGATAAGCAAGCCACCTTGTAGTTTCACCAAGAATCTTTCACCCTTTCCATAAAAATGAAATACAGTATTGAAAAGCAAAAACCAGCTGCCCTTTTCAGGCTTTTGCTAGCATAAATCAAAATGACTGATATTGAAAATGAAAAAGAGGGACACTACTTCTGAAATGTCTTCACTAATAATGATGAAGGAAGCACATGTTGTAAGCACAAACTTGAAAAGCGTAGTCATGGGTATCGTCAGTGAAGCATTAAGACTTGTATTTGGGGGTCTGAAATTTTTATTTCACTGAATTTGGAAAATATGTGTATGATCCATGAAACTAAACGTGCAACTGGATGTTTTATTGAGTGTTTGAGAGGGTGTGGGATACGGCCACTTCTCACTGTCTACATCAAAAGAGATATATGTGCTCAGGCTAGAAAAAAAATGGTGAAGGAGATTGCCAATGGAATCTGGCCCTGTCCAGCTCTGTCATCCCACTGGAAAAGGAAGTAAAACTCCACTTATTGGTCATATGCCTACTACCTTTCTATGCTCTTCTTAAAGAGGCAGTGATGCTATTGTTTTGTGCTCATTGGTCTCCACTTCTGAAAATTTAAAATTGATTTGAAGGAGGTGTGAGGGGATGAGCTAGTTTTACTCCCCTCTTCCCATCTCTGTGATTCAGTTGTTTTTCTTTACTGATTGTATGTTACTAGTTGTGTATTCACGATATTTTCCTCTTCCTTGTTTATACCTGAAGGCAGTTTTTCCAGCATAGTTTAAGAATAAGGTTTTCCTACTGCATTCTGTTGCATCTGTTAAATCCTTAGCATTCGAAACTCTAATCTGCATTTCTGTCTTCCCCCCCCTACCCTGTGATGTCTTCTAAAAGAAGGCAGTAAGTCAAGGTGAGAGAAAAACTAAAAAAAAAAAAAATCAGCTGACCTTGCCATAACAATGAAGGGCATAATTTGATGCAAGTAAAAAGGCTTTTCTCTTCCTACAACCCCATCTCCACAAGCCACTAACGCTCTTGAGGGAGTCCAGTTAACTGATCACAGACCTACTGCTAAACAAACTGAGTCAGCATTCATTTCAAAAGCCTCTAGTCAGTCTCTGCAATCAACATTAGATTTGTTTGAATCAAAGTTACATCTGGCACTAAAGCAATTAGGTTTGGAACAAAGAACCTTATGGGGGTGGCTGGAATGTGGAAGGTGTGTTGCTAAAGATCTCTCAAAAAAAGATTAGTGGTGCACAGGTGCAAAACAGAGAACACTGAATCTCTAGCCAGGGTTAAAACAGAATGTGTTAGTTGGAAATTTAGTTGCCTGAGTTGGAAAAAGATCTCTGGCTGCCACCACTGCCGAGGGAAAACTGCCCCCTTTAACCACCTCCCCCTGCCCCCCCCCCCCAATCAGTGGGCCTGCACTGGATAACTTCCTTGGATTTTCCTTTCTTTCCCCCGCACTCAGGTCAGGATACAGTTGCATGACATTGTTAAACAGCATATACTGAATCTGATTACAATGACAACTGGAAAGTGGAAACTCATGCGTCTTTGGAAATAAATGAAGCAGCTGCTGTGCAAGTTTGCTGGCAAAATGGGATCTTAATTCAGATATGCATATTGCAATGTTCATGCAGCAAATTGAAAAGTAGAGATGATAAAATTATAGTATTCAATAAGAGTTAAATCTTCCAGCCCAATCACTGAGCATTTAGAGATGAATGGAAACAAAATAGATAGGAGAAAAGTTAAAATGACCATCTAATCTATTACCAAATTTGTCACCAGAGAGTTTCTGCTGTTAAGATACAATTACAATAAGCACTAGGACAGGTCTCTACCTCTATCATTCTTCATACATAATAAATAAGCTGCTGATCCATAATTAATGCAAATGATAGAACTGGAAAACAAGACACTTGTCTTGCTCAAAAGATTAATGCCAATTGCTTCAATCATGTAAGATCTTCCATTTTATAGTCAAAGATTATCTGAGACTGTAATTTCCTGTGTTCTAAAAAGTCTGTTCAAAGCAATCTTCATTCTGTGCATAGTCTATAGTCAATCTTATTTAGATTTTAAAACTGTTGCTTGCTTTAGGTTTTGACTGTGTGCCAGAAGAGCACTTCATATAGCTTTTTTTGAGTTAGGAACAGATGAACAGGATTGTTTAATATGCTAATCAGTTCATCCTTATTCCTGCTTTGAAGGATGCTTATCTGATGTTGAATATTTCACTTAATTCAAAACAGAAGTCAAGAAATAAATGTTTTGAATAAGGGTAATTGTTGTATTTCTTCTTGCTATGCCCAAATAACAATGGGTTAGCTATCCTATATTAATTTGTTTAGTCAGTGTAAAGATCTTCTACCTTTTCAGGCCAGCTATACTATCAGTAATTCAGCTGTACCAGTAAGCCCTCACTATTAGTACTGCTTCCCATGCAGCTGCAAAAGTGCAATGGGGCCTTAGCTGAGTTCCACTGATCACACACAGCTGAAGGACAGGCAGGAAGCATCAGAACTCTGCGCTCAGCAGAGTACTTGATTGGTAAGGTACAGCTAAATAGACTTTAAATATATCTGTCCCATGATTACAGCAGCAAAACAGACTGCAATCTTCACAACTCTTCTGAATGTTAGCCACTTTATTTCATTTACCTTAGCATTAGAGCAAGAGATGCTAGAGTGGCCGGAAAAAAAGAAAGCCAGTGCTTATGAATGTCGGGGTTTGGGAACACATCTCATAGAGCTGGAAGCTACCTCAGGAGGTCATCTACTTCAGCCCCCCTTGGCACAGCCAAGCACCATCTGCCTTTTTGGAAAAAAAAAAGTCTATTTTGCCCCATATCCTTGAAAGGCCCACTTAACAATAGAGCTCACAACCCTAGGTTTAATAAGCTAATGCTCAAGCCACTGAGCTACCCTTTGCCCTTACTCTTTTACATCTGAGACCAATGCTTACTGTAAGCTGAGCACTTGGGCAGCTACACAGGAGAAATTCAGGTGTCTCCCAACTGATTAGCAGACCCTGCACAGTCACCCACAGCTGGCAGCATGTGTTTCTATTGGTGGTGCACATTATCACATGCCTTGGTGTATATAACAAAATTTATTCTGACCATGCGTGGAAAAAAATTAGAGGGAACACTGTCTGTGACCCTGAGATTTTTCTTAGTGAAATGTTACAAGACAAAAGAGAAAATCTTTCTAAATAATTAAAGTGGTTTGTAAAGAGAACAGGGCCTTTTCCACCAAAGGTTTGGATTTTAAAATATTATTCCAGAGCAAATCAGTTATTACAAATATATTTCATCCGAGTATAAATATGTTAGTAATGAAAAATGTATACATGAAGCAAAGAAATAAAGAACCAAAAATATCAATCCAGTGCCACAGTAAAATCTTGAAGCAGAAAAAAATTAATAAACCAACAATATAAAAGGTTTTTTTTTATTTTTAAATTGAACTGTAATGGCAAGCAATAAAATAAAGTCAGCAATGCAGAGCCCCATTTCAGATGGGTCTAGAAATGAGCTAAGGGTTGTATTTCTTCTCTGTTGTGCCAATGAAACTGCAGACAGTAGGAAGTTGTTAGTAAAATAGTCACTTTCCCTTTCTGCTCTCATTTTGTACTTCACTCTTGTGGCCAGGAAATTGTGTTCCTCTCCAGATCTTTCTCTCTTGACATCTGCTCAGCCTGTCAGCATCTCTTGGCTTCATATTCTTCACTTCCAATTTGCCCTCTCTTTCCCCTTTCTCTCCTCCAGCCTGGCCTTTGGCTCCCATGTTGTTCTCTTTAGCCCAGATTTCAGCCTCCCATGCACAACCCTCTCTGACTCATTAGCTAAGCCCCACATTTCTGTACATATTCAGCTTGCTTTTTGTTTTTTTTTTGTTTTTTGTTTTTTTCCTACATGGATTTAATTAATGAATTCCTTCCTGGCTCTTATCTCACTAGGACTGAAATAAAGAATTCTGCAAACGGTTTCTAGAACCTACTTACAGTGAGATGTATTATAGTCTGTTGCTCTCTTTCCACTTCCACTGTATTTCTTTTAAGCATATTGATTCATTTGTACTGTGGCACATTTATATGTTTCTGTGCCACCGTGGCCTGAAAGAACATCTACAGCACACAGATATAGCCGTTGATGTACATGAGCTGAGGTTCAGTCTCACAGTATTTCCAGCCACTGCTCCTTTGGGAGGGGGCAACTTTAATTCATGTCCAAGACATCATACAATCTCTGCAGTGGGAATGAGCTAAATTAGAGCATAGCAAGAGTGCCTTAGCTGCATCTCCTTTTCATTGGGCCATGGACAATTTGTGTGCATGTGTGGGGTGAGGAAGAAGCGTCAGCTCCTTTTTCCCAGATCCAGAATATTTTCTGCCACTAGACCCCCCCATGTCCTTTTTTGAAGTGATAGAAATCAGCATAAGAAACGAGTAAATCTGGTCCATTTAGTTGTTTCTAGGGAAAGAGAGTGGGACAATGAGGGCAGATTTTCTAAGCATGTGCTCCATTTTGTTAAAACAGACATATTGAGATCTGCTAGTATCATTTACAGGCTTGGGTACTATAGTAAAGTGTCAAAACAAAAACCAGTCAAGGAGCACTTTAAAGACTAGCAAAATAGTTTATTAGGTGAGCTTTCGTGGGACAGCCGTGAAAGCTCACCTAATAAACTATTTTACTAGTCTTTAAAGTGCTACTTGACTGCTTTTTGCTTTGCTAGTGTATAGACTAGCACGGCTTCCTCTCTGTTACTATAGTAAAGTGCTGTGGTTTTTTTTCTTTTTTTTTTTTCTTTCAGGGTTACAGGCACTGAGTCACAGTGATATTATTTTTTCCCAGCCTGAGAAAGGTTGCTTTACTATCTCCAAGAAATTATGCTCTTCGGAACCCACGGAGAAGAGGCACAGAGGGAAAGAAGACAGGCATAGAGTAAAACAATTCAGTGTGGGAACAAAGAGCAGAAGCTCTCAAGGACAATTTTTAAAAGATACTTAAGTCCCACAAGATGCAGCTGGACACCTTATGGAATTTCCCAAAGTACCCAGGTGCTATAGATTATATCCTCTCTCCTCAGACTGTAAAGTGTGCATATGGGTGGAGAAGCCAATAAGAGATGCATTTTATAATTCCTTAGCCTGATTTTAGGTGTGAGAGACCAGGTCAAGAATTATCAGATGATTGTATAGATCAGGAGGAAAGACATAAGAATGACCACACTGGTTCAGCCCAAAGGTCCATCTAGCTGAATATCATGTCTGCCGACAGTGGCCAATGCCAGGTGCCCCAGAGGGAGTGAACAGATGGACTTAGACATACTTGTATATTGCAGTTCATTTCCATGTTGATTTGTGTTTTTAAACTTGCGGGAGTGTAAGGAGGGACACTGAAAATGGACTTCACTTCTTCATATATAAGTCATGTCTAGTTTGGCTAAACCTCCTTAGAGTCATATGTCCTAAAGTGGGACATAGTTCAAAAATTTGTCCAAAGCATTATTGTTCTTCATCACCATGTCCACACGTGCCCCCTCTTTTCAGCATAATGGCAGCTGCTCGTGATTTGAAAGAGCCTCTTCCATTTTGCACACTGTCCATGTAAACAGGGGCCTTTTGAAAGGACAACCTGACTTCAAAATCCCCTTCTTCCTAAAACCAGATAGGAGGAAGAGGCTTTCAAAGTCGGAGGGGGGGTCCTTTCGAAAGGCCCCCATTTACACGGCTGGCATGCGTTCAGAAAGCGTCACTTTCATATCGCACATGACTGCCATTTTGCTAATGAGGTGCTGCATATTCATGTCAGCACCTCATTAGCATCTTCTAAACTGCCTCATTAACATGCCCCCCTCTGACACAGCACATATGATGTTGAAGGGGTGATGGCGCCAAAGGGATGAAAAATAAGGAGGAAAAGGCTTCAAATTTAGGCAAGTGACAGGTTATTGTTATTAGATAATTGCAAAGGAAGTGAAGAATGTAATATTAAAATCACAAGCTCAGAAGCATGTCTGAGACCAACACAAGAAGACCCATAAGCACAGTTTGACTGGTAGTCCATACAACAAAGGAGAAATCCATCCTTTGAATAACACTGCTCATTGTAAGAGCCCCTGAGTCTCTTATCAGAGGTTTTTTTTATTGTTTTGTTTTGTTTTTGTTTTTTTACATGCTGATAGAGCTTCCTCCCAGGAAGGTTCCACAACCCATTTTGTAATCCAACACCTATGGATTTGTGTTAACTCTGTGGCTTTGCGTTAATTACAAAGTACTTCAATGGTAAATACCTTGTTAGCAAAGTCTTTTTAATTTTGTGTTATGTATACAAGAATCATGGCCAATATACCATTTAGATATACAGAAATATACAAAGTAAATTGCAATATGCCTTAAACATGTTTCTCTAGCTTTAGATAACTAATGACTGGTTCCTCAAACTTTTTCAGTATTCCCTACATAGTCAGTAGGTGAGAGAGCTGTAAGTACAGCAATAATAATGAATAACCTAAACCGAATAAGAGTTAACCACTCACTTTGTACATCATATACAATCACACACATTTTACATATCTGTATACAAATAGCTAGATCCATATAAATATATGTGATATAAATATTTTTCCATTGTATCTGGGCACATATTACACAACTTTAAAAATCACCTATTAGAAAAGCATTACAGTTGTAAAGTCAAGTGTACACAAATCAGGAAATGTCAAAGCCAGTTTGCCCACACAACCGAGGATGGATTAGCACTCACAAAATTCCGTTTCAAGAATCCATGAAAAAGTCCCATTGTCAGAAACACTAGGCTTTTGGGCAGGGACTTGGGGGCTGGGGACTATTTTGGGATGCAGGGAATACCAGAGCTTGTCTTGGTTCCCTCTTTAGCTTTCAGCTTCTTCTCTCATTTGACTCAGACCTGTCTGTTCCCAGCTAGGCATTGGCATCTGCACTGCAAAGCTGAGTGCTGTCTGAAAATTGCCAGCATGCTATCTTCCCCTCTCACGTTTTCTGCACAAAACAATGTAACCTTACATTCACTTGTACTGACCAGATATGCCAAAAGTGATAGAGGCCTGGTATACACTAGGGATCAAAGTTAACCCCAGATACATGATTCTAGCCATGCTATTAGCATGGCTAGAACTGACATATCAGGATCGACTTTCTTGCCTGGTGCAGATCAGGACTTTTCAGGCTTGTGCTGATGTCCCTTGCTCTATGAGGTAGCGTGGAGAACCAGGCTTGAATGCTGAGCCCAGACAGATCGATTTTCCTTCATCTTCACTGACATGGCAAAATCAAACTCTGTCAGACTGATTGCAGTGCATCAAACCTGCAGTAAGTATAGAGCTACCCATAGTCATAGGCAAGAAAGTCCTATCCTCTTTTTCTCTTTTTTCCTGGTGCTCTGAGGAAGGAGAGATTGCATCAAACATGAGAAATGCACAAGTATAACACTTTCGTGGACAAGGCACAAAAGCCCTTTGGTCTTTTCTTGAGAGCTTTCTTTGCTTAGAGGCCCGTTGATAAGATTAAATCCAAATTTCCTTAATCCACAGAAAACTCTGCACTCCTGCACATGTATGTTACCATATAGTCTTTCATTACATGAGCAAATACCATTTTTTCTCCATATGCATATTATACTCTGTGTATGTATCTGTGTATACATTGAGAGAGATGTGTATTATGTACCATTAGCATATCCTTCTATTAAAAATCTTTAAAGAATTCCAGAGTTTCCAACTCTATTTTGTTTGACCACTAGTAAGTAACTGATTTTTTCCAGATTTTTTGGGATACTCACCTATATCCACTTTAACCATTAATACACTCATTAAGGCAACTTTAAAAATGAACATGTACTATCACTCAGTTGGTTCCAATGGACAGAGTTGAGATCTTTCTGTTGGTGCTAAAAAAGCAGTTAGTGACTCACAAAAAGCAGGTGAGATTAATTCATCTGGCTAATATGTTGTGTCACAAGCCCCAGAATATAGATAGCTCTGCCCTTACAGAATAGAAATAATCAACATAAATGTGAAACCTGGCATCTGTCAATCTTTAAACAAGAATCTAATATCTGTGATACGAATGTGGCTAGATAAGGTTTCTATCCTTACAAGAAGCTTATAAGAGTCTGCTTTTATGAAGGAGATATCTCTGTTATGCAGAACTGCTAACATGAAGAGATTCCAGAACATCCTTATTTAACAGCCATAGAACAAGAGAATTAAAATACTGGTTCATTCTGTCTGGTATCTAACACATTATAACCTCTAGGACACATTGACAATATGAATAAACTTTATCTCAGGCAACCTTTAACGCAGAAAAGTTGAAGAAGGGGAAGGTAGCTGTTAGCCGGTGGCCAGGTAATGTGTGGTGAGGTACTCCCCTGGGTCCTAAGCAACCCAGTTTTTTACTGTTAGAGCAGGCAGCTCCTAGCACACTCACCCACGGCCAGGCTGTAGTAACCAAACGGTTAAAGTTCTTTTGCTGTGCCGGCTGTGTTGCAGTGACAAAAGGGTTAACAAAATGGTTAGGCTCAGAGCTTAACTAGTTACAAGTTTATTTAAACTACAGTTATAAGCGTGCGGTTACAAAAGGCTATTGTTTACTTCTTATATGCTAGCAAAGTACAGGTGTTGACAAGTTACGTTACAATCCAATACAAAGATATCTGTTATCATCTAACACAATGATATCTTGATACTAGTTACAGAGCTCTAATTCTTTAGCTGTGCACAAAAAAAGTCAGAGACCTAGCATGGGTGTATCTTACCCTCTCTGCGTCTCTCGATACCAGCGTAGCCAAGCCGGATCGGTCACTCAATTCCGCGGAAAGACGAATACGAGGTTGGGCGTCCCCAGTAGTGGACCTCGGGAGTCAATCTCCTGACCCGACCAGCAGGTAGTTGGTGGAGATGCACTCAAAGTTAGAGTTCTGCTGGACCCATCTTTTATACCCTTTTTGGGTTATGTATTCTCTTTCTTATCTATGGTGCCAGGTCATACTGGTCTGTCTTTGTGACGCCAGTTTGTTACAAGGGCATTTCTACTTAGTTTGCACTTGTAAGACAAGAGATAAACAATTTAGGAGTACAGGACATTCTTTTGTGCGGGCGGGGCACGTCCCCTTCTGGGTGATTGTGTGTGTGCATCATATTGATCAATGCCAGCTGGGGTGATTTCTGAGGGTCCCCCCTCCTCATGTTGACAGTCTGGCCTGTTAGCCTTCTAGCTGT
The DNA here is from genome assembly GCF_033958435.1 of Carettochelys insculpta. Lineage (NCBI taxonomy): Eukaryota > Metazoa > Chordata > Testudines > Carettochelyidae > Carettochelys > Carettochelys insculpta. Next base: position 138,260,483 of record NC_134139.1, on the reverse strand, counting down.
ACTTTCTGCTTCTCAGGGTCACGATAAGCCAGCATATCTGGGCCTCAATGAGGGCATCAAAGACTGTGCTGTCAGCAGCCATTTCCGTGCCCTGTGTGCTCCTCAGTGGGGGGGGCAACGAGCAAGCTGGCTTGTAAGGGGGAGACTGTCTGGCTACAGTAGCTTCTTAGCATATTTTCTGAAGGAGCAAGGTAGAGCTATCTAATATAGATAATTAAAATAAATTGATGGTCACATGTCAATGTTTACTGAATTTGAGCTGAGACCACAAGCCATCCTGGCAGCCAAAAACAGTGGCTTTAATATTAATTATGGAATACTGAAATGAAAGACAAATCATCTGACCTGATAGCCAAGAAAAAAAAAATTAGAAGCATGAGTGAAGACCACACAGGAGCTGAAAAGATAAAGTCATCAGAAGGATTTACAACTTCTGGGCCCAAGAGACAAAGTCCCTAAATTGTTTGTTGTGATTAAGACAGGTTGAAACTTTGAAGGAAAAGATCAATATTGGAAGCAAACAACTCGGAAAGGAGTTAATGGGACTGTCAGAGGACATAAATAGAAAATTAATTACAGATTAGGGTGATATAGCAGAAAGATGGAAATTTCTCTCAAAATCTGCATTTAGGCTTTGGAAGTGTTCTTATTGTTTATTTTTGAAGGGGTAATACCATTATCAAGAAAGGAAACAGTAAATTATACTTTGAAACTACTAATTTGGATAACCATGGCTTAATGAGCACACAAGGTAGGAAATTTCACTTGACATGGACATAACTTGACTTTCAGTTCTTTATGTTGGCAAAAGAATAATAAAGGGAGGAGTAATTTTCTGGAATCTTTAGTCGCTACGCTATTATCTCTTAATAATGTGAACTATTTCACATTAATATTAACACTAGTCCCATTATGATTAAGGGGAGGATAGAACTTGAAGTATAGAAAGCAACTGAAGAGAAACAGCTAAATGAAAAAGAGTTCAGTTCAAATACATCATGTGAAGAAAGACAACTAACTATTGAAAAAATTATAGAGGTCTGATATTCAAATATTGGAAGTCTAAATAATGAGATGGGAGAAACTGACTGTCTGGCTTTAAATAAAGATATTGATGGAATTAGCATCAAAGAAACTTGGTGGAACAATGATAATCAATGGGTCATAATGATATCTGATTTGAAAAAATATATATATGAATGGCAGAGTGGGTCAGACTGCTGGGGGAGTGGCACTTTATGGGAAAGAAAACATCAAGTAAAATATAGTAAAGTTCTTAAATGAACCAAACTGTATCATATACTATCTATGGATATAAATTCCACACTAGGGCTGTGTCTACACTTGCATTCCTCTTTCAAAAGAGGAATGCAAATGAGGGAAATAAAATGCAAATGAGTCACTGATTTACATATCTTATATTTCATTTGCATAATCTCTTTAGGAATTTTGAAAGATGAATGCAAGTGTAGATGCAACCTAGAACTATAGGAACACAGGAGTAGAACCACCTGGCCGGGATGGTGCTTGTGATTTTGAAATGCTCAGTGAGATTACATAGGCTACAGAAATAGAAAATTCAACAATAATGGGGGGATTTCAAGTATTTCCGTACTGACTGGGTACATATCACCTCAGGAAGGGATGCACAAACAAAATTTCAGGAACCCACACAGGGGGAGGTGAGTCTCATTTCAGTCATAAGTGCAGCCTAGGATGTAATTCAACACATGAATATAGCTTGAACTGCTCAGTTATAGCTGCTATAATGTAATTAAATTTAATGTGCTTCTGTGGGAAGAGGGGTTTGCGGAATACCAAAGAAGTCCACCACAGTAGCTTTTAATTTCAATAAAATAAACAATATAAAAATTAAACAGTTAGCTAAACAGCAAGTATAAGGAATAAGAGTGAAATGCCTGCAAATTGCATGGAAATGATATAAACATGTGACATTAGAGAGTCAAATTAAATGTGTACCCCAAATTTAAAAAAGTAGGAAGAGGGATAAAAAAATCAAGTAAGGCTATAACAAAATAAAAGAGGCAGCTGATGGCATAAAGGTGTATTTTAAGAAATTGAAGTCAAAATGCAATAAGGAAAACGTGTGTGGGAGAGAGAAAGACAGAGAGACAAAGGAGGGGGCAAGACCCCAATTGTGGGGGGCCCTCAGGGAGCCTAAACTCTAGCAAGTATAATTAGGCAGGCCAGAAAGAATTGGAAAAGCAACTCACGAGAGACTCAAAAGTTAATATCATTTTTTTAAGTACATCAGAAACAGGAAGCCTGCCAAGCAATCATTTTGGCCACTGGATGATCAGAATGCTAGAAGAACACTCACAGGATATAAATGCATGGCAGAGAATCTTCATGAATTCTCTGAATCAGTCTTCACTGCAAAGGATGTGAAGGAGATTCCCACATCTGTGCCATTCTCATTAGGTAATGAAGCTGAGGAATTATCCTAGCTAAATGTGTCAGTAGAGAACATTTTAGGAAAAAATGATAATCTAAACAGTACAAAGTCACTAGGACCAGATGGTATTCACCTTAGAGTTCTGAAGAAACTGAAATATGAAATTGCAGAACTACTAATTGTGGCATATAAGCTATCATTTAAATCAGTCTTTCTACCCAATTATTGAAGGACAGCTAGGTTGTGTCAACAAGACCCCTCTCCTTTCAGAAGGGGCATGTTAATGAGGGAGTTCAAAATATGCTAATGAGGCACTATCATGAATATGCAGTGCCTCATTAGCATAATGGTGGCCATGGCAATTCAAAAGTGCAGCTTTCGAATCGCTCACTGCCCTTGTAGCCTGGAGCCTTTTGAAACAACCCCACAGTCTTCGAAAGCCCCTTCTTCCCATTTGTTTTTGGAAAAAGGGGCTTTAGAAGACTAGGGGGTTGCTTCAAAAGGCCCCAGGCTACACAGGCAGTGGGCAATTTGAAAGCAGCATTTTCGAATCGCTGTGGCTGTCATTATGCTAATGAGACACTGCATATTCATGGAGGCACCTCATGAGCGTCTTTCAAACTCCCTCATTAACATGCCCCTTCTGAAAGGAGGGGGCTCATGTAGACACAGCCCTAATGTATACCACTATTAAAAAGGCTCCAAAACTGATCCTGGCAGTTCCAGGCTGGTAAACCAAAATTCAAGTACTAGACAAATTGGTTGAAACAATAGCGAATAGCAGAACTGTGTGACTAGAACAATGAACATGGCTTATGTACAGGGAAATCATGCCTCAACAATTCATACTTCAAGAATTCTTTGAGTCAATAGTCAATATATATAATGGACAATGGTGATCCAGTGGAGGCACTTGGACTTTCAGGAAACCTTTGGCAAAATTACAAAATAAAGACCGTTAAATAAAGTAAGCAGTCATGAATTAAAAGGGAAGGTACTCTCACAGATCATTGCCTGGTGACAAGACAGGAAAAAAGGGCATGAATAAGCAGTCAGTTTTCTAAATGGGGAGAGATAAACTGTTGTGTCCCATAAGGATGTGTACTGGGTTTCTTTTAACATATTTGTAAATCGATTGGAAAAAAAGTGGTAAATAATGAATCGGCAAAGTTTGCAGCAGGTACAGAATTACTCAAGATAGTTAAGTCCAAAGACTATGATGTGTTAAAGAAGGATCTTACAAAACTGAATGACTAGGCAACAGAATGGCAAATGAAATTCAGTGTTGATAAATGAAAGATACCACAAATTGGAAAACGTAATCCCAATTTACATTTAAAATGATGGATTTTAAATTAGCTGTTGCAACTCAAAAAAGAGATATTTTAGTCACTATGGATAGTTCTTTGGAAACAGTTGCTCAATGTGCAGTGGCAGTGAAAAAAAGCTAACAGCATTGTGAACCTTTATGAAAGGAATACATAACAAAGGACAGTAGGGCCATGGCCACACTTGTCCCTCTGTTCAGAAGGGCTATGGTAATGTGGCACTTCAGCATATGTGAATGAGGTGCTGTCATGAATATGCAGCACCTCATTAGCGTAATGGCAGCCACATGAGCTTCGAAACTGCCAGTTTCAAAACGCATGTTGCCTGTGTAGCCAGGGGCCTTTTGAAATGACCACCCTGATTTTGAAAGGCCCTTTCTTCCCAAAACCAGATGGGAAGAAGGGCTTTCGAAATCATGGAGCCATTTTGAAAGGTCCCCCAGCTACATGGATATTGTGCGTTTCGAAACTGGCAGTTTCAAAGCTCATGTGGCTGCCATTATGCTAATGAGGTGCTACATATTCATGACAGTCTCATTAAAATATTCCAACATGCCACATTACCACCCTTCCAAAAGGAGGGGTTAGTGTGGCCATAGCCTAAATGTCATATGCCACTATAGAAATCCAAGGCATATCCACATCTTGAATACTACACATAGTTTTAGTCATCCCATCTCAAAAATGATCATTAAAAATGGAGAAAAAATACAGAGAAGTATTACAAAAATGATTAGGGGTATTGCACAACATTCATATGAGCAGAGGTTAAAAAGACTGAGATTGGTCACCTTGGAAGCAAGAAGTCTAATGTAGGATACGATAGACATCTATAAAATCAAGAGTGCTACGTAAACAGTGAAGATGGAAGTGTTGTTTATATTTTCATGGGAGGGAAGGCCAACTGAAGATTTGAAAAAAATAACTACTTCGAAATCAGGAAAGTTACAGCATAGCATAGTTTACATGTGTATAGAAGTATTGATATGGAATTAAAGGGATCGCATTTAGAATACTATATGCAATTCTCATAAAACATGAGCATGATGGAGATGGAACAGACAGCCATCAAAGTTATATTGAGTATTAACATTATATGTGATGTTTAAAGAACAGTTTAGCCACACATGGCCTACTCATTTAAGTGGAAGGGAGCAAATGATGTTATCAGGCACACAATAACTATTTATATTCAGGAAATGAAAGAAATGAATGGAGAACCATAAACAACTTATGACAGTAGCATATAACTAATTTGAAAATAAGAAGGCAAAGATTAAAGTTAATGAGGAGACTAGCCTAAATACAATTCAGAGAAAGAGACAAGTCAATATATGGAACAGAGTAATAAATTAGAATAAATAAGAAAAAAAAGGCTGTAAATCAGTTTGAGATAAAGAAAGATCAAGAGCAGAGGACACACCTTCAGAGGAGGGGGAAATCAGAAAGTACATAGATCAATGAAATAAAAATGATGAGACAGAAGTTGACACATATATGTGCTCTGGTTAATTATGATCCTGGCCTCAATGGGTCATTAAGTTTTCCTGGGGTCATTAAACATTTTAATGTGTTTGTACAAACTACTCATGTTTGCATGCAAAATCTGTGTAACAGGGATTTTTAAATATTTAAGTTTACTGCTTGGAAATTCTACAGGTGGGGGGAGGGTTTAGAAAGTATCAGATAGACTGCAAACATTGGCACTTGGCAACTTTTCAGTGTTAGATGTTTTTCCTTGCCAAATCACCTAAGAATGAATCAGAAAGAGACTGAGTTTTAAAATAATGTCTCAACCTTTAACCAACAAGATAAGGTAATGAGAAAACGGACATCTTTTTGATATTCATTATTCCTGGAAATAAAAATTCTAAATTGTAATTTATGGACAATGTCAAGAACTTGGGCATTGTAAGGAAGCAATGCTCTTTAAGATGTTTGGATTTGTATAATAAATATTGTCTTTTCCTTGTTGTATACTTGCAACAAAGGGTTGTAACATCTAACTGACTTTACATTTGTTATCTTCTGATAAAATGATATTTACTTCCATCAGAAAGTTCCTTTTGATTCAGCCCTCTGTGGTGTTTATTACTGGGAGCTTTCATATTACCTTAGTTCCATGAACTGTTATTGCATTGACCCTTTTGCATTAGGGTACTTCAAGAGTTCTTTTCCAGGGTAGCTGGAAAATGGCATTTCTCCAATATAGTCTTAAACATCATTAAATTTAGCATAAAAATTGAGAGAAAACAAGTAAACACAAGTGCATATCATCTTATTCAGGGTCACATATTGCTATAAGAGCACTTTTCATAGAAGAGGCACAGTAAAATCTAAATTTCTGGTTCAGCCAGAAGCCCTTTCATAGCCCTGGTCCGAACCAACTAATAGCTTTTGCACTATTTTGAGATGGAATGTCATCTTCTTGTCTCTAGATCAGGAGTTTATCAACTCCTTTGTCTTAGGGCTCATTTATCAGATGCTATGTGGCTTTGTTACTAGCTGAATCACAGAGAATTCAGACGAGATAAGAGAAGATGCAGACTGCAGTATAGGCTGGTTGTTGTAGAGAGAACCCCAATAGGAACAGGAGCAAGGGCCAAGAGTTGAAACTACTAGCAACAGTCCTATTCCCAAACAAGTAGTGACACTAATCAGAATGAAGAGGATGATCAGTGTGGCCGCTCTGTCTTTGATAAAATTAGATATAATCCGGCCAGTTACAGATTGCTTCTTGCCATCCAATAACACTGAGGAGTTCCCAAAAGAGTTAAAGTCATGAACCTATTTGACAATCACTAGTTTGTGCCCTCAGTTATGGTTGTGATCAAAGAGCTGAATACTTTGAGGCAGTTTTAATTTCCTCCCAGCATCACCACAGTCTTGCTTGGGTTCAGTTCTTTGTGCATGTAGATTTCACAGTGCTTTAAACACTAATCCATCTTTGTGCTCTGTTCACTAGGCCACACCTACTCCCACAAAGGCAAGGTCCAGTTGCTAATTTTGGATCCAACTCTGAGCTTGTTTTACTTTTTAGAGACGTTCCAGTTCAGAATTTTGAATTCATCTGTAACAGACATGGAGCAGATACATTGCCACGGTTCTTTGCCTTTGAAACTAGCAGGCCAGAGATCTCCTGTGGCATTCTTATCAGGACAACCTTATAATTCTCTTTCTATCTTTATCAAAACACTAACATTCAATAGCCTGAATGTAGCACAGGACCCCAAGATCAGTTAAACAAGGAAATAGTCAATACAATACAAAAATCAGTACATAACTGTATTTTCAATTTTGATTCTCCATCCGTTTATGACTTTGGAAGGAATTCTGTTAGTTAAAGAGGTGTTAATTGTATTAACTTCTCTGATAGAGGGCTTTGGCGCAAACAAAATAGGTGAGAAGCTCTGTGGATGAGCAAAAGATTACTGAGCCCCCCGGGTGGTGACTGGCACCCCATCTGTAAAGCTTCCTGCATTCCAATTTGCAAGAAGTTTTGGATAGGGTGACTATATTTCTCAAGGCCAAATATGGCTGCAAGTGCAGCTCCCTGGCTGTTTTATACCACGGGGTGCTGGTGCAGTGCTGATGCCCCACAGGTAGCTCCCTGGTTGTAGGGGTGGTTACCCTGTGGAAGGAGGGGGATGGGTTGCTGGTTGTCCCACACTCTTGGGCTCTGGGAACTGCTGCCACCCTGCAGGGATTCTGCCTGGCTCCAAAGGTGGCTTCCCTATGGTGGCTGCTGTCCTGCAAGTGGGGGATAGGGGAGGTGCTCCTTGGCACAGGGTAGCAGCTACGCCTCCCAGCTGCCCCACCCTCTGAGCACAGGAATGTGGCTGCTGCCCCATAGGAGAGCTCCCCAGCTGTGGGGACTCCCTAGCTGTGGAGGTGGCTGTCCCGTTTGGGGGATCCCCCACTACACAGGAGGCTGTCCTGCAGCAGGAATTGGGCTAACTCACCACAATAGTCCCCCAGCTGCAGGGTAGCTGCTTCATAGTGGGGCTGCCTGACGGGACTCTCTTGTCAGACAGGTTATTAATATGGGTATCTAAATGAGTCCCTGAACAAGGAGGGCGTGAACCTCCTGTTCACAGGTCCCAGGACCCGAACCAGAACCCTGCTGCAACCCCAAGACAGGAGAGTGTCACCCCGGTACGCTCTGGTCCCTGCTAAGGCCTCCTGGAAGGAAGTGGCTGGCAGAGACAACGAGACCAGGACAAGGGTTAAAGTTAAAACAAAGTAACTAAAATTTTTATTTGAGGAACACCATCAAATTTAAAATGTATCAACTCTAAATGGCTAACTTATAAACTTACAATAAACATTGTGTCCTTGCTGATTCCTGACAGATGTCTTTAGATTTTATTTTACCGGAAGGCAAAAAAGGTAAATTAGGATAGTGAGTATGGGTAAGTATAATCAGGAATAAGGGGGTTTAGATCCCCACTGTTCCCTTTAGAAAGGAGGGGTGAGGTTGTTGGCCTCACCCCCTACCGGGGGCAGGGTGCTAGCCTGCCCCAAGGGGTTAGGGCTAGGAGGCTGTCAGGGCTGTCCCTTTTCTTGGGGGACTCCCGCTACTCCAGTAAGCCTAACTAAAGGATACCTGGGAGGCAATAGGCTCTTCCTCAGGTTCCTTAGGTGAACAGCGATTGGGGAGGCAGGGTGGCTATGCCTACACCTGCAATATTTATTTATATCTATATATAGAGATGGGTTAGGTAAGAGCGGGGAGGAAGGTCAAGCCTTCGCCTTATTAGAAACAACGATTATGATAACACTACTACTATAATAAACGCTAACAATACTGTATAAATGAATAATAACAACAATATGAGCTATTAATTAAATGTGGTTTTAAAATAGTTAAAGTAATATCCCAGCCTGGGCTTTCAGGCCCAGCCTCAGGGGTCAGGCCCCCAGGTACTTCCCCTCTCCCATCAGGGAGGGTGAACAACGGAGGAGCAACCCCCCGCTCCCTCACAGAGGGTCCCGGTGTCCCAGGCTAGTGTCCCGTTTAGTGTTAGAGGGTAGAGTTTACGTGTCAAGTCCGGTAGTAGTAGTCACAATCAGGTAAGTCGAGGTCCAATCCAGTGCAGTTGTAGGTAGCAGCTGGTGAAGACAAGATGGCGGGCTCAGGTTCCGTGACAGGGTACGCAGTACCCACCGTGAGGTGGGCCAGTTCGCCACCCAGTCACTTCCCCATGAGGCCGCTTGCTGCTCCCTGGTAGCGCTGTGAAGAGATGATTTTTTGAGAGCGCTGAGGGAGAGCTGCTGCTAGGGAGCGGTGGCAGTGAGAAATCTTGCACCTCAGGTGGTAAAGGCAGCGCTCTGGGCTGCTGACACAGCAGTGGTGTGGCAGTGCTGTCAGTGATTTTAGCTCTGGTGGACGCTGCCTAGGCAGCCACACCAAGAGTGATTTCGCTCAGTGATTCAGCTAGGTGGACGCTGCTGTGCATCCACACCAGAAGTGATTTCAGTCAGGTGGAGTGATTCGGCTCAGCCCCGTGCAGCCACACCTTTCTGCTGTCAGCCCCCTACCGGAGAGAGAGAGAGAGAGAGAGAGAGAGAGAGAGAGAGAGAGAGAGAGAGAGCCCTGAGTGAGCTCTGAGCTCTACTTATATAGAGCAGTCTCATGAATCATTCATGACATGGTTATCATATTTGCGCAGTTTTCAACAAGGTCCTCTGATTCAGGGAAGGTTCTGGAAACTTCAGGTGTCACCCAATCAGAGGCCTTTGATTCAAATACCTGTTTATGAGTTCAGGTTACTGGGGGAAACCAACTGACAAAAAGTGACCATTGGTAATGCTGCCAAATGGCAGCCTGTGACACATTAGAATTTCATGTGTCTGCATTGATTTTACACAGCCAAAGGCATGTAATCCCTGGCCCATGGGGACGATTATGTCCAAAGGTGTTAAAAATCCTGACACTGCCCAGGACAGCTGGGGCACCAGGTGTCCTTAAAATCTTAGAGGAGGGGACAAAGCACACTACCCTACCCCAACATATCCTTCTTACCTCTATGGTAGGGCCCTGGCACCCTCTCCTGTGACGACCTGTACTGGAGAGTCAGTATGTGTTGTCCAGACAGCTTTTGAATTATTTTCCCTGTGGCTGCGCTGACTTGGTGGAAGGACAGCTCAGCAGAGGAAGTGAATATACAGGACATTTAGCTTTTTTGTTTAAAAAAAAGGCAGGACACTGTCTAAAATATAGGACTGTCCTGGTGAAAACAGGACAGATGGTTACCCTAACTTGAGCAAAAAGCAAAAAATGTCTAGGAAAAAAGTGGAGGTAGATCTGGTGGATGCATGACAGCCATCCATCTACTGATTCTCCCACTGAAGCTTCATGAGGAGCTTTAATTCTGGCCCTTCCTGTCAGCTGAGTGGTTGATTTCACAATGCTAATAATCTTCTAATATGGTATATTTTGCAAATAACATAATATATAAAACTATATAGTATAGCAGGGTCTGTAAACCAAACAAAAGTGGAACCTAGAAATAAATGCAAAATAAGGGCCAGATTCTGCAAAGTGATGAGTATTCTCAACTCCCAGGGAAGTGAATCAGTTGTTACCACCCTAGGCCCTATTTCAGTAAAACACTTAATCGCTTACTGAGATTTAAATCCACGAATAGTCCTACTGAAGATAGGTACATACATAAGTGATTTGCAAAACAGAAACAGATTCATTCACATGCTTAAGGTTTTCAGAATCTTCATTTTATAGCTTCTGCAAGGCTCTGGGCATAATATAGATGTAACACTTTTTTCTTTTCCTGCTACCTAATTCCTCCCCACCTACATCCATACCTAGTCCCAATTTAAGAAATTCTTGATTGACTTTAATCATAAATTTCCTCAGTTTGGTGACCAGTTTCCTTGTAAAGAATCAAGCTTACTCACCAGACAGGTTTCTCAACTGCACAGCTCAAAAACGGCTTCCAGTGTTATGAGTTTCAACATGTACAGGTAGTATTTCAGTGTCCTAAAATCCTAATCTGTTGTAATTCAGATTAATTCAGTTATTGATCCAATTACTCAAGAAGCATTGTTAAGTACTGGAGCAATCAGGAGATTTATGCATCAGGAAATTCAGCAAAAAAAGTAGTTAAATTGATTTAGCATTTATCTAGAAGACTTGGGATGGTGGGATAAAATTAACTGGAAGAAAAAAAATAGAACTGGGCTTTAGAGGCAGGGAGACTAGACACAGAGCAGGCTGTTTTTATATGTGGTTTGATTGATCACAGATTCCAAACCATGAAGACAAAATAGTGGACAGAGACTCTTCAAAGACAGCAAATTACTCAAAAAAAAAAAGCAACTATCGCACATATGCAAAAGAAAATTCTCCTTAGAGTCAGTGTTCTCAGACTGTCTTCCATGAACCCCTGATGGTAATACAGTAATTGCTCATGTCTGACCAGACTAGCTCAGTCATATGGTACAGGCTACTCCTCCTTTTTCTGAGCTGGTGAAGTATATTAGAAGATAATTTAAAATACATTCCTCTTCTTAATTTTCTATGGAAGCATTTTTTTTTTAATTTACCACAGGATATTGTGGCTATGCCTATACTACAGTGATCTTTTGAAAGAAGCCCTTTTGGAAGATCTCTTCTGAAAGAACATCTTTTGACAGAGCACGTCCACACACAAAAAATAGCTCAGAAAAATGATCTGCTCTTTCAAAAAAGATTGTCCACACAGTCCCTGCTCTTTCAAAAGAATGGTCCAGAAACAAAAAAACCAGGCCCCTATGAGGACTGATCTTTCGAAAAAAAGTACCTATGGAGCGTCTACATGTTTTCTGTTAAAAGAAGTTTTCAAAAGGGGGCACTCTTCCTGAAATGGGAAAGAAGAGTGATTTCAAAAGGAGTGCCACATTCTTTCAATTGCCTTTTGAAAGAATACTTTTTATGTGTAGACGCTCCGCAGGATCCTTCAAAAGAGCCCCTTTCTTTCAAAAAATCTTTTGACAGAACTTGTGAGTGTAGATGTAGCTGCATGATCTGCAATGGGAGGAAGATGTCTGTCCAGTCCCAAAGGCTGTGGCCACACTTGGCCAAAACTACCCCCTTATTCCTTCTATCCCTTTATTACTGTCAGCTGACTCCCGACTTCAAAGGAATTCAGCATTTACACTTCGACTGTGGCCACACTTGGCCAAAACTTCAAAATGATCATGCCAATGGCCAAAACGAAGAATCCTAATGAGGCACGGAAATGAATATTCAGCACCTCATTAGCATGATCCCGGCCACAGCACTTTGAAAGTGCCACTTTCGAACGAGTATGGCTCGGCTACATGGGGTCCTCTTTGAAAGCACCCCACACATTTTGAATTCAGCTGACAGAAATAAGGGGATTTAGAAATGTGTGGAGTGCTTTGGAAAAAGACCCCTATGTTGCTGAGCCATGCACATTCGAAAGCGGCACTTTTGAAGCACTGTGGCCAGCAGCATACTAATTAGGTGCAGAATATTCATTTCAGTGCCTCATTAGTATTCTTTGATTTGGCCATTAGAGTGCCCATTTTGAAATTTTGGCCAAGTGTGGCCACAGCCAAAGGGTAGAAAGGCTGAATTCCTATGAAGTCCCACAGTCCTGTGGGACATTGAAAGTGAGAGCAGTCCAGTGAGAGAGGTATCTTCAAATTATGTTCTCCTTTAAATTGTAATCAACATTGAAAAGTCAGTGCACTGGGGGGGAACAGCTCAAACTTCCTCGTACACTCAACCACTAAATTGTATCATTCCAACTTTTCAGAAAAATCATATCCACATCTGGATTCAACTTTCCCATGTTCCAGAATATGTGGGTATGCTGTAAAAGCCTTGCCCATTACTAATTAAAGATTGTGTTTATGAATCCAGAGTCTAGATCCTAGATTTTAGTTTGGAATCATATCTAATGTCTACATTTTTTCTACCTGGTCAATATTTTCTCATAATGTTGATCAGTTGCTCACTTGCATGGAATTCACTTGCACCAGCAGATAGGCTTTGACCTATTCACATTTGTATTCTGTACAGCACCAATCATATAGTACCTGCTCAATTAATAAGTAATTTAATTTACATAATTTTAAATCATCTTGACATAGGTGTTGAATAGGCATTTATCATACTGAATTGTGTAACAATTCAATTGTTGTTGCCATCTATAGAGAGACAACAGCTATCAGAATAATTATTGAGTCCAAGTGCAAAATGATACTTTACAAAAAAGTCTAACAGATGTGGCTTTCTACTGACCAGGGAATCAATCTATTTGGACATTAAATATAATATTTTCTATTTATTATTCTGAAACTTCAGAGTTATAACTATAATTCTACAACCTGGCATATGATTAATGAGTTCTATTCTCTCTTGTGGTAAAGAATTGAATGCAATCTTAACTACCAAAGGGCACATGCATCACTTCAAAAGATATCAATAAAATAAATAAATAACTAAATAAAAGATACCTGACCAGTTCACAATTCCCTTGGTGCAGCTAAGGAATCTTTAGAAAAATAAATACGTACACAAAATCAATAGCTGTTCATCTTCAGGGTGAGATGCTCAACCAATTCTGTGTTAAGGTTCACATAACTAAATAAAGGTCAGCATAATCATTGGGGATATATGTAGTTTCCATGCTATTCATTTAAAATACATAATAGGTGACAGAAGGTGTAGAAAATTCTGATATTCCGAAAAAAGGAACTGAAAGAAGCTCTCGACACAGGGAGGTTACTCCAATGAAGTTTGAACCTTCATTACACAATGCAGTACAACTGGTGTTACATAGGGTAAGTTAGCTGGCCTCCCTGAGCCTCTTTTTTGCCTGCTATCCTTTGTCTAGCTTAATTCCTCATAGACTGTGGCCACATTAGCAGCTCATTTTGAAATAATTTTTGAAATGAGGGGCAATTTCAAAATGAGCAGGAGAGCGGCTATACAGCAATTGCTCATTTCAAAATTAATTTCGAAATTCAAAGGCGTTCATTTCAAAATGGTTATTCCACTCCTGTGTTGGGAATAACGCCTCCTTTCGATGTTAATTTCGAAATGAATTGTATGTAGCTGCTCCCTGGCTGTCATTTCAAAATGAAAAGTCCTCTACAGAGCCAGCCCCTCCCACCAACAGCCAGAGCTCTATGTCTGTCAGCTGCGGGTGCTTTAAAGCTGCAGGGACACAGAAACCCCATGCAGGAAGCTGAGAGTGTGCTGGCAGCCATAGGAGCGTGAGGTGGCCGGACAACACTCCCAAGCACCCTCAGAAAGTGACACCCCAGTGTGGCTGGACTGATGGCCGGCAGCCAAGACCCCCAGGATACTCGTGGAGCCAAGAGGTCCAGGCGATGGGGCTCCCAGGGCTCTGGGCAGCCCCCAAAGGGAGGGGGGCCCTCTGGCTGGAAGCTGAAGTCCAGGACCTGCTGGCTGTCTGGGGGGATGAGGACATCCTGCTCAAGACAGAGGGGCAGAAGAGAAATGTGGATGCCTTCACCCACCTCGCTAGCAACCTCCCACAAGGGGCCACCCCGTCTGGACCCCTGACCAGATTCGCTCCAAAGTGAAGAAGCTGCAGTAGGGCTATGTCCAAGCAAGGGACTCAGCCCAGCAATCGGGGCAGCACCAGCCACCTGCCCCTACTTCAGGGAGCTCCATCAGCTTCTGGGACCCAGGAAGACTGCACCACCTGAGGAGACCCTGGACATGGCGGAGCCGGAGGGGCAGGGTGAGGAGCCCCAGCCAGGACCCTCAATGGCCCCCGCTACTGCAGCCCCCAAAGTACCTGCTGGCACCACCAAAAGTGACAGCGGGAGAAGGAACCACGGTGCATAGCCGAGCCGTCCGAGGGACCTACCCAGGCTACCTCCACCCGGCCTCCACTGAACCACCTGAGGAACCCTCAGGTAGGACTGGACGTAGGGTGCACTGGTCATGCGGGGGAAGGGGCGGTCCCTGACGCAGCCAGTACAGGCCTGGGCATACGGCCACAGGCCAGGAACCCAGGGATGGCCGTCATCACTGCCAGGTGGGGCCTGCATGTGGCCATGGTCTGCCATGAGGGTCAGAAGCCTGGCAGGGCTGGAGCAACCACTCTAATAGCCTCATGTTGACCGACCCCACAGAAGACAGGCTGCCCCAGAGCCACTCACCACAAGCAGGGTGGGATGGTGGTGGGGACAAGGCCGCTGGCCCATGGTACCAGGCTTATGACTGATGGGGCACCACCCTCTCACCTTATGTCTTCACATCCTTGGCATCTGCCAGCCACCCCAGTCCCCTGGACATGCCCGGGAGCCCTGCAGCAGCAGAGGAGGGTGAAGGGGTGACACCTCCCCAGACTGGGCGAGGTGATGGGAGGAGCTGCCGCCGCAGCTGGGCAGATGATCTGGCAGCAACCCACATGGCTGCATGGCAGGAGCAGAGCCACTTGCTGAGGGAATGGCTCTCTGTGGAGCAGGCGGCCTGGGACTGGGTGGCCGGGTATCTCGACACCCTGACCCAGGTCATCACCAACTGCCTGGCCCAGCCACCTGGCCCAGCCACCTGGCCCAGCCACCTGCCCCATAGATGGCCTTTCCCACAGCACCCCCCTCTGCCCCAGCTCCCCCTTCCTCCTCTGCACCCTCCTCCCTGCCACCCCCCTCCACCCAGCCTCTCCCTCTTCCCTGCCACCCCCCTCTTCCTCAGCTCCTCCCTGTTCCCCCACCTCCCCCTGCCCCACGCTTCTTCTGACCCCCTGGCCCTTGGAGTTCTACTCCCATCCAACATGACTCCAGCCAAGCAGTGGGAGCTAGCGCACTGGCTGTGGCCGGGTGAGCCCTGCTTGTCCGTGGCTCCTCCACCCCCCCACGAGTCTGAGCCCCTAGATACCCCGGTCCAGCCCTATCTTCCTCTTCCACCTGCCCCATCATGGTCCCCAGACCCGGAGTGGTCACTGATCCAGGGGCTGTCGTGACTCCTGACCAGTCACTCCGATGGAGGATTGAGGCCCCCCACCTCCCCATGTATATAGCTCACCCCTGCCCCCCCATGTATATAGTTCACCCCACCCCCGTGTAAATAGTTCCCCCACCCCTTAAATATTCACATGTTCTTTCTGTTCCAAACATAGCAGTTGAATTTATTTAACGGTGTATGGCTGTGTCTACACGTGGCCCAAACTTCGAAATGGCCATGCAAATGGCCATTTCGAAGTTTACTAATGAAGCGCTGAAATGCATATTCAGCGCTTCATTAGCATGCGGGCGGCAGCCGCGCTTCGAAATTGATGCTCCTTGCCGCCGCGCGGCGCGTCCAGACAGGGGTCCTTTTCGAAAGGGCCCCGCCTACTTCGAAGTCCCCTTATTCCCATGAGCTTATGGGAATAAGGGGACTTCGAAGAAGGTGGCATCCTTTTGAAAAGGAGCCCCGTCTGGACGTGCCGCGCGGCGGCAAGGCTCGTCAATTTCGAAGCGCCGCTGCCGCCCGCATGCTAATGAAGCGCTGAATATGCATTTCAGCGCTTCATTAGTAAACTTCGAAATGGCCATTTGCATGGCCATTTCGAAGTTTGGGCCACGTGTAGACACAGCCTATGTGTCCTGCCTCGGGTGCGGATGGCAAGGGCGGTGCTGGTGGGGTAGGGGTGAGAACTGGAGGGGGGTTGCATGGAGTGAGTGGGGCCAGGTCATGGGGGCCCCGGGCAAAGGTCTCCCAGAGGGCCTCCCACACACGCACCCTGTCCCGGTTCACCTGGCGACACAGGACCGCACCTAGCTACTTATAGTGCGGCATGGCCTCGGCTGCCCAGTGTGCCACAAAAAGCTCCTGCTTGCTCTCCATGAGATTGTTCAGTGCACAGCAGGTGCTCACGACCACAGGCATGCTGGGAAGGCCTACCTCCACGCTCATCAGGAGGCACCTGAAGCATGCCTTCAGACAGCCAAATGCCTGCTCCACGGTGTTGCTGGTGCGGTTGAGGCAGGCATTGAAGAGGTCCTGGCTCTCATTCGTGTGTCCTGTGTAGGGGCACATTAGCCAGGGCTGGAGTGGGTAGGCAGCATCGGCTACAATGCAGGGAGGCATGGTCACATCTCCCACCGGCAGCTCCTGTGGGGGAATGTAGGTGCCCTCTGTCATTGTGCGGCCGAGCCATAAGTTCTGCAGGATGCAGGCATTGTTGGCCCTGCCCAGCCAGCCCACACAGATGTCAGTGAAATGTCCTCGGGCATCCACAAGGGCTTGGAGGACAACGGAGTGGTAGCCCTTGCGGTTGATGTACCATCCCTGGCTGTGTGGTAGGGCCTGGATGGTGATGTGGGTGATGTCCAATGTACCAATGCAGTTGGGGAATCCCAGCTGTTGGAAGCCGGCCATGGCAGCGTCTACGGCCCCAGGACAGATCAGGTGGCTCAGGAGGATCCTGTTGATGGTAGCAACAACCTGTAGGGTAAAGGGAACAGGTGCCTGTGAGTGTGTGATAGCCTATGGGGGCCCCACTCTCTGGGGCCCTGCTCCCTGAGAACCCCCTCCCAGGGACCCCACTCCCTGGGGCCCCACACTTGGGACCCCCCTCCCCAGGAGCCCATCGTGGGTGTGTGGCCCCGGGTGCCTTACCTCAAGGAGGAGGACCCCGACGGTGGCCTTCCCCACCCCGAATTGGTGGCCAAATAAGCAGTTGCTGTCCAGGGTGGCCAGCTTCCACAGAGCGATGGCCATTTGTTTCTCCAGGGGAAGCGCAGGCTGCATGCGGGTGTCCTGGTGGTGAAGTGCTGGTGCCAGCCAATGGCACAGCTCCATGAAGGTGGCCCGAGTCATCCAGAATTTGTGGACCCACTGGTCATCGTCCCACTCTCCTGGGATGGTGTCGTCCCACCATTCCCCGCTGGTGGGGTACCACCAGAGGTAACAGCAGGACTGGAACAGGGGGTGTTCCAGATGCACCTTGGGGTGAGCCTGCAGGAAGCTGGCCACATGTTGGGCAGCATGTAGACTCATATGCCATGCTGTCAGGATGACCGTCAGGATAGCCGTCAGGCTGGCCATGATGTTCAAGGTGTCCCCGTCAGTGAAGTGCTGTGGGTCCATGGCAGGCAGTGGTGTGGTGGCTAACCAAGGCTCTGCTGAGTGCTGTGCTGAAGGTTGCATGCTGCAAGCAGCCAGGGTCCTCAGCATGTGCACGGGGGATGTGTTTGGGAGGAGCCCTTTAAGGGGTTGGCTCGCCCATGCTCCAGGAAGGGCTTGTTGGCCATGTGGCAATGTCCTCACCATTTCCTGCCCTGTTATTTCAAAATGCAGTTGTGGCTGTGTAGCTGCTCCATTTCGAAATTACTGGGAGTCATTTCGATGTTGCAGATCACAATGTTGATCCGCATTTTGTGTGTAGTCACTTCCATGCCAATTATTTGAAAATGGATTATTTCTAAATAACGGATAGGGATCAGCCATTTTGAAATCACTGTCTAATGTGGCCACAGCCATAGTGTAAATGCTTGGTAGAAAAGATTGTTTATTACATATGTGAAAATTTCCTAACAAAATGAGTTCCTGATCTCCAGCATAGTCTTCCTGTGCCAGAAATGAATGTTTGTTAAGGATTGCGCCCTGGTTAAAGTGTTTGGGCACATGAGGAAAAAATTCTTAACAAACTAGCCAGGAAGGAGGGGGCATTTTCCTCTGCTTTTAGCAGACAAGGAGGAACCTTATGTTAGCTTCCTTTTGCTTCTCACTGCTTTAGTCTCTGGAATTATAAAAACAAAACATTTAATTCAGAAAGAATTATATTTTGAAAGGTAGCAAATGTAATTCAAAGACGTATACTAATTTTAATAGTAATTAATAATTTGCGCTTGAACAGTGCATTTGAACCAAAAACATATTGGAAACTGCAATCTATTTTATAACACCACTGTAAGGTAGTAAAGAATATCCACATTTCACAGACAGTAAAACCAAGGCATACAGAGGTTAGCTAATTCTTCAGTCACTAGCAGAGTAAGAACTAGCAGGATTCTAGTTACATTTCAGGAAAACTCTGCTCTGTTTTAATATGGAATTCGTGAAAGTACAATTCCCTTTGGAATTCCACTGTAATTTTCCCCACACTAATCAGCAGCATTTTAAATCCGGAAAAAACAAGTGTCTTATTTTATATAAACAAAAAAAAATCAATAAATGGAAGGTGAGACAAATTATTCATGTAAAGTAAAGTTTGCTCTGAGGGTATTGCAGGTCACTGACTTTGAATATACTCGCTGCTGTTTCAATAGAAAAAGAGTTACTTGAGTTATTAAAGGAACAATGTTCTACTTGAAATTTCCATCTAAGAGGAAATGCATACACATAACCTGCCCAATATTAAAATGTTAGGGTAGATTATTTAACAGACAAGTATCTTATGGTTTAAAATATAATGCTGAATCTTCCCCATACATTTTACAGTACAGTTTAGCCAAAAATCACTGCTCAAAAATATGTTGGACAATATGTTGGAGTATTATTTAATATACTGTACAGAATAATTAAATGTATGGTAAGCATGCTGACAGTGGTTTTATGTAAATAGAGTTTACATTTAAAATATTTGTTATGAAAAAGAAAAAAAATAAAGTTGATAGAAAATGAATAGATAAGGAAGGTGGAAGTGATTAATAACCCAAAATACAGGCTCATCACAAATCTTGAAACATGTACATAACGTAAAAAGGTTTTGTTATGGAGGCACAGGGCAATGGACAAAGTATTTCATCTAGTGACTGTAGTATCTCCTAGCTTTGCAAGGTACACCTACCTGCAAGTTACATGATACAATTTTCATCTATTCCACCGAGCTGTTCCACAAAATAGCCTTGTAAATGGGAGCCAGGGAGTGATGTCTGATCACATCTCTGTGGTATACTAGAGGTTGAAATGCCCATGTACGCTGCTAGAGTGAAATCCTGGCTCCATTGAAGTGAATAGCAAAACTCCCATTAACTTCAATGAAGCCAGGATATCACTGACAGCATGCAGCTGAGCCACACCAACTCCACTGGGCAGGGTTTCCTGTAGGGAGGGTGGGCAACTTGTCACATTGTTCCAAAAAGATTTTTTTTTAAACTAGTGGCAGGTCATAGCTTAAAAAGTACCTAATATTTCAGTAAAAAACGTTCTGCACCTCTACAATTAATCAGCGCCCTAACCTGGGTGTCTTGTTACCAAGGCAATTATATTGACTACTTATTTGCCATGCCTTCCTATCAGTGGCATTCATGAACACTCCCAGTGCATTTGAGCACCATTGACATACACTGAAACATTTTCTTGCCTTCCCATAAAGATGTACACACAGAGTCTAGTTATTTGGCTGCTCCTCTCCATAGCTTACAAAATTTAAACCTTAAAAGTTTTTTTTCTGAATTATTGAATGTTAAAAAGTCTGAGGGAATTTGAAATGTCTTAAATTATCAGCTTTTATTTTTTAAAATTAGCCAATAGGGCCAAAATCTGGAAATTTGAGTGACTAAAATTGGGCACCTCCATTCTGTATTTAGGCACTTAAATAAAGCATTCTGACGTTCAGAATTGCAGACCACCTGCAGCTCTGAGATAACTAATCTGAACAATTTAATCATTGATTTAGTATCTTGTCAGTCTTGTGGACTAGAAAGACCTGCTATACTTCATTGGAAAGTGAATAGCATTAATATTTATCCTACCTCCAGGAATGGAAGTTTGCCTCAGAGACTTGTCTGACCTGGCAGCTAAAGAGTGGGTAATCTTACAGAGAAGAGGGTCCTCAGACAAATTTGAAAATATTTATAGCAACTTTCCATTAACCCCTAACTAATTCCCAGCAGGTGGAAACTGAGATGCCATTCTCATCTTGGCTTCATGATCCCTGCTTCATTTTCTTTACCTTTTTTTCCCATTCCTTTACTTTTCTGTTCTCCCTTTATTTTTTAAAATCAATAATAAAATATCTTTTTTTAAAAAAGTCACCATATTAAATTCTAATCACTAAGCCATCAAACCATTGAGCCTACTGATGATTTAGCAGCCATAGCAGTATATTTTCAATATCTCAGATACCTTGGCTCAGTTTGCCTTAGGCTGCAGTAGGAGCTTGCCTATATGCAGAGTGCTTTAATAGGCAGGATTAAAACATCTTCGTGTCATTCTATTTTTTTCACTCATCTGGCTTAGTTCAGTTGACTGATGTCATAGGATATGCTGCTGATGGCCAGGGATGCTGAAAGCAAACTTTGAATGAAATTATACTTATAATTTTCTGTATAATAAAATATTTACCATAAGCTTTAGCTGCAATATATTTATTATAGTAGCATATATTGAAATGGCTCATGCTGTGCTTGTTCTGTGGGACTAGATCCAGGTCTACCCTGGATTAACTGGAAATGAAAATAGCTGCTGTGCTGAGGTAAGGGGTAATGAGGAATTTCATGAATTGACTGTGACTAGTGAAGGATGATAATAGGTTACAAGAAGCTCTTTTCACCCCTCTTTAACTCGGTGGGGAGTGAGGACCAGAACATTTCATGAATGGCCTTTCATGAATGGCCAATTTTTAGGGAAAAAAACATCTGTTCTTCAGCCTTCGGTAAGAATGTCTGCTTTGAGAATGTGTGTGTGTGTGTGGTGGAGGGGGTGATATCTTTTGTTGTACCATCTTTCTGTTGGGGAAAGAGACAGATTTCAAGTTTATTGTTGGTCTAATAAAAGATATCACCTCACCCCTTTCCCGTCTCTCTAATAACCAGGGACCAACACTGCAAGAACAACATTGCAAACATTTTTGCTGAAGACAGACCATTGATCTAGTGTACTTTAGTGCTGGATCCAGGAGCTCAAGAAAAAAACAAAAAAACAAACCAAAAAAAAGTAAGATTACGGCAATATACTTTAATAGCTTCACTTCTTATTTGTTTTCACTGTCATTCACATGATAGTGTTAATTAATACTGTTAATATGTGGTAGTAGGACATCAATGTGAAGAAATAATCAATGTGAAGAAAAATACTAGTATGACTGATTGTATTTAGTAGTGGATTTCAAATTATACAGAGTGGGATCAAGCCATCTGTAACAATAAAGATTTCAGTAAAACAGGCTGATTATTTTTGTGTTTTCAATCTTGATTATTGTATACCACTGAATTGCAATATATAGGAGTCATAAAATCATAGATGAAAAATATACCACAAACATAGCAAACATAACATAAAAGCCACAAACATAGCAAAATCACTTCTGAACTGAATGCTGAGGAGATAGACACTAAAAAAACTCCTAGCTCCCAGAAGTGAAGTGAAGTGATCAGACAGAGAGAAGGGAGGAAGGGAAGAAGTGACCAACAGATAAAAAAAATTGCAAGGACCTCTGGGGGGAAAATATGACAGCAACCCAATGTGGTAGCCTTAAATTTCAGAAGAGGGAACTGCATAAAAATGAGGAATTTATTTAAACAGAGATTAAAAGCTAGAGTTCCAAAAGTGAAGTCTCTGCAAGTTGTGTGGAAAATTTAAAGACATCATACCAGATGCTCAAATTAAATGAATATCCTAAATTAAAAAAAAGAAAAATAGAGGAATACAAATGCCACTATGGCTAAACAACAATGTATGAAAAGAAAAGGCGAAAATGTATTCTTTAAAAAGTGGAAGTTAAGTTCTATTCAGGAAAATATAAAGGAGCATAAAACCTTGTCAGTGAAATGTAAAAATGGGCAAAACACAATTTGAAAAACAGCTAACCAAAGACTCAAAAAGCAACAGCAAAAATTTTGTTAGGTACTTCAGAAGCAAGAAGCCTATTAAATAGCCAATGAGGCCACTGGATGATTGAGATAATAAAACCTCTCAAGGATAAAGCCATTGTGGAGAAGCTAAATGAATTCTTGGCATTAGTTTTCATGGCTGAGGATATGAGGGAGATTCACCAACTTGAGCCATAAGTTTTGAAGATGAATCTGAAGACCTATCCCAGACTGAGATGTCATTAAAGCACACGGACCTTAAGATGGTGACTTTCTTTCTACTCCTTCATACCTTTATATTTAGGATTATGGGCCACTCATGTCTGCTCTCTAATTGGGCAGTCTAGTATTTAATAGACCCTGGAACAGTAGGTGTGGAAAGGTTGTTTCTTCCATGCTAGAGCTGTTACATAGGGCTGTCTGGAGCTGAGAAATATCCCAGAGTTCATTGAGATTAAGGAAATTCTGTCTTTCGCTTCAAAGATGACACATGCGATGCTGTGGCAGTGACACTATGTTTTGCACTAAACTGCAGTACAGATACTTTTTATCAATCAAATATGTGCTGCAGGCCCTGATACAAGTTGTTTGATTTCCTGAGCCACCTGTATTCGACTAGCTGGTCTTTGTGTTCTCCACCTTCAGCTATGGTTGGTCTTGTCTCTGCTGTCTCTTGTCCAGCCTCCTTCCTCTTCCCCTCCACTGAACTGAACCGGTTGCTGATTTCTTGCTTTGACCCTTGGCTATGCCCTCTGTCTGTGACTCTGCTTAACCCTTCAACTCAGACTTCAGCTTCTGACTCCCGGCTCTGATCTTTGGCTTTGCTCTGGACCCTATTTTGTCTGCATTCAGTTATAACTGGTAGGCTGGATTGTTGCTCCAGCCATTAAACTAGTTCACCACAGTTCTGCTGCTGAAGAGCCTTTCTCACCAGCTGCTGCAGGGAGAGCATTGTCAGGCCCTCTGAGCATACAGAACAGGGGAGGTGGGCCAACTCGCCGAAACCAGAGTATAGGAAATAAGGGTGAAGCTCAGAGTGAATTTTTACCACGTAAGTGATCTACTATTATTAATAATTGTTAATTGTAAAATACTGAGGCTTTCCAGAAGAATCATAGAATCATAGAATTCTAGGGCTGGAAGGGACCTCAAGAGATCGTCTAGCCCAGCCCCCTGCCTAAAGCAGGCTCAACCCCAACTAAATCATCCCAACCATGACTAAGTCAAGCTGGGGCTTCAAAACCTCTAGGGATGAAGATTTCACCACTTCTCTTGGTAACCCATTTCAGTGTTTCCCAACCCTCCTGGTGAAACAGTTTTTCCTAATATCCAGCCTGCACCCACCTTTCTGTAACTTCAGACCATTGGTCATTGTTCTGTCATCTGTCACCAATGAGAAAAGTCTCTCTCCATCCTCTTTAGAGCCCCCTTTCAGGAAGTTGAAGCCCTAATCAGATTAGTAACTTCCCATCCCAATCATGCTAACACTACAAAAAGGAAAAGTTTAAGAGGTTTTAAGATGGAAGGAAATGCAGTCACTGGGGTAAGCAGAGAGGGCTTAGAAGACCAAACAAGAAACCTTCCTGTTGGTAAGAGCACAGAAAAAGAGGAACTTAGCAGCAGTGGAGGGTGATCACATGGGATTTTATTATCACTTTGGAAAATGTTGGCAAGACTTAATACAAAAAGAGGGGAGGTTGTGCAAGACAGAATAGATTTAAAGGAAGAAGACCAGATTTTCAAAGATATTTAGAGGTAGTAAAGAAGATGAATGCATTTGAAAATCCCACTGAACAGGTTAGCTGTCAACTTCCACCAAAATCAGTCTATCAGATTTATAGTTCATTATGTAAGGAAATATGCTAAAAAAAACATTTCCCATCCCAGTCTGTCCTTAAGTGCACAATAGCTGCGTCTACACGTGCACGCTACTTCGAAGTAGCGGCACTAACTTCGAAATAGCGCCCGTCACGTCTACACGCGTCGGGCGCTATTTCGAAGTTGAAATCGACGTTAGGCGGCGAGATGTCGAAGTCGCTAACCCCATGAGGGGATGGGAATAGCGCCCTACTTCGACGTTCAACATCGAAGTAGGGACGTGTAGACGATCCGCGTCCCGCAACATCGAAATAGCGGGGTCCTCCATGGCGGCCATCAGCTGGGGGGTTGAGAGATACTCTCTCTCCAGCCCTTGCGGGGCTCTGTGGTCACCGTGGGCAGCAGCCCTTAGCCCAGGGCTTCTGGCTGCTGCTGCTGCAGCTGGGGGTCCGTGCTGCATATACAGGGTGTGCAACTAGTTGTTGGCTCTGTGTATCTTGCACTGTTTAATGAAAGTGTGTCTGGGAGGGGCCCTTTAAGGGAGCGACTTGCTGTTGAGTCCGCCCCGTGACCCTGTCTGCAGCTGTGCCTGGCTCCCTTATTTCGATGTGTGCTACTTTGCCGTGTAGACGTTCCCTCGCTGTGCCTATTTCGATGTTGGGCTGAGCAACGTCGAAGTTGAACATCGACGTTGCCAGCCCTGGAGGACGTGTAGACGTTATTCATCGAAATAGCCTATTTCGATGTCGCAACATCGAAATAAGCTATTTCGAAGTTGGGTGCACGTGTAGACGTAGCCAATGTTTCAGTTCCCACACAGGTGAATTCACTAGGGGCTTGTCTACACTACCACCTTCCTTTGAAGGAGGGATGGTACTTAGGGTGTTGGGAGTTTACTAATGAGTGCTGCCTTGAATAGGCAAAATTTTGAGGAGTAAGGGGACTTTGAATTTGCCCCGGCACTTCGAAGTACCGGTGGGTGAGCCGTGGCTAGATGTGTGCCAGTACTTCAAAGTTATAACTTTGAAGTTGCTTGGGCGGGGAGGGAATTTGCTTAAAGAAGTGCTGCCTATGCATGGCAGCACTTCATTAGTAAACTCCCAACACCCTAACTACCATCCTTCCTTCGAAGAAAGGTGGTAGTGTAGACAAGCCCTAAGTGAAAACTAATACTCCATTTGCAACTTAGGAATGGGCAAATCACATCATTTTAGGGCCAAATCCATTTCTAAGAAGTCTTTTGGGCAGCAAGATATTTCCATGTTTTGCAGGCATAGTGACCATGGCAAGCATGCTCACCTTTGAGTAGCGTTCTTCCTCCTGGCAAGGGCCCAGAGCAGATTGAATCCTACACAAGCTTCCCTCCCTATTTAGCAGCCACTATGCTAACCTAGACCTTGAGGTTCTAGGCAGGAACTTTAACACCTGAAAGCAGGAATCTCCACAGCATCAGCTAAAAAGTAAGTTTCCTGAGCAAACAGGCCTAATATCCTCTGTGGATTGCACACTGAGAAGGGTATGTGCGCATAGGTATCTGTGGGTTGTATCTTCATCCTGATTTTAAGTAGTTCAAGGAATAGGGCATTTCTCCAGAGGAAGCATGCCACCCATTGGTGAGTGTGAGCTACATATCTCTTCTGTTCCTGATCCACAGTAGGTGGGAGTTTCCTAGTATTCTCATGGGTGTCTAACTCCATTGCCATATTGTATACCTATTATAGTCATGCTCTTTTAATCTTCTTCATAAATCACTCTTTACAGCTGCTTAATCATTTTTATTGTTCCCCTCTGAATTCCCTACAGATTTTGATAATGAGGGGCCCAGAACTGTATGAGTATTCTAGGCGTATGGTCTCACAATGCCATACGGAGCAAGATTCTCATCCCTTGGTCTAAGATTTGATTATTCTGCGTGTTGTACACAGGCAAAATTGTCCTTTTTCCCCCCCACTATCGCATTACATTGCAGCATATGCACCTTAAATTTGCTGCCAGTTCAGAGCCCAAGGTCTCATTCTTTGCTACTGTATTTGCAAGTATCTCACACCTAAGCTACGTCTACCTGTGTATGCTACATCGAAATAGCTTATTTGGACGTAGCGACATCGAAATAAGCTATTTCGATGAATAGCATCTACATGTCCTCCAGGGCTGGTGCTGTTGACGTTCAACGTCGACGTTGGGCAGCACCACATCGAAGTAGGTGCTGCAGGGGAGCGTCTACATGCCAAAGCGGCACACAGCAAAATAAGGGTGCCAGGAACAGCTGCAGACAGGGTCACAGGGCGGACTAGCACTTCCGGGGCAACAGCTAGCTGCTCCCTTAAAGGGCCCCTCCCAGACACACTCAGCCTGCACAGCACGCGGTCTGCAGAGCCACAGGCACACATACCCGTTGAAGCAGTATGGACCCCCAGCAGCAGCAGCAGCCAGAGGTCCACACAGCCGCCCCTGCAGGAGCAGTGCTTGCCCTGCTCAATGCTATGCAGAAGTCACCTGACCACCTTTTATTCACAGAAGAGGAGCTGCCCCCAGGGGAGGAGGAAGCAGCCCCAGACCTTGCTGCCCTCCGACTCCCGCCCCACTGCACACACCGCCGGCTGTGGAGCTACCCCACGAGCACTGCCTGGTGGGAGCGGCTGGTGCTCGGTGAGTGGGACAACGAGCGCTGGCTCCAGAACTTTCGCATGAGCCAGCAGACATTCCTGGAGCTCTGCCAGTGGCTCACCCCCCTCACTGAGGCACCAGGACTCCTCCATGCGGCGTGCCCTCACGGTTGAGAAATGGATCGGCATCGCCATCTGGAAGCTGGCCACTCCAGACAGCTACCGATCCGTGGGGCAGCAGTTTGGCGTGGGCAAGGCCACCATCGGGGCTGTCCTCATGAAGGTAAGATGACCCGGGGGGGAGCCCTGGGGGTGGAGGGAGCCATGGGGGGTAGGGCAGCCCTGGGGGGGAGGGCAGCTCTGGGGTGGAGGGCCAGACACACCCTGCACACCCCTCACTGGTGCTCTCCCATGTTCTTCCCCTGCAGGTCGTCCGCGCCATCAATGCCCTGCTCCTCCACAGGCTCGTGCGTCTTGGGAAGCCGGATGCCACCATCGTGGGGTTTGCCAGCCTGGGCTTTTCAAATTGCTTTGGGGCTCTGGATGGGACCCATATCCCCATCCGTGCTCCGGAGCACAGTGGAGGACGCGTCCTGAGCAGGAAGGGCTACCATTTGGTGGTCCTCCAGGCCTTGGTGGACAGCTGGGGCCGCTTCCTGGACATTTATGTTGGGTGGCCTGGCAGCACCCACGACGCCTGGGTGTTCAGGAATTCGGGCCTGTGCTGCCAGCTGGAGGCGGGAACCTACATCCCCCAGCGGGAGATCCCTGTGGGGGACACCACCATGCCCCTCTGCATTGTCGCAGACGTGGCATACCCCCTCCGGCCCTGGCTCATGCACCCTTACACGGGCCATCTGCCAGCCAGCCAGGAGTGCTTCAACATGCGCTTGAACCATGCACGCCAGGTGGTTGAGCACACTTTTGGCCGCCTCAAAGGGCGCTGGAGGTGTCTCCTCACCCGCCTTGATGCAGGCCCCACCAACATCCCCCAGGTTGTGGGCACATGCAGCGCACTCCACAACCTGGTCGAGAGCAAGGGGGAGGCATTCTTCCAGGGCTGGGCTGTGGAGGCTGGCAGGGCTGACGTGCACCCACCTGCTGCCCCCAGTCGCCAGGTCGACTCCGAGGGGATCTGGGTCCGGGAGGCCCTGCAGGCCCATTTCGACCAGGCCACAGGGTGAACGCTGGCAGGCCGCCCACTGCAACCCCCATCCTCCACAACACTCCCTGCCCCCTCGCCCACACCACAGAGCACCCAAGTGCACACACCCTCCTACATTTCTTGCAAATAAAAAGGGACCTGTTGTTTTTGAAACCAAAAACCAGTGATTTCTCTTTTTATTAATACTACATATATACATAGAGAGAGCAGAACAAAAGGGGGGGAACTATTTACGTGGGGGGGCAGGTACCATATAACAGAACAGGGGTGTAACACAAACTATATACAAATATATATGATGGGAGATATGTACAAAGGGGGAGGGGGGCCATGTCCTTGGTCCCGCACCCCTCTACTGTCCGGCACCCAGGGTTGGGGGCGTGTGACCCTCGCCTTGGCCTGAGCCCTGGCTGAGGCTGGCTGGGGCCCGGGCGAACCGGAAGGTAAGGCAGGCGGGTGTCAGCAGGCCCCGGGTCCCGCTCGGCGGAAGGCCCCAGGGTGGCGGACGGCGGTGGGGCGGCAGTCGGAGCGGCGGGTAGAGCAGCAGGCAGGGCAGGCAGAGCGGCGGGTGGCGCGGCATGGGGGGCCGGGTATTCCACTATGTGCTCGAATGTCTGCATGAAGGCCCCCCATGCTTACTGGCACCAGGCCAGCACTCACTCCTGGAGCTCCAGCCGCCACTCCTCCACCCGCAGGTGCTGCTCTGACACCGCCAGCTGACGCTGGAGGGTCGCGAGCAGCTGGGGGTCCGTGGCCATCCTCGGGTGGTGGCTCCGCCATTGGCCCCGTCCTGGGGCTGGTCGGTGCTCTGCCAACGGGCTGGCCTGCAGTGATGGCCCCGGTGGGCTCTCTGGGACCATGGAGACCTCGCTGGTGCTCTCCGGGCCCTCCGATGGTGCAGCTGCGGAACACGGGGGTGGGGAAGAAGAGTGGAGACAGCTGTTAGTGTGGGTCCTGAGACGTGGCCCTTGTCCCCCCACCCCTCTGCTGCTGGTTCCCCATCCCTGTCCCCGGGAGATGCTGCTGCTGCTGATGGGTGTCCCACCCCCTCCCCCCCGGGGGACCCTAGGTTCCACTCCCCCCATCCCCAGGGATGGGGCATGGCGCTGTCCTGCTGGGGGGCAGGGGCTGATGCACTCTTCTGAGGGACATGCCACTGCTGTCCTTGGGGCCATGGTCATCTGGGCATGTGGAGGGCCCTGGTCATGTCTCTTGTCCCTGCCCATTAATCCTGGGGGTGTGCACTAGCGGGGGTACATACCTGACGGTCCGCTTCCATGGTCGGGGGACACCCTCTGGGCGGACGCCCTGCTGGAGCTCCGGGAAGGTATAGCGATCTACAGCCCCCCGTCGCTGAAGGAGGATTCCCCCTCCTCCTCCTCCGGCATCGCAGGGGTGGGCTCCTGGGGGGTCACCTGGGGTGCGGGGCTTGCCTCCGGGGCAGACTCCGCCTCCGGGGCCTGCTGGAGCTCGTTGGCCGAGGTGTCAAGAGTGGCTGGCGGGGAGGAGGTGTACTGGGGGCCCAGGATGGAAGTGAGCTTCCTGTAAAAGGGGCAAGTGGCGGGGGCAGCCCCAGATTGGCTGGCCACATCCTGGGCCCGGGCGTAACCCTGCCGCAGCTCCTTCACCTTACTCCTGACATGGTCATGAGTGTGGGCAGGGTGACCCCAGGCAGCCAGGCCCTTGGCCGGCTGAGCGAACATATCCGCATTCCTCCTCTTGCTCCCCATTACCTGGAGCACCTCCTCCTCGCTCCAGAGCCCCAGCAGGTCCCGGATCTTGGCCTCTGTCCAGGAGGGGCCCCACTGCCTTTCCCCAGGCTGGCTGCCAGGCTGAGAGCCCTGGGTCCCCTTGTGGGGGGAGCCCTGGGGGCGTGTCGGGGGCTGGCGGGTGGCCATCGCAGCGGGGGTGGTGGATCGGGGCTGCAGGGAGGCGTGCAGGCAGGCCGTGTGTCAGTGCTGCCGCCTGCACACACTCTCAGCTTCCTGCACAGGAACGTAGGGGCCGGGAGCTTTAAGCGGCCGCTGCACGTGGAGACCATAGAGCTCAGGGGCTGGAGACAGAGTCTCTCAACCCCTCAGCTGATGGCTGCCATGGCGGACCCTGCTTTTTCAATGTTGTAGGACGCAGATCAGCTACACTTGCCCTACTTCGACGTTCAACGTTCAACGTTGAAGTAGGGCACTATTCCCATCCCCTGATGGGGGTAGCAACTTCGACGTCTCGCCGCCTTATGTCAATTTCAACTTCGAAATAGCGCTCGCCACATGTAGATGTGGTGGGCACTATTTCGAAGCGGCTACTTCGAAGTAGCTGGCACATGTAGACGTGGCTCTATTGAATATCTGTGTTTTGGATTATTATTAATTCCCTGCTGTATCCGGTATGCAGTTCTGCTGGCTGAAGTTTATTTTGTTATTTCCTGCCCATACTTTATTTCTCATGTTTTTGGATCCCTTTGTATTTCTTATGCTTCAGTAGTGTTTGTGACACCTCTTAATTTCGTATAATGTGCAAATGCAATTAATGCACTGTTTATCCCTTCTTCCAGATCATTAATAAAAATGCTTTATGGTGCAATGTCCCACTGAGCCATAAAGAACTGCAGTAATCAATCTTGAGAATATATTAAAATGTGATCCCTATTGTGAAGATTAATCAGAAACCCAAAATGTTTGAAATGAAAACTGAAGAGAGAGCATGTTCTCAGAACATGGCTAAATTCATGAGAATGTAGATTTACAATAAAGGGTGACTTGGCAGTTCATACCTCTCTTTCTGGGAAGTATAGCTTTTAACTGTTAAACTATAGGTCCAAATATGGCTCAGGTTGTTTGTGACCAATGTTTTTGTCATGTCACATCTCTTTGATTGTGTAATTTGATGGTGGCCTTAGTCCAATTCCTAGGAGATGGGACAAGTAATCGCATTATAAATTAGGTGTTAGCATTTCTAGCAATCCAAAATGAGATGGATTAAATAAGACATGGAGAATGAATGCCTCTGATACCTTGGGTTGGTTTTCCCTGGACTAGTTCACACCAGAACAAGAGGCCCTATCCCTCACTTCAGGACCTTGAAGTATCATGCCCAGGGTTAAATCCAGCCCCCTACTACATAGCTGTAATGGTCCTCTGTACAGCTGAATCAAGCAAGGACGCAACCTTTTGACAGTGTCTAGATTAGCACCCCCCTTTTGAAATAGTGATGCTAATGAGACCCATCAGGATATGCTAATGAGGTGCTGCAATGAATATGCAACACCTCATTGGCATAATAGTGTGTGTGACACTTCAAAAGTGCTGCTTTCGATCGCACGCAACTCATCTGCATGGGGTCCTTTTCGAAAGGACCCCACATAAGTCGAAATCCCTTTATTCCTATTTGGTTATAGGAATAAAGGGATTTCAATGTCTGCGGGGTACTTTCAAAAAGGACCCCGGGTAGCCAAGCTGCACACGATCGAAACCGGCACTTTCGAAGTGCTGTGGCCGCCATTATGCTAACGAGGTGCTGCATATTCATTACAACACCTCATTAGCATATCCTGATGTGTCTCATTAGTATTCTTCTTTTGAAAGGGGGGTGCTAGTGTAGACATAGCCTTTGTGGCAGACCCATTCACCCCTCCAAGTCACACAGCACCTCCCCCACTTCTTAAATTCCGTAAGTAACACCTTGGCTCTGGCTACACTAGCAAGTTTTGCCAATAAAAGTCAGGATTTTTTGGCAAAACTGGTGGACCATCCACACACAAAATGTGTTTTGTTGACAGTTTGTCAACAAAACTCAGCACTTTTGCCAGCAGTGCTCTGCCTCGCAGCCATGAGGTTTAATGGTGCTGTCAACAGATTCTGTTGACAAAAAAAGCTGTCTGGATGCTTCGAAGTGGCCTCTCTGAACAGACAGGTCATCCAGAACAATGGCAGCCCTATCTGCTGTGCTTCTGGGTGCCTGTTTTGTTGAGAGAGCAGCCTAAGAGTCTGCTCTGTCCACAGACCAGAGTGCTCTCCCTGTTGGGATTTATGTGTGGCCACGTTCTGTCAATAGCAGTTTTGTTGGTAAATCTCTTCTGATACTGACTTCTGTCAGCAGAGTGCTGTAATGTAATCATAGCCATAGAGTCTGGGTCATGGGCAGGGTCAGAGAGCCATCTATCTCCCAGGCCATGAAATGGCCCATGGTGGCTATTATTTTAGCTATTGAGTTGAAATATCATAATCTGCAGTGGCATTGGAACACTTATGGTAGTGGGGGAGAGGGAGCTGTGCCCCCTTACCACTGTCCATGCCCCTTACCACCTCCTGGAGCTGGGGCTGGGAGCAGGCCTGTGGTTCTAGGAGAGGAGCATGTGCACGGGGTAAAGATGTCCCAGGCTGACACCAGCAGCCAGTACCTGGGGTGCAAGACCAGGAACAAAGCAGAATGCGCCCCCCCCGCCACATTCCTTGCTCCCATGCTTGTGCTAGTGGCTCTTATAATCTAGAAGGAAGGATTACTCCCTGCTTTTCTATGTATGTGTGCAGTAACCAGCTTAGGATTTCCAATTGTCAAGTCTCCAGGAAGTAAAAATTCAATAATTAAAGTAACCTCCAGGAGTATGTTCAACCAGAACTGTCAACGCTAATCCAACCTGTCCATGTAGATTGATCAATGGACAGGAACTTTTTTGGGAGGGGGCATAAAAGGTGAACGGTGGGGCTCCCAAGTGATTTTAACCCAAGTTTTGCCAATTTTTGCTACTTGTAACCAGAGGAATTCTGCTTTCAGTGATTTCCATCTGGCACCTGTCAAAAACACTGATTTAAGTTAGAAACCACGCCTGCATTCTTTGTACACCTGCAACCACCACTGAGTTCAGTAGAAGCTATGTTTCTGGAAGAAATGAAGGATCAAATTCTATTCTGCATAATATAATATACCTAACTTGTTAATAAACATAATTCAAAATTAAGTCAGCACAGAAATAATAACATATTGGTACAGAAAAACAATTATTTAAAATTTAATTAAAAATCTTTCAAAAATGTTTTGTATGAATTATATTGAGTTTAATTCTTATTTAATGTGTGCTAGTGTAACGGGGTTCAGGGGTCCCCAAGCTCTGCATTTCATCTTCAGGCAGGAGTGATGCTCACTCAGCAGGACGCCAGTGGGTTGATTATCTGACAGGACACAGCATCTTACAGAAGAAACAGTCAGTCCAATCCATGCTGGGGAGAGGAGGCCTCCAGAGCTGGGGCCTTGCCCCCTCCTTTGTCCTGCTCTCTCCCAGCCCAGGCTAACTGCTTTCCTACTCCCAGTTCCAATTCAGAACCCTCAGGCTCCACCTCCCGCTTTGTCTTCAGTACAGAGGTAACACCTGGTTGCCTAGGTTACCCTCAACAGGAGCCTCACACCCTCTGTGAGACACACACACATACACATGTACCCCCCTCTACATCACAGCTAGTCATAAATGGACATGGTAAAATTGTGGAACATTTTTTTCGATGAAAAGTGTCCTTTTCTTGGAAGGAAAAAAATGGCTTATTTTTCTTCAAAAAATATTTTTCTCATTAAAAATTGGAAACTTTCAAATTGCATTTTTTTAAAATGAAAGTGTCTCAACCATATTTTGACCAGCTCCACTGAAAAAAAAAAACCTAAAAAAAATAAGTTACAATTCATCTTTATCAAATTAGGTTGTTAAATCTATAAATAAGCACTGAAATAAGGGGCTTGGAATAAGTGGGAGATAATGGCACCTCAGCCTTCCTGAAAATACTCCAATATTTGGCACCTCAGTGAAGATGTAGCGGCATGACTTAGACAACCATTGAAAATCTTTTTTTTTTTGGTTTTTTGTTTTGTTTTGTTTTGTTTGTTTTCCCCTTGGTCTCCTGTTCATGTCAACTGTTGCAGGTCTCTTTCCAGCCAACCCTGCCATCAGGGCTGGAAGCTAATACTTGACTAACTCAGACTAGAAATAAAGTGGGTATTCTTAAATGAAGTTAATTAACCACCGGAACAACAAGAAGGGTTATGGTGGATTCTCCATCATTAGAAATATTAAAAGTGAGTTTAGATTTTCTTTTAAAGGCATGCTCAGATTCCAACAGGGGTTAATTCAGGGAAATCCTATGACCTGTATTATGCAGGAGGTCAAACCACTGCTTTCTCTTCTGATCTTTGTAAGCTATGAGTCTCCAGCGCTAAAATATGTCATCCTGAGTGCTCATTCTTTTACCTGTTAGCTGCCTCCTGGGTGTCATTGCTTAGTAAGATCAATACTAACTGCATTTACTTCTTGTGAAAGATCTTGGTAGGATTATTTTAAAATTCAAGTTAAAGTTCAAAGATGAGCAAATGTATTTATTTATTTAGATACAGCATATTTGCTGCTTGTCAGAATTGTTTGCATTTAAATAGAGATTTGTTTCTCCCCAGTTCTTCTTTTCCTTCTTAATCTTAGTGGAATGCAACAACACTGAATTTGATATATCACGTTCATTTTTTTTCACAAGAGATGACATATTGTCACATACATGTAGGCAAGGTTGTGGCATCACAGCAAGATCAAGCAGATGGAGAAACTGGTATGCAAGAATAACAGTCATTTATTCAAATCTGAATAACTGAAATAATAACAAAAGATTATTGAAAATGGCAGGTCAGTAAATTGCCTTCTTCTTTCTCCCCCCGCCACCCCCACCCCGCTATACACTCCTGTTTGCTCTAGTCTGAAAGTTAATTTTGTAGATCTAGACATAAGACACATGGCTTGTTTGTTTTGTTTTTTTTAATGGATCACATTAATCCTTTCTGTAAGTGTCTTGAGATCTTGGAAGTTACGCAGAGGATGGATTTGGTCCATTAGATTTTTATCTAAACAACAAATCAACAAAATGGATTAACCTTCAGTTTTAATGTTATATTTTAAAGCATCTTGAGATGGCTTGTAATGATAAGGCACTATAAACTTTGAGCAGCTGTTGTTGGTATAAGTGACCACCAACTATGTAGCAGTATCTAATTTGCTGGCTAGTTTAGCAAATGGCTTATGGCTGTTGCAAATGTAAAGCTGACAAATGGGATAGAATTGTTACTTTTTTAGATTGTTTAGTTAACTCTTTGCTGCATGATACATTTTCCTTAACATAAAGCTGTGTAGATTCACCCTGTCTATTAGCAATTGGAGTTTACTTACCCTGAAATAACTAGTAATACAGAGAAATGTTTTTATGTTTCATAAAATAGGTCTATACACTATAAAACCTGGAGCCACACAAAACACACTGTGCAATTATGATTCTTAATGGTTCAGTACAAAACCAGCCGAAAACTTAGCACTATGATGGAGTTTATTGTGTTTATTTTAACCCCAAAATAGCAAAAGTTGTTTGGGCTCTGGTTTGACTTTGATGAACGGAGATAGAACTAAACGTACTGAGGTGCTTTCTGAGATCAGTGCCTCAGGGCAACATTGTCCTACACTTAGTTTTGCTGAAAGTTTCTTACATCTCCAGGAGCATTTGCCATAAGTAAAGGTAGAAATGTCTTATAGAATGTTTGAGTTCTTGTGTTGCTGGTGACATAAAGTGTCCGTGGCATTTTTACCACTTAAACTGGTAATTACAACTCATTTTACATAAAAAAATTACTTTGATGTGCATATGTTAATTTTTCATATCGTCCCTTAATCATGGAACATGCAGTCAGATTAATTGTAGATCATACTGTAGCTAACTACTGTAGATGTGATTACAGTAAACATCATCTGGTTCTACCAAATTAATTCTTTCTTCTCACATACAGATGATTGGCTAACATCTAGCTGAGAATGTTAATTAAATTATTTTTATAGTGCTGAGATTTCATCATCAAGGATTTCCTTTCATCCTTACAGTTTCTGTACAGTCCCTGAAGAATGCTACTCCAAGTCTGATGTTATCCAGGAATTTCAGATAGTGTGCTGAGGACTAAGAATTATGGGAGTGAGTTCAGGAAGGAGTTAGGGTTCCTTGAATGTCATCTCTATATAACGTTGAACGTGACAATTAGGACATGAAGAGCATTAATAATATATGGGGAATGCAATCTATTTTCTGGCTGTACACTCATAATTAGGTTCTGATAATGCAGGCCGTAGCAAGTTACAGAGAAAGTTTGGTTTTCAAAAACACATCTCAGAGTATTGGCCAATGATAGGACGGAAACATTAAGGCCAACTTCAGGAGTAAAATGATGACCACAGTAGTATAAATTAAGTTCCTTTTTACTTAGTTACATGCTCCCTGGCCTGTTCCACCTATAGGTAAGGGAGTCTAATCTAACTTAACACTTCTTATTTCTGCAAAATATAGCTGTTGTGAACCAAGTGTGGTTCCCACATAGTGACCTTAGGCCTAAGAAGCCACTTGTGAATTTGAGTGATTGCTAAAATCTTAGACAAAGCAAACAGCACTCACTGTGCTAGAAATTCATGTTCTCTCATTAATTTTGGATCTGTCTGGAGCCATCTACTATGAAAACTACTAGATTTGTTCTAAAGATGTGCACATTCTCAGCATATTAAAAACAATTGTCAGCTTTCTGTGCTCATAAAAGCATTTTCTCAAAAGGAGAATAATTGTGCAGTAAGAATTTTTTACTGAATTTCTAATGTAATTTTAATACATATGAGCAAATACCACATTACAGCACGAAAATCTGAGTATAATAAATTTGCGAATGAAATGTTGCTTGAGAGAAAATCAGACAAGCTAAAATGAAATGTCTGCAGAGGTTCTCAATCATTATAAACTTTCACAAGTAGTTTTTATCATTTTTTGAGGACGTTGATACATACTGTTTGAGAAAACTGGTTTATTCTTATACTGAATGGTAAAGAATAATAAAATTGTAATGATTCTTTTTCTGAATTGGTGATAACTTTTACTCAAAAGTGTCAAAACAAGCAAAATCACCTATCAAATATGCCAGGGTGTACTAAGGAAGTGGACACATATGAGCAAAAAAATATACCCATGGATCAAAGGCATTTTTGAAAGGTGTCAGTTCTCACTGATCTCTCGGAACAGGCTCTGACCCAAAAGTGTAATTCAGATTTGTCTTGTTTTGAGGCATTGAGACATCAAGGACTGCAGAGTAGAAATTGTCAAACTATATTGATTTATTATTTTTATTTATGCAAATAACTTTCATATTTTGGTGATTTTTTTTAATGAGAAGCTTCTCCCAGTTTTAGTTCATTTCTAGAGATAAGATCAGGTGCACGGAAGCCATCCTGAAGAAGAACATTTATATTCCTCACAGACAATAATAGAATAATTTACTCCTCATCTTATAACTGCTGGCATAATAGCTGACCTCTACTGTCACCAGAAATGAATTATTAAATGATGCTGATAAGAGACAGCTTAGATTTGACCCAGAAATGTTTCAACTTATTCTTCAAATGTAAGAAGAGATAGAATTAATACATGTTTATTATTTTATTTAAATATTTTTTTAAATATTTATTATTAAATACATTAATCATTAATATACATTTGTTACAGACTTGATTGGTTCCTCTTTGATTTGCAAAAACTCAGTGATAGTACGAAGACACTGGAGAGACTTTTTTCAAGGAACTTTTTGCAGATAATTTTGTCTTGATGGGCCATAGACATGAGGACCATGGCCTCTCTCCTATCCTTCCCTATGTCATTGGTAGCTACAAGTTCCATGACCACTGGCTCCTCCTCAGCACAACACAAAAGTTTATTTAGATGTCACAAGAGATCCACAACCTTTTCACGAGGCAGGCAAGTCACCATAGAGTTCTCCCAGTCATTGCAAGTCCAGTTGTCTATGTTTCTAATGATCAAATCCCCCATTATTAACACCTGTCTTTTCCTAAAGACTGAAGCTCCCTCCCCAGAAGAGGTATCCTCAGTGCAAGAGGATTCCACAATATCACCTGGAAGGAGGATCCCTGTGATGGGATAATTTCCCTCTCCTCAACTTGAGTGCGCTCTTTTAGTGAGCCTTTCAACCTCCTCCATGGCACAGAGGCTGTCTGACCAAACGTGGGAACTGTTTTATGGTGTTGCAGAAAACCTCATCTATCTACCTCTCTGCCTCCCTTAGCTCCTTCAGTTCAGCCAGCCTGGCCCTCACAGTCCATACAGTAAAACCACGAGACACGTGCAAATGAGTTGCACATTTCTCAGGTTAACATGACTGCCACCCCAGACAGGAGCAGGGAGACCACTCCTGTCAGGGGCGGCAGCTGACAGTCAGGCCGCCGTTCCTGACAGGAGGAGGGAAACTGCTTCTGTCAGGGGCAGCAGCCTGACTCCTGGATCCTCTCCACTAGTGGGACCTGGGAAACTGACCAGCACATCTCTGGTCAGTTTCCCAGATCCTGCAAGTGGCAGAGAGCTGCGAACCAGATGGCAGTCTGATTCACAGCTCTCTGCCACTTAAGGGTAACTCCCCAAGTAACCTGAAAATTTAACTTACATGGGGTTGCTAAGAATGCAACCTCCACGGAAGTCAGGGGTCTACTGTACACATTCTCTCAGGACCAGAAGCTGCTTGCACCAGATGCTTACATACGCCACCTGACAGGTAATCAGTCATACATGTTACATTGGGTGCAATAAACAGGATAAATTTCACTGTACTACTGGGCTTCTGCATACAGATAATTAGATTTTATTTTGATTGGATTAGATTTTATTTAGGTTAGATAAATACATAGAGTTTGTATTCAAATCAGGTGATTTAGGTTTTAGTTTAGTTTAAAAGAAGTTTTAAAGAAAGTCAAGTGCAGGGGTTGGCAACCTGCAGCTCCAGAGCCACATTCAGCGCTTTAAGGAGCTACTTGCAGCTCTGAGCACTTCTGCCGCTGCCTCCACTTATGGCTCTGGAGGCCGCCACTTCTTAAACAAAAAACCTAAATTCAGTTTCCCATCATTAAACCACCTGAATTGAGATCTTTTTGTTTGTTTGTTTAAGAGGTGGCAGCCTCCAGTCAGCTGCAGCAGGTAGCCCTGGAGAAGAAAGCTGTGGCAGGGCAGGGAGCCCTGGAAGAGATAGCTGGCCTTTCAGTCTTTAGTATGCATATGCACAGACCCTTCTGTAGGACTCAGGAATCAAACCATTGTCTTAAAGAAGACAATTAGAAATAAAAAAGGCATATGTGACAAAGTGTACTTGTTTGCTAGATGTTACAGAGCAACTTTAAAAATGTAGATTAAAAGCACAGAGAATTACTTCCCTGGGATTCAGTTTAGAAGTCACAGCATATAAGTGGCAGGGTAGGGAGGGAGGGAATCAGCCAGCCTAAGAGGTCCCACACCAAACCCAAAATAAATAGCCTGATTGCGTCTGACTAAACATTTCCTGTTTACTTACACATCTGTATGCCAGATCTCCTTGTGGCCTGTATATTTACTGGGTTCATTTCTGCTGCTTAGATTTAAAAATCTCTGCCTCTCTCTCGTCCACCCACACAAAAAAAAGACCCCGCACCCCAGCAGGTAACTGCTTCACTTCAAAAGATCTCTCTGTTCCAGTTGATTCACCTGGATGCTTGCCAAGAAATAACCCATGATCTGGGTTTAACCCTTTATAGGCATCATTTATTGTACAAGTATTAACCATTTGTAGCATATCTTGTATCAAGTGAGTGTGGGCAGGAAAGAAATTACATGATCTTACTAATGCTCCTGTGTTCCACACATGTATTATATTCATGTTTTGAAACTAATTGCTTCTCTTTCTCTTTTGTGATTAAATTCAAAACTCATGCATTATGCTCCCCCAAAAATCACTTATTTGGTTTATGAATAACAAAATATTTTAAAACTAAAATTTTGGGGTTCATTTGCATTCACGTGCATGAACTTTTACAGGTGACATTTTCAAGCTATTTGACTTAACAATGATAGAAATGTTCCTACTTTTAAAAAAATGAAAGCAGAGAGTCTCAGACAATCATGTAACAGTAAGAGTTGCATTTAAAAAAATAAAACACCAACTATAATGAAATTTGTAATAAAATCATGAGATTTGGCAACAGAGGGCTACCATGATAATATATTGAATGCTTTGTGTGCCAGTTGCTGTATAGCCAATATTAACTGTATCACATCTGCAATTTGTCTGTCCTTCCACATCTATGGTGTGTACACATACCCACTCACAATTATATATTTATTTACATGCAGACCAACTTATCACTGCAGCCAGTTGACAAGTTTATCTCAGCTTGAGCTCTGCAAATCTTTCCCTGCAGTACTTAATGATTTATAATGGAAATTTCTAAGCTGTCCCACAGAATCCCTTGCCTCCTATTGTGCACTTTTCCATTTTATTTGTCTCTGTAAAAGTGACAACACTTTTCAGTTTTATTTGTCTCTACTGGATATAAATGCAGCACATGTCAGAGCAAACATCCATTAATGATATAGGTGGGGATATGAAAGTAGGACATCAGTTTTACTCAGCTTAATATTTGAACTATGTATAAACCGTTACAGGGTAAGGAATATTTTTTAACAAAACATATGTACAATCAGTGTCTCGGACTACCCAATGGATACAGTTGTATAAAAATGCATTTTATGAGATTTTCTTTATTAGAAACATACAGATTATACCTATAATAGTAGGTCACTGTGATCTCCAATTTAGTGTTGTTGTGAAGCCAACTGTTATCAAACTGTCTAAGCCTTCTCTACATTTACCAAGGACCGATGCTGTGACTAGTGTAGCAGGGTTGATTTAGCTGGTCTAGTGAAGATACTGGTAAATCAGCTACAAAGCTATCCGGTCACCTCCCGTACTCCACCAGAACATGAGGAGTAAGGCAAGTTAATAGGAAAACACTTACCGTTGACTCAGTGCAGTGAAGACACTACAGTAAGTCGAACTACGGTACCTCAACTTCATAATGTTATTCATGTAGCTGGTGTAGTTAGGAGCAGTTAGTAATGTAAACAAGGCCAAAGTAATATATTTGAAGAGTGGTACCCTAGGAAGCTCTCTGATTCTTTAGAAAGATGTAATTTATGCGCCTCAGAAAATAATCATAGAAAAATTAAACTGCATTCTGTTGTGCTATTTTGGTGAATCTTTTTTCTTTTTTAAAAAGTCTAATTATACAAGGGAAGCTTTCAGTTTTTCTGATTACCTTCCCATCTGCCTTGATGTTTTTCAGAGGTAAAGTTATTGAGCAATAAATTTTTCTAAAAAGCTTTGAAATCTTTGAATACAAGGTCTTATAGGAGGGCAAAATATTATTTTAGGGGGCAAAAAGCCTTTATATTATGTTTTTGTGTGCTTTTTCAATGCTTTCTGTAGTGTGTAGCAATGAATTAACTCACCTCAGAACTACTGAGAACCACCATTAGCTGAAGATCTTTTCTTTGCTAGAATGGGTCAGAAATAGATCCAGAAGTGTAAAATGGAAGAACAAGACTTTCCTACTGAAGAAGAAAGCTGGGAAGTATGAAAGACTGAGGCAAATGGAGATGGGCTGGGAACAGACAATGAAGGATAGCCAGGAGAATCAAATGGAAAGGAGAGGTAACATGAGGCTTTGATAAGGGGCAGTAGTGAGGAGTACAGATGAGGGAACAGAAGAGGAAGTAAGGGAGGAGATAATTGCGGTGCATATATGAGAAGAATTTAGAAGAACAAAGAGTTAGACAGAAAGTACAATGCAGTCAAGAGAGAGGAAAACAGCAGCCAATGTGAAAAGAAGCAAGAATAGCTTTTGCCATTAAGGTCTCATCTTATTACGCAGACATCTCAGCTGGGCTCTGGCATGACCTTAGCACATCTCCTCCAATGAGTATGCACATAGCTCCTTAGGCTCATTTTGAAATGATACTGGGTACATTTGGCTCCTGAACTTCTAGAATAACTATTTTCCTAATCTCTTTGACTTCCAATTTACTTGTCATATTTCTAACACATCTTAATTCAAACCAAATCAGGTTTTAATACCTACATTTAAGCCATTGAACAACCATTATGAATATGTATAATATATTATTACTATTATGGCTTGTACATTAAAATATATTACAAAGTAGCTTAATTCAAAGTACATAATAAGTATTTTAATAAGTTTGTTTCAACTAGAGACCAGTGATGTCTCATTACTACATAATAAAGTTATATTCTAAGTGATTGTTTCTCCCAGATGATAGAACAGGATGTACACACATTTCAGAACTATCTGTATGATATCAAAATCATTTGCTTTTTTTAAAAAAATAATTTTATTGAACGAAATGCATATTAACAATGACAAACAGGAAACTGTTAGTTACGGTGACTGATGCCTTCTGTCAGAAGGTATATTGAACATAGACAAGCTTTCCCATACTCTCCTGTCATTGTGCCACAGTTTAAAATGAAACCATAACGCATGGCATGGTACAATAGTTTGGTTTTGGCGTCTATTCAGTCCTTGAACTGTCTGGTTTGATGGCTAGCAAGGGTTCCAAGTTTCATCACATGGATACAAGTCCACTAATTTTCAGTGAAAGCACCCTCTTAGACATTTACTCCCTACTGTTTGCAAGACAGTAGCAACTTGGAAAGGATTCAGAAAAGGACTAAGAATCAGTGAAGGTCTGGAAACTGTGCTTCTAATGAGAAACTAGAGAAGCTCAACCAATTCAGTTTATCTAGGAGAATGCTGAGGTGACTTGTAGTCTGTAAGAAAAAAGATTTCTGATATTAGATGCTGTTCATCAGAAAAAGGCATAACAAAATCTTGAATTTGAATTAAACTTGAGACTAGAAATGAGGTGGAAATTTTTAATAATG
Organism: Carettochelys insculpta; assembly: GCF_033958435.1. Lineage (NCBI taxonomy): Eukaryota > Metazoa > Chordata > Testudines > Carettochelyidae > Carettochelys > Carettochelys insculpta. Next base: position 138,217,583 of record NC_134139.1, on the reverse strand, counting down.
GTGGTAATTAAGCATCTGACAGGGTACCGACAGACTACATCACTAAAGCCGTGTCTACACATGCCGGCTACTTCAAAGTAGCGGCACTAACTTCGAAATAGCGCCCGTCACGGCTACACATGTTGGGCGCTATTTCGATGTTAACATCGACGTTAGGCGGCGAGACGTCGAAGCCGCTAACCCCATGAGGGGATGGGAATAGCGCCCTACTTCGAAGTTCAACATCGAAGTAGGGCACGTGTAGCCGATCCGCGTCTCGTAACATCAAAATAGCGGGGTCCGCCATGGCAGCCATCAGCTGAGGGGTTGAGAGACGCTCTCTCTCCAGCCCCTTCAGGGCTCTATGGTCACCGTGGGCAGCAGCCCTTAGCCCAGGGCTTCTGGCTGCTGCTGCTGCAGCTGGGGATCCATGCTGCATGCACAGGGTCTGCAACCAGTTGTCGGCTCTGTGGATCTTGTGTTGTTTAGTGCAACTGTGTCTGGGAGGGGCCCTTTAAGGGAGCAGCTTGCTGTTGAGTCCGCCCTGTGACCCTGTCTGCAGCTGTTCCTGGCACCCTTATTTCGATGAGTGCTACTTTGGCATGTAGACGTTCCCTCGCAGCGCCTATTTCAATGTGGTGCTGCGTAACGTCGATGTTGAACGTTGACGTTGCCAGCCCTGGAGGACGTGCAGACGTTATTCGTCGAAATAGCCTATTTCGATGTCGCTACATCGAAGTAAGCTACTTCGATGTAGGCTTCATGTGTAGACGTAGCCTAAGAGGTTTTTCTTTAAATGAAGATTGTGTATCCTTCTATACTGATAAATAAACAAATAAAGTGCAGTTATCTTGATGAAAAAATTAAGTGCCTTCTTTTATGCAGGAGGTCAGAGTAAATTATCACAATGAACCCTCCTGGCCTTTAAATCTATTTATCTATTAAATGTGTGGTCCCTGCAAGAGATAACCTAAATTGGAACCATTGCTAGCACTCTTATCCATTGGTCCATCATATTTAAAATTATTCTAAATTTATTTATTTGTATTCATTGGGGAGTCATCCCCTTCCATTGAAGTCAATGGACTGAATGTGGTCTGGAATGTATTTCAATAAAAAGTAATTGTAATTAACTGACAGTTAAAAAAAAAAGAACAGAACTAAACTTCAATCAATGATAAAATGTACCAAGCCTTTAAGTGATAGGCAACTGAGAACCTGGAGATAATGGTTGTTATTACAATTGTGAGTCAGTTTATCGATTAACTGCCGTTCTGCATTTTGTAGGTTGGAGTCATAAATAGCTCTTTCTATATCAACGTTCCATTTATCCCCAGCCAAGCTGTCAAAGCTTTGGTAGATACACATAAGATTGTAATTTTCTTTCTCTGCCCCATCTCCCCACCACCCCCCGACCTGAAACCAGACAGCAAGAATGTATCCATTTCTCATCTCAGACTAATCACTAGTTTCATAGGTAGTGACAATGCAAAATTCATTTACAGTTACTTTTGAAAAGGTGATTTTACCCTACAACTATTCTGTGGTAATAAACCCATGTCTGCCATCAGATTTAAACTCAGTCTCCTCATTGAATTAAAAATGATGTCTATGATAAGAATATACCTAGCAGCACAGGCTTAAGCAATGTTTAATTTAGCTGAGTTAAAGATACTCCTGTCAGTTCTTAGTGACTTACTTACACTGTGTATATATATATATATATATATATATCTAAAACCTTCCTGTTTCCCTTGCGGGTGAACTTATACATCATTTTAAAGTCTTGGTTTCCTCAACAGCTTGGAACAAAACATTTAAAAATAATCTTTATGCCTCTCCTTGAGTTTGCATGTGAAATAAATATAAACTGAAAGTCTTAGGGGTTTATTTTCGAGTCATCGTGTGGATACTGTGCATACAAATCCCATTAATTTATGTTAAGAGAATTTATGCCTGAGGAGCTGATTTAAAAACATATTTCTCTGTTCTGTTAATGACTACATGAGAACCAAGATTTAATTCTCAAGAATAAGGAAACTTCAGGGGGAACTCTGTCTGCAGTTCTTATATGGCCTCCATTACTGTAGTATGTAAGTACCTGTGAGGGATTTATCTGCACTTTGTGGCTTCTGACAGGATGCCCCTGAGTCCTACTATGCTACCAGGAAAAGCTAACAGATGGTGGAGTTTCCAGTTCTTCTTAGAGGGCCTTCATGGAAGCAACCAATTAGAGCCCAGGAGACTCAAATAAAAGGAACTGTAGGTGCTCAGCAGGTCAGTTCCTGGCTTGGACCAGAAAGCCAAGGCAGGACGCTGCTCTCTGGTTAAAGGCATTTGAGTGCTAACTAGAATTTGGTTTTGGCTATATTTGCTAAAGCAGGAAGAGAGGGATCTTTTTGCCCTAAAGTAGGAATGATGATTAAGAGGATAGGTTAGAAAAGGCCCAGAAAAATAGCAGCAATGCATTGAAATGAAAGATAAGTGGCTGCTGTTTATAAGGTCCCTGGGTTGGATCCATGAGGAGTAGCCAGGCCTGGGTTCCTTTAATGATGTCTGAAGTAGCTCACAACCACAAGTGTATACCTCAGGGTAGACTGTCCAGAAACAAAGTAAACCCCCAACCAAGTAACAAGTGTGAACTCCTAAAGCACTAATATAGTCTTGCCCATGTGTCACAAACAGTCCCCTTAGCCACTCTGGCCTATTTTACCATCCACACAATTTGTAATAAATGGTCACAACATAGGATCACAAAATATTCCAGTTACTCGCAATCCCAAAGGAGCAGTCATTTACCCCAACTCAGCTTGGACCCTAAATTGCACACCAAAGAAAATGATTTTTGTAAACTAATGATTTATAACTGGGGAAAAAATAGTTATTTACAAAGTTAAAGCAGGTATGTCAAGGCTCTTACCCACTCTGAAACTCTGAGTGTAGAAGGTGGGGGTCCACAAGAAACCTAAAAATATCTTGTCTCTATGGACTTCTGCTTAAAAGTTTCCCAAGGTCACTGATTCCGTGAACTCAGCAGGTAGATGCCACAACCCAAGTGAGAAAACCCCTCTTTAAAATCCATGCATATCTCATTGTAGAATTTCACCCGTCTTAGAATAAGAATTAATGGGCACAAAACAGACATAAAAACACTCCTGATTCACAAACCTGTCAAGCAGCATTTTAATGCAGTGGGCCATTCCGTTAATGACCTGAAACACTGTGTTTTACTGAAGAAGAATTGTCATAGCAGTTTGGAAAGAGAGGCTGCTGAACTCTCTTTTGAATTCAAATTCAACACATTAACACATGGTTGAACTGGGATGGGAATTTTCTAGCTCATTTATAGGGACTCTTTTGTAGACTTGCTTTATCTAATTCTTGAAACCCCCACCCCCTTTCTGTCCCTCTGCTCTCTGATTTTCTCACCTTGATAATATTTTTCTGATTTGTCAACCTTGATTACTATTTTTGGTTCTCTGTGCCTTCAGTATTGCGTCTGTTGTGGTCTGGCTATGATCTGAAGAAGTGGGTCTGTCCCACAAAAGCTCATCACCTAGTAAATTATTTTGTTAGTGTTTAAAGTGCTACTGGACTGCTTTTTTGTTTTAAACATATGGATATGATCTTTTTTTTTTTCTTTTGGACCTCCTAGTTGCTTATCTCAAATGATTGCTCTGTAAGTTCAGTATTAGATCTCTTGGTAGTATCATACATCTTTGATAACTTTTCATTGTCTGAGAAAGTACAGAGCACACAATGTACAGATTCCTTAGGGTATGAATCTGCTACTACTGCTGTCTGCTTATGTCTCTGAGTAAAGTATTTTAAATAGGATAAAGTAACCAAGGGGCATGTTATACTGTACTAAAGACTTTATTGGACACCTGAAGAAACCAGTTCTCGTCTCAGAAACACTTAAAGCATTTTAAGCTAGTAACAGATGCAATTGATATTCCTCAGAGCCTGAACTACTTCTTCAACATTCTCTCTCTCTCTCTCTCTCTCTCTTCCTTTCTGTAATCACAAGGGAAAGTGAAGATCAAATCTGGGAAAGATCCTGAGGAAGGAATGGAAATTAAAAGCAAGGTTTTGTGCCCATGCATGGTAGATATTTAGAAAGCAGGATTAACTGAAATGATGACAACATGCTGTGCCCAAATGTATTGTTTCCAAAAATGATCTGGGAAATAGCAAGAGAAATGGAAACATGGAAATGCCATTGGCAGACATTTTTTCTATCTCCCAAAGAGAAGGTATTAGAGGCCTGGAGGATGGCTATGATGTAGCTTTCATTTAATGGGTGTAAAAAGGACAGTAAAAGCTCAGATAAAGAGGACAGTATCAGATCAGATATCTAAGCTTTGCTTGAGTGGTATGTAATGCATTATGAATATGGGTGAAATTCTACCATGAGATATGTATAAGTAGCTGTTGTTGAAATCAATGTGACTTGCAGGCAATTATACATGGGCAGAATTTGATGTAGGTAGCAAAAAACCAATTTTTTAACGTAAGAATGTAAATTGGCAAAGGCTAGTCAATAGATTTGTATTCTTGATTAATTTGGAAAATGAAGGAAAAATAATAGAAGGAATTATTAGAATTGTTAAAAAAGTATGTTGTCATTTTCTTCTTTGTGAAACAATATGATGTGAAACAATAAGTTGAATTTACAAGAAACTGTTATAAAAACCAACCAACTTCAGGACACGAGAGAGCAAAAGTAAAGAGATATAACCCCCCTAATGAGAACACTTTACATCTACATCAGCTTTAGTTACATTTATGTTGAATATGAATACTAAGAGTGGGAGCATGCCCAGTAATTTATTTTTATTCTTTTTCTCTGTATTTTCTCCATTTCATCCATATCTTTCTAGAAATGTAGCACCCAGAACTGGACACCATTCTCCAGTTGAAGCATAATCACATCTTGCTCACAGCACTCCTGATAATATACAGTAAACTGTTTGGTTGTTTCTACACAGGCCACTTCCTTCGGAAGTGGCATACTAATACACGGAGCAAAAGATGCTAATGAGGCATGGATGTAAATTCCCTGTGCCTCATTAGCATAATGTCACATGATTTGGCATCCGGAAGACCATTCTTCCAGACTCCAAAATGCTGTGTAGAAGCGCGGCCCCAAGGGGGACTTCCGGAAGGACGTGCTTCTTCTGGAGGCCCCCTCCTTCCCAAAAATTTTTGGGAAGAAGGGGACTCTGGAAGGAGGATTTCCTTCCGGAAGCACCCCCAAGGGCTGTGCTTCTACATGGCATTTTGGTGTCTAGAATAATGGCCTTCTGGACTCCAAATCATGGGACGTTATGCTAATGAGGCATGGGGAATTTGCATCGATGTAGGCTTCACGTGTAGACGTAGCCATTATATTCTGGGTGTTTGCAAATTGCTTGCTTAACTATTTTCTCTGTTATCTTTTCTGGTAAAGAAGTTAAGTTTTAATTCCCTCTGTTGTCCTTATTTCCCTTTTTATAGAAGGGTACTATTTGCCCTTTTCCAGTACTCTAGCACCTCTCCCATCATCCATGACTTTTCAAAGATCCTTGCTAATGTCTCAGATATTTCCTCAGTCACCTCTGTAAATATTCTAAGATGCATTTCATTAGTCCCTAGTGACTAGAAGACATGCAACTTGTCTAAGCTTAATTCAGTTTGGTAAGTTCTTTGAAATCCTTAGACAAAAGGTGCTATTTAATGTTGATAGTATCTCTTGCAATTTTGCTTTATTAAAATATTTGATGTTCTTCTAGCCCTAGCACCTGTTGTGACATGATGTGGAAATTTCATCCTTCATTTAAAAGAAAATATTTCTAGTGGAAGAGATTAATGGGAAATGTTCTTTCTCCATAAAATATATCTACATAAAATGAAAATCACAATCCTGAAATATTTTAATATTTTTCACATTTGATTAAAATAATTTTTCATCAGAAGAAAAAAATAGATGAACTTCCTCTGCCCTACCTAGCTCTGGTTTCTAGAAATCAAGGTTTTGAATAAGAGTTTGAAAAGAATTGAATTTTATCATTCAAAAGAAGTCAAATAAAAATAAGTTTGGGGTTTTTTTCTAAAAATCTTGATATTTTCACTGAAATCTTATGGTTTTGGTCTGACTTTTTTTTTTTTTTTGTTATGCTTGAGGTTGGCAATACCAACATTTTGTCATGTCAGTCACACAACAGTACTTATCAAGATTGCAACAATTAAAAGACAGTGTGATACCCTCCACTGTGACTCTTTAAAATGCTGACTTTAAAAAATACTACCCTACATGCAACATAATTGTATTATAAATAGATATGAAAATTTGGGCTAACTGGCAAGTGTTGGAACTACCATAAGAAATGTAATTGTGATAGGTAGATAAAAAAATGTCAACACATTATAATAGTTAAATAGAGGGATAGTATTGGAGAAGAGGTTGAATATGCCACTTTAAACAAAAAATATTTTAGGTTTATAGTAGTTGTCATTAGACAATAAATTGTGTGAAATACTAGGTTTATAGTAGTTGTCATTGGATATTAAAGTGGGTGCATGGGCTTTCAACTTCCTATAACTATTAGGATGTAATCTGGCTGATTATCACTTCTTTATGATAGGGATGTTGGGAAACTCAAACATCACACAGCAGATAGGACGTTCCTTATATTGTATGATGAGGAAAAGAAAAAAAATTAGACCCCAAATTTCAATGAATCCATTACTCAGAGGGAGCTCATTGTAGAGTCAAGGCCTTACACATGAATTTCCACTGATGATAAATTAATTAAAAGCACTCCCATCCTCTCACACTAATGAAATAATAAGGGCATATGGTCACATGGCATCCAGTTCAGGTGCCCTTGACATCTCTGGAAAGACTTCTATTTCCTTTATTGGTCTTTGGGTGAGTTCCATGATGTAAGAACTTCAAATACTATGATGAATGTTATAGCAATAACTGTTAAATAAGAAATACAATTTTAAAAAGTTGTAAGAAGTCAGGACAGAGTAAATATAAGGTTATGCCATGTTACACAGCCTAGATATTTTAGATACACAGTCTATGACAAAAAGCTTATCATTCACTCATGTTAACACAAAAACAGAAGTAAACATTGCTACATATGCTGAACTAAGTTAAATTTGCTTTTGAAACCTTGACTTATGTGTTGTTCAACTTTCCACCCTTAAAGATTGTAGTGATATAGAATTTTAGTTTTATTATAATTTAATATCATTGTTATGCAGTGAAAACATCTTCTTTGTTTAATATTTTTTAGCATTTTAAAATATCTCATGGGGTTTCAAAGTATTGATGATAAAGTGATTCTCCCTGATTTGTTGTGGCAAGTTGGCTTCAGACAAATTTTTCAAAAACCACGTTGAGTGTTTTGACAGCTGTATCTTCACAATGGAAGACACGCAGCTTTCTACTCTGTAATGAAATCTTGGAATTTTCAGATTCAGAATACAGCACAGCTGCAGAAATAAGATAAAACTGCAAGATTTCCTCATTACAGTGTGGGCCTCATGTTCCAACTTCTACTGTCTTTAACGGAACTCTTTTGTCTCTAGACAGAGCTAAACCATCCTTGCCAGAGGTCCTAATCACTCGGGTTAATAAAAGTATTCCAGTCCACAGCTTATTTCCTTTTAGAACAGATCTGGTTGCACTAAGTGCTCTTGCATCTCTAGTACATGGAGCTTTTCATAAAATAGAGGACAGCTGAAGTTAGGCAAGTGCTAATGGAAATAAGTTGCCTATTTTTTACAGTGAAGGTAGTCAAACATTGCAACAGTTAACCAAGGCTAGTGATAGTTTCTCCATTATTTAAAGTCTTTTAATGAAGATTGGCTGTACATCATATGTTATGTCTATGTAATGAGCTGTGGGTTTAATTTCCCTTGCTCACACATACCTGCATGAGCCAGATAGCTGGGTAGAAGCAGTAGCATACACCGGGGTGGCCAGCCAGTTAGAGATGAAAAACCGCAGACAGAGTGCAAACAGCCACATTGATAGAGTGTAAAAACCCATCTATCTATCTATCTATCTATCATATTTGGCTCAATACCCTCCACCTCCCTCACAGCCAGGCACTCACAATCTCCCTGCCTCCCCAGCTCTAACCCAAAGCCCTTCCACTCCCCCAGAACAAGGCACGTTCAGCCCTCTTCTCTAATCCAATCCCCTCCCCTTCTCCGGAACCTGGCACCCCAGCCCACCTCCAGCTGTAACTCAATGCCTTCCCCATCCCCCAGAGATAGGCACCCCAAGCCCACTCCATTCTAACCCAATGCCAGTGACTCACCAGAACCACTGCTGCCACTGCCACCACACACTTCTCCTACCAACTGGTGAGGCACATGCACAGAGTGGTGGACAGCACTCCTGGCAAGCATTTACGAGGATGAGATGTATTTAATATCTCAAAGAGCGGCATGCAGCTCGTGGCAGCAGAGGCATGGCTGAGCCATACCAAACACAATTAAAGCTGCATTATCCAGCACTTAACCAAGGGGGAAACTCTGTAAACCAGCATTTCAGAAAGAGGGGCTGGGGGACAGTGTCTAGGAGATGGTTGGTTGTGGGAGAGGGCTTGGGGTAGGAGGTTGGAGCACAGGAAGGGATGTGGGTTACCAAGCCCAGGCAGGATTCACCAAAGCCAGCTCTCTGAAAATGGCAACATATCCCTGCTGCTCTTATGGAGAGACCTGTTCCAGAAACTCTGAATGGTGCTACCACCCATAGGTGCTGCCTCAGCCATTCCCTTTGGCCACTGTCAATGCTTCTAGGTGAAGGAATGATCCAGGGGGCTCCATGCACTGTCCTGTCCTGTCTTGAACGTGGGCTCTGCATCTCTCTTTGGCCAGGAACTGCAGCCACAGGAGGATACAGAGGGCTTGCTTATAAGCAGAGGCAGCATGCAAAGCTGCCTGGCTGTGCATCCATTTTTGAGAAGCAGGGACAAGTCACTGCTTTCAGAGAGTCGCCTGAGGGGAACACCACTTGGAACCCCTGTCATCCCACAACCACTGCCCTGACTGTCCCCCATCCAAACTCCCTATCAGATCCCACACCACAAATTCCGTCACAAGTCTCAACCCCCAGCCCTGAGCTTTCTCTCACACCAAAACACCTCCCTCTTAGTCAGCCAGAAAGGTTTGATATATTGACATCCCCAGCCCCCCAACATTCTAGATAACAATGTTTGCTCTGCATACCCAGCTGTTTTAATCACATCTGTGCTCAGCATGGCACCCCTGAATCTCTGCTGCCATGAATCACTACTACAAATATACTGCTGTTTATATTTGCACTAGCTTGATGACAGAGTGCAAGTGTGCATTCACATACAGGAAATCTCACACCTACTCTGTATTAAAAATATACTCTACTCCAGCCACAAGTTATGAGCTTTATCCACAAATTATTAGGTGATGTCCCATGAGCTGCATTGTTTAGGATTATCTAGTCTGACCTCCTAACAGTCCCTTTAAAAAAATATCTGTGGAAGATAGGGTTGTGGCTAGAGTGAAAGTTGCTCTCCAGGCTATGTGGATCTTTCTCCTCACTTTTCTAATGACATTTAAATCAATTTTACATTACTATATCCATTAGAAGCCTCTGTCTTTGGCAGTCTGCTCCCATATGTCTTTTAAATTCAACTTTCTACTCTCTATTCTTCCTAGTTATTTTGAGTCCCTTTTTATATGCAACAAACGCCAATAAATCTGGCATCAGACCACCCAGGAAGCTTTTAACTCTGCAAACTTGATATTTATCAGTTGCTTTTTTTTTTTTTAATATTTTTGAAGGCTGTCAGCTTGTGTATCAGGGTGCAGGTCTTGATATCCTATCACCAACTTATTCTAAAAATGCACCACCTGTCTCATGCTATCATCCACCTACCACCTTCGTCTCATCAGTCATCACAGTTGTACAGGGCTGTATTTATATTATATTAGTGCATTGCATATTTCTGTGCTGAAGATTGTAACTTATATTTGTACAGATAATTCCTTTCCTATCACTTCATATCAGCTTTCCCAAAATACCTCTGAGAGCAAAGGTACATTTCATATGTTTTAATAGAGACTGGGCCCCTCAGAATATTTAAGATTTTTTCATGTCTAATGGGAAGTTTAAAAGAAATCTAACCTGAATGAACTCAAATGGAAACTTTTATAGCTGTCATTTACTCTATAATGTTTCATTTGCACAGGAAGTAAAGGGAAGCATCCATACCTTTCTGAGTAATCATAGTCTCAAAACTAACGTATGAGCCAAGAGGTTTCATGACTGTTCTATTCTTGTAGGACCACAGGAGCAGTTCTTTTATGTTAAAAAAAGAGGAGCCTGTACTCATCTGGCTCCCCTCTCTCACCCTACCTCCCTGGCCAATCCCACAGCTGGGGCTGGAAAGATGCCAATACTCAGTAGAGCACAAAACAAGCACTGCATAGGAGCCTGGGTGGGTTTATATAACTGGCATTCATAAAAGGACTTCCTTCATGTTTGATCCACATTGTTCTCCATCTCTAGAGGCTTTCACTTTAATATTCAAAGAACTTCAAAAATCTCAAAGTGAGATTCACTCCGAAGTGTAACACTGAACAGTGTTTCACCTCAAAAGCTACCTAATTTGGTGCAATTTCAATCATTAACCATAAACTTGGCACAAAGTGGCTTAGAATTAGGTCCTAGTTTGCATGAAGACATAAGTGTCTCATGAATCTTATCTTAGTCTTGTCTTTATGATATAATCATGTGATTTTTCACCCTCCCCACACCTCCTGGCTTTAGTTTTAGGCTATAAATACAGTAGACCCCCTCATTTTTGACAGTCAAGCCCTTAGGTACAATCGCATTTGCTCTGATCCTACTGACAGAGACCGAAAACTACAAGATCTCTCCCAAATAGTCATAAACCTGAATTACCCACCAGGAGAAATAAAAAAACAAATCGACAGGGCCAGATGAATACCCAAAGACCAGCTACTCCAAGATAGGCCCAAAAAGCCAATAACAGAACACCACTGGTCATTACCTAAAGCCCCCGAACTCAAACCACTGTAAGGCATTATTAAAGACCTACAATCTATCCTTCATCAGGATGCCACACTCCAGAAGGCCCTAGGTGACAGGCCAGTTCTCTCTTAGAGACAACCTCCCAACCTCATGAAGATTCTCACCAGCAACCACAGTCTATGCCGCAGGAACACCAGTCCTGGAACTTTTCCTTGCAACAAGGCCTGTTGCCAACTGTGTCCACATATCTATTCTGGAGATGCCATCACTGGACCTAACCAGGTTATTCACAGAATCACGGGCACATTCTCATGTTCTTCAACTAGCATCATATATGCCATCATGTACCAACAATGCCTGCATGCTTTGTATATTGGACAGACTTCAAACTCCCTTAGACAAAGAAATAATGGGCACAAAACAGACGTGAAAACACTCCTAATTCACAAACCTGTCAGCCAGCACTTTAACGGAGTGGGCCATTCTGTTAATGGCCTGAAACAGCGTTTTACTGAAGAGTAATTTTCACACTACTTTGAAAAGAGAGGCAGCTGAACTCTCTTTTATATTCAAATTTGACACATTTACACATGGTTTGAACCGGGATGGGCATTTTCTAGCTCATTATCGGGGCTCTTTTGCATACTTTGCTTTATCTAATTTTTGACTCCCCCACCCCCTTCCTGCCCCTCTGCTCTCTGATTTGCTTAACTTGATAATATTTTTCTGATTTGTCAACATTGATTACTATTTTTAGTTCTCTGTGCCTTAAATATTGAGTCTGTTCTGATATGGCTATGGTCTGAAGAAGTGGGTCTGTCCCACAAAAGCTCATCACCTAATAAATTATTTTGTTAGTTTTTAAAGTCCTACTGCACTGCTTTTTGTTTTGATAGTATATAGACTAGCACAGCTATCTCTGTTACTAGCCTTATGTTTGAACATCAGTGTATCATTGCCCCTGAGGAAAAAACACAAGAAGCCAAATTTTGCCACAATGTAACTGCATTCAGCAGGTTTATTTGAATTAAATAGATTTGCAAATAGGTCAAATTGATGTTGTCTCTCTATTTTAAAGAGGAAATCTTTTAAAATCTCTTACAAAGAATAAAAGGGACTTTTCTCTTTGGAATTTGGGGGTTCAAGTCAGTCTTCAGGCTTTCAACAGAAGCAGCTCATACAAGCATTTCTATCAGGTTAGTGATGACCTGTAGACTCTCAGTTCTGTTTTATGGTTCTTCTTGCTTTCACTCTAGTCCACGGAAGTTCAGAAAGATCAAAGAACTTTCTTAAAGGAACAATGAATTGCACCCTGTGATCATTAAAATGCTCCCAATCTGACTGCATATTAAAACTTCTAATCTTCCCATCAACTAGCAGGTACATGTTATGTTGCAATCAGACAAGAAGAATTAGTTGAGATATTACTGATGGCTGTGAAGTTTATATTAATAATTCTTGTTCTTTCGTAGCCCTTTTTCTGTTTGTTTATTGATAGATGCATGTGGGCAAGTCAGGTTTCCAAGACCAGCATCTGATGAAGTGAGTCTGTGCTCACGAAAGCTCATGCTCAAAACTTTTCTGTTAGTCTATAAAGTGTCACAGGACCCTTCGTTGCTGTTATAGATCCAGACTAACATGGCTACCCCTCCAATACTTGAAATGTAATGTGATTTTGACAGCAGGTGGAGCAAATGCAGTTTCATATTTTAATTTGATTTTTTTTGTTAATTCCCTCAAAAACCTGATCCTGCTATCCTTAAGCAAACCACATTTTTTCATTGAAATAATTGGGACTTTTGTTTGCACAAAGACTGCACACTGAAGCCCTGAATTTCTTCAGCTGCAACTCACCAGCCAATGAGGCTCTTGAAGTTACAATTTTGCAGAAACAATTGAATCCAACTATAAAAGTTTGTTTCAGATGAATAATGTCTAGTTAAAAGAGATTCAATATTGTAACACTTCTACTGCCATATTCATTTTTATAAGCTTGATTTTTTTTTTTACTACTTCACAATTTAGCATTACGGATTGAGAATTACTTAAAAAGAAAATTTTGTTCTTGAGATTCTTAGCTTCATGTCTTGGCATAAAATAGATGAAATATGAGCAATGTCTTTCTGTGGAACAGGTAAGGACTTTTCTGAAATTATACACAGAACATGAACTCCTTCCCATTTTTGTGTCTTTGATTTCTCTCAGAAGTTTATTTGCTAACCCATGAGTCTTCTCTTACCTCAAGGTTATGTTACCCTTTTTTCCTCTGATGTTGCAACAAAAAGTAACAATCTATTATTTCAATTCAGTGTTGAGCTTTATGTATACAGGTAGGAAGCCAGACATTGTTTCTCTATCATGTTCTCTGTTGATCAAACTGACAAAAGTTTTATTACCGAGTCTCATATAGAAAGCAATAGCAGTTTGGCAAAACTATGTTTGGCAAAACTATGTTACAGTTTCCAGTTCAGTGCTGAGGAGCTTTATTTTTGTTTTGTTTTGTGGGTTTTTTACATTTACAATAGAAACATTTTCAGAAATATTGAGCTGAGTGCAGCCTAAGAAGCTTTTTTTTTGTTTTTGTATTTGCTTTCCTTGCCATTCTGAATTTTGTTTAGTTAGTCCTCCAAAAAATGCAATAGCTTGAAACTTCAAGTTCCCCCCTTTTTCTGATGTCATTCTGTGGATATGCATATCTAATCTCTAATCGATAAGTGCCCCTGAAAGAAGACAAAACAAATGCAAAACAGCAAAGACACTGGCATTTTAAAAGAGTTGCAGAGCACAAGCAACAACTGCTTTTTACAGGGCTCTCTAACACGCTATACATGCAGTCTACAGAATGCAGATTAAATAAAACCAGTAACTTTATAAAAAGTACAAAGAGTTGTCAAGATTCCAGCCATCCAGATTTTCACAGGACCTCACTGAAATCTGTAACTACTGTTGTCCAATATTTCAACTCCATTGTGTGGGACTTTGTTTTACATGACACCCATAAAAATCAAAGAATGTGAACACATGCTAAAACTCTATATCCCTCTCTCCTGACACGTAAACAAACACCTTCTAAAATGTCAGGAAATAATAGTCTAATTTTAGACAAAATAATTATCTGCATAATGATACATTTATGTACATATCTTCACTCATTCACACTGCAGGGTCTGTTATAGTCTATTGTGCTTTTTATTCCATGGATTAAACTCCACATATGTATTGACCTGATCAACTGTACTAGCTATCATGGCCCATCATACCAGTGGACCATGAATTATAGAAATATTCTCTTATACATTTCTGTGATTTTTTTTCCATTTCTTTTAACATGTCCCTTTTGGTTCCAGCTTTGCAAAATCTACCATGTCATTGGTCTGAAATTCCTGAAATACTTTATCATGGCAAAGTATGTCCTAAGGATGGAGTGAAAGTCTTAACTAGGAATTCACAAGGTCTTATGAGTTGAAATCTGAACATTTCTGTTACATAATGGCTACGTCTACACGTGAAGCCTACATCGAAATAGCTTATTTCGATGTAGCAACATCGAAATAGGCTATTTCGATGAGTAACGTCTACACATCCTCCAGGGCTGGCAACGTCAATGTTCAACTTCGACGTTGCGCGGCACCACATCGAAATAGGCGCTGCGAGGGAACGTCTACATGCCAAAGTAGCACACATCGAAATAAGGGTGCCAGGAACAGCTGCAGACAGGGTCACAGGGCGGACTCAACAGCAAGCCACTCCCTTAAAGGGCCCCTCCCAGACACAGTTGCACTAAACAACACAAAATACACAGAGCCGACAACTGGTTGCAGACCCTGTGCCTGCAGCATGGATCCCCAGCTGCCGCAGCAGCAGCCAGAAGCCCTGGGCTAAGGGCTGCTGCCCATGGTGACCATAGAGCCCCGCAGGGGCTGGAGAGAGAGCATCTCTCAACCCCTCAGCTGATGGTCGCCATGGCGGACCCCGCTATTTCGACGTTGCGGGACGCGGATCGTCTACACGGTCCCTACTTCGACGTTCAACGTCGAAGTAGGGCGCTATTCTGATCCCCTCATGAGGTTAGCGACATCGATGTCTCGCCTCCTAACGTCGAAGTTAACTTCGAAATAGCGCCCGACGCGTGTAGCCGCGACGGGCGCTATTTCGAAGTTAGTGCCGCTACTTCGAAGTAGCGGGCACGTGTAGACACAGCTAATATCTGTATTCTGTGCTAATTGTTAGAAAACTAGCAACATCTATGTAAGCCTAATATCAGGGACTTGTAATTTTCTTCACTTTAGAATAGTTATCTTAAAGTAACATTTTAATCTACCATGCCATTGGCAACTGAAAGAATGATGACCTGAAACTGACCATAATGTGAACTGTGGTATGGTAAAGTCCTGGTAACAATAAAATTCCCTTTGTGTTAATGCAAGATAAGTAATGCCAAACATCTGGGGCAATGCCTCTGCCAGAGGCATTAAATTCTAAAAGCAAATTGATGGTGTACTTTGCGTGTGTCACCTTCTCATGTAAAAAAAATAATTAAAAACAAGAGCTGTAGAATTCCAATAAGATAAAGCTTTCAGTACATTGCTGCAATTTCTTCAGGTACCACATTAATTAGAAAAATGAGAGAAGGGAAAGAATTTCCTCTCAAATTTATTTTGCTGTGTCATTCATGACATGCGGTAGGAAAGAATCAGACCTTTGCTGTTGCTAACCCCTTATCTATGTAAGGAAAAGATCATGGCAAACAAGAAGACCCTTGACACTCAAAACAGGCTTGCTTATCTTGTTTATTATAAAGTATAGTTTAATTTCAGATCAGTTGGATTAATTGCTTTCCCAGATAATTGGACCAACAACTGATGGCCACGTGTTATGTTCACAAGCAAGTGAACTGTAAGTACGGCCCAATCAGGGTTGACTATATTTATTAGAATAAGGTTCTGATGAAACCACATTAGCATATGACTGGTTTCGTTCTTATTAGAACTCATCAGATGTGCTTAAACTGCTGTCTATAGCATAATTCAAACCTGGGACGTCTTTGTCATAGTCAAGGACAATACCATATCTCCACATGTTCGCAACATCAGTTGTGGGAAAGGAGTACATGTAGATCAGTTGGATTGATTGCTTTCTCAGGTAGTTGGACCAACAACTGTTGGCCACGTGTGCTACGTTCACCTTATTCTAATAAATATAGTCAACCGCGATTGGGCCGTGCTTATAGTTCATTCATTTGTGAACGTATACTCCTTTCCCTCAACCAATGCTGTGAACCTGTGGAGATATAGTATCATCCTTGACTATAACAAAGGCCTCCCAGGTTCAAATCATGCTATAGACATAAGTTTACACACGTCTGACAAGTTCCAGTAAGGAGGAAACCAGTCACGTGCTAATGTGGTTTCATCAGAACCTTATTCTAGTTTAATTTGAGTCTTATCAATGGAATTATGTTGAACTACATAACATTTATTGTATATAGATTTACTTATAGTTAGGGCTGAATTTAGCAGTTTTTGTAAAAGCTGAGACTATTTAAGAAAAAAAAAATTCAAACAAAATAGCCCCATGATTACATTTGAAAAAATAGAAATTTTTCCAGGATTTCAAAATAAGATTTTAATTCTTTTCCAACCACCAATGTGCAAATTACGCAGATATTTCTAATAATAGGGAAGCCTCTCTATACAGTCTTTTATTTGAAATGCAGCCATTTTGATTTTTGTGTACTTGTTGTTATCCAGAATAAGAAGATGTGTGGATTAAGCAAACATATTCCAAAATGACTTCCTCATGAAAAAAAAAAAACTCTGATTTTTTGGTTTGGGAGCTTATTGTTCTTAATTCAATGTCTGTGAAGTGATTGGTCATCTAAAACACATGGCATAGTTTCTTCTCTCTCATCGTTCAGAATGATCACATAAATATGATTGTAGATATAAATTTTCATGCACTGTAATACCATTTTTTGCTCTTCTTTAATGAAAAATTTCATACACAATTTCGTGTGAAGTAACTAAAATGGGTCACAAATACTGCTAAAGCAAATGTGGCATTTTTATTCAAGTTAATGTTCATAATTTTCCACTGAGGACCTGTCAGAGTAAGCAGAGGTTAAGCCAGTACATTCAGGACTTGGTCTATAGTATAGTGTCTCAATAGGTGTCTTTCCATCAATTTACAAGGGGCTTTGAATCAAGCCCTCAACCAGGTCACTAATGATTTCTTGCCAACAGTAAATAATTAAATAAAATCAGATTTAGAGGGTAAATCCAGCAATTAAGTAGGTAATAATCATAACTTATGTAATCTTAAGGTATTAGGTCAACTTGGTGGGGTAAGCAGAATTCCTTTTGATGTACTTGTAAGGTAACTTTTAGTGATGATTTCAGTCTGTCATTTCTCTTCCTGACAATAAACAAATGTGCATATACATTCAAAGTTCTTTAAGTAGATCCACTAAATTATTTTTCTTATTGAAGCACAGGTGTGAGTGCTGAACTTGTGAATCTTGGTCCTCTCAAAGCTTAGGAACAGCTGAAGCATTTCAAAGCATGTACTGTTTCATTTAGCAATTTGCTGTTCATTGGAATCAAATTCCCCCAGCATTGCAATGTATTTCCTGTCCAAAAGAGATTGTGGTATTATTAGCAGTTTCTCCTTGTAATGCAGTAAGTGCTTAAATTTGTTGACTAATATTGTTTCAAAGTTCTTTGACAAGGCATGTAAACAAAGCCACTACACCATTATTATCCCTTCCGAGCTTTCCAAATCTACTGTCTCACACAATTAGATGGGAGAAATCAGCCACTCATCTGTAAGTTGCTGATCTTAGAAAGAAACTGCAGTACAAAGCATTATAACTTGCCTAAATACCCTGAACACACCAAAGATATTATCACATGTCCTTAGGGAAAACTTCATACTGTGGTGTGTGTTCTTTGTCTACCTTCCTGTTTAACAGAATCAGCAGATGAAGTGTGTGTGTGTGTGTGTGTGTGTGTGTGTGTGTGTGTGTAACACTAGTGATCCTAAGAAGTTAAGAACTTCTCAAAGCCAATGATAAAAGTGTCTCTGTTTTGCGACATCAACAGCCACCAGGCCTGATAAGCTTATGAGACCTACTACACTACTTTCACAGCATTTACCCAAAGAGGGTTGTGCAGGGTGTCCAATGGGAGCTTAGGTCATATGGAGCCTCCAAATAATTGTGTGATGTATGTACAAATGATGTTTAAGTTTTATGCATGAATTGAACATATGTTTAGACTCTATGTCCAGAGCAGGCTTGACAAGCTGTTTTTTGCCCAACAAAGAGGAATGGAATCACTTGATCATCCTGGCTACACCTACATAGGCAGCCTCTGTTGACAAAACTGGCTTTTGTCAGCAAAACTTGCGGAGCAGCTAGACAATTAAAGTGTTTTGTCAAAAGTTTGATGACAAAACACAGCTGTTCTTAGTGTTATACCTCTCCAAGATCAGGTATAATACTTCTGTCAAGAGTGCTTTGTCAACAGAGTGCCCGTGTAGACAGTTCAGTCAACAGAGAGGGCTTCCAGTTCCCAGGCAGCCCTGTTGCAGAGCTCCCAGTTGACCATTCTGTTGACAGAGGGCAGGGAAGTCAGGCTCCTCTTTGTCAACAGAGTGATTTGCTCTTTTGGGATGCTTTTATCTGTAGATGTGATCTGTTGATAGAGGTACTGTGAGGTTTCTCTGTCAACAGTGGCCTTGTTGATAGAGGCTGCCCATGTAGATGTAGCCCCTGTGCCTGATGTACATAAATCCATGTAAAGAGGACACCAAGCAAGCTTTATTTCCATGTAAAATCAACAGGAGAAATGTTTGAAAAGGGATGAGGGATCGAGAAGAGGAAATCAACTTAACGGAGTATTCCATAGTGTGAATCCCAGAGTCATCTGGACTTTGGAGATGACTTTGGAGAGAAAAAACTGTGAACTTCAAGGTATAAGAAGGCCCTAGATCCCTTTTATCCTGCATGTGAGTGGGTAAACTGGACAATGCATTTAAACCAGCAGCTAGACCAAAGTGCATTCAAATGCTGCAGAAAAGTCTTAGGTGACAAGACTTCTTTAGATATGATTGAAGTCTATTGCATTTTTAGTGTCTATGGCCGTGTCTACACTAGCCAAAAACTTCGAAATGGCCGTGCAAATGGCCATTTCGAAGTTTACTAATGAAGAGCTGAAATACATATTCAGTGCTTCATTAGCATGCCAGCGGCCACGGCACTTCGAAATTGACACAGCTCACTGCTGCGCGGCTTATCCAGACGGGGCTCCTTTTCGAAAGGGCCCCGCCTACTTTGAAGTCCCCTTATTCCCATCTGTTCATAGGAATAAGGGGACTTTGAAGTAGGCGGGGTCCTTTCAAAGATGATCCCCATCTGGACGAGCTGCGCCAATTTCGAAGTGCCACGGCCACCCGCATGCTAATGAAGCGCTGAATATGTGTTTCAGCGCTTCATTAGTAAACTTCAAAATGGCCAGTCCAACAGTTAGGATTTTCTCTCTCTCCATTCCTGCATTCTATTGTAACCACTATTTTGATTGTTCTTATCATAGTAGTTGTGTTTTGTATAACACTGTGCATCATCAGGAGACTAATTAATATGGCTATCTCCTCCATGCAAATCCGATACATGGAGCTGACAAGTGATCCGAGCCAGTTCCGCGATTCCCCACATACTGATCGGATCATTGGGCACTTTTAGACTTCCCCCAAGGAGGGCAAAAGGTGCTGGCATCACCACCACCTTGCATTCTGGGATGTAGTGTGGTGCATCAGGGGGTGGAATGTAGCCAGACAAAGTCTCCCCCTTACAAGCCAGCTTGCTCGCTGCCCCCCCCCCCACCGAGGAGCACACAGGGCACGGAAGCGGCTGCTGACAGCACAGTCTTTGATGCCCTCATTGAGGCCCAGATGTGCTAGCCTATTGTGACCCTGAGAAGCAGAAAGTACAGATGGAAGGCTAACAGGCCAGACTGTCAACATGAGAAGGGGGGGGAACCCTCAGAAATCACCCCAGCTGGCATTGATCGATATGATGCACACACACACAATCACCCCAGAAGGGGAAGTGCCCCGCCCACACAAAAGAATGTCCTGTACTCCTAAATTGCTTATCTCTTGTCTTACAAGTGCAAACTAAGTAAGAAATGCCCTTGTAACAAACTGGCGTCACAAAGACAGACCAGTATGATCTGGCACCATAGATAAGAAAGAGAATACGTAACCCAAAAGGGTTATAAAAGGTGGGTCCAGCAGAACTTTAACTTGGAGTGCATTCCACCAACTACCTGCTGGTCGGGTCAGGTGATTGCCTCCCGAGGTCCACAGCTGGGGACGCCCAACCTCGTATTCGTCTTTCCGCGGAATTGAGTGACCGATCCAGCTTGGCTACGCTGGTATCGAGAGACACAGAGAGGGTAAGATACACCCATGCTAGGTCTCCGACTTTTTTTGTGCACAGCTAAAGAATTAGAGCTCTGTAACTAGTGTCAAGATATCATTGTGTTAGATGGTAACAGATATCTTTGTACTGGATTGTAACGTAACTTGTTAACACCTGTAGTTTGCTAGCATATAAGAAGTAAACAATAGCCTTTTGTAACCGTACGCTTATAACTGTAGCTTAATAAACTTGTAACTAGTTAAGATCCAAGCCTAACCATTTTGTTAACCCTTTTGTTACTGCAACACAGCCGGCACAACAAAAGAACTGTAACCGTTTGGTTACAAAAGCCTGGCCGTGGGTCAGAGAGCTAGCAGGTCCGTGCTCTAACAGTAAAAAACTGGGTTTCTTAGGACCCAGGGGAATCCGTCAGCCTGTCTTGGCTGCTTGCAGCGACGAGCTCTCTGCTCTTGTAGTTTTAAACTTGGATGATAACAAGGGCATAGTTGGTACCTCACCGCACATTACCCGGCCACCGGCTAACAGCTACATACACACTATTGCAAAATAAATTTGAAATAAAGGGCATATTATTTCAAATTTGTAAGCCTCATTGCAAGACAAATAATATCTATTTCAAAATATGTATTTTGAAATAGGAACTATTATGCCATGGTATAGCGCTGTTTTGAAATCAGCCATAATGGCAGGCAATGGCACTATTTCAAAATAACAATGAGAAGACCAGTGGCACCTTCTAGACTAACAGACATATTGTAACGTAAGGTTTTGTGGGCAAAGACCCACTTCATAAGATGCATTGGAGTCAAGTATATTAGTCTGTAATGTGCCACAGTGCTTCTCATTGTTTCTGCGGATACAAACTAACATGGCTACCCCCCTGATACTACGTTGAAATAGTTGCTATAGCCATGTCTGCATGAGCAGCTTTTGCTGGTAAAACTGAGCTTTTGTTGGGAAAAAAACACAGAGCATCTATATGCAAAATGCAGTTTGTCAATAGGTTGTCAACGAAACCCGGCACATCTGCTGGCAGCCTTATAACTCTTCCTGTTCAGGTATAATGCCCCCCCTTGACAGTGTTCTGTCAACAAAACAGGTATGTAGACAGGGCACTTTTGTCAACAGACAGGGCTACCAGTTCACCAGGCAGCCCTGTTTGCAGGGCTTCTGGTCAGCTGTTCTGTCAAGAGAGTGCCAGGCAGTCTGGCTGCTCTCTGTTGACAGAGCGGCTTGCTCTTTCAATTTGCTTTTATGTGTAGATGCAATCTGTCGAGAGAAGTTTTGCCGGGAAGTCTCTTTTGACAGTGACTTCTGTTGACAGAGGCTTCTCATGTAGATGTGGCCTATATGTCTGGATATGCTATTTCAAAATAGCTGGGTGCTATTTCTAAATGAATTCTTGCATGTAGCTGTGTAATTTCCAAATAAGCTCTTTCAGCATAGCTATTCTGGAATGGATCGTTTTGAATTAATGCTGTGTAGAAGTAGCCATAGAGACCGAATGAGAACACTTGAATGGCTGAAAGGCTGATTCTGTGCCGGCACTGATCCCCAGACATCACAAGAGAGATTCCTTCATATTGGTGGCCCAGGGGTAACAAGATGACTCACAGTCCTGGGCACCCTGACTAACTGGCAAATCAATAGATTAAGTTCATGCCAAGCATTTCCTACTACAGCAATGTCTGAGTCTGACAAATTGTCTCATTGCTTTCTAAGAGCAGCTTCTCAGTATTAAGCCGTATTTAACTTGAAAGGAGTTTAAGTAACTGATACTTCTAATTCTCATGATGTGTCAGTTCTATGTAGCATGTGTGCTTTTAATGCTGAGATGAACTTACAGAGTGTGAAGACTCTCTATGAAGAAATTCTAACCTCCCATTTAGATGCACAATCCAAAAATAATACCATTCCTTCTGTCACAGAGGTGCCCTTTTAACAGGCTTTACTTGTAATTGTTACAAGGAATCCATATGGATGGAATAAACAAGTGTTCCCTTTGAGATCCCCAGTGTGCAATCCACATCAGCCTCTAATGTTTCTAAATGACATCCTATAAAATTCAGATGCTTGCAATATATCGTCATGAGAAGGCAAGGGGTGAGACAACTTATGACATCCATAAGGATGAAAATGCTTATAAAACAGTGTACTGCATGCTTGCACTTTACAACAATTTTGTGGTCAAATAATAGCCTAATTCTGTTTATTGGACTTAGGAAGTTGGAATAGTATGACTCAGACCGTATGTCGCTAATGCTAAAAAAAAAATCGCTGATAGCATGAACACATATCTCTAGTTTCTAAAGACAAATGCCTCTTACTGCTTTAAAAAAATGCAGATCCAGAAATACTGCTTTCTGGCTTATAGTTTGAGGCCATCTCTATTTAATAGAAATAAAGCTGGCAGTTTATTTTTTCTGCTGACACGTTTCCTGTTTTGTCAGTAAAAAAGTGAAAATGCAGGCTCTCATCCTGGGCTGCCAGCATGACTACAGAGAGCACGATCCAGCTCCGGGGAATAGTATCATGGGAGGCTGATCTGTGTTGCCATGTCTGGTACTTCAGGTTCTCCATGTCTTGGTCCGAAAGGCCTGGCCACCAGCTTGGGGGCCTGTGCTATGAGCTTGGTGTCAGTCTTTGAACAATCAAGCAACAATATAGTAATTTAGGATTCTGCTGTCTATGTGTAAAGCAAGGAAATCTAGCTGATTTCGTATAGCGTGTTTTTCTTTTAAAGCGTAGGTTTAAATATTTTAGGCTGGATCCTCAACTGGGGCATATCAGCATATGGCCATCAAAGTCAGTCTGAGAACTTGGGCCTGAGGATATGACCCCTGTGATCCTGTAATTGACTAGAATAGAAGTAGCAAGGAAATACAGTCACTGACACACATCTGAAGAATGGGTCTAAATAGTTTCTGGTGTGCTTATCAATGGACTTCATTTCAGGAGAGAATAAAAACATATTGAAAAATGCATCTGACGAAGTGGGTCTTTGTCAATGAAAGCTTATGATCCAAAATATCCGTTAGTCTATAAGGTGCCACAGGACTTCTTGTTGTTATTGAAAAATGAAAATCACATACCTCCTTTCATCTAAAACAGTCCACATTTATTCAGCCTGAAGATATGAAGATATGCCTCAAATTCCATTTTTGCACTCAGATCTGTTGGAAGGATAGGATAAAGGCAAGGTCAGTGCAGACACAACAGGAAATCGCCTTGTTGCTCAGACAAATTTCCTTTGCCTCTTTTTTTTGCCTTAGGTACTGCAGTAGGACCAGTCAGTGGAGCTGGGTAATCCACCAGAAAGAGTTCCTGTAGTTAGAGCCTTGGTTGAAGGCTTTGTGATATGGAATGCTACACAGAAGATACAGACTGGAGATTTTCAAATATATTCTAATTATCCCAATGACTTGGAGTTAAACTAAGGATCTTATTTGCTCTTCACCTGGGGCTTTAAACTAGCACCAAGGAAGAGACATAGGGTGTTCAAAACAGAAGCCCGTGGCAGACATTGTAGCCAAATATAAACTTTTTGTTTGTTTTAACGTTTGCATTTACATGTGCTATACATCTTGGAAACAATTATTGGTGATTAGTTCAATCTGCTGGTTCCTGAAAGATGCAGATGGTACAGCAAGTAATGATAGTAATTACAGTTCAGATACTTTAAATCCACTTGCAGTGTACGCACTTTAAAACATTTTATGAATAAGCAAGATTAAAAGTGGTTGTATGAAAATAAAAATCCTCTGCCCTGTATCCAGTTTTACGGAGAAGATAGATGAATATTTTTAGAAATGATACAGTATATTAAATAAGATACCCTGTGTGTTGGATGTGCAGAAGCTACACGTATAAAGGGAATGGACTGTGCAAAATGGTCTCATTTTTATGGAGCGTTTGTAAGTAATTACTGTAAATGCAACATTACCACATGGAACCAATCATTTATTTATAGAGATTTATAACAACATAAAATGGCCCCCATCTGTTACTGTGGGTGCCATTATGTAAAGGAATATTACAACAAATATGGGATTTAAGTAATGCAGAGGCCTGTTGTAAATCTACTGCACAAATGTCAGTTTCATACCCATAGAGTTTTTTGCTCAGAAATGATAAATGAAAAGTCAATTGAAAATTAGCATTGGATATCACCAGATTTTGTGGTGCTAAATTAGTGGTTGATTTTGCTGTCCATTACAGCTATTGAAAAGTCTTACCAACTCAGTAGAGATCAAGTAGAGATCAATCAACCACGTTACAGAGTAAGACAGTTGCACATCCCATGTATATTCACTGGGTGAGCCAGATGATCATTCTGACAACCCAGACAGGTATCTTGCAGAACACAGCTTTCAGAGGGAAAGAGAAGTTAAAGAATGCAACAAACAACTTTTGCCCCCGGTACATAGCAAAACCACAAGAAACAAATCAGAAAGATGAAATCTTACGTGAATTCCATTCAGCATCCAGGACTTCCTTAAGCCCTTACAGACAGCATACCTTTTCTACCCCGATCCCTGTGAATTCCAAAGTGGTGCTATTTATAGAACTTTGATGCTTACGCTTATTGTGTGTCTCACACACATTGTACACCATTCACACACTGATAGCCTTGAATGCCTAATAACTTCAATATAAGTGGCTCAAACTGAAATCATATACTGATTCAAATTCAACATTTGTGTGAATAAGTTATCAACTTTTGAGAGATAGCTGTGTTAGCCTGTATATTCACAAAACAAAAAAGCAGTCATTTAAAGACTAACAAAATAATTTATTAGCTGATGAGTTTTCATGGGGCATACCCACTTCAAATGAGATTAAATATTTGATTTGTAACTGAGATTTCATGTTTAACTGAGATTAAAAAAAATATCTATTGATTTGTCTGAGGCCACAGAGGGATTCAGAATTCATTGCAAATGTGGGTCTTGGAAGCTGTCATTGTATATTCTCAGTAGTATTTATTTATTTATTTATTGCATTCAGACTTTTCCTTACCACTTTTTATAATCTTAATGGAGCAATTGATTAAATCTATATGCATTTCACATCTTGTATATTTTTCAAATTATGTAAGATTCAGGTCATTCTATATTCCAATGTAGTCTTTATAGTGGACAAAGCTGTCATTTCACTGTTAGGAATTTTCTTCATGTTAGCAAAAATAAATTCTATTTTTTACATCTAAAATAGCCAAGACTGCAATTTATGCTGATAAAATCATTTGATTAAAATACAGCAGATAGATCATTATCTTCAGTATATATAAAAATCAATGGGGACTTCATATAATCTTGGAAACAGTACGCCCTGATAACTTTGTGTTTCTGTGGGAAATGAAATAGAACAGTATTATAGAAGACTCAGTTAGACTCAGAGCAGAAAGGGCTATATGTTCCAAAATGGAGGTCCTAGGCTAGATTCTGCTGATGCACTGGACTGGTATTGGGAAGGATGCATCCAAGATTCAGGTTCAAGAGTTACTCAAAGATACGTCAATTAGCAAAGGTCAGCACGCACAGTTGGAACACAACAGGCATCACACATATGCCTTCTTCACTCCCATGTCCTCTCCTTTTTGCAGCAGGCGTTACCAAGAGGCTGGCAAAGGCCACCAGAGACTCACCCATTTCCTGTTATTTCCCAGCTAACGAGACGTAGCCAGTTTGTCTCTTCCCTTTGCACCACAGAAACAAAGTAATGGAAATAGAGTAGCTCAGAAACTTTTGGGAGCTTTAATGCGTATATGAGGCTACAGCTACACTACAGAGGTATTTTGGAATAAGATATTTTGAAACAGGTTGCAAAACTACACAGCTACACACAAAATGCTATTTTGAAATAACATTTCTGGACACATGGAACTATTTCAAAATAGTAACTTTGAGTGCCATTATGGCTTATTTTGAAATAGTTCTATTTCATGTCTTAATATTGCCTATTTTGAAATAGGTGTTATTCCCGCTGAAATGAGGGTTACCAAATTCAAAATAATGCACCTTATTTTTCAATTTATTTTGAAATAACATGTGCGTAGTCTAGACTCTAACAAAATTATTTGGAAATAACAGCTGCTGTCTTGAAATAACTTTGTAGTATAGACATAGATTGCATTTGGAAATAGGATAAATGAACATGAAGATTGGTAGCTGGGTGCCAGTGTTAATTACCTTCACAATCTCAGGCAATTTGTGGTCCCTTTTGGGTACATGGAAATCAGACTTCCATTTAATTTTATAAGAATTTTGTTGTTGTCATTATTTCTTTCTATTTTAAACATGTTTGCTCCACAGTGAGAAAAGTTCTGTCTCGTGCATGAAATTCTGCATACATTTCAACAATGTTTTCCCTTGAACTATGTGCAATAAGTATCATCATTATGGACTCTGCTTAGCGAGGATCTTTAGCATTAGCAGAGACTACATCATGGGAAAGGGGTGTTACATATTTCTCCTTTTTAGAAAAGAGTAACTGTGAAGAATTAAATGCAAATAATTTAATACGTTTTGCTATTTTGTGATGTTACAATATGTAAGTGTTGGAAGATGTAATCATAATTTGCTTTATGCTGATGTAGGATAGACATCTTCCTATCTCTAAGAGTCAGCTACCATGGGTGGTGTGGCATACATAAAAATAAGAAGAATAAGAATAGATATTATTTGTGTATTAATATTTATTAGGCAGAATATACAACCAAATTATTATATTTTATATTATATACACACACACATGTACACATACTAGACTATAACCTGGAAATAGAGCATTGCATTTACCTATGTGCAACCTTAGGGTGATCTGCAGCTTCCTGTTTTCTAAGGCAAACATTGATTACATGTATTGTGGACATAATTTCCTCACTGGAATTATTGTCTGAGCTACCTTCTATCACATGGGATGAATCCTGGCTACTATGCAATGTCAAAAAGCTTATTTTGTACAGTGGAATGGTGCCGTTCTAATGAAGAAGAAACATAGGGATAAACAGCTCCTGATGTGTTCTGTAGGACCCTGCTCTGAAGAAACATCTTCTACAGTAGTGCAGTAAGAGCATTACATTCATAACAAGAGTAGGTAAGATGAAGCACCTCCCTTTGGAGGCGGCATATTGCAATATTGGAGCAATTCCTTCCTATGCCTCCCTGGGATCACCAGTACACAAATGGATTGTCATGTTGTGTGTGCACTGATTCCCAGGGTCTTGATTTTAGACAGCTGATTCACAGAGTGACAAAAATGACACAGATTAAGATGACCAAGTGCATTGCTCTCCTGGATATAGCAAAAACCTTGGACATAGCCTTTATGCTATGGAAAGAAAAGGAACTTATTGGGAAGTGCAGGTTGAACTTCTCTAGTCCAGCACCCTTGGGACCTAACCAATGCCAGGGGAGAGTTTGCCAGACCACAGGAGGCTCATATTGTGTAACACATTACCAACACTTCCACTGGTTAGTGGGCTCTTGGAAGACAATTACATATAAATAACAGCACAGAATACTGAGGGTATGTCTACACTAAAAGGTTTTGCTGACAAAATGGCCATTTTGTTGACAATATCCAGGGAGCATCCAGATTCCCAAGTGCATTCTATCAACAGTAAGTCAACAGAATGTAGCACCTTTGTCACGGCCATACTCAGCTCCCGAGGAAGAACACCTCTGTCAACAGACCTATGTCAACAAAACATGGGTCTGGAAAAGTCAGGGGGTCTTTTATCAACAGAAGAGGCCTCAGGGTGCCATGCAGATGCCCTAGGAGACATCCTGTCCACAACAATCAGTGCTCTATGGTTCCTGCCTCTGTCCATTCTTAGAGCAACAGGCAGCTCTGGAAACCCTCTGGCATAAAGCTGAGTGTGTGGAAGTAGCAGGGCTACAGGCTGCAGTCCCCCACACCTTCACAGCCACACTGTAGTTGAGCGCTCTGCAGATGACTGAGTAAAAGGCATCCCATAATCCCTTGGACCCTTGAGGAACCTGCTGGAGGGGTCTCAAGAGCCACCCCAGGGCTCAAAGAGGTGGGCCCTGTCCTGGATCAGGGCTGAGGTAATAACCCTGGTGGATCTGTAGTGGAGGGAGGAGGAGACCATGAAAGACCCCAAAGCAAGGTGCCACAATGCCCCCATCTATGCCTGGATGGCCACCATCCTTGCAGAATGGGGCCACCCCCACAAACCATGGAGCAGGTCTGGGCGAAAGTAAAGGAGCTTCACCAGGGCTATGTCAGGGCCCAGGCTGCTACGCAATGTTCCAGGCCAGGACCTCTCACCTGCCCTTATTACTGGGAGCTGAATGATATCCTGGGGTGGGGGGAGGTGAGGACTGTGGTCCCAAAGACCCTGCTGTGGGGGCTTGGGGAGGGTTATTGGGGGGGCATGGGAAAAGCACTCCCTCAGTGGGCCTGGTGGATTGGAGCTGCACCTGGCTGCTTACACTCACAGCTGGTGTCTGCCCCCACCCCAGGAGAAAGGCTTCCCCCTTCCCTTCCGTGATATTATGCAGGACACAACATGCTGTCACAACTTGGGGATGTTGTGCTCCCCCCCACATCCAGGTGAGTGCACAGGCGCTCAAAGAATGTCTGGTAGTGGCCAAAGGTGTGCTTGGTCTGGTTGGCTTGGACTGGTTGAAGCAGGCAGTGAAGAGTTCCTGGCTGGAGTCCAGCTGGCCAGAGTAAGGCTTCGTGAACCATGGCGTGACGTGGTAGGCTGCATCCCTGCATTCCCCATGATGAACAGTGTCATCTGAACATCCCCAACCGCCACCTCATGGTGGGGGGATAAATGTGCCCTGCTCCATCCTGTGGCACATGCTGCAGTTGCAGAACACACGGGCATCATGCCAGCCACCCGACATAAAAGTCTGTGAACTGGCCATTGTGATTGAGCAGAGCTTGAAGCACCATGGAGAAGTTTCCCTTCTAGTAGATGTACTTGACCATGGTATACAATGGGGCATGGATCAGAACGTGGGACCCATCAATAACCCCGCTGTAGTTTGGGAACCTCAGGGCAGCAAATACAGCCATGACTATGTCCATGTCTCCCATACAGATGACCCTTCACACCAGCATGGTGTTGATGGTCTTCATGACCTGCAGAGGGAGGGGACGGAAAACACGTCAGAGAATGAGGGATGGAGTCCTTGGGCCCCAGCTGGTCCCATTCCCTTCCTATTCCCCCCTTGGAATGGAACTCATAATACTGTTGATAGAAATAGGCCTGATGACACCAAACCACAAATTAGTGATACAATCACTCCACAGAGCTTTAACTTTGCTTCTATCTCAGCATGTCTGATATAAAGAAACTACTGTCAGCCATTTGTTGTTGCAGAAGGACTCTCCAGAATTAGCTAGGCTGTTAATTTTCTCAGGTGCACCACAGGCAGTGAGGAAAATACACTGATGAGGACATTCATCTTAACTACAGATGAGGAATATGAGAGTGAAGATGCTCCTTGACATATCTCATTGAGAAAATCAAGCAATTGACATGAAATAAGAAAAGGGAAACAAGAAATCAAGTTTCAGTGAGAATACAGCAGAATCAATAAGCAGAAACCATAAGCAGTGCAGACAAAAAAAATTGGGTATAGATGACAAAGGATGGGAAACACAAAACAGATGTAGTCAGATATCCCATCTCAACCAACCCACACAAGAAACTGTTAAAACCATATGTGTCTCTCTTTACTTCTTGCTTTCTGCACAAATTAGTATTAATTTCAACATGTACTCTAAACCAAACAAGAATTAAAATACACATTCTAGCACAGCAGTTCTTAACCAGTCATCTGAACCCCCTCAGTGTTGTGGGGGGGTCCACCAAAGAGGGACAGCTGTAGATTTACTGAAGCAATGCACAGAAAGACAAAACGCTGTTCCCAAGACAAGACGTTTGGGTTGAACTTGAAAATGTAAGTTGTTATAGCATGTTGCATGGCGATGGAGGGGGCTCAGCAAACAAAAATGACTGAGAAGCCCTGTTGTAGAGAATACTTTTTTACTAACTGCCCCAACTCAGGACTGTGTCAATTCAAGCAGAACATGAACAGCCCCTTTGAAATGCCAGGCCCAAGGGTAAATATCCCCTTTGCTCTCCCTGAACCCATTGATAACCCCATATTCAATCCCATATAAGAGTGAACCTAGATGCCCTTTTAGCTGTTTCAGAGCTTAAGAGGATACTTTGCTACAAGCTTAATATAAATAACAGAGGTTGAGTTTGTGATTTCTAACTTTGCTTGCCCTTTAAATAGAAAAATATTATTTCAACTGTTACGTAATTAAGCATTTTGTATACATCCATGTGACTTGTAAACTGATTGTATTTTTTTTTAAATTAAAAAATACTTTGCTGTTTTTGTAACTATACAGAGGCAGATTCAAGCCTGGGACTTCTGCAGCATAGTGACTACAGCTCTACACTTTGAGCACCAGCTGGTGGTTGCACTTAGACTGAGGAAACTTGTGTCCTTCTGGAAAGGCAAGGCAAAACCCAGCCTTCACCCAGAATTGCTGTAATTCCTACTTCTAGCTGATACCATAACAAATATATTTTCTTCCAAAATATTGAATCTTCTACAAGATATTTATGAAACAATGATCCCTGTTTCTGAGACTGAACCTTCACATGATAAACTACATAGAAATAGAAGCTACAGCTCTTCAACTTGCAGGAGTTTCTGGTTACTTTCAAATAAAGGAAAAGGAACTTAAAAGTGATTATTTCAGCATTTACTAAGCCTAGTTACAAACTGAAATTATTCAATATTGTATGTGTAACTCTTTATTTGGTACATTTCTACCTAAGTCCTCTCTTCCTTTCTTACGTTTTTGGGGAATTCAATTCAAGATAGCACATTTTAACACTGACAGAGAGAGAGCTGTGTTAGTCTGTATTCTACCAAAACAAAAAAGCAGTCATGTAGCACTTCACAGACTAACTAAATAATTTATTAGGTGATGAGATGTCGTGGGACGTGGGACATCTATCTGCCCCTCAAAAGGTCATCACCTAATACATTATTTTGTTAGTCATTAAAGTTCTACATGGCTGCATTTTTAATTTTGATCTTTTAACACTGTCAGAGAGCCATTCAGTCAGGCATATAACTCTATAACTAGTTTTCTAATAAAACTGGAGTGTTGTTCTTTTTCCCACCTAAAGTTGTATACTAGGACAATATATTGTCTTTAAAAGGTGCACAGATTCCTACTGCAAACTTTCCTAATTGCACACCTTGATTTATCTTTCACCTGGTTCAACAGCACAGTCCAGTCCTACCGCTGTCCTCCTTTACAACATTCAAAATGTATAAAAAATATGTATAAAATGAGATCTTAACACTTTAATATAATGCTCCTGCTCGAACGTTGCCCATCAATTGAGAGGCTCAGTGGGTTTCAACACTAAAAGCAGAATAAATTTCCCACTGGCACAGTGAAATTTTCTGAATGTTTTAGGCTCACTCCTCAGGGTCAGCCTGAGAGAATGCATTCAGGCTTGCAAAGAAGAGTGCCACACTGGTATCTAAAGCTTAAAAGTTCTGAGGGGATTTTTTTATCAGTGTTTGTAATACTGGTGAAAGGGTTCATGTGGCTGTAATTAAAAAAAGCCTCAGGAGGTTCTGTGTTGTAAGACTGGTAAAGCTTCTAGTACAACATTTGTTACATGTCTACTTCACAATGTTGGTTGTACTTGGCTTTAGTGTAATCTTTCAACGGTATCTACCACTGTTAATCTACCCTTCATAGCTTTAATGAGACAATTCTCATATTTAATCCATACATAAACCTAGAATTAACTTGCACACGTTTTATTGGTCAATTCATGGATGATAATTTTAAAATCCCTTTCTCCCAAATTTTACATTTTTTGTGAAATTTCAGGTTACTTATTTGTGCTTCAGTCACTTCTTCTGAGGAACTAGGCAACAACCTTCTATACTTAAACAGCGTTTTTTTTGTGTGTGTGTGTTGGTACTTGCCAGTAATGACTACCAGCACCACAGCAGCCCCAGCCATGGGATTCGCTGTGGAGGGATCTGGCTGAACAAAGGCATAAAGGCGCCTCCTTTTTTTTTCTAAGGCACTATATGTAACAGTCAACATGGTTTTTCTTTCCTGTTACTGAGCTTAATATTTTTCCCTGTTTGTTTCATCCCATTATTCTAAATAGCATCCCTTTTGTACTGTTTTATTACAAATACATGCACAGTTTAAATATTCATAGGTGGTTATATACTCTACTTAGATTCAGGTCCTGCAAACAGGTGACTTTATTATAGGAGTAGACACCTTGAAGACAACCAGAAATGATTGGCAGACTGATTTACGGACAGTGTGCGGCTTATGTCCAGAACACCAGACAACAGTTGGTGTCAGAGTCACTGACTCATGTGACATTAGAGAGTTTAAGTAACTTGTATGAGCCTCTGTTTCCCCTCCCACCAATTATCAATTGCACATGATTCAAGCCAGCCATTGTCTCCTACTATGTGTTTGCAAAGTGCCTGGCAAATTAAGATGAAAATCTCAGTTTGGACTTCTAGGCCATACATATAAACAGTCATTTAAGAGTAAAGATTATCATAGTCAAACACACGGTTTTGCTAAGTGATGATATATTCCCAAGGCTGCAAATATTTTAATGTGTTTGTAACTTTATTTGTGCAAGCAACCCATTGAAATTTGATGAACAAAACATGAATATGAAATATGAATTGGTAATAATAAAAAACAGGACCTCTGTGATCTCTTGTGGCAATGAGTTCCCCAGATTTACAATGTGTTGCACAAAAATGATTCTCTCTTCTTTTATCGTATATACATTTGCTGCTTTCAATTGTACTTTTATTTAATGTCCCGTTAGTCTGATAAGATGCCAGATCAACTTCCCTGTTTCATTCATAGTTTTGTATTCCTCTATCATGTACCTTCTTCTTCTTCTCCTTTCTGACCTAAACATAACCTGCATTATTTCCTACCTTATGGAGCTGCTGTGAATCTTAATTAACTATAGTGGTTGAACGTCTGTAATCCAGAACTCTCAGGTCCAGCAACATACGTAGTCTGGCATGACTTTAGTAAGACATATAACCACTTATCATCACTGTGGCCATTTTCTGTGCTCTCATGAAGTTTGTTTTACAGCCACCAGTCCTGGTTTTTGGTGTTCTGTGCTCTTATTTAGCTGTAATTTGCTCCTGAACATGTCTGTAAGAGTGTGAGAGGAAGGCTAGGCAGGGCAGGGGTTAAACAGGGCCTGTTTGCCCAATCAGCCCCACTTGGGTTCACCTGCAAACAGTGTCAGGCCTGGAGGAGCATAAAGGTAGGAAAGGCAGCCCATTTTAGGGCTGACCAGCCAAGAGGCAGGAGCTGGCTCTGAGGCAAGTAGGGCCTGAGCCAGAGCTGCCCGCTGGTCAGCCACCGAAGGGCAGGACCTCCCCCAGGCACAAAAGGGGCAACTCCTCCTAGGAAACCCCTCTCCCACCAAAGGGAAAACTACATTCTCAGGGCCACGCCTCATACTTGTCCATTAGCCTATCGGGTCAGGGCTGAAAACCTACACCCCAGGCCCAGGCCCCAGCAATGCTGGTAATGCTGCCAGACAATAATGACCCCCTGTGGTCTGGCAAATTCTCTCATTTGGCACCAGTCAGGTCCTGAGGGTGGCGGGCAAAAGAGGTTCAACCTATAATTGCTTTGAAAGCCTTAGCTGGAAGGCATTTCATCAAAATATTATTATTAAATGTTTCTAGACATACATCATCTGTATAACTTAATTATCATCTATCCAAGCCACAGTCCAATACAGCTTTATCATTATAACTACCCAGATAAGGTAGATAGATGCTCTGGGCATACATATGCATTTCTGTTCATTCCTCTTTATTAACCTTCCCTTCTCCCTGTTGCTCAGTTGTTCTGAGCCAGAAGCCTCATAGCTTACAGAACGCATACACGGCTCTCCACAACCCTCCGAAGTCACGGAGGAAGTAAAATAAATCCTTCCTATCACCCTAAAGGCCTGTGGATCAGGCTACCATGAAGCAGGAAGTGGGTTACACACCACAGATGCAACTTTAGACCCACTGAAGTCAATGACAAGGTCCATCTATTTGAGTGGTTTAAGATTTGAGTTCATAAATTAGTGTGCTGTTGTACACTACAGACTACAATGTGGCATTTTCCATGAGGCTGATTGGAGCTGGTGCCTCTCTGGAAGTACTGCAGCTTTACAGTGTGTGTCAAATTCCCATTATCTAATCCTATTGAGATTCTTCTTTAATTTCCATCTAGTTTCTCAACACTTCTCCAGAACTCACTGTGTTCAAGTTTCTACCAGCCCGTGTGGCATCAGCAGTATAACACTGAGCTGGAACAATCCTGGATTCCTGTAACAAAAAGACTTTTTACCTTTGTATAGTTATTGTTGTAATATATGCTAAATAATGCAGGAGTTATGCATGAATCCCTTCATGTCCAATTCAGCAGTTTCAATTTACTATACACAAATATGAATCTCAAATTCAAGTGTCAGCTAGGAAAATAAGCCAATCAAGCAAACTACAGCCAGAGTCTAAGGATTTTAAACATTTGAGAAAGTGTCTAACTTTTTTCACATCAAACTATGTAGCCATTCCATGGGTACTATATCCTTCTGCAGCTGTTCTGCTTCTTGTTTGTAATTATTACTCAATCAAAACCTTTTATATGAAGTACTCCAATAAACATCAATTCTTTTAAATACTGCATTCCATGCACTCTGGGTCCAATTTGCTGTGGTTTCATGCACAATTTATTCTTGAAATTGGCAGAATTTACTCAAAAAGGCTTAATGAGGTAAAAATTTGTAAGGCACAGTGATTTCCTATTCATCATATTACAGTCATTAATTGTATTACCATCAATTAAGCACCTTTCACACAAAAAAAGGAGTTAGCTTCCTTCAGTCTCAAAAATATGGACCTGGTGAAATGGAAGGATTTTTCATTAGTTAAATTAATATTTCCTAGTTAAGAAAGAGTACCTGTTTACAAGAACAGCCAATTAACATGAGGATTATCTACAGAGCAGTGTAAATAATGCAAAATAAATAATTATTAATCCATGAATTTTCATGCTCATGAACAGTCTGACCAGAACCTTCTGGTTTTTATCGAAGTATTCACTGAAATTATTCTTTGAATAAATTGGGAGAATAATTATTTTTCTGTAGATTGTTTACAAGCAAATGTGAGCCCTCTATATAGCCACGGAAAAATGTGGATAATTTCAGAGAGTAAAAAGCTGAATGCCAAAACTTTGTTAATTCATTCTGGACACAGACACAGCCTCATGTGACTGATATGTCAAATGAAAACTAATCAGCGAGGGTGAACTTGTGAAGGCCTAACTCCCATTCAGTACATACTTAACTAACAAACAAGTAGAACCTCTCAAAGTTTATGGAATGTCTGCCCTAATATGGAAGGTCTTCATATATTAGGCATGGTTGAACTAGTTGAAAGGGATATAAACTCTCAAGTTTTAGGGTCTGAACCTGCATATGACAGAGTTAAGACAAAGTTCCTCCAGGGGAAGCTTACTTCACATTTGCTCATTACAGTTTCTTAGATCATCTGAATTATGATAGAATTCTAGGGTTGGACAAAACCTCAGGAGGTCATTGAGTCCAGATCCCCTGCCCAAAGCAGTGACCATACCTAACTAAGTTATCACAGCCAGGACTTTGTCAAGCTGGGACTCAAAAACCTCCCAGGACAGAGATTCCACCAGCTCTCTAGGTAACACATTTCAGTGTTTCACCACAATATGGAGATATACCTGTCTCACAGAACTGGACAGGAGCCCTCACTCTTCTCTTCTGCAAACTAAATAAGCTCAAATCTCTCAGCTTCTCCTCATAGGTCATGTGCTCCAACCCCCTAATCATTTTGGTTGCCCTCTGCTGGATCGAATGGACATCTTAGGCACTAGCGAGATCAGATGGGCAGGAAGCAATAGGCTAGTTAGTGATGGGAAAACCATTCCTTATTCAGGGAACGATAGTCATCATATACACGGCGTAGGCCTGCTATTAAGTAAGGAAGCGTCACGGACATTGGTTGGATGGAAGCCAGTGAACAAACATATTATCACAGCGAGATTCAAGTCAAGGCTCATGAAAACTACAATCATCCAAGTGTATGCACCAACCAAGGACACTGACGAAGCTGAAAAAGAAGCGTTCTACGATCTGTACCCAACGATGACATCAAGTTACTCATAGGTGATATGAACGCGCGAATAGATAACAGAAGACAGGGATGGGAACATGTGATTGGCCTGTATAGTTCATCAATGCAAATGAGCGACAATGGAGAGCGCTTACTACTATTCTGTAGCATGAACAACTTGTGCATTGGAAACATCTATTTTGCATGCAAGAATATCCACAAGAAAACATGGCGGTCGCCTAATGGTATCACTAACAATGAAATAGACTATTTCTGCATCAGCAAACGATGGCAACCAGCTCTACTAAATGTGAGAGTATACCATGGAGCTCATGTTGGGTCAGACCACCATCTTT
Organism: Carettochelys insculpta; assembly: GCF_033958435.1. Classification (NCBI taxonomy): domain Eukaryota; kingdom Metazoa; phylum Chordata; order Testudines; family Carettochelyidae; genus Carettochelys; species Carettochelys insculpta. The sequence continues at coordinate 138,180,515 of NC_134139.1, read as the reverse complement.
TGATGGCATCACTCTGTCTTCACCTTAAAAGAAAACAAGAATGGCAAACAGCTTGGCCCTATGCAGTTGAAAAGTTAAGAGACCAAGCCATAGCTGAACAGTACAAACTTAAACTTAGAAACTGACTTCAACAAATGCAAAAGAGCAGTGACTGAGATCTCAGAAGAGATGATGGGTCGAAGGAAAGGCACACAAAAAGAACACTGGTTACAGGACAGGACCTGGCAGTTGATTGATGAACGTAAGGTTGCGAAGAGGCAAAGAGATCAGGCAAAGTTGCCAGGTGAGAAAGCGGAGGCTATGGTGAAGTACCAGTTGCTGGATCGTAGAGTCAAGAAAAGCTGTCGCGCTGACAAGAAAGAATGGTTAGAACATAAATGTGCTGAAGCACAAGAGGCAGCAAAGAAATGCGACACCAAGACACTATATTGTAATGTCCAGGAGTTAACAGGAGCAAGAAGCAATAGCAATGCTCACATCAAAGACAAGAATGGGAAGATCTTACTCAGTAAAGAAGAGCAAGATGCACGCTGGGTAGAACACTTCAAAGAAACACTGAATCAACCGAACCCAACAGCAACCTACAACTTCAGTAACTTCAATCTCCCTGACGAGCTGGAAGTAGACCTAGACATGATCACGATTGAGGAAACACATAGGCCGTATCTACACTAGCCAAAAACTTCAAAATGGCCAAGCAAATGGGCATTTCAAAGTTTACTAATGAAGCACTGAAATACACATTCAGCACCTCATTAGCATGCGGGTGGCCGCGGCACTTCGAAATTGACGTGGCTTGCCGCCGCACGGCTCATCCAGACGAGGATCCTTTTCGAAAGGACCCCAGCTACTTCGAAGTTTTTGGCTAGTGTAGACATAGCCATAGAGCGATAAAGGCGCTAAAGAACAACAAGGCTGCTGGCCTAGACCAAATTGCAGCTGAACTATTGAAGTATGGTGGAAACTCCATGGTGCAGGAACTGACAGGGCTGTTGAATGAATGTTGGAGAACACAGTGCACCCCAGGCAAGTGGAGGAAGGGAATGATTGTCAAGTTACCAAAGAAGGGGAATGTCACTGATTGTAACAATTGGAGAGGTATCACGCTCCTTTTGGTCCCAGGTAAAGTCCTCTGCATCGTCCTACTCAGGAGGTTGCAGATCGTGGTGGATAAAACACTGCGCAAAGAGAAAGCTGGATTTCACTGTGGATGATCGTATAGTGAACAAATCTTCACTTTGCGCAATATCATCAAACAGAGTATCGAGTTCCAACAGCCACTGTTAATAAACTACATCGACTTTAAAAAGGTGCTTGACAGCATTCATAGAGAATCATTATGGAACATAGTGCAAACATGGCATCCCACAACACTACATCAACATCTTCCGAAATCTTTATTTAAACTCTAGTTGCTGCGTGAGGACTGATGATGGGATGACAGATTTCTTCAACATTGACTCCGGAGTGTGTCAAGGGTATGTCCTGTCTCCGTTCTTGTTCCTTCTGGCGGTGGACTTCATCATGAGAAAGGCGACGAGCGACGCACATCTAGGTATCTCATGGAAAGATCAGCGTTGACTCACGGATCTGGACTTTGCAGATGATATTGCACTGCTAGCAGAAACGAGTGAATGCTTGCAAGGCGTGATGACAAATTTGGAAGCAGAAGCCAGCAAACTTGGGCTGAGGATAAATAGTGATAAAACAAAATTGATGCAGGTTGGGAACACTCAGACATACACACCACTAATGGTCGGACGCCAACCTATAGAAGAAATACAGCGGTTCACCTATCTTGGCAGCATTCTGTCTAATGACAGAGGTGTCAAGGCAGATGTTAACTGCAGAATCGGTAAGGCATCAGCAGTGTTCCAAAGACTGGGCCCAATTTGGTCTGCACCAACAATCGACACTGCAACAAAAGTTCGACTGCATAACACCATAGTCATGCCAGTCACCATTTACGCTAGTGAAACATGGAAAGTAACGTCAACAGTAAGACGCAAGCTCAATGTATTCCCACAGTGTTGCTTACGAAAGATCCTGGGTGTCACCTACTGCGATCGCATTACCAATGAGGAGATACTACAAAGGTGCGGGTCACGGGCACTGCAGGATATTGTGACAGAGTGCAGAGTGCGATTTACTGGACACATTCTGCATCTGCCAGATCAACTGCATCCAAAAACTACAATGAGATGGATACCGGCAGAGGGAAGATGGAAGAGAGGCAGGCCACTCAAGACTTGGCACACCACATTTAAGGAAGACTTATTAAACATTGGTATATCATGGGAGGAGGCAGAATTATTTGCAGCCGACCAAAATCGCTGGCGAGCGCTTGTTGCCCTATGTGCCCAGATGCACAGGCAGACCTAAGTCTAAGTAAGTAAGTTAAGTCTGCTGGATCCTCTGCAATGCATCCTCATCCTTTCTGTACTGGGGGACCCAGAACTGGATGCAATACTCCAGATTTGGCCTTGTGAAAAAGGACACCAACCAACAGCAACTCCAGGGGCTACTTGAACTCCTAACTCAGGAGGTCAATGGCTCATGCATTAGGCCACTAGAGCATAGAGTTTGCTGATTTCTGTTGGAGATAGAATTCTAGATCAGATGAATTTCTCTACTGATCTCATAATTTCTATGTTCCTATATGGGCTTGAAGGGGGCATGTAAACAAGCCTGATCAGTGAATAGCAATGAGGTGCTGCTCTGCATATGCAGCACTTCATTAGCATAAATATTTGAAGGAACAGCAAGCAGTCTAACCATGGATGCTTCTAAGTACCCACGCTACTTCGAAGTTCCCTTACTCCCAAAACATTTTGTCTCCAATAAAAATGGTAACAATTTGAGTCATACAATGATACAAAAGGACCTTGACATTGGCTTATGAATGGCCAATTAACCATAGTTGGCAAAATGAGGCCAAAGAAATCTTACTGTAAACACCTATATGACTAACTAAACTTGAGCACAGTCCCAGGGAGGTGGCTGTGATAGTCTGTATCTTCACAAAATAAAAAAGCAGTTCTGTAGCACCTTAAAGACAAACAATATTTTAATGTATTAGATTATGAGCTTTTGTGGGTCAAACCCACTTCTGCAGACTATTTGGCCACCTTTGATATTCATAGTGACCCCAGGCAGACCACTTTACTTAATAGACACTTGGGGCTTGTCTACACTTACCCGCAACTTTGAAGGGGGCATGGTAATCAGGGCGATGGGAGATTACTAATGATGTGCTGCAGTGAGTATACGGAACTTCACTAGGTTAATTCTCCCCCTCGGCAACTTCGAAGTGTCAAATTTTTAAATGCTGGCAGATGTGTAGCCACAGGCACTTCAAAGTGCCTGCACTACTCCAAAGTGCCTTTACTCTCCAAAATGTTGCTGCAGGGGAGAATAAGCCTAATGAAGTGCTGCATATTCACCACAGCACTTCATCAGTAATCTCCCATCACCTTAATTACCATATGTCCCCTTTGAAGTTGGGAACAAGTGAAGACACAGCCTTGTAGAAACATTTTTTCTTCACGCTTCCCTCCTTCCTTCTGTCCTATGTAGCTGATTCATCCACTTTTATTTCATTTTTCTCTGTTTCTTTTAAATTCTGTTTGTGTCTGTTATCAGCTATTAGGATTCTCCAGATCTGAAAAAGTGGTTCTGTCCCACTAAAGCCCATCACCTAATAAATTATATTGCTGATGTTTAAAGCTCTACAGCACTGCTTTTTTTTTTGATTTGTAAATTTGAGCACATAAGAATTTGACAGTGGAAACCAGGATTTTTGCACAGCTGTACTTGCAGCCAAAATTTACAAAGAGGGATTAAATATGTAAAAATATTGATGCTGCTTGATGTGTATTGATTTCAAAACTGTACTTTACAAGCAGGCTTTGCAAGAGAGGACCTTCCACACCAGATAATATCATACATATTATATAACCCTTTCCATCTAAAAACCTCTTTGTTTTGCAAACAGAAATTAGTTTAGCTACACGATACCCTTGTGAAGCATTATTATCCTCTGGTTACAGGTGAGACTGATGTCAGTGACCCAGCCACAGTCTGCTAACTCCTGGTTCTGTTTCTAACCATCCTCTGGCACTTCCTTTCCCTCACATGAAAGCAAGGTATAGAATTTCAGAAAGACTGTGAGAGTTCAAAGTACTGAATCACTAAATTTCTTAATTTGAAGGGAACAATGCCATTAATGTCAACAACAGAGCTTTTCCTTACCAACATCTAATTGGAACAGTTCTGTAGAGCCTCCCTTAAAAGACAATTTAGGTCAGGCCTATGTTTCCTAAAGTAGTTAATATTATTTTCCCCTCTGGATCATACATATGTATACATTCCGTGAATTCATACTTATTGCTTGAACAGCTTAAAAGGCCATTTTCATTGGTGCAATTTAATTTAATTATAATATGCCCAATACTTAATTTCATAAAGAACTTTATCAGTGCTACAGGCCATATCCTTATAAGATCATAAACAAAGGCTTGTTAAATTCTGAGCTTACATGAGATAGTCAGATTATATTGTTTTAGAGGTGATGTAATGGCTTTTCTTTCACATTTATGGCCATGATCATGGTTTTATGGCCACCCAGTTCAGTTAATTCTATCTTATTCTTTTAGGGAGATATGGAAGAGCTGGAGGTGCAGACGCAGGAAGGTTATATGTGTACAACTTAACATAAGCTTGTGTTTTATCCTTTTTTAATGAGCTGGTGGGAAAAATAACTTTATTTGATGCACTTTGGAAAATTTTGCCTTAACTTAAAAGTATTTTTCAGTGGTTAAAACTGACTTTTTTTAAGCTTGGAATAGCAAAAATGTTCATGGGATCTGGTTATACCTCCTGTAATAGCTGCAGAAATCCTTCTTTAAGTTTTGAGTTGCTCAATGGAAGCACCTTTTGGGTGAACTATACAATTGTTACTACAGCAACCAGCTATGTGGTTCGAGGCAACCATTCTTCATCCCTTTGTACTCCAAAGTTCCAAAATGTTGGTCTCCACATGTATAGCCCAGAAGCCTACTAGGTGCCAAACAACAGGACTCCAATCCATCAAAGCACATAAGCATATGCCTAATGTTTCAGCATGTTAGTAATGACCCAGAAGTCAATACGTACATTTTAATGTCATTGTGCCTTGTTCTGCAGATCAGGGATTGGTCACTTTGGCTACGTCTACACGTGCACCCAACATCGAAATAGGCTATTTCGATGAATAACGTCTACACGTCCTCCAGGGCCGGCAACGTCGATGTTCAACTTCGACGTTGCTCAGCCCAACATCGAAATAGGCGCAGCGAGGGAACGTCTACACGTCAAAGTAGCACACAGCGAAATAGGGATGCCAGGCACAGCTGCAGACAGGATCACAGGGCGGACTAGCGCTTCCGGGGCAACAGCTAGCCGCTCCCTTAAAGGGCCCCTCTCACATACACTCAGCCTGCACAGCATGCGGTCTCAGGAGCCATATAGGCACACAGACCCCGAGCACCGCAGTCATGGACCCCCAGCAGCAGCAGCAGCAGCAGCAGCAGCAGCAGCAGCTAGAGGTCCACCCAGCCCTCCCGGCAGGAGCAGGGCTTGCCCTGGCTCATGTCATGTTGGGGGCAGCTGAGCACCTTCTTGCCCCAGGGGAGGAGATGCCCCCAGGGCAGCAGGGCTCAGCCCCTACCCCTGCAGCACCCCGCTCTCCCCCCTGCCTCACACGCCGGCGGCTGTGGAGCTACCCCACCAGCACCGACTGGTGGGAGCGGCTGGTGCTTGGGGAGTGGGACGACGACCACTGGCTCCGGAACTTCAGGATGACCCGCCAGACATTCCTGGAGCTCTGCCAGTGGCTCACCCTCGCACTCAGGCACCGGGACACTGCCATGCGGCGTGCCCTCCCTGTGGAGAAACGGGTCGGCATCGCTGTCTGGAAGCTGGCCACTCCGGACAGCTACTGATCCGTGGGGCAGCAGTTTGGTGTCGGAAAGGCCACCGTCGGGGCTGTCTTCATGGAGGTAAGAGAACCCACAGGGGGAGGCCAGGCCAGGGCAGGGGGGCCAGAGCAGGGCAGGGTAGGGCAGGGCAGGGCAGGGGGGCCAGGGCAGGGCAGAGCAGGGCAGGGCAGGGCAGGGGGTCCAGGGCAGGGCAGGGCAGGGGGGCCAGGGCAGGGCAGAGCAGGGCAGGTCCAGGCAGGGTAGGGCAGGGCAGGGCAGGGGGGCCAGGGCAGGGCAGGGCAGGGGGGCCAGGGCAGGGCAGAGCAGGGCAGGGCAGGGCAGGGTAGGGCAGGGCAGGGCAGGGGGGCCAGGGCAGGGCAGGGCAGAGGGGCCAGAGCAGGGCAGGGCAGGGCAGAGCAGGGCAGGGCAGGGCAGGGGGGCCAGGGCAGGGCAGGGCAGGGGGGCCAGGGCAGGTCAGGGCCACGCACACCCTGCTCACCCCTCACTGGGGCTGTCCCATGTGCTTTCTCTGCAGGTCGTGCGTGCCATCAACTCCATGCTCCTGCACAGGCTCATGAGGCTGGGGGACCCACAGGCCACTGTCGCCGCCTTTGCCACCCTGGGCTTCCCCAACTGCTTCAGGGCTCTGGATGGGACTCACATCCCCATCCACGCCCCGGACCACAGTGGCGGCCGATACCTCAATCGGAAGGGCTACCATTCAGTCGTCCTGCAGGCCTTGGTGGACAGCCGGGGACGGTTCCAGGACATTTACGTGGGCTGGCCTGGCAGCACCCACGACGCCCGGGTTTTCCGCAACTCGGGCTTGTGCCGCCAGGTGGAGGCGGGGACCTACATCCCCCAGGGGGAGATCCCTCTGGGGGACACCACCATGCCCTTCTGCATCCTCGCGGATGCGGCCTACCCCCTCCGGCCGTGGCTCATGTGCCCCTACACGGGCCACCTCTCCGCCAGCCAGGAGCGCTTCAACGAGCGCCTGAACCGTGCGCGCCAGGTGGTGGAGCGCTCATTCGGCCGCCTCAAGGGACGCTGGCGATGTCTCCTCACCCGCCTGGATGCCAGCCCCAACAACATCCCCTAGATTGTGGGTGCCTGCTGCGCCCTGCACAACCTCGTGGAGAGCAAGGGGGAGAGCTTTCTTCAGGGCTGGGCCACCGAGGCCGGCAGGGCACACGTGCAGCCACCTGCTGCCCCCAGTCGGCAGGTGGACCCTGAGGGGACCCGGGTCGGGGAGGCCCTGCAGGCCCACTTCGAGCAACAGGCCGCGAGGTGAACTCTGCCCAGGCCCCCTACTGCCCGCCCCTTCCTCCCCCACACTCCTGCCCCAACGCCCACACCATGGAGCACCCCACCGCCCCCCCCCACTTGTCCAGGAGAAATGACAGCACGAACTTGTGGGTGAACATAAATTTTTTTTTTGTCTTAACGAATTTTTTTTTTTTTAAATAAAAAAATATATATATGTGAAACAGAAACCAAAAAGGAGGGACAAACATTCAACAAAACCAAGATGGGCACAAATAAAACTATGTACAACAACAAATCAAAGCACTGTGCGCCATCAAAGAAAAACCAAAAGCAGAGAGGAGAACGGGGAGAACTATGTACGGGGGGAGACGGGGCAAACAGGGGCAACACCCACACCACCCACCCAGTCCCCAAAGTCTGTCCAACAAGGGGGGGGCCACGTCCCGGGCCCCTCGCCCCTACAGCCCAGCAGTGGGCGTGCCCGGCCGGGAGCTCCGGCGGGCCTGCAGTCTGGTGCGCAGCTGGCTGGGAGCGGGCTCCACCGGAAGGTAGCGGCGCCGGCGAGTCTCGGGTGGCTCCAGGGGTCCCTCGGCGCAGTGGCCCTCGCGGGGAGGTGGTGGGGCGACGGCGGACGGCCCGGCGACGGCTGGAGCAGCTGGTGGTGGGGCTGCAGGAGTGGGCATGGCGGGCGGTGGCGCAGCCGGCGCGGCACGGGGGGCCAGGTAATCAACCAGCCGGTTGATGGTGTCCATATAGGCCCCCCATGCCTCTCTGCGCCAGGCCAGCGCCTGCTCCTGCAGCCGGAGGTGCTGCTCCGACACCTCCAGCTGCTGGCGGAGGATGGCCAGCAGCTGGGGGTCTGTGGCCGCCGCCGGTAGCAGGCGCGGGGTCCGCCGTCTGGCCCTCCGCGGGGCCGGTGGTTCCTCGGCCGAGGGGCTGCCCTGGAGCGAGGGTCCTGGAGGGCTCTCCGGGACGACCGATGCCTCGCCGGCGCTCTCTTCCGGTCCTTCGGATGGTGCAGGTGCAGGTGCAGGACACAGGAGAGGAGGGGGGAAAGAAGAATGGAGACAGGCGTTAGTGTGGGCCCCGAGCTGTGGCCTTTGTCCCCCCCGCCCTGTGCTGCAGGTTCCCCATCCCCGTCCCCGGGAGATGCTGCTGTGATGGATGGGGTTCAGGGGTCCCCCTGCCCTGCAGCCCGTCCCCTGGTGGGAGCGACTCTCACTTCACCCCGCAGGGTCTGACAGCAGGAGAGGTTTCTTAGGCCACAGATGGCCACTTTCTGCCAGGAGTGACAGCACCAGCTGTCGGAAGAGACAGTCCTTCCAACCCGTCGTGGGGAGAAGACCCCAAGGGGGGCCCCTCTGGGATGCAGCTTTCCCTCTCCTCTGGCTGGCTGCCTATCAGCTCTCCCTTCCCCTAGCCTCTACCTGTGGCCCCCGCCCTCGGCCCCCAAGTCCAAGCCAGATCGGCTCCTCCCTCCTGTTTGTTCAGGGCAGAGGTGTCACCTGCCAGCTGTAGCGCCAGGATCCTCCTTTGGCCCTGGGACCTCCTCGGCTCGGGTGGCTCATATGTAGCCTGAGTCTCCCTTTGGCACCCCCCCCACTCCATCGCATGCTGCTGCTGCGGGGTGTCCGACCCCCTCTGCCCGGGGGCCCCTCGAGGTTCCGCTCCCCCCTGGCCCGGGGATGGGGCATGGCACTGTCATGCAGGGTGGCGGGGGGCAGGGGCTGATGGCTGCAGTGCTGTGAGGGCCATGGCCCTGGTGTCCTTGGGGCCATGGCCATGTGAGCATGTGGGGGGCCCTGGACACATCTCTGTTCCCCCCGCCCCTCAAGCCCCGGGGTGTCCACCAGAGAGGGGTACCTACCTGTGGGTCCGCTCCCACGGTCCGGAGATCCCCGGGTGTGAGGCCCTGCTGCTGCTCCGGGATGGCAGGAGGAGGATCTGCAGGCTGGAATCGGTGGAGGAGGAGCCCCCCTCCTCCTCCTCCTCCTCCTCCTGCCGCAATGTCCCGGGGATGGCCTCCGGGGTGGGCCCCCGGGGTGCGGGGCTTACCTCTGGGGTGGAGTCCGTCTGCAGGGCCTGCTGGGGCTCGTTGGCCGAGGTATCAAGGGTGGCCGGAGGGGAGGAGGTGTGCCGGGAGCCCAGGATGTCCCTGAGCTCCCTGTAAAAGGGGCAAGTGACGGGGGCGGCCCCAGATCAGCTGGCCGCATCCCGGACCCGGGCGTAACCCTGCCGCAGCTCCTTCACCTTACTCCGGACATGGTCCGGAGTGCGGGCAGGGTGACCCCGGGCAGCCAGGCCGTCGGCCAGCCGAGCGAACACATCCGCGTTCCGCCTCTTGCTCCCCATTACCTGGAGCACCTCCTCCTCGCTCCAGAGCCCCAGCAGGTCCCGCATCTTGGCCTCCGTCCAAGAGGGGCCCCGCTGCCGCTTCCCAGACTGCGTGGTCCTCTGGCTCTGGTGGCTGCCTTGGCTCCCCTTGGGGGGGTCCCCTGGGGGCACTGGGGGGGCTGCTGGGCAGCCATGGCTGCTGACAGGGGCTGAGGGCTGTGCAGGCTCGCCACCACGTGTGCAGTCAGGAGCCTGCACGTTGCCTCAGCCTCCTGCAGTCAGGGCGGGGGAGGGGACCTTTAAGGGGTCGCTCCACGCGGCCACCAGTGAGCTGAGGGGCTGGAGAGAGCGTCTCTCAACCCCCCAGCTGATGGCCGCCATGGAGGACCCGTCAATTTCGACGTTGCGGGACGCGGATCGTCTACACTGTCCCTACTTCGACGTTGAACGTCGAAGTAGGGCGCTATTCCTATCTCCTCATGAAGTTAGCGACTTCGACGTCTCGCCGCCTAACGTCGAAGTTGGTGCCGCTACTTCGAAGTAGCGTGCATGTGTAGACGCAGCCTTTCTGAGCAATTGGCTCACCACTGTTCTGTACTAGTGAGGAAAACCCTCAAGATTAGGATACAGTGAGAATGAAATGAAGTAATAATTATACATATACCTCCTAACCACCACTAACTGTGAATTCTCTTGCTCTCCCATTTGTAATGGAAGAAGAAAGTAATTGGCACTATCAGTGATGTTGATGATATAGTCTGACTCCCTGACTAACACAGACCAGGGAATTTCACCCAGTGATTCCTACATCACACTCATATCATTTATCTTGATTTAATATTCCAGATGACAGAGAATCTACCACATCCCTAGAATCTACCACACCCCTAGTGCCTTCACTGATTTTTCTAGCTTCATTGTCTACTGCTTGATCTTTTTATGCCTTTGTCTGCTGGATTAAAGAACCCTGTACTACCAGAAATCTTTTCCCTGTGAAGGTTCTTGTGGGCTATGATCATGTCAGTTGTGGCCTTAGTCTCTCTCACAGACAAGTTTCCAAATTTCAAATCATTCTAGGAGCTCTTTTACAACCCCATTTCAAATTCTTGTATGGAAATAGTATTCCAATTTTCATCTCACTAATACTGTACACAGTAATGCAGCAAGAGGAGATTTCCTGCCTTGCTGTCTCTGAGGAGAGGTCCAAGCTTTTTGCTGTTTCCACCACTGGTCCTTCTGACCTCCTTTAGTGTTCTTATGATTTTCGCATTATGGACATGGCATTTTCTCAATTACTATGGCTGAAATCTCTTTAAATTGTATTTGTTTTATCTGCAGAGAATCTTTAAATTTGTTTCCTTCAACAGTTGCACTGCTGATCACCCAAAATCAATAGCAATATATCAAAAGCAATGTATCCAGAGACATAACTTCACATTTCCATTCCTATATCTTTCAGTCCTGGGGCAAGCAGTCAGATGCTCTTTTTCCATAATATTTCTGTGCAATGTGAAAACTTAGCCTAAGAAATAGTAGACAAAAATATAAAACATTTATAGTTTTAATTTACTATACATCGGCAAATCTTCTTATGCAGCCATCTAAACTTTTCTGAAAACATACAAGGAAAAAAGATCTGTCCTGTTTTAATAATGGTCTTGCTAATAACATTGTGCAGATTGACAGCAAATGTCGTCAGATGATATCATAAAATAAATCCCATTGTTACTTTTGAAATCTGAATTACATCCAAATGTATAGTCTTTAAATCCCTTTCATTATTGAGAAACAGCATCAGACCAAGTTAAGGGCCCAGAGAGCTTAAAATGAAAACACAGCGACAGCTCAGAAGTATGATCTATTGCCATATCCTTTTACAGAGTTCTGTAGCTTCAAGCAGGAGCCTGTCATAAGGAGTTTTATCAAAGACATTCTGAAAGTCAAATAAATTAGGGCATTTAATTAAATGGTATCTCTGTCTCCCTCCTTCCCACCCTCTCCCTCTCTCTCTTTCTCTGTCTGTCTCTCTCCTACATGAATATATTTATTCTGGTTATCTCCTTTTAGATTATAATAACTAAACTTGTGCTATGCTACAGAGTCTCGACCTTCAATGTATTATTCTTCATTACCTAAATAAGAAATTTCATGAGATAAGCCTAATTTTTGCCTGGATTCTTTCCTTTTTGGAAATATATATATTATATTAGTAACTGCTAATTTTGTTATTGTTTTTTTCTCACTACCTTTCTTCAGTGCTTTGTAACTTATCTATATATTAGCATAGCATATACAGTCCCAAAAATAGAATATAAGCTCTCCTGGGACCCAGCCTCCTTTTATATTTGCTAGCACAAAGAACATTCTGAAAGGCCATTGAAATAAAACTAATGATCAGTTTGTCATATGAAAGCACAACGCATGGATGCTTAGGCTATGTCTACACTAGCAAGCTTTTTCAAAAAAGCCGGGGCACTTTCAAAAAATCCCACAGACCGTCTACACATAAAATGTGGGTTTTTTTAATATAAATCAGAAAAATGCAGCAGTTTTTCAGGCAGCCCCCTTCCTCTCCCAGATGAGGAAGAGTGCCTTTTTCTGAAAGATTCTTCTGTTAAACAAGTTTGTTGATGCCCTGGGAGCCCTAGACAACCTAGACAACAAACAAGCATCATCTGAAGGCACTTGAATAATATCATCAGTGCTGCCTCAGGGGAATCCTGAATATCTCTTTTGAGGATAGATACATGAACACTAGTGTCCTGGAAGAAATAACCATGACCAGCACTGAAGCCATTATCATGCATCAACAACTTTGTTGGACTGGTTCTGTGGTTCAGCTGTCTGATCACCACCTTCCAAGTCAGATTCTGTTTTCTAAAATGGAAAGACAGAGGAGCGTTGGGGACCAGTGGAAGCGATATAAAAGCATGCTGAAGACACACATGAAAAAGTGCAGCATTGGTGTCAACACTAGGGAGAACCTTGCCCAAGACCGTTCCCAGTGGAGAATGGTAATACGTGAGGGGATGGAGCAATTTGAGAAGTCCCACCACAGTGCAGATAAGGACAGGCACAGAAGACGAAAGAGTGTCAAAAACTGCCCTGCACCCCTCCAACAGCTACTAACATCTGCCTCTTCTGTGATAAGATCTGAGACTCCAGAATTGGGCTGATCAGCCATCAATGGATTCACAAATACAAGGGTTACATGAAGACGTCCAACTCATTACTGAGTGACCACTGAGAGAGAGAGAGAGAAAAAAAAAAGTGAACATGTGAACTTGTTTTTCCCAGGGAATATTGTGAAGTCCAAGACAATAGAGGGTTCAAAAAAGAAATTAGAGAATTAGAAGACAGAATTAGAGGATGGGTCTGTCAATGGCTCTTAGCCAAAATGATGAGGGATGCTGCCCTACACTCTTAGTGTCAATAAGCCTCATACTGCCAGCTGCTGGAACAGGATGACAAGTAATGGACCATTTGATAATTGCCCTGTTCTGTCATTCTCTCCAAAGCAGCTGGCACCAGCCACTGTTGTAAGATAAGACACCTGGATGAATCAATGGTCTCGCTAAGTGTGGCCATTTGTTTGTTCTGAACAAGAGATGTCATTACAATGAAAACCACAGTATTTTACTGTGCAAAGGCTTTCAATGTCTTTTCTTACTTTTTACATCTTTTATAAAAAGCTAAAAGGATTTTAATGGTGTGTTTGTCAGGCAGGCGGAGGTCTATATATACCCAAACTCTTTTAAATGCTGTTTAATGTTGGACAGTGGCTGACTGGGTTAGACATTCCACCTAAATTAATCCAGTTGTCCCACAATAGCTTCTTCAATACCATGCTTTCTTCTAAACAAATGCTAATTGTTTATATTTGTTTGTATATTTGTTTGATCCCATATGGTTTGTGTGGATCATGGATGAAAAAAATGGAATAAACCTTTTACCCAACAAAAAAGGAACTAGTTAATTTCCCTGGGAAAAAATGACTGGTGTCAGAGATTTACATCAGGAAAACGTAAATGAAGTGTATTTTTTTTTCAGGATAGCTCAGCTTTAATCCTGCCATCCATCCATCTGAATTACAGTTCCTTGTGGTTGTCGTTGCCTCGCTAAAGGTCCTGTTTCCAGTCTGGACTTCATATCCCATGATGTGTCTCCCTGTCAGTGAGCTGCCAGGGACGTCACAAGAACAGTTTTTGGCATTCTTATTTCCAGACTATGATAGAAACTGGCAAGAGAACTAAGAAAACAGCTCAGAAGTTTTCAGAAGATCTTGTTTAACTAGAACAGTGAAATGGGGTAGAATTAAAGAAGGTTTTCTTTTTCCTATCCTGAACTTCAGTTCCTCCAACCTTACATAAAATTTGTCTTCTCTTACTGTGTGTTCAATGTATTTTAGAATTTTCTTAAATATATTTGCTATTAAAACATAAGCTTTATTAATATTTGAGAAGAGATACTAAACCTGACTGAAAATAATACCCAATGTCAGTACAAATCTTCTGAGCTGAAATATTTTCTTCAGTTCATGAAAGCTTCCTAGAAAAGCAGTAAAATAAATATTGTATGAAAAAAATAGAAATTGCACCTGAGAACTAACTTCAGTAATTAGGACAAAATAATGTTTATGAAGTGATTTATTAATCTTAATTAATTATAGATAAACTTGAATATATAGAGGTATTGAATATATAGACTATTAGAGGTGAATAATACTGCTACCTGCTTTCCATGATGACAAAGCAATCTGACTACAATGCAGTCTGACAGATTACACAATGCTTACAATAAAGTTGAAACTTATTCTACTATCTTCTAAAAAATGCAGACCTTATGATCCCCGTGTCCTTTGTATTTTAGATGGCAAATCTTCAAAAGACGATATCCTGCAGCTATGAATGGTAATTGTCAAGCTGTATAGATTGTCAAGTTGTAGGCACACTAGTTGTATGCAAACTAGTTAGCCTACACTACCATTTTTGGTAGTACATATTTCCTTCACTTTGTTGGGCACCTAGCTTTCCTAAGCACAGTGGAGGAGAGACAGATTTAATCTGAAAGGAGAAGATATAGCTGGTGTGCTGTCCCTAATCAAAACTTAAAATGATTGCTTAGAGGCGGAAGCAGTTTTGTAAGAAAGGTTTTCCTGTTGATGAAGGTGATATGTGGGCTGGGTCTACACGTGCCCCTTCCTTTCAAAAGGGGCATGTTAATGAGTGGATTCAAAAGATGCTAATGATGCACTGCAATGAATATGCAGCACCTCATTACCTTAACGACAGCCACGGCGATTCGAAAGTGCGGCTTTTCAAATAGCATGCCTTCCAGGGAGACGGGACCTTCTGAAAGGAGCCCCCCCAGTTTTTGAAAGCCCTTCTTCCTATCTGGTGTTAGGAAGAAGGGCTTTCAAAAACTGGGAGGGTCCTTTCGGAAGATCCCATCTCCACGGGTGGCATGAGATTTGAAAAGCCACACTTTTGAATTGCCGTGGCAGCCATTATGCTAATGAGGCACTACATATTCATTGCAGTGCCTCATTAGCATCTTTTGAACCTGCTCATTAACATGCCCCTTTCGAAAGGAAGGGGCATGTGTAGACACAGGGGTGCTGTCAAAGAGGTTTTGGCCATTTCCTAGAGGAATACTGTGTCCTCTCTTGAAAAGAAGATCTGAGGTAACATTGTGACATAAATTGTTTCTTTTTGTAAATTAGAGTGTAGAGTTCTAATGAATGAAGTCTGGCTTAATATGCCTTGAGTGTTTGTATAGAATTATCTGTTTTAGCAGTAAACAGGTTACAACCTTCTAACGGCAAGGGAGTGTTCTGCAGTTTCCTTGGAATGCCAAAAGGCTGTAGCCAAGATGAATGCCACATGGAAATTGCAGTGTCTATGGGACAACAATCTGTATAAGCAGCATCTGGTGTTGCTTAAAGGGATGTAAGTTGTTCCCCAGAAACCAAAGCTAAAAACCATTTCTTATATTCTACTGACAACTTGTTTGCAAATTTAAAATGACAGAAAATTAATAAAATTATTCTTTGACAAAAGCGTCATTTGAAGAGTGATGGTAAAATAAACATTTGGTTGCTGATCATTTGGGAGACAACAATAAATCTTGGGAGGCCATACAGCTATCCTCTTAAATTCTTTGTTCTTGGGAGAGGCCTGATGGGTTTGATGCAACTGCTTCTCAACAACTGTGACCAACAAAGTGAAAAGTAGCACTTTAAATACTAGCAATGTAATTAACTTCAGCTTTAGTAATTAGCTTTCGTGGGACAGACCCACTTCTTCAGATCTGGAAAACCCTAATAAATGACAATTGAGATTAAAAGAATCTAACAGAAAGAGAAAAAATGCAATAAAAACTGACAAACCAACTAGATAGGGTAGAAGGAAGTGGGTGGTGGAAAGGGTGAAGAAAAATAGCTACTACAAGTGTCTATTAAGTTAAGTGGGCTTCCTTTGATATCAATTACTTTACCCGTTACAAGGGCAGTTTCTCTACCTTTGATATTCACATTGATCCTAGGAAGCCCATTTATACTGTTAATCTTTAAATTGCTACAGGACTGCTTTTTTGGTTTGTGAAAATACAAACTAACATGGATACCTCGCTGAGACTATTCAACAAAATGGAAGCCATGTCCTATTATGATTCCAGGAGAGGAAGGGCATATGCATTGATTAGTAGTACTCCAGTAGAAGTCTCCAACTCAAGTGCCCCAGACACGCACACACCTGAACTGAAATGTATATATGCACAATCCGGTGGAAGATAAATATGCAGACAACTATTTTCCTTTTAAGCAAACACAGTAAAGGAGACACAATGTTTGAAAAGAATTAGGGATGGGATGTGGTGTCTTTGACTTCTAGTATATTGGAATTTTGACATGAATTTGTAAGAGGTCAGTGCTGTGAGTGTCAGTCTTATGTTAGGAAAGGTTTTTCATCTAATATTTTGCAGAATTTTCTGAAGTCGTTCAGACTCTGATAGTTGATTCAGCTATCATGGTGTCTAGATATATTAAAAACCAAAAGTTAGATATGGAAGAGTTTAATGAAAATGGTGGGGACTGAATAATTCAGACATTTTCTCCCCATTCCATTAACATGTGGTTTTGCTTTGATGATTTTCTTTAAAAATGGTCCTGTAGGTTTCATATTCATTTTAGCATGTTACTCCAGATGGTATCTATTCAGATTATTTCTCTAATTTCCAAACATGCTTATTTGGATTCTTTCTGAATTGTACATTCCCACCTTTAGGAAAGATTCTGGGCTTGTCTGCACTTACACCCAGCTTTGAAGGGGACATGTTAATCAGTGTGATGGGAGATTACTAATAAAGGGCTGCAGTGAATATGTAGCATTTCACTAGGCTAATTCTCCTCCGCAGCAACTTTGAAGTGTTAAACTTCGAAGTCCCAGCATTTGTGTAGCCACGGGCACTTCGAAGTGCCCACACTACTTTGAAGTACCTTTAATCCCCAAAATTTAAGGAGTAAAGGCACTTTGAAGTAGCGTGGGCCCTTTGAAGTGCCCACAGCTACACGCATGTCAGCACTTTGAAGTTTAACACTTTGAAGTTGCCGTGCGGGAGAATTAGCCTAATGAAGTGCTGCATATTCACCGCAGCATATCATTAGTAATCCCCCATCACCCTGATTACCATGCCCCCTTCAAAGCTGGGGGAAAGTGTAGACAAGCCCTCTGAAGATCAAAGTTTGTCTTCAGTGACATCCATGAAATGACAATATGCTCAAGAGAGTTGCACAGATACATATGAGGACAGAATGTAGCCATGCTTACAGGAAGAAATGAACTTGGGATCTCAGGAGCTTAGTGCATGATCCTCCACAGCCTAAATCAAAAACCAGCTCCCTCTCAACTAGAGATGTAGAGAAGACTCAGACCTTCTCTCTGGAACTGATCTAAGTGCCACTACATGGGAGAGTGAATCACACCCAGTAGGTGTATGGTTACTTGTGCAATTAGAATTAGGTTACACCCCTCTTGATACAAAATGAGATTAATTTTCCCATAGCTGTGTTGGCAACAACTTATTTTGTCTATCAATGAGCACAAATAGATCAGTTAAATAATAAATATTTGTACATCATCACTTTCCAAAGTAGAGCTACATATAGGGCTCGACTATGACTCCATACATGAGACTAACAGGGAGTAACTAAACCTCTCCACACCCAATCACTTATACATGTTTACTTGAGCTACTTAGTCCTTTACTTCCAGACCTAAGTGGAGCATCTCTGGAGCAGGTGGTTGGCAAGTGTTGAGATGGGTAGAAATTTGCCTTCATCTCTGAAATTTCTTGGCTGGAATAGCTGAGCCACTTTGGTGAAGGTGGCACTATGGTCTGCTGTCATATCAGTTGGCAGTGAATTAATTGTCCTCTCTGCTTCAGTCTCTGTGATGTGTTGAAGTTCCACCACTTCACACTGTTCTCAGTGATTACAGATCTAATAGAAGAGCCTTATTGCTAGTGCAGGCTTGTCAGTCTTTTTCACAGGAAACAGTGCCCCACAGCTAAGTCTTTGATCTAGTTATCATTGATTTCCAGCGATAGTAATACATAAGAAAACAAAAGGCTTTAAATTGAGTCTGATCATCTATGTCTTTAAACTGTGGAGAAGGGGAGGGTCAATGGGCATTTTAGACCCCACGCAGAGCCTACAACACCAATTAAGAACATATCTCTACCCTTTCTCCTTTCAGTTGTATTTGGCATGAATACTCTCTGCATAGTGAGTGCAGTTTAGTTAAGAGTGACCCCCCTCAACCAGAACAGGACAAGCACAGCTTGGCTGTCCCCCACTCACATAACAAGGACAAGGTATTTCGTAAGTCCAACATTCCAACCAAAAGTGATTATTTGGTCAAAGCAGCTCCATCGTGCTAAGCAACTAGGTAGAGTGGATGTGGCTATGCAAACAAGGTTTGTTCCTGAAGTCTTTTCGCACAGCTACTTTCTACATGACTGGAGAGAGCTTGTTCAGAACCTGCTTGCATTCTGTTGGAAAACAAATCACATCAGCTTCACTGTGTATTTGGTGGTAAATTTCATTTTCTGCTCAGGTGAATTAACATATAGATGTTGTTTTGATTTTGGGTTCATAGTAAGGGAAGAAGATATTTTCATTGAACTGTAATAGTAAGAAAACATTAAAATGTGAGGAGTAGGGTTTTTCAGCTTCTTTATATCTGCTTTCACAATGATATATCTCTTGCTTTTAGAGAAAAACTTCAGGAACTAATACTGAGTATAATGATTGTAATAGAAAGAATCAGTTTCTTAATTAAATAGAATACTTGTCTGTCTCTTCAGTAGTAGAAAATATACATTTTACATGGATATAGAGATGCTTACATTGGATCCAGTCTGTGTTTTTCAGAATCATTCGTTATGATAGTATTACGTGTAAGTAAGATATTTCCATCTATGTTGTGCAGGTTAGAAATTCCAACAAGACAATTTTTCCTATAACAGAAGCTGGAAAAGATAAAGAGGAGACATAACTTGGGGTATGAATCAGGAGACAAATTAACAGCAACAAAGTTGGTTGCACCAACATTTTTAAAAAATTCTCATTAACCTTATATATTTAAATGGACACACCTTCATAGTGCTTAGTTGCTATTGGAGTTATTTTTCACAGTAGAGTCAGATGATTGTTTTCCAGAGAAAGAAGTGTACTTCTTGATGAAAGTGTCCTTTCTTGTGTTACCCTGTATCTTCTGTTATACTGAAAATTTTGTCTGTGACTCACCAAAAAAATAAGGTTTTACATGACAAAGTGATAATTCATATTAAGTGTAAACATTTCTTATTAAATAAACAATTTGTTTGGAAATACTACTCTTAATAGCTAATTAGATTTTCTAATAATACTGTGTACTATCATGGGGATTATGTATGATAATTGTTCCATCAGCAAAATTAAAGGATAAACTATTTAGTTCATTTTTCCAGCATTGTATGCTTCATTGAATATTTTTTCTTTTCCCTCAGAGAATGCATAGACTGTATTGAAATGCTAAGTGTCATAATTCTGTGTTTTGAGAAGGGGTTAGGGTAAAATTGCCACTTTTCCCATTTTTGCGGAAAATGGATGTATGTGTATGTGTGTTGGGGGGAAAGCTAAACATCTGTGTTGGCTAGTTTTGTTATCATTTCCATCAATAAATCTACATAAAATGAAATTCACTGTGGAATTCTCTAATCTAGTCCCACTAAATCTAGCAAAATAGGCCATAAGCAGTCAACAGGTTTGAGCAGGGCTCTGGAGAGGGAATGAATTTCCACTATTGAGCCATTAAGTCTTATGATAGCCGGTACCTTTCTTTAAAGTCTTAGCTACTGGAGTCATGTGGCCACGTGAGAATCACAGCTTTCATTTTGAAAAAAATATAAATTATTTTGTCCTCAGGGTTCCTGAGAAAAGTCTGGGAATGTGACCTGAGTGCACTCTAATTGCTGAAAACAAAGAAGTTAAATAAATAATGATAAAAAAGCACATTAAATTTTTAGACTCATGGTTTTTAAACCACTCATGATTTGTGGGCACCTGACTCATAATTTTTAAATGCTTGGAGCTGGGACAACTGAATTTCAACTTAATAATTTATATAAAATCTGTGTGGGAAGATTTCTGCAGTAATTATCCTTCATATTACCTTGCTCTCACATATTTATGTCCTGTACAAGCCAGTTCCACTCTGCAATACAGCCCAGTTGAACATTCAAATTTCAGGCTTTATCATAACAGCTGCATGAAAATAAAGAAAACTTCTATAAAATTTGAAAGAAGAAATTTTTTTATTGTTTGACAAATTATGTCTAAGCCTATTTTTCCCATTGTCAGCAACTGAGGTGATTGTGTTTATATATACAAATTATATAATGAAAAGCAGAAGGAGCAAAAAAATAAAATGAGGGAGGGAAGATATGTATGTCATTAGTACAGTGCTCTCTGTAATTGCATCCAGATAGCACATTCACAGTCCATGCTATTGAGACATCTGAAATGTAGCTCCTTAGATGCAGAGATATGCTTATTATTCACTTTTACTCAATACTTGTTCATATGATGTATAAGCTGTAAGTGATTTTTGATGATGTTTTGTCCCACCCTTAAATGAACCATCAGAAAATCTGCCTTTGTTTCCCCACTGATGATTAAATTTTATCTTCAAGCTTTTGGATACACTATGCTAAATTATTTACAATAAACTTTTGGGTTTTACCCAAAGATAAAAGTAGTTAAATTGGGATGTCCACAGATTTTTTTTTCTGTTACTAATGAAAATCCAGTTCTATAAGTCCTTGTACACAGGCAAGCAGGCAGTTGATGGCATGTTAGTTGCAGTATTGGATCTAAATCCTGATGCTTTGTGATACCCACAGTCATGTTGGCAAATCCAGATGAACTTCACAATGGATAATATACAGTGGTTACAACTGTTTTATTTCTTCAAAAGGTATATATAGAGAAAAGAAAATAAATATTATATTTTACAAACACGATTATGAAATATACCCCATAAATCATTACTATCATATATAAACAAAATATTTGACACTCATATGATTTTTTATAATTTGTAAAAAATTATATCTTCAATTTTTTATGTTTCTACTGTTGATGAGGTTATTTTAATCATAAACTTCTGCCAAAGCTTCTCAAATTTGCACATTTAGTTAAAATAGAATTATTTAACCAAGTTTGTTAATTAAAGATAATTAAAGATTAGATTATCATATCCTATTCAAAAAATATGGATCTTACTCCACACGTTTCTATTGAAATCAATGGATTGAGAGTGATGGAATCTGTTCAATATTCCCCAGTGTTAAATTTTCTTACGTTTCCATTTTTTCTATATTTTGTGAGGCAAGTCTCTTTTACCTTAGTAGGTGTTCTTGCCGTTCACAGTAAGGAGCAGAAGAGGGCTGCCGAAAAAGTGCCTCATTCTTTCAAATTAATATTGAAAGAATGGATTTTGTGTGCAGACACTCCAAGCGACTTTTTGAAAAAGGCCCAGCTTTTTTGAAAAAACTTGCTAGTATAGATGTAACCAGAGGGGATAACCACACAGAAGCATCGTTTCAAAATCAGCTATTTCAAAATAACTCTTTGAAATAGAGCCATGAGACACATTATGGCTTATTTCAAAATAGGCTCTATTCCCTGTTTTAACAGCAGCTCTTTTGCAATAGGAGCTAGTCCTCATAGAATGAGGTTTACCTATTTCAAAATAAGACAACCACTATTTCAAAATAATTCTGAAATTGTGGCTGTGTTGTGTGAGTGCTAGGACTAGGGTCCTTCAAAAGAAGTTCTTTCAGAAGATCTCTTCCAAAAAAATCTTCTTTCAAAAGATCACAACTGCACACAAAAAAGCAGATTGAAAAATTGATCCACTCTTTTCCTCAGAGAGTGGTCACACCCTGGCCATTCTTTTGAAAGAATGGGCCAGAAAATGCCACAGATAGAAAAATTCGGCATTATGAAGGACTGCTATTTTGAAAAAAAGGTCCTTCAGGGTATCTACACACTCCTTTTTCCTAAAAAACTCTTTCAGAAAAAGGTGATCTTCCTCACCCAGGAGTGGAAGAGGACTGCCGGAAAAAGTACTGTATTCTTCCAGTTAAATATTGAAAGAGCATATTTTGTGTGTAGATGCTCCATGGGGTTTTGTTAAGGAGCTCTAGGTTTTTCAAAAAAACTCGCTAGTGTAAACATAGCCCAGGATAGCTATTTCTAAATAACAGCTAGAAGTCCTGTGGCACCTTATAGACTAACAGATATTTTGGAGTATAAGCTTTTGTGGTCAAAGACACACTTTATCAGATACATAAGTGGGGGTTTCCAGAGGAGGGTTTAAATACATGGGCTTATGGAAAGGAGGGGGTACCAGTCAGGAGGAGGACCAGAGTTGACAATGGGCCACATCCTATGTGATTGAACAGACTTTGTCAGCTCTGGCACTCCTCTTGACTAGTACTGACTCCTTTTCAGAAGCCCATGTATTTAAAACCTCCTCTGGAGCCCTCCACTCATGCATCTGATGAAGTGAGTCTTTGCCCACAAAAGCTCATGCTCCAAAATATCTGTTAGTATATAAGGTGCCACAGGATTTCTTGGTTTTGACGATACAGACTAACTTGGCTACCCCTCTGACGAAAATAGCAGCTGTTATTTTGAAATAACTTTGCTATGTAGTCATATTATAGAATCATATCATAGAATTCTAGGGCTGGAAGAGACCTCAGGTGGTCATCTAGTCCAGCTCCCTGCCCAAAGCAGGATCAACTCTAACTAAATCATCCCAGGCATAACTATGTCAAGCTGGGACTTAAAAACCTCTAGGGGTGGAGATTCCATCATCTCTCTTGGTAACGCATTCCAGTGCTTCACCACCATCCTGGCAAAGCAGTTTTGTCCTAATATCCAACCTACCCCTCTTCATCTGCAACTTCAGATCATTGCTCCTTGTTCTGCCTTCTGTCACCATTGAGAACAGTCTATCTTCATCCTCTTTAGAGTCCTATCAGAAAGTGGAAGTCTGCTATCAAATCACCCTCAGTCTTCTGTCCTGCAAACTAAATAAGCTCTGATCTCTCAGCTGCTTCTCACAGGTCATGTGCTCCAGACCCTTAATCATTTTTGACCTCTGCTGAAAATTAGAACTGATGGGACTTTGAGAAGTCACCAGGTCCATTCCCCTGTATTCACAGCAGAACCTACTACCATCCCTAACATTTTTTTTTAAATATCTAACCTGCCCAAGAACCTTGAAAGGCCCCCTTAGGGCCTCCACTCACAACCCTGGGTTTACAAGGCTGATTTGCTAACAGCAATGCTATCTCTCCTCTCCTGAGACATTATGTCTGCTGAAACTCCTTGTTCTGTTATTCATCTATTACATGCCATGGACTACTCCAATACCATCCATATGTAGGAATGTTTCAGATGTAAGTATCCTTCTCTACTGATTCAGCTCCATTATCACCACAGTACCCAAAAGCCTGGCAAAGATCATAATCATGAAAACATAGAACTGGAAGAAACTCAAGAGACTATGTCTTCCATCCCTTGTGTGGTGATGCAGGACCAAATTTAGCTAGATTATTTCTGACTAATGGTTTATCTTAAAAACATGTAAACATGGTGATTCTACACTCCCCTTGGTAACCTATTAAGTGGGTAATTATTGTTATAGTTATAACTTTTTTCCTAACATGTAATCTAAATCTCCCTTGCTGAAAATTAAGCCTGTTACTTATTGTTCCAGCTTCAGGGAATGTGCAGAACAATTGATCACCATCCTCTTTTATAACCGCATTTCACATATTTTAAGATTGTTATCAGGTCCTCTTTCAAGTCTTCTGCTCTCTGGACTAAAGACACCTGTTTTTTCTTTTTCTATGTTTGTTTGTTTTACCTTTTATCATTTGTTTTGCTCTCCTCTAACCTCTCTCCAATTTGTCCACTCCTTTTTTAAAGTACAGAACTCAAAATTAGGCGCACAATTCTGGGATGATGGTCTGCTTCTCATTGCCCCTTCACACACAGATTGCCGCAACAGTGAACAATGCAAGTGGTAACAAACTAATGGGGAAAGCAGGAGGCCAAGGGAACACTCAGACCCTTTTCAGCAAGTCTGGAGAGCAATGTTTTTAAATATAAAGGAGTTCAAAATAGTTGTGCAATGAGTGTGTATAAGATAAGTTAATCAAAATTTGAGTGAAAACAGTGGTTGGTAAAATGATTTTGTTAAAACATACTAAAAAGCATACTAAACTGTATAAAGTAATAAAGGTTTTATAGAAATTATCTTCTGGGATCTTGCTAAAAGTGAAAAACAAACAAAGAAACAAACAAACAATCAAACAAACAACATTTTAAAATATTCAAATCTTTTGTCTTCAGAGATTTTTCAGTTGAATATCTATCTATCTATCTATCTATAGATATAGATATATATATAGGCTATGATAATTAAATAGATTTTAGGAAAGAGCAAACTTTTCTTCATGACCACAAGTTAACAGCAGTGTCTAAGACACTGTTGCTAGCAGAATAGGGCATACCAGGAAATGTAATCCCTTCCCTGCTCCAGGGCCAGTTCTCTAGGCAGGGAGCTGACCAACGAACTATACCTCTGGGGGTGCTTAGGTTCTGCCATCATGTCCTGTGGGCTCCCCGCTGCTCATCACAGCAGAAAAGAAG
This sequence comes from Carettochelys insculpta, assembly GCF_033958435.1. Lineage (NCBI taxonomy): Eukaryota > Metazoa > Chordata > Testudines > Carettochelyidae > Carettochelys > Carettochelys insculpta. Next base: position 138,155,684 of record NC_134139.1, on the reverse strand, counting down.
GGAGAGAAACCGGAAATGGGAGGGGGTCCATTCACACCCTTTACACACCCTCTTTGCATATGGCCTTGGTACCATATTGCCTGTGAACTGGAATTGCCTGAGACAGACAGTGTGAGAGTGGAGCAAAGGAGAGAGAAAGGAGACCAAGCTGAGGCGGGGAGCAGAGCCATGTCAGCCCAAGAGGATCAGAGACAAAACCTAGAGAATGGATCTTGTGATGGGAGCAAAGCTGCAGCCACAGAGCCGGAGGCCAGAGAAGCAGCCCAGAAAGCTGGAGGCAGAGCAGCAAAGAATGGAACTGAGGGTGGAGCAGGACAGTACAGCTGAAACAGTCTGGAGATGGGGGTGGTGAGCAGTGGCCCCAGCTTACAAAGACACCACCAGCCAAGAGGCTTTGCAGGCCAAACTAGGAGGGGGATCATAACCCCGACAGGGTTAGAGGAAGAGAGGGCATTGATATTGGGAAGAAGGGCCCCGCTGACCTAAAACCTGGAGGTGTGTGGCCACTGCCAGAACAACTGTCCAATATGCAGCAGCCCTGAAGCAGAACTAGGACCTTGGCAATGTCCTGGGACATGTGACAAACAGACTGAACTTTCCTTACATTCCAGAAGCATTATGATGTCCCCATGCCAAAGAGTGGGGTTATGTGTTTTCCTTTAACCTCCAATTTCATTGATGGCTGTTTAATAAATTGCATGTGCCTTGAGTTGCATGTAATGATGAGAGCCCCATGGAAGTGTTCAGTGTGGAGATAGCACCCCACAGTGGGAGGACACTACCACTTCCCCTAAGTGACCACAGCAAGGTTGGGGCTGAGCACCACTAGGGATCCTAGGCCCAGCCTTGTTGGGGTTACAAGGACACTGCCACAGAGGAGAATGGAAGGGGAGCCCTTGAGGTCAGGGAGGCCTCTGGGTCAAGGAATTGGGAGCAAGGAGTCAGATTCTTTCTCTACCCCATTTCACGGGGGCAGTGTAGAAAACAGGAAAGTTCCCTGAAGTAGATGGTCCGTTCCCCCACTTACATAAGCAGAGGTCTCAACCCAATAGCTGACTACTGTAAAAGTATAAACCCTTAGCTTTCTTAGAGAATTTTCATATTTAAAGCAGTTACAAAACATTCATGAACTAATCCTTATAAAGCTCCTGAGAAACAGATGGAAAAGTATTATAATTCCAACAGCAGAAGACTGACAGTTTGATTTATCTGTGCTTATGATTTTTAATTGCGCATACATTGGAGTTGACTTATTAATCCATCTTACTTAGAGTTGTAATCTACAACATTTGGGAGGTTAGGACGGTGCTCTTCTTCTGAGTACTGGTGAACTCAGGGAGGGATTTTGCCTCTGAGAGGTCCACTGACTGAGCTCCCCTGGAGATGTTGCAACTCTCATTCAGAGTTGTGCCCAAATCACAGGCTGTGGCCACACTACCTCCTACTCTCAGATGGGGCATGGTAATGACCACTTTGGCAGATGCTAATGAGGCACTGCTATGAATATGTAGTGCCTCATTAGCATAACGGTGGTATCGCCTGCTTCAAAAGTGCATTTCAAAATGCACGCCACCTGTGTAGACAGGGGCCTTTTGAAATGACACCCCCAATTTTGAAAGCCCCTTCTTCCCAAAACCAAATGGGAAGAAGGGACTTTCGAAATCAGGGGGTCATTTTGAAAGGCCCCTGGCTATATGGGTGCTGTGTTTTTCAAAGCCAGCACTTTCAAAGCATACGTAGCTGTCATTATGCTAATGAGGCAATGCATATTCATATCAGCATCTCATTAGCATCTGCCCAAGTGGCTCATTACCATTCCTTCTCTGATAGGAGGGGATAATGTGGCCACAGCCACGCTGTCTAGCCCATGACATGGCTGCTGTATTCATTCTTAATAGATGTGAAGTTAACCAGCTCACTACCTTAGTTCAGTTTTGGAAGTCCTTGAGTTTGAATTTCCAGCTAGCTAAGTGCCATGATATTCTGTTTTTTGGTTTAGTCTCATTCCGCCACATGAGCACAGTGGGTAATTTTGGCTGAAGAAGAGAAAGTCTTTTGGTTAAGCAGAGAAACCTCACAAACTAAGTGTCTGGCTTCAGGGGCTCATATGGAGCAGTTTCACCCTAATTCACAAAAGATTCTTCTGGGGCAAATATAACATGTGCTCTTTTAAAACAAAAGGTAATCAGAATCACGTTGTCCTGTGTTAACACAGGAATGCTTTTATTCTCTTCAAATAATGTGGAAGTATTCATGTGTCAGCTGTGTAAACCATGTTCTGAAAATAGGAAGCTATCAGATGAGTATGTCTGGTTTTTCATACATTGTCTATGCATAAATAATCTTAGCATGCCAGACAGTAATTATCCTTGGTTAAACATAAAGAAGGCCAAACACTAACCTTTTAACATGGTTTGAATGATGCATTTTTAAAACAAACATCTTGCAAGAAGAAAATTTACCTCCCAAGCATACTACAGGTTGAACCTCTCTGGTCTGTCACCTTTGGAACCTAACAGTCCATCTGCTCCAGGCTGTTGTCCTCCTCCTCCATCTTGTGCAGGGTTCTGTTGATCTTGGTACTCAGGCTCCTGCTCCAGCCAGCAGCTCCACCCCGCCACCCTTCCCACAGAGCTCCACTGTTCCAGCCCTGGCATGCCCCAGCTCCAGTCCTGGGGTGAAATGCCTCCACTGCTCTACCCACAGATCAGCTGGGGATCCACCACTCCAGCTGGCCAGAGGCTTTGCTGCTCCAGCTGGTCAGAGGCTCCAGCCAGCCAGGGCTCCACTGCTCCAGTCGTCCAGGAGTTCAGCTGCTCCATCTGGGAGGGTGCTTCCCTAGTCCAGCAACACTCCTGGCCCCAGCTCACTTCTTTTTTTTCCCACAAATGCTCCAGCCCCAGAGCGCCCATAGTGCCCCCAACAATGCCAACTCAGGAGTGTTATCAGATTAGGGAAGTTCGGCATAGAGACGTTCAACCTATATCAAAGTCACTTTCCCAGCCATGATACAACTCTCATATGTTCTTACTCCATTTACTTACCACTGTGGGTTCATGCCTAATGACATTTTATTAATCCTCAATCAAAGCTTATTTCAAATGGACAGCTTTGGTTACCTGACAAGAAAGTCACCTGAAAGATATTGCATGGGACACACTCAGTCCTCAAGGAGGGTGAGCTATATTATTGTGTAAGGATTGTATAAAATAAAAAAAAAAAACTCTTCCAAAGTGTTAGCCAAGCAAATGAGGGCGGCTGTTGAATGGCCATTCAGTCAAGTATTTTTTAGCTTACACTGTCATCATCATCATCATCATCAATAACCATGGGCTCTGCACTCGCTGATGTCTGATGCCTCTCTCATTATTTCTTTCCATCATTCCCTGTCCAGTGTGAAGTGGCTTAGGTTCTGTAGACTAGCTGAGCACCAATCTACTATATCATCTATCCATTCTTTGTGGGGTCTGACTTTCCTATTCAAACTGTCCATTATGCCAAATACCAAGGTCTTGATTTTTCATTCATCGTTCATTCTACAAAGATGCCCAAATAGCTGTAGCTTCCAGTTTATAACCTTCTGCAGCAGATTCTCTTTCAGCTTTATCTTTCTATATAACTCCTCATGGGTGACCTTCTGCATCCGTCCTATGCTCAGAATCTTTCTATAACAACTACTTTCGAACACCAATATTCTTCTTTTGAAATCTTTCATTATCACCCACGTCTCACATCCATACAGCATGCTGCTGAATACACATTTTCAAGATGCTCAGCTTCATTCCTAAGCTAATTGTTTTGCTTTTCCAGATCTTGTCGATTGCCTTCAAAATTGTTCTTGCTTTCGCTATTCTAGTCACTATTTCCTTCTTACAGTCTAGATCACATGTTATGTTGCTCCCCAGATATGTGAACTTCTCTTATTTTCTAGTTCAATACCATCTACACTGGTTTTCCTTCCTATTTCCTTATCTCCACTATCACAGAGGTAAGAAATAGTTGTGAAAGGTTTTTGTGGACTCCACAGAAATCCACCAGTCAATAACTCTTTCAACCTCTATTCATTTTTTACCAGGCAAATCACAACACAAGTCTTCAAGAATGTCCATACAAGATATGTTCCATTCCACATTTGGGCTACGTCTATACTACAGAGATCTTCTGAAAGAAACTCTTCCGGAAGATCTCTTCCAAAATAACTTCTTTTGAAAGAATGCATCCACACTCAGAAAAGTGGATCAAAAGAGTGATTTGCTCTTTCAATAGAGAGCATCCACACAGCCCTTGCTCTTTCAAAGGAATGGGTCAGGGATTGAAAATGAGGACTGTTCTCTTGAAAGAAGGGCCCTGTGGGCCATCTGCGCACATTTTTTTTCCGAGAGAAGCTTTTGAAAGGGGGAACTCTTCCTAAAACAGGAAAGGAAGAGTGATTTCAAAAGGAGCACCACATTCTTTTGATTTACTTTCTAAAGAACACTTTTAGGGTGCATCTACACTATATCTCTGTATCGAAAGAACATCTTTCAAAAGAGAACATCTAAAGGTGGCCTTTCCAAATGGAGTGTTCACACATGCCAATGGGGACTGAAGGTTCAGTGCTCCCCAGTGCACTTTTGAAAGAGAGTGTCGACATACCCCAGTGCACACTTTCAAAAGAACAGGAGCAGGAAGCACCATGGGCAGAGTTGCATGGCAGATGAGCCCTTCCAGGGCAGCCGCCCACCTTCCCTTTAAAAGCCTCCCCGCCTCCAGATGCTCATTCTGTACATGCCAAGGACCAACAATTTGTCCCCAGGCAGTTACGAGACAGAGCAGAAGAGTCATCCTGGGCCTCCATGGCCGCCCAGCAGCATCCCCCCTCCATTATGTCCATGGCCAGTGCACTGGCTGTGGTCCTGGCCACTGTGCTCCAATGGCTCTGGGTGGCCACCCTGATAGCCACCCTCCTGGAGGCCATCCTCAGGGCACAACATTCCCAGCCGGTTCCCCAGGTCATCCCCCACCTGTGGAGCTTCCCCTGAAGCAGAGACTGGTGGGACTGGCTGGTGCTGGAGGACTGGGGTGACAACAGGTGGCTACAAAACTTCAGGATGACCAAGGGGACATTCCTGGAGATGTGCCACTGGCTTGCCCCAGCCCTCCGGCACTGTGACACCCACGTGAGGCCAGTGCTACTGCTCCAGAAAAGGGTGGCCATTGCTCTGTGGAAGCTGGCCACCCTGGACAGTTACCAATCTGTCGGCCACCAGTTCGGGGTGGGTAGGGCCACCGTTGGGGCCATCCTCAGTGAGGTAAGCTATGCCCAGGTCACACCTACACCACATGTGGGGGGTGGGGCACCATGGCAAGGGACACCGTGGGGAAATGGGGGGCAGCCTCCTCTAGAAACAGGGGCAGGGATGGGGACAGATGGGCACACCAGGGACAAGGCGGGGAGGGGGATGGGGATGGGCAGGCACACTGTGGGCGGAGATGGAATAGGGATGGGGATGTGGATGGGTGGGCATACTGGGGACGGGGGCAGGGATGGGGACAGGGACAGGCAGGATACCCATCAGCTCCCACAAGGTGCCCGTGTGGGCCACATCCCCCTGCCTCCACTTCCCCAGCCTTGTGGCGCTGGTAGAGGGACCAGCAGCAGCCCTGCTCTGTCCCCGTTCAGGACCTAGGCTGCTCCCCTTTGCCTTCAGTGGTGGGGCTCCACGGGCCTGTCATGGGGCTGGTCCAGCCACTGGAGTTGTGGAGACATAAGGGGAGAGGAATGGGCATTAGTCCCAGTGAGGGACCCCTTGTACTCCCCCTTCTCCCCCACCCCATCATGGGGGCCCTGCAGGGACCGCATCTGGGCTTCCCCATCTGGGTTGTGGGAGCACTGGCTCTCCTCCGCCTCTCTTGATCCCTCCATGGCCTGGCAGCCCATGGTGCTGTCCGGGCCTCATGGTGCTGAGTGCCACAAATCAGCCTTGTGAGGCCGGGGCAGTGGGGCCATGCACCTGCCTGTGTCCTGGGGCTGACGGCTCTGTGGGTGGGCTGTGGCCACCTTGGGCAGGACTGCATGTCCCCTCCCTCAGCTCTGCAGCCACCAGCGTGCACAGTGCATACCTGTGGGTCCCTCCAGGAACTTGGGCGAGGCACAGTCAGAGGAGGCCAGGCTGGATGACCTCCTGGCCATGTCCTGGGCCCAGCAGTAGCCCTGCTGGAGTTTCATCACTTTGGACCTCACCTAGTCTGGGGTGACCCTGGCCAGTGAGGCCCTTTGCAAGGCATTGAAACTTTCAAAGCAAAAAATAAAATAAATATTCTGGAGATGCTGAATCTAGTAAGTTCAAAATTTTCAGCCTATTTTCCCCTTAAATGACATTCTGGCAAAGGCAACCCATCTATAGAGAACTTTGATTTAACCTGACAGAATATGTTTTTTGTTTAAATTTCTCTCACCAGCTCTTATAGAGTCTTTCCTTCCATAGGAATTGCTAATTACTACAATCTTACTTCATCATTTAGAAATATCAGATAAGATATAGATTATTTTACACTGCAGGTTAGATTAACCACATGTGATAGAAGACACTGACCTTTGTATATTCAAATATTTGGATAATCAATGTGATATTTCAGTAAAATTTAGAGACTGCTCAGGTACATGACCCTATCTTGGATAAAAAGGTTTGGCAAATTGAGGCTCAAATAATTGAAGTTATTCTATATTGTCAGTTAAATATAATGATCACCTTAAGCAATGTGATTGCAGAGTCCTTCAAGCTTCTTTAAACGTTATTTATTCTACATAAAAATTAATTCCTAAATTTAGTGTTATTTCTCTTAAAATCTCTCCAACACTTAGCTTTTTCCTTCTGTGTAAGTCAGTTATTTTGCTCAAATTAGCTTGCTGTTTCTTTGTTCTCATGATGTTAAATCAATGTAAATGAACAAGACTGAAATAATTAGGTACAGAAGAATAATGATTACAAAAAGAAAAAAGAGCAAATGTTCAAATATAGCAAATAAAAGACAATGCAAAAAGAAAATATTTTCAAAAATGGGAAGAGCAACACTTCTCAAAGATTACATAACAAATTGAGTCAAGCAGGACATGGGGTGGGATGGGTTCCTTTCAGAAATGTCTGGGCATTGTTCTATAGTCACCCCCTACAAGACAAAATTTGGACAAAAGGCAAAAACAGTGTATCTTGATTAAATATGAGTGGAAGTACTGAAAGACATAATCTATATACAAAAGAAGGTGTTGATATGGTTAATAAGTTTTTAAAGCAATAAATCTGTTTATATTATTTTGATCCTTGTATATTTTACAAGTATTTTTCAAAAATATTTGAATATGAGAGATAACAATGCACATGGATACTTTATGTCCTCAAAGTACCTTACATATAAAAAAGTACTTAAAATCAGTTGAACTAATTATTGATCTATTAGTGGTATTAGAAGAACTAGTTTACAGGAAGGTTCTCCTCTCTTTTCTTTGCTTTTCTAATATGAAAAGGCTGAAGTGAAGTTAAACGTTTTGTCTAGGATTGTCAATTAATCGCAGTTAACAGGAGTGAGTAACTCAAAACAAATTAACACAATTAAATATTAGTCATAATACAACAACATTTTAATTGCATTTCTGAACAATAATAGAACACTAATTTAAATGTATTATAAATATTTTTGAAGAATGACCTTGAGTGGGTTACTTCGGATTATGTGGCACTGGGAAGAAGGGTCAAAGAATTTGGAGCTCAAGTGGTGTTCTCGTTCATCCTTCCTGTCGAAAGGAAAGGGCTAGGTAGGGACCATCGAATTGAGGAATTAAATGCATGGTTACACAGGTGATGTCAGAGAGAGGGCTTTGGATTCTTCGATCATGGGTTGCTGTTCCAGGCACTAGGATTATTGGGAAGAGATGGGGTCCACCTAACCAAGACAGGAAGGAGCATTTTCGCAAGTAGGCTTGCAAACTTAGTGAGGAGAGCTTTAAACTAGGTTTGCTGGGGGACAGTGACAAAAACCCTGTGGGTAGAAAGGAACTTGGAGGCCAGGAAGAAATGCAAAGAGGAATGTACAACAGAAGTGGACCCTTGGTTCGAGTAATGAGGGCAGGGAGATTGACTGGTTATCTAAGGTGTTTGTACACCAATGCCAGAAGCCTGGGTAACAAGCAGGAGGAATTAGAAACCCTGGCCCAGTCCAAGAACTATGACTTGATTGGAATAACAGAGACTTGGTGGGATGACTCGCATGACTGGAGCGCTGCCATGAAAGGGTATAAATTACTCAGGAAGAACAGGCAAGGGAGAAAAGGAGGAGGAGTTGCACTGTATGTAAGAGAGCACTATGATTGCTTGGAACTCCAGTACATAGAGGGAGAAAAGCCTGTTGAGAATCTATGGGTCAAGATTAGTGATGTAGGCAGCACTGGAGATGTGGTGTTTGATGTCTGCTACAGGCCACCAAATCAGGATGCTGAGGTAGATGAGGCTTTTTTTGGACAACTGAGAGAAGTGTCTGGATCATGGGCTGTCATTATCGTGGGGGACTTCAATTACCCTGACATCTCTTGGGAGATCAATACGGTGGTACACAAACAGTCCAGGAAATTTCTGGAGACTGTTGGGGATCACTTCTTGGTACAAGTGCTAAAGGACCTGACCAGAGCTCGTGTGTAGCTCGACCTGTTGCTTACAAACAGGGAGGAGCTAATAGGGAAGGTAGAGGTGGGGGACAACCTGGGAAGCAGTGATCATGAGGTGGTAGACTTCAGGATCCTCACCAAAGGAAGGAAAGAGAGCAGCAAATTACATACCTTGGACTTCAGAAAAACAGACTTTGACTCCTTCAGGAACCTGATGGGCAGAATCCCGTGGGATGCTACCATGAAAGGAAAAGGAGTCCAGGAAAACTGGCAGTATTTTAAGGAAGCCCTATTGAAGGCCCAGAAAGAAACTGTCCCGATGTGCAGCAAGAGAAGTAAATATGGTCAGAGACCAGACTGCCTTAATGGGGAAATCCTTGGAAAACTTAGGCACAAAAAGGGAGCTTACAAAAAGTGGAAACTTGGACAGATGTCTAGGGAGGGGTATAAAGTATAGCTCGAGAATGTAGGGCAGTTATCAGGAAGGCGAAAGTGCAACTGGAATTGCGACTCACGAGGAATGTGAAGGATACCAAGAAAAGTTTCTACAGGTATGTTACCAAGAAGAAGATGATCAGAGAGGGCATGGGGTCCCTACTGGATGAGGGAAGTAGCCCAGTGACAGATGATGTAGGGAAAGCTGAAGTACTTAATGCTCTCTTTGCCTCTGTCTTCACAAACAAGGACAGCTCCCAGACTAATGCAAAAAGTGATACATTGTGGAATGAAGGTGGACAGCCTCTGGTGAGGAAAGAACAGGTTAGGAGCTATCTAGAAACGCTAAACGTACATAAATCCATGGGCCCGGATCTAATTCATCCTAGGGTTCTGAGGGAGTTGGTGTATGTTGTTGACGAGCCCTTGGCCATTATCTTTGAAAAGCTGTGGAGATCGGGAGAGATCCCGGATGATTCGAAAAAGGCAAATGTAGTGCCCATCTTTAAAAAAGAGAAGAAGAATGATCCAGGGAACTATAGGCCGGTCAGTCTTACATCAGTTCCTGGAAAAATCATGGAGGGGCTCCTCAACGAAGTCATTTTGAGGCACTTGGAGGAGGGGACTGTGATCAGGAATAGTCAGCATGGATTCATGAAGGGCAAGTCATGCCTGACCAATCTGATTAGTTTCTACAATGAGATAACTGGCTCTGTGGATAGGGGAAAATCAATGGATGTGATTTATCTTGACTTTAGCAAGGCTTTTGATACAGTCTCCCACAATATTTTTGTCAGCAAGTTAAAGGAATGTGGATTGAAAAAACGGACAGTAAGATGGATAGAAAGCTGGCTAGAAGGTCGGGCCCAGCAGGTAGTGATCAATGGCTCGATGTCAGCATGGCGGTTGGTTTCTAGTGGGATGCCCCAAGGTTCAGTTCTGGGTTCTGTTCTGTTCAACATATTTATGAAAGCCCTGGATGAGGGGTTGGATTGCACCCTCAGCAAGTTTGTGGATGACACTAAGCTAGAGGGAGAGGTAGATATGCTGGAGGGTAGGGACAGGGTCCAGAGTGACTTAGACAAATTGGAAGACTGGGCTGCAAGAAATCTGATGAGGTTCAATAAGGACAAGCGCAGTTTCCTGCACTTGGGCCGTAGGAATCCCAAGCATTGTTACAGGTTGGGGTCCGACTGTCTCAGTAGTAGTTTTTGCAGAAAAGGACCTTAGAGTTGTAGTGGACGAGAAGATGGACATGAGTCAACAGTGTGACGTTGTAGCCAAGAAAGCTAATGGCATATTAGGTTGCATCGAGAGGAGTGTTGCCAGTAGATCCAGAGAAGTGATTATTCCTCTTTATTCAGCTTTGGTGAGGCCGCATCTGGAGTATTGTGTCCACTTCTGGGCCCCCAATTATAGGAAGGATGTGGATACACTGGACAGGATACAGTGGAGGGTGACCAAAATAATTAGGGGGCTGGAGCATATGACTTATGAAGAAAAGTTGAAGGAATTGGGACTGTTTAGTCTGCAGAAGAGAAGACTGAGGGGGGACTTGATAACAGCCTTAAACTTACTGAAGGGACGTTGCAAAGAGGCTGGAGAGAGACTGTTCACAGTGGTCACAGATGGCAGAAGATGGAACAATGGTCTCAAGTTGCGGTTGGAAAGGTCCAGGTTGAACATTCGGAAAAACTTTTTCACTAGGAGGGTAGTGAAGCATTGGACTGGCCTACCCAGGGAAGCAGTGGAGTCTCCATCCCTGGAGGTGTTTAAAACAATCGTTACAGTGCAAATATTTATAATCAAAAGTAGTAATCAGGGATGCCAATTAGTCACAGTTTGTGCACGTGTTCAACTCAAACAAATTAATGTGTTTTGAATGTGCATTTATCTCACATTTGGGCACCGTTCTGAGAAGGAGCCACTGAGTGCTTCTGGGGCAGGAGTGCCTCTCCTCCTACCACCGCTCTTGCGTCCTTTCCCCACCCCATGGAGCCAACCGTAGTCAAGCTACTCCGAACCAGGAAACTGCCCCTTATCTGCTGCCCAGAGCAGGGACAGATGCGGGGTGTCCCCCTCCCACCAACTGTATATACGTCCCCCCTGAATGGTGATGTGGAACAAGGAGAGCATATATACTCCTGCTGCTGGCAAAGGAGCAAGAGCTACTGGAACTGTCTAAAAAAAGCAGTCAGGGTCCTGAACTCTCTGTTTAAAAAACAACACTGTCCCCAGTGCCAAAATTATTTAAATAAATGGTATTTTATTATTGTTTAACCACGTGATTAAAACAACAATTAATTATGCATTTTTAATCTCATGATTAATATTTATTAATTGTTGTAATTGTTTTAAACCGCTAAAATGGGCATGTTTTTTCTTCTTGCAACTGGGAGATAGATCTGACTATTTACCTAGAATGGAGCAGTCTGTCCTCCTCTAGTTTAATTAGATTTTTGAGAGCTAGACACCATTTAGTAAAAGTGAATCAGAGCAATAAGGGCAATGCACTAGTTTCATTTGTCATGTATTGCTTGTGTAAATTTATCAGCTTTTGAAATTAACAGGACTTTGCCCTTGAATAGTTTTATGCATTCACTTTAATTAAAATAAAGAAAAACAAGAAATAAGCAAGAAATAACTAAAATATAGTCTCCACGAGCAAGGACAGAATATGTTTCTGCTGTCTACTCTATATTTAATAGTTTTCTGTGTGTTTGATTAAGAGCTTCTCCTAAACGGTGAGAGCTAGGACCACCAAAGTTGGCATACCGCTTCTTCTTATCAAAACTTAAACCAGCATGAGGTTTGGTTGTGCCAGAAGAATGGGATGTGCCCGGAATGGGATTCCTGCTCATAAAACCAAACCAAAGAGAGGGAATCGCCAAATCAGCTCTCAAAATTAACATAACTGAACAAATGTTGAAAGAGACTGAACCAAGAAGAGCCAGAAAAAACATGAGGAACCTGAAGTAGAATTACACCTCAATAAAGAAAAGAAAAGAAAAAAGAAAGAAAATTTCAGCAATGCTCTGTTTTGGCACAGCTAAATCAATATTAAGGTTTAAAAACTAGAAGAAATTGTTATTGGAAACCAAATTGCTATTGACTCTGCCTGCTATGCCATGCTGCCCTGTGGGAAGGGAGCAGTGATATTAACTCTAGCTGCTAGAGCTCTTGTGTTAAAACATAGCATATGATAAGAGTTTATTGGGATAAAGAAAAATACTCTTGATGGCATTCTTATTTTACAAGTTAGTAAAAAATTAAAAATGACAAATTTAACAATCCCCTATTTTATGAATTCTGAAATAAAAAAATAACTTCATAAAAATAATGCTGTATTTTTGAAAAATACTATAATTTAATCATGCACATTTTCCTTTTATTTTTCAAAAAGAAATAGCTTAATGGAGTTAAAGACCTGCTCAATGCCAGGTGAATTTGCAAGTCATTGCCAGCATCTGGTGGTTACTCCCCGTGAGAGATGGCCAATAGAATGCAGGTAAGCCAGTGCCAAAACCCAGGGTCCTCGGAGGAGGAATCCCACCAACCCACCGAGCAGGAGGAGAAACGCAATCACTTCTGCGGCAATGCAAGGACACCTGAGGTCCCTCCTTACTTCCCTGGAAGGTAGAGGCCAGGATAGAGAGAGAGACAGAGAGAGACCCAGGCACAGAGTAACGGGTAAAAATTAATGAATGATTTATTAAACGACAATAGAACACGAACATAAACCAATCTATACTTAAGCTATTACTACAACTAAACTTAACTTACAATTATACATTTATATTCCATGTTGACTTCCTGTGTTATTATCTTTATTTTGCCGCAAAGGAAAAAGTTCGTTAGTGGAGAAGGGGAAAAAAGGGGAAAAGGTAGGGGGGATCTGGGCCGGGGCACTACTCCCGGCCCAAATGGCTGGTGGTAGGGGCTGCCAGGATTCTGTCACGGTCAGACCCTTTAAACCCCAGCCCTTTCCCGGGGTCTCTGACCCACTCGGGAGAAAATATAAGGAAAGGGGAAGAGAGATAGGGTAACTGTATGGGTGCCTTTACGGCACTAAGTTAAAGTCTGATTTCACTATTCTTTAATTACTTTTCCTTATAACTCTACCTAATTGGTTATTAACACTACAATTATAAACTAACTATAACAAACAATTTTAATCAAGTATGTCTAACTTGCGTTCTTATGGGCTTTTTAGGTCTGGCCCTAGGGGGTCAGACCCCCAGGCTCTGCTCTCCCCCTGACGAAGGACGACACAACAGAGGTTGTGACCCTCTGTTCCCCTACTAGGGGTCCTGGTGCCCTTTAAAATGTCTTTGACTAAAGTGTTTATGTCTAGTTTGGTGTATGAGGCCAGTGAGTAATCGGTTTAGCACAGCAGCAATGTGCGGGCAATGGAGTAGCCGGAGGAGCGGCGACAGCAAGATGGCTTTGGTGGGCTTCCGATTTCCTCACTGGGTATGCAATACCCGTGGCCAAAGCCACGGGCTAGTTCGCCACCCAGTGAGTACGCCAAGAAGCCCACTTGCTGCTCCTAGAAGCAAACGCAGTGCTCTGGTGAGGAGAGGCACTTGGGCGACAGCACCGCTTCACAGCTGACAGGCTCTCCCTCTCAGGGGAGCTGCAGCTGCGGTGTTTCAGCTCAGGAGCAGCGCCACCCAAAGGGCAGGCGCTGGAGTGAATTCAGCTCTTCGCTCTATTGAGCTAGCCTCAGGAACAGCAGACGCCTGGCAGCCAACGCTCTCCTGTATAGGGTCTGTGGAGTCCTTGTCCCAGCACCCAAGGGCTGGGGACTGAGCAGACAGCTCAGAATTTATAGAGAGTCCTTATAATTATTCATTAGCTCATTATAATATTCATGATTCTACACCGAGGTTTTCAAACAGGTCCTCCTTTCGGCCGAAGGTTCTGGAAACCCTTCATCTTCGGCCAATCGGAGGACTCCATTTCAAACCTGGCTTCATGAAGTATTCATGAGTTCAGGTTACCAGGGAAACCAACTTCCTCAGAGTGACCGTTGGGGGGGCGCTGCTAAATGGCAGCCTATGAGACTTTAGATTTTCCATGTACCTGCATTCATTTTACAGTGCCAGAGGCTTGTTTCCCCTGACACACAGGGGCGATAATGTCCTAGGGCTAAAAATCCCTAACAGTCATGAGTAAAACTAATAATTGCTGGCTGCCTCTAAAAGATAGTTCTCTGCCAGAAATATAAAAATATATAAATATAAAACTTTCCACAAGCACAGTCATGCTAGTTGCATATGCCACATATAGAGCCTGGGCAGTGGCGGGGTGAGATCTACTCATGTCATTCTGCTCTTAACACGTTCGGAAAGTATTCTACTGTACATAATAAAACACCTTGTTAATGACATTTTCCCTCACATAATAACTGAAGAGCATTTCTGTTTGGTATTTCACTGTCAAATATCATTTGAGGAGAAACAGAATAAAGGTCTCATTCCAAGCATACTACATGCAATAAGTATATTAATCTCATTCTCTTCCATCCAACATTTTGAATTTCCAATTAAATAATTAAATAATTAACTGAACTATGTTAGGATTCAATGTTCCTTTCCCCGGTAGAAAACAGAGTAATTTATGAAGCATTTTTTGGTATGTTCCATAATCTTTCATGTTAGCCTCCAGAATCTTTTTTTATGTTAGCCTCCAGAATCTTTCATTCTCCCCAGTCCAAAGATAAGTATCATCCATAAGTTTCTCCACAAACACTAATTTACACCTGCAGGCAATTACAACCGCCAGATCTTGCTTGTGTAGGCACAACCAAAATGCTTATGGAAATAGCACTCACCTATTTTGAAACAGAGCTTCCAAACACAACAGAGCCTATTTTGTATTAGAACCCTTGGATGCACTATAGCTTATATTGGAAGAGAACTTATTCCCTGTCTACACAGCCTCTATTCTGAAATATCAATTTCAAAACAGGTGCTATTTTTCATGGAATGAGGTTTACCAAATTCAAAGTAAGCTGTCCACTATTTCACAATTATTTTGAAGTAGCAGTTGTGTTCTGTAGGCACTTGCAACATCATTTCAGAATAGTGGCCATGATTCTAAAATAATTTTGCTATAGACACACCCTAATATTTTGTGGTAATTTAATGCAGTGGGCTGGGGGTGTGGGGAGACACAGATCCATTTGATGGAACAGGGCTATTAACATTTCAAACCCTATTACAGGTCAAACAAAAACAGTCAAAAAGGAGAGTCCCTCAGAAGGTCTATGCTTTTGGACAGAGAATATTAGATGGCAATTATTTCACTAACCCACATGAGATCAAATGAAGTGAAAAAGGCTGACATTAAAATGCCCTTCTCAAAAAGCCTGAAATGAGAAGAGAAGAAAACGAGGGTCAGCAGCCATATGAAGGCCACTTTTCTTGCCATATGATGAATGAATACAAGGTAATCTGTGATGGAAAACTGGGCTGATTGGATTAGGGATATGAAAATTAATGGAGGGAAAGTGGGGCGTTAGTTTAGAGGAGCTAGAGGGCAGACCACGCAACTGAGGAAATATGAGAATAGTATCTTGCATAACTTCAGGTCTTCAGGCATGGAAGACAAAAAGTTTCCTTCTCATTACCTTGGCTTGTGTTCTTGTTTATAACCAAACCACCAGAAGTCCAGATCCATGTCCTCCTTACGACCCCAAAAGTTTGTATGGGGTAGGAAGATGTTCATGTGTTTTTCAGTATGAGCGTGTGACTGAGTGGAATGTCTATTCCAATGGTTCTCAACTAGTAGTTCAGGGCCACCTGGGAAGTTATGATCAGGTTTCAGGAAGGTTGCAATGCAGGGCATGAGACTTGCTGGGACTCAGGGTAGAAATCCAATGCCTCACCTCACAGAGATGAATTCCAGGGCCCTTAGCACTACCACACAGTACTGAGAGCCAACAGATGAAAGGTGTGTCCCATGGCCCATTTCTAAACACTAGTTATACACTGAGATAGCACATGTAATACCTGCCAATTCCAGCAAAATTAAAATATTTAAAAAAAAAAGCACTTGCCAAATACTCACTGTCCTTAAGAAAACTGTCACCTAGTTTACAGGGCCCAAATACCTGCAGCCTGGATGCAGTTTGGCTTAAACTAATAGGATGAAATGCCATATTTGTAAAAAATATTTTTGGCATCACAACTGCTTTCAGAAGAATAGCTCCCTAAGGAAAACACAGAACAAAACCATTTATCTAGTACTATGAGCACTCTGAGCACTGAAGCAGAGCTTAATTGGTTAAAGTAATATAACGTGTTTGGCCTGAGTACTACAACTCTCTCCATAAAGCAGACCCAAGCAAATAAATTCAGTTCTATGCTTTGTCGCTCTGCCTTACCCTATCTTTTCCTCTCCTTTTCTCTCTCTCTCTCTCTCTCTCTCTCTCTCTCTATATATATATATATTTACACAGTTTTAATAGCAATCTCTTCATTCTTTTTTCTCAAGCTTTCCCACTTGTTTTTTCTTCCTTTCATGTCAGTGTTGTCTATTACTCATCCTTTATTTTTTCTTCACTTTTATTTGTTCCTCAATATTGGTTGGATTGTACACTGGGAACAAGTCACTCTGAACACTCAACACTTGAAATTTGAACATCACTGATTACCTTTAATTGAATACATTATATTTTTGTTTCAGGTCTGATTCAGGGTTTAACTCTTAGTTTTATGTTTTTTATGAAAATTATTATGTTCACAAGTACTAGTGAATTGTTTGTGTTATTTGATTAAAATAAACTCTTTCGATGAACTTTCCTGCTGATAAACTAGCTTGGAAAAATTCTAACAGAAAATACAGAAATGCTACGACTAAACTAGAAGGGAATGTGTTTGCAAATTAAAACAAATATCATTAATAATATTTTGTAGCAGCCACTCAGCTTATGTTCCAATCATCAGCAAAAAATACTATCTAGACGGAAAAAGTCTCAGAAAAAAGGTAACTGTTGCGAGTTAGAAAAGAAGCAAATTTCTCGTAAGTGGTGAATGTCTATGATATAAGAAACAAAGCAATGTGCTAATTATTATTTATATGCTGTGATCACACTGTACATAGTTTCATTTCATACTCTTCAATTATAGTCTAAAACTTAAAGATGTTACTTGCACATCTTGTGATATTTCTAAATTTAGGATAATAAATATTAGAAGAATCCAAAGTTATTAGAAAAAAGTAATTTAAATAACATTAATCCACAGCTTAAATGTCATCAGAAAGATTTTCATTTCAGCTTATCCCTAGCCAGTTCTTAGTGCTTAATATGTTGCATTTTGGTTCTGTGCAGCCCATATCTAAAACTCCTGTTTATGGAAAAAGAAGAGCTATTGGCATATGTACAGCAAGGAGAACATCTGGAATTATGAGTGAAGCTGAGAAATTCTGTTGCTTTCTGTTGGCATAAAGAAAAAGCTGTTAAAAAGTTTACAGATGTACAAGTACAGGGAACCATGGTCTGTTGGAAATTAAGTTGGACAGCTGGCATTGACCAAGTGGCTGATCCCAATGATTGTAGTGCCAAGTCACTGAAGTGAGTGGGAAGTTCTTCTCAAAAGTCTTTGCCTCATTAAATAAGGTTCTGAATGGACGCACTTCCTTTGGCATCAGCTGTCACTGTAAAATGAGGATAAAATTTAAACTTTTGTTAAAAAAAGTGATGCATTACCCTGAGTCATTTTCAGATCATAGGAACATGAGTCCTGATCATGTTTCTTTTTCAAAGGATCTATATCATCAGTCTTTGGCTACGTCAACACTTGAGAGTTAAGTTGACAAAATTGGCTTTTTGTTGACAAAACTCCCGGAGCATCCACATTACACAATTAAGGCTACGTCTACACGTGAAGCCAACATCTAAATAGCTTATTTCGATGTAGCAACATCGAAATAGGCTATTTCGATGAATAACGTCTACACGTCCTCCAGGGCTGGCAACGTCGACGTTCAACTTCGACGTTGCGCGGCACCACATCGAAATAGGCGCTGCGAGGGTACGTCTACACGCCAAAGTAGCACACATCGAAATAAGGGTGCCAGGCACAGCTGCAGACAGGGTCACAGGGCGGACTCAACAGCAAGCCGCTCCCTTAAAGGGCCCCTCCCACACACAATTGCACTAAACAACACAAGATACACAGAGCCAACAACTGGTTGCAGACCCTGTGCCTGCAGCATGGATCCCCAGCTGCCGCAGCAGCAACCAGAAGCCCTGGGCTAAGGGCTGCTGCCCACGGTGACCATAGAGCCCCGCAGGGGCTGGAGAGAGAGCATCTCTCAACCCCCCAGCTGATGGCCGCCATGGAGGACCCAGCAATTTCGACGTTGCGGGACGCAGATCGTCTACACGGTCCCTACTTCGACGTTGAACGTCCAAGTAGGGCGCTATTCCGATCCCCTCATGAGGTTAGCGACTTCGACGTCTCGCTGCCTAACGTCGAAGTTAACTTCGAAATAGCGCCCGACGCGTGTAGCCGCGATGGGCGCTATTTCGAAGTTAGTGCCGCTACTTCGAAGTAGCGTGCACGTGTAGACACAGCTTAAGTGTTCAATTTCCACATCATTCTCTTCAAACCAGTCCTGATGTTTCCTGGTCTGGCAGCCAACTTTTTCTCCTCAAGCTCCAATGATGGCATGTTTTCAGTTGATGCCACATGTTCCATCTTCCACATGTTCAGGGTGTAATGTCAGCCGCTTCCTTTGGAGCGCTGTCTGGAAGTCGCTTTGTCTGATGAGGTCCTTCAAGCCTTGTACTCTGATCTTTCTTCGGATCTGTTTCTTCTCACTTCTCTGTTTGGTGACAATCCTAATTGTCATTGTGAATTGAATGAGGTGGTGTTGAGTTCAGCTGTCATCAGAACTATTCACTGTGCATGTGAGAAGGACATTGTGCTGATTCCGAGCGTGAATGATGACATAGTCTATAAGGTGCCAGTGCTCTGATCTAGGATGTTGCCATGAAGTTTTTTTTTTTTTTTCTGGTGGAACAGTGTGTTCGTGATGATGAGCTCATGTTCTGCACATTCGTAAGTGTAGCCAGACAAAGTCTCCCCCTTACAAGCCAGCTTGCTCGCTGCCCCCCCCCGCCCACTGAGGAGCACACAGGGCACTGAAACGGCTGCTGACAGCACAGTCTTTGATGCCCTCATTGAGGCCCAGATGTGCTAGCCTATCGTGACCCTGAGAAGCAGAAAGTACAGATAGAAGGCTAACAGGCCAAACTGTCAACATGAAAGTGTGGGGGGGACCCTCAAGAAATCACCCCAGCTGGCATTGATCGATATGATGCACACACACAAGCATCCCAGAAGGGGAAGTCCCCCGCCCACACAAAAATAATGTCCTGTACTCCTAAATTGCTTATCTCCTGTCTTACAAGTGCAAATTAAGTAAGAATTGCCCTTGTAACAAACTGGCGTCACAAAGACAGACCAGTATGATCTGGCACCATAGATAAGAAAGAGAATACGTAACCCAAAGGGGTATAAAAGATGGGCCCAGCAAGAACTCTAACTCTGAGTGCATTCCACCAACTACCTGCTGGTCGGGTCAGGTGATTGCCTCCCGAGGTCCACAACTGGGGACGCCCAACCTCGTATTTGTCTTTCCCCGGAATTGAGTGACTGATCCAGCTTGGCTACGCTGGTATTGAGAGACACAGAGAGGGTAAGATACACCCATGCTAGGTCTCCGACTTTTTTTGTGCACAGCTAAAGAATTAGAGCTCTGTAACTAGATGTCATTGTATCAAGACATCGTGTTAGATGGTAACAGATATCTTTGTATTGGATTGTAACGTAACTTGTTAACACCTGTACTTTGCTAGCATATAAGAAGTAAACAATAGCCTTTTGTAACCACACACTTATACCTGTAGCTTAAATAAACTTGTAACTAGTTAAGCTCTGAGCCTGACTGTTGTTAACCCTTTTGTCACTGCAACACAGCCGGCACAACAAAAAGAACTTTAACCGTTTGGTTACTAAAGCCTGGCTGTGGGTGAGAGTGCTAGGAGCTGCCTGCTCTAACAGTAAAAAAACTGGGTTGCTTAGGACCCAGGGGAGTACCTCACCGCACATTACCTGGCCACCGGCTAACAGTAAGAAGGAGCACTCCATTGGAGTTGCTGTTGACAATTCCTTCTTCCCAATGTTAGTCTGCCGGAGATCCATACCTCTTCTGATCCTGGCATTGAAATTCCCCAAGGGAATAATCTTCTTTTCTTTGGGTATGTCTTTCAGGACTGTGTCCAGTTGGGCATAGAACTTCTCTTTCACATCTTCCTTGGCATCTAGAGTTGGTGCATTAGCACTGATGAGAGTTGCCTGTTGGGTTTTGGCAAGCTTCAAGCAGAGAGGCATGAGATGCTCACTGATGTCAAAAAGGACTTCAGATAAGATCTTTATCAGTTTTTATGTACCCCACACATCACACACCCCCAACATGCAGAGGGGTTGGTGCACACAGGGTATGCTGCAAAGCTTACCAGGCCAGCTCTGGTGGGACTTCATACTGTGGTCCCAGCAAGTGGAACAATGTGCAAGGTAGCATGTCCCACCCAGACCCAGCGGGCAGCTCCCCAGGCATGGGTGCCAGTCAGCTGTCAGGCTCACAGAAGGCCAGGTGAGCCCCAGGTCCCCGTGGAGGGGAAGCCCTCCATACTCTGCCATGGCTGGAAGTGGGCCAGCCAACCTGTGGTTTAGACTGTTATCACTTGCAGCTGTGCACAGTGCTGTGAGTCGCATGCATGTATATGGGTCCCAGGAAGGGCCAGGCTGCACTGGGATCACCCACTACCCATGAGGGAACTGCTCTATAACCAGACAATACGCTTTAGCTGCTAGCCCATTGAGCTGGGGTAGGAGACAATAGTCAGCCTCATCCTGGAGGCATTGCAAAGTCCCTGGGTGGCAGGGCCTGCTGTGCAGGCCACACAAGCCTGTGTTCCCAGAACATCCCTCTCCCTTGGTCCTGGGGCTGTTGCTTGCTGCTTATAGTCGGGGGGCATGGCCTCAGGGGCTATGTTGCATGAATGATTCACCATCTCCCCTCCTTGTCTTTCTCACCATTGGACACACACCTCCCCATCAGGATCAGCCAGCCTCAAAGGAGCACTGGAGTAAGACATGACAAATGTAGGCCACCATTAAATAAGCTTGCAGCCAATTCTAACCATTATGCAAGACAACTGTGCTAACAGAAGGGATTCTGGAAGGGTGGATGAATCCACATGCATCAATGGCATTTGCTCAAAAGAAGAGGGGTGGGGGATCTCATCATGAAACTCTAGCCCTGACTGAATCACCACAAGACATGGGAATTCACAATTAAATCTGCAAAAAATCTTGTGATCTGACTAGAAACCAGGGCTGTCTAATATCTAAGAAGGACAATGCAAAATGGAAGATGCAACGATGGTGCAATGATGTTGTTGCTCATGCACTTAATATAAAATCAACTTGTGGAAAATAGAAAAGAAATATTGTGAAAAGATGAAAACTGCAAAATGCAATGTAAGAACGTGATATCAGGCAGGCAACCATCAAACATGTTAGAAGAAGCTGAGTTGTTGGAATCCAATGCCCTTAGAAATAACAAAATGAGAAGAATAACTGGTGCAGGTATGACTTGATTTATTTAGGTGGACAGAGGCAAATTAGAGTTACAACAATACTGAAGAAAAATCCTAGCCATATAGAATAAAGGTGGTGATTAGAATTTGCATGTTAAATGTTTATGCTTCCATAGAACAAGATGTGTTTTATGCTGCCACAATAAAGAAGAAGTGTCAGACTTATAAAAAGACAATTAGCTGGAAAAAAAACAATAAAAGAGAGGAAAAGCAGAGCCCTGTTGGTAGAGACGGG
Source organism: Carettochelys insculpta (assembly GCF_033958435.1). Classification (NCBI taxonomy): domain Eukaryota; kingdom Metazoa; phylum Chordata; order Testudines; family Carettochelyidae; genus Carettochelys; species Carettochelys insculpta. Next base: position 138,133,697 of record NC_134139.1, on the reverse strand, counting down.
AGACTTTAGCACTACAATGGGAAAAGGTTGAATAGTTGACATAGTTGAAGACTGCTGATTAGAATGTAGGAAGGCAAGAGGAAACAGACTGTTTGAATTTGTAAGCAGAAATTATGTAGTCATCTGTAATATATGGTTTCACCATCACACAAGAAGATTATATAGATGCTGAAGCCCTGGGGGCAAGCTAGGGCATATTCCCAGGAATAAAATAAATTACATTTTATTATCAACAGGGTTTCATAATGTAGTTTCAAATGTTAGAACGTTCCCACTGGCACATTGTAATAGTGATCATAGTCTGTTTGTCATGAAGCCGTGACTAAAGATGAAAAAAATTCTTAAACTAACAGATACACCAAACAACAAAATGATGGGGACATACTCAAAACAACAGAAATTTGTGGAATATTTCAAAAGTCAATCAAAGTACTGATATCACTGCAAAAAAAAACAAAAACAAAAAACAAAACAAAACATAAAATCCACACAATTATGAAGACAGTGCAGAGAAAAATTGGAAAAAAGTTTGACAGCAGTACACACGGTTACTGTAAATGACAGTGACATTAAATTATAAACTTAATACATGCAACAAGAGAATGCAAGGATAGAAGAAATGAGGCATATTGAAAATTCTGCAAATGAATTAAAAGACATGCAATGAGGCAGGAGAAAGTTACTAGAACCAAGATATAATGCAATGCTAGACAAGCACAGATTCATCACTCCAAAAAAAGAATCAAGATACTAGTGAAGTAAAAAATAAAAATTAATTGAAAAAGTTTACAGGTTGAATCTTTCTAACCTGGAACTCTCTAGTCCGGCAAGAGCCATAATTCGGCATGATTTTAGTTAGCTATATGAACACCTACCATGGCTGTGGCCAAGTTTCCCATCGTCCCATAAAGTTTGTTTACAGCCACCAGTCCTGGCTTTCAGTGTTCTGTGTTTTTTTTAGGGGGCTGTAATTTACCCCCTAAATGTACTCTAAGAGCTCAGTAAACATTGGAAGTGTTAGTAATACGCTAGACAATATTGAGCTTCCATGGACCAGCAAATTCTCTCATCCAGTCAGGTTGCGAGGTGCTGGACAAGACATGCTCAAATTGTAGTAGATACTTTTTTGAATCTTAATTCAGAGATGGTAGCAGTTCAATGACAGCATCATCCTTCCCAGCTACTTTTCCTTGCCTTATAGTTTTTCAGAGTTCTTTCTAATTCCCACCCAAACCAGCAAGATGTTTTGTCAATATGTACCTTGTCAATCTCTGTGTCTTGTGACTGTGAAGCTTCAGTTTAGAGCTCTCAGTCCTGCAGCCCACAAGCCTCACTTTGACTTTGTCCATCTTGGATACTCATTGCCGGCGGACCTTAGCAACTTTCCAGTCATATATTTGCCCCCCTCCAAATCATCTTTGGGTCCAGTGCCTCTCACTGGACCCTCACAGAAGAAAAATACTACATTTGCTATCTCTGCAGAGACAGAAAAAAGAAAACCACTCAGTCAGCTAGCTTACTAAAAACATGCATGTAACTTAACTTACCCGACATCAAAAACTTATAACAAATACAAGACAAGCTTAACAACAAAAGAGCATGGGTTTAGGGAGGCCAAATCAAAGAGATAAACATAGAGATGGTTACAAGGAAATAAAATTAAAACATGCACTTAAAAGTCTAAAATTAATATAACAAGATATAGCCTTTGTCATGATCATGAGGGTTAGCCAGAAGCCTGGGAGTAAAGGGTTAACCTCCTTAGCCAGGTGGGGTTGACCTATAGGAATGTAGGTAAGAATTTCAAACTGGGACAAAGGAATTTTTGGCTCCTCCCTTTTCTGTTCTCTGTTTCTTTTTCTTCTTCCCGGCCATGAGGGAGACAGACACAGAATATCTCCCTCCAAGAATAGGCTCTCCAATCTTCTGTGAGTAGGGTAAAGTTTAGATAAATCCGTTAGGCTTTATTGTTTTATGGTTTGGGAAGTGGGATCTGATGTCTGTGCACTTCTTAGAAATGTTCTTTTACTCTCCTTGTAACTAAGTTCTAGGCCCGTGGTGGAGACTCCCCATCTGTTTTACTTTGTGACTCTTCCATCTAGTCATGAGGCTTGCAACATGAATATTGTTGTAATAATAAAAGTTCTCTCTTTTTCTTTTTATTAACCTGGTATTGGTGAATGTTTGTGTCCTGTTTTTTTACTTTTGGGGCTGAGATTTCCCAAGTAGTCTCTCCCTGGTTTCCTTATTATTACTTGGGTGGTGGCAGCAAATTTTATCCCCAAAATCTAAGGGGTTTTTTAAGGATTTTGGGGGCGAGGGGAAGTTTATACCAAAACCTGGTAGATAAGGTTTTGGAGGTACTTTTGCTGGCCGTCACTTCTGCATTTGTCTTGCTGGAGTGGGGAAGGAGTCATGACATTGTGGCAGTAGTGGGACTGTTGGGCGGAGTACCTGAAACGTCCGTCCGCTTAGCTTTTTCCAGTGCAACTTGGGCCTCTAGTTCTGCTCTCCTCGTCTCTGCCGCTATCTCGGCCAGCTTTACTTCTTGTTGTGGATGCTTTTCCTTGGCTTCTTGTTGTGTGTGCCTGTCCTCAGCTTCTTGTTGTGCACGCCTGTCCTCCGTTTGCATGGGGAACTCCATCTCTTTGTCAGTTAGAGGTCGGCCTGCCTTTGAGGCACAATCCCAGATAGAGAGTGCTGGGGAGGGGGAAGTAGGGTGGCTGCCAACCCCTCCTGCCTCCTCAAGGTCACTTCCCCTTGGACTCATTGGAACATGCTCCTGTTTCCCCTCTCCAGGGTATGACTTTTCCCTGGAGCTGGACACCTTGCCTTGGTCTGAGGCTGCTTCTACCTCAAGGTGATGCTTAGGAAGGGTTGGTTTCTCTAGGCTACTTTGCCCAACCGCAAAAGCATGTACTGGGCTCCTTCCCTGCCCTATTCTGGCTTAACCATCCAGTTGTCCCAAAAGCTAGAGAAAAAACCAAACTGTTTGGCATGGTCTGTGTCTGGCTAAAAGTTAACCTTCCATCTGCCCCTCCCTGAAGCAGCACAGAAACAAAAGAAAAAAACAGAGGGAAAAGAAAAAAAAAATCAAAGCTTGCAACACAAAAGAAAAACCTGTGTTCTTTTAAAAATCCTGGGTTCTCAACATGATCCCACCACTATGATCAGTGGGTGTTAGTGTTCAAATGACACCCAACAAGGCATCTTTCATATAAAATTATTTGCAGTAATGTCTAGGATATGAATACAGTCTTTTTCTTAGTATATGTGCAACATGTTTTAGGTGGCATGTGACCAAGTTTCATCAAGGGATTTGGTCTGATTGTTGGATCATTGCCTTCACATCAGCCCAGTCCAGATATTGATGGATCGTGCAGTGTTAATGCTGTTCCATGCCTCCTATGAACACAGTGCTGTCTAGAGTCACAGTGTCTATCCTCCAATGTTTGACATCTCTATCCTCCGATACTTCAAGATCATCATACCATGTAGTCAACGATCTACACTAGACTGCTGAAATGCTACATATGGTGAGTTTTCAGAAAATCTGGAGGGGAGTCCTAAGGCTGTTCTGTGTCAATTTCTGGCACTGTCCCGGCAACTCCTGCAGCTGAGCTGGTACCAAACGTAGAGGTTATCCTTTCCTTTGGACTATATCAGTAAAGCCAAGAGAGGGGGCCCAGTGTCTGGGCAGCCCAGGGTCTCCATAAAAATTGCCCAGACTCGCGCCTGGAGAGGTACTCCAGCATTGCTTAACAGCATTGAACCAACATGGGAGGCAACAGATACCGGTTATAAGCTCTTGCTCAACTGGCGTAAAGAATGAGTGCCAGGAGTTGCTTCCGACGGTGGAAGAGATCATCGCATTTCACTGGACAGTCACCGCCTGCCTTAAGCTGAGCAATCCCCAGCCAGCAGGGTACCGTCTCACCACAGTTCACTTGCCTCACTGGGTGCATGAGGCTTAAGGTTCCCAAACCTGACAAGTGACTGAAATGAGCACCAGACAAACCAACAAGAAAATTATTAAGACAAGGAAATCATCAAAGTTTCAAGCTTGCTTGTTGGAATGTACGGACCATGTTGACCGGTTTGACTGAAGATCTTCAGGACATCAGCAACACCTGAAAGACCACTGTCATCAACGAGGAACTGAAAAGGCTCCAAGTTGACATTGCCATTTTGCAGGAGACCTGACTTGCAGCTTCAGGATCCCTAAAGGAAAAGGACTACACCTTTTTCTGGTAGGGCAAAGTCCAAGAGGAACCCAGGGAGCACGGTGTTGGCTTTGCCATCAGAAACACCCTTCTGCAAAGGGTGGATCAGAAAGACTCCTTCAGGTCAAACTTCAAACCTGCGCTGATCCCGTCCACCTGATCAGCGCTTACGCTCCAACCCTGAACGCCACACCAGAAGCAAAGGACAAGTTCTATGACTAGCTCAGTGCCGCCATAGTGCAAATAACTGCTTGTGAACAATTGTACCTTTGGGTGACTTCAGTGCAAGAGTTGGAGCTGATCGTGACTCATGGCCCTCTTGCCTAGGTCACTTCTGTGTGGGAAAAATGAATGACAACAGACAGCGTCTCCTCGAACTTTGCACGTAGCACAATCTGTGCATCACAAAAACATTTTTCCAAACCAAGCCACAGCATAGAGTGTCATGGAGACACCCACGCTCAAAACACTGGCACCAATTAGACTTGGTCATCACCAGATGCGACAACCTCAAAAACGCCCTCTTGATATGCAGCTACCATAGTGCCAACTGCGATACAGATCATTCGCTAGTCTGCTCCAAGCTCAAGCTGAGACCCAAGAAGCTGCACCATTCTAAACCAACTGGAAGGCCACGTACTGATGCCAGAAAGATGGCAAACTCAGAAAAAGCCAAAATGTTCAGAGAGACCTTTGAGAAGAATCTACGCAGCAGCCCTGGGGGTGCTGGTGTGACATCCAGATGGCAGCATCTGAGGGACACAATCTACTATATGGTCTTGTCAGTGTTTGGAAGAAGAGCTGGAAATACAAACAACTGGTTCGAAGCTAACTCCGATGAGATGATTTTAGTAATTGAAAAGAAGCACGCTGCACTTCTGGAGTCCAGCATCTGAAGAAGTGAGTTAACTCACGAAAGCTCATGCTCTAAACTTTTCTGTTAGTCTATAAGGTGCCACAGGACCCTTCGTTGCTGCTACAGATCCAGACTAACACGGCTACCCCTCTGATTCTGGAGTACAAATGCTCACTGAGTCAGAGTACCCAGCAAGCACTCAGAGTAGCCAGAAAAATAGTACAGCAAACAGCCGGGCACTGTGCCAACAACTACTGACTTAAGCTATGCAGCAGTATCCAGACCTGTGCTGACTCTAGTAATCTCAGGGGAATGTACGAGGGCATAAAGAAGGCAATGGGACCCATCCAGAACAAGATGGCACCTCTGAAATCCAAATCTGGTGAAGTCATCACTGACAAAGCCAAACAGATGGAGCGATGGGTCAAGCACTACTCTGAGATGTACTCATGCAAGAACATTGTGATTGATACAGCCCTCAACGCCCTCAAGCTCCTGTCAGTCATGGACAAGCTGGACCAGGAACCAACTGTGGTCGAATTGAAGAAAGCTGTTGACAGCACTACAGTAGGAAAGGCTCCAGGTCAGGATGGTATACCACCAGAGGTAATCAAGTGTGCCTTGGACACACTCCTGGAACCCCTACATGAGCTGCTATGCCAGTGCTGGAGAGAGGGTGAGGTTCCACAGGATATGCGGGATGCCAAAATTATAACCATGTATAAGAACAAAGGAGACAGAAGTTACTGTAACAATTACCGTGGAATCTCCCTTCTAAGTATCACTGGTAAATTGTTCGCTCATGTCATCCTCAGCAGACCCCAGAAGCTCGCTGAGAAGGTGTATCCTGAATCCCAGTGCGGATTCCGCGCTGAGAGATTGACCATTGACACAATCTTCTCCCTGAGCCAGCAGCAGGAGAAATGTAGGGAGCAGAGGAAGCCACTCTAGGTTGCTTTCATCGACCTGACCAAGGCTTTCAACTTGGTCAGTAGGGATGGGCTGTTTAAATTGCTCCACAAGATAGGCTGTCCACTACAGCTATTCAGGATGACCCAGCCTTTCCAAGAAGACATGAGAGGAACCATCCAATATGACAGCACATCGTCAGATGCTTCCAGCATCAGAAGTGGCATCAAACAAGGATGCATCGTTGCTCCGACATTGTTCGGGATCTTTTTCACACTCCTCCTGAAGTGTGGCCTTTGGATCCTCAACAGAGGTCATCTGTTTGCACACAAGATCTGACGGGTAACTGTTTAATCTTGCAAGGCTGAAGGCTAAGTCTAAGGTGCAGGAAGTGCTTATTAGAGACATGCTGTTTGCAGATGATGCTGCTGTAGTGACACACATAGAAGGCCAGCTTCAAAAACTGCTGGATCAGTTCTCCAAAGCATGCAAGGACTTCGGGCTTGCCATCAGCCTACAGAAGACAAGCGCACTTGGTCAAGACGTTGCTGAACCTCCATCAATCAGCATTGACAACCACACATGCTAGAGGTCGTCCACGAGTTTACTTACCTTGAGTCCACCATCACTGACACCCTGTCGCTGAAGACTGAGCTAAACAGGAGGATCAGAAAAGCAGCCACAACTCTGTTCAGACTTAGCAAGAGAGTGTGGAACAACAACAAGCTGTACACTCACACCAAAATGCAAGTCTACAGAGCCTGCATCCTCAGCACCCTCCTCTATGGCAGTGAGTCTTGGACCTTGTACGCCCACCAGGAAAAAAGGCTGAATATCGTCCACTTGCACTACCTCAGGAGCATCTTTGGGACATCATGGAAGGACAGTGTGCCCAACAACGCCATCCTCAAGCAAGCTGGAATTCCAACCATGCATATCCTCCTCAGGCAGTGGCAGCTCTGCTGGCTTGGCCACCTCCACAGGATGAATGATGGAAGGATCCCAAAAGACATACCATACAGCAAGCTAGCCTCTGGCAAAAGACCTCCCGGATGCCCCCAATTGCACTACAAAGACGTCTGTAAGAGGGACCTCAAGGAGGTAGACATCGACCCAGATAGTTGGGAAGAGCTGGCAGACAACTGCAGCAGCTGGAAGCAGTAACTACACAAGAACCTTCAGAAGGGTGAGATGAAGATCAGACAGCTGGCAGAGGAGAAGTGAGCCCGTAGAAAGGACAGCAAGGACCTGCCAGACACCCACTACATATGTAGCAGATGTAGCAAGCACTGTCACTCTCATGTGGGCCTCCACAGTCACAGTCAATGCTGCAAATGACAATCTTAAATGGAGTTACGAAGGGCGTGATCCACAGTCTACGCAGACTGAAGGATGCCTAGGACTAGGTGAGCTTTCATATATATTTGAGGGTTTGACACTTAAAAACAACACATAGGCCATGTCTGCACTAGCCAAAAACTTCAAAATGGCCATGCAAATGGCTGTTTCGAAGTTTACTAATGAAACACTAGAATACATATTCAGCGCTTCATTGGCATGTGGGCGGCCACAGCACTTTGAAATTGACGTGGCTCGCCGCTGCACGGCTCATCCAGATGGGACTCCTTTTTGAAAGGACCCCAGCTACTTGGAAATCCCCTTATTCCCATCTGCTCATAGGAATAAAGGGACTTCAAAGTAGGCGGGGTCCTTTCGAAAACGAGCTTTGTCTGGACGAGCCGCACAGCGGCGAGCTGCGTCAATTTTGACGTGCCATGGCCGCCCGCATGCTAATGAGGCACTGAATATGTATTTCAGTACATATTCATATGAATATGAATATGTATTTCAGTACATATTGCATGGCCATTTCGAAGTTTTTGGCTAGTGTAGACATAGCCATAGAGACATAACTTAAAGCATTCAAGTTTTGGTATTACAAAAGAATGTTAAAAATTAGCTAGATAAACATAACTACAAATGATGAGGTGATTCGAAGAACTAATATAAGAAGAGCACAATTACTTGAGACCACAGATAAGAGAAAAAAAAAACCTTCCTGAAGACACATTGCTGCCCGTTCACAGAGTAACTGGGTTTCAGCATTCTTACAAACTAGGCAAGACTACACTCAAATCAGAAAAGAAGAACAAAAGCCAGCTACATTGGAAGCATCACCAAAAATGGTATATAAGGAGACTAGAATTTTTACAACTCTTGAATAAGTGCAAAGAATGATGGGTAGTTGACAACCTTTGGGCTGCAGATATCCTTTGAAGAAGAAGATCCATATTCACTTTATGTCCTCATTTCATCAGAAAAATTGTATGAGGAGAAAAAAATTCTCTGTTACATAGAGTGATTAGGGTATGAAAATAAAAGCCATAAATGTACGTAATGAAGGTATGTTCTGAAGTCATGTTTGTTATTAACATGCAGCATGCTTAATATTCAGTACAAGTTAAAGTGGCGAGCACTGTAGATACTTAACACACATAGGTAAAAACATAAAATATTTCAAAATAACTCATAAAAGTGCATTAAATAGAATGTTCACAGATGACTTGACAGTGATATACTTTTCACTGATCTATATTCATAACACTGTTAGACATAATTTGTAATTAATATGCCATATTAGTCGGTGATTAAGACATAGTATCAAAAAGTGATGTGAATAACAGAAGTAGAAATACAACTGCACCTTATCCAATTTATTCAGCTCAGGTTTACGTTGCACCTTGTGAGAATTTGTTGTCCAGTTCCTCTTTTGCCTTTTTTAAACAGACAACCTCTGCTATTCAGCAGAGTTATTTGGACCTGTTATTGTCAGTAGCCATCCATAGTGTTCCCTACTCTGCATATTTGGGGAATGAGAGTATACCACCGGTCAGCCCTGTGCTGCTCAGGAAACAGGGAGTGGGATTCATGAAAAAAATGCTTTTCCCCAGGCATTTGCTTGAATTAAAGACAAGGCACTGAAACTGGAGAATTGGACACACCTAAATACCACCAAGGGTGCTTGGATTATGGTAACACCCCTAGCCTAATCTGAACTGAAGACAGAACAGAAAGACATCCCCATTAGCATAATGAATGGAGAATGGCTCCTCCAAAACAGGAACCTCACTGAACTATGGGACACCAAAAGCAGAGAAGCACTGCCTGATGGCAAATCTCTGCTCCAGATGCTAATGAATGCAGGCCTGCTCACACCCAAATTAGTCATTATCAGACCAATTCTAGCAATGGATCCTATTGATACCCAAAATACTGAAACTGCCTTGTGAGCATGTTCAAGGAACATCGCCCATAGCCAGGTATGATCAGTCTCTACTGTCTCGCCTCTGTTTACCCATAATCGAATCTATCATCCTGTCTCTACAGAAACTATTGTCCTGTTTCTACCCTCGCTCAAGAAACTCTTCTGATGCGTGGATGTAAACTGTACATCAGTTCCACTGAGATTTCATTATCTCTTGCCTGATTAGTGCTGGGGGCTCTGCCTATCTCCTGCCATCTGGACCCCCACCCCAGTTACCATCACCATCTGTGAACCCTGATCAGTGCAAGCTCTGAGGAATAGTGAGATCTCACTCTCCCTAGGCATAGGCTCCTGCATTGCCTTATGTAAGTAGTTACATGGTTTGCTAGCCCTAATGTTTGTAATCAGTTTATTTACTATGGTATGTATTAAATATATATTCACTAACTAATAAATAACTTTTATTGTTATACCGGTTGCTTCTGTGTTTTTCTTTCTCTCTAGCTCACTCTTCCCCAGAGGGCATGTTTTGACTTCCCCATTCAGTCTGCAACAATGCTTCTCATACTGAAGATAAAGGTCCCTGTGGTGCCCAGAACTCCTGTGGGGTTTGCTCATTGAGTAGCTTACCAGTAGAATGATTGTATTGTGAAAGTGGGGATGGGTGTATGTGTGCTGAACCTGGGAGGCATAGGAGGGTGGCAGCTGAAAGTGCTGTTTAACCCAGCCACTGAGTTCAAGGACACATAAGGGCCACTGAATGTAGGTGTCAGCTTGTAGGTGCTGATTAACCAGTTCTCTCAGATCAGCTCTGGCAGTATGTGTGTAGTATCAGAGAGATAACCATGTTAGTCTGTATCTTTGAGAACAACAAGAAGTCTTGTGGCACCTTACAGACTAACAGATATTTTGGAGCATCAGCTTTCATGGGCAAAGACCTGCTTCATTAGATGCATACTTTTTAGTCTATAAGGTGCCACAGGACTTCTTGTTGTTCTGTGTGTGTGTGTGTGTGTGTGTGTGTGTGCGTGTGCGTGTGTGTGTGTTTACCTGAGTCTTGGCAGCTGGGAAGAACCTAATTCTGTGGATTCTGGGTCAGGCAGAACAGCTCCGTTGGGAGGGAATTAGCAGAAGGGAGAAATGAAACGCCTTAGGAACATTAGTGTCACAAGCAGCACACTGATAGAATTATGCACTTCTCCCCGGCTGCAACCTCAAATAAATGAACATACCCCCAGAGTAATGGGCACATCTGGTAACAACAGCTCAGAATATTACACTTCTCTTAGGGCTGTTTTTTTGTTTTGTTTTGTTTTGTTTAAGCACTGTGACATTTCTACCTTCTATAATGAAAACCAGACCCTCTTCAATGAGAGAGCTGGTAGCTGAAGAGGAAACAGACTCTTTTACACACACCAAAAGGAAAGGTATGCTGCTTAATTTGTTGTAAACATAATTACTTTCATTCCAACAAAAGGGGAAACAAGCAGAGGAACTGATGTTTTGCCAAACACTGTGTTCCACGAAGCTGTAAGTAAATGATCAGAAGAAATTAAATCTCCCAGACAATTCAACTTCTAGCTGTGATAACATCGGCCATCTATAAGGGATGGACATGAGGGCAGTGAAGGAAAGTAGCTAATTTTAGATTGAGATAAAATATTGTATAAATAATGAAAGTTTGGAGCTGAAGAAAAAGATCTTGGGATAATATCCTGCATACAGAGAAGTAAAAGTCTAGTTTTATTTCGGAATATATTGTGACTACAAAATGTATGTTTACTATATTTTTCAGAAACAAAAATATTTTGCATGTGAGAACTCCCCAGGAACCCACCCTTTCTACAGTGCAGTATGAAACATGTATTTGTAATGTACCGTAGATCGCATGCACTGAAACACAAATAAAACAATAATGCACTATTCTGGAAGTCTGTTATTCACCATTTGACACACTGTTTTGCTAGGCATTATTCTTTATGTGAGAAAATGCAGAATTGCTGTGGTAAAAATTAAAAATAAAACTCAAAGATTTTTCAAAGGGATGTACACTGCAGCTAGCTTCAAGCATTCCAATACCATGAGTCTGGTCTTTAAAATTATGCAATTGACATCAAAGTTGGGAATTTTAAGAACATAATAAAAAGTGGGTTCTTTTTTATTTGCTTTCTGGTTTGATCTCTAATGGCCATAGGTTCACATTTCTCTGCAAATATGTGATTAGAAAGTGATGTAACAGTCCCTACCCTCACCTCCCCACCCACCCCCACAACTTGCACATACTCTCTTGTTTCCAGGCACTTTAAGAAAAACACCTAATTTCATGAGACTCAGTAAAACCGTGAGAGTTGGCAGTAGTGACTATATGCTCATGTTTCAGGACATAAGCCTAGCCTCTAAATATGGAATGGACTTTGTAAACTGTACCATATGGGCACAATAGTCCTTAACTGCCTATTATAGGATTTTATGTGAAGTTCGGGCTACTCTGTGCCTCATGGTCCATTCCTTGCCATGGTGAGGTGGCTCATGTGTCTCAAGGACCTGGAGAGCTATGCCAGCAGGAGCTACAGCTCCTGGAAGGGCCACCCAAACTGGGCAGGTCAAAGGGTAGTGGCCAGACAAATATGGGTCACCTCTCCCTGAGGTAAAAGGGGTTGGCTTAGGGTTAACAATCTTAGCTGTAAAAAAAACCAAAAGTTACAGAATATCTACAAAGAAACCTACAACTACACAAGTCTTCAGAGGAGTTGACAGTCTGCTCAGGTTGAGTATGAAGTATGGTAGGGAAAACTGAAAGGAAACCGCCCTGCACATGACTCTTCTCTCACCCAGGACAATCACCCAGTTTGGTATGTGGAATATTCAGACCATGAATCAAGCGGGGAAAACAGCATAGATTGCAGTGGAGATGAAACAGTACTAGTTTTCAGTTTTGGGCTTGTGGGAGACAAGATGGACACAATCTGGGCAGCTGTGCCTGGCAACAGATGAAACTCCCATCTATTCAGGATGTGAAGAGGAGAGTGCACCACAAACAGAAGGTGTGGGCTTTATGTTATCAAGAGAAGCATCTGGTGCTTTCAAGGAGTGAACAGCAATATCATCACGCATTCTCACAGCCAGAGTCTACACCAAAATGGAAAAGGTACTAATTGTGCAATGTTATGCACCAACCAATGAAGCATCTGAGGAATGTAAAACAGACCACTGTGATAAACTACAAAGTGTGCTCACCCAGAAAGCAAAGAAGGATATGTTGATTTTGATGGGTGATTTCGATGTGAAATCTGGAAGCATAAATCCAGGCAGAGAACAGACCACAGAAAAAGAAGGACTAGGCAACATGAATGAAAATGGAGAGTGCTTCAGTGACTTCTGTTCCTTCAACAGACTAGTAATATGTGGTAGTGTGCTGTGGCAACTTCTACTGCAAAAACTCACAGTGCTACAATATGGACCTAGAGGGGCTCTGGGCTGCTGATACCACCACATCACATCACTTGCAAGAAGCTCTGGGTAAGCTCCCGTGGGAGGCCTCTGTGAGTCTGGTTTGAGGAAGTAACACCCAGATGAAGCTGGGAGGCAGCCTCATGCAACCCACTGATTGGGTGGCACTAGAATTTACTCTAGGAAAACAGGACAGGGAGCTGCCTGAGGAACAGTACAGATTATCTACCTTGCATCAGACCCTGTGTGGCTACATCTACACGTGCACGCTACATCGAAATAGCTTATTTCGATGTAGTGACATCGAAATAGTCTATTTCGATGAATAACGTCTACACGTCCTCCAGGGCTGGCAACGTTGATATTCAATTTCAATGTTGGGCAGCACCACATTGAAATAGGCGCTACGAGGGAACATCTACACGCCAAAGTATCACACATCGAAATAAGGGTGCCAGGAACAGCTGCAGACAGGGTCACAGGGCAGACTCAACAGCAAGCCACTCCCTTAAAGGGCCCCTCCCAGACACAGTTGCACTAAACAACACAAGATCCACAGAGCTGACAACTGGTTGCAGACCCTGTGCATGCAGCATGGATCCCCAGCTGCAGCAGCAGCAGCCAGAAGCCCTGGGCTAAGGGCTGCAGCACACAGTGACCATAGAGCCCCACAGGGGCTGGAGAAAGAGCGTCTCTCAACCCCTCAGCTGATGGCCGCTATGGCGGACCCCGCTATTTCGATGTTGCAGGACGCGGATCGTCTACACGTGCCCTACTTCGTCGTTCAATTTCAAAGTAGGGCGCTATTCCCATCCCCTCACGGGGTTAGCGACTTCGACGTCTCGCTGCCTAATGTCGATTTCAACTTCAAAATAGCGCCCAACACGTGTAGCCGTGACGGGCACTATTTCGAAGTTGGCGCCGCTACTTCGAAGTAGCGTCCACGTGTAGTCGCGGCCTGTGTGAGATATCCCAGATGCTGGCTTCTGGTATTCTGTTTCCTGACACCTGGCTCTTGGTTTACTCTCTAGACTCTGAACTAGGATGACCCTATGTCAAGATTTCTCTGGCCATAGACTCTTTTTAGAGTGTTCTTTCTGTATCTGGGAGGAGTTTTCATTTAACGCAAATAGTTTTTGCAGATCAGACAAGCTGCAGTTTAGAAAGAACCCTGACAGGTCTGCTCCCTGATTGACCTGTAGCTGATTCTCTCATTGTACTGCAGACTGCAGCTACTGGTTCCTTCCCACTCATCTCCCACAACAGTCCTGGAAAGGGATCCTGCAAGGAGGTACTGAATGATGGTTGTTTCTACATCTTGAGCTTGTACCAGCCTCCCTGTCACTGAGACAAGAAGAGACTCTGCCCCTCTCATCTCCAGTGGGTAATCCTGTCATTGGTACCTCCTCCAACACTCACAACTGTGCATCCCAGTTACCACTTTTCCCCAGCCCTCCTCAAGTGTCCTCTTTTTGGGACCTTGAAATACGGTAATCTTATTCTAAGCTCCCAGTAATCCGATCCTGCCTACCTCCTAACCCTGGACTTCGCTTTTCCCACTGGACTTTTCCCTCTGGACTTTATTGGATTCTGATTTTCTGGCACCTGGTTTGGCCTGATTTCTGATTCCTGCTGTGACCTCTGCATCTGTGCATCAGTCAAGCCAGCTGATGGGGCCCTGGAGCAAAAGGTTAGGGTGACTATCCATCCCATTTCCACAGGGACAGCCCAATATTTTGGATGCCAGGAAGGTGTTCCAATTTATTTTTAAATATGGGCCAATTGCTCCATATTTGGGGAAGCTGCAAGTGCACCTGTGAGGCTGCTGACCAGCTGCCTGCAGCTCAGGGGAGCTGAGAGTTGGACAGGCATGGCTGACACCTGGCTTCTGGCTCCCTGTGCCTCAGACTACCTGGGAGCACACCAGTGAGGCTGCTGCCTGGTTCCTCACTCTCTGCACCTTGGGGAAGCCAGGAGGAGCACCAGCATGGCTGCTGCCTCCCTTCCATCTCTCCAAGGTGCAGGGAGCCCACCCACACAGCTGCTGCCCAGTTCCTGGCTCACCAAGGCATGGGGAAGCTGGAAGTGCACACGCGCAGTTGCAGCCCTGTTTCTGGTGCCCCAAGGGGTGGAGCAGCTGAGGAGTTCACCAGGGGTGCCAGCCCTTGGCAGCCACAGCTGGGGAGCTGCTCTCCTTCCCGCTCCCTGTATTCCAGATGTGGAATATGGTCAACCTAGCAAAGGGGGCAGTTGAAACACTGAAGTAGTGCTTTACCACTGCTCTGCAGTCAGGTCTGAGGGATCATAGAGGGGGACAGGGCTGACTACCCCGAGGCACCTCCACCACCACTTTGCCCCTGGGGCCATGTTGGCTATTGGTTCCTCTGGCCTCACTGGGTCACAGATGAGGATGGAAGGTTCAGGGAAAACTTCTGAGAAATAAGGTAAATTGACTGTGAATTGGTGGTCCTTCTATTATTAGGTATATTATAGTAAACTTCCGTCTCACCACTCAGATTAACAAGAAGTCCAAATTGCAGTCTCCTAAGGCATTCCAGCCCAGTTTCACCTCCACACACCAGATTTTATTATGAATGGTTATTGAAAACCGATTTAATCAAAGTGTTCTTTTGATCTGAAACTATCAGACACATAGCCAGGTCAATATATAACTTAGATATTTCACAAAAAGCATGCTATACCAGTCCTTCAGTATCTAACATCTAAAAATGTGTTTATGAGAGAAAAAAAGGAAAGAGTTAAAATGATCAAAGAACTCAAATACTTACAATCATTGCAAAGTTTTGGCTCGGGTTTGTAGCAGTGATGTTACAATGTGTTGACTTGAAAATTCTCTGTTAACTTCCAAAAAACTGGAAGTGGAAGGTCCTCCAGACATTGACTGGAATTTTCCTCTTGGTGCACTACCACAACCCAGATATCAGAACAGGAAAGACAACAAAGAGAGAGGCTTCCACGGTCCTGTGTATCTTCTCCTATGGGGAAGTCCTCAATCTCAATTTTGTTGAAAATTACAGGCATAAAATGAATTCCAGAATCCCATGATCAAGCCACATGTCCTTACATAACTTGATGATTCAGAGGAAGTAGCCATTACCCATATTCTGTCACAATTGTCCACAAGAAGGCTTTCAGTGTGGGGAAGAGGTTTTTCTATAGCCCATTGAAAGAGCAAAGTATTAGTGAATGGGCCATCAAATTTTGATTGATCCATTCACAATGCATTGGCTAGACTGAATTATTATGGGTATTATCACAGGAGCACACACATTTGAAATACTGGTCTGTAGTCAATATAAAACAAAGAAAGCAGTCCTGTAGCACCGTTAAGACTAACAATATTATCTATTAGGTGATGAGCTCTTCTGGGAAAGACCCACTTCTTCAGATCTGGAGAATTACTGAGGTAAAAAAAAAAAGAAGAACTGAGAGAATCACTGATTCCTCAGGGGTTTTTTTTTTGTCTCAGTTTTGTTTGTTTGTTTGTTTGTTTTTAATCTCAGTACTTCTCCAAATCTGAAGAAGTGGGTCTTTCCCATGAAAGCTCATCACCTAATAAATAATATTGTTAGTCTTTAAGGTGCTACAGAACAACATTTTTTGTTTTGCAAAGATAGACTAATACAACTACCTCTCTAAGACTATTTACCAGTCATATAACTGTAGCTACAAGGAAGATACATGCCTACAAACAGGACAGTCATATTTGATTGTAATTTTTCCATGACATATTTTGGGTATGATTTGTTGCAACCATGCAATAGTGGTGTCATTTGTTATGTAAATGATTATGTTCCAATCTTATAGAATCACAACTATTAGGTCTGACTGAGCACAACCTGGTCACGACACTTATGTTCCTGATGGTATATCCAGCAGTGTCCCTCCTCTCAGTAATCTAGGGCACATATTTGTCATGCATTGCACGATAGCTTCCTTCACTTCCTAGTGCTGCAATCTTGAACTGTTTTAAACAGCTTTCTAATATTTCACTGGCTTTCAGTACGTTTGCTGTTTTATTCTCAGATTTCCCTTGAACAGAACAGCCAACCTTACCATATTGATTTTTGAGATATGCACAAATGACCAAGATATCAATTATTATTGTACTGGTGCCTAGAACGACCAGTTAGGGATCAGAATCTGTTGTGCTATACACTGTATAAATGCAGTTCAAAAGTGAATCTTTGCTCCATGAAGATTAGCTATAGAGAGATGTGGAAGCAGCTACTCTGTGTTTGTGCCTGTGTCTTATATCTTACCACCACTGAAGAACATACTGCAAAGATCCATCCAATGGTATGAGGTAGAGGAGAAGGAATAGGCTGCCCTATGGATAGTACCTATGCTCCTATCCATTGCCCAACCCAAAATATCTTATCAACTCCAGGCCTGGATCAGTTGCTGCCTGTGAAAGAGTGAGGTGAGCACTGCAGCTCCACTCCAGGGGGAAACCTGTTTACTCCCTGCCCTGCCCTAAAATTTAACACTAAATGACATGTCCTCACTCAGTAGGTTATATATGCCTTACTTCGAACATTGACCAGCTGAGGGTCAATCTTCTGGGATTCAATTTCATGCCTCTTGTAGGGATACTTGAATTCAACCTATCATGGTCAACAGTTGATCCCTGTTCTCCTCGCTGTCATGACGAGTAAGGGAGGTCAATAGGAGAAACTTTCTCGTCGACCTTCCTCAGTGAGGATGACCAGGTAAGTCGATTTAATATAAGTAGATTCTAGCTAAGCAATAGTCACAGCTAGAATTGTGTATCTGAAATCTATTTCTTTTCCCTGTGTGTCAAAGCCATCTAAAAAGAAGAGAAGAGCATGGATATAGCTGTCCAGAAGGAAGAGAAGATTAAAATATAAATGTTGACAAATTTATCACATCCACCATGACAACTGTCATCTAGGTTCTGAAATTAATTTTGCCTTGTGGGAATGTGAAATGAATGTACAGTTCATAATCAGTGTAGCTTCTCCTGCTAATTATGAAAATTTTGCTTGCTGAAAGAGGCAGTGGCATGTTTTCCTTTTCTAAAGATGACTGAACTTTTTACTTGTTTGGAAAGAGATATTTTAATCCTGCTGTTCCGGTATGTTTTGTTTGCATGCCTCATCAGGCTGTCACAAATTTCCTCTATAAAATACTTTAGACAACTTAGCCCAGAAACTTTACATTCAAGGTCACCTTTATCAACGTATTCCTGCTTTCACTTATTTAGTTATAATCAAAACCTGCTCTGACACATGAAAGATGTTCCTATTATGCAAAAAATATCTGGACTGGCATAATAATTTGAAAGACATCCAACAACCCTCCATCATGACTAAGAGTGAAATGTCTTCTCTTATTCCCTCAGTTTTTTTTTGTACCCTGACATTCAATACTGATACCCATCATATCTTCCTTTTCCCTTTCTGCTTTTATGCTACTAGTCTAATGTTCCCACTGATGTACTTGTAGCAGATGAGACATTTGTGGGTTATGGTCCTTTTTCCTTAAAAAGGACAAAGTAAAATTAAATACACAAATGAAGATTTCCCATAAACTAATTTTAATTTAAAATATTTGTTATCTTCTCTTTTTCATTCGATCTGCGCATTAATTAATGACACAAGATAGGATGTGAGATCTTGGAGATCGGTTTGACAAATCTTCTTAATTTTGATAGCTCCAGAGCAAGGTTGTAGGGGAGCCCAGAGCCATGCTCCAGAAGGGGCAGGACCCAGGACATTCAGCCCCCATCACTGCCCAGGCCATGAAGCTGCCTGCCACCCCCCGACTCCAAAACAGCAGAGGTGGCAGTCAGAGCTCCAGGCTCCTTTAAAATGCTGCCCTCTTTGTCCCCCCCCTCCCTCCCCACCCATCAACAGGCCTGTTTAACAGTAAGCAAATATTTAAAATGCTTAATTTAGCTTCTGAAATAACCATAAAGAACTCAAGTCACTTCCGAAGAGGTGATTGTTAACTGACAAAAGAAACCAGCCAACATGCAGCACTTTAAAGTCTAACAAACAAATTTATTAGGTGATGAGCTTAAGTGGGACAGACCCACTTCTTCAAATCTGCAAAACCTCATCACCTAATAAAGTATTTTGTTCGTCTTTAAAGTGTACATGACTGCTTTTTTGTTTTGTGACAATACAGATGAACACAGCTACCGCTCTGTAATAGTTAACTGACAGTATTCAGTCTCCTAAACAAACACATTACACAAAAATTCGTATAGGTTGAGTCTAGCAATTTATATAGTTCTGCTTCACAGACTGCGCTAAGCACTAGCACAACAATTAATGTGGAAGAAAGTTAGCTCATTGATTGCACAAAGTGCACCATAACATACAACATACATACACAGCCTGGGTGAAGAATAGATTGTGGCTTTTAACATGCTTGTATCAGACTGGGGTACAGCCCCAGGTTGGAACTTATTGGCCAGTTTGTGCTTATCAGGTGACCTGGTGTCATTTTTTAGCTGGACCAAGGCACGCAGAGGCCAAGGGAAGAGTCCTAAACCTCTGCTGCAACTCTTTGGGAAGTGGAGAATTAACAGATGGGTATATGTGCTCATGCTCAGGAATTCCAGGCACTTTGCAGCCCCACAAGGAGCACTAGAAGCTATGAAGTACTTGGTTGGGACACCAGCAGTGGAACTCTGCCCCTGACTACAGTTCCTCCTCTTGTTCCTGGAGCTCCACCCACTGTTACTCCTCTTCCTTCTAGATTGTCTATCTGCTCTCAGCTGGGCAGGGGGAGGCATGATGCTTCACAGCTTACACCCCAGGCCTATGAAGGGCCTGTGTCTGCTGATGGCAGCCTGGATCCCTGGGCAGCATTTATTCCTGCTCATCTCTGGCTTTCAACTTGATGAGGGTATGTGGCCTCAGAGAGCTTGGGAGGAGCAAGGTTCAGGGGAAGGAGAGATAAGGTCTACCTTAGCCCTACATTGGAAGGAGGCTGGTGCCCTAGCAGTGGCTGCTCACCTCCACTTCCATAAAGCACAGCCCCTGCCACTGTGTAGTAGGCAATTGCAGAAGAACTTTGTACACGAAAACTGAGGGGTGACGAGGCACACACCCCTCTCCCCCATGTATGATGAGCCAGGAACAAGCCTCAGGGTAAACAAGATAAGTGGTGGCATTGTAGTAAAACAATTTGTAGATCAAGATAAGAGGAAGGGCACAAACATGTAACAGTCTTGTATGATGAAATGTGGTAAACAGGTAGGCAGGGTTAAAGAAAAAGAAGTAGCAGAACCAATAACAGATCAGTAACTGGCAGATAAGGAAACATCATAAATGGTAATGAATGACCTAACAGAACTGTATAATGAGGCAGAAAAACTGTATATAGCCAACACAGAAACCAATGCAATTTGGACCTCACCAGTGGGCCATGGAACCGGTGCCTCAGAAGACTAGAGAACTCCCACTCATCCACAGCTGACTGGGGTCCCCAGCTTGCCAAAACAACATGAGATGAAGCTTCCCTAACATGCTTTTCCTTTTTAGTTAAGTGTTATTGCTAAAGCTAGTCAGAACAATAAACTGCTTGTGATTAACAGATATATTGTCAGCGTGTTTTACACCCAGAGAACCCAGTGTTGAACCTGAGATAACTTTTGACTGTAACACTCTGCCACTCTATATCTGTTTGAGGTTACTATGCCCATGTTAAAAAGTGGGTTGTTCTGGCCCCTCTGGCCCAGCACATTCTGGCTTCCCTGGCCCAACAGGAAGTGGAGGTTCCAAGTGTTTTTTGTCCCCAGGGCCCCAATAAATCTTCATCCACTTCTGGCTTTGGGCATTTAGAGGAGCAATGCAAACACCCGGCCTGCTGCTTTTACCTCTTCTGCTATGCCCAGGCTTTTCTGAAAACCAAGGCTGTCCTTTTTCCTTCTCAGCACTTCAGCTGCTGCTATTGAAATTCCACAGGTGGCTAAGGAATGCACCTGTCTTTCTGTGTCCATGGTCTTTTTGAAATTTGGGTTCTCTCAGGGCTTACACCAATATTTTGCATGTCATTAAGGCAACCAGCTTCATCTAAAACCTATTATTTCTTCTGGCATACAGTTTTCATGTGACTTTTATTATTTGTCCAGTGGATGGAACACAGGAGTGGATTCTGGTCTCCCTCTGCCATTAGCCATATAGTTTACATCTGAGTGAGTCACTTATATTCTGTATCTCAGTTTCCCCAACCGTAAAACAAAGTTAATTATATTTAGATATATCTTCCATTGCAAAGCGTTGTGACCCATAGACAAAAATATGTCTGGATATATTACTTAATTTACTCACTGGAAATAATCTTACCAGTTTTATTATCCATACAGCATTTGTTCCTAGCATTTATTTCCCTCTTCACAGCCCTGCAAGTTACTGGAGATCATCTTCATAAATCACACAGGACATAATCTTTTTTTTTTTGCAATTTGTTTTTGACATTTTCTCTCATTAACTGAACCTTTCTGTTTGTTCTTTTACATGTTCAACTGCCATTTTTGCACAATTGCTTTTGCATTCAATGATATTTTTATACAGACTTACCTTCCTATTTGGATTTTTAAATCTATATTCAATGTTTGCATACCTTCTGTCTTCCTTGGTTTTGTGCTGCAAGAAAGGGTAGGCCCACCAATAATCCCTGTACCACTCAACATATCTCTTAGGCATTAGTGATCAAAAGCTTCTTGAATTCCCAGTAATATATTTCTATGTGTCATTTCATCCTCTTGTTGTCACTTGCTCAATTGTTAATCAAGTTAATCAAGCAAGATATCCTTTTTGTAAATCCACATTGATTTCCTCTGTCTATTCGCTACCCTAATAATACTTCAACGCTTGTCTCTGGAGTAGTCATCAAAAGTAAATCACCCTACTAAGAGAACACCCATTTATTGAATTTCTTTTTGTACTAGGGATTTCCAGAAGTCTCAAGCTCAATCCACATGCATCCATCAAATAGCAAACAAAAGCTGCCCTAGCTTACAGGCTTGTCTGGACCAAAAGGACTACCTCTTTGAGGAGAGCAGGGGACACTGACTCATTTATCAGTGTGCTAGCCATGCTCCTGATGGAATGCTAAAACTGTCTCATGAATCTGATGAAGCGGCTCTTTGCCCACCAAAGCTTATGCTCCAAAATATCTGTTAGTCTATAAGGTGCCACAAGACTTCTTGTTCTTGAAGCCGCAGACTAACATGGCTACCTCTCTAAAACGGTATCATGGTCAGCCAGTAGGTGGCATGATGTAACAGCACACCTGGTAGTGCAATAAAGTATCTTAAGAGAACACATTTCCCATATCTCTCTGGGTCTCTTTCACAGTAATGGAAGCTCCATAGCCAGTCCAAATCTGGCCCATGAACATGACCTGATAGTAGTTGTCCTGCACCCACTATTACAAGGAGTGCATAACAGGTTTAAGTTAAGTTAGTTAAAGCCTGTTACTCCTGCTGGCATGTAGGGCAGCAAAGAAAGTCTTCCACTTTCATGTGTCTTTGGCCATTTTCTCCAGTGTGTCCCAATTGTAGTTCACTCTCTTCATGTCTGCCTCAACACTACACCACCATGTTGTCTTGGGCCTCCCGTGTTTCCATCATCCTTCAGGTGACCAGTGAAGTGCTATCTTTATAATGGCATCTAACTCCCTTCTCATCATGTGCCCTATCCATCTCCAGCATCTTCTCATGATGATAGTGGTCATGTCTTACCGGTGGCATCGCAGGAGCAAGTCGTGGTTGGAGATTGTTTTCGGACAAAAGATGTGAAGTATCTTGCAAAGGCTAGCGGTGTGAAAGGATGAGAGCTTGGCAAGGTCACACTCTGTCATCCCCCAGCACTCTGAGCCATATAGTAACATTGATATGACACAACTTTGGTGTGGTGACACCAGCTTAACCTTGGTGTGGACCCTGTACTGTGTAGATCTCCGTACTTTGTTCAAACTTCTGAGGACATTTCTGGCCTTGCTTAGTCTGCTCTGGATGTTGTTGTTGGTGCTTCCATCATGGTGTTTCCAGCAATGATGCTGCCTAAGTACATAAAGCTGTCTGTGGTGGGTAAGTCTGCATCATCTGTCTCAGTTAGTGCTGGTGAATCTATGTTGAGAGTTAATCTCTGGGGACTTTTTTGGCTAACTCTTAGTCCAACCTCGCATCCAAGGCTGTGGCTGCACTAGCCCCTCCTTTTGGAGGGGCTATTGCAATGTGTCACTTTGGGATATGCTAATAAGATGCTGCCATGAATATGCAGCACCCCATTAGCATAATGGCAGCCATGTACACTTCAAAACTGCCAGTTTCAAAACACTCATTACCCATGTAGCTGGGGGGCCTTCGAAACAGACCCCTGATTTTGAAAGCCCCTTATTCCCAAAACCAAATGGGAATAAGTGGCTTTTGAAATCAGGGCGTCGTTTTGAAAGGTCCCCCGACTACATGGGTGGTGTGCATTTCAAAACCAGCAATTATGAAGCGTGCGTGACCACCATTATGCTAATGAGGCACTGTATATTCATTAGCATATCCCAAAGTGCCACATTACCATATCCCCTCTGAAAGGAGGGGCTAGTGTGGCCACAACCCAAAGATGCATAGACATTGTGTCTTTTCCTGCATGTGTTGATGGGTATGGGAAGGCAACGCAAGGCAGTCTGCAAAGTCAAGGTCTTCCAATGTGGAAAAATGTGTCCATTTGATACCCCTTGGGGCATCTGCTTCTTTCTCCACATCACCCAGTCAATCACCACATTGAAGAGCAGTGCAGATATGATGCATCCCTGTCTGATCCTAGTCTTGACTTTGAAAGACAGATCGCAGTATTCCACGCTGCATGTGAAGTTAGTACAAAAAATCATATTAGCAGGATCACTTGTAGAAGGTTTCTGTAGGCTTTCAGAATGTGCCAAAGGCTTTCTCTGTGTATGCTATCAAAAGTCTTCTCAAAGTCAACAAAGTTTAGTACAACTCTTTGTGCCGCTCTGTGCACTGCTGTAAGATGTTTCTCAGGATGAAAATCTGTCTTGTTCATTCCTCAGAGACTTGTCAACAGCATCTGAGATCCACTGGATGATGACGTTGGCTAGGATCTTGCTGGGTACAGATAGAAGGGAGATCCCATGCCACTTGTTGCATTTGCTGAGTGCTACTTTCTTGGGAATCTTGATGACAACTCCTTTGGTCCAGTCCTTAGGTATCTGTTGTCCTTCCCAAATTGCTGTAAACAGTGGTTGAAGAATGGTGGTTGCAGGTTCTGGGTGTGCGTTAAACAACTCCCAATTCAGGTTGTCAAGTTCTGGAGCTTTGCCATTTTTCAGGAATTTGATGGCTGCACTGATTCTTTCCTGGTGGATCAGTGTTAATGTCAAGGTCCTCCTTAGCTTCCTCGATTTCCACTTCTTCTTCAGGTCCTGGTCTATTCGGAACTTCTCTGAAATGTTTTGTCCAACATGCTTCTTACTCTTTCTCTGTTATCAATAACTGCCCTTGTTTTAACTTGATGGGGGCACTTGTCCTACCATGATACTTGCCACAAACAAGCTTGGTGATTCTGTACACATTTCCTTGCTCCACTCTATTAGCTGTATCCTCACTTTTTGTTGCAAGGTACTCCATGAAAGCTCATTTGTCAACTTCACTAGCTTCTTCACATTTGGTTTGCCTCACTGTAATTCTGCTTGTGTCTTATAAAGATGTCCTTTGTTCTTGAATTTTCCAGTGAAAACACCTTCTCATAATCATATTTCTCTGATGTACATATAGGTATGGTAGCCAGAAGTCTTTCATACTCATATTTACGTCTGTCATTGTTTCCTGCAAATGATTTAGATATATGCTCTTCCTGCTTCTCTGTAGCATAAGTTAAAGGTGATACCTGGATGTCAGTTTCCAGGGTTCGTTTAGTGGCAAGGTGAAATCTCAGAAATTTCTGCTTTCAGTCTGTTCATCCTGAAGGTCTCTCAAAGCTGAACTTCTCTAGGTCACTGAATAGTGGAATATTGATTAGGTAGATCTTGCAACCTTTGTTGTTATTCCCTTCTATTTGCAACATTTTTTCCAGTTTTTCTTCTGTTTCTGTTCTCCCCTGGCATCAATTAGGCTGAATTTACTCCTAACACCCTTTTATGTCCCCCCAGTGGATCACTACCTTGTTGCAGTTGGTGTGCTTGCATGTCTCAGTGACCCCTAGAGCTATGTCAGCAGGGGCCTAGTGCTCCTGGTAGGGCTAACCATGCCTGATAGGTCGAAGGATGGACATAAGTTTAAGTGTGATCCACTGGTCCTCCAGGTTGGGAGTTTGGCTCAGAGCTAACAACCCAGACCTAGAAAAAGACTATACTACAGAAACAGCCACAGAGAATTCTCCCACAGCTGTATGACTGACAGTAGTGAAAGACATGAGGAAGCTACTGCCAGGATGGTGGACACCAAGACAAAGACCAAAATTGGATCCTGGAATGTATGAACTATGTATGACACTGGCAAGCTAGCACAAGCAGTCGCTGAAATGAGATGATACAATCTACATGTCCTTGGTGTTAGCGAGAGTGGATGGACAGGACTGGGGAGACTGAAGACTTCTGAAGGAGAAACAGTGCTGTATTCCGGAAGAGATGATCACCAGCATCATGAAGGAGTGGCCATCATTCTTAAGAAGGGAATTGAGAAATGCTTCCTTGTGTTACCAGAAGCAACAGTAAATTAGTCCACTTAATAAGTTCGAGCCCAATTGTGCATCTATCATCACTGAACACTCAATGGGATAAAACAACAGCTTTATTAAACAATTACACTCTTAAACAAATCTCCGGTTGTCACTACAATTATAAAAACACATAGATATAGATCAATGATAGGTGTCCCCTGCCCAAAGTCCATTCATACCCAGGTTCTCACAGCAGGACAGCTAAGATGAAACAACAGCCACTGGATTCCTTTCTTCTTCCTTTAATCTTCTGTTCTTCTGATCTTTGTAGTCTTCCCAGGAGTTGTCCTGCGTGGGGACCACCTAAAATAAAATGGATTCCTGAATGCAGCTAAGACTCGCAGTATTTATATCAACTAAACTAAATTCAGAAATCAGTCCCTAATTGACCAGACTTCCACAGTATTAACATACAATTCTCTATAGGAAGTCTCTCTCTCTCTCTGTATTCCTCTTCTTAAGAGAGGGAGAACTGGTCATAGAGGAAGCAGCTCACATGTGCCTACGTGCCATGTTCTTATGTACCCACATGCCTATGTGTCAAACCTGAGGTAAACAGGCAACCTTTATATAGAATTCCAATACGGTCACATGACCTCAGATTTTTTCCACCTTTTCTGAGGTAAACTCTCTAGTCATCATGACTCAGCATTCCTTCAGGCGGCCATGATTCAAAATGGATGCCACATGGAAGCCATTTTGAAAACCTTAAAACTTATTCAAAAGAAAACCTCTCAATACTTGAGTGGACACCTGTCAACAGCAGATTGATGAGGGTCAGACTGAGAGAAAGGCAAGAGAACATCACTCTGATACAGGTTTGTTCCCCAAAACAATGACAGTGGTAAAGTAATTTTATAGACCAATGTATCTTACAGAAGCCAAAATTAATGACAGACTTTTAACCCTATGCTCCAACTATCTGGACTACAAAGCAGACTGGGCTAGTGCAGCAGGGCTAATGAAGAGGTCTAGGTTTGGTATTAGGAAAAACAATTTCACTAGGAGGTGGTGGAATCTCCCTCCGTAGAGGATTTTGAGTCCTGATGGGACAAAGTCCTGGCTGGGATGATTTAGTTAGGATAGGTCCTGCTTTGGACAGGGGACTGGACTCAATGACCTCATGAAGTCTCTTGCAGTCCTAGGATTCTAGGATTCTATGAAGTAGCAAAACAAAAGGAAGAAGCAACTCTAAAAAATGGAAAACTAGCTTACAAGCAGTAATGGTACAAAGCATGATCACTAAATGTAATTGTCATAAAACCACTGATGCAATAAGGTACAACTCCTAAGATAATGATAAAACCTTTGGCTATGTCAGTACAGGCAGCTTGTGGTGACAGAGGTCACTGTCGACAGAGAAAACGCAGCAAAACTTCTGTTGATAGATAGCATTTACACACAAAAGCAGATTGAAAGAGCAATCCACTCTGTTGCCAGAGAGCAGCCAAACCACCCTGCCCTTTCTCAACAGAATGACTGACCAGAAGCTCTGCAAACAGGGTTTCCCAGGGAACTGGAAGCCTACTCTGTGAGCAGAATTGTCTACATGGGCACTCTGTCAACAAAATACTGTCAACAGAGGTGCTATACCTGATCAGGGAGAGGTATAATGCTGCCAGCGAGTTTTGTCAACAGACTCTCAACAGAGCACTTTAACCTCAAAGATGCTCAGGAAGTTATGTTGACAAAAGCCTAGTCTTGTTGAAAGAAGCTTCCCGCATAGATGAGCCCTTTTAGAGTAAATGCATAAAATGTAGAAAATTTCATAGCCCAAGAGATGTGTGTCCAGCCAAAGATGGAAGCTGTGCAAAAAATGAACAAAATATAAACGTTTAGTAGCTGTTTGCTCAATGAGGATAGTCAGGAAACTGACTCCTAGAGACAGTCAAGAACAATTGTTTCTGGTGCCTATCTTGTGTCATGGCACAGCCTTACAGAGTAGTGAAATTTAATATTCATATAAAGATTATTGATTTTTAAACTAACTCTCAAGCAAGTTTGTCAGTACACTACAAATAACTTAAATGATTAGTGCTGTATCCTCTAGTGCAGTGTTTCTTAAACTATGTTTTGTGGAACAGTGGTGTTCTGTGAACAACTTGCAGGTGTGCTGTGAGCGTTTGGAAAAATACACTGATGGTGTATATTTTCTGTTATTAATACCAGATACAATGTATCGTCTTTGCTGTGATTCCTGATTAAGTTACTTGATTTTTGTTCTGCCATATGTGTTGCTGTTTGTTTTTTGTTTTTGATTTTGGTCTGACAACAATTTTTGAAGAACATTTTCATAGGTATTTGGCATAAAATATAATATTGTTTGGTATTCCCTGGTCTCAAAAAAGTTTAAGGAACACTAATCTACTGTATGGGTAGCTTGCAGCATTCCTCTTCCATTGCTTTTTAAAGTGGGAACTGATTGAGTTAGCAAATGGAGTCAGTTGGTCTGTGAGCCAGCAACATAGTGAACCCCTGTGATACCAGCTATATAAAATGTAAAAAAAAAAAATTCATCTGTATGAGATTTAAAATGTTTTAATGAAACTGTGTTGAGGAAAAATATTCTGCCAACACTGGATGGCTTCCACCCCAAATGGAAAGGAGCTATATTATTCTGAAAACTGGAAGCTTCAAGCAGATTCCTGCAAATTCCTTTAGCCAAATAAATTGATAATCTAATTACATTTATTACAAGCTTTGATAGACTTTGCTTCTAAAGATTACCTTTTTGGATAACTGGAGCACCTGAAATTTACAGAGGAAGCTGCCAGAATTGTCAATGAACATACCAGTTTAGTGGCAGTTTGCATGGATGATATGTTAATACAGGGTCATTGATGGATGAACATGAGAAAACACTCAGAGTTCTAATCATATCCAGTCAGTATGAACTGAAGCTAACCAAGGAAAACTGGATTCTCCACTTAAACCAAAAAAAGGTTTTCGGGACAGAAAATAATCAAAAGTTGACTCAATCCCAGTTCCAGGAAAGTAGAAGTGATTTCAAAATTGAATGCAAAAATAAAGGTACCATAACTGAGATGGTAAGTTACCTTGACTGATATTTACCTAACCTTTGAAGAGTGACACACCACTGAGTGAGCTATGAATGTCCAACACGTCATGGATATGGGTGACAAATCAAGAAATTCCTATTAAAAAGGAAAAATAAATGAACTCTCCAGTTCCAGGTCTCAGTTATTATGAGGTGAACAAACAAGTCTGTACTATGGATGCAAGCAGATATTTCCCTAGATGGTGTATTGTTTCAACTACCAGAGTCTGAGTGGAAGTCAATTGTGTTTTGCTTTGACACACTCAAGCTACGTCTACATGTGTATGCTACATCGAAATAGCTTATTTCGATGGATAGCGTCTACACGTCCTCCAGGGTTGGTGCCATCGATGTTCAACGTTGACATTGGGCAGCACTACATCGAAGTAGGCGCTGCAGGGGAGCGTCTACACGCCAAAGCGGCCCACATCGAAATAAGGGTGCCAAGAACAGCTGCAGACAGGGTCACAGGGCGGACTAGCACTTCCCGGGCAACAGCAAGCCACTCCCTTAAAGGGCCCCGCCCACACACACTTACACTAAACAGCACAAGATCCACAGAGCCAACAACTGGTTGCAGACCCTGTGCATGCAGCATGGATCCCCAGCTGCAGCAGCAGCAGCCAGAAGCCCTGGGCTAAGGGCTGCTGCACACGGTGACCATAGAGCCTCACAGGGGCTGGAGAGAGCATCTCTCAACCCCTCAGCTGATGGCCGCCATGGCGGACCCTGCTATTTCGATGTTGCGGGACGCAGATCGGCTACACGTGCCCTACTTCGATGTTCAACGTCGAAGTAGGGCACTATTCCCATCTCCTCGTGAGGATAGCAACTTCGACGTCTCACCGCCTTACGTCGATGTCAACTTCAAAATAACGCTCGCCCCATGTAGACGTGGTGGGCGCTATTTCGAAGTTGGCGCGGCTACTTCAAAGTAGCTGGCACGTGTAGACACGGCTTCAGAGAAGCAGAACAATGTGTATAGATTGGAAAAAAAAGTGCCTGGTAAGTATATGCATGCATAAAAACTTTTGTAGGTGTGTTTTTGGATTCTTTTACCTTGATAACAAACCATCAAGAGCTTCAACTGTGCTAGTCTGCTTCAGAACAGCCACATCTACACTTGCCCCCCACTTCTGGAATGGGCATGGTAATGAGTGAAGCAGAAGATGCAAATGAGGTGCAGATTAAAATATTGTATGCCTCATTTGCATATTCTGTCAAGATCTCACTTCTGGCAGATCCCCTTCTGGAAACCAAAGCTGCTGTGTAGATGGGGTTCCTTCGGAAGGAAACAGGGGTCCTTTAAAAGGAAACCCCTCTTCTGAAAAATTCTTCTACCACAAACTTTAGTGGAAGAAGGATCTTCTAGAAGGGGAGTTTCCTTACGAAGGACCCCCACTTCCTTCTCAATGAACCCCATCTACATAGAACCTTTGGATTCCAGAAGGGGATCTTCCAGAAGTGAGATCTCATGGGAATATGCAAATGAGGCAAAGATATTGCATCTTTCACTCCACTCATTACCATGCCCCTTCCAGAAGAGAGGGGCAAGTGTAGACACAGCCAAAAAGAACAATGAGGACTCCAGTAGCATTTCATTTATTTGATGAAATGGGACACAGTCCATGAAAACTTGTATCCAATTACATGTTAGTCTTTTTACATTTGTTCATCTTTTTCATATAGAGCTTGTACCACACATCAATGAAAAAAGATCTGTACCAAGCATTGCTGAGATGCCAACATCGTTTGATAAGATTGATGTAATGTATCTCAGTTACTATCTATCTTTCTGATGAAAATCTGTGGAAGCACCCAGTATTGCTATCAACTGTGAGCTTCCAGATAATGTAAAGGTATGCATGGGTGCTGTGAACACATAGAGATGGGTGTCAGAAAACAGACTACTACTTATTAGTACTTAACCCTTGTACTCTGAGTGGAGCATAGGTTATCTACAAGTCTCCTCCACTTCACCCTGTCTTGGGACAAAATTTCTAGCTGACTCCAGGAGTACCCCACTGTAGTCCTTCATTCTCAGTAGAGCTCCATATTGTCTGAGGTCTTCCTCTTTTGTATTTTCCTTGCAGGTTCCACGTGAAAGCTTGACAGACTGTGATGGATGATGTTTCTCTGAGCATGTGGCCTAGCCGTCCCCACTTTCTTCGCTCAATTTCAAAGTCATTTGGTTATTGTCCTGCTCTGTTGCAAAGTTTCCCATTTGTGACAAAATCTTGCCATTTGATGTGAAGGATGCACCTCAGGCATCTGTTTATGAACATCTGTAGCTTGTGATTTGAAGACTTTTTTAGTATGCCAGGTCTTTCATCCATACAAGAGCCCACTCTTCACATTTGTTTTGAAGATCTCCCATTTCATCTTAGCAGATATTATTTATGAGCTCCATATGTGATGGAGAGTCTTGAATGCAGCTCTTGCTTTCCCTATCCTGGCATTGATATCCTTATCTGTTCCTCCATCTCTGCCCATAATACTTCCCAAGCAGGTGAACTGCTCCACATCTTCTAGGTCATCCTTTCCCAGTGTGATGGTGTTGTTGTTGGACCAGTTGATCCTCATTGTCTTGGTCCTTCTGTTGTTAATGCTCAGTCCAGTCAGTGAGGTGGTTTTGTCTAGTGTTGTGACCTTTTCTTCCATGCTTTCATGTTAGTGTGAAAGGACAGCAACATCATCAGCAAAATCAATGTCCTCTAACTGTTTGAAAAGTGTCCACTGAATGATTCATTGATGGTCATCTGTTGCCTGTTCGTGATCTAGTCCACTTTGATGAAGAACAGGAAAGGTGACAACAGGTACCCTAGTCACAGTCCTGAGAGTATGCAGAAAGATTCTGTCAAAACACCATTGTGAACAATTGACAAGAGACAACAAGAGCTATAAACAGCAACTTTAACAGACTCACCACTTCCAAAATTCTATGTCCTATTAAGGCCAGCTGATCCCAGAAGATAAAGGACACTAAGGGAGTGACAAGAGACTTTGTGGTACATAGACAATTAAGTCAAATGGACTCTTGATTAAAAGAGATTCAATCAGAATTCCAATGGCAACTAAAGACAAAATCTTAAGCCTCATCCCCAGAAGTACATCAAGGACTAATCAAATTCTATTAATGGGCCTAAACAGTCAGGGTGCGCCTACACTAGATGTCTACTTCGAAGTAGCTGGCACAACGTCGAAATAGCATGCATCGTGTCTACATGCTCCATGCACTATTTCAACGTTGAAATCAACGTTAGGTGGTGAGACATCAAAATTGCTCTTCCTATCTGAAGATGGCAATAGCACCCTACTTTGACGTTCAACACCGAAGTAGGGCACGTGTGGACGATTTGCATCCCTGTACTTCAAAGTAGCGGGGTCCTCCATGGTGGCAATCGGTTGAGGGATTGAGACGCTCTGTCCAGCCACTGCAGGGCTCTATGGTCCCCACGCGCAGCAGCCCTTAAAGCACTATGGATCCGGATTTCCTGTGGCAGGAAGCTGAGAGAGTGCAGGCAGCAGCACACACATGTGCTAGCCCTGCACGCCCTCCAGAGGCCCTGAACATCCCAACCAGTGCCATGGCATCCAGCCAGCCCCCAGAGTGTCCCCAGGGCTCCCCCCCGAGGGGACCCAGGCACCCCCAGCAGCCAAAGGGGGGGGCAAAAGGAGGTGGAGCCCCTGGTGGGAGGCCAAGCTCCAAGACCTGCTGGAGATGTGGGGTGAGGAGGAGGTGCTCCATGTGATGGGGAGCAAGCTGTGGAATGCAGAAGCGTTCGTCTGACTGGCCTAGGGCCTGCCCGCCCTTGGTCACCCGGCCCACACTCTGGATCACATCCTGAGCAAGGTGAAGGAGTTGTGGCAGGGTTATACCTGGGCCCAGGACTTGGGGCCGTCCCCACTGTTTGCCCCTATTACAGGGAGCTCAGAGTCATCCTGGGCTCCTGGGACACCTCTTCTCGCCCAGCCACCCTTGATACCATGGCCAACAAGCCCCAACAGGCCTCGGAGCTGCAGTTTGACCTGGAGGACAGCCCCACACCCTGGGTCCCACCCGAGGTGCACCGCTTGGAACAATGGAGGAGGGGTCCAGCAGCAAGGAACGGGGACACCTCTTAGACCTCCCTTCCCAGAGCACCAGCCAGGCATCCGCCCAACAGGGTTTCCCCAGCTGCAGCAATGGATTGTCAGGTATGTACCCCACAGGGCAAGTGCCTCTGGGCCACGGGATGGAGGCACCAGACATGACCAGGAGCCCCACACACCACCAGAGGACCCTGACCCCCAACTGCCCAGCCACAGCACAGTCCCAGGGTGATGTCATGGCCATCAGAACCTATCAGCACCCACACCCATGGACAACACTGTGCCCTAACCCTGGGGCCGGGGGGGACCATGCAATGGGGACAGACAACAGGGACATCACACTCACCAACAGGGACGAAGACCCAGCACCCAAGAGGGGGCAAGGGGAACAGGTCATGGGCCAGGGCACAGTACTAACAGCCTTCCCCTCCCTCTCTCCCTCTCTGCAGCTGCACCATCCGAGGCCCCAGGCATCCAGGCAACCTCCGTGGTCCCCAAGATCTCACCAGAGGTCAGCCACCACCAGCACCTGGGGACACCCCCAAGGCCAGTGGGACAGTCAAGCCACCTCCAGACCCAGGGGATGGCCCCTGTGGACCCCCAGCTCCTGGCATCTCTCCAGCGACAGACGGAGGTGGCCGAGCAGAGACTGAGGTTTGACTGGGAGGAGTCCACCCGGTGCTTGGTGGCATGGCAGGAGTTCATGGGCCCATTCTGGGACATAGCCAGGTTGATCCAGGAAGCCGTCGCTTGGCTCCCTTTCCCCCGCTACCCTCTCTGCCGCCCTCCCCACGGCTCCACCCAATGCTCCCCCTGCCTCCTCACCTGACTTACCCCCTGCCACCCTGCCTGCCTCACTGCCTGCCTCGCCGCCTGTCACCCCACCTGCTGCGCTGCCTACCATGCTACCTGCCAGCCCCCCAGGACCGGAGCCTACTGGGGCTGAAGACCAGCCAGTGGAAGCATCCCAGCCATACCTGCTGGTCCTCCTCACCCCCAGCCGGCTGTGCCAGGGACCGTGGATGGGGGGGTCACGACCTGTACCCACCGGGGGTTTCGTCCCTCTACACCCACCCCAGACTGATGGGCCGATGGCCGAGCCATCTTCTGGGCTCCCATTTGTATATAGTTGTCCCTCTTGTGTATAGTTGTTCCCTTTGTATATATTTGTCCCCCTTTGTATATTGGTTGCAGTTTTTGTTGTTAACATAACACAGTTACAAGTTTTCAATAATTCACAGTTTTATTTTCCAAAGAACCTGAGACGTGTGCTTGTTGGGAGGATGGTGTGTGGGCAGAGTGAGTGGTGAGGGGGGGCCCTCCAGAGAAGGCCAGGGAGGTGCTCAGGGGTCTCCCTGATCAAAATGGACCTGCAGGACCTCATGGACACATATCCCTTTGCAGTGGGCCTGGTGACTAGGTGTGGTGGCCGGCTGGGGGAAGCTTGTGCTGGTGTCAACTGCCCATCCCTGGACAAAGGCCTCCCTCTTGCTCTCAGCAATGTTGTGGAGCATGCAGCATGTGCCCACACCCTGGGGTATGTTCTGGAGGTTGACATCCAGGTGGGCAAGGAGGCACCGCCAGTGGCCGAAGGTCCTCTCCACCACCTGGCGGGCGTGGTTCAGGTGAGAGTTGAACCGTTCCTGGCTGGTGTTGAGGTGGCTGGTGTTCAGGCGCATAAGCCAGGGCTGGAGGGGGTAGGCCACATCTGCCACGAGGCAGAGGGGCATGGTGGTATCTCCCAGGGGGTGGTGTCCACCTCCATCCCACTGGGGGATGTAGGTCCCTGCCTCCAGCCAGTGGCACAGGCCAGAGTTCCAGAAGATGCGGGCATCATGTGTGCAGCCAGGCCAGCCCATTTAGACATCCTGGAAGCAGCCCTGGCTGTCCACCATGGCCTGCAGTGCCATGGAGTGGTAGCCCCTGTGGTTGATGTATCTTCCCCCGCTGTGGTCCAGGGTTCAGGTGGGGATGTGGGTCCCATCCAGGGCCCCAAAGCAGTTCAGGAACCCCATGGCGGCAAATCCAGCGACAGCTGCGTCCAGGTCACTGACTCGGACAACCCTCTGCAGCAGCATGCCATTGAGCACATGGAGCACCTGTGGGAAGGGAACACAAGCGCCCATGAGTGTGTGCAGGGTGCCCCAGGCCCCTCCCCCCAGGCCCCTCCACCAGGCCCCCCTCCCGGCCACCTCCTCAGGTACCCTCCTGCCCAGCCCCTCCCTCCCCGGCACCCCTCCCTCTCAGCCCCACACACAGCACCTCCCTCCTCAGCCCCACACATAACCCTACCTCCCCAGTGCCCCTCCCTCCCCAGCCCCACACCCAGGCCCCCAGGCCCTCCTCCCCAGGCTCTACCTCCCCAATGGATGCATGCCCAGGCCTCCTTACCTCCATGACAACGGGCCTGACCATGGCCTTTCCCACTCTGATCTGGTGTCCCATGGAGTGGTAGCTGTCTGGAGTGGCCAGCGTCCAGATGGCTATTGCGACCCTTCTCTCGACAGGGAGGGTGCACCGCATCCATGTGTCCTGGTGCCTCAGTGCAGGGGTTAGCCACTGGCAGAGCTCCAGGAAGGTCTGCCGGTGCATGCGGAAATTCCACAGTCACTAGTCATCATCCCACTCCCCCATGACCAGGTGCTTCCACCACTCAGAGCTGGTGGGGTAGCTCCACAGGTGGCAGAGCACCCAGTGGGGGAGAAGGAGGGGAGCCTGGTGGTCGGGGCATCCCCGTCTGCCCCCTGGGAGGGCTCCTTTGCCAGAAGCTGCTGGGCAGCCTCTCGTGCAGCACCTAGCAGGGTGCTTGCTCCCTTGGTGACTACTTGGAGGGCTTCCAGCTGCTGCTGCTACTGCTGCTGCTGTTGCTGCTGCTGCTTCTGGGGGTTCATAGCTGCTGTGCATTGGTCTGCGAGAGTCTGGCTCATGTTCTGCAGACCTCATGCTGTGCAGGCCATGTGTCTGGGAGGGGCCCTTTAAAGGAGAGGGTTGCTTTTGCCCCAGAAGGGCTAGTCCAGCCTGTGACCCCCTCCACAGGCGTTCCTGGCCCCTTATTTCGACGGGATGCGCTTGTGTGTGTGGGCGCTCCCCATTTCATTCCAGAGTGGCTCCTTTCGATGTTCCCCATCGCTACTTCGATGTTGAATGTCAACGGCACCATCCCTGGAGGACGTGTAGCGGATACGCGTTGAAGTAGCCTATTTCGATGTTCTTACTTCAAAATAGGCTACTTTGACGTAGTGTGCTAGTGTAGAGATAGCCTCAGTGTGGTGGCCTTTCTTCAGCAAAGCCATAAAATCTGCTTTTGAAAACTGTGTTTCTTGTTCAAAGTCTGCTTAGTTCAGCAAAGAACCTTTAATAATAACACCTTAACTGGATATAACCTGGAAAAGCCTAACTTAATTGAAAGAGACTAGCTGCAGATTAATGCAAACACAGAGAACTTCATTACCTGCTCATAGTGGACTATCTTTAAAGGAATATAAAAATAGAATTCTTGAAAGACATATGTCAAAAGAAAGTGAAGTCCACTTTTGCTTATTTCAATTAGTGATGGACAATGAAACATAATTCACTTCAGCAGAATTTAAATTATTCCAAATATGAATTTGATCATATTACTAGCAGCCTGCATTACCCACAAACAAATGAAGTGACTGAGAGAGCTATACTGACATACAAGAAGATCCTACAGCAGGAAGATCAACTCCTTGGTCTTCTGATCTACAGGTCAATGCTGAAAGCACTGATGGTTATATTCTTGATGGAAACACTATTCAGAACTGCTGTTCCCACTTAGATTTTTTTTCCAGTTCCAAAGAGACCAGTCATGATGAAAGTAGCCACATCAGATAAAAAGGCAAAACAACAAAAAACCTTGTGAACAGTTCTGTAAAAAGGCATCACTCACAGAGATGCTCGATCTAGAACATTGGAGGGATGTTTATGTTGCACTGGATGGTGAAATGGTGACATATATTCACTCAATCACAAACAGAGTTACAAACCTAACATCTTTTAGCAGGGTTTAATTTCCTTATCTGGCACACAGATGGCATCTAGGTAAGCTACTATTGTAAAATCTAGCAGCAAAAAAAAATGCAGTTGTCTAGGGATAGTGATCTTCTCCCCAATAGACAAAAAAGCACTATTTGCAGTTCCAAAGTCATTATCAACTTATTTTAAACCTAAACATCAGCAGAACGGGAGATTGTGTTGTCTTCAGTCAAGTAGATGCAGACAATACTATCTCATGTAGGCAACATCTGCATCTACACTACAAGATAAAATCAATTTTATTAAAATCAATTTCTTAATGCTGGGTTTTATCCATTCGATTTTGAGCATCTTCACCTTCCTACATACTTCCCAGAAACTTGACTTACTGCTGTCACACACAAATAACTTAAATTGAGTGCTGCTGCAGTGTGTTGTGGGAATCTATCCCACCTTTCCCTGAGCCCCATTGCATTCTGGCTCCACAAGTAGATGTCGGAATATGACACTATCTTCCCACATTTCATTCCCCTCTTTCCCCTGCCTTGTTAAGTATGTTTGAGTAGACACTAGTGCTACATTGAAAGGATGCCTAGGCTTTATTTTGGGCTTGGCTATTGACTTATGCCTTCTGGAAAAGAGTACTCTAATTAGACATGGGTCTTAAACTGGAATGAATCATCAGTAATGGCCCATGGGTACTAAAAGACAGTACAGTGTTGATGGCCACGAAAATTGTGACCATCCATGGAGGCCGTTGCAGGAACTTGAATCTGGATTTAGGCCACCTGGGAAAGAAGACACTTAGGCCAAAGTCATGACAGCCAGGGGAGATGTCCCTCAGGAGGCTAAAAGACCCCCAGCTTCAGCCAGTCTCCAAAAATCATGACTGCTGAGGGAGACATACCCCATGCAGCTACAAGACCCTCACTCCCCAAAAATTGTGACCCTCACCACACGCAATCTGTCTGACTCCTTGCACAGCATGTCCTTTTATTAGTTTGGGATCAAGCCACATGATGCAGCTGGGCACTGGAATGTTCCAGACTGTGTGGCACCCCCAGGGGGAGGGAAAGGAGGGGATGTGGGGGTCAGGACAACATGTAAATGGCTGACAAGAAGTTTCTGATACTACCAGACAAGCATGATCCCCGCCCCCTCCACAGCCTAGCTGACACATGGTGTGTGAGGCCAGAGGCTGGTGCAAGGCAGCACAGAAAAAAAAAAGGCAGCTATCAGAAGTATACACAGAAGCACAGACCGCAGAGCTGTGCTCCTAGCAAAGAAAATTGGTCAGCCTCTCTTGACCCTACAGCCACAGGTTTGCAGGTGCCGAATTGTAAGAGTCTTCCTTTAAATAAATTCATAATAGTTATTTCAGCAGTTAAGAGTTTCAGTTGTTTGCATTTGTTCATCAGACACTTGTTCCTTCTCATCTTTTCATAACTTGGATCTGGCTGTGGCAGGTACCTTAGCCCTACAGTAACACATTCCAAACGATCATCAAAACATCCCCTGCACCTCTTCACACTGGCAATAGATCTAACTTTTCATCTTTACCAGCACACCTACACTAGAGAGTTTTGTACACAAAACTGGGGTTTTGTAGGCAAAATTCATGGAAAGTCTACACACAAAATGTGTTTTGTCAACAGAAACTGTCAAAAAAAGGGCTGTGTAGATGCTCTGGGGTAGAGGCCTTTTGTTGACAGAGTGGATCAAAAGGCTGGTCCACTTTTATGTGTAGACAAGATCTGTTGATAGAAGTTTTCTCGAAACATCTCTTCTGACAGCAACTTCTGCAGACAGATGCTTCCAGTGTAGATGTAGCC
This sequence comes from Carettochelys insculpta, assembly GCF_033958435.1. Classification (NCBI taxonomy): domain Eukaryota; kingdom Metazoa; phylum Chordata; order Testudines; family Carettochelyidae; genus Carettochelys; species Carettochelys insculpta. Next base: position 138,095,282 of record NC_134139.1, on the reverse strand, counting down.
ACATGAATGGTAGTATCAGTACAACAAAAGTGATTGAAATGATTAAGAATCAATTTTTCATGTTTTGAATGAAAGGAAAATATTTCCCAATCAGTGAAAAGAATGTAAACAATTGTCATATTGTACAGTTTTTCTATTGTGGTGTATTGTGAATTACTTTTAGTCAATATCTTTTTTGTTGATTTTTTTTTGGTAGGTTGTTATTTTTTTCACATTTATTCTCTCTGCTTTTTCTCTATTGGGAACCTAAACTAGAATAATCTGAAATATTGAGGAAAACAGCTAGAACTTTCACCAACATACTCCACTTTCATCACCATGTGTACTCAAAAGAACCACCTTTTATATATGTTTATAATAAATCTAAGTTACGTTTCCTTTGTTATCTTAGATACAGCAGTCATGAATGCTTAAAAATACTGAGAGGCAACTCTTAAAGTGTGAGATCCTTCTCTTAACTACATACATTAAATCAAGAATCAATTAAATCAAGATGACTCCTATGTAAAGAAATTATTGAATAAATACTAATTATACTTCAGAGAAATAAAATAGTAAATACACTAACCTGTGAAAAATTTTATATATATATATAATTTGGTCCTATCAAAGGCCAAGAGAGTTTTGCTCATGACTTCAGTTGACAGTGGTTTTCACCATGTTGTTCAAGTGAAAGCCTTCTTTTTCATGTCTCCATGTTTTTATTATTCCTCATGCCTCATCTTCTTGATCTTCTTGTAGTTTACTACTGGATTCAGCAGTTCCACAGGAGGCAAAGTATGTTTTTACTGTATCTTCTTCATTCAAATATGTTATTAAATATACCAAGTTATCTCCAGCTGTGTTTTTGTATTGTCAATTTCATTATTTTATTTTGGATTTCCATATTGTGTGCATTGCATATCAGTTTTCAAAGTTCAGGTACCATTAATATCTCTGAACTGATTTCACAACACCCAGGAAGGACACAAGCCAAAATAAAAGCTTCATAAGAAGAACATTATGAATTAACTAGAAAAGCATTTTCTAATTTTCTCTCGTTCTTTCTATCATTCTTCTGTAAAATTATCCTTATAATAGAAAGTAGGTGCAAACCAGTCTAAAAAGCGCTTTCACCATACTCCATAAGACGTTCTCCATTTGCACAAACACTTTTGTGTGTTCTCAAGGAACATAACAAATGAGCTGGTGACACAAAAAGAGAATTAGTTCATAACAGCAATGAGCTAATGTCTTTATGGTTAAAGTAATTTAGTTAGCTCATAGTAATGCAACATTATGAGTACTAGATTTCTATTTTTCTATATTCCTAGCAAACTACAGGAGACTCGTGTATTGTTCTTCCTGTATTCTGTTAAGAGGGTTCTTTCAAGAATAGCTCAGTGTGTGAATGCCTTATATTTCAATTTATCACAAAGAAATCATAAAGATACTGTAAATTGGCAGCAAAGATGAAGATGAAGCTGTATTTTATTCAACACTAAAATAACTCTGGGTGAAGGCAAAATGATGGGGATTTATACAACACATGGTTCCCTACAACAGATCCCCAGGGAATTTAAGCTGAAAGACTGGATTTTATGTTAATAATATAGCAGATAACAAAAGAGTTACCTTTATTTTTGAGTCTTATGGGATATAAAATATATGTACTCTTGCTTCCACTCCCACCACCAGCTAGTTAAATGATTAAATATATGCAGAGATTACAAAGGCATTTGTTACAGCCAGTTAGTTATGGTTCCATGTGCAGAATCAGCAGCCTGAAGAGTCCATAAGTGAAATATGTAACAGAACTAGAAAATTTAAACTAGTGCTGTGAAATTGTAGCAAATGTGTATATGGCATGGTGCGACCTGCGATAGGAAGATCCACAGAAATGCTTGCTGTCAGAACTTGTTCTACATATTTTTGAGCAGTAAATATCAAATTTGTTTTTGTTTGCATGCAAAAGGTTTAAATCCCTTGTTGCCTCAGGCAGGGAGTTGATTTCCCGTGCTGCACAACTGCCCTAATCAGCAGGCTATTCTGGGATGGCATTGGCTGGCTCACAATTTAATCCTGGACCTGAGGACATTTGGTCAGACTGATGTATTCCTGCAAAACGTTTCAGTTTAAACAAAATAGGATTTTGCAATAGGAAATAAAGTTTCATATAACTTTTTGCAGCTAGCTTTTATTATAATAAGAGACAGATGACGTGAACTGGTGTAAAAGTATTGTACACCAAGGTAATGTCAAATTGGGAATACGTTGGGCTGAGTAATCTAATTTTAAATGCTCTCATTTGCAGTATGGACAATAAACCATGCAATTGGAATTTCTACCACAACTCCCCATGGTATAATAAAGATGTTGGGTATACCTACAAATATACCCTGGAAAAGGCATCAGTCCATATTCATTAATGCACAGGTATGGATTTCACAGGATTTTCCAAAACCAAATGTACCTCATGATTGAGGTGCATAAATGATTTGTTGAACTGACCAGATTGTTCCACATTATGCAAGACTGAGTCCATCAACCTTAATTTAATCTTAACCCTATTTTAGTCCTTAATTTGAAAAAGCACTTAAACATGTGCTCAAGTATGTCTCCATTTAGAAAGTCACAGGAATTAAACATATGCTGAAATGGCTCCCAAAAAGGGCCAGCAGGCATACATCGAAACCTAGTGATCAAAATAAGAAAGGAACATAAACACTGCCAAATGAAACGTAAAAATGTAATAAGAAAAGCCAAAAAAGATTTTGAGGAACAGTTAGCCATAAATTCAAAAAACAGTAGTAAAAGGTTTTTTTAAGTACATTAGAAGCAGGAAGCCCGCTAAAAAAGCAGTGGGGCCCCTGGATGACAGAAACATAAAAGGAGCAATCAAGGAAGATAATGCCATTGCGGAAAACCTAAATGATTTCTTTGCTTCAGTCTTCACGGCTGAGGATATTAGAGAGATTCCCAAATCTGAGCCGTCTTTTATAGGTGACAAATCTGAGGAACTGTCCCAGATTGAAGTGTCAGTAGAGGAGGTTTTGGAACTAATTGATAAGCTAAACAGTCACAAGTCTCCGGGACCGGATGGTATTCACCCAAGGGTTCTGAAAGAACTCAAATGTGAAATTACGAAACTATTAACGGTGGTTTGTAACTTATCCTTTAAATCAGCTTCAGTACCCAATGATTGGAAGACAGCTAATATAACACCAATATTTAAAAAGGGCTCTAAAGGAGACCCTAGCAATTATAGACTGGTAAGTCTAACGTCAGTACGGGGCAAATTAGTAGAAACAATAGTAAAAAATAAAATTGTCAGACACGTAGAAGAGCATGATTTGTTAAGCAAAAGTCAACATGGTTTCTGTAAAGGGAAGTCATGTCTTACTAATCTATTAGAGTTCTTTGAAGGGGTTAACAAGCATGTGGACAGGGGGGATCCAGTAGACATAATATACTTAGATTTCCAGAAAGCCTTTGACATGGTCCCTCACCAAAGGCTCTTATGTAAATTAGGTGGTCATGGGATAGGAGAAAAGATCCTTTCATGGATTGGGAACTGATTAAAAGACAGGAAACAAAGGGTAGGAATAAATGGTACATTTTCACAATGGAAGGGGGTAACTAGTGGCGTTCCCCAAGGGTCAGTCCTAGGACCAATCTTGTTCAACTTATTCATCAATGATCTAGAGAAAGGGGTAAGCAGTGAGGTGGCAAAGTTTGCAGATGACACCAAACCAGACAGGATAGTCAAAACAAAAGCAGACTGTGAAGAACTTCAAAAAGATCTCAGCAAACAGAGTGATTGGGCAGCAAAATGGCAAATGAAATTTAATGTGGGTAAGTGTAAGGTAATACACATTGGGAAAAATAACCCCAATTATACATACAATATGATGGGGGCAAATTTAGCTACAACAGATCAGGAAAGGGATGTTGGAATTATAGTGGATAGTTGTCTGAAAACATCCACGCATTGTGCAGCGGCAGTCAGTAAAGCAAATAGGATGTTAGGAATAATTAAAAAAGGGATAGAAAATAAGACAAAGAATATCATACTTCCCTTATATAAAACTATGGTACTCCCACATCTTGAGTACTGCGTGCAGATGTGGTATCATCACCTGAAAAAAGATATATTGGCATTAGAAAAGGTTCAGAAAAGGGAAACTAAAACGATTAAGGGTTTGAACGGGTCCCACATGAGGAGAGGCTAGAGAGACTGGGACTTTTCAGTCTAGAAAAGAGGAGACTGAGGGGCGATATGATAGAGGTATATAAAATCATGAATGGTGTGGAGAAAGTGAATGCAGAAAAGTTATTTACTTGTTCCCATAGTATAAGAACTAGAGGACACCAAATGAAATTAATGGGTAGCAGGTTCAAAACTAATAACAGAAAGTTTTTCTTCAGACAGCGCACAGTCAACCTGTGGAACTCCTTACCAGAGGACACTGTGAAGACCAGGACTCTAATAGAGTTTAAAAAAGAGCTCGATAAATATTTGGAGGTTAGGTCCATAGATGGCTAATAGCAAGGGGTAAGGTATGTTGCCTAGCCTTTTGTCAAAGGCAGGAGATGGATGGCAGGAGACAAATCACTTGATCATTGTCTTTGGTTCACCTCCTCTGGGGCACCTGGCATTGGCTAGTGTCAGCAGACAGGATACTGGGCTAGATGGACCTTTGGTCTGACCCAGTATGGCCGTTCTTAAGTTCTTATGTTTATATAGCTGGGAGATTTTTGTTGTTTGTTTATTTTGATCTGAATAACACTGTTATGCTAGAAGGAGTTAATGGTTGCCTTTTAATCTATAGACAATCCCAGACCTGGTTAAAGATCATTTACCATGGTTCTTTCAGCTACATGGAAGATGCATCTGTCAACATTTTCATTTGCAGTGACTTAAATCCTACTTTTTGTACGTAACAGGAACACTTTTGTTTATCTTCAAGCCCAGAGTAAATAATTGTTACTGGGGAGAGAGGACGGACACAAGCACTGAGCAGATTTATAAGCTTTCTCTATGTGAGAAAGATGGATTTATTTGGGATTTTGGTTCCTTTGTGGGGTTAGTTTCCTGGATGTTGAGCATTTATAGCTGAGCCCTCCCAGACCTGAATGTATTCAGTATGCGTGTTGCTCTTCAGAGGGCTGTAACTCAACTCTTGGCTGAGAGGAGGCCAGAGCTTTTTGCCTAGCAGGAGAGGGTGGTGGGAAATCCCAGAAAGTTGGAAGGTGGTTGTCATTGGCTTGAGCAGCACACCAGCGGACAACCCAAAGTGATTTATGTGATCTAACCCATCACAGGAATTAAGCCCCTTAATGGCATAGCATAGGGGAGAATAATCAAATTTAACCCCTAATGTAATTGGCAGCGTGTTGAAACATGAGCAGGGTTAAAGGGCATGGCTCAAGGGGTTTCCCTCAAATGATCCACACAAACAGGCTGCATCTACACTCCCCCCTTCTGTCTAAAGGGGCATGCAAATGTGACCAATCAAAAATGCAAATGAGACATTGATAGGCATATTCAGTGTCTCATTTGCATACTGGTGGCCACTCACCATTCCGCAAGTGCTGTTTTCGAAATGCAAAATGAGTCATGTAGATGGGGTTCCTTCAAAAGGAAGCCCCCTTTTCTAAAGCCCCTTCTTCCTGAATAAAAATAGGAAGAAGGATACTTTCAAACAAGGGGTTTCCTTTTGAAGGAACCCCATCTACACAGTTGTTTTGCATTTCAAAAACAGCGCTTCTGGAATGGTAAGTGGCTGTCATTAAGCAAATGAGGTTCAGAATATGCAAATCAATGCCTAAATTGCATTTTCAGTTCATCACGTTTGCATGCCCCTTTTGAAAGGGAAGGACAGTGTAGCCATGGCCACTGTGGCTAGAAGACTGTTGTTCAAACTGTATTTGACAGAGAGGGAGGGGCCAGCATATTCGGAGGCAGAAGACATAGTGAGAAGCAGTGGTGGCCCAGGAGAGAAGCAGAGGGTGAAAGTCTCCTTAGGATTCAGGATAGTTTGGAGGAGCAGACTTGTAAACTGTAAACAAGAAAACTTCCCACTGTTGTTTCTGCCTGCTGCGATGAGGGGAGCAAGACTTTGTATACATTCCTGCAAATATATAGGACTACACCAAGTAATTTAACTTCCCAGTGGAAACAACCAAAGGGCCAGAATATTGCCTAACCACTTGTGCCAACCATACATCCCATATACATCACTGACGGTATGTCTTTATTTCACTGGCGATTGACCTGTCAAGAACTGATGCTGCAGCATCAATTTATTGCGTAGTTAAAGCCACCATTAAGCAATCTTTGAACCTGCTCCCATTGACACTAGTACTCCAGGAAAACAAGAAGAGTAACCAGTGTGGATGGGAGAGGAGCCCCCATTGACCTTACTTTAGGGAAGACACTGTGGTAGGTATGTTGACTTCAGCTGCACAATGCGTGTAGCTGAAGTAGGCTGACAGCAAAGATAAGGATAGAAAAAGACTTAGTAAGAGAGCCTGATACTTTTCATTACAAGTTGAACTTGTCTAGTCCAGTATCCATGAAACCAGACCAGTGCTAAATGGAGAGAATTTGCTGGACCATGGGAGATAAATATTGTCTTGCAGCATTACCAACACTGCTACTACTTACTGGGATCTTAGAAGAGATTTAGGAAATTACAGTTAAATAACAGGCAGAGAACACTGAGAGCCAGGACTGGTGACTGTAAACAAGCTTTATGGGGCTACAAGACATTTGGCCAGGGCCATGGTAAGTATCTATCTGGCTAACTAAAATCAAGCTGGATTTCTAATATTGCTGGATAAATTTTTGGAGTTTGATCTGGGAGGGTCAATCCATATAAGGTTCTGTTTTCTGTACGTTTATAACTTTGCTAACTTTTAAGTACTTGTGATGAATTTTTCGATGGTGAGTTTCTGTCTCAGCTTGAGGCAACCACTGGGAATGAACTTTGGGGTAGGAAGAGATTGGAACTGATTGGGCAAGGAAACTAGCATAGGACACACATAGACTAGCACATACTGCTCAAATTATTTAAGAGTTCTGTACTTAAATTCTACACTTATATTTCTCCTAAGGCACCACAATAACTTTAATACAGAGTCAATCTTCGGTACTCCTGTGTACCTCGCCACCCAGGTAAGCTTGTCTTTGTGATAGATAGATAGATAGATAGATAGATAGATAGATAGATAGTCCCTTACACACACAAAAAAAAAAGTGCCCGTATTTCAATAATTCCCTGACCTAAAGGACCAATTACATACTTCAGGACAACTAAACTTTAAGTCCAATATCAAAGACAATGGTAGTAGTCAATCTTATAATCAAATGACTAATAACGTATTAACTGAGCAAAAAAAAAAAAGGCATTTACAAGATTAAAGCAAGCAAAACTGTGTATATATGTGTTCCAATCTTAGGTTCCAAAAGTTTTCAGCTGTTTGTTAGCTTAGTGCTCTGTTGTGACTTACAGGGCTTGTTGTGGTTAAGCACCTGGTCTGCCAGACCACATCCAGTGCTATCTGCTCTGGTTCAGAGCCTAGAATGGAACCCAAGATTCCTGGATATCATCATTCCTAAGCAGTCAGCAACTACCTGTAAAATGTACTCTTTAAATGTCATACCCTCCACTAGTGCTAGTCCATGTGAAAATAACATCCTCCTACTGCTGCCAATTACTTCAGTAGCTTAATGGAAGAAGTCTCTGTAGTGGATTTAAAGAGTCCATTTCTGATAATGCTGCATGTGTGTGTTAATATCATTCCATATGATGGAATTTATGTTTTCAGTTTTCTATAAACTTTAGAAATTACTTTCAAAAATTTTCAGCCAAAATATTTTTAAAGACAATTAGGTCTGTAAAGGCAATCACTCAAAAAATTAGGAAATGCTATATTTAAGGCTACTGGGCATCTCAGTTGACCCCCTATTTTGTATCTTAATTGATACAATATTTAATTATATAAACATGTATTGTGTTTTCCACAGGACTTTTGCTATAGTCATACACAGGACAAAACTGTTTGGAGATGAATCAGGGTTATGCAGTGAATGAAACTGTTGTTTATAAGACCCTGCTTTATCTGTTGAGGCATTTGTAAGGTGTGAAGTGAATTAGATGGGCTTCTGAAAGAGAAATAAAAATACTTTTGTGCTGAAAACTATACTTTATTTCTACCTCTATCCCAGAGTTCTGAGGTGATGCCAGGGAAGTCTCTTAAGCCAAACTGTTCAAGGAGGTCAATAAATGCATGTCCTTCATTTTCTGGGTTCCTGACTTGGTCCTGCAAAAGTGCTGAGCATCCAAAACTGCAAAATAAATTAGTTGGATCTGTGTGTTTAGTATACAAAATGCTAAACGGTACAGAGTAGTTTCAAAAATCTGGTTCTAGGTATCTCAAAATGGGCAATTGAATGTGTACTTCTGAGCTTCATCTCCCCGGCCATTTCTACACAGGCCACTTTCTTTGAAAGTGGCATGCTAACAAATGGCTCGAAATAGGCTAATGAGGCATGGATACAAATTCCCTGCACCTCATTAGCATAAGGTCACATGATTTGGAGTCTGGAAGACATTCGTCCGGACTCCAAAACACCATTAAGAAGCATGGCCCGCGGGGGGGGTGGGGGGGTTCTTCTGGAAGAAAGTCCTCCTTCTGGAGGCCCTTTCTTCCTGAAAATTTTCAGGAAGAAGGGGCCTCCGAAAGAAAGACTTCCTTCCGGAAGACCGCCTGGGGGCTGTGCTTCTAAATGGCGTTTTGGAGTCCGGAAGAATGTCTTCCAGACTCCAAATCACGTGACCTTATGCTAATGAGGAACAGGGAATTTGCATTCATGCCTCATTAGCATATTTCAGTCATTTATTAGCATGCCACTATCAAAGAAAGTGGCCTGTGTAGAGATGGCCCTGTGCCTTAGGACCCAGTCAGTAAAGTGGGAATAATAAAATGTCAAAGTTCTTGTAAAAGAAATGTATTAATATTTGTCAACCACTCAGATGCTGTTTTGCTAAGCACTATAGAAAGACCCATTAGGAATGTAAGGGTTTTGTCTTCAGAACCAGGTTTGAATAGTGCACAGCAAATCAGGCCATTGATTAATGGTGAGTAAACAAACATTGAATAGTTTCTCATTTAGGCTGCATTTACACTACCAAGTTCTTTTTTTTAAAAAAAGGGCTTTTCCTTAAAGAATCCACAGAGCATTCACACACAAAATACACTCTTTAGATGTGAAATCAAAAGAACCCAGCACTTTTTTCTGGCAGCTCTCTTCCTCTGCCTGATGAGGAAGATTGTCTTTTTCCAAAAGTTTCTTTAAAAGAAAAAGCACATTTAGGTGCTCTGCAGGCCCTTCTTCAAAAGAATGGTCCTTATGGTGGCAGATTTTTTGATCCCTGGCCCATTCTTTCAAAAGAGTGAGGACTATGTGGATGCTCGTTATTGAAAGAGTGGACTGACCTTTCGATCTGCTTTTTGGTGTGTGGCTGCACTCTTTTGTAAGATTTTTTTTTGTCTTCTAGAAGAGATCTTCCAGTAGATCACTGTAGTGTAGACATGGCATTAGTAAACATGGTCTGTTCTGCATATTGAATGAGGTAAGGGTCTAAATGAACAAAAAGCATATAAACATGCAATTAAACATTGTGTCCTAAGCCACATGGACAAGAGAACACAGGCATAAATATGTAATACATGCATCTTGTGCCCTCTTGTTAATGAAGATAGTTCAAGGCTAATCCTGTGAGTTGGTCTTATATAACAACTCATCAAGAAAAAAAATATGCTAATTGCACTGTAAATATGATATTAACACTGTATTCAGAAAAGTATAGTTACAAAATTTGTCTTTGTTATGTAGCTAAGTATTGTCTCTTCACTCTAAAACTCTTCTGCATTAAGTAAATAGAATTAAAATATAATTATTATGCTTTGCCATGTTTGTTATAGTTAATTTTACTTAATAGGAGAGGAAAAAACATGAGCAAACCTTTATGAAAACATCTTTAAGTTACTAAATCAGATGAAAAGTAAACTTGTAGATATTATAGAAAGTATTGATCAGAAAAAATTATTTTACTCGTAACGCAAATATTACTAATGTACAATAATTCCATCTATAATCTGAAATTAAATATTAGGCAAAATTAAACAGAATACAGAAATGATTTGTAGCTACTGAACTTGATTACAGGTTCAGAATTTGACATTTTAAGCAATTACATCACATTTCTGTGTGTGCAGGCAGACAACGTCTTGTCATGTGGTGCTACGTAGGGATAATGTACATGTAAAGTGATACCTTAAGTGATATGGTATCATGAGAGGTAATTATAACTGATACTTCTATATATGATGTCTTCTATATGATAAAGGAATTTTTATTTTAATATATATAGCTCATGAAAATATATTGGTCTTTGTTACTGCATATCTTTCACCATTATTTAGCAGTATGCTTTGTGTTGAATTTATAAACTGCGCAGAGGATTTGGTCTGATGCACATGGCAGCCTCACACAGTTTAAAAGCGTTCTTTCTCTGTATCATTTAAAGAGAAAACTCATTAAAAAGAAGAAAAGTCTATAGCACTCAGCAGCTGCACTAATGCGTTGTAAGAAGTATTAGAGCTCTACCAGCACTGGGGATGTGCCTTGTGTGAACATGTTAAAGTTTGAAACGGAAAATGAGTCATTCAGTGCTTTGTTACGTTTGTCTTAATTATGCAATTGAGGTGTTGATTTACTGTCATGTCAATTTAATATAACTTGCTGCTTTTTAGTGTGCAATGCTTCTCTTTACATTTAAAATTCAAGTAGACACATTTGCACAGGTTGAAAGATTGTAAATATTGTCACAGCTATTTCATAAAAAGAGTAAAATTTCTTGAAAAGCTCCAAAAAGACAGTAGGTTGACTTATTCTCCCAGTGACACACAATCAGGTGGATGTGAGGGAAGAATCTGGTCCCTTTCTCTTTGAGAATGTCCTTCTATTGCTCCATCTGTTCAGTATCATTCAGACATCTGCTGCATCTGTGTCTTAAAATTGCTCACATTTTCTTACTTATCAGATATGAGAACATCTTTCTAGGACACTTAGGTTGTGTGTACACATGCCCCTTCCAAAAGGAGGGGGCATGTTAATGAGGTAGTTTGGAAGATGCTAATAAGGCACTGACATGAATACACAGTGCCTCATTAGCATGATGGCAGCAGCGCACAATTTGAAAGTGCTGCTTTCAAAACACACACAGCCCGTGTAGGCAAAGGTCCTTCAAAAGGATCCCCTGACTTCAAAAGCCCCTTCTTCCTATTTGGTTTTAGGAAGAAAGGGGCTTTCAAAGTCAGCAGCTCTTTTCAAAAGGTCTCCGTCTACATGGGCAGAAGTGTTCCAAAAGTGGCACTTTCAATTGCATGCAGCCACCCTTTAGGTGTACCAGTCACAACGAACACTAATGTTTGCCATTTTTGCATCAGTTTATAGAGTAATGCATATAAAGGTGTTAATACTATGTATGTAATGAATTATACTTATATTGAATCGTCATTTATAATATACTATAATGATAACATATTCCATTGCATCCTTTTCAAAGAGCTCAAGAACAACATGATCAGAGTGCTAGAAGAGCAAGTTCAAGTACCTGGCCCTTTGTGCACTAGAAGAACTCTCCTTGACTTCAGGAGAGGCCAGATAAGGCATATGTGCCCTGTTTCTACAGTTGACTCTAGGTGGCCATATACATTTCCGTTAATGACAATATAAAACATTCAATAGCTTTCACAGGCACCATTATGTTGATGACATCTATGTTAGGTTACGATAACCGTATCTATATGTCTCTGTCTCCTAAATACAGAGCAAAATCTTGACAATCTAAGGAATCCACACAAGGTGGAAATGGAGTAGTTCCAGCCATATGTCTGGATGAAAAGCTGTCTCACATTTGCATGACAGGCTATCTGAGGTGCAGAATAACACAACACATTGCTGGGTACTAGTTATGCTTCTTCTCAGAAGAAGTGTAGAGAAATATACCTGGCTAATGCTGTCTGAAACTGAGATCCTGAACATACCTTTCCCCTACATGACACTCCAGTTCCAAAAGGATGTCATGTACCTTCCAGCATTGGTGAACTTCCTAGTTCTCTCATCACAAGTAAAGGGAGTATTCTCTGTCTCTGAGGAAGGGGGAAGTATGTCACTGTGCCTTTTAGACACACTAAACCCCAAGAAATAATGAAAAATAAACCAGAAGGCTGCCATTATCCTAGGGTAGGTACACTGGCTCAGGTTCAAGGAGACATAATGTGTTCTTGAGGTTAGAGAAAAAGGTTAGAAATGAAAAGAGATGAATCTCAGCCCTTCTACCATGCTCATTGTCATGATATCTGAGCATTTTAGACTTAAAAAAGCCCTCACTGCTCTATAGTTAAGTGATTTCCTTCCCTCCTCACACAGATATTTTTTTTTTAATTTGAGGAAATATAAGTCAATTGAATGGATTCAGCATTTTTTTCTGAAGTCTGAGATACTGCTGGTTATTCCAGTGCATGCTAGGAACAGGTTTCCTGATTATGGTTCACTTGCCTCAGCATTGCATTTGTTTTTTCTAGTGTTACAGAAAATGCAGGTGTTGTGTGTTGTCACTGTGATAATGATGGAGCCGATTCCTCAAAAATGCATAAATTAAAAATAATTTAAAAAATCTTCTAAGGATAAACTCATGTCCAATATTTTTGAGCCACACCAGCTGTGCTAATGAGCCATAACTCTTCGGAGAAAGTACCCATAAGAATTCTCCTAACTCAAGAGAATACCAGAAGAAAACAGGTCTTTGCCCACAACAGTTTATAATCCAAAATATCTGTTAGTCCATAAGGTGCCACAGGACTTTTTGTTGTTTTAGAAGAATAGAGCTTGCCTGGCATCTGTCACCTTTTGTTCCATACAGCAGGGTGGAGAGCCTCAATGCTCTGAATATTCTTAGCTGTGGACTGGCCCCTTTGAGGAGCCATTCTTGCTTAGTATTGTTCTAAATTAGGCCCTGAGTCAGCTCCAATTTAATCCAGGACCAAACTTGGGCCCTATCTGCCTCAAAAATCCAGGTATGAGGGTGGCTTTATGCTGCCTTTTCCCACACAATTTCTGTACCAAATGGAGATGAGGCAATTTTTTTTTCTTCTCACTGGTAAATCCATACAAGCTCCAGTGATGTTAATGGAGTTAAAACAGATTCACCACGTATTTCAACAAGAGAATTCTTGAATAATCTGAAATGCCAGCATGAGTTATGTTACAGGTGCATAAACACATTGTTATCCATATAGTAGCATACCATATTTTCTATATATCAGTGGAAAACACGATTCAACATTTTCCAGTGAAAGCATTTCAGAATTTTTTGCCATAAAAGTATCTTATAGAACCAGTCAATAAGTCTTTGAAAAGCTAAACCAAAAGGGTATTTTAAAACAATTTTAAATGTGCTACAAGGCAGTCCCTCAGTACCACAGTGACAACACACAACACCTGCATTTTTTCTTCAATCAGTATTAATAAGTCAAAATATTGGGGTGGTAGATTATGTTAATATTCCTTCAAGACAAGAGCTGTGTCTACACGTGCACGCTACTTCGAAGTAGCGGCACTAACTTCGAAATAGCGCCCGTCGCGGCTACTCGCGTCGGGCACTATTTCGAAGTTAACTTCGACGTTAGGCGGCGAGACGTCGAAGTCGCTAACCTCATGAGGGGATCGGAATAGCGCCCTACTTCGACGTTCAACGTCGAAGTAGGGACCGTGTAGACGATCCGCGTCCCGCAACGTCGAAATTGCCGGGTCCTCCATGGCAGCCATCAGCTGGGGGGTTGAGAGATGCTCTCTCTCCAGCCCCTGCGGGGCTCTATGGTCACCGTGGGCAGCAGCCCTTAGCCCAGGGCTTCTGGCTGCTGCTGCGGCAGCTGGGGATCCATGCTACAGGCACAGGGTCTGCAACCAGTTGTCAGCTCTGTGTGTCTTGTGTTGTTTAGTGCAACTGTGTCTGGGAGGGGCCCTTTAAGGGAGCGGCTTGCTGTTGAGTCCGCCCTGTGACCCTGTCTGCAGCTGTGCCTGGCACCCTTATTTCGATGTGTGCTACTTTGGCGTGTAGACGTAACCTCGCAGCGCCTATTTCGATGTGGTGCTGCGCAACGTCGAAGTTGAACATCGACGTTGCCAGCCCTGGAGGACGTGTAGACGTTATTCATCGAAATAGCCTATTTCGATGTTGCTACATCGAAATAAGCTATTTCAATGTTGGCTTCACGTGTAGACGTAGCCAAGGAGTCTAAAATTTCTGCTCTACTTTTATTTTGAAACAGGTTTCATCCAGCAATAATATTAGCAGGGAATGGAGTTATTTATTTCATATGCAGGTTCAGATTAGAATAAGTGTGTCATGCCAACTGTTAAAAGGAGTTAGGTTGAAATGAGACAAGCCCAATATCGGAATATTGTTTCTTGGAGCAGTGCAACGACCATAATTATTGAGGATGACAGAAAATCTCAGGGAATACCAGCTAAGAACTAAAAAGGGTTTTTAATAGAAGTATTTAGCCAAATCAAGCTAAACAAATGCTTTCTGGAAAAAAAAAAACACAACTCTAACACAGTTATGGTTGATGATTCTGCAAGACGTAAATACACCTTAATTTATTATTCTGTTGGAAAGAAATATCTTTCTTTCCAAACACTTTCCAGTCTAAAATATATCAAACATTTATTTTGAAAATATGTATTTGTTTTTGTTCATTTTTTCCTGGTATTCAGTACTGTAATGGAAATCATAAACTGTAGTCAAACAGTATCTAGTTTTTCATTACAAGTTCTGCTCATATTTTTCTTCTGTACATCAGTGACTTACAGTGGCATTGTTTAACACACGCTCCATAATTAGAAATTTACTGAAGACAATGAAGAGATATATATCTATCTATCTGTATAATCTATTGCTATCATTTAACTTGACCTATTCATTTCTATTGCTCAGGTTATCTTTGGAAATCACAACTAATAATTGAAAGTTTAATTTACTGACATCCTTAACTTATTGTTAAAGCTGTTACATTATTTTATAATATTTAATTAGCCCATATTTTCATAGGAAGGCTGCAAGAAGACATTCTAAGTTCTAAACATTTGTTGCCTTTATTGTTACTAAGTTGGGCTTTGATATGAGTTTCTAAACACTTATATCAGATAATTGACTTCTGCATTTGTTTTTGGTCTTCACTAGTATATGTTATGGTGTACAAAAATTTTATGGGTGCCCTCTATTTTAGAACAGTTACAGAACAGAAACAAACCCATGAATGCCTGAGCATTGAACATTTAATCAATGTGAGAATTTCAATGGAGAAAGTATTGCTAAAAGTTTGTTCATTCAGTGCACTCTTTAGAGATGATTAACTGTCTTTATTATATTAAAGAAAACCCAAAGCCATCTGCCAAAGGCGATTGTGTCCAAGCACTGAAACCATTTCATGTGAAAACTCATTTTCAGGCTCCTAATTATTTTTCATTATAGTGGCAGTGTAGAGTAGATTGGAATTGGACAGTAATTGCCAGGTCTGAGCATTGTGGACCATTGCAATGTATCAGTTTAGATGAAGTGTGACAAGGATACATCCAGCTACTATATAACTTCCATTAAGCAACTTCCCTGTCCCTGATCATGTAACACTTCATAGACTGTGGTCAGCGCAAGGTCGTAATAATGGCTTTCTGACTGACTTCAAGTATTTTGTACAAGCACAAGCTGTTAACCCCCTCTGTTAGCATTGCTCTAACAATGTCCAGTTATTACAGTTGTCAGGGACATGTACAGTATTTCTTCAAAGAGGAGAGGAACTTTAGAAGGTTCCAAAGTTTCATATTCATACATAGTCTCTTGAAATTAAAATGTTCTAAATTGGAAAAAGAAAGAAAGAAAGAAAGTCATTTTTTATGAAATATAAAATGTTATAATTATTTACTTATGGAAAAATTTAAAATAAAAATTATCTTAGATTGTTTATTATGAGAGCAATCACCTTGGCTATGTCTACACTACAGCAGTCTTTCAAAGGAAGTTCTTCCAGAAGATTGCTTGTGAAAAAAAACTTCATTTGAAAGAGCTTGTCCGCACACAAAGGCTGTTTCTACACAGGCCACTTCCTTCCGAAATGGCACGCTAATACAGGGAGCAAAAGATGCTAATTAGGTGCAGATGCAAATTCTTCGCACCTCATGAGCATCATGTCATGTGATTTGGAGTCCAGAAGACCATTCTTTCAGACTTCAAAACTCTGTATAAAAGAGCAGCCCTGGGAGGGAGAGCTTCCGGAAGGAAGGTCTCCTTGCAGAGGCCCCTTCTTCCCTATGGAGGAGGCCCCTTCTTCCCTATGGTCTGACCCAGTATGGCCATTCTTATGTTATTATGTTCTTATGTAAGGACTTTCTTCCAGAAATCCCCACCCCCACCCCAGGGCCACACTTCTACACAGCATTTTGAAGTCTGGAAGAACGATCTTCTGGACTCCAAATCACATGATGTTATGCTAATGAGGTGTAGGGAATTTGCATCCGTGCCTCATTAGCATATTTCGCTCCCTGCATTAGCACGCCACTTCCAAAAGAAGCAGCCTGTGTGGAAGTGGCCAAAGAAACAGACTGAAAGATCAATCCACTCTTGTGATAGAGAGAGGCCACACAGCCACCACTGTTTTGAAAGAATGGGACAGGGATTGACTAATCTAGCACCAGGACTACTCTTTTGAAAGGGTTCCTGTGGTGTCTACACACATTTTCTTCCAAAAGAATCCCTCGGCAAAAGGTGCTTTTCCTCATCAGGAAGAGGAACAGAGCCACTGGAAAAAGTGCAGCGTTCTTCTGATTTCAGATCAAAAGAGAGCATTTTGTGTGTAGACGCTCTGTGGGTTCTTTTGAAAAAGTCCCAGCCTTTTTGAAAGAACTTAAGTTTGGTTCTTCTGACACATAAAATGTGTGTCAGTAGTTTTGTAATATGAACAGGAAACTGCACTGTATTGGCAGTTTAGATATTTCATAGAGGTCCTAAAAATATACTCTGACTATTACAATATGTGTTCTCATAGTTTGATGCTCTGCTTTTCAGCATTTGAAAATGCATGTAGACTGCCATTAGTAATGCAAGCTGATTAAAAAATGTATTTATGTTATTTTTTTTGTGAACAGTGATTATTGTTTCAAATTCCAGTAATCACAATATGTAATTTTTCCCCAATGCCATTCACAAGACAGACTTTGGCAAAATGAAGTAAAATACAATAAAATATGAAATGCCATTAATGAAGTAATCTATCATCAATGAACCTTCAAATTTGAAATACTTAAAATGCTGTGGAAAGCTTGTGAATTTATAAGACCTACTAACATTAGTAATTTGATCTTTTTTACTTCTCTCAGGACTGTGCCAGTTAATTTAAATATTGTAGTGATTTCAGACAGTCATTTTGGTTGATGCTGAGTCTGAACAATAATAGCACCTTCCTGGATTAATATTAAAAGGGAACTGTGAATTTAGCACTACTATAAGTAATTAGGAACATTTTGTACAGACAAGTTACAATTATTATATCTATTATGAAGGAAAATAAATTACTTGTACAATCAAATGGCATTTTAAAGAAGTGACCTTTTATTTAATAGACATTTTCACAACTGTTTGTTATTTTCCAGAAATTGTGTCATGAATATATATAATTAAGTCAGACCCATTAAAACAAGTTCACAAGTACTCACACAGTTGTTAAACATATTTTCTCTCTCACACACACAAACACAGGATGCCCAGCAAAATGCACTCACCTTTAAATTTATGGAGTACCAGCTTTAATTTTGTGTGGGTGTTTTTTCTTCTAGAGTTAAAACAAGTTATCCTTAATGACAGTTTAAAAGTATATGAATGAATGTTTTGACTTTCTTGTCATTTACTTGTAGTCCACAAGACAAACTTTTAAAAGCTTTTATTATATTGGATTCAGAGAATATTGCAAAGTGGGTATTCTACTCATTAGTAAAAGACCCCAAGGGTGTAAAGCAGAGACTTCACTCTCCCTAGTCAGTAGTCTCATTGCCTCTGGGGTTCAGCTTGGGAGAAAATGTAACTCTACATGCTTGCATTACTGTACCAGTCGTACAGCTGATGATTTAGCTAGTGTTGATCCTGGTTAAGGCAGGGGGCTGAACTAGGTGACCTGAGGTCCCTTCCAGCCCTATGATTCTATGATTCAGTACTATGGTATAAGAAGGGAGATTCCTTCATGTTTCCATCTAGCTTTCAAATTTTTCTTTGACCCATGATGTTTGAGTGTCCAGAATGTTTATTCTCACTACTAGTACCACATGCTTTTTAGACCTTCTTTGACTAAATTTAAATGGGAGGATTGCACACTGCTGCATTTGTAAAACCAAAAGTCGTTACCTTCTAGTTTGTGCCTGAACAATATGTATATGTTACACTGAGGCAGCATAGGAAAGTGAAAACAATGCTTCTTATTCCAGGGTATCATTTAAAAACAAACAAATGAAAAAAAACCCTATAGCTAATTCTTCTTGTTTCTTCCTTATTTTCATGTCCTATAGTACAGTCTGCTTTTAAACTTAACATTTAGGCTGTGGCCACACTAGCCCCTCCTTTTGGAGGGGCTATGGTAATATGGCACTTTGGAATATGCTAGTAAGGTGCTTTCAGGAATATGCAGTGCATCCTTAGCATAATGGCAGTCATGCACACTTTGAAACTGATGATTTTGAGACATATGCTGCCTGTGTAACTTGGGGCCTTTCAAAAAGGCCCCCTGATTTTGAAAGCCCCTTCTTCCCATTTGGTAGAAGGGGCTTTTGAAATTAGGAGGGTCATTTTGAAAGGCTCCTGGCTACACAGGTGGTGTGTGTTTCGAAACCAGAAGTTTTGAAGCACATGCAGGTGCCATTATGCTAATAAGGCACTGCATATTCTTGGCAGTGCCTCATTAGCATGTTCTGAAGTGCCACATTACCATAGCCCCTATGAAAGGAGGGGCTAGTGTGGCCACAGCCAGTGTGACTGATGTTTCACGCTCAGTATATTAAAGCTGGCTGGCTCTTTTTAATGTCTATCTAAGATATGATAATTTCTGTTCACATATTTCAAACTTGTTGGGAATCACGTGACTTATGTCTAACTCACCAAATGTCATATCTTTGTAGGATTGATTTTGAGTAGTAAACTTGATTTTAATACAGTATTCTTTGTAATTAGCCTTATTAAAAGGGACAATTTGAGAGAAGTGGGAAGAGGACAATAATTAGAACCATTTAACTAAGCAGCTCATTGAAAACCTGTTCCTGCTTCCTTTTTTATTCTCAAAATACATCAATCATTAAATGTGAGTATTAAATAATTCCTGACTACTGGGCTAAGATTTATATTTCTTTTCAGTTTACATTCTAACCTATATTTATGTCTCAAAGATCATGAGGAATCCTGTAAGGAGTCAGCAACAGTATCCAATACTGAAAATTTTCAATGCTTTGACCTTCCATAGGCTACATCAACACTTAGAGAAAACTTCGAAATAGCCATGCTAATGGCCATTTTGAAGAATAGCAGTGAGGCACTGAAATTTATATTTAGCACCTCATTAAGCATGCCGCTGGCCACAGCACTTCAAAATTGCCGCTTTTCACTCCTGCGTGGCTCATCCAGACGGGGTTCCTTTTTGAAAGGACCCTGCATGCTTCAAAATCCCCTTATTCCTATCTGCTGATATCTGGTGATAGGAAGAAGGGCTTTCAAAAACTGGAGGGGTCCTTTCGGAAGGTCCCATCTCCACGGGTGGCATGCAATTCGAAAAGCCACACTTTCTAATCACCACAGCCGCCATTATGCTAATGAGATGCTGAATATTCATTGCAGCACCTCATTAGCATCTTTCAGACCCGCTCATTAACATGCCCCTTTCGAAAGGAAGGGGCTTGTGTAGACATAGGATAAGTGTAGATATAGCCTGTGGGAGGTCAAAGCATTGAAAGTTTTCAGTATTGGATAGTGTTGCTGACTATAACTCTTTATATTTCCATCCCATCTGCTATTCAAGGATCTAAATAAAAGCAATAATCTTTTGACAATGCTCGTATTCAGAGGTGCATGCTATAAACAGCACACTTAATATGAGTTAGCACTAGGTTTCCTAAGTACAGTATTCTCCTTAAACCCTGTTTTATTTTAAACCAGGCGCATGAGCAATTTCTTCCTCAGCACAGCCCTATTTTGCATGATCGTGTCCACATTTTTATCAATTCACCAACTTTGTGCTGCCCAGAGACATCTGGGGAATGCACATTTTCATATTTGCTGTGAACACACTAGTGTTGTATATCTGCTTTGTTTTTTGCATTACTGAGCTTTCAATGTAATGTAACATGGTCTTTTTTCTCTATGCAGTTTCCTGAAATGAATGGGATAATCAAGCCCCCAGAGTCTAAAGAGGAGGACACAAGAAGATGAGTGAGAAGGAATAATGAAGATCAGGTTCACTAGCCTTGTACTGCATAATAGCTGTCAAAATGAAATAGAAGGTATCAGAGTGATCACATTAAAGGAGATAAGCCCCAGCCAAAGTCTCTATATATCAGCATCAGTGTAATTCTGCAGTGAAGGTGCAAAAGTCAAGCAATAAGAATTTCCCAAGAAAGCACACATCCTTGCAACATAGAGAGAGAATAACCCCATGTAATTTATGTAAACTGTCATCTTCTTATCCACCTGACATCAGGACAGCTGTATAGGTCTCAGTATTCAGACTCAATTATATAACTGCTATTAGCAGTGAAAGGAAAATACAATTTAATCAAGTTTTCTTGTAAAGGAGAATTATTGACTATCACCACCTGCACAGAAGTATAGGCTAGTCTATTTCTGTGTCTAAGTTTCCTCTATTGCTCTCTTCACCATAGTTATGGGTGTCTCAAAACCTTTATCCTCACGATCCTCCTGTGACGTGGGTAACTTAGAGTACTCCCCATTGTATGAATTGAAACCTGAGGAACAGAGAGACTAAAGCTCAGATTTTCAAAGGTGTTTAGGTGCCTAAAGATGCAGAGAGGCACATAATTGCCCAACTCACATCCACACCTTTGAAAACTTAACTAAACACTTATCTGCCTCATTAAGTGCCTAAATACCTTTAAAAATCTTTCCCTGAACTACGTTGGGTGAGGGATGTAAGTTTATGGAACTGATTCTGAAATGCTTGCTTATGTGACTTGGACCTTTAAACCAGTAAGAATTAGACTGCTTTCATGAGCATTGACTGCAAGGCCAGCTTCTGTTTTAAGATTTTCATTATCAATCTCGTATTAGTATCAGTCTCGTAGACTTCCCCGCATCAGCTGACACTGTGTCTGAATCATGCCTTGGAAGGAGCAGTCAACGTTAATGTTACATGAAATCTTTGTGTAAATTACAGGGAAAAGTAATTCCTTTATTTAATGACAACTAAAAAAATTGTAAAGTAACTTATTGTACACATGCGCTGCTCCCTGAATATACAGTAAATCAATACTTAAGTTATTGATTGTATAGGAGAATTTTGTTTAGTAATAATGATCCAGTAGTCAATAAAGATAGTTTGTCTGTTTATTGTACCTTTGTTGGAAATACCAAATCCATTGTTGCAAATAACAATTTTATATTCCTTCTGAATTTCTCCAATCTGCATCTTGCCACTTATGAACTCTGTGCTTTCAGTTACATTTTGTTCTTAAAATTGGAGAATGGAAAGTGGCACTAGCCCCCAAGGGAGGTTTTGTCTGAGCCAAGAGACATTTTGTCTGACCCTCAAGGAACATATTACAACTGGAGTCATAAGCACCTATTGATTCAAGGTAGCAATGGGCATGTACATAAAATAATATATATGGGTGAGATTCAAGTTTGGCTAAAGGGAAAGCAATATTAAGGATATAACAGATAAAACAATTGGCTGTATACCAGATCAAGAAGTAAAATTAATCTGTCACATACTGGTGAGCATCCTGGGAGTTGTCACAAGTTACTTTGGTTTCTAAAAAAACCAACAGAGTAAAATCCTACATGTACTAAAAGCATCTAGTTACATCATTGACATTTTAGAAGAAAGGATGAGCCAAAGTGCAGATCTGGTGTAAGGCCTGAGGCCTGAACCAAATTAAATAAGAGTCATACTGTGAATAGCAGGCAGACCCTGTCAAAAGCAGATGTTTTCTTGCAAGTCAGTGTCTGGAACATGCACTCAAAACTAGTACAGCTAAAACACATATAAATACATTCCACCAGGAGAGTACAAGGACAACTCAACCTAGTACCTGATAAAATATTTGGTCAAAAGTAATGACTAGTGATATTTTGTCTGAAACTTCAGAATGAAAGCACAATAACAGGGGTGAATAGGAATTATTTGTCGGAAATGTCAGGAAGAAAACACAAAGGAGTGATAACAAACGTCATTTACAAGTAAAATGATACATGAAGTGTGAATCATAGGTTGCTTGTCTCAGTCAATAATGTTGGGGTAACTTGACTCAACTCTCTGCCCAGCATAGAGGTCAGTATTGCAACTTCCTGGCACTGACTGGGCTGAGTGCCTTGTTAGGGGTACATACGCATAGGGGTTCGGTAGAGTCTGAGGATCACTATTACTGTACCTTGTTTAACAATAAAACTGGCTTGAGTACCTTCATACCTTATCTCATTTCATGGTCTTTAGGTGCTCTCTTGAGCTCTACCACATTATCATCTTCATGGGACTAATATGATATACAGAGGGAGCCCAAAGATTATCATCATTTACAGAGCAGGTGACCTGTCAGGACGCTGAACTGATAACTTATGACTACCACAATACTTAGAGGAGAACTGAGCCTAAAGGTTCAGTAAAACACAAGAAAATCTGCAAAGCCCAGAGTAACAATGGGCATGCAGTGGTTCACAAAATGGGATATGCAGAATAGTGCCATAGAAAATCTCAAATTTGAAAATGAGGGCCATGAACTCATTGAAAAATTATGCAGGAAGTCAGTGGAAGTATTCAAGCAGAAACAGTGATATGAGCACTGTATCCCGCAGGGAAGATGCTTTTAGCTTGCCATAGGTTTTATGGGTTTAAGAGTTTGGAGATGAGGGGGACAAAGTGAAGGAAGGTGTATTAGTACATACAGGAGAGAAAGGGAACTTAGACGTTTGCAATGGTTGTGGAGATGAAGCATGAATTTTGGTGATACAGGAGATAGAAGGGATAAAATTTGATGAAAGTTAACTGGAAAGAGAGAGAACTATTGACCTACAACCCTAATGAATGGGGGGAAGGCAGCAGAAATGAGAGATCTTGATGTTATTAAGAACTTTTGTATGATCTAACATTAATTTTCACAAGCAAATTAGGCAAACATCATCTAGATGAAATTACTTGGGTGTGAAGAAATGGTTGATGTATAAAAATCAGAAAGTAGTTATCAGTGGTTTACTGTCAATGTGGGAGGCTGTGTGCAGCAAGAACGAGAAAAAGAATGGCCATACTGGGTCATGCCAATTATCCATTTACCACAGGATCAGACACACAGATAAATATACTCTTTCAGGAGGGATATTTCAGTAGTTAGCACATTGGCCTTATAAACCAAGGATTGGGATGCCCCTCACTGAGGGAGCCACTTCAGTGTCTGGGGCAAATAAATTTAAAAAAAAAACTGAGGGATTGTGATAGATCCTGCCAGGAGGAGAGAGAAGTAGAGTCAATGACCTCTCAAGGTCCCTTCCAGTACTATGAGATAGGTATATACCCTGTTGTCCAACAGTGACCAATGCCAAATACTTCACAGGGGTAAACAGAAGAGGGCATTCTAATTATCTAGGTTTACAGGCCCTGGGGTCCAATCCCAGCTTCTTGGAGTTAGAAGTTTAAAGACAACCATACGATGTGGTGTCTTAAACCCGACGCCTGTTAATTTTCTTCAGGTGACCCCTGATTCTTGTGCATTGACAGTAAATTGACAGAATGCAGAATTTTTATCAACAATCTTATCCCACTCCCCACAAGGCATAACGCCTCTGCCAACAGAAACCTGTTGACAGAAAACCAGTGCGGATGCTCCGGGGGCTCCTCAGTCTATAGACAGGGCTTTGAGACACCTGGAAGTCCTGTCTGCTGTGCTTCCAATTAGCCATTTTGATGTGAGAGCAACTAGGCAGTCAGGCCACTCTCCATTGATAGAGTGGATTGCAATATGATTCTCCTGCTAGTTTGGCCACAATCTATTAACAAAAGATTTGTCAGAAGATATCTTCTGAGAAAAAAAAACTTCTGTTGTCAAATCGCTGTCATGTAGACATAGTCCTTGACTGCTCTTTTCATCATCCCAGTCATCCATTGGTCTTATTTGTTGTTTTGCAGACTTTACGCTTCTGGTAAACTTAATAATCTAATATTTTTGTTTGTGCCTTTGGCTTTGTCAGCAATGACTTCACCAGATTTGGATTTCAGAGGTGCCATCTTGTTCTGGGTGGGTCCTAATGCCTTCTTCATACCCTCGTACATTCCTCTGAGATTACCAAACTCAGCACAGGTCTGGCTGCTGCTGTATAGCTGGAGCCAGTGGTTGTTGGCACAGTGTCTGGCTGTCTGCTGTAGCGTTCTTCTGGCCGCTCTAAGTGCTTGCTGGGTACTCTGGCTCGGTGAGCATTTGTACTCCAGGAGTGCAGCACGCTTCTTTTCAATGACTGGAATCATCTCATTGGAGTTAGCTTTGAACCAGTCATTCATGTTTCTAGCTCTTCTTCCAAACACCGACAAGGCCGTGTTGTAAACTGTATCCCTCAGATGTTGCCATTTGGATGTCACATCAGCGCCCCCAGGGCCGCTGCGCAGATTTTCCTGGAGGGTCTCTCTGAAGTTTTCAGCTTTCTCTGAGTTTGCCGTCTTTCTGGCATCAATGTGGGGCCTTCCAGCAGGTTTAGAGCGGTACAGCTTCTTGGGTCTCAGCTTGAGCTTGGAGCAAACTAGCGAGTGATCTGTATCACAGTCAGCACTATGATAGCTGTGTGTCAGAAGGATGTTTTTGAGGTTATTACGCCTAGTGATGACCACGTCTAGTTGATGCCAGTGCTTCGAGTGTGGGTGTCTCCACGACACTCTGTGCTGTGGCTTCGTTTGGAAGAATGTGTTTGTGATGTACAGATTGTGGTATGTGCACAGTTCAAGGAGACGCTGTCCACTGTCGTTCATTTTTCCCACACCGAAGTGTCCTAAGCAGGAAGGCCATGAGGCCCAATCAGCTCCAACTCTTGCACTGAAGTCACCCAAGATGTACAGTTGCTCACGAGCAGATATTTGTGCTACAGCAGCACTAAGCACGTCATAGAACTTGTCTTTTACTTCTGGTGTGGCGGACAGGGTTGGAGCTCCTCTCTGCACATCACAAGCTCAGGATGTTGCTGAATCCCTATCAATCAGTATTGACAACTATACGTTAGAGGTCGTCCACGAGTTCGTGTACCTCGGGTCCACCATCACTGACACCCTGTCGTTGGACACTGAGCTAAATAGGAGGATGAGAAAAGCGACCACAACTCTGTCCAGACTCAGCAAGAGAGTGTGGAATAACAACAAGCTGTACACTCTCACCAAAATGCAAGTCTACAGAGCCTGCATCCTCAGCACCCTCCTTTATGGCAGCAAGACTTGGACCCTGTATGTCTGCCAGTAAAAAAGGCTGAACGCCTTCCACTTGCGCTGCCTCAGGCGCATCCTTGGAATATCATGGAAGGACAAAGTGACCAACACCGCCGTCTTCAAGCAAGCTGGAATCCCAACCATGCACACCCTCCTCAAGCAGCGTCAGCTCCGCTGGCTTGGCCACGTCCACAGGATGAATGATGGAAGGATTCCAAAAGACATCCTGTATGGTGAGCTAGCCTCTGGCAAAAGACCTCCCAGACGCCCCCAGTTGTGCTGCAAAGATGTCTGCAAGAGAGACCTCAGAGAGGTAGACATGGAGCTGGACAACTGGGAAGAACTAGCAGATGACCGCAGCAGATGGAGGCAGGGGTTACACAAGGGCCTTCAGAAGGGCAAGATGAGGATCAGACAGCTAGCAGAGGAGAAGCGAGCGCACAGAAAGCACAATAAGGACTTGCCAGACACCCACCACATCTGCAAGAGATGCAGCAAGGACTGTCACTCTTGTATGGGTCTTCATAGTCACAGTAGACGCTGTAAATGAAGTCTTCAATTGAAACTATAAAGGGCGAGATCCATAGTCTATGCAGACTGAAGGATGCCTACTACTTTTGCTAGTTGCCCCACAAATTATTTTCAGCCTACCTAATTACACTTGACTTGCCATAGTTTAAGCTCTTTTTCTTTTGACTTCAAAGTTTATCACAATCTATGTTGGTTGTTTTACTCTGTTTACCTATGGTGTTGGGTTTTTGGATCACTTACCATTTAGTTTGAGCTTGTTTTTAAAAAGTTTACATGCAGTTTGCAAACATTCCTTCTTTTGACTCTTCCTTTTCATATCCACTGAACTAGTCATTTCATTTTTGTAGAATTCTCCCTTTTGAAGTTAAATGTTATTATCGTGGATTTTTATGATATCCCACCCATCCCCAAGGATGTTAAATTTAATTACATTATAGTTGCCATTGCCAAGCATTTTGGCAATATTCAGCTTTGGACCATGTTATGTGTGCCACATAGGGATAAATCAAGAATTGTCTATTCTCTTGTATGTTCCAAGGTCCACTGCTCCACAAATCTGATATTAATATTGTCTTATTTTTTTTTCTTTTTGCATCCCTTCCTGAGGTTTGGAGGTACTGTTACATTTATTTAAGATTTTTACTATATGTGACTACACTTTCTTTCACATATAGGCCGCGTCTACACGTGCACGCTACTTCGAAGTTGCGGCGCCAACTTCGAAATAGCGCCCGTCATGGCTACACATGTTGGGCGGTATTTCAAAGTTGAAATTGACGTTAGGCGGCGAGAGGTCGAAGTTGCTAACCCCATGAGGGGATGGGAATAGCGCCCTCCTTCGAAGTTGAACGTCAAAGTAGGGCACGTGTAGACGATCCACGTCCCGCAACATTGAAATAGCGGGGTCCGCCATGGCGGCCATCAGCTGAGGGGTTGAGAGACGCTCTCTCTCCAGCCCCTGTGGGGCTCTATGGTCACCGTGGGCAGCAGCCCTTAGCCCAGGGCTTCTGGCTGCTGCTGCTGCAGCTGGGGATCCATGCTGCATGCACAGGGTCTGCAACCAGTTGTCGGCTCTGTGGATCTTGTGTTGTTTAGTGCAAGTGTGTCTGGGAGGGGCCCTTTAAGGGAGCGGCTTGCTGTTGAGTCCGCCCTGTGACCCTGTCTGCAGCTGTTCCTGGCACCCTTATTTCGATGTGTGCTACTTTGGCGTGTAGACGTTCCCTTGCAGCGCAGAGCCTATTTCGATGTGGTGCTGCCCAACATCGAAGTTGAACATCGACGTTGCCAGCCCTGGAGGACGCGTAGACGCTATTCATCGAAATAGCCTATTTCGATGTTGCTACATTGAAATAAGCTATTTCGATGTAGCGTGCACATGCAGACGTAGCCATAGTGCCCCCTGCCTATTAAAGCAACTTCTTCTGTCATGTCTATATATTTTGTACCATGTTATTTGTGCCTTGTTTATTACCATTGTTCCAGCAAGCTTCTATGATGCCTGTTAAATCAATACGCCCATTTAATAATAAGCACTAACATTCACTCATCCTTGTATTTCAACTTCTTGCATTTGTATAAAAGTGCTAACAAAATTTGTCAATCTTTGGTTGTCTGTCTTCATGTGGTGTAATTTAATGTGACTTTTTCATTTGACTGTTTCTCATCAATTCCTCCTGGTACTTGATCAGCTCCTATATTCCTTTCTTTACTACAATACAGGGTACCCCTTTAAATTAGTCCTCCTCTAAAGGGAGGATACTCCTCACGTCAGCTTTCTCCCAACCCTTATTTCAGAAACATTCTCTGTGAACTTTTTAATTTTACCAACCATCAGTGTTGTTCTGTTTTGGCATAGGTGGAGCACGTCTTTGTAGCATAACTTCTTCCTTTGCCAAACGGTACTTTTATGCCTAATAAATCTAAATTACTCCTCTGAATGCCATCATCTCCATATTTGTTCATGAAAAATGTACAACCATTTTTAATCCAGTCTAATGAGGAGAATGAGTGGTTCTTTGATTTAGTGAAAAAATGGTCCTTAGTTGCTTGGGTGAAAGTGGAGTAGAGAGGACTTGAGTTGCTTTGTAAGCAGTGTTTTCTTGACAGGAGGACTTTGTCCACTAATATAGCTACCACTTGCCAGGTAGGTAGACAGTCTATACTGAAGGTTGATGATCTCCTGTTGAATTAGGTAGCATTTTCACTGAGTCCTACACTGGCACAGCTGCAATACTTTGAGCATAGAAAAGCTGTAAATAAAAGATAAATAATGACTGGTGAAGATAAGCAGATGGATTTACACCCACACATCTCATAGAACTGGAAGAGACCTTGAGAAATTATCTAGTCCAGTCCCCTGCACTCACAGCAGGACTTATCACCTTTGCTGACAGATTTTTTTTTTATTTAATCCAGCCTCCTCCAGGCCCATGAAAAGGCCCCCTAAGCGATTGAATTCAGAAGCCTAGATTTACTAGGCCAATGCTTTAACCACTGAACTAACCCTCCTCTATGAGACAATGCTGCCAACATGATAGACAATGGTCTTACCTAGCCATTGGGAATTTTTATGTTATGGATTCATTTTTTAATATTTTTGCAAGTCTATGTCTAACAGCTGAGCACACAGCATGGAAGCTATATATTTGCAGAGATTATTTTACACATCCTCATAAACACTTCCATAATCTTCATAGTGAAGGCAAAAGTTCATTCTTAAATATTGGCCACTCATTCTATTACGTGTATGTCCACATTATAGGATAATTATTTAAAAAATAATACGTAGGCAGTTGTGAAATTGTCTTCTCAGAGTGTGGGAAGTGTAAATTAATGAGAGAAACCATGGATATTATTAGTTCAATACTAGATTGAACAAATAATTTGAAATAATCTGTCATTACACATGGAATAACTTCTGCACTTTAGGTCATGATGAGAGTGTGGAGTTCAGAAGTCCTTATGAAGCAATGTGAACTGATGTATTATCACACATGACACAAACAGACTATTTCCATTTTCAAATATTACATTATTAAAGGAGTTATTCTAGCAAGCTGAATAATTAACATCCATACTTCATGTTTATTACTTGGTTGCATAAATTTTAATTAGGAAGCAGTTTTAATTATTCAAGAAACTACTGTATAAGCAAAATAACAATTAAATACCTGATAATGCAATTATAACCTAATTATCTCTTGTAATTAAATGAATTAGTCAGTTTTAGTAAAATGATAACCTCTTAGAAAATCTACCCTTTATAAGCGAGTTCTATGAATCAAAATCCAAAGATAAATCAGCAGTAGTGACTTTACATTTTTTTGAAAAATTCATCTCAGAAATATAGGTGTATCTTGATACCACAGATAGGTGAATTATGCATAAAGGAATTGGAACCCCTAACAAATATGGTAGATTAGAGTTCCCGCATAGAAATGGTAACAAATTGTCAGCACCTTGCATCCAAAATTAGACACAACATAAAAGAAAGACACCATTTATGGGGAGATCCTGACAGAAATGTGCAAAATGAGGTATTTACATAGTGAGAACTGGAATAACTAGATGAATCACAGAATCACTGGGCTGGAAGGGACCTCAGGAGGTCATCTAGTCCAGCCTCTTGCTTCAAGCAGGATCGACCACCACTAAGTCATCCCTGACAGGAACTTGTCCAGCCGGGACTTAAAAACCTCAAGGGATGGAGAATCCACCACCTGTCTAGGCAACGCATTCCAATGCTTCACCACCATCCTGATGAACTAGTTTTTCCTAATATCTAACCTACACCTCTCCCTCTTAAACTTCAGACCATTACTCCTTGTTCTGCCATCTGAAACCACTGAGAACAATTTCTCACCCTCCTTTTTAGAGCTCCCCGTCAGGAAGTTGAAGGCTACTATTAAATCACCTCTAAGTCTTCTCTTCTGTAAACTAAACAAGCCCAAATCCCTCAGCCTATCCTCATAGGTCTTGTGCTCCAGACCCTTAATCATTTCTGTTGCCCTTCACTGAACCTGCTCTAGCAAATCCACATCCTTTTTATACTGGGGGGCCCAAAACTGGACACAATATTCCAGATGTGGCCTCACCAGTGCTGAATAAAGAGGAATAACTGCTTCTATAGATCTGCTTGAAATGCTCCTCCTAATGCACCCTAGTATGCCATTAGCCTTTTTGGCTACAAGGGCACACTGTTTACTCATATCCAGCCTTTCATCTACCATAACCCCTAGGTCCCTTTCCATCATACTGCTGCTGAGCCAGTCTGTCCCCAGCCTGTAACAATGTTTGGGATTTTCTGCCCCAGCTGCAGGATTCTACACTTCTCCTTATTGAACCATATCAGATTTCTTTTGGCCCAGTCCTCCTCTGGATTCTCTTTCTAGCCTCCAATGAATCTACCTCTCCCCCTAGTTTTGTACCATCTGCAAACTTGCTGAGGGTGCAATCCAGTCCCTCATCCAGGTCATTAATAAAGATGTTGAATAATACTGGCCCCACAACCGAGCCTTGCAGCACTCCGCTTGAAACAGACCGCCATCCAAATATTGAGCCATTGACCACTACCCGTTGGGCCTGACCATCAAGTCAGCTTTCTATCCATTTTATAGTCCAAGGATCCAATCCATATTTCCTTAACTTATGGACAACAATGTTGTGGGAAACCGTATCAAAAGCCTTGTTGAAGTCAAGATATATCACATCCACTGACTTCCCCATGTCCACAGAGCTTGTTACCTCATCATAGATGTGAAATATGAGAATGATGTCACACAAAGGAAGAAATCCTGGCTCTATGAAAGCCACTGCCAAAACTCTTATTAACTTTTTCAAAGCCAGGACTTTCCTCCTCAAAATTTCCATGTGTGGTTACATTTAAACTTTACAGGTGGCTGTAAACAAACTTGATGGGACCACAGGAAACTTGGTCATACCCATGATAAATGGGCATCCAACGAACTAAAACCATGCCAGCTTCTGGGTATTGCCACGTGATAGAATGCCAGATTATAGAGGTTCAACCTGCATTTCTTCTCCTTAAAATGAGGAGAGTGGAACTTTTAAGTATTTTTATCTTTTGAGAGACTATGTTTTTCATTCGAAATACTGAGTCAGGTTATATTTTGTTCTTGCATTTCCTACTAAGTTACACCAACACCATATTTTTGAGCATATTGACACATGTATTACAATTTTGCAACAAGTATGTATTGCTAATCTGCATTTTCACGTTACCGATATTAAAAAGATACTACTTTTGCATTTTCATCACATACTGGATATGTTTGATTACCATATTTCATGTAGTACAAAAGCTTACATGGTAACCGGTCGTTTTGCTTTCTTTATGTACATTTCTAATATTAAACAAAGGTAACATAGTGTAGAGGCTGTGACCTTTGATTAGGCATCAAAAGACCTGTATTCTTTTCCCAGTTCTGCAATTAATCAGGTTTCTGATGTTTCATGACTCATTTCCAGTCTTTATTTTCCCCTTTCCCCTTCAATTTGTCTATTCCATTTACAGTTGTGTGCTTTTAGTATGTGCATCTACAGTACCTAGTAACCTGCTGACTCAGCACTTGGGCCACATCTATATTGCCCCTGTATTCAGCTCTGCTGCCGTCAGAGACATGCTAAGCCAGTTTCTGTAAATTGCAAATGGCTTCCTATTTGCATACTACTGTGGCTAATTGGCATAGCCACATCAGATTTTGCTCTCAGCAGAGGGGTCTGCTGGTAGTAAAGAGGACGGGTGGATGTGCCTCTCATGGCTAAACCCCTGTGTCACCAGTCCCTTATCCCTGAATTTTTTTAGGGATGAGGGACTGGTGATAGAGGGGCCTAAGCTGGCAGAGGTACATTGATCTGGCCTCTTTACTGCCAGCAGATCACTCTGCTGAGAGTATCAGAGGGGTAGCCGTGTTAGTCAGGATCTGTAGCAGCAATGAAGGGTCCTGTGGCACCTTATAGAGTAACAGAAAAATTTAGAGCATGAGCTTTCGTGAGTTAACTCACTTCTTCAGATGCATCTGAAGAAGTGAGTTAACTCACGAAAGCTCATGCTCTAAACTTTTCTGTTAGTCTATAAGGTGCCACAGGACCCTTCGTTTATGCTGAGAGTGAACTCTTGTGTGGCTATGTTAATTAGCTGCATGAGTATGCAAATAAGAAGCCATTTGCAATTTCCCAAAACATTCATAAAGATATTGTCCAAAACTGCCCCTTGAAGGTGAAAGTGTGAGGAGATCTTGGACTATTAACAGCAGTGAGATGAAAAGTGGAAATGGTTCATTGATTTAAAATGATTCCTTCATGTGAGTTGTGTTGGCAAAGGGAAAATGTATCACATTACCAGACACATAAGAAATCCCTTTGGTATAAGGCCTTTTCTACACTACCTTTCTTTCATTTTGCTCAGGGGCACACAATGATCATTTTAAATGCCTTGGCATAATTCTAACATACAGACTCTGCTGCTGGCTCTGGTTTTTTTATTCACCTACACCTTTGTAATTAAGGAACCAAAGAGGATACATTCATTCACATGTGCAAACGTCTAAAATCAAATTTTAGTTATTTGATGCTGATCTGGTATAAGAATATGTCGTCTATTTTTTTAAAAAAACATTTTCTGTTTGCATCCAGTTGCCGCAAGGCATAAATGCCCTTTCAGAAGAGCTTTTCATTCTTTTGAAGGGTTATTCAAATCAATTCTGCGCCTCTGTGGTATAAGCACAGCACACAGTAGTTGTGGCATTTGGCCTAGCAGTAATTGGTGTGATTAATAAATGCTGATGGAGCAGTCAAATTGTTTACTCTGCTGCAGTTCAAGGTTTTTGAGATTACTTCCAAACTCTTGGGTGCTATCAGTATAATCAGTTCAGCACAAAATAAGGCTCAGAAGATGATAACATAGCAACACTTTAAAATAAATTATGACACTGTATTAATCCATAGCTATAATTCAGGTTTGCTGAACTCCCTGACAAAGCTTGTTTTATATTAACATGGATATAATATATAACATGACAGGAATTTCATTTTAACTGAGTTTTAATTAATGTACTCTAATCAGAACATGAACTCCATTTTCTTTTGAAAATTTGATGTGTCACTGAGTTTAGATCAGATGAACAGTGAGATTCCGAAGATGTTTGCTATTTTGCTTTGTACCCAGTCCTGACATTCCTTCGTAATGTAAATCTCTCTCTCTCTCTCTCTCTCTCTCTCTCTCTCTCTCTCTCTCCCTATCTTTTATAATCTAGTAGGCTGAAAGTTTTCAATTAGACTCTTCAGGAAACCAAGAGGGACAGCTGTTGAAGAGCAGGCTGTGTTGTGATCATGGTATTTTTAATAAACTCCCAAGAAGAGCTTCAGTTAAGCATCACAAACATTCTACCTTGCTCTCTTTTAATTTTTGTTGATCTAATATTGGTCCTAAAATGCTCAGTTCATTAATCAATAGGCCATTAATCATAGCAAAAATATGCAGCATTAAATCTGACTACTTTCAATGACACGTAAAATATTTATTGAGCATACTGCCTTAGCCACCTGAGTGTGGGTTCTGAATCAGCTCTTACTTTGGTTTCTTCATTACCTCTCTGTGATAAGTTAATACCTAAATCGCTCATCCTTTGAAACCACCACTAGGGCACTAGCAAACTTGCTGCTCTTTGTAAGCATTGAGGAGGCAATATTCCAAACAAGATTTTGCATTCATATACTGAAATTTTCTTACCAACAAAACAAAACAGCAGAAATGTAGCACTTTAAAGACTAACAAAATGGTTTATTTGGTGAAACCAGGCACTTCAAGATAGGCCCCAGGAGATCAATAACAGAGCACCACTTGTCATCACCTACAGCCCCCAACTCAACCCCCCTGAAAAACATAATTAAAAACCTACAACCAACTCTGGATCATGATGCTACACTCCAGAAGGCCCCAGGTGACAGGTCTGTCCTTTCCTTTAGACAACCTCCTAAACTTAAGAAAGATTCTCACCAGCAATCACAGGCTTCACCACAGCAATACTAATCCTGGAACTTTTCCTTGCAACAAACCCCTCAGCTAACTTTGCCCACATATTTATTCAGTGAATACCATCACTGGACCTAACCATGTTAGTTACAAGATCAAACGCACATTCTTGTGCACTTCCAGCAACATTATATATGCTATTACATGCCAATGATGCCCTGAGACTATGTACATTAGACAGACTGGAAAAAACCTTCACCAAATAATAAATGGACACAGAGCAGACCTCAAGAAACTCAATATACATAAGCTGGTCAGTGAACACTTCAGTGGAGTGAGCTTTTCTGTTAAAGAGCTGAGAATTTGTGACCTAGAGCAAAAAGAATTTTAAAACAGATTAGAACAAGAAATCCGTGAGTTGGAGTTCATATTCAAATTTGACACATTAACATGTGGTATGAACAGAGACATCAATTACCTCATGCATTACAAGGACTAATTCCCTTCCTTTGAGGCTCATAATTATCTCAGGCAGGACAATTAACATCCCCCAGCCCTTCATCCCCCTCCTTCAGTCCTATGTATTTGATATGTCAATTTTTATTGCAATTTTTTTTGGTCCTTTGTAGTTATAAATGTCAGTCTGTATTGGAAATGAGATTGGTCTGATGAAGTGGGTCTGTCCCATAAAAGCATATCACCAAATATACCATTTTGTTCATCTTTAAAGGGTTACATTTCTGCTGTTTTGTTTGGTTGGAGTACAGACTAACATGGCTACCTTTCTGTTACTTTTCTTACAAGGTTGTCAAAGTTCTTTATGAGAAAATGGTTTCTGGCAGATTTTCTGTTGTCCCAGTTACTGGAAGGTGATTATTATAATCTCCAGTTAGCTGAACATTGGATCCTGAAGTTCTGGTTGCTGCGGATTGTGAAGTGTGTTTTCAACTCAGACTTCCAACATAATGGTGTAGGGCAGATACTTTGCAGGAGGTCTTTGCATATTCAAACTTGCTAATTCATCTCCAACTTATGAATATATAACTTATTCACTGATGTGAAGTGTAGTACTTAGTTATTAGAATTGCTACCAAGAGGAGATCAATTTATGATACCTTTCTTTATAAGTGTAATGGATGCCATCCAGGGCAAGACACCGGGAGCTGAAGGTGGGACCCTATAGCTAAAACACATGCATGAAGCCACTATACTTTAAGCTAGGGAGCCAAACCTCTGCAAGCATAGACAGTAGCAACTCATATCCTCTGAGGATTTTCACAGAAGGGCATCACACATTCTCCATTATATTAAAAAATTAGCCTTTATAACTTTTTTAAATAAAAAAATATGTCAGCATTGACTTTAACCCAAGCAAGCTGGGTCTAATCTAGTTTTATTTTTCCCAGATAAGGATCCTTTCAGAGGGGGTATGTAAACCCATAGAATCGAAATTGCAGATGAGGCAGGAATTTAAATAGCCCACACCTCATTTGCATATTCTTGTGAGATGCATCCTTCGAAGTCAAGTCATTTTGAAAGTGAATGTGCCATGTAGATGCTGGCACTGTAAAAGGAAACCCTGACTTCGAAATTCCCTTAGTCCCAATTCATCCAAATGGTATGTAATCACATAGTCCACAACAGTGGCTGTGGTCACCCTGGGTTATGGTAATGTGGCACTTTGGGAGATGCTAATGAGGTTCTGCCATGAATATGCAGCACCTCATTAGTGTAACGGCAGCTGTGCATGCTTCAAAAGTGTCGCTTTCAAAACACACATCACCCATCTAGCCAGGGGTCTTTCAAGACGACCCCCTGATTTCAAAAGCCCCTTCTTCCCATTTGGTTTTGGCAAGGGGAATGTGTAGAGGAAGAGGCATGTGTAGAAGTGGCCTCAATGTCCAAGTTTCAACGAAAGAGTTTATGAATAAGAATTGAATATGTGTGAAGTGATTTGCACTATTCAAACTGCCTCTCACAGTGCTTTGGGGCTAGGACCAGTATGTCCCCAGCAGTGGCTGTTCCTAGTTTCAGAATATGGTTTGGATGCCTCAGGCCTGGCAGATTCATATGTAAGCAAACCCTCCCAAAGTGGAAAAAAAAGACCCTCAGATGTGTTGTTGTGTGTGTACAATAAACTAGTTCTAAGTGGGATAAGTGGGAAAATATCAAAGGACAATAACACACAGAAATGTGAGCCTCAGTAAATGGGTGTTTGCTCTAATGATACACAAAACTTACCATTTTCTTCAGAGGACTGGACCCCTGTCAAGTGGCAATACTGTAATAATACATTAGGCGTATGTAAAATTTCAAATACTAGAAAAATAGCTAGCTCACAGTCTGTATACCATAAATGAGGGAATTATAGAGGGCAGACAGCTGAGTATAGCTTTGAATATTATCATAGAGTATAAGGTCAGTAAGGACCACCTGGCTATCTATATGAACAACTTGAGAAAATAAACTCTGCCAATCAGGAAGCTGGAATAAAGAATTTAAAGTTGCTGTCATGCGAAAAATCTGTTTACAC
This sequence comes from Carettochelys insculpta, assembly GCF_033958435.1. Lineage (NCBI taxonomy): Eukaryota > Metazoa > Chordata > Testudines > Carettochelyidae > Carettochelys > Carettochelys insculpta. The sequence continues at coordinate 138,058,452 of NC_134139.1, read as the reverse complement.
TAGATTGAAGATGGTTGTGTAAGACAAAAAGATCCCTCCAAACTCTCATGCTTAACATCTTCAAAGTGTTCACTGACACAGAAATATTGTGACTGGAATAACATGATGAGTTCAATATTTTGAACAATTCTAATTTTTTTGTCTTGACTAGCAATTGTTTAGGACAATGATCAAATAGCTTGCTCAGTTATTCATTTACTTTAAGTACTGTGTGTGTTCTTGCTTCTGATTTACTGTTATCTCCTCTGCTCCTGTAACTCTGCACTAATTGGTAAAGCATTATTGCAAAGACAATTGGGTGCCTCTATACCATAGGATCCTTTCAAAATACCAATGTATATAATTTCTTCAGTATCCTATGGTACAAGGTACTAATATTCAGATTGGCAATGTCTATGCTAGCCCCCTCCTTTCAAAAGGGAGATGCTAATGAGACACTTTGGAATATGCTAATGAGGGGCTGCAATGAATATGCAGCACCTCATTAGCATAATGGCAACCACAGCGCTTTGAAGTTACACTTTTGATCACGCACAGCTTGTCTATATGGGGTCCTTTAGAAAAGGACCCCACACACTTCAAAATCCCTTTATTCCTATAACCAAATAGGAATAAAGGGATTTTGAAGTGTGCGGGGTCTTTTCAAAAAGGATCCCGTACAGATGAGCCATGCACAATCAAAAGGAGCACTTTCAAAGTGCTGTAGCTGCCATTATACTAATGAGGCACTGCATATTCATTGTAGAGCTTCATTAGCATATCCTGAAGTGTCTCATTAGCCTCCCTCTTTCAAATGGCAGGTGCTAATGTAGACATAGCCGGTATGTCTGGAGATGCTATGGAACTGCACTATCCTAGTGGGACTTCTGAAGGCACCAGTTGAAATCCTGACCCTATTGAAATCAATGTGAATTGCACCATATATTACAGTGGGACCAGGATTTCATCCCTTGTGTCTTCAGAGGGGAATGTTTGGGACTAGCTGGTGAACCAATCCAAGGGACTGTGAATGGTGCTTTTTGGCTCAAATATCTTTTTCAAACTCTATCTACTTAAAATAATTTATTCAGTTTTTTTTAAATGAAGTGAGTAGATTTTAACTCTTATGTATAATTGAAGTGAGGGTCACATGTATACATATGCAGAAGTGTTTCTGTTTCACTAAGTTGTACAGGATTTTGTTTCTTTTTCTTTATTTCAGCATGAAAAGAAAATATTTTTCTGGCTATATTTTTTATGAAAACTTCTCTATACCACTATTTCTTAATGGTTCAGCTGAAGATGAAACTCTGGCTGCCTCTGTAGGACAGCGTTAGTGCAAGCTCACGGTTTATTTATTTATTTTAAGAAGCTTTTATTTCACCTGAATTCTAATAAATACTGCCCTGGACTCTGTTTTTGTTCATAAAGAACATTGATAGGCATTGCTTTTTCAGCAATGTTCTATAAAGCAAACAGAACTCAAATAACTTTCCAGAGGCAGTAAAAATCAGATTTTGACAGACTGAAATCCAACAGCAATGGCCTTAACTGCCAATGCCATTTTTCAAGTCAAACCCAAAGGTCTATTACCTTGAGTTGGCTGTATACCCACAGATATATTATGGACTATGTGAGCAGATGATTGAACGTGAAAAATATCTCTTTTGAGAAAAGAATTGGGATTTTGGTCCTGAGTGCCTGCCCATTAATGACATAAAGTGCTGACAAGTAGAACAAAGAGTGAGAAATGTAATGTCAAGAGCTCTAGTGAAATGAAGTTTCATAACTTCACTACAGCTGATGGATGGGTAACAAAGATATTTTCAATGTAAAGATATAAAGTCTTGGGAATGGCATGAAGTTTTCGATCATGGTGTGTTGCTGTTTTGATGCTTGTGCTACATGCTTGTGAAATTTAAGTAAATAGTTACCTATCTGTAAATATTTAAACAGTCTAATATTCAGTCACTCTTTAATACGTAGGTATGTTTTCCAATTAAGAAATTAGGCTAGAATTAATTTACAGGGCAAAGGCTGTAGAGAATTCTACAGCATGAAAGACTCAGAAATCTGATGTTAACAGCACTGTAAATTGGACGTGAACAATTTACCAATTTAGCAGTGACTTCAGAGGAAAACTTTGCTAAAATGCATTCCTTTGGGTGATATCTAACCAATCCTTCAGGTCTCTGCAAAATGCAAGCCACCTGATTTGCCCTAGATTACATTGCAGATATAGCATCATCTTTAAATCAGTCAATTGAGAAGCAATTGTGTGCCACTAAATTATTCCTTATCCTCAAAAACAGATTGCAGAAAATATGAGGGAAAAATACTGATTTTTTCTTTTGTAGATACATGCTGTCTTCTGTTTAGGCTTAAAGAATAGACTGGCAGGTCTTGGAGGGTTCCTGCACCCGGCTGCAAAAGGAAAGAAATGTCAGCATCAAAACAGATATAAAGGAAGTGAGGATCACAATTCACTAAAGCTATTCCTGGGAGGCTTACAGATACATTTACAGCACTTCGCTTTTGAGAGATAGAAGATCCATCTCCCTTTTGTGCATGTAAGTTTCTGGGCATCATTGTGGATATGAAAATGGCCTTGTACAAGACATAGGGGAGTGTTCAAAAAAGAAAAAACGCCCCCCCCAAAATAAAAGAAACAACCAGCCTAATCATCAGCACCTTTTCCAAATTCAACATTATTTGGCAAAGGTTCACCTTTTATCTGATGACCTTGTAACATGTGTAAGTTGTTCATTCATGCAATTGTCATCATGAGATCAGTTTGTGGCCACATGCCTGGGAGAATGCCACTCTCAGGGAATACAGGAATACTGTAGGAAAAAACAAGGCTGCTAATCTCACCAAACTGGTGGTTTATTCTATAATTAAATTCAGCAAGCCAGTAATAAAAGAGCTTCTGCAGTACCTCACTGGTTAACCAAAAGCCAAACACAGTTCTGTGTAAGCATTCCAGACTTTGGCTTCCATTCATACAACCAGGTATAATATACTGAGAGGTTACTTAAAACCTATTTCTCCAGAGGTGAGGTTCTTACTAACGCCAAAGGATCAGACACTTATGCCCAGCTCAATATATATATTTCAGACCTTACGTGAATATCACATTCTCAATCAGAAAATCATTCGTAAACCAATGAAAGGTTTTGTTAATTAAAGAAATGAGTATGCATATAAATGGTTAGTAGATCATAGATATCATATAATTATATCTATTCCATATATCAGGTTGGTAGCATTGATGCAATAGACTGCTGGCTTGCAAAAATATCAACTGCTAACTTCCAGAAGATTGGAAAGTTCACAGTCCATAACTCAAAATTACTCCTTCTAGTTGCTAATCCACAGTTCCAGAGAATTAGAGCAGGAAGGAGGCAAAATTGAGAAGCCCCAAAGGTCTTTTACATCTTTTGCTGTGTACATGGAAATTTGCTGTCCCAAGCAAAGCCCCCGAGCCCAGTATATAGAAAGTTACAAGTTCAAGATAGAATCCAGTGTCACATGAGCATATTTCATGCCCTGACATGTTTTGTTAAATCACAGTTGACTTCTTGCTATCTGAGGCATCCACAGGAAAGGTCTACTGGGCTGGATAAGAATATTCAATGGCCCATTGTGAGAGCTAATGAGCTATCTATACATAACTGTCTAGCCCTGATGTAAATCCATGTGGTCAATGTCATCTACGCATATAACACATTTATACAGTAACTCATTCATATCCAACAGGCCCAGCATCAGGAAGCTGCTGGATATTCAAACATTCTGGATAATAGAGAGGTATACCCAGCAATGCATAATGCTAAAGAAAAACAAGATGAGATATTAAGAAGCAAACCAAAATGTATGCAAAGTACTTTATTTACCAACATGGTAATATTGTACACAGTAAACTTACACGGTATTTGCTGTATTTATTCATATTTACTTTCACTACACTGTACTTATGGAAAATATAGCTAACATTTGCTCATAGTTAAAAAATGCCTCTTATTTGAGGGTTCCAGGTGATAAAATGCTGGTAAAGACAGAGTATTATATAGATTATATTCAGATTATATACAAATATATAGCCAATATTCATAACTACAGATACAAAGATGATACATGCATATGAGAAGTATAATCATACTTAGAAATTACTTACTTTTCTATTGATACCTTACATATCCGATTGTATAAAGATTTAGGATAATTGAATAACCAGAGTAAAACCAGTGACATAAATGGTTGCCTTTATCATACACAGCATCACACAAACTATTGCAGTTTGTTACAAAGGCTTCATCCAAAGACCATTGAATCAATGGAAAGACTCTCACTGATTTTAAGGCCCTATATATACACCATAAGATCATTCCGGAACTTAAATTAGTGCAGAATATGGTTGCCTACTTTTCAAGTAGTGCTTTCAACACAAAGAATTTTTCACTACTCACATCCAGTTAATTTCTAAGAGGAGTTTAAGGTTTTGGTTTTGAACTATAAAGGATGCCAACAAGTGAATTTCAATGAGAGTAGGATCTCCTTTGATAATTTAGTCTGCATACTTCTGTAAAATGGGCTTGTGATCAAGAGACAATTCAGCCAACCGTTTCCTGATTCACTAAAGAAGTGGTTGTGGGATGGGTATTTCCTGTGAGTGGTGCTCAACTCCAAAATTTACTCACTTTATTGGTTTTGCAGAAGGCAGATTTGTTACTATTCAGGCTTTAATACAAAGATGGGGAGTAAGTGAGAGAGAAGCAATTAATGTTTTGTGACTAAAGTTTCATTTGTCTGAGTAAATAATATTATCTTAGGGACTTTGTATAATCTTATTATATGTACAATTGCCTAGAACTTTCAGAAAAGTTGTTTTAAAAGAAACATACTCTTTTATTCAACCATCAATGACTATAGAAACTCGGGGTTGTTTGTTTCATTACACATTGTCTGATTAGTTAAGTATAATAGAAAATGCTGCTTGGATCTCTGTGTTGGTGCTAATGCATCAGCAGTCCCTCTCCCCCCACCGCACCCATTTGGTCAGAAAGAGAGTCACACAGATGATTCAGTTCAGTGGAGCAAGCAGTCCTGTTTGCCTGAGTCTGTATGGTAGTCCTAGTCTGTATTATGAAAGGTGTTAGCTTCAATGCCTTTGGGGTGTGGAGGGTTTCCCATCACGCTTTGCAGGATATGCCCTTTCAACCTCCATACATGTTAGAGTAAATTGTTTTAGACTGTTCTGTTACATCCTGCTTAAAGAAATTACCCTCTTTCCATGCCTAGTCTGAAAACATATGGAGGGCTTGCAATTTTTCTTTCAACAAGCTGCCATGAAAAGAAAGAAGCTAAATGAGAGATTTTAATTAATAAATGGGAAAAAATCAAAATGCAGGTAATACTATTCAAATTAAAGATGTTTAAGAGAAATTATTTTTGGTGAATACTTGATGCTTGAACCTTCTCCCATTGACACAACTGGAAAACATCCAACTAACTAAATTGGCAGTGGAATGAAGCTTATGGGATGTTACCGTCATTCTTAAGTTTTTTATTGCTTTGTTATGAATTTAAGTTGTCTGTCTACCTCAGAAATGAGAAGCGTATATCTTTCCTAGTGGCTAAATACATGTTTCATTGATTTAGAATGTGTTTTGCAAAACTGTTCCTGTCCTTATTAGACTGATAGATTTATATGCACTTTCCCCCCATGAATTATGTTTAGAGAACTATAGAAATATCCTCATATGCTACTGCAGTAAAATCAGACATGGTTTCACTTAGCGTTGTCACAACTTCAGCATTGTCTGCTGGGAGTGTTACCAACCAATAAGTTACCCTCAAAGTAACAAGACTGACATCATAACTGCGGAATGGCTGAAAATATTTAGATGATTGTATAAGAAATACTGAAAAAATTTCTGCACACTGAGATTGACTACTCTTCCATTATATTCATTCACCAGTACTCAAACTTTCTTCTTGCAAATGTTTCATCAGAATTCACTTCTTTAATAAAGCCTACTCATGCTAGAATCTGTCAGTACAGAAATACATTAATTCAAGATCAGTAAATGAAAGTATCATTAAAGCTGCTTTAAATTAGAGTCACTTGTCTGGGTCACCCAGGCCTCCTGCATTTTTGGTTTTCTATTTTGACTCAATACTATTCAGGGCAGGGACTGTGTCTCCTTCAGTGCCTAATAAAGTATTGATCCTTAACAAGCAATAAATAGTGATAGTGTGACAAAGTCAGCCCTGTTCCTGGGTTTCTGGCCTTTGTTCAGTCCACTGGTCCCACTTACAGGCCCAGTTGCCCTTGCTGGGGTGAGGTCTGGGGGGAACCTGGCCCCCACCCACTCATGCTGGGTTCTGGCTCAGGGTCCCTATGAAGCTGCTAGTGGGAAGGGCTGACTCCCTTGGCGCAGCAGCTCTTTTCCCTGGGCCACTTCTCCAGACAATTCCCCCGGTACCATCTCCAGGCTGCAGCTGTAATGAGTCCCCCTCTCCATCTCAGGAGGCTCCTCACTCTCCCTGTGTGGTTTCTGGTGTTCCTGTTCCTTTCGTCTGCTCCTCTCAAACCTGTTCTCTCTTACTACTCTGGTCTCCTCACCTCTCTCCACTCACCTCTCACATGCTCTCTCTGCCCTTCCCACTGTGAAGGGCTTTTAAAGGCCTCTTATTAGACCAGACTTGGAATCAACTGGCCCCTATTAGGCTGAGCCCTCACCTGTCCAGCTGCATTTGATTGCCCTCCTGGTGCTCCCCCCCCCACCCAGCCTCCAATAGGTGCTTGTTTGGGCTCCCTCTGAGGAGGCCCTCCACCCTGGCCCTGCCACAATAGTTACATTAGCTAAACCAGTGATTCTAATTTCCAGATTTTCTTTCACAGTTATGATACTACTAAAACAACACATTACCTGTGAATCACCTGAAGTGCATATGATATCCTATAAAGCCATTTGACAAACACAAGGCACTAGTTCCACTGATAACCACAAGGAACTGAGAAAGTACCACATTTCTCTATTTTGGAAACTTGATGTAGGCACTAATAACACTTCCAACAGTTACCCAGCATAATGTGATTTGCACCTTCTAATATTATTCTTTTTGAATGGTAAATCTCCATTGGACACACACGTTATATCTAGATTTTTTTTTCTTTCTCCCTATATTAATTAGAAAAGATTACCAGAACTGGTAAGATTCCCAGAGTAATGCCTATCACACTGACAGAGAAATGGAGGTTAAAGTGGCTAACATATAATAGAATAGGGTATCACAAAATTAGAGCCAACCTTGGGAAAAAGGAACCTACTGGCCTAGAGAAGAACTCATTCTACAGGAGCCCACTGTATTCAGTACTCCTCCTCCTCAATAATATTTTCTTAGTTGAGGGTGAAGCTTGGCCCATATATTTTGTAGGACAGAACACAGTTCTTATTCTCAATTGACAAAGTTCCCATTTAACTTTCTTTTTGCCCAAATCTTACAGGACACAGTCACATTGAAGTTTTGTGAGTGACTCCAATGAAAGCAGGTTTAGGCCCAGAAATAGCTTAGGTATTATCTTTTAATTTGACCAGTACAATAAATGTTTGCAGTTATTTATTTTGTTGTAGAAGAGTTGTACTCCCCAGCTAAGTCAGTTGATCTGACGCAAGAAAGCAAAGACTACTAAAATAAAAAAGGTTCCCACGACAAAAATTATTTCACACTTTTTGTATATTCTTAAATTCTGATGGTAAGCGAAAGATAAAAAAATTCTCAAAATAGTATTCCCTAGGAAATGTCATGTCTGCTGTTAAAGATAAATATTTGACAAAAAGGTTATAGCTAGTAACTTTTTCTGCTGCTGAAGAATGCGACAGACTTTTCTGTACCTGTCAAACAAATATATCAACTAAGAACACCCTTAGTTGATCTTCCAAGTTCTAAATATTACACACAGTGGTATATGAAACAATGAACATTTTGAAACATGAGTTTAATTCTAATTTCTCCATTATTGCACTGACAGAACAGCAATAATAACAGCCCTACTTGGAACCTTCAGTAAACACATTTGGTAGATTGAAAACACTGTGGCTCAAAGGTTTCTGCACAGAGAAATAAAAAATAAATTGGAAAATGTTAAAGGGGACTTACTCATATTTCTTCACATGTATTTGGTTTAGGATGCTTTTCTGGAAACAAATAATTATATATTCTGGGCCTGATTCTCTGGTAAATGCAAATATATTTCCATCATGTGTTGTTATTAGAGAGTCAAATATCTCTCTCATCTCCTGTGACCAACACAGCTACAGTAATACTGCATATGCAATATTATGTGAAACAGTGTACAGTGAAGTAACGCTTAGGCTCTTCAATATATCTTTTATGGCTGTTCTTTCCTATGTCCAGATTTTTCCACCTTTAGCTTTCTCCATAAAGGGTCACACTTATTTTGCTAAACCTCCTGGTGAGTAAAATGACACTCAGTAGATGTGTGTCAGAATTTGGTCCTATATAAACATATTTTCAGCATGGTGCTAGTACTACAAAACATGAGGGATGAATCTCAAAAAGTTTGGTTCACAAGGGCATACATCCTAACCTGGACAACCTCATTATCTCTGTTCTAGGGAGAAACTGGCTGAGAATTTGAAGGTGGAAGGCACCTTGGGTGGAAATGATCATGAAACAACAGAGTCCATGATTCTAAGAAATGGTAGGAGAGAGAATAGCAAAGTAAAGACAGTGGACTTCAGGAAGACAGACTTTAGCAAACTCAGAGAACTGGTACATAAGATTGCCAGGCCTGCTGATGAAGGGAGGGAAGGAACAGGAGGGCAAAGGAGGTAGTTGCACCAGGGCGCAGCATTCAAAGGGGCCCAGAGCTCCACCCACCACCACTGCTACTATGGCAGGAATGGTGGCTGAAGCTTGAGGTCTCTTTGAAATGCAGTGCTGTTCTGCCAATCTGCCTCATTGTGGGGACAGGACAACATTGCAGCAGTCTAAGCATTGCCTGGACTCCACCTCTTCTGCCTTTGGCCCCACCCCTTCTGAGCTGGGTCTCCCTTCCACCTTGCTTCAGGGCCCATGGTGGCTGTCACCCCCACTGAAAACCAAAACTAAGAGGAAAAACAATTGAAGAAAATTGGTGATTTTTCAAAGAGACATTGTTAAAGGTACAATAACAAATTCTTCCACTTTGTAGAAAAGATGGGAAACATGGCAAGAGACCATCCTGACTCAGCTAGGAGGTCTTGAAAGATCTAAAAAGCAAAAAGGAATCCTGCTAAATGTATTACTCAGTAAGGAGGGGAAAACAATAGCAAATGTGGAAATGGCAGAGGTTTTTAATGCCTTCATGTTTTCAAAAAGAAGGCTGGTGGTGATTGGATGCCTAGCATAAAGAACGATGGATAAAATGAAGTGAATTCAGAAGTTACAACAGGAAAAGAACAAGTTAAAATACTTAGAAAAGTTAGTTTTAAATCACCAGGGTCTGATAAAATGCATCCTAGAACACTCAAGGAAGAAATGTTTGGCTTATTACGGTGGTGATTGAGGAAGTATCTAAGCCATTATCTTTCATCTTTGAAAAGTCATGGAAGATGGAAGAGATTCCAGAAGACTAAAAAAGGGCATATAAAAAGGGAATCCAGGACAACCTAGGAAACTACAGATCAGCCAGCTTAATTTCTGTGCCAGGAAAGACAATAGAACAAAAAATATGGAATCCATTTGCAGAAGTCTGGAAAATAAATTTGGTAAGTAACAGTCAACATGGATTTGTAAAGAATAAATGATGTCTAGCCAACCTGATAGTTTTCTTTGATTGGATAATTGGCCTTGTGGACAAGGGGAAAGTGGCAGATGTGGTATGCCTAGACTTTGGTAAAGCATTTGATACAGTCGTGTGTGACCTTCTTATAAATAAACTAGGGAAATACAACGCAGAGAGAGCAAATGTAAGGTGGGTGCAAGACAGTAGTTATGAGTAGTTTGCAGTCAGATTGGTAGGCCATAACTAGTTGGGTTTCCTGGGGAATCAGTTGTGGGACCAGTTTTGTTCAATATCTTCAGCAATGACTTAGATAATGTCAATAGACAGTAGGTGTATAATGTTTGTAGCTGATATCAAGATGGGAGGGGTTGCAAGTGCTTTGGAGGACAGAATTATAATTCAGAAAAATCTGGGCAAACTGGAGAAATGGTCTTAGGTAAATAGGATGAAATTCAGTATGGACAAATGCAAAGTACTCGTCTTAGGAAGGAAAAATAATGTTTACACCTACAAAATGGGAAATGACTACCTATGAAGGAGAAATGTGGAAAGGGACCTAGAGGTCATAGTGGACCTCAAGATAAATATGAGTAAACAGTGATGCTGTTGCAAAAAAAGCATTCTAGGATGTATTCACGTGAGTGCTGTAAGCAAAACACATTAAGTAATTCTTCCACTCTACACTGTGCTGATTAGGCCTTGCTGGTAATATTTTATCCAATTCTGGGTACCACATTTCAAGAAAGAGGTGGTCAGATTACAGAACGTCCAGAGAAGAGCAACAAACATGATTAAAGGCCTAGCAAACATGACCTATGAAGGACGATTGATAGAATTGGGTTTGTCTTGTCTGGAAAAGAGAAAACTGAAATGGGACATAATAACAGCTTTCAAGTATATAAAAGGTTGTTACATGGATGAGAGAGAAAAAAAGTTTTCTTCTTAATCTCTAATGATAGGACAAGAAGCAATGGATTTAAGGTTTAGGCTGGATATTAGAGGTTTAGATTTAGGCTGAGGTTGGATATGAGAAAAAATGTAACCATTAGGATAATTCACCACTGAAATAAATTGCCCGAGGAGGTTGTGGAATCTCCATGGTTGCCAATTTTTAAGAGACATTTAAACAAACATCTCTCCGGGATGATCTAGATGATGCTTGGTCCTGCTGTGAGTGAAGGGAACTAGATTTGATGACATCTCAAGATCTATAGTATGATTCTATGATTCTATGATTCTAGAACTCGAGGGGGGAACGTTGGATTAGGGTGTGATGGTGCAATAACTCCCACGGCAATCAATACCCCTCAGAATCAGGTTCCTAGTTTTTTTTTTTTTTTTAATTCTTGTTGAATTAGAAATGTTTGGGTTATTACAATGGCGCTGCTGTAGCAGCCCAAAACATGTAGTACTATTATAGGACGATTGTTTATTTTTAAGACATGTCAACTAGATATTTTGGCACTTCAGAAAAAGATTCACATTTGATTTATTTTTAATTTTGTTTTGACCAAGGCTTGCATCAGTTCTTTGGCAATGGACTATAACAAGTGTCAAAACTCTTATTTTCACATTGTCTGATTCTTATTCTCTTTGAAACTCATTCTCCAAATCCCTAGTAACAAGTATTGTTGGCAAATAATTAACTATTAAACTGAAAAGCTACCTAGATTTTTACAGGATCTCAAATTGAGCAAAGTTGAATAACTTCGGCCTTCTTTGTCAGTCTCTAGATACTGTCTCTGTGGAACACAAAAGAAAAAGAAGTATCAAGAAAAATCTTGATGACTGCACATTTCTGGTACCATATTTCTGGTATGATTAAAACAGGAAGCACAAGAAATCAGTCAAAGTGTGCTCTTGAGAAATTTTAAACTTGTAATTTAGACCAGAGAGATTCAAATAATCATAAAAAAGTTCTGGTTAATTATCTGACCCAAACCAAATCTTTATTATGGACAGTAACTAGTGCAACATTTTCTGAGCTGCTAAAAGGTGAGAAAATCTTATTCCTTCTAACAGGTATTTAAAATGATAAAAAGTCAAAGCTTCTTCACTGAATTTCTACTTGTCGTCATGATCACACAGGTATGGCTATTTTGTGTCTCAGACTATATGCCTATAGTCTTCTATTTTATTTAATTTTATTCACATTTCATTGGGTTCAATTCTGGCAACTACTGTCTCAAGTTCAAAAGAACCATCTTTTACTTCTGGATTTAGAGCCCATGGGAACACACGAAACTATGGGCAAGTAACGCACGTAATTATAAGACCACCTATCTTTTAGCAATTATATTAAATTTAACAATGATGTTATAAAAGTCACTGCCAAGACCGTTTCTCACTTGGACACTACAAGTTCAGAAGGTGGAGGCCCTCAAGAGACCTTAAAAATACCTTGCTTTTATAGGCTTCCCCTTAAAAGCTTCCCAATGTTACAGATTTCCTGACCTTGGGAGGTAGCTACCACTACTCAAGTGATAAAACCCCTCTTCAGAACCCAGGAAGACACACTTGGGATGTTGCCTTGTGGGGTAACCCCGATCTCTAGGACACAGGAATCAAATCAAATCATTGTCTTTGAAAAAGTGATTTATTAACAAAATAAAAATATGTACATGATAAAGTATACTTGCTTGCTAGGTGTAACAGAGTAAATAAAAAGAAGATACACTGAAGCACAAAAAATGATTTCCGTGGGATTCAATTTAAAAGTTACGATATGCAAGGGGGTACATCAGCGAGCCTGAGAAATTATGCACCAAAACCAAAATTAGAAGATAACTTGACTGCATCTGATTAGATGTTTCCTTTCTACTTACATATCAGTATGCCCAGATTACTTAGAAGCCTGGATATTTATTGAAACCTTCCGGCCTACTTAGGCTTAAATCATCTCTCTGTTTCTCCTCCAGCCACATAAAAGAAAGGCTCCCTCAGCAGTTAACTGCTTCAATTAAAAAAATTCCCCTGTTTCTTCCCATTGGTTTACCCGGCTGCTTGCCAACAGAGAGCACACTGTCTCTCGGCCCGCACCAGCCCCACGGTGTGGCAGTCACAGATGAGCCAGACCATAAGTAGTCACTGCAAAGACAAGGTTGCAGCCTACACTGCAGCCCTCCACCACCAGAACACTCTCTTGAAAGGCAGGTGACCCTCAATGAGGCCGAGATGCAATGGAGGCAGGACACATGGGGGGAGGTGTTGGGGATGCTCCGCACCATGTGCAGGACCCTAGCGGTCCAGCATCCAGGTTCCCCAGCTAATCCCCCCGAGGCCCCCCTGCTGCTCCCACGCTGCCTTCCCACCGCCCACCTCCAGTCCCCCCTACTGGCCCCTTGGTTGCTCCTGTCCCACCAGCCCATGACCCTGCGGCCCTGGCTGCCCTACTGCCCCCTTATCCCCACATGTATAGTTCACTGCATATGAGGTTTTAGTCATTATTTTTACAATTCCCTATTTACTATTTACATTGGTCACGGTTGTTAAAGGTTGAAGGTTAAATGCATATTCACATTTTGAGCCCCCTGTGTCCCTGATTACTGTGGGGGAGGGTGGAGGGTTGGGGGTGTGTGGGGTGTGCACATGGGGGGTGTAGGGGAGCCTATGGGGAGGGGTTCAGGGGTTAGTAGTCCCCTCGGCTGAAGGCTTTCTGAAGTGCCTCCCAGATCTGGAACCCATCACAGCTGAGCCACCTATCAGGGGCTGCAGCAAGCTGCTGGTAGTGGGGGATGAGCTCCACCATCTAACCCTGGGGCAGGTTCCCCTCACATGACTCAATGAGGTTGTGAAGCATGCAGCAGGTGGCCCCGACCTGCCAGACAATCTCCACCCCCACATCGAAGCACATGAGGAGACACCTGAACCATGCCTTCAGATGGCTGAAAGTGCATCCGTTGGGATACTGGGCCCATGTGAGCCAGGTGTTAAACAGCTCCTGGGTGGGTGTGAGGTGGCCCATGTATTGGCACATCAACCAGGGCTGGAGTGGGTAGGCCAGGTCACCCAAAAGGCACAGAGGCATCATGACGTCCCCAACAACGTGCTTCTGCTGGGGCATGAAAGTCCCGGCTTCCATCCTGAAAAACAGGAAGGAATTCCGCAGGATCTGCATGTCATGTGCCCTGCTTTTCCCGCTGACATAAATGTCCGTAAACTTTCCATGAGCGTCCACCACCGCCTGGAGCACAAAGGAGTGATACCCCTTGCAGTTGACGTATTGGCCACCACTGTGGTCCGGGGCCCTGATGGGGATATGTGTCCCATCAATCGCCCCAAAGCACTGGGGGAACCCAAGCACAGTGAAGACCTTGACGACTGTGTCCAGGTCCCTGATGCTCACCAGCCTCCACACCAGCGTGTGGTTGATGGACCTCATGATCTGCAGGGGAATAGAAACAGGTACATTCATTGGCGTACACAGAGGGGTTCCTGCCCCTTCCCCTTCTACCACCTTCCTCCCTGCTTGCCCCCCCCCCACTGGGGGACCCCTCCGGCAGCAGCCATGTGGTATCCCCTCTGGGCTAGGCCTGCCTGCTGCCCCTGGGCCTGCCCCCTCTGAATCAGTGCCTGGGGTCCCCCAAGCCCGCTGGCCCCCTCCCTCCCACCAGCGGGGCAGGGTTTGGGGCTGGGCTTATCTGGAGGACAACACCCTGACAGTGGATGTGCCTGCCACAAACTGCTGCCCAATGGATCAGTTGCTGTCTGTGGTAGCCAATTTCCATATGACAATGGCCATGCACTTCTCCAGGGAGAATGCCAGCCTCATCCAGGTGTCCTGGCATCATAGCATGGGGGCGAGCCAGCTGCAGATCTCAAGGAAGGTCCCTTTCTTCATGCACAGGTTCTGCAGCTAGCCGTCATTGTCCCACTCTCCCATGATGACCCTGTCCCACCAGTCCGTGCTGGTGGCGTGGGTCCAGATGCACTGGACCAGCTGAAGAGGGCCTGGCAGGGGTGGTGGGGGTTCAGAATGCATGGGCCTGGGCCTCTGTCTGGGCACACCTGCTGTCCTGCAGCTGCTGAGGGTCCATGCCTGCTGGTTGGCAGGCGCTGTACAGGGAGCTGGGTCTGGCTTGCTGGGCACAGAAGTGGCTGGCCTCAGCACCATTTGCAGGGAGGGGCTGTGCATCTGGGCTCCCTGGCTGTGCAACCCCATCCTCATTGTTTCCTGTCCTGTTGTTCATGTGTAGATGCGCTCTTCCGGAAGAAGGGGCAGCTCTTTCAGTGTCCTGTTTGATGTGTAGATGCACTCTTCCGTTAAAGGATCTTCCGGAAGATCACTTTCTGGAAAAAGTGCCATGTGTAGACACGGCCTATGGGTGGTCAGTATAAGCACTATAAAGACATCTTAAAGTTCAACATGATGTCATGCGGCATATCACCCAGTGGTCTGGAAATTCTAGCTCAGAACAGATTGTCCTGGTGGCAAAGCCTTTTACAGGCTCTCAAATGCTTCAAGAGTCAATGTATCTAGGAATTACAGGAAAAGTGCAGGATCTGAAAAGAATGTCACTTTTGTAATCAGCTCTGCCAATAAAGGATTGATTTAGGCCCTCACCAACAGTGTCAAAGCAGTTGAAAGTCTGTTGAATGATGCTCAGTCTGGCCACATAGTCCTAGCCTTTAGGTTTAGTACTGAGTAAGGGGCAGCACATAACGGTTTCACCCAGCCGCAGCCCAAGGAATGAACTATCTCATGTCAAAATTCCCCCCTTTCCTACCTGACTCCAGGACAGCATTGTTTCCTCTTGATCCAAGGGCAGTCCTATCCCTTATGCCCAGCTACTCTAGCCAAGGAGGTGGGGTTATTTTCCAAGCCTCAAGCTATTCTTCAATTCCACCTCTAGTTTAAAGTGGGGAATATCATGGAAATAGAGGATGCACTTCATGCCTTACCCAGCTCCAAGATCAACGTAGACCAAGTAAAGAAATTGTGGAGAATCTTACTCCCTTATGCATATTTGACTAACATGACATCACAGTCTGGTCATTAGCAAAATTACTCCTGTAACCATATTACACAAATATAGAGCAACAATGATAAAGAACTGGCTGAATGTCTGCCTGCCGGTACAAGAATATGAACATTTGAATTTGTTTTTATATTTCATTTCTTAAAGCAGAGATGGAAAAGGAAAAGAACCTCAATTTTCTTGTCAATGCTAATAGATGATGTGATGATTAAAAATCACCCCAATTAAGTTGGGGAAGTATAGAGTACTGACTTCTGAGAGAAACCAATACTGCAACAGTTGTAAAGTTGTTAGAAATTAATGAAGTGCTTCAGTTTTGGGGAGTTTTTAACAGGTTGTCCATGTAAACATTGAGCTATCAATCAGTCTTGCTCACCCCTGCCAAGGTAGTGTTATGTTGGTAAAACATTCTAAATGGATAAAGAAATCTTTGATTTCCTGTGTGTTGCAGTAAGACCTGAAAATCACAAATATAACTATGGCTTTGAAAATCCAAGAGCATGATTATAAATATCTTTGAAACCATACATTGTGTATGTTGAAATATCATTGAGCCAGTAATAAATAATTAAATGACTAATTATTTGTAGAATCTTCTCATTTCTCCCCCCAATTCTAAGAAAACTATTGACCGAAATACATGTTCAGAGACTGATTTTATTTAAATGTAGGTTTATCTTAAAAGTTGCTGTTATTTACAGAGAGAGCCAGCGCTAGCTATAAGCAAACTACGTAATTTCTTAGATCCCAGAGCAGCTCAAGGAGCAACGCTATTCACTTGTTATTAATTATTATTATTGCGGTAGGTGGAATAACATTCCTGCTTAGGGCCCCCAATCAGCTAGCACTGCCTCTAAGTTTCAGAATTAAAATCTACTCTTAACTATGTTACCTGTGAAAAACAACAGGAAGTCCTGTGACATTCTATAGACAAAGATATTTTGGAATATAAGCATAAGCTTTTGTGGGCAAAGACCCATTTCCTGTGGTGCTTTGTGCAGGAGTAGGCTACCAAGTCTCATTTGAAGTCTATATTCCATGCCTGAATGACTCAGCAATGACAGTTAAGGGAAGTGCTCTCACTGCATGAAGTCAGTAGCTACTGCTAGATAATACATGACGTAATACTAGCAATAATATGTGGCATTTTGTGGACTTTTCAGAGAATCCTCAACACATAGACGAATATTCCAAATGTTGCTACAAATGGTAAATTTGATGCATAGAAGGGGAAAGGATTTTTCCAAATTCACATAATGTCAGTCATGGAAAGGAAAAGAGGAGGCATGTTTCTTGCTTCATGGTCCTTGTTTGAACCATGAGATGTCATTGATTCTATGCATTGTTTGTAGTGTTTATAGGATACACTTACATTATACATGGCTGTGTTCAGTATGCCTTATTGTAGCTAGAGATAGTACTCTATAGCTAAAACTGTGTACTCACTGAATAGTAGCCTCACCCTAATTAATGAATGGTGAAGCAATATCTGTATTTTAAAGATTTGTACTCTGATTATCAGCACCTCTACAAACTATAAACCAAAATAAATATCCACATGCTTAATGCAAAACTAAGAGCTGTGTTAGGTTTAGCGATAGATAAACATACAGATATGAGCATTGCAAAATAAGTCTGCTTAGGGCTAAAAAAGGCTGTGATCCAGTGGAAATCCTGCCATTCATGGCAATGGTTTTTTGGGAGCACATGTAGCTATCCATCTTATTGATGTCACACTAATCCTTCCACCTTGTTCCCTTTCATGCATTACTTTCTCTTGTTTTATCTTGTCTTAGACTGGTTTGAAATTGCATTGAGGGCATGGACTATCTTTCAGTCTTGCCTTTTGTTTATTTGTTTAGCTACTGTGCTCAGCAAAATGGAACCCAAGTATTGACTGTGGCTTCAGGGTGCTGGTAAACTGCACACACTAATTAAAATAAAAATGATTCGAGAGATCACAGTTCGATTGAAATAGTAGATGTGATTTGGTTTAACATATTTTATTTAACTGAAAACTTTTTTAATATGAAATTTGGGTATATCGCCAATTAAACTTGTTTCTGCCAACACAGCATAGCTCAATTTTAAAAAAAAAGCAGTCCTGTAGCACCTTAAAGATTAACAATTTTATTCGTTAGGTAATAGACCATTTGATCTGTTCTTGTTTATATTTTTTTCCATGCAATACAACGAAAGCATGTTAGGGTACCTAACAGTATTATTTTAGCAAGTCAAAATTAAAAGCTAAAAAACAGGGTGGTTGAGGGAGAATTTCTTACCATCATGCACAGGTGTATGTTCTGTAACACAGAACTCTGTGACTCAATGACATTTCTTGCCTGTGACCATAATTATATCATCATTAATAGCAACTGGGTACAGTGACAAGCAGAAATATAAATGCAATATTTTTTGAGTACACAGGAGATACTGTAGCTTATGGGTAAAATTTGCAAAAGCAATGAATTATTTAGCAACCTCCCTTTTGGAATAGCCTTCCCCACAGGGAGGAGGAATGTGAGGAGAGCTGAGTGGCTAAAGCAGGGGGTTAGGAGCCAGGAAGTCCTGGATTCAAGCCCCTCCACCCTTTGGGTAAGACAGTTTTCATTCGGTGAACAAAAAGTGTGGTTTGAAGCTGACTTAATTTCCTACAAAAATATGCATGATACTGCTTACTTCTGTTTAAAGCAAACTAATTTCATCATAAATTAGTGTCATTAGGATCATGTTTAAATTCAGGTGAAAGAATTCATTTTTAACTAAAAGTATCCATATACAGGATCACACCTGTTTAACATAAATTATTAAACTGGTGCTACTTGAGTGGCTAGAGTCTAAGACTCACCAACTTTCCATGAGACTTCACCTTCTAAGTGATATTGAAAACTGAGCCCTGTGTCTCCAGTTTATATATTTACACCTACTCATACAGTTACATTTCACAGGAAAAATATTAGCCATTCACATGTTGTGGAGTCTGCAGAAGGAAAGGACAGCAAAGTGCAACTCTTCCCTCCTGCACATAAAGCGAAGGAAGCAAGATACCTATGTGGCAAAAGTCACACACCGGACCCTGAGAAAGGGCTCTCTGTGAGTCCAAAAATTTGTGCCTGGTCAAGGAGAGGCGGTGAGTGGTCAGGCTGGGGTCAGAACTAGGGGTAAGGAAAAGCAGAAGAATCATCCTCTTGCTGGACATTCAGATTGTGGACTGCATTGAGAATCTACTTTTGTAAGGCAAAGGCCTGGGTTGCAGAAGATGACCAGTCAGAGTAGTGTCATTAGATACATGTGCAACAGACTAATTGGATATTGCTGGCATAGAGCCAACACAGAGCCTCACAAAACAGGTTGCTTCCTCTTGATGCCCAGAAATAAATGATGGTTCTAGAGTTCTGGTTGACTACCCTGACCCACTGACTATCTATGGCTGTGTCTACACTAGCCCCAAACTTCGAAATGGCCACGCAAATGGATATTTCGAAGTTTACTAATGGAGCGCTGAAATGCATATTCAGGGCTTCATTAACATGCAGGCGGCTGCGGCACTTTGAAATTGATGCACCTCGCCGCCGCACGGCTCGTTCCAAAGGGGCTTCTTTTTGAAAGGACCCCGCCTACTTCGAAGTCCCCTTATTCCCATGAGCTCATGGGAATAAGGGGACTTCGAAGTAGGCGGGGTCCTTTCGAAAAGGAACCCCGTCGGGATGAGCCGCGCGGCGGCAAGGCGCGTCAATTTTGAAGTGCCGAGGCCACCCGCATGCTAATGAAGCCCTGAATATGCATTTCAGCGCTTCACTAGTAAACTTCGAAATGGCCATTTGCGTCGCCATTTCGAAGTTTGGGGCTAGTGTAGACATAGCCTATCTGAGGCTGCACAATATGGGTAAGAATGCCACAGGGAAAAATTCCCTTTTACCACTGCCTAATGGTTTACTAGTGCTAGAAGTGATCTATCCCATTGCCATTTAGAGAGGATGGGCAGATTGAGGTCTCTTAGAGTCTACAAGGAAGGTGGGTAATACAAAACAGAGGGCAGCTGCTTCAGAAACTGATTTTCTTGAAGTTATTACTAGACAAGATCTCATTTTTCACCCATCTGGACCTACATTATAAGGTAAATCTATTTCCTCTGCCACTAAAACAGTATTCTCCTACTAAGGAGAAAGACCAAAATAAAATTCATGTAACAGACCAGCACTCTTTCATAATGGAGTGTGGCACCATTTCAACAGAGGGTAATGACTTTCCATGAAACATTAGATTTATTTGCACTTATTTGGTCTGGATACTTTATCTATATACACTGCAGCTTGGTTTCGCTCCACCACTAATGGAACTGGAACACAATTGTGTAAATAAATTGTAGCAAAGTCAAGCTACATTCCTTAAACACTACATTTCTCTGCATTACAAAAGTCATTATGATCACTATTCTTCACAGCTATTCCAAATACCAGTAGAGAATCTGAAAAAAACAACAAAACAAAACAAAAAAAAAAAACACAACCCTTTCATGAGGTAAGTGGAACTTCATGTGTGCTTGGAGCAGTTGCTGCTGCCCATTTGTAATTCCGGTCTAGCAGTCTAAAGGCTTAGTGACAGTGCTAAATTGTAAGATGATAGTTTTCAGTATTATGCAAATGATATTGAAATAAAACCTGGGACAACCTCAGTTTACGTGCCAAGTCTCACCTTCTCTGATGATCCATTGCTGAGGTCACATAAGGCAGTAAGCTCCTCCTGTGGGACTACCCACCTTTGTCCATTCCAAGTGAGCCTTTATGAAACAAGGTTTGAATTATACAGCAGTAAAGCCCTTTACCAATGGCCTTTAACATCCTTTAAAGGAAGATTTTAATTTAAAATGTCTCCTGACTCACTTCTGTGCTTCTTCATAATCTGAAATCACATGTTAAACTATTGCATCTAGATTCCAAATCTGGGGGCAATAAGCCTAAATCTACATGATAGACCTATTTTGAAGTAAGATATGTGAAATATCACAACTAAAAGCAACAAAAAACAACACATTTTGGAATAGCACTAAGCTATTTTGAAATGGCATTTCCAGTCCATCACACTTTTTTAAAAATAGTGCCATTGGAACCTATTTTGGCCTATTTTGAAATAGGCATTATTCCTCAGGGAATGAGGTTTACCACAATTGAAAATATGCACCCATTATTTTGAATTTATTTCAAAATAGTGTGTGCCTCATTTAGACAATGCCACAGTTATTTTGAAATAACTACTGTTATTTTGAGGTAACGTGGCCATGTAGACATTGCCTAAGTGACAAGGTTGCAATATTTTGTGAACCCACTTCATATATCCAGGACTTTCTCTCACAAAATCCATTACAAGTGCAAATGTGACTTAGTAGGGAGGGCACTTTTTAATGTGAGTGTTTATGAATGGCTGAGGTGTTCTCAAAACTACTAAATGCTTTAATTTGAATATATGTGTGACGGGTTCAGTCTCACAGACACCTCCCACCTTGAGACTGTCACCTGATGCGATGATCATAGGACTGAATCCTCCTACCTGCCCTCTGGAGTGTCTCACCAACCTGTATTGCTGAGCCGAAAGCTCTGATCTCCTCCATCAAAGGCACAGAGTTGGAGTAACATCCCACAGAAGGGAAAAGCAGACTCTAAGATCCACTCAGCTCTGGGAAGACTCAGTCAAAGAGGATTTACACAACACCAAGGTGCATAACCCCAATGGGGCCAAAACCCAGATAAATCCTTATACCTTGCATAAAGCTTATATAGATTGAGCTCCTACGATTTTTTCCTTTTATCAATGAAAGAGATGCACAGTTGCTGTCCCCCACAAATAACAGCTATTTACACTGGGTTTATTAATAATAAATTTACTTTTGTTTAAGTATAAAAACAGGATTTAAGTGATTGAAAGTGGTAACAAACAGATCAAAGTAAGTTACTGAGCAAAATAAAACAAAACATATCAGACAACGCTAATACTCCAAGGCAATGTCTACACTAGAGGATTTTGCTGACACAGCTGGGCCGCGTCTACACGTGCCGGCTACTTCGAAGTAGCGGCGCCAACTTCGAAATAGCGCCCGTCACGGCTACACGTGTTGGGCGCTATTTCGAAGTTGACATCAACGTTAGGCGGCGAGACGTCGAAGTCGCTAACCCCATGAGGGGATGGGAATAGTGCCCTACTTCGACGTTCAACGTCGAAGTAGGGAACGCGTAGTCGTTGCGCATCCCGCAACATTGAAATAGCCGGGTCCGCCATGGCGGCCATCAGCTGAGGGGTTGAGAGACACACTCTCCAGCCCCTGAGCTCGATGGTCGCCGCGTCCAGAGGCCCTTTAAAGCTCCCCGCCCCCTGCCTTCCTGTGCAGGAAGCTGAGAGAGCGTGCAGGGGGCAGCACAGCCACGAGGCCGGCCTGCACACTCCTTCGCACCCACACACCCCCACCCGCCATGATGGCTGCCCCCCAGTCCCCCAAGCACCCCCAGGAGACCCCCCCCAAGGGGAGCCTGGGCTCCCAGCCCAGCAGCCAGGCGGGGAAGTGGCAGTGGGGCCCCTCCTGGATGGAGGCCTAGCTTCGGGACCTGCTGGGGCTCTGGAGTGAGGAGGAGGTGCTCCAGGTAATGGGGAGCAAGAGGTGGAATGAGGATGCGTTCACTCTGCTGGCCGAGGGCCTGGTCGCCCGGGGTCACCCTGCCCGCACTCTGGATCATGTCCAGAGTAAAGTGAAGGAGCTGCGGCAGGGTTATGCCTGGGCCCGGGGTGCGGCCAGCCGATCTGGGGCCGCCCCCATCACTTGCCCCTTTTTGCAGGGAGCTCAGGGACATCCTGGAACCCCGGCACACGTCCTCCCCTCCAGCCACTCTTGATACCTCGGCCGACGAGCCCCAGCAGGCCCCGGAGGCAGAGTCCGGCCCGGAGGTAAGTCCTGCACCCTGGGGGCCCCCCAGGAGCCCACCCCCGGGGCACCGGAGGAGGAGGAGGAGGAGGAGGGGGAGTCCTCCTCGAGTGATGGGGGCCTCCAGATCGTCCTGCCATCCAGGAGCTCCAGCCGGGCATCCACCCACCGGGTGTCCCCCGACCATGGGAGCAGACCATCAGGTATGTACCCCCCCGGTGCGCACCCCCGGGGTTGAGGGGCGGGGACAAGAGACATGACCACGGCCCTCCACATGCCCAGATGACCATGGCCCCAAGGACAGCAGTGGCATGTCCCTCAGAGGAGTGCATCAGCCTCTGCCCCCCCAACACAACAGTGCCATGCCCCATCCCTGGGGATGGGGGGAGCGGAACCTAGGCTCCCCCAGGGGGAGGGGGTGGGACACCCATCATCAGCAGCAGCACCATCTCCCAGCGACAGGGATGGGGAACCTGCAGCAGAGGGGTGGGGGGACAAGGGCCACGGCTCGGGGCCCACACTAACAGATGTCTCCTCTCTTTTCCCCCCCAATCTTCCGCAGGCGAGGTGTCAGTGGTCCCAGAGAGCCCACTGGGGCCATCACTCCAGGCCAGCCACTCAGCAGAGCACTGACCAGCCCCACGGCGGGGACAACGGTGGAGCCAGCTGCCCTCCTGGACGGCGATGGACCCCCAGCTGCTGGCCATCCATCGTCAGCAGCTGGAGGTCGCGGAGCAGTGGCTTCGGGTGGACGAGCAGTGCCTCCTGCTGCAGAAGCGGGCGCTGGCCTGGCGCCAGGAGGCATGGGGGGCCTTCATGTGAATGTTCGAGTGCATAACTGACTACCTGGCCCCCCATGCTGTGCCAGCTGCCGCTCTGCCCGACCTGCCTGATACACCTGCCACTCCACCCGCTGCTTCACCCACTGCTCCACCCGCCGATCCACCCACTGTTGCACCGCCACCCGCCACCGAGGGCCTTTCTGCCAAGGGGGACCTGGGGCCAGCTGACACCCGCCGGCCGTATCTCCTGGTCGAGGCTGCCCACCCCCAGCGCTGGATATTAGGGGGTGTGAGGCCCAGGACGTGCCCCCCCCCCTTTGTATATATTCCCCTCAGTTGTATGTTTGTGTTTGTAAATAGTTTCTATTAGACCCCTGTTGTTATATTTTGTTGTTATGGATGCTGATACCTGCCCCCCCATGTACATAGTTCTCCCCTTCTTGTCTTCCCCTTTTTTTCTTTCATCTTATTGGAGTTGTAATATATATGTAATATTTATCCGCCCTGTACATAGTAGTTAGTTAAGAGATTAATAGTAAGGAGAGTTCTCTACAGAGATTTGGTTTCACAAACAAATGTCTGGTTTTATTTCATTTCAAGAAAGGTGGGGGGGTGCTCTTGGGTGCTCTGTGGTGTGGGCATAGGGGCAGGGAGTGTTGTGGAGGATGGGGGAGCAGTGGGGGTCCTGCCAGCATTCACCCCGAGGCCTCATCGAAATGGGCCTGCAGGGTCTCCCAGACCCGGGTCCCTTCGGGGTCCACCTGGCGACTGGGGGCAGCGGGTGGCTGCACATCGGCCCTGCCGGCCTCCACAGCCCAGCCCTGAAAGAAGGCTTCCCCCTTGCTCTCCACGAGGTTGTGTAGGGCCCTACATGCGTCCACAACCTGGGGGATGTTGTTGGGGCCCGCATCCAGGCGGGTGAGGAGGCACCTCCAGCGCCCTTTGAGGTGCCCAAATGTGCGCTCCACCACCTGGCGTGCATGGTTCTGGCTCAGGTTGAAGCACTCCTGGCTGGCTGACAGATGGCCCGTGTACTGGTGCATGAGCCAGGGCCAGAGGGGGTATGCAGCATCTGCGATGATGCAGAGGGGCATGGTGGTGTCCCCCACAGGGATCTCCCGCTGGGGGATGTAGGTCCCCGCCTCCAGCCGGCGCACAGGCCTGAGTTCTGGAATACCTGGGCATCTTGGGTGCTGCCAGGCCAGCCCACATAAATGTCCAGGAAACAGCCCCGGCTGTCCACCAAGGCCTGGAGGACCACAGAATGGTAGTCCTTCCTGTTTAAGTAGCGTCCTCCACTGTGCTCCAGGGCGCGGATGGGGATGTGGGTCCCATCCAGAGCCCTGAAGCAACTGGGGAAGCCCAGGGAGGCAAAGCCCGCCATGGTGGCATCCGGGTCCCGAAGCCTCACGAGCCTGTTGAGGAGCAGGGCATTGATGGCATGGACAACCTGCAGGGGAAGCACATGGGAGGGCACCAATGAGGGGTGTGCAGGGTGTGTGTGGCCCTCCCCTGCCAGGGCTGCCTCCCCCTCCCCTTCCCCCCGTGGGTCCTCTTACCTCCATGAGAACAGCCCTGACGGTGGCCTTGCCGACACCAAACTGCTGGCCCACAGATCGGTAGCTGTCTGGAGTGGCCAGCTTCCAGACAGCAATGCCACCCCGTTTCTCCACACTGAGGGCACGCTACATGAAGGTGTCCTGGTGCCTCAGCGCAGGTGTGAGCCACTGGCATAGCTCCAGCAATGTCTGCCAGCTCCTCCGAAAGTTCTGGAGCCAGCAGTTGTTGTCCCACTCTCCGAGCACCAGCCGCTCCCACCAGTTGGTGCTGGTGGGGTAGCTCCACAGCCGGCAGCATATGAGGCAGGGGGGAGGGGCGGGGTGCTGCAGGGTTTGGGGTTGCGTCCTCCTCCTCTGCGGGCAGCTCCTCCTCTGTGGCAAGAAGGTGCTCAGCTGCCTCCTGCATGGCATGGAGCAGGGCGAGCACTGCTCCTACAGGGGCGGCTGGGTGGATCTCTGGCTGCTGCTGCTGCTGCTGCTGCTGCTGCTGGGGCTCCATGACTGCATCGCTTGAGGTGTGCGTGTCTATGGCTCTGCAGACCACGTGCTGTGCAGGCTGCGTGTGTCTGGGAGGGGCCCTTTAAGGGAGCGGCTAGCTGTTGCCCCGGAAGCGCTAGTCCGCACTGTGACCCTGTCTGCAGCTGTTCCTGGCACCCTTATTTTGATGTGTGCTACTTTGGCATGTAGACATTCCCTCGCAGTGCCTATTTCGATGTGGTGCTGCCCAACGTCAACGTTGAACATCGACGTTGCCAGCCCTGGAGGACGTGTAGACGTTATTCATCGAAATAGGCTATTTCGATGTCGTTACATTGAAATAAGCTATTTCGATGTAGCGTGCACGTGTAGACATAGCCCTGGTGTCCAGTCTTATCCCACTTCCCATGAGGCATAACTCCTCTGTCAACACAGATCTGTTGATAGAAATTTGGTCTAGACGTTCCAGGGGGCCCTCTGTCAACAGATAGGGCTTCTGGGACACTGGGCAGCCCTGTCTGCTGTGCTTCTCATTGGCCACAAATCACTGCAAGGTAGACATAGCTCAAGGACATGACTACATTACAGAGTTATTCCAAAACTGGCTATGGTCTGAAGAAGTGGGTCTGTCCCACGAAAGCTCACCTAATAAACTGTTTTGCTAGTCTTTAAAGTGCTACTTGACTGCTTTTTGTTTTGATAGTGCATAGACTAGCACGGCTTCCTCAGAGTTATTCCAGGATAGTTTATTCTGGAGTTATAATTCCAAAATAAGGTATTCCAGAATAATGTGTCCATGTTACAGGGAAGCCCCAGAAATAAGCAACACTTACTCTGAAATAGTGTGTTCACATACAATAGAGCCTATTTCAGATTAGAGTGCTTCTGGGGGCTCTAATCTGAAATAGGCTATGTCTACAAAGTTCCATTATTTTGGAATAAGCTATTCCAAAATAGCCTCAACTATCTGTCAGAAATAGCTGTTTTGGAAGAGGAGCTGTTCCTCATAAAAATAGATACACAGAATTCAAAATAAGCCATCTGCTATTTTGCAATAATTTCAAAATAGGGGTTTTGCTGTGTAGACATTTTCAAACTTGTTTCAGAATAGTGGCTGTTATTCCAAAATAACTTTGCTGTGTAGACACACACCAAGAAACCTGTTACATCCAATTTCCTACCCAAATAGTAGTTCTTATCACCTTTTCTCAAAACCCAGGCAGCTTCTTATCTTCAGTCTGATCCTTCCCCATCTTCAGTCTTAAATGTTTCCAGTTGTCCTTTTGGTGGTAAATGCCAAAAGGTGCCTGGCATCTGGCAGCAATTATTGTTTGTGTTCATGACTTTATACAGATCTTTCCCAAAGCAGGCAAAATGTATTCAGTTCAAACTTTTCTCACCTTGAGTGGGAAAGTACAACATCCAAAATGGTTTACAGCAATGGATGGACTAGTCACATGTATTTGTAGGACAAACTGTATTCCAGGCTCACAGGAGAAGCAAGACTATTCACAGGTCATGTTCACAAGTCTTGAGCCATTAAGATCCCTGAGTACCATTCATGACCCTCGCTTTGCTAATCTTTGCTTACTTCATATTTCTAAATTCAAATTCAGAAATGATACAGATACCCAAATAGAATACACATATTGAGGTAATTGCAAGCTTTCCAATGATAACTAACAAGCAATATTTTTTCTTAAAGCATATTTGAGTGAGGCATATATTCCTGTCCATAAGCATATGTCCATAAATACTGTGCAACATCACAATGCATATCAAATTCTTCTTCCATTTCAATAGAAGTACACCAAATATGCATCTAGCTGACTGAACCAACTGCTGCTTTTTTTTACATCCTTTTTGTATGCTGTAGATCTGAGTAGATATCAATGAAGTTGAAAGAGTGGTGTCAACACCAGAATCTCATCCAAAAGCATTTGCTACAACACTACCATAGAAATTTTCAATAACTCTGTAATCTCTTTGCAACATGTTAACCTTGTTTAAAAGTGATGTCAACCAATTATGCTGTGGATGAAAATGTTGCCTAATACATTACTTTTCCAGGGACTTATTTGGAGGCTTTTTTTTTTTTCATTTCTTTTTCAGTGCTAAAAGGTTCCCAAGGAATATTCAAAGTCAAAAGTAGATTGTAACAGAAGTATCCTTTAAAGGTCACATCTCATGGCATGGGAACAAAAAAGCAGTCTCCTCCTGTGCTAGAAACAAGTAATCTTTTTCAGCCTTTGAAAGAACTTCAGTTGATTGCTGAATGGGAGCCATGCTACAGTTATTTAAAACCTTGTCTTCAGTCTGCTGCCTAGCAAATCAAGCAGTGATGAGCAATCTAAAAGGGAAAACAAACAGCTTGTCCCTACACAGCTTGTCCCTACACATTGAAACTGCAACGTAAGCACAAAGCTGGTAGGTTCTAGTGTCATTTATCTTTTTCTACAGGGCTCTCTGTCACCATCTCTGCTCTGGTGGCATAGTCAAGTCTGCATTGAAAATGAAGAATCACTTTGCATTGTTTCAAAATCTGTCCAGCTTCAGGGTTGTAAATGCCCATTTGTTTGTTTGTTTGTACCCTGGCAAACAATTTAAAAATATCCATGATGACAAATCACAGAATTAGCTGGATGAATCCCTCCTTCCCCACAACATAATATAAACCACTTTGTGCTTGTCTAGTGTGTATAGTCTGTGACTTAACACAAATTTACATTAAAGTTTGGCAGAACATCAAGTAAAGAGTTTCAGGAAAACAAACAGATACAGCTGTTTCATTGACTCTATAAACCTGAGGCACTCAATTGCCTAAATCACCCCACTTGTAAATATTACCTAAAATAAATACATAAAAATGAGGATGCTTTGGGATATCTCACTAATCTTTCTGCCAGGACCAAGCTTTTAGAGTTTCTTTTATTAGCTAAAAGACATTTACATGACATGATTAACATGTCATGGATTCCTTGTATAGGATTTTGAAGTGGATTTTTTTGTCATGGTCCATTTTCTCTACATGAGTATTTAGCATAAGAAGCATCATCTTTATAAAAGCCATACTGAGCCATCAGAATGATATTATCACATAATAGAAAAAAATATTATCAATAAATTTGTTAAAGATCCCAAAATGTGGTTTAATTAGCTGCATTGAGCACCTGAATAGTAGTTCCTGGTGTTGTTAAAGCTCTAAATGAAGGAAAACAGGAATGCAGGAAAACAAGCAGATTAGTATGGGAAAAATAATTTAATAGGGTGGTTTGTGGGAGGAGGGGTAGAGGACAGTTGAAGCTTAGAGGATTAGAGAGAGTGAGAGAGAGAGATTAATAGTTAAATCCCTGAGAAAAGACATCTGAAACAAAATAAAGTGCAGACATATCCAGTAAGTATGAAATTAGAACATTAATTAGAATAGAACAGAACCACTCCCTTCTCATGACCTTCCTCATTTGGGCCGAGGGTTACACTGGATCATTAACGTGTATATAGTGCCATTTTTGATGAGGTTTTTTGGTCATTGAAGATATATGAAAGTGTGTGGTGGTGGAGACATTCATAGGCAAGTGGGGTGATATGGCAGCTGGCACTCTTTTTTAATCCTGGCCCCAGCGACCAATACTCCTTACAGTTCCCTGAGGCAAGGATGAATTAACACAATACTAACAACCCATCAGCTGTATCGTCACCTAATAAAAACCATGAAACCATTCTGCTAACACACAATGTCTATGTCTACACTAGCCCACTTCTTCAAAGGGGGCATGGAAATGACACAGACTGGGGACTATCAATGAGGCACTTCCACGACTATTCAGCACCTCATTAGCATAATGGTGGTTGCGTGAATTTCAAATCTGCTAACTTCAAGGTACTGACAGACAGTCTAGACGCAGGTGCTTCATAATATGCTCACAACTGGGCACGGATTTTGAAGCACACGGATTCAGACTGACTGTCAGCACTTCCAAGTTAGTGGCTTTGAAATGCGTGTGGCTCCCATTATGCTGATGAGGTGCTGCACCAACACAGAAGTGCCTCATTGATATTCCCCAGTCTGTGTCATTTCCATGCCCCCTTTGAAGAAGGGGGCTACAGTAGACACAGCCACATATATTTGGCCTATAATTCCTTTATATAAAATAGTGCAACCTCTAGGTAGATGAACAGAATAGTCATGAAATCATATGGTGTTCTGACTTTCAAAAAACAACCTTTCATGCCATGTGTTTCCATGGCAAGTTTCAAATCCACGTTGCAGGTAAGTAGAGAAGATGGAGACCTGAGAGATTGGTCAGAAATGAGTGGGAGCACGGGCTATAATGACAGAGAAAAAGCAGGGTCAGGGCAAAACTGGGAGGCAAGATCAAATCAATATCTTAGATGCCTATATACAAATGCAAGAAGTATGGGTAATAAGCAGGAAGAACTGGAAGTGCTAATAAACAAATACAAATATGATATTGTTGGCATCGCAGAAACTTGGTGGTATAATACACATGATAGGATTGTTGGTATGGAAGGGTACAGCTTGCTCATAGAGTTCACAATTTTAAGGAAGGGTAGAAGGGAGAACAGCAAAATAGAGACAATGGATTTCAGGAAGGTGGATTTTGGTAAACTCATAGGGTAGGTAGGGTCCCATGGGAAGCACGACTGAGGGGAAAAACAATGGAGGAGAGTTGCTAGTTTTTCAAAGGGACATTATTAAGGGCTCAAAAGCAAGCTATTCCTCTGCGTAGGAAAGATAGGAAAAATGGCAAAAGATCACCTTGGCTTAACCAGGAGATCTTGTGTGATCTCAAAATAAAAAAGGAATCATATAAAAATAGAAGCTAGGACAAATTACGAAAGATGAATATAGGCAAACAACTCAGGAATGCAGGGGCAAGTTTAGAAAGGCAAAGGCACAAAATGAGCTCAAGTTAGCTACAGGCATACAGGGAAACAAGAAGACTTTTTATAAATACATTAAAAGCAAGAGGAAGACCAACGATAGGGTAGGCCCATTGCTCAGTGAGCAGGGAGAAACAGTAACGGGAAACTTGGAAATGGTAGAGATGCTTAATGACTTCTTTGTTTCGGTCTTCACTGAGAAGTCTGAAGAAGGAATGCCTAACATAATGAATGCTAGTGGAAAAGGGGTAGGTTTAGAAGATAAAATAAAAAAAGAACAAGTTAAAAATCACTTAGGAAAGTTAGATGTCTGCAAGTCACAAGGGCCTGATGAAATTCATCCTAGAATACTCAAGAAGCTGAGGGAGGAGGTATCTGAGCCATTAGCTATCATCGTTGGAAAATCATGGGAGACAGGAGAGATTCCAGAAGACTGGAAAAAGGCAGATATAGTGTCCATCTATAAAAAGGGGAATAAGAGCAATGCAGGAAACTACAGACCAGTCAGTTTAACTTCTGTGACAGGAAAGATAATGGAACAAGTAATTAAGGAAATCATCTGCAAACACTTGGAAGGTGGTAAGCTGATAGGGAACAGCCAGCAAGGATTTGCAAAGAACAAATCATGTCAAACCAGTATGATAGCTTTCATTGATACGATAATGAACCTGGTGGATAAGGGAGAAGCAGTGGATGTGGTATACCTAGATTTTAGTAAGGAATTTCATACAGTCTCACACAACATTCTTATCAATAAACTAGGCAAATACAACTTAGATGGGGCTACTATGAGGTGGGTGCAAAACTGGCTGGATAACCATACTCAGAGAGTAGTTATTAATAGTTCTCAATCCTGCTGGAAAGGTATAACAAGTGGGGTTCCACAGAAGTCTGTATTGGGACCAGTTCTGTTCAATATCTTCATCAACAATTTAGATATTGGCATAGACAGTATGCTTACTAAGTTTACAGATGATGCCAAGCTTTGGAGGATGGGGTCAAAATACAAAATGATCTGGACGAATTGAAGAAATGGTCTGTAGTAAACAGGATGATGTTTAATAAAGACAAATGCAAAGTGCTCCACTTGGGAAGGAACAATCAGTTTCACACATACAGAATGGGAAGCGACTGTCTAGGAAGAAGTATGGCAGAAAGGGATCTAGGGGTTATAGTGGACCACAAGTTAAATATGGGTCAGTGTGATGCTGTTGCAAAAAAAGAAAACATGATTCTGGAATGCATTAAGAACTGTATTGTGAACAAAACCCGAGAAGCAATTCTTCTGCTCTCTGCACTGGTTAGGTCTCAGTTGGAGTATTGTATTCAGTTCTGGGCGCCACATTTCAACAAAGATGTGGAGAAATTGGAAAAAGTCCAGAAAAGAGCAACAAGAATGATCAAAGATCTGGAGAACACGACCTACGAAGAAAGTCTGAAAGAATTGGAAAGAATTGAAAGAATTGTATAGTTTGGAAAAAAGAAGATTAAGGGGGGAACATGATAGTGGTTTTCAAATATCTAAAAGGGTGTCATAAGGAAGAGGGAGAAAACTTGTTCTTCTTGGCCTCTGAGGATGGAAGAAGTAAAAGGCTTGAACTGCAGCAAGGGAGGTTCAGGTTGGACATTAGGAAAAAGTTCCTAACTGTCAGGGCCATCAAACGCTGAAATAAATTGCCTCGAGAGGTTGTGGATTCTCCATCTCTGGGGATATTTAAGAACAAGTTAGATAAATGTCTATCAGGGATGTTTTAGACAGAATTGGTCCTGCCATGAGGGCAGGGGGCTGGACTCGATGACATTTCAAGGTCCCTTCCAGTCCTAGCATTCTATGATTCTATGTTCTCTTGGGTCCATCAGAACATAATGGATACAGCACCCATCCTGTAGAGAATGTACTTTAGAAAACACCTATTCAAGCATTCTAGCCATGGGCCCTTATGCAATTAATTTATATTATCCTTAGAAAAGGTAAGGGAACTGTTATCCTATTCTTTAATTAGCATACAGGTTACTTCAATCAAAGCTACTGTATTAATACTTAGACTTCTGTAGAATATTTTAGTAGCAAAAATATAGCACTATTAATATAGTACATATTTGATTAATTAAAAACTAGCTTACTGTTAGACCTCAAAATGCAACTGTTCTTGGGAAATCATGAAATAATGGAATTATTTTTACGCAGATTCTGCAGGGTTCAGTTCCCCACCCAGTACAATTTAGTATTTTTAATCAGAATAGTAAATCATTACCGATGAAGGTAGTAGTTTACACAGAGAACGATGGAGTAGTAAATAATGACAGGGACACCACCAATACAGAGATTCTTGGATTATTTGATAAAATAGATGAGTTCAGACTACATGTCTTTTAATACCCTCAAATGTAAGATCACAATCACAGAACAATAAATTAACAGATGGAAGATTGTATTTTGGAAAGTCGTGATTCTGAGGCTATGTTTAGACAGCAGAGGTTTATTGAAAAGACAGCCATTTTGTCAACAAAACCAGGGAGCAGACAGATTGCAACACGTGTTTTGTACGTAAGTTGACAGAATGGAGCATTTTTTTATTTGTTTGTTTGTTTATTGTTTTTATGACTGCCATATCCCACTGACCATGAGGAAGAATGTCTTTATTGAGAGAAAGGTGTCAACAAAAGGTGAGTCTGAATGTTCCAGGGGGCCTTCTGTTGACAGTAAAGTCTTTCAGGATGCCACACATGTGCCCTGGTGGACACTCTGTCCACAGAAATGAGCTCTGTATGGTTTCTGCCTTTATAGGGAGCCCAGGGAACCCTTGTGGCAGACAGCTGAGAGCATGGCAGCAGCCATACAGCATGGTGCACTCCCCCACACCTTCATGGCCACACCATGACTACACACCAAGCAGCCCAAGATCCCCCTGGGCCCTCAAAGCAACAGCCTTAGGGGTCCCAGGATCCAGCCCAGGCTCAAAGAGAAATGCCCCCTCCGGGAGTGGGGCTGAGATACTGGCCCTTTTGGACCTTGGGCAGAGGAGGAAACCCTCCAGAACCCCAAGGTTCACTGCGGGAATGCAAACATGTACAGCTACATTTCTGACACTCTTGCAGAAAGGGGCCACTTTCCTCCCCACACCCTGGAACAAGTGAGGGTGAAGGTGAAGGAGCTGTGGCAGAGGTATGTCAGGGTCTGGGATGTGACAGGATGCTCAGAGGCAGAACCCACATCCTGCCCATATTACAATGAGTGCCACTGCATCCGGAGGGTGGGTGGGGGAACAGGTCACCCCAGGGCTAAGCCTGGACTCGGTGTTGAAGGCCTCACTGGTGGAGTGGTACCCAGACAAGGAGGACTAGCCACTGGAAGGCCAACACCAGGAGCCTGATTCTGAATTGAGCAGCCTCATCATTGCACTGGACCTGGTCTCTGGCAGCCAGGCCACCTCCTGGGCCTCCTCTGAGCTTGGTGAGGATTCCTCTGGTGAGTGCCCTGCGTGTCACACACCCCAGGGCATGGGAGGTGGGTGTAGACAGAGAGGGCTGCAAGCATCACTCATCCAGCTTGGGCAGGACCTTGCACTGTGGTCCCAGCACATGGAACAATGTGCAGATGTTGGGTGCACCACTTGCACCAAGCAGACAGCCCTGGGGCATGGGCAGAATCCTGCTCCCGGGCTTGTGGGAGCCCAGACAAGCATCAGCCCCTGGGAAGGGATGGCCCTCCCAAACCTGCCACGGAGGTGGGGTGGGGGTTCCAAACCCAGCCACGGCTGGAAGCAGACTAGCCACAAGGGTGCCAGCCTGACTCCAGACTCCGTGAGGGGTGTGGCACATGGTACACAGTCATGCCTGCAGTCATAAGGAAGCATCCACTCTCTCAGGTGATGCTGTGAGCTGCAGGTATGTGAGTGGGCCCTGGGGAGGGATAGGTTGCTCCTGGATCATCTCCCACAAATGAGGGGACCCCTTTGTGGCCAGACACCCCTTTTTGCCACTAGAGCATCAACGTTGGTGGGGATGGGCTGCAATGGCCAGCACGGGCCCAGAGGCACCATGGAGTCCCCATATGGCAGGGCCCACTTCACAGACGACACATGGCTTTGCTCCTGGGACATCCCCATCCCTTGGCCTGGGGGTTTTAGTCACTGCTCACGGTGGGGGGATGGACTCAGGGGCTGTGTTGTATGAATGACTCACCACCTCTTCCTCCTTGTGCTCCATACAGCTGAACCTGCACTCACCGAAGGCTGGCGCACAGCAAACACACTACTGGACTGCCCTAAAGCAGCAGCAGGAGAACGACAGTCCATGAGGACATAAAGTGGCAGCACATCATTGGGGGAGGGGATTTCACAGCCCCGCCCTCCCTACGTTCTGAGACCATCCCACCTCCTGTCCCAACCTCCACACCATGTCCAAGTTGCCAGCCTCTTCCACCCCACAGTCCCAGCCACCATCCCCCCTCACACTTTCTAAATAGTTTACACATAAAAGCTGCGTCTACACGTGCACGCTACTTCGAAGTAGCGGCACTAACTTCGAAATAGCGCCCGTCACGTCTACACGCGTCGAGCGCTATTTCGAAGTTGAAATCGACGTTAGGCGGCGAGACGTCGAAGTCGCTAACCCCATGAGGGGATGGGAATAGCGCCCTACTTCGACGTTCAACATCGAAGTAGGGACGTGTAGACGATCCGCGTCCCGCAACATCGAAATA
This sequence comes from Carettochelys insculpta, assembly GCF_033958435.1. Lineage (NCBI taxonomy): Eukaryota > Metazoa > Chordata > Testudines > Carettochelyidae > Carettochelys > Carettochelys insculpta. The sequence goes on along the minus strand of NC_134139.1, from coordinate 138,023,361 downwards.
GCGGGGTCCTCCATGGCGGCCATCAGCTGGGGGGTTGAGAGATACTCTCTCTCCAGCCCTTGCGGGGCTCTGTGGTCACCGTGGGCAGCAGCCCTTAGCCCAGGGCTTCTGGCTGCTGCTGCTGCAGCTGGGGGTCCGTGCTGCATATACAGGGTCTGCAACTAGTTGTTGGCTCTGTGTATCTTGCACTGTTTAATGAAAGTGTGTCTGGGAGGGGCCCTTTAAGGGAGCGACTTGCTGTTGAGTCCGCCCCGTGACCCTGTCTGCAGCTGTGCCTGGCTCCCTTATTTCGATGTGTGCTACTTTGGCGTGTAGACGTTCCCTCGCTGTGCCTATTTCGATGTTGGGCTGAGCAACGTCGAAGTTGAACATCGACGTTGCCAGCCCTGGAGGACGTGTAGACGTTATTCATCGAAATAGACTATTTCGATGTCGCAACATCGAAATAAGCTATTTCGAAGTTGGGTGCACGTGTAGACGTAGCCAAACAGTTATATATTTTGCATCAGATTTTTATAGTTTGCACAGTAAATCCAGTTATTGTTCACCACACGAGCCTCTGCCTTTATTGTGCATGGGTTGGGGAGAGATGAAAGGGCAAAGGAAGATGTTCTGGTCAGGAGGGGGTAGGGCTGCTGGCCCAAGACCCCTGATGGCATTGGGGCATGGGCAGGGTTTCTGGGGTTGCACTACATGACCTCCTGAGGTCCCTTCCAGCCCTATGATTCTAGGATTACACAAGAGACAATGAAGTTGTTCCAAGAGAAAAGAGAATTGAAGATTGGAAGAGATGTTTCCGAGAGGGAGCAACATGAATATAGGGTGAAAGAGGACAGAAAAAATAAAGCAAAATGGTTAGAGGAGCAGTGGGAAGATATAGAGAGGTATCACGGTCAATGTAAGATCAGGAAGGTGTATAAAATGATTAGGAATATTAATAAGAAGTAGCAGCTAAAGCAGATGGTGATCAAAGATGAGAACAAAGAGGTGCTCATGAAAAAAGAGAAGATTATGCAGCAATGGATGAGATATTCTACTAATCTATATGATGCACAGCTAGACCCAAGTGTCTCAGAGAGACTGATCGAAGAACTGAAAGACATATCTCCACCAAGCATTGAGAGCAAGACCAATATTTTGAAGGAGGAAGTAGAAAGAGTAGGGAAACAACAAAAGAACAACAAGAGCCCTGGAAATGATAAGATCATGGGAGAGATGATCAAATATGATGGAGAAAGTGTGCTTCAGGAAATACATTGACTATGTAATACAGCATGGAAAGAAGGGAAGGAACCTAAAGAATGAACAAGATCCATGCTAGTGGCAATACACAAGAAAAGAAGTACATTGTAGTGCAAGAACTACAGAACAATTGCCCTAACGAGTCGTCTAGGCACCATGATGGTGATGACACTGACAAAGAGACTAAGATTGAAGATAGATGAACATTTAGCGGATGAGCAAGCAGGGTTCAGGAAAGATAGAAGCACCATACAGCAGATATTGGCACTAAGGTTGATATCAGAGAAAGCTCGATGAAAGAACAAGAACATTTACACTTGCTTCATCGATTTTCAGAAGGCATTTGACAGTATAGGTCAGAAAGTGACCTGGGTACTGCTGAGTCATACGAAGTGGATAGCAGAATGACACAACTGTGGATGGGTATCAATGACAATGTGGAGGCAGCAGTGAGAACATGCGGGGAGTTTGAAAGTTGGTTTAGAATGAGTAGACATACAAGACAAGGAGATCTTATATCTCCAAGTATCTTCATCACACATCTAGAGAGAATGATGGAAAAGATCAAGGAAGAGATAGAAGGAATATCTGTGCATGGGAAAAGAATTAACAACTTGAGGTTCACGGATGATATAGCTATCATTGAGGAAGATGAGGAAAAGCTAGCAAAAGTGGGACATGTGCTAAATGAGGAAGGGCAGTGGTAAAGACTGATTATCAACATTGATAAAACAAAAACAATGGTATTTTGAGATAAGGAAATAAGAAGGAAGATTGGTATCGATGGGATTGAACTAGAGAATGTAGAGAAGTTCACATATCTGGGGAGCAACATAACATATGAGCAAGACTCTAAGAAGGAAATAGTGGTTAGAATAGGGAAAGCAAGAACAAGTTTGAAGACGATGGATAAAATCTGGAAATGCAAAGTGATTAGCTTAGGAATAAAGCTGAGCCTCTTGAAAATGTGTATTCAGCACCATGATGTATGGATGTGAGACATGGGTGATAACAAAAGATTTGAAGAGAAGAATATTGGCATTTGAGAGGAGTTGTTATAGAAAGATCCTGAGAATAGGATGGGTGCAGAAGATGACCAATGAGGAATTATATAGGAAGATACAGCCAAAAGAGAACCTACTGAAGAAGGTTATACAACGGAAATTAAAACTATTTGGGCATGTTTACAGAATGAACCAGGAATGAAAAATCAAGATGCGAGTATCTGGCATAATGAACAGTTTGAATAGGAGAGAGAGAGAGACCCACCAGAGAATGGGTAGATGATAGATTTGTTCGGAGCTAGTCTACAGAAACTAAGCCACTGTGCACTGGATACAGAAAGATGGAAGAAAATAGTGAGAGAGGCATCAGACACCAATGGATGTTGAGCCCATGGTTGTAGTTGTTGTTGTTGATGATGATGATGAGGATGATAAATTACATAACTTAAACCAGGAACGCAGAAGCATATTCTTATATCCTTGTTATTGTTGCCACCTCAGGCAGGATTCTCAGTAGTCTGTATTACCATCTGTGTACCTCTTCTTAAGTATCCAGCACAGGATCCCTGAATACCTATTGAGTTCCAGGGGATGGAGAGGATCAAGACTGCCTATAGCTAAAAACCCTTTCCCCAGCGTAGAGGGAGGTGCAGCTAAGCCCAGGGCTCAAATGAGATCAGAGGATGACCAAAGAAAAACAGGAAAAGGAGTGTGTTCATAGGGCCAGAATCACAAAAATAAGTGGCTACAGCCCAGAGGAGCCTACATACATGACATGATGGAGGAGTAGAAATATGCAACAAAACTGCAGAACCCCTCCTCATCCAAAAGCCTCCTTGCTAAAACATTCTCACCTGGGTGCTTCTTAATAAAGTGATGGCTAGAAATATTAGATAAGGAGATATTTTGATTAGCCTGGAAAAGGGCGACGTGTACATATGCTGAGCCAATCTGGAATGTGTCTTTTGTTACTTATTTCTGTCTCTTTTATTCAATTGCTAACAACCTCAGGAACAAGCAAAGCAGCACTAACTAAAAAGTATTGAGGACCATACAGCCAGGAATATGACATCATGGTTAAGCCACTAAACAAAAATATCTCATTGATCATCAATAGTAAGATGGAATGAAAAGAAACATCTCTGTTAATTAAAACCAAATCAAGTTCAGAATCTAATATTCAGCACTATTCATGTTCTGCCTGAAAGCAAAGAAGCAAAAATTGCAGAATTATGTCAACAATTGTACATACAGTGAACCTACTTGGCAAGCTATTAAAACTTCTCCCCTACCCCCGCACCTGGCCTTGACCTTGTAAGGGCAATACCTTTGAATACTTTATATTCAATGCAGCTAATTAATCAAGAGTTCTCTGCATGTAATTAAGATTTAATAAGACAGTTGTATGCTAAATGAATACTGATTGGTCATCAATGTGATTTTTTTTGAGGATTAACAACTAAAAAATAGACAATATATGTAGCCTTGTAGGAAAGTCCTACAGATTGGAACAGGAATTTTTATATAGAAGAGGTCTCCATATAAATTAAGTACCATTCAAAATAATTTCTGTAAGAACATAAGAGTGATATGCTTTCTGCAGAAATGGGAATGTTTAAATCTCCTGAGAATTAAATGGAAAGTGGCATGGCTCTATAGAGTTCTATGTGTTGGTTTAAAATTCTATAGAGCAGATTCTCCATGAAGTTGTACTCCATGAGTTTATAAATATTTTATTCTGTGATATTAAATACACATCAATTAACTATTTGAAACATAGTACTGGCCTTATAAAATGAAACTGTAACTTAAAATATTTCTATTTAACATTTTTAAAGGAGAATAAGTAGGATTTCCACACATATTTTCCACAGGAAATATTTCCACCTAAACCTTTTCCAGGCTTTGCATGTTGGCTGAATCCAGCTATTCCCAGGTTAGCCACAGTGTTACCACAGCTTTTTAAGTAACAAAGCTAAGCTCAGGGTTCTAGACTCTTGTGGGCCAGGATGCACCTGTCCTCATGTGGCTGTTGGAAGATGTGTCAGCAGGACTAGAAACAGAGAACAGAAATTACAACCTAATCAGCCGTATGCTTTCAATATATTGCAAGCTTGTGAAAACATAAGCTTTACCCTACCTTGAGTTTACTAATGTTCAAACTCCAAGAACTACTAAATACTGAAAGCAGGAGGGTTTTTCTTGCTTTTTGGGTTTTTTGGTGTTTTTTTGTTTTTTTTTTTTTGAAAAGCAGTGCTTGTTGCTGTAGTCTGAGCATAGTCCTAAGCTACAGCCTAAGCACTCTCCCTGATTTCCATCTGAGTCAGGCTTTTCTGGCAGAAAGAACAGAGGAAGTGAAAGGCTTTCATAAACCTAAAGCAAAGCAGAAATCTGGACTTGTGTGTGATTTCAACCTTTCATTCACAGATACTTATTTCAATGCTGTGGTGTCTGCCAATAGCCAGTGAAGCCAAGATGAGTTGTGCCCTCCAAACAAAAGCCAAGCTATTAGCTTACCAAATGTTTTGGTGCTGGACATTTTGTTCAGTTACACATGGCACAACTCAGGAAGACAGAATGTGGTAAAAGCATTAACAGTATTGTGTGCATTAACATTACTTTTGATAGTCATCAAGATCTGAATTTAAAACAAATTCTAAAAGAAAGCTGGTCTTGGGGATAAAGCTCTGGCACAGTGGCAATCTGAATTAAATTCCCAGATCTGCCACAGACATCCTGTGTGATGTTGTGTAAAGTGCTTATGTAATCTGTACCTCAGTTTACTCATTTGTAAAATTTGGATAATTCTTTCCCCTGCCCCTTGTTTCTTTTGCCTACTTATGTTCCAATTCTGTTTCCACTAAATTCAGTGGTAAAACTTCCATAGAGTCATTGAAAAAGGGAGTAGGGATTTTAGCTTGTAGACCCTTGTGAGTAGAGGCTGTTTTCAAATATGATTATTACTCTTAGTACAGCATGACTTGATCTTGATGTATGCCTTTAGCCGCTATCATAATTCAAATAAATTATTATTATAATTATGCAGTTTTAATAAACCATGAAATCACCACAGACTGTTGTTCAACAGAAGTTCTGCATACGCTGTCTCACTAGTCCCTGAGGAAAAACTAGAGTACTGTTCTAGAAAAGAGCACATAGCGTAACAGTACAAGGTTATCATCAGTAGAAATTAAACCAAATATCGAAGAAGAGAAATTTAAACAATAACATACCTAAAAAAGAAAGCTGCTATTCTCGTCTGAGCTTCTGAGCCAACTCAGAAGAAAATGAATGAATGGCTCCATGTAAACAGAAGAAGCACCGTCTACAGGAGAAGATTGTCATAACCTTTGTGAACCTTCCTGATGTGATCACAAAATTTCTAGGTGGTTGCTGCTTTGCAACAGGAAGTAGTGCCTTTATAAATGCTTCTGTGGAATTAAGCTCTTCTCCTTTGACCAGCATTTTGCAGGGCACAGAATAATTGTGAAGAAGACCCTCAAGTCTCCCTGCCCATGTCATTAAATGTATTGGTGTGTTCAGGTACATTACTAGCAGGTTCAGGGCTGGTGACAGACTTCTCCTGGTCCTGGGCAAAGTGAGGAGTGGGCATGACTCTGGGCCAACCTGGAAGGGATGGGGCCTTGGGAGGAAGGGGCAGGGCCTCAGGCAGCCAGCCCTCAGTGCTGTCTGGGCTGTGCCATGTAGGGCTCCATCGGCAATCCTAAGGCTTGGAGCTCCTGGCCCTTTTACATTGCTGGGTTCTGGGGCAACTGTAGCCTTGGGCAAGCTGGTCCTTGTGCAGTTGGCTCACATGCCCACAGGCCTAGCTCTTGAAGTTTAAGACATTTCCTAGACAGCTAGTATTAGGAACAAAATAGTGTGCTTATTATCACTATGATTTTGAATATACTTTAACAATTAATATTAGTTAAATAACTTAAAATTAGACAACTGTGTGGCAGCAAGTGAATTTTGCAATATATTACCCAGTCATAGATGAGCAGAGTTCACAGGGCTCCTATTATATGACTGATATTTAAATTTGCCTTTCCCTCCCTTGCTGCAAAGAATCCATAGAGAATAATGTAATTCAAATTCTGGGTACTATCAGCAACAGGTGTTTGGTGTAATTCAGGTTTCCCAGCACTAGAGACCATTGCTTGTATTTGGACACCAGAAGGACTACAAAAAGAATGGGTAGGCCTGACCAAAGAGAGGAAGCTGAAAAAGAGGTGGGGCAGAGTGGCGGAAGTGAAGGGGACTCTTGACAACGGGATTGAGAAAATCACACATTAAATTAAAACATGACAACAAAAAGATACAATCTTTACAGTCCAAGAACAGAAAGCATTGGTGACACCATGCTAACATGAAGGGAGGGACAAGTCAGTATAAGGATGCAAATGGTGCTTCTGGGAACAAATTTTATCTTCTGGAATTCAAAGACCAAAAGTGAATGCATCTCTAAAAATCTCATTGATATAGAAAAGAAGTATTTTTATGTTAGCACAAAAAATTTGTCAAAACTGCATTTGAGTAAGAGTACTATGATGTGTCCAAACAGAGATGAAAAATAGGCAGAAAATTAACATAAAAGAGCTGGAAGAAATCTCAGAACTAACATTTTACAACTAGGAGAAATTATAGACAGAAGCTTTTCATCATGGACAGAAAAAAAAAAAAACATCATTCAGTCCAGTGATGGATATGTATAGGAGACAAGAAGATCTTCCAAACACAAGTTTTCAACAGAGATAATAGACAAACCCAGTGAGCTTTTTTCTTGCCTAAGCATAAAAAGAGAAGCAAAACTTATCTTCTGTATTGTCAGTGTGGACCCTGGAATCGTGTAAGATTAATAGTCTTCATCATTCCAGAGCCAACTAAGAAAGAAAATCCATAAATTCATTAAGAATCCTGTAGTAGCTCAGGCTGTAAACTGAAAGTGTTGTGAAGATTGCAGAGGTAGTACATGAATAAAGAAAGATGAGAGAAATGCAAGCTTGGTGACCTGTTGATTTGAGAGAAGTATGTTAAGATGTCTGAGAATTTGATACCATGCCGCCTTCAACCTATCTTATAAACCAAATTATCACATATTTATGTAAAGTTATAGATTTTTAGCTCTGTGGCTGTATTAGAAATGTGTCAGTGCTGAGATACACAATGGGAGGGTCTCCACCCCAGCCAGGTGAATAGACTGAGCAAAGCCCAGATGGCCAACACCCATTTTGTGATGGTGGAGTTTTCCTACTGGGACTGCAACAAATGGAAACTCAGCACAGTAACCGACCTGGTCAGGTGGTAAGCCAAGACCTATGGAGAAGAATGGAATTTTCCCTCTGCATATGAAAAACTATATGATGGGCCCTTGCAGGTGCTTTCTTTGTTCTTCTGTCCTCATGAGTTAAACCTGTCTGGACTTGGGGCCCATTCCTCAGAGAGATGGTGTAGATTTAACAGTGTCCATCTTGGATTTTTTGTCTTGTGGTCTCCAAGAGTCCATGTCCCAGCATGCGGCCCTCAGCAGGCTGGATCTACAATGCTTCAGTTACTGAATCTATGTATCCTAAAATGAACTATCAGAGACTTTCAAGAATCAACAAATAACTTTGTTGGTCTGCATCAGTAGTTATGACTGCTGCGTGTAAAGTATAACTTTAACAATTCTTCTCTCTAACCCTGCTCTTTCTTTTGTATTTATACATCTTTAGATATTGGATCTAAAGAATTGGTGAGCATGTTGTTTGGGTAAGATTCAAGTATATATTGGCTAGTGTCTGGTGCTGGGCCCTTTGGGGTCTGGAAAAATCAGTGTGGTGCTTGGTGAAACAGGCTTAAGAGCCTCTCACCTGAATTTGGAGGTTGTTGGTCTGGGCTGGTATAGCAACTGAGGAGTCTGGGGGTTTGCTTGTGTGGCTTCTGGCTGGCCAGTGGGGCTTACAGAAGTGCTTTGAAGGCAGGTTGTATTTGCCTTCGTGAGAAGGAAATCCCAGGCTGGGGCTGTAAGTGGCCTGGATTTTAAGCAGTATTACTCTGGATTGATTTCTCTAGCTTTGCCCAGAAACCCTATCCTTTTGTACGTGATACTCCTGGAGTCAGCTAGAAGTTTTGTCCCAAGATAGAGTGAAGTGGAGGAGACTTGTAGATGAACTTATGTTCCACCCGGAGTACAAGGGTGTAAGTCAAGTTTAAGTCAAGCTTCCCGAGTGCTGTCTGGAAAAGACATTCTTTTCTGAATTAGGTCAAAGCATGAAGGTAGAAGTAACAGCATACATTTATTTTGTAAAGTGTGCTTGTGACTATTTCACAACCCTGTGGCCCTCTTATGTTTACCTCTGCTTTTGTATTTCGAATTGGAAGATGTCCTCTGTTTGTTTTAGATATTATATCATCACATTGTCAAAGAAATAATCCTCTTTCTGTACAGTACAATTTGTACTTGTAAAATATTTACCTGAGTTTTTGTACACATGATTACATGTATCTGAAGAAGTGCAACAATTTGGCACATCCGCCTGAATCATTTACAAATTTTGACTGATGCTGTGAAATGATTATGAACATTCTGGCTGGGTCTGCATGTGCCCCTTCCTTTCAAAAGGAGCATGTTAATGAGCAGGTATGAAATATGCTAATGAGGCGCTGCAATGAATATGCAGTGCCTCATTAGCATAATGGCAACCGCAGTGATTTGAAAGTGCGGCTTTTCGAATCGCACACTGCCTGTGGAGACGGGACCTTCCAAAAGGACCCCCCCCCAGTTTTCGAAAGCCCTTCTTCCTATCTGTGATCGGAAGAAGGCCTTTCAAAAAGTGTGGGGGGGTCCTTTCGGAAGGTCCAATCTCCACAGGCAGTGCACAATTTGAAAAGCTGCACTTTCGAATCTCTGCAGCCTCCATTATGCAAATGAGGCACTGCCTGTTCATTGCACTGCCTCATTAGCATATTTCAAACCTGGTCATTAACATGCCCTTTTCAAAAGGAAGGGGCACGTGTAGACCCAGCCTCTGGGATTAGGGATAGGTTTGCTGTATGTGAAATCTCACTGTTTGTTGAAACAAATGTATCCCTCTTGAGCCAGATACAGCTATAAGCTGTTTAAACATAATGAACACCTATTCAAAAGGCACCAATGGGACTTTGGGAATATAAACTAGCTGCAGCCTATAAGAAGTAGTTCTGTCTTACTTCTTTAAAAGGGTAAGAGTGGAAAATCCCCAAATGCAAAACAAAGACGCTATGAAGTTGATGCTAACCTTTAAACATTAGATAGGCTGTGCAGGTCTGGAGAAGATTCACAGAAGCACACCGTAAGTTTGGTCAGGAGAAAAGAAGAAAAGAGTATGCTTTTGCAGCAGGCAGGTTCTGTATAATTACAGGAACCAATCCAGGCCAGAAAAAGCTGGCTGGAGAACAGACATCTCTATATTTTGGAAGAAAAGTCATGAGCTGTAGGAGCAGCACGCAGCAACACCAGAGGATTCTACCTAACCCCAACAAACTTTCCAAAAAGGTAAGAACACTGAGACAAGGAAAATGTGTAAAAGTGTTGCCCTTATTATTATTATTCTGTCTAGATCTATGTATCTTGCAGGCTTTTAGGGAAGGAGAAATAATTTTGTATAATCTTGTGCAAACTGTAGGTATGAAATTATTTTTTAAAAAAGAATCATGTGGCCCTGAAGGCAAACTTTGAGCCAGAAGACTCATACCTTCTGTGGGATTCTGGGGAATGTACAAATGCTGCTCAGAAAAAATGTTGGTGACAGTGCTAGTGTAAGGGCCTGGGGAACTGCATTAGGGCATCCGCACTGCTAAAGGAGTGTTAGATATGATGTTTGCACTGGAGTGTGTTCCCAGAGCCAGAGATAGTGAGTAAACTCTATCCAGCTGCAGCAGAGGGACTCAGTGTTTTGAACACTAACAGCAATCCGGCAAATATCAAATAGAGAGCACTTGATAAGATTTATGATGGGGCTAAAAAGTTGATACTAGTACAATTGCTTAGTGTTTTGTAGTAATATTTTGTAGTAAAAGTGAAGTGAGAGCTCTACTCTTTTGAATATTTATCACCTAATATAACCATCAGCATAGTACCTGTGTTCTATAGCTGAGACTGATGATGTCATGCACTGAGTACTAAAGGTTTATTGCATATGACTCCATGAAACATAAACAGTTCAGGAGTGCAGATTCCCCTGTTAGAATATAAACAGAGCACTGAGGACACGTTTCATGTAGTAAAAAGCAGGCCATATGATTTGTGCTATAATATACGTATCAGTAAAATAAATGGGAAACTGATTTTTTGCTGATATATGATATGATCTTTCAAATATACTGTATCTGAAGGAAACTATCTTAATGGGGTCCTACCTTTTTATGCACTTTCAAAACATTAAAAATAATCCAATGTGACAGCAATTAATTTCTAACATGCAAACCTAGCAATACTATTTTCGTTACCTGGCAACCAAACAGATGAATGGAAGCATCAGGTGAAGGAATGTATGGTTTACCCAGCTTGTTACAGTAATGGATACTAGATCAGAGGATGGCGGGTAGCTAGACAGCTATTACTACAAGCTTTCAGACTGTGCTGCCTTTCCAGAGCAATATGCAAAAGCTAGCTAGCTCGATTGAATGCACTCATTCTCTCTGAGCATCTTTGCTTTTGTCATTCTTACAAGGGATAGGTAATTATTGTAAACAGAATAAAAACAAGCAGACAGGATTATTAAATGCAGTGTAATAATTCACACCTAGCAAGACAATTAGTCAATTGAGTCTTGCAAGCAGAAACAAAAGATGCATTGGAAATGTTGATTGGTGAACCTAGGTCATAGATCTTTTGGAGGGGAAAAAAGTTATGTTTGACATTTTCCAGAGCACTGCCTTGTAAGAACCTGCCTAGTCAGAAATATTTTAGACTGTTTTGTTAGAAAGTATTTATTACTTTACAGTTCACTTTATTTTTGAAAATACTACATGACTAAGTTTACTTAGTGTTAATAAGGCAGCCAAATGACTAATACATAAATGCTGTGTTCTAATCACATAGGTCAGTGGGATCACTCTTGCCTTACTTTTCTCAGAGCAAATGTATTTAGAAACCACTGCAATTAATGTAAGAAAAAAATAGATGTCCATTCAATGTTCAGTGCAACTCATGGTTGGTCCTTTCTGAGTTACAGGTCCTTAAATTGTGTGACACTGTGGATAACAGCAACAAAAGGTCCTGTGGCACCTTATAGACTAACAGAAAGTTTTGAGCATGAGCTTTTGTGAGCACAGACTCACTTCATCAGATGCTGGTCTTGGAAATCTGCAGGGCCAGGTATAAATAAGCCAGAGCAAGGGTGGGGATAACAAAGTTAGCTCAGTCAGCAAGGGTGAGGCTTACTACCAGCAGTTGATATGGAGGTGTGAACACCAAGGGAGGGGAAGCTGCTTCTGTATTTAGCCACCCATTTGCAGTCTTTGTTTAAGCCTGAGCTGAGGGTGTCGAATTTGCAGATGAATTGTAGCTCAGAAATTTCTCTTTGGAGTCTGGTCCTGAAATTTCTTTGCTGTAGGATAGCTACTTTTAAGTCTGCTACTGTGTGGCCTGGGAGATTGAAGTGCTCTTCTACGGGTTTTTGTATATTGCCATTTCTGATATCTGATTTGTGTGCGTTTATTCTTTTACGCAGAGACTGTCCAGTTTGTCCGATGTATATAGCAGAGGGGCATTGCTGGTACATGATGGCATAAATTATATTGGTAGATGTGCAACTGAATGAACCCACGATGGTGTGGCTGATCTGGCTAGGTCCTGTAATGGTGTTGCTGGTGTAGATATGTGGGCAGAGCTGGCAACGAGGTTTGTTGCATGGATGGGTCCCTGAGTTAGAGTGACTGTGGTGCAGTGTATAGATGCTGGTTAGGATTTGCTTCAGGTTGGCAGGTTGTCTGTGGGCAAGGACTAATCTGCCTCCCAAGGCCTGTGGAAGTGGGGGATCATTGTCCAGAATGGGTTGCAAATCCCTGATGATGCGCTGTAGAGGTTTTAGCTGAGGACTGTAGGTGATGGCTAGTGGTGTTCTGTTGGTTTCTCTCTTGGGCTTGTCCTGTAGTAAGAGACTTCGTGGCACACGTCTGTCTCTGTCGATCTGTTTTTTCACTTCCTCAGGTGGGTATTGCAGTTTCAAGAATGCTTGGTAGAGATCCTGTAGGTGTTTGTCTCTGTCAGAGGGGTTGGAGCAAATGTGGTTATATCTTAGTGCTTGGCTGTAGACAATGGATTGTGTGGTGTGTCTGGGATGGAAGCTGGAGGCATCAAGGTAGGCGTAGCAGTCAGTGGGTTTATGGTACAGAGTGGTATTGTTGTGGCCATCGTGTATTAGCACCGTGGTGTCCAGGCAGTGGATCTCCTGTGTGGACTCTTCCAGGCTGAGTTTGATGTTAGGGTGAAAGTTGTTGAAGTCCCGGTGGAATTCCTCCAGAGTCTCCTTCCCAAGGACCAGGACCAGACTCCAAAGAGAAATTTCTGAGCTACAATTCATCTGCAAATTCGACGCCCTCAGCTCAGGATTAAACAAAGACTGCGAATGGCTGGCTAAATACAGAAGCAGCTTCCCCTGCCTTGGTGTTCACACCTCCAGATCAACTGCTGGTAGTACGCCTCACCCTTGCTGACTGAGCTAACCTTGTTGTCCCCACCCTTGTTCTGGCTTATTTATACCTGGCCCTGCAGATTTCCAAGACCAGCATCTGATGAAGTGAGTCTGTGCTCACGAAAGCTCATGCTCAAAACTTTTCTGTTAGTCTATAAGGTGCCACAGGACCCTTCGTTGCTGTTACAGATCCAGACTAAGACGGCTAGCCCTCCAATACTGTGGATAACAAAATTCAGTAGCCCCTACATTTTGAAAATGAAATATCAACTCACATTAACGGCCCCAGATTTCAGAACTTCCAAAGAAGTCTACATTTTTTTGTTTAGAAATTTATAGTAACTTCCACTGACATTGAGAAAGAGGACTCTGACGCTATAATAAGAATTTCAAAAAAAAAAATACACAATATGAAAGGCATCACTTTTAAGAAGAAGGGGAAAATAGCCTGTGGATAGTTACTGGCTGACAATTTTGCCATTGCAGAACAATCAGTAGTTTATATGCAAGGGAAAATGCAAACACTGAATATTCTTCACAGTTATGTGTGTGTTTGTGTATGTGCATGTGTGTGAGAGAGAGAGAGAGAGAGAGCATCAATCCAGTCAACTCATTGAAACTAAATGTCACCATTTCCACTACCTTTAGACAAGAAAATTGCCAACAAGGGTTAGGAGTATTCCTTTCACTTTTCAACTCTACTAAAATGTTTTACAGCTGACAAGAGGAAAGAATGAATGTTGCACATCTCCTCTCCTTTCCAGTACCTTCACCACATTGGCCCAGATTCTACTCCGCACTGGTAACAAGGAGATAATTTGCACCTCTGTTATTAGGTGGCACATGGCAGGAAGAAACCCCAGTTCAAACTATAAAAAGTGAGCATGGAGGGATCATAAAAGGTTGCAGACCTAAACAAACACTGATTATCTCAGGATGCTAAGGAGTGCACATTAAGCATTATTTTACCAAAGCTGCTACTCCCGGATTGTAATGGATACCTCCTGTGACACTAATCCCCCTTTTTCTCAAACTATGATTGTAGCAATCTTTTGTACAAACTATGCTTTGTGAGGTATCCTTTAAAAAACAGGACACCCTCATTGATATTCTTGCATGATGTATATGTATGATATATTGGAATGGTTATTAAAAAGAATTTAAGGAAAGTATGCCAGGAGAGCAGTAAACAGGTCTGCCCCACCTGGATTGGTTCCAAAGTACTTTGAAAGGCAGTGAGAATGTATTTACATGTCACATAGCTAGACACGTGAAGCTAACAATGGGCAGACACCCAAATCACACTCAAAAGCAAGGGAGTGCTGTGTACACCCAGAAAGAGAGATAAACTAGGTCTGGGCTTTAAATTTCTAAGGATAGATTGGAAAGGTTTGTTGGTCTTTCAACATATAGGGCACAAAGATGCTGACTGATGCTCTAGCAGAGAGGGGGCTCCACTCCCTCCATCCATCCCAAGCCCCACCCCCACTCCACATATTTTCCCCACACTACTGCTCTGCCTCTTTCCACCCTTCCTTCCAGCACATTATTCCCTCACTTGTCCCCCTCCCTCCTGGAGCCTCAGAACATCATGAATCAGCCGGTAGTGCGAGGCCCTGCATAGGAGGTGGTGGAGTAAATCAGTGTGGCTGCTGGCTTGTGAGTGGAATGGGGAGAGGGAGCAAAAGGGGGATGATAAACAACTGAATCAACTGTTTGTGTACAATATTATTGTATTATAAAAGTGTATAAAGTGATGTCTTTTCTCAGAGCTAACAGCACATTGGCTGTGACCAACTATCCCCTTCTTTTGGAGGGGCTATGCTAATGTGGGGCTTTGGAATAAGCTAAAGAGACGCTGCCATGAATATGCAGCACCTCATTAGCTTAATGGTGGCTACGCGTGCTTCGAAACTGCTGGTTTCAAAATGCACTCTGCCTGTGTATCTGGGGGCCTTTTGAAATGGCCCCCCCCAGTTTCGAAAGCCACTTATGGTTTTGAGAAGAAAGGGCTTTCAAATTCAGGGGGTCCTTTCAAAATGCCCCAGGCTACATGGGCAGCATGCATTTCAAAACTGGCAATTTTGAAGCACACATGGCCACCATTATGCTAATGAGGTTCTGCATATTCATAGTAGCACCCCATTAGCATATTCCAAAGTGCCACATTACCATAGCCCCTCCAAAGGGAGGGGCTAGTGTGGCCACAGCCATTGATGATTAATAGCTTTGTGAAATGTACGTGTTAGGATAATGTAAGGAAGAATTATGGGTGATATTAGGCTGTACAATCTGCCCAGACAGGCTGGAACGTCACAGCTACCTACCTGTCTCCCACATAAATTAAGAATAGTGGACAGGCTGCTGAGGACAAAGCTGAGGAACTAGGACTGTTTAATTGCACAAACGGCTCACCGTGTGACCTTTATTCTTTCAAGCAGACAGCAAGAAAGCCCTGTAAACCATCCAGGGCTACAGGGCAAGTGGTAACAACCCCTCCCTGCAAGACAGGCGTGAACTGTACTCAGCTTCCCCACTTCTCCTCCACACTCTTTGAAGGTACTTTAAGCACAGTCCTGCAGTGGATTTTTACTCTTCTTGACCTTCCACCCATCACTATATTATGTAAGTGAAAGTCAGGGAAGCAGCCAAAATGATTATTTTGTGAGCGGGGCTGAGAGAAGCTTGGAAACCACTAGGAGAACATGGAGCCACTAGTAGAGCCAGTGAATTATTGAGAAAGTTTAACATTTGAGAAAGGTCCTGGGAGAATTTGAAAAGAACAAGAGGGACATGAAGGATAAATATTGTATGATACATCACAAACTATATAAGGACCTCCTGGTGTGGGTGTGGGTGTGGGTGTGGGAGGGGGCGGAAGTGTGCAGGAGGACTCAGAACCCTGGATTGTGTCAGACACAATGATATCTTTCATGAGTGCCTGGACATGCTGAGTCATTGAGACAGAAATGGAAACAGAGACTTCCACAATCTAGATCTGCGGCGAGCAAACCTTTTACATCAGGGATCACTTTTTGTTTCAGCAATTAGCAGCCTTTCCCTAGCCCCCAACCTGTCTAATATAATTCAAACTAATGGAAATTTTGGTTATGTTCACATGAAGAAAAAACAACTTTCTGCATGTATAGCAAAATAAGTGTGTAGAATGTAAACACTTTATTCATTGCTATATAAATGTGAATACACATACTTTAAAAATGGTAACATATCTCAACATTTTTAATGAGATGGATGTGCCAACCATGCTGTGTCCCCTTATGAAATTTCACACCTCCCACCTGAAGGGGCCCACCCCCCCAACTTTGCTCACCCCGGTCTATATTACGTCTCTGGGTTGTTGTGCTGCACAGCAGAACCAAGCCATGCCTCAGCTTTCAGGAGTGTGTTACCCCATTATCTCATGGTAATCATTCCCTCAGGACTGTCTCTCTCCTGTTAGAGAACATCTGATGAATGGAAAATATATATTTTGGCAGTAGTAGAAGATGCTGTTTAAAACAGGGATTAGCCGCAGTTATTTTGCTGTGGTGAGGAAGAGAGACAAAAATAGTTCCAATTTCTGTTGCCAATAGCCATTAAGAATAATACTTCAGTTTTAACGAACTCGGACAGGCCTCAATAAGGCCTGGCTATGAGCACCTAGTGATCAAATATGCCAAACGATGATTATTGGAGGCCATTTTTCACTTAGGCATTCGGGGTAAGAGAGGTGGGGATCCCCAGATGGCTCCTTCTCTCCAGGCAATAGAAACAGAAGATATAATCAGGCACTGCATTTTAGTTAGAATTTTAAAATATAATTTTAATAGTTTTAAATAATGAAATCACCATCACTTATAGGTGCTGGAACTAAGGGCACTGACACACACCAATTGAAGTGGTTTTCGTCATGCATAGAGGTTGCAGTTTGGTTCAGTGTATCTCAGTACCCTCATGATAAAAATAGTTCCAGTACCTCATGATCATTGGCACCTCTATTAAATTAATGCATTAAGCTACAGAACTAGCCAAGAGAAAGACAAGTATCATCACCTCTGCAGAGATGGAAAAACTGAGGCCTGTAGGGTTAAGTCACTTGCCCAAGATTGCAGGAAGTCTGTGGGAGAGAATGGGAATACAACACAAATCTCCTGACTCTCATTCCCGTATTTTAGCTGAGAGATCACTTTACCTCGTAGCCCAGCCTTCCACAGGAAACATATTTAAAACTGAATTTGGGCTTGTATTTTTACACTCTATCAATCTGCCTATTCAGTTTGGAACAGTTCAAAGTTCTTGCACTGCCATAGGTCTAAATATTGAATTCAGGGTAGTAGATTGGAACTTGATCTTGTAATGTGCCCCCATCACAGCAGTCTGGTGTTGACTGTATTTGGACTGGGTTCAGGCTTCTCTCTGAAACAAAATAGATACATTCCAATGGCATAACACTCCCCAGGACATCTGAATCTGCACGTCAGCTGTGTCCAGCTCTCACTTCTCTGTGTATTCTTACTGTCATTTAATTCCCATCAAACATCCCAGATCCACCCGGGAGTATTGTAAATTAAACACTAGTGCATTACCTGAGGCAGCAGCTCAGGAATATTTCTAAATCTATATGGAAATTTAAATTCTTCATTCTCCACATAGCTTCAAATCCCTGCTCAAATTCAAATTCCAATCAGTCAACACATGGGACAATGACAAGGAAGAACCTGGGAGGCCCTCAGTTATCATTGAGTTAACTGTGTTATACAATATGTGGAAGCTCTTGGCATTGCTTTTTGTCATTTTCCTGCTCAATAACAATGCATGACAAGATTTAGACTGGCACAAGTATATTGTCTGTCAAAGGTGCTTCAAGATTTTATTTGGCTGTTAGTCAACTCCCATTACTTCAAGCTATTTGATACACAGAGCACAAAGCAGCTTAACACTGTTGCTATTAACGTTCAAACCACACTGAAAACACTTCATTAAACAGCCTACTGCAGTGTAATTGTTTAATAATATTTTGATTAGGTTGTTTAGTAGACAATCTTTGCTGTAAAACATTCTCTTGCTGTCAAGTGACTGACTGGAAAAAAAAGCAATAGCGAAATGCTCAGGATAGTTTTGGGTGTTCGTTCATTTAATAAAGAAGTCAGGAAAACTTCCTGGCTTTTTTTTTCCCCTTCCCATCTTATAAAATCTATTTAATCTTTAGAGGTTCGTGTTTGTGTGTGTGCGTGGGGGAGAGAGAGAGAGGGAGGGAGAGAGAGAGAGAGAGAGGAAAAAAGTTGTTTACCATAATGAGAAATGCCATCCCAGGTTTTCGTTCACACAGTTCTTTCATACCAGTATGTTGAATCCTTGCAGAGAAGGAAGGTAGAGTTCTGAACAGTATTTTCATGGATGACAACTGAAGATCACATTCTCAAGGAAGTTGTAGCCTCTTTGTACTATGTAAGTGGAGCAAAGGAGCTGTAATATGGTTATAAATTCCCAAGAAATAGTTATGCTGGGGATAGACGTGATAGATCAGTCTAATCCTCTAATCCCCAGTCCCTGTGTTATAGGGGAGGAATGTCAAGGAGTGGAGGAGGCATGTCACAGTTTGGAGGAATTATGGCAGAATAGATGTGGTTCATTAATGAGACTTATATCTGTCCTTCACTGTAATGGAGTCCATTAAGAATGTAATTTAGAGTTCAATGGCCACAACTATAAAAGGCACTGGAGCACAGCTGACCCTCAGGATCAGAGTAGTATTATTGGATCTATGGTGCTAGACCCCACTCTCATGCCCCATGTGGAGTTCAAGTTCAGGAGCACCTAGGTCTATAACTTCATGGTCAAGAGGGCAGAAGTCCATGTAACACTATTTCCAGACTAAAGTAAAAACCCGAGAAGTTTGTGTAAGTGATGTAAAATGCACTCTTTCCGTTACATTTCAGCAGAGGATGAACATGAGGTTGAACTTAGCTTTGTGCCTGGGACTGCACCTGCCACTAATCTAGCAAAACCCAGCCTAGAAACAGAGCAATTAATCATCTTTCTTCTTTTTCATAACAAGCTCTAGACTAGAGCTGGTCAAAAATATTTGATACAATATTATTTTTCTGGCAATGGCCATTTGTCAAAAGCAAACCTGACTGTGAAATGGGTCTGTTCTGATTAATCTAACACTTGGAAACATATTTGAATAAAAAAAGGTATAAAATTATCATAACTTTTCATTTTGACATTTTTGAAATGGAAGGAGGGGAACGGTTGAAGTCAAAATGAAATGTTTCAGATTATTTAAAAAAAAAAGACCCCAACCAAATGATTTTATTATTACTTCGGTTTGTGAAAATACTTCATATTTTAACTCAATTTGGGATGGCAAAGTTTGTTGATATTAAAAAATTTTCACAGGACAGGACAGTTTATTTCTCATCCATATGTGTTGTAGACCAGTGTTTTTTCAACTACGTTCCATGGCGACCGGGTGCTTGCGAACAGGGTGAGTGCTAACAGGAGGGAGTTTTGAGAGGGGAGTTTAGAGGGATCCAGTGACTTCTATTGCCCTTAAACTTAAATCCTTTATAACAACCTCTACCTGAAACATTTAATTAAACCCTCATATATAATTAGAGTAGGAAATGGAGGCAGAAGCCCAGCAGCAGAGTGGGGGCTATCCTGTTTATTGTGTCGAGTGCAATATGTATGACTACCTACCCTGTGGGCGGGTGGCGTATGTGTGCGCTCGATGCAAGGAGCTCCTGGCCCTCACAGACCGAGTGCGGGCTTTGGAGGCCAGGGTGGCTGAACTGGAGGAGCTAAGGAAGGCAGAGGTGTTTGTTGATGAGACTTTCCGGGACATAGTAGGGCTGTCCCACCTCCAATCTGACAGTGCTGATGCTGTTACGGAGGATGAAAGGCTCAGGGAACGAGAGCAGTCAATGGGAGCAGAGGGAAACCATCCCATAGTTGGGACCCTCCTTCCACAGGGTGCTATGGTATCCTCTCGTGCCGAGGATACTTCTCCGGGGGAGGGAGCACCAGCTGTCAGGAAGAAGCAGGTTTTAGTAGTGGGGGATTCGATCATTAGAAATATAGATAGTTGGGTTTGTGATGACTGGGAGAACCGTATGGTGACTTGCCTGCCTGGTGCGAAGGTTGCGGATCTCTCGAGGCATCTAGACAGACTTATGGGCAGTGCTGGGGAGGAGCCAGTGGTTGTGGTACATGTCGGTACCAATGACATAGGGAAGGGTAGAAGAGATGTTCTGAAGGCCAAATTTAGGTTACTAGGAAAGAGACTGAAATCCAGAACCTCTATGGTGGCATTCTCTGAAATGCTTCCAGTTCCACGCACAGGGCCAGATAGACAGGCAGAACTTCAAAGTCTCAATGCGTGGATGAGACAATGGTGTAGGGAAGAGGGGTTTAGATTTATTAGGAACTGGGGATACTTTTGGGGTAGGGGGAGCCTATACAGGAATGATGGGCTCCACCTAAATCAAGGTGGATCCAGACTGCTGGCATTAAACATTAAAAAGGTCGTAGAGCAGTTTTTAAACTAAGAGGTAGGGAAAGCCAATTGGTGCGGGGGAGCATGTGGATCGGACGGAGACTTCTCTTACACGAGGCTCCATAGATAGGGATTCCCTAGAAGTTAGTCAGATAGGGAACGTGGGAAATAATATATGGGCAAGATCAGATGTGAAACAATCACATATAAAAAAATCCAAGGCGTCTGTGAAAGGCGGACATATAAATAGTGGTAGTTTTTTAAAGTGCTTTTACACAAATGCTAGGAGTCTGTCTAATAAGATGGGTGAACTGGAGTACCTCATATCAAAGGAGGAAGTTGACATAATAGGCATCTCAGAAACATGGTGGAATGAGGACAATCAGTGGGACACTATCATACCGGGATATAAATTATATCGGAAAGACAGAACAGGTCATGCGGGTGGCGGAGTGGTATTATATGTGAAGGATAATACAGAATTAAATGAAACAAAAATCCTAAAGGAATCAAAATGTTCCATAGAATCATTATGGATAACAATTCATTCCTCTAATATGAATATGGCATTAGGAATATATTACCAACCACCTAACCAGGACAGTGATAGTGATGCTGAAATGTTAAGGGAGATTAAAGAGGCTATCACAATAAAAAACACAATAATAATAGGAGATTTCAATTATCCCCATATTGATTGGATACATGTCACCTCAGGACGGGATTCAGAGATTAAATTTCTTGATGCCTTAAATGACTGCTTCTTGGAGCAGCTAGTACAGGAACCCACAAGGGGAGAGTCAATTCTCGATCTAGTCCTGACTGGAACGCAGGATCTGGTCCAAAAGGTAACTGTTACTGGACCGCTTGGAAATAGTGACCACAATATAATAACTTTTAATATTCCTGTGTTGGGAAGAACACCGCAGCGGTCAAACACTCCGGCATTTAATTTCAAAAAGGGGAATTACACTAAAATGAGGAAGCTAGTTAAACAGAAACTAAAAGGTAGAGTAACTAAACTAAAATCCCTGGAAGCTGCATGGAAACTGTTTAAAGACACCATACTAGAGGCCCAACTTAAATGTATACCCCAAATAAAAAAACACAGTAAGAGACCTAACACAGAACCACCATAGCTTAACAGCCATGTTAAAAAGGCAGTGAGAGAGAAAAGGGCAGCTTTTAAAAAGTGGAAGTCAAATCCTAGTGAGGAAAATAGAAA
Organism: Carettochelys insculpta; assembly: GCF_033958435.1. NCBI lineage: Eukaryota > Metazoa > Chordata > Testudines > Carettochelyidae > Carettochelys > Carettochelys insculpta. Next base: position 138,001,728 of record NC_134139.1, on the reverse strand, counting down.
GGAACATAAACACTCCCAAATTAAGTGTCATAATATAGTAAGAAAAGCCAAAAAAGATTTTGAGGAACAGCTAGCCAAAAATTCAAAAAATGATGGTAAAATGTTTTTAAATACATTAGAAGCAGGAAGCCCGCTAAAAAAGCAGTGGGGCCCTTGGACGATAAAGATATAAAAGGAGCGATCAAGGAAGACAGTGCCATTGCGGCGCGATTAAATGATTTCTTTGCTTCAGTCTTCATGGCTGAGGATGTTACAGAGGTTCCTAAATCTGAGCCAGCCTTTTTAGGTGACAAATCTGAGGAACTCTCCCAGATTGAAGTGACATTAGAGGAGGTTTTGGAGTTAATTGATAAGCTGAATAGTAACAAGTCTCCAGGACCAGACGGCATTCACCCAAGGGTTCTGAAAGAACTCAAATGTGAAATTGCGGAGTTATTAACAGTGGTTTGTAACCTATCCTTTAAATCCGATTCGGTACCCGATAACTGGAAGACGGCCAATATAATGCCAATATTTAAAAAAGGCTCCAGAGGAGACCCTGGCAATTATAGACCGATAAGTCTAACATCAGTACCAGGCAAATTAGTAGAAACAATAATAAAGAATAAAATTGCAAGGCACGTAGAAGAGCACGAATTGTTGGGCAAAAGTCAGCATGGTTTCTGCAGAGGGAAGTCGTGTCTAACTAATCTATTAGAATTCTTTGAAGGGGTTAATAAACATGCGGACAAGGGGCACCCAGTGGACATAATATACCTAGATTTCCAGAAAGCCTTTGACACGGTCCCACACCAAAGGCTCTTATGTAAATTAGGCGGTCATGGGATAGGAGGAAAGATCCTTTCATGGATCGGGAATTGGTTAAAAGACAGAAAACAAAGGGTTGGAATAAATGGTAAATTTTCACAATGGAGGGGGGTAACTAGTGGTGTTCCCCAGGGGTCAGTCCTGGGACCGATCCTGTTCAATTTGTTCATCAGTGATCTAGAAAATGAGGTAAGCAGTGAGGTGGCAAAGTTTGCAGATGACACCAAGTTGTTCAGGACAGTCAAAACCAAAAGGGATTGTGAAGAACTACAAAAAGATCTCAGCAAACTGAGTGATTGGGCAGCAAAATGGCAAATGAAATTTAATGTGGGTAAGTGTAAGTTAATGCACATTGGAAAAAATAACCCAAATTACACGTACAACATGATGGGGTCAAATTTAGTTACGACAGATCAGGAAAGGGATCTTGGAGTTATAGTAGATATTTCTCTGAAGACATCCATGCAGTGTGCAGTGGCAGTTAGTAAAGCAAATAGGATGTTAGGAATTATTAAAAAAGGGATAGATAATAAGACAAAAGATATCATACTTTCCCTATATAAAAGTATGGTACGCCCACATCTTGAGTACTGCGTGCAGATGTGGTCTCCTCACCTCAGAAAAGATATATTGGCATTCGAAAAGGTTCAGAAAAGGGCAACTAAGATGATTAGGGGTTTGGAACGGGTCCCATATGGGGAGAGGCTAGAGAGACTGGGACTTTTCAGTCTGGAAAAGAGGCGATTGAGGGGCGATAAGATAGAGGTATATAATATCATGAATGGTGTGGAGAAAGTGAATGTAGAAAAATTATTTACCTTTTCCCATAATACAAGAACTAGGGGACACCAAATGAAATTGATGGGTAGTAGGTTCAAAACTAATAAAAGGAAATTTTTCTTCACACAGCGCACAGTCAACCTGTGGAACTCCTTGCCGGAGGAGGCTGTGAAGGCCAGGACTCTATGGCCGTGTCTACACGAGCCCCAAAGTTCGAAATGGCCACTCAAATGGCCATTTCGAAGTTTACTAATGAAGCGCTGAAATGCATACTCAGCGCTTCATTAGCATGCGGGCAGCCGTGGCGCTTCGAAATTGGCACGGCTCGTCCAGACGGGGCTCCTTTTCGAAAGGACCCCGCCTACTTCAAAGTCCCCTTATTCCCATCAGCTGAATGGGAATAAGGGGACTTCGAAGTAGGCGGGGTCCTTTAGAAAAGAAGCCCCGTCTGGACGAGCCGCGTGGCCGTGAGCCACGTCAATTTCAAAGCGCCGCGGCCGCCCGCATGCTAATGAAGTGCTGAATATGCATTTCAGCGCTTCATTAGTGAACTTCGAAATGGCCATTTGAGTGGCCATTTCGAAGCTTGGGGCTAGTGTAGACGTAGCCTATTAGGTTTAAAAAAGAGCTCGATAAATTTTTGCAGGTTAGGTCCATAAATGGCTATTAGCCAGGGGTAAAGTATGGTGCCCTAGCCTTCAGTACAAGGGCAGGAGATGGATGGCAGGAGATAAATCACTTGATCATTGTCTTCTGTTCTCCTTCTCTGGGGCACCTGGCATTGGCCACTGTCGGCAGATGGGATACTGGGCTGGATGGACCTTTGGTCTGACCCAGTATGGCCATTCTTATGTTCTTATGTTCTGAATATTGGTTTTCCATGAGCAACTTACAGTGTGCTGTGAGCATCTGATACTTTGTTGATATCATACACTGATGGCATATATTTTCTGTTATTACCTGATTAAATTATTTCAATTTGTTTTTGCTGTATGTGTTGCTGTTTGGTTTTCATTGTTTTTTTGTTTTTTGTTTTTTGGTCAACAGTTTTTCTAGTTTAAGATAGAGATTTAAAACCGGACTTCTAGAATTCCTGAAACACAACCTGCTTTCCCCTCTCATGTCATTAATTTAAAAGAAAAAAATTACTATCAATCCATATCTTCCATTATATCATAACTGGCCAGCTTCCTACTATATCCTGGGGACGTTTAAAATTAATGTGGAGTGATCTGTCCTGCTTGCCAGGCCAGTGGATCACAAAATACTTCCCCCGGTGTCCTACATTTAACTAACTTCCTTTTCAGGCTGGTCATCTCTAAAACCAGACTGGCAGCAGATATCTGTTCAGTCACCTTTACTTTTAACTGTCATGTCAACTTATCTTGCATCTTATTGACTACCACACTGACACAGTAAGATGGAATGGTCTGTAATGTGATGTGGCAGGATGGTTAGCAATAAAGGAGACACCACTTTCCTCAGTTCAATCCATATGTTCTCTCAACAGCTTCTGTTTACATTTTAGAGTGGTACAAAGATTACGTCAAACAACAGAACTTATGATAAATCCATGTGACTAACAAGAACAGTACTTTACTTCATACTAAAATCATATTACATTTCATCTGGTGGCTGACAGGTAATGCTCTCTTCTTGCCTATGAGAGATCTAGGTTCAGTTACTTGTCATTGTTTGGTATACCTCTACTGGGAGAGCTGCAAAGGAAGCACATTCATCACCAGGGGTCTAGTATCTGTGCACTTGACTAGATTGTTTGTCTGAAAAATGTGGGAGAGGAAGCCAAAGTTCTTTGCCCTCCCCTTCCCTTCTTGCTTCCTTGCTAATAAAAAGGCTTAAACCCTGTTCTTCCACCATGTCAGGGGTAAATGTCTGAGGAGTGCCATGGAGGCAAGCCCTAACATCCACTTATTTCCCTGAATAGCTAAGTAAACACTGTGAAAATTTAGCCATAAGTAACAATAATTAATATACAGGAAGCTGCATTCTGCTCCTTCTGAAATTTCTGAGTTATCTGGCTGAGCACTTTCATAAGGCTGCAAGTAACATGGTAGACATATCTCACACAGACAGCATAAATATATGTACTCCAGCCTTGATGCGATAAAAGATCATCCTTCCAGGTCCACTTCCTAATATATTGCAGCTTTCTTGTGGCTAGTGTATGTCTAAGAAGCAAAAATGCTACAAAGACCCAGTGCTCAGGATAGTTTTGGTTGCTCATTTGTTTAACAAAGAAGTCAGGAAGATTTCCTGACAAATCCCAAAGACAAATCCCAACATACATTCAACTGCTCCCCATCTTACTCCTAACCCACCCAGTTCTATTCTCTCAGGTACCACTTACCACTATGACCTTTTTCCTCACCTTCTTGATCTAAGGCTGCAGCTGTTTCTCAACCTGGAATCTAGCAGTGTAACCAATACAGCAATATCATCCAAAGGGCTACCAGCTCAGACAGAGCTGAACCAAAATCAGAATACATGATTTCTGGACATTTCAGGATTTAATATCATCCCATGGGGGGCAAAAAGTTGAATAAGCAAAATGCTTCATAGAACAAAGTTCAGAAGGTATTCTAGCCAGAGAAGAGTCCGTGGTATCTCACAGAAGGCTAATAGACCTACAGATACGGGAAGAAGAGACCACTCTGGCCACCTGTATAACATAACCACAGAACTTTCCTGAATTAATTCCTGATTTAATTTAAAAATTTCTAGAAACACAAGTCTACTTTTAATATACAAATTCTGGTGGGGAATACTCAACCACAACTACTTGAAAATTATTCGAATGGTTAGTCTTGCTGTTACTAAGGGCACATTGTTTCCAGTCCTAATTTATTTAGCTTCAGTCACTGGATCTTTTTGTACCTTCATCCACTAGACTTAAGTTATCCTTTTCATTCTACCTGTAAATACTTTTAGACTGTGATCAAGTCACTCCTTAACCCTCTGTCTGTTAAACTTAATGGCCATGTCTACACTAGCCCCAAACTTCGAAATGGCCATGTAAATGTCCATTTTGAAGTTTACTAATGAAGTGCTGAAATACATATTAAGCGCCTCATTAGCACGCGGGCAGCAGCGGCACTTCAAAATTGACGCGGCTCGCTGCCGTGCAGCTTGTCCCAATGGGGCTCCTTTTCAAAAGGACCCCGCCTACTTCGAAGTCCCCTTATTCCTATCTGCTCAGAGGAGTAAAGGGACTTCGAAGTAGATGGGGTCCTTTCAAAAAGGAGCCCCATTGGGACAAGCCGTGCGGCAGCGAGCCAGATGAATTTCGAAGGGCTGTGGCCGCCCACATGCTAATGAGGCACTGAATATGTATTTCAGCGCTTCATTAGTAAACTTCAAAATGGCCATTTACATGGCCATTTCGAAGGTTGGAGCTCGTGTAGACATAGCCAATAGATTTAGCTCCTTTAGTCTTTCACAATCAGACACCTTCCAATCCTTTAATCATTCTCATAGGTCTTCCTTGAACTTTCACTAAATTATCAACATTTTTCTTGAACTATGTACAGCAGAACTGGACACAATATCCCAACAGTACTGGCACAAATGCCAAATATAGAGGTAACATAAACTGAGAGTTAATATAACTTCTCTACACTTCAATAGGATATTGCCCTATTCATAATCCCAGGATATCATTAGCCCTTGGGGCAGAGCATCCCATGAAGATAGGTCTTTACACCATGCTTATCACCATAGTGTATGAGCACCTTCCAGTATTGCATTAAGCCATGTGTGTTGTTGGTTCTCTCATCCTCTTTCAACAGGGAAAATCCAGACAAACATATCTTAGTTGGGTAGGATGCTTCTTGCTATGTGTCTGTGTTAAATAAGGCAATGATGAAGCAAACACTAGTAAGGTTTATGATAGTCCTGTATTCCCGTGGCAGTTCATTACAGTCTCAGACTGCCTCCAGAACAGATTCTGACTCCTGCAGAGCTGACTTTTACTCTTATTCGTGAATGTTACATTGTGATAGGGGTGCAGAGTTGTCAACCATGTTCTTAATCCTAGAGCTTTAGAAGGTCCTTTAGGTATCCTGGAACCAGGCATTTCAGTGCTTTGGAGATAAAGATTGATACACTGAACTTGATGAAATTTTGGAGTGGAGGACAGATATGATGTACTCATTGTAGGGTGTGTTGCTAAGGATACACTCAGCATTCTGAACTTCAGGAAATTCTACCAAAGCACTGAAGGTTTCATGCTCCGCTATACTGCATTGCTCTCGTTCAGGTGATGATAAAGGTGCTAATAATTGAGGCCAAGTCCTCATCCACCATTATGTGATGGAGGTCCTAGCCAAATGGAGTGGGTAGAAAGTATTACTCATGAATTTTGCTACATGAGAGGCTGCATAGTGATGTACTCTTCAAAGTACTTTTCTCTGCCCACCCACCTTACCTCTGTCTTTCTTGAGTTCAGCTTAAACAAATTATTTTCACTAAAGCCAATCTCATCCAACCACTTGGCCATCTTGATGGTAGTGGCGTGGAGAATGATTGGTGCAGTTCTGTATCATCTGCATCTTGCTGGCACTTGAGAACATGTTATTTGACCAGTTCACCTAGTGGTTGCTTGTAGATGTTTAAAAATACTGGGCAAAGAATTGATCCTTATAAAACACCACAACTGCCTAATAGTTAAGATACAGTTTCTCATCATCACTCACTGGCAGCCCCTTTCCAGGAAGGACTCAAACCTGGACTCAAAACAATGGCAACCTGGGCAGTAGTGACCATGAGATGACTGAGTTCAGGATCCTAACAAAAGGCAAAAAGGAGAGCAGCAGGATACAGACTTCAGAAAAGCAGAGTGACTCTTGCAAGGAACTGATGGGCAAGGTCTCTTGAGGAACTCATGAAAGGGGAAGACGAATGTAAAACAGCTGGCTGTATTTTAAAGAAGCCTTATTGAGGGCACAGAAACAAACCATCCCAGTGTCCAGAAAGAATAGCAAATATGGCAGGTGACCCACTTAGCTTAACAGAGAGATCTTCAGTGGACTTAAACACAAAAGGGAAGCTTAGAAGAACTGGAAACTTGGAACGATGAGTAGGGAGAGATATAAAAATATTGCTTGATTATGTAGAGGTGTAATTAAGTCCAACACACAAATGGAGTTGCAACTAGAAAGAGATATGAAGGAAAATAAGAAGGGTTAGTTAGCAACAAGAAGTCAAGAAAGGTGTAAGGTCCTTACTGAGTGGGGAAGGCAACCTAATCACAGATGATATGCAGAAAGCTGATTTACTCAAAGCTTTTTTTTTGCCTTGGTCTTCATAGACAAGGTCAGGTCCTGGATTGCTGTATTGATGGGGAGGAGGTGAGCAATCCACAATAATGATAGAAAAAATTAAGGGTTATTTAAAAAACCTGGACATGCACAACTCCAGGTGGCTGAATGAAATGCACTTGGGGTGCTGAGGGGTTTGAGCGATGTGACTGCAGAGCCATTGGCCTTGTGGTGGTGTCAGTGTCACTACTGGGCCTCAGCCCCTTGTTCTGCTCACAGTCCCACAGGTAATCTGGATATGGGCCCCATGTGTACTAGCAATGGTTTGGACTTCTGTCCCTTGCCTGAAGGGGGTCTGGAGTCCTCCTGGTTTGGGTGAGCAGACTTCCCCAGCCACTGGCTGACCCTGGCGGTCATGTGGGGGGTGGGAGCCCAAACACTTCTTATGAGAACTCTTTTCCTCCCCTGCTGCCTCTGGCAATGCTGGCATTCTTCTTTTCAGCTTTCTAACTTTCACTCTTATCTTATCTTTTGTCATCTCCTGACATCACTCCAACTTCCTCTCAGCAGAGAAGTTTTTTAACAGTCCTATGGTAGCCTGTAGTGACCTCATCTGGTCCTAACTGATATATAGCAGCCCCTTCTTGGCTGCTTACACGGGTTATCTGCTCCTTGCTGCCTGAAGTAACCCTCTTCTAATTAGCCAGGTTGCCTCTGCTTGTTTGGAGCTTCCTCTCTCCCCTTCTAAGCTAGCCCTCTGGCCTGACCCCGTTACTGCCACTATCTTTGAAAATTCATGGTGATCATAAATGGAGGTCCTAGATGATTAGAAAAAGGCAAATGTAGTGCCCATCTTTAAAAGAGGGAAGAAGGAGAATCCAGGAAACTATAGGCCAGTCAGCCTCCTCTCAGTCCGTAGAAAAATCATGGAGCAGGTCCTCAAGGGATCCATTTTGAATCACCTGGAGAATGAACAGGAAGGCAATTAAGAACACTCAAGATATATTCATCAATGGTTACTGATACTTGACCAACCTACTTTTCTTCAATGATGAGATATCTGTTTCTGTGGACATGGGGAAAGCAGTGGATGCAATACACCTTGTGGTTAGCAAAGATTCTGATGTGGTCTCCCACAACGTTCTGTAGCCAGACAAAGTCTCCCCCTTACAAGCCAGCTTGCTCGCTGCACCCCCCACCCCCACTGAGAAGCACACAGGGCACGGAAACAGCTGCTGACAGCACAGTCTTTGATGCCCCTCATTGAGGCCCAGATGTGCTAGCTTATTGTGACCCTGAGAAAAAGAAAGTACAGATAAAAGGCTAACAGGCCAAACTGTCAACAAGGGCGGGGGGACCTCAGGAAATCACCCCAGCTGGCATTGATGGATATGATGACCACACAGCCATCCCAGAACAGGAAGTCTCCGCCCACACAAAAAGAATGTCCTGTACTCCTAAATTGCTTATCTCCTGTCTTACAAGTGCAAATTAAGTAAGAAATGCCCTTGTAATAAACTGGCGTCACAAAAGACAGACCAGTACGATCTGGCACTTTAGATAAGAAAGAGAATACGTAACCTAAGGGGGTATAAAGGTGGGCCCAGAAGAACTCTAACTCTGAGTGCATCTCCACCAACTACCTGCTGGTCAGGTCAGGTGATCGCCTCCCGAGGTCCGCAGCTGGGGACGCCCAACCTCGTATTTGTCTTTCCGTGGAATTGAGTGACCGATCCGGCTTGGCTACGCTGGTATCGAGAGACGCAGAGAGGGTAAGATATACCCATGCAAGGTCTCCTTTCTTTTTGTGCACAGCTAAAGAATTAGAGCTCTGTAACTAGATGTCATTGTATCAAGACATCATTGTGTTAGATGGTAACAGATATCTTTGTATTGGATTGTAACGTAACTTGTTAACACCTGTACTTTGCTAGCATATAAGAAGTGGACAATAGCCTTTTGTAACCGCACGCTTATAACTGTAGCTTAAATGAACTTGTAACTAGTTAAGATCTAAGCCTGACTGCTGTTTCCCTTTTGTGACTGCAACACAGCCAGCACAATAAAAAGAACTTTAACCATTTGGTTACCACAGCCTGGCCATAGGTGAGAGTGCTAGGAGCTCCCTGTTCTAACAGTAAAAAACTGGGTTGTTTAGGACCCAGGGGAATACCTCACTGCACATTACCCGGCCACCAGCTAACATGTTCTTGCCAGTAAATGTGGATTGAATGAATGGACCATGAGGTGGATCGAAAACTGACTAGGTCACTGTGCTTAAAGGATAGTGATCATCGGCTATATGTCTTGTTGTCAACCCATATCAAGTGGAGTGTCCCAGGGGCCAGTCCTGGGGCGAGTTTTGTTCAACGTTTTCATTAATGATCTAGATGATGGGCAAGATTGCAAGCACAGCAAGTTCATGGATGATACTATGCTGCTGGGAGAGGTAGATAAGCTAGAGGATAGAGGTAGGGTCTAGAGTGATCTAGGCAATTGGGGGATTGGGCCAAAAGAAATCTGATGAGATTTAACAAGAATAAATGCAGAATCCTGCACTTAGAATTCGATGAATTGTTATAGGTTGGGGACTGACTGGCTAACCAGCAGTTCTACAGCAAAGGATTTGGGAATTACAAAAGATGAGAAGCTGGATGTGAGTCAAGAGTTTGCCTTTGCTGCCAAAGAAGGCTAATGACATATTGGGTTGCATTAGTAGGAGCATTGCCAGCAGATTGAGGGAAGTCATTATCCCCTTCTATTCAGCACAGTAAGACTTACCTGGAGTATTTCATCCACTTTTGGGTCCCCTACTACAGAAAAGTTGTGAGGAATTTGGAGAGTCCAGCAGAAGGTAACAAAATTGATTAGCAGTTTGGGTCATATCATTTATGAGCAGAAGCTAAGTGAACTGTGATTATATAGTCTACAGAAGAGAAGAATGAGTGGGGAGTTAATAGCAACTTTCAGTTACTGAAAGAGAGGTTCCAAAGAGGATGGAGCTAGGCTTTTCTGATTGGCAGTAAACGACAGAACAAGAAGCAATGTTCTCAGATTGCAGTGGGGGATGTCTAGACTATTAGGGAAAAAAATTCACTAGGCAGTGGTGAAGCACTGCAATGGGTTACCTAGGGAGCTGGAGGTATCTTCACCACTAGAGGATTTTAAGGCCCAGCATGATAAAACCTGGTCTGGAATGAGTTAGTTGGGGGTTGGCCTGCTTTTAGCAGGGAGTTGGACTAGATGATCTCTTAAGGTCTCTTCCACTCCTAATCTCCAGTTATTCTATGATTATTTGTGGCTCTTTACTCTGAAACCCTACCATCTCTCTCAAGTGAGACAGTGGAATCTGATGATCAGCAGTGTCTAATGCAGCAGAGATGTCCATCAGGATGAGAACTGATATCGATCCCCTGTTGACAGAAGGAGCTCAATGCCACTGATGTGCTTATGGTTATGTGAACTGGTATGAGACCAGATTCTGCTGGTTCTAGAATGTTTGGTTTAATTTGGTGAGCTTGTAGCTGGCCTTCAATATGAGCTTTTCTATGTATTAGGAGACTTGACACACCTCTATCTGTTAAGAGGAGTAGGCTAAAAGTGAAATATTCAAGATGGGTGTTCAACTGATCATTCACCTTGAGCCCCCTGTTTTTTTTCCAAAGTCACTGTATCCCAGGATGGTGTCCCTCATTCTATAAAATGCCCTACATCATTTCTTCTTTGATGTATACCTTTACATTTGTCCGCAATGAACTGCATATTGTTTGCTTATGCACAGCTTACAGAATTATTGGAATTGGTTGATAGTGATGTTCTTTTAGTTATTTTCCATTTCCCCCAATCTTTATGGCATCCACAAAGTTTAATTAGTGGTGGTTTTATGTTTTCCTCCAGGTCATTTGTAAAAATTATAAATAACAAAGGTCCAAAAAGCAATCCCTGTGGGATGTCCTTGATACACAGCACTCAGTGGTGATTCCCAATTTGCTATGACCTTTTGACACCTGTGAGTTAGCCAGCTTTTAATCCACTAAATTTCTCCCATATTAATTTTGAATCTTTCTAGGTGTGTTAATCAAAATGTCATGCAGTAAGAAGTCACATACCATACGGAAGTCTAAGTATATTTCATCAATAGTATTACCTTTACCAACCAAACTTGTAACCTTATTTAAAAAATGCAGTTTGACAGTGTCTGTTTTCCACAAACCCTTTTTAAGTAGCATCAGTTATGCCACCCTCCTTTAAATATTAATTGAGGCCTATATCAGCCATTATTTTGCTCAGTTGTAGAGATGTAGTCTTGGTAAGGCATAGCTGATAGTAAAGAATGAGACACTCAAACTACAAGCCCATATGACATCACAGTAAAAGGCAGATACAGTTTGATGTTGAACTGGTGCTAGAGGAAGTACTGAGGTTTGGTTCAAAGTATAGATTTTGAAGAAAAGGAATATTTTAGGAAAAAACAATAAAAACCACTTGTACAATGTACCACATGAAAAATTGTAATCAATACTAATTTACGCTACCACTGACAATGAAATTCTGAAAGGAGATTGACTTTTTTCTGTGCTCACATGTCAGAAGTGCCGACAGCCACTGTGGGCCTGGGGACAAGGTGGGATGAGGGCTAGGCTCTCCGCCCTTCAGGGCAGTCAGCAGTGGGTCCCACCCAATGCTCCCTCAGATCCGCATGTGGAGCACAGCACTCCGCAGAGTTTCAAAGGGGCCCTGAGCTCTGGCAGCTATTACTGCTGCTTCAACAGTGGTGGCAGCTGAAGCTCTGGGCCCCTTTGAAATCATAGAATCATAGAATCATAGAACACTAGGACCGGAAGGGGCCTCGAGAGGCCATCGAGTCCAGTCCCCTGCCCCGACGGCAGGACCGACCACTATCTACACCGTCCCTGATAGACATCTATCTAATCTGTTCTTAAATATCTCCAGCGAGGGAGATTCCACAACCTCCCTTGGCAACTTATTCCAGTACTTGACCACCCTGACAGTTAGGAACTTTTTCCTAATGTCCAACCTAAACTTCCCTTGCTGCAGTTTAAGTCCATTGCCTCTTGTTCTCTCCTCAGAGGCCAAGAAGAACAAGTTTTCTCCCTCCTCCTTATGACACCCTTTAAGATATCTGAAAACCGCTATCATGTCCCCCCTCAATCTTCTTTTTTCCAAGCTAAACAAGCCCAATTCTTTCAGCCTTTCTTCATAAGTCATGTTCTCCAGACCTTTTATCATTCTAGTTGCTCTTCTCTGGACCTTCTCTAATTTCTCCACATCTTTCTTGAATTGGGGTGCCCAGAACTGGACACAATAGTCCAGCTGAGGTCTAACCAGCGCAGAGTAGAGCGGTAGAATGATTTCTCGTGTCTTGTTCACAACACACCTGCTCATGCTGAATCCAAGGCAATTTCCCCCTTTTCCTCCTCCATTAGCGGACTGCTCTTCCACCTAATAGGCATTTTATAGCTGCACTGTGTAAATTCTTGGAACAATCTGAAATATTTTTGTCCTGTATTTATATAAACTGGCCTGTGTATATTCTGTGCAAATCTTAATCTGGATATCTATTGTCATAAATTTAGCCATTAATTTTATAATAGCGTAAAAGAATCTGACACTGTGTTGACTAATACTATAGTTGAGTATGCAGTTTGTATTTACATATACAGTATTTGTGAGCAATGCTCATGCATAAGCATAGGAATGTGTTTCTATGAAAAGTTGTTGGTTTCCTGGTGTTCATTAAAGACATATTTCATTAAGCTGTATTATAAATGGTACTGAGAAAAATAAGTGAGGAAAAAGAAAAGATTGGTAGACATTTAAGAGTTATTATGCTGTTGGATGCAATTTAATTGTTCTCATTCACAACTGCACACACAGATGCTTGCCTTTATGCAGTATCTTCCCTACTGAAAACATAATTCTGGTTCAATGGTAAAATTCTGAGTCGATGGCAAAACACCCTATGGGCTCAATACAACCAGGATTACTCACCCGGGATTTGTCTCTGACTACACATTGTGATTAAGACAACTGCATGTATGTAGGTAGGTAGTCCGTCACGTCCGACGATGACATCTTCAGCTTGCACAGGCTCATCGATTGTGGACTCGCATGTGGCTGAGGAGTCCAAGCTTTGAACGTCGTGGACATTCACAGTGGGGGCAAGGGAATTGTCCTGGCTCTGTTGGTGTGGTTGCTGCTGTTGCATTCTTCCTCTCATGAGCATCAATGAGGAGTGCACATCGCTGTTCTTCAAAGCTGTCATATGCGTGTCGTATGAGAGTGTGCCAGCCTGTTTGGTCTTTTGCATGCTGCTCTAGCTGATCTGGTTTTAAACCAGCATGAGCAATGTTGGCCTTCACACAGTCTTTATATCTCTTGTGAGGCCTACCTTGATTCCTTTTGCCCTGGGAGAGTTCACCGTAGTGGAGTTGCTTAGGAATTCTTGACTCCTCCATTCATACGATGTGCCCTGTCCAGCGAAGCTGGGCTTTCAGAATCATGTCTTTGATGCTCGTGGTTCCTGCTCTGTCCAGGACTTCCAGGTCTGCAACTCTGTCCTGCCATTGAATGTGCAGTATTGACCTCAGACTGCATGTGTAGAAGCTTTCCAGCAGTTTTATATGTTTTGTGTACAAGATCCAGGTTTCACAGACATACAGAAGACTGGTCAAGACTACCGTCTTGTACACTTTCAGTTTAGTGGACTGTCGGATATTATGCTGATTCAACACTCGCGCTCTCAGATGTCCTAGTGCCCAGCTGGCCTGGCAGATTCTGGCATTGATTTCTTTGTCAAGGTAGCCATCATTGGCTATCACACTGCCAAGGTACTTTTAATTTCTCTACTATTTTTAACTCTGTTTCTTCAGTAAAGATTGAAGCGGGGAGAACAGCAGACCCTGGAGCAGGTTTAAACAGTACCTCAGTCTTTCCTAGGCTGATGGTCAAACCAAAGAGGCAAGTGGCATCAGCAAACCTGTTGACAATGAGCTGGAGATCAGATTCCTTGTGTTCCATAAGTGCACAGTCATCAGCAAAAAGGGCTTCAAGGATGAGCCTCTCAAGTGTCTTGGTTTTAGCATTCAGATGACGAAGGTTGAAAAGTGAAACATCGAGTCTGTATTTTATGTAGACTCCATGGTTCAGGTCTCAAACTGCGTGACTGAGGATGCATGTGAAAAAGAGGTTGAACAACACTGGGGTCAGCATGCACCCTTGCTTCACACCACTGGATATCTCAAATGGATCTGAGGACTGGCAGTTTGTAAGAAAAAAGCCAGTCATGTCATCGTGGAACAGGCGTATAAGGTTAACAAATCTTCTCGGGCAGCCAAGTTTTGACAGGACAATCCACAGGGCTTCTCTGTTGATGGTGTCAAATGCATTGGTCAGGTCTATAAAGGCAGTGTACAGATCCAAGTTCTTCTCTATGCACTTTTCCTGGACCTGTCGAACATCAAAGATCATGTCAATTATGCTGCGACCTGGGCGAAAACCACACTGTGCCTCTGGTAGGTTCTCTGAGATGCTGGTGATCAGATGGTTGAGGATGACTCGAACCAAGATCTTCCCAGCAGAACAGAGAAGGGAGATGCCCCGGTAATTTTGACAGTCAGCTTTGTTGCCCTTGCTCTTGAAAAGTGACATGATTGTGGCATCCTTAAAGTCTTTGAACATGTCTTCGTCTTCCCAGATGCTGATCAAGAGGTTGTGAAAGGCTTCAAGTGACACTAGTCCTGCCGCTTTTAAAATTTCAACATGGATACCATCCATCCCAGGGGCTTTGCCAGAGCTGGTCTGGCTGATTGCCTTTTTGACCTCACTCATTGTAGGGAGCAGGTCAAGACTGTCTATTGGGGGTTTCTGAGGGATCTGGTTTAGGGCCACAGGGTCGACAATGGAGGGTCTGTTGAGAAGTTTGCTGCAGTGCTCTCTCCACCTATTGTTCATGCTGTTCTTCTCCCTCAGTAAGGTCATGCCATCTGCAGACAGGAGAGGTGTAGTACTTATCTTTGAAGGTCTGCATACAGCTTTGATAGCACTGAAGAACATCTTGGAGTTCTTGGCTTCAGCATAGTATTGGACTTCATCAGCTTTACTCTCCCACCACTCATCTTGCATTTTGCGAAGTGCCATTTGCACCTGGCTCTGAAGGTGTTTGAAATGATCTCATTCGGAGATTGAGGACTGATCATTTTGCCATAGCAGAGCTGCGTTCCTCTAAGATCTTCATGATGGCCTCATCATTTTCATCAAACCAGTGTTGGTGAACTCTCTTTTTCAGTCCTAGTGTTGACTTGGCTGACTCTGTCACGAGGGTTTTGAACTGGTCCCACTTTCGCGTTGGGTCTCCAGTCAGAGGTCCATGGGACGTCAGCACTTCATCAAAGCAGGCTGAGAATTTCTCATGATGGCCTGTATGTTGCAGCTTCCTAATGTTGAAGGAGGATCTGACAACCTTGAGCTTCTTGCGGTGCAGTTGTGTAATGTGCAGCATAAGAATTGATCTGATGAGTCTATGATCAGTCTAGCACTCAACTCCCTGCATGGCCCTGGTGATCTTAACATCTTGAATGTTCCACCTATAACTGATGACATAATCAATCGGGTGCCACTGTTTTGATCTTGGGTGCATCCATGTGGTCTTGTATTTATTGGCTTGCCTGAAGAGAATGTTGGTAATCGTCAGGTTGTTTTCTGCGCACAAGCTCAGCAGAAGCTGGCAATTGGCATTCATGTTACCAACACCATGATGCCCCAGCACCCCTTTCCAGGTCCTACAGTCCTAGCTGATCCTGACGTTGAAGTCACCCAACAGAAGAAGCTTGTCACTAGGAGGAGTTGCTTTCACAAGACGGTTAAGGTCCTCATAGAAACTTTCTTTTGCTTCGTTGCTGCTGGTCAGTGTGGGGGCGTAAACACTCATGACTGTAACATGGTAAGAGGTGTTGAGGGGTGTAGTGAGTCAGTATGGCCTCCCGCAGACTCAGAGGCAGATGAGGCTGCGCAGAGGCCTTTGTGGGTGGGCCCGGAGCTAGGCTACCAGAGGCCCGCCCCTCAGAGGGCGGAGCCCAGGGCTAGAAGAGCCCAGGGCAGGGCGCAGGGCTCATTAAAGGCTGGGCCTCTGGGAAGGGAGGACGCGCCTGCCCGAGCTCCCCGGCACCCAGGGCAGAGGGCCTGTCGCCGCCCGGCCAGGCCGGAGGAGCAAGCCCCCAGCGGCTCCCAACAACCCCGAATCCAGATGCCCAAGAGGGACTACCCAGACTTCCCAGACCTGCCAGGACCTTCACGCCGGCGGAGACTCCCTGCCTTGGAAGAAGCCCCAGGAGCGGTCTGCCCCAGAGTCCCAGTGGACCACCGCAGCCCTCAGGCCCAGGATCGCCGTGGGTCCCCTGTGCTACCTCCGCCCGACTATCCCAATGACATTGAGATGGGCGACTGGCCTGAGCCCCCAAAGGTGGATGACCTGGAGGAGACCAACCTAGAGGGACCCCCTGACCAGATGGACTGGGACCTTCTGCCAGCGGAGGTAGAGGTAGGAAGTGGCCCGGGGAACGACGCTCCCGAACCCATGGCAGTGTGTTGCGGCCTGGATCCCCACTGCCGTGGTCGTGTGTGAGCGACTCCCAGGGCCCCGGGCCGGGTCGCAGTGGAGTGGGAGGTCCTGCGACCCCCTACCCCCTCCTTGACAGGGCCAGCCTGCGCTGGGGCTGTGCTTAAACCTCCTTGTACTGCTGCCCCGCCCCAAACTGAGGGCTGGGCCTGTGCTTGAACCCTTGTGCTGTTGCCCTGCCCCAAACTGAGGGCTGGGCCTGGGCTAACCCCTTGTGAACTGCTGCCCGCCCTGGACTGAGGGCTGGGCCGGAATTGGATTACTATTGTGAACTGCTGCCCCGCCCTGGACTGAGGGCTGGGCTGGGGCTTGTACTGCCATTGTGAACTCCTGCCCCCCCTGGACTGAGGGCTGGGCTGGGGCTTCTACTGCCATTGTGAACTCCTACCCCCCCTGGACTGAGGGCTGGGCTGGGATTGCACTGCTATTGTGAACTGCTGCCCCGCCCTGGACTGAGGGGCTGGGGCTTGTATTGTATTGCACTGGGAACTGCTGACCGCCCCCAACTGAGTGCAGGCTGGTGTTATAACCCCTCTTTGGTTGCCGACCACCCTAGGCCAAGGGCCGGGCGGTCTAGGACTTCCTACAAGGGGGAAACAGAGCTTGATCAGATGCTCACTGATGTAAGTTGGTAGGTCAGGAAGCTGGTGCAGAAGTGATGTCTTGATGGCAAGTCCCACTCTGTGGATTCTGTCTTCATATTTTGGCCTGCCTTTCCAGAAAAAGGTGAAACCTCTTTTTGGTTCACGGATGGATCCTTCCTTTGCCAGTCTGGTCTCACCCAGGGCGGCTACGTCAATGTTATAACGTGCCAGTTCTCTTGCTATGCGAGTTGTTCTTCTCTCAGGCCTCATAGCATTCTCCCTGTCCAAGAGGGTGTGAACATTCCATGCTGCAAATAACATCTTTCTTTTCACTGTTTTTTGACTGCTGTGAGGTTAAAACTGCCAGCTGCGGCGTGCTGGCCATTTTGGTTGGGCAAGCAATTTTTGGGACACCTTTTCTAGTCCCCTCCCTCATTTTGAAAGTGAGCAGTGCTGTTCCTAACAAGGCCTGCTCAGTCACCTGGGATGCTGCCAAACTCCTCTGTCATCCCAGGGTCAGAGTCAAGCAATCAAAGTCCATGGGTCGCTTATGTGCAGGTTTGGAGCTATGACTCCCAGTGGTCACCTCCACCTGTCGCTTCACCCCTCTGCCATCTCTGCAGGACTTTGCGGCAGACAGAAGTGATGAGAATGTGCAAAGAACCTGTGTGGGAGAATGTTTAAAGTGGAAAAGCCATTGCACAGGGGCAGTTCCACTCTCTTGACCTCAGAAGCCTGGTTCCAGTGTTAAGAAAAGTCATCACCACTGAGACTTCCTAGGCTGCAGTCGATGGCCATGCCGTCTTTGGTGCTTTGTCATGCCCTTTGCTCTCCACAGAGTGTTGCAGAATCACCTTCGTGGTCATTGGATCTTGCTGTTGATCTCATCCTTCCAATCCACCGGGGCCGACTTTGCATGATGGGATAGGCAATTCCTTATCTCACTGCAGGTTTCAGACCTCCTGGCTACCCTCATCTGGTTTAGCCCATCTTTCGAAGCAGTTTATCAGGTGTGGCCGCTGCATGCTACAGCTTTTTGGAGCCACAGGTGAGAGCTGGGTGCCAGGTGGGGACCAAATGTGTATGAACTGTCCCTGAAGAGACACGACAAGTTCTCACACCAGAGGTGCTACCCCTCTCTGGACAGCCTATACACCCCAGACAACTGTAACAAGGTCTTTAAGGACCTAGAAAAAAGGGGTAGCCAGGTCTGTCTGATTCCTGGATACTCCTGGAAAAGATTCAAGGATATAAAAGCCTGTAAATGTCCCATTCTGGGGAGGTTAGTTTCAGGAGGGAGTTTGGCTTCTGTAACTGGCTCTGTAGCAGAGAGTTTAAGAACAAGAACCTCATTAAGAGAAGACGATCTGGAGAGAAATAGAGTGAAAGGCCTCTGGACTCCTGTAGATTATTTTCATAGATTATAGTTTCATAAAAATACAGGTCTAGAATGGGCTTCAAGAGGTTCCTCTGAGCATGATGTGCCTAGTTCTTCTACTTGTTCTGAGGTAGGTTTTTTACACTGAGTTTGTTTGCTTAAATTAATAGTCTGCCCTGATGGAAGGGTCCAACAGTGATGTGAGCCTGCTGTTCAAGCCTTCTTTAGCTGGGGAAACAAGCCAGACCTGTATATCAACATTTTTGCCTCTTGACTAATTGATCTTTAAACCAAAAACCAGTATTCCAAGAATCAATTGGAAATAAAAGGGCCAGATTTCTGAGCCCTCCACTCCACTCATTGGTGAGTAGTCATTCATCCAACAGTTCCACTGAATTTAGACTAATAGTGCTAATAGTTGCTCATCTGTCATAAAAGGGGTTTCTTAATCTGTCCAAAAGTATCTTGTGGGCTTCTCACAGAAATTGGGCCCCATTTTGAAATAAAGAACTGGAGATAGCTAGTTGGGGGATGTGATTAGGCTGTTTTTGTTGTGTTCTCAATAGCTTTAGGGAGTAAAAGCGTGATATGATGTGGACTACTGAAGACACTCAACCTCAGGGATGGAAGTTGTTTGTAACACTGAACCAGAGGTGGCCCAGTGGGGTCCAGCCAGTGGGCAGGGTCTAAGTCATCCCATTGACACTGGGGCCCAGATGGTGTTTGGGGGATGCTATAGTCAATTGGAGCATAGGGCCCTGAAGGCACAGGGCCAAAGGCAACCACCTTGCGCACTTTGACCTAAGGCCAGGCCTGCTCTGAGCAAAACATTACTGTCCTTTCAAAAGTTTACAACTGAACACTGACTTAATACAGCTTTAAATCTTTACCATCTTTTAAACATTTTAACGTAATTGAAAAAATCAAAGAAAGATCCATTACCTTGTCAAATCTAAATTTTCACTTTTTTTTTTATTTACGTTTAACACAATCGTGTTCTGCAAAGTGGCTCTGGCCACGCAGTGGGGTGCCCACAGCCATGTGGTCCGGCACCTACAGCCACACTCTGCAGCTTCCCCTGCACCCCCTGGACCCTCTAACCTAGCCCAGTATGGCCCACACCCCACCCCGGCCCTGTTCTTGAACTTCCCAGCCAGCTGCTCCCCATATCCGGCCCCAGACAAGTTAAGGACTTACTGCTGGTGCAGCCCAGAGCTTCCAGTACCTCTAGCTGCGCATGGTGAAGCAGCTCCAGCTGTGCAGCAGGGCGCCCACAGCCATGTGTTCATGCACCTCCAGCCATGCTCTGCATCTCCCTCTACACCATCTGGCCTGGCCCTGCCCACTCCCAACACCCCTACCAGCCTACAGCTCCCCCTGTGCCCCCCAGTCTGGCCGCCTCCCAACACCCACCCCAGCCCAGTCTCCGAACCCCCACTCCGGCCCACAACACCTGCCACCAGGTACCACTGGTGCAGCTCGAAGGAGCAAGCCGCCACCTCCTCCACTGGAGCTGCCATTTTTAATTTTTTTTCTTTATTTTTTTTTTATTTAGAGATACCTGCAGCTCTGGAGGAGGAGGAGATGGCAGCTCCTCCAGGATGCACTCATGGTAAGTGTTAAGTCCTTGACTTACCTTGGGGAGTGGTTTGGGGGCTGGGGCAGGGTAAGTCTTGGGAGTGGGCCAGGCTGGGGGATGTACAGGGAGCTGCAGACTGAGGTGGGGTGGTTAGGAACAGACCAGGCTGGTGGGTGTAGGGGGACTGCAGGCAGGGATGGTGTTGGGAGTGGGCAGGGTTGAGTTGGGGAGGGCTGCAGGTAGGGGGAGAGCTCAGCGACAGGGAATTGGGCACTGGCGGGGAGGATTAAGCCAGCCCAATCCTACCCCCCATTTGCCATGGGTTATTTCTTCTTGCTCACATGGGCCTCTGTGAGCCCTGAGCAGGGGAAGCAGCAGCTGTGCCAGCAGCCCGTGGGTACCAAGCAGGAAGCACAAACCCCTGAGCCTGATGGCAGGTGGGCAGACTCGGCAGGTTCTTCCCCCTCATTCTGCATGAGATGAAGGTCTGGGATACTTGGGTCCCTGGATTATTTTGCTTAATCCAAATGGCATATGAACCATGATTTGGTCACTGATATCCAAGGGAGCATGACTTCTAACATCACCCCAGAGAAGACAACCCTGTCAGAAAATTCCTCACTGCCTTGTGGGTAGGTTTGCGAGATCCAAAGGCTATGGGGGTGCGTCTACACTAACCAGCTACTTCAAAGTAGCTGGCACAACATCAAAATAGCACGTGTCTACATGCGTCATGTGTTATTTTGACGGGGAAATCGACATTAAGTGTCGAGACGTCAAAATCGCTATTCCTATCCGAAGATGGGAATAGTGCCCTACTTCGACGTTCAGCGTCAAAGTAGGGCATGTGTAGAAGATCCACGTCCCGCTACATTGAAATAGCGGGGTCCTCCATGGTGGCCATCAGCTGAGGGGTTGAGAGATGCTCTGCCCATGTCCTGCAGGGCTCTATGGTCACCACATGCAGCAGCCCTTAGCCCAGGGCTTCTGGCTGCTGCTGCTGCTGTTGCTGCTGCAGCTGGGAGTCCATGCTGTGGCCCTCATTCTGTGCAGTCCGAGTGTGCCTGAGAGGGGCCTTTTAAGGGAGCGGCTTGCTCTTGCCCCAGAAGGGTTAGTCTAGCCTGTGACCTCATCCGCAGGCTTTGCTGGCCCCTTATTTTGACAGAGAGTGTTTGTGTGTGTGGATGCTCTGCATTTCTTTCCAGGGCAGCTCCTTTTGACGTTCCCCGTCACTACTTCAATGTTGAACGTTGACGGCACCAGCCCTGAAGGACGTGTAGACGATACGTGTCAAAGTAGCCTATTGCGATATTCTTACTTTGAAATAGGCTACTTCGACGTAGTGTGCTAGTGTAGACATAGCCTGGGAGTAAACCCAGATAGAAAATCTGGAGTAGAGACCCTAAGGCAGTTAGCAGGGAGGATGTGTCAAACCTGCTTTCTGGCATCTCCTTGAAGTCACCTCAGTTCCAAATGTACTGACTTCTGCCTTTCCTTTGGATTCAACTGGGGGGACTGAGAGGGGACAGTGCCACTTGGGCCACTCACTTGCTTCAAACACAAGCCTATGAAATGCAGCATGTACGAGGGTGCCAAATGAAGAGAACACTCCATCCTTGCTGATAGCATGGTAACAATGTGGGAAATGGCAGTTACAGGTTATAAGCCCTCCTCACCTTTTGAAGAAAAGGACACCATGGGTCACTTTCATCGGTGGGAGGAGTCATCGTGATCCACTGGTCAATTACTGCCTGCCTCAAGCTGGGCAGCCCCCTATCAATAAGGTGCTGACCCGCCACATCTGCCTTCCTCATTGAGTGCATGGGGATAGACCAAAAATTGAAAAACAAGATGTAAATGACATGCTCACCAAAAAATGAAATAATAAATCATCTTGCCTCCAGCTCAGTAGCTGGAATGTGCGGACCATGTGTCCAAGACTTGAATCTGTCCAATACCTTACAAACACTAACAACACAATACACAAAACAGCACTCATAGATCAACAGCTACACAAACTGTACATCAACATTACTGCTGTCCAGGAAACCAGGCTGGCAGATGCTGAGTCACTGAAAGATACCAACTACACTTTCTTCTGGAACAGCTTGAGTTCAGAGGAACACCACCTTTATGGAGCTGGATTTGCTTTTTGGAACAATCTGAAATCTATCAATATGCCCACAGCTGAATCGGAATGAATTATATCATTGAAGCTGTGCACCAAGTCAGGTTGTGTCAACATAATTAGTGCTTATGCATCCACACTGTCATTGTGCACTGAAGACAAGGACCACTTTTATTACAATATTCAGAAAGTTATCGACTCCTTTCCAACTGGTGAACAACTGTACATCCTTGGCAACTTCAATGCGAGAGTTGCACACGACCGTCAGTTGTGGCCCATCTGCCTCAGTCACCACGGTATTGAGAAGATGAATGAAAATAGTCAAAGACTTCTTGAAGTCAGCTCTCAGAATGAGCTCTGTATCACTAATACTTTCTTTAACTTGAAAGAGTGTCACAAGATTTCATGCCACCACACCAGATCCAGTCACTGGCATCAACTTGACCTTGTACTGGTAGGCAGGAAACATCTCAGCACCATCAAATTTACATGCACATATCACAGTGCAGATTGTGACTCTGATCACTCCTTGATCATCAGCAAAGCGAAAATTGTCCCAAAGAAACTCTGTATGACAAAGCGAAAAAAGCAGCCAAGTCGCAGTTTAAAGACTATCAAAATTTTGTTAGTCTTTAAAGTGCGACTTCGCTGCTTTTTTTATTTTGATAGTATATAGACTAGCATGGCTTTCTCTCTGTTACTGTAGGACAAAGGAATGCAATAATCCAAAAATGAATACCCTCAATACTAGAGATGTGCTGAAATGCTCTGTCTTCGCAGATTATCTCACTCACAAAATGGAACACAAACATGATCAACAAACCGTGGATGAAACGTGGTTCATGCTGAGGGATGCAATATACAAATATGCCAAATATGCCTTTTGAACGCGTAAATTCTCTAACAAAGACTGGATCAATGAAAATGCTGGCATTCTTAGGCCTCTTCTTGAGGAAAAACAGAAGGCACATCTGAATAACATAAAGAACCCACCTCGAAGCACAAGAGATCAACTTCAACATGCAAGATGTGTTCTTCAGAGTGAATCCAGGCAGTGTGCTC
This sequence comes from Carettochelys insculpta, assembly GCF_033958435.1. Lineage (NCBI taxonomy): Eukaryota > Metazoa > Chordata > Testudines > Carettochelyidae > Carettochelys > Carettochelys insculpta. Next base: position 137,978,497 of record NC_134139.1, on the reverse strand, counting down.
ACAAGTATTGGGCTGATCTATGTTCTAATATTCAAAGGCATCTGATTTGGGAAACACGAAAACCACGTATGATGGACTGAGAAAGCACTCGGATTAAACATACCAAAGTCACCCCACTGAAGCATTGAAATTGTCAGGTGATCACAGACACTGCAGAAGTTCAGATGGGTGGAACACTATTCAAATCTTTATTCCCATGAGCATACGATACAACCTGAACTTGACAACCTCATCCCAACTCTTTCAGAAATGTCTGAGCTAGATGCAGAACCTATGGAGGAGGAACTTTCTCAAGTTCTTGATGCTCTCTCCAGTGGAAAAGCACTAGGAAACAACAGAATCCCAGCTGAAGTCCTGAAGGCAAACAAGGCTGTGCTCTTCCCCTCTTTTTTGATTTACTCCTAAAATGTTGGAGAGCAGGAGATGTCCCACGTGACATGAAGTATGCAAACATCATCACTCGCTATAAAAACAAAGGTGATAAGGGTGACTGCAAAAACCACAGAGGCATCTTGTTATTGAGCATCACAGGTAAAGCATTTGCCCTTGTCATTCTCAAACACCTGCAGATACTCCCAGATTGAGTCTATCCAGAAACACAATGTGGCTTCAGGGCTGGCAGGTCAACAATAGACATGATTTTCACTCTTTGACAATTACAGAAAAAATGCAGATAACAAGGAAAGCTGTTATTCATAGCATCTGTGGACTGAACAAAGACGTTTGATACAGTTAGTAGATCAGGACTATACAGTGTATTAACCAAGATTGGCTGTCCACCGACCCTATTCAAGCTCATAACATCCTTTCATGAAAACATAAAAGCAACAATGCAATATGATGGATCTACATCAGAACCGTTTACTATAAACAGAGGAGTCAAACAAGGGTGTGTTCTTGCCCCCACCTTCTTCGGCATATTCTTCTCAGTTCTACTAAATTGCACATTTCAAAACTCACGCAGTGATGTATTGCTCCACATAAGATTAGATGGCTCTCTCTACAACCTGGCAAGACTCAAGGCCAAATCTGAGATCAAAAAAGTCCTCATTACGTAACTTCCTTTTACAGCTAATGCAGCTCTCATTGCTCATAATGAAGACACTCTACAGTCACTGATGGATTCTCTGTCCAGAGCCTGCAAGTTGTTTTCCCTTAACACAAGCATTTGAAGAAAATTGTTGTATTCTCTCAAGGTGTATCTCAGTAACCTAATGTCATTCTGGATAACAGCCACTAGATGTGGTTCAACAATTCTGTTACCTTGGACCTACTGTCACCACAAATATCCATGGACAAAGAACTGAACGTCAGAGTTGGGAAAGCAGCTACTATTTTTGGCAGACTTATGAAATGATCATGGAATAATCCTAAACTGACAGTGGAAACAAAGATACTAATTTACCAGTCATGTGTATTGAGTATCCTGGTATATGTTTCTGAGGCAGGGACCACCTATTCAAACCAGGAGAATAAATTGAACAGTTTCCATTTTCACTGCCTCTACAGAATTATGAATATCAACTGGCAAGATACAGTTTCTAATGCAAATGTCTTGTCAAGGTCTGGCATACCCAGCCTCATAGTGATCCTCAACAGCAGAAGACAATGATGGCTTCGTCATGTGAGAAGAATAGGTGATGAATTTCTTCCCAAAGAAATCCTCTGTGGTGAACTGTCATGTGGATTGAGAACAAGAGGAAGACCAAAGCTAAGATTCAAGGATACATGCAAAAACGCCATGAAAATATTCAACATCGATACAAAATCCTGGGAATCTACATCATCAGATTGAAATACCTGGTGACGATTGCTATGGCAGGACACATCATCCTTGGATACTATATGTGCGAGCCGCACAAAAGAATTTCATGTTAGAAGGAAAAGCTCTCAGACTCAAGAATTTGGAACTAGACTGACATGCGATTATTGCAATCGACTGTGCAAATCCAATATTGGATGGATAAGCCACAAGAGAAGCTGTAAAACACTGCCCATAGATCCTCACCCCCACTTCCAACCACTGTCTCTCAAGACACAAAGGGGCCATAGATTTAACACTGTACTGTGCTTTTTTTTTTGTTTGTTTTTTGTCTCTGCCACTGCCTGATGGCATACTTTAAGTTCCAAATAAGGTGCGTGTTTGACTGGTCAGTTTGTAACTCTGGTGTTCAGAGCTTAGAAAGTCTATTGCATTGTAATTAGTGCAGAATGAAATGGTGGGAATGGATAGTGAAGAAGAGGGGAAGAGCCAGATGGCTCTGTGAGCTTCTCTTGATAAATTCTGAAAAATAGGTTTAATTGGGTAATATATCTAATGCCACAAATGTGGAATCATTTTCCTGCTTTTCTTCACTTTTCTCTATTTATTTCCTTTAAAATTTGGAGATGATGAAAGTCTTATTCTTCCTGTATATTCCCAGTTTCTGAACTGACACCAGTTGAAGCAATCTCTCCTCTGTGGGATTAACAAATTTTTAGGCTAGATATTTTCTGTCATTTTTCCTTCCACTGTTTCTATCTTTTCCTACTCGTCTGTCAGTTCTACCTCCTCTTTCCATCTCCTTTACAAATAATTGGAAATAAGTACACTGAAAGGGCTCACCTTCAGGGTTTACTTCTTGCAGAGTGAAGAAATTATACTTTTGGACTATGTAGCCCTTCCATCATTTGTATTCTTGGGCAACTTCCTTTCATGTTCATCCAGGTTCTCAGAAGGTATATCTCCTTTCAACCTACTCACCTTTGCATCTGGAGGGCTTTACCCATCCCTTTCTTGCTAGATTCTTTTCACTTTCTTTCCATCTGTCCTTTTGTTTACCCCAATCCTTTTCTATTTCTATTAATACATGAAATATCATTCTCTCCCCAAATATATTTCTGCTGTTTCCTTCCCTTTGTTCTTTCCCTAGATTTAGCTTTTTTTGTCCTTCATGGTCCTTGAAAAGGAAGTGATTTGGTCTGATACAGGTGAGAATCATAAGTGCAACCTGTTCATCCCTAATGCATGAGACTTTATGCTGTTAAAAAGTGGATTCCTCCACATTTTGGGTCTCATGGTCACCGTCCAAAAATTGAGACAATTGTAGTCTCCACAAAGATGGTTTGAGCCATGTGAGAGAAACAATATCAGCTTTCAGATTGTGATGCTAATCCAGGATGAGAAGCAGACTGTGTGAGAGTCCGATTAGGTCTTCAGTTTCTTTATACTTTATACCATGAAAAGAAAGAATAATTGCCCATTTCTGGCTCCCTGATGGTTCCAATATCCAGTACATTCAGAACTTCTGTATTCTCATTTCCACACAACCAAAGCATAATCTCAAGAGTCAGAGGCGCTGCACAGAAGATTTCAGTGTCCCAGTTTAAGCAGTCCTTATATGGATGATAATATAAATCATAATTCTTGCTCTCTTTTGTCCAAATGGTTGCAAACATATTATTAAATACACATGAGAATGCACAGAAGAGCATCTCCACCCAACAGAAGGGTTCTCCAAGGACACATGACAGCACCTCAGACAATTTGTCATGGGGAAATAATTACATATATGAATCTCTGATTTTCTCCTGTTCTACAAACATAATCTGGTTCTTGCACCTGATGCTTTTAACCCAGTAAAACCTGCTCAACTTCTTTTCACAACGTTATCCCTGTTATCAGTCTACTGACCTTCTACTTTGTTTGTTTTTTTCTCAACGCCCCATGACAGACATAATTAGAATCATTGTTCAAAGAAACACATTCCATGCTGAGCATTTGTTCCTGCATTTGCTACAGGGAAGGACACTGGATTGCCTTACATAAGTTCTTGTCTGGCTGTCTGTTTTCTGGGTCAAGTGCAAATTGGTTCTTGGGATCTGTTACTATGACGCCCTTGGGTTGAGCTGGTCCACTGGTGCTGTAACTGTCAAAGTTTGCATTAAAATTTACTGCCTGTAGGCTATAATCTCACATTACATATATTCTGAACTCTACCTGCCCCTTGTCCACAGCCCCCCGTCTGCTAAGCACTTCTTTCAATAGACTATGGCTTGCTGATATCCACAAGAGTCTTTAAATTGTACACCTTCCTTTTCCTCATTGTACTGCTAATCTTTGTCCATTCATTCATATCAATGGGTGTCATTCAGTAAAGAGGTACATGGTACCAATGCAACATTGCTGTCCAAGAAGATAAATTGTCTGCAAAAAGCAGGGCATTTGAGTCATTGCAAAGGCTACCTGTATCACTCCTCTGTACAAAGGAAAAAAAAACCTTACTTTTTAAAGTAACATAATACCAACAAACCACATGGGCAGATGTAATGGAACCAAACTGACATCATCCAAACATCAAATCTGTCTGCTGAAAGCTGAAATCCCAGATGGACAACTTTTAAATCTTATCCATTCTCTTGAATTCACAAGGCATTTGAAAGAGCGTGAATGAGCCATGCCCTAACTTCATTAACAACAGAACACAGACTGAGTTAATCAAAATTCATCCATCCCCTAAGGTTTGGCTTTATTAATAACTCAGAAAACAACACTCAACACAGCCCACAGCCTAAACTTCCTCCTTCAGTTTATCTGTCTATAGATTCCTGCTATGATCTCTCTCCTACCTTCATCTATTCTAAACCACAACATTACTGAAACCCCAGAGGTATGCATTACAAAGACACAAGGGATTGTTGTGATCATGTAATTTGATTTCCTATTTAATGCAGGTTATAGAATACAACCAAAATAATTCCTATTGCAGATCTTTTAGACAAATCATCCACTTTGATTTAAAAATTGTCATTAAACAAGACATTAGGAAAAACTTCCTAACTGTCACGGTGGTTAAACCCTGGTAGAAATTGCATACGTTGTGGGAGTTATGCAGTTGCATAAATTGCATGAGTCGTGGACTCTCTGTCACTGGAGAGATATAAGGTCACATTAGACAAACGAGAGTGAGGGGTTATCTGCATGATGCTTGGTCCTGCTATGAGTGCAGGGAAATGGACTCAATGTCCTCTCGTGCTCCCTTCCAATTCTAGGATTCTACAATTGTATGATTTTAAAATTGTTCCATTGGCTAATTACTCTCACTGTCAATAATGTATGCCATATTTGCAGCCTGAATTTGTCTACCTTCAACCTCCAGACACTGCATAGTGTTATATTTTTCTCTACTGGATTGAAGACACCATTATTAAAGATTTGTTCTTCTAGGCACTTAGATGCTAATCAAGTTGTCCACTAAAGAGAGGGTTAAACTAAACAGTCACCTAATGCATGTTTTATTTCAATCAGTCAATTATTTTTGTGGCTCTTCTCTCAAAATTTACATGTTTACCTTTGGGGTTTAGGCACATCAGTCCCAGTTGTAGGCCCATTGTGATCCCCAAATTCCCACTGAACCTAATCGGTGCTTAAACTCCTTTGACACCTATGTTTCCCCACCCATGTACACACACTGCTGCTGCACTCTATCGGGGGAATGTGTTGATATTTAAAGGATCTCTAGAGGTGAAAAAACATGTTTATAGATATACTATTACTATTTCCTTTCACAATGCCCCTGAAAAGTAGGAAGGCTTATACTGATATAACAAGATAGACCATGCCAATATGAGATTGGTAGTGGCTGTGACTCATTTGGATGCAACAAAATTGTCATTCTAACCACTGCTTGGTACTTTCTGACCTTAAAAATCCCATCACACATCATATTGCCTCAATCATCACGACAAGTCTATTACACTCTGATGAATAACTACTCATGCCAGTCGCTATATTTACCATGCTGGACTGAACAGTCTTTGATTGATGATCCTGAACCCATTATAGCATCTAGAGTATAGTGATTACTATGCTTTGTTTCAGAGGACAAAGTGAAAGCAAAACTGAGGGGCAAAATGGAAACATCAGAATGAAAAATACTGGTTCCTAAGTATTTGGTTAGTAATTTAAACCTTCACATGTGACAAAAGTGCCAGAGACTTCAGGATGATGGTTGATGTAGAAATGGAAATATTCCAACAGAGATGCATCAGACAAGAGGATGAAAAGAAAGATATGACTCAGCAGACTCAGACTCAGCAAATGTCCAAAAATAAGCCATATTTTAAGCCTTAAATAGGCCAGTGAAAAATATTTCTCCAGGAAAAGGAGACATCCTTGGAGATTTTTAAGTCTCATCTTGATATAGTCATGGCTGGGATGATTTAGTTGGGGTTGATCCTGCTTTAGGCAGGGGGCTGGACTAGATCACCTCCTGAGGTCCCTTCTCTGATTCTATGATACACATAAAAGTGGGTCAAAAGAGTAAGCTTCTCTGTCGACAGAGAGCAGCCAGAGTGCCAAGCGCTCTCTTGACAGAATGGCTAACTGGAAGCACAGCTAATGGGGGCTGCCCAGCCAACCAGAAGCCCTGTGCATGGACCAAAGGGCCTCAGGTTGTCTTCATGGCTGTTTTCTCAACAAAGCACTGTTGAAAGAGGCATTATACCTATACATGGAGAGGTGTAACGCTGCTGTGGGATGTGCTGGGTTTTGTTGACAAACTGCCAACAAAGAGCATTTTGCATGTAGACCCTCCACAGGTTTTTCTGACAAATGCCCCTTTCTGCTGGAAAAACCCTCTAATGTAAACACAACCTTTGAGTAGGAGCACAAAATTAAGGGACCAAATCCTGGCCTCCTGACTTACCATAAAAAACTACTTTGACAGGACCAGAAGTTTTGTCCTAAGGTCTTGGTTCAGATATAATGTTCTCTTTTTTTACTTTCTCCTCTTTCTGGCCAGCGTTCCTTTTAATTAATTCCCCTTTGTCTCATCTTCTACTGTTCTTCTGGGACGTCTTCTCTCCTTCTTTTTTCTCAGATTCTTATAGAAGCTCTTTCCAATATTTGTCTTTGTTCTCCTGCTTCTCTTTTTGATCCTGTTTCTTCCTACCATAGCCATCCTTTCCTTTCCTCAGTCTACAGCCTTCTCACCAGGGGAGTCAACAGATTTTCTGGGCCCCTGAATAAAGAAAAAGGGTGGCTCTGTGCTCTCAGAAGGGGTGGAGCCTCAAGTGGAAGAGGTGGGCCTGGGCAACCACCCTTCAGCACCACAAAGACTGTGCCCCACACCCCCAGCCAGAGTCACCCGGAGTATGCCACATGGAACTCTAGTAGCAAATTTAAAGGGATCAGTGTGGTAGCTGGAAGCCACACACAGTTTTGAATTTCGGGTCCCCAGAGCAGTTGCCCCCCATCAGCAGGCTTTCTTATTACACAATTATTTTCTGAAGATAGTTTAGGAGCACTGATTATTCTTGCTAGTTTATGAGCGCTGCTTAACCACTTTGTCAAAGCAGCTTCCTCTGACTAGCAGCCAACAAAAATGATACAAAGTCCATTCTTCTCTATTGCCTCCTAGATGGGATGGGCTTCAGTTAACCTAAATTTGTTTGAATTATTTGTGGGTGATAAATCATCATGTAAATTTTAGTACATTTTTTCCTTGTTCCTCATACATTTGTTAGCCAGTTACAATTCCTGTGAACATATTAATCATTCACAGCTATGCCCCCAAATAAATTGTTTAATGAAACAAATTTTCAACCCATGGGAGGCACAAAGTGTTCATTTCTTCCATTTGCTTTTCATTGTTCAATGCGTTTCACCTAAATTGTAAGGATTTTTTCCCTCCTCACTAGTTTTTTTACCACATTTCTTTTTAATGGGTGAACGAACTACAGAAAACAATATTATTGTTTGCACTCATAGTTATTTTGTTGTATAAATATAGGTGTTCTGATATAGCAAGAAACTCATGCACGTTCTTTGTACATAGTGAGACTGTATAACTGAGGCAGACTGCAAAGAATGGGAGAACTGATCCTAAAAACTGACAGTTGTTTGTAATTACTGGATTTATTAATCCAGCAACAAAACAGCTCCTCCATCATTTCCATCATTTTGCTGGTTATTCAGAAGCCAAAAACCACCATTCCCTTAAATCAATCCAGCCTTTGCATCCCACACAGACAGCCTAGTCAAACATGAGGATTACAAAAAAATCTTATTCATCATACATAAAAGTCTAGTGATCCCAAAGGATTTACATTGTCCAACAGATAAATGAATATTTCAGTTCTTACTTGAATACATACTTTCAGCCAATTCTTATTAACAAATCAAAGATTTATTTTAAAAAAGAAAAGACGATTAGTTAAAAGATCATTATACACACAGCTATGTATCAAATTCTCAGGTCAGTTTCATAGTAAAGATGGTGATCTCTAGACATATAGAAGTTCTTTCAGAATTAGTCCATAGGTTATAAGTAGTTTATAGACAGTTTACAACATAAGAATATAAGACTGCCAAAGGTCTATCTAGCCCAGTATCCTGTCTTCCAACAGAGTCCAATGTCATCTGCCCCAGAAGGAGTGAACAAAACAGGTGATCAACAAAGTTATCCTTCTCCTGTCCTGACAAACAGAGGCTGGGGACAACATTCCTATCCATCCTGGCTAATACTTATTGATGGAACTATCCTTCATGAACTTATCCAGCTCTTTTCTGACCCCTGTTAAAGTCCTGGCCAAGGGAAATTGATTGTGTCTCACATGAAGAAATACTTCCTTCTGCTTGTTTTAAACCTGCTGCCCAGTAATTTCATCTGATGACCACTAGTTCTTTGTTCAACAACGACAAGCTTCATAGAAAAATAAAAATAAAGATATTACACCTAAGTTCTTGCTAACTCTTACTATTCCCTATTGAGCACTGAATGAGTTGATGAACCACTTGATTACTGGTTCATTTGTGCTGAAGCTCCCAGCATAAGCACCAGTTGGAAAACAATCTAGTGGACTAGCTGGACATTTGGTCTGATCCATTATGGCTCGACTTAATGAATAGAATATAGTAAAAGACAGGAACTGTTTTGTGTATATGGTTAACATCTAACAATATATATGTAAACACATTCAATTAGTATTTACCTCTAATTCTCAAAACACTACAAGTTTGTATTTCAAAGCTGTAGTTTAGCTAAATGGTTTTGTTAGCTATTTATAAAGAATGGTTCTAATCACCATGCATATACTACTCTAATATATCTCTAAATGTAGACTTTGGGTCATTTAACCTGCAAGTTGCTTAATTCTTTCTGGTCCAATGTTATAATGCATATGTAACTTCCAGTACTTGAGTACTCACAATGATATCAATCTATTTCAACAGGGTCATGCACATTGTCAAAATTAGGCTCATACTTGAATTATTAAACTGAATCATGCACCTGACGATCAGTCATTCTAGACAGCCATGAACAAAAATCCCAGATTAATGAGCATTAAAAATAAGGGGCCAAATACAATTCAAACAATCTTTTAACAACACCATTTTAGCAGAATGTCACCAGCTCTCACTTGAACACTGTACTAATGAATTGATGTTGGACAAGTTTAATTTTTTAATTAAAGATTTTTTTTCCACATCACAGTCCTCAAACTTATATGAATATTAACAAATACATTTCAGGATGAATGGAAACTGAATGTTATATCCAGAACAGCTGCCTGTGTCTTCACCACTGTGTCCTGCAATTTTTCTCCTTTAAGCTTTTGTCCTAACTTTGTTGATCCTCATGCAATTTCAAGTTCTGCATTTGATGATGGTGAGCACTATGTTATTTATTACTTTCAGATGCATTTCTCCAATGCTATGCAATTCTTAATCCTTATGAGCTGCAGGTTTTGCTTCCTGGTTCCTGAATATGTTTTCCAATTCCAGTACTATCTCCCAGGTTCTGGATCCAGCTGAACTGTGTTCAGAAAAGGATGGTGAGTGGGAAGGATGAGTGGGTGAGAAACAGAAGTATTGTTTTAAGCCTCTTTTTTGCTCATTCAGCCTTGAAAAACTCACCTGTATAATTTATATCAGATAGGTAGCCGTGTTAGTCTGTAGCTTCGAGAACAAGAAGAAGTCTTGTGGCACCTTATAGACTAACAGATATTTTGGAGCATAAGCTTTCGTGGGCAAAAACCCGTTTCATCAGACGCATGAGTCGGGGGGTAGTTTCAGAGGGGTGGGTATTTAAAGAGTGGGGTCCCAGTAAAAGAGAGGGCCAGAGCTGGCAAGCTCTATTCAGGAAGGTGGAAATGGCCCAGTATCAATAGTACTTATCAGAACAGGAAAAAATAAGTTAGATCAGACAGGGGGATGTGAGCCTTTGTCAGAGTCTAGTGGGGAGCTATTAACGCCCAGGGCAGACAAGCTGTTTTTGTAAGCTGTGAGCCACTCCCCGTCTCTGTTTAATCCATGGTTAATGGAGTTAAATTTGCAAATAAAGTGCAGCTCAGAGATTTCTCTCTCCATTTGATTTTTGAAATTTCTTTGTTTCAGTACTGTCACTCTTAAATCTGCCACTGAGCGTCCAGGGAGATTGAAGTGTTTACCCACAGACTTCTGTACATTACCATTCCTGATGTCTGATTTATGTCCATTTATTCTTTTATGGAGAGACTGTCCAGTTTGGCCAACATAAATTGCAGTGGGGCATTGCTGGCATACGATGGCACATATTGTATTAGTAGAGGTGCAGGTAAAGGAGACCCTGATGATATGGTTGATGTTAGGTCCTGTGATGATGTCACTGGTGTAGATATGTGAGCAGAGTTGGCAGCGAGGACTGTTACAGTATAATTTAGACTCACCCACTGACTCCATTCTCTTAGGGATTATACACAACCAAATTCAACCCTGTCAGGGGTCCTCCCTACTTGGAGTGCAGAAAGTGGGGCCCTGCAGAGTTAAGACCAACCAGACAAGACCAACAAGACACTTTTACATTTGTGGAGTACAAGGCCTGATATACAGCTTAAGTAGCTGAGTCTGGAAACTCCTCATGAGAGAGTGCAGCAGCCACTTTGTTAGAAGCTCCTGAAATGTGTTCTATGTCAAAGATGAAATACTGGAGAGCCAAATTCATTGAGGGAACTTCTTGTTAGAATCCTTGGCTGTATGAAGTCACTTTAGAGCAGAATGGTCGGTCTATAGATGAAAGCATCATCCCCACACATAAGAACGTAGCTTCTCTAGAGTGTACACAATAACATAACATTCTTTCTCAGAGATAGACTAGTGGCTCTCCCTCTTGGAGAGATTTTTGCTGAGAAAAATGATAGGATGAAATTATTAATCTGGACCTTTCTGTATTACAACTGCCCTCACACCATGCTTTGACGCATCTGTGGTGACAATGAAAGTCTTGTCATAGTCTGGGACCCCTAGTACACAGTCAGACATTAGGACAGCCTTCAGCTGCACAAAAGTTTTTTGGCACTGGTCTGTCCACTTTACCGCATTTGGTTGTTTCTTTTCCATCAAGTGAGTTAGAGGAGTGGCAATTTGACTGTAGTGGGGTACAAACCACCTGTAATACCCAGCCAAGCCTAGGAATGATTGGACCTGTTTCTTTTATTTTGGTATCAGCCAGTTGTGGATAATCTCTGCTTTTGCCTGTAGAGGGCTGATAGTTCCTTGATCCGCCTGCTGTTCAAAGTAAGTCACACTGTTGAGGCCAGTTTGACATTTTTTAGCCTTAAGAGTCAGCCCTGCCTCCTTAATGCACTGCAAGAAAGCTTGAAGATTCTTTAGGATTTCTGCCCATGAGTCAGAGAATGCAGTTACATCATCCAAATAGGCTATGGCAAATTCACCAAATCCTGCTAGCGGCTGTCTACAAGTCTTTAGAAGGTTACTGGGGCATTGCATAGCCCCAAAGGGGCTACAGCCTCATGAGGGTAATGAAGGATGACTTTTGATTGGCTGATTCATCCAAAGGTACTTGCCTGTATCCCTTGGTTAAGTCTAAGGTGGGGATGAACTTCGTATGTCCCTGTTTCTCCAATACCTCATCTGTACGTGGCATTGGACAGTTATCTGTGTGAGTTGCAGCATTCATTTTATGGTAGTCCACACAAAAGCAGATTTACCCATCTGGTTTGAGAATTAGGATTACCAGAGAATTACAAGCACTGTCAAAGGGGCAGATTACATCCATCTCTAACATGTCCTTGATCTCCTTCTCTATAGCCGCTTTGGCTGCAGGAGCCATTCAATAGGGTTGGGCTCTGAATGGGTGAGCATCATCCATGCTAATGGAATGAATTGCACTTTCTGTTCATCCCGGGGTGCCTGAGAATATTGGGGCATACGTGGTGCACAACTCCACAATCTGCCTTCTCTGCTCCCTGCTAAGGTTCATGGAAAGGGTTACCTCTTCTACTCCACCCTTGTCCTTCCCATCATAGCAGGCTCCTTCCAGCCATTCACCAACTTCCCTCTCCTAGGTGGTACAGTGAAGGACCTTGACTTCTGAGGAATAAAAGGGTTTTAGAGAGTTAACATGATATACCTTAGGCTTAAGATCAGGGTTGGAGAAAGCAATGACGTAAGTAACTGCACCTAGGCACTCTTGGACTATGAAGGGCCCATCCCAGAATGCTTCCATCTTGTTCATGTGGAGTGCCTTCAAGACCATGACCTGTTCCGCTACCTTAAAGGACCACTCCCTGTCATGTCTATCATACAAGGCCTCTTGTGTGGCAGGGGTAGACTCAATTCCTCACACTACCTCAGGTTGGTCCATTTAGCTTCGTCTGGGGTTGCTTCCAATCTACTGTGCTTGTCCCCAGTTCTTGAACTGGGCTGCTTTCTGCCCTATTCTACCCTTGCTATTCAGCTACAAAAAAACAAACAAACAAACAAACAAACAAAAAAAGAACAAAAAAAACCCAAAAAACCCCACAAAACTGTTTGATATGGACGCTTTGGCTTGCAGCTGAAAACACTGTGCTTTTTTTTTCCCTTGGGCAGCTCAGAAAAAAAAAATCAGAACTCCCAAACAGCAAAGCAAAGAAGAAAGAAAAAAGCATTCTTTTAAAATCCTTTTATAAGTCTGTGTTCCTGGTTCAAAAATGATCCCACCACTCTGCCACTATGTCAGGGGTCCCTCCTCACTCTTCACTCTGAGTGCAGAAAGTGCAGCCCTGCAAAGAGTTAAAAACACCTTGTCTATACACAAGCTTTATTTTAAAATTTTCCAGGATCACAGATTCCTTAGACTCTGGAGATAAGTTGATACTACCCAATCCTTGGAGACCCCTTTAATCCAGGCAGGCACACTGGAGAATGCCCACTGGGGGAAACTCCTGCCCCATTCTCCACTCCACAAAAACAAGCCGTAACCTAATAGCTGTATGGCTGAATGGCATATTCGCAGACAGACCCTTCTTAGGGCACAGGATCAGATCAGTTGCTTACAAACAGATTTATTCGCAAAACAAGAGAAAACTAACTCATGGATTGCACTCAGAGCCCACTGCTACACATGTCCCTTCCTCCAAAAGGGGCATGCTAATGAGTACCTCAGAAAATGCTAATGAGGCATGGATGTAAATTTCACATGCCTCAATAGCACATGGCCACGTGATTCGGAGCCTGGAAGTAGCTCTTCCAGACTCCAAAATAGCAGTGTAGATGAGCGGCTTGTGGGGATCCCCCAGAAGGAAACCCTCCTTCAGAAAGCCCCCTCTTCTTAAAAAAAACAGAGCAGCCAAGTCCAACCAAATTTAAAATAAAACATAATCTGATTTCATTTACCTATACATTTCCCTTGTCCTTACATCTCTATGGCTGATTTTGTGATGGTCAAGATACTTATATGACTCATTTCAATTGCTTCAGAGACATCATTCTCCCTCCTGTCTTTTTCTTTGCCATCTGCAGAGACAAAAGACCAGGGAACTACGATTGTTCTCAGTTTAAAAATATCCCCTCCACTTCCATTGGCTCACCTAGGATCAAGAGATTAACCCCTTCCCTACTCAATCATGACAAACCTAAAGATTGATCTCTATTTCATTGTGAAAAATTTGTATGTGCTCCTACAAATCTGGTTTAGCATGGAAGTACAACAACTTGAGAGAAGTCATATCAGAAAGCAATGGAGATATCTCCCATGAGAAAATGTTCTTGGGAGACTTTCATCCTGTTTTCCAAGCCAAAGCTCATAAGGACAGTGTTCAAACTAGGAATAGGGGTGTGGGAAAAGGTGTTACAGTCTAGCAACCATTAAATCACAGAATCATATCTAGAATACTAAGACAGTAATGAACCTCAAGAGGATATCAAGTCCAGTCCCCTGTTCTCACAGCAGGACTGAGTACCATTTATATCATCCCTGTTAGATATTTATCCAACTACTCTTAAAATCTCCAATGATGGAGATTCTACAGCCACCCTAACCTATATATTCCAGTGCTTCGCCTCCATGAAAGTTAGGAAATTTTCTTTATATCCAGCCTAAACCTCTCTTTCCTCAATTTAAGCCTTCTTCTTGCAATCACACTTCCAAAAGCCTACTGTGTCATGTCTGAATCTCTGTGTGAGTGTGTTTGTGTCTATCTGTGTGTGTCCCATGCTGCATTGTTACATGAAAGAACATATGCAGGAAGAAATATAATTCCACGTTTTGTATTAGGACATTGTTATTACTCCTGTATAAGGCCCTTGGTAAATCTCAAGTGATCACTTCAAGGCTTGAGTCTAAAGGTCACTATCCAAGGCAGGAGAAACAGAAGTTAATACCGTTGTGGTGTACGGTTTTTACTCTGCTTTTTAAATCCCTCATCCCTCAAACTTTAACCCATAACAAAATTCAGACCTAACGAAACCTTATTAAATATTTACACTTTGAACTTTGTGTATGAGAGAAACACACTGGAAGAGAAGAAAGGGCAGTCAGGTAAAACGATAAGAGACTGCAGGGCTACTCCTGGCAGCTTTGACAATTTTGACTCCACTAACCGAATGCTGCCTCTCCTTCTCAGCTCCATGTTCTTGGCTATATTTGCTTATTTCTCCCAGTGTGGCAGAACCTGATTGTTGTAGTAGCTGAGAGGGAGATTGTTGCCGGTGGCTGTTTTCCTGTTGTCACTGCTGTTTGCAGGAGTATTTAGGAGGAAAAAAAGCACACAGAGTAAGATCCCCTGAATTGAAGCTGGCACATGTTTGCGACTCCCCATGGAAATGCTGATGTTGAAAAAATATTTAGAGCAATAAGATAACACAAGAGTTCAGGTTATCCATGTAAGTCAAGAGTTCAGGATGTTCAATGCTGCAGTGTCAAACTGATTTATTCAAATAACCTAAGAGCCACTCATGGAAACAAAGTTTATAAAACACATGACTGGTGCATGGGATTATATTGAGAGTCTGCGGTTTTAAAATAGAGGATCCAGCTGTGGTGAGCTGTTACCAGGGCCACATTAACCCTAGCTTCTATAGGAGATGTGCTTGTGAATATTCTGTTCCATGCTGTGTAGAGGACAAGCTGGGAATCAGAGAGCAGGAAAAGAGAACACTGCCTAAGGACATCATATGGAGTTTTAATTCTGATTTAAAAAATTCCAAAGCAAATAAAAATGGGTTTTAAGATCCAGGGACTTGGCTAAAGGATTTCATCAAGGAGGAGTGTGAACCAAATACTAAAGTAGCCACAAGGGCAGGACACCATGAAAAAAAAATGAAGAGTTCTTGTGAATGTCACCACAAGAAGTCACTGCAAAATTCTGCACAAACATCATCATTTTCTATCACCTCATCAGTTTGCTGTAATGGTTCCATCAACATTCCAGCAGCTATTGCTTTCAAACAGCCTTTCTAAAGAGATGCTGTAGCACAGTTAGAGAGTGTGGACTTAAAATTCTGTGCTATGCAGGAGGTCAGACTCCCTCCTGGCCGCAAAATCAATGAATAACTGGGAAAGTACAGAGGCTGGTAGGCATACCGTGAGTGCAGGCAGTCAGTGCAAGTCATCAGACTTATGGGTGCTGTCTAAGCTGTGAGGGCCTAAACAAGGAAAATGAAGTAGCAGCAAAAATACTTTTGAGACTGATCCCCTAAATAATAAAATGAGCATGGAGATGAGTCAGGTGTTTGCCTGCTAAGTCTTCTTACATATGTCCAGATTCCAGCCCCCTACAGTGGCATGTACTTTCCATAAAAGCAGCATGGGATTACTTAATAAATTATGCACTGTTTAATGTGAGTAGGGATAGTAACAAATCAGGTACAAAATAATGGTGGCAAGCAGGACTTAGAGAGAAATGAAAGATGGAATAATAAGTGGGGAAAGGAAAAGAAATAGAAGAAGTGATGTGAACTGTCCCAGTTGTCTCATTGAAACATTCACACACTGGAGCATAATGATGATTTAGTTGTTAACCCTATTAACTTTTTCAATATTGGTTACTGTTACAGAAACATCCTGCTATCCATAGTTATATGTAATTCAGAACATTGTTCCAACCTACTGCTTCTCCAACTTTACTATTTCTGGGCACTTCATTTCTAGAAAGATACTGAAAAATTAAGTGGAGTTTAGACAAAAGCAATAGAAATGGATGGAGAGAATGGATAAAGGAACCAACTCCGTAAGGAAAAATTGAAGGGTAATGTCATATATTTACAATCCACAGTTGTTTGTAAGGTCAGAAAAGTGAAAGTGAGGACATATTTACTATAATGAAGGGATTCATTACTACAACTAATGGGACAAAATTATGGAAAATAAAACCTTCTTGGCAGTGAGATGCATGAGTTCCAGGATTAATCTCCCAAAAGATGTGGGCTAATACTAATTGCTTGCTCCACAACTTCATTTGTCAGGAAGATAAACTACAAGATCCAATGTATTTTTCCAATTCTAATGTTTAGTGTCAAATTCTGCTCTCAAATGCTGCATCCTCAGTACAGGTCAATGGAGTTATACTGGTGTAAGGAAAAAGGAGAATTAGAACCCATGAGTTTAATTAGGCTAAGGATAAACTTTGCTCCTGCTTTGTCCTATGCCATATCCCTTAGCTCAGTGGTCCGCAAATTTTCAGGGATTTCACCCCCATGACTATTGTCCCACCCCACCAGTAAGGGTTGTGGGCAGGGCTGCAGCTATTCAGGGGGTACATGGACACAAGTAAGTGGGCCACAGCTGGGTCAGGCTGGGTGGTACACACACACACACACACACACGCACACGCACACACGCACACACACACACTATGGGGAGCAGGGCCAAGGCCTGTCACACGCCCCCAAAATGTTTCTCCATGTCCCCTAGGTATACGTGTTCCACAGTTTGGGAGCTATTGCCTTAGCTGTAGGCCAGGGAAAGAAAGATGAATAAATGAAAGTGGTTAAGCATTAGAATTTACTGAGAATTGCTGAGAGTGCCTCACCCTTGCCTGACTGAATATGAAATGTTGTACATCAAACAATGCAGACTAGTGAATCACTGTATGGACGTGAAGACCTTGGTGGCTGAAATGTCATTGTTTTATTGTTAAGGAAAATAAAACCTATGTATAAATTGAACAAAATGACCACACAGTGATTTCAGGATATATGCAGAGGTTGGCAGAATATTATGTATGGACTTTTATTAAACTTTTTTCACTGAAGAGTCACTGATCAGTTGCAGGCACCTACATTTAAAGAGAATTTTTAGGGCTGTGATACCATGCTTCACAACACCTATGTCTACACTAGCTCCCTCCTTCAAAGGGGGCATGGTAATCAGCCTGAGCGGGCAATAGCAATGAGGTGCTGTGATGAATATGCAGCACCTTATTAGGCTAATTCTCGTCGCAGGCTCTTCAAAATTAGCAACTTTGAAGTGCCGGCAAGCCATGTAGCTGCGGGCACTTTGAAGTACCTGCGCAACTTCAAAGTGCCCTTACTCCCAAAATTTTTTGAGAATAAGGACACTTCAAAGTCATGTGGATACTTTGAAGTGCCCGCGGCGACACGGCTTGCCAGCGCTTCAACATTTGCAAACTCAAAGTTGCCATGGCAAGAATTAGCCTAATGAGGTATATAAAATCATGAATGGTGTGGAGAAAGTAAATATAGAAAAATTATTTACCTTTTCCCATAATACAAGAACTAGGGGACACCAAATGAAATTGATGGGTAGTAGGTTCAAAACTAATAAAAGGAAATTTTTCTTCACACAGCGCACAGTCAACCTGTGGAACTCCTTGCCCGAGGAGGCTGTGAAGGCCAGGACTCTATTAGGGTTTAAAAAAGAGCTTGTTAAATTTTTGCAGGTTAGGTCCATAAATGGCTATTAGCCAGGGATAAAGTATGGTGCCCTAGCCTTCAGAACAAGGGCAGGAGATGGATGGCAGGAGATAAATCACTTGATCATTGTCTTCTGTTCTCCTTCTCTGGGGCACCTGGCATTGGCCACCGTCGGCAGATGGGATGCTGGGCTGGATGGACCTTTGGTCTGACCCAGTATGGCCATTCTTATGTTCTTATGTTCTTATGTTCTTTAGTATTCTCTGCTCAGGCTGATTACCATGCCCCTTCAAAGAAGGAGGCTAGCATAGACACAGCTAATGAGTAGCATCTCACTCCACCAAGTGGTTCTATTGACTCCAGTTGCACTTTTTCATGCTGTCATTCACCATAATAAAGGGATTTGCATTCTCAGCCTAGTTGCAGTGAGGTATATAATATATTTGGACTCCAGAGTAATTATTCCATAGAACCCTAAAGCATTTACACATTTCCCTTTCCCTCCTACTCAACCTCTACTTAAATGCTTGTCCTACTGTTATAAAAGATCATGGTCATTCCTCCTGCCCCATGCCCCCGAACATAAATCCCTTTAAATAAATTACTTTCATAAAACTTTGTATAATCCCTGAGACTCCCAAAACTAATTTGCAGACATTATCAGTTAGCCTTACAACCTCCCTGAGAGCCATGGAAGAATTATAATAGTTATTTTGCAGGTGAGGAAATAGGGACATAGAAGGTAAAGTGATTTACCCAGCATCAAATATTAAGTCTGTGCAGAGGTGGGATTAGAGCTCTCTGGGACAGGGAATATCAATTATCCATGTTTGTATAGTGATTAGCACAAAATGGCCATGTTCTTGGTTGGCCTGTGATTACTGCTATAGCACAAATAATAAATAATTATCACCTGACCGTCAGCTCCTTCACCACAAGACTACTCTTCTTTAAACAATACCAGTCTTAAAAAAATTTAGCATTGAAATAAAAATCTGTATTTTAACATCTGTTTACCAGAAGAGGAAGTCACAGTCTCCCTGTGTCAACTGAATAATAGGAGGAAAAGAAAGCAGCTATTTTATTACATCCATTAATCGAGCAACAAGAAAAATTACTTGTACTGCAGAGCAGTCATGGTACTTTGCCTCTTGCTCTATCCTCCATTGCCTCTTGCTCTATCCTCAGAGGCCAAAAAGAACAAGTTTTCTCCCTCCTCCTTATGACACCCTTATGATCTCATGATTTCTTAGCTTGAGCATTCTGCAGGGGAAAGCAGGACAAATTCACACTAATTATTCTTATGATACATAAGTCTTCAAAACCCAGGTAGTAGAATAGTACTTGATTGACAGTATACTTGAGGGATTTTTATGGTGTCTGTTCTTCATTCTCTACCTCAGGATGGTGCAGGGAAGTCTCAAACCATGGCTTTTCTAAACCTCTGTCAATCTTAAAACATTTACAAGAAACTGAAGAGCAAACTACTATCCCAGCTCCAAGAATGCAGAGTAGGGCTCCTTAAGAAATCAAACTTGCTGAAATTAAGGGTCAAAAGATCAGAACTTTAACTTTAAGCAAGCCAGGGGAAAGCAACAATTTTCCACCTATGTTGTATTATGCAAGCTGGCCATGATCACAGAATGTGAAGGAAAAAAAAAAAGCCAGATATCAGATCACAGGATCTTTTCAGTGCCACAGAGCACCTGCAGTTTTGAACAAAGACAGCTCACAATGCCAGTCTTTCATAAAGAAGTCAAGCTGGCAGCCCTCTTTGCTGCTGTTTGGTAAATGTGTGCACACTAGTATCCAGAAAAGGGAATATAAGGGTCACTGTCAGATCTGTATTTATTTTCCTTTCATGATTCAGGTTGCCAGAGAGGGAGATGAGGTATTAATTACAGGAGGGGAATAAAACTGTGAGATTTGCATGAATCTTGTGCTCTCAGCTATGCTTTCTCTAAGGAAGAGAAACTAACCTGGAATAGGAGAGGGAAGGATGACACAAAACTCCTTCTCTTATCTCCCGCCATACTTAAAAAAAATATTCCAAGGGAAAAGATGCACCCAAAAACATGCCTAACTGGGAGTACAACTTAGTTCCATGTCTCGAGTGCACAATCATTAGCTCATGTGTAGGCAGCACTGGGGGCTAAGCTTATTCTCCAAAAGACTAACAAGAGTAAGAGATGAAGCTCAGAGTGCTGTGAAATCAGACATCGGTGGTTCACACCAGAAACGTGAACAGAAACTGAGTAGGTGCATGGAAAATAGATCTGAACTCCTATTTGTCATTGGTATTGCAGTAGCATCCTCAAGAACCAACTAAGAATCAGAGTAGAGCCCCAAAGCACAGCACAACATACCACAAAAGCCATTCACTGCCCCCACAAGCTTACTGTTTAAGTTATAGATTGAGAAGTGTCATCCCCATTTCTTGGTCCTCAGTCCACAACTGACTCTGTCACTTTTGAGAGGCCTACAGACAGGTCTCAGACTCATCAAGAGGGTTAGAGCCCCCATAGTTTCTTTACAGCACAACCATTGCTGTTCTGAGCCACAAACACTCAGGCCTGATTTGTAGCCTTTTGCAAGGAATATCGTGATGAAGGCACACAACCAGAAAAATGAGTGAAAGGACTCTTTTTGAGGTGCAGGCTTAGAGAAAAAATGAATCAGAAAATAAAGGGTGTAATTAAAGTGAATTCTGCAAAAACACCATGTAACCACATTATGTAGCAGTGCCTATAAATAAAGCAATTGTACTATTAACCTGGCTTACTGGGACACACTGTATGGAGTCTCCTGCATTTGTGCAACATCATACTAAGTCAAAAAAGTGAGGCTGATTTTGATTCCAGATGACAGGCTTTATCAGCACAGAAACAATGCAAGTACTGTTTTTCTTGCCAACAAACATGAAACAGTTTGTGTTTGTTCAGTGAAATATGAGTAATGCTAATACCAAGTGACACTTAGCACAAAGACATTAATTAGCTAATGCTTTCTTGTGTCCTCAGGCCCAGGATATCTGATTTGCATCTCACCTAATGGCTGGCCCAATGTCTCCCCACCCTGGTGTGCATTTAAGTAATCCAGAGTCCTAGACCCTCACCACACGACATTTCATTTCCCCATGCTTACAGCATGGATTTTTACTTCTTGGACCTTCCTAAAATTTCAATAGCTGAGATTCTGATTCTGTGATACAACTAACGAGTTGAGGCTGTGGGAATAAGGGGAGCTCATGGGAATAAGGGGACTTCGAAGTAGGCGGCGTCCTTTCAAAAAGGAGCCCCGTCTGGACACGCCGCGCAGCGGCAAGGAGCATCAATTTCGAAGCGCGGCTGCTGCCCGCATGCTAATGAAGCGCTGAGTATGCATTTCAGCGCTTCATTAGTAAACTTCGAAATGGCCATTTGCGTGGCCATTTCTAAGTTTGGGGCACGTGTAGACGTAGCCAAAGTGTAAGAACATGTCATGCTGGCCTCTCTCCCATAGCGGTGACTCCTGATTTCCTTGTCATAGACTCTGCCTTCTTCCTCCACTGTACACTTCTGGGTACAAGCTCTGCAGAATTTAGAATACTATCTACCATTCCGAGATTCAATGATATGCCACTTCTTCTGTGGGTTTAAACATGGGATATTTACACTACAATATGTAGAACCAGATGTACCATTGATTTAATGGAAGGGAAAATCACTTTTCATATTCTTAAGGAAATAGTGGTTTCACTGACTTATGGCCTTAACTCACAAAATCATCGTAGCCATTTTTTGTACAAGATCCTTTCCCATCCTCTATCTCAAAAAACAAAACAAAATAACCCACTCCTGACAGGAACCAACAATGGATAATTACAACCCTAAAGGTGAATTTGTTGCAAGTTTATGACCATTTGAAAATAGATCTTTAGAATGGAAACCATTGGAAATATTGACAACAATGGTTGCTGCCATTCTACTATAATACAGAATGTCAGAAATAGCACATACAGTTTGAAAGTGTTTGTTCATTCCACGAAGACAATAAAATCATATCAAACTTCTAGGAAGAAAATATAGCTCAATGAAATGTCGTACTTGTCGTAGAGATTGAGTGGGGTGGCTAATTCCTACTAATTCAATTAAACCAGTGGGACTTAAGTGCCTAAAATACTTACAGACTTTTGAAAATCTCGTTTCACACATATCTGTGTTTTTGGGACCTAAATGCTTTCTGAAAATCTACATGATTTTGGCCGTGTCTACACTTGCCAAAAACTTCAAAATGGCCATGCAAATGGCCATTACGAAGTTTACTAATGAAGCACTGAAATACATATCCAGCGCCTCATTAGCATTTGGGAGGCTGCGGCACTTCGAAATTGACGTGGCTCGCTGCCGCACGGCTCGTCCAGACGGGGCTCCTTTTCGAAAGGACCCTGCTTACTTCAAAGTCCCATTATTCCCATCTGCTCATAGGAATAAGGGGACTTCGAAGTAGGCGGGGTCCTTTCGAAAAGGAGCCCCGTCTGGACGAGCCGTGCGGCGGCGAGCCACATCAATTTCGAAGTGCCGCAGCTGCCCGAATGCTAATGAGGTGCTGGATATGTATTTCAGTGCTTCATTAGTAAACTTCGTAATGGCCATTTGCATGGCCATTTCGAAGTTTTTGGCTAGTGTAGAAAGCCAAGGGGACTTCTGCTGATAATGTTGTGATTTTGCAAAACAGCTATAAAGTTCAGTGAATAGGTCCCATTCAAATCATTGGGCCATTTTTTTAAAAAAATGAACTCGGATTAACTAATTTAGTTGGTTTTCAAATTTATACCCTCGACCATCATTCTGTCTCTTTTGGCCATAAAAATTTATGAATGAAACCCTGAAATTCTTGTGAAGCAAATAACCTCATTGACCTTGTGTTTTCTTCCTCAAAAATGTAAAATTTGTTGAAAGACAAGAAAAAACTACAGCTTCTGGGGACGGGGGGAGATGCAGTCAGAATCCAACCTAGTTTATATAGGTGAGAAGTGCTGCACAGGTTACAGCAGCCTCTCTTTTGATTCCTATGGACACCAGTGTCATGCAGAATCCAGAGTTCTATGTACAGTGACCGCACTCTTTCCAATCTCCAACATTCCCTTCCTACCCCTTGCCACATGACTAACACAAGCTATGCAAGTGCTTATATTAGGGCTTTTATGTGGATGCATAATGTGCATTCCCTGAGCTACTAACAGAGAAGTAGCCGTGTTAGTCAGTATTCTAACAAAACAAAATGGCAGAAATGTCGCACTTTAAAGACTAACAAAATTATTTTTTTGGTAACGAGCTTTCGTGGGACAGACCCACGTCATCAGATCGATAGCACTACCAATACAGACTGACATCTGTAGGTACAGAGGTCCAAAAACTACAGCAATAAAAGCTGACAAATAAAGTGCATAAGACTGGGGCTAGCTGGGGGGAGAAGGGATGTTAAGCATCTTGCCTGAGATAATCGCAAGCATCAAAGGAAGGAAAGCAGTCGTTTACTGCCATTTTGTTCCCTGAACTAGATCAATAAAGTTTTCTATGTGTTTTGGGGATCCTCAGAGTATATAGTGCCTTCTTACTAAGGCCTGCGTACAGCAAAGGAGATAATCGTGACAGGGCTTGGAGATTCAAAGGGCCCCAGAGCTCCCAGCTGCAGTGTCTGGAGCCCCAAGCCCCTTTGAATTTCCCGCCTCTCCCTCCCCACCCAGAGCACAACTCCAGGCAGCAGTGAAGGCTCTGGGAAGTGGAGAGTGATATGGTATGGGAGGTGCTAAAGTCTGATTGCCCTCATCCCCGCCACTTCTGGGGGTGCAGAGCTACTCCCACCACCACCTTGCCCCACAGCCTGCAGAGGTTGTTGGCCCCACTGTATAGAAAATCCATTATACAACATTGCTGGACATGTCTAAGTGCAGAATTGGAATTCTTGGCCTGTTAATGTTTCATGGAAAATGTAGTCCTCATTTTTTAATGAATCAAAGGTATCAGAAAATAAAAATTATAGGATAAGTTTCACTGTCCATTACATAACTCCAGAAGAACATGAATCTTTGAACTTTTTTTGGTTTTCTAAAAAAGAACTCCCCTTCATATTTTCAGTGATGAGCTACTTTTTATTTTCAAAACCTCCTATAAAAATAATTACCTGATTTTTTTAAAAAAAAAGCAAGTTATCTGGGAAAATGTACCACAAGCAACTGAACCCTGTGAATTTAACCTGACAACTGCTTCTGTGTGCAATGTGATTGATTGTTTCATAGAAGCGATGATTTAATAGTCACAGGTGACAGATAAAAGGATGGAGCAGTACATGTCTATCCAGAAGGCATTCTCTATGAATTCATATAATGTTCATATTCAAAAATAACATCTATCTGCATATTCCTCTTATATTTCCAGATAAATATCTCAATACTTGCATAGTAACAGAAAGATAGCTGTGTTAGTCTGAATCTTAAAAAACCAAAAAAGCAGTCCTGTAGCACTTCAAAGATGAACAAAATAATGTATTAGGTGATGAGCTTTCATGGGGCAGACCCATTTCTTCAGCTTTGAAGGTAGTGCTGTACTGGAAACAGTGCTGAAAGATCTGAAGTGGATCTGCCTCATGAAACCTTGTCAATACTTGTATTCATTTTGCCGTTTCACATAAGTACTGCTGTAATCCAATATTTGCTGCATCATCCCTATTATCAGCTTTCTTCTTATTAGCTAATATCAGCTTCTACTGAAGGTTCTGATCCTACAGTCAACTGAGTGTTTGCATAGAGGCATATATCATGATTCTATGGAAAGCTACACAGAGGAGAACACAGGATTTTTTTTATACATCACTCTCCTATACATAAAATGAGTAAGACTGGGTTACTAAGGGTCCAAATCTGAATATGATGGAGGCAATAGGAAAAAAATGTAAATATAGAAAAATACTCATTTTCTTTCCTATGCCTACTTTGGCAATGTTCAAAGATTTTATGAATGAGCTGTCAACTGCTTCGCATTACAGCTGTCAAATATTGTGACTAAGGGCCACAGGTTGCACTTTTCCAGACAGTTCAGTAACTTTGGAGTACAACTCCTCATTTTCAATGGGTTTTGTTCTTTTAATCTATTTATGGATTTCTGAAAATCCCACCCCCCAGGTTTCAATTCAATTCTTAATTGGGTCTCTATTTGTATACATGTGATGTGCATGGAATTCTGTTCAGAGAAAATTGAGGTCATTTTGATATCTACCTACCTGATGTCAGTGGAAAAGGAAGGCCGGTAATTGAAAAACTGCCACCAAGATCTTGTTTTAAATGCATTAAAATGAAAGCAGAACAAAAGTGATTTTTAGAAGTGGGCTTCTTTATTTATATATTTTAAGCAAATACTTCAAGAACATGTTTTCATGTCTATTACCTAGCCAGATTTTTAACAAAAAAAAATACCTGAAGTATTGACAAATATCAGGAGAGTGAAAGATACAAAAATATAGCTAAAATGGAGGGTACAGATTTAAATTCTTAACCTACTCAAATAGCTTTAGGGAACAGCAGTCCAACTAACTCAAGGTTGAACCACTCTAATCCAGAATTCTCTCTTCTGTCAACATCCATAATCTGGCAGGATTTTAGTTAGCCAGATGATCACTTATCATGTTTGTGGCCATGTTTCCTGTGATCCCATAAAGTTTGTTTACAGCTACCAGCTTTGTGAAGAATTGATCTTTTTGATTTGCTGTCAGTTCCAAAAAAATGAAAAACAAATTGTTTGAGGTCAGAAAAATGTTTTGGTCAAACCAAAACTAAATATTTCATTTAGGTTTTTGAGCAATTCTAATTTTTTTGTATTTTTTTTAGATTAAAGAACATTTTAGCATAGGCAGTTTGAAACGAAGACTCAAACCGCTTCACTCCTAAAAATATAATAATTTTGTGAAACTGACAAGAGTTCACAGAACCTTTTGGTGTTTCTAAGTCTGCATTTTCCCCTGAAAAGGCTTTGTCTCATCCCCTGCCATCCCTCCATCCACACACAAATTGCATCCAGCTTTAGTATGCATGCCCTGATTGGCCTTTCCAAAGCCCTCCCTCTTCGAGTGAGGTGAGAACTTTATAAAGCCCATCCAACTGGTAGATGACCCCACAGTTGAATACATCTGTTAAAATGCATAGAATATCCTTCTGGTGTGTTAGGCTTATTGACGGTTCTGATATGTAAGAGCAGAATGAAGTTCTGACCTGAAATAAGGTTAGACAATTCAGATTGAATCTTTTGTACTAAATGTGCTGAAGTTCAAGGTTACAGTGCTATAATATTTGTTATAGGACGTTTTGTTTTATGTCAGTGGGTCTCATGATATGGCCTCAGAAAAGGACTAACCTGTCAAAAAATAGCACAAACTATTGACAACTATAGAACTGTAGAAAACAATAGTGCAAACTATTTGGGAGCACTCAACTGTCTCAGACAGAACTGTGTTCATTGTTGCAAATCAGGAGAGAAAACATATCTAATGAGAGTCCTGTGATTTGAATGAAGTTAGTAAAACTCATTATCATTACTGTCTACTATATATTGGACCAAATTTTATGGGACTTGTAGGCTATTTCTCTAACAATAACAGTAATTGAATCATTATTCCTTTTGTGTTCTTGCACACACAATTACTCTAACGTCACATCAAAGATCATTGGAATGAGTATTGTAATCAGGTGAAATTCACCTCTTCCTATAGAAACAAAAGGTAAATGAGCTTTGTGCTGTGAACTATGATGGAGAAGGAGACCTCTCTTCTGTAATTTTAGTAATATAGTAGAGGCTGGCTCAGACATGCTAGGAGTCTTATATGCATAAATTTCACCCACAGTGCAGAGAACTAGTATATAAGTCCTTCTATATAATATTTGCACCATAGAGGAGCTGAGCTGGGCATACCTGTGCAGCACAAACAGGGTCTTTGTTTTGTGACAGTGCCACGTAGTGCATATGTCTATAAAAGGAGTATGATGGGCAAAGCGCTGTGCAGAAAATCCATGCATGTTTATCTACTGATTCCTGAACCTCAGCAACTGAGGCAGAGGAAATGCAGGTTGTGTTCTATCCCAGAGACTGTAAATAGCAGCCATGTGGAGGAAAATAGCTATGCGCCAAACCAAGCTACTTATCATGAGCCAAGGGAGTGGATATCAACTTACCATCTGCACAGAGCCTGACTATTCAATTGTATGCAAGTGGAGTGGTTTTCACTGTGTCAGATTGCAAAACAGTGCAAGCCTGAACCCAAATGCAGAGTTTCTTCTTCATTATGGAGCTTTTACTGATCTGTAAAAAGGGATGGAGTGAGTTAAAGGGATTCATAAAGGCTGTGGCCACACTAGCAGGCTATGGTAATGTGGCACTTCAGAATGTGCTAATGAGGTGCTGCCATGAATATGCCACACCTCATTAGCATAATGGCAGCTGCACACACTTCGAAACTGCCAGTTTCGAAATGCACGCCATGCTCCCCATGTAGCTGGGGGCCTTTTGAATCAACCTCCTGATTTCAAAAGCCCCTTCTTCCCAAAACCAGATGGGAAGAAGGGGCTTTCAAAACTGGGAAGCCATTTCAAAAGGATCCAGGCTACATGCATCGCGTGTGTTTCAAAACTGGCAGTTTCAAAGCGTGTGCAGCCACCCTTATGCTAATGAGGTCCTGAATATTCCTGGGAGCATTTCATTAGCATATTCTAAAGTGCCAGATTACCATAACCCCGCCAAAAGGAGGGGTTAGTGTGACCACAGCCAAACAGTTGTTTAGCAAGTGAATAAGGGAGAATCTTGGGATATTCTTTTTACTTCTAGCATCAAAATATTTGACATTTTGGAAGGCATGAAATATAGTTTGATTTCAAAACTAATACTAAGAAAGCAGACTGTGAATATTATGGAAGAGCTGTACATAAGACTTGTTTGTAGATATTGACTATCAGCTGATGGTGCTCAGAAATATGGAGTACCCTTCAGAGGCTTTCAAGGACCAAAAAGAGCAGTTGTTGTTAAGCATTACAAATAACTTTAAGAATGTACCTCTTAACAAATATATATTCCGATACTGCCACAAATTATTTCTTTAAATATTCAATTTGACAACACCTAACAATTGAGTGATAAGGAGTAGCCAGAATGGATTTGTCAGGAACAAATCATATGAACTCAACATAATTTTCTTTCTTATAGACTTACTGGCCTGGCAAGTGGGGGAGGAAGGCAGTAGTATATGTAATACATTGATTTTAGTAAGGCTTTTGACACATTCACACTTGACATTCTCTTAGGCAAATTGGAGCATGGGGTGTAAAGCAGTGATTCTCAAACTGTAGGTCAGAACCTCAAAGTGGATTGTAACCCTGTTTTAGTGGGATTGCCCAGGCCAGTGTTAGACTCTGCAGTTTGAATCCTAGTTCCCTGGACTGAAACAAAGCCCGAGAACTTCAGCCAAGGGTGGAAGAGCTCAGGCTCTGTCCCTGGCTACCTGTGAGACAGCAGGACTCTGTCTTGGTCCCTGCACTACCCACGTTGGGTAGTAATTTCTGCTGTGAGAAGCGGGTCACAATTCAATGAAATTTGAGAACTGCTAGTCTAAATGAAATAAGGAAGACATGGAACTGGTTAAAAAAATGGTACTGAAAGTGTAGGTATCTTTGGTTCATTGTAACACTGGGAGAGTCTTTCTAATAGGATCCTGCTGAGCTCAGTGTTTACAATTTTCACTCATGATGTGCATAATGCGGGGAAAGTATGCTTCTGAAGTTTGCAGAAGATACCAAGCTGGGAGGGGTTTCAAGCATTCTTGAAGACAGGGTTAGAATTCAAAATTACCTCAACAAATCTAAGAATTGCTCTGCAATAAAAAAGATGAAATTAAGTAAAAAACATTTAGAATGGAAAAATCAAATGCACATACAAAATGGGGAATAACGGGGGAGGCGGTAATATTGGTGACAAGTATCAGAGAGGTAGCCATGTTAGTCTGTAGCTTCGAGAACAACAAGAAGTCTAGTGGCACCTTATAGACTAACAGATATTTTGGAGCATAAGTTTTCGTGGGCAAAGACCCACTTCATCAGATGCATGATAACAATGATTTTGGTAATAAAATGGATCACAAGGTGAATCTGAGTCAATGAGGTACAGTTGTGTAAAAGCTTGCTGTACACACATGGTAGCATTGTACATAACACAAGAGAGGTGATCGTTCTGGTCTCCAACAGCAATGTTTCCAATTAAGGGCATCACTGTTTTGGAAAAATCTGGACAAACTGGGGAGTGCAGAGGAAAGCAAGGAAAATGATAAAATGGTTTAGAAAACCTGACTTGTGAAAATGGGAAAAATAAAATTGGGGCATTTTAGCTCAAAAAATCCCAAAAGAGAATGAGGGAGTATCTGGTAAATGTACACAAATATGTTAAGGGCTGTTATAAAGCGGATTGTGATTAACTGTTCTCCATGTCCACTGAAGACAAAAGTAATGGCCTTAATTGTCAGCTGGGGAGACTCGGGTTAAAATTTTTGCAGGGGGGAACTTTTTTCTAAATCATAAGAATAATTAAGCACAAGAATTAAAGCTCTAAAGAAACTTGTGGAGCTACTATCATTATAGGTTTTTAAGAATAGTATGGAGGAACACTTCTCAGGGATGGTCTAGGTTTTTTAGTCCTGTCTCAGCACAGTGGGATGAACTTAAATCACTCTGAAGTCTATTCCAGCCCTATGTTTTTATGATTATGTGCTCATTGAAATTAATTTCTATTTCAGAAGATAGATGGTATCATATATAATACCAATTCTAACTAGTACAAATGTGCAAAACCAACCTTATCTTTATATGTTGTATGGTGAGTCATGAATGCTCGTGAAATTAGGAGTGGAATGTGTCAGGGTGAGGGATCTGGCTAGGTACGCAGGCTATAGGCCGGTAATGAGGAGTTCAGGATGCAGGAGAGGACTCTGAGAGGAGTCAGGGCATGGAAGTGCAGGGTGTGTGAGGGCTGTAGCTGGGGTCAAGGGCACTGGAGTGGGGCTGGGAATGTGGGATTTGGGATGCATGAGGAGGCTCTGAGCTGAGACTGAGTGTTTCCGATGATGAGATGGGGATCAAGGCTCAGGGGAGAAGAGTGTTGAGGGGCATGGGGGGAAGGCTCATGGGTGCAGGCTCTGGATGGCACTTACCTTCTCAAGTATCTCCCAGAAGCAGAGACATGTCTACAACCCACCCCCAGGTCCAGTACAGAGGCGCAGCCAGATGGTGCTGTGCTCTGTTGCTCCTACCTCCCTGTCCACAGACATCACCAGTTGCCAGCCAATGGGAGCCTCTGTCCACCCCTACAAGTTGGAGTCAGAGGGAAATGCTGCTGCTTCCTGGAACTGCTCAGAGCAGAGCAAGTCCCAGACCCCACTCCCAACAGAATCTCAAGGGCTAGATTAAAAGAGCTGATGGACCAGGCGCAGGCTGTGGGCATAGTTAGCCTTCCTTTGCATTAGAAGGAAATAGAATACATACCTGTCCAACTACTATCTGCATAATTATGCCACTGCCTGCATGCATGACATATCATAACAACAGTATAAATGCCTGGGGGGGAAAGAATCTTCATGCATATCAAAGTCTCCTGTTACTCAGCTTTTGTCCCAGTATGTTTTTCCCTCAGATATGATATACAGATAACTTTGTGATTTTTTGCTCAACTAGAGCAAGTGACTCAAAAAAGAATCACAGATGTGAACATTAAATTGCTTTAGGGCTATTTGACACAGCCATAGCAAATATTGCACTCTTGAGGTATATTGTGTCCTGATCCATAAGTGACAATGGACGAAGTAGGCCCCTGCTGAGAACTCAGGTTTTTTTCTACATTTAGAAGCATTATGTTCTGTTAGTGAACAACCAAAATGATGCAACTCATTTGCATATCTTTCACTGGGTTTTTGTTATTAATTGCTGTTTGAACTGTTCCTGGAGGAATTTATTTTTAACTAAAATAGGTACTGTAAGATTAAAGCACCCATACCTAGCCTTGGAAAGAAATTTGTTTTAATACTGTTCTAGATCTAAGGGCACTGTAAAACATGAGAGCTCATTTGTCTCTATTCAACTCATGTTTTGATTACCAAAGAGACTAACCTTTAGTCACTGGGACAAATAAAGCCCCATATGTGGTCAACTTCCTTGCTATGTTCCTGTTATAGGGTAATATTCTGTCACCTCTGCTCACAGTGAACTGGATCTGCGTCAAAGTAAATCAGCACAGCTTCATTATGAAGAATAATCAACTGAACTTGATCTCCCAGTACAACACATTGGCCAAAAGGGAGAAGGGTCCACAGAAGACCCAGGACAATGATTAAAGGAGTGCCTTAGAAAGACAGACTCAAGGAATGGAATTTAGCTTGTAAATGAGAAAGATGTAATCAGAATGGATGTATAAACAAGGAAATATTGAATAGAAGCACAGAAGGTCTATTTCTGTTCCTGGCACTGTGCAATGGTACAGGAATCTGGTGTCCAATACATGGCATACACATCAGATGTCCACAACTGAAGAAAAATGTTGAGAAATTGGAGACGTTTCCTAGATGATACAAGAAAATGGTTAATATGGTAATAGAAAAACATAACTTCTTGTTGAGGACCTAAGAAATTCTTGGTCTATTTAAGAAATTTCCTTATCGTTGCATTTTAAAAATCTTGAATTTTGTAAGAAAATATATGAATCCATCCTATGGTTCAGTTTCCCATCTGTAAAACGGAGATTGAGATTCCTATGTCACTGAGGTGTTGTAAAGACAAAATTAATTAAAACTTGTGAGATACTCAGTTACTACAATGATTTAAGCCCTTAACTGCTTACACAAAGAAAGATTACATTTCAATCCAGCTTTTGCTCTATAGAAAGCTTTCACCATAAAAGATTCCATAAATGCAGACAACAAAAGGTCAGTATTGTATTTCCACACAATATTAACAGCTGAGATTCCAAGTAAGAGAGCAATGCTAGCTACTGTCTGCTTCAAGTTAAACTCACAGCTAATTCCAAGATCTGGCTTTGGTTTTGCTTCAAGCTGAGCTCATACTGTTCTTTTCTCCATTTTTTGAGTAACTCAAAGTAAAAAAGCAATAAAATGAAGAAATTCTGAAGCAAAATACTCTAAAGGCACATTGAGGTCTTGTCACCTTTGGGACTAGATTAGAGCAATGAGTCTACTTCACTGCTTTATCTTTCTTTCAATCTGTCAAGCAGCATGGCAACAGTAATTTACCCACCAGGAAGAAATAAATACCACAGTGACTGCTAGTTCAGTCAGTTATTTATCCCTAGCCACATCAGTCCAAAGTGGTTTCATATTTCACCACTTTCTCTTCATGGCCAAGGAATGGCCAGTGGATGATAATGTAGATGACAAGGTTGATGAATGCTATGACAGCGAATGAATCTGCCTGGAAAGAGTATATTTGGATTAATGCCATTGTAGTGAGGAAACATTAAGTAATACATAAGAAGCTATGTAATATACAGTACATATTTTGTCTTGCTGCTGAATGAGAAGTAAGCTGTGACATGCATTACTCTGACTGGCAGTGGTTTAAGTCCTATTCCGTAAACAAAAATGCACTCTGGTTGCCATATTTTCTAGCAAATGTTTGCCTTCTAGGTATTTTGCTTGATTTTAATTGAGTATTTTCCTCCTTTCTCTTCCTTCACAAATATATGACAAAATAATAAACAGCACTAAGCTTTTAGTTTAGCTGGATATGCGGCAACTGTGAGTTTTAATTAATTTCATATGTATAAAGCCCTTTAAGAGCCTCAAACCAAATTCACCCAAAAGTTCAATTACATTAATTTTATCATAAGTACTTATAGAGTACCATTAAGATCCTGATAAGTTTCCCAATAGTTGCTTGTAGAACTTTTTGACAAGTATCTTGGTTCTTTTTTTTTTAATTTAATCTTTCAGCCAACACAGTCTGACAGTGTTCCTTCTTCCACAATGCCTCTAGCATCTTATGAACTGTTGCATTGTCGACACTTTAACAAAATAGCCAACCTGGTGTTTTAGGAAACTGGAAGTAATTCCTATGTAAGGAATTAAGCTAGTTTAAAAAGAACAGAGAACAATCTCCAAAAGTATTTTTGTTAACATTTATATCCCTTCAGATTTCAATAGCATGAAAAAATTCAAAGCATTCATATCTGCCCAGTAGACTTTTCATTTTATCTCTAAAATGTCAGGGATTTTTTAAGACCTGCTTTAAAATATTCTAGCTGGTGTCCAGCAATTCCAAGGGAGAGCTTTAGTTTAAGCACAATGAAGAGTGGTATAACATGAGATACTGATTTTTTTCCCCCTTTTTAACAAGGTAGCTGTCATTCCTCGGCTGCAACATTCAGTTGAAATCCTTGGAGCTCCTTAATTATAGAAATATCAGCCAAAGTGTATACCATAGTCATCAAAAGTCATTCACAACAACTAACGATATTTTTTGTATCACATTAGAAAGGAGAGGTTTTCAGTGAGCAATATATTGCACATGTACCCCTCTGTCCATTCCCAAATATACAGCTCAAGCTAACAAAAGGGGTGGCGGGAGTAATGAACAGAACTGCTCCCTAGAAATCAAGCAATGAAAAAAGCTTTATAATCTTTAATCCGCAATCTCTCCCCCTGTTCAGTGACTAGTTTGAAGGCCAGAGGTGTTCACCAGAGTTTTTGTTTTCCAGCAAGTCTGTTGCATGAAATGGAAATCTCAAGACTTGATTGAAAAGCCATTGAAATAGCATCCACTGACTTCAACAGGCTTTGGGGTCACGCCCCTAGATAGTTTCTAATTAACATCAGGCAAGACAATTCAAATAAAGCATTAAAAACAAACAAACAAAAAATACCCTAAAGTTTCCTGGGCTACGTCTACACGTGAAGCCTACATCGAAGTAGCCTATTTCGATGTGGCGACATCGAAATAGGCTATTTTGATGAATAACGTCTACACGTCCTCCAGGGCTGGCAACGTCGATGTTCAACATCGACGTTGCGCAGCACCACATCGAAATAGGCGCTGCAAGAGAACGTCTACACGCCAAAGTAGCACACATCGAAATAAGGGTGCCAGGCACAGCTGCAGACAGGGTCACAGGGCGGACTCAACAGCCAGCCGCTCCCTTAAAGGGCCCCTCCCAGACACACTTGCACTAAACAACACAAGATACACAGAGCCGACAACGAGTTGCAGACCCTGTGCATGCAGCATGAATCCCCCGCTGCAGCAGCAGCAGCCAGAAGCCCTGGGCTAAAGGCTGCTGCACACGGTGACCATAGAGCCCCGCACGGGCTGGAGAGACAGCGTCTCTCAACCCCCCAGCTGATGGCTGCCATGGAGGACCCCACAATTTCGACGTTGCGGGACGCGGATCGTCTACACGGTCCCTACTTCGACGTTGAACGTCGAAGTAGGGCGCTATTCCGATCCCCTCATGAGGTTAGCGACTTCGACGTCTCACTGCCTAACGTCGAAGTTAACTTCGAAATAGCGCCCGACGCGTGTAGCCACAACGGGTGCTATTTCGAAGTTAGTGCCGCTACTTCGAAGTAGCATGCACGTGTAGACGCAGCCCTGGAGAGATAAATGCAGGATTTCATTTTTAAGGCACTGGTAATCTAGTAAGAAGGCAATAGCTTTCAAAGAGCAAAAATACAGACTTCAACAACATCTGTGGAGTCACCAAGAAAGATTTTGAACATACAAGAAATAATAAAGAGATACGGATTAAAATACATATTACTGATAGAAGTCTGACAATCCCATACTTCTGTTTTGTTAAGACTGTTCAATTCAGACAAGGACAAATTAGGTCATTTACCTTCCCACAGGGTAGGTAATCAGCCATAAGCTTATTAATAGGAGCAGAAAGGTTGAATGAAAAATGAACACTACATGTCATGTCAAGATTTGAAATAAAAATATATTTTAGCTTACAGCCAGCTAGCCTCACTCACGGAGCCCCTCAGCTGGCAAATTCTGAGACTTAAGAACTACAAGACTAAGCTTTAACCTGGCAAAATATTGTGGTTTGGGGGAATCCAAGGGCTAGATCCTCAACTAACATAAGTCAGCAGGGGTGCATCTACACTAGCTGGCTACTTCGAAGTAGCCGGCACAACGTCGAAATAGCATGCATCGCGTCTACACGTGCCGTGCACTATTTCGATGCTGAAATCAATGTTAGGCAGCGAGATGTTGAAATCGCTATTCCCATCCGAAGATGGGAATAGCACCCTACTTCGATGTTCAATGTCGAAGTAGGGTGTGTGTAGACGATCCACATCCCACTACTTCGAAATAGTGGGTTCCTCCATAGCGGCAATCAGCTGAGGGGTTGAGACACTCTGTCCAGCCCCTGCGAAGCTCTATGGTCCCCACGCGCAGCAGCCCTTAAAGCACCACAGACCCAGATTTCCTGTGGCAGAAAGCTGAGAGTGTGCAGGCAGCAGCACATGCACGTGTTAGCCCTGCACACCCTTCAGAGGCTCCGAACATCCCAACCAGTTCCATGGCATCCATCCAGCCCCCAGAGCCTCCAGGGCTCCTCCCCCAAGGGTACCCAGGAACCCCGGCAGCCAAATGGGGGGCCAAAAAGAGACAGGGCCCCTCCTGGTTGGAGACTGAACTCCACCCGGCACCGGGCGGCGTGGCAGGAATTCATAGGGTATTCCGGGACATAGCCAGGTCAATCTGTGAGGCTGTCACCTGGCTCCCAACCCTGGCTGCCCTCCATGTCGCCCTCCCCTCTGCTTCACTTGCCTTGCCCCCTGCCATGCCACCTGCCATGTTACGTGCCGCCCCACCTGCTGCACCACCTGCCTTGCTGCCTGCCTCACTGCCTGCCACCCCCCACCTGCTGTGCCACCTGCCATGCCACCTGGCAGCCCCCCAAGACCAGAGGCCACTGGGGCTGAAGACTGGCCAGTGAAGGCATCCTGGCCATACCTGCTGGTCCTCCCGGCCCCCAGCCGGCCATGCCAGGGACTGTGGATGTGGGGAGGGGGGTTGCAACCCATACCCGCCAGGGTCTTGCCCCTATACACCCAACCCAGACTGATGGGCCGATGGCCGAGACATCCGCTGGGCCCCCATTTGTATATAGTTGTCCCCCTTGTGTATAGTTGTTCCCCTTGTATATTGGTTGCAGTTTTGGTTGTGCACGTAACACAGTTACCAGTTTTCAATAATTCACAGTTTTATTTTCCAAAGAACCTGAGATGTGTGCTTGTTGGGGGGATGGTGTGCAGATGGTGGGGGCAGCGTGAAGGCAGTGCAGGCAGTGTGTGGGGGGCCCTCCGGGGAAAGCCAGGGAGGTGCTCAGGGGTCTCCCTGATCAAAATGGGCCTATAGGGTCTCACAGACCCGTACCCCCTCGTGGTGGGTCTGGCGACTGGATGCTGTGGCCGGCAGGGGGAAATCTGTGCCAGCGATGACTGCCCACCCTGGACAAAGGCCTCTTCCTTGCACTTGACAATGTTGTGGAGCGTGCAGCATGTGTCTACAACGTGGGGACATTCTGGAGGCTGATGTCCAGGCAGGCAAGGAGGCACTGCCAGAGGCCCTTTAGGTGGATGAAGGTCCTCTCCAGCACCTGGCGGGCGTGGTTCAGGCAGGTGTCGAACCGCTCCTGGCTGGTGTTGAGGTGGCCGGTGTACGGGTCCATGAGCCAGGTCTGGAGGGGGTAGGCCGCATCCACCATGAGGGTCCCTGCATCCAGCCGGCGGCACAGACCCAAGTTCCAGAAGGTGTGGGCATCGTGTGTGCAGCCGGCCAGCCCACATAGACATCCTGGAAGCAGCCCTGGCTGCCCACCATGGCCTGCAGGACCCAGAGTGGTAGCCCCTGAGGTTGATGTATCTTCCCCCACTGTGGTCTGGGGCTCGGATGGGGATGTGGGTCCTGTCCAGGGCCCCAAATCAGTTTGGGAACCCTATGGCGGCAAATCCGGTGACAGCTGTGTCCAAGTCTCTGAGTCGGACGACCGTCTGCAGCAGCATGGCATTGAGGACACGGACCACCTGTGGGGAGGGAACACAAGCACCCATGAGGGTGTGCTGGGTGCCCCAGGCCCCTCCCCCCAGGCTCCTCCCCCCTGCCACTCTCCCGGGCACCTCCCCTGGTACCCCCCCGCACAGCTGCTCCCCCACCAGCACCCTTCCCTCCCCAGCCCCACACCCCTCCCCTCCATCCCCGGCACCCCTCCCTCTCCAGCCGCACACCCAGGCCCCCATCCCTGGCCCCGACTCCCCCCCCCAGTGGGTGCGTGCCCAGTCCTCCTTACCTCTATGATGACAGCCCCGACCATGGCCTTTCCCACTCCAAACTGGTGTCCCACGGA
This sequence comes from Carettochelys insculpta, assembly GCF_033958435.1. Lineage (NCBI taxonomy): Eukaryota > Metazoa > Chordata > Testudines > Carettochelyidae > Carettochelys > Carettochelys insculpta. The sequence continues at coordinate 137,940,952 of NC_134139.1, read as the reverse complement.
GCAGTAGGTGTCTGGAGTGTCCAGCTTCCAGACAGCTATTGTGACCCTCTTTGCGACGGGGAGGACACGCCACATCTGTGTGTCCTGGTGCCTCAGTGCAGGGGTGAGCCACTGGCAGAGCTCCAGGAAGTTCTGCTGCCTCATGTGGAAGTTCCGCAGCCACTGGTCATCGTCCCACTCCCCCATGAACAGGTGCTCCCACCACTTGGAGCTGGTGGGGTAGCTCCAGAGGTGGCGGAGCACCCAGCGGGGGAGAAGGAGGGAAGCCTGTGGTCAGGTCATCCCCATCTGCCCCCTGGGAGGGCTCCTCTGCCAGGAGCTGCTAGGCAGCCTCCCGTGCAGCACCTAGCAAGGCACTTGCTCCCTGGGTGACTATGTGGAGGGCTTCCAGCTGCTGCTGCTGCTGCAAGTCCATAGCTGCTGTGTGTCAGTCTGCGAGAGTGTGGCTAGCACTCTGCAGACCTCGTGCTGTGCAGGCTGGGTCTGTCTGGGAGGGACCCTTTAAAGGAGTGGCTTGCTGTTGCCCCGGAAGGGCTAGTCCAGCCTGTGACCTGGTCCACAGGCTTGTGTGTGTGGACACTCCACGTTTCCTTCCAGGGCGGCTCCTTTCGACATTCCCCATCGCTACTTTGATGTTGAATGTTGATGACACCGGCCCCGGAGAATGTGTAGAGGTTACGCCTCAAAGTAGCCTATTTCAATGTTCTTACTTCGAAATAGGTTACTTCGACATAGTGTGCTAGTGTAGACGTAGCCCAGAGCTTTACTGAAGTCACTTGTAATACATCTGTTTATACCAGTTGAGGATCTGGCTCTGGCTTCTCACTGACTTCTCATTATTTATTTATTGAATGGAGGCAAACAAGAAACTGATGTAACTATAGTCCATTGGCAAAACATCTCAACCTTAACTGTGTTAAGGTCCACTGGTTTATCAAGCAGTTAGCTTATTGGTCCTAGACACCTCCAGGAAAAAAAGACTATCCATAGGCTGTATTTTATCTGAGCCATTGGATTTGGTTTCACAATGAACTTCTCCAGACCAGCAGTGTGGTGTGAGGAACTGGGGCTCATTAAAGAAGTATCTCACTTTGGCTACGTCTACACGTGCAGCCAACATCGAAATAGTTTATTTCGATGTTGCGACATCGAAATAGTCTATTTCGATGAATAATGTCTACACGTCCTCCAGGTCCGGCAAAGTCGATGTTCAACTTCGACGTTGCTCAGCCCAACATCGAAATAGGCGCAGCGAGGGAACGTCTACACATCAAAGTAGCACACATCGAAATAGGGATGCCAGGCACAGCTGCAGACAGGGTCACAGGGCGGACTCAACAGCCAGCTGCTCCCTCAAAGGGCCCCTCCCAGACACACTTGCACTAAACAACACAAGATACACAGAGCTGACAACTGGTTGCAGACCCTGTGCCTGCAGCATAGATCCCCAGCTGCCGCAGCAGCAGCCAGAAGCCCTGGGCTAAGGGCTGCTGCCCACGGTGACCATAGAGCCCCACAGGGGCTGGAGAGAGAGCATCTCTCAACCCCCCAGCTGATGGCCACCATGGAGGACCCAGCAATTTCGACGTTGCGGGACGCGGATCATCTACACGGTCCCTACTTCGACGTTGAACGTCGAAGTAGGGCGCTATTCCTATCTCCTCATGAGGTTAGCGACTTCGACGTCTCGCCGCCTAACGTCGAAGTTAACTTCAAAATAGCGTCCGACGCGTGTAGACGCGACGGGCGCTATTTCGAAGTTGGTGCCGCTACTTCGAAGTAGCGTGCACGTGTAGAAGCAGCCTTTGTGTGACACTGAAACACCTACCCTTCTCCCCAGTCCCTTCTCAGAATAAGACCTAGTCCATTTTATGCTTCAGCCCTGTACATGGCTTCAGGAGTAGTAGATTGATTCGTTAATAAACACTTTTCATAATGGATACCTCCTATAAAACTGTAATAGTCATAAATAAACAGAAGCCTTGTATAAATTTCTAACAGAGCTTCCCTGTTACTTTGAGGAAGAAAAACTTAGACTACCTGGCAAATCTAGACTATCAGACCAGATGCCATTGTGAATAAATTCTTTCCTCACCCAAGCGGGAAAAAACAGGAGCATTGCAAGAGAACAAGTATAATCCACAACCTAATGTTCCAAAGCCTTTCTGATACCACACTAAAATACCAGGATTGAGAACGCAGGGAGTAGCAAATGGCCTATTCCTGATTTGGAACCAAATGGCAGCAGCTGGAACTTCGACATGTGACACTGGTAGATCAGTTTAAGTGAAAGCCAGACGACAACTCACTCATGTGGCAATAACAAAAGAGTTAAATGTATCAGTATATATTCAGGCTAATTCACTTTTGCTTTAGAAATACATGGATATGTTAATTTGACTTTTTTCTTCTATATATATTTTCTTTTTATATTACATTTATATTATGTATGCCTAGTAATGAAATAACTTTAGATCAAAGTGTATATTAATGTAAGAGTGTATTGAGGTATAAAACCTTACTGAAAACTAATGGAATGTTACTTGCATATTTTCACTTCTCTGTTCCTATCACACTAAAACCATGTTACCTGGCAATCAGATAACCAGCATAGTAGGTTAACAGGCATTCGTGACTGGGTCTGGCTGCTCAACTGGGTCTGGCTGCTCGATTACGGCTACCTGCCCTGTTGGGTCTGCTGCCAGCTGTGCAGCTGGGGTTGGCTGCTGAGCCAATGCAGCGTGGCCAGCTGCGCAGTCGGGATTGGTGGAACAGCGACAGCTGTCTTGACGAAGGCTTGTGGCAGTGTGGCTGGAACACCTAGCCAGGGCTAGCGGAGTGGGGCCAGAGTCCCTGTTCTACTATCCAGAAAAATTGATTATCTGGCACTCCCTGGTCTCTAGGAATTTTGATTAATCAAGATTCTTCTGTATTATAAAATGTCAGGGATTTATATGTTGTACGTGGCTGTAGATAGGTAACACATCAAAGAGAAATGAAGAAGTATTGTAAATTGAAAGCAATTCGCCATTGTATAATTAAAAACAGTTAGCACATTGTTGTCTGGAGAAAAAGCTATAATTCCTGATTTAAAGGAAAATCCTTGATCTCCAAATAGTCTGGATACTAACAGAGTAGAATAACTTAGTGAGATGGAAATTTACCCAATTATTCTACATATATTTGAAAAGACTCTGGGAGACTTGCAGATTACTACATCTCTATCATTCTGAACTTACAAACTTTGACTCATCTATTAATGTATTTTAACTGCTTTTACCTCTCAGTAACTGAGGTCTTTTTTTTAAGCTAATAAACTGTTAGTTCATTTACTATAGAATTAGTTGCCAGAGTTGTCCTTCGTATAAGATGATTGATCAGGGGCAAATGGCTGGTCTCTTGGGAATGGGAGAAACCATATGTGATGTGATTTTTTTAAAAATAACCTTACACCACGAATTTCAGTTTGGGTGGCAGAATAAGATGGAAACTCTGAGAGTTCACATTAGTTACTGGCTTCATGAAATCTAATTACAAAACATGCCAACAGGTTGCAGTGTTTGCCCTCATTTTCTAACAATCTTCCTGAGACAGGCAGCCTTATTTGTGAATCAGTCCAGAAGCGTTACAGGAGGAAACCTATCAGAACCCCTGACTACGTCAAAATAATTCAAAAGGGGTTCCAAAGTGCGGACAAACCTGGTCATGAATTTGAAGCTGTAGCTTCCATTCATCCAAAGACAGGATCTCAAAATAGACCTAAAGTTATCTATGCTGCTCCCTAGTACTATGTATATATCCCTTATGAATCCTTTGTTAGAAAACAGGGGCAGACAACAAACAAGGTAGCAGAGCTGACTTAAAAAAATGAAAGCCAGCATCCAAACACATTAGTTTTCCACACAAACACACACAAATTCTATTGTATTATTTTGTTTCAGATAATCTTCAGACAAAAAATCTTGCTTTCTACTCTTTACAAAGCTCCACTACTACATCTGTGTTGAATGGAAATTGTTCACCAGTGAAGATGAGAGTATTTTATCCCAAACAGGAATTATGCATTCCTGAGTGTTCATGCCTATTTTTCCATTTTAATATAGCAATCTCTAACTGGATTCTTTAACGTGTTTGTCTTGCAATCATTTAAGTCAATGGTAAAGTTTCTGCTGATTTCAATAGGGCAAGGTCCAACAGAAACACACCAGAGCACAAGGCATTAGAGAGGTGTATGAGAAAATATACATGGAGCTCATGTCTGAAAGAAATACACAAAGGAGACTTCTGAGATGGTTATTCTAAATACCTTTCAGAAACTCAGTTTATAAAGTTACAAGAAAATGATGTGGTGAGAAAGCTTGGAAACACAGATGTATATGGCTTCCAGTGAGTATTTTATTGGATGTTTGTGAGGGTTTATTTTTACTACAGGAAGATAGACCCGGCTGCGGTCGATCTTCTGGAGTTCAGTTTAGCACATCTAGTAGGGATGCGCTAAATTGAACTTTACAGGGTGCCTGCATCATCACCAGTACTCCTGATCCTCCTTAAAAGTAATGGAAGTTGACAGGAGTAAACAGTGCCATCAACCTCCCTTAGTGGAGAAGTGTGGAAGCCCGAATTAAGGTATTGTGTCATGCAAGCAAGGTACTAGCAAACTTCAACAGAACTTTATTTACAAAAGTGAAACCTATTTACAAAGCTGCTGCATCATTCTGTAGTTTTCTCCAAGACCCAAGGTCTTCTCCCCCTTCTCCTTCCCATTTCCTGTGCTTCCAGACTCTCAGCAGCCAGTAATCTCAGTTGCAGCAATTACAAACAGCATTACATCTACACACCACACATATGTCAACTCCAGCAACATGATCAACATAGCTGGAACTACATATCTTAATATTACCTTCACTGTAGTGTAGACCTGCCCGGATTTAGCTTTAAGAGTGAGTTGTAAATATGTAAAGAGACTAAACTCTTCAGAAACTTAGCAGTACTGGACATAGTTCAGTGTGAAGACTTTTACTATGGTGAATTCTGTGGTCACATTGGCTGTGGCCACACTTGGCCAAAACTTCGAAATGGCCATGCAAATGACCATTTCAAAGATTACTAATGAGGTGCTGGATTGAATATTCAGTGCCTCATTAGCATTAGAACGCTTCCGGCTGCAGCACTTCGAAAGCACTGCTTTCGAAAGCGTGCGGCTTGGCGCAGCTACATGAGGGTCCTTTTTGAAAGGACCCCACCCATTTTGAAATCCCCTTATTCCTCTTCGCTGAGAGGAATAAAGGGATTTTGAAAGGAGCAGGGTCCTTTCGAAAAGGACTCCCATGTAGCCGCACCGAGCCGCGCACTTTCGAAAGCGGTGCTTTCGAAGTACCACGGCCAGAAGCATCCTAATGCTAATGAGGCACTGAATATTCAATTCAGCACCTCATTAGTAATCGTTGAAATGGTCATTTGCATGGCCATTTCAAAGTTTTGGCCAAGTGTGGCCACAGCCATTGTGTTTTAAAACTACAGAACCTTTTGTAGTTATACTTGGAAGAATGATACCACTGACAGTTCCTGCAGGCTTTCTCTCAGTACAAAGCATGGCCAAGAAGCTTATGTCTCCATATATGCCAGGTCAGTGTACAGGTCATGAACTATCCAAACAGTTCTTGTTTTTTGTTTTTTTTTTAAATTTATGGAAAAGTAGAAGATTGGTGAAAAGCAAATCTGGTATCAATCTATTCCAAAGAAAAAAGAGAGAATTAAATTAAATAATGGAGCACATACAAAAGAAAGTATAAGTAAATATCCTAAGGACAACTGAATCATGAGCAATACATGAAATGGGTTACAAAGAACAAGATTCAAACCAGAGAACTGTGATATCTTCTTTGAATAAATCACTAAATTAGTTTCTGAACCAGATGCAGTGCAATCTGTTAGACTCTAAGTCAGTCTTCCGAGAAGTGTAGAGGTAGAAACTGCTTGAGGTAGTTAAAATTCAACTAGACAATGAATTAATACATTTACTGTAGTGGGAAAAAAAATAACCTGGTATGAAAATAAACTAAATGACTCAGCTGCACGTGCTGTTATATGGGGGAAAAGTTTTGTGCATTAAGAGTTCAACTTAATTCCATTGAAGTTAATGGAAGGAGTGTACTTGGCACTGGGACAGGTCCAAAGTGATTAAGCAGTATTGTTCCTTAGTGTGGATTCTTCATGTTTCTAAGAAGAAGTGCAGAGGACAGAGGACGTTGACTAGAGAGACATGAAGACATGACATATTTTAGACATGCTATAAGTAATCACTAAATCCACTTTCATCCACAGTGGTTTTGATGTAATAATTTAATAAAAATCTTTTCATTGAAACCAGACTTCATCCTTCAAGACTACAGCTATTTGGTTTTCTTAAAAAAATATTCCAATAGAAGTTTTGATTTTCCAACCTCTGTAGGACATCAGCCATGGCTGAGAGTACATTAGTTAGTGCAGGTTCAAGTTTTAACTTGTGGCTAGAAAAGTCTGATTTGAGTTTAGCTTAAACTAAAATAAAAAGCTGAAGTCCACATAACTCACCAGCTGTGATACAGAGCAAAACAGGGAGGTGATGGAATCAGTACTGAACTATTTTGAAGTTGCATTTGTGTTTAAAAAGTCAATTTGGAAGGCAGTTGATGGTCCCAATTTAAATTTTTAAATACAAAAACTTAACTTGAAAGAGTGCTTTCTGATTCTAAAGTGACCAAATTGGGAGAAATAAGGATTTCTTCTTTGAAGTTCTGCAACCTGCAATCAACAGTACTTCACATGTGCCTTACTTCAAACATAAACAGAGTGTGGTCCTGCTCCATTTCAGCTGCTGCATGGCACAATTCTTCAGAGGTGGCTGGCTAGCTTTCAAATTTTTCAAATTAGAACTATTAAAACTTCAGAAGTCGAGCTACCTCTGAAGCTCTGTTGAGGGCTGCCGTTAGGCAAGAGGGAGGGAAAGAATTACAGACTCTTTTCTGAATGTTCAGCAAAAATCTGCAGTATGTCTTGAAAAATGTATTAAGGTACCCTGCAGTGGCAAATTATATTTTTATTCTAATTTCCTATTTTCACTAAGCAAAGAATTTAAGGCCAAATTCAGAAGTCCTTTCTGAGACAAATAACCCAATGAAGTAATCATGCTTAATCCTACGTCCCTTTACAGGTAGAATAGAGTAACTTGTAATTTTAGTGGCGTGGGATCAGTCCCATGGGGTATTCCTGTGAGGAAGTACTTGAAATAATAGCACATTCCTTTAAAAATACTTCCATACTTTTGCATTTCACTCATAATTTTACAAGACTGTTTCATAATCACAATAACATACCTCTGTGGATAAGCTATGATATAATTCACACATTAGTCTTTCAGGGGTGTACAGTCATAATGACATAATTTGTCACGTATTATGGCTTATTATCCCTTTCCCAGTCACATTCATGACAGCTGGTGAGGGGTTAGTTGACAACTGTCTCACATACCTTCTCCAACTACATTACCACAAGAAAACTCCCTGCACAATAGGATACATGAACTCAAAGTGATATCAGACCCTGACACAATAGATGCAAAATCTGTAGACATATCTATGCTGTTACAGTAATCAACATCCTCACAACACCCCTTTCAAGATCAAGATAGCACACAAGCCTATCACAGCATATAGTGTACCTCATCCAGTGTACTAAAGGCTGCAAGAAGTACTGTGTGAATGAAACCAGACAGAAAACACAATAGGAAAATGATACACACACACAAAATAGCTTATCGCTTGGAGATGAGCGCTTTTTATCAAGCAGTGTCTGTCTCACCTAGCAGTCCTCATCCTCAAAAAAAACCTGCACAACACTTTCAAAGGACAATCCTAGGTGCTTCAATTCTGCTAGACATTATAAAATCATGGTCTTAAAGCTCTGTGAGGCTCAAAAGCTTGTCTCTCACCAACAGAAGTTGGTCAGATAAAATATATTAGTTTGCCCACCTTGTCATCCTAGGAAAAACTGTCAATACACAAAATATAGGGAAATTACCTTGCAAGCATTACTGAATAAACATTCAGAAGAACCACAAAAGTGCAGCAAAAGCAAGAGTATAGTTCACTTATAAATAAACAATTAACCACATTTTTATTATAAATAATTATCCACATTTTAATAATAAATAAACAATTATCCAAATTATAAATAAAATTATTGGCTGTTCCCAATTGGCTGCTGTTTTCTGCTGTGTGGGAATGGGAGATAGGGACAAAAGGGTGGGAGCTGCTGTTGGATACCCTGCCTCCCCTCTGCCCACCTGGTCTTATTCCTGTACTGCTGCTGCTGGAGATGGGCTACCAGTCAGACACCACAATTCTCCCTGCTCTGCCTTCAGAGCTGGGCAGTCAGAGATCGACAGCTGTTGTGGAGTGGCTAAGGCAAATAACGGGGTGGCTAGAGCTCCTACAATTCCCCACCCCTACCCTGCCCCAACGTGCTCACTGCTCCTGGCTCTTTGAATTATGGTCTTTAGACCAGTATTTGATTTAGTCATAAGAGAAGACTTAAGAAACTAATAGTTGAGTAACACCAAAAAGATTTTTGCCACGAATATGGGCTCTTAAAAACAAATTAGGGAATCTGAGGTTATAAAATCTAAGCTCAACGCAAATGTTTGAGTAAATTATTCCAGGATTGCAAGTGGCCTTTTTCTTTTAAACTGAAACAATTTTTACTTGTTGAGAAACCTCAAAACAAGTGACCCAGTGGTCTAGGCTAGAATGAGCCAGAAGCGGCACTGCACATATACCGCAGCACTTCATTAGTAATCTCCCAACACCCTAATAACCATGGCCCCTTCGAAGTTGTGGGCTTATCTAGACACAGCCCTTATGTTTTGGTTATGTAATGTGTACACAATCCACAGTGGTTGTTTAGCATAAATACATATTTAAATTTATCATAGTATTTGGAATATCTATTAGTTTGTAAGTTGGATATAACTTTCTGTAATTAAGATGCAATGTCATAGCAGCATTCGATAGTAGGTGGTAAAGATAGGTGGTTAAAATCCCTGCAATTTGCATCCTTCTAGGAGTTCTTGAATTTGCAGCACAAAGTTACTCAAACTGGTGTAGTGTGCTACCTGTAAATCTAGTGCAATACTTTCAGATAGCCATAAAAATTAACAGGGCAACAGAAGAAAGTCATTTTCTTTTTACTCCACAAGTTACTGACATTGATAAACTCCATGACTCAGAAACTAAAGGAATAAATATTCTGGTCTGTTTGATAAGAGGTAAAGTAAATTATTCATAAAGCTCACATGGGCAGGAACTGCTTCTTCCTATGTGTTTGCATTGGCAGAGCATCAGGACTTTGATTCTGAACGGGTTCCCTGGACAAGATCACAATACTCTTAACGATAATGGATTCCTTGTACTAAAGATGTCATAGCTGATCACCCCCTCCCCTGCCCAATGTAATAAAGATGTTGTTTTATGTGATACTACCTGCACTGAGTTCTTCCTATTATGATTCCAACAACTTGGCTTCAAGATGCTGAGGTTTTTTTTTTTCCCCACAGCAGCAGTGTTAAAGATGAGCTGTCACATAAATACCTACAAGTACCTTCAAAAATACTCACTGAATTGCTGTTCCTTGAAATCATCCTGAGAAGTGAAATTCTCCCCTGGCACCTGATATTATAGCATGAGCCAATCAATATTTCACACTATTAGCATACCATTCCCAGAAGTGCCTCTATGGTCCAGTGATGGATACAAAACATAAGGAATATTCAGTGTTGACCATAAGGTATTTGTCAACAGTGTATCACCATCTGTAGAAATTTAGCTCTTTATTTGGGCAGAAGAAATATTGCTCGATACAAGAGCTCCACTGCAGTTTTTCCATTGCCAGGGCTGTTATTTCTGTGCTTTATGTGCTGCTTGCTCTAGAATCAATCCTTCTCAACACAGAGTGAAAAAATGTACCCCCGGCTGCCATCTGAGGGCTATAACAAGTTATAACACAATGTGCAAAGCAATCCACAAAACAAAATTCAAATGTATTTTAGTAGTATTTTCTTGGCATATTGCCTACCAGCTAACAAAAGCAGCAAAAAAGTTTGGCTTCTATACTTGGAGGGGCAATTCCATAGGTACCGGAACTAGAGCTGTGTCTACACTTGCATTCCTCTTTCAAAAGAGGTGTGCAAATGAGGGAAAATGAAAATGCAAATGAGTCAGTGATTTACTTATAGAGTGGCTCATTTGCACAGTCTCCTTTCGAAAGAGCTCTTTTCTTTCAAAACTAAAAAAAAGGAGTGTAGGCTTTCAAAAGTAAACTGCATCTATTTTCTTCTTATTTTGTTTCAGAAAGAAGGATTTTTCCGAAGATGGGTTTTACTTTCGAAAGAGCTGCGTCTACACTCCTTTTATTCTTTCAGAAGAAGCTCCTTCGAAAAGAGACTGTGCAAATGAGCCACCCAATAAGTAAATCACTGACTCATTTGCATTTTCAATTTCCCTCATTTGCATGCCTCTTTCGAAAGAGGAATGCAAGTGTAGACACAGCTTGGCGTGTGGAGGTGCTGCTAGGTTGAAACAGTTTCCATTATGTACAAGATTTCCAGTTGCTCTTAGTACCTCCACAATAAAAATTGTTCCAGAACCCCTTGGCAACTCCAATTAGGCCAATGGAGCTGCACTGAGGGGGACAAATTCCAGTGCTGCCTGAGGCTTGCAGTTGAGGGGGAGGGGCACCATGTCTTCAGCATCCACTTTGGTTTCTTGAACTCCTAGATTTTTCTGATCATGCTTTCTCTCTTCAAAACCATCATATATCTCTGATTGTGCATATTCCCCCTTTAGCAAAACTGCTGGCATTTTTCGTCTAGAAAACATTTACCATTTAAATAAAATTAAAAGCAAAATTAAATAAATGAAACTATTCTCCCTCTCCCCCAGAGACAAACCACCACTACACAGTTCTGCATATAAGAAAATCAAACTGAAAGAATTAAATCTAAGTTCACACAATATAGGAAATGTGTAGGTTGATATACACAATATACAGAATTACAAGAACTATTTTTTTAAAAACACAGCTTGGTTCTGATTTACTGTATGAACATTAGAAGCTCTCAATCATTCACCTATTATTGTCTGGCAGTAAATTTTACCTAAGTAACTGTCACTGAGAAAAATCTGTCTTTTAAGCTAACATTCCAAAAACTGTAAATCACAACATTTCTTGTTAACATCTGTGAAACAGGGAGCATATAACATTAAGAACTGTGCTATTTAACCGATTGGGAAATAAGCATAGCAGTGGGAAGCAGCAGCTTGTATTTTATTACTTTACTTTGAATTGTTTAAACTATCTAATAAAGAAAACCTCAGATTTACAAACTGACCACTTAACCATATACATCATTTGGAAATGGAAATATACAATCAGGCAGCAACAGAGACCAAAAAAAGCAAATACTGTACAGTACTATGTTAAACATAAGCTAGTGAAAATAAAAGGAATGTTTAAAACAATATTACGATAAGGAAACTGATTCTGTGCTTCTTTCCCTTAAGATAGTTAAAATACAGCATTTCTCTTCTGCATAATAAATTTCTAAAGCTGTATTAAGTCGATGCTTAGTTGTAAAATTTTGAAAGAACCACCATAGCATTTTGTTCAAAGTTACAAACAACATCTGTTCTTGAAGTGTTCATAATGCTGATTCTACTATAAATGTTAGGGATGTCAATTAATTAGCATTAAATCAAGTGCTTAACACAAAATAAATTAACTAGATTTTAAAAATTAGTCATGATTAATCAGACCAATTTACATTTATTATAATTTTTTTAGATTTTTTTTCTAAATTTTCAAACATATTGATCTCAATTACTACATGGAAATGTAACATCTAAAGAAAAGAAAGGAGAAAAATCTCATGGGCTACGTCTACGTTAGCATTCCTCTTTCAAAAGAGGCATACAAATGAGGGAAATCTAAAATGCAAATGAGGCACAGATTTACATATTTTCCACCTCATTTGGACATGCTTCTTTCAAAAGAAGAAAAGCAGTGTAGATGAAGCTTTTTCAGATAAATAGGAAGAAAGGTTCCTTCAAAGATGGGGATTACTTTCAAAAGAGCTGTACCTACACTGCTTTTCTTCTTTCGAAAGAAGAATATGCAAATTAGGCATCACATATTTAAATCTGAACCTCATTTGCATTTTTGATTTCCCTCATTCGCATTCTTCTTTTGAAAGAGGAATGCTAGTGTAAACAGAGGCATGGTGTACTCAGAAGCATCTTGAGATGCAGCAGCATTTCAAAGTATGGTTCTCCCAGCCCCCGCTTCCAAACATTTTGACTGTAGCTACACTACCCCTCCCTTTTGGAAGAGGCACGTAAATTATGGCTGTTCAAACATTCAAATGAGGTGCTGATATGAATATTCAGCTCCTCTTTTTTGGGGAATAACAGTGCTTGCAAAATTGGGGCACCCTGTTGACAGAACCCCAGCTACACAGCTATTTTTATTTCGAAATCATCTCTTTCAACCGGCTGGGTGGCCATCATTATGCACTTTTGAACAGCTGTAATTTACATACCCCCTTCTAAAAGGCGGGGGTAGTGTATCCATGGCCCTTTTGATCCTGCCTGCTACAATTATGCATTTGGTGGGTAAATTGGTTTATAGACTGAGAAATAACAAAATTTAAACATGTCTTGGCAAAATGCAAAGAAATAAAGTAGACTCTTCCTTTTGTACTCCCTAAAGGCTTGATTGTGCAGACACTTATGCACGTAAGTAATTTCACACATGTGAGACATTCCACTGAACCCAGGTGGATTACTCATGTGCCTAAAAGATTGCACGTTCATGACTTCATTTGCTAAAACTGACAATTTTTAGAGTATGAATCATTAGCTGATCGCTTGAGTCTGCTCTGTGCTAGCCAGACAGCAAGCAGACTACATGAGAGTTAAGAACAGACCAGAATTTGTCTGCCTACTTCAGAGGGAGAAAAATATTCTGCTGAGGAAAAAAAAAATCATGAATCTACTCATCCAATACTAAAGCAGAGCTCCATTTTTCCATGACAAAATTCAAATTTGTTCTGTTCTTCAAAAAGTAATTTGAAAAGCGGTTACCTGACATGAAAATGAGCACATTTTAGTTGAGTTCCTGACCCTACTTCACTTCAAAGTGTACTAAAGGAAATTCCCTTAACATGAATTAATTTAAACCAAATCTCTGGAATCCTTCAACCCGCATGTCTGAGTATGTAGATACATATCTCATATGAACATTTAGGGCAATCCAATGAATGATGCAAAACCATATTTCTTTAATTTTTTTTCTTTGAGTATTGAATGCTGCCAAAATGCTAGATACAGAAATACATGCATTTCTTAAAGTTGACATCACCTTCAGTTTCCATAAACACACACTAAGTGCACATAAATTACAGGAGGATTGTGGTCTGTGAAATATTTTTAAAGTACTACACACTAGATAATTAGTATTAATACTAATTATCTATTCATAATTAGTCAACCAGTGGAATAAGAGAACTTTAACTAACACACATGCTACATAACTGCTGCAAATGGTAAAATTCAACATTATGATATATAGATCCAAGAGCGGCTGAAAAGGGTTTTACACTGTATGACAAGGTCATGTTGTCTTACTGCTGTTCAAGAACATCCATCAAAAACCATTACATGAAAATGAAATTAGAGAGGTTTTCAATACATAAGTGAACAAATAGCTTGTTGTGAGTTCATATCTCAGAACTACAAGGTGGTTGCCTTTATATCCTGGAACTGATGCTGACTGACATTCACTCTCGGGGATTTCTCTATCACTAATAAATCTGGGTAGTAGCAATGAAAGCTGCTGTACTTCAGGATATGGTCATCCCTGCCCATGTGAGCCTCAGGTCCTTCTGGTCCTTGTTGGTAGTGTCTGATAAGGCTCCAGCTTTTGGTAACAAGCAAGGGCATTGTTCTTTAGTGGTGGTGAGAGAGTGAGCCATGACTGTGTATGTGTGGAGCCTATAAGGTGAAAAAAGAACTTAATATTAGTAATTGGCATCCATGCCCTCAGGAACCAGTGGCATCTGGAGGATGAATTTTGGAGAAGGGTGATCATGTCCCACCATAATAAATCCTCTTTATGATTGCACAGTTCAAATCAGGCAGAATTAAAGGAAGGGAAAATGAACTATTACAGAATGTGACAACAGTGCAATGTTTAAAGCCCCTGCTATGACCAACTCCAAGAGAAGGGGCATGTTCTGCACATGTAGAATAGCCATGTCACAAAGCCCCCACTTAGGGAAAATGTAGCCACCATTACCCTGACTTCCTGGAAGTCCAAACTACACCTTCTAGGCATATCCTGTATTGTCACATGAAATGTGTTAACACTAAATGGCACTGGGTACAAGACAGCTCATCAAAAAAATCAACCTTTACAAGGTCATATATCACCAGCATCAGAGAGGCTCCTCTGTCACGCAGCAATCATGTTTCTTTGGAAGCAGAAACCTTCTTCCATCCTGTGGGGTATCCCAACCTGAAAGTGAGTCACTTTTTATTAGACAAGCTTTAATACAAACTTCAAACACATGGAAACCCACCTTCTCAGACCAGGGCTGCTGACAGAAAAGCCAGGTCCCTGGGCAAGGGTGAGGGAGCGGGGTCAGGTGCAAATCCAGCCCCCTTCCAGCCGTCCCCTCCCAAAAGGACAGGATCACAGGTGGAAGGGCCAGGGCTGGACTTTCCCAGACATCCTTTCAGTGCTGCCTGGCCCATGCCACCCATGGCTCTGGCAGCAATTTTAAAGTTATGGGTCAGCTGATCATTTTGCCCCTGTTGGTGGCCCTGCTCGCCCAACACTGCTGTTAGCCTGGTGTGACCAGACAGTACATGTGTCATGCATAAGCCACCAATGCTACTTTTGTTTAGAGGTGACAGGAAGATAGTCCATGGTTCCCATACTGCCGCCACACTGTTTCTGTGATTTAAAATGACAGGGATAGTCCAGCCACCATCACTACTTTGGAGCAGGGTACCTTCTAAGAAAATTTAGCACTTGGGCAATTACCTCTCCTCCAGTCTCCCTCAGCCTCCACCATGGTCAGAAGCCCTGCTCCCCACTTACTCTATGCTCAGCTTTGTCATCCTGGCTGCCTATATGTGACTGTGGCCTTCATGCCAAAAGAAGATGCATCCACTGCATAAATATATATGTATGTTCTTCCACGAGCTAGTGGCAAAAATCTGGTTTACTCTGTCACACAACACATTGCTGGTTCTTGGAGATTTCAGTGTTGAATTGAAATAGTATACTCAATGCTGAATTGAAGTAGTATACTCAATGCTGAGATGGCTGCAACTGAATTGGATATGAAACCAAGAAAAGTCACTCACATTTGGGTTCCTCAAATGACAATGCCTCTCAGTTTAACATTTTTTTATCAATGAGGGCTCATCTATTATAGTCTCCTGGTAATGCTACCTTAACTAACATTGCTTGCCCTGGATTTCACAAAGAGGTCATATCATGATGGAAATTGAAGACCTCCTCATCAGAAGTTGCCCTGTGGTAAAAATATCACTGTCTTTGGTAGTGCAGAAGCACCAGCAAACAGAGCATAAATTAATTGTCACTGAATTCTCACTGCATCTTCCAGCTGGATTCAAGCTAAAAATCTACCAACAATACAACATTCAGTCTTTTTGAGGATCTTACTGAAGCCATCAAGGATCATATACATAATCTTGCTACTCTCTCAGGTGATGTGGAGATTTGCCTGGTGTGGTATATACAATACTACAATTTTGTATTACATATTGTTGCTAAAAGATTTGGCTTCAGATGATTGTGCAAGACATCTTATTTTTCTGAAGAGGACTTTGGTCCATTAGTGAGGGTTCAAAAAGCAGAATCATGCAAGCAGGGAACTGTCCAAGAATGCTAAACATCTCATAGTCATTTTCCATGTCCTGGCAAAATGGGACTATGAGATCTAGGTCAGCTCCCTGCCTGACAAAGCAGAAGACAATATAACCAACAACCTCTCTTAACTTCATAGCCATCACTTGCCATACACAGACTTCTTTCATCCTCATTATGAAACCAAGCAGCAATCCCCGCTCATCAGATGAGATCTGGGGAAAAAAAAAATCCAGAAGTGTGAAAGGGGTTGGCATTTAAGGTGTTCTGCTAAATCTGATGTGCAATTTTCAGACAGGCACTGGTTCCTGTCTTCACCACATTTCTGCACAATATCAGCTTAGAGACAGGAATGTGCTCTTGCCTCAGACTATTCTCTTGTGCTATCAACTGGATATTAGGAGTTGTTCCTTCACACATCAGAATCAAGGCTGGAAAAAAAAGTGTTTACTGGCCAAGACTATGACAATGATACTGCTTTGCTTGTGAAAAAGTGCACTCTCCAAGGACACCGCAACGCTCACTGTACAGGGTTGATGAGTCACGTCAAAAGACCGATATCCAGAACCTCATAACTGGGCCACCAGAACACCCAGCTAAGGAGGTATCTACATGGAGAGCTTTGATGGTTTCACCCGAACTCTGTTTCCATCCTAGGAAACAGTAGAGGCAAACTATGTATAGTTTGACAAATAGGTGTCACTCCCCCTGAATTAAATCTAAATCTTGCTCATCAAAGCAAAAACTTCTGTGCTCTAAGAGAAAGTTCAGAGACTATGAAACTGTGTACTACATATATTAGGATGATTTGGAGCACCTGGAATTATTCCATAAGTACTGCCAGCACCAAATCCTGAGCATAAAGTGGTTTGTTACTATGCAGAATGTCAGTCACACAAAGATCCACCCTTCAAGCATTTATTATGTACAAAAACAGTGCACATGCTACCTGGTAAGATAGCTAGAATGGGCGAACATGGGCCAGCAGACCTTGTTCTCAAAATCTGCAATGTATGAAGCAGGGCACAACATTTTTTGGGAGTAAGAGCACTTTGAATTTGTGCAGGTACTATGAAGTCCCCACAGCTACACGGCTTTCTGACACTTCAAAGTTGCCACGGTGAGAATTAGCCTAATGAGGTCTGGCATATGCATTGCTGCACCTCATTATTATTCCCCGCTCGGACTGAATACCATGCCCCCTGCAAAGAAGGTGGCTAGCGTAGACACACTCTTAATGTTCGGCTGATGCTGAGATCAGTTGGATAGTCAAACCAATGCTAACTCCACTGAAGCCACAGTTAGTCAATAAATTTGGAATAATGTTCATAGTCTTTCAATATATTTATCTAAGAGCAAAGCAGGAGTTTAGCTTGTGTGTTTTGTTTTGTTTTGTTTTGTTTGTTTTGTTACAAGAGCTTCAATTGTACAAGAAATACTAAATTTGCTGATCTTCATGATTTGATTGAATGCCAATATTAATTATTTTTGTTGGTAGGAGAGGAAGTAACATCACTGGAGTTGGCACAATTTATGGACACTGCTACTGCCTGGCCAGTCATACCCCATGACTCTGGAAATAGCCTCTCCTAATCTTTAGATGGAACTCCTTGTAAATAGACCGGTCCTAGTAATTATTTTCAGAAAAAGAATTCATAGGACAGCAACACTGGAAAGTAGGATTGCCTGGAAAAATCTAAGATGTTAGCCACCAGATCCCTTTAGAACAGAATAGAATGTGAGAGGTACATAAAAGATAATATTGGTGAGTTAATTCTAAGTTTAGGTCCCTAACGTCCTCATTAAATTCCCAATTAAAATAATTAAGGCCAATGAGCAAACTGAAGATGAAGGTGATTGATCTCAAAACCTATATGTGGGGAAAGAGTGGAGGCAGAATTTCTGCTATGAAACAGAATTAAAATACTAGACAAAAGAGGGACCTGACAAGGAGGAAAACATCGAAAACTATGAAAAGAGAAATAGTCTACAGATCAGTAGCCTCTCTAAATTTATAAAGCATTCAGCTTCAGCAGAATGCTATGCCCGGAAAACAAAGACTGAGATAAACAGAGTACACAGAGCTCGATGTGCTCCCAATTTAAATTTCAAGAGTAACAGATTTCATTTTAAAACATCACTATTTCGTGCACAAGGAGCAAATTTTAAGAAAAGCTCTCAGCAGGTTGTAAAGTGTGTTTCTAGTGTTCATCAGTCAAAGAAGGTGTGGAAAGCAACAGAGCTAGTTGCAGTCACAGCAATTTTAAGGAAAATTCACAGATAGGTTTTCCCCTTTAGACTATACTTCACACACAAGACATAAACATAATTGAAAAAGAGGGGATTAGGACCCTTCAAAAACGAAACCTAGGATGACAGCACAGACTCCCTTGAGGATGTGGCTATTAAACCAGCAAGTCAAAAAAAAAAGAAGTAATTAATCAAAACTAAAAGAAAGATCACTAAGAAAATGGAACAGATAAAAAATAAGTTTCATAATCTGAACATACAAAATGAATTTCAGGAAGAGTCAGCTAAGTAATAAAAGAACAATAAACACAGCAGAGCGTCCAAAGTGCTTATGCGTTACTCTTAAGCATTCAGTAAGGGTATTATTTATATACCAGACTATAATGCAGAACAGAAACAAGGGTTATAACATACAACAGGTGGTAGAAATATGAATTGGGGGAAGAGGATGGTTGTAATCGCATGCTAGAAGAGGACAGACAGCTGAGCTAAAACACAGCTCATCGCAACTCTTCTGCCCTTTCTTCTCCTCTCTCAAAGAGGTGACTATGTAACTGTTTGCTAGTTTATTTGGAGCTACTGTACAATTCAGTTTAAAGACAGACAAAACTGGATTAAAGAATAAAACCAAGTTTAACTACAAAAGAGATTTTAAGTAGTGTAAATACTAGGTATTAAAGTCAGAAATGGTTACAAGAGAAATAAATATATAATTCTTCCTTGTAGCTAAGATTTGAACTAGACTTGGTTCATGGTAAAATACCGGCCATGCTCCTGAGGATTATCCCTCAAAGCAAAGTTTATTTAAACAATTGAGAAAATAAAGTGGAGTCTGGGGGAGATGGTTCTCCCATGCTGTCTTTTCTCCCCTGTGCATGCTGAAATGCAGATTTGCTTTGTCCTTCTTGCTGGCTAAAGAAGCCAGGCCATTATCTATATGTAAACTGGTGTAAACACACTTTCCTTTGTTTATAACCTGCTTGGCCATTCTGGCCAAACCAGGGCTATGTGTGTTTGAACATATGCTACTAACATCAGTGGGAGAGTGGATTACTTTACACCTGGGCTATGTATACACTAGCCCCAAACTTCGAAATGGACACGCAAATGGCCATTTCAAAGTTTACTAATGAAGTGCTGAAATGCATATTCAGCACTTCATTAGCATGCGGGCGGCCGCAGCACTTCGAAATTGACGCACCTCGCCGCCGCGCGGCTCGTCCTGACGGGGCTCCTTTTCGAAAGGACCCCGCCTACTTCGAAGTCCCCTTATTCCCATCAGCTCAGGGGAATAAGGGGACTTCAAAGCAGGCGGGGTCCTTTCGAAAAGGAGCCCCGTCAGGATGAGCTGCGCGGCGGCGAGGTGCGTCAATTTCGAAGTGCCGCGGCCGCCCGCGTGCTAATGAAGCGCTGAATATGTATTTCAGCACTTCATTAGTAAACTTCGAAATGGCCATTTGCGTGGCCATTTCGAAGTTTGGGGCTAGTGTAGACACAGCCCTGGTGGCCAACAGAATTGCTGAGACCCTGAGCAAGATGTGTCCTGGTGCTGCATTCCCAGAAGGGACAGGGCCTCACTCAGGCAGAAGGAATAGTCTGGGGCCTAGCCTCCCTGTACCAGGCAGGCCTTCAGTGCCATCACAGCATGCAGCCCAAGGCTCTAGCAGTGTTTTATAGGGCTCGAGGCTCCAGCCATGGTAGCAGCAGCAGTGGCCTGGATTTCATGGCCTTTTAAATTGCCAGTCCCTGGGACAGTTGTCGCCTTAGCTCCTCCCCCGACAGCTGGCCTAGCTTTATATAAAATATTGTTGTATACATATCACCATGATATTAATAATTTGTCAACAGTTTTAAAATGATATTTCACACTGCAAATGTAGTACAAAGATTATTATAAATTGCATGGTGGTGTGAATACGGGGAGCTGCATCTACACTAGCAAGCCCTTTCAAAAGATTTTCAGAAGAAGGAAGCTCTTTTGAAACTTTCAGCAAAGCATCCACACACAAAGGCCATTTCTACACACGCCCCTTCCTCCAGAACGGGCATGCTAATGAGCAGCCCCGACAATCCCAATGAGCCACAGATATAAATTTCCTGTATCTCATTAGCACATGGGCACATGATTCGGAGTCCAGGAGAAGCTCTTCCAGACTGCAAAAGAGCCATGTAAATGTGCAGCCCCTGGGAGTCCCCTGGAAGGAAACCCTTCTTCCAGAAGCCCCCTCTTCCTCAAAATTTTGATTTGGTTTTAGGAAGAAGGGTCTTTCGAAGTCAGGGCAATCCTTTCGAAAACCCCTCAGCTACACGGGTGACATGCTTTCCAAAAGTGGCACTTTCAAATCTTGTGCAGCCACCATTATGTTAATGAGGTGCTGCATATTCATGTCAGCACCTCATTAGCAACTTCCAAACTGCTTCTTTAACATGCCCCTTCCAAAAGAAGGAGGCAAATGTAGGCACAGCCCTTATGTTTCTTGAAGAACATCTAGGCTACGTCTACACTAGCCAAAAACTTCAAAATGACCATGCAAATGGCCATTTCGAAGTTTACGAATGAAGCGCTGAAATACATATTCAGTGCCTCATTAGCATGCGGACAGCCGCAGCACTTCAAAATTGATACAGCTCGCCGCCGCGTGGCTCGTCCAGACGGGGCTCCTTTTCGAAAGGACCCCGGCTACTTTGAAGTCCCCTTATTCCTATCTGCTCATAGGAATAAGGGGACTTCGAAGTAGGCAGGGTCCTTTCGAAAAGGAGCCCCATCTGGACGAGCCGCGTCAATTCTGAAGTGCCGCGGCTGTCCGCATGCTAATGAGGCGCTGAATATGTATTTCAGCGCTTCATTCATAAACTTCGAATGGCCATTTGCATGGTCATTTCGAAGTTTTTGGCTAGTGTAGACACGGCCCTAATGAAGGAATTGAAATCATTGTCTCAAACCAAGTATATGTAATGTAAGCAGAAGTCTCCTTATAAGGATTAGAGTTGGTAATAGAATGCTAATGTTAGGAAATATTTATATCCCAAATCAAGGTTAATTTTTTTTCAGAAAATTCTCTGAATAGAAGGTTTCAGTGAAGATATTTTGTTAGAGGAATGATTGTAACAGTATTCTAGATCTGAGGTTAGATAGGTTGGATAGCAGTAGATAAAAGATAGAAAATGAATCACCGAATTAATCTCTAATGAATAAACATGATTTGTATGACTCCTGGTGGTGTATTAATCTGAAAGAAAAAGATTATTCCTTCTTTTCAATACCTCATATACTATATCCGAGAACTGATATGATTCTAATCTCTCGATCTTTACTTAATATAGCAATGTCATCACAGCAAAGTTGCATCTCCTTGTCAGATCAGGAACAAGTCTGCCTTATTAGAAAGACCCAACTAATGAAAAAAATGAGGTTAAGTATTCCCACTTTCATATGAAAAAAAGCTCAAGATGCCAATAAGGAAATTAAGTAGTATTTTAAGGAAAAGAATATTGACTAGATTTTAAAAACAGCTTTCAAATACATGATCAAAGGAAATTTAATTGATAAGGAATAGTAAGTCCAAATAGGCTACATCTACACTACCTGTCTACGCTACTCCCTTTTGAAAGAGTCATGTAATTACAGCGGATTGGAAATGATAATGAGGCAGTGATATGAATATTCAGTGTCTCATTTGCATAATGACAGCCACTCACCACGTTGAAAGTGCTGCTTTTGAAATGCAAACTAACCGTGAAGATGTGGTTTCTTTGAAAGGAAGCCCTGCTTTTGAAATAACCCTTCTTCCTCATTTTTTTCAGGAAGGAAGGGACCCTGTCTACATGGCTAGTTTGTATTTCAAAAGCAGCACTTTTGACATGGTGAGTGCCCACTATTATGCAATGAGGTACTGAATATTCATATCAGTTCCTCATTAACATTTTAACCGCTGCATTTACACGCCCCTTCTGAAATGAAGGGGCAGCGTAGACATGGCCATAAAAATGCAAACATTATTCAATGGGGCTGAAAAACTTCATAACTCAAAATATATTAATAATTAATGGCGGCCACAGTAAAGTTTTCTACAACAGAAAAAGCTAAATAAAATCAACTATATTATGAAAAGGTTAACAAAAGTGAGTTTCTCAAGGACACACATTTGAATTTTGGACATTCTTGTTTTCATGTGCTGTCATTTTTTTAATTTGTATTATGGATAAAAGCCTCAAAAGCTAGAAGCGACCCAGGCCTCTCTGGACCTCTGAGAGAAACTGCTTAGAACGTAGCACAAATTTTAGTTGTCTCAAAATCTGGGAAGGATTCATGCTGTTCTGGGTCTTACATAGCCATCTTCTTATTCAATCAAGGTGCAAATAATTAGAGATCAGTCACAGAAAGCTGAATGAAAAATTACCCAGATAGTAACAGAGACCAATAGGATGTGAATTAAATAGATAGATAATGTTCAGAGTTTTAGAATATATTGTCTTTGCAACTCTACCAATGAGCCATATATACATTTTACCACTAGATGCAGAAAAGCTTTTGACAGAGTGAAAGGATTCGCTAAAAACACTTGGTTTAACTCCTAAATTTCAAAATTGGATTTCTGTCTTATATTCACTACAGTAACAGAAAGCAGGCTAACCAAAAAAAAATCCCCGTTTTTCTAGGCACAGAAAATTCTCATTGTCACTCTTCTTTTCACCCTGTCCACCAGAAATAATCCTAACATGAATTAAATTTAGCAAGGAAATGAGTAACAAAATTAACCCTTTGTACAGAGAATACCTTGATATTCAACATCTTTATTAATGACCTGGATGAGGGACTGGGTTGCACCCTCAGCAAGTTTGCAGATGACACAAAACTAGGGGAAGAGGTAGATACATTGGAGGGTAGAGAGAGAATCTAGAGGGACCTGGATAAATTGGAGGACTGGGCCAAAAGAAATCTGATACGGTTCAATAAGGAGAAGTGTAGAGTCCTGCACGTGGGGCGGAAAAATCCCAAACATTGTTACGGGCTGGGGACCGACTGGCTCAGCAGCAGTACTATGGAAAGGGACTTAGGGGTTATGGTGGATGAAAGGCTGGATATGAGTAAACAGTGTGCCCTTGTAGCCAAGAAAGCCAATGGCATACTGGGGTGCATTAGGAGGAGCATTTTGAGCAAATCTAGAGAAGTAGTTCTTCCTCTTTATTCGGCACTGGTGAGGTCACATCTGGAATATTGTGTCCAGTTTTGGGCCCCCCCAGTATAAAAAGGATGTGGATTTGCTAGAGCAGGTTCAGTGAAGGGCAACAGAAATGATTAAGGGTCTGGAGCACAAGACCTATGAGGACAGGCTGAGGGATTTGGGCTTGTTTAGTTTACAGAAGAGAAGACTTAGAGGTGATTTAATAGCAGCCTTCAACTTCCTGAAGGGGAGCTCTAAAGAGGAGGGTGAGAAATTGTTCTCAGTGGTGTCAGATGGCAGAACAAGGAGTAATGGTCAGAAGTTGAAGAGGGAAAGGTGTAGGTTAGATATTGGGAAAAACTTCTTCAGCAGGCGGGTGGTGAATCACTGGAATGCGTTGCCTGGAGAGGTGGTGGATTCTCCGTCCCTTGAGGTTTTTAAGTCCCGGCTGGACAAGGTCCTGGCTGGGATAGTAGGGGTTGATCCTGCTTGAAACAGGGGGCTGGACTAGATGACCTCCTGAGGTCCCTTCCAGCCCTATGCTTCTGTGATTCTGTGATTTGTTACACATTCCTCTCAGACCCTACTAGAACTACAAGAGGAAACCTTAAATGCTGGCAAAATGCCCACAATAAAAATAAATCATGACAAGTCAGAACTCTTAGATACAGGTCTGGACTCTGAACTACTAAACAATAAAAAAGATAATTGCAAATATAAATGGGGGAATTTCTTCATTGAGATATGCAGGATAAATATTTTAAAAAATAGCATAACATTAAATTATATTCATTTGATTAAGAAAATCAAAGCAAATTTGAATAATTAATCAAAATATGATTCCAAAGTAAAGCAGAATAGTGGGAGATAAAATGAATCCTTTCCTAATTTTAGTCCAGGTAGATTTCTTAGATTAATGGCAATTCATGATAAACTAATCATTTATGGAAACACAAAACCCAGGGTTATGCAATATACAAGCTGAAACTCCAAAATTTGGGATTCTCTGTCCAGGAGCAGCAGTCAGTTGGGAGTCCAGCATCAGGGGTTCTTGGCAGGGTCTGTCAGCCACAGCCAGGCTGGTGAGGCAATTCAGCACCAGGGCCAGCAGTGGGGGCCAGGAAGCTGACAGTGGCTGTTGGGACTGGGAAGCTGCAGCCAAGGCTGGGAAGTTAATGGCAGCAGCTGGGGATAGGGAGCTGCAGCCAGGGCTAGGAATACAGAAGCCATCAAGGAAGCCAGTGGCAGCAGCCAGAGAGGAATCTGGAGGTAGTGGCCTGTGAGCCGGCAGCAGTGGTTGCATATGGAGCCCTGCCTGTGGCTGTGGAGCTGGCAATGGAGGTCAGCAGCAGAAGGCAAGGAGGGAGCTGTGGCTGCAGCCAGGGAGCTAGCCACCAGTCAGGAGCCCTGTGAGACCCAAAGTGAAGCCCAGCAACTCAGGTGGTGGCTGACATCACAGAAGGGAGCCAGGGAGCACTGACTTCCCCTAGTCCAGCAAAATCTCTGGCTCAGAATTTCATTTGTTTCCACTTTCCTTACTCATCCTTTGACCCAAATATTTGATAATAAACTAATGGCACTTTTCACTATGTCTCGGTGCTATTGGTTTACACAAGTTGCTGAGTTTTTCAGTCTAGTGTGAACACTGTTCCTTGGGAACAGCAGACCTGGTATTTCTGTCAGTGTTCAGTAAGGAGACTAGAGACAATCAGGAACTAAATCAGGGTACCACAGAGGTTTGGTACCTCCATTGTTAACGTGGAAGTAAAAATAAAGTCTGACATAGCCCAGAATGAGATTGTGCCTAGCACACTGGGAGAGTCATGGAGCAGACACAAAGCAAAATATAAGGAAGTTTCCCGTTCTCTGGAGGCAGGGGAGTTAACAAATTCACTCACAGTCCTAGATAACCCACTCTCACTCTCACTCTCTCTCTCGCTCTCTCTCTCCCACACATTTTCTATTCCGTGCAAAGTGATCTCTAACTGTAGTTTAGAGAAGATGAAGAGTAGAAAAATAGCAACAATATGTGATCAACATCACCAGGCTGAAGAACGTGATTTGTAGCTTGTATGGTCAATGCAGGCTTATGAACTACTGTAGAGCAATTTATAGGTGTGTATAACAATAATTTTCACCACTTCTTCCAGTTCTCCTGTAACCGTGTCTGTCCCAGAGAGCTTTCTAAATGTCTTTAGAGTAACTGACTGCATTCAAATAAGCACTAAACTTTCACAAAATTAACATCACTTTGCAACAGAAGACACTAACAGTATCCTGTAAACATCCATGTGAAATTCACAGAAGCCTTCCATGATTCTTGTGTTTTGTGAAATTTGTCACTGCACCATCTGTTTAATAGATTGAATGCATCTGATGAAGTTGGTCTTTGCCCACCAAAGATTATGCTCTGATAAACCTGTTAGTCTATAAGGTATGGCAGGATATCTCATTGTTTTTGCGGATACAAACTAACACGGCTACCCCTCTGATAATGGATTCCTAGTGGCAGAAGTTTTGGTGAGCAATGTTTATGATAATTACCTTGTACACATAAAAAGCATCATTCTGATGCTTAATGTGAATGATAAACATTATGTTTTAGGTGACAATGGATCACCTCAGAAGAAGTAACTAGTGACTGAGGCTACATTTCCTATGTGACAGCAGAATGAAGACCCAATAGGCTGAGCATCAGACACACATACTTTTTAAGCTATGAAATTTTATTTCTTAATGCCTAATGTGTTATGATCAGAATTTCTGGAGTCCAATATCATGTGTAGCATGGTAATTGCATACTATATTTTGCATAATAACCCAATGATTTGGCTTTGTTGCACTAACAAGACCCTGTTATCTAAACCATTGTTATGTGAACCCCAGTGTGTACACAGACATCTTCCATAAACTCATTTAGAAATTTGCCCAGTTTTAGGCCAAGTTACAGCAAAAGTGGCAGTAAAGACAAAATAAACTAAAATTTTATACAATCATTTGTTCATATTGCTTTATATACTATACGCTAAAATGTAAGTACAATATTTATATTCTGATTTATTTTATACTTATATGCTAAAAATAAGAAAGTAAACCATTTTCCAGTAACAGTGTTCTGTACTGTATTATGTTTTGTATTGACTTTTGCATTTTTATGCCTGATTTGTAAACAGGTACTTTGTAAGTGAGGTGAAACTTGAGCATACACAAGACAAATCAGACCCTGAATCGGATACAGTAGTCTGGAAAGGTTGAGCGCCATGGCAGTCTAAATGAGATTGCACATCCTTTTCTATACATTAGCAAATCAACTGCAGTGGACTAGCTAGTAAAAAACTCCCAAGATAAACTCATTTTCCTATGTATGAATCTTATTCTTTCTTTGGAAGCAGAGACCAGTTGCTCCTGCAGAGGGCTGAATAGGATAGAAGCCGAAAAGGGTTACACACAGCATCTCTCCTTTGAAAATTAGTTTAAAAAAGTATACCTCCAGTCTGTATGATCTTATTTACATTTCCAATTCACTGTACCACTGAGGGGTGGAGAAGAAGGAGGCGGAGATGGGTTTTCAAAGGGAAACAACAAAAGGCGATAGCTACTGTAAGGGACAGAAACACTGCATACATGCCTAAGGATCCACCAATACTGGCTGGGGAGAGAAATCCATCTTTTTTGACGTAACAGTGTGAATGGGGGGGTAGAGACTTCCTCCCTGAGAATCCCCTCCCGTGAGTTTTATCTGAGAGGAGATAAACCCACCATTATTAGTTATATTTTACAACTGTGCTACTAACATCTAGAAAGTATGTTAAGTTCTCCTGAATTCATTGGAAACCATAAGAGCTAAATACTTGATGCAAAATCCATTAAAGTCATACAAGAGACACCAATTCATTTCAGTGTGCTTTGCTTCAGAATCAAAAAGACAAATAGACAAAAGTCATATTGGTACAATATACTAATAAAGTGATTAAGATGTTTGGTTACAACTTGGCACTTCAAAATGTGACGTCTTTATTTTAGTCTTATTACTGTTTTTATTAAATGCACAAACTATTGTAGTCGCTTTACCCATTTTGGTCAACTCACTTACTGTAGGCATTATAGAAATTAAACTGGGGGAAAATATTTTATATATTTAATATTATTTCTAAATATTTATTTTTTGAAATCAGATGTTGCCTAACAAGTTGCATGATTTATCATAAAATTTAATTAAAATAAAATAAACAATTACCACGGCAGATAAAATCTATAGTACATCGAGCGTGCCATGTCTATTGACTGCATACAAGCTCAAAGCATTTCATTCTGGAAGTGATCCAGAATTGTTTTCCAATTATAAATAAACTTATTTGTTTGGAAAACACACCATTCTATACTGTCTCAGACAGGACGGCAGTGGAAGCCAAGATGTTGCTACTTGCTGTCCTTCTGTTCATAATTTAGCAGTTTAAATGCAAAATTAAAACTGTGTAGGCACACATCAAGCCTCATGGTCTGAAGGGACGCTCCACTCACTGTCAGGAAGGTGATTCCTTTGGCCACTGTAGGGAATAGCTCAACACTGCAAACCACAGTAGCATGTTCATTCTCTGTCAGGCTCTCTACCAAATGACAATAGGCACCAGGTTTAAAATAAACAATGGGAATTATTTCTTCACACAGCACAGTCAACCTGTGCAACTCCTTGCCAGAAGATGTCATACTATATTAGGGTTCAAAAAAGATCTAGATAAATTCATGGAGAATAGGTCCATCAGCAGTTATTAATCAGGATGGGCAAGGATGCTGTCCTTAGCCTCTCTTTGCCAGAAGCTGGCAATAGGCTATGGCGGATGGATAACTTGCAGATTCCTGTTCTGTTCATTCTCTCTGGGGCACCTGTCAGTGTCCACTGTTGGAAACAGGATTCTGGACCAAGCTCTGAACTGGTAAGGCCATTTTTGTATCTTTTGTGTTTGCAATCCCTATCTCACTCCATGAGTTGCTGCTGCCTCTTCGTGACTCAGTCCTCCAGCTGTATCACAAGATATTGCATCTGACAAAGCAGTTCTTTGCCCAAGAAAGCTTATGCTCTAAAATATCTGTTAGTCTATAAGGTGCCACAGGACTTCTTGCTGTTTTTGAAGATACAGACTAACTCAGCTACCTCTCTGATACTTATCACAAGATATGTTTTCCTCTTTGGGACTACCAAAGACTTCCTTCAGATGTCTAAGGCAGGCTAATCTTTCACTGTCTTGTGGTGACCTTCCATCAATGCCTGGCATGGGAACTCTTTTCACTAGGTTCTGTCAAGCCTGTTTCCTTCTAGACCTTTCCCTGTTTCCTTCTAGACCTATCCCACTTTCCTGCCTTACTCCACTCTGGGTTTGCCAACACGAACACACATTAGCTATGTCTACACGTGAATGCTACATTGAAATAGCTTATTTCGATGTAGCAACATTGAAATAAGTTATTTTGATGAATAACGTGTACACGTCCTCCAGGGCTGGTGCCGTCGACATTCAACGTCGACGTTGGGCAGCAGCACATCGAAGTAGGCACTGCAGGGGAGAGTCTACACACCAAAGCGGCCCACGTCGAAATAAGGGTGCCAGGAACAGCTGCAGACAGGGTCACGGGGCGGACTCAACAGCAAGCCGCTCCCTTAAAGGGCCCCTCCCAGACACACTTGCACGAAACAGCGCAAGATACACAGAGCCGACAACTGGTTGCAGACCCTGAGCATGCAGCATGGATCCCCAGCAGCAGCAGCAGCAGCCAGAAGCCCTGGGCTAAGAGCTGCTGCACACGGTGACCATAGAGCCCTACAGGGGCTGGAGAGAGCGTCTCTGAACCCCTCAGCTGATGGCCGCCATGGTGGACCCCACTATTTTGATGTTGCGGGTTGCGGATCGGCTACATGTGCCCTACTTCGACGTTGAACGTCGAAGTAGGGCGCTATTCCCATCTCCTGATGAGGATAGCGACTTCGACGTCTCACCACCTTATGTCGATTTCAACTTCGAAATAGCGCTCGCCACATGTAGACATGGCAGGTGCTATTTCGAAGTTGGCGCGGATACTTCGAAGCAGCCGGCACGTGTAGACGCGGCTATTCTTTCTCTCAGGGTGTGACTACATTCTTTCTCAATTGAACATCTTAATGCCAGTTTCCTGTCCTAATAGTCTAAGCACAGCATGTTCCTTCTCAGGTGGGCTTCCTCATTCACTTAGGGGATTACTTAACTATCTTATTGCCCTCAGCTGTGGCTGTTGGGGTCATTAGCATAATTCTATGGTTGCATAAACCTTTCAGGCCAACTGTGGAGTGAAAAACATATCACATATGGACACACACATCTGATTCACCTATAGTTGTGGGGCACAGACCAGCAGTTTGTGCACAGGTCAAAGTGCATGCTGCAGTTGGATGAGTCTTTTAAGACCTCACTTTTAATTTCTTTTCTTTCAAAATACATTAGTTGTCATCTGATGTGCTAGAATAGGTAATTCCAGATCTTAATGTGACCAGCCCAAAGACTAAACAGAAAAGGAATTGAACATAACAGTGCACAAAAAGAACAGGATCACATTATGTTTTTCATGACTCAGTAAGAGACTAAACTGCATCTTAAATATCTTTACTATGCATACTGTTAAACCTTCCAAACTGAAACCATGAAGATTAAAGGGAGGCAAAATGTGTTGGAAGTATAAAGATATTAAATATGACATTGGCATGAACTTCGATTTTGTCCACATTAAAAATAATTTAGTATAGCATAATATAAAAGGATATGCATCAGACTTCCAAATTGACTTTGGTGCAGGTTGCACATCTCAGATCTGGGACTCTCTCATTTACAGGACCATGGATATTCCAGGGCCAGAGAATCCACAGACTGGGTCCAGGACTAGCAGCTGCTGGCAGATGTCTGCTAATCCAGCTAGATCGAGTGTCCATGGAGTTGAGGACAGGGACAGGTCTGGACCAGCTGCCCAGAGCTGGAGCCAATCTCCCACCTTCCCTGCAGCTGGGGCTGTAGCTGGATACCCCTGGCTGCCTGCAACAGTTGAGGTGGGCTGGAGCCTCAAAGCAACCTCAGTGAGCCCTGATAAAGCCAGAGTCTCCAGGGAATATAGCCATCTTGTGGCAGAAGCCCTGGACATCCCATGGTCTGGAAAATTCTTTTGTTCAGGACCTGTCAGATCCCAGCCATGTGGGACCAGGGAGGTACAACCTGTACCTGAGTTCAGTTTTATACTATTTGTGAGTATGCATTGGGAAAAAGGTTGATTGCAATGGCAAAACTGTATCAAATATATTTTTTCTGCATCAATGGATAAACTCAGTGCTTCCAACCTTGAAAGATTTCTCTATATCTTCATGGGACATTACTTGAGTGGAAAATACGATGCACAAAAATACACTTTATGCCTTCTAAAAAAATTTATCTTCTGTGATTCCAACAATATGCTAGACTATAAGAACAATTCAGACTGGATTAAGTGGCTGACAATATTTGCTTACTGAAGTGTCTGGTGGAGCATTCCCTTTCTACTTACTTACTGCTTGTAAATTATTTATTTTATTTCTGATTGCTAGCAATACTTTGTATGTTTCTCCTTCTGAACGCTTTTGTTCTCTTTTCTTTACTCTGTGATCTGTTATGATAACTTGTCAAATACTATCAAGCCAACATCTTTGGAATTTGTTTTACCCATTTACTAGGGATTGATGTGACAGTACAATGTGGACTACTAGTATGGTATGTTTAGAGTTTAATTTTTATTTCAGAACTGTTGAATCATTCATTGGGGGGGTTAAGGTTATGCCTGCTAAATCCTCTTTCATGTACAATTGAGAAAATTGTATTTACATATGTTGCAATCCCATCAACCTTCAATAGAAATAGGGTGCAACATTCTCTTTTATTTTTTTTCAAAGCATAAAACAATTCTACAGAAATGAAAAAGAGAGAACACCTACCCAACATTTATTATGGGTCAAATTCTCCCCTGTACAGAGCACTAGCACAAAGATTATTTCTCATTAAAGTACTCCATAAAAGGTTTAATGATATTGACTATGTGTTGACCCCTGCAAAGGGTGAATTTCAGCTTAAGGTAATAACAGCAATAGTAATAAGAAGAAGGAGACTAGTGCCACTGAGCTGCATCTAGCCGGGAATTAGGACAAATGTGGGACAGTGGTTATGGCACACCTGATATAATTGAGGAGGAAGTTGCATTTCTTGTTTCTACTATATATTTCAATTACTGATTGTGGAAATCTCTTTCTCTGGTACAGTACTAGGATGTCAGGTGACCAGGTGGCCAATTTTTGACCAAAACCAGCCCAGAGTGGGGATAGTGAATGATGGATGGAGGGAGAAAGGAGTGAGTGTGGCAGGGCCTAAGAGAAGGGGTGGAGCAAGAGTGTTTGGTTTTCTTCAGTCGCAAAGTGACAACCCTGCTAAGATGCCGTATCACTTCAGTAAGATTATTTAAGGCAAAAGCTATCATGATAACATTGGTTTAGTAAAAAATGCAGGGGACAGACTATTATGATGTGTCTCATACTGGCCAGTGTTACAAATCTCAGAAAAAGATCTGACAAAATGTGTGACTGGGCAACAAAATGTCAGATGAAATTTACCTTTGATAAATGCAAAGTAATGCATATTAGAAAATATAATCTCAAATATTTGTACAAAATTATGGGAACTAAATTAGTTATTACTATACAAGAGAGAGCTCTTGGAGTCATTTTGATTAATTCTCTGAAAGAATGCATTCAATATACATCAGCAGTCAAAAAATCAAATACAATATAAAGAATCATTTAAAAAAGTGATAGAGAATAAGAAAGTGAATATCTTATTGCCTCTATATAAATCCCTGTTATGCACACATATTGAATACTGTGTACAGTTGTGGTTGCATCATCTAAAAAAAGTATATTTTGGCATTGGAAAAAGTTCAGAAAAGAGCAACAAAAGTGATTAGGGGTTTTGAACTGCTGCCATATTAAGAGAGATTATAAAGAGTGAAACTATTCATCTTAGAAAAGGTAAGACCAAGGGGCCACATGATAAAGTTCGACTAAATCATGCCTGATGTTGAGAAATTAAATAGGGAAAAGTTATTTACTTGTTTCCATAACAAAAGAATGAAGGGTCACCAAATGAAATTAACAGGCACAGGCCCTCTCAGGGGATCCAAATCTCAATTTCAAAAAAATCTAAAGTACACAGGTGTTGGTGGCCAGTTTAAACCGTTACCCAGACAGAGGATGCATCTAGATTATTCAGAGGCAGACCAAGATTCAGTTTCCAAAACTCCCTCTCAGCAGGTGTGCTCACGTCCAGAAATTGTTTTGGGGCCTTTCTGTAACACAGAGTTTAAGGCAAACCACATTTGTACCTCTTCTGTTCTTGGTAGGGGTTTGACTGATTCTGGTCATGACACTGCAGTTTGTGCACAGGCAAATTCTTGCATCTGCAGCAAGCCCCATGGATTACAATGGGTTCCTGCACAAGTGTCTGGTGGAGTGCAACTAGTTGCAGGCTTCTAGGTGTTCAAATCTTTTTTTTTTCCTTTTTTGTTTGTGTGTAGTTCCTGATTTCACCTGAGCACAGAGCTGAAATACCACCAAACTGGTGAGTGACATTCAGTTGGTGGCTGGAGCCAGTCGAAGAAACAAAATAAACTTATGTTGTAAAACAAATTTTGGCTGATTTTTTTTGCCTCAGGGTGAATTAGTATGCAGATGGTTCAGATCTGCATGTGGTGTTGCTTAGTTAAGGTTAAGGTAACTGCGCAGGATTCCACCTGGCCCAGGATGTTTATCCAAATCCTTCTGGGTCTGCTAGTTGCTAGAAAGAATGTGATAAACATAGTAAACTCTTTCATATCAGGTAGCCCCAGGACTGGGAGGTCGCCAGATAATCAAACATTCTGGATAATAGGGAGGCATAGCTACCAATGCACAACACTAAAGAAAAACAAGATTAGATATTAAGAAACAAATGAAAATGGATGCAGAGTAGTTTATTTAGCAAACAACAGTAGCATTACAACGAAGGGTCCTGTGGCACCTTATAGACTAACAGAAAAGTACTTTTCTGTTAGTCTATAAGGTGCCACAGGACCCTTCGTTGCTCTACAGATCCAGACTAACACGGCTACCCCTCTGATACTTGACAACAGTAGCATTGTATGCTGTAAGCTTATACTGTATTTGCCGTATTTATTTGTACTTACTTTCACTGTACTGTACTTACGGAAATGTAAATTAAATTTACTTATGGTTAAAATGCCGGTTATTTGAGAGTTCCGGGTGATAGAATGACAGTTAAAACAGAATTTGCTGTAGAGTACAAGTACATGTGAATGTTCATACACACACACATATACATACATTAAGTTACAGGGAGCACTATTTAGATAAGTGGTAGCAACTAAAAAGTGGTTTAGAAATATAATGTTATCAACTATATTAATAACCTATTTGAGTGTGTAGTTCTCTTAGTTTACAGGGTTAATAAACAATGGGCTAAAATACTTCCCTCTGCTGAAGTCCTTTAATTGAATGACATGAGAGAGAGAGGTTTCTAGTTCTGCAAACAGCCAGGACAGGAGCGCTCTGAAAGGATATGGTCAGCCCAGGGAGTGGTGAATGTAGTCATGTGAATGTATAACCAACAAGTCTGGAACATCAGTCACTCAAGAAAACAATAGGAGAGGGAGTAGACCTGTATGTGGTCAGTGGTCCTACGTGTTGTGGCTGGCCTTGTTTGCTTCTTACAGGAGGCATCCACTACTCTCAGGATGTGTTTTGCTTTCAGCAGGCTACACTAATCAGAGACAGTGTATTGCAGTTGAAACAGTAATAAACAATTTCCCTTTGTCCATTTCTCCAACTGTCCTTGATTCACAACTTCTGGAGCTAGCAAGATTTCTGTACTAAAGGATGCATCTGTCAGCATCTTAATTTCCAAAAGCAGCACAAAGCAGGG
Organism: Carettochelys insculpta; assembly: GCF_033958435.1. Classification (NCBI taxonomy): domain Eukaryota; kingdom Metazoa; phylum Chordata; order Testudines; family Carettochelyidae; genus Carettochelys; species Carettochelys insculpta. Next base: position 137,906,535 of record NC_134139.1, on the reverse strand, counting down.
CAGAGTTAAGCCCAATATTTATAGATTATTATTTAGTTAACAATTGAAGTGTCCCATTGTTATAATATGTTCCGTTATTCTGTAGATATTAATTAGCATGGCAATGATTGTGATGCATTAATATGCTACCCAGGTAATTCCTGAATTCCACTGTAATTTATCATGAGTTAATCCCCCATTTAAATGATAGTATGACCATTAGTCATTAAGAATTGTCTTTTTGACTAAGCTCATTGCTTTGCACAGTTGAGTTGTACACTCAGATAAAGTGCTTGATTTTGCTTCCAGGAATATAAAGCAAATTAAATCCATAAAAAAACAAATAAAAAAAACACCATGTAACACTTTGCAGAGGATTTTTTTAAATAATAAATGGACTTAGAACATTTTTTATTAATTTATAATTTAACAGTGGAGTCATTGAAATCTTTAGTATTTTTGCTCTCTTTGTTTTGCCATCTATTTATCCATCTACCTACTGTGTACAAAGTCATCCATCATCATTGTATCACCACCTGGTTTCCCATCACACTGCTCAGTACACAGTTGTAAGTCAGTACCTAGTACTCTAGCTGAAATAACTGTAAGACAGTTATAGGACAAATGGTCACCTCACTTAGTATAAAAGTGACATGCATGCAACACCAAGTCTGATATTTGAACTATAAGTAAAATTTATTTTAAAAAGATATGTGAATGTAAAAGAAGTATTTGAATGTTCCCCAGCATCTGCAGAATTATTTATATCAGGTAATAAAGGAAATACTCATAACTGTCCTGACTGTATATAATATTGCACCACAAAACTTCTGGGAATGCTGAGAGATTTGGCTTTATTAACATGGAGCATATAGAGGTATCATGATGTGCTGTTTCCTAAATCTCTGGGGATGAAGAAGGATCATACTAATCCCCTGCTGTGAATCTGGGGTATTAATAATTTATTGAATTTTATTCTATGTTGTTTTATTAAGACAGGCACTATTTACATATTTTAATCATTCATAATGGGTTCTTTAATGCTGATGCTCTGTTGTATGTTACAAATCCAGGAGAACCCGAGACAGAAAACATGTCATATGTAGGCAGGAAGAAAGCAAGACACGTGGAGGGCTATTTTATTAAACAGGGTTTAGGAATAAGGAGTGGCTTACTTTTCCAGGGATTTGTTTCTGTTGTTTAATTATTGAATCATTTTATGCCTTGGAAAAGTTAAGCAGCCAACTTTAATCATTTCTTAGAGTTCCCCTCCACCCACTCACATAATATTATCTATTTTGATTGTGCTTGCCTGGGACTCTCTCTCACTTTTTACTGTGCCTGGAACAGGATCTCATTCTTATTAGTTGCCTCTCTTGTTAACTATGATGGCATATTTGAGTCCAAAGCATCAAAGGTATTAAAGTGATCCTGAAATTGCCAACTGTTAAACCAGTTGTGGGATTTGGTATATAGATACTTGGCTTGCTTTATATCACAGCATACTCACCACTATCTTTTGAACCTTTGATTGAAGTGTCAGAGAAGAAGGAGAAAAATCAGATGTAATGTAGAGTATTAAGTAAGGATTTACTTGAGCAAGCTGAACACAGGTTTTAAAAGACCCTGCCTCCTCCTTTTGCTCCATTTGATGCTGTTTTAGAGGGTATCAAAGATAGGGTTGCCAACTTTCCCAGTAAGATGGACTAGATGCTGTTCACAACTATGGCATTCTGTCTGGAAGAATTAGCAACCCTAATTAAAGATTAACTATCTTTCTGGGAGAAAAGAGAAAATGTCACCTGAAATGGGGGGAACAGTTGTTATTCCTGATGTTGTTAAATTGTGATGCCGTTTTGTAGAAGACAAAACAACACAAACACATACAAGAGGGGAGAGGAAAGAACAACACAGATGGAAAATGCAAATTCTATGTCTGATCCTGACTTTTGCTCTTTGGAGAAGCTCAGACACAGAACATGATTTTATTAGCCGCTCTAACACCAAATTCATGCAAACATCAGGCTACTTAGGGTACTGCTTTAACTCCCTCAGGTCTGAGATCTCCAGTAGTGTTACAAAATATTTGGTCTTTGATGACTAAAACAGGCTCTAAGTAGACAGAAGCAAACGTAGAAAGAAGACAAGGCTGGGGAAGAAAAGTGCATGAGTGTGAAAGCACATGCATGACCTTTCCTCTTACATGGTGTTCAGGATTAACCAGAGGAAATGAAGTGACAACATCCTCTGCATCTCTGTCTTTGGCCCAGTCTGATGAAGACCATTTCAGGGGATTGGTAGGATAAGGGCTTCATAGTAGATCTTGAGGTCCCAGAAGCTGCTGTAGGCCCCTGGGCAATCTTGGAGAGGGCCTGCCCCTGCACCCCCAGAAAAGGCAGGGCCAAGAGTGGAAGAGGCAGGGCCAAGGGCAGTCAGCAGTGCTGCCCATCCCACCCCCAACTCTCTCACAGCCACTTGCAGCCTGAGTGGCTCTGCTGTGGCCCTTCAAAGAGGCCAGAGCTACAGCCCTCCCCTCCCCTCCCCCAGTGGGCCTGCCCAGAAGACAGCACTGGTGGCAGCCATAATGGTGATATTCGCTTCTTCCCCTTCTTTTGCTTTCAATCATCGAGCATTTGTGACTGTCAGGTATACCCCGCACCACCCCCAATCTCTTTTTGAACTTCTCAAAAGGGGAGTGGTGGGTAGTACTATCAGGAAACTGCATCCCATTCCAATTTGATTGAGACCTTTCTAAAGTGGGGTCAACTTCCCTAAGGCCAATGGATGTAATCCATTTTAAAACCCAGGTAAAGTGAGAACTGATGTCAATGAAATCAAGCTCTGTGTCTCCTGCAGTAGTTCACTGTTCTGCAGGTACACATTAAACAGACAACAGAAAAATCGTATTGGTCCATGCTGGGAAGATTTATACCTATCCTTTGTTTTATAAGAGATGGAAAGAGATAATAAACTGATGTTCTATTTGTATTATACTTCCTTCACGAAGCCATCATTTTACAAGATGCTTTTGATCCTTTTTTAATTTTTATTTTTTTTCCTGTGCATTGTTTATTTCTGTTCTATCTTTGGTTAAAGTTTTTGCCACCTTCCATAAATTGTGTTATAGACAGCAAATAACTTCGATTTTTGCTAATATTTGACTTGACTGATATGTCATATCATTGCATATTAATGTGGTTCCAGATATATAGGTCTCTTTAGCCTATTTTTTGACCTTTTAAACTCCATTACTCATCAGACAGAATGTTTCAATGCCAAGAAGTGCAGATATTGATTTGAACTTATTCCAAGAAACACTGGCTAGAGGAAAGCCTCCTTGAAATGTAAGAAGCAGCATAAAACAAGCCATGTACAATCTTTCAAAATACATTAGAGCATCCAGTTCCCAATGGAGAGATGTCATAATTTTCTGATTCATTTTAAATGACTCTGATAGTCACCAAAATTTCTGATTTAATTTTAATTGTCTGAGGAGAAGCTCTTGAAAATTAAAAGAAGCTTTGAACATTTCTTGAATTTGTTACTGAATAATAAGAAATTAAAATTCAACAGAAAATTATAGTTAAATTGGTTCAATTAAACAAGTTCTCAGGTTTCCTTATTTATCTCTCTTTTTTTTTTTTGCTCTTGAGAAATGACATTAACAAAACTACAATAAATATAATATTCTTGTTTTGAAATTTCAGTTGCCAGTCGTGATTTAAAGCATTCCATAACTTCATTGTCTATAACTCTTATATGTTATATATGGCTTCTTGAATACAGAAATTTGAGGGAAACATAACTTGCAAGATAAAAGATACACGCTTGGCTGCAGGAATTTGTTTGTTTTTTTCAAGTTGTGTGACTATTTTATGTAACTGAATATTGGGATGAAGTTGACAATAAAATCCTGTCTTCCTCTTGTCCTCATCTCAATGCCTTCTTTCATGGGGTTCCGCACATTTTGTAAATTTTTATCAGTTATAATTTGTATGTCAGTGGTGACTCCAGACCAGACTCAGGCTTTATGACCAAATGTACAACATTCTGTACAAAAACATAGTGAAAATATACTCCTTGCCTCAAAGTTCTTAAACTGGAAGGCCCTGATCTTACAAAACTACATGCGTGTTCTTATGCACTGTGAATCAATCTCTGGAGGATTAGGGACTAGGCATGTTTATACTACAAGTATAGCCTGTAGCTAAAATGTAGTATTTGAGGGTTTGCATAAGAATATAATAATAAGCCTTATGCAATGTAATGTGCCTCAGTGGATCCTTCCAGGCACTCTTTCTGACTAGCATGAAGGAAAAGCTAAGTGCTGTTGGTAATGATGCATTAAGCAGGCTAGCTTCGTCTGTTATTGATGTAAAGGCAGGAATAGAGCAGAAGGGTCCTGGTGACTCACAGTGGTCACCCGTTTACTCTTAGGATTGTTCTTTTCTTTAAGAGTTTTATTAAGAAATTTGTAATAGTAGTATTTACTTTAATCTTTAAAAAAATTAGTACTAGATATGTTTTTTTACAAAAGCAATTCTGGCTCTTCACCTCTGTGAAGCAACTGTGCAATTTCTGGTTTATGAATGTTTGAAACAAGATTATCCTAAAGGCCATCAGAGAATCCAGATGCTCAAAAGATGGGCTGGAAACTTGGGGGTGCTAATTTAATTTGGTGACGGAGGAGGGGCAAAATAAGGACACTGAAGTTTGAAACAAGTACGCACTATATGTGAGGGTAACAAATCCCATGGAAACCAGGGTGTGGCAACACCATAGGACAGACATTTGCTACAGAGATGGAAGAAATTTTTTCCATTGCTTCAGGAATCTAGCCCCTTGAGATGCATAGTTAAGTCAACAGAAAAAATATTCTGTTGGTTGATTGGTATTGATAATGGGAGTGAGAGAATTGAGTATATCTAACTACATTGTACTGGGCACAAATGTTTTCATAGCTCTGAGAAATCTAGCGAGGTAGGTAACTTGAGTTCAGGGTGTAAGCAAGGCCAAACATGAGACTGCACATGGTAAAAAAAACAATGCTGGGGGAAACGAAGTAATAGACAATTAGGAGTAGAGAAATAATGAATAAAACAATGGGGATTTGGTTCGTAACTAGAGCTCCCAGGTAACAAAGTTGTACAACAACAACAACAACAACAACAGTTGTTTGTAAAAATACAACAAAAATTTCCAACAGATCCCCATTTTGAAACATCATTAAAAAAAATATTGGCCACACCTAATTAGCAAGCACTAGTCAGGTCAGCCATTTTGCATATGTTTGTATGTGACATAAAAGTCCTGCTTTTGGTCTGCAAACTGTTCAGAGTATTGTTATACACTTTGCAGTTATAAAAGAATCATCAACAGAAGCTATATATTCCTGCACAAAATGATTTAATTTATCAAGAAACATCAGGCCTTCGCCAATGACACCCAAGTTTTCGTCTGCGTGACTGGAGACTGGAGTAGTGTCTGTGATTAGACATTCTACATAATGATCACTGTGTCTGATTCTGTGTGTCAGATCCATCCAGGTGGAGAATCAGTAGAGGCAGGAGGAATCTGAAAGAGCAAATACCTGCACGGGAAACTTTAGTAACACATAATGTTGTTACATGGAAATCAGCTAGTAGAGCTGCACTAGCTGACAGTTCAATTGAACACTTACTCCTGAATGAAATAAACACAGAAATTGGTAACTGGAAAAAACTCCTTGAGCACATACAGAATGCCATTCTTTTTCTTTATGAACAGGGATTGGCTTTGTTTGGTTCCAGTCAATGTACTGCTAACCCTACAAATGGGAAATTTCTTACCTTGACCTTATTTGCAAGTATCGAAACACACAATACTGTGCTAGGTGCTGAGGGGGATAATATTGAATGACTTCTTAAAGATATTCAAAAGATTCGTGGTCAATGGGATGCAATCCTCTCAGATTCCAAATCAGTAGCACAAGGTATTGACATTTCATCTGTTTTCCACCAATCGCAGCTTAATATCTCAATATGATGCAGAAAGACACTATCGAGTCAATATATTTTGTTTTTTATTTAATCCATGAAATCTAGCCTTACATGTTGATTTGAGTCACTGCAACAAATTTGTACCCTTTTTGGATATCTTTGAGAGTTCAGAGAATGAAGCGAAGAAGATCAATATTGAGCAGCTGAAAAGTTTCAACAGAGGCACAACAATGAAATTTCAAGAGACGTTTGTGACAAGATCATCTTCCTGAAACTTATACATTCCACCAACTTTAAATCAGACTGCAAACCAAAAGATCTGCTTCAAGAAATACTCATTTTCAGCCTGTTGACTGTAGAACCTAACATCACAATTGCATTATGTATTGTTGTCAGTCTCCTTACATCAGTGGCTTCGGGTAAATGCACAATGTGTTAAAACAAGTAAAGAACTATCACCATTCTACAATGGGACAAGAGCTTTTGAATGGCCTTGCAATGCTTAACATTAATAGTGATGTTCATGTAAATTAGACTTTTCTTCAATTATAAACAAGTTTGCATAGAGCAAAGCATTCCTAAAATGAAGAGTTTTGCTTATGGTTGAAACTAACAAAGTTACATTTTTAACACATATGTTATTGGTATAATGACATAAATGTTAAGAAATAAATGTATCAAATGTTCATTTTTATATATTCTTTTGATTTTAGTATGACTCTGTGGATGAGAAGATAGATACATTGTGGCCTGAGGCTGAGGCTGGGCTAAGGCTTCGAATATCAAAGTGGCTCAGGCATCTGTCTTCCTCTGAGGCTATCTCTATATTAGAAGGTTTTTTTGGCAAAACAGCCATTTGGCCAACCAAACCCATGAAGCATTCAGATTCCCAAAACTAAGCTGGTAGTTGATAGAATTCAGAACTTTTGTGGACAGCTGAACCCTGATCCCCACAGGATCAGTGAGAAGAGAAAGGAAAAAGACTGAGGAAGAGGTGAATAGATCTCTGAAAAATAAGAAGAAAGCCCAAGCTACACTAAAATTTTCTGTTGACAAATCCCTGTAATCTAGACATAGCTTGAGAGGGCCTGTGCCTATTGATTTCAGAGTCCTGCACTTAAGATGGACAGATCCCATGCACTGCTACAGGCTGGGACCGACGGGCTCATACAGTTCACAAAAGATGTATATGAGTCAACACTGCACCCTTATAGTCAAGAAGGTTAATGGAAATAGTGGGCTTCATTAGTAGGAGAGTTGCCAGCAGATCAAGGGAACTGATTACTCCCCTCTATTTGGCATGATAGAGCTCTGCTTGACAAACCCCTAGCTGGGATGATTTAGTTGTTTATCATCGTGCTTTGACAAGCAGGTTGGACTTAATGGCTTTCTGAGGTCTCTGCCACTCCTAATCTTCAATGATTCTGTGATCTACTTTCTACTCGCTCCTTTCAATTGCAGTACGGGTTTGTCACCTATTTTACACACCCATGCAGGGAAGTAAGGGGCATAAGATATTCCTTCACTTGAGCAACTCATATCACAGATCACAACAGAGGAGGAAGAAGTATCACTGGAGCACCTACTCCATCTTCAAAATAAGCAGAGCAGGAGTTTCTGAGTGAGGAAAAGACAGAGCCAAATGAGCCTGGCAGAGTGGTGGCAAGAGCTTATGACAGAGCTAATGCTGGCTACTTTCCATTCCAACAAGGAGGAATTAAGGACGATACACTGATTATTTGACTCATAATAGCCATGTCTACACTAGCCGGCTATTTTGAAGTAGCCAGGCCAACTTCGAAATAGCTCCCGCCGCGTCTATAAGTGCCAAGCGCTATTTCGAAGTTGAAATCGACGTAAGGCGGCAAGACATCGAAGTCGCTATCCTCATCAGGAGATGGGAATAGCGCCCTACTTTGATGTTGAACATCGAAGTAGGGCACGTGTAGACGATCCTCATCCCGCAACATTGAAATGGCGGGGTCCTCCATGGCACCCATCAGCTGAGGGGTTGAGAGATGCTCTGCCCAGCCCCTGAGCTCAATGATCGCCGCGTGCAGCGGCCCCTTAAAGCTCCCCGCCCCCTTATTTCCTGTGCAGGAAGCTGTGAGTGCGTACGGCCAGCAGCACACACACGTGCCCAGTCTACATGTCCTCACGAGCCCCAACCCACCACCCATCACCCATGGCATCCAGACAGCCCCCCAAGCAGCCACAGGGCACCCACCCCAAGGGGACCCAGGGCTCCCAGCCAGCCAGCCAGCGGGGAGAAGAGGCAGCGGGGCCCTTCCAGTCGGAGGCCGAGATCCGGGACCTGCTGGGGCTCTGGGAGAGGAGGAGGTGCTCCAAGTAATGGGGAGCAAGCGGTGGAACGCAGATGCTTTCGCTCAGCTGGCCGAGGGCCTGGCTGCTCGGGGTCACCCTGTCCGCACTCCTGACCACATCAGGAGTAAGGTGAAGGAGCTATGGCAGGGTTATGCCCAGGCCCAGGACACGGCCAATGGATCTGGGGCCGGCCCCGCTGCTTGCCCCTTTTACAGGGAGCTCAGGGAAATCGTGGGCCCCCGGTACACCTCCTCCCCCCTGGCCACCCTTGACACCTCAGCCGATGAGCCCCAGCAGGCCCCGGAGATGGAGTCTGGCCCGGAGGCCAGCCCTGCACCCCAGGTGCCACAGGAGCCCACCCCTGAAGCAGCACAGCAGAAGAAGGAGGAGGAGGCCTCCCCAGTGATGGGGGGCTGCTCATAGACCTCTCCTCCCGCAGCTCAAGCAGGGCGTCCGCCCGATGGGTGTCCCCTGACCATGGGAGTGGACTGTCAGGTATGTACCCAAGTGCACACCCCTGGGGTTAAGGGGCAGGGACAAGGGACATGACCAGGGCCCTGCACACACCCAGATGACCATGGCCCCGAGGACAGCAGCGGCATGTCTCTCAGAAGAGTCCATCAGCCCCTGCCCCCCAGCAGGACAGCACCTTGCCCCACCCCTGGGGATGGGGGGAACGGAACCTAGAGGTCCCCCTTTGGGGGGATAGCACACCCATCATCATCAGCAGCAGCAACTCTGGGGGATGGGGATCGGGAACCAGCACCAGAGGGGTGGGGGGACATGGGCCATGGGTCAGGGCCCAGACTAACGGCTGTCTCCACTCTTCCCCCCTCTGTTCCACAGCTGCACCATCTGAGGGCCCTGAGACCACAGGTGCTGTGTCTGTTGTGCCGAACAGTCCACTGGGGCCATCGCAGCAGGCCAGCCCAGCAGCGGAGCCCGGACCGGCCACAGGACAAGCCCGACAGTGCCGGAGCCATCCCCAGGCATCCGCTGACCCCCAGCTCCTCGCCACCCTCCGTCGTCAGCTGGAGGTGTCTGAGCACTGCCTGCAGGTGGGGTAGCAGTGGCTCCACCTGCAGGAGTGAGCGCTGGCCTGGCGCCAGGAGGCTTGGGGGGCTTTCATGCGGACCTTTGAGTGGCTCGCAGAGCACTTGGCCCCACCCTGCCACTCCGCCTGCCGTCCCTCCAAGCCGCCCTCCACCAGCAGCTGTCCTGGAGCCTGCCGCCAAGGGGGACCGCGGACCTCAGGACCCAGCCCGGCCGTATATGCTGGTTCTTCCGGCCCCCACCCAGCCTCAACGGGGCCTTCGGCCCAGATGTGGGTTGCGCCCCCCCCACACCAGGCGCTGGACAATATGGGTGAAGGGCCAAGGACATTGCCCCCTCTCCTTTGTACATATTCTCCCCATCTTTGTAAATAGTTTATTTGTTCCATCCCCCTTTAGTAGCTGCCCCCCCATGTACATAGTTCCCCCCTTCTTTAATGTTGAGTTCATTGTTTTGTTTTAAAAAAAAAGGTGTTGGTTTATTTACAAAAGAAGTGTGTGGGTGGTGTGTGCTCTTTGGTGCTCAGTGGTGTGGGCGTGGGGGCAGGTAGTACTGTGGGGAGTGGTGGGTGGCTCACCAGCAGCTGGTCCTGCCAGCGTTCACCCCGCAGCCTGCTCAAAATGGGCCCACAGGGCCTCCTGGACCCGGATCCCCTCAGGGTCAACCTGGCGAATGGGGGCAGAGGGCGGCTGGGCATTGGCCCTGCCAGCCTCCACAGCCCAGCCCTGGAAGAATGCCTCTCCCTTGCTCTCCATCAGGTTGTGGAGTGTGCTGCATGCGCCCACACCCTGGGGGATGTTGGTGGGGCCTGCATCCAATCGGGTGAGGAGACACCTCCAGTGCCCTTTGAGGAGGCCGAAAGTCTGCTTGGCCACCTGGCACGCATGGTTCAAGCAGGTGCTGAACCGCTACTGGGTGGCACTGACATGGCCCGTGTAGGGGCGCATGAGCCAGGGCCGGAGGGGGTACGCCATGTCTACGACGAGGTAGAGGGGCATGGTGGTGTTCCCCAATGGGATCTCCCACTGGGGGAGGTAGGTCCCCGCCTCCAGCCGGCGGCACAGGCCCAAATTTCTGAACACCTGTGTGTCGTTGGTGCTGCCAGGCCAGCCAACATAAATGTCCAAGAAGTGGCCCTGGCTGTCCACCAAGGCCTGGAGGACCATGGAATGGTAGCCCTTCCTATTCAGGAAGCGTCCTCCGCTGTGCTCTGGGGCACAGATGGGGATATGGGTCCCATCTAGAGCCCCAAAGCAATTAGGGAAGCCCAGGCTGGCAAACCCCGCAATGGCAGCATCTGGGTCCCCAAGGCGCAAGAGCCTGTGGAGGAGCAGGTCATTGATCGCGCAGACCACCTGCAGGGGAAGGACATGAGAGAGCACCCATGAGGGGTGTACAGGGTGTGTGTGTCCCTCTCCCCGGGTTCCCCCTCCAGGGCTCCCTGCCCCCCGGCTCCCCATCTTCCCCGAGCTCCCTCTCCTCCCTGGGCACCCGCTCCCGCCCCCCGGGATCCCCCCTCCCCCTGGGTCCTCTTACCTCCATGACAACAGCCCCGATGGTGGCCTTGCCCATGCCGAACTGCTGCCCTACAGAGCGGTAGCTGTCTGGAGTTGCCAGCTTCCAGACAGCGATGCCGACCCATTTCTCAAAGGTGAGGGCACGTCTCATGTGGGTGTCCTGGTGCCACAGGGCAGGGGTGAGCCACTGGCAGAACTCGAGGAATGTCTGCTGGCTCATCCGGAAATTCCAGAGCCAGCGGTCGTTGTCCCACTCACCAAGCACCAGCCACTCCCACCAGTCCGTGCTAATGGGGTACCTCCATAGCCGGTGGCATGTCTGGCGGGGGGAGGCTGGGAGGGCAGCAAGGTCTGGGGCTGCTTCTTCATCCCCCGAGGACAGCTCATCTTCCTCAAATAAAAGATGCTGAGCTGCCTCGTCCATGGCACTGAGCAGGGCGACCACTGCTCCAGGGGCGGGTGTGTGGGCCTCTGGCTTCTGCTGCTGCTGCTGGGGATCCATGCTGCTTACACGGGGTGTGCGTGCTTGTGGCTCTGCAGACTGTGTGCTGTGCAGGCTGAGTGTGTCTGGGAGGGCCTTTTAAAGGAGCAGCTTGCTGTTGCCCCGGAAGTGCTAGTCCACCCTGTGACCCTGTCCGCAGCTTTTCCTGGCACCCTTATTTCGATTTGGGCCGCTTTTGCATGTAGACGCTCCCCTGCAGTGCCTATTTTGATGTAGTGCTGTCCGTCATCGACATTGAACGTCGACGGCACCAGCCCTGGAGGATGTGTAGACGCTACTCATCGAAATAGCTTATTTCGATTTCGCTACATCTAAATAATCTATTTTGATGTACCATCCCAGTGTAGATGTAGCAAATATGTGCCAGTTATGTGCTGCGTTTGAGAGCTTGTGGCAAAACTAACATTTAGCCTTACAATTTTTCTTATTTTACAAATAATTTTTGAGAGACCAGCTGGGAATATCTTTCTTTGAACCAACTTCTCCTGCTAAGTTTGACAAGCTTTCAAGCTACACAGAGCTCTCTTCAGGCCTGGAAAAGTGTGTCACTGATCCAATAGGTAGCTTGAGGTAAGTAGTTAGCACATATTCTAAAGCAGTGGTCTCCAACCTTTCTATGTCCAAGATCACTTGGTGAACTTGAGGTCAAACCAAGATTGATCCTGCTACTTCACTGAGGCCCTGCTCCACTCACTCCATCCCTGCTCTCTCCCTCCCTCACCTTCATCATAATGGGATAGGGGGTTGAAATTTGGGGGGGAGTGGGGGCAGGCTATATGCTGGGTCTAAGGAGTTTGCAGTGTGAGAGGAGCTCTGAGCTGACCCTGGGGGAGGACACTGGGGTGCAGGTGGGGTGAAGGGTGTAAGCCCTTGGAGGGATTTTGGCTGCAGGAGGAGGCGCCGGACTGGGACTTGTGTTGTGCAGGGTGCAAAAAGGGATATGGGGAGCTGTATCTCATAGGGTGATCATGGGCAGAATTTGGTCATAGGAGTATGTAAGGGATGCTGGCTGTTGGGGGTGGGTTGCACTTACCACCAGCAGTTCCTGATTGGTGGCACAGTAAGCCTAAGGCAGGTTCCCTGTCTGGTCCAGCCCCATGCTGCTTCCCTAAAGGACTAAGAGGATGCTGTGGCCCCTGGGGTCATTTGGCTTCACCCACTGTCCCTTTTGGGCAGTACCTCCCCTTCCAGTCCCATTGGCCAGGAATGGGGAATTGTGGCCAATGGAAGCTTTGGGGGAAACAGTACGATCAAGAAAGAGCAGTGCATCAAGATTCCTTTCCTGCCACCCTGCTCTCTACGCACACAGGGCTTCAGGGCTACAGCAGCTGCTTCTGGGAAGAGGCTAATGGTGTGGGGTTAGGGCAAGCAGCACTCCCACTCCAAAACCAAAGATTGCAATTGACTTGAAGACTCCACAGGATCTGCCAGTCAATCTCGCTCAAGTGATTGGTGACCCCTATTCTAAAGTGAATATTCAAGATTAAATGGCTCATTAACTCCCCTGTATTTATAGGACAAAATGGGAAGTTAGTGGGTTAATGACTGTTGTAATATAAGCCATTATGGTTTCTGTCACAAACGTGGTGAAAATCTGATGGTTTTTTTCCACATAAAATTTTAGTGCATTTGGCAGAATTTTCAATAATAAAACATTTGTGGTAACGACTGAAATATTTCATGTCGGGGCAAAATATCTGAGGTTTTAGGGATTCCATATTTTGATAAAAAATTTAAATTTTTCAGTACGCAACAGATACTTATTAAAAATGTATTCAGTCAACCCCCCTCTATTCTGCCAAAAGCACTTCTGATGGAAAAATTTTGACCAGCCCTCATTTATACCTTCAGCTTATGAAAAATGTGTGTTAAATAGAAGCAGTAATGTGCCACTTCATTATATTCCTGTATCACGAATAGGGAAGTGCTACGATTGGCTGATTCATCCCTCATTCAACTAGCTTTTCTCTAATGGCATATGCATGGTGCAATAGGTTATTGCACTGCCAAATTTTATTTCACATTATTAAAAACAAAATTTGATGATAAAATTTGACAACCTCAAACTACTACCAATTTTCTGTCTCCTCATGCCATGTAATTTTGTGACATATTAGCAACTTATTTATCATACCATTGCTAAACCAGTTCATTAATATGATCTGACATTCACTAATTTGACATTGTGCTACACTATCTGATATCTTATTGCTGAATTTCTGACTTCATTAGTATTGTCGGCCTTTGTTAACAGCAAAGGAGTATTTTGAATATGGCCAAGTGGTAATTTTTGACCTGATTCTGGTAAGTAGTGAGTTTCGATAGATAGATAGATAGATAGATAGATAGATAGAGTATTTTAAAAGCAGAACAATGTCAAAATAATAGACTGAGACTTAGCTGAGAAAGGACCAATATGCAGTGCAAAGATTGCTTGGCTGTTCAACTTTTGAAAAGCCAAATAAATACAAAAGAATGATGTTGTTTTCAGTAGTATGAATTACTATATGGATGGCACAAGCATTATGCTGAAGATAGGAAATAAGACTATAGTCTTCCCTCAAATACTTACAATATAAATATACAGTCCTCTAAGAGGAAATTCATGATCTAATTGTTTGTATGGAATTTCAGTAACATTAATAAGTCTACCTGAACATTCATTTGAACTTTTTTGGGCCTCAGTAGAGAAAACATACAAACCAAGTCTCCATTGCTACATATTCTTTGGTTTGTGTAGGTTGCTTTGCCAATATAAAGCTCATTGACTTTATTAGGCTTCAGCAAACATATAGCAGCAGTATGTTCATGTACAAAAATTTGTCTTATCAGAACTCCCAAATATGGAATGGAAAGCTTGAAAGGGGGATGACACATATGCAAGACATACATTTAAATATAGGGTGAAACAAAGACTGTTTTTGTTTCTTACCATGCTCGCCTGCCACCCCTATTTTCTAAAAAACCCATCAATGGTTTTTCAGAATGAAGATTTTGACTGTTTACTAATTCAAGAGGATTATTGCTAGGAAGGTTGTTGCATTTTTTTAGCAAGATGTGGTTAGTCTTTTATTATTTTATTCAATCAACTTCTGTTTGTGATAGACACAAGTTGTTAAGCTGTACAGAGCTCTTCTTCAGGTCTGGGGAAGACGCGAAGATTATCACAGGTAAATATCAGGTCATATGAGTAATTTAGCATAGAATACATGATAACTACTTAAGCTAACCTATCTGTTCAATGTTGTATTTAGCTGTGATACTCAGTACCTTTTCCAGATCTGCAGAAGAGCTCTGTGTAGCTCAAGTGATTCAGTGAAATTTGAATTCTGAAAATTCAAATAGGTACATTTTTTTGTAAAGTATTATCCACAGACACACAATCCACATATTGTAAGTAGTAACATTTGGCTACTGCACAGATTAATATAGCGGATGTTTTCGAGAGTTGTTGTCAAGGAGGTTATGAAATAATCCAAGACTAAGGCACCATTGAGGCTTCTATTTCAGGATACATTTGTAATCCAAAATAAAAACCCTGCAGCCAAACACTGTGTTCAGAATAGTGGGTATTTCGTTCCCACTGCCCCTCGTTGTGAGAGGGATAGCTGGAAGTTCAAAATGGGCACTTATTTTGAACTTCAGTGCCATGTAGCTTATGCAATTTCTACAATACAAACTGTGTAAGTTATTTTGACATACGGCTACTGTGTAGCACTACCCCAACTGAATAGAAAGAGGAATTACAAGAAGACCCTCCTTTGCATCATGTCAATATTCAGCATTTTTATACCCCTTATCCTATATAGGTGAGTAGTGGAGGTTGGATTTTTCTTTCTTATTAATTTCTGTGGGGACTTTCTAAATGCAAATTAAAGAACCAGATCATCAGCTTCACTACAGGATGCTGTTGCACGGATTGAAGTGGTCTTCTTAGACATTAATCAGAAACTAAGAGCTGCCAGTTCAGATTGCCTTGCTAACAAAAGGGCTTTTTTCTTCAGAAACTTTTCAACATGGTTGTAAAGTTTTACCACAGTACATGACTGAAAGTGACCTTCAATTGTCTAAATTGCTGCTAGAATATATTTTGTCTAAAATGACATTACGCATCTCATAGAACTGGGAGGGACCTTGGGAGCTCATTGAGTCCAGTCCCCTGCCCTCTTGACAGGACCAAACACACCCACCCGCTTTTTAATCTCTTTGCCCCAGATCCCTGAATGGGCCCTTCAATGATTGAATTTAGAGCCCTAGGCTTAGCAGGCCAATGCTCAAACCACTGAGCTATCCCTCCTCCTTGTATTTTACGAAATGAGATTTGTTTTTATTGACACAGTAGCGTGCTTTGTTAGACAGGAGGATGCCAATCTGATCCATAAGTGGGATGCTGAACTCTTCTTTCATGTTCTAAGAACACCATTTATATTACCTGCTTGTTATTTGCATAGTATACCAAGAGAGGTGTTCTAGCAAAGACATGGGGCGTACAGTAAAGAATTCACTGTCTCAAGAACAAGTCCTGCCAGGTGCTGAAAACTTTGAGATTTACTTGAAGTCACTCAGCATTTGGATGGGTTTAACACCCCAAAGGGTTAAACTGTAAAGCAGGCCCTCCTGTGCAGACTAGTACAGCAGTGTAATGTGTAGGATATATTTGACCACCCTGCAGGCTGTACTAAAAGCCTTATCATGCAAAAGGAGCTAAGTGCTGAGCTCTAGCAGCTGCCCTTCAGTGGGGATATGATAGAGGTATATACAATCATGAATGGTGTGGAAAAGGCAAACAAGGAAAAGTTATTTACTTGTTCCCATAACATAAGAACTAGGGGTCACCAAATGAAATTAATGGGCATCAGGTTTAAAACTAGTAAAAGGAAGATTTCCTTCAAATGGCACACAGTAGGCCTCTGGAACTCCTTGCCAGAGGATGTTGTGAAGACCAAGACTTTAACAGGGTTCAAAAAAGAACTCAATAAATTAACGGAGGTTAGGTTAATCAATGGCTGTTAGCCAGGATGGATAGCAATAGTGTCCCTAGCCTCTGTTTGTCAAAAGCTGGAAATGAATAACAGAAGAGGGCTCACTTTGAACATCACCCTTTCTGTTCACTCCCTCTGGGTTCTGGCATTGGCCTCTGTTGGAAGACAGGACACTGGACTTTTCTGGTCTGACAGGGGCACGTAGGCAGAATGTAGCCCCATTGTTTTTCCCCCACTTTGGCACTCTGGACCTCTGAACAGCCTGTTGGAACACCCACATTCACCCATCATAATTATATATTTCATACAAAGTCATGATCTGCTGAAATCCATTATTCTGTCCAAATGTGTATATCATTGATGTATGTGCAGCTATGAGATTTGGCTATGGTCTCTACTGAAATGCGTTGCAAGTTTGACAGTCTCTACTGTTACATAGTGATCCACTCCCTAAAATGTGTTAAGCAGCCATCAGCCAGTTAGGGAATCACAAACAAGGGGTTTACAATACTGTAAGAGGGTTGCACAGGCCTCACATAGTGGAGGATTACTTAACATTGATTCACCAAATCCTGCTAGCACGTATCTGAACTAGTGTTTTCTGGACATGTGGAATGAAGGGATACAAAATCAGCAGTGGTGTTATTCCCTGGCCTTTCTCCTCCTCCACCTATGCTGGAAGTAGCAAGAATTCTAGGAAGTCAAAGACTTCAGTTGAGGAGACTGGTACCAGATTTAAAATAAGTCAGTGTATTAAGAACTATAACATCTAGTTGGGTCAGAAAACTGCTTGATCCAAAAACTGCCCAGTCTAATCCAGGTTAGGATTTAGGCTGTGGACTTGCCTTTTGTTTTCCCTGTTAGCTGTCTGACCATTTGCATTTATCAATTAAAATCTTTCTGTAGTTGGTAAATCTAATTTATGTTTTGATTGATGTGCTTGGGAAATATCATCAGGTATGTTATGGGGGGTGAGAGGGGATTGAATATGTTTGCTGGTGTCTTTCTCTGTGTGAGTCCCAAGTGGCTCAGGGAGCATTCATGCACTTTAATTCAGTGTGGAGCTCCATGTGCTTTTGTGCTAAGCGATAATATTATGCTTACAAGAAGCACAACGGATCTTTTTCAAGGGAAAAGGCAATATGCCACATTTATTGAAAAACACTATATGAAAAGCAGCTTATGCATTTATTTGCCCACACAAGTCCTGAGGATGTCACCAGTCTGTGGTGCTTTATGTCAACCTAATGGCTAGTTAGACCAAACATGATTGAGGAGCTGGGCTCTGTCAGTTGCCATCTGGTACAAAGAGTCTTTTTCCGAACAGAACCCAAAGACTCATGACAACACATCCTATTTTTATAGTTGAAAGCTCCCGTTTGAGTCTATGGATTTTCCAATGTCATATTATGATCATCAATTCTGAAGTGGTGGTTTAGCCCATCATCACCACTGGGGCTTCCCCATCATTACCTTTCAACTGCATTTTGATGGTTGTGACTGGAAGTTTTCACACATCTGCTTTCAACTTTATCTGTCAGCTTGCCTTCAGGAGAGTACACAGATACTGTAGGGTCATCAATCAGTCATTTTCCAGCTATCATCAGAATGTCCTGATAGTCTGACTGTTAATGTTTGATCTTTTCCTCTTCTTCAGGCTTGGGCTACATTTGGGAACAAACTCAACACCCAGCAAGGGGGAGAGCTAGCTCAGTGGTTTGCACGTTGGCCTGCTAAAACTGGTGCTGTGAGCTCGGGCCATTTGGGGCAAATAAACTTGTTTTTTAAAGGTGGGGGGGTGGTGGTGGAATAGTGCTTGGTCCCACCATGAGGGCAGGGGACTGGTGACCATGACCTCCCAAGGTCCCTTCCAGCTCTATGAGATGTGTATATACAATTCTAGCTACACCTTTAATGTAGCTTGAATTGACATATCAAGATTAACATTCTTCCCTGGTATAGATCAGGGCTTGTCAGGCTCACGCCAACATCCCTTCCTCCATGCAATAGCATGGAGTATCAGGGTCGACAGCTGAGCCCAGAGAGATCAATTTTGACATGTCGTCACACATTTGGCAAAATCAATCCTTGAAAGATCAGTCACAGCATGTCAACTACCCCATAAGTTTACACATACCCTCAGTCATCATGCACTCCTCAGTCACACACAGAACAGTAAATGATTAAAGAGCAACTCTTGCAAAGCAAAGGGTTTATTAACAGAACAAGCAGAGCTTAAACAAAAGCTAAACAAATTTTACTAAAACAGTTTCTTTTTATTACCACTAAAATAATTTTGTAAGCAGTTAATTAAGGAGAGATTACAAAGTAAACAAATAATACAGAATGAAGTATTAACCTTAAAAATAAGAGTGACCATAATAAGTTGGATTTTTCTGGCCTTTTGAGGCCTCATCATCAGGGTAGAGGCTGACAGCTCACAAGATACTTATCTACCAGTGGCACCAGGCTGTTCCTTCCTGCTACTCCCAAAAGCTGGAGGTTAGGGTACAACATACAAAATTGAACACTACATTGTCCTAAAACTCTTGACTTCTCCATTACACACTTAATGCTGTGTAAATCATACAAATGTTACATGTGGTTACAAGAGCACCTGGCGGGATTTGCTGCTTGTAACTAGCAAAACATTGTAAGATATAGTCCATGCTGGAGAGTTAGGAGGCATGGCTGTACTCCAATCGGAGGTTGTATCCTGGGGCTCCCTCTGTGAATGTTTTTTTTTTTTCCTGGCAAATGCACTTGCACTAACTTTAACTCCCTTACACTTAGTAACAGAGACGCAGCCATGTTAGTCTGTATTCTAATAGAACAGCAGTAATGTAGCACTTTAAAGACAAACAGAATGATTTATTCAGCAATGAGCTTTCATGGGACAGACCCATTTCATCAGATCAATAGCATTTCCAGTACAGAGAGATAACCATGTTAATCTGTACAAAAAAGCAGTCATGTAGCACTTTAAAGACTAACAAAATAATTTATTAGTTGATGAACTTTCGTAAGATAGACCCACTTGTTCAGATTTCCAGTACAGTGTGACATCTATAAGTACAGAGGTCCAAAAACAACTGGAATAAAACCTAATACATCAAGTACATAGGACTGAAGGACAAGAGTGAGGGGTGGGGGATGATACGTATCTTGCCTAAGATAATTAGGAGCATCAAAAGAAGGGAAGCAGTCCTTGTAATGCATGAGGTAACTGTTGTCTTTGTTCATACCAAGTGCTCATGGGTCAAATTTGAATATGAACCCCAATTCACAATTTTTTTCTATACAATCTGTTTTTAAAATCTCTTTGTTGTAAAATGCAAATTCTCAGGTCTTTAACAGAATGGCCCACTCTACTGAAGCGTTTACTGACCGGCTTATATGTATTGAGATTCCTGATGTCTGCTCTGTGCCCATTCATTCTTTGGTAAAGAGTTTGCCCGGTTTGTCCAATGTAGCTAGTGGCAGGGAATTGTTGGCACATAATGGCATATATAATATTGGTCAAGATACACAAGAATAAGCCCTTGATCTTATAGCTAACATGGTTAGGTCCAGTGATGGTAGCCCCAGAACAAATATGTGGACAAAGTTGGCAAAGGGGTTTGTTGCAAGGAAAAGTTCTAGGTTTAGTATTACTGTGGTGTAGCCTGTGCTTGCTAGTGAGAATCTTCCTTAGGTTAGGAGGTTGTCTATAGGAGAGGATAGGCCTGTCACCTAGGGCCTTCCGGAGTGTATCATCATGATCTAGAATAGGTTGTAGGTTTTTAATGATGCGTTGTAGGGGTTTGAGCTGGGGGCTATTGGTGTGATTGTATGTAAGGGCCTGACTATTAATGATGGATCATGGATCATGTGGTATGTGCTGGATGGAAACTGGAGGCATGTAGGTAAGTGTAGCAGTCAGTGGGTTTCTGGTAGAAAGTGGTGTCAATGTGGCAATCCATTATTTGTATTGTGGTATACAGGAAATGTATCTCTCATGTGGAATAGTCAAGGCCAAGATTGATGGTAGGGTGCAGGTTGTTATAAGTTCTGTGTAATTCTTCCAGAGTCTCTTTACTGTTGGTCCATATGATAAAGATATCATCGATGTAGCATAAGTAAAGAAGGGGTAACAGGGTACGAGAGCTAAGGAATTGTTGTTCTAAGTCAGCCATAAAAATGTTAGCATATTGTGGGGACATGCAGGTATGGAGATATAAATTGTCCCCAGATTGGAAATAATTGTGGGTGAGAACAAAGTTACATAGGTCAGACATCAGATTTGCTGTGGTAATATCAGCGAAGGTATTCCTGGTAGTTGGCAGTCCATCTTCATGTGGAGTATTGGTGTAGAGAGCCTCTACATCCATAGTGGCAAAAATGGTATTGCCAGGAAGGTTTCCAATATTTTGTAATTTCCTCAGGAAGAGAGTTGTATCTCGGCAACAGCTAGGAGTGTTGGTGGCATAGGGTTTGAGGAAGGAGTCTAAGATGGATAGTTTGGTAGTAAGGGTGCCAATACCTGAAATGATAGGGTGTCCTGGGTATCCTGGTTTCTGAATTTTAGGCAATAAACAGAATAATCCAGGTTGGGGCTCAGACGATGGGTCTGAGTGAATTTGGTCTCATGTAAAGGCAGGGAGTTCCTTAAGCAGTTGGTGTAATTTCTTTTGTAAACCTAAAGTGGGATCTGAGGAAAAGTGGCCTGTAAAATGGGGTGTTAGAGAGTTGTCTAGTTGCCTCCTGTTCATAGTCGGACTTGTTCACGATGACAACAGCAACCCCTTAGTCAGTTGGCTTGATTATAATGTCCAAGTTATTTTTGAGACTCTGGACAGCAGTGTTCGGCACAATTGAGATTGCGTTTCATTTCGTATTTTTTCATATAATTTCAGTCTGTGCAGTTGTGGAACTGTATATAGAAATCTAGATGGTCACTGTGACCATCAAGGGAAGTCCACTTACATTTCTTCTTCCTTTGGTGTTGGTAGGGGGAATCGAGCATGTCAGACTGATACTCATTGGTGTGTTGGACGTATTCCCTTAGATAGAGATAATGAAAGAAGACCTCAAGGTTACCACAAAATTGTATTAGGTTCATAGAGACGGTGGGATAGAAAGAAAGACCCTTAGATAGGAGGGACTCTTCAGCCAGGTTGAGTTTGGAGCTTTAAAGATTAACAATATCAACTAGTGTGTTGTAGTTGCCTAGCTGTCTCCTGGTCATAGTCTGACTTTTCCCTTTCACTTAGGCTCACTTTAGGTCAAAATACACCAAATCTGTTGCTTGATAAAGGTGGTGGTGGGTGACCAGTCAAGATGTATGCCTTGCATTCATAGGTACAACTCCCATCTCCCATTACCCATGGGTTCACCATGAACAGCCAAGGCAAGAGACAGAAAATAGCTCAGGCCACAGGATCTTGCTGGCCACTGCTTTCTGCAGCTCCCATTGGCCAGGAATAGTGACTCCACAGCCAAAGGAAGTGGTGGGGGGCTGTGCTTATGGACACAAAGCAAACAACCTGCCTGGTGGCCTACCAGTAGCTTACCCTGATGAAATGGTCCACTAATGCATACTGAAATGAGTGTCTTTTAACAACAAGAAGACAGAAGATGTAAGAAAATGTGTAAAAAAAGGATGGAGTCTACACTTTATGCATCAGCTTTGGACTTTGCCCATTTGATTCTCCAGATTTATAAGATATATAAAATATTTGAAAATAGGAAAAATGTATGAGTTTCCCTAAGTTTCCAGCCATAAGGAAATGACAGTGACAGCAGTAGGCAAAGGCTCCAATGAAAAGCGTGCACTCAGCATTGGAAAACCAAGTCCTTTCCTGGTTCATTGAGAAAAAAATATATTAAAACAGTTTCTAAATTGCATTGCTGTTTAAGGATTTGATTCAACAAGGTACTTGTGTACCTGTGTAACTTTAAATAGAGGTTAAACCTTTCTCATCAGGCACACTCAGGAGATGACCAGCACTGGATGAGAGAATTTTCCAGATCACAGGAGGTCAATATTGTGTAACAACATTACCAGTACTTCCACTGCTTAATAGGATCTTAGAAGACAGTTAGGGGTAAATTATAGCAAAATAAATAGCACAGAACACTGAGAGCCAGGACTGGTGGCTAGAAACAAACTTTATAGGACCATAGGAAGCATGACCACACCTGTGATAAATGTTTGCCCGGCAAACGAAAGTCATGCTGGAATATGGACTTTGCAGAGCAAGAGAGTTCTGGATTAGAGAGGTTCAACCAGTACAGCAAAACATTTCACGCTTTCAAACACATACAAGCTGTGTCTACACGTGCACGCTACTTCGAAGTAGCGGCACCAACTTCGAAATAGCACCCGTTGCGTCTACACGCGTCGGGCGCTATTTCAAAGTTAACTTCGACGTTAGGTGGCGAGACGTCGAAGTCGCTAACCTCATGAGGAGATAGGAATAGCGCCCTACTTCGACGTTCAACGTCGAAGTAGGGACCGTGTAGACGATCCGCGTCCCGCAACATCGAAATTGCTGGGTCCTCCATGGCGGCCATCAGCTGGGGGGTTGAGAGATGCTCTCTCTCCAGCCCCTGAGGGGCTCTATGGTCACCGTGGGCAGCAGCCCTTAGCCCAGGGCTTCTGGCTGCTTCTGCAGCAGCTGGGGATCTATGCTGCAGGCACAGGGTCTGCAACCAGTTGTCAGCTCTGTGAATCTTGTGTTGTTTAGTGCAACTGTGTCTGGGAGGGGCCCTTTAAGGGAGCGGCTTGCTGTTGAGTCCGCCCTGTGACCCTGTCTGCAGCTGTGCCTGGCATCCCTATTTCGATGTGTGCTACTTTGACGTGTAGACGTTCCCTCGCTGCGCCTATTTCGATGTTGGGCTGAGCAACGTCGAAGTTGAACATCGATGTTGCCGGCCCTGGAGGACGTGTAGACGTTATTCATCGAAATAGACTATTTCGATGTCGCAACATCGCAATAAGCTATTTCGATGTTGGCTGCACATGTAGACGTAGCCACAATGGGCCTAAACCCTATTCTAAAATAGACATATGTCCCAATCTGGGTACAAGAAAGCCATTTTGCCTGCTCTTTATACCCGTTTCTCCCATACGCTCAAAAAAGTTCAGTGAAAAGGGATTTATTTCAGCCTCCATTCATACACAGATCTTTGTGCTTGTAAATTACTTGCCTCAGTTTGACTAGGTTAGTTTAGTTTAAAAATTTACGTGTCCACACATACTCACGAGTAGCAGATTGTATAAGCATCCTTGCACAACCTGCTGCTTAGCATACAAATGTATGCAAGACCCATTAATAAGGAGTTTAAGAGGACTGTGTAGGCACTGTCAGAGGCTCACTGCACTTGATGGATTTTCATGAGTAAATGTCTGTGATTTTACTTCTCTGGAGTGTGGAGGTGTACAAGCAAATGGATTCCGTGTCTCAGAATACCTCTTGTCTATTATCTTGGTATTTCACATTTTCTGTAGGCCTCTTATGGCTCTAGTTAAACATTTTGGAGTAGATTCTGTAGTTTGCTATGAGAAGCACAAAATGGAAATATTCCAGCCAGCACAGATTCTCCTATCATATAGAAGAATACTCTGCTGGCAAAAGGCTGAAGGAGATAATCCAGCTGGCACCTGTAACTGACGTGTCCAGTCTTTGACACAGGAGAGTGGAGGGGATAAATTGGGATTATCCCAGAAATGGAATAAAAAGGGATCATGACAGAGCTTCACTACAGTAATTGTGGGCCTGGTGTACAAGTTAGAGGAGGCTTGTTTTTTGCTTTAACTTATGTAATTCTGGGCAGTACATTACCAAAGAGCCACAGTCGTCACCTTGCACACATTCTGTGTAGCAACAGAACTTGTATGCAAAGGAGAAGTGAGCAATGGTCCCTCTAATCTTTTCCATGTATGTGCAGAATATATTTGCAAATGTGTATCATTAGTAGAAACTCTTAGTGGTGGTTGCTGTGCTACTCAGCTGGATGGCATTTGAATGTCTCCTGAGGGACAGCATACAAGCACAGTTTATAGGAAACAATGGAAGTGGGCCCTTCAGTTCTTGTAGCATTTTACATGTTTTGCTTATCTATTGTTTGCAATGAAATGTTCTCAAATGACAGCACCATAATATGAAAAAACACTCAGAGGTTATATCACAAGATTTCAACCTAAAAACAAAATCCAAAAAACAAAAACAAATAGGTAAATAGGACTTTTTCCTATACTTTAAAAACAAATCCTTCTTTTTCCAACTAAAGACAAGTAGATGTTTTCTGTGATTTTTGCAGATGCATGCAACTTGCAAGTCTGCTGGGCATTGTGGTAAATGCATAATGGCTCTTATGGAATGCTGCTTTTGCAGTTTATGAGCAGTATCTTATTAATAGTGGATAATAATGAGTGGTTTCCATTACATGTGTTTTTTTTAAATCAATCTCAACACTTTTAAAAGAAAAGAAAACAGTGCTTAACTTACAGATGTGATTTTTAGCTTTTGTGTGATTGCTTCATGTGGAAACACCTGTGGTTCAATCATTTCTTTTAAGCAAAAGTAGAGTGCGGAGATACAACTGGAGATAATCACTCCATAACAAAACAGAGATGATACAAAATACCATCTCGGACATCAAGTGATCCCTTTTGGACATACTCCAAAGAAGTCTTTTAATGGGGATGTGGCAATGGTGGGGCAGAGGGGGAGGGAGGAATCAAATATCAGATGTCTACATCTGGAGAAACGAGTAACCAGCTTAAAGGCCCATGCATTCCACAGTTCTTTCTTTGGAGGTTTAGTGTTGTAAATAATGCCTACACTTCCAACTCTTCTTACATTCCACTGTTATCAGAGTTGAAGGTCTAAGACATATGTTTCCATTAATATCCAACACACCTTACCATACTCATCAATCAGATAGGGCTGCCATTATATTGTATAAACATGGCTTAGCCAGCTTCTGGGTAATTACAACCCTTCTTTAAATGGTCTTGCTACAAATCACCCAAGAAAGACCAATCTTCTGTTAATGTGTACCGTATTACAAAGGCATACACACAAAGAGAGCGTTCCTCAGCATCATCCTGTAGCTGCAGACACAGGGGACAGGGAGGTGGCTTGGTTGTGAGTATTGTCATTCAGGGAAACTCATTGGAATTATAGATAGTGGAAGAAACAGACCCATGATGAGCTGCCACATTGCCAAATGTAGCCTTTAAAAAAAAAACACACCAAACGAATGTAAATTCAAGTGATATGTACAAAACATAAGGAATATAGAATTTAAACAAGGCAAAATATATTAGTCTTATAGTATATGCCCCAGTTTTGCACAAACATAGCATTTTTATATTTTTTAAAATAATTCAAGCATCTCCACAATTATTTCATATTCAATGTATTCAATGATTATTTAAATGTACCACATATTTCATTCCTATTTGGGCATACTTACCAGGCAGGCTAAGATTTCTGCAGTAGAAACAGCATATTTGCTTCAGGTGGTTTTGCAACAATGTATAATAATGTAACAGTGTAAACTGAAAATGCTTCCATGTTTCCTGTCATGCATGACATTCTTATTACTGAATAGGGATGTCTTTTTATGTTAGACATTATTCTTTCACCTCAGACCACCAACGTAAGACTTTGGATTGAACTAATCACATTAAGAATTCATCTGCCTCCTCAAGAGGAAAAAAATGCATATTCTCCTGTGAACACCTGTGAGCTGTTGAGTTTAATTGTGCTAGAGTCTGGTGATTCTGTATAAATGGAGTGAGGTTTCACTGACTGACTGATTGCCTTTAAATTGCATTTCATTTTCTTTTCTCTTCCGATTAGGGTTATGAAAAACTGTGGATTAGAAGGATTAGGGACCTGAAAGGTGGAGAAATCTTATGACTTATCAACTGAGCAAGATATGGTGCCTCCTGAACAATGCTGTTGTTGGGTTGTTTGGGAGGGTGTTTTGGAGTTTTTGATTTGTTTTTTTTTGGTTTGTTTTTGGTTTTGTGTTTTTATATAAACATATGATGTAGAATTTATTTGGGGGAAGTTCTATGGCAAGGGTGGGCATTAATTTTTTTCTGGGGATCCACTCCATGATTTTGGTAAGTGGTCAAGAGCCATGCTTTCCTTTGGCTGGGTCTGCGGCAGAGGTTGAAGGCAGAAAGGAGCTCAGAGGAGAAAGATTAGGAAGTAGAGAGGGTACAGGTTCAGAGAGGGAGTTTGGGTAAACGAGAAGGTTATTACCTGGGACAGGGGACTGGGATGCAGGATCTAGGACTGCGTATGGATGCAGGAGAGTATTCTGGCCTGGAGGAAGTCTGCAGGAGGGGTACAGGGGACTAGGAGGGGCTGGTAACCTGGGGCAGGGAGATGGGGAGCTGAAGAGAGTGGGGACCAGAGACGGGGTCTGGTTGGGCAGTGCTTACATATTACAGTCCCAGCCAGAAGCCCAGTGGGAACTTCAGGCATGGTTCCTGCCTGCCAGCAGCCCCAGGCCATTCGAAACAGCTGGCTGTTCCATATGGCTCTCTGAACTGTGTGCTGGGAGGAAGGCTGGAGGCTTCATATGCTGTCCCAGCCTTCAGTACAATCTCTCAGCTTTCATTAGCTGGTTTCTTGCCAATGGGCACTAGGAGATTTTGCTAAGGTTGGGGGCCTGGAGCAAAACCTCCTCTCTTCCCAGTGTGCGGCACAGAGAACCACATGGGGCAGCCAGCTACTTTGAATGGTTTGGAGCTGCTTCATGCCTGACGGTTCCAGAGGGGCAGGCTGTGGGCCAAAATGAAAGGCTTGGTGGGCCAGATGCAGCCCGCAGTATATGGCTTGCCCGTCCCATTCTATGACCTGTGTTGGACAGAATTTCAGACTTGATAATCACAATGATTTCTTCTATCTTTCAATGTATGAGTCTATGAAACCTCAAAAACAAAATATATGCCTTCAGTTACAGAATATCTCAGGAGCAATGCTGATGAGAAATTAATTGATAGAGCTATAAATAGGAAATTTAAAAAGAACTTGCCAGCTTCAACTTTCATTAACTGGATCTAGTTACACCTTTGCCTACCAGACTGAAGAGTGGATTAATAATTTTTTATTCCTGTGACCCAGTTCACTCACCTTTTGTAAGCACACTCAGGCCAAGCATGTAACCCTCCACTTGGCCACTCTGTGGTGTCTCTTTGGTGACTTAGCCCTTGGGCCAAGACACACAATATCTGCAGGAAATAAAAAGGCAAACCCCTTCTGGGTACAAGGCCAATGGGGCCTCTCTCAGTGATCTCAGTAATGTCTCTGTCCCCAGGGATAAAAAGGTGACCCAGAGCTCCTTCCTGGGATGCAACATCTTCACCATCTCAGGGCCTTTCTGGCCCCAGCTCTTCAGCTGGGCCACAGTAATTCAGTGTCCCACTCCACAGTGCCTCACTATCTATGGAGTAACTTTCCCCACCCCAGTGGTTAATGTGGTGTTGGAGAGGACAAGGGTCTATTTTGTACTTTGGGTCCCAGCTCAGTACCCCCCATAGATGTTTGCAACAGCTCTTTAAATAATTGCATTACTGCTATGATTCCATGGGCTACTTCTCCATGACCCCAGGACTTTGCTCATTCCTACCTCACGGCTTTGTCCCAGTGAAGTCCCAGAAAACAGCCCAGAGCACCATCTGCTGTCCTCCAACAAAACTGTTTGTGCTCTATCCCAGCAGCTCTCATTTTACTAGCTTGTTGGATCATGATTGTCTTTTTCCAAACAGCCACTCTAGATAGCAGAGAGGACCTCTCTACTGCCCTTTTCTGGGTCAGGACATACTAGGACCACAAAGTCTCCTGAAGGGGACATCTGGTCCTAATCTGCGCTGTCACATTCCACTTTGCATTTACCTATAGACTGTGATCCAGTGTCCTCTTAAAATCTTCTTTTTTAAGATGACTAGATTGAGCTCCTTGAGTCTTTCACTGTAAGGTATGTTCTCTTCCAATATCTTAATCCTTTCCATGGCTCTTAACTGCACCCTCTCCAATTTATTACCATCCTTGAAGTGTTAACTAGACTTCTTATTCTAGTAATTGTTACTTTCTAATGTATCATTAATATTACTAAGTTTGCTTTATACAGTGAATGGGATTGAATTCTTAACTGGAGTGCACATGTGCAACCACACTGGAATGCAAATTTATTTAAAGTTCACCAGTAGCAGTTTTGATCTTGCAATCAGATGGGCCTGGTCAAACCCTGGCAGTAACATGGAGCATTTTGGTGAAACAATGTCATTAAACGTGACATGGTTTAAATCAATTAGGTTATGTGTACACTTACAAAAAACTTCGAAATGGCCATGCTAATGGCCAAATCGAAGAACACTAATGAGGCACTGAAATGAATATTTAGCTAATAGGAATAAGGGGATTTCAATGTTTGCAGGGTCCTTTTGAAAAGGACGCCATATAGATGAGCCGCGGGAGAGCGAAACGCAGCACTTTCGAAGTGCTGTGGCTGGTGGCATGCTAATGTGGCTCTGAATATTCATTTCAGTGCCTCATTAGTATTCTTCGATTTAGCCATTAGCATGGCCATTTCAAAGTTTTTTGTAAGTGTAGACACAGCCTAGAAGTTTCAATCTAATATTTTTAGAAACATTAAATTTCCTTTTAAAAAATGGCACCATATGATACTGCACAAGCAAGGAAATTATAATTCCCTCTGATTCCCCTTTATTTCTGTGAAGAAGTATTCTCTGACCACATCTTTCCAACTGAATATTACACTATCCCACCCAGGCCAGCTCAGGTCCTCAGCCCTCACAATCCCTTCCCCACCCACTTGCTTATAGAAGGGATGGAAGAGAAGCTCTCCAGCTTCTACTCCCTTCCATTCCTGGAGTGGCAATATAATGAAGTAGTGCACAGAGGTGTAGTCTTATTCCCCATCTCACACACACATACAGCCACATAAAATTGGGTCACAATCTGGCTTTTCAGAATTGCATAGGTCCTATTTTCACATACCTTGTGGTTTCCCCCTTTTGTTTAAACTTGTTTTCTACGCCTAAATCCCTGTTTAGAGTTCTGAATAAAAGTGTTCTCAATTTTTTGTACATGCTGAACATGCACAGAGCCTATTGCTGTCAATTGTTTCAACAAAAAAAACAACAAGCACTGATTCACACACGCAAACCACAATGAGAGTGTTGCTTAGGTAGTGTAATGAACGTTCAGTTTACTTTAATGGAAGCTGCAGGTTTTCAACATGTTTAATAAATCTGGTTACTTTAATGTAGGGTCCTAGGAGGAAATTTGCAAAACTACAAATGACAATGAGGTGTCTAACTCCCACTGAGAGTCAATGGGAATTAGTTGCCTGCTGTCATTTTCTTCCCTTTATATCCACATTTATGGGAAGAGTTCAAGGTATTCACAACATGCAGGATTTAGGCACAGAAAGTTTACACATGATAATTATATTGCGCGTACCTATATATCTAGAAAACATATCAATCTGCTCCACTACTGTTAGCTGACTAGGATGAGGGTGATCTAGTGACTAAGGACAGAGTCATAGTCAGTCAATGGAAGCAAAAGACATGAGTGAAACTGGAAGGTAGAAACTGGATACGAGTACTGAAGATAGAGTTGGACTTCCCTAGTAAAGAGCCAAAGCCAGGGGTCAAAACTAGAAGTCAGGAACTAGAACAAGTGAGATATTTGAGGCAAGGAGGAGTTCAAGGCTGAGGCAGGTCAGAACCAAGCCTGGGTATAAGGTAGAAGCAGCAGAAACAAGGTAACACAGGATCTGATACAGTGGTGGTATGAGTGTTGAGAGCCCAGAAAGCTATTGCTGTTTCTGGCTTGAGAACCAGCTGTCTGGCTTCTGCAGCCAATCAGGTCCGGTGGATAGCCAAGCAATATGCTCCAGGCCATTTCCACTGATGTGGTTGCACAGAAACTAGCTGTGCTGCAGGCCCTGTTTCATGACAATTACAGTACATAAAAATGAGTCTCAATGAGATGGTGTTTATGGTGTATGTAAATTAAAAGCAATATTGTATTTCATAGTTATGTCCACCGTAATCAAAGGTGCTACATGTACATTTTGTTTACCATCCTTATTTGTTTACCATCCTTCTTTCTCCTCTCTTGATGTTCACAATGCCACATTAACAGCTGATAATGGACTGCATCCTCTGTGACTAAAGAGACCTTGTCAACTCTGGCCCTCCCCTTGACTGAGACTCCTTCCTCAAACCCTCCTCTGGAACCCCCCGACTCATGCATCTGAGGAAGTCGGTCTTTGCCCATGAAAGCTTATGCTCCAAAATATCTGTTAGTCTATAAGGTGCCACAGGACTTCTTGTTGTTTTTTAAGATGCAGACTCACTCAGCTACCTCTCTGATTCTTAATTGTATTTTCCTTGTGAGTTGACCCTATAGTGCTATACTTATTACTTTCTGTATAGTCAAAGGAGAATTTTGTGATGTAATATTGTGTAACTTTATGGCTTCTTTTTATTCAGCTCCTGTAAATTTGATTCTGAAAGATATCAGGCCTGCAAATTGATTTAATAATTTAAGGCAATACTAGCCTAAGAGAAGTTTAGTTAACTTATTCTTAGTTACAGTGATTTGAAAAAGACAAGAAAACCCTGGAGGCCCTTGAAACACAGCAGAAGAGACTGTGTTTTCTTCAGTGCTGTAATTTTTGCTAATGTGATTTATGGCTCTATTATTAGTAATTAGGAAGCATGATTTATATAGGCCAACTGTTTTTGATGCCCATTATTTATGTTGAATTTCAGGAAGTTTTTAGACATATCAGCAAAGTTGAAAAATGTCTTTAGAGCAAATTCAGAATTTCTAAGTTGTCTTGGTTTAGCCTATTTTGTAACTGACTCACTGTTCCATTTTGGGGTATGTTTTAACAAAATTATTTTTTAAATGTTT
Source organism: Carettochelys insculpta (assembly GCF_033958435.1). Taxonomy (NCBI): domain Eukaryota; kingdom Metazoa; phylum Chordata; order Testudines; family Carettochelyidae; genus Carettochelys; species Carettochelys insculpta. Next base: position 137,875,239 of record NC_134139.1, on the reverse strand, counting down.
CATTTGCCCAAATCAGATTTCAGTGGTGAAAAACAAGCAACCTGTAGTGTTTTGGTAATATTTTTGGTAAATGTTTCAGTTAAAAAAACACAAAAAAATTTGCAAAAAGTTGAAAAATTCAATAGTGTAATTATTTGTCTAAACATTCATTTTGGAAAATAGCAACCTTTTGACAAAAAAATTGAGTGAAAATTTTCAAACTCTAGCAGAATTATTGTACTGGCATTTTATATACCTCAACTGTATGATATAGCTGTTTGTCTTTTGGTTTTGCAATAAAGAAATGCCATATCTCTAAAGGTTAATTTTTAAGGTACTATAAACCCAAACCCATATGCATAATTTTGTATGTACAAGCAGATATGGTTACTATGAGCTAATTTAGACACAGCCTTGAATAAGGACTAGTGGATAAACTTCAATAACAGGGAATTTTTTCACATCCCTCTCTGGTTTTATCCATGTTTCTGGAGGGTAGTAATATATTCCTGGCCCATACCATCTATGACCTACTATTCTTTTCAAAAGCTACACTGTCCAATTATTGTGCTGATGCCTAGCCATTTATGTTGCCCTTCTGAATTCTCTCAAATCAAATATATGTTTTTGAGACTGTGTGATCACAACTGCACATGCTATTCAAGGTACGGGTGTCCTGTAGATTTATATAGTGTCTTTGAAATATATATTTTTTAATTTCTTATCTATATATTAATGGTTCCTAACATTCTGCTACCTCTTTGACTGCTGCTACACATTAAGCAGAGATTTTCAGAGAACTATTCAAAAGAATGTGATGATGTCTGAGCACTAACAGTTAATTCAGCCATTTTAGATGTATAATTGGAATTATTTCCCCCCCAATCTACATAACTTCATATTTATACACATCGTATTTCATCTCGCAATTTATTGCCTAGTCACCAAGTTTTGTGAGAGCCCTTTGTAGCTCTTCACATTGAGCTTTGGATGTTACCACCTTGCATAATTTTGTTTCATCTGCAAACTTTATCACCTCGGTGTTTACACATATCCCAGGTCTTCTGTGAATATGCTGTACAGCACTCCAATGTGAAAATGGACCATTTCTTCCTACGCTTTGTTTCCTACCTTTTAATTAGTTACAGAATCATGTATACTGTACATGTACATCTTATACATCTTGTGAAAGGCTTTCTGAAAGTCCAACTACATTATTTCCACATGTTCACCCTCATCCACATGCTTGTTGACTTTCTCAAACAACTCTGATGGATTGGTAAAACATGATTTCCTTTTACAAGGGCTTAGTTGACTCTTCCCCAAAAAATCATATCCTTTTATGAGTCTGATAATTCAACCAATTTCCTTGTTACTGTAGTTAGATTTATCTACCTATACTTGCCAGAATCATCTTTGGAACATTAAAAAACTATCCTCCAGACTTTGAATAGAGAGTCAATTTAAACAATAGTTTATACACCAGAGGTAATAGTTCTGCAGTTTCTTAACTGAGTTCCTTTAGAACTATTGGGTGAATAATACCAGTCCTGGTGATTTGTTTAATTTATCAACTTGTTTCAAAACGTCGTTCAGTGACACCTCAGTCTGGGAGTTTCTCATACGTTTATTCTAAAAGGAATGGCACAGGTGGGGAATCTCCCTCACATCCTCTGCAGTGAAGAGCCATACAAAGAATTAATGTATCTTCACCGGAATGTCCTCGTCTTCCTTGAATGTTCCTTTAGCTCCTTGATCATCCAGTGACCACCAGGATTGTTTGGCAGGATTCCTACTTCTGACATACTTTAAACATTGTTACAAGTTTTTGAGTCTTTTTTCCAGTTGCTGTTCAATCATTTTTGGCCTGTCTACTTACACTTGACTTGCCAGAGTTTATGCTTTCTGTTTTCCTCGGTATGATTTCACTTCCAATTTTTAAAGGATGTATTTTTGCTTCTAACTGTACCTGTTGCTTAATTGTGGTGGCATTGTTGTGGCCCTCTATTTTTTTAATTAGGGGTACAATCTATTTTTTTAAATGTAATTCTAACCTCCATTGTGGTGTTTTTATATACTTTCCATGCAGTTTTCAGCCATTTCACTCATGTGACTGTTCTTTTTCATTTCTATTTCTGTGTGTTTGTGTAGCTCTTCTGTTTGAAATTAAACCTCCTGTAGTGCACCTCTCTGGTATTTACCCCCACCAAGTATGCTAAATTTAATGACTGCATGGGTGTGATTAAAAAGCAGTTCATCTATATTGGAGGAGGAGTTGTGATTTATGTGAGAGAGCAATATGATTGTTCAGAGCTCCAGTATAAGGAGGGAGAAAAGCCAGTTGAGTGTCTTTGGGTTAAGCTTAGAAGTGGAAGCAACAGAGGCGATGAAGTGTTTGGTGTCTGCTATAGGCCACAAGATCAGGTCGATGAGGTAGATGAGGATTTCTTCAAAAAACTAAGAGAAGCTTCCAAATCAAAGTCCCTGGTTCTTCTGGGACACTATAACAACCCAGACAATTTTTGGGAGACCAACACAGCAGCACACAGACAATCAAGCAACTTTTGGAGAAAGTTGGGGATAACTTTCTCGTACAAATGTTGAAGGAACTGTCCAGGTGCCATGCACAGCTTGACCTGCTGCTCACAAACAGGGAAGAACTATCAAAACAAAAAGCAGTCAAGTAGCACTTTAACGACTAGCAAAATAGTTTATTAGGTGAGCTTTCTGTAGCCAGACAAAGTCTCCACCTTACAAGTCAGCTTGCTCGCTGCCCCTCCCTCCCACTGAGGAGCACACAGGGCACGGAAACAGCTGCTGACAGCACAGTCTTTGATGCCCTCATTGAGGCCCAGATGTGCTAGCTTATCGTGACCCTGAGGAGCAGAAAGTACAGATAGAAGGCTAACAGGCCAAACTGTCAACAAGAGATGGGGGGGACCCTCAAGAAATCACCCCAGCTGGCATTGATGGATTTGATGACCACACAACCATCCCAGAAGGGGAAGTCCCCCGCCCACACAAAAAGAACGTCCTGTACTCCTAAATTGCTTATCTCCTGTCTTACAAGTGCAAATTAAGTAAGAAATGCCCTTGTAACAAACTGGCGTCACAAAGACAGACCAGTATGATCTGGCACCTTAGATAAGAAAGATAACCCAAAAAGGGGTATAAAAGGTGGGCCCAGCAGAACTCTAACTTTGAGTGCATTCCACCAGCTACCTGCTGGTTGGGTCAGGTGATTGCCTCCCGAGGTCCACAACTGGGGACGCCCAACCTCGTATTCGTCTTTCTGCGGAATTGAGTGGCCGATCCGGCTTGGCTACGCTGGTATCGAGAGACGCAGAGAGGGTAAGATACACCCATGCTAGGTCTCCAACTTTTTTTGTGCACAGCTAAAGAATTAGAGCTCTGTAACTAGATGTCGTTGTGTCAAGATATCATTGTGTTAGATGGTAACAGATATCTTTGTATTGGATTGTAACGTAACTTGTTAACACCTGTACTTTGCTGGCATATAAGAAGTAAACAATCACTTTTTGTAACCACACGCTTATAACTGTAGCTTAATAAACTTGTAACTAGTTAAGCTCTGAGCCTGACCCTGTTATCCTTTTGTCACTACAACACAGCCAGCACAACAAAAGAACTTTAACCATTTGGTTACTACAGCCTGGCCATCAGTGAGAGTGCTAGGAGCTCCCTGCTCTAACAATAAAAAACTGGGTTGTTTAGGACCCAGGGGAGTACCTCACATTACCCGGCCACCGGCTAACACTTTCGTGGGACAGACCCACTTCTTCAGACCATAGCCAGACCAGAATAGACTCAATATTTAAGGCACAAAGAACCAAAAACAGTAAGCAAGGAGGACAAATCAGAAAAAGAAGGACAAATCAGGGAAAAACTAGCAGGAGAAATAGAAGTAGTTGGCAACCTGGATTGCAGCCATCATGAAATGGTAGATTTCAGGATTCTGACAAAAGGAAGAAAGGTGAGCAGTAAAATACAGACCATTTCTTGCAGAAGAGCAGACTTAGACACCCTGAGAGAACTGATGAGCAGGATCCCCTGGGAAGCTAATATGAAGGGGAAAGGAATTCAGGAGAACTGGCTGTATTTTAAAGAAGTTTTATTGAAAGCACAAAAGCAAACTATCCCTATGCACAGTAAGAAAAGCAAATATGGTAGGCAACCAGTTTGGCTTAATAGGGAAATACTTGGTGAGCTTAAATTCAAAAAGGATGCGTATAAGAAGTGGAAACTTGGACAGATGACTAAGAAGGAGTATAAATATATAGCTGGAGAATGCTGGGTGTAATCAAGAAAGTGAAAGCACAATTGGAATTGCAGGTAGCAAGGAGTGAGAGGGGCAACAAGAAGGGTTTCCACAGGTATGTTAACAATATGAGAGTTATCAGGGAGGGTGTGCAGCCATACTGGATGAGGGAGGTAACCTGGTGACAGATGATGTGGGAAAGGCTGAGGTACTTGATGCTTTTTTTGCCTCAGTCTTCATAGACAAGGTCAGCTTCCTGACTACAGCACTAGGCAATGCAGTATAGGAAGGAGGTGGGTAGCCCTAGGTGGGGAAGGAACAGGTTAAGAGCTATTTAGAAAAGCTAGACACATAAATCTATGGGTCCAGACCTAGTGCATCCAAAGATCCTGAGGGAATGGGTAGATGCCATTGCATAGCCTTTGGCTGTTATCTTTGAAAACTCGTGGAGATTGGGAGAGGTCCCAGATGATTGGAAAAAGGCAAATGTAGTGCCCATATTTAAAAAAGAAAAGAAGGACAACCTAGGGAACTATAGACAAGTCAGCCTTACCTCAATCCCAGGAAAACTCATGGAGGGGATCCTCAAGGAATCCATTTTGGAGCACTTGGAAGAGGGGAAAGTGATCAAGAGTAGTCAGTGTGGATTCACCAAGGGCAAGTCATGCCTGACCAATCTGATTGGCTTCTATGATGAGGTAGCTGGCTCTGTGGATGTGGGGAAGGCAATGGATGTGATATACCTCGACTGTACCAATATTTTTGATACAGTCCCCCACATCATTCTTGCCCATAAGTTAAAGGAATATGGATTGCATACATGGACTGTAAAATGGATAGAAAGCTGGCTTGATGGATGGATCCAGCGGTAGTGGTCAATGGCTCAATATCTGGTTGGCCCCAAGGATCAGTTCTAGGGCCAGTACTGTTCAACATCTTTATTAATGACCTGGATGAGGGGATGGATTGCACCTTCAGCAAATTTGCAGATGACATGAAGCTACAGGGTCAGGTAGATATATGGGATAGTAGGAATAGGGTCCAGAGTGAAGGATTGGGCCAAAAGAAATTTGATGAGGTTCAAAAAGGGAAACTGCAGAATCCTGCACTTGGGACAGAAGAACCCTAAGCATTGTTAGAGACGGGGGACCAACTGGCTAAGTAGCAGTGCAACAGAGAAGGACCAGGATGAGAGGCTGGATATGAGTCAACAATGCGCCCTTGCAGCCAAGAAGGCTAACAGTATACTGGGGTACATTAGGAGAAGCATTTCCAGCAGATCTAAATAAGTTATTATTCCCCTCTATTCGGCACTGGTGAGGCCATATCTGTAGTACTGTGTCCAGTTCTGGGTCCCAGGGATGTGGATGCATTGGAGAGGGTTCAGCGGAGGGCAACAAAAATTATTAAGGGGCTGGAGCACATGACCTATGAGGAAAGGCTGAGACATTCGGGCTTATTTAATTTACAGAAGAGAAGACTGAGGGGCGATTTGATAGCAGCCTTCAACTTCCAGAAATGGGGCTCCAAAGAGGATGGACAGATGGCAGAACAAGGAGCAATGATCTGAAGTTACAGTGGGAAAGGTGTAGGTTGGATATTAGGAAAAACTATTTAACTAGGAGGGTGGTGAAGCACAGAAATGCATTACTAAGACGGGTGGTGGCGTCTCCTTCCCTAAAGATTTTTAAGTCCCATATTGACATAGTCATGGCTGGGATGATTTAGTTGGGGTAGATCCTGCTTTAGGAGGAGGGCTGGACTAGATGACCTCCTGAGGTCCCTTCCAGCCCTAGAATTCTATGATTCTATGATATGCAGGTCTGACTCCTGGAGCAGATCCTATATGTCACTCACAACTAAAGTAAGAATTGCCTTTCACCTTGTGGGTTCCAAGGCTAGGTGCTCCAAGAAACATATTTGTATGCACTCATACTTAGTATGTGATTTGTCTAAATAGGGATGAAAGGAAAGTGCTGTACAGACATATAATCAAAGTCTCAATTAATGCCAATGGCTTGCAGCTGAATAATTATAGGTTTAAAATTTGTAGTAAACACATGCTTAATGGGCAAACAGGGTTTGTGCATATCCTTTGAGACAGAGATGAGGGAACACTATTGTACATTCAGTGATTCCACTCATACACAAGATGTTCAAGTAGTAGGGAAAGTGGCAAGGATGTTCTAAAATCTAAGGTTTTGGTGCATTTCTGGATATAGATTAGACTATATCACTAGAGGTTGGACCTCTCTAATCCAGCACTCTCTTGTCCAGCAACATCTGTAATCCAGCATGATTTCAGTTAGCTGGACAACCACTTATCCTGGGCATGGCCAAGTTTATGGTGGTCTTATAAAGTATGTTTACAGCCACCAGTCCAAGTTCTCAGAGATTTGTGATATTATTTAGCTCTGATTAACCCTGTAGCTAGGGCTACCTAGCTCAAAGTAATTTACATAATTTGCAGTGCACAGATTGAAATAAGGTAGCTTGGAGTAATTTACACAAACCCATTGCAGGCTACATTCCACCAGGGTTTGAAATAAAAGGCTATTTTGAGCTTCCAGGAAACTCTCATCCCACTAGGGCTACTGGAAATGAAACATTATTCACTGCTATTTCAAGTGCAGTGTTTGGCAGCATATTTTCTATTTTGGGATACAAATCTGTCCTGAAGTAGAAACAATAGTGTAGCCTGAGCCTAACTGCCTTCTAAGAGCCCAGTAAGGAGTGAAAGTGTTGGTAATGGTACTTGACAATATTGACCTCCTATAGTCAGTCAAATTCTCTTATTCAGCACTAGTCAGGTCCTGAAGGTGTTGAACTACAGAGGTTTAAACTCTACTGTTATTCTTTCCCATTCAGAAACTTCAGCTTTCTTTTACTATTTGACTTCTTTTCACACACAATATGAACTACTCTTTTTAAATGTTTCCTGTAAGTTTTGAAAATGACTTCCTTCAACCTGTTTTTCTCCCTCCCTTATCTATAGAAAAAATACTTATAGACACTCAGGGCAAATTCTCCTTTAACCTAATTCACATATGTACCACTACTGAACTCATAAATTGCACATGTGTAACTTAAGGGCAAATTTGGCTCCATGTCTGTAGTAGGGACATACAGCCCTAAAAGAATAAACATTGTGGTTTGATTCTTCTTTCAAAGCCAACATAAAAGTTAAAAAGTAAATGTAAGCTTTGAGACAACTTCGTGGGGCTATTCAGGGACTTAGTAATGCAGTGCTCATGAAAATCGAATGTGATACAAGCTATAATTTTGGCAAGGATAAAACAAAATAGCTTCAATCTCACTTTGAGTGATATTTCCCTTTTTAGCCCTTTATTTGCACTTTTAACCACCTTAAATAGGAAAGGAAAGGTTTCATTCCAAAGGTTCTCACACGATAGAAATTAATTAATTAGTTATGATATATGAATTCTGCACCACTGTGCCAGTGCAATCACACAGATGTGGGGAGAAGGAATTGATGAAGGAGAAAATTTTATTTGGACCTTTCATTTCTGAGGTCAGGTGGCTGATATTGTCATTTGTTTAAACAGATATATCACTTTTTATGTATTGCCTATGATTATCTAGGATTCAACACTGTCCTATTCAGCCTTATGTCACTGTTTTGATATATGATATGCACTTACAAATATCTGGACTTATTATTACACATATTTTCAATTTTAATGGTCCTAAAACCCAAACCACCATGACTAAGTTTGGCGCGTTGACATGATCTGACAATGTAATTAGCAGTTTCAGAAATTCATTCAAAGCTCTCCTTAGTCTAGTTAGTCTTTAAAAAGTTTAAACAAATGTCACCTGAGTTATGGGGCTTATGTCATGTGGAGAATCAAGATAGACTATTCAGGGTGAGTAGATATAACTGAGTTTTTCTCCTCAGCCTTATCTTTCATGTAGAAAGACTTTCACTGTTCCAGCTGTGAAGAAAACGCTGAATACATTACTTCAGTTTAACAGATGCATTGATGTTTGCGAGAAGTAGCAGGGAGCCTGAAACAAGAGTTTAAGATAGAAGCTGCCTGTTCATTTCAATTATTGTTAATGTGGATACCATTGCTGGTATTTATAATCATTTCAGCTAAACCACTAGGATGCTAGTAACATATTAGGTGTATCATATTTTGGAAACAATCACAGTGGGTCTTTCAGTGGCTAGATCTCTGTTCTAGGCAGTTAGTTTAGAAGGTTTTGAGAGAATAGATATGGAAACTTATAGTTACAGTTTAACGTGAGAAATAATCATTCTCCTTTGCCAACAAAACTGGAAGAACAACCACACACAAAATGGGATTTGTCGACAGTATCTTGACAAAACATAGCACTTTCATCGACAGCATTTTGCCTCTCAGCCATGAGGCATAATACTGCTGTTGACAGATTCTGTCAACAAGAAAGCTGTGTGGACACTCAGGGGGTGGGCGGATGGGTGTTGAGTCTTCTCTCAACAGACAGGGCATCCAGAACAATGGGCATCCCTGTTTTCAATGCTTCTGGGTGCCTGTTTTGTCAAGAGAGCAGCTGGGCAGTCCAACCACTCTGTCGACAGAGTGGAGCACTCTTCCAACTGGCTTTTGCATGTGGTCGCACTCTATTGACAGAAGTTTTGTCAGAACCTTTCTTTCAATAGTGATTTCTGTCAACAAAGTGCAGTAGTGTAACCAAAGCCTTAGACACTTGTAGCTTTCTAAGCCAGGCCCAGCAGGTGTCTGTTAGTGCAGCCGCAGCTACTCTCTCATGAGTCTCACACTGACCGTGTGCTGATAGGAATAAGGGGATTTCAAAGTTGGCAGGGTCCTTTCAAAAAGGATCCCCGTCTGGACGAGCCACGCAGCAGTCAAATGCAGCAATTTTGAAGAGCCGCTGCTGGTGGCATGCTAAGGAGGCACTGGCTATGCATTTGGGTGGCCATTTCAAAGATTTGTGTTAATGTAGGCGTAGCCTATGTGTCCATCTTCCTGCCCCACAACATCTTCAGTTGCCATTCAAACAATAAAAAATAAGGAAACGTTTAAAATACATAGAGACTTTTCAAAATGGTACATATGTTTTAGCTGCCTGTACACAAGCTGATATGAGATACTAGATCTTTTCCTTTCCCAAATATTGAAGTTCAAACTTTTCATGGTTAATGTGATTTCTTAGAAATTGAAAAGAACCAGCTTTTCCAGAGGGAAAAAGAAAAGATCCTTAACGCAACGAATTGCTAAATGACACAGAAAAAGCAACGATAGAAGTAATTTCTGTTTAATAAGCAGTACTGACATTTTTCAGGAAACGTATGTTTGGTGTAAGGGGGTGGGTATCAGCACATTTCACAGTGTGACAAAACTAGTTTCTTTCAGGTGCGCGCTCATACACACTTTGCAATCATAAGCTCAAATTCAAAGATTGGGGCTGTTCCGGACCTTTTGAATTGTTCCATATTTAAAATAATGAATAAATGTAAAATTTAAGTATGGTTTAGATTTTTAAAAAAATAATTCAAGTTTATTTCTCTGATTAGACAACTTTTATAATTACTAGAGATATGATAAACATGTAGCAGAATATTACTTATGAGTCATAAAAAGCCAGTAAAATATCTAATTTTTAACCTGTATTTGAAATTATAGTGAACAATTTAGGGGGGAGGTGCTCAGTCCATCAACATTTTGATTTTTCAATGAACAACTCAGTTCATAATTGGAAGTGTTGACAAGATATATGTATATGCTGAATGTTACGGCTCTGAGGAAGTGTGGCATCCTGGTACACTATCAGATGGCTTCTGGTGCTAATATCCAAAATATATCATACTGAAAACTAAACAAGATTTTCTGCAAAACTATGTGTAAAATCCCATAATATATCTTGATGAAATCAAATATATAAAAGGGAATCTTTGCTGAACAAAGGTGCTCATGAGAAAAGTTGTCTCTCAAATTGCTAGCTGACAAGGAAGACCATGGGCTGCCTGTAACACTAAAAAGGATCTAAGTACAGTTCCCATTATTTTATCACTCCAAGGAAATCTCTGCACCTGACACAAATACTTTTCCATTCCAGCCGTGATGAATTTGAGAGAATATGAAAATCATCCCATGGCATTTACTCTTCCCACCTACATCAGGGTGTCCTCTATGCCTTAAAGTTGTTTGTCATGTACTTGTTGTTCTAAGCAAAATGATGAGATCTTCTGACCAACTAAGGATAGAAAGCCTAGGTGGGAGCAACAATTCTGCCACCCAATTTCAGATGCCCCACCCAATGACAGCAACTTGTGCTGTGTGTTTGGCTTTCCATATTTTGTCCATACCTTATACATGAAAGCAATTACCCTTTGGAACAACTTATCTAGGTGCGGTGAATTCTCTATTTCTTAATCTTTAAATCAAGATGGGTCACCTTTCAATATCATCTCATTTAAAGTAGAGTGTAGGTGTTGCACATGGTGTAGAATTTTTTTTTTTAGGTGATGTTCTGAAAGTAGGTACTGGATAGGTTCCCTTAACTGAACAGGCCAGGAGAAGAGACTCTGTCAGAGGGACGTAAGAATTGACATCCAGTAACTGAAGAGCTCAGGGAAAGGTGTTACAATATATTTCACCAAAAACATTATTTACTGAAAAAAAGCTCTTTGAATGTTGCAGTACTTAAATCATAAAGTCTTAGAATTGCACTATCATGATGCAACTGTACATGAAAGGATCAGCAGTTGGAACAAGATTTAAATAGTGTTTACCCTGCTACTATTTAAACAGCAGTATTAAATTTAACATAAATACACTTGCAATAGCAAGACCAAGTCAAAACCATAGCACACAAGTAACTAAAGGAAACAGCAGCACCAACAGTGCACAAATTACATGACGAATATATGGGGACTAATACCTTATGGACCCAATCTGCCTTCCATAATCAACAGAGCCACTGAAATCATTAAGGCTATGTCTACACTAGAGAGTTTTGTTGAAAAACCCAGTATTTTGTCAACAAAACTCAGGGAGCATCCAGATTCCCGAGGCGTTCTGTTGACAGTAAATTGACAGAATGCAGTACTTTTGTCAACAGCCATATCCTGCTCTCCATAAGGCATAATGCCTCTGTCAACAGAGATCTGTCAAAAGAAAAAAAAAGCACTCAGTAGCGCTTTAAAGACTAACAAAATAATTTATTAAGTGTCCACAGTTAAATATGAGTCAACAGTGTGATGCTGTTGCAATAAAAGCAAACATGATTCTGGAATGCATTAACAGGTGTGTTGTGAACAAGACACAAGAAGTCATTATTCCACTCTGCTCTGCACTGGTTAGGCCCCATTTGGAGTATTGTGTCCAGTTCTGGGTACCGCATTTCAAGAAAGATGTGGAGAAATTGGAAAGGGTCCGAAAAGAGCAACAAGAATGATCAAAGGTCTAGAGAGCATGACTTATGAAGAAAGGCTGAAAGAACTGGGCTTGTTTGGTTTGGAAAAAAGAAGATTAAGTGGGGACATGATAGCAGTTTTCAGGTATCTAAATGAGTGTCATAACGAGGAAGGAGAAAACTTGCTCTTGGCCTCTGAAGATAGAACAGGAAACATTGGTCTTAAACTGCAGCAAGGGAGATTTAAGTTGGACATTAGGAAAAAGTTACTAACTGTCAGGGTGGTCAAACACTGGAATAAATTGCCTAGGGAGATTGTGGCATCTCCATCTCTGGAGATATTTAAGAACAGGTTAGGTAAGTGTCTAGCAGGGATGATCTAGACAGTACTTGGTCCTGCCATGAGGGCAGGGGCTGGACATGATGACCTCTCAAGGTCCCTTCCGCTCTTAGCATTCTATGATTCTATGAACTGAAAGCCGGTCTGGATGTTGCGGGGGGGTCCTCTGCTGACAGACAGGGCTTCCTGGACAGTGGGCAGCCCTGCCTCCTGTGCTTCCAGTTGGCTGTTTCGCTGGTAGAGTGGTCAGGTAGTCTGGCTGCTTTCTGTCAACAGAATGGCTCACTCTCGCAATCCGCTTGGCAGGTTGTTCATGATTTGTCATGATCTGTCAAGAAGTTCTTTTGGAAGATATCTGTACAAAAATTTCTGTCAACAAATCCCCATAATCTAGACATAGCCTAAGAGATACAAGGTGGGTGAGCGTCTAAGTGTTGTTAGGAAGACATACAAGATTTGAAGTTCCACACAATGCTCCTTCATACCAGGAAATTCTTATCAGAGGGGTAGTCGTGTTAGTCTGTATCTTCAAAAGAAACAAGAAGTCCTTTGGCATATTATAGACTAACAGTTATTTTGGAGCATAAGCTTTCGTGGAAGCGGGTCTTTGCCCAAGAAAGCTTATGCTCCAAAATACCTGTTAGTCTTTAAGGTGCCACAGGACTTCTTGTTGTTTAGGACATTCTTAGTGCCTCTATGAGGTCTGAAGAACTGTTTGTAGCTAGAAAGCTTGTTTCTTTCACCAAAGGTATTTGGTCCAATGAAAGATATTATCTCATTCACTTTGTGTCTCTAATATCCTGGGACTAACATGACTATAACAACACTGCATACTGAAATCAATAGACCAGGGCAAGGTCTGTCACACTGAGCCCCATGGAAGTTACTTGTCACTAATGTCAGGTGATACAGTGAAAGAATGCACAAGTGTTATTTCTTTCCAACATAGAAAAATAACTATATTCAAATTTATCTTATTGTAGTTTCTGGTTTTGGAGGTATTGTTGATTCTAAAGAATCCATCCCTCATAGGAGTGGTATATTTTGTGATGGAGGAAACTTCTAAAGTGCAGCCATAATATATTGCACATTTGTAATTCAAATTCATCTGTACATAGAAAGGTGCAATTGTACGCATATATTTGGACATCTAATTTATGCACACAAATCACCCACTGGGCATGTGCAAGTCAGAGAGTTTGTGGGGTGGGAGGTTGTTAGCCGGTGGCCGGGTAATGTACAGTGAGGTACCAACTATGCCCTTGTTATCATCCGAGTTTAAAACTGCGAGAGCAGGGAGCTCGTCGCTGTAAGCAGCCAAGACAGGCTGATGGATTCCCCTGGGTCCTAAACAACCCAGTTTTTTATTGTTAGAGCAGGGAGCTCCTAGCACTCTCACCTACAGCCAGGCTGTGGTAACCAAACGGTTAAAGTTCTTTTGTTGTGCCGGCTGTGTTGGAGTGACAAAAGGATAATAGCAGTCAGGCTTAGATCTTAACTGGTTACAAGTTTATTAAGCTACAGTTATAAGCGTGTGGTTACAAAAGGCTATTGTCTACTTCTTACATGCTAGCAAAGTACAGGTGTTAACAAGTTACGTTACAATCCAATACAAAGATATCTGTTACCACCTAACACAATGATATCTTGATACAATGACATCTAGTTACAGAGCTCTAATTCTTTAGCTGTGCACAGAAAGAGAGGAGACCTTGCATGTGTATATCTTACCCTCTCTGCGTCTCTCAATACCAGCATAGCCAAGCCGGATCGGTCACTCAATTCCGCAGAAAGACGAATACGAGGTTGGGCGTCCCCAGTTGTGGACCTCGGGAGGCAATCACCTCACCCAACCAGCAGGTAGTTGGTGGAATGCACTCAGAGTTAGAGTTCTGCTGGGCCCACCTTTTATACCCCTTTTAGGTTACGTATTCTCTCTCTTATCTAAGGTGCCAGATCGTACTGGTCTGTCTTTTGTGACACCAGTTTGTTACAAGGGCATTTCTTACTTAATTTGCACTTGTAAGACAGAAGATAAGCAATTTAGGAGTACAGGACATTCTTTTTGTGTGGGTGGAGACTTCCTCTTCTGGGATGGTTGTGTGGTCATCAAATCCATCAATGCCAGCTGGGGTGATTTCCTGAGGTCCCCCCCCACCCCTCTCTTGTTGACAGTTTGGCCTGTTAGCCTTCTATCTGTACTTTCTGCTCCTCAGGGTCACGATAAGCTAGCACATCTGGGCCTCAATGAGGGCATCAAAGACTGTGCTGTCAGCAGCTGTTTCCGTGTCCTGTGTGCTCCTCAGTGGGTGGGAGGGGCAGCAAGCAAGCTGGCTTGTAAGGGGGAGACTTTGTCTGACTACAGAGGTGTCTTCCACTCATTGCTTATCTGCTGCCTTTTTCCAGTCACTTTGAGGATTAGCTCTCAAAATCAGTGATCATTCATGTGGTCATGTGTTGTCATACCCCCACTCTCACATGTCTGCAGCTCCTTTGTTGTTCCAGCCACAACATCTCATTGTGACTAAGCCCCCTAGCTAGTTACTCACTTAGGTTCTCCTTTTGTGTTGGGTGAGTGGGGGGTCTAGTGTTTCAATTTTCTGTCATTCCCACAGTGACCCAGGGAGTCTTCCAGATCACTGCACAGCTAGTCAATGCCACACCTGCATAGCAAGTAAAGAAACCAAACCAACTCCTGTTCTGGGTTGTAGTCTAGAGATCCTACAACAAGCAGCTCTGAGCTTTCCTCTTCCTGTCCTCGCTGCTCCTTCCTTAGACTGCTTCCTACAACTTTACCCCTCCTACCTCCACATTCTTCTCCCAAGAAACATCTGCACACTTGTTACCTGGCTTTATAGACCTGGCCAAGTCCTATCCAGCTGAACCTGCTTGCACTCAACTCCCTGCTCCATGGCTTCTCCTCCAGCACAGCTTGTGAAGTTAATAGACGAACCTCATTACCTTTCCACACTTCCTGTGGAACACCGTGGGAACTCAGGGTCTAAGCCAAACCCTAATGAAGTCAATGGTAGGTTTTGATGGACTTCAGTGGGCTCTGGATCAGGCTCAGCATTTGTTAGGCAGCTAACTGGCCATGTGCACACATAAATATGTAAACTTTACAAGAAAATCACATATTTTCAGACACAATTAGACACACCAATTTATTGAAGGCTGAGGTAAAATATGAGCCTCATTGAGGTCAATGTAAATTTTGCCAGCAATTTCAATTGAGACAGAATTTGACATTGGACCACACTCTAAGGTTACAGATCATCTGGAATATCTTTTAATTAAAAAAGCAAGCAAACAAATACTTCTCAAAGTAGAACTGGGGCTAGAAAATGAGTGTGATTGGATTATTTTGTTAAAGATATGCAGTTCCTGCTAGTTCACATAACAGTGAATTATACATAAGATCTAGATTTTCCAAGCGAGTGGCCTTTCTCAAAGCAAATAGCATACATTGGGTATAGCATAAATTCAGATGTACTCCAAAGCTACAAATCTAAAGAACTCTACTCATGTGTCCAAGAAGTTTTGGTGTCAGACAAAGCAAAACCTAATACCTTTAGCTTAGGTTTTCTGTTTGGGGGAAATGGATGGTAGAAGACAAGAAGATACTAAAACTTCATGACACAAAGTCATGAGATTTATTGATTCACCTCAAAGCTGTTGGACTTCTTACAACTCAGAGTTTTCAGCAGGGGGAGTACACTACATCACACACATTAAGGTTGTTGTCTTTTATTAAAAATTCAATAGAATATTTATAACTAAGTTACAAATCCCTGATGTTTGGATGAACACAACCAAAGCATAGTGATTAAGTAATAGTGGTTAAAAAGAACAAAAAAGAGTTATTGGTTTTTTCCTGGAAACTGAATGGGTTCTAGTTTCTGATACATCAAAATTCTCAGGCCAGCAGATCCAAGGGGCTCTCTGGCAATTCTCTAAAATCCATCTCCAGCTAGTGAGGTACGAAACTGAATAGCAAGGAAATATCCATCAGGGCCATTTTAATATTGCACTGTGAATTTGGAAATAATTACATGATCGCTTATAATGTTACAACTTATGGTAAAAGGAAAATGAGAGCCTATTGGATGCTGACTGGAGTTGGGCTCTTTGCTTCCTATTTACTGTGTTTTAGTATAGCTTCCTTGTACGTTTATAAAAGCAAATGATAGGTATTTGCTTACATGTCGGTACTAGGCAGAATAGAAGGTGCTTTCACACACAGTTAAAAACATATGCCATATGAAAAGAGTTATCATTTTAATGTACATGGAGCAGTTTTCCCCTCTCAACAAGGCACATTTGGCTAGTTCAAATATAGTTTTTAAACTGTTTAAATGCCTGCATCTCCCAACAAGTGCCTGTAAAGAGCTTATAGTTTTCACATGGATAGCTTTAAGTATCTATAAAAACTAGAATACAGAAGTATTTTCCACCAGTTTAATCTTACAAGATGCGCTTTCTGCCTACACTGTGCAGGTATGCATTGGTATTAGTAGGAGCATTTTCACAGTCGATCAAGAAGAAACCAGTAATCAGAACTTGGTTTATTACAGTTGCTTTTTATTAAAAGTTTCTCTTTATTTCAGTTGCTCTTCTTGAAATTACTGTATGAAATGCAGGTGTCAGTTATTCAGAGAGTAATGCCAGTAGGGAAGCAGCAAAGTTAAGAGCAAACACTGGAAAGCAACCATGTATCTGTCTTATGTAGCTGAGTTGTCAGACTTCTCAGGGTTTCAACACAGAGAAACTTAGCAAACTCAGCTTCTCAATCAATTGAGCCAAATTGATTCACTGCCTTTGTGCGGCCAGTCTTGTATCTGTTTAAGATTGGCTTAAACTTAAGGTTGGCATTTTATTAACTTTTTTCTCTATCTAGCTTCTTGTTTTGTTCTTTATTTTGTTACTGGGAATTGAGGGAGGACAATAAAGAAGGAAGATAAACTAACTTGGCAAAACAGGGGGAATGGTACAGTCACCAAAATAGGCAATTTTGGTGTTCCCAAAACTATTCACAAATTTCACCTGATTGTTTTGGTGATACATTTGTTCTAGACAGTGTTTAACCTGTGCCAGGGCTTGACAGAACTGAAAACTTGAACCCAAGACTCTCACTGCTTGAGCCTCAGCACTTCTTTCGTTACACATTGGCTACGTCTACACATGCCCCAAACTTCGAAATGGCCATGCAAATGGCCATTTCGAAGTTTACTAATGAAGCACTGAAATGGATATTCAGCGCTTCATTAGCATGCGGGCTGCAGCAGCGCTTCGAAATTGACGCGCCTTGCCGCCGCGCGGCGCGTCCAGACGGGGCTCCTTTTCGAAAGGAAGCCACCTACTTCGAAGTCCCCTTATTCCCATAAAGGGGACTTCGAAATAGGCGGGGCCCTTTCGAAAAGGAGCCCCATCTGGACGCGCCGTGCGGCAGCAAGGCGCAGCAATTTCGAAGTGCTGCTGCCGCCCACATGCTAATGAAGCGCTGAATATGCATTTCAGCGCTTCATTAGTAAACTTCGAAATGGCCATTTGCATGGCCATTTCGAAGTTTGGAGCATGTGTAGACACGGCCATTAAGTGCTGGTTTGTTCCCCCTTCATAATTTTTAGTCCAAGAGTTCAGGTCGCTCACCTGGGATGTGGGAGGCCCTGGTTTTAATGCTTGCACTGGACCAAGGACTTTAAACCCTTACTGAGTAATGTGGGGGATTACTCTTTACTGTTGAAATTGTTCCATTTGTACACATTCTTAAATATTCATTTTGTCAAAGACATAGTGAGAAAAATAATCTGCTACTTGATAATTAAGACATTCGCGTAGGAGGTAAGAGATGTAAATTCAAACCCTCCTCTGCATTAGGCAGCTGGAAGATTTGAATCTTTATGTCTTACCTCACCAGGTAGTAGAGTTATTTCCTTGCTTTGGCCAATGTACACTTAAGTTTTGAAAGAGTGACAGAAAATTGTCCTGCAATAGTTTATAGTCAGATTACTTACCTTAGAGGGGAAGAGATCTGAGTTTGTGTCACAGTTCCAGATCCAGGATTCAAACTGGGGTCTCCTACATCCCAGGCAGGCCTCTGTGAGAAAGAGCGCAAAGCAGGGGAGGAACAGATCACTGGAGACCTGCAGGCTGTTAGCCTAAAATGTACTTTTCCAATTTGTTTAGAAGTTCTAAGTCTTTCCGGAGCTGAATCAAACACCTCAAGGATGTGGCATATTGGGAGTGTGGGGGAACTTCCCCTTACAATCGAGGATCAAGAGGAAAGTATACAGCTTGTATGGATTCCTTTCACTCCCACATAGTGAGGGAAGGATGCAGAGAAATAAATGATACAAGCTGTGTGCTTTACCCTCATTCCCTGTTTGTGAGGGGAAGAGGAATCAGAGCCAGCAGCATCTCAATACATGTGGGCTGTAGCCTCTTCCCCTCCCACCCCCACCCTGCCCCATTTGCCTTCTCAGAATGGTACCCATGCAAACACTTTCCCTAATGGTTTTGGTTTGCTGAATGAAACAAAAACCAAACCAAACCAAACATACAACTGTTCATCTGGTTTTGGTCTTAAAAATACCGGTTGAATATTTCTATGCATTGATATATTCCAGGACCAGAAGGGATCACTGTAGTCATCTAGTGTGACCTCCAGTATAATATGGATGTGAAGACAAATATACATCAGCTGGTGGCATCTGGTGCTCAATCAGGATGTGGTGGGTTACTTTCCTATGGTTATTCCCCTTTCTTTATTCTTCTGTGCCATGGATGGGCTGTCCAGTGACTCAGCCCTCCAGCCACATCCTATTTTCAACTACACTCCTTTCCAGGTATATACCAAGGATCTAACAACAAGGAAGTCTTCATAATTCAGGTCTTCTCTCTTGGTCTCGGACTCTATCTTGGTCTGAGGCTTTGTCCCTATTAGATTCCTCAGCAAGGACAGATTCCATAGTAGTCCCTCTTTACAGACTGCTGTTGGAGCCCAGGGTCTCTCCACCAGGCTATAATCCATAACATAATGGTAAGTAGGTAAGTCTTGCCTGTTGTGTTGCTGTGAATTGGTTTCCCTAGATCAGTTTCCCTTAGTTGTCTCATCTCTCACAGGCCTAAGAATAAGAAACCAAGATAAAGTCCCCAACCTGCAGAGAGTCTTAAGTCTCATCTATATCAAGTTCATCAGGCCATTATCCTCATACTTCAGACAACAGAAGGCCAATGTATTGTATAGAATAGATCAGCTCCCCCCGCCCCCTGCATTGTCTACCTACTGTTCAGGTACTTTGTTCCATTTTTAATCTTCTCCTCCAGCCTGAGAAGTTTGTTTGCCGATGCACTGAGGCAGGACTGCTTGAGCCCACAGAGCCTCTTAACCCTTTCCTACTATGATTATCATAGTAGGCCATAAAGTTTACCCCCCGCAAATAATTCTCAGAGCATATCTTTTAATAAAGCATCAAGTCTTCATTTAAAAATTGTCAGTGACAGTGAACCTACCAAAACCACAAATTATTCCAACAGGTAATTATCCTCATTGTTCAAAAATTGTATCTAATTTCTAATCTGAAGTTGTCTAGCTTCAGCTTCCAGCCATTGGAATGGATTGTACCTTCCTGTGCTAGACTGACAGGCCCAACATAATATATTTGTTCTCCATGTAGGTACTTATAGACTATAATCAAATCCATCTCTTAAATGTCTCTTTGTAAAGCTGAATTGATTGAAGCGCCGTAAGTCTATTATTAAAGCCAGATTTTCTAAACTTTAATAACCCTAATAACTTTTTATGAATTCCATATAATTTATCAACTTCCTTCTTCTACAATGGATACCAGAATTGGAAGGATTATTCTAGCGGTATTCTACCACTGCCTAATACAGAGGTAAAATAACCTGTCTACTCCTACTCATGGGCCCCCTGTTTATGCTTCCAATTGCCACATTAACCTTTTTATCCACACATCTCTCTGGGAGCTCCTGGTCAGCTGATTATTCATCCCCCTCCAAATGTTTTCTGTCACTGCTTCCCAAGGATAGACTTCCCCATTCTATGAAAATTGACTACAATCTTTGTTCCTATATGTGTAGATTTACATTGAGCCATACCAACTGGAAACTGTTTGCTTGTGTCCAGCTGAGAAAACCATCCAGATTACTTTGTATTAGTGATCTCTCCTCTTCATTATCTACCACCGCCCCTTTTCTTCTGTCATCTGAAAACATCACTGTTGATTGACGGCATGATTGTCACAAGGGTTACAAATTCCAGGACTTTCTAGGACCTCCAGGATTACTTCCAGGACAGGGCTGCAGCGGCTGACAATCCAGGGAACACTGGAACACTGGCCCCAGGTCTGAAGTGGTAGCTGGGGCTGGATCAAGCCTTCCAGGGGCTGGAGCAACAGCCAGATGGTGGTTTGTCCCAGGAGCACCAGAGCCTCAATCCCCCGGTATGCTTTCCTCTGTTTCTTCCCCTTCTCCCCACTTCTCTGACACATGGGAAAATGTCTGGAAATTTTTCCTGATGTTAAGACATTTTTGGCAGGGTTTGCAATCTGTGGTTTATTACTGAGTGCTACAATCTATAATATGAAAATGACCTATTAGCAGACTAAAAGCACAGTCTCAAGGCTTTGATGTTGGGCATGTTTGTGACATATTTAGGCTGGCCTAAAATCAGATAGATACCAAGTAAGAATTGTCAAAATATTTTCTGTGCTTATAACTGGTTTACTCATTGTTTACTTGGTGAAGTTTAATTTTAATTTTTCCTACTTCTCATTTCCCCTTTCTCTCTGTACTGAAATACAGACGGTATTGTTTTTGTGAGGTCATAAGTACAGGTGAGGCTGTCATGGAGCAGTCCATCACAGAGAACTTAGTATATAAGTTTATGAAAAAATTAAATGGGTAATAAATCTTACTAGCAGATTTACTCAGAATTGCTCAGGTCCCTAAATCAATTAAACAGTTATTTTTAAATAAAAGGAAAATGTATATGCTTTAATTAAATGATTGTATTTTTCAAAAATAGCATTATTTTATTAAGTTAATTTTTATTTCTGATTTAAGAGTGATTGTTAAAACTTTTCCATTTTTATGGGAATTAAGTGTATTTTTTCTTCATCAGTTTTAATTCTTATTTTCAAAGTTTTAAAACAAAAGAGTTATGGTTAATTTGGTTTCCAATGATGTTGTTTTTCTCCTTTTCAAACTTCAAGCATTGATTTAGCTGTGCTAAAACAAATCACTATTCCAAAATTCTCCAAAACAAATCACTATTCCAAAATTCTCCATTTTATATCGTTCCTTTAATGTTTACTGAGAAGCTATTCCTATTTTTCTAGCTCTTTTAGGTTCAATCTCTTTTCACATTCACTCAATTATGTCAATATTGAGGACTGTACTCGATTTGGTGACTGTCTCTTTTCTGTTTGGTTTTATGAGAGGCAATTTTATTCCAGGCACATCCCATTTTCTTGGCACAACCAAGCCCTTATGCTGCTTTAAGTTAAGATAAGAGGGCACTGTATACTTGATTTGGTGGACCTAGGTCTTCTCCATTGGGAGTTCTTGATCAAACAGACAAACCCTCTGAAATTTATAGTAGATTTATTTTAAATTTCTTTATGCAGTTCTGAGGAGAAACTAAAAGGCATAACTCTTCTACAGGGTTACTTTGTGCTTTTCTCTTTCTATTTGCTTCTAACTTAAGATAATAAAGATGTGTTTTTACTCAAGCATAGTATAGTAGTGGATATTTTCTCTCTCTTCAGCTAGAAAAGCTGGTAGCTGTGAAACTTCAATTTGTGTCAGGTGCTGGAGGCCATTTGGCAGAACACAGCAAGGGTGTAGCTACAGAAATATAAAGCCTGCTCATAGATTTAGTGACACTTTAGAGATAGGGCTAATCTAGACTTTAGGAGCTGATTTCACTTAGGGGATTTAGTTCAGGCAGAAGCATATTCCAACCTTTTGGAATTCATGCTAGCATGGAATGTTAATGTAATTCAGAAACCTACTTTCATCTGGAGGGTGGTATATCTTAAGAGCCTCCTTTTAGCTTAGAAGTATGCCTGTATCTTGGTAGGGTTTGTAGCAGAGGTGACTAGACAGCTCAAAAATCTGCCATAGTGGTTGAGTTAAGTCCTGGCCTAAGAGCGGGTAGATTTCAGTTAAACCGTTTTTATCTAAGAGAGGGAAGTAAGGGGAATATGAGTCTCATGAAGTTGTTAGGGGAACTAAATTATGCTAATGAGATGCTGGGTATATGAAATTAAAAATCTTTTTTTTTTCTTTTCACAGCACTTGTGGAAGCTGTCTGGCATAGAACCACACTACACCTGCAGTGTGACAGATGTGTAGCTCTATCTCTGACTCTTCACCTGTAAATGAAAGAAGGAGAATCAGAGTTATAGAAAGACCCTGTAAAGCTATTTATATCATGTGGTATATATACCTTTTAAATATCTGTGCAGGGTTAGCTTGGTTTCCTTTTGTTTTATTTTCCTGTATATAAAAACAAAACACCTCTTTTTCAGTGCAGTTTATTTTTCATAATTTGAAACGAGAGAAGTAGAAATACCAAATCTCTAAAAGAGAGCATAGTGACTTGAATCATTCTGAAATATTCTGCATTTAAAGTGGCATGTAAAATGGCCTGTGTCAGCACATATGACAGCTCAGTCTTTAAAAGGCCACTAAAGAAATTAAAGTGGGAATATTTCAATATGGTTGCTAAGCTACATGGAGCGCAATCCCCAATCTCCCACCAATATTCTCTCAATTTTTTCCCATACATGGCCAGAATAAAGATTATGTGCCCTAAGGCATGTGTGGATGTGTACCATCAATAGAAACACATGCTGCTAGCCATAGGTGCTAGGGGCACTAAGCTAATCAGCTGGGTGGCACCTAAATATGTCCTGTGCTCAGCATACAGGGAGCACTAGCTACCACCGTCCATTTTACTCTCCAGTTCAAACCACAAACTGGGTAATGCTGAAAGCTATGCCAACTCTGGTATTAGTCTAGAGATGAAATGGTGGCATTTCAAAAACATTTTTAAAAAGTAAGTGCACTTTGTCTTCCACTGCTATGATTCTGCTTGCAAAATGGGTATTTGGAAATCATATGCCTGCAAAACCCCACTGTGTTCACACAAAGCAATTTTGCTAATTGAAGGAGTATTTCAAAAGCAAAAGCAGGAATTGGGTGCAAACCCCATCGATTTTTAATGGGAGGTAGGCCTCTATTATTTACATTTGTTATAATACCTGGGAACCCTAGGATCCCCTTGGGTCATGGATCAGGATCTCTTTGGGTGAGATGCAATAGAAACAGTGAACAAAAGGAACAGCCATGTTCCAGGGAACTTGCAATTTAAGGGTTGCTAGATGAATGCAGACAAACAAACAATGAAATATTGGTGAACATTACAGGCAGGTGTATTAACTTGCTGGTATCCTAACTATTGTTACATTTTATGCAGGAATCATAACAAAGGCGAAAACGGAGGAGGGATTTGAATGTTGATTACAAGCAAGCTTCCTTTTTTGCCGTTTCAAAAATATTCCCCATCTGCACAAATCTGGCTTGTGTGTTTTTTAAAATCATTTATAGTGTTTTTTAATGAAAACCTGTATGTTAATGCATGGGAACAAGTGATTTCCCAACATAGTTTGTCTTGGGAATTGTTCTTCATAAATTTTGTTGCCTTAAGTGCTCACCATCCCTGTTCTCTTTTTCATTCTACTGCACATAGTCCTTCTTTCCCAAATTCACCTTCTCATAGATTAGAGTAAGGTTGTTTAAAAACAGTTTTGAAGAAAATGGATTGGACTCTTTTTCACTGTTTGCTTTATGTAATTTTCTAATATAAAATTCTAAAACTTTAAATATTTTAGTTAAGATAGGGTGCAGCAGTTGAGGCGTGCTGCAGGGAAAGCATCTTTAAGGGGGAAAGGCGTTCTGGAAAGCTGACTCTTCTGAAAAGAGATTAATTTGAAGTTACAGAGCAGACTAATCTGGTTGTGAAGAAAGGGAGGAAGACTAAAGAGAGGCCAATATGGTTCTTTAATTACCAAAAACTCAAAAAGCCATTGTACAAAAATAGAAAACAAGGACAAATTGCTAAAGATGTGTACAAAAAGTAGCACAAATGTGGAAGAATTTAAAAAAAAAAGGAAACAAAGGGAATCATGACCAGCAAGCAACATAATACATTATAAAAAGAGATTCTCTAAATACTTTAAACATGAGAGAATAAATGAAGGATGAAATAAAGAAAGTTGAAATTTTAATGCCTTTTTTGTGATAGTCTAACTAAAAAAGTTAATTGTGGCCAGATAATTAACAAAATTAGTATTAGAATGGGTTCTGCCCAGTTCTTTGATTGTTTGTCTTTTGCAAGACTAATTTTACCACATCTAAATCAACTAAGGTGATGAGTTATGATTGGGTGAAGAATTATTTTGCAATATGCCAGGATTACTCAAAGAATTGTTGTAATATTTAAGTAAAATAACTGGTTAAATTATAGCTAAATAGAACTCAAATTTCAATATATAAACTAGGGTCCAAAAGGTGGTTCTTCAAAGATCAGAACTGCCAGATCTCAACACCCCACAGTCCTGAAGCTGGAGTCTCTGAACATCCTGATTCTGAATGGCCAGAAGGAAAAGTTCCTTTGGCTAATTGGAAGTGATGAGCATTGTATGCTTAGCATGTGCATACTTTGCTGGTGATTCTGTATAAATTAAGGTTCAGGATATTACTGTAGAAGGCTCTTTCCCTAGTAAAAGTCCATGCAAACCTGCAGAGTGTGTAAAGTTATGCCCTGAATCCAGAGAAGAGTAAAGTTAGGTGCCCTAGAGCGTTCAAGTAATGGGGAGAAGCAATATCCTTGATACATATGAACTTTAGCAAAGCTTTTCACCCACTTGTGTGTCATTCTCATAAGAAAGAAAAGGAAATATAGATGAACTTCCTATGAAGGCACAAACCTGCACAAAAGACCATTTTCAAAGATTAGTTATCAGTGGATCACTGTCAAACTAGGAGGATATGTCCTTCACTGTCCAGGGCATGGTGCCAGTCAATATTTTCATTAATGACTTGACTGATTAAATAGAAAGTGTGCTTTATAAAACTTGTCGATGTCACCAATTGGGAACAGGTTGCAAGCACTTAGAAGGACAGAATTAAACTTCAGAATGAATGTGTTAAGTTAGAGAACTGGTCTGAATCAGTAAGAAGAAATTCAATAAAAACACCTACTTAGGAAAAAATTAAATGTACAAATGCAGAATGAGAAATAACATACTGTGTACAACCGCTTTAGAAAAAAGATCTGTGGCCTATTGTGCATCATAAAATGAATGAGTCAGCAGTGTGACAGAGCTGGTAAAAAACTAACAACATTCTGGGATATATTTAAAAGTATCACATAGAAGACACAAGAGAGAATTTTTCCATGTTATTTGGCATGAGCTGTAGTACTGTATTCAATTTCAGGAACCAAACTTTAGAAAAGATAGGAACAAAGTTGAAAGCATCAAGAGGAGTCCGCTTTGGACTAAAATATCTTGAGGAGTTTAGTATCATCTGCAAATTTTGTCACCTCACTCTTTACCTTTTCTTCATACCATACGGATATGTTGAGTAAGATGGTTCCCAGTACAGACCTCTCTGGGCTTCATTATGCAGCCTAATTTTCTGTATGCTAGTAATGCTAGTAATTTTTTGTATGCAGTGTCTTATCTTCAAATTACAGCTACATTGATTGTAATTTACTAATTTTGTGAAAGCTGAACTTTTTCAATACTCATTTTCTAGTTCCCATCTTCAAATCGAGTCTTCACAAAGTAAGTCGTCACTTGAAATGCCAATTAATTGTCATTCAAATGATTCGTAAACCTGATAGATATGAAAAAACAGAATCCAATTTTACCTGGTGAGTGTTCACAAATGACTCAGCAGTTTCAAGTCATATGTGAAGAGTTCATTCCTGACAGTGGACCAGAACTCTGGAAGTAAAAGTGGAGCATAGATTCCTAACAAGAATCAGTTAGAAGAAACTTCAGTGAGCTCTTTGATTTCAGCTTTTGGCAAATCCATAGCATCAGGCTTGAACTGAAAGGGGTTTTAATTCTCAGTAACAGTTTGTCACATCCAAGTTGCAGGGTTGGGGGAAAGCTTGCAAACTTTTCCTAAAACCAGCTGAAATGTTTAGCCATCACCTGACAATTTCATTGTTGAGCAGGAACTTAAAAACTGCAATAAGTATTCAAAGTCAATAAATTCTTCTGAAAAGCAAGTTTTTATTTCCCATAAATCCTGTGATTCAATCACTCTGCAGAAGGATGTGGGTGTTCTTTCCTTGTAGACCTGCATTGAATTCACTCAGTTTCCTAAATATGTATCTGACATAAGCAAGCAGGCTCATCTTCCTCTGACTAGAAATAGAAAACGAATCAATTCACTTTCTGCAGTCCATTGAATAGGCACACAGTTCATCTCTTTCAGATCACAAATTGGCCCAGTACTTTTCCTCTCAAAAGTCAGGAAGCTCTATTATAGAACACACCATGATCAGACCCCTTTTCTTCACTGTTTTGTAAACAGATGTATGAAAAGGATGAGTCTAGATGTAGCTCAATAAATGAAATTTCCTGCAATGCTTCATCTAACTCAGGACTCAGAGCTTTAGATGCCAATTGTTCTATGAATCATGCAGTAAATCTACACAGCAGGTGGAGCAACTTTCTTTATCAAGGTATGCAGACCTGCTTTGTGGTCTGCCATAAATGAAGCACCATCAACATGCCATCACACTATATTTTTGTCTTGCAAGTAGCCAGGTAGTACACCAAACGTTACACGTGTTGTCTTGTGTCTGGAAAGAGGAAGACAGATCAGAATGTCTCTGAAAATTGCACCTTCCCATATTTGTAGTCACAAAAGCCAAGAAATGCTCCTCACGGTCCTCACTGCTCCCATCAGTTGAAGTAGCCAAAAGTATGTATGGTTTTTCATGCACTCTAGCAGT
Organism: Carettochelys insculpta; assembly: GCF_033958435.1. Classification (NCBI taxonomy): domain Eukaryota; kingdom Metazoa; phylum Chordata; order Testudines; family Carettochelyidae; genus Carettochelys; species Carettochelys insculpta. Next base: position 137,848,194 of record NC_134139.1, on the reverse strand, counting down.
GTGTCTTAGTAATCTACTATTGTCTCAATTCTTTGCTCCCTATGCTGGAGAATGGTAAGTATTTGCCTTTTTTTGCCTCAGTTTCCCTACACATTATGTTAACCATCCCAGTTGCAGCTGGGAAAATCAAAGTATCACTCCAGTTGTGTGCAGCTTCTTGGCCTGTGTGTTCCGGTAAATCAACTCAAATGATTTCTTTGGAGGTAAGTCATGGCTTTCTTGAATTGCAATTGTTGACTTTAAAGTTCTTCTTTCCAGCTCTGGAAAAGTGACCATCTTTTTCCTAGGTTTGTCTTGTGAGGAGTTTCCATGTATTATTTATGTCTGTTGGGCTTTCTCATTTCAATAATAGTACCGTACACCACAGCAGGCATTTTGAGCATCTTTGCTCTTGAACAGAACACTGGCAAAGTTCATTATTCAAAGAAGGTCATATAAGTGCAAGCATCTTTTTTGGAATCTCTGACCAGAAGGCACTGCCTCTCTAAATTCACTGGTGGAGGTTGAATCACTCTTTAAAAAATGAGTCCCTTGTGCCTTTTACCAAAAATCAGAACAAGGAATCATTGTTAAGCAAATGAAGCCAGGACTGAGGCCCTATATTTTGAGACAAGCTCATCACAGGGACACTGAATGATCCACTATCAAGTGCCAAAGCAATATCCAGGATGGCATAAAAAAAGGGGGGGCATGCTTTAAGGACTTTACTGTCTCAGAAAAGGCTACTACATGTTTGTATTAGCTTGAATATAATGGATGCTGTGTTGATAAGGCTGTGGCCTGAAGGAGAGGACCTTTGGAAGTCAAGTCCCTCAACTGGATGCTTTCACAGCAAGGTAATATGACTGGCCATATTAACATCTTCATAGCCACCTCCACAAAACCAATATGTCTGCTTGAAAAATTCTAGGCCAGAAGGCCCCAGTCTAGATCTACAAAGCAGCAGCCTGTGCAGAGCATGATCTGACAGCCACCAGTCAGACCAGCAACAAGACAATAATCCTCCAGAGGACTAGAAGGGCCAAGAAGAAATATTGGCCCCACAGGCCAGACAAGAAAGCTAGCTAATGTTGACTCAAAGGCAGAAGTAGGTGAGAATGGGACAAAGAAGTTGCTCCATAGGCCTAATCAGAACACATAACCGTCCCTTAAGTACTGCAACTAAGCACCTGAAGTTGAAAGTTTATTTGCTTACTTGCTGTCCATTGAAAGGCACAGACGGTGAAATTCTTGATATTTTAAAGAGACTGATGCTAAGATTGAAGCTACCCTGTTCTAAGCAGGTGACCAAACCTTTCAGATTAAGATGTGGGTAATAGCTGCAGTACCCTATGTGGCCTGAAGGGGCACTACTGAGTAGCCCTATGTCCCACAGGTAACAGCAACACAGGGAACTATTTGAGGAACATAGCAAGAAACATTTCATGATGGAAACAAAAGTCTTCCTTTTGAAATAAACTTTACCAAGCAGCAATGATAGATATTCTAATTTAAAAAGCATTGAACAAAAAATGAATAATTTTATAACAGAAAGCCACCTACACATCTTCGATGGTAAAACTTAAACCTAATATTTAAATCATTCCATAGGGAAACTTATATATTGATCCCTGAATAGTGCAGAGCAAAGACTTAATGTATAGTGCTGACAACAGCAGAGGAAATCAATAACAGCCAAGGAGCTGAATGTAAAAAACTGCTAAAACAATGATACCATTAAACCAACTATCATCAATTAATTTTCACAATTTACTGATGAGACCATAAGGAATACATACATCGTGGCTCTGGTTAACTGATTTCCTAGTTCATATATTTGCGCTGATAAAACCCAAATGTGACAAGTAAAATACAGACAATATAAGCAAACATTGTGAGCATTTAACCTGAAAGATGCAGGACCTCTTCCCAACTTACACTTCAGCAATATAGAACCAGACTGCATGGTCCCAGAGGATGAAGGGATAGCTCCTGAGTAATATTATTCCTTCAAGCAGTCTTTGTATAAAAACCAGGCTTGAATAACCACTAAAGAGAGCCAAATCTCCTCAGGTAGAAACCAGAGAATGAGTATAGTTCAGTATCTCCTTAGGAAATGGTGTGGAGGAGGGGGGAACAAGTGAGTAGGATCATATGTTCTTGGCTCTTGTGCTTAGCTGAAATGAATCATTAGACATAACCCAAAGGGATGCCAAGGGAAGTCTGTGAATCTAAAGAATGCAGACAGTTATTTACTCCTATCAGTGAGTGGTTGTTGGCTTTGCATTGCCTAGAATGCATATCAAATATTTGTACACCACTGTAAAAAAAATAAAAAGAAAAGAAAAGCTCATTGACTTGAAGGAAGAGAGACTACAAATGCGGGTGCAAGGGGGAAAAGTTTGAAACGATGCCATTTTGAATTCCATAGCTTTCACATGAACTTTCCTTGAACACTTGAGGGTTGAACTCTGCTAGTGTGAGTATTCCCAGAAGGATAGGTGTGCCTCAAATGCTCCAGCATCCACTGAAAACAGATTTTGATGTTTGGTTAAAATCTGTGCACTGACTAGAAAATGAACATAAGTAACCAAATCAGCACAAATTAGGACTATTACAGTCAAAATGAAATTTTAAATGCACTGCATTTGGATTTGTTACATAAACAACTTAGCTACAGTTAGACAAAAACTGATAACTGTATGCAAACTAGCTATGTATATGTATATTGTGCAATTTTCACATTCTAAATCTAAATTATGAAAATCAGCCTAACCATTCCTTTTCCTAGGGCAACCATCTTTACCCTGTCACTTCCCCCTTTCCAAGAAAAAAATATGGCCTTTGTGATGTAGAAGTTTTTACACTGCTGGTTTCAGAATGAAGCCTCTAGAAAACATAAAGCATAAGGGGCAAAAAGTAAAAAGGAAATAATACATGTTAAATCTTGTAATCAAGTGGGACAAGCTCCAAAGCCCATTGAAGATAGCAATTTCATTTCTCATACTCCGGGTATATCTATACTTACGGGAGGGTTGGCACATGCACCACAATCAATCTTTTGGGGATTGGTTTTACCATGTGTGAAGGTGCAGAAAAGTCAGTCGCTCTGAGCTCAGCCATTGACCCTTATATTCCATGCTGACGTGCGCAGTAAGGGACATTCGTGCGAGTCCAAAGATCACTGATTTATACCAACCAACAAACTCAATCCTGATGTGTTGATTCTAACACAGGATATCATTTTTTTTTCTGTAGTATAATGAGGATGTTGATCTCCTCTTCTTTTTTTAAAAGATAGGCAATTTCTAGATAACTATCTGGAATTGACTGTGATCCCTCGTGTAGACCAGGCCTCTAACTTATGACGAATACATTCTTCTGGCATACTGTACAACAAAACTAAGCAAGGGCTAAACTGTGACAACTGGACATTGCCTAAGGTGGGGCTTATTTCTACAAAGTTCTAAGCTAAAGCAAGTTATATTTCTAGGGATGCTGGCCATCTCTATAGACAACTACAGCAGGCTGCATGATCATTTCAAGCATAGGAGGAGGGTAGAATGGCACAAAAGATCAGCTATAATCTTTTTTGCAAACATTGTCAGAAGAATCCCATCCCTTTTTCATCAGTTGCAATTTTTATAACTGACTGAAAAGCAAGACAACATGTATGACTATTTTTCTTATGAAAATTTGAAATAGAAATGACACTTTCATTTAAATTGTAAATTTTAAAACTTTTATCCATTGATTTATTCTTTCTCCTGCCAGTGCAAAGATGAGGAACAAACTGGACCCAATACCCTTCAACAACAAATTGCACTTTCATCAGAATAAATACATTTTCATTTCATTTCATTGTGTGGAGACTGATAATTACCACACGTAACCATTCAGTTCACTGGAAAAAATTCAGACTTCTGAGGCAAAAATAAAAATGAAATATTGGGAGTTATTTTTCCATGAATTATTATCAGGGAAAAAAAGCAAATGTGCAAGCCAAAATTTCTAGATAACTATCTTTTAAAAAGAGGAGAGCAGTGTCCTCACTATACTTGAGGAAAAAAATGTTTCCTGTGATTTGGAATTCAGCTAGCTATCTTAAAGAAAGATTTAGCCAATAAAAATGATCTGTAGTACAAAACAGTAACACTGACAAAAGCAGCACAAATCAAGGCTAATCACATTTCAGCAGCAAAGTTTTAAGCTAAAGCAAGTTATATTTTCAGGGATGTTGTCCATTTTGATTTTATCTAGTGACAAGCAACCCTACATTTAAAATACCTTTTTTGCAGCAAAAACATGTGGAAATCAATGTTTCAATGGGACAGCTGGTGCATGCTACCTTTGACCAAGTGTAGGTAACTTAGTAGTCACTCTTTCCAGCGCGGGCAAAGATACTCTTCTTCTAGCAATTTTTCTGAGATATGATGCAGTGAGTTATGGGCTGGGTTTTAGTGAGAGGAGGACATTTTAAAAGTTCCCAGTAGAAACCACAGTGGCAGATTTTTTTTAAAGTATTATTATTTTTTATCCACAGATCTACCTCAAAGGAAACATTTTGCTGCACAGTATGCTCATGTTGGTCAGTTCATTCAGGTTCATCCACCTCCAACTACTTTTTTCTGCCACAATAAGAAAGGAATTAGTGAAGAATGTTTATAGCCTATATTGCTGTTCTCTGTGCCCCTGTGTCTGATAAAACTATATCCCACCCTGTCAGGTCAGGGAATCAGAATGTGCAACAGTTCAGTTGAACAAGTCATCTTCTTCAGTTTGTCTTGTGGCCCATTTCAACTCGCTTGCTGTTTTCAGTGTCTCCTTTCTGAGACGATCTTTCCATTAGACATGGAATAGTGACCTGCACTGTGGGACGTCTTTTTAAAGGCAGGTGGTTTGCCATGCCCCAAATGGATTGGTTTGTCTGGAAACCAAATCATTAGCTGTCTACAATTCAGTGCTACATTCTTCCTGTCAAAAGGTGCAAGTTTCGTACAATGTTGGAAATCAGCCAGCTAGGATTTTCTGTTGGCTTACAAATTCTATTTTAGAGCCGAGGCCTGAATTATTTAAGGAGGAGTTACAGATATCACAACTTCTCAGTTTCTGTGAGAGAGGGACTCTACTCCAAGGCTGGGTCTACACGTGCCCCTTCCTTTTGAAAGGGACATGTTAATGAGCAGGTTCAAAAGATGCTAATGAGGCACTGCAATCAATATGCAGCTTCTCATTAGCATAATGGTGGCCACGGCAATTCGAAAGTGCAGCTTTTGGAATCATGTGCTGCCAGTGGAGACAGGACCCTCTGAAAGGACCCCTCGCAGTTTTCAAAAGCCCTTCTTCCAATCACAGATAGGATGAAGGGCTTTCAAAAACTGGGGGGGGTCCTTTCAGAAGGTCTCGTCTCCATGGGCAGTGCGAGATTCGAAAAGCCACACTTTCCAATCGCCATGACTGCCATTATGCTAATGAGGTGCTGCATATTCATTGCAGTTCCTCATTAGCATCTTTCAAACCTGTTCATTAACATGCCCCTTTCGGAAGGAGGGGCACGTGTAGAGCCAGCCCAAGGGAAGAGGGGAAGAAGTGATCCTAAGGGCGACTAACCATCTCCTTGCTTAATAAAATGGAGTCATTTCACCATATTTGCTTGTGAGATCACTTGAAGTGCCTCTTTGCTTAACTGCTTCTTGTCTTTCCTCTCTTGTAGGGTCCTTCCCCCCCCCCCTGCAAACTGGATTCGAGATAATCATGATTTTCTATTTAAAAAGCTTCAGGGTGTTTATTTTTCCCCACTACTGTTGTTTTCCTGCCTTCCTCTCCTTTGTATAGTGACTCTGAGAAATTCTAATAAGTTGTTCACTCCTCCTGCTAATATGTTTTATTTCACAAAACAAAACCAAATCATTCATGTGCAGCGAGATGGGGAAAAGACCCAGAAAAATTCAGAGCATCTGTACAGCTATTAATGAGGATTCATGGTCCCTTTGCAGTGGTGGCTATGACTGTGCACAGAGCATAGTTATGGAGAATCTGGCCCTGTATTTTCAAAGTGCTATACTTGTAGAACTTCTCAAAACCAGAACTGTTTCGTTCCACAACATCCATAATCTCCAATGATTTTAGTTATCTGGATGACCACATATCTTGGGTGTGACCAAGTTTCCCATGGTCCCACAAAGTTTTACAGACACCAGCCCTGGCTCTGTGTTCTGCACTGTTATTTAGCTGTATTTTACCCCTAAATGTCTTGTAAGAGCCCAGTAAGCAGTGGAAGTGTTGGTAATGTGTTAGACAATATTGACCTCCCATGGTCTGGTAAATGCATCTGGCACCAGTCAAATGTCAAGAGTGCCAGATTAGAGAGGTTCAACTGATACAAGCAAGTCATGAATTACAACACCCCTGTGAAGTAAACCAGTTATGGCTAACTGACTCTTGTCAGGCTGCAATAGCCTACAGTCGGACAGTTTAACTAGTTCTGTTCTGCACCACCAGTGTCTTACCACTGACACACCCTGTTATGCCCCTATTTTGGTGTGAGGGCAATTATGAGTTTTACTCCAGTGGGGAGTTTCCCTCTTCAAGGAGAATTCTCCACTGCCGTTTACAGCCCTGATCTGGTCATTTCCTAAACTGCTCACAGTGACTACAATAGAACCAAGAATCTAGTCTTATGAGGTATGTCTAGTATTAAAAGTCTAAATGGTATCCTTATATTTCAGAGAAAGATAACTGGATGAACAGAATATTAATAAGTTTGTTTTTCTCACTAACCTTACAGCAAAAAAAAAAAAAGGACAACTGTATGCAGAGGCAAAGGGTGGGATTATGTAATGTTGCCACAAAATAAATATGGCTAACATTGTATCTCCAGTATGAAAATCAAATTCATAATCCATTTTTTCATGTTCTTTAGTATTTATAAGTATAGGTATGTCTGAACTGATTTCATTTATCCTCCATGTGGCAGTGTGCAGAGAGTTGAATATATTTACATTTTTCATTGGAGAACAATAATTTCTTCACAGTAACTTTAGAACTCTTCCTGGCAGTGTGGATATATTCTTAAATAACAAAAGCGTGCAAAAAAGTTGTTTAAAATGTAATGAAAAAGAGTGTAAGGTTACACTTTATTGAATTTTAAAACAGATAGAATTATTTTAGAAGAATCCTTGAGCTGCAGTGGCACTACAAAATTGTTCAGGCAGCAATTTTGAAAGGTTCTGAGAATGCATTAAAAATCCAATATTTGCTTAGAGTTCAAGAATTGAGACAACAGAATTTCTAAACTACCACAATGTGGTAACCATTGACTTTCCATTTGCAACTGTTATGTAGTAGTATATGGATACCGAACATAACTGTCCATGTGTCTTTCAACATTAGTTGCGTGGAAATCTGTTCAGTACACTAGTTCCCAGGCATTGGTTTATTAAACTTTTACTTCTAGGCTACGTCTTCACGTGAAGCCTACATTGAAGTAGCCTATTTTGATGTGGCGACATCGAAATAGGCTATTTCGATGAATAACGTCTACACATCCTCCAGGGCTGGCAACGTCGATGTTCAACATCGACGTTGCGCAGCACCACATCAAAATAGGCGCTGCGAGGGAACGTCTACATGCCAAAGTAGCACACATCGAAATAAGGGTGCCAGGCACAGCTGCAGACAGGGTCACAGGGCGGACTCAACAGCAAGCCGCTCCCTTAAAGGGCCCCTCCCAGACACAGTTGCACTAAACAACACAAGATACACAGAGCTGACAACTGGTTGCAGACCCTGTGCCTGCAGCATGGATCCCCAGCTGCAGCAGCAGCAGCCAGAAGCCCTGGGCTAAGGGCTGCTGCACACGGTGACCATAGAGCCCAGCAGGGGCTGGAGAGAGAGCGTCTCTCAACCCCTCAGCTGATGGCCGCCATGGCGGACCCCACTATTTCGAAGTTGCAGGCCACGCAATGACTACACAGTCCCTACTTCGACATTGAACGTCGAAGTAGGGCGCTATTCCCATCCCCTCATGGGGTTAGCAGCTTCGACATCTCACCGCCTAACGTCGATGTTAACATCGAAATAGCGCCCAACACGTGTAGCCGTGACTGGCACTATTTCGAAGTTAGTGCTGCTACTTCGAAGTAGCGTGCACGTGTAGACACGGCTCTAGTGTTATGAGTTTAGTTGTAGCAACGAAGGGTCCTGTGGCACCTTATAGACTAACAGAAAAGTTTTGAGCATGAGCTTTCGTGAGCACAGACTCACTTCATCAGATGCAGTTTAGTTCTGTTAACTCATCTATAGAAATTAATGCAATGGTTTTATCCTAGTCCCTACTGGATGTTCATTTTCATAAAATACCATTCATATTAGTGTCCTTCTTAATGTCTGTGCTGAGAAAAATCAACCAGCACTGGAATACGTGATACAACACAAACCATCAATCGTGGCAAGAATGGGAGATAATCAAAAGTTTGCCACTCTGGGAACCTTCTGCCAACATCCTGGTCATCCCATTTCCAAAAGGGAGGTGTTGGAAGAGGGGGGTTTCTGACATTTGGCCATGTTTAGATGAGCCAAATGTCGGGAAAGCCAGTCCTGATAGAACTGTAGGCAGGAGATACTCAGATGTGCTGAAAAATTTGCTGATCTTTTGCCGACAGATCTCTTCAATCTAGCCATAGCCTAACTGAGACAAACTACTTTTTTGCAGCCTGTGCTTTTTTACAGAAACAAAACAGAACCAAATACAACACAAATAACCTCTCCCTCACTCCTCACACACACACACACACACACACACACACACACACACACGAGCCTTGTGACATCTGTAGGTGCCTCCATACTGTCATGTGCAGGCAGGCACTGCTTCGTGCCGCTCTCATTGGCTCAGATTCCTGGCCAATGGGAGCAACAGTGGTAGAGCCTGTAAGCAGCACAAAGACTGAGTTTCTCTACACTTCCATTTTCCATCTGGGAGGAAAGGGGAGTGGCGGTGTGCAGAGCTGCTTCCTCCCCCTTCCAGGCAGAGCCTAGGAGTAGATGTCAACTGTGGCATGCCTTGATCCAGGCTACAAGGCCATCTTGCAGAGGGCAACCAGCTTGGCAACCCTCTACATGACTGGAACTCCAGCACCAGCTCATCTTGCTTTTCAGAGTGGGGAGCCCTGAGCAACATGGTCTGTGTGAGGCAAGCCATGGGCTGGGTCTGTCCTGAAGTCCTTAGGTTCCCTAAGCTTGCTTCAAATCGTCCATTTACAATACTCTCGCATTTGGATCACGGACAGATTGTTAGACAAGACAGTCCATAGTATTCCATACATTCTAATATTCTAAACCACTGTAAATTCAGATTAATACCATGCACTTCATTCCCTCAACTAGGATCAAGATCTGACCCACTGAGTTTACCTGTATTAGTACTCTGGGCATCACCATAAAAACAAACAAAAAGTTTAACGTACAAACTTGTTGAGTAGAGCAAATATTACCCATCACTGAAAAAAGTCATCTTCCTGCCATGCCAGTCATTTTATACCTTTATCCAAACAGGCTAAAAATTTTAATTAGGATACAAATTTTCCTAAATGAAATGGTAAGATTTTCAAAAGTGGTTAGTGATGACCTTGCTCTCTCTTTTGACATCAGTGCTCCCAGATGACTTCATTGAGATAAAACCCTAATGAATACTGCACAGTTTTGAAAATTCCAGCCACAGAGGCTGCGAGTGCCCCCCCACTCCCAAGCCAAACAGGCAAGAAGACAGGGCCTTGTATGTTGGTTTTCCAATGGAGGAGATACCAGCAAAGTGTTGTCTGGTTTAAGTCCAAGTGTAATTTTTTTATGTACACACATACACCAGTCCTGGAACAGAGGTGGCCACAAAGAGAATGGAGGGTAGCCACTTTTCAAAATTTGCAGCGGGTCTACACCAATACCTGGTGCCTAAGAAGAACTCAGATTTGAAGAACTGATTCCAATCAGAGAGCAAACTATCCAGCTGAACTTTGCGTAACAGCACTTACAACCCCCATGTGCCTTTCCCAGGTAACCATTTAGTTGCAGATCCTGTATCCCTGTCCCCCTTCTCATTCCAAGGGAACTTGGAAATGGCATAGATGTTTAATGACTTCTTTGTTTCGGTCTTCACTGAGATGTCTGATGAAGGAATGCCCAACATAGTGAATGCTAGTGGGAAAAGGTAGGGTTAGAAGTTGAAATAAAAAAAGAAAAAGTTAAAAATTACTTAGGAAAATTAGATGCCTGCAAGTCACTAGGGCCTGATGAAATGCATCCTAGAATACCAAGGAGCTGATAGAGGAGGTATCAGAGCCTTTATCTATCATCTTTGGAAAACCATGGGAGACAGGAGAGATTCCAGAAGACTGGAAAAGGGCAAAAATAGTGCCCATCTATAAAAAGGGAAATAAGAATAACCCAGGAAACTACAGGCCAGTCAGCTTAACTTCAGTGCCAGGAAAGATAATGGAGCAGGTAATTAAAGAAATCATCTGCAAGCACTTGGAAGGTGGTAAGGTGATAGGGAACAGCCAGTTCCTAAATGTCAGGGTGGTCAAACAGTGGAATAAATTGCCAAGGGAGGTTGTGGAATCTCCATCGCTGGAGGTATTTAAGAGCAGGTTAGACAGATTTCTATCAGGGATGGTTTAGACAGTACTTGGTCCTGCCATTGGGGCAGGGGGCTGGACTCGATGGCTTCTCGAGCTCCCTTCCAGTCCTAGTATTCTATGATTCCCCCTTAGAAAAACAGAACCTTTACCCCAGAGTCAAAGATGGGGAGACATGGGGTAAAGGCCTTGATGTGAAGGGCTTTGGAATCATGCTTAGTAGAAATTAACTGAAATAAACATTGAATTGTCTGCACCTCCACACTTCAAGTATTGCTGTTCTCTCCACATGAGAAAGACCAGGAAATGGGAGTGTGAAGGGATAAGCCTTCCAGCAATCTCATTTAACTCATATTTATTAATTCTTTTAAGTATCCATAGCCATGTCTATGTCCATAGTTTCTGGGTGTCTTCATTTGTTAACAGAAGGCCTCATCATGCAAAGTGCTGAGTGCTCTCCATTCCCATTTATCTCAGCTGCTTACAAGATCAAGACTAAATGTTGCATACGTAGTGACCAGTAGAGGACTGAAAGTGGTAATTACTTGACATAAGCATGAAAAACAGCATTTGATTTCTCTGAATCCTACAACCATAGAATCATAGAAGATCAGAATTGGAAGAGACCGCAGGAAGTCATGGAGTCTAACCCTCTGCTCTAAGCAGGACCAATTCCAACTAAATGATCCCAACAGGGCTCTGTCAAGCCAGAATTTAAATACCTCTAAGGATGGAACCTTCCTTTTCTAAAGGAAGCCAGGTACAAGTTTTGTCCCAAAACAGAGTGAAGAGGAGGAGACTTGTAGATGACCTAGGCTCCACACGGAGCACAAGGGTTAAGTTGTAGTGGTAGTAAGTATGGAAACTCCATTTCCCTAAGTAACACATTCCAGTACTTCACCACCCTCCTAGTGGAGAAGTGTTTACTAATATCCAGTCTAGACTTTTCCCCATGCAACTACGGACCATTGCTCCTTGTTCTGTTATCTGATCTGCCACCACGGAGAACAACCTTGCTCTATCCTCTTTAGAACTCTCCTTTCAGTAGTTACAGGCTTCTGTCAAATCCCCCACTCACTCTTCTCTTCTGCAGACTAAATAAACTCACTTCCCACAGCCTCTCCTCATGTCATGAACGCCAAACCCTAAGCATTTTCATTGCCATATGCTAGACTCTCCAATTTGTCTACATCCTTCTATCCTGGTGTGGGGCAGGTGACAAGGAGCAGAACCAGATGCAATACTGCAGCTGTGTCTTCACCAATGCCGAATAGAGGGGAATAGTAACTTTGTTCAATCTGCTGACAATGCTCTTACTAATGCAGCCCATTTTGTTATGTCCATGTTGAAGCTCAGATTATGTTTGGAGGCCCAGCCCTTCTATTTGTCTTGGTCACTCTGGACTTGACCCCTATAATCCAGTATTTCTACTTCTCTCTGCAGCATAGTCATTCAGAAATTTGCTGCAGTTGCCGTCAATTTCATCATCCAGATCATTAATGAAGATGTTGAACAAAAGCAGCTCCAGGACTGACACCTGGAGCTCTCAACTTGATGCCTGTTGCCAATTAGCCATTGAGTAATGAAGTAGAAACCAAGGTAACCAGCAAGAAAGCACAAGGAGCCCAAAAGCAAGGGCCATATTACTCTCCAGTGATTACTCAAGTTCAGCTGGATACAGCAATTTCTGAATGAATCACTGCAGTTCCATCAGGTCATTGCAAAAGACTTCATCACAAACCGGAGTAACTGGATCACAATAGAGATATATTCATTCTACCTCCATTCACAGTCTACCTCCACTGGCATGAAAGGAACCAGAAGCCACCTCACAGAGGCCCATAGTTCTCAGGAGGGCTATGAAGCTCTGAGGTCATAATGAACTAGGGTCATCTACATATGTGTTGACATTTCCTGGAGTCAGTTTTAACTCTAGTAACAAGCCAGCTGTCTGAGTCAGGAAATTTATGAAGTACTAATAAGGCTAGTACACCATTGATATTCATACATTAATTTTAGTTAAGGGCTTGTATCATAGGTACTCAAAGAAATTCGTTTTTGGAATAGGCATCTACTTTTGAGGTCAAATGCAAAATAGTATGTCTGCTTTGCCCTCTTCAACCTTTCTAGGCCCTCTTTCCACCAAGTAGCTATCTGGAAAAAACTGAATTAACACCAGGCAACTGAACTAATCCAGGCACACTGATGCAAACAGGACTAGTTCCCTTGTCTGCAGTAAAAAATGCAGATTTATAGCTGCTCTTAACAATGACTGACCTGGCATTCATCAATCTGAACCAGAGTTTGGATATATGCAGTTTACAAAAGAAATAAACATTTATCCAAGTAAAAATAACTCTTGCAATGAGTTACGTTTAATAGTATCCAAACATATTAGACAGATGATTACAAATGTTACACACAGGCTATAAAAATATAGGCTTTATGGATGAAACACAGTCCCTGAGTGGCACATTTTATGTTATGAGATTCATGAAATTAAAATTTACAGGAAAAACATTTTACTTTTAATTAACTCTAATTTATTTAATCCGGTTCTGGATAGTGATGAAAAAGCATAGATTAATACCACAATATTATATCATTTATCTTAAAATAATTATTCTGCTAGGCACTTTAAGTGAATGTGATCATGAAATGGTACAGTTCATGATTCTAAGAAAAGGTAGGAGTAAAACCAACATAAAGAAAATGGGTTTCAAGAAGGCACACTTTGGCAAACTGAGGGAAATAATACATAAAATCCTATGGGAAACAAGTCGAAGTGGAAAAACAGTTCAAGTCATCGATAATTTTTCAGATAAATATTAAGGTTGCAAGAGCAAAAGTAATTCACTGGAATGGGTGGAAGTGCTGAATTACTTTCCCGTTTAGATTTTCACCAAAAAGGTTAATAGTGATTGGATGTCTAAAATAGGAAATGCCGGTGAAATTGAGGTAAGAGGAATGGCTAAACTAGGGAAAGAACAAGTTACAAATGACTTAAACAAATTTGATGTCTTCAGGTCACTAGAATACTCAAGATGCTGCCTGAGGAGATAGTCATTAGCAATTATCTTTGAAAAGTCCTGGAAGATGGGTGAAATTGAAAAGGACTGGAAGAGTTTAATTATCTTGCCAATCTATAAAAAGAGAAACAAGGACAAGCTGGTAGGGCATATCCAGTAGTGTCCTTCAAACATCAGTTCTGGGTCTGGTTCTGTTCTATCTATATCTTCAGCAGTGATTTAGATAATGGCATAGAGAGCACACTTATAAAGTTTGCAGATGATACCAAACAGGGCAAACTGGAGAAACAATCTGAAGTAAATACGATGAAATTTAATAAGGACAAATGAAGCATGTTCTACTTAGGAAGGAGCAATCAGCTGCACACATACAAAATGGGAAATGACTCCTTAGGAAGGAATACTTCAGAAAGGAATCTGGGGGTCACAGTGGATAAGAAGCTAAATGAGTCAGTCTCATACAATTGCAAGGAAATCAAAACATCATTCTGGCATGTATTAGCCGGAGCGTCGTAAAAAAAGACAGGAAACAATTCTTCCATTATACTCCATGCTGATTAGTCCTCAACTGGAGTATTTTGTCTAATTTTGGACTAAAGAAAAGATGGGAATAGATGGGAAAAGATGGAAATAAACTGGAGAAAGTCCAGAGAAGAAGAACACAAATGTTTAAACAAAACATGACCTATAAGGAAAGATCAAAAAAGAAAAAATTATTAAATTTGTTTGATCTGGAGAAAAAAAGATTGAGATGCACATAACAGTTTTCAGATACATAAAATGTCACAAATGAGTGTGAGAAAAATTTTTATAGTTAACCTCAAAGGATAGAATAAGAAGTAACAAGCTTAAATTGAAATAAGAGAGATTTAGGCAAAAAATCCCAACTATCAGGGTAGTTAAGCAGTGGAATAAATTGCCTAGGAAGGTTGTAAAATCTCCACTTTCAGAAATTTTTAAGAGTGGGTTAGACAAGCGAACTTCCATACCTGGTTTATATAATACTTGTCCTGCCATGAGGGCAGAAGACAAGATTAGATAAGGTTTCCAAGTCCCTTCTATTCCTACAATTGCATGGTTCTAGTATAGTGTGAAAAGAATTTATTGACAAGTTTCTTTTTTTTTTTTTTTGCGCAGAGTCAATGTAAATAGTTTCAGTGCCTTCCAGACTTGTTTCCCCTCATGTCCACAGTCAAGCTTACCTTTTGGAGAGGATGCTAACAGTGTCCTTTGGGCCCTGGATTCAACAGTTCTCAGTCCAATCCAAATGTGTGGTACTGCCTTCTCCCTCTAAAATGACTGATTGCCTCTTAGTCCTGATTTTACAACCCACCCATTGCAAGATTTTGTAAGCCAAGAAGAGCATCATGTTGTCATCTGTTGCTGCCTGTGTTTTGAAACAGCAGCAAAATCTTGGATCCACCACAGTGCCAAGACAAGTAGAGTTGCCTTCCAAACCCACTTCAATAATCTTCAAAAGAATATGAAATAGAAGCAATCTGTCAGTGCAATCCAATTTCACGTAATAGTCCAAAGATCTCTCCTTCATAAAAAGCAGGGTATGGGGAAATTCAGTCACAGACTTCTCTCTTTCATGTTTCCAAAACATCTTGTTATGGTTAAAATCTTTTACCATCCTGCAAACCTGAGGGCCTGAGTGATACACAAAACAAAGAAAAAATCGGGGTACATGCCTGACTAAACTCTTTACCAAGACTTCTCCTTCATAAATCCCACACCAATTTGATCAGTTTAGTTCTGGTGTCATTTGAAATTCTCATAATTCATAACGTCATACAAATTACTCTATTAAAATATATGTTATGCATATTAAGAGTATGTTAACACCACACATTTTCTGGCAAGCTATGGAATGTATGATGCATGCCAAGTATAATTTGCTAGCCAAAGCAGTTTTAAATAGTGTCATTAATTTCTTCATCATTAAAGTAACTTATTAACAAGTCTTTTAAATGCTCAAAATGTATTTAATATGATTACTTTGAACAGTTTTATGTGAACTACTTTATTAAGGATGCAGAAAAGATGGACACACGGTTTAGGCTTTCATTTGAATAATATGCCTTGTATCCCTTCCCGTTAGCTGTCATGAGTTCTTAGAAGGAAACTGCTCACCCTTTGTTAGTCTCCTCAGTGGCGTTAAAGATGGTAATAACTATTATTTCTGCAGGAAAGTAAAGATAGTTAAAATGAGATGGAGCCATAGGTGCTGATTCTGCTCTGGCCTGCAGTTGCTCAACCCCAAGGCCTCAAGCCACCTGGCCCTTTCCTACCCCAGTCCATCTTTTCCAATCCCTGCTCTGCCCCCCCATTCCACTACCTCCCCCCAGCCTGCACCCCACCACTTCCATCCCTGCTGCATCCCCACTCTGCTTCTTCCTTGCCCCTCCCCCAAGGACATCCTGTCCTCATTCCTTCCCCTTCCTCCCTCCTAAAACCTCTGACTGCCACAAAACAGCTGTTTCATGGTGGATGGGAGGTGCTCAGAGGGACAGGGAGGAATAGATCAGCAGGGCCACCAGTGCAGAAACAGCATTGAGGGAGTGTGGGGCCAGAGCAAGCTGCTGGTGGATGCAGAGAGGCCCCAGAGCACCCATGGAGTCTGTCTGTGGCTAGAGCTAACATTGTAGCTGCTATTAAAGTCTGATTCTGTTTCGTAGGAGGTAGAATAAGATGAATACATATACAAGCAGTTTCTGCCCTAGGCATAATTGCTTAGGGCCCCACACAGGTCGAAGAAGAACCAGTATTACAAAAGATATAGTTTTGCCTGGTTAAGATAGACACTTTCTAGACAGATGGCAAAAGAGAGAGAGAGAAAAGCAAAGTAATAGTATGAGGAAGGGAAAAGGCTCATGGTGGTGGTTGAGGGTGGAGAAGAAGAAGGACCATCTTAAAATCCCATGTGGTGTTTGCGTGGAAGTGTCAGAGCCCTTTTGTATAGCCCAGCTTTCTTAGGAAATCTCTCAGGATTGTAGTCAAGAAGTCTGGGATCCCAAGAGATGGTCAGGGAGCATCCAGGATACCAGAGTCATTTTTTTCTCTCCAAATCTTTCTTGAATGACCCCAAAAGAAAATTATGATTCGAATACCCCGTTACCTAGGTATTTTATTCACCTATGTGCCTAATTTCTGATATACCAATTTTGGTTGATTGACTTTGATCTCGCACTGTTCTCGTTGACCAGACATGATCTTTGAATTATACTAGTAGCCCTTTTTTGTCTGTACTGTTTCAGTCTTCCTTTTAGAATTTTTTTCCCCCTCAGCATTTGTTATAGATTATTTTGATATCTTATGACCTTTCACTCACTCTTTAGAGTTAACCTCACTAATATGGTAAATTTGTAGGCCCCATTATCACAACACCCATGAATCTCACCCTTAAGTCTGATAATTTCACATATGCCTGGAAAAGAGGCATCATACTTAGAGAGAGCTGAAGAAAGCCCTGTCTTTTGAGAGCTTTGAAGATTTTAGAATACAACACTGAACCTGATCCATTATGTAAGATGAGAAGCAGTCTAGTGTATTTAATCTGTCCTGTGGAACACTCCAAAAGTTATTTCAAATATGTTGAATATGGAGGAAGAGAAGATAGAAAATTGAGAAACCGTGACTCTCTTTTCAAGCAGAGGTCAAATGTCCAGCAAAAAATTCTGGGATCATTCCCAAAGGAAGGATCTGAATCAGTTCTTTGCCGTTTGACTCTTACCTCCCATATCTATGCAGCATGATAACATATTATGGCTGAATCACACTGAGGAATCCAACAGTAAAAATATGGATGTTTGTCCACAGTCCATTGCCAGGAATGAAAAATCCATGTCTGTGTGCAGCAACATCTCAGTACAACATCCTGTCTTAAAACTCAGCAGGCCTGAGTGCAAAAATCCTAGCATGTTAGTGCAGGTTGGAGATGTCAATTATTCGATCACCTTGCTCAAGGTAGATTTTCAAGGTAGAGTTGACATTGGAAAGTAAATATCAAGTTTAGTTGCATGAAATGTTTTTTTTTTCCAAATATCTGTAAACAGAAGACAGGGAGGTTTTGTTTGTTTGTTTGTTTGTTTTGTTTTGTTTTTCATTTTTCCATGCAGAGGAAGTGTTAACAGAGGAGCCAAATACCTGTGGATATCTTTCATCATCAACAATGGGCATAGTACCATATTGGTCTGGTTATTCAGATTTCTCCTCCTCTTCAAAACGTCATTGTTTTTGAATAAATGGTTTGATATTTGAGAATGCTATTGCAATGGAGGCCCATTTCAGTCTCCATTTTCTGGGATGCAATGACACAATCCTGATATGGGGGATCTTATCTGGAAGGAGGTTCAGAATTCCTTCCAACCAGAATGGATGGGATTTGAAAGTGTTCTGTCTTCTAGTCTGGAAAGGTCCACTGTCAAGATTGATGTAGTTACATGTTCAGCATAATGGACATAAAAGTGTGGAAAATCTCAGTTGGGACCTGATAATAAAATACTTATTCAGGCAGAATTCCCATTGAAACAATTCAGTGCCCATAAAAAAGGCAAGTTTGTCCCCCTCAAGAGTAAATTTGATGTTTTAATGGTTTTTTTTTAAAAAGCTTCCTGGGATCACGAGCATAAGTGAAGCCTGTTAAGACTGCAAAAATATTCTGAAATGCATGTTCAATTTATGGGTTACATCCTTTTTTCCTTCCCTTTCCTCTGTGATAGTCAAACTTTATTTTATAAAGATCAACAGTTTTTCCTCATATTTAATCTTGAGCTTCAAAGCAAAAGATAGAACAGCAATGATATTTGCTAAATGCAATTGTAATTCTTGCCCACTAACTTTTACCAAAAGAGTGATTGTGGTGGTGGTTGAGGGGGGGAGTTATTGTTTTTTGATCAGCACTTATAATGGATTTTTAACACTCAGGCTATTTTTGGAATATTACTTCCGTGGTATATGTAAGTCAAACCTGGGAATGAGGGTCAAATTGTAGATGGCACAACAGAGCAGTTTGTGTGAGTGTGGGCCACTATGGCAACCCTTGTGCTAACCTGAGCTCGTATTACCAAATAATTCTCATGAAAATATTGACAGATTGGTCACTGATGTCATCCTAATGTAAATAAGTGTAATCTAACAGCTTTTCTTGTCCTTTCTGCAGTAGTCTAACTCATGGACAAATACAGAGTGGTATTATGGAACAGGTAAATCATCGTAGATTAAAGACCAAATCCTGTAGGATGCTGATATTATTGTAGGAGATGCCGCTCATCCTCGAGTTCCATTCTCGTGAAAGATGATTGAGAACACCCTTCACAACATGTGATCAGACTAAAGAAGCCCAGATGCAACAGCATGCGGAATTTGTGCCATCTATACGAGGTGTGATAAAGTGGGTTTAGGTGGGATACATGTGCTTGGTCAGCAAACTAACCACTCCTGGTTGGCCAATTTTAAGTCATATGTCAAAGGATTCCAGTAATACAATTGATTTTTATTAATATATTTAAATGAAAGCACAAGATCCTCAAAGCAACAGACCACCCTGTTTAAACTTCCTGGAAAGTAAAGGAATTAGATTGTTAGAATTATTGTCTTCTGTCGGTTGCGTTTGCACAGTCTTTCCGCATTCAGAAAGCTATTTCTCTTTATATGTTCACAGTACAAAGCAGCATTGGCTGACTTTTTATGTTCATTATATTTATTTTCTTTATGCTTGGTTGCTCTATACAGTCCCATTCCCTATCATACAGGCCAATCTAGCTTGCTAAAAGCATCATTCAGTGTAAATAAATATATCTGTCAAGGCTGAGAAATAAAAATGTGCCAGGTTTGTTATGAAAGCTAGAAAGTAGAAAAACTCCCTAAAGTAACTTTCTTCAAAGTTCAGACACACCTGTCTAATGGGCTTTTTCCCCCCCAAGATTACTATAGTTGGGGCTTGAATTTTTGTAATACCAATTCCACATGGTGTATATATAGCACATAAATTTGTCAGAACCACATAGGAATTTTACATCAATACACTGTGTACTGTGACAATGTCAGTCTTATTCCTGGGCCTCTGGCCTCTATTCTGTCCACTGGAATGAGGGATGGTCGTGGGGCGGGGGTTACCCAGCCCCTGCTCACTCATGCCAGGTTTTGGCCCAGGGACCTTAGGTGGCTGCTATTTGGAAGAGCTGACTACTTTAGCTCTTGGCACAGCAGCTCTTCTCCATGGGCCACTTCCCCAGAATATTCCCCCAGTACTTTTTCCAGACTGCAGTAGTTATGAATCCCCACTCTTGATCCACTGAAGCGCCTCTCTCTCCCTCTGTGGTTTCAGGTGTTCCCAATGCTGTGTTTTACTCCTCTCAAACCTGCTCTCTCCCACTACTCTGGTCTTCTTGTGTTTCTCTGCTCACCTCTGACACACTCTCTCCACCCTTCCCACTGTGAGGGGGTTTTTTAAAGGCCTTTTATTAGCCCAGTCATGGAGTTAGCTGGCCCCAATTAGGCTAAGCCATCTCCTGGCCAGCTGCCTGTGATTGTCCTGCTGGTGCTCTTCAGGACCTTCTGCTTGTTTGGTCTCCCTCTGAGGGGGTCCTTTGCCCTGGCCCTGACACAGTACTTGGTTTGTGCATGTAGTATATTTTCTCTTTGGCATAAATTCCAAATCTCCCTAACCCATATTTTTAAAGCAAGTGCACAAAAGCGACCAAATTCCATGTACACAACACCCTTTGGCTGCGTCTACCCAGCATTACCCTTTTGGAGGAGGAATGCAAATGAGGGAGATTGAAAATGCAAATGAAGTGCTGATTTACAAGTCTCACACTTCGTTTGCATAATCTCATATGATTGCACTTCTGGAAGAGAATTTTCTGAAAGCAAAAACAGCCATGTAGATGGGGTTCCTTTGGAACAACAACAACCTGTTTTCGAAAGAACCCTTCTTCCTGAAATGAATGAAGAATAAGGGTTCTTTCAATATCTTTTTTTTTTCCTGAAGGAACCCATCTACATGGCACCTACATGGCTGTTTCTGCTTTCAGAAAAATTTCTTCCGGAAGCGTGATCATGTGAGATTATGCAAACGACACATGAGATTTGTAAATCAGCATTTCATATGCATTTTCAATCTCCATCATTTCCATTCCTCCTCCAAAAGAGGAATGCTGTGCCGATGTGGACTTTGTGTGCACTGTAACAAATGTGAGTCCTTGTTCCTGCTGGCAAATAACTGTAGAGGAAAAAGCAGTGTTTTTTTTTTTTGTTTTTTTTTTGTAAAAAAGCAAGGAGACAGTCTCAGCCACAGGGTTGCAGGGGTCCCGTTTACCCCATCCTCCAGCCAGGATTCCCACAGCTATGGCCCCAAGGTACTGGTACTCGGTACCGGCAAGTACCAGCATGAAAATAGCACTTGGAAAAACCCTTCCTGGTACAGCACCATTATTTATTAAAATAGGCATAAAGTAGAATTCAAGTTACCCTTAGTTATTAGTTTCCTCCCTTCATCACCAAACGCAAAGTCCAAGCAAACAGGAGTTTAAAATTAGTTCTGTACTGATAGCAAGAAACTCCCCTTACATATGTAGTACCTGGCTTTTAGCTCATGTGGTAGAAGGCAGGACTTAGGACTCTATGTCTCCATGTTCTATCCCTGGGGCCAGCTACACAGGTTTGTCAGTGTTACAACTGGTGCACCTGCTGTGAACAGCTGCTGGAAGGTCTCAGAAGCTCAGGATATGCTTCCTCAGCCCAGGGAAGCATGTAATACCCAGAGGCACTGAGACCCCATCTGGGGTGAGTGAAGTCCCTGCTACAGTCTTGGCTGAGAGCCAGCTGGCCTTTAGCTCACATGGTAGAGTGCAGGGCTTTATGCTTTGCTTGCAGGTTCTATCCCTGGGGCCAGCTAGCCCTGTCTGTCAGTGTTGCACATAGAAAAGGACTGATGCAGCATGAAAATACATTTTGAGCCGCAATGTGCCATTGATAATTAATCAGAACTCTTTATTGATTTTAATGGGTGAAATTTGTTTAAAAACTGGTTGTTAAAACATTATCCTTTGGGAGTCCCTATTCATTCATGCACTTTCCACCATATTGTTCCTCTGAGTGAGCTGCTCCATAAAACAGGATGGTGGTTCAACACCCTAAATCTCTCCAAATCACATACAAATCCGTTGGATTTTAGGCATCCATGGAACTTTGTGTGGAGGCTGGACTCCAGTTTAGGGCTCAAGCAGAAGGAAACAGTAAACCGGGTTTTATTTACTTGGGATTACTAGGGGGATGGAACGCATCTGTCCTCCAAGCATTCCCCTCTCTATTCACAGAGGCCAATCCACCCAGAAAACCGGCAGTCATTATTCTGTCAGTCCAAGGGAAAAGGTGATACTTCTTTCCTCACCCTCTGCTCTAGATCTTCTGTATATGACTGGATTCACATATTGCCTTTGGAGAGAGTGCAGGGTGCTCACCACTCTGCATCAAACCAATGCTGCAGGCCAGGTACAGAGGTAAGCAGGATCGTGGCCTGAGAAGAATGAAAACAGAGTTCTTTGATGACCACTGCTCCCAAAAGTATATCATGAAGGTTCAGAGACTGCATTTCCCATCAGGATTCTGGCTAACCCCTGTGGAGGAGTGAACATCTCCTTGTGTCTTCTCCCATTTTCTGTCTAGGTGCTTACCTGGCTTGTATCACGACAGTAATTGAACTTCCAGCAATGGACGTATTGGATTTATTCTCACCAAACCATTGTAAGGCTTGGATTGGAAGTATTATCCCTGTTACAGATGGGGCCATGACCCAAAAAGAGATGAAAGCCCAGACTGTTTTAAGCATGTGTGGAGTCCCACTGATAGCAAGAAGAGCCATTATTTTTTTTTCAAATTTGGTAAAAACTCAATAATTCAAGAGGTTTAATGCATGTGAATATGAAATAGTCTTTTATAAATAATGTCAAACCATACTTTTAGTAAACCCTATTTTGAGAACACCACTCACACAATGGTTTGTAATGCAATACATGTTTACTGCAGGACATGCACAAACTTTTTACATATTTTATTTCCTCACACTTCACGTGTGTTTGTACCACTGTCTTGCTGACTTTCACTCCCACACCTACTTTATGCCAATTTTCCTTCACATTTATTTTCAGTTTTTCTTTTTTAAAACGTGTGTTCCTATTCACAGCAGGAATGTCGCACACTTCCTTTTCCTTTCCCAAATCAAGACTTTATTAGCAACATGACCAAAACATGGATACAGTATAATATCCCACAATAAACTACACATACTAAATGGGGAGTTATCCAACTTTTCAAGATCACATGTTATTTGCTATTTAGATATGAGTTGTTCATTGTTGGGCTTTTAGACATTCGCCGTTTATAAAAAATAATCAGGACGGCTTTTTCTTTTTTTTTTTTTTTAAATCTTTGCAATTATAGAATCAGGAGCCACAAATAAGTCCTTAAGAGCCCCATGTGGCTCCAGAGCTGCAGGTTGCAGACCCCTGTTCTAAGAGAATAGCCTGATTGCTACTTTAAGCCAAATCTAAAATTACCTATTTGAGACTAATAGTGAAAGTCTATTACTTAGAGCAATGCCCTCCTGGTTGGCAGTGTTCACATTTACAAGTACAATGCCTGCACCTTTCATTGTTTCCTGTGTTAGGGAGAGTGTATTCAACCTGCATGTTAACAGAAAGGTCTTTCTCAAGATCGTTTTCCCTTTTTTTATACAAGAATTAAATTCAGCAGAAGAATAAAAAGATTTTTTCTCTGTATTTTAAAGTAAAACATCAGAGTAAAGGTAAAATCTGCAGGGATTCAGATGTACTTAAAAGGCTACTTTTAACCACACTTGATCTAAGCAATCTAAGGGGATTTGTAGAATTAATGAATAGGAGATTTCAGACAAGGTCAGATAAAGTAGTTCCATCTATATTCAATGCCAAATAAATAAAAAACCTCCCAATCCAAGTTACAAATTAATCCTTTCAAATCTAAAATAAGTAAATATGTAAAAATAATGCAGTGCCTGGTTAAAGCAAGAAACTTATTCTTTGTTTCAGGCACAGTCCTCACTTCTTATTCAGGCAAAACTCACTTGACTGAAAACTCTACCCTAGCAACTTCCACTGCACAGTGCTATCAGGACCCTCAACTGTCTTCCATTTATTCTGACTATTGCCCATCTGACAAGAAGTCACAAGTATCAGAGGCTTGGACGTCATTCCCCTATCACAGAAGAAATCAGTAATACAGAATGTGGATATATTATTAGCGTAATTTGTTTAATTATATACCAGTCCTGGATCAGAGGTGGTCACAAACAGCACATGGGCACTCACCTCTTGCTATGATTTCACTCCTAATACCAACGTACTGGGCTAAGGCAATAGTTCTTGTTCAAGAGTTAACTCAGTGGATGTTTAAGCAAAGAACACATTCCCTTGTTGCTTGCTGACTCATTCACGTTGGAAGGACATCAGAAAAAAATACACACTAATTTCCTTGTAAAACTAAAATATGTTCAAACTTGGAAAAAAAGAACTTGTAAGACTATGTTTAAGAATGCTATCTGGTGACTCCTAATATTCTAATACCTCTCTCAGCTGCCCTATACTTCCTAAGCTAGTCATACACACATTTTTTCTATTTTTCATTGTTATGCTGCACTTTTCACAAAGGTATCTGGGCACCTACCACCTCAGAACCTCTGACAGAGCATGAGTTTGTGGATGATTTGTACTGCTGTGAATCACATTCTAGACAGCTTTCTGCTGCTGAGGTCACCTCGAGTCAGGCTACACCATTAGAGGAATGAATAATGTGGCCTAAGGTTTGTAAAAATATATATTGTATATTCCTTGCTCTTTAAGTTTAACCAAACATATCATAACAATGGTGATGGGAAAAATATTTACTTACATCTGAAATTCATTAACACTTTTACATTTCAGGAAATAAGTACCAAGAGTTACAGATTTTTTTTAATATTATTATTTTAGGACTTTTTTATGAAGAGAAAATATTTAACATAAAAAATCTTATTAAAATTCACACCAACCTGGGATGTAAAAGTGTTTGCATTTTCTGGGGAATATTAGAAGCTGAATTATGGAATATAATAAACTATGTATACGGATTGTTACATATAGTAGTTTAAGCCAAATATATGACCTAATTTAATATATATTAACATCTGATGGGAATTTTGCAGTAGATTCTAAATATAAAATTCCAGGTTTTAAAACGTTCTGTTTAAATACTTAGTAAGAAGCAAAGCAACAGAAATTCTACATGATCAGGCCCAGAACAAAGTAGTTGAAATACCTGTGGATATCAAATTGATTAGCCCCATTTCTTCTGAGCATTTCAGGGGGGTTCCCCACTGTCATTAGCCTGGCACCAGTGCAATTTCACTGGTTCTCACAAAGCTTGAAACAGCAGTGTAGACTTCCATAGATATTCTTCATCATCATCAGCAGAAACAGCCATGGGCTCAGCTCCTGTTGATGTCCGATGCTTCCCTCACTATTTCCTTCCATCTTTCCTGGTCCCGTGAGGAGTGGCTTAGTTTCTGTAGACTAGTTCTGCACCAATCTACTATATCATCTACCCATTCTACAGATATTCTTGCCTGCTCTTAACTGGCTGACCAACATGAGAGCTCCTAAAGGTAAGAGGTTGTCTATGCTACAGATTTTAGGAAATTCCTTAGCATTGACCTAGTACTGGTATGATAGTGCATGCTCACCGTAGGCACAAATGACTCCAATGTCACAACATCTGCAGCTAGGCCTATACTAGTGTTCCAATCAGTTAGTATTAGTACTAGTGCTTGCCCAGGACAGTTGGTGAGAATTCCTTCAAATTCTCATTGTAAATGTAGTCTGTGGGGTGGGTTTTGTGGCCATGAGGAGAAGTGAAGTGTAACTCAGTGATCTATGAAAAAATTAGTCTCCAATACTATGGTCTTGAACTCCCTGAAAGGAGGGCCAGTCCTCTTCAGTGCTACCCTCCAACTCAGCCCTGTGAGGGGCTGACCAAAAGAGAATAAAAACATGGAGAATACAGTCACTATGGCTTTGTTTAGTATCTTTAATCACTGCACTGGCTCGTACAGAGAAATCACCAAAGTCTGAGGGAACCAAACTTCCTGTCCCCCGTCTGCACTTAGCCATTTGACTCTGCTTGAAGACATGTTGTGGGTCCTGGAGGAGTGAAACCATGCTGCAGAATCTTTGCTTATGCCATACCTTCCAGTGTTTTTATGCCACTTTCCAAAAGGATCTATTCTTTTTCTCTCTCCATTTGTGGTACGACTCTTTGGTGATTCAATCCTCCAGCTAAGACACACACAGCTGGCATGTGAAATAAAGCAAACCCCTTCTAGGGTATAACTCCAACAGAGGGCATTCTGAGTGCCTTCTGTAACATCATTCTCTTTTTGCCCTTGCTCTGTAATGCAATGGTGTCCCAGGGCTCCTTCGCGGTAGGCATCATTTGCTCTCCCTCAGAACTTTTCTGTATGCAGCTCTTCAGCTGGGTCACTGCAGTTCTGAGGTATCCTTCTGGGGTACCTCCAAATCCAGACATTTTTACCCAGTGATTAACGGAATTGGGAGGATCCAGGCCCATCCTCTACTCTGGGTTCTGGCCCAGGGACCTGTAGATAGGAGTCATCTGCAAGTCCCTTTAAATAACTGTATTAATTCTATAATTCCCTGGGCCACTTCCCTGTGGTTCCAGCACATTGTTCACCTCCTTTTTCTCAGGGTCTCTACCAGGTCCATCCTGGAGCCCTACTGCTCTTTTCCAGATCTAGCACAGCCCTGCAATGGCCCTGCAACTCTTCTTATTCTGACCTATTGGCCACTGATTGCCTGCTCCACACAGCTGCTCTAGGCAGCTTGGAGGATTACTCTACTGCCCTTTTCTGGAACAGGATGTGGAAGGACCTCTAGGATTCCATTACTGAGCCTCTAGACCAGGTACACCTGGTCCCACAAAGGCAACTGCTGGTGGGGAAAGCAAGGGGGACACAGGCTATGTGACTGCCTCCCCTCACCACCACTACCACAAGGGATGGTCTCTTTCTGCCTCTACCCCCCCCTTCCCCACTCCACCCCTTCCTCATATTCCTTGCCCAAATGAGGCAGCAGCTGGAAGCCAGGGAAGCAGAGCAGGCTGGGGCTGGGGCACTCCATCTCTTGCCACCAGTGAGTATTTGTGGAGTTCTAACCACTACTGCCAGCACCAGACATCGCCAATAGTCCCCCAAGCTACCTTCAGCCGCCCTATGGGACCCTCAAAATCTGGGCCCAGGGCAGTTGCCCTCTATCTTCCAATGGACAGGATGGCTCTGCACTCACTTGCTCCTTTTTCCCTGCCCTTCACAACATTGGGAGGTATGTGACCCTTTGTGCCCTACCACCCATGTCCCCTGCCATCAAACACTTCTATTTTAATAACATTTGTTTCCCTCCTCCATGAAAAAGAGGGCCCAATGAACCCGCTGTTCACTGGATTTGTACAAACATTTAACTTCTTAATTTTGAGTCAATGTTCAGCTCCTGTGTGGTGACAGTGCCAAATGAGACAGACAAGTATGTGACATACCTTGAACTTTAAACAACATGGAATTTGTTAATATAATAATGGTCTGATCCTAAAATGACCTCCATTTGTGCACAAGATCTAAAATATTCGGGTAAGATGCATCTTTCCCAGAGTTTAATTCCTGCTGCACAGACCCAGATGTCTCTGTTTAAAAGGAAAAAAATGGGAATGCACAAGGAGATAAACATCAGTTTGCCATAGTAAATGAAATCCATGTAATCAGAAGGAAAAAAAATCTGGTATGAAGAGGCTATAAACAACAATGAGTAAAACAGGCATATAGTACAAACACCCAGTATATAAATAAAAGTTGACATGTAATCTTAAGAAGCTGTTTGTCCTTAAAACTGACCTACAGTAAAACTGTTGCAGTAAATATAAGAAATGCTGAAGAAGTACAATTGTAAAGAGTTACAAAAAGTCAGCAAATATAACTTAGTCAACATTCATATCCACTTGTAATTTTGGTGGATCAGATGCAGCTAACACCAAGTTTCAATCTGACTTCACCATTTCCATATTTTTCGTAAGTTAACCCTACACAGCATTTATACTATGTGATGCTTCATCACATGATATTACATATTCTCTTGTCACAGAAGATGTAATTCTCACCTACCCCGAGACTCATTTCTACCAGCTCAGTAGGGTTCAGGAGTCTTAAATGTGGTTAAGTTTTATACACACACATTTTAAGGCTCCTTTACACAAACAAGGCAAGTCTCAGGACAGGATGGCTGATTATAAATGAGAAATAAGAATAATTGCCTAGAAATCATGCTAAAAGTGTAACTAATAAACTTCTGCCTTCATCAATGGTATCAAATGTGATATTTCGTTAAGGAGATCAGCAAAGAAACTTATCTATATATCTATATCTATATATAGATGTAGATATAGATACACAGTTTTGATAAATTATACACAGCGGTCAGTGGATGACAATTTTGTCCCAGCTTTTTTCAGGGAAACATAAGGTCTGACTTCATTACTTTGCTCCTGTGTTTGACTCAGGGACAAAAGGAGAAGAGAGCTAATCTGATTTTAAGTGGCTCTTGCACTTCCTGGTGGTTGTTCAGTGTCCTGTACATATGAAAGCAGACACCCTCCATTTATACTCTGCTTTCCACAGCAATGGAAGAATGTGAGCAACCATTGTGTTAGTGCACTCTGTCTAGATTCCCAATGTACCTAGGCTCTTCCTGATCTGTACCTACACCAGAGGCTCAGTGGAGATACCTTAAGATAGTGCTGCAAAAGTCAGCAGCTCCATGAGCACACACAAGTGTGTAAAGGGACCTTAGTGTAACTGAGAAGCAAACCAAACCAAAAAAAGAGTTTGGAAAAAATGAAAGATGTTTTTGTTAGCCCTTCCTACAAGCATCTTCCTTTATACGTATCTGCTCACTCCTGAAGAGCCCTTGTGTAGAAGTAATCCTTTATTTGTGGTGGCCTTTTTCTGAGCATAGTTTTCTGCTCTTTGGCTCTATGAATTTGGCAGAAGCAGTTTCACCCTTAAGAAGGCTATTTTGCTTCTGGCTTATGCTTTGCATGCCTCGCTCCCTTTAAATTGGTAAATATTTCTATTTTGTTTTCCCCTTCATCTGTCATTGTGGAGGTGACACAGGGTTACCTTTTTGTGAACCATTATTAGGTGCCAAGTAACAGAGAGGTAGCTGTGTTAGTCTGGGTCTGCAAAAGCAACGAGGGGTCCTGTGGCACCTTATAGACTAACAGAAATGTATGAGCATAAACGTTCTTGGGCAAAGACCCACTTCGTCAGATGCATCTGATGCAGTGGGTCTTTGCCGACGAAAGGTTGTGCTCATACATTTCTGTTAGTCTATAAGATGCCACAGGACCCCTCGTTGCTATTATTAGGTGCATTTCTCTATCACTTCTCACTATAGCAGCTCTTGCAGAAGAACTGATTACTATTCTGTATGTGTGCCACCCTCTGCTTGGTAGCTGAAAATCTAGAAAGAATATAATTTCTAATGTATATTTAATTTATAATCTGTGTGTTCCAAAGGTGCCCTTGTTTATGCATAGTGTGATGTGTTGTTATGTTATTACATTGGCAATGTCTTTTGTTTCCCCTCAGACTACATACAGGAATTATACTAATGAGATAATATAGCTTTGATTCAAAGGTGAATCATTACAAAGTGTGAAAAGATGGCAATGCAAAATAATTACCATTAAAAATTAACTTCTGTCCTGAAGCACAGCAGTAAAATCATGTGCAGAATCATGACAGGTTTTTGGATGTTGGATACTCATAGTCAGAACATATTTTGAGCAGTTCACATTCTGGTACTGGTCTCTAGGGAATTTCTTCACTTCCAAAAAAGACGCACTTCCCAGCCATGGCCTTGGAGCTATCATTTACTACAACATGAAAGACAACAAGATTGCTATATTCATATTGAACTCAAAGATAATTTTTCTCTGGAGGCAAATTTTATGTCCCTTGGATTTTTTTTAAATATTTTTCTTCTTTAAACTAAAATGACATCATTAGCTTTAGTACTCCCAAGTGCTTCCATCCAAATGACAATCCTTACCCAAGTGTACTTAAACCATGAAATCATACAAGTCATATATTGGAACACATTTATCTATTTGTTTAAAAAATCTGCCAATTTTAATATCAATTATTTTGTTACAAAATACCCCGTCTCCATGGATCTTTGGTAGCATTGCAAAGGAGGAATCCAGTGCAAGAACTGACTTATTTTCAAGCTTGTCTACTGTATATTTTAGAGAGTTTGTCTGTTTGATCAACAATTCCTCCTAAATGGTAAGATGTAGGACCACCAAATATGGAATGTTGAGTCCTCTCATCACAACTTAAAGCAGCATAAGTCTTTAGTTATGACAGGAACATGGGATGTTCCTGGAATGGGATTACTTCTTATAAAACCAAACAGAGAAAGAGTCAGATTTACCATATCAAGTACAGTCCTCAGAACTGACATAACTGAGCCAATGTTGAAAGAGACTGATGAGCTGGAAAAACAAGATAAAGCAGGAACAGGATATCTTCTCAATAAAATTTACAGAAAACAGATAAAGCAAGAGAAATTTGAAGTAGTGTTTTGTTTTGGCACAGCTAGATCAATGCTGAAGGTGTGAGAACTAGAAGAAAATGTCATTCAAAACCAAATTGATTGTAGCCCTTTTTGTTAAAAGAGTGAATTATAGGTTTATAGGGATGGGGAAAAGTAGGGTTGATGGAATTCTAAATTAAAAAACTTTACTAAAAAAATAAAAAGGATAAAACTTTAATAATCTTTTTTTACAGAAATCCAAAAAAAATACTTCCAAAAAACAGCACTATATTTTCAAAAAATACAATCATTTAAGTAGCACATGTACATTTTTCTTTTATTTAAAAATAACCCTTAGTTGACTGAAGGACCCATGAAAAAAGATGCAAACAAAGAAGTCTCTGGAGCCCCAGTTAAGAAAAGGTTCACTCCTGAGAATGCAGGTCCTCCTCTCATTATTAGAATGTCTTGGACTGTGTTTGAAATTTTCTGATAAGTAGAGTTTCATGTAGATTTGAGTTCCTGTGTGACCACTAGGTGAATATCTTAGTCATTGCTGAAGATTATTGGGAGTGTGGATGTATGGTTTACTGGGATACAGAAGTTCTTCAGGGCTATTGGGTTGAAGTATTGCAGTAGTATTTACACGATCTGTAGTGGGGTTAAAACACTAGCATCTTCAGTACTTTGTACCTAATGATGAGTAATTTTAGACTGAGCCCAATTAACCCACGTTAACCCTCGCAAACAACCAATTTAATATGTCAAAACCTTATGTAAATGAGTGAAACTCCACTGAAGATAATATAACTAACCTGCTTAGACTAGAAGGCTGGGTCGACATGAGCCCCTTCCTTTTGAAAGGGACATGTTAATGAGGGGGTTCACCAGATAGGAAGAAGGACTTTTGAAAACTGGGGGGGTCCTTTTGGAAGGCCCTGTCTCCACTGGCAGCATGCGATTCGAAAAACCGTACTTTCAAATCGCTGTGGCTGCCATTATGCTAATGGTGTGCTGCATATTCATTGCAGCACCTCATTAGCATCTTTTGAACCAGCTCATTAACATGCCCCTTTCGAAAGGAAGGGGCTCGTGTAGACACAGGGGATATGAATCTGACACCTATTTTACAAAAAAAAAGGACTGAATTACTTTGGTACAAATGAAAGCTGAAACAGGTCAGGCTAAGATTTTATACTCTGTGTTATGAAGGAATTCAGAGAGTTAATCATAATGGTTTCTAATCTTGAAATATGTGAATCTATCTTTCACCTTTTACCAGCTGAATTGCATTACCATTTTTATGTAAATATTATATTAAATTCCATGGAAATATATTTATATTTTGCCACAGACTACATGGCCACAATTATTAAGTGAACATGCATCCAGATAGAGCTAAATATTTTGTCCATATTGGTCGGAAAAATTGAGATCCTTGGGTTGAATTCCTGGCCCCACTGAATTCAATGGCAAAATTTCTATTGATTTTACTGGCTCAGGATTTCACCTGTGGCGTTAATATTAAACCTAATGTGTGTTTAAAGCTTGGAATTTTCTTTCCACTGTCTTCTTCAGTGCATTTTTTATATCTTTCGCTTGTTCAGTTGACTGAGGAAAAAATTTGTTCCAAAAGGGCTATAAGAAAAAGGGAGGAATATGTTCTGTCCTGGAATTCAGGCAAGCTTCCATGTAAAGGTGAGTAGTGGTGATAGATGTTCCTACTTGCACCTACTACCCTAGCAGAGGTCACTACAAAAGCTGACAACTGTTATCTAGCACACATCTGCAAGTATAGGGGGATCTGAACAGAAAAAGGGAGCACGAGGGAACCATTTATGACTGGGATCACCAGGTTCTAACCTATGTTTGGAATAAGTTGGGAAGATAGGAATTATGATAGAAAAGGTGTGATGCCATTAAAATCCACAATTTCAGCAATACTTCTTCCTTTATTCCTAAATTATTTCTGAATTCCTTTCTTGGTAAGAGTCAGCTCACCCTGGAGGTTTCCTACTGATTTTGTTAAATCTTTCCTGGTAATTCTCTAGACTATTAAGTTTACCAGAGTTATTTTCTCAGTTATTTTTCAATTCCAGACTACTTAAACTTATTTCTACCTAAATCCAATTCAGCCCATTGACAAGAGAAGGATGTGAAGCAAATGAGCCAACTTAATGATTCCAAAGAGGAAGTGAAAAGCTTGGAGCACATCTCAGTAAGTTATTGCTATGTATTTTAGACATTTATTTGCAAGAAATATTTTATTTGTATTTATAGGTGATGAGAAAGTAGAAATAAATTACGTCAAAATATTGTCTGTTTTCCAGCTGGGTGCATTTGTTATATTTATTAGCGACACTCCTTGATAGTTGCTCTTGCATGACAATGCACGGTATGTATCCGGGCAAGTGTGTGTATATCCTTTGAGAATTACTAGAATTTTGTACCTATTGTGATTCATATGAAATATGGTATTCTGAATTCCCATAAAGGTGTCCACTGATCCATGCGGAGGCTTTAGCTCATGCAAATGACAAGAAGTCACCTCAACAGGGATATTGTTAAAGCATAGTGCCAGAATGCTCTGATGAGCTTTGATTTGTTTACCACTGAGATCCCTTCAAATAATTTGTGTATAAACAAAAGAGCATCTTAATATTTAATTTATTTCCTAATTAAATAATTACAAACTATGTTGTCACATTTCAATTAGGAGAATGGAAAGTAACTAAGTATCAAAATAGTTCATCTGAGCATGTCAATTAACATGCAACTACCACAATTAAAAGCTGGTACTGGACCAGATTCGGAGCTCACACTATTTTTACATTGGTATAACTCCGTTTGTTTCAGTGCAGTTTTTTGCCAGCAGTAACTGACCGTATAATTTAGATTAGCTGTACCCAAGTAATTGTGCAAATGTACAGCCCATTTTATTTCAGCATGTAATCGTTCTGTCTGTAAAGAGCTTGCCTACATATGACAAAGAAGCTATGACATAAAACCCTATTATTAAATATAACTTTTCTGGTATTCATTTTTCTTATTAAACCATATGATCTGGGCATGTAATTAACACACCCCAGGTTTCTGATCTAAATATAACTCCAGAATGAAATGCATATTTAAAAAAAAAAATCCTGGAATTGAACTCTGATGCCAGAGCTGATTTTTAGCTTTTTAACACTCTGTCCTCTTCGGGCCCACCAATGCAGCAGGGGGAAAGGAGGCAATTGCCCCAGGGTCAGTGATTCAAAGGGGATCCAGGACCCTTTGAACTGCTGCTGGAATGCTGGAGTACCATGCCAGGCATTCCGCATGGCATTGAGTGCTGGTAGGATGGTATGCCATGGTCCAAGTGGTGCTAAAGGCTGGCTGCTCTGGCGCAACCCTTCTACTTCCCACCCCCTCTGGAGGCTCAGAGCCATCCCCTTCTATGCACATACCTTGCCCTGGGGTGCATGGTAGTGGTTGGTCCTGCATCCTATTGGCTTTGGACAGTGTTGCAGTGGAAACAATTGGGAGTAGCACCCCTTCATGGCAGAAGTGGAAAATCTGAAGGTGGAGCTCAGCCACTTCTACATTCCTTCACTGAATCTCATCATTACACTTCTGGTTTTCTAGAAAAATACCATGGCCATTATCCATTCTGGGTGTCATCAGCAAGTACTTCCTGCAGTCCAGAAAAAGAAAAAAATGGAGATTTCATTGGTGGCCAGTCCCTGAATGGAAGCCCCCAAAAAGAAGGATGGAGAGGGTGAAGTCAACTTGCACCTCCTTTGCTGTAGGTCTCTGCAGGCCACAATCTACCCTTCTTTATGAAAATAAGTCTCATTTTTGTCCTTGAAAACTGATATTCCTCTACTGCTGTGATTAACTGCCCTTTCCTGGTTGCTGTCAGCAGCCAGATTGGTAAGCCAGATAGGACATCCAGACACAATTCAAATGATATACAAATAAAACCAATCAAAACATAAATAAATTAATAAAATATTTCATGGAAATAGAAATAGACATTAAAGACAAAGCATACAGTCTGATAATGCTCCACTGATTTTAAAAAAAATTAGAAAACCAAGATAAGCTAAGGAGTAAAAAAGTATCACTGAGAACGGTAGAACCAATAGAATGAGGGCCCACAGACTCTGTTTTTCACTAAAAATAGCCATCACGTCAGATATGTATTATTGAGCCATTGAACATAGATTATTTTTTTTAATCTAAGATCTTTCTATACCCAAAACATTCAGTAATTCATCATTTTCTTCACTTCATTTTTCATACACAAACAATGAAAGGAGATAATGTTTTATGCAGAGATTTTTATCTCCTCCTCCAGTTCAAAGTAGTAATAGCTTCTGCTCTTTGGGACGCCTCTATGCTCCCAGCATTGTCTTAAACTGGAAGTGCTAAATCCAGACCTAGCATGGAAAGAAAAACCTTAGGATGCATGTAAAGCCTCTCTGTGATCTCCATATCTCCTCAGGCAAGCACTTAAGAATATGGCATACAGCAGAAATGTGAAAATGTTTGCAACATATGATTTTATGTTTGTAGTTTTATATACAACAGTAATGTCCTTTGCCCATTTCTTTTTATGGGACACTTTAAATAAAATACTCTATCCTTGTATGAACTGTGGTTTTCCTCAGAATTCATTACACCAGATATACAGTTATTTGGATAACCAGTCTCAAACAAATATGGATCATCAAACATATCTAAATACTGTCATAAAAGCTGGGTTTATGTACATACAACAGTTTAAAAACCAAAATGCCTGATAAAACATTGCCATTACTGATACAACCTTGATCCTTCCTTAAAGTCCTTTCATCTCAGTATAGGAGATCATATTCCTCTTCATCATGGGCAGGGGCGGCCAACCCATGGCTCTCGAGCTGTATGCAGCTCTTTACTCAATGAAATGGGACTCCCACTCAGAATCATGTGCCGGGACTGCTCACCGCCACTCTTTGCACAAGCTCCAGTGTCTGGAGGGAGAAGTGTGTGGCAGTGGCAGCTCCAGTGAGATCCAGGCATTGGGTTAGAGCAGGGAGGGAGGGCTGGGGGTGCCTGGCTCTGGAAAGAGAGATTGGGTTAGAGTGGGGGGAGGGGGCTGGGTGTGTCTCCCTGCTCTAACCCAATGCATTTCCAACCCATAGCTCTAACTTAATCCCCCACCCATCCCTCGGAGCCAGGCACCCCCAGCACCCCTTGCACTTTAACCCAATGCTCTTCCCCGAGAGCAAAGGCTCCCAGCTCCGCAGTCACTTAATCTTGAGCAAGGTTTTATATATATATATATATATATATATATATATATATGTCCTGAAACAAAAATAATTCCAGTGCTTCTTCTCTGGAAATACCATCACTGGACCTAACCAGGTTACTCACAGAATCACGGGCACTTTCTCATGCTCCTCTACTAACATCGTATATGCCATCATGTGCCAACAATGCCCAGATGCTTTGTATATTGGACAGACTTCTAACTCCCTTAGACAAAGGGTCAATGGGCACAAAACAGACATCAAAACACTCCAGATCCACAAACCAGTTAGTCAACATTTTAATGGAATGGGGCATTCTGTCAATGATCTCAAGGTATGTGTGTTACTGAAGAGAAATTATCGCACCGTTTTAGAGGACGCACTGACTTTTATATTCAAATTCGGCACATTAACACATGGTTTAAATCGTGATGGGAACTTTCTGAGTCACTATAGGGGCTCGTCTGCATATTTGGCTCAATCTAATTCTTGATCTTCCCCCCCACCCCTCCACTCTCTGATTTGCTCACCTTGATTGTCTTTTTCTGATTTGTCCTCCTTGCTTACTGTTTTTGGTTCTCTGTGTCTTAAATATTGAGTCTGTTCTGGTCTGGCTATGGTCTGAAGAAGTGGGTCTGTCCCACGAAAGCTCACCTACTGAACTATTTTGCTAGTCTTTAAAGTGCTCCTTGACTGCTTTTTGTTTTGATAGTGTATGGACTAGCACGGCTTACTCTGTTACTATACAGCAACAGTTTTAATACATTAATTTAAATGCTTGTTTTTTTACACATTAACAACTTGTCCAGCCCTCCTTTTATGCTATCCCCATTTAC
Organism: Carettochelys insculpta; assembly: GCF_033958435.1. NCBI lineage: Eukaryota > Metazoa > Chordata > Testudines > Carettochelyidae > Carettochelys > Carettochelys insculpta. The sequence goes on along the minus strand of NC_134139.1, from coordinate 137,811,761 downwards.
CATAGAAAAAACTACCCCAACAGTGGCTGAGACCATGAGGGATTTTTTCCATGTATGGTACAAATTTTCATTCCCAGTGTGTAACGCTGAGCAGTGTAGCACAAAAATATAACCTATTATGCTTGACTTCCTCTACAAGGTTGTTTTAACTTTTCATTGCCTGACTGGATGGAATGTGGAAATTATAACTTGCAACAGATTGTTCTCAGAGAATAAAATTCCTTTTGTAGCATGTAGTTAAACAGTAGAGGTAAAGTAATGAATGCCATTGAGCCATCTGCCATTATACTATTCATGCATCACCTGGTGTCATGTTGTGGTAGACACTGGTGTTATAGAAGGTTTGAAAGAAGAAGCAATAGTTATTTAACTACTCCTGCAAGAATTCCTACTGTGAAGGTCTGAATAAATCCTTTGTTCTCAAAGGGAGTAAAGATCTCCCCACTGTAGTAAGTTCTTTACCTTTCACTGAGTGTGTAAGCCAAGCTCTAACCACAAAGGTGGTGGGGGGTGGGGTTGTTTGTTTTTAAGGTAGGTTATTCCATAGCTACATATTACAAGGTCAACCACTGGCAGAAACAAAATATTGGACTATGTAGATCCTCAACATGAAAACTCCCATTTTCCTAATTCACTTATCTTATATCTTACTTTAATTCATGTATTAAACAATCTGTCACATCTCATTGTACAGATGGCAGCACTGAGTTTCAATGAATCTAAGGGTATTTCATTAATATTGGCAGGGGATATCAATACTGCCCTGTTTGTTCTCAGTCCCTGTTCAGTCACCTGTCAACTACTGTCTTGGGGCCAGATTTTTAAGTATGTACAAGCATCTAAGCATTAACTCTCATCGATTTGTACCCAGCTGCTTTGGAAAATTTCACTAAGGCTGTGTCTACACTACCTCCCTAGTTTGAAGGGATGGTACTTCATTAAGCAAATTGCCCCCTACCCTTCCACCCCCCTCCCCCACGGCAACTCTGGTACTTCGAAATACGGGCAGGTGAGCCGCGGCTACACAAGAGCCGACACTTCGAAGTTTAACACTTCAGAATTGCCAAGGGGGGAATTTGGCTAATGAAGTGCTGCATGTGCAGGGCAGCACTTCATTAATAAACTCCCAAAACCCTACTTACCATCCTTCCTTCAAAGTAAGGAGATAGTATAGAAACAGCCTAAGTGTCTATCTGCGGCTTTAGAGCACCTAAATATTTTTTTTAAATAAAAGCAATCATGGAGGAGACTGTACTACAGGACCTAGAAAGTTTGTAAGAATACTGACAATTCACCAGTATACCTGAGAGTCTGGAAAGCCTTTATGAAAAGCATTTGAGGGCTATATAATTAAAGGTTCACTCAGCATTCATTGTAAAATCTCTAATCAATGTTTGGTGTCTTTGTGGATTTTGTTCAAGGTTCAGTTATAGTACAATAGCTTAAATGGCACCCAACGTGTGGTTCTTAGTTATCCCTACACAATCCATTTGATAGTTTTTGGTGGTGTTCTTAACTGATTATTTCCTCTTAGAAACTGTAAGCTTTACATCCAGGAAATGAACAAGATTTAATACAAACTTTTTACAAAGCATCATGCAACATCTTCTCTTTCTAACCATTTTCCTTCATAAAGTAGCAAAAGAAAAATGAAGGCAGGAGGTTAACTTTCACCTCACGAGAAGCAGCATGACTTTTTCACACTCCTGCCAGGAGTAATTATGAGTGTATTTAATTCTTAGATGTTCAGCCCTTTGAACTGTTATTCAGACTACAAGGTTAGTGCTCAGAAGGTGGGGAAAAAATCAATGAACAACATTTCACGGAGTACTTAAAACTTGATATGTACTTGCCTTTTTTCTGCCACTGTAGGGAAGGTCCGCTAGAATATTTAAAGCCATCATTTTCATATCATGAGACAGCTCACTAGGGAGAAGGTGCAAGAGGAGGGGAAGAGGGAGAGAGGAGAAAGCCTATCTTCCTATGTGCCAACAACCTGTAAGATTTACGAATACATTTCAGAATGATTACAATTCTCTTTTTATCTGCATGCTCTGTTCCATCTGCATCACGCATGATTTATAAAATCTTCTCTATCTGCTTAATCTGCTACACTGATCTGACCTTATCAGCTGAGAGCTAATATAATCAGAGTGCAAATCTATCCTGACCTTTACTTGGAAAATACTGGGGGTTGGGGAAGAGGTAAAGAGAAGGGTTAAATTTCCTTGCATTCTCCCATGTTTGGAACACCCACACAGAGCCCAGCCACAAACTGGCCCTCTGCATGAATATTAAATTCTCAAACTAGGCTAATTTTTGGCTCATTTCACTACAATGATTGGGCTCGACTTGGGACACAACCTCATAATCTTGTAATTCATTTCCCTTTATGTCTATAAAACAGTAATTGAATAACCCTCCTCCCTCCATCCATACTTGCACACCTCCTTCATTAACATGCAGCAGCTGACTCAACAAATCCTTTGGCCTTTTCATTTACTCTTACTCTCTCATCAAGAACTGTTTAAAAACACTCAGCATTTAATCTTGTATGAGACTCAGTGTATTTTTAATTTCCGTTTACTTCAAATTAACACTTTATCCACTACCACATAGGAACTTTGAGATCTTACCTCAAAAACCTTGGCATTTAACTAAATGTGAACCTCTCCATGATTCAACAATATATATTCTATTTCAGTAAACCTACCCCTTCAGTCATGCTGAACATACTGAACTGCATGAGGTCCATGTATTCAAACCAACAATCCACAGGCAACAGCTAATACAATTCAAGAACTTTCTAATAGCAAACCCTTTGAAACTAAACTTTAATGAGTAAATAATGTGAGAAAGGAATTGATTTCACTCACTCAGCTAGTTCCTCACCTGGTAGAAATAGGTGAGTTTACACCAGATGAGGATCTGGCCTACTGTGTTGATTTAGACATTTATGAAAAAAGTATTTATTTTTATACCTGCATATAAAAACATATTAGAAATATGAGAATGAGAGAGGTCCAACCCCACCATTAGCATTCCCCTCCCACGTACTTTCCTAGCCATTGAGTTTTCCAGACAAGAGAATTCCGTCTTAGAGCGGTTCACCCTGTATATGTTTTCACGCATGGGTTATTCAATTTTTTTTCAGATTTTTACAGGACTCTATAATGAAATGCAGGCTGAAACTATCCATGTAGCTTGTCTTCTGATTACCTAATCGAGCTATGGAATCAAATTACACTCCAGTCTACAGGTTTGATATTTATTGTTGAATCCTAAGAATCTGGACCAAATCTACTGAAACAATAAAAATCTTGGAGCTCGGTGATAGGATAATTTCAAATGGCTATTATCCAGATTATTTTTAGGACTTCTTTCTGCTAAACTAAGTGCTGTCCATCTGCCTTCTTACTTTCCCCATTAGAATCACAGCTCTGTTCACTGTGTTCCATCTTCAGTGATAAGCAGCCAATTAATCAAACCTCGGAGGACAGTTACCACAGTCCCTTTTATTTACTTGCATCTGCACTACAATTATAGATCTTCCCTAGTCTATTAATTTTCTCTGGGCCTATGTACTTACATATATAGAAGGACTGAGACTGAGTCATGAAGACTCCAAAGCAAAGTTTGTCTTTCCTCCCGAGCTTATTTTTCCTCTGTTTACTACACTATTAGATAGCTTTTTCCAGTCTATGAATAAACCAAATTTGCAAAATCGCTATGAGCTCTCCAGGGCATACATTAGAGAATGAGTTAGTGCAGAAAAAATTGTTCAGTCATATAAACTTCCTGGTATGTAAATACTGAGGCTACCTCAAATCACTGTATTGAAAGTAAAAAGTTTGTTTTGATTCTTAATCTTTCAACTAAAAGAACAGTGAAACTAAGTTGCTGGGGGGCACTGTCACCATACCATCGCACCCACATACATCTGAACTGGTATCTCTGTCAGTATAGAAATTCAGAAGTACTGAATTCTTGAAACTTCAATAATTATTTAAAAAAGGAAGTTAGGAAGGTTTTTAAGCACAGGTTGACCCTTTCTTGTCTCTCACTCACACAACCTGAATGGTGCTGAATAAGAGAGTTTGTTGGACAACAGGAGGTCAATACTGTGTAGCACATTACTAAAATTTCCACAGCTTATTGGGCTCTTGAAAGACATTTATGGGTAAATTAGAGCTAAATAACAGCACAGAACACTGAGAGCCAGGATTGCTGGCTGTAAGCAAACTTTATGGGACCACAGAAAACTTGGCCACACCCATGGTAAGTGATTGTTCAGCTAGCTAAAATTTTGACAGATTACAGATGTTGCTGGATGAGAGAGTTCCAGATTAGAGAGGTTCAACCTTTACATCAGTTTTGTGCTTTCACAAGTGTTCTTTGGCAAATAATCTAAAATCCAGAACTGTTCTGTATAACGGGAAGAGGAAATTCCTCTGAATCTGGCCATAATGTTTTCAAAAAAAAATTGTGTGTGTCAGAAAATACAAGTTCATCAAAACTAAAATTGTTCACTCAATACAGTTAGTTTTAACAAAATCCTCCCTCAAAATTTTCTTGTGGAAAAAAGCAAGCTTGAGAGGTGTTTAAATATCAGCTTTTCACTTCTGAAATGAAAACAAAACTGTTGTGATACAAAATAACATTTTGCTTAGAAAACTGAGCTCATCATACTATATCACTCCTATCTTTCAGTGTCCAGGCACTCTCTCCAATGGCATTAGGGAGACATCACTCCAAGGATACATTTTGTTGGTTTCTCCTGACATGCAGCTGCCAAATAGCAATTCAAACCTCCAAAGAGGAATTAAAATAAACAACCCATTAGCTGGCAGCCCAGGTCTTCTGACTCAGATGAACAACAATAGTGTGTGAGGAGCAGTTACTCAGTTCATGGCCTCACCTTTCTGAACATGGCAAATAGCAGTGAGTTATCATCAGGCTTCTTGGCAACGGTCATGCAAATAAGCAGTCCATAGTGATGGCCTTCTTGTCTAAAGGTTAATGCACAGTAAGACGATCGTACATGGTCATGGGGTTGGGGATAGGGGGAACTGGGCCCACCCTGCTACACCAGGTCCTATCCTATGGCTCTAGAAGTGGTGGGTGATCCTGTCATGGGGTCAGTGAGGAAATGTGAAGTCACTGCCACCCACCTCAGAAGCACAACCAGATCCCAATCTTGTTTCCTTGGGTTCTGTCTGGTGATGTTCAGTTACCACTTAATTCTTGCTCTCAAACTGTGTCTACACTACAAGATAAATTCAACTTAAATTTGAATAATAAATTTTAATATTTAACCTCAATATCATGAATTCAAATAAAGTGTCCACAAAGCTTCTTGAAATTCGACTTCCCTTTTTTCTGTGTCTGATCTCTGCATCCCCATTGACCCATGCAAGTTCAACAGCATGAGCACTGCATCGTGGGTACCTATCCCACAGTTGCTTGTGGGTGTTTCCTGTTGGAATCCCAGAATTCCAAACACTGTCCCAGAATTCATTGCATCACTAACTGCTTGAAAAAAGAACTGGAGATTGTGCCAATTCCTGCTGCAACATTCCAAAGCAAGCATGGATCTATGAAAGCTCCAATTCATAGCACAGATTGTTTTGACAACCACCGCAGCTGTCATGCAATTTGTCCTACAATTCCAAAGTTCAATGATGCTTAGCTATCCTATTGGTGGTGGTGGTGCTGCTGCTGCTGCTGCTGCTGATGATGATGAGAATGGTTTGGAACAGCAAATGTCCCAAAGTGGGTTCAAGAACTCTGAGCGGGTGGCTGCCAGGGCTGCATTGCAGACAGTGGAGCAGTGGTTTTGGACTCAAGAGACCAGCACACAGTGGTGGGATCACATCGTTTTGGGGTCCTGGGATGACCAGCAGCATGCGCAAGTCTATCTTTACAGAACTTTGTGATGTGCTGGCACCTGCCCTGAAACACAGAAACACCAAAATGAGGCTGGCTTTAATGGTTCATGAGTGGCAATTGCACTATGGAAGTTTGCAACACCTGACAGTTACCAGTCAGTGGCATATCAGCTCTGGGTGGGCAGATCTACAGTGGGGTCCATAGTGCTGGAGGTGGCCCATGAAATCTGTTGACATCTCCTCAAGAAGACAGTGACCCTGGGAGATGTGCAGGCCATGGTGGATGGCTTTGCTGCCCAGGGCTGAGGTAGATGACATGGACATCCCCATCATGGCCCTGGCCCACCTGGCATTGGAGTATATTAATCAAAAGGGGTACTTTTCCATGGTCATGCAGGGGTTGAGAGGTCACAAAGGTCATTTTGCTGCCATCAACTTTGGCTGGTCAGGGAGGGTTCATGATGCATGCATATTCCGAAATTCGGGACTGTACTGAAAGCTCCTGGATGGGACTTTTTTCCCTGATCAGAAAAATCAAGATTGGTGAAAGATGCCCATTGTTATATGGGGTGACCGTGCTAATCCTCTGCTTCCCTACCTGATGAAACCCTACACAGTAGCCCTGAATGCCAGCAAGGAAAACTTTAATCACAGACTGAGCAGGTGCAGAATAATTGTGGAATGCGCCTTTAGATTTTAAAAATTGAGGTTCAGAAGTTTATTGACCTGTTTGAATGTTTCTGAAACTAATCTCTCCACCTTTATTACAACATGCACTATTATGCGCTACTTATGTGAATGAAGGCAGGAGAGTTTTCTGCCTGTGGAATTATGAAGTGGAGACCATAGACAGGGCTTACTTGCAGCCATCTACACTGCCATCCACCAGTAGCCACACTCAGGCTGTAGAAATAAGGGACACTTTAAAACACAGCCTTATGACTGATCTGTAGAACATATACTACCAATGTATTTCCCTGCTATGATGCCAATAAATCAGCCATGCCATAATGAATGAATGCTTCTCCTAGGTGGGAGGGGGTTAAGTTGCAGTATGTGGAATGCATGTGGTGTGCAGCTGTGCTTTCAGTGTCCCCCACAACCTGCTCGGTTCCCTCAGCCGCACATCTGCTGTGGGACCAGGGACTATCACTGGCCAACTGTGCCTTCAGCAGCACTCACCCTCCCCACACCTGCCCGTTTTGATTTGAACCTCCCCTTCACCCCTGCCGCCACTCCTGCAGGACAAGAAATCTCCCTGACCTGAAAGGAATGATTTTATTTTGGGGGTAGGAGAGGTTTAGGTGTCCAGGAAAAGAAGCCTACTCAAGGGTGCTTGAAGAGCCTTTTGCAGTGGCCCTTGGGGCTGGAGTGGCATGCAGGGACCACAATGATGAGGATTGGGTGACCTCTCCTCAGGGGATACCTCACGGGGACCGTGATCATGGGGGGGTGGGCACCTTTTCCTCAGGGGATTCCAGTCGGTATCAGCTGATGCCCTGCTGGGTTGGGAGTGCCTCTGCAGCTGCAGCAGGGAGCACAGGACCTCTGTCTGGTCAGTAACGGCCTTTATGAGCTTTGCTGTGACTGCAGTCTGCTTTGCTATGGCCTCATTCATCTTTGACAGCTGCTGCTGCTGGAGGTCAAGCATTCTTTCTTTAAAGTTGACTTGACTCTGATGCCACTCAGTTGTACGGAGATGCCACTGAGCCATGTCCTTTGTCAGGTTTTTGTGCTCTGCCTCTGTATTTTCCATATGCTGCAGGATCACATCTTGTTTGCATTTATTCCATCTTCTGGTTTTCTCTGGAACACTGGACACTGGGTCTGGAAAATGAAGGTCAAAATTAAGATACAATTCACATACTGTGCTTCGAAGTGCAATGAATGGGTCTTTCTGTCTACTATCACTGAAAGTATACTTTTGAAGGACACTCAAGGGTTATTAAGAATGGGACAGTAAGTGTGCATTTCACAATACCTCACTTGCCATCACTTATCCAGCACATTGCTTTGTGGACATGGTAAGTTATAAGCAGTTGTCCTCTTTTGGGGGCTTTGGGAAGGTCTGTAAAGCAGGGGAAGCCACCAGGTGTCCTGGCCCGGTGTCCTGTGGCAGTGAAAAATGAACTGCTGTATGTGTGAGTTCGACACACAATAAAATAGGGTAAAATTTAAAAAAAAAAATCTAAAGAAAGGCTGGATGTAAAGGGACATGGAAGGAGAAAAGGCACAGCAGAGCAATCCCCCGCGTGGCACAGGGGATTCCTGAAAACTGAAAACAAATGTTGCTTGGAAAGGGACATGGGAGGGGAAATGTCCCACAGAGCCCTGCGGCTGCATGGCACTGGGGAGTCCTGGAAAATGAAAGGAAATGCTGGGGGAAGAGGGATTGGGCAGGGAAATGCTCAGAAGAGCCCAGCACCTGTGGGGTGCTGTGGGGGCCCAGGAAAATGCATAGAAGTGCTGGGGTACAGGGACATAGGATGGGAACAGCACAGCAGAGCCCGGGAACAGCATGGCATGAGGGAGTCATGAAAAATTAAAAGAAATGCTGGCTGGAAAGGGACATGTGGGGGGAACCCCCACAGAGCCTGCAAACTGTGTTGTGGGGTGGGGAATGGAGCACTCAGCAGCAGCGGCAGGCCAATGTAAAAGGGCAGGAAGCATGCATAAAAAAAAAAAAAGATATGAATTGCCGTACTTCTGCAGGTTTCCAGAGAAGACATCATCCTCCTAAAACTAACAGATATGGAGAAAGAACAGGTACTCCTGCTGTGTGACAAAAAGCCTGAAAATTTTGCAAAAATGTTGTGTGGTGCTATGATACCATATCGTTATCTGGTTGCCTGATGTGGCAAGATGTGCTACCATGGAAGCTACAACAAGTCAGGTCTACCCAAGAATCTCGTGATAAAAAAAATACAAGAGTGCCTGGATGAGGTCTTTGAGGAGATCTCCAAAAACGAAAAGCACTTCATCTCAAGAAACATTAGCATGCTGTTCTGAGGGGCCCAAACCAGAGCTAGCCAATCTGTGCCCATACACAACGCTATAGTTATATGCACCTCCAATCCTCTTCTAGTAAGCAGAATAAATACTCACCAAAAAGGATTGCTCCAGAGGGCTTGGGGACCAGCATGGAGGTGACCAGTGTGGAGGAGACTGCCGTGGAGGGTCCCACAGTGAAGGGGAATGCCATGAAGGGGCCCACCGTGGAGAGGACTAGTTCCAGGTCAATGGTGAAGAGCTTTGGCCTTTCTGGAATAATTACCTCTGTCCTCTGCTTGTTGCTCCTTTCCTCCTCTCCATTGCCCTCTTCCTGCGGGCCACCCTGCTCCTCTGGGCTTACCCCAAACTCCATACCAGGGCCTACACAAGTGTCATAATTCAGTTCAGGCTCCGTGGTGGAGTCACTCCACATGCAGCTGTTGATAATAGTGGCAGGTCCGTGGAGCCAACCCTGACCACTGGTTGGCTTCACAGACTTTTTGATAGGCCTGACGGAGTTCTTTAAACTTCATCTGGTATTGCTTAGAGTCCCGAGAGTAACCTCAGGTGGTCATCTAGTGTGTCATCTGATCATACATAGCCACATTTCTCTTGGCCACCCGAAGTCTCTTCGCCACCAGTTGGTCTGCCCTAATGGCAATGAGATCAAGAATCTCCTGGTGGGTCCAAGCTGGGGCTCTCTTGCGAGCCTGAGAAGTAAGTGCTAGTCGGATCATTATCCTGAGTGTTCGTGATTGCAGTACAAGGATACCAAAAACTGCTACTGAAGAGGTGCGATGGCTACCGATGCAGTGCAACACGATGGGCAAAGGGATTTTTTCATAATGGATGCCCTTTTTATTTGCACGGCTGGGTTGCTAAATTCCAATTTAAATTTTAATTTAAATTCAAATTCAATCAAAACTTCGTGGGCTTACTTTGACCTTCTTCCTGCACAGCTAACATACTTGGAGGGTCACCATATAGCTTTGTGGTATACATACGGGATACTTCTGGAGGCTAACAAATTTGAATTAAGGACATGGTACTTCCACACTTGCCTTGATATAAGAGTTGAAATTCTAAATTGACGCTATACCTGTCCAGTAATATCTATATTTTGTAAATAGTATTACAGCTCAATAAATAGAGTTATCAGTATTACATGTGAAGACAGTCACATGTTAATGAGCTAAAGCTTTGACATTTGAATTTATCTTATAGTGTAGACACAGCCTCAGTCTCACAATCACACAACTCTCCCTCTGTCTCTCCCTGAGGCTTGACATCTTCTTAACACAAGAACTAGTGGTCCCAGATGATATATGCAGCAGGTTTAAAACAAACAAAAGGAAATATTTCTTCATGCAAGACACAGTCAACTTCCCTTGATGTTGTCAAGACCAGGACTTTAACAGGGTTTAGAAAAGAGCTAGATAAGTTCATGATGGAGTTCCATCAATGACTATTAGACAGGAGGGGTAGGAATGGTGTCCCTAGCCTCTATTTATCAGAAGCTGGGAATGGGTAACAGTGAAGGTATCATTTGATGATTACCTGTTCTTTTCATTCCTCTGGGACACCTGGCATTGGCCACTGTTGGAAAACAGGATACTGGGCTAGGTGGACCTTTGGTCTGACCCACTATGGCTGTTCTTATGTGGGGTAGTCATTTGCATTTTTTTTTCCTACTGGCTGTCATGAGATTGGCTCAGGGATCAGTTTGTTGGTAGGGATGCCTGCCTCTTTCCCTAATCCAGCTGCTACTAAGATGAGGGGCCCTGTTCTTATACCTCCTGCCCCATGCCTGGACTCCACCTCTGCACTCCCTGTGGGGGGCGGCCCTTGTTCAGTTATCTATGCCCACTAGGAGGAGTTAATCCCTCTGTACTGAGGACAGGCACTTTGATTCATTATAATAGCTTAACAAAGCATTTTAAAATGTTTAAATAAAATAGTTCAGCTGACCTGAAATAAACTGGGTTTTCACTGTTGTTGTTTGGTTTGGTTTTTGGATTGTCAATTCATGAAAATTTTCAAGTTTTCACTTCTTGGTCATGATTCACAATTGGTACATTTTTCAAAATGTTGAAAATTTTCCTACAATAGGAAAATCACTTGCTGTTTAGCTCTGATCATCAGAAAATCAGAACATGAAGACTCAAGAAGCGTTTGCATCCAGTTCCTGGACTCATAGTAAGATTAAGTCTTATCTAAATCAATCTTCACAGGTGTGTTTTATGAAACTGCTCTTTAAAATGTCCAGTGATGGAGATAGTGGAATGCTGGTTACCAAATCATGACAACATTTTCAAAGTTTCAATATTGATAATTCCATTTAACCTAAAAGCTTGATGTTGTTCTACAACAAGGATCAAAATTTTCTTGCCCACTCTCCCTACCATAGTATTGACCCTTGCTGGCATTTCAGAATGATTAGATTATATAAATCAGAAATTTAGACCTCTAAATTTTGTTCTTCCAAAGTAACGTTCTACATACAGTTTCAGAATTCTTCTTGTTTTCTTAAAGTGTGGAGCACCAGTTATTCACCTGTCTGCTACATTCCACTGCCACTCTGTGTAATGTATTGCATATAGATATCATTTATTGTTCAAAGAGTCCAGCTACAGAACTTCTACACCTCCTCACACTTGTCATGAATATAATTCACAAGTAGAATCATACATCTCTGCATGCCTTTTCTTACTTTTGAGAGGTTCCCCATTCCATATTAGATTCAAATGATATTGGTGCATGATCTCTTATGTAGTATTAATGGAGAAACTGACATATGTACTGTTTTAAAATATACAATTGTTTGAAAAGCTGGTCTCAACCAGTATCATAAGACAAAACTGTAGAGAGCTTGAAAAGCCATGAAAGCCTCTAAACTTTATTAAAAGATTTCCTTTTCAAAATGCCAGAATATTAAAGTCCATTATCTTTGGATCTACGAAGCCTAATCATAAATGCCTATCTTGCTGAAAAAGGATCCATAGCTTTCTAATGGAGCAAATAACATTCTTCTAGTCTTTGGCTGTCTGAGGCTCTTGGACCTTTCATTTAATACCAGATATTGCTTAACCTAGATCTCAGTGTGATATTGGAGAGCAAAGGATGGAAAATTCCATATTTTGGAGGGTCGGGGTGGGTGTTATGTGACAGATAATTGAAGCTGCTCAGTCGTATGGAATGTTAGAAGAAGTTAGCATTCTCATTTCTGGAAACCTATCATTTTAGGGCCTTGTCTTTATAATAATTATAATTACCATTCCATCTTTAAAAATGTAGGAGACAGAAAGCATTTGTTGCAAAGAAAAGCAGGCATGTCTCCTATGATGTGTCTGATGTGTACTGCCAGGCAGACTTTGCTGTTGGGAAAAGTAGGCCAAAAGGTTTTGAAAGGTTAATAAGAAAAGAATATTTGAATATTTTGATGCATGTATCATTTTCAGCATGCAAACTTCCTGTCACTCTACTCCAACTTGTAGGAAGGGCACACAGAATTTTGCCATACAGGGCCCATTCTGAAAACATTTTCCTGTTCATCATTGAGGTTCCTATAAATCACACTTTCTGAGTCAGTTGGTGCTTAAAAGTCATACATTTTATGATGTGGTGTCACATTATATACCACTTCTCTTACGTGAGATTTCTAGTTTACAATCCAGAAATGGGAATGCTAACTTTTCCTCCTTATCTATATCTGTTACCCTGACTATTTTATCACTAAGCCCCATTTTGCAGAAAGACTTTTTGCTAAAAATTCATGTCACTTGTACTTTAGGGACTTGATTCAGAAGCTCGTTGCTTCCATTGCTGATAGAGACCACCACAAAAGAAACAGCAACATTGTATGTGTAATAAGGGTTGATTCAGATAAAATATCTGAACAGAACCAAATAGAGTTCTCACCCAAGAAGTCATACAATTTCTCCTAACTTCAATGGCGTGGCTGAATTTGATCTAAGAACATCCTGGAGGGAGCTGAGTTTGAGCCAATTTGCTGATACCAAATGGGGTTGCCACAGGAAGAGTTGGATGCAGAATTTCTCACGTGATTATTAAGATTCAAATTCTTTAGGATTTTCACTATCTTGCAGTCCACCAAGAAGCCCCCTGGAGTTTTGACTGAGAGCAGACTGATGTTTACTGTCAGCTTAACTTCCTTTCTCCATATTTCAACTCCCCATACCCCTACTCTCATGCCAAAGAGAATACTCTATTCATTAGCTACCTTTTAAAAGGTAACATGGCTTAGAGATTTTCTTTTGTGATTATGCTAGTTATTTTGCTGAATGAAAGGGTCAAGATGTGGATTTAATCCATAGAAAATACATACAGAGAAGGGAAAACAATTTCCTTAACATTCAGAAGGAGAAATGGGGAAACTGAACATTAAATTGCTCAGGGCAAAGCTGAAAAAATTTCAGATCAGGAGGATAATGTTGTAATAGTGAAGCTATGTTCTGATATTGCTGAAACGAATGTAAAATCAAAATGAATTCTTCTGGCTTTAACAGAGTTGATCCAGATATACATTCATGAGCATGAGTTCAGAACTTGTATCAGGGCATCAATGTGTCAGCAATTCTGCCACTATGAACCCATGATTTAACTATTTAATAGATCCACAAACTTGTCACCATGTGGAAGTCATCACCATCTCCCACAACACCTTTTGTAGCAAGTGGTTTCACTGAAACAGGCTGGGTATGCAAAGAGGCATAGCAAAAAAAATTAAAATAAAATAAAGAGAACCAGTTATTGTTTTACTAATAGCATGATTCTGCATATACCAGCCAGCCAGAATTTAGCAGAAGAGCACTGAGACATCTGCTAAATGTCTCCATTGAATGGTTTTAGATGGCCTTTAGAGAGGCATTGTATGGCGTTAGCCCATTACAAGCTGAGGATTTTCTTTGGGTCACTATATATTATGGTGTGTCCTTCTATGATACACCTTTTAACTGTCTGATTGCAGTCATTGATACTGTATGGATTTTTTTAATTACTTAAACAAAAACCAAACATACACAAATTAAAGCAGGTTTATTTCCTGGGAACTCCCTGGCTGAAACTGAAATGCTAGTTATCCTTTATGTTCAGTTGCCTACCCAGGCTAGAGGACTATACTTGTTTATATTTATGATGCAGCTTTAGGAGCTTTTTATCTTTGTGTTTCAGATATTGCCATGGCTATGGGACATAGCTATACATTTCATCACGTTTAAGGGTTTTACGTCATCTTCCCCCTGCTCTCCCTGGGAGGTTCAGGCTTGAGTCCATGCATTCCATCTCAGCGCCCATTTCAAAGTCAGTGGGATTTGCTAAGAAGAGAAATGGGTTTTCATTAGGTCACTGTAATCATAATTTCAGATGTATTTATTTATCTTGTCTTAACATCTAGTTGTTCCAATCAACGATCTGAGCTCCACTGTTCTAGGCACAATAGATGAATATACTGAAAAGATAGACCACTTAGGTGCTTTCATGATGGCCATCATCAGGGAACCAAATCATCAGCTGATATAGATTGAACTAAAGATCCAAGCTTATTTGCCTGGGGGTTGTAATAACTCACATTGAGTATGGCTCAGTACTGGGTGGCTCCTATAAGGTATACTGACCAGTGGTTACATTTAGTTACACCTAGCTCAGTCCTGCAGATACGGAGACATGTGCTTAACTAGTCGCACTGAGTTCAGATCTGCTTGGCTTATAACAGTAGACTATGGGAGAGAGAAAGCAACTGGGGAGAAAGTGAGATGACAAAGTGTCACTGAAACTAGAAGTCAGTGTAATGGGCTGCCATATCAGCAGAGTAGAAACCATCTAGCCATTCTTGCATCTTATGTATCTTAAAAGAGGTGAGATTTAAGGAGGAATCCCTGTTTCCAGGGGTATAGTGGATACCCAGCTGGGAGGGGTTGCAAGTGCTATGGAGAAAAGGATTATAATGCAAAATGATCTTGACAAACTGGAGAAATAGTCTGAGGTAAATAGGGTGAAATTCCTCAAGGAGAAACGCAAAGTATTCCACTCAGAAAAGTACAATCAATTTCACACATACAAAATGGGAAATGACTGTCTAGGAAGAAGTACCACAGAAAAGGATATAGGGGTCATAGAGGACGACAAACTAAATTTGAGTTGACAATGTGACACTGTAACAATATAAAAAAGGAAACATTCTGGGATGTATTACAGGAGTGTTGTAAGTAAGACATATGAAGTAATTCTCCCACTCTACTCTGTGCTGATTAGGTCTCAGCTAGAGTACAGAGTCCACTTCTGGGCACCACATTTCAGAAAAGATGTGGACAAATTGGAGAAGGTCCAGAAAAGAATAACAAAAAATGATTAAATATCTAGAAAATATGAACTTGAAGGGAATCTTGAAAGAACTGGCTTTGTTTCGTCTGGAAAAGAGAAGACTGAAAGGGGACAGGATAATAACTTTCAAGTTCTTAAAAGGTTGTCACAAGGAAGAGAGAGACAAGGTATTCTCCTTAACCTCTGATGGTAGAAAAAGAAGAAATGGTCTGAAGTTGCAGCTAGGGATGCTTGGGTCACACATCAGAAAAAAAAATCCTGTTGAGGGTTAAGCTTTGGAATAAAATGCCTGAGGAGGTTATAGAATCTCACTGGAGATTTTAAGAGCACGTTAGACAAGTGGCTGTATGGGATGGTCTAGATCAATAGTGGGCAACCTGCAGCCTGAAGGACTCATACAGCCAAATGGGGTTCTGTGCGTGGCCCATGAGACATTTTGTTTGTTGTTGCCCACTGGTTTCTGTTCACATAGATTGTTTTCCCCCATTATTACTAAAGCAACGTGGACTTAAAGCAAAGGCATGTGAAGTGAGGTGGGCGTGCTGATTGCACATATCATTGAGAGAGCCATGAGCTCCCTCTGCTTTCAGAGAACGGCTATGTTCCAGTCAGCACATTCTGCAAATTCTAGATACACAAGCACAATTAGCAAAAATACCCTACCCTAGGAATCTTGTTTATAACAATCTTCTGGCCCTCTCACATAAAAGAAGGCCATTCATGTGGCCTGCTCATTACCGCAGATCAACCTTTGCTGGTCTCAATGATGCTTGGTCCTTCCATGAATGCAGGGGACTGGACCTGCTGACTCTCAAGATTCCTTCCAGGTCTAGATTCTAAGATTCTGTGGTTAGCATGAGACTTAAATGTGCCAGATGTTGAACAGCAATAGTGCAACAATGTATGTAAAAGTATATGCTTATGTTTCTGTAAATTCAGTCTTGTCACACTGAAAAAGAGCATTTTATACCTCAGACTTATGTCTAAGGTATAAGGCTTGATGAGTTCAAGCCAATGTCTGATAATTTGACATGAAGCAGTATTTTAGAAAAGCTGATAAATAAGGATAGATGTACTGGAATTTATTCTAATTTCAAGTTATTTAATCTGTCCTAGCCAACTCAATACTGTTTTTGCAAGACTTTATATTAAGCCAGTCAATATAATGAACAATGCCACAGCAACAGAATTTATGAAGATTCATACTCAGATGCAAACTTCTTCATTGGAATGTTTTTAGATACAGAGTTTTGACGTGGCCAAGACAGAGAGGAGTTATACAGAATGGTCAGATCTGAATCTATGCTTCCCGAAGTCCAGAATATTTGTACCTGAGTATTTTGTTCAGATTTGCTTCCGGCTGGCTGATTTTTGTTTTGGTAGCGAGTGTTTTTGTGTACATATGTTGCTGTATAAAAGCATAAATAAGCAAACAAAAGTAACATCACTTAGGAAATACTGTGGGACGTGTTCAACTGATAAATCACAGTTTTATACCAGCTGAGGGTTTGGCTCTATATTTGCACTGGCTCAGCTCTTGGGTGGAGGGTTACCTTGCACTCTCTCAATCCTGGCCTGGTAGAGGGGCTCTAGGAATTGCTCAGCTCTTCACAGTATGCCACATCCTTAACCCAGCCCTGGCATATTCCCAATGCCAGAGTTCGTGTTGGTGTTTTAGATAAGTATCTTCAGGGCTGTTCTTGCACTAGGGCAATCTGCCTTAACCAAAACTGAGGCTTTTAGAGACCCTTTAGTTGAAGCTTCAGACTTTTTATGCTGTATAAATGACTTTGGAGTGGGAATGAGGATCTTAGCCCCATAGCTCACATTTAGATAAAAAAGTTTTGCGTCATCATTTTTTTTATTTGAAGTCCTGTTCACATTGATGTGCATCCACACAATATGAGCAAGGCCATGTCCCTCTCATAGTGGAGGAATAGAGCTTATTTTTTATAGACTCTTTCCTGCAGTGTTTTAAAGTTAAGTACAGAACAATACTCTTCTTTAAAATAGAAGAAACAAATTAGAAACTAGACAGAATCTTTATTACATTCCAGTTTTGTTCATTTTTACTGTGCCTTTTGCTTTTCTCTTTGTGGTATGAGGTATAGCTGGAAGAACATATTTTTGTCTCAAAGTGAATGGCGTTCAATTCACATCTCCACTCCTAGTGATAACAAAGTATCCCAGAAAATCAGATTTTGATTTGAATTTCTTAGCTATTGTTGATTTGGGTCATAACCTTAACTTTATTCTAGTGCCTTTCCTTTTGTGTAGTTTCCAGTCTGATTTGTCTCATTTCAAGTTTGATTTCCATGGTGCAATAGTTTCAAAAAAAGAGAAAAACTTTCATAAGAGTTTACTGAATGCTTAAAGATGTGTATCCCTATATTGTTTCTCTTCTGGGGACTAGCACTTTCAGACTTGCCTAAAATAAAACTGGGCACCAAAGTAAAAAGAAGTGAACTCAAGTGCCAGAATTTCTGAGTATCAATAACTCATAATGAGTTCAGCATATTCTTCACATTTACTACGGAGTGGGAGTTGTGGACACTCAGCAGCTCTAGAACTAGGAACTTTTATATGGATGATTAAGTACGATCAGATGTGGTATGGTAAGAGCCTAATTTGAAGTTTGACAATTTTTCACTAAGAAAGTGTTTTCCCTAATGAAATTGAATTTCAATTACTGATATTAAACTCTAAAATGCTTATAGTAAACCCTCATAGGCAAGTAAAAATAATGTCTAAACTAATCAAGTATTTGTATGTGTTCATTACCCAGTAGGCCATAAAAAACTTTTTGAAAACACTACACATTAGAATATTAATGCATATTCTTGCAAAAGCATTAATGCTGACAATATATTTTTTTTTACCTATTCGATTAAAACTTTCAATGCAGCAATTAGTCTAAGATGCAGATCACACAAATACTTATTCATGAACATACCTTTACATGCATAGGACCCAGCGTGACATCTACTGAGATCAACAAGGACCTTTTGATAGACCTGAATTGTTACTGGATGAGTTATACCACTGATTTCAATGGCATCACTCATGTAAACAAAGTTACTCGTGCACACAAGCATTGCAGAACCAGGGCCTAAGGAGTATCACATTCTGGTTCATAACTAAAGGCAAGAATTTAACCAAATATACTGAAAGAACATCTTTAGATGATGAAAGGCAGGAAGGCACTTGTTAGAAATGAATAATAATTAGTCACCTTTTTTTGTCTTCCTTGGAATATAATTCCTAGAATCATAGTGTTAAAGTCAAAAGGGACCACCAAAGCAGCTACTCTGACCTGCACATCACTGTCCTCTAAACCCCACCTGTTCCCCTTTTAACGAGCCATCTTTCTAAGAAAAGAAGACCATTCTTCCTCTAGTAAAATGTAGAATATTTGGGTGAGAGCAAGACTCCCAAGCAGACCCGAATGCATTCCAAATAGATAAACATTGTGCTACTTTTTAGTGTTAAAAAGACTTAGTATTCCACACTTTATGGCATTTCAATATTTTAAGAATCCTGTTGACTTTTAAGTAAAATTCTAAAGCAGCAGTTTGAATGATTTTTTCAAAACTTGGAAAGTGGGTTTGTTTATTCCAGGAAAACTGGATGTGCCTGGAATGGAATTGCTTCCGATAAAACCAAACAGAAAAAAAGCGAAATCACCAAATCAAGTACAAGCCTCGAAATAGACATTTTTTAAGATATCTGAAAAAAATGAGTTCCTAAAAATAACACTGAATCTTTGAAAAAATGCAATCATGTACATTTTCCTTTTATAAAAAAATTAATTGGGCTAATCACTGCCTCAGGCAATCAAGTTAATTTGTAGGTGATAATCTTGTCTGCTTCTTTATTTAATTTCACTTGAATGCTAGAGCAAGCATTCACAGGGCATTTTTGTTGCTGGTGTTGCAAGACAGTTATGTAACAGATATGATAAACTTTCATATGCTGCTTCATGCTTTGGGCACCATTCCAAAGAACATGCTTCCATGCTCATGATGTTTTTTTTTTGTTTTGTTTTTTGTTTTAAATAATCTGTTAATTACATTTGTGACTGAATACCCTCTGGGAGACTTGTATGTCTCCTGTTCTGGTTTACCTGCACTCTGCCATATAGTTCATGTTATAGCAGTCTCAGGTGAAGACCCATCACATATTTGTTTTAGGTTTAAGAATAAAGACAGGAAACTTGGTAGTTCTCTTCATGTTCACTCTCCTTGCAGGAGACAAAAAAGATGAAAAAATCACCTTGCACTACATAAGCAGTGCAAAACACTACTTAAAAGACAGCTCCCTTCCCTTATTAAATGCTGGGTTTGTTTTATACTTATATGTAATGAATACAAGCCCAAAACCATTACCAAATTGTATTTGCCTTACCTCTTCACATGCTTAAACTTGACACATTTTGCCTACCGAGAAGAAACCATATTAAATATTTCTCTATATCTCCAATGTCTCTTAATCTTTAATCTCACCTGAAATCAGGACCTTAATCTAGTCTAGTAGTGACAAGGCTCCTGAGGATATAATGGAAAGATTACAGGGCAGGAAAAAAGGACCTAATCATACAGGCAATTCTACAGTAAGTAAAGGAAGAAATACTGAATTCAGACAACTGCTGGAGGGTTAACAAGATCCAACTCTTCTACATAACAAAAACAAAGGAATTGTTCTGTCTGCATTATGATTGGGTTAGCATTAAAAGAATTCTGCGGGATATAAAGGGAAAATGTTAGGTGACCTATAGTCGGATGAGTGACCTAAATCAAATCAAACTGTACGCACTTAGAACAACTTGACTCTATCTATGTTGCCCTGCACTGAAAGGCATTTAAAATGAGTTAGCAGTATTTAGTTTTAGTCTCCAGCATTTTAAAACTACAGTTTAGCTGTACACAACTCCTGTACATAATATGGGACAATTTCAGCACTAAGTGGCAAAGAAGGTAAAAGGCATACATGGTTTCTTATCATCTCACCTACATTCTATTAAATTAGGTTGAAACATAGACACACATGGCCTTCTGAGATGACTAGTTGGTGATTTCCTGTAACTCTCTTGGTAGCTGTTATTATTAAACTGAATAATAGTTCACAAATGTCCTAGCACATGACTTAATTTAATCATCACAAGAACACAGACTATAGACCGCTGAATGCTGTCATTGATGGCATAATTCTAAATTATTTTCAACATTTTTATATCAGTGACATTATATGTATGGATAATGCAACTGCTGTGTTTGTAAGCTCAGAGCCTTCAGCTACACCACAGCTGAGAACAAGTCTCCCAGACCAGAATGGCAGACTTGCACTAGATCAGCCTGAACTACAGTACTGAAAATATCAGAGAGGTAGCTGTATTAGTCTGTATCTTCAAAAACAACAAGTTCTATGGTAGACTAACAGAAATTTTGCAGCATAAGCTTTCGTGGGCAAATACCCGCATCGTCAGATGCATGACTGGGGGTGGGGTTCAGAGGAGGATTTAAAGGGGGCGGGTCTCAGTGAAGGGGAGGGCCAGAGCTGACCAGGTCTATTCAGTTAGTGTGGAAATGGCCCATTATTGGTAGTTAATGTGGAGTAGTGAACATCAAGAGAGGAGAAAACAAGTCAGTTCAGTCGGGGGTGGGGGGGATGTGGCCCATTGGCAGATTCTAATGTGGAGGTGTGAACGTCAAGAGCAGAGACATCGCTTTTGTAATGGGCCAACCACTCCCAGTCTCTGTTTAATCCTTGGTTGATGGAGTCAAATTTGCAAATGAATTGTAGCTCTGAAATTTCTCTCTCCATTTTATTTTTGAAACGTTTTTGTTGTAGGGCTGCTACTTTTAAATCTGTTACTGAGTGTCCAGGGAGATTGAAGAGTTCTCCTACAGGTTTTTGTACGTTACCATTCCTGATGTCTGATTTATGTCCATTTATTCTTTTACAGAGAGACTGTTCAGTTTGGCCCATGTAAATTGCAGTGGGACATTGCTGGCACATGATGGCATATATTATATTAGTAGATGTACAGGTGAAAGAGCCCCTGGTGGTATGATGTTAGGTCCTGTGATGATATCACTGGTGTAGATATGTGAGCAGAGTTGGCAGCGAGGTTTCTTGGAAGGATTGGTTCCAGGTTCAGTGTTACTGTGTTGTGGTCTATAGTTACTGGTGAGAACTTGTTTAAGGTTAGCGCGTTGTCTGTAGGTGGGACACGCCTGCCTCCCAAGGTCTGTGAGAATGAAGGATCATTGTCCAGGAGGGGTTGCAGCTCACTGATGATGTGCTGGAGATGCTTTAACTGGGGGCTGTGTGTGGTGGCCAGTGGTGTTCTCTTGTTTGCCTTGTGAGGCCTGTATGGTAGCAGGTGGCTTCTGGGTACACATCTGACTCTGTCAATCTCTTTCTTCACTTCCTTAGGTGGGTATTGTAGTTTCAGGAAAGCTTGGTAAAGGTCTTGTAGATGTTTGTCTCTGTCTGATGGATTTGAGCAAATGCATTTGTACCTTAGTGCCTGGCTGCACACAAAGGATCGTGTAGTGTGCCCTGGATGGAAGCTGGAGGCATGTAGATAAGCATAGTGGTCCATGGCTTGTCAGTATAGGGTGGTCATCACTGACCATCACTTATCTGCACAGTAGTGTCCAGGAAGTAGATCTCTTATGTGGACTGGTCCAGGCTAAGGTTGATGGTGGGGTGGAAAATGTTGAAATCATGGCAGAACTCTTCAAGGGTCTCCTTCCCATGGGTCCAGATGATAAAGATGCCATCAATGTTGTGCAAGTAGAGGAGGGGCATTAGGGGACAAGAAATGAGGAAGCATTGTTGCAGGTCAAGGCACTACATTTAACCGTATTGAGTGGAAATCCATTTACCTCATACAAAAACTTACACAGATACAGACGGACATCATTTTCCTCTCCAAATGCAAACAGATGGACATCATACGGAAAGGGCTGATGGTGAAAAACCCACTGATATGAACATACTACACAGATTATGGTGAGAGATTGTGCCAGACACTGGCCGTGCGTATACTAGCCCCAAACCTTGAAATGGCCATGTAAATGGCCATTTCGAAGTTTACTAATGAAGCGCTGAAATACATATTCAGCACCCCATTAGCATGCGGGTGGCCATGGCACTTCGAAATTGACGTGGCTCGCCGCCACGCAGCTCATCCCAACGGGGCTCCTTTTTGAAAGGACCCCAGCTACTTCGAAGTCCCCTTATTCCTGTGAGCAGATGGGAATAAGGGGACTTCGAAGTAGGCGGGGTCCTTTCAAAAGAGAGCCCTGTCAGGATGAGCTGCGCGGTGGTGAGCCGTGTCAATTTCGAAGCACCGCGGCCGCCTGCATGCTAATGAGGTGCTGAATATGTATTTCAGCGCTTCATTAGTAAACTTCGAAATGGCCATTTACATGGCAATTTCGAAGTTTGGGGCTAGTGTAGACATAGCCACTCTCTAAGAAACTGAGGAACCACCTGATCAGCATCCTGTATATCAAACAAGAAAACATCAAAAAAGAGGTCTCAAATCTGGAGACCCTCATAAAAAAACAACCTTCCACACAAACCTCCACTTGGCTGGACTTTGCTAAAATAAGACAGGAGATTTACAATGCACATTTTTCTTCTCTACAGAAGAAAAAGGACTATAAACTATCTAAACTCCTACTTTCCACATGGGGCAACAATAGTGCTACCCTTAACTCACACAGCAATATTGTCAATCTATCCAACTACACACTCAGCCTGGCAGAAGAATCTGTCCTTTCTTGGGACTCTCTTTTTGCCCCACTGCCCCTACAAACTTGATACAGTTCTGTGGGGATCTGGAAGCCTACTTTCGCTGTCTATGACTCAAGGAATACTTCCAACACAACACTGAAAAATGCACTAACCCACAGGTACCCTCCCACCTACAGTAAAAGAAAAAGAATTCCTCATGGACTCTCTCGATGGTCAAAATGACAAACTGCACTTATACATAGAATGACGCTGACGTGCACAGAAAGAAATTGGGGAAAAGCGGCACTAAAAATAGGAGTGTTGACTTTGTGACCCTGGCAGAGGCTTGGGCTAGTCACTCAAGTTCAGACCAGAGGCTCAGGTGAATATGAACTCAGGTGGCTAGCCCAAGCCTCTATTAATGGCATAACATGCATATTGCTATTTTAAACAACTTAACTTGAGCTGACCTAGCCTGAATTTGCTTACCCAGAGTCAGTGAGTGATCTTTGATATTATGTAAATCTTTACCCCATTGAGACAGATTTCATCTGCATGTACTTGTTAGTCTTAGTTGCCTGTTGGTTATAAGTGTACATATGGAAAAGAGAACAACTAGAAAGGATCTTTACAGACATCAGTTACAGAGGTCCTTAAGGTTAGTTGACTATCTCCAGCTTTAAAAATGAAGCTCTGATTCATTATTTGTGGATGACCCATACCATGGATTTACAGAGAATGCTCTGGAGCAACTTGGTGGCTACCACACCTGCCAGACAAGTACCACATCTACCTGACTGATGCACCAGAACAGTATCAACTTTCTTCCCCTTCTTGAAGGCATCTGTGATGCTTTGTATTTAGTGAATAACTTGAACCCATGGACACCATCCTTGTCTGAATCCAGCCTGATTAAAGAACAATTGTGGTTTGACAACCTCATTGAGGCACATTGTCTCTACGTAAGCTTCTGTGTGACACAAAGAAGGGAGATTGTTCTGCAGCATTTGTGATCATCTATCTGTTTTCAGAATGACTATGAACTTTGTCTTGGGCCACATTTTGGGTGCAGCTATCCTGCAGACATCAGTTCAGGAACTGAAGCTTCCAAATTTTGGCTTTTGGAGCTAGGTGAAGTAGAAACTTCATAAGACTATAATCTAGGTCTGGAGACTTTTTTTTTTTTCATAAGCTTTATGGCCCTTCCAACTCTGATCGAAAAAAAGGGGGAATCAAGTTTTACTACACATTAGGAGCCTGCCATTTCTTTGTAACCTAACTTTGACCACAAGATTGAAAGACTTATTCAAGTTCTGTGTACAGCCATTAACTACTATCAGGAGGCAATAACATTTGCAGTGATTGGAAACTCCTTTTTGCTGTTGCCGAAATCTCCATAAAAAGTTTTTTTGCTAGCCCACCTGCCAAGATGTATGGCTAGAAAGAGCAAAGTCTATCTCTGTATATGTCTCACTCCGCTTGGTTTTATACAGCACTTGAGTAAGTTCCTTACTCTTATTAGTAATCCGTGTGTTACCCAAAAATTTCAATTGCTGGTAGAGTTTAAGACCACCCAGGGAGATATTGTTGGTAGCCACTAGCATTCCATTTCTTAGCAGCTGCCTAATCTAATTTGCAGAATATTTCATGGGAGTTATTTATGTGTGTGGACATGTCAGCTCCAGTTCAGCCAGTTTTCTAAAAGACATCTCTAGTTCTGCTTGAAAGATTTCCCACTGAACTTTGCAAAAATGCTACCAGACCTTCTGTAAGCTGTTTGTTGACATACACAGGCTTGCAGTGATCAAATATAACCAAGAATGAGATTTCAGGAAAATTCAAGAAGCTTCTGCTGTATGACAACTGACAGAAAGTGCACAGAAGACAAAAAGGTGATAGCAAGTAAAATCTGTTTGCCCACCTGCTACAGCGAAAGCTTTGTGTTTCATTGTAGAGAAGTTATTAGTTAGCAAATGACGCCAAGTGCATTAGCTCCTCGCCCTCTATTTTGTTACCCACTCCTGTTAAACTCTTTTCTTTTATGTTGGGGCATTAGGATATTCCCAATTAGCAAGGTGAAGGTTGAAGTCACCACAGTGCCTGAAAATGTGTGCAGAGTGTGTGTATGGCGGGGGGCAGTTAACTGCTAATAGACATTTACCAGTATAAACTCTTCGATCTATATTGCCTTCCATTCTTTGGTGTCATTTGGACCAGATGTGAAATAGTAACAATAGACAGTCCTTCTGTGCTTTCAGAAGCCATCCCATGCTGCTTATGATGGTGATGCGCTATGATGGCACATCTAGAAGTTCAAGTTTTTAAACTGCCCATTATTAAAAAGAATAAATGAGATGACCCAGGTAATTATAAGACATCAATCTGGCATTGATCCTTGGCAAGATAATGAAGCAGCTGATATGCAACTCGATTAATAAAGAATTAAAGGAGGGCAAGGCAATTAATTCAAACCAACATGGATTTATGGAAAATAGATCCTGTCAAACTAAGCTGATCTCTGTTTCTCTGAATGCAATTACTAGTTTGGTTGATAAGGGTAATAAAGTTGATGTCAATATACTAGCCTTCCATAACGCATTTGGTTTGATACCATACAGCATTTTCATCATAACCTTGAACAATATAAACTTAACATGGCACCCATTAAGCCGATTAAAATTGGCTAACCAGTAAGTCTCAAAATGTAAGTGCAAACAGGGAATCATCTCTGAGCATACGTGTTTCCAATGGCCCATTCCCCCTCCCTACAAATTAGTTCTTGACCCTTTGCTATTTAATATTCTTATCAAAGACTTGACAGGAAGCATAAAATCATCACTGATAAAGTCTGAAGATGACACAAAAATTGGAAAATGGTAAATGATGAATAAGACGAGCCATGGATTCAGAGAGCTCTGAATCACTTGGTAAATTGGGTGCAGGCGAACATTTGGGTTTTCATACTACTACATGTGAGTGCATATGTAACCCCAGAGGCACTGAGACCACCTGACGAGGAGGAGTAAAATCTGCTCTACAGCCATAGCTGAGAGGTAGCTGGCTTTCAGCTCATGTGGTAAAGCACAGGGCTTTAGCCCCTAAGGTCATGGGTTCATTCCCTCCTGCTGGTGACCTGGGTGCATCTTCCTTATACATGCATCTAAGAATGTAGGCTACCCTTGCAGAAAGATTTGTTGGATGTGGTAGATAATCTGCTGAACATGAGCTCTCATGGTAGTCCTGTGGCCCAAATAGGTAGTGTAATTGTGGTAGACATGAACAGGGACTCTCAAGTAGAAAGTTGTTCTGCCTGTAAATTTGGCACTGGTATAACTGCTCCTCTTCTGATGCCAAAATTCAAGAAGGATGCTGATAAATTGGAAAGTGTTCAAACAAGAGCTGTGAGAATGAGGAGTACATTCCGAAGCATGCCTTATAGTGAGAAAGTCTAAAAGCTTAATCAAGTTAACTTAAAAAAGAGAAGGTTGAGGGGTGACATGATTACACTTTATAAGGATGTGCTTGGGGAACAAATATTTCATAATGGTTTTCTTGACCTAGCAGAGCATGGGCTAGTGCAATTCAATGACTAAAAGTTAAAACTAGCCAAATTCAGACTGGAAATATCAAAAATTCAGACTGTAACATTTTAATGATGAGTAATTAATTATTGGAACAATTTACCAAAGCTCGAGATATTTTTTTAATCATGTATGTATGCTTTTTTTTTTCCTAAAAGATATACTTAAGAATTATTTTGAGTCAGTTTTATAGCCTGTAATACAGGAGGATATATTAGGCCATGAGAATGGTCCCTTGTGGCCTCGAATCTATGAGAGTTTTTCATCAGTGGTACAGTGCATTTCCTGAAGCAAGATTAGTTAGGTTTGTAACCAGCTGGAGGATTTGCTTTTTACTGCAATAGATCCTCAATACTGAAATTCAGCACCTTGAGGGCAAGCTTAAATTCTAAGGTTTGTGGCCCTGGCCCTGCAAGTGACCCAGTTAAGAGGACAGGTTTTGGGGGCTGATTGTAACTTAGCATGCAAATCTATGCTCCACATTTTGTCTAGTTCCATTTCACTTTATGTTGTTCTCAAATAATTCCAGCTGCAGTACAGACAAACCCGAGAAAGTTCCTGAGAAATTTGATCATAGCCTGTGAAACAGGCTAGTTGTGCACCAGAATTTCATTGGCCTCACAAAGTCACTGTTACCTGACTTAGGACATGCAGCTGAGCTTTCTCCCTCCCAGCACCTACAGGGGCACAAATTCTGGCCAGAGGCAACACAGGGACAAAGCACTTGTTCTCACCGTTCATGCAAGTTTGTTATCACAGAACAGAGATTTCAATTAGAGTAAGTATGCAGGACCATTGGAAACAACTTGTTACATGTAATATAAAACCATATCGTATGTTTTCCAAAGTCAAGACTTAAAAATAACAGGACTCTTTTCTGTGTAATGAAGCTTGACTTAACCCAAAGTCTTCAGCATTTTTCAAACCATCAGGCTGTGATGCAAAAAACTGGAAGTTTGTCTTCTCCACGCAGGGTCTCTTGGTACCCCTAGATCTAACAGGGCAGTCAATCTTTTCTACTTCTTCACAAAGCAGTACATCGTCTGCTGCTCATTCTTTCCTAAAATCTCCCTTCCTTGTCAACCTTGAAATCTGTAAATCAGCCTCTGGCTCCACATGACACCATTCCTTCCATAGGATGAGGTTGGGCAGCCTCCCGGGACTTCATGCTTTTGGGGTCCCTGTGAAAGCTGCCCCAGTTCTCTCATGGATGGGAGGAATGGAAGGGGGTTACCTGGGGCAGGGCACAGGCAGCAAAGGCAGGTGGTGGCACCAGCAGAAGGGGGGTCATCTCCTCATGGCCTCCTCCCCCCACATGCACCGTGCCACACAACAGACAGCCTGCTCTGTTCTGCCACAGCCTCCCACAGGGTGAGAGGAAGTAAGAGGCAGGACCTGCGGTGCAGGGGGTGTTACACGAGACCGCACATCTGGGGCACTGGGCAGAGGTTGCTGGGAGCCCTGCCTTTCCCTCAGGACAGACCTCGCTGCATATATTGACAGGTTTACATTGTGAGGCACACAATGTACAGTACACATCTGACCAGAACAAAAAGATAAGTGACTTCTACTCACTGCCTGGACAGAATCTGGTGCTCTCTTATTTAACTTCTTGCAATATTTAGGAAGACCAGTGTTACTCTAGCTGTTGGTAGTGACCTCACCTGCTGCTGTGGGGTGCCTTAGGAGGGGCATTTCCGGCAGATCTAGATAACTTCTTATTCCCCTCTGTTTGCAACTAGTCTGGAGTATTGTGTCCAGTTCCAAGCCCCAGGATGCAGATGCATTGGAGCCAGTCCAGCGGAGAGTAACGAAAATTATTAGAGGACGGGAGCACAGCATAGGAGGAGAGGCTGAGGGATCCGAGCTTATTTAGTTTGCAGAACAGAAGAGTGAGCGGTGATTTGATAACAGTCTTCAACTTCCTGAAGGGGAGCTCTAAAGAGGATGGAGGGAGGCTGTTCTCAGTAGTGACAGACAGCAGAACAAGGAGCAATGGTCTGAAGTTACAGAGGGAGAGGTGTAGATTGGATGTTAGGAAAAACTATTTATCCGGGATGGTGGTGAAGCACTGGAATGCGTTACCTAGAAAGGTGGTGGAATCTCCATCCCTAGAGGTTTTTAAGTCCCGGTTTGACATAGTCATGGCTGGGATGATTTAGTTGGTGTTGATCCTGCTTTAGGCAGGGGGCTGGACTTGATGACCTCCTGAGGTCACTTCAGCCCTATGATTTTATGATTCTATGATACCCTTTATTGTGCTGCTCTGTAGACATCAGACTCAAGACCCTTTGTGTCCCTTTATAATCTCGGATATTGGCATCAAGTGTCTCTGGGTAACAGTCTATTCTAAAATAAGCAATTGAAGTTACTGTATATTGAGGAATATATATATATATATAATATAATATAAAAATCAAATTTACAAGCACTTACAAGAAGAAACATTGTAGAGTTCAAAGACCAGAATGACTGATAAAGTAAAATGTATCAAGATCCATCAAAGAACCCCTCCTTCACCTGAAATATTGTGAATGTTGCTAAAATGTTCTGGGTAGAATTTGTTATGTTGTCATATGGAATTCCCAGGAACATTTAAAAATGAATGGCTTAAATATGAACCTAAAAACATCCTTCTGAGGTTGGATGGAAGGATTACTCTGGTTTATCATTTTAATTTTTTTAAATACGCTGTGTCTGCTCTGAAAAAATAATAGTGTGTCACTACTACTCTTTAAAATCACATATTCATATTCATAACTGTGTCAGAGCACTTGTTATTTAATTGTGGCACAAATATTTGATACTTGCTATTAAACACAGAGGCTCTACACTATTGCACAATGCGGAGTATCAGATAAAATGGTGTAACATATTTACAACGATACACAACATTTTTTCTGTGCATGGTATCTACCATTAAGAGCAGTGTCTGTGGAAAGTCTTTAATATGCACTCTCTCTAAGTGGGCAGGTCATTTGCTCCTGGATGAATTTCATCCTAATTTATTTGCAGTGTTCTTTTAATAGTTTCCCATTTAATGAATTAGCCAGACCTATATACAGAAATGAAATCCATGCAGTGAGTGCAAACTACATGAAAAACACTTCCATTTTAATCTGATAGCATTGCGCACCCCTATTGTCAAGCTGTAGATGATCATGCTGGATCCAGTGGAGAATTAAACCCACTGTCTCTTACTCAGGATTGTTAGCACTTGTGTACATTGTCAAATTCCAGGGCTTAACATAAATGTGTTTAATAATATAATTAGTTTAACTGGTAAAAAAAAATCCTTTGTAGATAATTTTTTTCAGCTGAAAAGTAGTTTTTTCAGTTTATTTTATGTCAGTCAAGAATCAGTCTACATAGGCTTTTGCAGCAGTTTAACTAAATCCATTAAATATACCATTAAACTGGTGAAAATTTGTATGTAGGAAAAAAAACTGAATTTCTAAGGGTAATTAAGGCTGCATCTGCACTACTACATTTTTTTCAGAAAATCCAGGCCTTTTTCAAAAAAAACCCCACAGACTGTCTACACACAAAATGTGCTCTTTCAATCTGAAATCAAAAGAACACAGCCCTTTTTCTGGCAGCCCTCTTTCTCTCCTAGATGAGGAAAAGTGCCTTTTTATTTAAAGATTTTTTCAAAATAAAAGAAAACTGTGTGTAAACACTTCATGGACCCTTCTTTTTAAAGAACAGTCTTCATGGTGCTGGACTTTTTTATCCCTGACCTGTTCTTTCGAAAGAGCAGGGGCTGTGTGGAAGCTTTCTATCAAAAGAGCAGTTCAATTTTTCAACCCCCCCTTTTTGTGTTGACGCACTCTTTTGAAAGGTTTTTTTTTTTTTTTTGGAAAATCTCTTCAGGAAGAACTTTTTTCAAAGGATCACTGTAGCGTAGACACAGCCTAAGATACGTCACTGGATCCAAAAAGGTAACCAGTTGCATGCTCATGTTTACATTGCTGTAGAATAGGTCACAAGTTTCTGATTGTATTTTCAAAAGGCGTGCAAATTATACAATGAAAAGCAGCCAAACTCCACTCAATGACTCTGATGTCACTAATAATCATTCACACTCTGGACAGGAGTGACAGGATTGCCAGGAAAAGAATCTAAGTAGGTCACATTATTTCTTAGCCTGCACTGTAATTGAATTTGATTGCTTCTCAGGATTTAACTTGATTTGATTTTAGTAATTCATTAAGCAAGCAGTTTCACAACACTTATTTGATTAACTATTAACTATTAGTTAATCTTAGAATACGGTACAAAGATTGGGAATACTACGAATGCTAAGTGGTGATACTTATAGATTAACACTCACCAATCTGAGCAATCATCAGTCCTTTTACAGCAATGACCCTCTGCCGCGTACTTTAAATTGTACCCACCCAGAGATACCATCTAGAATCCACCATGCAGTAGGCTGAGGCTCACATTGAACTTTGTGGGACATTCCTAGACTGACATATAATTGTGGGAGCTACTGCCATCTGTATGCCCGGTTTGGCACCCCACCTAACCATATATACCAACAGACACTGGAGATGGATGGAAAGTGATAAAAGAAAGGAGGAAAGAAGGACTCGTATATGGAGAAATGTGTGAAAAGTGATCAGAGAGTAGGAGAAAACGAGCGTTTGTGGGGATAAGCTACCCTCCCATCTTTGTTGAGGACTCCTTGATCCTAAAGCTATCCTTGCACTCATAATAGACTCCATAATTAAAGGGATCTCTTCAGGTTTTTGGCTTTCACTCAAACCAGCCTGCTCAGTAAAATATCCATCCTGCATCCATTGTATTTTCAATAGATAGTATTTTGTTGGGAAGCAATAATGGTTTACAAAAGACTTTTTTTTTTTCAGAATTTTCTTTCTTAAGATTCTTTTCATTCTTCCTTTCAACAGGCTTCAATATGGAGCACTAGTAAAGACGGATTACCTTAGTTTAACAAAGTGAAAAACTAATTGAATCATTAACTGGACATTCATATTCAAATATCTTCATTCCACTGCACCCACTGTTTACACTTCTGCTTTACTCCTCCATATACCGCCTTATTTTGCCTTGTTTGTAAAACTTCTTAAGTTTTAGTCCTTACTCTGAAAAGGTCATGTGAAAATGTACATCAAACATTTCAGTGAAAGTCAAGGTTTTCTATGTTATTAGCTCTACAATATTCTTTTTTTCATAAGGACTTTTGCTCTTGGTGATTGAAAGCACAAATATAGAACTAACTAAATAAATATATAAATAAGTAAATAAAAATCTCACTGAGATTTTGCAACTGTTAATTGCGTCAACTCTTTCCTGCACACTTTCAGTTAATAATGTGCCATTGCTGACCAAAATGTATGATTAAACACAACATTCATTAGTGTCAAACAAGCGATTGCAAATTAAAATTGTTCACTATCAGTGTAAATTGGGTTCTTAACAGTCATTTCAGTTTCTGTAATGATAAATTGCAGAGATATTTTTTCTTTTTACATTCCTTAACCCTACTTATCAAAAATAAATAGATAAATTATATACACAGAAGGATTTGCTGTCAGAGTTTCCATGTTTCCATTATGGATCAACACACATCCAGCTGTGTTTAAGGACAAGACAATGATCGAATCAAGTTTCAGTACTCCTGTTTGGATACCATCAACTACCAAAAAACCCCCACCAAAACAAAATGACAAAAACAAACCTAAAAACCCTGTAGTTTCCATATCCCATGCCATCAGCAACTGTGTGTTGAAGGACAAATTAGGTGGGATTAGCCAAAAACCCTATGAAGGAATATTATGCACGTAATACACGTATATTAACAGTAAATATTGGGGCTAGACATCAATACTGACTTTCAACAATTGAATTTTGACAGCTACCATGGGACAGTCCAGTTGCCTATAATTTGTAAAGTGCATCTACCATATCCCAAAAACTATTGATTTTTGGTTGGCTTTATTATAGATATAAACATAGGTACTACTCTTTTGCCACCTCATTGTTTTATTTTGTGAATAGATTCTCATAAAATCAAACATGGTACCATGATATTTTTTCAATTTATTCTGAAAATTTCCCCTTAAACTGTAATAAAATCTCAGAGACTCATATGTGACAATTGAAATAAAAATATAATATAATATGGGAGGCTTGATGGCCCAGAGGCCATGTAATTCCACGCAAAATGGGCAAAATGTTAAAAGGAAGGTCCTTTCCCAGAATCACTGCGCCAACTTTCACTGTTTTATGTGGAATTATGTTGCCTCTATGCTAGCCAGATTGGACCCCAAATATAAGTTAGGGGAATGCTGATATTCGCTAGTTTGTGGACCACTGGTAAAGATAGGTGTCTTCCTGCAGATCAGTCTTCAGTGCCTACCTCCATGAAAGGTGTGGGTCTTATGACATACTTCTCTTGTTAGCATCTCTTATTGGCTGGTTTAAGCCAATGCTTTCTAACATGCTGGCCTTTGAAATGCTAGTCTTTGAAGATTACTTTCTAAAGGCACCCCTCTCTCCCCATTTATTGTTCAGGAGCCTAGGTACCTAATTCAAACTTTTTCAACTATAATTTTCTTCCTAAAAATTTGGCTCTTCAATCCTCAGTATATGGGAAGGGGGAAGAAAGCGGTAAAGGATAGGGCATAGAACTGGCCTGAAATTTGTTTTCCTCATTGACATTTTGGGCTGAAATAGTTTGATGAAGAATGGACAGCTTTCACAGAAACCAGGCATTTGCAGTGAAAAATTTTGTTTCAGTTAAACCTCAATTTTCTGTCAAAAACTGTTACCTGAAAATGTGTAGAATATGAAACACTCCATGGAATGAAGCACAGCTGGGAGAGCTTTTAGTTCACATTTTTGAGGACAAATTGTGTTCTCTTACACAAAGGTATCAATACAACCATTCTACTGAAGTCAACAGAAGTAGCTTGGAAGACAGCAGAGTGACCTTGGACAGAATTTGACCCATATTCTCTCCCCTTATGATTTCATAAACTGATTTCCACAAATATTCATTGGTACTAAATAATATGTTCATTCACTTTGTTGGTGCGTAGGCACAGGTCCAACATACCTAACATATAAACCAAATAATATAACTATTAACTCTGCCTACTTGTTTTTCTTCATCCGTTACATTTATGTACCAGTCACCTTTAATCTCATGACAGCTTTACTACCATTGGTTAGCCAAGCTTCAAGTAGAGTTATGACAGTGGCAAAGTTCTACATATTGCAACACATATTTTTGCAATTGACTAACCAATGGAAAACTATTTAGAGAAAACACTAGCGAAATTATTTACAAAGCACGTCAGATGATGAAGTGGATCATATTCTTCCTAGTGTAGTATCTGAGGTTTGAGTTATTTACTGTTTTGGGGATCTTATTAATTTATTTACTTGTTTTGGGATTTTTTATTTACTGTTTACTGTTATTTGATTTATTTACTGTTTTACCAATCCCCACGCCTCCACCTTCATGATAAACAATAGTTCTGGCTTGAAATAGGTCTTCTTATGATGAAGACATATTGGAAATTTCAGAAGATGGGAGTAGGCCCAATGTAGGGTTGTATTTTTAATTTTTAGCTCATTTTAGTTCTGATTGCTTTAGCAAGTTCATATATCTTGTAGGTGCCTTTGTATGGTGAGAGTTAATGCTGTAATAATTCAATCCTTTTCTGATATTAAAACAGTCTTCATTACAGGAAGAGACCAAAAAGACATTTATTTTTATCCAACATAAACAAACACTTAACTTTTCAGAAAGGTTAAGAATATTCTTGTTCATAGAATTCTAGAACTAAGACGGTTTCATCCTCAAGATTCTTTATCTCAAATGATCATTTCTTTCAAAGTGCCTCTCATTACTTCTGAAGATTTACAGATTGTTGCATTTATTAAAAGGTATCCTCATTACTTAAAAATGTAATAATTTCATCCCAAAAATACTGTTTAAAGTATATTTCATTTTAATAGGTGAGACATCTATGAACTAATGTGAGGGGACATGTGAAATTTAATCCTGATTAAAGAAACAAGCATGTAAAAGGATATGGATGCAAATGGCACAATCTTTTATCTTCACAAATGCAGATTAGAGTATCTAGATTTTCTTACCAGTAATATTTAGCCACACCTATCGTGGGAGTGGAGATCCTTGTTCCTGAGACTTATCCACAGACTCTACTTCTCCTAGAAGCCACTTAGGGAAGGGTGTTTTGGAAGTGTTAAGACATGTTGCACCAATCTCACACTGATGAGGCAAGGAGATGTCCTAAGATACTGTGCCTCTCACCTCTGTGGGGCATATTCCCAGCCTAAGATGACCGAGCAAGAGAGAGGTTTGGTGCCAGAAAAGCTACACAAATCCAGAACCCAGCCTCCTAGCCAAACCACTAGCAATCCGTAGACCACAGGAGCTGAAAAACATGATTCATAATAGCCAGTGGAAGATACTCTAGATATGAATCTGAGGGAACATCAGAGGCATTCCAGGTCCGAACCATGATGATGTCAGAGGGACGAGAACAAAGCTAAGAAGTGACCCAGTGAGCATGATAAGTGATATCATGCCCTGAGCTCTGCCCGAGGGCTACTGTTTTGAAAGGTCCTGATTTACAACTCAGTGGAATAGGGGTGTGTGGCGAGGGCTCCTCTTACCCAGGCCACTACTTGGGTCAGTCTCTCACCCCTTTACCTCAGGGGCTGAAGCTTGCAACAGGTATCTGGTAGGGAACTGAGTCTCTCCTCCTGGGACTCCCTCCCCAGCTGTTTCTGTGATGAAGCTGGTACAACTCACTCTCAAACCTGCGCTCTGTTGCTCTCTGTCTCTCCAGCACCTCTCTTCCTGTCCTACCGTTCTCTTCTCCACCTTCCCACTCTGGAGGGCTGTGTCTACACAACAGCCCACTGTCAAAAGGGCAAAATCGAAAACCAGGAATCAAAATCCCAGTGTTCGAAGGTGTACGACCACACAGCAAAGGCAGATCACGGGTCCGATCCTCTCTTTCAACAGTCTTCCCCTTTCTTTCGAAAGGGAGAGTCCGCAAGGCTACGAGTGCTCTTCCGAAAAAAAGGTTGGCCAAGATGCTGTGGACAGGGTCACATGGATGCCAAGCTCTTCTGAGGCCTGCAGCCAGCTGCTTCCTTAAAGCCACTCCACCAACTCCCCTGCCCAGAATGAGCTGAGGCCTGCTGAGCTGCCAGGAGCCATGCAGAACCCAGAGCAGCAGCACCATGGCTGATGACACCCCGCTTCTGAGACTGAATGCAAACATTGTGGATACTGTTGCCCACCTCGTCTGCACAGTCTCTGCAGCCACCTGCCTCTCCTCCTCATGAGACAGAGTACCCCCCCAGGGGATGTAGACTCCCCAGCCTGCTCCCCACCCCCTGTCACCCCGGTGCCCATGGAGTCACCCCAGCAGTTCAGACTGGTGGGAGCAGCTGGTGCTGGGGCAATGGGATGATGCCATATGGCTGCAGAACTTTCACATGAGTCGGGGCACCTTCCACAAGCTATGCCACTGGCTGGTGCTCCCACTGAGGCACCAGGACACCACCGTGTGGCCTGCACACCCCCTCAAGAAATGGGTCATGATCACAATATGGAAACTGGCCACACTGGACTCCTACTGCTCACTGGGGCACCAGGTTGGTGTGGGCAAAGCCACTGTGGGAGTGGTCCTCGTGGGTAAGCTGGGCCCAGGGCACACACCCAGCATGGGGAGTGGGGAAGGGGCCCCTAGGCCTGAGGCCCCCTGGGGGCTGCTGGTCGGGATGGAGATGGGGGGCGGGCACTAGCCGGGAACACCCTGCCACACCCTCACCAGAGCACATGGCCTCCCTCCTGTGAAGATTGTCCATGCCATAAACAAAATGCTCCTGCATTGCGTCGACATTGTTGGGGACCTGGACACTGTCATCAGGTGTTTCTCATTGCTGGGGTTTCCAAACTGCTTCAGTGCCCTGGATGGGATGTACATCCTCTTCCATGCCCCACCACACAGTGTGGGCCACTATATGAACTGGAAGAGCTACCACTCAGTAGTCCTCCAGGCTCTGGCAGCTCACAAAGGCAGGTTCATGGACATCTACGAGGGTTGGGAGATGCTGGTTGGGGACACTGCCATGACACTCTGCATGGTCGCAGATTCAGCATACCCCCCCTACTGCCATGGCTGATGCGGCCCTATACTGGCCACCTTGATCCTAGCTGGGAGGCCTTCAACACCTGCCTCAGCCAGGCTCAGCACGTGGTTGAGCGGGCCTATGGGTGCCTCAAGAGGTGGTGGTGGTGCCTCCTCGCCTGCAACAAGGTAGGCATGTACAACGTCCTGCATGTGGTAGGCACCTGCTGCACCCTCAAAAACATTGTGGAAAGCAAGGCTGATGCCTTCATCCAGGGGTGGGCAGCTGAGGCCACAGCAGCTTTCAAGCAGCTGTCCACTGTCACCAGTCACCAGGCAAACCGCGACAGGGTCCAGATCCAGGAGGCCCTCCAGGTGAGCCTCGTCTTTGGGCCGCACTGGAAGGTAGGGGTGTTGGTGGATGTCAGCAGGGGCACTGATGTGGGTTGGGCAGTAGGACCTCTGTAGGGGCCATGGGGTGGGATGGGGCCTCTGTAGGGGGTGTGTGGGAGTGGTCAATGGGGGGAGGGAATAGAGGACCAGGAAACGTGCTACATAGCCCATGTGCTCCTGCAGAATCCCATGGATGCCCTCCAAGTGGAACATCAGCCAGTGCCACACCTCCCTCTGCCATGCCAGGTTGGCCTCCTCCAACCACAGGTGGTGCTCTGCCAGCTTGGCCTGACGGAGGATGACGGTGTCAACCCCCCATGTGCTGCTGCAGTCTCCAGCTGCAGGCAAGGTGTGTTGATGCTGCTGGAGGCACCTGGCCCCTGTCTGCCACCTCTGGGGGACTCTTCGTGGCCACTGAGGCTGATGGGCTGTGTGGGCCCTCGATTGCTGCAGCTGGAAGGAGAGACAGATGGTGTGTCAGTCCCCAACTAGGAGTCCATCCCCCTTCTTCCCCACCCCCAGAGCCCATCCCCTTGTGCCTGACTGAGCCCTGGGCATGATGGGTGCAGCATCCATGCAGTGTCAGGGGTGCCCAGGGGTTCCACTCTGGGTGGGACCAGGCCCTGTGAGTACTGGCCTCATGTACATCCCATTGTTCATCTGGGTGCCCAAAACTGTCCATAGATCCAGGTGCTGGGTAGTATGGGCAAGCAGCAGGGGGGTGCTATGGGCCACAGCTGGCCGGGGTGTCTAATCCCAGGCCTCTGGGCCCATGTGTGGTCCACTGGCAGCTATGCTGCTCCTGCCCTGCCAGCTGGGGCACTGGTCCTGCTGCACACTTATGAGGGGGTCCCTCGATGACCTCTGGTGATACCTGGCTGCCCATGGCCTGGCTGGATGACCATGAGGGGATGTCTATGATGAGGTCTGGGGTGGTGTCCACCCGCTGGCTTGGGCTGCCTGGTCCTGGCTCCTTGAGTCCCTCTGTATTAGGATAGTCCACAGATGTATCCAGGACCACTGGGGGTTGGCAGCTGTCCCAGGACCCAGGGTAGAGCGGAGCTCCCAGTAGTAGGAGCAGGTGGTGGAACCTGCCCCTGAGCACCCAGCCTCCTCCTGAACGCAGGTGTTGCCCTGCCAGAGGTCTTTTACTTTGCTCTGGACTTGATCTGGGGTCCGGTCTGGGTGGCCACAGCTGCTCAGTCCCTGGGCCAGGTAGGCAAAGGCTGCAGCATTCCTCCACTTGACTCCCATCTCTCAAAGGATCTCCTCTTCTTTCCACAGATCTAGGAGGTCTCAGAGCTCAGGCTTCATCCAGGAGAGGGCCCTTTTATTTTTTTTTTCTCTCCAGGGCTGGCTCCTGGGAACCCTCAAGGGCTCTGAGGGAGCGGGAGGCCCTGGGGCTCCAGAGGCTGCCAGGCACTGGCCATGTGGCCCCTGCTGTTTTTGGGGGAAGCTGAGCGGGGGTGCTGTTGGCAGCTCATATGGTTGCAGTTCACCTGCTCTCAGCTTCCTGCCGTGGGGTTTCTGGGTCTGTGTGGGTTCAGGAGCTGCCAGACGCACGGCTCATACAGCCCCACTGCTACTGGGCAGGGAGTCTCCATGCTCCAGCTGGGCACCACCATGCAGGACTTCTCTTCTGAAAGAGTGGGCCATGGAGTGTCTACATGTACCTTCTTTCAATGTAGTTTTTTGATGTGGGGGCTCTCTTCCCACCACAGGATCAGGCTCTGGCTTTCAACGTCTGGGCTGCGTTCCTCTAACTTCCAATTAAAAGAGCACATGGCACATTTAGACACGCCCTCTGTTCTTTCAAAAGAGGGACAGTCTTTTTGAAATAACCTGCACATGTAGACACACCCAAGGTGTTTAGAGACCTTCTGCAAGCCAGCAATGGAGTCACCTGGCCCCAGTTTGCCTGAGCCATTTCCCTCCCTGCTGCTTTTGATTGCCCTGCTGCATTCTGTTTGTATTTAACAGGTCTTTTTCCCCATTTGGGCTGACTTTCTCCCACTCTGAAAGAGCCGTCTGGCCTGCCCCTGCCACAATGGGCATGGGTTCCCTTACCACCCTCTCTTACCAGTAAGCAACACTACTCCAAAAGATAGCCACTAGCCAAATCAGTCTTTGTAGTCTAACCAGTGAGTGACACTATTCTGAACTATAGTCACTACGTAATGCACCTTTTTAAATGATGGATAGTATTACCCTGAACTAGTAACTCTGGCAAGTGGACAAAAGGTACTTTGTCTGTTGGAATATAGTGATACGTAGATTAATATGAGTCAAAAGGCAGATACACAACCTTCTGTAGTCTTCTGATGCATAGATACTGTCTATATAGTCATAGGTTAATGAATGAAATTTTATCCAAAGCAACCCAGTATTCACCCTACACAATAATGTGATAGTTTCTGCAAAAATATGCTTTGTGAGGTACCGTTTAAAATGAATAACTCACTAGTCAATGATAGCATGGTGAAAAGTATTAATGAATATTATATGCAAAGTTATGAAATCCCCTTTATGATATTACTAGAACGTGATTGAGATCAGACAGACTTGGCTTGCTATGTCTACTCTAGAAGCATCTGTCTACAGATGTTACTGTCAGAAGAGATGTTCTGACAAAACTTCTGTCAGCAGATCGCATCTACACATAAAAGTGGACTGATCTTTTGATCCACCCTGCCAACAAAAGGGCCCCAGAGCATCTACAAGGCTTTTGTGTTGACAACTTATATTGATAAAATGCATTTTGTGTGTAGATGTTCCGCAATTTTTGTTGACAAAACCCCAGTTTTCGCTATGACACTCTCTAGTGTAGACGTAGCCGCAGTGTTTAAACACTTCTGTCCTAAACAAAAGAATGTAGGTTTACTTCACTACAGCTGAAAAGTAAACAGGACCATCATGATGGCAGGGAGAAGAGAGTGCAAGAAATGGAACAATCTGCCTTTTAGAAAACACCAGCAAGGGAATGAGGAGAGCATGGAAGTTCAGCCATCGCTTTGCTGTCAGACTGAAGGTCAGAAAAACCTTGTTGATCAAAGCCTGTATCTGGCTCAGTTAAATTTTAAATATATTTTCACTATTTGTTTGTAATCCTAACTTCATTTGTTATTTGACCTCATTTAAAGTCTCATTCTTTTATTAATAAATTTGTTTGATTTCTACTTGAAAACTACAGTGCTGAGTTCGATTTAAAATGCTAGTTAACTCCAGTTTAAGTAGAAAGCCGTATATATTGTGTCTTTAGAAGAGCAAACGGACCTTATGTCTCTGGAAGCATATTATTTGGGGAAATTATGTTGGGATCCCTTTCTGAATGTAAGCAAGCCTTGTGGGAGCCTTAGTAAACCTGTAGACAGACTGCTGAGGTGAGAGTTTCTAAACTAATGTTGGCTTCAAATCACAAAGAAATTCAGAGTGCAACCAGCATTCTTGTTGCTAATTCTGAGCATCACAGTAGGAGCACTTTCCTACAGTAGGAAAGCATTGTGAGGCACTCATGTCAGTGTACCCTGTAAACTGAGTGCTTGAGTGGCTGTCCAGGAGAGATTCATCTGCTGCCCAGCTGATTAGCAGAGCAGCAAGAGCCATCCACACAAAGCCAATAGCATAGCTAGGAATGTGTTTCTACTGGTGTTGCGCATTCATGTGTGCATTGGCACACATAACAAAATTTATTCCACCCAAGGATGGAAAAATTAGAGAGAGCACTGCTTAGAGTGAAAAGGTAAGAGGTGAACCAAATCCTCACTAGTCTGGCTCACACCCCAAAGTGTGTTCCCATAACATTTATGATGCGTGTTCACATTACTCAAACCACAGGGGAAAGGATTTGACATAAAAGCAATATTAGCATGGTGTTAACTGGACCCATTTTCATAATAATTTTGCTGCTCTTTCACTGAAGGGAAAATTTACTCTTTTTGAGGTGCAAAAGTCAAGCTCTCCAGTCTAATTTCCTAATTATTTTAGCCCTGCAATAATTGCTTGATAATTTTTTAAAGGTCATCATTTATTTATGGAATAAAATTATGCTTGGTCCTTGATTTATTGCCTTGAACATGCTCTCTCCTAATTTTTCAGGCACTCTGTCCATTAATGACAAGTTATAATAATACTGAGCACTGAGCATCAGTAGATTTCACAGTGTTGTACAAAGGAGGACAGTATTGGCAACATATTATAGATGTAGAAACTGAGGCGCAAAGCAGAGAAAAGACTTGCCCTAGGTTACCTGTGCTCCTGCTTTATCCTCTAAATCATGGTGCCTCAGGATGGAAATATAAGTTGGAACTCTGTATTCCATCATTCTTGGCCTAGCATAATTTTAGTTAGCAAGATGTCCAACCATCATGGTGTGGCCAAATTTCCTGTAATTCCACAAGTTTGTTTACAGCCACCAGTTCTGGTTCTCAGTGCTCTGTTCTGTTATGTAGCTGTAATTTACTCCTGAATCTCTTCTAAGAGCCTAGTAAGCAGATGTATTCCTAATGCTGATAGACAATATAGACTTTCCATAGTTCAGCAAATTCTCTGGTTTAACACCATTCGGGTCCCAGAGCTGCTGGACTAGAGAGGTTCAACCTGAACCCCAATCCAGAATTCTGAGATTATTCCTACACTAGCATTTTGTCAACAAAACCTGAGGAGCGTCCAGATTTCCAAGGCATTATGGTGACAATAAATCAACAGAATGCAGCACTTTTGTCAACAGTTGTATCCTGCTCCCCACGAGGCATAATGTCTCTGTCACAGAGAACCAGCCCCACCCCAGCACCAGCCCGGGCCTGCAGCCAGATAGGTTCTTGCCACATGCAGTTGGACCTCCAGAGGGACCACTGTGCCATTCTCTAGAGGAAGACAGGCCTCCTGGAGTGATAGCTTCAGGAAGACAGGGAGTGGCAGTCAAGGACCTGGGACGAGCTCATGTCCTGCTTTGATGCCGCCCCAGCATCTGGCAGGATATGATGGCCCAGCTGCCTTTGGCTGCCGCCCCTGCTTCCATCTTCTTCCCCCACTGGCCATCCTCCAGGACATCCTGTACCTCCTGCAATGGCTGAGGTCCATGGTCACTGCCCCATCACTCCTCAGGCCCCCCTTACTCCTTCTGCCCACCCAGACCCCACCACAGCCCCACCACCTCCTTACCTCCTCTGATCCTGGCCTCACCCCAGCCCCAGTAGGGGGTCCTGAACCCAGAGTGGGAGGGAATCCTTAGGTCAATGCTGCTCAGAGCCCCCCTCCGTCTCAGGTTCATGACCCCCCACCACCACCACCGCCATGGACTGAGTCCCTCCCTCTCTCCCAAGTCCCCACCCCCATAGTTTGAGGATTTTTGCAGATTGCTTTACTGACACCCACCACATCTGCAAGAGATGCAGCAAGAACTGTCACTCTCGTGTGGGTCTTCATAGTTACAGTAGACGCTGTAAATGAAGTCCTCAATTGAAACTATAAAGGGCGCGATCCATAGTCTATGCAGACTGAAGGGTGCCTACTACTACTTTACTGTCAATAGTTTGTAATTACACTGGCTCTTTTCAACACATTATTCTTTGCTTAAGTAAAATAATTAATGGTTCACCATGCCCACAACTCTCTATTAGACAGGGGTTGAGGGACTGAGGGGGCAAAGGAAAGGGTGGTGGTGGGGAGGGGATAGGGCTGTGGGCCTGAGTTCCCCCTATGGGAGGGCCCTGGGGAGGGTTATTTGGGGTCATGGTAGAAGTTCTCCCTCGAGGTCTCCTAGATCCACACCCCATCCCAATGGGCCTGGGACATTGGAGCTGTGCCTGGCTACTCACACCCGCGGCAGCTGTCCACCCTCCTACCCGGGGAGGAAGGCCTCCCCTTTCCCATCCACTATGTTATGCAGGGCACAACACATGGCTACAACCTGGGGGACTTTGTGCTGCCCCATATCCAGGCAGGTGAGCAGGCACTGAAAGCATGCCTTGAGGCAACCAAAGGTGAACTTGACCTGCATCCAGGCCCGGTTGAGGTGGGCATGAAAGACTTCCTGGCTTGCATCTAGCTGGCCACTCGCACCCCTGGCCCACTTCCCAAAGGTCCCCCATTGGCAGGACACTACCCTCTGTGCAGCGACTGCAACCCAAAAGTGCCTTATTTCCATGAGGACAGCCCAAACGGTGGACTTCACCACACCAAACTGGTTTCCCACTGAGCGGCAGCTGTCAGGGGAGGCGAGCTTCCCCAGGGCAACTGCGACCTGCTTCTCCACGAGGACGGCAGGCCACAGACAGGTGTCCTGTCTCCAGAGTGTGGGGATGAGCCAGGCACAGAGCTCCAAAAAGTTGTCCTTCTGCATGCAGATGTGCTGGAGCCACTGCTGTTCATTCCACTGCCCCATGAACAGCTGGTCCTACCCGTTGGAACAGATGTAGTGCCTCCAGATCCACCTGTGCACCCATAGGGGCCTGGCATGGGTGTGACCGTGTGGCAGCCACAGCATGTTCCTCAAAAGTGGTGTCAGGTTCGCCCTCTGGGAGGAAGAGGAGGATGGCCGTGAGGAGGTGCAGCACATGCTGAAGCACCTCTGTGTGGGGCCAGCCCAAGCCCGGGGGCTGCTCTAGCAGTACGGCTCACTGAAAAGAGGTGTCTCTCCCAGGAAGTGTCAAAGCCCAGCTCTAGCAGCTGTTGTCCCTCGTGGATGTAGGTACAACTCCGCATGGGCGGAGAATGGGCATCTGCAAGGGCCTTTTACGGGTGCATCTTGCCGGGGCTCCTGGAAGGGATTGCCAGCCATGGGACCCTGTATCCTATGTTCTGGATGGCCATTTTGTCAACAGAGTAGCCTGGCAGTCTCACCACCTTCTGTTGACAGAGTGGATCGACTGAGCAATCTGCTTTCCCGTCTGTCTGTGATCTGTCAACAGGAGGTTTGTCAGAAGATATCCTCCGACAAAAACTTCTGTCGATAGATAGCTCTAATCTAGCTATAGCCTGAGGTGCTAGAATCCTCACAGAATGGGGTGGCCTTGGCCATTATTTCCTCAGTATTGCATACCACTTCTAAAGCAGGGCAAAAATGTGAATAGGAAGAAGAGAGAATAATATTAGAGAGAAAAGACACACCAGGTGTAGGGCTGCCCTGAAACATCTCACTGTATATGACATTCCAGTAATGATATATACAATAGATAACAATAGCGTCCCATCAATTCGCTTCCAGTATTCCTATTTATTAATATTCATGGCTCAGTCAAATTGATGTCCACTACTATGCAAGAAAGTAAGGGACAGTAAGGCACCGTG
Organism: Carettochelys insculpta; assembly: GCF_033958435.1. Taxonomy (NCBI): domain Eukaryota; kingdom Metazoa; phylum Chordata; order Testudines; family Carettochelyidae; genus Carettochelys; species Carettochelys insculpta. The sequence goes on along the minus strand of NC_134139.1, from coordinate 137,767,388 downwards.
CACTCCTCTGGTTCCAGAATGCAGGGACCAGGAGCTATGTCCCTACTGGTGTGGATGGCTGGCAGGGGCAGGAAGTGAATATATTCTTGATATTACCTCCCTCAGGATTCCTGAAAGTGGAGCTATACCAGCACATCAGGGAGTATATGTTGCAATAGATATCGGACGTATTTAGGCTGAGGGATTTGGGCTTGTTTAGTTTACAGAAGAGAAGACTTAGAGGTGATTTAATAGCACCCTTCCACTTCCTGAATGGGAGCTCTAAAAAGCAGGGTGAGAAACTGTTCTCAGTGGCGTCAGATGGGAAAACAAGAAGTAATGGTCTGAAGTTGAAGAGGGAGAGGTGTAGGTTAGATATTAGGAAAAACTACTTCACCAGGCGGGTGGTGAAGCACTGGAATGCACTGCCTAGAGAGGTGGTGGATTCTCCATCCCTTGAGGTTTTTAAGTCCTGGCTGGACAAGGTCCTGGCTGGGATGACTTAGTGGGGGGTTGATCCTGCTTGAAGCAGGGGGCTGGACTAGATGACCTCCTGAGGTCCCTTCCAGCCCTGTGATTCTGTGATTCTATGATATCACCTTTGAAGCAGCAGGGAAATTGGGAAGGTATGTGTGGCTGGGGATTCATAATGCGCCTCCTGTACAGCACCAACAATAGACTGTACTTTTCACTGGATAGCTCTCAATGCCACAATCTAGCCTTTGGGAAGTGTGAAACAGAATGGCAGGCGAACACATCCAATGCTGTCTTACTTTGCTGCTTGCAGTATGTTTTTTGATATTCTTTGATGCTGGTTGTTGATTTTCCATGTTGGCGCATAGAGAATTAGACTCTTGGCTCCTTTTTGCTTAAATAAAAGTCAAACAGTGAAGTGCCTGCATGCTGCTTTGTTTCTTCGCAGTGCTGTGGACTTTCTGGAATATGCAGGACATAATGAACAATTCATGTGTATTTGTCATTCTCAAAAGAAACACATTTTAATTGAATATGTTATTATACACTCAAATCTAACAGCAAAAGGAGTCAGATCAAACTACATTTTCTATTTCATGCTTTTCTGAAACACTCCAACCAGGTTTTGAACAAAAAACCGGGGAAAAACATCAGAAAATCTTATCAAAATGTGCCCAAAATTTGACTGTGTTGTGTATTTTTTACATTCTTTTTTTATTGGGCTTTGGTTGATTTTGTTTTTTACTCTTTCAAACTTTGGAACATGATTTAAATGTAATCAAAGTTTCACATTCAAAATAGATTGACTAGTTCTAACTTTTAGAAATACCATGCTCTTTTCAAATGGACACATCACACACCAGCTATGTCTACACTAGCTCCCAACTTCAAAGGAAGCATGGTAAGTAAGGTATCGGGAGATTGTTAATGAAGTGCAGAGGTGCATATGCAGCCCTTCATTAAGCCAATTCTGTCCCACAGCAACTTCAACATTTTAAACTTCGAAGTGCTGGCTTGTGTGTAGCTGCGGCTAACCCACGGGTACTTCGAAGTGCCTGGGTTACTTCCAACTCCCTTTACTCCTCAAAATTTTGATGGAGTAAAGTGACTTCAAAGTAGTCCAGGCACTTGGAAGTACCAGTGGGTTAGCTACGGATACACAGAAGCCAGCACTTTGAGGTTTAACACTTTGAAGTTGCCACGGGGGGCGGGGAGAATTAGCTTAATGAAGTACTGCATGTTCACTGCAGCACTTCATTAACAATCTCCCAATGCTTCCTTTGAAGTTGGGAGCTCGTGTAGACACAACAATTATGTTTCTGTTTGCCATTTGGATGTGCATAATTCTTAAAACTCGATTCCAGTGTGAATACTCTAGATTGTTAATTTTGTGGATTTCTGCAATTTACCAAATGTTGTAATAAAATTATTTGCTAAAGTATTTACAGAAATCAGAAGTTTTCAAAGGCAATCAGAATGAATAGATTTAAAAATTCAACTAATCACTAGTGTTTTTTCCCCCAAAACATTATCCAGTTTTGTTCAAGAGTAGATTTCTCTTTCTAACACAATCACTAAATTTGAAGAGAGATATTCTTTTAATGACCACTTGCATGAGTAACGTAAGCTAGAGCAATAGTGGGGTTGGTAGCATGTTTCTCTAACATAGATAGGGCTGATTTTACAGATATTGTTAGAATGTAGCCCATAAACATGCTTTTGAGTATTGAATTTTCTCATGCGTTTTCCCTTTGTCAGACTAAAAAAAATCACAGTGTACAATAAACATACTTGATGGTACTGTGAATAGAGAGGTCAAAGACTGAATGGGCATGGAGTCACTCTCAGCATAAAGGATGAATTGCCCAAGGCTGAATTGAAACAAGTTGTCAGGAATACTGTCTCTACTCTCTTAGTTCTATAACAGAGGAAATTGATTTGCAGGACTTTCAATTCAGCTTCTCTCACACATGTGCTTGGCTTATGTAAATAAGCACTAGCTCAGGATCTGGCCCTCCACTGAAAAGAAAAAGGAGTGAAAAAACTGTTGTTACAAAAATCTGAGCTGTAGCAATGAGATGTGGTATTGAGACTTCAAAAAGTGCACTGTGATCATTTGGAATGTCCCATTTGTCAGACGACTATAATATTTGTGTCCAGTGCTCTTTGCTTTTCTTCCCAGTCCATGAGCTCCTGTTACTGTAGCCTGCACTGATGTTGCAGGAACAGATCTCACCTTTTCTTTCTACTTAAGTCAAAAAGAATTGTACTGTTGACTCAGAATGTACTGTGATATAAAGGTTGAATTTGGCCTGCAATGCTGAGCTGATGAGACTATATTTCTTTCTATTAGTATAGAGCAAAGCAGCTATTACAGCTACATTATCCCTGTCATCTACTCTGTACACTCACTCCCCTTAGGTAACATCTCATATTCAAGTCCTTACCTTCAAGATCTTAAATGGGTGGGATCCAGGGTGGATAAAAGATCACCTAAGCTCCCAGACAAGGATAATTTTTGACAGTTCCATTCCTGTGTTCATGTGGTGATAAAGCTCATCTATGCAGAAGACAACTTCCCTGGCAGCTGGTCTTCTGCTGTGAACTGAAATCCCACATCAGTTAAAGGCACCTTAAACCTTTGGCTCCAAGCACAAGGTGCTCTTCTTCAACCTCGTGTTTCCTTTGTTAATGTAAATGCATAGGACAGTGTAGGCACTGAGGCCTACAGAGTTGCTGGGCCCTAGGGCAAGGATGGAGGAGGCAGTTTCTTGTTCCCACAAGGGGCAGGTCCTTGGGGATAGGCTTGGGGATGAAGGCAGCTAGCCCTCAGCACCATCCAGAAAGCACTGTCCCCCAGCCACTCCAAAAGCCCTCACGGTAGCCCAGAAAGTTCTGTGACAGCACTCAAGCAGTGATTTGAAGGACCCAGAGACAGCTGCACCCTTCCCGCCTCCACCACCAGTGGCCCTGAGTGTAGGTATAATATACTTCATACATTTAAAAATATATTCCCATGTAACCTCTACACATACAAAATGAGAAAATACTGTCCAGCAAGGAGTGCTGTGGAAAGGGATCGGGGTAATAATGAATCACAAACTAAATATGAGTTAACAATGTAACATTTGCAAAAACAGTAAACAATTCTGGTGTGTATTAGCAGGAGCGTTGTCAGTAAGACAGGCAAAGAAATTTTTTTGCATTGCTCCATGCTGATTAGGCCTCAAATGGAGTACTGTGTCCAGTTCTGCATGCTACATTTCAGGAAAGATGTGGGCAACTGGAGAACATCCCAAAAAAAGCAATAAAAATTTTTAAAGATTTAGAAAACATGACCTATGAGAGCAGATTGGAAAAAAAATCTGTATGTGTTTAGTCTGGAGAAGGGAAGACTGAGAGGGAAATGATAATAGTTTTCAAGTTCATAAAAGGTTGTTACAAGGAAGAGGATGAAAATTGTTCCCTTCAACCTCTGGTGATGGGACAAGAAGCAGTGGACTTACATTAATGCAAAGGAGGCTTAGACTGAGCATTAGAAAATCTTCCTGACTGTCAGGATGTTTAAGCACTGGAATAAATTGCCTAGGGAGGTTGTGGAATCCGTGGCATTGGAGATTTTTAAGAGCAAGTTAGACAAACTCCTGTCAGGCAGAGCTCCTTCTCATTTGTGTCACATCACCTCCATGTTGGCACCCGTAACAAAATCCATTCTGCACATGGATGGTCTGTGGTGGAGATGGGGCCGAAGGATTCATAGCATGGGAGAGGGCAGAGGGTTGGAGGGATGAAGGCTCTGGATGGGGGTGTGGTCTCTCGGGTGGGATTGGGGATGAGGCGCTTGAGGTGCAGGAGGGGGCTCAGGTTGGGGGTAAGGGGTCTGGAGTGCAAGAGCAGGCTCAGGGAAAGAGACTGGGGTGGAGAGGTGCAAGGTCTGTGCAGCAGTTAGGGTGCAGGCAGGAACTCAGGGTTGTGTTATAGGATCTAGGATAGATCTAGGATGGTAGAGGGGGTTGTGCAGAGAATTGGAGTGTGGGGCAGTTACCTGGGGCAGCTCCCATTTGTTGGGGGGGAGCAGGCAGCTCTGTACTGCCCCATGCTCACCTGCATGCACTGCTCCCTACCCTACCCTGCTCCCACTGTCTGCCAAGGACAGTGTTTCTGGGCACTCATGGGGGGGAAGAAACAACAAAATGCTGGAGCCACCTCTCCTCTCCCCTGCTAGGAACTACTGTCTCAGAAGTCAAGAGCTTCACTGGCTGCAGCCTAGGGCCCTGGGCCAAGGAGGCACCTTTTAATTTAGGGCCCTGAGCTGCAGCCTCTAAAACACTTTTCTTAATCCTGCCCTGCTGCTGGGGCCGGAAGACTACATCTCGCCCCTGGCCACAGCATCTACCTGCTCCTAGGGCATCACATTTCTCCAGCAGCTGCGGCAGCTCCCTAATACAGGGGCTGAAAGACCACATCTCTCCCCCATCCCCAGCATGCAGCTGCCATGGCTAACAGGAGAGAGCCTCTCTTTCGGCCACAGGAACTCCATTCATGGCATCCCTGAATCCCTGCACAGGGCTTATCAGGCAGCTGCATGGCTTAGAGGGAACCTTGCTGTCATGGATGGTCTCCAGATAACCCTTAGTCCTGCTATGAATGTCTGGGACTGGGCTAGGCCTCTCTTCCAGTCCTACTATTCTATGATTCTGTGTTTCCTCGAGAGAGAAGGGGGGAAACAAAGAACCATGTGTGACATGCTAGTGATGTCACTCAGAGTACTAGTGGGAGGTACTCTGACACTCGATTGATTATGGCTGCATAAGAACCTTAGTCAAATACAGAAGATGAGATTAGAATATTTCCAATAAAATATCCAGCCTGTGAACAATATGAACATTTTCTATTTGCAAAGTACACGCACTATGTTAATTTATCTGGATATTGTCTACTGGCCCAACCACAAGCAGAGGCAAAGACAGCAGTAGGCCCTAGACCTGCCATTTCAAAGGGGTCTGGAGCTCCCACTACTGCTACTGCCACATTAGTAGCTGAAGTGGCCAGAACTCCAGGCCCCTTTGAAGTGCTGAGGCAGCGTGTCTCAGCACGGCTATGAGAGAGGGGACCCAAACACCAGGTAGTGCTAAGGGCTGACCTCCCTAGGCCCTGCTGCATCCATCCTTGGTTCCACCCTTTCCAGGGGAACAAACCTCCCAACTTGGCCTGGTGCTTGCAGTGCCTGTCAGCACCACTGATTATCTATTACGGAAACATGTAGGGAGAGGGTAGGTCATTTTCCTTCTGTCACCTCATGTGTTCCAGTCATCGTGTGCAATCTTCATAACAAACATCAAAACTTTAGGCATCCAGATAAGCATCCAAAAGTGTTCTTTGAGAGTCTTTAAAAGGCTGCAGGGCACCTGCACCTGGTCAGGTGGGCCTCCTGGGATTCAATCACATTGGGGCAGTGGTAGCAAGAAATCAGAGCACTGACTTGGAGGACAGAGAGGGGAATGTCAGCTGTGAAAGGGAGCAAACCCCAAGAGGTTCTGAAAAATTTTGAGAAAAGATCCAAACTTTTCAGTTTCTAAACCAAAACTTCTAGCCATTTAATACTTTAGCTCATTAATTATTATGACTGAAGCACAGAATCTGGCAGACGGTGATTCAGAGTGGTTACGTGCCTATGATATTATCTGAGATGTTTGTTTGACTAAAAGCTAAGGGAATATTTAAAAAATAACAGAGAGGAAGCCACGCTAGTCTATACACTATCAAAACAAAAAGCAGTCAAGTAGCACTTTAAAGCCTAGCAAAATAAACTAAATAAATAAATAAATAAATAAAATAAACCTAATAAACTATTTTGCTAGGCTTTAAAGTGCTACTTGACTGCTTTTTGTTTTAAAAAGTACATTACTTCTCGTATAACTTTGGGTTATTTTTGCTCACATGAAAGCTCTTCTTTATGCAGTCTCCCTTTTAATCTTTCATAACATTTTGTGGTAGTCTGTTAGCAGGAGCATTTAGGGAAGGGTGTTATTTCTTAGCTCTTTAGCAGATCTTTCACCCTCCCTAAAATCCAAACAAAACATGTAAATTAAAAGGCTAAAAATAGATAAGCCATAAAAAGCATTTTTTCCTGTTCATATAGTGAGTTTCTAAGAACATATTGCACATTAAGAATGCGAGTGTGCAGAAGCTCATTGAGAAGCAGGGTACTAAGATGCTTTGTGGTCCGCTCTGTGCACCTCTGGAGTACAGAGAATTCTTTTCAGAATAAATTGACCCCATCCAGGCTCCAGAAGCTCATTCAAAGGTCTTAAACATGTCTGTTTGGAAGTTGCTTCCCATAAATATAGCTTAGGAAGGGAGGAGAAAAGGTAAGACCTCTTTGTCTAAGGCTTCAGTGTACTTAGACTTACCACAATTACCTTCCCATTTAGTTTGTTTGGTTCTTGGGTAGCTCAGAAGGTAAAGCCTTGGATTAAAAAAGCAAGGAGGAAAACGAGAGGAGGGCTGAGTTATACTGAGCTGTAGTCTAAACAAGGAGAGAGTGACTGTGCATTATCTTCATGTGAATGGAGATTCCTGGGATAATGCTTAGAGCCCTTAAGAGCAAAAAAGAAAAAAAAATCTTTGCCAATAGCTATCCATTGTTCTGCTTTTGTCAGGACTGAAATAAGAGAAGACTTGCTTTTCAGGTCCAGTGTGTGAGGATAGCAGAGTGGAATGCAGTTGGATTCCAGCTGAGTGTTTGAAGTCTTCACTTTTGAGGCCTCTTCTGAAAGAGACCTGGCAGGAAAGTGTGGCCTTTCATAGAGAAAGGGCAAGTCCTGAAGCAAGTCGCTTCCTTAGTAATGAGTAGACAGGCAATTCTATTATAATAATGTGCTTTTTATTGCCATGGTAGAGCTAATAGAGTTGTGGTGACTTCACACCTGCTGCAGCCTGGCCTCAAAAAAAAAAAAAAAAGGTGGGGGGGAAAGAGAGATAAAAAAAAGTCACCATGAAATCTCCCAGAGGCTTATTGCTGTCTACAGGCAAGAGTGCAACTGACAGATAAAGTGCCTGACAATGACATATTGCTTTAGGACAACAATGAAATGACTAGAATTTTAAACTATAATCACCAACTTCTCTCTTTCTCTCTCTGTCGCTCTCTCTGAAAAATAAGAAAATAGCACTGAACAGATGCAGAGAATTAAAAGGCTACCATTTATTTTATTGATTATTTGAGGGAGCACCCGTATTCCATGTGAAACTCAACCATCTCCTCATAATTGTTCACACCAATGCAACCAGCTAATTTTTTTTTATTGCAAAGGGCCAGTTTTAGTATTATGTTTAAGAAAATATCAAGATAAAGGAAAATGTTTCAGATGGTACAAAATGACTCTATTCCTTTTTTTCAGATTCAACTGATAAACAAAAGGTGGATTTCTTAAACAGCAAGATGCCACCTTTTTGACAAATACAACATGTAGTTATGTCACAGCATTATGATAAACCTTATAGAGAAGACACAGCAGGGCCAGAGAGATTCTTATGTTCTCAACACAGTTTCTATGACAGGAATGTTTACATGACCCACAGTGCAAAGTTTAAATATATGCAGCAGTTTTGCTGTTAACTCCCTGAACTTGCATGCCGGGCAAACCCTGGCCAGGAAAATGCTGCTCAACTTGTTGTTATGTTGTTACTGTTAACATTTTCCTGTCCTGCCAGTTGTTTTGGACATCTGCCATGCTCTATACAATGTCTGAATAGTGTGGATGATTTTTTTGTTTGAGGGGACTGAGGAAAATAAATATTAGCCTGTCTTTCTATTTGTGTTGGTTGAGGGTGGATGAAAGAGAAGAAAGAAATTCTGGATAGCAAGCCAATGAAAATGAGTAAGATTCCTGCCTGAAAGAGCTGTGTTTGGCTTTTGTGACTCTGTTGTGAAGTCTGTAACACAGATGTACACGAAAGCATGTAGTTCATATGACCTAACGTTTGTCAGCAGGCAGCTTAACAACCCTGATTCAGAACTCATTTTGGTAATACAGGTTTTTCATAATCATACTCGGTATCTTTCGAGTTCCTCGTGATTGCTTTATCCAAAGGAAGGCTGATACGTACTGGAGAGGTTAAAGGTTTACAATCCATTGAAGGTTTGTAGAACACTTTGCATCCACACACAAAAATGCCACAATCACTTATAAACATTCTAATAACAGACTATCTTCCCACAGTATTAGTCATTAGTTAAAGCTTAATTGTTTCATTCATAAACAGTTGATGATATTTAACCAGATAAACTGAGTTGGAACTGTTTGACTTGTCCTCCCACTTCTGTCCAACAATGCAAAAGTAGAATTTTGAAATCTCCCAGAATACACTGCTTCTGGGAACTGAACCTGGAACTGTGGGAGCACTGCAGCTCAAATGATTTAGCGCAGACTTAGTATGCATTCAAGGCAATGTTTGAAACAAGCAAGCAAGAATAGTACAGCAAGGTTAAATAGCAAGGGTAGTATATGTACAGTTAACAGTTTGTGTTTAAATTCGTCAATACAATGTGTTTTGCATGTCCCTGAATTTAAGATAATTTGATTTGCCTATGTACTAATTTTCAGTAACTGTTTTAAACTTTACTCTTGGCGCTTTTCAGACATAAATCCCAAATCACATTTGAAAGAAAGGATCATTATCCCCATTTTACAGATGGGAGAAATGAGGCATAGAATGATGGCATGATCTGCCCAACATCAATCAGTAGGCCAGTGAATAGCCAAGAATAGACACTGACTTTCCTATGATCAAAGTTGGCATAAGAACGTTGAAAATTTTGAAGAACTTTCTTAATAAAACTGTCAGCTCCTTTCAGTTCTGGGGAGCAGTTCCCCATGGCTCTACCTTTCTCTAATTGTTCAAGACTGTAAGGCGAACTAAAAACTTCTAAAAGAAAAACCTGGTAAAGCTCACGAGTATTTAAAAGGATATATATTTGTAGATTAAAATACCTGGATCCTGATTTTTAAAAGATGTTCAATTTCAGGCTTCTTAATTTTGATTGGTGGAATTCTTTAACTTTTTAACATTTATTTTCTTACTGGCTGGCAATTAATTTAAAGCATGTTATAGCACTTAAACAGCTACTGATATAGCTATGCCTGAAAGTACAGTATTTAGATATCTGACTGCCATATTTGGTGCCTGCAAAGATCAGGGTTGCTTTTCAAAATTTGCTTTCATTTACAGTTGGTTTTCAGATCAATTTTTCCCCTGCACACTTATCTACAGCAGTTCAGGTTTTCTTCTGTCATGGCGCGCTATGTGTGCAATGTCATGGATGTAATCAGCTGTTGGAAGGAAACTGGAATCCTAAATTCTAAACTAATCTGCCTGATGAAGAAGTTATTTTTAAGGATTATTTCTGTCTGCATATATATTCTGCCATTGATTTGGGGGTTTAAACAGATTAAATAAAACAAAACAAAACCCGACCTTTACCAAAATCTCTACTAAATCCAAATCTGTGGATATGATAATTAAGCAAACATTCAGCCACCTGAAATCCAGTTCTAAGTTTATATCAATATGCATATTCTTCCCTGTACTAGAAGTGTAAAGATATTGACAAGATTGTTCAATTAATTCAGTTGTCATACCTGAGGGAAATGATGCAGAGGTAAATATATTTGATACATGCTGCATGAATTAATTTAGTAATTCAAAGGAGTGACTGTGGTTTCTTTATGATAGAAGTGCCAGATATAGTCAAAGGAATGGTGTCAACAAAAGCTTTTATAGAAAACATAATAGAAGTGACACTAACAGCTACTGATTTTCCAGGTAAAGGTAAATATAAATATTAGGTTATAAATCACTTGCTCAGGCAGCAATCTATAAGATTCATGCTCCAAACTTGACTGCCAAATTACCTGAATTCATTGTATGCTTGCGGGGTTTATTATCCTGGAAGACCACAAACAATCTTAGATTGTGATCCCTGCACTGTTTGCGAATGTCCCACAGATGGATATGACAGCTGTTCATGTCTGACACATTAAATCTGGTAAGTGAACTTGCTGTGTGTGCATTCAGCCAGTTTTTGAATCAGAATCCTTGGAGTATATAGATAACAAGTTTGCCAAGTGAGTCAAAAAGGAAGCCTTTCATTTGCCAGACACATAGTTCTTCTTATGCATGTTTCAGATGGAAGTCAGTTATTTCAAATCTTACAGGAGTTCTCTGACAAGTAGTTTTTGTTTTGATTTGTTTCATTTATTTAAGCTTTACTAAACAAGAAACAGAGCTATGTATTCACAATACACTCGTTGTCATGAGTGATGTCGTTAGTGCCTAAATTTACAAGTATAAGTGGAACAGGACTTTTTTTCTTTTTTTTTTTCTCTTAATCAAATGGCATAACTGTTGGATAGGACAATGATGAAACAAAGATTTTTCTCTCTTTTTCATCAGATAAAATCAAGGCCAGACTGGTAGAGACCCAAACTTTTCATGGATTCATGTGGTAAATGAAATGGATTGATTGATTCTGTGCAGTTCTGGGCAAGTGTCGCGATTACAATTAATGCTCTTATTTTCCCTGACAGGGGGCTGACAAGAAATGGATGTTCCTGAAGCTGAATTTCTTGTTGATTTTTGACATGGTCTGTCTGGGTCAGGTTTGAGGCATGCAGGCTGGATTGTAATAGGAATCTGATTTTTTTTTTCCCCCTGAGGTTAAGTCTAGCTATGTTGTTCCAAAACATTCTGTGATGTCAGCTGCTGGAGTCCTCATTCAGTTCCATGAGAAATGATTCCATTTTATATACCTTCAAGCTGATAAATTTGATAATATGAGCATGGAGACCTAATTGTTCCCATCCTTTCATCTTATGCATGTAGATGTCTATATTTACAAGGTGAGCAAGATCACCCTCCCTCATCATTCCAATGAACAGTCCTCTGAAATAAAAAGGGAAAATCAGAACTGATATTTTTAACAGAAAGTATGAGCAGAATGAAAAACAAATTAGGTGAAAAAATTTCTTCGAAGCCACCTTTATCTAGCTAGAAATGCAAACTTTTAATGCTTTATAGTTCACTTATACAGGCTGCCCTGATCACATGAGGCTGGCGAGCGCAATGGAGGTATAAAAATGTATTGCCTCCAGCAAAAGTGAGATAATATTCAATGTATTTAGAAGAACAAACAGTTGCCAGACATCTCTCACTGATTGTATATAATCTAAAACCTAATTGATATACTTCATTGGAGAAATAAAATACTTTTCTTTCAATTTCACTGTCAACTTTTCACAAGATCCCAAGTCCTTCAAAACCCTAAATCACTGGCTTCGAAATGATGTCAGCACTTCTTAAAATGTTTGTCAGAGACACAAAAAGTTGTTCTCTCCATATGTACTATATATTTGTGCAGCCCTGCCTTTTGTAATGCCCTCACTGGCAGCCAAGCACTGAATAGTAGAAAACTTTTCTTATTGGCAGGGCAATTAGACTGTGAACTGACTAGTACCTATAAAACAATATTTATATATAAGGACGCATAAGAGAACATGTCTTTATAGCAAAGGCAGTAAATTAATCCTTCTTTCGAATCAGAAATAACTATTAACAATTCTTCTTCAATAGCCTCCTGGTCACCTTTAAATAGAGTAGCTTCTTGTCAGCAGTTCAGCTGAATGCCTTAAAAATATCTGAAAACAAGCCTACTGATAAACAGTTGCTTACACGTCCTAACCAGGAAAAAATGCCAACTGCATCGGGGTGAGTGACATAGGGGAATAATATGACTGCTTCCTGTTAACCATAACAGGCTCAAATTGGTAATAACAGATAGGTTCTGCCTCTGTTTTCTGTTTGGCTTCTCCCCCAAGGCTTTTGTTTGAAGAGATATCTCTTTTCAGGGCATTGACTTAAGGGTACACTCTGAAATAATGTGATATGTTTCCTTCCTCCATCCTGTAGAAGCACTGCCAGAAGCTTGGTGTCCTGCTTATGTCTCATACATGGACAACAGTTGACAAAACATACCAACATGTTTCTTTGCTACTTTTGATCCATGCTTATTACTCCACAACTGGATCAACAGATTCAGCTAATATAAACCAGAGAGAGCTTTAAACACATACACACATGCACACACAGCTATCATGGGCTAAAGACAATTTAAAATACATAGGCCAGTTCCTCAACTCATATAAGTTTGGGTGCATTTATTGACTTCAGTGGAGTTCCTTCAATTTATATCAGTTGTTGATCTGGCCCATGCACTATAAATTTCATCTCCAAAGCATAGTGGTTTTATTTCCAGTATTTCAAGTGCGAGTGTGGATGAATTCCAGTCCTGGAAGGAAGTATATTTGAACTGGCAAAGAGTAAGCAGCTGCCATCAGGCTTAAGCACTTGCTATTCCGAGGCTTTGGCACATTATTTATGGCAGACTTCTTCTAATGAATTCTATCCACACCTACCAGATGTGCAATTCAGGATTATGCCAGCTGTTTACCAGAATATGTGATGTCCACTGCTATCATGAGTATAAAATGATACTCACTTTTCATGTTGCTAAATAAGTAATTTTTGTTCTAATTTTCTTATCGGGCCAGTGCTATCTTAGACAATGAAAAAGCTAGGTTCTCACATGCCCCGCTGACATATTAGTGGAATATAAATTGGTCCAGCACATATGCAAACACATGTCCTTCTATATGTACAGCCAACACCAATGTGTATCTGCATAAATCCCTTCATCACTCATAACAATTAAAACCATACACAGGAAATCTACAACACAATAGTGCACTAAACAAACTGTAATACAATCTGATTAACTAGACAAGGTAGATTCAGATCTGTCTCTCTAACTTTATATATTCTGCTATTCTTATTCACAATGACTAGAATACTACTGCATGAATGATCCCATTAAAATCAATTACCTCCTTTACAGAATATGGTGCTTTTCAAAAGAAGTAACAGTAGCAGAATCAACAAGAAGTCCTGTGGCAACTTATAGACTTACAGATATAAGAGCATAAGCTTTTGCAGGAGAAGACCCACTTTGTCAGATGCTGCAAAATATTATTAGTATATAAGGTGCCATGGGACTTCTGGTCATTTTTGCAGATACAGGTTAACACAGCTACAGCACTGTTACTTGTCAGTAGCAGAATCTACTGCTAAGTAGTCTTTCTTTTTTTTAATAAACTCTGTCATCCTGAATTTAGTGCTTGATGATTCATCACTTAAGTCAATAAGAATTATTATTATTATTGGCCTCACTGGAAGCAAGAGTCTGCCTTTAGTTAGAGGATGTTTCATTATATCAGCATTCATCATATTTAAAAGTAGAGCTGGTGGGAAACGTGCAAACAAAATATTTTCTCTATTGAAAAGTGCTCATTCATTGAAACCCAAACTGTCTGTTGGAAAGAGTCAGTTTTGATGACTCTCCAAATTTGCGAAATGTCAGGGGAAAAGAGTTTTGACATTGTTAAAATGTCCCAATTTTCCATTTACACAGAGAAAAGTATTTTCCCGTTTCAAGCAATTTTTCATTTCAAAATCTTGGGCTGTGTCTACACTACAAAAATAACTTCGAAGTTGCTTTCTTCAAAGTGCAACTTTGAAGTAAGAAACTTCAAAGTAGAGTGTCTACAAACACCCTACTTCAAAGTTAAACTTCAAAGTAGGGTACTACTCCATTCTCAGGAACAAATGGAGTAAGGATTTTGAAGTAGGACTCCCTACTTAACTTCCCTAGTTAACTTGGAAGTAAGGGAAAATGTGTATAGACTCTCTGCTGGCTTCTTTGCTGTAGTGCCTAACTTTGAAGTTAACTTCAAAATTACTTCCTAGTATAAATGCACCCTTAAGCTGCGTCTACACGTGCACGCTACTTCGAAGTAGCGGCACCAACTTCGAAATAGCGCCCGTCGCGTCTACACGCGTCGGGCGCTATTTCGAAGTTAACTTCGACGTTAGGCGGCGAGATGTCGAAGTCACTAACCTCATGAGGAGATAGGAATAGCGCCCTACTTCGACGTTCACGTTGAAGTAGGGACCGTGTAGACGATCCGCGTCCCGCAACGTCGAAATTGCTGGGTCCTCCATGGCGGCCATCAGCTGGGGGGTTGAGAGATGCTCTCTCTCCAGCCCCTGCGGGGCTCTATGGTCACCGTGGGCAGCAGCCCTTAGCCCAGGGCTTCTGGCTGCTTCTGCGGCAGCTGGGGATCTATGCTGCAGGCACAGGGTCTGCAACCAGTTGTCAGCTCTGTGTATCTTGTGTTGTTTAGTGCAACTGTGTCTGGGAGGGGCCCTTTAAGGGAGCGGCTGGCTGTTGAGTCCGCCCTGTGACCCTGTCTGCAGCTGTGCCTGGCATCCCTATTTCGATGTGTGCTACTTTGACGTGTAGACGTTCCCTCGCTGCGCCTATTTCGATGTTGGGCTGAGCAACGTCGAAGTTGAACATCGACGTTGCCGGCCCTGGAGGACGTGTAGACGTTATTCATCGAAATAGACTATTTCGATGTCGCAACATCGAAATAAGCTATTTCGATGTTGGCTTCACGTGTAGACGTAGCCTTAGTTAGTTATATCAAAAAGGGCACTTCTTCATGGGGCCTTTCTTCAGCCCCTTTTAGGAATGAGGGGGCTGACCACTGGGGGGGGTGTTCCTGGCAGAGGCATGTCTTTGGCCTCTATACTGCTGGCAGCAGCCTCTGCTGGCAGGCAAATATTGTGCAGCTATGCTAATTTGCCATCCTCTTATGCAAATAGAAAGCTCTTTGCATTTTTGAGAACCATACTTAGCATAGCACTGCTGGCAGCAGTGGAGAAGAAAGGCTCCATGTAGACAAGGCCAAGGGAAAAATAATAAAGGTAAAAATTCAAGGGAAACATTTTGAAATTATTGAATTATTTAAATAATGTGAATAAAGAAGTTCAGATGGGGGTTACCAATTTATAAATGCTTTCAATTCTTTGTTTCAGTTTGGGATGGGAAAAAAATGTAAAAATCTCAAACTTTGTCAGGACAGGAAAACAGGACCGGACAGTTCTGTTTATAAGTTCATCACTTGCTGAAAAAAGACATCCATTCTTTTGGGCTATATTTCATGTTTGGTGAACACACACACACACACAAAAACAAACAGGAAGAAAACCTAGAAATGTATCTTGAGAGGGATAAGCTCTCTGTGCTGATGAATCTTTGTGATAATTTCTTCTGGTTATATCAACTGGCCCTTCACATAAGCAGACATTGGCTGTGGCCATACTTGCAGCTCATTTCGAAATAATTTTCAAAATGAGGGGCAATTTCAAAATGAGCAGGAGAGCGGCTATACAGCAATTGCTCATTTTGAAATTAAAGCCTTTTGAAATTAAAAGGCGTTCATTTTGAAATCGTTATTCCACTCCCGTGTTGGGATTAACGCCTCATTTTAATGTTAATTTCGAAATAAATGTGTGTAGCCGGTCCCTGGCTGCCATTTCAAAATGAAAAGTTCTCCACAGAGCCAGCCCCTCCCACCAACAGCCAGAGCTCTATGGCTGTCAGCTGCGGGTGCCTTAAAGCTGCAGGGACACAGAAACCCCTTGCAGGAAGCTGAGAGTGTGCTGGCAGCCATAGGAGCATGAGGTGGCCAGACGACACTCCCTAGCACCCCCAGAAAGCAACACCCCACTGTGGCCAGACCGATGGACAGCAGCCAGAACCCCCAGCATCCTCGTGGAGCCAAGGGATCCAGGCAGTGGAGCTGCCAGGGCTCTGGGCAGCCCCGAAAGAGGATGGGGGCCCTCTGGCTGGAAGCTGAAGTCTGGGACCTGCTGGCTGTCTGGGGGCAGAGGACATCCTGCTCAAGATGGAGGGGCAGAAGAGAAATGTGGATGCCTTCGCCCACCTTGCCAGCCACCTCGCCACAAGAAGCCTTCCCCTGCAGACCCCTGACCAGATCTGCTCCAAAGTGAAGGAGTTGCGGCAGGGCTATGCCCGAGCAAGGGACTCAGCCAGCCAGTCAGGGGCAGCACCAGCCACCTGCCCCTACTTCAGGGAGCTCCACCAGCTGCTGGGACCCAGGGAGGCTGCACCATTCCGGGAGACCCTGGGCACAGGGGAGCCAGAGGGACAGGGAGAGGAGCCCCAGCCAGGACCCTTGATACCCCCCCTACTGCAGACCCTGCAGAACCTGCTGGCACCGGGGACAGGGACAGTGGGAGTGAGGGACCACAGTGCATAGCTGAGCCATCCGAGGGACCTAGCCAGGCCACCTCCACCCGGCCTCCACTGAACCACCCGAGGAACCCTCAGGTAGGACCAGGCATAGGGTGCACTGGTCATGCGGGGGAGAGCACGGTCCCTGATGCAGCCAGTACAGGCCTGGGCACACGGCCATGGGCCAGGGACCCAGGGATGGCTGTCATTGCTGCCAGGTGGGGCCCCCATGGAGCCATGGGCTGCCATGAGGGTCAGAAGCCTGGGAGGGCTGGGGCAGCCACTCTAAAGGCTCCGCATTGATGGACCCCACAGAAGACAGGCCACCCCAGAGCCCCTCACCACAAGCAGGGTGGGATGGAGGGGGGAACAAGGCCACTGGCCCATGGTACCCGGGCTCATGACTGATGGGGCACCACCCTCTCACCTTATGTCTTCACAGCCTCAGCATCTGCCAGCCACCCCAGCCCCCTGGATGTGCCTGGGAGCCCCACAGCAGCAGAAGCAGGTGAAGGGGCAACACCTCCCCGGACTGGGTGCCGTGGTGGGAGGAGCCACCACTGCAGCTGGGCAGATGATCTGGCAGCAGCCCACACGGCTGCATGGTGGAAGCAGAGCCACTTGCTGCGGGAATGGCTCTCCATGGAGCGGGGCGGCCTGGGACCGAGTGGCCGGGTATCTCAACACCCTGACCCAGGCCATCGCCAACCGCCTGGCCCAGCCGTCTGCCCCATGGATGGCCTTTCCCACAGCAACCCCCTCTGCCCCAGCCCCCCCTTCCTCCCTGGTACCCTCCTCCCCGCCCCTCCCTCTGCCCCAGCCTCCCCCTCTTCCCTGCCCCCCCGCCCCAGCCTTTCCCTCTTCCCCACCCCCCACACTCAGGTCCTCCCTGTTCCCCAACCCCGCCATGCCCCTTCTGCCCCCTGGCCCTTGCAGCTCTGTTCCCAGCCAACATGACCCCGGCCGAGCAGCGGGAGTTGACGCGCTCGCTGTGGACATGTGAGCCCTGCCCGTCTGTGGCTCCCCTGCCTCCTCCCCACAAGTCCGAGCCCCTAGATACTCCAGTCCAGCCCTACCTCCCTGTTCCACCTGCCCCATCCCGGCCCCACCGTGGTCCCTGGAAGTTGCAGCTCCAGGGACCATCATGGCTCCCAACCAGCCACTCCAATGGAGGATTGAGGCCCCCCACCTCCCCGTGAATATAGTTCACCCCCATACCCCATGTATATAGTTCACCCCCATCCCCCATGTAAATTGTTCCCCAGCCCCGTAAATAGTCACACATTCTTTCTGTTCCAAACATAGCACTTGAATTTATTTGACAGTGTACGTGTCCTGCCTCGGGTGGGGATGGCAAGGGCAGTGCTGGTGGGGCAGGTGTGAGAACTGGGGGGAAGAGGGGCTTGCATAGAGTGAGCGGGGCCAGGTTATGTGGGCACCCTGGGAAAAGGTCTCCCAGAGGGCCTCCCGCACACACACCCTATCCCAGTTCACCTGGCGACACGGGACCGCACCTGGCTGCTCATAGTGTGGCATGGCCTAGGCTGCCCAGTGTGCCACAAAGAGCTCCTGCTTGCGCTCCACGAGGTTGTGCAGTGCACAGCATGCACCCATGACTGCGGGCACGCTGGTGGCACCTGAAACGTGCCTTCAGATGGCCAAATGCCCGCTCTATGGCTTTCCTGGCATGGTTAAGGGGGGCATTGAAGAGGTCCTGGCTCTCACTGGTGTGTCCCGTGTAGGGGCGCATTAGCCAGGGCTGAAGTGGTTAGGCGGTATCCGTGACGATGCACGGGGGCATGGTCACATCCCCCACTGGCAGCTCCCATGAGGGGATGTAGGAGCCCTCTGCCATCCTGTGGCCGAGCCCCAAGTTCCGCAGGACACGAGCATCATGGGCCCTGCCTGGCCAGCCCACACAGATGTCGGTGAAACGTCCTCAGGCATCCACGAGGGCCTGGAGGATGGCAGAGCGGTAGCCCTTGTGGTTAGTGTACTGTCCCTGCCAGTGTGTTGGGGCCCAGATGGCGATGTGGGTGCTGTCCAATGCACTGATGCAGTTGGGGAATCCCAGCTGTTGGAAGCTGGCCATGGCAGCATCCACGTCCCCAAGGTGGATCAAGCAGTGCAGGAGGATCTTGTTGATGGTGGCGACAACCTGTAGAGTAGAGGGCACAGGCACCCGTGAGTGTGTGGTAGCATATGGGGGCCTCACTCCCTGGGACCCCACTCTCCAGGGCCCTGCTCCCTGGGAACCCCCCCTGTGGGACCCCCCCGTGGGACCCCACTCCCTGGGTCCCCACATCTTGGGACCCCCCTCCCCAGGAACCCACTATGGATGTGTGGCCCCAGGTGCCTTACCTCAAGAAGGACAACCCCAACAGTGGCCTTCCCCACCCCGAATTGGTGGCCAACCGAGCAGTTGCTGTCCGAGGTTGCCAGCTTCCACAGAGCTATGGCCACTCATTTCTCCAGTGGGAGCATGGGATGCATGCAGATGTCCTGATGGCGAGGTGCTGGTGCCAGCCAATGGCACAGCTCCATGAAGGTGGGCCAAGTCATCTAGAAGTTGCGGACCCACTGGTCATCATCCCACTGTCCTAGGACAATGTCGTCCCACCATTCCCCACTGGTGGGGTACCGCCAGAGGCAACAGCGGGGCTGGAACAGGGGGTGCTCCGGATGCAGTGTGGGGTGAGCCTGCAGGGAGTTGGCCACATGTTGGGCAGCACGTAGCCTCGTATGTCAGGCTGTCAGGATGGCCGTCAGGCTGGCCATGATGTCCAAGGTGTCCCCGTCAGTGAAGTGCTGCAGGTCCATGGCAGGCAGTGGTGTGGTGGCTAACCAAGGCTCTGCCGAGTGCTGTGCTGGAGGTCGTGTGCTACAAGCAGCTGGGGTCC
This sequence comes from Carettochelys insculpta, assembly GCF_033958435.1. Classification (NCBI taxonomy): domain Eukaryota; kingdom Metazoa; phylum Chordata; order Testudines; family Carettochelyidae; genus Carettochelys; species Carettochelys insculpta. Next base: position 137,747,816 of record NC_134139.1, on the reverse strand, counting down.
TCAGCATGTGCACAGGGGATGTGCTTGGGAGGAGCCCTTTAAAGGGTTGGCTCGCCCGTGCTCCAGGAAGGGCTTGTCAGCCATTTGAACCTGCCCTCACCATTTCCTGCTGTGGCAGTGTAGCCGCTCCATTTCAAAATGACTGGGAGTCATTTCGATGTTGCAGATCGCAACGTTGATCTGCATTTCGTATGTAGTTGTTTCCATGCCACTTATTTCAAAATGGATTATTTCGAAACAACGGATAGGGATAAGCCATTTTGAAATCACTCTCTAGTGTGGCCACAGCCCTTGAGACATCAGACTAGAAAGAAATGCATCTGCCTGGTAACAACTTTAATATAGAGATATTTTAACAGACTCCCAAGATTTTCTTGCACAAATATGGTTTCTCTGTATGACACTGTGTGGATAAGTTAAAAATGCAACCAAATCCCACAAGAATTTGTGTCACATCAGAGAAAAGTAAGAACAGGACATCAGGTCATTATAATTTGAGACACACAGAATTGTTCACTGCAGTAAAGAGTTTTGGTTGGGTTTATTTTTTTTCAATTGACACTTTTTACATATCCAAATACCTCCAAATCACCCAACAGGTTAGGACCTCAATCCAGCAAAGCATGTGCAGCATGTGTATGACTTCAACATATGACTGATCCTCTATTTTTTCAGGCCTCGGTGAATATTCAAACACAGCTTTGCTTACCTGTGTGATATGTCATGCTCGCTATTTTTCCTGAGCATATACTGTTAATGAGAAAGGGTGATTTTATTGCTGACACTACAATACTGAAACATTTAGTACATAAATATACAACATGCACTTCCTAGAAGTACACTATCACTCTTAGATGTAACAATAGGGAAGAGTGCCAGATACACGTGTATTTTGGTTATTCACAGAATTATGCAGATACTTATAAAATATTCATGTTTCTACTTGCAGCACAATTAACTCATGTTTTGACTCACTTTTCTCTTTTTAGTGGTTTTCACTCTTCATAAAGGTTTTAGGATTGGACCTTACATTTGCTGAAATTCTCAGATTTAACATTATTGTGTTTAAAAAGCAAAAGAAACCTGTGAAGTCTATGGACGTGTACGTATAAAAATGAGCACAGTCCTGTCACATGGAAATTCTATCCATTGCAATGTCTCTTTGAATGGGCTTACTCTGTATTCATTAACATTTTCCCATTGCACAATGGCACTGATCCAAACCACGTTGAAGTTATTGGGCTTTGGGTCAGGCCCTATTTCCAAAATCTTGCTAGCACAGGGACAGTGTGTCAAAAGGATTTTTAACAATAAGAACGATCACTGAAGTAAATACAATAACATAATTCATTAATCTGAAAGTTTAAACAATTGTATCCCAAATTTTAGAGGAAAAACATCTCATCAAAATTTACCAGTAAGGTTAGTTTCATTTATGTAGTGGTTAAACTATTCCATTTGTACAACTTTTCCAAAGCACTTTTGGATTGAAATAAGGCCTCTGTGATGGTAAGTCAGATAAGGACAGATACTGACCTCCCTGCATATGTGAGCAAGACACAGAAATCCTTTCTTTGCATTCCCTCAAGAGGCATCCAGAAATCCTCACACTTTAACATTATTTGAAGGTAACTCTAATTATTTAAGTAGTTTTAAAAAATTTATTCAGCACTTAATATAGATGTTGTTGTTGTAATGTATGTTGGAGGAACAGTTATATTTTGGTTAACAGGAAATATCCCTTTAAAAACAGGGAAGGGCTCATGACTGTACATTTCAAAGGAGGTCCAGAGAAGTGCATGAGGAAATTCTTGTCTGTGTTTTCCAAAGTTGGAAAACTGTAGCACTAGGGGAATATTGTTGTCAAAACCAAAAAGGTATAAAAGCCACTTCTAAGTAGTACTAGACGCTCAGAGCTAATTCTAACTCCACTCACTGCAGCCCCAATGCATCTAAGACTTGGCACTAGTGCAGTGTCTTTATACATAAAGAAACAGAGCATGCTCTGGCTTATAAAGTTACACTAAAGCCTCAGAATATTTCATTTATACCACTCTATTCACTGATTCCTTGCCTCTTTCCCATCTGCAGTAGCACAAAAAATGGCATGGACACTCTAAAGCTACGTCTACACGGGGATGCTACATCGAAATAGCTTATTTCGATGTAGCAACATCGAAATAAGCTATTTCGATGAATAGCGTCTATACGTCCTCCAGGGCTGGTGCCGTTGATGTTGGGCAGCACCACATCGAAGTAGAGGCTGCAGGGGAGCGTCTACGCACCAAAGTGGCCCACATCGAAATAAGGGTGCCAGGAACAGCTGCAGACAGGGTCACAGGGCGGACTAGCACTTCTGGGGCAACAGCTAGCTGCTCCCTTAAAGGGCCCCTCCCAGACACACTCAGCCTGCACAGCATGCGGTCTGCAGAGCCACAGGCACGCACACCCCGTTGAGGCAGCATGGACCCCCAGCAGCAGCAGCAGCAGCAGCAGCAGCAGCAGCCAGAAGTCCACCCACCTGCCCCTCCAGGAGCAGTGCTTGCCCTGCTCAATGCTATGCAGGAGGCAGCTGACCACCTTCTATTCTCAGAAGAGGAGCTGCCCCCAGGGGAGGAGGAAGCAGCCCCAGACCTTGCTGCCCTCCGAACCCCCCCTGCCCCCCCCTCCGCACATGCCGCTGGCTGTGGAGCTACCCCAGGAGCACCAACTGGTGGGAGCGGCTGGTGCTCGGCGAGTGGGACAATGAGTGCTGGCTCCAGAACTTTCACATGAGCCGGCAGACATTCCTGGAGCTCTGCCAGTGGCTCACCCCCGCACTGAGGCATCAGGACACCTCCATGTGGCATGCCCTCACGGTCGAGAAATGGGTCGGCATCGCTGTCTGGAAGCTGGCCACTCCAGACAGCTACAGATCCGTGGGGCAGCAGTTTGGCGTGGGCAAGGCCACCATCAGGGCTGTCCTCATGGAGGTAAGAGGACCCGGGGGGTGGCTGGGGGGAGCCCTGGGGTGGAGGGCAGCCCTGGGGGAGGGAGGCCTGGGGGGGACAGAAGCCCTGGGGTGGAGGGCCAGACACACCCTGCACACCCCTCACTGGTGGTCCCCCATGTCCTTCCCCTGCAGGTCGACCGCGCCATCAATGCCCTGCTCCTCCACAGGCTCGTGTGGCTTGGGGACCCGGACGCCACCATCGCGGGGTTTGCCAGCCTGGGCTTCCCAAATTGCTTTGGGGCTCTGGATGGGACCCATATCCCCATCCGAGCTCCGGAGAACAGCAGAGGACGCTTCCTGAACAGGAAGGGCTACCATTTGGTGGTCCTCCAGGCCTTGGTGGACAGCCGGGGCTGCTTCCTGGACATTTATGTTGGCTGGCCTGGCAGCACCCACGATGCCCGGGTGTTCAGGAATTTGGGCCTGTACCGCCGGCTGGAGGCGGGGACCAACATGCCCCAGTGGGAGATCCCTGTGGGGGACACCACCATGACCCTCTGTGTCATTGCAGATGCGGCATACCCCCTCCAGCCCTGGCTCATGCACCCTTACATGGGTCATCTCTCAGCCAGCCAAGAGCGCTTCAACACGCGCTTGAACCATGCGCGCCAGGTGGTTGAGCACACTTTTGGCCACCTCAAAGGGCGCTGGAGGTGTCTCCTCACCCGATTGGATGCAGGCCCCACCAACATCCCCCAGGTTGTGGGCACGTGCAGCACACTCCACAACCTGGTTGAGAGCAAGGGGGAGGCATTCTTCCAGGGCTGGGCTGTGGAGGCTGGCAGGGCTGACGTGCAGCCACCCGCTGCCCCCAGTTGCCAGGTGGACCCTGAGGGGATCCGGGTCCAGGAGGCCCTGCGGGCCCATTTTGACCAGGCCGCAGGGTGAACACTGGCAGACCCCCCACTACACCTCCCCCATCCTCCGCAGCACTCCCTGCCCCCACGCCCACACCACAGAGCACCCAAGAGCACCCCCCCACACTTTTTTTGCAAATAAAAATGGACCTGTTGCTTTTGAAACCAAAAAACAGTGAATTCTCTTATTATTAATACTACAAATATAGATATATAGTAGAACAAAAGGGGGGAACTATTTACATGGGGGGGCAGGTACCATAACAAAACAGGGGTCTAACACAAACTATAAACAAATATATGATGGGGGATATGTACAAAGGGGGAGGGGGGTCCACGTCCTTGGCCCCGCACCCCTCTACTGTCTGGCGCCCGGGGTTGGAGGGCGCGACCCTCGCCTCGGCCTCAGCCCTGGCCAAGGCTGGGTGGGGGCTGGGCGAACTGGCAGGTATGGCCAGTGGGTGTCAGCAGGCCCCCAGGTCCCCCTCAGCGGAAGGCCCCAGGGTGGTGGATGGCGGTGGGACAGCGTTTGGAGCGGCAGGTGGCGCGGCGGGCAGGGCGGGCAGAGTGGCGGGCGGCATGGCATGGGGGGCCAGGTATTCCGCTATGTGCTTGAATGTGCACGTGAAGGCCCCCCATGCCTCCTGGTGCCAGGCCAGCGCTCGCTCCTGGAGCTCCAGCCGCTGCTCCTCCACCCGCAGGCGCTGCTCCGACACCTCCAGCTGACACCGGAAGGTTGCAAGCAGCTGGGGGTCTATGGCCATCCTCGGGTGGTGGCTCCACCGTTGGCCGCATCCTGGGGCTGGTCGGTGCTCCGCCGAGGGGCTGGCCTGCAGCAATGGCCCCGGTGGGCTCTCCAGGACCATGGAGACCTCGCCGGCACTCTCCGGGCCCTCCGATGGTGCAGCTGCGGAACACGGGGGGGAAGAAGTGTGGAGACAGCGGTTAGTGTGTGTAGACGCGGCTTAAGGGTGCTTCTACACTTGGAACTAACTTTAAAGTTAACTTCGAAGTTAGGCACTACATTGAAGTAGCCGGCGGAGAGTCTACATACATTTTCCCTTACTTTGAAGTAGGCAGCCCAACTTCGAAATCCTTATTCCATTCCCAGGAAAGCCACAGGAATGGAGTAGTGCCCTACTTCAAAGTTTAAATTAAGTGTGTGTAGATGGGCTACTCCGAAGTTGCTTACTTTGAAGTTGTATTTCAAAGTTAGCAACTTCCAAGTTATTTTTGTAATGGAGACACAGCTAAATGTTTTATACAGATTTAAGGGAGAGTCTGCCTTCCGTAAAATGAAATGGTAACTTGATAGAGAATGGATCCCTTTTGCCACTTAACAATTTCAATACGCAATTTATTGTACAATGGCTATGTACCATAGACAAAAAAATAAAAAAATAAAGAAGCCAATAGTTTGTATTTTTTATATTGTTTTATCATATTACATCAGTGAGTTGCAGCTTTTTTCATGAAAATATCGAGGAAAAAATTTAATTTTATGATGCCAAAGTTATATTTCTAATGTTTGTGGTACAGCCACATTCACATTCGTGGTCTTGCAGTTATAGGCACTACCTGCAAGCTCAGTGTATGCAGACATGTAACATTTTTTTTAGTAATCAACCATGTATTTGAATACCTGTGGAACAAAGGTAAGTAAGGTAAGAGCAGAGCTGTCTGGCACTTTTCCATATTTTTTTTCATTGAAACCAAAGCTTGTCCCAGAAAAGTTTGGTTAGGAAAAGGTGTAGGCCTGAAGAGGTGCATGAGACAGATTGTTCAGATTAGCTAATAATCCTATCATTATAGCCCTCATGTGGGAAAACCAGACTCAAGCCCTAAATTAAATTTTACATCTTAAATTAAGAAAAAAAAGAAGGAACTTGAAGCGGAGTGTCCCACTTTACTGCTGACTATCCACTTGGTAGGATGGCTGAGATTTTTTAATTCTGAACCATTTCGAAAGGTGAGTTTATCTTGATCCAAGATGGCACTTTTTTTCAAAATCTCAAATTTTTGCAGGTCGGGAAAACCATTTCCCACCCAATTCTATTGATGAGCCCATTTCCCACTAAAAATCAATAGGACATAGGCACTTTTGAAAATTTAACCTATCACCACAAGCAGAAAATGTATTCTGCTCCTTGACGCTAATATTTTTATATAATAGAAATGTTAACTAAAGGATGTAGCTTAGTTCAGAGTTGAAGCCTGAAATCCTTCTCTGATTAATGAAACATTTTCCATCTTCATTTCAAATCACTTATTATTTAGCTCACAGTTAAATGCTGCAGCTGATTTTGGTTTATATGAAAATGTTGACCCACTCCAGTTTTGACAGGAAATTGCCATTGAAAATTATTATGAAGACAAGCTTGGAGAAAGTTGAATGGCTTGAAACACAAAATTCAGGTTTGTAATTAATATATTAATGTGCACGTGTATTGGATGAAAAGAATTTTTGCCTTTTCTGAATGAAAAAATAATTATTCCAAATTTGCCATCATTCAAAAGACCTTGGTTGAATTTAATGCACATCATTTCCAACTTAAATAACTAGACATATTCCTTTAGAAAGAAACGATTCAGAGCTAAAAACTTGTTCAGAATAAAAAAAAATAGTTTCCCTTTACAGGGGTAAGAAAGCCTCTGAAAAAGTCCAGGTATACCATGGCATTATTCACCATTGTCTTAATACCAGCAAAATAACCTCAATACATTGAAGGATTATTTGCTGCACCCCAGAGTCCAAGTTACCAATTACTATACATTCAAGAAAAGGAACCAAGCTCTTATAAGATCAGCTGAAAGAGTGTAAATCATTCCTCCTTTCATCTGAGAGGCTTTTCTTGGAGGGAGATGGATCTCTCTTCTGCTTATTGAGAAATGGGACGGACCTGTGCTTTTACCTTTGGAACTGCCGCAAAACAGGGAAGTGAAGCCTAATCAGGTATCATACAGAACTATCCCATCATTTCACCTTCTCCTGGTTATGGTAGTGTGCACTGGATTTTGGAATGCTCCAGAAATAAACTGTGCTTTTCTGTAAGGGCTTGCCTCTATGGGATGCTCAGGAGGTTTAGGAAGAGCCAGCTTCTCATACTTTTGTTTATATGAGACAGTTTCTGGCCCTAATTAATTACTACATTGTCTGTTTATAAGTACTCGGCATAAGGGGAAGCACTGAGTTGCAGCATCCCTGGAGTGCCCCAAGGAAGGAATTGCTCCCTTGTGATGGTAGCATTCTAGCCTCCTCCTTGTCATTGGCTCATCTGTGCTGGCCAGCTCAGGCACAACATTGTCTATCAAAACAAAAAAGCAGTCAAGTAGCACTTTTAAGACTAACAAAATAGTTTATTAGGTGAGCTTTCATGGGACAGACCCACTTCTTCAGACCATAGCCATACCAGAACAGACTCAATATTTAAGGCACAGAGAACCAAAAATAGTAATCAAGGTTGACAAATCAGAAAAAAAATTATCAAGGTGAGCAAATCAGAGAGTAGAGGGGCAGAGAGTGGGTGTCAAGAATTAGATTACGCCAAGTTTGCAAAAGAGCCCCTATAATGACCCAGAAAATTTGCATCCCTGTTCAAACCACATGTTAATGTGTGAAATTTGAATATAAAAGAGAGTTCAGCAGCCTCTCTTTCCAAAGTAGTGTGAAAATTCCTCTTCAGTGACATGAAAACTTTTAAGTCATTAACAGAATGGCCCACTCCATTAAAATGTCAGCTGACTGGTTTGTGGATCAAGAGAGTTTTGTTAGTCTTTAAAGTGCTACTTTACTGCTTTTTTTGTTTTGATAGTATATAAACTAGCACAGCTTTCTTTTTGTTACTAATCAACATGCAAGGCACTACATTTAGCCATTTGGAGTGGAGATCCATCAAATACCTGAAACAACTCGCCCAGATCCAGACAGGCATCATCTTTCTCTCCAAATGCAAGAAAATGGACATAGTACCCAAGGGACTGACAGTGAAAAACCCATTACAATCAACGTACTACACCAACTATAGCGAGCATCTATCCAACACGCTCTCTAGGAAACTGAGGAACCACTTGATCAAAATTCTTTACAATAAACAAAAGGGCTGTGTCTACACTAGCCCAAAACTTCGAAATGGCCATGCAAATGGCCATTTCGAAGTTTACTAATGAAGCACTGCAATACATATTCAGCGCCTCATTAGAATGCCAGCAGCTGCAGCACTTCGAAATTGATGCGGCTAGCCACTGTGTGGCTCGTCCAGAAGGGGCTCCTTTTTGAAAGCACCCTGGCAACTTCAAAATCCCCTTATTCTTATCTGCTGTTAGGAATAAGGGGATTTCGAAGTTGCCAGGGTCCTTTTGAAAAGGAGCCCCCTCTGGATGAGCTATGGGGTGGCAAGCCGCATCAATTTCGAAGTGCCACAGCTGCTGGCATTCTAATAAGGCACTGAATATGTATTTCAGCTCTTCGTTGGTAAACTTCGAAATGGCCACTTACATGGCCATTTTTAAGTTTTGAGCTAGTGTAGACATAGCCAAGATGATTAAAAATGAACTCTTTGAACTTGAAATTCTCATCAACAATCAGGCATCCACACAAGACCTCACAGAATGAGGCTTTACTTGTACTATACAATAAATTTATAAAACACACTTCCACTTCCTACAAAAAAGAAAAGAGAATAAATTTTCTAAATTACTTTATACCTCAGGATACTACAACAACAATAACAACAGCTCAACTAACAATATTGTTAACCTTTCCAGCTACCAACTCAGCCCAGCAGAAGAGTCTGTCTTATCCTGGGGTCTTTCCTTCTGCCCTGCTTCCTCTACGAACTTAATACAATTCTGTGGTGACCTTGAAGACTTCTTTCACCACCTCCATCTAAAGGAATTCTTTCAACACAACTATGTTCAACAACAGTCTGACTTTCTCGACGCCCCCATACCAACACCAAAAGAAGAACTCTATGTAGACTCCCAATGACAGTCATAGCGAAAGTCCAGATTTCTACATACAATGCTTCCGCAACCATGCTCAGACTGGCAAACAATGTCAAATGAGACATAATCTCAACTATGCTGAAGGCTATGCTGTTCAGAGTCTCAAAAATAACCCAGACATTATAATCAAACCAGCTGAAAAAGGGAGTGCTGTTGTCATCATGAATAAGTCAAACTATGAACAGGAGGCAGCGAGACAACTCTCCAACACCACATTTTACAGACCTCTCTCTGCTGATCCCACTTTGGAATTGCACAACTACTACTTCAGGAACTCCCTGCTGCTAGTTGGGACCTTATTCACTCAGACACACCATCTGAGCCCCAGCCTGGATTATTCTATTTACTTCCCAAAATCCACAAACCTGGGAACGCCGGACGACCTATCATTTCGGGTATTGGCACCCTTACCACTGGACTATCCAGTTATGTGGACTCTCTCCTCAAACCCTTTGCCACCAGTACTCCCAGCTATCTCTGAGACACCACTGACTTCCTGAGGAAATTACAAAACATCGGAAAAGTTCCTGATAACAACATCCTTGCCACCATGGATGCAGAGGTTCTGTACACTTTCCACACAAAGACAGATTGCAAGCAATCAGGAATACCATCCCTGATGTCACCATAGCCAATCTGGTCTCTGACCTCTGTAACTTTGTTCTCACCCACAATTATTTCCCATTTCGGGACAATTTATACCTCCAGATTAGTGGAACTGCTATGGGCACCCGCATGGCCCCACAATGTGCTAATATAATTATGGCTGACCTGGAAAAACGATTCCTCAGCTCTCGTTCCCTATTACCCCTCCTCTACTTAAGATACATTGATGACATCTTTATGATTTGGACCCATGGTATAGAGACTCTAGAAGAATTCCACAGAGACTTTAACAATCTGCACCCCACTATCAATGTATGCCTCGATTACTCCACGCAAGAGATACATTTCTGGACACTACAGTACAAATCAAGGATGGTCTGATCGGTAGCACACTCTACTAGAAATCCACTGATTACTTACCTACACGCTTCTAGCTTTCATTCTGTACACATAACTAGATCAATTGTTTACAGTCCAGCCCTTAGGTAGAATCACATTTGCTCTGATCCTACTGACAGAGACCAAAACCTACAAGATCTTTACCAAGTATTCATAAAACTGAATTACCCACCAGGAGAAATAAAAAAAACAAATTGACAGGGCCAGATGAATACCCAGAGACCAGCTACTCCAGGATAGGCCCAAAAAAGTCAAGAACAGAACACCACTGGTCATTACCTACAGCCCCCAACTCAAACCACTGCAATGCATAATTAAAGATCTACAACCTATCCTTAATCAGGATGCCACACTCCAGAAGGCCTTAGGTGAGAGGCCTGTTCTCTCCTACAGACAACCTCCCAACCCTATGAGGAGTGTCACCAACAGCCACAGGCTATACCACAGGAACACCAGTCCTGGGACTTTTCCTTGCAACAGAGCCCGCTGCCAGCTTTCTCCACATATCTATTCTGGAGATATCATCACTGGACCTAACCAGGTTAGTGACAGAATCACGGGCACATTCGCATGTTCCTCAACTACCATCATATACGCCATCATGCGCCAACAATGCCCAGATGCTTTGTATATTGGACGGACCTCAAACTCTCTTAGACCAAAGAGTTAATGGGCACAAAACAGACATAAAAGCACTCCTGATCCACAAACCAGTCAGCCAGCATTTTAATGGAGTGGGCCATTCTGTTAATGACTTAAGAGTTTGTGTGTTACTGAAGAGGAATTTTCACACTACTTTGGAAAGAGAGGCTGCTGAACTCTCTTTTATATTCAATTTGACACATTAACACGTGGTTTGAACTGGAATGTGAATTTTCTGGGTCATTATAGGGGCTCTTTTGCAAACTTGGCTTAATATAATTCTTGACTCCTCCTGCCCCTCTACTCTCTGATTTGCTCACCTTGATAATTTTTTTTTCTGTTTTGTCAACCTTGATTACTATTTTTGGTTCTCTGTGCCTTAAATATTGAGTCTGTTCTGGTATGGCTATGGTCTGAAGAAGTGGGTCTGTCCCATGAAAGCTCACCTAATAAATTATTTTGTTAGTCTTAAAAGTGCTACTTTACTGTTTTTTTGTTTTGATAGTATATAGACTAGCACAGCTTTCTCTCTGTTACTAAAGACTATGTCTGTTCTTCACCCCTTTCTGCCTGCTCCTCATCCACAGGCTGTTTGTGAGAGTGCACAGCTTCTACTTTCTACAACGCTCTTGAAGCAGAAATGCAGGGAGGTCTATCAGGAACGTAAAGGGAGTGGTGGGGGTAACTACTCCACTTTATTCCCCTTTATAGGCTGTGTCACAATCTGACCCTAAGTGATTAGAATAAGTGAGTTCCATACTTCTGCAAGTACACCATCATAACCAGCATAAGGAGACAAAACTGTCTGAGGTCTATAAAGGGTATGTGGTTTATTTACACTGTATATAATGTTGGCCTTAAGCCACTTCCTTGCTGCTACTTTTCCATCCTCTTCTTGAATGCTGAATGCATGTTTTCAGATAATGACTGCTGTTGGCTTGTTCTCTGGTGCATTTTTAGCTTAATTTTAAACTCAAGATTAGCCGCCCACACATGCCGTCAAAAACAGCGTAATTTCAAGAAATGAGGAGAGAGCAAAGGAACAATCTTTCCCAGCATGTTACTGGACCATTTCAAAGCAATTCAGTATCTTTTACGTGCCTTCTTCAAGTATCCCAAATTTGTGTCTGTAATTAAAGATTATTGATAAATGCATCCAGACTTCAAAATACTTCTCAGGTGTGTGGCACTCTTGAGCTGGGAACCTATGATTTTCCTCGTGCAGGTTTTTATGTCATATTTTATGAGAGGAAAATCTGCAAAGCTTTGACTTTAGGGGCCAGTTTTGGAGACTGAGTGAATAAAAAAAGAAACTGAACACTTTACATTTACAGTTAGATCTCTAATTTGAGGTGGGACTTTAACAGTGGGACCACAAGTTGGTATTAAGGTCAATAAATAGCTGCCTATTGGTAATCCAAGTTCAAATGATGTGGCTGCTTATTTTAAGTATAAACATTGTTTTCAATCTTTATTTGCTTTTCTTTTGCTGTTATGCTTTTAACCTTTTTTGATGGGGAAAAGGTCAAAAACTCTGTTCTGTTCAAGACCAATAGTAACAGAGAGGTAGACATGTTAGTCTGTGTTGCAACCAAACAAAACAGCATGTAGCACTTTAAAGACTAATAAAACAAGTCCAAGTAAAAATAATTTTACTTTACATCTTAGTCATTCACCCCATAAGATTGATATCCTCGTTTACATTATAATTATTTTTCCACAGTTGTATAATTGTAGTAAAAATAAATCTCATTGTTATCCTTAAATTGATCATTAGAAGCATCAAGAAATTAAAAACACTTAGATGTATTTTGTACAGATGCGAGAGAAGAGTTGGAAAAAATCTTTTACAAACAGAAGCAACAAGAAATGGTTCGATTTTAGCCAAGGGATAGAAAGAGTGATGAGTGAAAGAATGAAGGAATGAAAGAAGAATATTTTTCAATCATGAGTTAGTGTCTATTTAATTTTGAAAAGCATATGGTATCTAGGAGACATCAATTCCAAAGTTCCAGTCCCAGGTCTGAAACTGAGTACACTTCAGAATGGAGCAAAACCACTTTTGGAGGGGGGCATGGTAAGGTGGCACTTTGGAAGATGCTAATGAGGTGCTGCCATGAATATTCAACACCTCTTTAGCATAATGGTGGCTGCGCATGCTTCAAAAGTGCCACTTTCGAAATGCATTCTGCTGTGTAGCCAGGGGCCTTTCGAAACCATCCCCTGATTTTGAAAGCCCCTTTTTCCTATTTGGTTTTGGGAAGAAGGGGCTTTAGAAGTCAGGGGGTTCTTTTGAAAGGCTCCCAGCTACACAGGCAGCGCCTCATTAGCATCTGCCAAAGTGCCACATTACTGTGCCCCCCTCCAAAAGTGATTTTGCTCCATTCTGAAATGTACTCAGTTTCAGACCTGGGACTGGAACTTTGGAATTGATGTCTCCTAGATACCATATGCTTTTCAAAATTAAATAGACACTAACTCATGATTGAAAAATATTCTTCTTTCATTCCTTCATTCTTTCACTCATCACTCTTTCTATCCCTTGGCTAAAATCGAACCATTTCTTGTTGCTTCTGTTTGTAAAAGATTTTTTCCAACTCTTCTCTCGCATCTGTACAAAATACGTCTAAGTGTTTTTAATTTCTTGATTTCTGAAAGGAGGGGCTAGTATGGCCACAGCCTTTGAGAGATTAAGTTTCCTCATCTGTAACATGGAGATCAATGTTTTGTTGCCTCCAACGGGTGGTATGAGTAAAATTAATAAATATTCTTTTCAGCTTTGAAGATAAAACACCAGCTCTTTTTTATTTTTAAATATTGTTTATTTTGTCTTCTTTTGTATCTTACTGTAATTCATATGCTTGACATTTCAGTATCAGATCTTTTAAATTAGTCACACAGATGTCAAATATTGGTCTATGAATGTAATAATCATAGTATTTAAGAAACATAGGAAAGTAAAAACTGAACAAAAGGGCTACACACCTGTTTCACAGTTCCAACAGGCATGTATCATTTCATGCAAACTAGATTATATTGTTTAACTTCCATCTATAAAGCCACATTCTCAGTAGACAGAAGTCAATGTGGGGGGACTTGATTTATCCCAAATGTGGCTCTGTTCCCATACATTTGTTTAATTTATGAAGTTTTTAAAAAAATAAAATAAATAAATCAACTATCCCTGCATTTCTCCAGAAGCCAGGTTATCTCTTTGTTTGTTTGTAAGTGATGTTAGCCTGATGACATCCATGCAAAATTACAAATGGCTCGCTTTTGACTTTAAGCACAACCCTTAGTAAGGGGTAGGATGTCAGCTGTCCCACATCAGTAGTTGCCTCAGGAGGCATTATGAGGTAAGCCATGATTCTCACACTGCTTCATTCTTCCTCTAGGGGAGGTAATAATTTATCACTGCTCCATCACAACACTAAATGCCTCTTTTCCAACAGCTTGCTGGGTCTCCTGTTTACGAACAGAGAGGAGAGAAGACAGCAAGGGAGATGTGAGGTGGAGTGCTGAAATTTGATCTTTTGGCCTCTATGTACAGTTTGAGTGCAGGTGATACTTTTTAAAGTCACCAGTACTCCTACTTACACCACCTTCATTAATAAATTAAGATGCAGAACTTTACTGTTTAGGTGATGGTTGGAAGCGTTAGCTGGTCTTTGTTATCCATAGGCAGCATGGCTTTGAGCATCTTCCCAGCTGCACTGGGGAGGAAGAGCAAGGCTGAGCTCCCACTTCATGTGCCAATGAAAATTGGCTCACAGGCCACTCTTGGCCCCTGTGCCAGCAGTTGCTGACCCCAACCTACTCCCTAATCTTCCCTATCCATTCTGCCACTTGCCCTGGGGAAGAAGAAATAGGCCTCACTTTCACACCTTGCCCCAAAGGCAGTTTTGCCTGCATGAATATGAAGGGGAGTTCTTACTCCTTCTGACACATTTGCAAAGGACCAAAATGTAAGTGAAAGTTTATTGCAGAAGCACAGATACCATGGGGGATAAGTGCAAATTCTCAGATACTATAAATCAATGTTGTGTTGTTTATTTCAGTTGAACTATTCTGATTTACACTAGCTAAGAATCAGGCCCAAGTGGAGACAAAGTGTTATTGAGTGGTGTTTACTGGCTCCCAGCAAGTCCTTCCTCTAGCATTCCTTGTGTATACCTATTGAATTCAATGGAAATTTGATCATGGGATTTTGGAGTGAAAGAAATGCAGGATCATGCTTCCAATATGTAGCCGTAATGGTAAATCTGTTTCTGTCTTTTCTTGCTCATTCCCTTAACATTTAATTATCAATATTTTTGTCAGGGGGAGGGAATAACATTAATATTGTTAACGTTAATTAACAGAAAAACACTCTGTTATGTGACAGCGTCAGCAAAATATCAGATTTTGGCTGTTGGCAAATAAATAAAATACATATATTTAGCAATTTCTGAATTTTAATTTTTATGTGTAAGACGGGTTTTTTTCATTTTTTTGTTTTGGTTGGTTGTTTTTTTTTTATTTTGCAACACGAGATTTTAATTGTTAAAAACTGTTTACGAATTCACTGTTCCTCCTTCCTGCTGAGTGCAATATGGTACCTTTTTATCTATGAATGTATATTCTTGTAGGTAGGTATCGTCACAATGAGCAGTGACTGTCTTAAGGAACACTAAGTTCTGCTTTTAAAATACTATATATGCAGCTACCAAAGTGGATCTTTGCCCATGAAAGCTTATGCTCCAATATATCTGTTAGTCCATAAGGTGCCACACCGCTACCCCTCTGATACTTGTCACTATATATGCAGCTGGAAAACTGACAGAATGGGGTCGTCAGCAGCTGGGATTGAACCTGGAGGGCTAAAGCCATGTGCCTGTACGGCATGAGCTAAAAGCCAGCTGACTCTTAGCTAAAGCAGTAAAGCAGACTTTGCTCTTCCTTTCTCTGTGCCTCTAGGTCACACATCTGCCACAGATCCAAAGGATCTGTGATACATCCCCACTTTTAAGCAGCCCCTGGCTAGAACCCCTTGGGTGTCCCAATTCTGTAAGTGGTTTCATTCTCTCTTAAGGATAGGACATATCACCTACACCTCTGAGGCTGAACATCTGAGCTCCAGGACTCCTTCTTCACCCTATGAGCTCTGCCCAGTGAGGTCAAAGATAGAGTCAGATTCCTGTCAGAGACTTTTAGACTCTTCAGAGAACTGGTACACCTTAGCAGTTATTTGCAGTGACACCAGGAAGCCTTTTCAACAGAATAGGGTTTATTAGACACTTACAACTCAGCATTGGGGGGTCCTTAGGCTAACATGGAGATTTAAAGGTTCAGACACAGTCAACTTGGCCACATCAGCACTTCACCCATTCACATTGCTGTGGCTTCTGTCACACAGCATGTTTCTGTCTCTGTCACTCTGTTAGTCCAAGGTGGGATCCTGTGTTTCTCCAAAGAGGGTTTTTATCCCATCTACCTCACCCTCTTCCTCTTTGCTCTCCAAGTAGCTCCTGTGCTCTGGTCCCCTGTCAGAAATAGAGGGAAATGTAGGCACTGACTTTTATTTTTTCTGGGGTGGGTGAGGCTCTCCCACTGCTCCATACCAAGGCCACACCCAACTCTACTCTTTCCCTAAAGCCATGCCCTCACTTCTTGTCCTCCCACCACTGCTCTGGCCCCATACTTGTGGACCCTGCCTACCCTCTGTTTGGTGCTCTCTGCCTTCCCCCAACTGCAGAACAGCTGTGGCCGATGTGTGCTGAGCATCTCTATTTTTTTCTTGGGTTCTCTAGCCCTGCAGCACCCGTGCAGTTGGCACCTATTAGAGGGAAATAATTTTCCTTTGGTTATTGGTTGCTAGATGTGAATGGCCTGAGTTTATACTCTCTTTTCAGATTCAGATCAGTTGTAGCCATTCCACCTCAGCCAACCGTATGATGCAAACACTTTGCTCTGCTCCAGGAGTAATTTTACTCATTTGCCCCTACAAGTAACAATGTAAAATACAGAGGAAACTGAGGCATGCATAAGACTCAAAATATGTTAGAAAATTCCCACTTCATCACAGCATCATAAGGACTTGTTTATATTGCACTGGTAAAAGTATACTTTCAGCCATATGAAAGAATAGTGAAAAATGGGAGACTTGGCAAGACCATTTAAAAATTATGACTAAATGTATATGGCAATTAAGAAGTGGAAGAGACTGATCAGGCCACAAAATCATTGAAAGGGAATGTCAGGTGAACTAGAAACTGCTCATTCAGAGAGGAATTATGACTGAGTGAACTGAACTTCAGGTTGGGAGCCAGGAATATTTTAATTCTATTTTATCTTCAGGACACATGGCAGGAAATTCAAGGGACAAATATCTAGCTAGGTCCCTATACAAACTACATTCCAGAGGTTCATGGGCTTCTTAAACTCCAGCTCTGGGGCTCAAATTAAAATCTCTACGACAATGGCAAAGGAAGATCTATTGTCCTTAACTAGACAACATCACCTCTCCATGCCCCAAGATGCACAGGACTAACATTTCTAGAAAAACAGTTGTGATGATATTTTTTCTGATCATTGTCTTCTATCAAAAGATATCGTGTTGAACATGGATACCTCAAACATATGAGGAACTCCACGTGAATATTAGAATGGACAGCCATTTTCTTGCTCTTTTAGTAATTTTTCTTATATTCAAAATTGTGAATTATAAATATTAACATAAAATACCACTGCAATATAATGGAAAACAAACAAACAAACTGAATTTGCCTATGATTTGTGTGTCAAGAATTGATTCAACTTTGGGTGGTGCATCAAAAGTCAGCTGACTGGAGCAATTCACTTCCCTGAGAAAAAATGTATTCTAACAGGCTACTTGAATGACAGATACAGCACTCAACATGCATGAGCTCTGAAGGACACCAGAGCTGCTTTGATAATTTTTAGGTGAAAAAAAAATCAGACTGAGAAGCAAAATGGTTTTCTGGTTAATGCCCTGGATAAGGATGCAGAAAATATGAAGCTAATTCCTGGCCCTGACATAAATTTCCTGTGAGTAGTTGGGCAAATCTCTTAATCTCCCTGTACTTCAATTCCCCATCTGTAAACCAGAGATATTTTTCTCTTGCTCTTTTTTTTTTTTGGCTTATGTACCACATGCACGGATCTTGATACAATCAAGTCATACATAGTCTCATGTGAAGCCTATAGATGCTGCTATACTACAAATACACAATAATTTCAACTTGATGAAGCCTGCATTGTAGATTTTGTTGAGTTCTCATTTAGACTGTGCCAGGAGTCTCACAGAATCCTATTAGAGAGACCTTTGCTTTCTCCAAGAAAAGGTTATGTTTTAGAATGGAAACTATTTTTGTGTGGATATCTGCTAAAGTTGTACTTCCTTTATCTCCAACAGTCCATGTTATGTTATACAGTTTGCTGTCCTGCGAAAACTCAAAGTTGTCTTTGAGCACAGAATTTATCAGATAGATGAGTCATATACCCTCAGCACATGACTCACCCCACTACTTGACATTCTCGGTATACTCTGCCTTCACTCATTCAATTGCTAAAATAATTCTGAAACATTCTGCACTTGTGAGTCTCCATTTCAATGAGACTTGCATTTGGATCTGATAAATATGATAGAAACTCTTTTTAAACCTCTTGCGCACTTTTAAGACTTTTGTCCTTGTAGAAAATTTTCTTATTGACAATCACATCTCCAAGAAATGTCAATGAAATATTCTAAGACCTTACCCACCATCTATGGAGATTTATATATTGTCTTCTTTGGCTAACTTCTGAAAATGTAAAAAAGATATATTAACATGAGAAAAGATGTACACATGGGCAATAGAAATTAATAGGTTCCAGAAGAGGAGAGATTAAAAGGACTGGAGTGGTTCATTTTATTAAAGAGTGAATTTTGGGTGTGAGAGGGGTGCAACAATAGAGACGTATAAAATCATAAATGGTGTGGAGAAAGTGGATGGGGGACTATTATTTACCTCTTTAAGTAATACAAAAGCTAAGGGTCATCCCCAGAAATTAAGAGGCCGTTCAAGTTTAAAACAAATAAGGAGAAGTACTTCTTCACATAACACAGTGTTAACCTGTGGGACTCATTGCCAGTGGGGATGTTGTGAAGATCAAAAGTATAAATGGATTAAAAATAATTAGATAAATTCATAGAGGATAGCTCCATCAATTACTGTCAGCTAAAGTCATCAGGGATGCAACACCATGCTCCATGTGTGCCTAAGCTTCCAACTGCCAGAAACTGGCACTGGATGAGAAGAGATAGATTATACTCATAATTACCATTCTTATGATCTTATAAGAGAGGAAAAATAATCAGGCCTTCTTTGCAAACACATGGCTTCAATATATTATGATGAGGCAATTCTTCTTCTTCTTCTTCTCCTTCTACTACTGTTACTACTACTACTACTAATAATAATAAAATAGAGGACAGGCCAAATTCTCAAAGTCTCACAGGGTAATATGAATACAAATGTGTTGTATACTCATTGCTCCAGCTCCTATCATGTGCTAGAATGTTAAGTAAAAATCTATTATGAGCTCATATACAGGTAAACTTACTTAGATTTCCTAATAACCCATACAACACACAAGATATTGTTGAATATCCCTGCTTTCTGTGTTTGAACTACTAGTTCTGTTAGAGCAGTTTTTGCTATTTATTTTTCAGTATGAACCCACGATATGTTTTAGGGGATCTTAGAGTTTGGCATATGGAAATTTTGGGAGGGCAAAGTGTCTGCTTACCAGCCATCAAAATTTTGCTTAAGTCCTCAAGGTCCACTGATGTTTAAATGTTTAGTTTGAGGACAATGTTTATTTAAGTTGGCAGACAGCAGCACAAAACCCAGCTTCTCTTTCTGTCATTTCCTGCCCTCCCCCGTTTAGGTCCAGGCATTTATTTGAGCCTGTCCAGTCGAAGGGTAGAGCTATTCCTGTGCACAAGATTCCATGTCATCCTATAATTGGCTTCTCTGATCTTTGTGAAAAGTATATATGGATCTTTTCCAAGATTAATAACTGAACATCTGCTAGTTTAACAGCAAAGCAGGTTTGTAATCAATAGACCTACACATGTATCTGAAGTGATCAGTGGTACTGAAGGAGACTAACCTTGTAATTACAGAAATAGGGCCTTTTTACAAGTCATTTGTATGTCTGTATTTTGAAGATGTTTGATTCTGCTTCAATATTTTGAGTGTTCCAAGGTACACATCACAACCGTCTATTTTAATAGCCTCCTGACTAACAACTTATCATCTAGGATGAAGGAACACTGTAACAACCATATGCAACAGCATAGCAAGCAATGATGACTGAGATTAATAATCAGAATGTGCTTTTGCATACCGTGCATCACATCTTAAGAGACAGATTTTCTTGGGGATGATTTTTCCCATCCATGACCCAACTCCCTTGTCTATGGTGAAGAAATAACACAGAAAAGTGTTATTAAAAATGGACTTGCTGGATGTCTTTTTTTAAGGTAACATAAACAGCCCACAAAATTGGATTTTACTTCATTTACGTGACTTTACTCTAAGCAGGAACCCAAGAAAAAATTCCCACTAACTCAGCAGCTCCCAAACTGTGGCTTATGGAGCTCTTGCTGGTTGTGTACAGGGCTTGTTAAGCCTGTGGGATTTGACCCAAATCCACACAATATCAGTTGGTGTCTACCCATTCACTTTGATGCGCTTGGATCAGTCTCATGGTGTTGGGTCTCCCCCATCTTATCAGCTGTTATATCACATTAAAAGAAGCTAAAACCCAGCACGTATTTTACTTATCACTACATCGCACATTTGATTTGCTCAGATATCTAAGCATCAAAGAGGTTGTGGTTGAACTCAGTGAGACTGTTCACGTGCTTTAAGTAAATTATAAGTGTAAGCGCTTTGCTGTGTTGGCCTGCTATGACTAAGACTGCCATAGCCACTCATTGTTACTCTGAATACTTACAAGAACTGTTCTTCTACTGGCTTACGGGTGTCCCTATACACCATACTGAAAAGGGGACTGCCTTATTTTATTGTTACTCATTTGGGATGAGTGAATGTGCCTCATTCTTGCCTCAGCATTGTTTTGTTAAAAGAGCAATTTAAAATACATTTGAGATCTTGACGTGCACTAAAGGTTCTACTTCATTGAGACTGCTCACTCTGCATAACCACCTGGGAGTTATGCATTGATTTTGGATCCTAGTCTCATGTTCCTGTATGCAGAGAGCCCATGCATAGTAATTGACAGAGTCTTGGCTAAATTGTTTTCTCCCCAAACCTCCAAGATTAGATTCCACAAGGCCCACACAAACTACTAAGAACACAATTCCAGCTGGTACTTTTTCTGTGGTGCTTCTTTGTTAGTGACGTGTTGTCCTTTCAAGAGTGGACTAGGAAACAGCAATATTCATGCAAGATTTTTAAGAGTAAGTTAAATAAACCTGTCAGGGATCCTGCCATGAGTACAGGGGACTGGCCATAATGAACTCTCAAGGTTCCTTCCATTTTTAGTGTTCTGTGATTCTACTATTCTAAGACACACTCCAATTCCGGAAGACTGGAGATGCTAGGGCAAATGTGGAGATGTAGGACTTTCAGGCAGATAATATTTGCATCCTGTGGTATCCAGTGAATTCTGGTGGGTGAACTTCATTCCACAGCAGGCAAAACTCGTCCCATCCAGTTAGAAGAAACTCTCCTTAAAGACCCATGTATCATTTTCCCTTTGAAAGGCCACCCAAATCCTGGGTCTTTCCTACTCACAGGATGTTCAGGGCCTTTACCTATAAGCTGCATATCAATGTGTTTGTGGCATTATACCCTTCGAATTTGTTCTGGTGATGCACAAAAAAAAAATCTAGCCAGCTTTGTCACACACGTATGTCAAGACAGAAGAATAATCCTCAGCAAATGATGACTGGTTCTTGTTGATTGTTCAGGTGTCTGTATCTGAATCTAGCCAGAATGTCACATTCAGCAAAGAACCCCAGCAACTTCTGCATGAGTTGAGGAAAGAGTTCACTGTGAGATATTGCAGGCTACTGTCCCTTCTTGTCACTTCCACACATTTTTTCCTTAGTAACAGAGAGTAAGCCGTGCTAGTCTATACACTATCAAAACAAAAAGCAGTCAAGTAGCTACTTGACTACATTTTTTCCTTGTTTTACATTTCAGTGAACTTTTGTCACTCCAGATCAATCCCAGTAAAACATAGCTGAGGGCACGATCCAGCGGCCATTGAAACCAGTGGAATGATTATCAGTGACTTGAACGGAAACTGAGTCAGAGCCTTGTACAGAACAAAGCTTGCTTGAATTCCTCTCCTATAATATTACAACTGACTATCCCACCCCCAACATACACTATCTGCTGTTTGGTTGTCTAACAAACTCAAAATAACTCACCACTCTGATGGATACAGACAAAAGAGTGTGTACTTCTTCTGACCCACTTGAAGAACTTGCAAATGTCAATGTCAAATGTCTGGCCCACTTGCAGAACTTTTTTTTTAATCCCTGTATCGCTAACTATGTGCTCATCACTGTAGCATGCTTGGTACTACATGTTGGAAGAGTGGAATGGACTGCTGGTATGTTGCACAACTGACTTAAAAGAGCTTTGATCCATATTAAGTTAGGGTATTTTTGTGTCTGTATGTTTTAATATTAACAAAGAAACATGCCAATGGAGCATAGAATTTTTCTCCTATTGCTTTTTTTAGATATTCAATTGTCACCTGAAAAATACTACAATGAATCTTAAGTTTGACAAAATTATTGTAACATTTTGATCTGGTATTTTCTTTTCTCTATCCCTCCCCTGACCACCAATGTAATATTTTCTAAAAGTTATGTATATATAAAGAGAGAGAGAGAGAGAGAGATTTAAATTATTATATAACAATAGCAATATACACCCAAATACGTTAATGAATACAAAATAGCACGCATTAATCCAACATAGAAAATCAAAGTTGATTAAATCATTGTAAGTCTAAATAGAGCTGAGATCAGCCAGAAGATGCAGGTAGAATGCAGTGTTCTTTTTCTTAAATAAAATATGCATTACACTGGGACTACATATGCTACACTGGGCCATTGTTTGATTTCAATGTGTCATTTGGACTGTTTGTTCTGACCTTTAAAGTCCTAAGGGCCTGATATTAAGAAGTGTTCCATGCCCACTGTTTCCACTGACTTCCACTATTGCTGGCTTCTGACAAATCAAGCTTTTAAAAGTCTGTTTCATCACTGTCTTGGAAAATGTCCTCTCTTCAAGTAAAACAAAGCAGCAGAAATGTTGTTTTGTTTGAGTACAGGCTAATATGACTACCTTTCTGTTACTCTCTTCAAGGGTTATCAAAGGCATTCATATAAACATCAGAAGTTCAGGTTAAAAACTCTTTCCAACTACAAGCTTACACTTAAGTCCTCCAGTAAGCTGATGCTAGGGGATAGATCCCATGAATAAAAAAAGTTGCTAACTGTCAGGGTGGTTAGGCAAGGAATAAATTGCCTAAGGCAGGGGTGTCCAACAGGCAGCGCACTTCAAGGACACATTTCAAAGTCTCAATCACTCAACTTAGTTTGCCAGTTTCCAGGCAAACTCAAAGGTCAACCTGAAAATAAAGAAGGCTGTGTAAAGTCATCTTCATAGAAAATCTCTTTACAGAATAAAGTTAATATCAGCTAGAAAACAAAAGTGAGTGGTAGCGGGCTTTATGTGGCTGAGTGCAGCAACTACCCACTGCAGCCACAAAAACCCTCATACCACTCACTCCATTTTCCTTGCAGCATGGAGGCATAGTGCTAGAATGTCTTCTATTATTAAAAAGGTAAAATAGTAACATTTTAAGAGTCTGGGGCAGTCTATCTTTTATGTTCCTTGCACAAAACTTCACAAATTGATAAGACTAGGATTTCTAGATTATATATATATAATCTAGAAAAAATAACAAACAATAAGAAACGGGATTAAAACATAGCCAGCTTCAAATTACTGTAGGAAATACATCTTCTATTTGTCCTTCCTTTTTAAAAAAAGTTAATATTGCTTTCACAAATTTTTATTTTTTTATTTAGCTCATTTGTTTTGTAGAAAAAAACATATATATATATATATTTATATATAAGCTATGCTTAATATTAACCAAAGCAGCTTGAACAAGTCTGACTTTTGGGGGAAAATGTTGAAAATTTTCATTAAAATTTAAAAAAATCAAAACATTTCAACATTTGAAATGGTAGCATATAAGATTTGACTTCACTCCCGCTGAAGTCAGCAGCAAAAAATGTCACTCACTGAAACAGAACTAAACCGTTAAATGGACTTAATCAGACTTTGAAGTTCATATCTCATTGAGGTGAATAAGATAACGGTGCAGGGAAAAGTTCACAGAGGTGAATTTAATGAGGTAACAGGTTGGATTAGTGCAAATGAGCATGACAGTAGACGGCTTGTTTTTCTTTCTAGCTGATATTACTTTTGTTCTGTAAAGGGTTTTTCCATGAAGAAGACTTCACATAGCCTTCTTCATTTTCAGGTTTACCTTTGAGCTTGCCTGGAAACTGGCAAATCAAGTTGAGTAATTGAGACTTTGAAATGTGAAACTCTCTAAAAATTATTTAAATTCAGTATGTTGCCATTTGTTTGTTCCTTTCTTCCCTCCAAATAAATGCTAATCATATACGGTAATATGTCACTGATATAATTAGCTAGCATCATTAATAGCTGTAAACAATAATATTGTTAATAATAATTATCAACAATACTTCTACACCCAAAAAAAAAAAAAGATTAGCTAAAAATACCAGGTAGGTCTGTTTTGGGGTTTTGATCAAACAAGCTTAATTATGACTTTCAGATACAGACACTGCCATTAAGTCATTAAATTATCACCAATGAGGCAGAGTTTCAGTCGTTGCCTGAAAATAAATCACAGCTAACAACAGCAAGGAAATCAGAGCTTAAACGGCTAATCCTTTTGAGGTTTGTGATGAGCACCAGTTCTCCTACTGTTTTGCATCTATTTATATTGCACTCACAACCCTCTGATGGCCTCTGCTTATCTACAGCTGTAGATAATTTATGTTTTCTGGTGTGGTACCTCAGGCTGGTGGCTGTTATCTGGAATGAAACGGGTTTAGGATATCGGACCCACTGAAATGCTAATCCTCCGGAGCTTATTACATATAAACAAGTTTTCTTCCTTGGTCTACTTTTGTTTATTTGGAACTGGAGACTCTCTCTGTACAGTTTGAGAACTGTGTTAGACTAATGACAAAACAATCTTTTCACTTCTAGTGTCGCCTCTTTGAAAAGTCATTCATGTATAAATGGTATAATTTAAAAGATTAGCTTTTTATTTGAATGTCAAATATTAAATACATTGTAAAAAATTTACAAATGCTGATCTTAATAGAATCCTTCTATTAGGCCCCTGTGCAGCAAAGTCCTTAAGCTCTTGTGTAATTTGAGTGGTCCCATTAACTTCAGTGGAACTATTCTTGTGCTTAAACCTATGTGCATGCTTTTGTGCTTTCCCTGGATCATGCCCTGGCAGTGATGTGTTTCTCTCTGATGCATTCTTTATTTAGGTTCCTATGATGATATTTAACTGTGAAATAGGAACTTTGACTCAGAATTACTAAACACTGAACTTTGAAGAAATCTTATCTTTTAGAAATCAAACAGGTTGTCTGGCTAGTACCTAAGGCTATGTCTACACAAATCTCAGAAAGGCAGATTTTTGGTAAACTCAGAGACCTGGTAGGTAAGGTCCCACAGGAAACAAGACTAAGAGGAAAAACAACTGAAGAGAGTTGGCAGTTTTTAAAAGGGACATCATTAAGAGCTCAAAAGCAACCTATACCACCATGTACGAAAGATAGAAAGTATGGTAAAAGACTGCCTTGAACTAACCAGGAGATCTTGCATGAAATCAAAGTAAAAAAGGAGTAATATAAAAAGTGGAAATTAGGAGAAATTACAAAGGATGACTATTAGCAAACAATACATATATGCAGGGGTAACATTAGAAAGGCAAAGGCACAAAATGAGCTCAGACTAGGTAAACACAAAAAGGGTAACAAGAAGACATTTTATAAATATATTGGAAGGAAGAGGAAGACCAAGAACAGGGTAGGTCCAGTACAGAGGGAGAAACAATATGGGGAAACTTGGAATGGCAAAGGCGTTTAATGACTTCTTTGTTCCAGTGTCCACCAAGGAGTGTGATTCAGAAATGCCTCACATGGTGAACGCTAGTGGGAAAGGAGTAGGTTTAGAGGATAAAATAAGAAAAAAAAAGCTAAAAATTCAATAGGAAAATTAGATGTGTGTAGGTCACCGGGACCTGATGAAATGTATTCTAGAATACTCTAGGAGGAGATACCATTTCTGAAAGTCCTGGAAGTCAAGAGAGATTCCATAAGACTGGAAAAGGACAAATATAGTGCCCATCTATAAAAAGGGAAAAAAGAACAACCCAGGAAACTGCAGACTCGTTAGTTTAACTTCTGTGGCAGGAAACGTAATGGAACAAGTATTAAGGAATTCATCTGCAAACATCTGGAAGAAAATAAGATGATAGGTAATAGCTAGCATGGACTTGTAATCATGCCAGACCAATCTGATAGCTTTCTTTGAAAGGATAACAAGCCTTGTGGATAAGGGAGAAGTGGTGGATGTGGTATACATAGACTTTAGTAAGGCATTTGATACAGTCTTGCATAATCTTATCAATAAACTAGGCAAATACAACTTAGATGGGGCTACTATAAGGTGGGTGCATAACTAGCTGGATAACCATTCTCAGAGAGTAATTATTAATGGTTCGCAGTCATGCTGCAATGGCATAACAAGTGGGATTCTGCAGGGGTCTGCCTTGGAACTGGTTCTATTCAATATCTTCATCAATGATTTTATATTGGCATAGAGAGTACTCTTATTAAGTTTGCAGGTGACACCAAACTGGGAGGGGTTGTAACTCCTTTGCAGGATAGGATCAGAATTCAAAATGATGTGGACAAACTGGAGAAATGGTCTGAGGTAAACAGGATGAAGTTTAATAAGGACAAATGCAAAGTGCTCCATTTAGGCAGGAACAATCAGCTTTATACATACAAAATGTGAAGTGACTGTCTAGGAAGGAGTACTGTGGAAAGGGATTGAGGGTTCATAGTGGACCACAAGCTAAATACGAGTCAACAGTGCAATGCTGTTGCAAAAAAACTAAACATGATTCTGGGATGCATTAACAGGAGTGTTGTGAGCAAGGCACGAAAAGTCATTCTTCTGCTCTACTCAGTTCTCATTAGGCGTCAGTTGGAGTACTGTGTTCAGTTCTGGGCACCACATTTCAACAAAGATGTGGAGAAACTGGAGAAGTTCCAGAGAAGAGCAACAAGAATGATTAAATGTCATGAGCTATGAGGGAAGACTGAAAGAACTGGGCTTGTTTAGTTTCAAAAGAAAAGACTTAGAGGGGACATGATAGCAGTTTTCAAGTACATAAAAGAGGGTTACAAGGAGGAGGGAGAACAATTATTCTCCTTAGCCTCTGAGGATAGAACAATGAGTAATTGGCTTAAACTGAAGCAAAGGAGGTATTTTAAGGTTGGACATTAGGAAAAACTTCATTCCTGTCATGGTTGTTAAACTCTGGAATAAATTGCCTAGGGAAATTGTGGAATCTCCATCAAGGGATATATTTAAGAGAAGGTTAGATAGACATCGGGATGGTCTAGACATTTTTGAAATGCATCCATGTAGTGCTGAAGGCATGTATAATTTAAACATATTGAGCAAACAGTTGTAATTTGCATGAGGTCAGGGGACTGGACTCAATGACCTCTCAAGGTCCCTTCCAGTTCTAGTGTTCTACAATTCCACGATTCTATGATAGACTAGCGAGTATTGCTGACAAAACCCTGGTTTTGTTGACAAAACTGGTGCAACATCCACACAAAAAAAGCATTTTGGCAACAGTATGTTGACAACAGTCAGTACTTCTCCCAACAACCTTCTGCCTTTCCCACATGAGGAAGAGTACCTTTTGTCAACAGGTTCTGTCAACAAAAAAATAGGGTGGACATTCTGTGGGAGGCAGGGGGACTTCTCTAGACAGACAGGGCATCCAGGGACTGTGCTTCTAGGTTCCTGTTTTGTCAAGAGAGCCGTCGGGCCGTCCACCTTCTGTCAACAGAGCAGAGCACTCTTTCAATCGTTTTTTTGTTTGTGGCTGAACTCTGACAAAAGTTTTGTTAGGAAATCTCTTCCGATAGTGACTTCTATTAACAGATATCTGTGGTGTAACTGTAGCTTAAATGTTTTATTTTTTAATGTTATAGAACATTCCAAAATAAGTAACTACCAACCTTATATAATTCACATGCCTATTAGCATACTATAAAGGAATAGTTGAACTGCGAGCTTATACCACTTTTTTTTTGGCTTTCCTCAGAAAGTTCAAGACTCAGATTGGATGATTGGATGAACTCAAACAAACCAGATAATATGATTGATTAGTAAATACCCATAGTAGCTGTTGGTGCCAGTTATTGGTATATAATAATAGGTGATAAGGAAAGATAACAAATTAACTAGATCTTGAAATTTCATGACATATAATAAAATCTGAGATTTTTGTTTCTGGTTGAATTCTTTCCCAAGCACACTTCTATTGTCTGCCACAAAGTAAAAGAAAAATGTCTGACTTGTAGAACTTCTGTAGTATTTCCTATGGGACTATTTCCTTGTGAAATACATATGAGCATAGTTATTCTGTGATTCTATGATCTTCTCCAGAAATAGAAAAGGGGAAAAAAATGGAAGAATGGCAAGAAGGCAGAATACATCTCTCAGGGTTCACTGTTTGCTCTAGATAGCAGAAATCTACCTCTTCGTTTATCATTAATATAAGGTTTCTGTGTAATTCCAAAGAACGAGTCATTCCTTTACCCAAGCTGAGAGTGTTTTCTACTGTAAGTGGCTTATTGACTTTAAAAGGGCAACTGAAGAAGAAAGACATTTTTCAAAAATCATTAAAGCCTTTCAGAAATCACCAATGACAAAAAGAAAATGAAGCATGAGCATGTAATGTCCATATAGCCAAAACTATAGCTGGGGAAATGCAGGACTCAAATCAAAATAGCATTTAAAATCAGTTATGTTGGAGATGTGTATTGAAATACCAGCAATAGTATGTAAGAATTATGTCTCTCTGTCAAAGCCTCTTGCAAATTACAACTGATTGGTAAAGATATTAAAATTATACATACCCTGAGCACTACATGGTTGCATTTCAAAATAATGTAAAATAAAAGGACGACTGCATAGCTACCGACAGTTTGAAGGCTGCTATTCACCAGAAAATTTTGAGGTACAACTGTGACTATTTGAATGTATTAACTAGAAATCAAGAAATAGCTCTTAGCCACAAAAGCTCATTACCTAATAAATAAATTTGTTAGTCTTTAAGGTGCTACAGAACTTCAAGTTTTTTTGTGAAATTACAGACTAACAGAGCTACCCCTCTGAGACAAATATAAAAACTAAAGCGATGTCTACACTATAGGGTTTTCTCAACAAAACAAGTGTTTTGTCAGCAAAACCCCCAGAGCGTGTACACCTAAAATGAGACCAACAAGAAGTCCTGTGGCACCTTATAGACAAACAGATATTTTGGATATATATTGTTCGTCTATAAGGTGCCACAGGACTTCTTGTTGGTCTCAAAGATACAGACTAACACGGCCACCTCTCTGATACTGTACACCTCAAATGCTTTCTGTTGACAGAACCCGGCACTTTCCTCATCAGACTTCTGCCTCTCCCCCATGAGGGAGAATGCCTGTCTCCACAGATTCTGTCTGCAGAAAACAAGTGTGGACACCCAGGGTGGGGGACCTTTGTTGACAGGTAAGTCTTTCACGGCCCTGGCCAGCTGGCTAGGGAGGCTCCCTGTCCACCACAAACAAAGCTCTACTGTCTCTGCCCCCAGCTGCCCTTAAAGCTACAGTGTACCTGAGTAACCCTGTGGTAGGAATGAAAGATCATGCAAGCAGGATAGCAGTGTGTAGCCTCTGGGAACAGGTGCTAGCCAGCTGCCAGCCCCATGGGAGGCTGCAAGAGCCCCAGGGCCATAGGAGGAGGAGTCACCTGCCCCTGCCATGTCTGGGAACAGGCCAGCCACACAGACAATGGCCCAACCCCAGACACACCACCAGAGACTGTGGCTCTCAGCTCATGGGCACACACACAGAAAAAAAGAGACAAAAGGAAGCACCCACCCCTGTGGACAGCACCCTGAGCCACAGGTATCAAGGAGGGGGGGAGGTTGGGGAGGACCAGGCTCTACCTGGCCCTCCTGTCACCCATGTGGGGACCTCTCTCCCCACCCCACCCTCCGTGGCCAGACACCACCCCCTTGGCCAATGGCTCATTGGGCTGCAGGGGGAGAGAGAGCTGCAAGATGCAGCCTGGTCCCCAGGGTGCTGTGGGCTCCCCATGAGGTAGAGCTTGCCTGTGCTCCTGGAACATTACTGGCCCCCAGCCTGGGGGTTGGGGCTGCAAGTCACAGTGGGTGGGCAGAAGGGATTTGGGGGACCCTGTGGAGAAGACTCACCGTCCTTCCTCCTTGTCTCCTTTACAGCTGCACCATTGGAGAGCTGGGCCAGCCCCATCTCTCCACCAGGACCAGCCATCTCCAGGGAGGAGCCAGAGCCAGAGCCAGAGCCAGAACCAGGCATGATGCCCAGACCAGCAGCACTGGGACATGCTGGCACCTCAATGTAATCAGGGAAGGCCCAGGTGCAGAGGACTCATCACTGGGCAGGGGAGGACCAGGGGACCCTCTGGAGGGTTGCCAATCTGATGGAGCAGCAGTTGCAAGTTGATGAGGCACAGTGGGCACAGGACTGGGAGTGGCAGGCACAGGTATGTGACCAACTAATGTCCCACCTAGATGTCGTCACCGGCATCTGGTGGAAGCAGTTGGTCCAGCCACCCAAACCCACTTCCCCCACTCCTCCTGCCTCGTCTCCCTCCCCTGGTCCTGCTGCCTTGCCCCTGCCAGACATACCCCCAAGTGTCCTGGACACCAAATGTCTGATGGCTGCAGCCCACCCCCCTGTTCCTCACCCCCCGTAAACTCCCCCACCATGCCCACCTTCCATCCCTCAGACTGCTCCCCTTGCTGAGCCTGGTCCCACTGAATACCCCGCACCTCTGTACTTCCCCATGGTCCTGACCCTATCCCAGCCCCAATGGGGACCCTGAACCTGCAACAGGAGGGGATCCCACAGCCAACCCTGATCAGGTTCTGCTCCCCTATGAGGTTGCAAGCCTCACCCCCTCCATGGTCATGGTGGGGATGGAGTGGGGCTGCAGGCCCACGATCCCCACTGGAGGTACCCTGGGGGTTATTGGAGTCCCTGGAAGAAGCTCTCTCTCACAGCCTTGCAGATCCATAGTCCATCTACAAGGGCCTGGTATTTGTGAGCTGCACACAGCTGTTCATAGGCACAGTCAGTATCTGCCCCCACCGCTCCAGGAGGCTTTCCCTCAAGAAGGTTGTGGAGAGCACAACATGACCTCACAACTTGAGGGATATTCTGCTTCCCCATGTCCAGCCATGTCAGAAGACACCTGAACTATGCCTTCAGATGCCCAAAGGCACATTTGACCTGGTTCTTTGCTCAGTTGAGATGGCTATTAAATAGTACCTGGGTGGGGTCCAGTTTGCAGGTTTAGGACCTCATAAGCCAGGACAGGAGGGGGTAGGCAGCATTCCCCAACATGCATGTCCACATACCCGACCACCATCTCTCGGCGGAGAATGTAGGTTCCTGCTTTCATACTCCAGAGAGACCAGAGTTGCAGAACACATGGGCATTGTGTGCCCACCTGACCTACCTGATGTACACATTGATGAACTCTCCCTGGGGGGTCAACCAGGGCCTGCAGCATGATGGAGCAGTAGCCCTTTTGGTTGATGTACTCAACCATACAGTGGTCCACAGCACAGATGGGGATGTGGGTCCCATCAGTGGCCCCAAAACAACTAGGGAACCCTAGGGCATCAAATCCAGCCATGACCATGTCTTCGTCCACCAGACAGCTGACCCTCTGGAGCAGGATGCTTTTGATGGTCCTCATGACCTGAGAGGGGAGGAGTCGGGACACACGTGATGAATTGGGGGAGGTAGGTCCTTGGGCCCAAGGGGTTCCCAGCCCCCTCTTAGCCCCCTCGAACTCTCCAGCCCCCCACCCCTTGGAGGCCAATCCCCAGTGGCAGGGCTGTGCGATCATGGGATAGCACGATTCTCCCAGGGAAGAGTCTCCCCCCCACATCCTGCCCCTCCCATCACACCGTTCAACCTCTCCCACAGGTCCCTCTAAAGCAGGACTCCCCTCTCCCACATGTGGGGCCTGCTGCCCAGGAGTGCCATACCTTCATGAGGACGGCCCCAGTGGTGGATTTGCCCATGTCAAACTGGTTTCCCACAAAGTGATAGCTCTCAGGAGTGGCACGCTGCCAAAGAGTGATGGTATCCCTCTTCTCCATGGGGATAGTGGGCTGCAGTGGGTGTCCTGTCTGTGGGCGGGGGCGGGGGGGAGATGAACAAGGCAGGAATATGCCCTTCCTCACTCGGAAGTTCTAGAGCCACTGCTTTTTGTCCAACTGCCCCATGACCAGCTGTTTTCACCAGTCAGAACTGGTGATGTATCTCCAGACCTGCCTGCTCACCCAAGGGAGCCAGCACCAGCAGTGTCCTGCAGCAGTGAGGGCATACTCCTTGATGAAGGTATCAGGCTTGTCCCTCCAGAGGATGACCAGAATGAGGTACAGCAGAAGCTGCAGCACCTATGTGTAAGGACAGCACAAGCCCGGGGACTGCTCTGGCACCACGGCTAATGGGAAAAACAAATGCTCTCACAGAAAACATTAGCCCTGAGGTATCTTTGCTGTCCCTCAAGGAGGCAGGCAACCCTCAGCATTGGCAGGGAACATGAGTCAGGGGAAGATCCTTTTAAAGGTGTGTCTGGCCAGGGCTCCTGGACAGGCTTGCCAGCCATGTGACCCTGTCTGCTGGGGTTCCAGGCCCTGTTCTGCACAGAAAGAGGCTGGGGTGTCTGGCTGCTTTGTCATCAGAGCATATCAACAGAGTGATCTGCTTTTGTGTGTAGATGCATTGTGTTGACATAGGTTTTGTTGGAAGATATCTTCCAACAGTGGTTTCTATCAACAGAGCTCCATAGTGTAGACATAACCTAAGTGAGTTATTAAGCAATGAACCTAAAGAAAAAAAATCTTTTTGTCTAACCACTGTTAAAATCTGAAGCTATATATAGCAATAGTGTTCTTACATTCTTACATTCAGCTCCAGGACTGTCACATAAAATAAATACTTAGCATATGATATTTGTTCTTTCTGGCCTCGGAATATAAGCTGAGGTTCTGAGATTTGTTTTTTAAGGATGAAGGAAGATTATCTTGTTAAGGTGAGAAAGAGAAAGGATTTGATTCATGACAGCTCTCATTCTTCTGATAAAATTACAAAAGGAAGGAGAACAAAGTAGTCTGACAGCTCAAGGAGAGATGAAACACAAAGACATGGGTACTTTATTTTATATATAGCTATGTTGTCTCATCCTTTGCTGGTCAGTCATCATAAAGTAAGCTTACTGTTCCTACCCTTTGGGGATTATTATCCCTTTAGTCCAAGTGGTAGAACCCTGATGATTCTGATGATCTTAGATTCTTTCGCTACTGATGACACATGAAATTGTTACAGATAGGAAATGTTCATAAATTTAGTTAATCCTGTTGCTTCAGTGTGCATCTGTGCCCTCTCCTGCATTGTTTCAGATGCAGTTTTGTTGTTGACACAGTAGCAGGATTTGACATCATTCAAAGGGTATGTCTTCACTACGTGGAAGATTGATCCTGTCAGGATCGTTTTTCTGGGGTTCAATTTTGCGCACCTAGTAGGGATGCATGAAATCGATTACCTGGGGTCAACAGTCAACCCCAGTATTCCTCAGGACTAAGGGCGGTCAATGGGAGAGTTTCTCTCACCAACCTCCTCTGTGAGGCTGGCTAGGTAAGTCGACTGTAGATAGGTTAATGCTAGCTACGCATTTGTCATACCTAGAATTGCATATCTACAATGGACTGTAATGCCTAGTTTAGACCTGGCCAAGAGATCCTGTGTTACATTTGGTACTGTTAAAGGAGTACCCCCCTCCTTCTTGGAGCTTCCCTACTTCATCCTTCCTGCAGTCTAAAACCAACTCTTCCCCAGCTATTCTCCTTTGTAGTTCAGCCCTTTTCCTTCCTGGGCTGAGAGTGTCAGCAAGCATTCCTCTGCTGATATGTCTCTTCTTATGAGACAAGAGACAGGTTATAAGCCTGTAGCCAGACAAAGTCTCCCCCTTACAAGCCAGCTTGCTCACTGCCCCGCCCCCACTGAGAAGCACACAGGGCACGAAAAACGGCTGCTGACAGCACAGTCTTTGATGCCTCTTATTGAGGCCCAGATGTGCTAGCTCATTGTGACCCTGAGAAACAGAAAGTACAGATAAAAGGCTAACAGGCCAAACTGTCAACAAGAGGGTGGGGGGACCTCAGGAAATCACCCCAGCTGGCATTGATGGATATGATGACCACACAGCCATCCCAGAAGAGGAAGTCTCCACCCACACAAAAAGAATGTCCTGTACTCCTAAATTTCTTATCTCCTGTCTTACAAGTGCAAATTAAGTAAGAATTGCCCTTGTAACAAACTGCTTCACAAAAGACAGACCAGTACGATCTGGCACCATAGATAAGAAAGAGAATACGTAACCTAAAAAGGGGTATAAAAGGTGGGCCCAGCAGAACTCTAACTCTGAGTGCATTTCACCAACTACCTGCTGGTCGGGTCAGGTGATTGCCTCCTGAGGTCCGCAACTGGGGACGCCCAACCTCGTATTCGTCTTTCCGCGGAATTGAGTGACCGATCCAGCTTGGCTACGCTGGTATCGAGAGATGCAGAGAGGGTAAGAGATACCCATGCAAGGTCTCCTTTTTTTTGTGCACAGTTAAAGAATTAGAGCTCTGTAACTAGATGTCGTTGTATCAAGATATCATTGTGTTAGATGGTAACAGATATCTTTGTATTGGATTGTAACGTAACTTGTTAACACCTGTACTTTGCTAGCATATAAGAAGTGGACAATAGCCTTTTGTAACTGCATGCTTATAACTGTAGCTTAAATAAACTTGTAACTAGTTAAGATCTAAGCCTGACTGCTGTTACCCTTTTGTCACTACAACACATCCGGCACAATAAAAAGAACTTTAACCGTTTGGTTACCACAGCCGGGCCATAGGTGAGAGTGCTAGGAGCTCCCTGCTCTAACAGTAGAAAACTGGGTTGTTTAGGACCCAGGGGAATACCTCACCCCACATTACCCAGCCACCAGCTAACAAAGCATTTATTCTTGCTAGGAATAACTTGTTTGTCTGGAAGAGCGGGAAACCTTCTATCCCACCCTCTCCTTCCCCAAGCTATCTGGTTCCAGCTCCTTAATTCAATAGTAGCCCAGAAATACCCAGACACTAATTATCATAATGTAGCCAATCCAACTCCCAACTACTGCCTCTATCATTTCCTAGGCCTTCATTTGTTCCAAAATTCCTGGAGAGGTGTAACCTGTCCCTTTACCACCCCTCTCCCTGACTTTACCTTCTCTCTTTAAAGGGCACATATATCCTGTTACAGATACTTGAAAGCAGACAGCTAAGTGGCAACTTCTGGCACTGCCCTCTGAGGATACCAGAGCAGGAATGAACAAACAGATTGAAGGAATCTTTATGTGACAGTTCATGATTATCAGAGAGGTAGCAGCCGCATCAGTCTGTATCATCGAGAACAACAAGAAGTCCTGTGGCACCTTATAGACTAACAGATATTGTGGAGCATAAGCAATCGTGGTTAAAGACCCGCTTTGTCAGATGCATGAGACGAAGTCATCTGAGGAAGCGGGTCTTTACCCATGAAAGTTTATGCTCCAAAATATCTGTTAGTCTATAAGGTGCCACAGGACTTCTTGTAGTTCATCATTTGATGTTGTTGAAGTCAAGAATAAGAATGGGGAAAGCATTTTATGATTGTCCATCCAGCCATCCAATATGGTTTATATGATTTTTTTTTTGGCGGGGGGTTGCTCCCCAGGGATGGCTGTCAGAAATAAAGAAAATCCTTCAGCATGTATCTGCAGAGAGAGACAGTAATTCTTTCTCTCTTCTTATCAAAATAGTGATAATAGAACACCTTTCTATATTTGAACTCCTTATCTTGTATTTTCCTGATATACGAGTGAGATAAACGTATCTGAGCCAGAATAATTAGAACTGTTATCAGTGAATAGCAGATTAACTAAAACGGTATTTAGTAGTGAGGAAATTAGGCTGTATAAGGCCATCCTTTGTACACAAAGGCTGCATTTTCCCTCTTGTTTGGTTTAGAAGCATACTTATTTGAAGTTTGATTTGTTTACTAGATTTCAGTCTCACTTCCTTTGTGCATTGCACAACCATAGATATAAAAGCGGAATCACAGATAAGAATAGTTTTCCCTCATGGGAAGAGGAAGAAATAAATCTCAGCATAAGGAGGAATAACAGTCTTTTAGATGCTAAATTGGGATACAGGAGACCCAAATTCACTTTAGCTCTACCACGGACTTCCTGTGTGACTTCAGGCAAACCATTTAGTCTCTCTGTGCCTGTGTTCTTCACACATACAGTGGGGGCTATTAATTCCCTACTTCAGAAGGGCACTGTGAGGATAAATTCTGAGCTTTGTAGATCTTATGGTCAGATGGGATCATTAGGTTATCTTGCCTGATCTCCTCTGTAACACAAGTCCTAACTTTTCATGCAGTCACTCCAGTAGCAAGCCCAATAACTGTGTGTTTGTCTAAAGCATATCTTCTAGAAAGGAATCTATTCATTCGGCAATACAACAAGAAGCTCAGAGTCTATAATGGAGAGGACGATAGAGAAACATACTTCAGCATTTATGACTATATCTAATTATCAGAAGGGTAGCCGTGCTACTGCATCCGCAAAAACAATGAGAAGTCCTGTGGTACCTTATAGACTAACAAATATTTTGGAACATAAGCTCTGAAATGATATGACATGCATCTGACCAAGTGGGTCTTTATCCATGAAAGCTTATGGTCCAAAAAATCTGTTAGTCTATAAGGTGCCACAGGACTTCTCATGGTTATATCTAATAGGTAGACATTAGAATGAGAAGAACTGACTATCATAGCTCTGAAGTTCTTTGTGCCATTTTCTGAACTATTTGGTGGTGGCCATTCTCAGAGACAGGAGACTGAATTAGATATACAATTCTTTCATTCCTATGACAAAAACATGCTAATTAACTTACATTAATCTGAATTCTAGCACTCCTCCAAAAACAGAATTTAGTCTCTGCTTATTGTTTATAAAAATTAAGCTCAAAGTGACTTTTTGATGGCAGTTAACACTACAACTTGACAATTTTAAAAATATAAACCTACGTGTGCTGTATTTGAAATTTTCACAGGTTACTTGGCAAGACTTTGACAGGTTAAATGTTCTAAAAATGCAGATCTTAAATTTTATGCGGGAGGCCTGTTGTCTCTGCCTGTTAGAATAAAGTTATGAAAAAATATTACTGCATTATTTATGCATGGGAATAGTAGCCTGAATACTGGGTCACAGAAGGATTTGAGTTACTGTTACCCAAACCAATACAACAGATTGAACCTCTCTTATTGAGAACTCTCTTATCCAGCAACATCAGTCATCTGGCATAATTTTAGGTAGCCAGATGACCACTTATCATGGGTGTGGCCAAGTTTTACATAGTCACATAAAGTTAGTTTACAGCCACCAGTCTTAGCTCTGTGTATTCTGTGCTGCTGTTTAGTTGCAATTTACCTCCAAATGTTTTCTAAGAGCGCAGTAAGCAGTGGAAGTGTTGGTAATGTCCTAGACAATATGGAGCTCTGACAGTCCAGCAAATTCTCTCATTTGACACTGGTCGGGTCCTGAGGGTGCTAGAGTAGAGAGGTTCAACCTGTACTAATTGTGGATGACAAGGATAAATCCTCTTTAAAGGTCCACAGTTGATCAATTATCCAATGAAGCATAAAGCCAAACTTTGGAATTCATTAGAAAGCCTGCCTCCAAATCAGCCATCTCAATTTGTTTTCTGGAAATCACAGCTTTGATAAAATATCTAACCACTGGCTGAAGTTTCACATATACTGTTAACAACCTGGGGTTTGGGGGGACATGCAGAGAACCATGCCTTCTGTTTTCATTGATGCAGAAATACGTATGTGTTTGTAGGTACAAGACTGAATGTTTGTTGGAATAAATCAAACCCATGATAGTAAAAATAATGTAGTGATTTTGGATAACATCATTTTTGAATATTCACTTCTGATAAACTGAATAAGCCTAATTTTCAGAAGATGGTTACTCAGATCTTAAAAAAAAAATCCTTAAAAGTGTCTCGAATTGGATATTCAAATATGGAGGAACCTGTAATTTCTAATAACTTTTGAAAATCTTGGCCCAAATGCTCATTCCAGAAAATGCTAATAAGAAACTTAGTTGTTTTTGTAAACCTGGAGGAAATCAATTATTTAATCTTCTTCAAAGATTGACTCACTTAATCAAATTACATTATTGTAATCAAACAGTGAACTGAGAATGATGTTCACCTTTCAGTCACAGAGATACATTTAAGACTGCAGTTGTAGGCAAAGTTATTTGGAATCTTGTTCACTCAAAACACAGAAACTTGATACTAAGGCACATAAATATCAACTGTATTGATCATTCTTCTGCTTCACAGAGTTCTAAAGTTCACATCCAATACACACAAGACATAGACAGATTGATTTAAGTCTTTCTTTATTCTCAGTCTCTCTCCTCCTCCTCCCTGCTGTATTTTTATAGTTTAATAGTTGCATTTTCGCTGCACTATTTATATGAACCACATTCAAAAGTTGAGTGAAGTAGATCTAGATTGAATATTTATAAGGAAAAGAAAGTGCAGAGGTAGCATTCAAACAGACAATAAACTCCTATAATAAACTGAGGAGATACAAGATTAGTTCTGAATGTCACAGTTAGCCACACATTTATGTCTGTACACTAAGAAGACCATTCACAGTTTGAAAGAAGAAAGACAGAAGCACAGTAGTTTGATGACCTGTTAGTCTGTAGGGGCATCTGTTTTTTGCACATTACTTTTAAGAGTTCAGATGAATTTAAACAATGAATAAAGCTATTTGTAGCATGGTGGAACAGACCAAAATTCATAATGCTTTGTTTAGCAAGGTCAAAGGGCTTCCATGACAGCTAGCCCTCTTTGTTACTAGACAGTGAAGTTGCAGCTCTTGAAAGAATCATTTTTATGACTAAGGGGAAATAGACCTACTACTACATTTCTTGTTTTACCTTTTAATCTTCAAAAAGGAAAAGGTTCTCTCTTTGCTGCTCTTATCAAATATCCAAGATACATCTCCGTAATCTCTGAGTGTCAGTCACCATCCACTTATGTTCTCCACTCTGTATTTTAGATATGCTGTGAATACAGCATGGGCTCTTGTTACCTGTGTGGAGTTATGCACTTTCAGGTTTTATACATGGTAACTAGCTTAATTGGGTATATTAAACTTGGAGTGCACGGTTAAGTCTTGGACAATTACTACAGTGGTATTTCAGGGTAAATAAAATATTGGGTTAGGCTGATTTGCTGGGTCAGGGTTGAACACTGTTTTCGCCCTCTTTCATAGGTGTATTAATAAGGATTTTCTAAGGGAAGAATGGAATGGTGTGCATCCCTGTAGTGAGCCGCTGTTGCCCTCTGCAGACTCAGAGGTGGAGGAGGCTGCTTAGAGGCCCTGGTGGGCGGGCCCTGACCCGGAACACCAGGGCCCCGCCCCACAGAGGGCAGGGCCTGAAGCCAGAAGGGCCAGGGGAGGAGCTCGGGGCCCATTAACTGTTAGGCCGCCGTGCTGGGAGGGAGCTCCTGCTCAGGCTCCTGGGTGCCAGGGGCAGAGAGCCCGCTGCCGCCCGGCCTGTCGGCGGGAGCTGCCCCGCAGCTGCCCAGACCAGCCTGGGCAGCTGCAGATACGGATGCCCCAGGGGACCTACCCAGACTTCCCAGATCTACCAGGGCCCTCACGCCAGTGGAGAACCCCCTCCCCGGAGGGCCTGCCAGGCCCAAACAGATGGCCTGGGGTCTAGCCACCCAGAGGCCCTGGGAGCGGCTGACCCCGGAGTTCCACCGGATCCCTGCAGTGCAGAAGCCCCTGACGTCC
Source organism: Carettochelys insculpta (assembly GCF_033958435.1). Taxonomy (NCBI): domain Eukaryota; kingdom Metazoa; phylum Chordata; order Testudines; family Carettochelyidae; genus Carettochelys; species Carettochelys insculpta. The sequence continues at coordinate 137,707,888 of NC_134139.1, read as the reverse complement.
TTGGACACGCTGTGCTGCTGCCGCCAGACTACCCCAATGACGTAGAGATGTCGGACTGGCCGGAGCCCCCGAAGGCAGACGACTTGGAGGGGACCTACCCACCGGGACCCATGACCAGGCTGACTAGGACCCTACCCAGATGGAGGTTGAGGTAGGAAGTGGCCCGGGGAACGCTTCACCATGGTGTTGTGTTGCGGCCTGGATCCCCACCGCCACGGGCAGGTGTAAGCGATCCACAGGGCCCCGGGCCGGGTCACAGTGGAGTGGGAGGGCCTGCGACCCCCTACCCCATCCCTGGTGGGGTCAACCCTTGCTGAGCTAAAGCCAACCCCCCGGAGGGGAGAGCCAAAACGCTGTACCTGCTGCCCCGCCCTGAACTGAGGGCTGGGCTTTTCCCCCAAATGCTGTACCTGCTGCCTCACCCTGAACTGAGTGCAGGGTTTTTCCCCAAACCCTGCAGCCTTACCTGTCACCCTGCCCTGCCACAAGGGCTGGGGCCACCTGAACTTCTTGCGGGCTGCCTGCCGCCTTGCCTTCAGGGAAGGGTAAGCCTTCAGGGCCGCCCCGCCCGGGCCAGAGGCAGCCTCCCCAGCTGGGCCGACCACCAGCTGGTTCCTTAAAGGAGCCAGAGTCTGGGGTCCGTTAGGGCTTGGGACAAGCTGGGGTAGCCCATGCCGCCCAGCCAGGGGTGCTATCATAGCGAGGGCATCTACAATCCTTTAGGATAAAATGGGCAAACTTGTGACACAATTCTTGTGATTTCTGGGAGCAAATAATGGTAGACTTTGATCTCTTCAGTTTTCTTTTCTTTCAGTTTTTCTGTATTGCATGACACTACATGTAGGCCTATTCAAAAGTGGGAGTTAGATAAGGCTATTAGTGTGGATATCGCTGAACAGTACAGAAATATGTGCAGGAGAAAATATGATGTGTTTTTCAATGGCATCCTCTCCCTCTGGCATGGACTCCAGTATGCTGAATCCATATGAAAATAAAACTTCTACCAGCTCTAGAAGTCTCTGCCCTCAGTTCAGCATTCCAGGTGATCACTCCCAATTGTAGTCTACAGAAATTTATCCATTGGCATCAGTGCTTCCAGGATTTTGACAGCCATGTTAAAGTGCATAGGTTTCTTACTTGAAAGGTTTTCAGACATTCTGTAGTAAGAACAGATACTGCAGAACAAGTGCATTTTTAAATAATGGAGATCACAGAACCAGTAGAGAGGGAACCCATGTTACTTAGCTGAACATTTAGCAATATTGCTTACCATTTATATAGCACTGTATACATTCAAACACTACAGCTAATAACTAATTCATTCTCAGCACTCCTGTGGAGTTAAGTGAGTAAATATAAGTATGTACTCTTTTTTAGATGGTAAATCTGAGACAGGTGTGAAGTGACTTGCCCAAGGCCCAGCTAAGTCAGTGGCAAAGCCCAGGGTAGTCAGGAGAGGCAACATTACGCATTTGTTGCCTGGATATAATTGGCAGAAATGTTGAAAATGTGATATTTCCTTACATTAGTTCTGTTATTACAAGCATAGGCTACGTCTACACGTGCAGCCAACATCGAAATAGCTTATTTCGATGTTGCGACATCGAAATAGTCTATTTAGATGAATAACGTCTACACGTCCTCCAGGGCCGGCAACGTCGATGTTCAACTTCGACGTTGCTCAGCCCAACATCGAAATAGGCGCAGCGAGGGAACGTCTACACGTCAAAGTAGCACACATCGAAATAGGGATGCCAGGCACAGCTGCAGACAGGGTCACAGGGCGGACTCAACAGCAAGCCGCTCCCTTAAAGGGCCCCTCCCAGACACAGTTGCACTAAACAACACAAGATCCACAGAGCTGACAACTGGTTGCAGACCCTGTGCCTGCAGCATAGATCCCCAGCTGCCGCAGAAGCAGCCAGAAGCCCTGGGCTAAGGGCTGCTGCCCACGGTGACCATAGAGCCCCGCAGGGGCTGGAGAGAGAGCATCTCTCAACCCCCCAGCTGATGGCCGCCATGGAGGACCCGGCAATTTCGACGTTGCGGGACGCGGATCGTCTACACGGTCCCTACTTCGACGTTGAACGTCGAAGTAGGGCGCTATTCCTATCTCCTCATGAGGTTAGCAACTTCGACGTCTCGCCGCCTAACGTCGAAGTTAACTTCGAAATAGCGCCCGACGCGTGTAGACGCGACGGGCGCTATTTCGAAGTTGGTGCCGCTACTTCAAAGTAGCGTGCACGTGTAGACGCAGCTATAGTGTTATACAGCAGATATGTTAATAGGTTCCTGCTGAATCTATGCCCTTATTAAGTGCATTATTGTGACACATTATGACATTCCCTTATCATATTTTTTTCTGAAAGATATCTAATGTCCTTTTGGATTACTGAGGACTGTAAGAGACAGGAATCTAACCAAGGTACATTTTGCAAAATAAGTAATCACCATATAATTTAACTAACATGCCCTTGCTTGTTTCACCAATACTTCTTTTGGAATGACTCTTGACTAAGGAGGTGGGTTTCTGTCCAGGGGCCTGGTCCTGTAACATTACTGGGTGTTGTGCATACTCTCTGTATTTACTACGTATTAGCTTCAGTTCCTGAATAGTTTGAAAGTATTGGCCCTCGTAAATCTCATTGCTAGAATCATACCCTGAGGTGACAAGAGCTTTGACAGCTATGCCAAAGTTCAAATTGCAGGGAATAAAAAGTGTTATTGGCAGCTGCTGCTGTCTGGAACTCCGATAAGCTACCATTTTATGACACCTTGAAACAAATGATAGAAAACCTAGTAATTCAGGAGTGTGAGGGTGGTATAATTTCAGCCATTTTTTTAAAATTATTATCCCCAATCTGTAAATATTGAGCCGTATCTGAACTGAGCTTCATCCACTCAGTCTTTATCTAAATGCTAATCTTCATATACAGTGGTTAAGTTGTTCTATTCCTAGACAATACATAAGTTTAAAGATGGGCATCATCCTTATGAGGAGACATTGCAACCTGTAACCCTCTTTCAGTCACTGTATATATGTAGAACAAGAGGAATGACAACAACATTTCTCTCCTTTGGGAGAAAAGAGCAGCTGCCTGGTACAACCCTCTGGAAGTCCCAAGAAATAAATGAATGGAGCCATGCAAGTGATCTCACTGGTCCTTGCTAGGGTCCACAGAAATATGGCAACTTAAGTAAAATGGAAAGTAAAAATACTCAGAAGTTGATACCAAAGTGAAAAACTAATGGAGTCAGCATGGGTACACACTGAGCAGTAGGAAAAGATCCTTAACCATCCATCCAGTACAGTTTCACTATTGTACTGTTACTACTACTACTTAACCTATGTACTCTGAGTGGAGTATAGGTCATCTACATGTCTTCTCCACTTCACCGTGCCTCAGGACAAAACTTCTAGCTAACTCCAAGAGCACCCCAGTTGTAGTTCTTCAGTCTCAGTAGACCTGCTCCATGTTGTCTGAGGTCTTCCTCTTTGGCATTTTCCTTGTGGGTTCCATGTGAGAGCTTAATGGACTATGCTGGATGATGGTTTTCTGAGAGCGTAGACTAGTCATCCCCACTTTCTTCTCTTGATTTCAGTGTCAATTGGTTTCATCCTGCTCTTTTCCAAATCTCCTCATTGTGACAAAGTCTTGCCATTTGATGTGAAGGATGTACCTCAGGCATCTGTTTATATCTGTCTGTAGCTTGTAATTTGAAGACTTTTTAGTAGGCTAGGTCTCTCATCCATACAAGAGCACACTCCTGACATTTGTGTTGAAGATCTGCAGTTTCATCTTCGCAGGTATTATTTGTGAATTCCATATGGGACAGAAAGTCTTGAATGCAACTGTTGCTTTCCCCATCCTGGCATTGATATCCTTATCAGTTCCTCCATCTCTGCCCATTATACTCCCCTAATAGGTGAACTGCTCCACACCTTCCAGGTCATCCCCTCCCAGTGTGATGGTCTTGTTGTTAGGCTGGTTGATCCTCATTGTCTTGGTCTTTCCCTTGTTAATGCTCAATCAATCATATGATCCTTTTTATGACCATTATAACCATTATAATTATGTCTAAAAACAATTTGACTTGGGGTAAAACTATGAGGATTCCTAATATGTCATTTCTCCCACCCAGAATAGGAAACTTGAAATGGAAAGGTAGAAGAGAAATTAACTATGACAGTGAATATTTTTTGTGCAAACATCTAACAAATACCTTGTTAAAAAGATGGCCATTTGCCTTTCCAAATGGAGACACTGACCATAATATTCACTTCACCAACCACCTAAGATGGCGGGGACAGATGCTAGATCAATCTAGTAAAGAACTGAAAACCCCTCAGCTCAAAAGTGTATGGGGGGGAAGAGTGTGCATGCTTGACTGCTCTGGGGTTGTTCACTTCTCCCAACGGACACTATTTATCTTCTAAGTAGAGTTTCTCAAAAAAAGTTTTGGCAGAAGAATTTTCATTAGGAAAAGATTGATATGATTAAATCAGAGAGTTCTATGACAAGTGATGATTCTGTCAACCTTTTCAACAGGAAATTATAAAACAAAAATTACCTAAGGTCCAAATGTTTCATTTTGATGTTATCATTTTGACTTTTGCTATAACTCACATAAGACTGGTTCATACCAATGGTCTACCTAGCCCAATATCTTGTCTTACATCAGTGGCCAATGCCAGATATTCAAATGAAATGAACAGAATGGGGCAATCATTAAGTGATCCATCCAGTCAGACGATCACAGCATCTGACACTCAGAGGATTAGGGACAGCAGAGCATGGTATTGCATCCCTGACCATCTTGGCTAATATTGTTCGTGAAACATAAGTCCATCAGTGTTTCTCTAAAATTCTTTTTTGAATCCCGTTACAGCCTTCAAAACATTGCCTCACAATGAGCTCCACAGGTGAACTGTGCATTAGGTGTGGAAATACTTTAAACTCGCTGTTTGCTTTAAACTCGCTGTTTATTGAGTTCAATCAGTGCCCTTAGTTCTTGTATTATATAAAAAATGGATAAATAATGCTTTTTATTACCTTTTTTCCATAGCTGTCATGATTTTGTAGATCTCTATCAAATCCCCACAAAATCCAAGAAGAATAATCTGAGATTTTTAAGAGTCCCCCACATAGAAGACATTCTACGTTCTTAACCTAGTTTTGGTTGCCTTTCTCTTTACCTTTTCTATGTCTAATGTATCTTTTTTGAGATGGGCAACCAGAGCTTCAAGCAGTATTCAAGGTGTGCGTACAAAACGGACTTATATAATATCATTTAAATATTGACTGCTTTAGTATCTTCTCCTTTCTGAATGGTTCTTAACATTCTGTTAGCTTGTTGACCCCTGCTACATACTGAATAGATGTTTTCAGAGAACTAACCAGACTGACTCCAAAATCTCTCTCTTGAGTGGAAACAGCTTGTTTTATGACATCCCTTCAAAATCTACATTGGACATATATATCTGGAGTAATTTTGTATTTTCTGCAAACTTTGCCTTCACACTGCTTATTCTTTTTCCCACATAATTTTTGAATATGTTGAACTACACAGTTCTGTGTACAGATCCTTGGGGGACACCACTATATATCTCTCTCCAGCCTGGCACTGACCATTTCACCTTTATTTCCTTGTGTAATGATTTACTGATCCATAAGAGGACGTTTCCTCTTACTCGATGTTTGCTTACTTTGTTTAAAGAGTCTTTGGGGAGGGATCTAGTGGTCAAAGACTTTCTGAAAGTCCACTGGATCCTCCTGGTCCATACATTTGTTGACCACCTCAACCTCAACCACCTCACCTAATGGATTGGTGAGACACGATTTCCCTTTATAAAAGTCATCTTTGACTCCCCCAACTTACTGTGTTCAGCTATTTGCCTGATAATACTGTTCTTTACGATTTGCCTGTTATAGCTGTGGGGCTCACAGGCCTGTCATTGTCAGGGTTGCTGCTAGAAGCTTTTTTTAAAAATTAGTATCACATTAGTTATGCTCCAGTCATCTGACACAGAAGCTGACTTAAGTGTTAGGTTACATAACAGTAATTCTGCAATGTCACTAGAGCTCTTTCAAAAATCTTGGGTCAGTGCCATCTGGTGTTGACACCTGAGTCTGGGACAGTTCCTCAGCTTTGTCAGCTACACAGTCTCAGGTGTGGGACTCTCCCTCACATTATCTGAAGGAAAGACTAATGCAATAAATTCATTAGGTTCTCCATAACAGTGTTGTCTTCCCTGAATGTTCCGTGAGCACTTCAATTGTCCAGACATGCCAATGATTGCTTGGCAAACTTCCAGCTTATTGTGTGTTTAACATTAGTTCTTTTTTGTTGTTGTTGTTGTTGGGTTTTTGCTATTTAGTCTCCATATTTTTTTTTATTTATTTGACTTAAGTGAGTTAAAGATCCTTTCCATTTCCCTTAGCAAGATTTTACTTCCAATTTTTAAAGAATGTCATTTGCCTCTAACTGCTTCCTTCACTCTGTTTAGCAATAGTGGCAAAAATTTGTCCCTCTTACTATTCTTTTTCATTTGGGGTATACATTTAAGTTGAGCCTCCATTTTTGTGGTTTTAAAAAGTTTCTGTGCAGGTTGCAGGCATTTCAGTCCTGTGACCGTTCATTTAATTTCTAACTAGCTTCCTTGTTTTTTCAAAGTTCCCCTTTCTGAAGTTAAATTGTACTGTGGTGGGCCTCACCCGCCAAAGATGTTAATTTTAACTATAGTAGGTTTACTATTACCGAGTAGTTCAGATATAATCACCAATTGGATCAGATGCTGTGCTCCATTTAGGACTAAATCAAAATTTGCCTCTCACCTTGTGGGTTACAGGTCTAGCTGCTCCAAGAAGCAGTAATTAATGGTGTCTAGAAATTTTATTTCATCATGTCCAGTAAATGTGGAGATAGTTGAAATTCCACATTATTACTGAGTTTTCTATTTTTACAGCTTCTCTAATCTCCATGAACATTTCCACACTCACCATTATCATTCTTGTCAGGTGGCAGTGTATTTTCCTACTGGCACACGCCTATTATTTAAGCATGGAATTTTTATCCATACAAATCTTTTGGTACAATTTGATGCATTTAAAATTAATGCTCTGGCCCCTGAGCTATGGAACCAGGTCAAATATTTCACTCTATTCTTTCTTTAATCTTTCGGGCCACTCCACCATTAGTGCAATCTATTCTGTCATTTTTATATAGTTCATATATTTTGTACCCAGGAATTACAATGTCCCATTGATCCACTAAGTTTCTGTGATGCCTATTATATCACTAACCTCATTTAATGCCAGGCACTCTAGTTCACCTATCTGAGTATTTAGACTTGTAACGTGTATACAAGAACATACAAAATGTGTCTCTTTATTGTCAGCCTTGATGTGATATAACTGAAGGGGCTCTTTTTTTTTTTGACTATTTCTCTTCAGTTCCTACCTGTATGTTAAATTACAAACCCAATATTGACTGAATATGGATTTAGAATGGTTATCTCACTACAAAGGCAATGTCCCTTCTCCTGGTAGTCACACCTCCCCATCAGCTACTGGGAGTGAATCACATCCAGCCTGACTAAATGAACCTTATTAACATTGGCCCTACAGTGGAGAATTAACTCTCTTCTTTTGATAGGCATACATTTGATGAAGTATTTTTTACCCAGGAAAGCTTATGACCCAATACAGTAAATCCTCAATTTAATGGACTAATAGGGGGAGGGGTGTCCATTAAACCCAAAGTCTGTTAAATCAGAGGGCTTACTGCCCAGTCCCCTCCCCCAAATATATGCCCTGACTCGCTGCTGCTGGAACCAGAACCACCGTCATGGCTGGGGAACCTGCAGCAATTAGAGACTCTGCCAGGATTGGTAGCCCCACTGTAGTTGGAGACTCTGCCATGGCACCAGGAGCTGCCACTGCAGAAAGCATCATTGGGACCGGGAGGAGCCACCTTCATCATTGGAGCCACCTCCACCATCAGAGCCACCACGTACTCCTCCCACCATAGATGAGGTACATACGTGAGTGCAGTCTGATATGTGCCCCACTCGTGGTGGGAGGAGCACATGACAGCTCCATGGATGGAAACAATGGACCCTCTGGCTGCGGCAATGGTAAGTCACCCCACATATTTTTTTGCAGTGAGGGAATTTAGGATTTTATAGGCCCTGGTTAAGTGGACTTTGGGAACAAGTAATGAGGGGGAAGACCATATTCGGATACAGGCTGGCTAACCTAGTGAGGAGGGCTTTAAACTAGGTTCGACGGGGGCAGGGGAGCAAAGCCCACAGGTAAGTGGACAGCATGAATATGTGGGAGATGAATTTGAAATGGGAGGAAGTATGGGCTACACTGGGAGAGTAAAAAGAGGGCCAGGGCAAAACTGGGAGGCAAGACCAAATCAATGTCTGAGATGCCTACATACAAATGCAAGAAGTATGGGAAATAAGCAAGAAGAATTGGAAGTACTAATAAATGAATACAACTATGATATCGTTGACAAATGCAAACTGCTCCACTTAGGAAGAAACAATCAGTGTCACACATACAGAATGGGAAAGGACTGCCTAGGAATGAGTACAGCAGAAAGGGATCTAGGGGTTATAGTGGACCACAAGCTAAATATGAGTCAACAGTGTGATGCTGTTGCGAAAAAGGCAAACATGATTCTAGGATGCATTAACAGGTGTGTCGTGAACAAGACACGAGAAGTCATTCTCCCGCTCTACTCTGTGCTGGTTAGGCCTCAGCTGGAGTACTGTGTCCAGTTCTGGGCACCGCAGTTCAGGAAGGATGTGGAGAAATTGGAGAGGGTCCAGAGGAGAGCAACGAGAATGATCAAAGGTCTAGAGAACATGACCTATGAAGAAAGGCTGAAAGAATTGGGCTTGTTTAGTTTGGAAAAGAGAAGATTGAGCAGGGACATGATAGCAGTTTTCAGGTATTTGAAAGGGTGTCATAAGGCAGAGGGAGGGAACTTGTTCTTCCTTGCCTCTGAGGATAGAACAAGAGGCAATGGACTGAAATTGCAGCAGGGGAGGTTCAGGTTGGACATTAGGAAAAAGTTCCTAACTGTCAGGGTGATCAAACACTGGAACGAATTGCCAAGGGAGGTGGTAGAATCTCCATCACTGGAGCTATTTAAGAAGAGGTTAGATAGATGGCTTTCAGGGATGGTCTAGAAAGTGCTTGGTCCTGCCATGAGGGCTGGGGGCTGGACTCGATGGCCTCTCGAGGTCCCTTCCAGTCCTACTCTTCTATGATTCTATGCGGGGGTGGGGGCTCACGGACATCCAGGACGTTCCTGAAGTCCATTAAATCGGGGTCCATAAAATCAAGGGTTTACCTTAAATCTGTTAAAATCTGCTAGTCTTTAAGGTGACAAGGACTCCTTGTTGCTTTTATAGCAGAGATGGTGAGTTTTATCATTGCATAGAGTTTGTTCAGAATTAGTCCATTGGTTATAGTCTGTTGTTCATTTTCAGGGTGCTCCAAATAAGACTGGAGATCTCAGTGTGATAACTCAATCTTTCCAGCAAAAAAACATCAAGCAGCTCTGAAGAAAGACTCAGGTACCAAGATTTTTCTGGCAGACTTTTTAACCATACACTCCTGGGTAAACAACAGGCTTTTGAATTAACCTTCTATTTCCTAGACATCATTGATAATTAACTAGTTAGATTAATATAAAGTAATTTATTCATTTAGAAGTTTATCACAAACTTTATAGGGACATAGAAAATGGCATTATTTCACTCAAGATTCATCTAACTGTTATTGTTTCCTTTTGATCTCTGAATTGATAGCTACAATAATAGACATGGCTAATGTCTAATAAGTTATAAGTAAACACATATAATTAATATCACCTCTAAAAATATGGGTTTGCATTTGAAAGTTCCATCTTACCTAACATGGAATGGCCCTGATTACTTTTTACATAGGTTTCTTATATGTCTCATCTGGGTCACCTTCTCTCAGTCATTCAGCCTGTGAGCTTCTTAACCCTTTCCAGCCATGGGTCACACACTACACACATACAGCATCAGCCAACAAAGCAAGTAATCTCGCACATACTGCCTTTAGTGTAATACACTGGGTAGTCCCTATTCAGCTGAAGACTTCTGCCTGCATTCTTTTTATTCCCCACCACCCCTTTTTTCAGTTGGTTGGTTGGTTGGTTGATTTTGGGAGTAGTGGAGGTTATTGGCCTAAGTTTAGAGAATGTTTATTAGGTGTATCTGGCTGCCTTGCTCCCTCCATAAACTCCCCTGTTTGCTAGCTCCTCTGGTTGCTTAGGAGTTGGCTTTTTAAAACCTGTTCTCCCAAGTAGCCTTACCCCTTGATTAGCAGTTAATAGTTCTTAAAGGTGGTAAAATGGTAGGGATTAAAGCCTCATTAAGGAGCTCTCTACCTCGCCTAGCAGGCTGCAATGCTCAGCACACAGCTCCCCAAACAGATCACCGTGCATAACATAGACAAGAATCAAACTCAGAAAGAGACTGCCAAGTCACCTAAGTCAATGCATCATCAGATTGAGACATTTCAAAATACAGGTTGAACCTATCTCACCCAGCACCCATGGGACCTGAATGACACCAATCCACAGGTCAGTATTGTCCAGTAGCATTATCAATACTTTCACTGCTTACTGGGCTCTCAGAGGACATTTAGGAATAAATTACAGCTAAATAACAACACAGAGGACTGAGAGCCAGGGTAAGCTTTAAGGGACCATAGGAAACTTGGCCACCACTATGATAAATATCCAGCTAACTAAAATCATGCCGTACCTTGGGTGTTGCCAGATGAGAGAGTGCTGGACTGGAGAGGTTCAATGTGTATAAACAAAATGTTTTAGTAAGGTCATCTGGTGTTTCCAAAATGAAATATTCAGAATGGTAGCAAATTATGAAGTATATTTCAAAATTTCATCTTTTCTTTCTGATCTGGGTCAAAAGGGAAATTTGAAAAATTAGAACCTCCATCGAGCAGGTTCTATTGTGTAGACAGCTCTGTTTGCATGTAATGCCAGTGACTTCACTTCACTGTTTGCATGACTAAAGTAAGCAAAATATCACTGCATGTTTGCTAGCAGCGGTAGCAGCTGAGCATGAATTCATGTTACTCAGACCCCAGGTTTCTTCCCACCAGTTCATGTGAGAGCAGCTTAGAAACACTAACCCAGGAGGAACAGCCTTAAAAACTGAGTCCATTGCATCTGTCAGCAGCAGGAAAACATACCTTTCACAGGCACCAACTTCCCCTCTAGCCCAGGGATGCTCAACCCTCCCTTTCTGTGCCAGGCCCTGCACCCATTCCATCCCCGCTCCTTAGCATGTTCTGCATCTTCTCCTCCCCTCCCTCCCTCCCAGAGTATCCTGTGCACAGAAACAAAGCTATTTGCATCAGGGCTGAGGTGCTGGGAGGGGTGGTGAGGGAGGCAAGGGGAGAGCTTGGCTGCCAGTGAGTACTGAATACTCACTATTTTTTTTTCAGGGGTGCTCCATCCCTGTCTCACCCACAGAGTTGGTGCCCCTTATCTGCTGTCTTTGCTGTCATTTTCTGTCAACATGTTATCTCTATTTAGACCATCAGCTCTGGAAATGGATCTTTTTGCAATGCCCCCTGGCATGCTTTTGGGTGCTGTCAAACAAATAAATAAAGGCAGATACGAAACTGGCAGCTGAGCAGACTGCTAATATCAGGATGAAGTAGGAGCAAATTACATCATTTTTGTCATTCCCATATACATATCACCACTTGACAATTTTGATGAATAAACCAAAAATTTCATTAAAAGTTCTCATAGATTTACTGGATAAATATTGATAGAAACGAAAGATCCCCAAATAAATGACCCCTAACATTGATGTAGTGTACATTGCATAAGGCTTTAATGAGTCACATGGCTAAAATTTCACATGGTACTTTGAACTTTTGAAGTAAAGGATATCTATCCAGTTAGGGGTGTTTTTCAAATGTATTTCATAAAAAATGGGAAAAAACGTTTGGGGATTTATTGTGTAGTAACTAAACTAGATCCCAGTTTAAAACACACACCCTATGGGCAGTTAGTAGTGCACATTTACCAAAAGTGTTTGGTAAATCAATTATTTCAGTTTTCCTGATGAGGTGATCAAAATTCACAGTATTACTGAAGAGTATTATCAGAAACCTTAACAGACTGACCTGTCCCGTTACACGATATCACATACGGAGAACTTTTCAAACTGCTTATGTTGCCAAAGGAAACAAAGCCCAAGAAAAGAAGCTGATTTTATTTTGCTTTTAGTGACAGACCCGCCATACGAAATCTTTAAAATAATATAGCTTGAGGAGTGATGGATTCAGGCCAGGATTTAATAAAAAAATTATACATATGGTTAGCAATCCCTTAACTAAATTATTTGCAAATTCCTAAGAGAAAAGCAATTTATTATGGATTTGAGATGAGCCAAAGTAACACTAATACTAAAGAAAAATAAACCAGCAAAGGAATGTTCTCCACTTCCCCCTTCATCATTCCAACCAATATACTTAGGATGGTTTCCAACGTATTGGTTGTCATTTTGGCTCACATATTAAAAGATTATTTAATGGTGTGAATCAAAGGGAAGATCTTCATTCAAGAAAAGAAAAGAATATTATTAATATATGATAACATTCTGTACATCTCAATCACCAGACTGGACAAAAGGCAGCAGATGTTTCATTAGAAGTTCAGACGAGAATTAATAGCCACACATCTCGAAGGTTCAGCAAGAGCCAAAGGAAGTGATCTGATGAAGAGAGAACTTTTATGTACGCAGGTGCCATAATTTCAACTAATTGTATATTAGAAGGCTGTAGTTAAGATAAATTCCTCTTCTCTTACTTGCTCTGCACCTGCCCTTGAAATGCTGGCAACATAGAGAATGAACTGGAGAAAAGTGTGGCAAAGAAATCACAAATATATCATTCCCCGGAGGTGAGAGTTTTGTACTTACTCTAAAGGCAAATGAGTTACTCCTTGAATTAGTAAAGATGACTGATGTATTAATTTATTCAGATACAAAGTTAAATGAGGCACCCAGATATCTCAGTGGTGACCATGCGTATCAGAACAAAATAGAGGAAATCAAGCCACTTTCTTTGAAACAAATGAAAACCATGTTGTTGGGGAAATATCAAAGGAAATCTAAAGATGCACAAAAGCAGAGATGAAAAAAGGGGAACAGCTGTACGAGATATTGCATTTCTTGTATATAGCTCTATTCTTCTGATGTTTTGGTGGATATTTGCATTTGAATAAGGTTGCCCTCCCTGAGGGTCCTGTTTCTCCTTCTGTTTGATACTTATTACCCTCCTGAATTTGTAAAACCAAGGTCTGTTTACTTGAAAATAGCTGATAACACATGCATAGGCTGAAGGCTTCACTGCAAGAGCAGAAATTTATCTAAGAAAATAGTTTTGACTATAAGCAAAGTTGAGTGGGGGAAGGACGGGAATTAAAACAAGTGAGAAAGCAGATGTATTTGTTCAGTCTGATACTTGTAAAAGTTTCTTTAGGTGATAAAAACCATCTTTAACAACCCCACGTTTACACCATCAAAACAGTCTTTTATCTTGGTGTGGATATATCACAATGGCAAACTATCCAATCATATATGATGCTCTTAAATTTATCCTGGTAGAGGGAAGTTTTTAACCTACAGTTCTTGAGTCAGCCAAAGAGGAAATAAGTGATGATGCTCAAGTGATGATGTCCAAGTGATGCTCAAGAATTCTTCTGAATTAGACACAGTGAAAAACTGAGTCACTTTGCAAACTATGTTTAGATTAAGCTTTCTGATTGTGACTATACAAAAAGTGTATCAAGAGGGAAATGAACCAGTCTTGAGGTGCTCTGGAAGTGACTGTTGAAGCTAAGTCACTCAACACTATGTATTCTGGCACATCTGGGGGAATCCTGACAGTCCTTTGTAGTTGGATTTTCAGAGCAAATTAATGTCTAACAGGCATAAATATTCTATATCCATTTTGATGTTTTAAATTATATGGTGATGCTGTATGGATTAAATAGATTCATTTGTTCCAGCCTGGCTCAGTCCACTTCCTGCACAGACAAAAGTGCTGCATCTCAAGTGCTTATAAGTCCTACAGGTTTAGGCAATGTATGATCCCTGTTCTTACATCTGCATTGCTCATATACACGCTCTGTGTTGGCTACTCTTCTTGGGCAGTAAGACCCTGAAGTCTGGCTGACATAACCTCATAAACTCATCAAACTGGAAGGTCCACAAGAGATCATCTTCACTCATGGCAGGACTAAGAATTATCTAGACCATGCCTGACAAGTGTTTTTCTAACCTGTTCTTCAAAATCTCCAGTGATGAGGATTCCACAACCATCCTAGGCAGCTTATTGAAGTGCTTGTCAGGGAGTCCTAATGTCCAATCTCCCTGGCTTCAATTTAAGCCCATTGCTTCTTCTCCTTCCTCCAGAAGCTAAGGAGAACAATTTTTCTCCCTCTTCCTTGCTTTTGTGTATTTGAAAACTGTTATCATGTACCTTCTCAATCTTTTTCTTCTCCAGACTAAACAAATATATTTTCTTCAATCTTTTCTCATCGTTCATGCTTTCTAGAGCTTTAATCATTTTTGTTGCTTTTCTCTGGACTTTTTCCAGTTTGCATCCAGAATTGAACAAAATATTCAAGATGAAGCTTAACCAGTGCAAAGTACAGTGAAAGAATTACTTCTTGTTTCTTGTTCACAACACTTTTGCTAATATATCCCAGAATGACGACTGATTTTTTAGTAACATTGTTAAACTGTTGGTTCTTATTTAACTTCTGATCCACTATGACCCCCAGATCCCTTTATGGCATACTGATTGCACCTCTGAAAACCAGCAGGACCATGGATGCTCCTGGACCAGAGAACTCAGGAACCTAAGGGTAGAAGGACCAGCTGGGGTCAGGGGCAACAGCATTGGTAGCCCAACTGGGAGCAACAGAGGACTGAGTCTGGAAGCTGGGGCCAGAGTTCCCCGGCTGCCATGTGGCAGTTCACGGCTGGTGCCTGAGTCCCCTGGCAGAAGCCACATTCTGCAGCAGCTGGATGAGCAGCCCAGCAGGTGGGTGCAGGGATCCTGATGCAGGATGACTGCTGTATTAATAGCAGACAGTGGACTTGGGAGGCAGTGACAGGGCAGATCCCCTGGTCTGGCAAATTCACTTGTTTGGGACTGAGCAGGTCCAGACCATGCTGGACCAGTGGGGTGCAACCTGTACTCCTGTCTAGGCAGTTGTTTTCCATTTTATATGTGTGCAATGGACTGTTCATTTCTAAATAGAATACATTGTATTTGTCCTTACTGACTGTTATTGTGGTTACTTCAGAGCATTTCTTCCATTTGCCCAGATCATTTTGAATTTTAATCCTATCTTCGAAAGCACTTGAAACCCCTACCAGCTTGATATCATTTGCAAACTTCATAATTGTACTTGCTATGCCATTATGTAAATAATTGCTCAAGATATTGAAGAGAACTAAACTTGGAACTGATTTCTGCGGGACCCCATCTGATATGACTAGCAACTTGAACCACTGATTACTACTCCCAGGAAATAGTTTTCTAACTAGTTATGCACCCACCATGCATAGGTTGCATTTCCTGTGATTGTTTATGAGAATGTCATATGAGATGAGAAAGTATCAAAATTCTTACTAAACTCAGGATATACTACATCTATCACTTATCCCCTATCCAGAAGTCTTGTCACCCTGTCAAAGCAAGCTACCAGGTCATTTTGACATGATTTTTTTCCTTGACAAATCCATGCTGTTACTTATTACCCTATATCTTTTAGGTATTTGCAAATTGGTTATTTAATTATTTGTTCCATTATCCTTCTGGTTACTGAAGTTAAGGTGGCTAGTCTATAATTCCCCTGGTTCTCCTAATTTCCTTTTTTATAGAATGGCACTATATGTGCCTTTCTCTAGTCCTCTGGAATTTCTCCCATCTTCCATGACTTTATAGAGATCCAATAGCCACTTCAAATACACCAAGAAATCTATTATCTGAAGTCAGACACTCAAATACCATAGAATATGCTCCAAAGAGAAGACCTGGGATATAAACCTCAACACAGTTAAAATCACCCACACCAGCACAGGGACAGGCCACCAGAGAAGTAGATCATTTCATGAAATGGCTCATCCATATTTCCTGAATCTTTCTCTACAGAAATAAAACTGTATCTGACCACAGACCTGTAGTTAACATCTACTACCTCAAACTAGAATCCGTGGAGAGTATAACCAAACTGTTGCAACCCATACTCAAGGGAGACCATAGTCTGAAAGTAATCTTCACTGATATCCATCTTCTGACTTTCAAAAAAAAACAAGCTCATCATTAGAAGCTCTGTACAGACTGGGGCTGCATGTACACTATGAGATGAATTCGAATTTCAAGGCGCCATCTCGATATTAAAACGTGACTGTATTCGCACCTAGCACTGTTCATTTGATTTATTGATCCATAATACCAATTACAAAATATTGATATTACAGGATGTGTATAGCATCAAGTTTGAATTTAAAATCTTGAATCAAGACAAGTGTGGAATCACCATGTTCTTAATTCGAATTTGTTAGCCTTCAGAAGTATCCCGTATGTATCCCACAAAGCTGTGCAGTGACCCTCCACCAATGGCCACTTCATTGTGCACTGCTCTCAGGTGTGCAGGAAGAAGGTCAAAGTCAGCCCATGAAGTTTTGATTGAATTTGAATTTGAATTAAAATTTAAATTGGAATTTAGCAGCCCAGTCCTGCAAACATAAAGGGCATCCATTATGAAAAAATTTCTTTGCCCATTGCATCGCACTGCATCGGTGGTCAGCACACCACATCAGTAGCAAAATTTTCAGTATTCCTATACTGCAATAATAAGCACTCAGGGTAGTGATCTGACTAGCACTTCTCAGGCTCGCAGGAGAGCCCCAGCTTGGACCCACCAGGAGATTCTTGATCTCATTGCAATTTGGGGAGACCAATCAATGGTGAAGAGAGTTAGGGTGGCCAAGAGAAATGTGGCCATCTACAATCAGATGGCACATGAAATGGCCACCCGAGGTTACTGCCGGCACTCTATGCAATGCCAGGTGAAGGTTAAAGAACTCCATCAGGCCTATCAAAAAGTCCGTGAAGCCAACCAGTAGTCGGGGTGGCTCCACGGACCTGCTGCTATTATCAACAGCTGCACATGCTTACGGGGAGTGACCCCACCATGGAGTCCAGACTGAATTACAACACTTGTGGAGGCCCTGGTGTGGAGTTCAGGGTGAGCCTGGAAGAGCAGCGTGGCCTAGAGGAAAAGGTCAATGTAAAGGAGGAAAGGAGCAATGAGCAGGGGACAGAGGAAGTTGTTTCAGACAGCCTGAAGCTCTTCAACGTCAGCCTGGAACCAGTCCCCTCCGTGGCAAGCTCCTCCACAGTATTTCCCTCCACACTGGCCCCCTCCTTGGCAGTTCCTTCCATGCTGGCCACCTCCACACTGGCCCCTGAGACTCCTGGAGCAAGCATTTTGGGTGAGTATTTATTCTCCATGCTAGAAGAGGGTTGGGGGTGGGTAATGCTATAGGGTTGTGTATAGGTACAGGTTTGCTAGCTGTGGTTCTCTGCCCCTCAGACCAGCGTCTTAATGTTTCTTGGGATGGAGCACTTCTTCTTTTTGGAGAGCTCCTCGAGGGCCTCATCCAGGCACTCTTGTATTTTTTTCACAAGGTTCTTGAGTAGGCCTCACTTGTTGCAGCTTCCACAGTAGCACACTTTGCCACGCCAAGCAACCAGATAGCGATCTGGTGTCATGGCACCACACAGCATTTTAGGAAATTTTCCAGGCTTTTGGTCACACCGCAGGAGTAGCTGTTCTTTCTCCGCATCTGTTAGTTTTAGGAGGGTGATGTCTTCACTGGCAACCTACAGAAGCACGGGAATTTGCATCTGTTTTTTTTTTTTTAAACAAGTTTCCTGCCCCTTTACATTGGCCTGCAGCAGCTGGCAGGTGCACCGTTCCCCACCCACAATGCAGTTTGCAGACTCTGAGGGGGTTCCCCCCATGTCTCTTTCCAAACAGCATTTACTTTTATTTTTCATGACTCCCCCATGCCATGCTGCTGCCAGTCTCTGCTGGTTTTTTCCCATCCCATGTCCCTTTCCCACAGCATTTCTTGTCCACCATTTCTTTGCACTTTCCAGGGCTCCCTGGTGCCATGCAGCTGCTGGGTTCTGAAAGGAGTCTCCCCTCCCATGTCCCCTTCCAAGCACCATTCGCCTTTTCTTTTCAGGAATCCCCCATGCCACGTGGGAGATTCCTCTGTTGTGCTTTTCCCCTCTCATGTCCCTTTATATCCAGCCTTTTGTTGGATTCTTTTACATTATTTTTATTGTACATTGAACCCCCACACAGCCATCCATTTTTCACTGGCACAGGACACCCTGCCAGGACACCTGGCAGCTGCCCCTGCTTTACAGACCTTCCAATTCCACCCAGTAGAGGACAATTGCTTATAGCTTACCATGTCCACAAAGAAATGTGCTGAATCAGTGATGGCAACTGAAGTATTGTGAAATGCTCGCTTACTGTCCCATCCTTAATAACCTGTGTCCTTCAAAAGTAGACTTTCAGTGATAGTACACAAAAAGACGCATTCATTGCACTTAAAAGCACATTATATGACTTCCATCTTAATTTTGACCTTCATTTTCCAAACTCAGTGCCCAGCATTCCAGAGAAAACCAGAAGATGCAAGAAATGAAAATAAGATTTGATCCTCCAGAACATGGAAAACACAGAGGCAGGACACAAGAACCTGACAAAGGATGCTGTTCAGTGGCATCACAGTACAGCTGAGTAGTGTCAGAGTCAAGTACAGTTTAACAAGAGAATGTTTTACGTCCAGCAGCACAATTGTCAAAGAAGAATGAGACTGCGGCAAAGCAGACTGAGGTCATGGCAAAGCAGACCAAGGTTGCAACAAAGCTTGTAAAGGCCGTTACTGAGCAGATGGAAGTCCTGTGCTCCCTGCTTCAGCTGCAGAGGGTCTTCCATCCCAGCAGGGCATCAGCTGATACCCACTGGCCGGAATCACCTGAGGAGAGGTTGCCACCGCCTGTCATCATGGTCCTCATGTCGAGTCTCCTGATGAGAGGTCAACCACCCCCTGTCATCACGATCCCTGCATGTGGGGAGGGACAGCAAGGCTAGGCTGCTGCTCCAGCCCCTAGCAACACTGCAAAAGGCTATTCAAGCACACTTCAGAAGGCTTCTTTTCCTGGCCACTTAAACCTCTCCTCCCCATAAAGTAAAATCATCCCTTTGAGCTCGCTGTGATTTCTTGTCCTGCAGGAGTGTGTGTAGGGGAAATACAAATCAAAAGAGGCTGATTGGGGGAGGGTGAGTGTTGCTGAAGGCACAGGTGCCCACTGATACTCCCTGGTCTGCAGCAGGCATACAGCGGAGGGAATGGTGTGGGTGGAGCGGGGTGGGGTGTCACTGAAGGCACTTGCATTCTGTTTACTGCAACTTAACCCCCTCCCACCAAGTAAAAGCATTCATTCATTATGACATGGTATGATATATTGGCATTATAGCACAGAAATACATTGGTAGCATGTGCGTTACAGATCAGCCATAAAGCTGCTTTTTAAAGAGTCCCTTATTGCTGCAGCCTGAGTGTGGAGTAAGCCCTGCATATGGCCTCCACCTCAGAATTCCAGATATACCAGAAAGTCTCGCACCTTGGTTCACATACATGGTGCAAAAGAGCACACTCTGTAATAATGGCAGGGACATTAGCTTCAGAAATGTCCAAACGTGTCATTAAATATCTGAACCTCACTATTGAACATCCAAAGGCACATTCCACCATCATTCTGCACCTGCTCAGTCTGTGATTAAAGTTTTCCTTGTGGGGTCCAGGATTCCTGTGTAGGGTTTCATCAGGCAGGGAAGGAAAGGGTAAGCAGGATTGCCCAACATAACAATGGGCATTTCCACATCGCCAATGTTGATTTTCCCAGTACCACTCCCTATAGCTCGGCTGCTGTGGCAGCAACAACAGCTGGCAAAGAAGTGCAGAGCTGCTTGCTGCAGGAGGGGCAGAGTGCTGGTCAGGTAAGACAGCTGCCAGGAATATTTGTGGAGTGTGTGGGGACCGGAAAGTGTGGCTGGGGGAATGCACTTGGGAACATGAGCAGGGGCAGCAGGCAGTGCAGGAGAGACCCATCCCCAGCACTGTTGAAGCCAGGCCCCTCGGGACCCAAGAGTGGTGTATCCCAGACATGCTGGGCCCACACTACTCTTTGCTCCCACTGTTTGGTGCCCTAAATGCCCCCAGTATCATCCAGGGGCAGCCCAATAATATGGGAATAGAGACATTAACTGTACTCTCAAGTGCATGCAGAAATATGATACACAAGTTAAAAAGACCACTACTCTCTATGGGTGCATCTACACTAGCAAGTTCTTCAGAAAAAAACAAAACAAAAGAGCTGTCCTCATGGCTCTAGATTTTTCAATCCCCAGCCCATTCTTTCAAAAGGATGGGGGCTGTGTGGACAGTCTCTACCAAAAGAGTGGACTGATTTTTTGATCCATTTTCTTGCTGTAGCATTGATGTAGCCTATATGAATTCTCACTCCTCATCCTCAAAGGAAACCTGCATGCCTTCAAAAGAAGAGCATAGGAGCTCAGCTTCATAACTTTGCTGGAGACAAAAATCATGGACCAAATAGAAACATTGTTATAATAAGGCCTAAGGCCAAACTGTAACCCATGCATCCCTCTTCTTGCCAGTTTTTGTCCTCCTCCATTCCAACTGGAGAGGTATTAAGTCTCCAATTATTATTACACAATTATTATTACATAGACCTAAATGTCAGAAGAGATCATCAGGATCACCTAGTCTGATCTCCTGTCTTCCTCAGGCTGCCAGTCCTCGCCCACCTATTCCTATAATAGACCCATAACCTCTGGCTAAATTACTGAAGTCCTCAAAGCATTATATAAGGCCTTCAAGTGGCAGAGAATCTACCATTCAATCAGCCAATGCCCCATAACCATGCTGCAAATAAAATGACTGTTTCAATCTGACCTGGAGAAAAATTTCTTCCCAAACCCAAGTGTCAGAGAATCTACCATTTAATCGGCCAATGACCCATAGTCATACTGCAAATAAAATGACTGTTCCAATCTGACCTGGAGAAAAATTTATGGGACTGCAGGAAAGTCATAGTTCAGCTAACTAAAATCATGCTGGATTATAGATATTGCCAGACAAGAGAATCCTGGATTGGAGAGGTTTAACCTGTATTAAATCCAGAAACTCTGGACTTTGTGGGGGCAGGTTGTGTTCTCTGTAATGTATGTTTTCATTGTGGGTGGGGCAAGGTCAGAGTCTCTGCTGTACCCTGGTTTTCACACCTAGAAAGGGGTCTCAGCTGCTGTGGAAAAAAAAATCCTTCGCGGACTACCTCTGCACTTCGAATAAGAGGATTCCACTGACATGCATACTACGGAGCCCTGTGACGTGCTGGGTATAGGGCTGCATATTTTGGTTCACATAAGGACAATGAATATTATCTTAAATGTGAAAATATTAAATACAACAAGACAAATTGGGGAGTAGGGGATAACTGAAAAACTGGGGATAGAACAGGAGTAATACTACCTAATGTAAACTTATGTTCAGGAAGAAAAAACATGCTGAGATAGTTTCATGCCACGCAAAGGGTATCACACAGATATACTTAATGAGACTTCCTTCATATCTGAAGTTAAACACTGAGATCTTAGACATAGAAAAATCAGCTGTAAGTATTATACATCCTTGTGAACATGGAAGAAAAAATATAAAATATCCAGCTGTCTAGGATTTTCCATTCAAATTATTTCACCCTGCCTAGCTCAATCTTTTCCCCCAGGTTTACACAATTCTATTACAACTTACTGATATTAAGAAGAGCATTGGAGTCTCTGCTGACTTATTTTGTAATGATTTGTTCCTATGTTCTGCATAGTTATTAGATACTTTTGATTTCCATAGAGTATGGGCCTTTCTATAGATACCTGCAAGCTAAAAAATAATTCCAGTGTAAACTGCTTTTCCTTCAGAAAATAACTCAGAAAGAGATAAAGGGACAGAGCTAGTTCCCATAGTTTACATTAATCCTTCTACATATTATGAAATACATAAGTAATACGTTTGTGATATTAGTGCAAGCGTAGGGGAAAAAGATGAGAAGAATTTTCCCTCTCTTTAATTCAGCTACAAATGTGATCTGCAGTGTACAAACATTAAAGCACGTGAAATAAATAGCCATCATCATGATGTCTTGCTTTCTTCATTGCAACCCTAACTGCAGTGTGATTGTTTTGATTATGTATCAAATAGAAAATTTGCAGATGAAGTGATGGATCCAGGTGTTATTTCAAAGGGTGTCATACTGTCTCATCTTATCAGAACTACTATTGCTTCATGAGTTCATTTATGTTCATTGTTGTTTTAACTATTCAATAGTCCACCTGTTCCTGTCACTGGCTTCTCATGTTGCCAATTCACGGTTTCTGCACCCAGTTAGGACCATGTCATCCTTCCCTCCCCTCACTGACTGACTGACTGTCACTGTCTCTCACATACACAGTATTCTCAAGAAATGAAGGCTGGACATATGTAGTGGTCCCAACAGTAATATGCGCCTCGTCCAGAGATGGACATCCGACTGAAAGAACCAGTTAAGTCTGAGGTTCTGCTCATGTTTTGCAAAAGGGCCAGGGAAGGTACAAAACAGCAAAATCTATATTCAGGGTAACACCAGAATTAACTCCACCATGATGGAAACTTTCCATGATCAAAAGGAAGCAATTACTAAACATACCCTGTTCAGTGATGTTACCATTCTGCATTCTGCCCAAGGAACCCCACCTTCATATAGAGAAACCATTTATGATTGCCAACAAATTTATCAGAGCTTCGTAATACTATTTGGTCAACTAAGTGCATTCACCTCTTGAGTAGGTTCTGTCCGATCACAGTGCTGTCATTCTCTTTAGCTGCTAGTGATCCCTGCAGGCCCTCAGCCTGCCTTTGTGGGTATTCTGTGGCTTGGCCCTCTGAACAACTCAATATAGGGCAGCCAAGTGCCCAGTTTTAGACTGGAAAGACAAGTTGGAAAGGGGACCTGACAGTGTCTGGACAGATATACTGACCCGACACCAAAAGTCAGTTTACTGCAAGGGAGGTGCTGGATCCTCACCGCCTCAAGACACTAGTTAGCCAAAACTGTGTTCTAACTTCAACAGGTGACTATAGCTCCCAGACCCAGCTCTGCACACAAGTCCCTCCTGACCTAGGGAGTGAGTGACGGAGAGGGGTGTGTTAATTGAAATTAATACTGCTGCTCACTACCATGTTACTATTTTTATTTCCCTACACCTAGTGATAGGCCATAAGTTCTTCTAGGTGTTTAATGCCAGCAATGTCACCTAGGGAAAAGAAGGACCAGAGCGTGGTCCTCATTATGGAGCCCAAAAAAATATTCCAAGATGTAGAGGGATCCCAGAGCATTGATTTTCAGCAGGATGGACTTACTGAGTTGGTTGGCCACACTATTTGTCATACCCCTTACAGAACTCAAATTTATAGGGCTAACATTCTTTCCTCAGTGGTGCAATGCGTATCAGGTGTGTCTGAGAAGAAACTCATTGAAGCGCCTTCACATGCAACCTCAGTTGCAACCATGGCTTCAAATGAACACCATTGATGACATCTAGCTGACAAATTAAAATAATCTCTGTCTTTTGGGTAACATCTCTCTAAGATAGTTACAGCATAGTCACAGCATCTGAATGTCAATACCTCTGTAAGGCAAGGAAGCGATGCAAACTCCATTTTACAGACCAGGAACTGAGGCACAGAGAAGCTAAGTGACTTGCTGAAAAACCTCACAGACACTTTCTAGTTGAAGAATTAGCTGAAGTTGTAGAGTGTGTACTTTGCATGTGAGAAGTAGTGGGCTTAATTCCTGAATCTTCCAATCTTCCAATATGATGTTTTAAGGATGGTTTGTTGCAAAGGGTATGGCCTCAATCAGCGTGTGAATGGTCCTGTGTTCAAATCCCTGACAAGCTCTGGAGGAGTATTAAGTCAGTGGCTACAGTAGACAAGTTGTGAATTCAACCCTTTGGGTGGGGTGCACTCAAATGCATTTCATGATAACAGCTTTCAAGTATCTAGGGGCAAGTTAGGTAATTATCTGTTGTAGAGGGTGCTAGCTCTTGTTGTGTGTGCAGGGGACTGGATTTGATGACCTCTTCAGGTTGCCTTCAGTTCTATGATTCTATTCATTAATAGAGCAAAGAACTGAAACCATCTTTCTCAAAGTGGATGATCTAATCCTTGAACGTGGATCCAGATTAACAGTAGTTGGTGAACTGGGGGTTTGGTGCCTTGAGCCAGTGAATCTTGCTTTCAGATAGATTTACCTGATAGTCCTGCTATAAGCCAGTGGAAGCCAGCATAATTTTAGGATGAATAAACACTGATTTCTTAAGGGTCATATACCCTTGCACAAAATTCTGCTCTTTACAATAATTGTGTTCCTGTCTTCTCTGTTTGCAGAGCTACTCTTTCCAGGCCAAATCTCTATCCCATTGAAAGATAAATGGCAAATGTCCTGTTGAGGCCTGAAGAAGACATATTTTCTCTGACACATTGGGTTGGGTCTTTGGGACAGCAACCCTGCATTTCAATGTACTAGGTAAAGTCAAATGTATATTTATATCTCTGAATAGAATACATTTGCTTCAGAGCATTAATAATTCCTGTAATGTGCTCAATCCATCACATGAGCATGCACACACACACACACATACACACACACACACACACACTTTTTATTATTTCACTGTTGTGTGTGTAGTTCTCTGGTGCACAAGACAAAAGCATCTGAGAGCTCTGATGCCCTGCTTTAATATCACTGGCATAGTGAGGCCTTTGGCTATAACACAAACTACAGGATCACCACTTGCTGTGTCTTTCTGTGTTAACCACATTATTTTAGATGAACCCTAAATTATTGCTTCTTATTCATTACGAAACCTTACATTTCTACAGTCAGGTGCTAGGTTCAATTTAACACAGGCAATCCTACATTAACCACTCCAGATTTAGCTTCTCAGGTTATAAAATTATGTGTCCTCCTCATCCAATATGCATTTGGCTGACTGGATTAGGTTGGCATAGCCATATCTCATCTTCTTCACATTTTGTCAATGATGACTGTGATTGACTCCTCCTTGACTTGGGGTTCTTTCCTGGTCTAATCAAGTCTAATCAAGAGTTCACTTTGCCCAATTTGCATACCATCAGTGCTGAAATCTGCTATCATTATACCAGTCAAAGAAATCCATTCTAGATTCCTCAGAGAGGAAATATCATCATACTTCACATTTTACTTTCATGCCTTTAATGTAACATTTTCCTTTCATGTCTTTTTCAAGTCTGCTTCAATGGACTGTGTATTACCAGTTGTTCTGCCATCTGTCTCAATTTAGTTTCTTTGACAAATTCCAATCTGGCCTTCAGAAAAATCATAGTATTAAAAACACTTCACTCGAGGTTATTAACCATATTTTATTAAAAATGAGACTTTAAAAATAAATCCTGATGCTTCTTGACCTCCCTACTAGCCCGTGAAACATCACACTATAAACTCTATAACTTAAAGAGTCACACATTCTACGCACCTTCACATTTTCCCCAACAGTTGCATTCATTTTTGGTTCTGGTCAAGTTCAGGGCAAGGCTTTTCCTTCTTAATGCTTTTTATGATCTTACTGCACATACCCTACAAGGTCTCAATCTCAAAAACTTTAAATAGTGTCCTTCACTCTCAAACTCCACACCATTTATCTATCCTTCACACCCATCCATGTTTTCATGGATATCATATATTGGTTCTTATATTTTGGAACCCTGTATCTTAACAGAGTGGCTCTCAGTGTTTATGCTGTGTAATCCCTAATTTCACCTCACTTAAAAAGTACTTGCTTACAAAATTTAGACATAAAACTACAAGAGTCACAGCACATTACTGAAAAAATGCTTACTTTCTCATTTTAACCATATAATTATAAATCAATTGGAATATAAATATTGTAGTTACAGTTCAATGTATAGCATCCAGAGCAGTATAAATAAGTCATCATATGAAATTTAAGTTTGGACAGGCTTCTCTAATGCATTTTTATGTAGCCTTTTGTAAAACTAGGCAAATAGCTCGATGAGTTGATGTATCCCCTGGATGACCTCTGCATACCCTCAAAGGCATGTGTATCGCTGGTTGAGCATTACTGCCCTAACAAGTGTAAACCCCCCCACACCGAAAAATACATTCTTTTTTTTTTTTTAAAAAAAAAAGCTATGTACCTATGTACCTTGCTTTCTGTTTCTAATCAGCTCTAGTGTTAAATGCATTTTTTATTTATGTTTTAATCTTACATGTTATGCTTCTGTAATTATGCATGTTCTGCAAAGCACTGTATAGAATGTATTACCAATGACGACAGAAGAACCCTGTATCATTTTGGATTTCATGACATTCATGGCCACCACATATATATATATATGTATGTATATATATGTATATATATATATATATATATATATATTTGGTCATGTTTTTTGAAAGTGAGCCAACTACTTTTTCCCCCCCTTAAGCCCTTGATTTTCAAGGGAAATTTAATTTACAACTGTATGCTCCTAAGTAGATGGAAGGCTGCATTATGCAAGTAATAAAGATTATTGCTTGAAAGTAATTGTTGGCTAGCTTCTAAGTCTTAGCGGAATTAATGGGGAAAAACTATGCTGCTGACCAAAATTTGTGTTCCATAGGAACAAAAATGGGAACAAAAAAGACTTGGCTTGTTTAGCTTATGAAAATGATGGCTGAGAAAGGCTGGGACTGATCTTTATAAATACATCAAAGGAGTACACCCCAAGAATGGGGAAGAGATATTTAAGATGAATGATAATGTTGGCACAAGAATAGATATAATCTGGACATGAATACATTTAGGTTGCAAACTAATATTCTTTATCCTCAGAGGTGTTCGGTTTTGCATTATTTCATTATTTGTGGGGACAACCAACCTTTTTAGGGTTTGCTTGAAAAAAATATAATGGGATTTATGACAGGGTTACCTGTGATAGCAGGGGATTGGACTTGATGACCCAACGTGTTTCTTCTACTCCTACCCTCCTAACTCAAAGTTCAGACATTTTGAGACATTGCCTAAATCCAGAATCTACCATCTTCAGGGGGTTCCCCAATGTGATTTATAAAAAAGAAAAAAGACAACTTTTCTGTCATCGTATATCACCATCATTGAATTCATCTGACTGTCCACAACTGTCAATTATTCCTAGACAAGCATTTGCATTACACATTTTGCAGATTGGAATTTCTGACCTGGTGCTGGGAACTGTTTTCTTCTCCTGCCCTCCGTGCCTGCTCTATTTAAATAAATCTGAAATAGAAAAGCCATAGACATTTGTGAAAAGAGTTGTATCTCTGCTAACTCCAGAAATGGCATGCTTAGCTTTAAACAATTACTCTTTAATCCCTATCTTTTAGGTATTCTTTTTTTAAAAAGTGAAAAGATAAAAGGGCATACCCTTATTTGGTTCAGTAGCATCTTATTCCATGCCTATGGGCAATTATCTGATCCATTTTATTTCTTAGTGGTAGACAGCCTTCTGAAATTTGCCCTTGGCCAATGTATGTCTGCATCACTTCTAATTATGGCCTATGCAGAATTAACACAAACTACTCTAATTAATAATCCAACATAATATAATTTTATACTTTGGTTAAATTGCCATATATCAATACTTTTGGAAGTTAAGGAGAGAATTTCCACTTGAAGTCAACTGTGACCTAACCAATTCCCTGTACTAAAATTCCCTGTACTAAAATAAAAGCTTCTGTAACATTCCCACCCCTGTGAAACTACTTTCTATGAATTATTAGTGGAGAAAAGCAAATGTAATTTAAAATAATTTCTTTAAACTCATTCAGAGGATTCCAAATGACTGCAGTTTAAACATATTTCAAACTAATTTTAAAGTGGAGAATATCTGTGGAGCTGAGTTAAGATACCAAAAACAAGATTACATTTTTAGATACATATAAGCATTTCTTCTTTCCTGGAGTTTTTCACATGGCCATGCCCGGGCTTCAGTTAAACATGATTTTATCCAAACAATAACTGTCATCTATGACAACATACACTCTTGACTGAAGTTATATGTAAATGACATTTCAATTTATTTTAGGTGCTATAGAACTGTAATATCGCAGTGGGTCACTTCACTGGGGCTGCATCTTTATGAAAGGCTTTTCCCAGTAAAACTAGGCTTTTGTCAGGAAAAACCATGGAGTCTCTACGTGCAAAATGCACTTCGTCGACAGTTTGTTGACAAAAACCGTCACATCTGCCAGCAGCATTATACCTCACCTTGTTTAGGTATAATACCACTCTCGAAAGTGTTCTGTTGACAAAACTGTTATGTAGACGCTCCACAGCCTTTTTGTCGACACAAAGGGCTTCTGGTTCACTGGATGGCCCTGTTGGAAGAGCTTCCAGTCAGTCGTTTTGTCAAGAGAGGGCCAAGCAGTCTAGCTGTTCTCTGTTGACTGAATACATTGCTCTTTTGATCTGCTTTTATGTGTAGATGCACTCTGTCAACAGAAGTTTTGTCAGGAAACCCCTCCCGAAAGTGACTTCTGTCGAAAGAGGCTTCTCGTGTAGACGTAGTCTGGGTCCTTCACTAGAACATCAAGAAAATTAGAACAATAAAGAATTAATATCCTACTTATGAGTTACAAGTAGATGATCCATTGCATGGTGTTAGAAGGAAACAGGTCCTCCAGTGACAAATGTGTTTTAATACAGTCTGGAAGAGTCTGGTGATGGAAGAGCTTGCTCAGTTATAAGACCAAAATTTGGTTCATGGGGAAAAATAACTTTCAAGCAGTCAAGCATACGCAGTGAAAACTTCTAACATATGCCTTGTATAATCCAGGTGACTTCAATAGAATTGGATGGAGTATAAGGCTAGAATTTGATCTGAATAATTTGCTTCATTATCTAACCATTTGGAATCTTACTCTTTTAATTTCCAATTCTTCTTATACTTCTCTCCAAATGCTTCCATTTCAATAGAAGATTTATACCTTTTTCTGCCATTATTGTCCTTACCTTGTTGCATCTCTCCTTTGAACATTGAAAATTGAAATCACCATAACAACGTTGATGCTTTGCCAGTTAAAATTTATATGCATACTTACGCCCCAAATACAGTAATGTGCTAGGTATTTGAATATTGATTATTCTTTGAAGTTCAGTCCCACCCATTTCAAAGGCATGTGAATACGCAATAATTTTAAGGCTGTCAAGATATATAGATGAACAATCAATACTATGTCATCTACTCAATGCAAATTATTAGCATATGACTTTAATGAGGAAAGATAAGCTAGACATAGTTGATGTCATGAGTGTCCTTTTAAAATTTCATTACCTAAAATTAAGATTTCAGATCTGCATTGATGGCTCCAAGCTTCCCAGTGTCTCCTAGGCTATGTCTACGCTAGAGCAATCTGTCACCAGAAGTTTCTGTCGGAAGATATCTTTCAGCAAAACGTCTGTCAACAGATCATGGCCAGACTGTCAAGCTGATCAAAAAAGCAATCTGGCCGGCCGCTCTCTTGACAGAATAGCCCACCAGAAGTACAGCAGACAGGGCTGCCCGGTATCCCATAAGCCCTGTCAGTTGACACAAGGCCCCCTCAGAATGTCCAGATTGGCTTTCCGTCAACAGCATCTGTCAAAAAAGGCATTCTGAGTCATGCAGGAGCAACAGAATGCTGTCAACAGAAGTGCTGTGTTCTGTCAATTTACTGTCAACAGAATGCCATGGCGATGTACATTGTCCACGGGTTTTGTTGACAAAATGTCCGTTATGTTGACAAAACTCTTGAGTGTAGACATATCCCTAGAGTGACCCTTGACTTTTACATGATTAAGCATTTAAACCCCCAAATTTTTGAAAAGTGAGGGCCTGAAGTTCAGTTCCTGAATACATGACTAGGTCTTAAATGGCTTGATATGGAAAATAATTGATCATCCCAGAGCTTCTAGCCTAGGAGGCTCCAATATGTCAAGGCCCTTAATTACATGGTAAGTTACCCCTAACTCAGCAAAGCAGTTTGGATACGTGTGTAAGGTTAAGCACGCACTCAAGTCCCATGAAGGGTCTAGGAAGTGAAGCACATGATTACATCTTGCTGAGT
The DNA here is from genome assembly GCF_033958435.1 of Carettochelys insculpta. Classification (NCBI taxonomy): domain Eukaryota; kingdom Metazoa; phylum Chordata; order Testudines; family Carettochelyidae; genus Carettochelys; species Carettochelys insculpta. The sequence continues at coordinate 137,677,454 of NC_134139.1, read as the reverse complement.
CAAGGACTGAATATTGAAGGAGGCTCAATACTGAAAGCCAAGCCATTTATTTGGAACTGTTTTTTCTTATTGGCATGGCTAGGGAGCAGTACTTACACACATGTATCTAGATTTGACAGCCAGCACAAGGCTGGCCCTTGATGAAAGAACAAAAGGGGCAGTGCAATATGATGTGCTCCATCTTGGGTGTCCATTCAACACAGTCATGTTTGTTTGCCTCATTTTCCACTTAAAGGGGGTTTGTCCACTTCTCCCATGAGATGTATATATTTACAACTGGGGCTATCAAAAAGGCCCAGTGGAGTTAAGAACCAATATTCATTGCAGTAGAATGTGGGGTGGGAAGCTGAGTATATTAGGCCTCTTTGAAAAGTCCAGCCTAAGGTCCTTATTGTGGATTTAGTATCAAGATGTTCAAAACTGTTAATGGTTAAATTCCCAATTGCTAACTTACGATCCTGTGGGTTTACATGTATTAGTTTGAAAACTGGGCTTCAGGTGCACTTTGTTTTCTAATATTATTTTTAGCATTTTTTTAACAGTAAATAAAGCTGGTTGATTTATGCATATGTAAATAACTTGATTTCTTCTAAATCGATAATAAAATAGAAAGTAAGATTCTTCACCATTCTTTCTTATAGCCAAACCAGGCCATAGAATAGGCTTCTCAGCATACTGCAAAATGTAGTAAACTCTACAAAAGAAAAAATAATCCTTGTGAACATTGTGTTATAGTTCCAAAAATATATTTACAGTCTATTACAAAGATTACAAATGGAAGCGTCTACGTAATGGGATTATGCTAATTAAAAGCTTTTTACAGATTTTCTTCAACAAAGGCAGAGGGAGAAAAGAATGGTATAATCAAACTGATTTTTCTAATCAAACAAATAAATAAAATGTCAAATGTAACACTGTAGAATGATCAAAAAAGGGAGGGGGAGGGGAAGGAGAGGAATGATCAATTTGAGTTTTCTGTAGCTGTCTTTGGTCCTAAATGTGGGAAAACACATTATGTAGCACTGAAAATACATGTTCTTTCGTGATGCTCTGCAAGTAAAATAGAAAAATATAGTGCATTTTCAATGTATTCAGAGCTCACTACACCGAAATGTGTGTACAAAACAAGACAGTATAAATAAAATTTACAAGTTTTACAAAGGAACATTTACATTTTTTTGTGGATTCCCACATTATCAAACAAGACCAATTTGTGACTGATCCCTGGTATCTTTCTCTGTCAAAATCAACAGAAGCAGCCCAATTCTCTTTGGAAGCTCAGCATTTCACTGAAGGGGTAGTTCACAATTTTCGTCACTTTTTGAAAGCATTCCTCTGCGATGTTTGTGCGTTCCTGCAATAACTATAGTCACACTTCCGTATTGCTTATGGTAGTTTAACATTTTAGTTAAACAAGGTACATACATGAATAAAAATGGAGCAAAGTTATTTAACTGAGCAAGTACTTTTGAACTCAAGTTCCCAAAAGAATGTGTGCATTTATGTTGTTCGTGTTGCGATTAGACAATGCGAATTGAAAAATCTGAAGTGCCCCTTGCTTCATGCTGTACAGTTCTTATATAAAAGGTAAATTTTTACTCTCACAGCTGGCCAGCATTCAACTGAGATGTATTTAAAATATATGCCAGCCACTTTTCTCCTGTTTGGTAATGTGGAGCATTGAAAAATCTATGATGTGCTCGGATTAAAATAGTTAGGTAACACTGGAGAACTGTGCCTGACTTCTGAGACACTCCTGTTATCATCCACTCCATGAAATGCGTCAGTAGGCTTACAGTTATGGATCTACTCCTTAGAAAAATCTCACCTTAAATCTATTCCATTAAAATTATTTTGCAAACACTTTGTTAAAATTGCCTAGGACTACTTAGGGGTCATTATTGCTTTTTTCCTCTTTTTCCTTTAAAAGATAATATATGTTCAACCTTAAAAAATTCTTTAAAAAATATCAGAGCTCTTAGCAACTTGCATTTTCCTGACTCCCTGCCAGTAAGCAAACCATGTCAATACAGTGTTGATATAACAGAATAAAATGGCATAAAAAAAGGATACCAATGTTTGGACAGATATGTGTTGCTCAGTCATGCTTCATACATTTCTAAAACCGCTAATAACTTTTCAGAGGTACCCAGTGTAGTAATGTGTCATAGAATTAGCCCTAGAAAGGTTCAGACATATAAACATCATAATAAAAGAAAGTCTTTATGAAGGATAAACACAAATGATTAAAAAAAGCTTCTTAAATCAAGATTTAAGGAAAATATTTTGCTGAATTTAACAATATCATGATTTTATCTGACAAATATATTCTTTTTTAAATTCTTTATGTACATTTTAAAAAGTCTGTTAGATAAAAAGGAGGTTAGAGAGCTCAAGGTGTTTGTATGTATTTCAGGTAGTACTTTGTTTATTGTCACTGCTGTTTTCCTTGCTACCAGTGGTGGATCCCATTTCCCCTTCAGTAACTTCTGATGGCACTTAGGAGTTCAAGTCTATAGGTGCTTCTAGTAGATCTTCTCTTCACTGCAGGAAGGACCCAGGAGATCAAATGTCTTCTGGCAGCACTTCATGCACACTGAAGGCCAGCGCTGTTCTCTCAGTCTGTCACCTCCCTCATAAGGGAGAAATGTCTATCACACTTGGATGCCAGTGCCATGTAAATGTAGCATTTGTGCTCTCATAGTCTGAATGCTGCTCATTATTTTCTTTTGATGACCGACCAGCGTGATCCCTAAACTCATCACATCACTGAGAAAGATAAACGTACACAGTGTTAATTATTCAACGCATAACACATGTGTATGGGATAAAGCTGTCACTTAAATCTGAATGGTCCTCAGGGCACCCATATTTGACTATAACAAGGCCATTATGAAAGCCTTCTATCAATACAATTGTCCATAAAACCCTACTCCTTCTTTTCATCAGAAATGTACATACTGTACATGTTTCCCTAATTTTGGGTGTGAGGTGAAATTATTTTACATCACTTACGTGTAAATGTACCTATGAAGAAAACTCAGTGTGGGAAAAAAACATCTTCTGGGATGCTTTCAGTATAAAGTCATTATAATAAAGGGAGGATTATCGTGACCAGATTGTGCCCTTCAGAGACAGGCATGTTCACACAGATCTAACCCTGACACATGTTAAATGGAAGACAGGGTACAGCTGCCTTTAAAACATCATCCCCATGTCCTGCAGAAGGCCCTCTAGGAAGAGGGTGGACTGGGCAGGGCCAAGGAGGCATGCAGAAGGCCACAGAGATAATATGGGCATTCTTGACTCCAGCAGACACTTGTGCCTGCCATGCTAACCACTTGCCTCCTTTGCAGGGATGCAAACCCCTCTCTCCCACAACACAGACAGCACACAAAAATCTGCAGGACATTCTCTGTGGGGAATCATACAACTCTCCAGTCCTTGAGATATGCTCCTTAGTGGGGTGTGACCTGCAGTGAGGGTGGTGATTTTCATATACATTAAAAAAAGGTGTTTTGCTTAGGCAGAACAACAATTCCAACACTGGCCATTTGAGGAAACCAGAAAATTCCCCTTTTCAGGGGAGCTCTCAGCTGGCATGGGCAACTGCTGCACCTCTTGCCTCCTCTGCCCAAGTATAAGGCCTTGTGAGGAAAGAGAAGAGGTTTGTTTGGTTTTGTTGCACTGATGTCCTCCACCAATATTTAGCTGGCAGAAATGTTCTAAAATGACTGTACCACCGAATGTAGCTTAGTGTTGCTGCTGGGCGGCTCCCAACTATACTAGTTGTGCAGGGCACAGAATGAGAAGGCCATAAACTGGTAGACCTAGCTCAGTCATGCCCAATGTCCACTTACTCAATAGTCATCCTGGCTACTGATTCCAGAGAGTTGTAGCCGGCTGCTGTGAAGTTATCCTTATATCTTTCCATCTTAATAGCTTGTAACCATTCTCCTACAGAGCAGAACGTGGTGAAATCGGGAGTGTTCTGGTCCAGAAGAGGACTAATTGGTCTAGGCAGAAGAAAACAATGAGGTAAATTGTTTCCAAAAATAATAAAACGTAAGGGAGTATTTGGCAGAGTCAGAAAGGGTGGAGGTATTCAAAATTCCTAACAAGTGGAAAATATTCGGGTCAAATGTGTGGTTTCGCTTATTCTTTTAATTGCTTTGCCATGGCTAGCCATCACATACATAAGAGTATTTTGCAGCTTGCAAAAACTGTGTTCTAAGCATATTGTTATGCATGGCAAATGTGCATTAAGAATGAAATCAGCCTGATGAGGCAGTTATCAAGGGGGAAATGAACATTAATTGTTATTATTTGTATGACAGCACCAAATAAGATCAGGGCCCACTATCCTGGATATTATACAAGCACATCATCAGAGACAGCCCCTACCCCAGACTGCTGGAGATTTAAATAGATAGAACAGACAAAGAATGGATGAAACAGAAAAAAGAAGCAGCAAATCTCCTAATGTCATACATGAAGTCAGTCCCAGAGCTGAGAAATGAACACAGGGCTCCTGATTCTTAACCAATGTGTTAGCCACTGGACCACAAGATAACTGTGACTGAGCAACTCTGGAGAGTAGGTGAGTTATAAGAAGTAAACACTGAGCTCAGACCAAGGAATTAAATGAGATGAGATGACTTAATGGCATTAAAATAAGGGCTGTGATGGTAAAAAAGAGAGTTCACGCTAGCCCAGTACAAGAAGGCTGATGATACAGACCTTGTATTTAAGCTTGAAAAATAACATTCATGTTTATCTTCCTTGATTATACTTTCACAGTTCTTGGAAATTTTGGGTGGCTCAGACAAAAATAGGATCAGAAAATATCTAATGACAGTCCATGTGCACATTTAAAAGTTAAAGCTTAATAACCAGGGCCCTACCAAATTTCTGGTCTACTTTGGCCAAAGTCATAGGAATGTAAAAATCATAAATTTCATGATTTCAACTAGTCAGACCTGAAATGTCAGGTTTATACAGATGTAGGGATGCTGGCTCGAAAATAAGTTGTGGGGGTCACAAGGTTACTGCGGGAGGTGTTGCATTACTGCTACTCGTAGCTTCAAACTGCTGCTGGCGGCAGTGCTACCTTCATAGGTGGATAGCGGGTGGTGGCTCCTGGCTAGGGGCCCAGCTCTGATGGCACAGCTGCCAACAGAAGCAGTTCAGAAGTAAGGATGGCCTTCTGACAACCTTACTTCTCCACTGCTGTCTGCAGAGCTGGGCCCTCAGTAAGTAGCTGCCACACTCTGCCTGCCCAGATCCAAAGGCAGCAGCACAGAAGCCAAGATGGTATGGTGCAGTATTGCTGTCTACTTCTGTCCTGCCCTTCCAATTGCCGCTAATGACTGGCTGTCTGAAGCTGAACGCAGTGCAGAAATAGGGGTGGCTACACTGTGACCATTGCTGCCCCTTAGCTATGCACTTGTGTGGCCACTCAAAAGAGATTCAAGTGCCACCAAGCTGACTGGCGGAGCACCCACAGGTAGGTTTTTTAGTTTCTGCTGGTGATGAAATGTGGATCTCCCCACCCCATGAAATCTGTAAAATAAAGGGTACTAGCACATAAAAGACAAGCTTTCACAGAGAAGTTGAGAGGAGACAGATTTTACAGCACATGAAGCATTTTCTTCATGGCCCTAATTTTGGTAGACAGCTTTTTTCTTACAAAACAAAGCAGGAGAAATGTAGCACTTTAAAGACTAACAAAATGATTTATTTGGTGATGAGCTTTCATGGGACAGATTCACTTCACCAGATCACTTTCATTCCCAATACAGACTGACAGACTTTTTCTTACTTTGCTTTTGTGAGTGCTGACTGTTACTAATTAAAATATTTTCTCACTAGTTTGCACGTGAGAATGGTGAAATCAAAGTTTACCCAGATTTATTGATAAAAATCGAATTCTTCCAAGCTTAACTGTACTATGACTACTATTTACATTGCAACATTACACAGAAATCACACCCTCATCACGCAACCACAAATATGACAATGCCCCTTACCTGAGGAATATAATCATAGAATACTAGAACTGGAAGAGACCACAATAGCTCATCAAGTCCAGTCCCCTGACTTCATGGCAGGATCAAACACTATCTGTATCATCTCTGCTAGATATTTCTTCGACCCATTCTTAAATATCTCCACTGATGGAGATTCTACAACCATCCTCAGCAACTTATTCCAGTACTTAACTACCCTGACAATAAGGAAAATTTTCCTAATGGCCAACCTAAACCTCCCTTACTGCAGTTTAAGCTTATTGCTTCTTGTCCTATCATCAGAGGCTAAGGAGAATATTTTTTCTCCTTCCTCCTCGCAACCCTCTTTTAGGTACTTGAAAGTTGCTATCGTGGCCTCTCTCAGCCTTCTCTTTTCCAAACTAAACCAACCAGATTCTTTTAATCTTCTCTCATAGGTCATATTTTTCTACATCTTTGATCATTTTAGTTGATTTTCTCTGGACCCTCTCCAATTTCTCCACGTTTCCTAAAATATAGTGCCCAAAACTGAACACACTACTCCAATTGAGGTCAAATCAACACAGAGTAGAGCAGAAGAATTTATTCTTGTGTCTTGCTTGCAACACTCCCATTAATGCATGTTTGCATTTTTCCCAACAGTCTCACACTTGACTCATACTCAACCTGTGGTCCACTATAATCCCTAGATCCCCGTCTGCAGTACCCCTTCCTAGGTAGTCTCTTCCCATTTTGTGTGTGTGAAACTGATTGTTGCTCTCTAAAGCCATGTCTAGACTAGAGGGGCATTTTGTCAACAAAACCTGCAGAGCATCTAGATTCCCAAGGGTGTTCTGTTGAGAGTAAGTTGACAGAGCACAGTGCTTTTGGTAACAACTGTATCCCGCTTGCCACGAGGAAGAACGCCTCTGTCGAGAGAGATCTTTTGACAAAACATCAGTCTAGATGTTCCCCGTGGGCCCTCTGTCGACCAAAAAGGTCTCCAGGGTGCCGTGCAGGTGCCCCAAGGGACACCCTGGCCACAGTGAGCAGCACGCTATGGTTCCTGCCTCTGGCCATTCTTGAAGTCATAGGGAGTCCTGGACACCCTGTCGCAGGGAGCTGAGAGCATGTGAGCAGCAGAGCAACAACCTGCTGTGCAAGTGCCCTTGCAGCTCCTCTTTTCCAGCCAGCGTTCCCCCATGCAAGGCCAGCAGGGAGCCCACAACCCCTGGGTCCCTTGAAGGACCGGCCTGAGAGGTCCCAGATGCCACCCCAGGGCAGCAAGAGGTGGGCCCCCTTCTGGACCAGTGCTGAGGTCCAGGCCCTGTTGGACCCATAGGAAGAGAAGGAGATCCTCCAAGACCCCAAATCAAACCACCACAACGCCCTCCATGTATACGAAGGCCACTGCCCTAGCCAAATGGGGCCACTCCCAACCCCCTCACCAAAGCATGGACCAGGTCCAGGCAAAAGTAAAAGAACTGAGCCAGGGCCATGTCTGGGCCCAGGACTTGCCACCTGCCCCTACTACATGGAGCTGCACGACATTCTGGGGAGGGGATACTTCTGGAGATGGAGTCGGAGGCCAGCCGCAGCCTCTGCATCATCCTGGACCTGGTTCCCTGGGAGCCAGGCCACATCCAGGGCATCATCGGAGCTCAGCGAGGGTCACTCTGTTGAGTACCCTGTATATCACACGTTAGGACGTGGGAGACGGGTGCAGACAGGTTGTGCTGTGAGCCTCACCCAGCTGGCTCGGGCAGACCTCATGCTGTGGCCCCAGCACATGAAACCATGTGAAAGGTAGTGTACACCACCTGGGACCAGCAGACACCCCCTGCGCATGGGTGGCATCCTGCTGCCTGCCTCACAGCAGGTGGGATGAGCCTCAGGCCCCGGATATGGGGGCCTCCCAGCACATGCCATGGCTGGAAGTGGGCTAACCACAAGAGCATCAGCCTGACCCCAGACAGACTGAGGAGAGGATCCTGAGACAACGCTCAGGGTCGCACTGCCGCTTGGGTTCATGGCCCCCCACCCTGTCCATGTTCTGAGGCCCCCTCAATCCTTTATCCCAAGCCCCCACCCCACTGTAAATAGTTCACTGCTCTCTGGTTTGTTGTAAATAGGTTTGAATTGCAATGTTTTAGTTTGTGCACAATTTTGTTGTTGTTGTTGAGTAAAAGCCACTTATTTGTTCACCATAACCGCATCCATCTTCATTGTGAAGGGGTCAGGGAGAGGGCGAAGGGAGGAGCATGGTGGGGACAGGGTAAGATAGTGGGCCTGAAACCCTCTCTGGGGATGCCCTGGGGAGGGTAATTGGGGGCTGCAGGAGAAGCCTCCGTCAGGGCCTTGTGGATCTGCACCCCATCCTGATGGCCATGGTAGATGGCGGCTGTGCCCAGATGCTCATACACACACCCCTCGTGGCCAGTGGCCACCCCGCCATCCTGGGAGGAAGGCCTGCCTCTCCCCTCCACAACATTGTGCAGGGCACAACACGCCACTACAACTTGGTGAACATTGTACTCCCCTACATCCAGACAGGTGAGCAGGTGAGTCCCCATGCCGAACTGGTTGCCCACCAAGCAGTAGCTGTCAGCAGTAGTAAGCTTCCAGATGGTGACTGCGGCCCGATTCTCCATGGGGATGGCAGGCTGCCCCTGGGTGCCCTATCTCCAGAGGGCGGGGATGAGCAAACCACTGAGCTCCAGACACATGGCCTTCTGCATTCAGAAATTCTGGAGCCACTCCTGGTTGTCCTACTGCCCCATGACCAGCTACTTCCACCAGTTGGAACTGCTGCGGTGCCTCCAGATCCGCCTGTGCACCTGATACAGGTGTGCCCATCCTACAGACACAGTGAGGTCCTCGCAGGTGGCCTTGGATCCGCCCTCCGTGAGAAAGAGGACAGCCATTAGATGGCTCAGCAGATGCTGAAGCACTTCTGGGTGGGGCCAGTGCAACAAGCCCGGGGGCTGCTCTGGCAGCATGGTTCCATGGAATGAGCTGCATCTCCCAGAAAGAATCGAAGCCCTGTTCAAGCTGTGCTGTCCCTTCAGGAGGCAGGCATGCCTGCAGCATAGGCACGAAACAGGTGTCGAGGGTGGAGGGGGGTGTGTCCCTTTAAGGGCATGTCTCACAAGGGCTCCCACAAGCTACATATGAGTAAACAATATGAGTCAACAGTGTGATGTTGTTGCAGAAAAAGCAAACATGATTCTGGGATGCATTAGCAGTAGTCTAGTGAGCAAGACACAAGGGGTCGTTCTGCCACTCTACTCAGCACTCATTAGGCCTCAGTTGGAGTACTGTGTCCAGTTCTGGGCACCACATTTCAAGAAAGATGTGGAGAAATTGGAGAAGGTCCAGAGAAGAGCAATAAGAATAATTAAATATCTAAAGAACATGAGCTATGAGGGAAGACTGAAAGAACTGGACTTATTTTGTTTAGAAAAGTGAAGACTTGGAGGGGACATGTTAGTTTTCAAGTACCTTAAAGAGGGTTACAAGGAAGAGGAAGAAAAATTGTTCTCCTGGGCCTCTGAGGATAGGACAAGGAGCAATGGGCTTAAACTGTAGTAAGGAAGGTTTAGGTTGGACATTAAGGAAAACTTCCTCACTGTCAGGGGGGTTAAACACTAGAATAAATTACCTAGGGAGGTTGTGAAATCTCCACCACTGGAGATTTTTAAGAGCAGGTTAGATAGATACATATTGGGGATGGTCTAGATGGTGTTTGGTCCTGCCAAGAGGGCAGAGGACTGGATTCAATGACCACTCAAGGTCCCTTCCAGTTCTAGTGTTCTATGATTCTAAGGAAATGGTGACATGTGACCCTGTTTGCTGTGGTTCCAGGTATGCATTCTGATGGCAAAATGGCCAGGCAGTCTGGCCGCTCTCTGTCAACAGAGCATATCGCTCTTTTTATCCGCCTTGCAGTCTGGACGTGATCAGTTGATGGATGCTTCGTTGTAACATATCTTCTGACTCAAACTTCTGCTGACAAATCCTTGTAATTTAGACATAGCCCAAGTAAAGTCCTTTGCATTTATCCTTATTGAACTTCCTCCTATTTTTCTCAGACCATTTCTCCAGTTTGTCCAGATCATTTTGAATTCTGACCTTAACTATCAAAGCACTTGCAACCCCTCCCAGACTGGTATCATCTGCAAACTTGAAAAGCATATTCACTATGCCAGTATCTCAATCACTGATGAAGACATTGAAGAGAGCTGGCCCCAAAATGGACCCCTGTGGAATCCCACTTATCAGTCACTTCCAGCATGGAATGTACATTTTCAACAGCAAGTCATATGAAGGGTGGGGGAAAGAGATAGAACATGCATGCAGAGTGATGGTTTGTCAAGAAGCATATTAGTGGCATTCTTCTCTTTTATGTGGTATTTTTGTTTTAATTAGGTCATTTTGGGGTGGATTTTATTTCTGTTGAATGACCTCTAGGGTGGACCTGGGGAGGGAAGGAACAAAAAGGGCAGGAAGAAAGGAAAGCAGCATGGCAAGCAGCTGGAGGGAGCTGGATCTAGCAGCTAATCAGAACACATTCCGAGTCAATGTGCGTTCAGAGAATTCTAAACAATGACTGGCAGTTTCCTTACCTGCTGCAGGTTCCGAGAGGGGTTTTCAAACTGTTTGGGTTCCGAATCATTTTGTCCAGAATACCAACAATCTGTTCAAACTTTGGCCTTTCACCACGTTCCTTCTGCCAACAGTCCAGCATGAGCTGGTGAAGTCCTGCTGGGCAATCCATGGGTGCTGGCAAACGATAGCCTTCCTCAATTGCTTTTATAACCTAATGGCCAGAACAAAAGGATTTCATCAAGGCAGAAATATTTAGGGAATGAATTTTAATAACTGGGAAAAAAATCAAACAGCTAAATTAAGCAGTCAGAGCATTATGAAAGCAGAGTCTGTTGTTTTAACTCTAGCATTCTTGTTTCCATATAATACCCTTGATTTTTATCTTCCATGATTATTAAACATATTATTTTACAGTGTGCAGAACATCGCTGTATTACCTAGTCAAATCAGCAGCAGGGAGCAACAATTAGATTTACCTAGGGTGCAATAGATTAATAGATCGATGGAGATATTATAGAAAGCAATATTATTTGTCCAGAGGCCTTTGAGAGAGAGGATACAGTATAAGCACTGACTTGTAAATGGCTATGAGCATGCGCATTTACCTACAAAATCCAAAAAGCCCCCAGATTTAAAAAAATTGTTAGAAAATATTTAGTGGACAAGAATTATCAGGAAGAAAAAAATGGTATTTTATGTCCGTCCATGTTATTGGAGGCAAACAAGAAAAATAAGTCTGAATACTATGTGATATGGAGGAGTGAGGCCTGCCTGAGTGGTATCTTAATGTAAAAGTCTAAAGCAAGGTCAGACTTAATATGAGGAGGTGGCACATGGTGATAGGAGAGAGAACAATGTCTGAAGCAAGAATTATACCCACTGTTAGACTTTCTCAGCCAAGTCCATTTGGATTTAAGAGAAAGCCAGAAATGGTTAGAGAAAAATTACAGGAAACGGCTATGAACCTTGCAGGCAGGATAAGAAAGCATGTCAGGAAGCAATGAAGATAAGAAAGGTTTGTAAGAAAGGGCTAAAACACTGTTCATGGGAGATTTCAAGCACGCTGACATTAACTGGCGTAACTGTACTAGAATTGCTAAAAAATGGGGGGCTAATTCTTGACAGTTAGTGTGCAGGACTGTTTCCTCTTAATTTATAGAGATACCAGAATCAGTTCTGGGCTTAAGCACTATAAAATAAATCTGCCACAATCCACAAAGGTTGGTGAATATCCAGGGTTTTGTGGATATAATTACTTCAGCTATAAAATACTCCATTGGATGTACAAGAAAGTACAAGAGAACTGGGCTGCAAATGAAAGGTAACTGCAAAGAATGCAGGATGAACTTCAGTAAATGGATTGGAATCAATGGTTGTACAAGAATCTTCCACAGAGGTGGACAGAAGTCCCAGAAAACGTGGTCTAGTGGAAACAGGTCTCATCAGAGACGTGTTCAGTGTGATGTTCTGCCACAAACTTGCTTTCTGGTCCTGGGCAAGTGACCAGCCTGTGAATGCCTGCATACTCTACCTGTAAAATTGCAAGTTGCACTTACTACATCACAAGGATGTTGTCAGAATAAATACATTAAAACTGTGAAAGGTTCAGCTCCTTTAGTAATGGAGGCTACACTGGGAGCTAATACAGACAGTGATGAAGAAAAAACAGTTACTCATCTTTCTAACTCTTGTTCTTTGAGATGTGTTGCTCCTGTCCATTCCAATATGGGTATGTGCATACTGCTTGATTGGCCATTGGGAGACGTTTACCTTAGTGGCACCAACTGTGTCAGCGGTGGTGCCCTCAGTGGTGGACAGTGTATATATATCCCCTGCTGACCTGACCTCTACTCAATTCCTTCTTGACAGAATACTTTGGCAGAGGGGAGGCAGTGGGGTCTGGTATGGACAGGAGCAACACGTCTTAAAGAACAAGTTACAAAGGTGAGTAACTGTTTTTTTTTTCTTTTTCTTTGAGAGATTGCTCCTTTGCATTCCAATATGTGACCTACCAGCAGTTTGCATGGAGGAGTGGTCAGACCTCAGCTCATTATCAACTGCAGAACAGCTCTGCCAAATGCCACATCATCCTCTGCCTGCTGGACAATGGCATCATGCACAATAAAGGCGTATATGGAGGACCATGTTCTGCCAAACAGATGTCTAGAAAAGGGACCTACACCAGAAAAGCCACTGAAGTGGCCTGTGCTCTTGTCAAGAGCAGCATCGTAGGCAGAGCAGGCACTTTGAACAAGTCATAGCAGAGCTTGATCATGTGGAGATCCAGGATGAGAGGCACTGTGATGAAACTGGGAGGCCCTAGATGTGGTCCGTAAAAGTACCAAAAAGGTGAGGAGATAATGTGGAGTGGTTTAGTAAGTTCTGTGTAGAACATAAGGGTGTACCTTACTTCTAGACTCTAGAGAGTGCAACATCCTGTCTCTACTTGCAACATGGGGATTCAGGAACAAAACAAAACAAAAGAACAGGAAGGGAAATGCCCTAGTTGATGTGGAAGGGCAATACCACCTTAGACAAGAAGGCAGGGTGATGTTGCAATTGTACTTTATCTTTAAAAAATACAGTGTATGGAGGTTCTGAGGTAAGGACCCTCAACTATGGTACCTGGTGGGTGGAACATACTGCTGCCAGGAAGGCGACTTTATAGTACAAGAGGTAGGCTAGTGAGCAGAAAGCTAAAGGCTCCAATAGGGGAGCTACCCGTGGAGAGAGGATTAGGTTAAGATCACAAGATGGCAGTGAGTTCCACATCTGGGGGTAAAGGATATCGAGCCCTCTAAGGAAGCGCACCATTACCAGGTCCCCAAATAGGGACGAGGCCCCTGAGCCCAGATGGATCATTGAAATCACTGCTAGGTGGAATTTAATGGATGACACAGCCAAGCCCTCGTGCTTCAAATGGAGGAGACAGCACATCAGCATTCTTCTATTGCTGTTCTGAGGCAGGGCTCCCTTACTAAGGCACCAGAGGAGAACCTTTTTCATTTAAGAATATAGGAAACCTGGGCTGAAAGTTTATGGCTGCCCATTATTGACACTGCTGAACACTGATGCTCAAGGCAATTTAGCTTCCATGCTGTTAGGTGGTGCAACTCTAGGTCTGGGTGCTGCAACTGGCTGTAATCCTATGTGAGGAGGTTGGGGAACAGGGGAAGTGTCATCAGTGCAGCCACTAACAGAGACAGCAGCACAGTGTACCAGTGCTGTCTGGGCCAAGAGGTTGCTATGAGTATAACAGAGGCCCTGTTTTACCAAATTTTCCTGAGAATCCTGGGTATCAAGGGGAATGAGGGAAAATGTATACAGGGCTGCTCCATCCAGGTTATTTAGAAAGCATCCATCAGGGACCCCATCTGTGGCCCTGAAAGGAGCAGAATTGGGGGCATATCCTACTGAGGCAGGGTGCAAACAGGTTTAATCAGGGATGACCCCCCCCCTCAGAAAATGTTAGGGTGACATCTTGTCTGGAGAAACCATTTGTGGGACTGGAATTACCAACTGAGACAGTCTGCCAGGCTGTTCTGTGTGCCTGGCAGGTAAGATGCCTGAAGCTGAATGCCTTGACAAATGCAGAGGAAGGGAGTCAGCACCTTCATCTTAATGAAGTCAGTCATGGCCTCCAATGTGTCCAGCATGGAGGGAAGGTCAAAGTCCTCCTCCACGACCACTCATGTGGCCAAGTCCACCACTATCGCACTTGACAGACCTGCCACTGGGCCTGGAATCAACGGTGCCAGGGCTGAAGAAGTCAGCCTGTGCAGGCCAGGCATAACACATGCTGCCTCTAGGGCATTACCAGACTTCCTGTAGGGGGAACAGCCTAGTTCCATCTTCTTGTTTTACTTTGGCACTGAAAAATCAGACTAGTCCCGAGAAGATGACCCCATTTTCTGTGCTGGGGAGCAGTGGCCCTGCTCCCTGTGCTCTTCAGGGAGCAATGCCAAGGGTTCCCATGTCAAAACCAGCACACTGCACACTGGTGAAGTTGTGGCCTCCCCCAGCTGAGGCCTAAATGCCTACTCCATAAAGAGAAAGTTAGAGTCGCTGGTCCCTTTCCTGTTTGGTCGTTGGCTTAAACCCCAGGCAGATAGCACACTTATCTTGTAGGTGGCCTTCTCTCAAATGCTTTAGTCTAGCAGAGTGCTGATCACTTTGCTCACTGCTTGAATTCATGGGGCCACTGCATATCCTGGGGGCGGGCACGAATAAAGAGGGGGAAAGGCCATCCGCAGGAACTACTACTACCAACTTAACTATGCCAATCTACACTACAAAGAACTGTATTAGAGAGGTAGCTGTGTTAGTCTGTATTCTAACACAACAAACTGGTAGTCAGGTAGCACTTTAAAGACTAATACAATCATGTATTAGGTGACAAGCTTTCGTGGGGCAGGCCCACTTCTTCAGATCTGAGGAAGTGGGTCTGCCCCACAAAAGCTCATCACCTAATACATTATTTTGTTAGTCTTTAAGATGCTACATGACTGCCAGTCTGTTTTGTTATAAAGAACCAAGAAGAGCCAAAAACATCTCTACAGCTAGAGCTGAGGACTGTCAGAAACTCCAGCAACTGTCACTGATGGAAAGAAGGAATCGAACTGAGTAGGGGGTCAGATTGGCAGAAGAATATATTTGATGTTGGGAAGACATCGCCACAGGGTGTGCCATAGCCAACCCAACAAGTACTGCTCAGGAAAAGTCTTCCAATGGCCAGGCACGCAGTGTGCACCCACACCCATATCAAAATGCACAGGAGCAATCAATGAAAGAACAGTCAGAAATAGTTTGAGTGCCACTCGGGTAACAGGAAGGTGAGGGGACTGAAAAAAAAGGGTGGGGTACAGAGGGAAGGGAAGGAGTTCTACTATACACACATAGCGAAAATATTTTACAGAGTAAAATACAAGGTCCATTAGTAAGATTAAAGGGGAAAATCCTCATATTTAAAAACAAACAATTCAAAAAGAAAAAAACAAGCACTATTCTGATGTGCTTAAGAATGAATGAATGAATGATAAATGATAAAGAAAGAATGAATACAGATATATGAAAACACATTTTTCCAGCTCTCATTACAGAAGTGTGACTTTTCGATTACACTCGTAGAAACAAGCCGTTAATAACAAGAATGACTCCAGACATCTGAAGAAGTGGGTCTGTTCCATGAAAGCTCATCACTGAATAAATCATTTTGTTAGTCTTCAAAGTGCTACATTTCTGCTGCGTTGTTTTGTTCTGGACATCACCATCACAGACATTAAGAGGTTAAAAGGGTTTTAAAACTAACAAGACAACAAGGAATAACACCCATTCAAGGGCTTTAGAGGAAGTGTCAAATGAGAAGACAGGCACATAACAGGTATTTTTACATGCTCAGGGTGTCCTGGAGAGATCCCAGAAGATAGGAAGTGACTATGATAATGACATTATTTTTAGAAAGCCCTTAGGGAAGATACAGGGCCAGTTTCCTTGACATCTGCTGTGAGCAAACAAGGCTGAAGGATCAAATTGGGCAACAGAAAAGAACACTGGGAACAGGGGGAAGGTGATTTCCGGAACTTTAACAATGGAGTCTCTACATGGTCAAGATTCATAGAATCAAAGTGAAGGGTAACAGCTAAAATGATTAGCAACTTTAAAATATTGCTAATATTTAAGGGAAAAGAGTTCTAAACTCGGTGACAAGCAGTAAATAAAATAAATTAATGATAGGATTTTTTCCTATAACTATAGGATGATAGTCAAAGGATTGATCCTATAGTCAAAATATAGCCAGTTGAATACAGCAAGCCTTCATGCTTACAGCACAAATTTATATCACTTACATTTTCCACAACTGTCTCTTTCTCCATTTCTCAGACTTGCCCAGAAATGGAATGGACGTTGTTTCTTTTGGACACTTTTTGCTTCTCAAATTCCCAGGGTATCTGTGATCTTGCCTGGTCCTGACAAATACTAGTAAGTTAGAGAAGCACTGTATCTGTTCCCCTGTAAGCACTGGCTGCAGATAAGGAGCTACTGACTCTGGGGACAGACCAGAGTTAATTGGGTACTGTGATGCTTTCTTTGCTGTATCAGGTACTGTCAGTGACATTGCTTTAAAAAAAAATCCACACCAGAAAACAATGGAGTAACTGAAGGAAAAACTTTCTACTTTGTGAAGGACACAAATATAAAGAAAAGGAAGTTTAGCATATTCACCCTTCCACACAAAATCTGGAACTTATGGTACAAAGCTGTAATAGGTATCAGAGAAGGACTGTGCATTGTAGTTGAGCTAGTTAGTGACTACTGTTTGCTAGTTTTGGGAGCAAGGATTAGGAATGCATGGACACTGCGCCTGCAGAAAGGCAAAGGAGCAAAGTTCTCTGCAACCACCCCGAGCCATCTTGCTGTGCATTTATAGGAATGCTCTTGGGTTAAATGCTCAGC
This sequence comes from Carettochelys insculpta, assembly GCF_033958435.1. Classification (NCBI taxonomy): domain Eukaryota; kingdom Metazoa; phylum Chordata; order Testudines; family Carettochelyidae; genus Carettochelys; species Carettochelys insculpta. The sequence continues at coordinate 137,660,406 of NC_134139.1, read as the reverse complement.
TTGCACTCATCAGCTCTGTATGGATGTATCTGTTGAGAGTAGGAATGTGCTTAGACAGTCATAATGGTGTTGCTACACATACATCTATCCAAAGGCACTCAAAAAGGTTCGTATAGGATAAAACAATAAAGGATTAAAAAAAAAAAACCCTTCAAACTCAGCAAACCCAGAGAGGCATATTTTAAAGGAAAGCCAGCATGGCCTGTAATTCGACATCCACGCTCAATTGTTGGCACAAACGATGCCTTTAAATGTACAAACTGCTTGGTTGAGACAAATTTAAGCATTGTGCATTGCAATTAATTCGCTGTGGGTAATTAGAAGCAGTTTTTAAAATTTAGTCTCATGGGTCAGTCTCCAGAGTTAGTTTGTGTGCATGCGTCACACCTGCATATCACAGTACACAGGAATGTTTGAAATTATTTTTGCATGAATTTAGAAATCCTTAATCTATATGCTAATTGGGAGATAACTTGCCATTTTATTCCTTTTGTCATTGTAAGGATTTGAGATTAGTGTTTTTTATCAACAAGGATAATTTACATTTCTCTCAGCTGTTTGCAACGCAAGGAAATAAATTAGAAGCATTTCCAAAACTAAACAAGGGGCATTGGATTTTTATTTCAGTTTTAAAGTTCTTTTTTATTCTTTGCTGAAAGATAGGTAAGCTTTGCCTTTGAGGCATCTTATATTCCTGTCAGAGCCCTTTTATGTTTGACTCGAGTAGAGAAGGAAGGTGTCAAAAGAAATGAAACTCTACTGGGCATCTAGGGAATGTAAATATTTCCCTCTCTTTGCCCCAAGGACTTATTTGCCCATATTTTGACAGTCCATGAAATCTTTGACACTGAGACCTGTCAAATATTAACAACTTTGCACTCTGCCAAACTGACTCATCATTTAGAATTTTATATTCTTTTCATTTAAAACTCTGATGTTGAGCTTTCAATCCAAAAAACGAAACAAACAAAAAACAACTCAAAATGAGACACTTTTGGGTATATGATTATGTGTATAGTTGATGAACAAATATGCTGGTGAGAAATTTAGGATTAATGAAATTATGTTCTATGACCTACTGCTTTAGGTCACATTTGGCAAACAAGAATATTTTTAAAATATAGTGAAATTGCTACACAATGTCACTTACCGCTGCCTTTGACTCTGGATGACTTTTGCATTTGACTAACCAAAATTACAAATTCAAGAAATTAAGAATTATTACTGGACTGAAAACATGTAATTGTTTTAAGCTTAGTGTAATAAAACAACAAGTACTTGTCTGTCTTACCATTTGTGGAACCTCCATCCTGTTTGACACTCATGGGATAAAGCTAAAACCTGTAGGCTCTGTCTACACTACCTCCCTACTTTGAAGGGAGGACGGTAAGTAGGGTATTGGGAGATTATTAATGAAGTGCTGCGCTGCATATGCAGCACTTCATCAAGCTAATTCTCCCCTGCTGCAACTTTGAACTGTTCAACTTCAAAGTGCCGGCTCACGTGTAGCCACAGCTAACCCGCTGGTACTTCAAAGTTCCTGGGCAACTTCTGAGTCCCTTTACTCCTCTTTTTACTCCTTGCTACACACGAGCCAGCACTTCGAAGATTAACACTTCGAAGTTGCCGCGGGGGAGAATTAGCTTAATGAAGTGTTGCATGGGAAGCACAGCACTTCATTAATAATCTCCTGACACCTTACTTACCATGCTCCCTTTGAAGTAGGGAGCTAGTGTAGACAAGCCCATACATGTGTCTAAGAAGTTTTATTGTTGTTAGCTAAATGATCCTTTATTTAATTTTTCAATGTACAAAAATCTTTGACTGTTTTTATGAAAAATTTGATGTGAATATTTCTTTATATGTACCTATGTATGCAATTTTGCAAATATAGCAATTGTATAGCTTACATCTTGATTTGACATGTCCCAGTAAGGCCGCTCTCCATAAGACATTACTTCCCACATAACTATTCCATAACTCCATACATCACTTGCTGATGTGAATTTGCGATACTGGATAGCTTCTGGAGCTGTCCACCGTACTGGAATTTTCCCACCCTATTAAAAAAATAAATAAAAGATTAGTTTACAAATAACACTCTCATGGCATTTTTCTTAGATGTAGTTTTACCATTATTTCCATTAATGCTAGCACCAAAATAATGTGATTCTCAATTGTTCATCAATGACGGAATTTTCAGAGGAATTTCAAAGGAGTAGGACTCTCAAGGAACTAGGTGTTCCAAACCTATTGAAATTCCTTAAGGCTCCTTTGAAATCCACGTCTGGTCACATAGGGCCAGATGGGCATTAGTCTCAATGTGTGTAAGTGCCAACTCTATCTCTCGGTGCACTCTCTCCGGATTGTTGTTCCAATGATGGACCAGATTGCATGAGGCAGCTACTGTCTATACCATAAGTGAGCAGGATGAGGGTAGAGAAAGATGGACGGGGAGCTGGCTAGGACACAGATTAGAGGAGTAAGCTGTGAACAGCTACGACAAAATGATCCTGCCCAGGAATAAGAGACGATCCAGAGGAGAAATTGTTGTCCTTCATGTAAGAATAGCAACAATGTTTCAGTCACGCCTCATGTTAGCTTTCAGGTGTGATTAATTCAGCTCTGAAAAAGCAGAGACCCTCCATTTCCTTGTAAATACTTTTTGTTTGCTCACACAGGAGTTAAATGTTTTATAACTTAACCTTCCACATCCATTCATTCAGAAAAAATACATAGATACGAGACATTAAAGCTAGTAAAAACTTGAAAGACTTTTCCTCATTGGAGGATATATTGTTAAACGTTAACTGAAAGGTTTTTTTTTCAAGCCAGGTTTCTGAAGGTGACTTGTGGCTTTCTCGGACTACTTAGCACCGCCCAGGCCATTAATGTATTTCCCTCAACCTTATTTTCAAGAGGCTGTTGCTTAATTTGTAATCAGCTAACCACTAAGAAATATTGTCAAATGGCTGTATTTCTTACTGTAGTGGTGTAGACAGCTTCAGGATCATCTTCTATAACTCTGGACAGGCCAAAATCTGACACTTTACAGACAAGGTTGCTGTTGACAAGAATATTGCGTGCTGCTAGGTCCCTGTGTACATATCCCATATCAGCCAAATATCTCATTCCGGCAGCAATTCCTCTCAACATTCCCACGAGCTGAATGACTGTAAATTGCCCATCATGTTTCTGAAGGGAAGACAGGAGCAGCACACTTGTTAATGCAGTTGAGAGAGGAAAAGAAAAGCAGTTTTGCAGTTTCTTCATTCTCATGCCTTATTAACTCAAAGGTAATGCATTTGGGGCAAAACTACCTATTTTAAACTCACTTGTTTTAGCTAAAAAGTAAAACACAAGGTTGACAAAGGTGTGAATAGTTAAACTTTTAAAATGAATAGAACTTGTTAAAAGTTATACAAGCCTAATTAACTTGTGACATGACAGTTTAACAAACAAACAACTTTCTCTTGCACTGTTTGTAGCCTGCCTCCACATTTTCACCTTTTACAGTGATGAATATAGGTAAAAAATAAACAATATTACACTTTGGGGATCAAAGCCTCTCTGTATTGTAGACACTTATGATTTATTTACAGCATAGAATTTATCAAGGCAACATCATCAACCTTTCTGTCTTCTGTACACAATTGCAAGTCACTCTGCATTTGCTGGCTTGGACATATAAAATGCTAAAATGTTGAAGGCGTTGCTTGGCAGTTCTGAGCACTCACTCAGCAAATGCTAAATTGTCAGAAAATAGCTTTTCCTTTCCTCTTCGTTCTTCTCTGAAATATCACTGTACTTTTAGGAATCCCTGTGCATGACAGGGCTTCTGATATTGTGGTATTAACCTCCACCTACAATGGTAATCAAAACCATGATTTAAGAACCATATTGGGTCACTTAAATGCCAAGACAGGTATCAGTTTGATCCCATCTGGTCTTCTAATTTCTAATCTGATTTTGGTAGAATAATTTAAATATCTGTTGGTGTTTGTCTTGTTGACATTTCAGACTGAGAAAATGTTTTATTATGCTAAATTGGTAACATACATATTCTATTTTGAAGAACTGTATATATTTCCCTTAGGAACTCACCCTGAGAAACGCATCTAGGGCCCCATTCTCCATGTATTCTATTACAATCATGACGGGTTTCCCTAAAATAAAAAGAAGGGACATTTTGTTTAAGGAAACAAACTGAACGGACTGTCTTTTTTTCTGATAAAACACATGTTGCTCCTATAAAAGGGCTGAATAGTTGAGACATAAACATTCTTGAAGCCTCCAGCACTGTTACTGCACTCGAAGTCCTTAAATGTCTCCGTGGAGCATGGTCATGAGTCGCAAAATTAAACTGCAAATCAAAATGTCAGTGTTCTCCCCATTCCTGCTGTGTGACTAGGACTTGGTGAAAATGACACTTCAGATAATACAAAAGGACATAAAAAACCTTATCTTCTGGCATGGTCTTTGAGGCTAATTGAAATGGGGAAAATAATATATTTCAAAGCACTCCAACTTTTCATCATGTGTGGATCTAATTTTTTTCTTCAAGTTGCAGCATGAAGTAGCTATTGTTTTGGTTAGTTATGCCTCAGGAGAAAATCCATAAGAGCATGCAGTACACCTTGAATTTGAATCTCTGACCATGGACATATTACAGCAATTTCTGTCAGCTACCTTATTATCTGATTAATGCATCTAGCCACTACTTACCTCTGGTAACTACACCTTCTAAATGAACAACATTGGGGTGGTCAAATTGTCCCATGATACTTGCTTCACACAGGAAATCTCTCCTTTGTTTTTCTGTATAGCCAACTTTCAAGGTTTTTATGGCTACTGAAACATCTCGTTTGCCTGGAAGTTTCAGACGCCCACTGCACACTTCACCAAACTCTCCTAAAATAAAGCAGATTGACTGAGAATGACATACTTTCCGAGGCCCTGATTCACATGGTATATAAGTATCTGCCTAACTTGAATTCCATGAATAGTCACATTTATTTTAACTTGACTAATCAAGAATTTAAAGTTAGTTAAATATACACATTCTTTGACAAATCAAGACTCAATCAGCAAACACTTCATGTCAACCTCCCCAATGCCCACTATTTAGGTCTTCATAAAATATCAGTAATTTTGTCTTTAAAAATTTAAAATAAAATGAAACAGATATTAATCAATTAATGAATTGGGTAAATTGTCTCTCCCATGCCCCAACATCAAATGAAAGTGTCACAGAAACCAAAACGCTTTGATTAAATGATGAGAGTGCACATTTGTTCCAAACAGTTCTACCAACCCAACACAATAGGGACACTCTCATATAGTAAAATGGCATTGGCTGGCAAAGTCCAAACATCTGCACAAATACTGCTTGTCCAATCAGTATGATTGCTAAAGGTGGCCATCTGGCATGGGCATTCAAGGCCATGCCCATAAGATGGCCTCAGAAGATATGTCACAGAGCATGTAACACTCACAGCTAAGCATCTACTGGCTCAGCATGTTACCAGAGAACTGGGTAGAAACAAAAGACTATAATGTACAACAAAGATACGGCACAGTGGCACCAAACCATGCGTGTAACAGGTGGCATGAGCAAAATGGAAATGACAAAGTTAGTGAGAAAAATCACATAACCATTGTGAAAAATCAAGCACATGCTCACACCTCAATGCATCCACAACAGGCTCGGTATTCTATGCCACTGTAATAATTGGGGCACACACTAAGAATTTTGTGTTGTTTTCTGACTTTCCCTAGAAGACATTCCATATTCTTCTTTGGTGTATAGTATAGCAGTTCCTTTGTGTCTCTCTCAGTACCTCTTTCTTTTCATTCTTACTGGCTAATTTCATCCACTTATTTGGACCGGACCTAAACCCAGCAAAAATGACTCTTGCACCAAGATTGGACTTTGCTTCTAACTTCTATGCTCCAGAATGCCCATTTTACATAGTGAAAAAAACCTGATCTTGCTTATGTGTTTTGGTGTTCAGTCTTAAATTCCACCACATTCAAATGTGGTATTTTTTCCGGGCTGTCCACAAAGTGACCTGACAAATGTAATTTTAGTCTAATCAAAATAGGAAGACATAAGCCTTTTACTCTAAACTGTTAACAATGTTGTCTCTCATCTAAAATGATTAGGAAGCCAGAAAAAGACCCAATTTACTGATTATACTGGGCCAATCCAGAATTTAAAACCTGAAGCCCAAAGAGTAATGCTGTACTGAAAGAAATACGGCTGTTCCAGCATCATCCTAAATGTTGCTTACATTAGGCAAGTCTAGCCTTAAGTTCTACACTGGTGCAGTTGCACATAAACATACCTCCACAAGCTGCTGTAGCTATGTTGGGGGAGTGAAGTAAGTAGTAGTGGAGATCCGGCCTAGGAATCTGATTCTAATACCTTTAACTAATTTTGAGTTGTAGCTAACTGATGATAAATTTTATTAATTTCAACAGGGCTACAACCAAAGTGAGATAACCTTCATCATGAGGAAGGGTACCTAAAAGAACCAACATGATTCTGAGTGGAACATTAGCTAATTCTTAGTGCCGTTATTTATTTTTATAGCCTAAACCTAAATATTTATAGAGGTTTTTTTTTAAATAGCAATGTTACACAATTTACAGAGCTTGACAAACCATAGTAGGGTGATATATAAACTATTCCAACAATATTTGATAAAAAGAACAGGAAGAAAAGGAATGTTTCCTCCAGGAATCCAAAATATTTGATATTTTTCTTACCCATGGAAACTTATTTTCACTACATGGCCCAATGCAGTAAAAATGTCACATATCTCATTAACGCAAACAGATGAAATTGCTGTTTTAAAGTATGAACACTACACTGCTAAAGTAGGTGGTAGACAGTTCAAGAGGAAGAAAAGCAATGGAATGCCAGTATAAATATTATCCCACATAAGAGGTAAAACAAAAATATCTTTGCGTGTGTGTGTATATGTGTGTGTATATATATATATATATATATATACACACACACATATATATATATATATACACATATATGGTAGAACAATGTGTATATATAGAACAATGGCAAAAAAAAGTTTTAAAGGCTTTTCTACTAAAAATCAAACCCTCATTATATCCTGTTTTCTTGATACACAGAAGTCAAGGGAACTACTTATGTCATTAAACAAACAGGATTTAAATTAACATCAAATGTTCTTTTTACTCCAACAATGAACAACACGTAGCAACCTTACTATTTCACAGAATATTGTGTGCAAGTCTTTAAAATGATTTTGGAATTAGAAGCATACAAGCTTTAAATGTCACAAAAGCCTCTTTATTTTATCTATATTAATTTTTTACATTTTATAAACAAGTGCAGCTTCATCTTTCTATCTGCTCTGGTAAGTGTAAAAAAAGTTCTACACTTGAAGTACAATTATTTGCCTGTCATTATGATGTATGAGTTTTGATCCCAGCTAAATACAACAGTTGAATACAGAAGCCACAGCAGCCTTACCTGCACCAATCACACGCTCAATTTTAATACAAGAGGCATCTAGCTCCTTGGCGAATTGATGGACAGCTCTATTTGGGTCCTCGTAGGTTTCAGGGTCAATGTAGGTTTTGGTGCCTGGAAATTTAACTGTAATGATGTAAGAAAGCATGACTGTGATGAAGCAAAGCACTTATTGTGCAGTCAGTCCAGGAATTTCATTATGCAGAATGCTCCCTGGAACAGTGAATCAGATCCACACATCTGAACCAGAGCAGCTTTAAGAGGCATCTTTCCTTTGTGGCATCATCTGTAAGTTTCTTTACACAAGTGCATAATTATTTAAAACTAGTAACTATGTCCATGGCTGGAGGTATAAAGTATTTCATAAAATTCATGAACACTAATTACTTCTGAATGCATGAAACGTAATCAGGGATTAAAATAAGAGGGAAGAAAGGAATGGAGGGCTCCTCCCTCTTCCTCCCCAGGCTTTGATAAGCAGCACCCTCCTGGAACTTCACCTTGTCTGTAGATGGGGGATCAGAGCTCCCCCTCCCGTTTCAATGTACTTTAACAATGGCATTTAACTGTGTTTACAGGCTACGGTTAGAGAACCTAACAAACATTTCATAGGCCACACTAGAATGCTGGCTATGTTCCTGAACTGATGTGCAAAAAAAGGACATTGGGAAAGTCCTTACTTTCTGTGGGTTACCCACCTCAATGGAAGATGCACACAATGGGAGTCTGATTCTGTGAGAGACAAATACTCCCCTCCCAAGCAAGGAAGTAAGTGGATGGGGCCTTGGCTCCTCTCCCCTACACACCACTAGCCCAGCTGTGGAAGTTGGATGCACAATTATAAGTCTGATGCAGTTTGCTTCCTTCCTGGGGCAGAGGGGTAACCAAGGGACAACCAGTTTCTGCTTTGCTCCGGGGGAACATACCTATACTTTGCCCTTTGTTTAGTACTTGCAATAAAGCCAAAAAAAGTTTGAGGGTCCATACTGAAAGTGTGTTAACCAAATCATTGTTATAGAAGAAAACTTGAATCCCCACCATTACAATCAGTGATTGCAAGTAAATCCACTCATTTAAGATGATATAATAATGGTTCTCTGTATGAAATTAAGAATGTTCTTATTCTGAAAATATTGAACTACTGAATTGTGGAGATGTAGGAATTGGATCAGAAGTCAATATAAAAGTCAAGATAATTTGAGGATGTTATACAGCCTCTTAATTATGTATTAATCTATTGTGCATTTTGAAATGTAAGTATTAATAGCTTAGTCAGTAGTATGTTATTATATGTTTCAAATAAAATCATTATAAACATAAAATGGAAAAAAGAAAAACCACAGTGAATGAGTTTGAAGAGTCAAGTGAATATAGTAAATTGCTGCAGAAATTATTTAAGATTTCACCTAGAAGTTAAGTTAGCTATATTCTGTATTTCAATAAATTTAATTCTAATCATAATGTCCATGATTCAAATTTCTGGGCAGACAAACACTCATTTGTCATTTAAATGAAACAACAAGATCATAGAAAAAAATGACAACAATAGGCTAGCCTCCTATATCGTGCTTTCAGGCAGGCAGATGGAGTATGAGCCATCCTCTTGTGTCTGTGATAAGGGACTGGATTGGAGGTAACCTTGTGAATCTCAAATGGGACTCTGATGGTTCTTTATTCAAGCTGTCATAAAACATTTTGACAGGCTAAAGCTATCTTGGCATGCCAACGTGAAATAGTGCTGGCGTGGATTCGAACACATTGTTAGGAGAAAATGGTAGGAGGAAAGAAAATGTAAATTGGAATTGCTTAACAAAACTCCTCCATTGTTTGTGCTTATATCTTTAAATGTAGCACTCGGGGCCATGGAAAGTTGAGGGGGACTGAAGAATAAGATCAGCCATTCTATTAAATGCCATGCTCTAACAGCTAGTCAAATGGTTGCTTTCAAGGTACTGTGAAAATTGAATCTGTGTCTTAGCACATAAGAAAATTGTCTGGATACTAAAGGAATAAAAGGACACCCAACTGCAAATAGCTGGTGACCAGAATGTTGTATTTCATATCACTGGGGATACAGTCATCACATTAAATTAAACATAAAACTTCCCATCAAAACAGTTAAAAAGTAGCTTGGTAAAAAATGTAACTTATAATATTTTGTGCTATAGTATTAATAAACATAGTGTATCCTAACTGTTCCAAAAGGTTTTTTCAGTTACTGGCTAACTAGATTTTAAGAAAGACAGAAAGACGTAGTATTCCCTGACCAGCTGCTGTGAATATTAAGCACTAGCTTTTTTTATAAACCTATTTACATGTTCACTGAAACACAGAATCTAAAAATGACCAATCATAATTTAGATTGGGTAAGGGAATTTTCTAGCTGACATATTCACTTGGTCTTTAAGGGCAAATAAAAGAAAAAGGCGTGGACCTTTTGGAGATGTATAAAACCTATTCTGAAAATGAAAAGAGGCAATTTTGAAATCCGTCACCCTCAAGAGTAGGTACATTTAAACAGCAGCAGTTTTCTAATGTATTTTATAAGAAAAAGGTGGAGTACAGACTATGTGATAATTAATCCTTTACCCATTTCTATTTTCCACTTCTTATGTACAATATAGTAGATTGTCTGACTAAGCCTGCAATTATATCACCGTTTGATTCAATATATCCTGGACATAAATAAAATGACTTAAAGTAGTGATGCATCCAAAACTCAGGGAGTCCAGGCTGATTTAATTGTGTTAGGCTAGAAAGGTCAGACAGATATTTTCAACAACTTTGACCTGAGTCTTGGCTAGCCTTACTAATTTAAAGAGTTTTGCACTAAGGTGATGCTAGAAAGCAAGGACTGTGGCTAGTAAATGTCACGCCCTCTATGGGTGCGTCTACACTAGCCAGCTACTTCGAAGCAGCCGGCACAAGGTCGAAATAGCACGCGTCGCGTCTACATGCACCGTGTGCTATTTCGACGTTGAAATCGATGTTAGACGGTGAGATGTCAAAATCGCTATTCCCATCTGAAGATGGCAATAGCGCCCTACTTGGATGTTCAGCATCAAAGTAGGGCATGTGTAGACGATCTGTGTCCTGCTACTTCGAAATAGCGGGGTCCTCCATGGTGGCCATCAGCTAAGGGGTTGAGAGACACTCTGTCCAGCCCCTGCGGGGCTCTATGGTCACCATGTGCAGCAGCCCTTAGCCCAGGGTTTCTGGCTGCTGCTGCTGCTGCTGCAGCTGGGGGTCCATGCTGCATGCACAGGGTCTGCAACCAGTTGTCGGCTCTGTGGATCTTGTCCTGTGCAGGGGAAGTGTGTCTGGGAGGGGCCCTTTAAGGGAGTGGCTTGGGGTTTTGCTGGCCCCTTATTTCGACAGGGAGCGCCCTTGTGTGTGGATGCTCCACATTTCCTTCTGGGGTGGCTCCTTTTGACGTTCCCCATCGCTGCTTCAATGTTGAACGTTGATGGCACCAGCCCTGGAGGACGTCTAGACGATACACATCGAAGTAGCCTATTTCAATGTGCTTACTTTGAAATAGGCTTCTTCGACATAGTGTGCTAGTGTAGATGTAGCCTATATAATGTCAGATCCTGATAATATATTGCCACAGTATCTTTAATACAAAACAACATATGATTAAAATGTAACTTTTGCAAGGAGTCACTTGCAAGAATTAACCTACGGTTTTAGTCAGCACTAAAGATAATTGATGGCATGGTAAGAATCAACAGAGTACAGTATTAATATTTGAATTAGAACATATGAGAGTATAGTGGCATAGCTAGAAAATTGTTTTGCATTGCTATTGAAAAATGGCAGCTGGATAGGAAATGGTTTGGATGTTCTGTGATAATTTTCTACATTTAAAATAAATCATATTCTAAATTGTAACCGAAAGGAAAATATTAATAAAAACATAGTGATGATGATGATGATGATTAATAATAATAATAATACAGGTCAATTATAATTGTTTGTTTATATTTAGATAATTTTAAGGGTTTTGAATTCATTTATGCTAAAATTGGCTTATGTATTCAAAATAAAAAATGATTTCAAAAGTGGAATTCTTTTCTAGAAAACATTGAGACAAAACATTTGGAAAAATTCAGAACTTTTTCAGATTTTTTAAAAACAACTTAGAAAACATTGGTTTCTGATAAATTGGCATTTTCCAATGGAAAATTATTTAATTGAAAGATTTGTGAAAATTATACTGAAAAGTAAATATGCTGCATATCATTATAGGCTCATTTAAAGTGATACAGATAGTCAAACTAAGTTTTGTAATAATATGCCCAATGACAATTATGAGAAATGGGCTCAGAGCCAAAATGCAATGAATATCTAGTAACTTTCTTGCCTCCTAAAGGCACGGTAAGCAGGTACTAAGCCAATCTTCAACTACTGGTATCAGTGGTGAGCAGTTTTTAGTGCTATTTTTGCAACTAGGTAAGTGAAACAATGCAAAGTTTGGGAATGACAGAGATAAACCTTTTCAGATTATTTATTTTTTCCCATGAATATTATGATTTACAAATGTCAGTGATGCCAAGATCACAGTAGAAGAAAACAGTTCTTGACCAGAAGAGTTTTGACATAGTGACCCTCATTTTGTTAATCAGAAACTTGCATGAGGGAATGTGCCCCCAGCCACTAAGCCAAGAACCTATTATTTACAGAATCTCCAGAGGGATCATTAAGTGGGTGTTAAACAATTATTAAAAAGAAAAATGCAGAATGGCAACAAAAGCATATCACAAATATACAGAAATAAAATGCACGGCATGAGCAATGCTGAGTTTAATCTGTCTCTTTTTTATGTGGGTCATATATGTTTATGGTTTTTAACTTCACACTTGCTGTTTACACAGTATTTCAGATTTATTATAGCCTTTTCTTTAAAGGAATGTTGTTTTGGTATTCTCTATATTTCAATACTGCCACTCCAAATGTCCTATAACTGGGCTGGGAAATCTTGAGGGTGGAGTAGGGGAGGGAGGGAAGCAAAACACTTACAATGAAAGTAAAGTTCTTCATCCCCTTCTTGGTCAGCTTTGCTATACCCACAGTGCCTGAAAAGCATAAAATAAAATAGGTCAATTTTACAGGAAAATAATGATTTACTTCCTCATATTTTAAATTCTACTAGACTGGAATTTTTGGAAGTTAGCAGCCTAACTCCAAAGGCATTTTAAAAATATCCCAGCGGTAATTCTTTCAACAACGGGTTTGAAAACAAAACATGAACAGTTCTAAACAAAAGGCTTTTGTATGTAATAATTGCTGGAAAGAGTCCTAAAGGCTTAAAAAAACCAAATTGCAGTCCCCATTAGAAACTTTCTGTGATGCTTTGAGCAAAATAGCCTGAAGATTAAAGAGTCTGAAATAGGAGTAGCAAGACTGGTATTTTTGACATGATGTTTCTCTTAAATTTACTTCTCTGGCTCTTGTCTCCAAATGCAAGTGCTACTTGAATGGCTGAATAGGTAAAATGTCAAGCTTCTCCACATGTGAACAATTGAACAGAAACAGCAGACATCAAGGAAAAGACTAAGGAAGCTGCAAATATTTAGAATACTTGTACTAAAAGACAAAAAAAGGAATTTCTTAAGCTCACAGAGTCCTTCCAAATGTAAATTAAGTTGGCTAATTTTTCATCCCATAATGGAATTTAGATCTGAATTGTCTATATTAGATTATGCATTGCTTTCGTTTCCATTTACAGATCCTAAGATACGGGCTGGGATAATTCTACAACAGTGAGGTCAGAAATGCCTACAGCTACATAGTATACGGTACCTTCGTCCAATGATGAATCCGAACACCATGAAGACCAGGATGATGGTGCCTGCCACAGCAACCACAGCTATGATAATGACAGGATTCTGCTCACTAGAAACGGCTGTGGCTACAAACAGAGCAAAGAGCTGCAGATTAACTCAAATATATACTGTATAAAGGAATTGAAAAGGTTAAATAAACCCTCATAAATCACAGACAGATAGTTTACCTCGTCTGTAATCTGAAACTTTGTGCAGACACTAAATGTTAATGATAATGTTGGTCTAAAGAAAGGCCTCTATCTGAAATTCACAAGAAATAGTGGGTGAGTTAATGAGTATCCATGGGGAATAGGATCTTAAAAGTGAGACTGTTTTAGTTGAAAGCATACAATAACTCTTTCCTAGACTGTACCCTACCTAAAGGAGCCCCATGTGCATGGATTTTGGAATCATATTTTTGTTCTTTGCTGATAACGTTCATGACTGTAATTATGGTTACTATTATTTACCATTTGTTACCAGATTCACCTGACATGTTAAGTGTTTTGCAAATGCAAGAGAAAACACAGTCCTTGCTTCAGAGGACTTACCTTCAAAAAATCTAAACATAATTTCTTTTTTAACTCAGTGACTCTGCTATTGTTAATATATATGTCATAAAAATGTAAAGAGAGGAAGTAAAAACCCTGCTCGAGGGATCTCTCTGTTTGTAATGTATGTAGCTTGGTCATCATACACTGAGAGGGCCACATGCTCACAAAGGATAAATCAAAAGAGCTCCACTGAAGACAACAGAGCTGAGCTGATTTACCCTACTGAGAAGCTGGCCCAGGAAGTTTAGAATCAAGTAACAGATATCAGGCAGTGTTGTTGAAAAAAGCATTCTGAAAGTGAGTCATTTATAGGCAGAGGAGGGGTCAGAGCAAGAACGTACAGCAAAGACTCATTAAATACATTTGAGGAAGTTTTTTTTATATGGTTAAGGCTATGTCAACACTAGGCAAAGTAAGTCAACTGCAGATATGCAAATCTAGCTACGGCAATTGTGCAGCTAGAACTGACGTATCTGCACTTGGCTTATTTGGGCATCCCTGCTGAGGAAGGTTGACAGAAGAGTTTCTCCCGTCAACCTTCCTTATTCCATGAATCAGACACATGAAATCAAACCCCTGGAAGAGTGATCTTAAGTGGGTTGCTCTTCTGGGCTAGTGCAGCCTAAGACTTGTATTGTTAACTAAACAAGAATGGCTGGTGACATGGCCATGTGAGTTGCACAGGTCTTGTGTCATGGCCTCCAAATCAGGTTCCTGTTCCAGAATTCATAAGCTCCCCAGAAAACAAAGCTCATAAATTCTTAGCTCTGTTTCACAGCAGTTGAGCCAACTAGCATGATTTTTCTGTTTCTTACAGTGGGCAACACCAGTTGCTTTCAAAAGGATGTGCAAGAAATCTCTCAGGATACAGTTATGGAATAAACTGTCAACAAGGGAACCTTCTTCCTAATCCACTCGTATCTGAAGAATGTTTATTCCCTGGAACATGAGGATACAATCCTCTTCTGAACTATATTTTGCAAACTTCCTACCTGGTAGAAGTGTGAAAGATCTCATTAGTCATATAAATGTCTACTCTTTGATCTTGAGCACATGAAATATCTGTTGCACAACAAGTAACTTTAAAAGAGAGGCAACTGGTCTTCATGGTGAGAGAACTGCTTGGGAACTTGGGAAATCTGGGTTCCCTTTTTGGCTCCACACCTTCCCAGTTGGGTGACTTCGAGCAAGTCTCTTGGCCTCACTGAACTTCACTTTCCCCACCTGGAAAATGGGGATGATTGTACTAACCTGATGTGTAAAGCACTTTGAGGTCTACTGATAAAAAAAGAATCAATATGGACAAGCTGTTAATGAAGACAGTCAAGGGTAACTATGATTTGGGTAATTTTTGACAAACTGAGGGTGTAGTATTAGGATTAAGATGTCTGATGAGCTACCCCTATTGCGGACAATTAGGTATGATATGGAGATAAACTTCTAACCAACAATTATGTGCTAAACACTCCTTGATTGCTATAGTTATAAAGTGGTTAGTGTTTGCTATCAAAGCCCATCATTTTGAAATATTAAGTTTTGACAAACCAGATCCCACTTGGTATGTTTCTGATGCAGGTAACTCATTCCAAGCTACATTTGCATGCTTGAAATAATAATTTATTCTAATCCCACATAAGCACCTATACAGATAAAAAGGAACTCTGTGGAAGAAGGGTTAAAGCAGGCTCCCCACAAAAATCTTTCTTTGACACTGAAGTCCTCAAGTGTGTACATCCCCATCTAAGAACAGACATCCCCATCTAATGCTCTGTCTGTGGTGAAAAATCCCTCAAACAGTGTGTGGTCTGATAAAAGCAGGAAGGATTTTAACTCTACTTCATAGATGTCTGCATACTTAACAAATACTTTGTTTAAATTGTCAAAATTGTACTACAAATATCAACATGTTCAGTCCAAAAATTTTTCAACCAGCTTGCTACATACTTCTTTTTCAACTCAAGAATACTATTCCAAAGCACAACGTATTCCATAAACTTAAGAACCTGCCATCCAAGGAGTTGAAAAAAGAGAATGCTAAGTGTGATATCGGAGCACTGGCTCATCCCACTCAATGTCCCAAGTTCACCAATGGCCTTCTCCATGCTTCAGAGAAAGGAGATAATATACCCTAAATATATCTGTAAATAAAAAGAATACCTTGCTAACCACTTCTTGCTAAGCCAGACGAGATATGATAAGGCCAGGAGTATAGATGCATGAGACATATTCAATATGCATGAGAATTCAATATAAATAACTAACAAATTAAAAATATCCTCTATTCTAGTTTTTGAAAAAGACGTAGAGAAGAGAAGAGAAGAGAAGAGAAGAGAAGAGATTTACTCCTAATGAAAGAGACTTGAATCTTGAGGGATTTCTGTCCAAGTGGAAACCAGCCATTATTATTTTTATTATTACTATTATTACTATTCAGGAATGAGGCAGCTTATGTGGCATGTCACAACAGGAACCTACCTTTTGACATGCTTTTGCCCACCCTAATTTCAAAGCTTTGAATTGTGTACTGAATAAGCATACTATATTTCTAGACTGCCTCCAATTTCTTATTATAGGAGTCACAAATGGAGTGCATAAAAAAAGTCTATGCAATATTTATACTATTGTATTTTCAGGTCTGCAAGATGTCAACAGACATACAGGTACTGAGAGAGCCTGTCAAAAATGTTTACTCCTAAAATTATTTATGTTAATCTCAAAGGCTGTTTTTGACTATAAAGAAGCCTTTCTTGATTGGTCAACCAAAATGAAGCAGATTACCGACACTAAATTAGAGACACTGATAATTAGAACTTAAATACCAAGACGACTGATGCCTAAAACAGCGAGAATCAGAAATAAAGACTAGACATTGAATTTATTTGTCAGAAATCAATTCAAAGCAAACTCTGTCAACAGATTGGCCTAACGGAAAAATGTGACGTGCTATATTTTGGACAGAACTCCATGTTCAAAGGTTGTCATTTTTCTGAACAAACAAGGTCAGGAGCAAGACCCAACTACAAGCTTCCTCTTTTTCATGGTTGCATGAATAAAACTGACGCCTGGCACTGAATGTATATATTGGGATGATAATTCTTCAAAGTGAAGAGAAATACCACATTTAGGCCGTGTCTACATTAGCCCCAAACTTCGAAACGGCCATATAAATGGCCGTTTCGAAGTTTACTAATGAAGCGCTGAAATACATATTCAGCGCCTCATTAGCATGCGAGCGGCCGTGGCACTTTGAAATTAATGCGGCTCGCCTCAATGGGGCTCCTTTTCAAAAGGACCCCACCTACTTCAAAGTCCCCTTATTCCCATCTGCTCACAGGAATAAGGGGACTTCGAAGTAGGCGGGGTCATTTCGAAAAGGAGCCCCACTGGGACGAGCCGCGTGGTGGCGAGCTGCGTCAATTTCAAAGTGCCGTGGCCACCCGCATGCTAATGAGGCGCTGAATATGTATTTCAGCACTTCATTAGTAAACTTCAAAATGGCCATTTGCATGGCCATTTTGAAGTTTAGGGCTAGTGTAGACATAGCCTTAGAGAACAAAGTTCAAGGCCATTTCACCTTGCAAGCCATGGCAGGTTACATATTCTGACTCCACATCAGGCTGACCTTGTCTGGCTGAGAAGTCTGCTTGAAGCACTCTACCCAAAAAAGGGAGCCCTTTGCTTTACGGGCAGCAGAGTACTGGAGCTGCTAGGTAGGTAGCTCACATAAAGGATCTCACTGTTCGTAAATCACATTCTCAGGCTCTCAGCAGTTCTGCTTCCTCTCTCATCTGGTTCCACAAAACATGCAAGAACTGCTGTCATCCTACAGTCATCACTATATGCAGTTATGTGGTGGTGAAGGGTTAGGTGGAAAAGAAGGCTACAGACTTCTTAGAAAAAATTAAATTATGAGGCAGAGAGTGTTGTGTTGGAGAGGCACCTCTTCTTTTCACACTCCCTACTACTGGAAAATTTTATGTCGGGGTGGGCAAAAATCCACCGAATTGATTAGCCAAGTGTACATATCTTACAGCCATTATCATGTTTTCAGTTGCCACTCTCCCCACCTTGTTCTGTCTGCAGCCAAGCTGTTCTGAGGATTCTCCTGCTAGCTGTGCAGTGGGGGAGAGGACAGTACCGAAGTCAGGGTGTTCCCCTGGCCTCGTAGCCCACCTCTGCAGAGCCAGGATCGGGGAAAGGGAGACACATAGCAGAGCCGCTCCAGCCTGAAGCATGGATGGTAAGTGATTCAGTAGTGCAGAGCAGGGAAGGGGGGAGACAACAGAGCACAACAGATATCTCTTAAAGAGACAGCAGATAGCTTTTCTTAGAAACTACTCCAGCAGCAGCCAGCATGCACACTCTGTGTCACTGTCACACATACCTGGTGTGTGCCACACACACAGAATCACTGTCACATACACCCTGCAGCACACACTCAGGCTGCGTCTACATTACCATCTTCCTTCAAAGGAAGGATGGTAATGAGGCTGTTGGGAGTTTAGTAAGGAAGTGCTGCCGTGCATAGGCAACACTTCATTAAGCAAATTCCCCCCCTCTGCAACTTCCAAGTTTTAAACTTCGAAGTACCGGCACGCGTCTAGCCACGGTTCACCCGCCGGTACTTCAAAGTGCCGGGGCAACTTCAAAGTCCCCTTACTCCTCAAAATTTTAAATCTTCGGAGTTGCCACAGGGAGGAATTTGCTTAATGAAGTGCTGCCTATGCACGGCAGCACTTCCTTAGTAAACTCCAAACAGCCTCATTACCATCCTTCCTTCGAAGGAAGGTGGTAATGTAGGCACAGCCTCAGTGTCACAAAGTCTGCCTCTCACACACAAAGCTCTTCTCTTTCACACTCACACTTTCTTTGTCTCTCTCTGTAGCCTCCAGCCCAACCCCTTCTGCCTGAGGCCCCACCCCGTCCAGAGGGAGCGGGGAAGGAACCAGTACCAAAATACGTGGAGTGGTCCCTCTGTGAAAATGATTGCCCGTCCCTGTCCTATGGGGTCCTCCCTCTTTCCACCCATCCCTCTTATGTGGGGAGGGCATAGGATAGCATTTGGGGCACACATCCCTTCTCTTTACAGAATGGAGATGTCAGACACGGGTAGCCCAATAATATACAATTCCTCCCTGGCTAATATGGTAAAACTCAGCGGGCAGCTCGTCACCCATACCAAACTACCATGATAGTAATTCATGTCTTTCCAAAGTTTAAGGTTTCAGCATCAGAAAAAAATACTAATTTAGTACTAACTCCACTGTGTCTAGGTCACATGATGCTATAGAATACTATTTTTCTAATAAAAATGTTAATTGGCTTTACATGTGAATACATTTTACCTGTGGCTTCCTCCAGTGTGGCAACATCTAGTCTGGGGCTATAGTTTCCATAACCAGCTGCAGTGAAAGCACGAATCTGGAAAACATACACCGTTCCTGGCTTCAGATTATTAATGGAAGCTGAAGTGGACTTGGTTTTTACTGTTGAATAGGTCCTCTCCCTTTGATCCTAGAAAAAAATATAAGGCAAAGGATGACATTATATATATAGGTAAGATTTCATTATTGCTGCACAAAAGCAACTGAAAACTGATTCTGGCAGTTTATTTCAATTTGCTGTGCCCCTCCCGAACCCCTCGCACCGCATATAAAGAATGTAGCACACTCTGTGGGGCATTACAACACAGTGTCATTTCATGGAGGGGTTCTTAAAATGACATAAAACTTAAACAGGAAGCACATGCTGCCAGCCATAAAAATCCAGAGATAAAATGATTGCCTTTGTTCAGATGCATTTCCTCAGATTCTGATGTATAAAGGGTTTGGTCAACAGTGAACTCCAAAAAAGTTCTCTGTTGCTTGAGAAACACCATTATGTTGTATTTTTTTTAACAATTCAGCTCCTACATTTGATAAATCAACTTCTCATATTGTTCCACAGCAAATAGTCTTTATCCTGAACCCCTCCCTTATTCAGACAACTCCCCTGGTCTTAAAAGAGTTAAGGAGCTCTTCTTCTTCATCAGAGCCGTGCTACTTACTTTTCTTTCTGAGTCTTTCTATGTTATTTTAGTTCAAATGGCACTATACCAGCAATTGGGCCAAATGATGATCCTTGACTACTTTTCACTCAGGAAAATTCACATTGATTCCATTACATAAGATGAAACAAATTATTAACTGAATAGGGAGTTCAGTATTTGGCTGAGAAAAAAAATACATATAGCACAATAGCAATATCTATACACAATCATTCACTTTTTCAATGCTACATAAGCTGTAACACAAACCACGGGCACATTCAGAAGGCAGACCAGACCCTGGTCATGTCCTGGACCCAGGCAGAGCTGCAGGAGCTGATCCTTATCATTGCCACAGCTGCTGACCACCTATCATGGCGGCCTATGCTCCACCCTGCTGTCAGGGGCACCATAGGGCCCCCCCCTCTGATGACCCTCTGGATCATCAGGCGCATGTGGTGGTACACCACAAACTGTGACTGGTGGGAGTGCATTGTCATGGGTAAATGTGATGACCAGTGTTGCATCCAGAACTTCAAAATGTGTAAGGAAATGTTCCTGGAGCTCTGCAATTGGCTTACCCCTGCCCTCCACAGGGAGGACACCCATATGCAAGTTGCCATCCTCCTGGAGAAGAGGACGGCCATCACCTTATGGAAGCTCACCACTCCAGACAGTACTGCTCTGTTGGGAACCAATTTGGGGTGAGCAGGTCAATAGTTGGGATCATCTTTATTCAGATAAGACACTTCGTCCACAGGCCTTGCACAGATGGAGAGGAGGTGGTCTTGCCAGGGGGGACCCTCATGGCATGGGGTGGGGCCAAGGGGGAAGCCCCATCCTTTGGGGACTGCACCAGCCCACCCTCACACAGACCTGCTGCCGAAGGAAGTGGTCTTTGGTGGGAATGGAGGGCTCTGGGGTGGATGCAGGCTGGGAGGGGGACAGGG
Organism: Carettochelys insculpta; assembly: GCF_033958435.1. Lineage (NCBI taxonomy): Eukaryota > Metazoa > Chordata > Testudines > Carettochelyidae > Carettochelys > Carettochelys insculpta. Next base: position 137,639,530 of record NC_134139.1, on the reverse strand, counting down.
ATCCACCCAGGGCCTAGCTGTCCATAGGACTCCCTGGGATCCCTGTGCCTTTAAGGCTGGCCGGAGGCACAGGCCATAGGGCCTTGACTGTGGCGGAGAGGGTGCCTCCCACGTCCAGCTGGCCAGTGCCATGGAGGACCTCTCTGTCAACAAAAGTACCCCCTGGAGAGTCTACACTGCCATTTTGTCAACAGTGATCTGACGATGGAAGAGTTGTTCCTCATTGAATAGAGGCAAAACAGTGTCGGGGGAAGTGCTAAGTTTTGTTAACAGACTGTTGACAAAGTGCATATTGTGTGTAGACCCTCCGTGAGTTTTGCCAACAAAACTCTCTAGTGTAGACGTGGGCTCAGTGTACTGGTATTTTTCGTATCTTCCCTAAAATGAAATCTGTCATCTGTAAACAAAAGGGACAGCATTTGTGGGAATGGAAGAAAAAGGGGATGTAACGAAGAAGGAAGAAGAAATAGAAGGTAATGCTGAATATTTTTTGCAGCTTTAGCGCTGTAAACATCAGTAGAACTCCAGAAGTTTGAGTGCAAACACATAAACTAAGCTTATCTGAACTGTGCCATGTTCTTGCATTGGGGGGTGGGGTGGGAAATGGGCTAGAAATCTCAGAAGAACAGACTTACTTGTGAGATTTCTGGCACTTCCAGTTCCAGCCCTAGCCAGCAATCAGACATGAAAAAAAAATTATCAGAACATTTCAGAACCTCAGAAACTTTCAGTATGAGTTTCGTTCTAAAACAAGGTACAAACTCAAGCAGGTTTCTTTTTCTCTTTTTAATTTAAGTAATGTATATTGTGCCACTCCTTCTGTTAAAAAAATTGTCAAATGCAAAATTAAAATACATTTACTTGGAAATAAGGCCCAATCCCATAAACATGGAAATGCGTGCATGTGACCATCCTCACTGAATCCAAAAGACCTCTCCAAGGTGCAAAGTTTAGTTTCTGAGAAAATGTTTGCCTGATCAGGGCCTTAGTCTTGAATTCTCATTGATTAATTTAATTTTAATTGGTGACTGGCATATATTTCCCCTGTACAAGTGACCGTATACATTTATTACCAATCTGATTGCACAGCTCACTAAAATAACACAACATATCAAATAAATAATAAAAATAATATTTTCATGGGTCTTATTCACAAAAAAAGCTAAATGTTTTGTGATTTTAGCTACCATTTTCACTGTTTTACAAAGACCAATGATGATTTCTACAGACAAGAAAATATTTAGGATATGTAAAAATGGTATTTGTTTGGAAAAAAATAGTACTGTTTAGTTGTTGGTAAATACATGAGGATTCGTAATTTATTCCAAGGTAGAATTTCACTATTTTGTGTGTGTGAAAAAATGAGCTAACCTGTAAAAACAGAGATACTTTTCCTGCACAGTTTGAAAATTAAGGTATGCGACTCTCTGACAAGTCTTGTAATGTGAGTAATTAAACCGTGTAACTCAGAGTTACAATCATTCAAATATTTACATGTTTTAATTTCTTTTCCAACCCATGTATATCCATAAGATATGGTGTGTTATTCAGCACAGAAAACTGAATGAAACTATTAATACTAGAATACGATATGGTCTGAATTTACCTAATTGCATGTCACCTACAAACTTGACATACTCTGCTCTGACATAAATAGGATAACTACCTTGGATATGGAATTAGAACACATCCTTCAACAGTGATCACAAGGTGGCTCCTTTCTCCCTCATTATAGCCAGTGCTTTTCTGTTAAAAAAGAGGAGCCAGTACTTGGGCCAGCTACCTAACCCCTCCCAGCTGCCCCTCTCCATCTCCTACCAGGGTCTTTGGGGCTGGAGCTGCTGGTGGGGGCTCCGAGAGTTCCCCCGGCCCTGTTCAGGTCGCCAGGGCTGGAGCTGCTGGTGGGGCACCCCAGACAGCTTCCAGACATGGGGCTGGTGGGGTCCCCCTGCCACACAGCCAGGGATCCCAGCTAGGGCTGCTGAGGTACAGGTAAGGTGTCCCGGCCCATACTGGCACTAAAAAGCACTGATTATATCTTAATTCAGCCTTTTAAAATAAGCTTTTACAGCACTAATTACCCACATCTATAGAGAATTTTTAATTTTGGGAGAGTACAACTTTTTTTTTTTTAACACAGATTACAGACCTTACTGATGTCAATGACAAACCAACCCTCAACTTCACTGAGACCAGGATTTCACCCTAGGTGCATAAGGATAACTTCACCCAGCATAGAAATGGAGCCATTTTTCTACCACCACATTACTAAGAGCTTCTATCAGGGCAAGTGAAAAATAATTCATCCAACTGAAATTTCAGAGGTAATGGATGGAAATGTGAGACATCAAGTCTAACTTGCCGAATTCTTGGAAAACTTCCACAATTTATTTTACTACCAAAATGATCAGGAGCTTTACTTTATGTCTGATCTCAACAGCGTATTTTCAACAACCCAGAACTATTAAAAACAAGGGAAAAGAGACAGAAAGGTCACCAATCTCTTGTAAAAACGTTTACAGTCCAGCTTAATGTAGTCATATAAAACAGGCAAGAAAATGTTTGGTACCGAATGGATGTTTTCATTTGTGTAATACATACAAATACACCTGTGATGATAATAAGCTGATGGGGGAGAATGACAGTTATTAAAGAAAAGTCAACCAGAGCTTGAAATGACACCAACATGTAACAGCTGGTATAATTACCATGGCATTAACATTTGCCCATGGAAGAATAGGATGACATGATGCAGACAGCACACTGCAATGCATTTCACCTGCACTTACTTTCTCGTAATACTTGATTTCATATTCAGTGATGACTCCATTAGGATGTTCGGGTTCCTGCCAGGAAAGCTCCACGCTCCTCTGCAGCACTTTCTCTTTCATTACTTCGCTAACTTGCGAGGGAGCTGTTTGGACGAGATGCATCAATAAACAATGGGAAAATTTGCTGGATGTCTCAAATCAAATGTCACTACAGATCAGTCCCATGCTGTGCCACTTTCATTAAAGTAAAGGCAAGCACCTTTTCATAGCTCACAATTCAAAAGTTAATGAATATTCAAGCAGGACCTTATTACTGTTCATAAACCATAATAGAAATCTAAATTAAAGCGCAAACAGCAACATGATAACACTGTTCAAGCTAGAGCAAAACTGGAATTGAGAGGATCAGAATGACAATTAAGCAAATGAATTCTAATTAAGCTAGGAAAGCAGATTTTCAGATAGATCTCCTGTGGTAAATTAAGAGTCCAAATATTTATTACATGTGTTTTGACAACACTTTAAAAAAAGGAAAAAGAAAAATGAAGAGAAAGAAACAAAAAGAGTATCATACTCTCGCTGATTTCAAAATGCTACTTGCAGATCCAGTTCAAACAATTACCAGCAATATTCTTTTATGACTGCACTTACTGGGTAGAGAAACTACATAGTAAAGATTGCAAACCTGTTTCAATTACAGTATAAAGCTTTGTTTGATTTTTTTTTTCCACTCAGAACTTTCTGAAACATTCTTCTTTGTGCATGAAATTGTCAAGGCTTTATCTCAGAGTATTGGGGAAGTTTGACAAATAAATACAGTATACTCTTGGCAAGCGAGGAGGTAAAACAAAACAATGACTACAAAAAACCAACCAAACTAAAGCCCATACTCTGTATTTTTCCTTTTGAACTAGTCTTTTGATACACATACCACAAAAGTCAGGTTAATATTGGGTTTTCCACAACTCATTTTCATTTTTCATTCTTTGCATCCAAGTTTTGGCTAAAAACACTTATTTATGGTAATCCCATTTAATGATACTAAATGGGGGCAGCTCTTCCAATTGATCTAGTGGATTCCAGTGGATCTAGTGATATCACCTCTTGAATCAGAACATCCAAAAGCAAGAAAAAAAAAGGATGAAATTACAATGTGAAATAGAAAATGACTAAAACATCCCTACTGTGCAAATGTCAGTTGTATGACATTTTAGCCTTCTTTGACATTACCTCTTATCCTGAGGAAAGAATGCCATGGTATTAGGGATGTTAAAGGTTAATCAGTTAACCTAAATGGATGAGGCTTACCAGTAACATTTAACGGGCTGCTCTGACCACTGCTGGACTACCCCTGTCCATGGAGGATCCAGAAGACAGGGGCTGCTTTGGCTGGGCTGTAGAACCCCTGCCTGCAGTGTGCTGAGACTGGGGCTTCAAATGCCCAGTTGGATTGCCACCGCCTGTGGCACAGCTCAGGCTGCTGTGGAACAGGTCTGCTGCAGTCTGCCGGTCTCCAGCAGGGGCATTTCAGCCTGGCTAGAGTGGCCTCTGTCAGTGGCAACGGGGCTGCCCCAACCATGCTGGGCTAGAATGGCCTCTCCAACCAATTCCCTCCCCCTTGCCCCACACAACCCATTTAACCATTTAACTGGCTAACAATTAAACAGGAGTCTACATTCCTACATCACATACCAGGCACATCACAGCTTGATCCTACTACCATCCAAATCAGTGGAAAAGCTCCCATCAACGCTAATGGTAAGGCATCAAGTTCATGTGGAACAAGGTGAGTGAGGAGGTCTGCTCCTCCTCCCACTGAAATCAGTGGTGAGATTCCCACTGATTTTCATAAGAGCCTGATCAGATCCAAAATGTCTTTTCAGAGAAATGGAGCCATATGTTTGAGGAGAAATCAAAATTAGAAAGAAAATTAATTTTCCATTTGTCCAACACAAAATTCACAGCTCCTGATAAGTGATCAAATATATAGTGAAAGCAATAAAATACCGAACACCCACAAAAATAGTCACTACTAGCACAGGAAAAAGGTGGCTCTGGGTCAAAGAAAAACAATCCCTTCATAACACTTTCAGTCTGCAATTTAAAAGATTCAGCAAACACTATTCCAGTACTTTTGAAACTATTAAAAAAGGAATTCCCAGAAGGAAATTTCCACTCCTCCCATTTATGCATAAAATTACAGAATATGTGCATTTCATCTCCTCTTTAAATATCACAATGTTTCAACCTGTAATTAAGGTGCCTACAGCAGACTGAAGGATATAGCATACATTGATAACCTGGCTTAACGTTACCCACTGAAGAGCTACATCTACACTAGCACACTACCTCGAAGTAGCCTATTTCGAAATAAGGATATTGAAATAGGCTACTTCGACGTGTATCGTCTACACGTCCTCCAGGACTGGTGCCGTCGATGTTCCATGTCGAAGCAGCGATGAGGAACATCGAAAGGAGCCACCCCGGAAGGAAATGTGGAGCGTCCACACACACAAGAGCTCCCCGTCGAAATAAGGGGCCAGCAAAGCCCCAAGCTGCTCCCTTAAAGTGCCCCTCCCAGACACACTTCCCCTGCACAGCACGAGATCCACAGAGCTGACAACCGGTTGCAGATCCTGTGCACGCAACATGGACCCCCAGCTGCAGCAGCAGCAGCCAGAAGCCCTGGGCTAAGGGCTGCTGCACGCGGTGACCATAAAGCCTCACAGGCGCTGGACAGAGCTTCTCTCAACCCCTCAGTTGATGGCCGTCATGAAGGACCCTGCTATTTCGAAGTAGCAGGACGCGGATCGTCTACACATGCCCTACTTTGACGTTGAACGTCGAAGTAGGGCGCTATTCCCATCTTTGGATGGGAATAGCGATTTCGACGTGTCACCTCCTAACATAGATTTCAACAGAGAAATAGCACACGGTGCGTGTAGATGTGATGCATGCTATTTTGACGTTGTGCCGGCTATTTCGACGTAGCTGGCTAGTGTAGATGCACCCAAGATGTGGCATAGTCCTCTAAGAATAAGCCTAAAATGGGAGTCTAGGATACCTTTGTGTAAGGTAAAACAAGACAGAGGAAAATGTTGTTAATATGGTAACAGGTAGGAAGATTCAACACGTAAAAAAAAGCCAATTTTGCTTTCATTCACCTGAGCTGGACAGGAATATCCATGAATTATGGCATCCTTTCAAAGAAGTGAGAAAAACAAAGAAGATTCCTCACTTCAGAGCGTGTTCCTTGGCTTTTAAGATTTTTTTTGAAGATCCTGAAGAAACCCACACCTTCTGTGATGTTAAAGTTTTTCTTCTCTGATAGAAACAGGGCCTGCTGCACAGTGAAGGCTGTCTATTTATTATGAAAATGCACAAAAGTCAACCCCTAAAAATGAGCGCTTAGTATCAGCAATAAGAGAAAATCATCAGTGGCAAAAATATCATGGATTCCATGACTTACGCGTCTTTCTACAAGTTCTCCTGATTTCTGTGAGATTCTGAAAGTCATATCCAATTAGTCAGGGAAAAAAAAATGTTAGCCTTGTTTTCAGACATGCAGATAATGCATCATGTCCCATTTGCTGACTGTATCTCGAGACAAACAATGGCCCTGATTCTACTGTGCCATTAGATTCAGGCTGGCTGTGTCTCCACTTGCATTCCTCTTTCAAAAGAGGTACGCAAATCAGGGAAATTGAACATGCAAATGAGGTGCAGATTTGCATACATGGTGCCTCATTTGCATATTCTTATTTCAAAATAGCTTCTTTTGAAAGAAGAAAACCAGTGTAGACACTGCTCTTTCGAAAGTAAACCCCACCTTTGAAAGAATCCTTCTTCCCATAAAAAAGGAAAGGATTCTTTTGAAGATGGTGTTCACTTTTTAAAGAGCAGTGTCTACTCTGGTTTTCTTCTTTTGAAAGAAGCTATTTTGAAATAAGAATATGCAAATGAGGCACCAGATATGCAAATCTGGCACCTCATTTGCATTTTCAATTTCCCTCATTTGCATATCCCCTTCGAAAGAGGAATGCAAGGGTAGACATAGCTGCTTTATTGATAAGAAAGACAAAGAAGGCTGAGGGTCATTTGCTGTAGCAAATGAGTGAATTCTAATTTCTTTCATCTAATGCCTAATTCAAACCAATTCCAAAAGCATTTTTATCTACTTCATTTTTCAAAAAAAATAGCTAAACTGTAACATTTATTTCAATGCAAAATTAAACACTGTACAAACAAAATGAAAATATGTTCAGCAAGTCCATGTTAATGTTACTTTAGAAAATGCAATTTCTGCATTCCCCAAACTCTTTTTAATTGTTCATTACTATACCTTTTAAAATGTAACCTATTTATGTTTCATTAGAGGGCTCAGAGAATCCTGGGAAACGAATTCAAAGCATGCGTGATAATTTTCATTATGACTTATTAGGTCATTAGTCTACATAATCAAAGTTGAAGTCCCTTAACATAAGCTGCTGAACTGATAAAATCTTACAACTGTATGACACGAACTTCCTGGTTTAGTAAAAACATTCCAAAATCAGGATCTCTCCCTCTCTTGACAATGGCATGCTTACAGTATTTTCACCCTAATTAGTGGCATATATTCCTTTGGTAGCTAAGACTCAGGAATGCAGAAAACCAATTTACTCTAATTTTCTTTGTGATGATTAACTAGTTGTCTTCTTTGTCTAAATGAGTAGCAATAGCATCTGGCTGAATTTCAGATGGGGCATTGTGTTTCACGTATCATTTTCTATCTCACCCAGAAAAATGTTTTCACATTGTTAATTTAAAATTTTAGCTGTCCAAAACTGTTAATGTTCTTACTTAATCTTATACAATTATACACTACTTAGGTCGGCTGAGATTGTTCTCAATGTTCACTCCCTTTAGTTTCATCTGATTTAATTTTGTCATCTTATTGGTCATCCTATTTATTTTTCTTTTAACCAAATAATCAAACTGAAGTACTCTCTGGCTATGTCTACACATTCCACTTCTTCTGGAAACTGTATTGTAATGATCCATCCAGAAGATGATAATGAGGCGTGGATGTAAATTTCCCGTGCCTCATTAGCATATGGTTCTCTTTCTGGCCTCAAAAATGCATGTGCAGATGCGTGACCTGTGGGGATCTTCCATGCGTCTGCACATGCATTTTGGAGTCCAGAAGAGCCTGTTCCAGACTCCGAACCTTGTGCCAATATGCTAATAAGGCATGAGAAATTTACATATGGGCCTCATTAGCATCTTCTGGATGGCTTATTACCATGCTACTTCTGGAAGAGGTGGCACGTGTAGACCCAGCCTTAGTGTTAAAAAAACACACAGTCAGTAATTTGCTTGATGCATGGTGGCCCTCAGACATATTGTAGCACTGCATGAAGCCTGCGATTAGGCTGGGAGAGGAATGTTTATAAGGGATTGACATTGACCCCAGTGTTCTACACTGCCTGTGCTGGACAGGCAGTTCACAGGTGCCTCTAGGAATCTTCTGAGAGTTAGAGCAACAAAATAGGCTAGCCTATCTTTGCCTGTTGAATTCCAGGACCAGTGCCTAGGCACAGAGATGCTTTTAAGATATCTTTAGCTTGCTTCTTGAGCTGCATTTTTTAAGGTTCTTGTGAGAGGTGCTTCTCAGTATTTTTTTTTTTTTCTATTAGAACTTTTCTCCATGGCTATTTTCCCCATAGTCTCTCTCTCTCTGTCTCTTTTTCTCTCTTTCTTTCATAATACTATCTTTTGTATGCAAGTTTTCATTGATTTTTTTCCATGCCTGGCCACCTCCCCACAGCCCTCTTGAAGGACATGAGCATTCATTAATAAACAAATAGAATTTTTGAATCCATAATGTTTTTGTGAGTTCTAAAAACTATCAAACCATGTTGATTCCACCCCTTAAAAAGAACTAGTATAGGCAAAAGACAGGGTACAAAAAAACATCAGCTCACAAACAAGCAACCTTAAACAACAAAAAACAAACTAGAATTATGGCTCCATCACTAAAGAATATTTTCATTCCAGTACACTGGTAACTGTAGAAGGATCCATAGCAAAGAGGCTTGTGGTAGAGACATTTTTGACAGCACTCCCAGTCAGCTATGAACCTGACTGTGGGGATTTTGTAGGCTTTCTTCAACTCCCACTGCACCATTGCTCCCAGGAGACAGCATTTCTCAGAATCTAGCTAATTATGTCTATGATATGCTCCATCAGGGAACACATGCTCTTCAGAACACTGTCTGCTACCAACTTCCTTCCTGACATGCTTCACCCCCCATTTCCTTCCATCATGCTGACACAACAACCTGTGCATCAAACACTCACCGCAGAGCAGGGCTCACTGGTGGATGTACCTCCCCATGATGCATAAGAAAGCACTACTTGCATGACAGGCACACAGCAAACCCCTTTACCTTTTATAAATGCTTCAAATACACCATTCAGCACATGAAAAAATTGATTTTTCACTGGGTTTCAACGTCTTATCCATAGAGAAAAATAACTCTGCTGGGCTTTACTGATAAAGCCTTCAAGTTTTATGGATTTCAAACTGGTCATCATTTTCAGATCAGCTTGTGGAGGAAATTAAAACTGAACTGTCAAAAGGAACAGAATATTTCAAGGAAGTACTTTGCTATGGAGAGAACACTGCACTTAGTAGGGCAAAAGGTTGCATTAACCTCCCTAAATCAACCACATGGCATATTATTAATAATATATGTGAATACTTACAGATTAAAAAAAAATGTAATGACAGTGTTAGTACTGAAATCTCGTTCATACCTACATTTTTGGGATCCTTGTGTGTGTGTGGTGGGGGGGTGATAACCCTGTTTTTGTTTTTTGTTTTTTTCAACAGCTTACTTGACCATGTCTTTAACCTATATCCTGAGCTAAATAAATGTACTTAATCTCTATGGTTCCCCATTCTAGAATTTTCTTCAATACAGTGTGATAACATTTCCGCAGTGTAGTAACTGACGTAAAATGAAATGTTTTCCGCTTTATATTAAACTGAGACCAGAATGGGGGGGAAAACCCACAAAACAATGACAGCTGATAAACTGAAGATATAGGAAGCTGGAGTTTGCTGTGTATCAGCAATTAAGGCACTTTTAATACAAAAATCAACTGAAATGCAGTTTTCATAAAAATACTCAGCAAAAGAGAGCTACTCAGCCATTTCTCAAAGATCTGCCAGACTTAAAGTTTTGTACATTAAGGCAGTACAATTACACCCAGCAACATCAGTCATGGAAACTTTTCATTTGATGTGCTTCGTGAGAAATCTGTCTTGAAAAAACATTTCCAGGCAACATGTATTCATGTAGAAGTAGTGTTTGCACTAAACAAAATTGCTCAAATATTTAAGGAATGAGGGACTTAATTCTGCAGCCCTAGCTTATACAAAAAAGTCCAGTTGAATTATAACTATAAATACTGCAAGATGGGTCATTCCTATTATACAAGGAATATTATACAGAACAACAAATGCAAAAGGAATATCCTCATTAATTCTTAGCATTGCCACAATATTATGTCCAGTAGGTCAACAGGGTTGACTATCTTTAATATAGCCCTTTATTTTTTATCAATCAGACACTTAAGACAATTAGGATTTGATTCTATACTCTTTGAAATCAGTGTCAAAGCTCCCATTTGCTTTAATAACACAGCATCCTAACAGCATTCCCTGTGTGCCTTTTGGCCTTGTATTTTTTTGTATTCCCAAAGTATGCTGCAATTACAGAGTACATTTTTTGTAATGCAGTGTTCAGATCCAGTTTTATAGCACTGTAAATATTTATATTTGGCTACAATAAAGTTACATGAAATATTGGTAATATTTTTTTCCAAAAGGCTATATTGTAACAATTGACGATGCTTTCAGCATTCAGGTACACCTCCTAAAAGTAGAAGCACCAGTCATCTCATTAACTATATTTATTTAAATAATGTCTCTTTCAACAGTGTATTATCTGTTTTCTGTGCAGATTACCATGGCCTGGAATTGCTCTGAATTTACAGCCATTTCAGTGAGTTCAGTATGTGGCCCATTATATACAATATATTCAGAAGTCTACATAGATAGACACTGAAATAGGAACATTAGCACAAGACTAGATTATTTAAGCCCCTATATGGCTGTTCAAGGAGGTAATAAAAATTGTTCTGCTTCTCCATTATCAGTCCTGTGTAAGGGTTGAGGCAAATTACTCTTCCCCTCAATGCAACTAAGGAGTTTGAGGAGATGGTGCAGCTCCACTCTATATGTTATGCTAGACTGTAGCTAAATGCCACAATTTAACGTAGAAAGTATATGCTGGCACTGACTTCAACAGAGTCTCTCTGGGTTTAGGCAGGCATAGATAAAATCAAATCTTGCCCCATGTCGGTCTGTGCTGCATACACTTGTTAGTGTAAATATTTCCCTCATTTGTTTACTAGATTTCCCACGAATATTATTTGTACAGCATTTTCTGGAACGAAGTAAAATAATCTGTGCTGCAGTATGGAACTGATGCTCAGTTTATGAGAGTGATCTTGTCTACCTCTCTTTCTAAGAAGGTTTGGCTGTTTTCGAGCATTTGTGTATATTCATCTTCCTGCTTGCATTAATGTGCCAAAATCAAAAAGTAACACATACAAAAGTGACAGCAGAAACCATGACAACTCTTGAGATGAATATTTTAACTCAGAGAGGAAAAATTTACAGCACTCTCACTTTTGTTGCAGCGTATCTCTCCGTCCCTCAGTTAAGTCTCCACATGAGAAAGCAGCCTGTGATAAAAGGTTATTGAGTACCACTGTATTATACCGTTAGTACCTATTGCTCTGGATCAATGACAGAGAAATTCCCCACTGTGTTTACAACGTGCAGCACACAGAAACATAACCAAATAAATCAGTTATTTTACACTAACAGCATCCTACAGAGAAGCCACTTTAACTTCCCCTCCAACACACTTTGCTTTCTGGCTCATAAATATAACACTGTGTTCTTACAATTCTCTGTAAGCTGTGGACAGACAACCAGCTCACTTGAACCACTTGGGGATTTTTAAGTAGTGATGGTAAAGGCAACAAGCTCAAATAATAGCTGACTGCATGGCTCCATTACAGCTTCTTCTCCTTGTTTTTGTGGTTGAAAAGCTGCTGAATTACCAGCTTATTTATGGGCAGCAACAGTAAGAACGGCTGCTTGAATACATCCGCAAATCAGTTAAGGAAAAACCAAGGGAAAGAAAAAGATTTAAAGGAATCTACATTCTGATCAGGTGGTTTTGATTCCCTCCCAAACCCCCAAATTAGCTAAAAATTACCATATTCACAATTCATACTAAAAGTATGCAGTTTAAAATTTGCAAGTAATACTCTTATTTTATATTGGATGTGCAATAATTTACTAACTTCCATATGTTAGTTATTTCTGATGTATTCAGAATCATGAAAAGAGTTCATTGCTAATTCCTGTTATCAAGCATTGTAAATCAGTCCTGGGGTCAGTTATGGGTGCCATCTACTGTGACAAAATTGTGGGGCAGAAATAAATTAGGACAAAAGGACAAAAAAAATCCAACTGTCAATAACAAGGGTAAAAAAAAAACAGTTAATGAAAATAAGAGTAGAAAATTTGTCATGGTTTTTCTGGCAAAAATACCCCATATGAACTCCTATTTCTTTTGCCTCACATCTGGTGCAAATATGATTATCATCTGTGTCTCCCATTTCTTTCAAAACTGCTGACATGGGTATCAGTCAGCACCCTACCGGTGCTGAGTTGCGTAACAAGTGACAGTATCAGTTCCCAAGGAATCTACAATTTTTGCTTCCTGAATGAGTTTTGACATGTCAGGCACGAAGTTGATACTTATAACGTGTTAGAATAATAAACTAGCCTTACAACCAATACAGTGAGGCTTTTGTTCTCTGGCAGGGTTTGTTTTCTTCCACGTAAGAAATATTTTATATTAATTAGGCTTTTTATGTTTGTTCTACCTTTTTAATAGCAGATCCAACCTTTACACTGATGCTTCAAATGCAAAAATAGCAGGTTATGGGTAAAACCCTGGCGCACAGGTACTGAAATCTGTAAAAGACTTCCAAGCACAGAAACATTATTTTCCCAGTGGGCTAGTCATCTACTTTAGGTTTTCTTTCTCTTGCTATTCATCTTTAGTGACAAGTGTCAATTATGGAAAAAAGACTGATGGGAAAGGAAAAATAAAGCACAATTTACAAATCATTTCCTGTGCAAGTGGACAGGTGTAATGACAGAGACTGTTTGCAGTAATTGAATTTCTTGCTGCTCCTCTCCTCAGTCACAACAAGATGTCAACTTCAAGGGCGTTAGTCATGGAAAAAATATTTTAATATATGCTGATTTTTACTAGATAGTTGGTAATACTGTTCAAGCTTAACTTGTCCACAAACAAGGATGATATGTTCTGCAGGGAAATATGATGTCTAATGAATAAAACAATGGTTTCCGGGGCCTGCGCACTGACACAATTATGTTTATTAAAGAAGGATGTCCAAGCGATACTTGCATACACTCCAATCTCTGAACAAACACTTTGTTTCAGACACAGCCAACAAAACCCTGGAGATGAGTGCCACAGCAAAAAAAATAACTGATCAAATATGAACTGCAAAATATATAAATATTCCATGAAGATGTCGCTGGAAAACAATAATTAGTCCTGTGCCAGAAGCTGGATCAAATCATCACATTCAGGCACATAATTATGTGCTTGGAGGAAAAAAAAAAAGTTTTCTTTTCTAGCACCACTAAAATGTGTAGCATTTCTATATCATCCTTCCAAATCCACCAAAATGCATTACAATAGCATTGCTAACAGCAAGTACGTTTATACAAGCACAGCAGGCTGCAATCCCAGAGACTGCCATGAGAGTTTCCAGAACAGAGGGCTTGCAAGTACACATGATGGACCTGATTCTCCGATCCTTCACAAATCAGAAGTAACTCTACTGCACATAATGAACCTTCACAGCTATAAAACGGGTGTAAATGAAGCCAGACTGTGAACTTCTTACTGACAAAAGAGGCAAAATTAATCCTGTTGATGGAAGTGAGATTACTGTTTTGAGTAATTGCTCACTAGTGTGAATAAAGTGATCTACATCTGGCCTTATATCTATGAATGTACAAACTTCCTGTCCACTGACAGAAATTCCATTTGATACAAGATTACTTTGATGTATCCCTAAAGCAAAATGTTAAATGAAAAACATTTCAGGCATGAGAATCTTTCTTCCATAAACTATTCCATAAATTAGATCAGGCAAACTAAGACACAGAAAATGCATTATTTTTTTCAAAATCTCTATAAACAGAACAGGTATTTCAAAGAGAAGATATATGTATTTCCTATTAAAGTCAAAGAAATGCAAATGCCTGAAGTTTACTATTCCTACAAATAATGATAAACAAATTACATTGATAAAAATATTATGTTTTTCAGGGTTTATGTACTATATTAAGGGCTAGTTTACACGCTGCTGTAATGTACACTTTGGAGGGGATTTACACAGTGCACTACTGTTCTGTGCAATAACTGATCTGTGAAGATGCTGCCAGTGAGCACAAAGGCTACCTGTATTTCAGGAGTCAGCAATCTTTCCGAGGCAGAATGCCAAAATTTGACCTTTTGACCTCTCTGTATGGTCTGATTTTGCTTGAAGTTGTCAGGGATTTTTCCATCCCTCGGGCATTATCGCCCCCGTGGGTCAGGGGAAACAGGCCTTTGGCCAGTTAACAACACTGCGGGCACAAGTATAAATCAAAAACCCCATAGGCTGCCTTTAGCAGCCCCTTGTAACAGTCTCTTTGAGTCAGTTGGTCTCCCTGGTAACCCTGAACTCACACACGCATCAAATCTAGGCCTCTGATTGGACACTAGTAAAGCCCTTCCAGAAACATCTATAACCCGAAGGACCTGATTGAAAACCAGAGGCAAACTCATGAATATTTAAATAAAATCATGAATTAAACATGAGAACACTAGATATAAGGCGGGGCAGCGCAGCCCTCGCGGTCAGTCTGGGGGGGGTCTGGCTGCGGATGAAGACCTTTGCGAAGAGCTCCTGCCTCACTGAGAACTCCTGACTGGCCCGGTGCCGCCTCCAGTCCCTAAATAAAAAGAGCTGTTAGGCCAAGGGCAAGGCAGTCGGGTGGCGAACTGGCCTCGCCTTAGAAGGCGAGGTACTGCGTACCCAACAAGCCAAACCCCGGGGGCCTCTGTGGAGCGGTAGTCGAGTGCTGAACTGGCCTGCTTTAGCAGGTACTGCACGCTCGGCTGCTTAACCTAGAGGCCGCCATCTTGCCTCCCCAGAGCAGTTCCTCTGCTTTGTACCTGATTGGACAACTGGACGTGACCACCGCACTCAACTGGACTACTGGAAAGGACACCTACACCTGATTGGACCACCAAACACGACCATAAAACTCGACGGGACCACCGCTTCAAGACACGTAAAAACCCCTATAAGCCCTGGGACACTAACTCTAAAACTTAATACTCTTATAAATAATTCGGGCCTTGTAAGGGGGACTTAACAGACTGTAGCTCAAGCTGCAGTTCCACCGGACCTACTCAAAGCTATAACTTAGAGCTAAATTATTTGCTCCAAGCTGCGCAATTGGTTAATAAGCCCATAATTAAGGCTTTACTACTTAACTGTTAATTGTTATTTGTGTCAAGGTTTTTCCCTCTCTATCCCATTTCTTTCCTAATCGTTTCGACTGATTTTCTCTCTCCAATCCCCACTGGGAGATCCGTCATTTATCGTCTCAGCAGGGAGGAGACCTTGATAGGCTGGACCTCAAGGTCTCCAATAGGGTGGCTCAACTAGTCACCCAGAGCAAAAAGGGGTAAAAAACCAGTTTGCCTTCCCTAGCTCGGAGAAAAACTTACCTCAAAACTTATTAAGTCTCCTTTTAACTATTTTACCCTTTTGTTCTATAAGAAAACCCTCACATAGACTCCCTTCATGGAACTCCTGTTGTTAGTGAGTGTAAGTGTTTAAATAATATATTCTTTAGGATCAATAGGTTTAGTAAAGTTGCTTGTTCATATTTCCTCTAATGTTATAATGAATAGTTGTATGAGTTTAGTTTATATGCTGTGTTGTTTGTTTGTATGTTGTTACTTTTGTTAATAAAAACGGTTATCATTTGTTTTATCTTCCTCTTCTCGCCTCACCCTTGCCTCTGGCGAACGAGTCAGCTTTCTGGCCGCCGGGAATTAGATTCCCTCCAGCCTTCCCCCTCTAATACAGCGCTAGTCTCTAGGCCCCCTGCCGGAGGTGGGTGGGGTTGGCCTGCTGAGGAGCGGAGCGGCCTTTGCCTGTTGGCAGGCTTCTGCCATCTCTTCGTTACCCTCGTCCGAGGCCCCGTGGGGATCCGAACAGGACGCTGGTGTGGGGTCAGCGGAGGGTTTTTCCCCACGACTCTGCCTGCACTGACAGAACTCACTAAGGCCGTGTCTACACGTGCCCCAAACTTCGAAATGGCCACGCAAATGGCCATTTCGAAGTTTACTAATGAAGTGCTGAAATGCATATTCAGCGCTTCATTAGCATGCGGGTGGCCGCGGTGCTTCGAAATTGACGCGGCTTGCCGCCGCGCGTCTCATCCAGACGGGGCTCCTTTTCGAAAGGACCCCGCCTACTTCGAAGTCCCCTTATTCCCATGAGCTCCTGGCAAAGCTGGGCTTTTGTTGGGAAAAAGCACAGAGCGTCTGCACACAAAATGCGCTTTGTCTACAGTTTGTCGACAAAACCTGGCACATCCACTTGCAGCCTTATACCTCTCCGCAGTTAGGTGTAACTCGTCTCTCAATGGTTTCCCCTCAACCGAACAGCCATGTAGATGCCCCAGAGGTCTTTTGTTAACCGACGGGGCTGCCAGTTCACCAGGCAGCCCTGTTTGCAGAGCTTCCAGTCAGCTGTTCTGTTGAGACAGGGCTGGACAGTCTGGCTGCTCTATGTCAACAGAATGTATTGCTCTTTTGATCTGTTGTTATGTGTAAATGCACTCTGTTGAAAGACGTTTTGCTGAGAAATCCCTTCCAAAAGTGACTTCTGTTGACAGAGGCTTGTCGTTTAGATGTAGCCCGACAGTAGGAGAATATTTTAAACTTATGCTACATAATTTTTATGACTTGTCTATACAGTGCAGCAGCACACATTATTAGCACATGATTTTTAAAATTCACTATCCCATGCCTAACTAAATGACCCATTTGGCCCTGGCTTGTGTACACTAAAGGTTCTCTGTGCTCTTTCACAAGCTAGTGTTGTGATGCTCAGCTCATATGCACTTGCTTGCACTATCACTCATACAGCTAGTTCACATATAAATAGTAGTATATCCAAGCTGTGCTGAATAAATATCCACCTGAAACCAGTGGGTACATACCCACCACAGTTCAGCTATGCTGTCCTTGCCAGTATACCCTTGGCTACGTTGTTATTGATACTTAGATAACTTGAGTTTGAAGCACATGTAAGAAGGCTGGGATCACACCCCTATTTCATAGAGTAGACCAGGGATCCGCAACCCCTGGCATGGTTGCCAAGAGTGGCAAGTGAACCGATTTTCATCAGCACATGAAGTGGGAGCTCAGTCCCATACCTCCTTCCTCATGCAGCTGCGAGCTTGCTCAAAACCATGCTGCCTGTGGATTAACAAAAGACCAGCTAATGCTACCAACCACCATCTAAATGGTAAAGCTCTGCCTTTTTATTTATTTATTAATGAAGCTGTTGTAAGTAGGACTGTTAGGCTATGTCTACACGTGCCCCAAACTTCGAAATGGCCACGCAAATGGCCATTTTGAAGTTTACTAATGAAGTGCTGAAATGCATATTCAGCGCTTCATTAGCATGTGGGTGGCCGTGGCGCTTCGAAATTGACGCACCTGGCTGCCGCGCAGCTCGTCCACACAGGGCTCCTTTTCGAAAGGACCCCGCCTACTTTGAAGTCCCCTTATTCCCATGAGCAGATGGGAATAAGGGGACTTCGAAGTAGGCGGGGTCCTTTCAAAAAGGAGCCCCGTTGGGACAAGCCGCGCGGCAGCCAGGCGCATCAATTTTGAAGTGCCGTGGCCGCCCGCATGCTAATGAAGCGCTGAAAACGCATTTCAGTGCTTCATTAGTAAACTTCAAAATGGCCATTTGCGTGGCCATTTCGAAGTTTGGGGCTAGTGTAGACATAGCCACTATGCTTCACAAGGGGGGGTGGGCAAATGAACATAACTGTCCATGTATTTAACAAAACTAGAAGCCAGAAAGGGTAAGTGCCTTTCTCAAGGTCACACAGTGACTCACAGAAGAGTCAGACAGATAACCCATGTTGTTTGACTGCTAAACCAGTGCTCTAAGTGACTACACTTCACTGGAATCCATTTTTTCCTCATACCAATGTAAGTGTGATCAGGCCCTACATCATGTATGTGCATGCATGGATAGATTTAAAGTTACGTGAACGACTATAACTTTTACTTCCTGAGCTTGAATGTGAAGTACAAAAACTAATATTTTCAATATTTTTCTCTGCATGAGAACGAAAAAAAAATTATTTGTGATTACCAATGCAATAGACTGGCAATACATATACGCTAGGTCTACACGAGAATCATTTGTTGACAGAAGTGACTCACAGAAGGGATATGCTGGCAAAACTTTTGTTGGCAGATTGCATCGACTTATAAAAGCAAACTGAAAGAGCAATCTGCGCTGTCAACAGGAAGCAGCCAGACTTCCCGGCGCTCTCTCAACCGGAAGCCCTGTCTGTTTTGTCAACAGGAAATGGTTGAGAAAGGCATTATACCTGAACACAGAGAGGTATAACACTTCCGGTGGATGTGCTGAATTTTGTCAACAGACTGCCAACAACATACATTTTGTGTGTAGATGTTCTGCAGGTTTTTCCGACAAAAGCTCAGTTTTGCTGGAAAACCTCTCTCATGTAGACATAGCCATTGTGTATATTAGTCTTTTCACTTGGATTCATATGTAAAATCCTTGCTTAAAATGTTGCTATGCTAAAAGAACCCCACACTTCTCTGTCTATTTGGTGATAAAAATTGTTCATTGACTCACTACCTCAGGATGCATTTTTCTACTGAGGCCATCTCTAACCTTTGCATGCATCCTGATGGATTAAGAATTAGAGAAAAAGAGGGCAAGAAATTTGTAAGTTGGAATTTATATTCAAATTTGACACATTAACATATGGTATGAACAGAGACATAAATTGCCTCACACATTACAAGGACTGCTTCCCTTCCTTTGAAGTTAGTAATTATCTCAGGCAGGACAATTAACATCCCACCATCCCTCATCCCCCTCCTTCAATCCTATTTGATTTATCAGTTTTTATTGCAAGTTTTTTCCCCCGTACTTATAAACATCAGTCTGTACTGGAAATGAGATTGATCTGGGGAAGTGGGTCTGTCCCACGAAAGCTTATCACTGAATAAATCATTTTGTAAGCCTTTAAAGTATTACATTTCTGCTGCTCTGTTTTGTTGGAGTGCAGACTAACACAGCTACCTCTCTCTTACTATTCAGAATTAGAGGGACAGTTGTTCAGCCACTCAGTGAAAGCCTCATTGCATACAAGGATCAGACATAGTAAAAGAATTCACCTTCCAATTAACCAGTGACGTAAAAATTTAATGGGTGATAAGGACAAATCTTATGTTAAAACACTTCTAGATTTTTTTTTATCATCTTCTGCCTTTCTTAAGTGAATTAAGGGCTTCGTGAAAGGTGAATCTGGAGTCTGATCATACTGGAATTTGAAGTTTTTTCATCAAAAATTAGCCAGGCACCTTCTGGGTAATAATAAAGAGAGCTTATTACAGTAGAATGTGGGCACACTACTGGGCTTGAAATATCTGCAGAACTTCCCTTCAGATTTTGGAAGTTGAGGCACAGCCAAAGTGGGCACAGAATATCTAGGAATCCAGAAGGGAACGGGAAGGATACAGAGATGGCAGATGACCATTGCAGCTACTGTCTATAGAATGGGTAGAGCTATTAGATAAAATGTACTTGAAAAAAATTTAAGGGAGCTTTGGAAATGTTGTTCTGGGCTCCCACTTCTGAGGCAGGGTGGAGCACCCCCGGCCCTCATTTTCTAGAGCCTTTAACATCTTACAAGGGAAGAGAGATAGGTAGGTTACCAGCACTGAGATGACTACGACCCTGGCTGGGGTTTGCATGGAAATGATTAAGAACATGATGACCATCATCACTATACAATTTATTGCAAGGTACTCCCAGCTATTGTAACTGAATAATGTTGTGGCTCAATGAAACCACATCTACTGCTTCCTGCCTGTCTTCCAATGTAGAAGGACAACATCACTTTATTCATTCTTCAATCAATCCTCCATCTCGATCTTATCTCTCTGAAGTCTCTAGAAAGTATTTTCATCCCTTACACTCTAAAACTCACAAAGCTTTGAAAACCTTTCCATAGGAATTTTTAAAATATATTATAATATTGTGATTAGTGCAGCTTCATGAGAGGTAGTGCAAAAAATCAATTCACTAGCTTATCGAGAACACATTATCAATTAATATAGGTTAGGCTCAGGAACTCTCATGTAATACTTATGTTTACTGGAGGAATCTTACCTATGTCTCAAGTGATTAACAAGTCAAATCCTGCACAAACATGATAAATACAGGACTTCTTTAAAGCTCTCATATTACATGATGGAAATTTCTTTTGAAGAGTTGGCTGTGTGTGTTATTGGAAGGTTAGTAACCTGTCCCCGCTGGCACAGGGAACATTCAGCAGCATATAATACAGTATTTCACTTGAAGCAGATCTGGCACATTCTGTTGGCTTAAACATCACGTTTAGCATTAACAATTTTTACAATCTGTTTTATAAACACTATGTTTTGTTTTCCTTTCCATAGCTCTCATCTCCTTCACTTTGTTGTGAACAGTTTTGCTTGTCATCTTAGCCTGTGACAGTTTGATGGTTATTACCTTAAGACGTTGCAGGTGTTCTTCAGCGCTTTTCAGAGAACAATCTAATTACCTGAAGAATTTAACACATTAACAGAGAGCTAATTTCAAAGGTTATCCACAAAGGAATCGAGTCCCCAAGGTGAAAACATCAATAAAAACAAATTGCATACTAGTGTATTTAACATGCTTTTTAAATTGCAGTAATACAATTTTTAAATTATGATAAAAAGAAAAATTAATAGCACTTTAATAATAAGGTAGTATGACAGATAAAAAACAAATGGAGCAAACTGAGAGTCCTCTTATTGCTGAACTGAGCAATCCAGATTGCTTGCCTGCCACTGATTATCCATGATGTGGCATATTTTCACGAAGGCTGTTGATTAGAGCAGCTCCCTTTGTGTCATTCATTTTCATCAAAAGAGTAAATCTGCTTTTCTCTCCTGCTCCTCTGTGCAAAGACCCCAGACATGACACTTTGATGGAGGAGAGATTCATTCTCAATAAGAATTGAATTAAAAACTTCCAGATTAACATTTCACACAGCATCTGATGCAGGATACTCAGAGTCTTTCTATATACTTCAGTGGGAGTTGTAGGAAGATATCCATCCTTCCCCTCTCCAGGAAAATGAAAACAAATGGAAGAAGATATTGATGTGACTCCACCTCTTTCTCCTCCCTTTTTTGTGTCTCTACAATGAGATATAGTTGGATTCCTTACAATTCTCTGTGGTCCTCTGTGATCCCTCCCTTGTTTCCTTTTTTTTTTTATTCAATTGTAGGCTTTATTTCTCGCTATATCTCTGTGGGTCTTGACCCAGTGACCACCTAACTTAAATTTCACGTGCATGTACATGTTGAACCTCAAAGTTTAACAGCATAGAGAGCAGGACTTTAACTGGGTGATTGTACGGCCCAGCCAAAAGGCTGAATCCCACCAAGGACATTACATGATGTGAAAACAAATATCTTAGGCTTCTTCCCTCTTACGGATTTGTCAAGATGGGGAAAAATGTTATGAGTTCCTCCTCATCCTTAACTATCCAGGTAACTTTAGAGGGAAAATAGGCCTTTGCCTTAAGCTACACTTATTACAACAAGGGTGCCACATTGATTATGACAAGGGAAAGCGAAGGTCCAAGATACAGTAGCAGGCAGAGAAGTGGAAAAGAAGTCCTGGTTCTCCCTCCAGTCCAGCTGTAGGAGAGAAGGGCAATTAGAGAAGTGAGAAAAGAGGCTAGAAGTCACTCCAAATGAGAACAGGTAGCCAGGGGCTGTTGGGCAGGTCATTACAGAGAGGCTACGTCTACACTTGCCCCAAACTTGGAAGGGTGCATGGTAATCAGGCTGCTGGGAGATTACTAATGAAGTGCTGTGATGAATCTGGGGAGTAAAGGCACTTTGAAATAGCACAGGAACTTCAAAGTGCCCATGGCTATATGGCATGCTGGCACTTCAAAGTTGCTGCGGGGAGAATTAGCCATTGTTTTCCACCCACTCTCACCTGAAGTCCTCATTTCCCTTTAAAAACTCCTCAAAGCCTGGGAACCAATTTTTCAGTAAATAATATCAGTCTAAGCCAAGCCACAAGGAGATGTTCTAGGCTAGAGCACTGTGTCAGGGAGATCTCAGGGACTGGCACTGCTCCACAGACTGGTTGTTGACAGACATCGAGGGAGGGTGTCTGTCAGCATTCCAGATGGGAAATGAAGATGGTGTGTATTGGTGAAAAGGAGGCAGGCTCTGAGGCAGGAGCATCTGCCAAGTACTGAAAAACAAATTCTGGTCTTTTGATCACTGGACGCAGCCAACCCAGCCTTAAACCAGAGATTGAAAAGGCTGAATTACACATATGGTATGAAATGATAATCCTCTAAAAAAAAAAAAAAGGAATTATGTATCCCTTCTGGTTTTCTCATCTGTCCCTTTTCCCAATCTGTTTTATGCTGAATCTCTGTCTTTTCATCAGGTTTACTTCAAAGTCTCAAAGGCTTTGTTTTGTCCTAAATTAGAGTTCTGTAATTTTCAAACTTCAAAAACGGTTCATTTAACTTATTCTCTAAAACCATTCCTCTCTTTGTGACATACATTTATTTGTTGATTTGAACATTATACCCTTCTTTTTAACTTCCTACGTTAATTTGCTTGTGTACCTATTTTCTCTCAATTGCCCTAGTTAAGATGGACAAAATCAACTAAGTACAAGCCCATTTTTAACTCAAACTTCCAGCACAATGGAGCTAATACAACATGCTTCTGTACAACACATGCTGCCTGTTCTTTTTTCTAACCCCCGCCCCCCGTTTAATTTTCATTTGGTTTGTTAGCCAGTCTGATTCACTGAAACTTCAACCATGCATGGAACCTGGTTTTTCTGTTCTGTTTTATATTGCTGCCCACAATAAGTAATCACAGTTACTAAGGAGTTCTACTTTGGTGACAAAGAAAATAGTGTAAAACTAATAATCTTTGTAGTCCTTACATCATTGCAGAGATAAGGACAAAGCCGCTTATTTGTAAGGATTGCCTGACTTTTCTATTGCCAAGGCTTTGATATTAAGCAATTAACAAGAGAAGATCTGGGAGTCCAACAGCTTGGGAAACACCACTGGATTTCTGAGGTGGAAGAGGGTGTGCTGACTGGAAGTAGGGACATTTCTTAGAAGAATCCTTGTTAGGCTATGCCCCCTTCACACTCATGTAGTGCCAACTAGGTACACCTGCAGAGAGCATGCTCTTCCTGAAGGGGACCTTAAAAATCAAGCTGACCACAGGGCAACAGGCAGGAGGAATTTGCTCAGTTTAAGGATCCCTGTGGCCTGGGGAGCCCAGCCAGAGGCAGTGATCAGCCTTCTGCTTTTTCCCGCTTTGTTTGGGGCAAACAGACACCGCAGCCTTGAGTGAGGCTCTGGATTCCTGTTTTCCATCAGTGCCCTGTAGATGGACCTGAGGAACAACCTCAGAGAGACTGGGAATAAATGGGACTAAGAAAGGGCCCAGAAGCGAGCTTAGCTTCCACAGGGAATGAATGGTGATGGATCCCAGAAGGGACCTAGGAACAAGAGATGTACAGTAATGACATCCAAGTCCAGGCTGAGACTTGGTCAGCCACAGAATTTTCATATGTTCAAGAATTTTAACCAGCCTGATAAAACTGCTTTGAAATTTACCACCCCAGACAAAATATCTATTCACCCACCCTCAACAGGATGTTGATAATAAAATAAAATAAGTTATTTCATTTCCAGGTGAAAGAAAATGTTATTTCCATGGAGTGAAGGGGAAAGTAGAATTTTGCAGTACTGAAGTATAACCCTAGATCTACTATCAATACTCTATGAAGAAGTTTTGAACCATCTCATTCATTCAAAAGAATCCAGTTGCTTGGTCAAAATGTCATATGAAAATGTGTAATGTCACTGGGACTATCAATTTTGACCAGCTGCGGTTCCAGACAAACCAAATAATAGAACACGGTGCATACTAACAAAGTCATCTAGTTAAAATATATTGATTTCTGTTTGGGAAAACTGCTGTTTATTAAATCTATTTCATAATAGTATTTAGGTAATACTACTCTAGTCTGTATCCAAGTCTGGAAATGATTAATTGGTCTTTCTGCATCACATGAGCAAAAAGAAGTAGCTAGAGTCCCTAGTGTTTGTTTCATATTTTCCACAGATATAGCATCTACAACACTCAAATATACAAAGAAACACTGGAAAGGAGAAATGTGAAAAAAAATCTGATTGCTCTTATTTCTACAGGGGTAATGAGGTCAACAATACTAATATAAACATGAGAAAATAATAAATTGCATGTAAGAAATCAGGGGAATTTCAGGCTGTTATGTAATATTAATTGAACATTACTTGCTTTGTTAAACTTCTTATTTATTCAGTCCTGATCACATCATTTTGGAAATAACATGAAAAGTCCCTTACAGAAATAAGTGGAGAAAACTCAGGGACAATTACTCACCAGGCTGCCCTGGGTAAGAGCTGTGTCTGCCCAAATGAAAGCATCAACCCAGCAATTTATTGTGGAGAAACAGAGAAAACAGACTGCAAACTTCAATATCTCTTTCAAATGGATCTTTCTTCTGGCCACAGCATAAGGAGAGATGGTCAATCTGCCTCTCAGTGCTTGAGAAAGAGCAGTCAGGAAAGTGGGGCTGAAGTAAATAGCCTGGAAGGACTATAATCTGGCACTGACTTCTACAACCTTTTCCTTAGAAGTCAATTAAAGATGCAGATGCATCTTTGTGGCTCTTTGTCCACACAATGACATCCCTCTCCTTGTCCCTTCACTGGCTCTCCCTTTTTCAAAATAAGAAATAACACTCATTTTTGCCTTGGTGTCTAAACATTCTACTTAACCTTCCCTGACAGTGTCTAAATAAATTCTTGTTACTACAAGGAGGTCTCGTCAGCCTAGGACCCATCTCCTTATGAATAGGACAGTGGTCAATGTTAACCATTTAATTTTTATCATTAGTCATCATGCAAGATTATTCTGGTTATTTCCTATTATAGCCACCATCCTGCTTCCACGAAAGTCAGTTGGAGTTTTGCCAAATGTAAGGAAAGAGTGATAAGATATATGTGAGGCAACTGTGAAAATAGCATCTGGTGACAGCAACTATCATAATTCTATTCAGTGTTCAAAAAAGAAGTCACTGTCTTTGAGTCCATATGACTTTGACATCCTAAGGAGTAAGAATAAGTGGTTTGGGATGTGGTCACATGGCCCCTCCAGTACTCTGTCCTCTCCTATTATGAAGATTTAAAGCAGATCTTCAGCTGGTGTAAATAGGTCCAGTAAATACTGTACATTAACTTACACAGATGTAGTCACAATGTGGGTGAAAAATGATTTATTTTAAATGCAGAAGCCAAATTCAGGTCTCTTTAACACTAGTGCAACTTCACTGACAAAGTAACTGAGACCAGGATATAGCTCCATTCTGTCCCGTGACTGAGCGTTTTTTCTTTGTTATAATTTCAACTATAATACAAAAAATCTACTAAGGTAGTCTTTATCTCTTTGAATTTAATCCACTATCTCACCTTGAACAAGGCATATGATACATACATAAGCTAAAATGTTAAAAATACTCTTTGAAGGTAGTACTCAAATAATGTATCTTCTATAACCACTTAGAAAAGCCAACAGCTAAATAAAAAAGACACTCCCAAAAGCTCTAAGCACTTTATTCTATTGTATAAGAAAACCACAATAGATTAATAATTATACCTGTATATGATTTATTAACATTTAAAGGTAAAAGAGGAGTATTGCCATAATAACCCTGTACAACATTGAAATTGGCAAGTAAGTTAACTAGTGCCTAAAAATTTTTACTTTTCTTCTATTTAAATATTTTCCATTTTAGCCAAAAATAGAGATACAAGCAAGATGTCACTTGTTTGTGGAAAAAATTATGAATCATTGTTACGAGACTATTCATCTGGCAATTATTATTGCTCACTGTATCCAGAAATCTCAAAATAGGTCAACAATCAAAACAGTTAACAGTTGACTTGTCTAGAAAAGACATGTACATTTCCATAGTCTAGTCTATAGTTATGTTATGCCCAGAGCTGGTAAATGCATCAGTTTAAATCCTCCAGGGGAATGACTTTTTGCTTCCCAAATTCTACTTGGAAATGTTAAATCAATTGTTTCTGACCCACAATGCTCCACATCACAGATGCATGATAATACAGGTAATCAAGGCCTGTTTAAGGAAGAAAATGGCTACCTAGAAAACCAGTTGGCTGGGGCTTCCCACAGTAAAGCCAAAAACTTATTGTGACATTTTCTCAGTCTTACCTACGCTAAGTTTCTCAATTGTGTTAGCTGAAAGGATTCAGTACCATGGAAAAGGACAAGAAAGGAGGCAATATGTACTTAACGATGGGATGGAAAATTCTTTTTAAAATGGTGGAAGGAAAAACGGGAACTGGTGCCATGCCCCAGACAGTGCCATAATAGAGGGCCATATTTCAATTACCCTGGGAACTCAACAAATACAAAGCATAAAGGTCACCTTCCACATATAAATAAGACATTAGCATAGGGATAGTATTATTATTTAGTCTTAAAAGCTCTTTGGGTCACATACCTTTTTATTCTTATTATTTTGCTTACATGTATATGCAATCCCTAGGTTTTGGAACCGGACAGAAGACTAACACAATACAAATAAGATATATCCAATCAATAATAATGAAGGATGCCTAATTATGACCTGTGCAAGACTGGCAGCACTGTCCGATTTTACCTTGCAGATGTGTAATATTTTCATTGGCACTTCCAAACATAAGGTGAATTAGTTGCTTTGCACACCACCTTCCCACAGATTGAAAGAGGCACATTCAAAGTAGAGTACATATCAGACTTAAACTCAGTTACTTTTATTTCCTTGCTTTGGTCAGCTCTTCTTAGTGAAGTGGTGCTGAAACAAGCCATCCTATGTCTCTTCCCATCTCCTTTAGCAGAGTCTGAGCTTGCTGTCCAATCACAAACTTGAACGGTGATATCATTACTTTTTACAGTGTGAGACCATCATGAATACCTGATTATGACTGTCCTGAAGAAACCACTAGGAGATGGGTGGTAGGGTGTGGGTGTGGGAGGAGAAAGCATTTATTTCAATAAAAATACCCCAAATACTTCTAAATGGAGGGGAGAAAAAGGATAATTATTTGTCATCTGAAATGGATTCCACTATAAGTTTGGTCTCCTAAATTTTACAGCCCTATGAAAGATTCTTAAGACTTAGGGAAAATGGTAGCCTGGGCAAATTTGCACGTTCGTGTCCCTGGCCCCATGGTCATGGTGCCCTCCCCCATTTCCCCTGGTCCCCCGTAAGCTCCCTAGGCTCATATTCCCCCGCCACCCAATCCCTGCAACTCCCTTCCTGCACTATGCTCCTTTTGCCCCTAACGCCCTCACCTTCTTCCTGTACAACAGCCCCTGCACTGTGCCCTCTGCATTGTGTCCCTTTCACTCCTACCCTTGCACCTCTGCATCCCCTCCTACAACCATGTGAGGAAACTGACCCACCTGGGCTACGTCTACACGTGCAGCCAACATCGAAATAGCTTATTTCGATGTTGCGACATCGAAATAGTCTATTTCGATGAATAACGTCTACACGTCCTCCAGGGCCAGCAACGTCGATGTTCAACTTCGACGTTGCTCAGCCCAACATCGAAATAGACGCAGCGAGGGAACGTCTACACGTCAAAGTAGCACACATCGAAATAGGGATGCCAGGCACAGCTGCAGACAGGGTCACAGGGCGGACTCAACAGCAAGCCGCTCCCTTAAAGGGCCCCTCCCAGACACAGTTGCACTAAACAACACAAGATCCACAGAGCTGACAACTGGTTGCAGACCCTGTGCCTGCAGCATAGATCCCCAGCTGCCGCAGAAGCAGCCAGAAGCCCTGGGCTAAGGGCTGCTGCCCACGGTGACCATAGAGCCCCGCAGGGGCTGGAGAGAAAGCGTCTCTCAACCCCCCAGCTGATGGCCGCCATGGAGGACCCAGCAATTTCGACGTTGCGGGACGCGGATCGTCTACACGGTCCCTACTTCGACGTTGAACGTCGAAGTAGGGCGCTATTCCTATCTCCTCATGAGGTTAGCGACTTCGACGTCTCGCCGCCTAACGTCGAAGTTAACTTTGAAATAGCGCCCGACGTGTGTAGACGCGACGGGCGCTATTTCGAAGTTGGTGCTGCTACTTCGAAGTAGCGTGCACGTGTAGACGCAGCTCTGGATGCACAAAGCAGCTGGCATTGCTGCTCCCTCCTGCACTGGACAGCTGCTCCTTCACCTCAAACAGCCCGAGGAACACACAAGGTAGGAGGATACAACTGATAATGCCTCAGCAAAACCCAGGTGGGGAAGTGACCTGAGTGTAGGGAGGTCTGGTGTGGTGTACTGGACAGGAGGGGGAGAGGGAGGATTTCCAGTCCATGTTGACTTTAAAATTTTTAGAGATCAACTTACAAGGAAAGTGGGGAGGGCGGGACCTGGAATCATCCTGGGCACTGCCAAAAATTATACAAACCTTCTGCTCCTGAAACAGATTCCAGGAATGTCAACTCCAGTGACAAATGAATAAGACTCCACCGAAGGTATTCCACATGACTGACATGCAATTTACAAAGGCTCATGACACTGCCAAATCAAAACAAATTTTCACTAAAACAGTCATGGCTTTTGTCAACTTACTCATGGATATTTTCTAAACAAATTAAAATTTCTATCCCCAACCAACTTTGGTACCAGACCCATTGAAATAATACTGCAAGATATTTTTTTTTAATTTAGAAAAGTGTATTTTTATTCACCCACTCTTTTTACGTCTCCAAATACCTGATTTTTTTTTCATTAGACAGTCATAACCCCTCTTTCTTAAGCAAAAAAAAACCCTTAATTTTGGTCAGAGATCTGGTCTGGATATTAAAACTGTAAAGGTCAAAGTTTTGTAAGGAAAACAACTGAAGTACGGCCTACATATAACCAGTAACACTGTAAATAAACAACCTAAGTTTCTTTTGCATTTTAATACAAACAACTCTCTGACAGAAATCTTTAGCAGTATGCACTCAGAGAATGCATTCAGATAAATCTCTGAGTCACAGTTTCTGTCCTTTCTCCTAGCTTTGAGGTGGAGTGTGTAGAGATTTACTTCTGCCTGTACAAACAATACACTATTAACCACATTACTAATCACATTGATGAGATCTTAGGCAACCTATATTCATACAGGCTGCTACAATAGTATTTGTACAAAATGTGCCTTGTAAATGCTAACACCATACTGCATCCAATGAAGTGGGTGTTTGCCCACGAAAGCTTACGCTCCACAATATCTGTTAGTCTATACGATGCCACAGGACTTCTTGTTGTTTTTGAAGATACAGACTAACTTGGCTACCCCTCTGATACTTAACACCACACTAGTTATTAATATTTCTTATAAAATATACGTACTAATATTATATCTGAAGTTATGAATTGACTCTTTATGCTTTTACTAGAACATGCTTAAGAACAGCTTAGGCTAGACAAAGGTGAATAGGTCTGTCCTAGCCAAAGGAATAATAGTTTACCACACTTTACATACTAGTCATAAATAATGCTATCAAGGCAAAGTGGTGATGATTATCCTGACCTTCAGCTTGAGAAACAGAATTTACATGACTCCTACATCCCATAGAGAAGCAGGAGGATGAATTCCCATGAGGCCTCTCTGACCCTTAAGAGAAAGACTTCCCTTTCAATATATAAGGAAGAGAGGTGGTTTTAGTCTTTAACATGCATTTTCACTTTGATTTACTTGTAACCATTTATATCTTTGACTCCTTCATTTGCTATAATTAGTTGGTGTTCTTATGTTAATAAGCATGTATTGTTTTCATTATAAATCATCAATGCTGTGTAAATTCAGCAAAGTGTGTGCTTCAGAAATCTGACAGATTGGAGTCTCGGTAAAGGCAGCAAACCTAATAATGTCCCAGTGAGGGACCAACCAAGGGGACCAGTCCTATTATTGTCTCTACGAGGGTCCTACCAGGAGGAATGATCGTTACAGTTGCATAATTTTGGCATGAATTTTGGTCAGGAAGCGTTCTAAGGCTAGCAGGCAAGGAGAAATCAGATTGGACAAAGGCAAGGTGAGGCTTTGGAGGTGCCGGGATAAGAACTCTGGAATGAAAGTACCCAGCCACAAAACACCCCATATTACAAGACGGATGGACTACATCTACACTATGAGATAAATCTGAATTTAAAGCAGTTAGCTCGATATCACCACATGACTGTCTTCAACGTAAATACCATTCGTTCAATTTACAGAGTGCTAATATCGATATCATAATATCATCGGTACCTGATGGGTACAGCATCAAGCTCTAATTCAAAAGTTTGATTAAAGGCCAGTGTGGAAGTGCCACATCTTAAAATCAAATTTAATAGCCTCCAGAGGTTTCCCGTATGTAACACACACTGCCCCTCTCAGCTCTGCTCTGGCCTCTGCTCTCCAGCTGCAAAGGAATTAGGTAACAGGAAGACTGAGAATTTCAAATTGGGACGCGGAAGACTGTGGCTATGGGCTCATGTTTGTATGAGAGCCTGAGAAATGTCTTTCTTTGCTATTAGTGCTGTGAGAGCATCTACCCATTACAAGTAGCCCCTGCAGAGAGTTCACCATTCTATCTCTACACTTGGTATATTTTCTGTTGCCTGGAACCAACCGCTGCCCCGCCGCAGCACATGGCAGAAAGGCTGTTGTGGGGGTCATGCTTGCCTAAGAGGCTGAGAAACTTCTTCTCAGCAGTTTACATTTGTGCACCTCCCCTCCCCCACAGGCACCACGCAGTTGGGGTTTTTCCTGCATGCAGCCACATCACATGGGTAGCCCCCGACCCAATAAAAGGATGTTCCTCCCATTCGGTGCTGACCATGCTGCCAGGCAGTACCGTGTCCTGGCTTCTGCACGGCTAGGGCTCCAAGGGCAGGAAAGAATTTTGGGCGCTTGCAGCTGCCGGGGGGCAAAGTCTCCCCTAGTGGCAAAAATATTCAGGGGGACTACTTCAACTGGCCAGCTGAGATTCCTGCTTCTGTTATAAGTTCAGTGTTGGAGATTTCACTGCCTCCTCTGGGTTGGCAATGCTGTGTAGCGAAGAGAGAAGACAAACACCTTTTTTTCCTAGCCTTTTTTATCCTCTTCTAACTTCGCACCCCTTCACACAGGGAAGGCCAATGAAGGACCAGTTGAGAATAAAGACTGTGCACAGAAGCTGTTTAATGAACTGGTTAGCCAAATACGCTCCCCTCAGCAGCTTTCTTTTTTTCAAAATCTTTACTATCTACTGTTTCTTCAAGCTTTTCATTATCCCTGTGTTATTTTCAAGGATCAGATGCAATCATGGGAGGAGGGAGGGGAAGGAGAGTCAGTGGATGGCCAGCTGAGAAGTCAAACACTTGCTGATTTTTATGAAATCCTTCCTCCTTCATAATTCAGTTACAGAAGAAAGAGATTTCTGTTAACTTTGCCATCTTTGTTGAGCTCTAGTTTTCCTTCCTTCCGCCTGGAAAAATGGATGTTTGCTTAACACAGGAGGGGAATGAAGACAATGCAATGTGGGAAGATGATGTCAAAGACCAGCAAGTAGACCCAGAATGCTGTGGGGATGAGGGAAGTGTCGGAGAGGTTCCCACAATGCAGTACTGCAACAGTCAATGTTTGCCAATTGAGTGTGGCAGCAATAAGGCGATTTGTGAGGAGCAAGTGGAGAGGTGAGGACAGTCAAAATTGAATTTATAAAATCCAGAGTTACAAAATCAAAATTAATAAATTCGATTTTATCTTGTAGTGTAGACATAGCCATGGTAACCAAACCCTTTCCTGGCCTGAGTTACCAGCAAAATATCACAATTGTTCCCACCTGCAACTACCTTGCATTGACCCAAAAACATGGGACTGTGAGTGGAATGGGGTAGTGGAGATTAGGTTCCTTCCATTCCCTACTCTACTGCACTCCCCTGTCCCAGGTACAGATTATAAGTAAGCATGTGATCTAAATGACTAAGACACAGGTAGCCTGTATGTGTGTGGGAGGGTCTAAGGCTAGTGGTTCTTGCCTCTTACTCTTTGGCATGGACAAAGCATGTAAGTCACATTATACTTTTAGAAAATACACCTGAAACTTCAAAAGCATTCCCTTGTCTTCACCTCACTCACATACATGAATTCTTTTACATTTTCACTACTTCTCCTAGTCCACGATAACACAAGAAGAACTGTAAGAAGCTCTAATGCAATATACATTTTCAGCATGAAATAACAACTAAAAATGCTGAACCGCATCGTGTCCATATTAGGATTATTCTGTGCTCCTCCCACAAAATCAGAGTAACTACCTTGAGCATATAGAGCACAGTTATGACCTCAGCTGAATGCTGTACAAATACATCCACAGTGTTGATTAATTTTTGGATGCCCATTTAGAATGAGACCACAATATCTATCATGTTTATTTATGTGCTTTGAGATGAAGGGAATGAATGAGAGGATGTGAAAAGAGGGAGAAGACACTATTCTCATGAAAACATTGAAATACTCTGCTTAGCTCTTGAATTTCAGTATTAATTTCTAATGAATATGTATGGGTGAGCTATTCAGTAGGTTCTCATACCATGGAGAATAAAAGGACAGAGTGAGACAGAAGTCTTCTAATTGCATTGTTTTTAAAAGACAGATGAGAAAAAAAGATCGGAGGCATAGAAAAAAACAGAAGGGGTCCTACTAAGACAATGTGTTCTTTCTCTCCTGTGAAACAGTCACTGTTTTGAAGCCTTTGAGGCTTAATCACTATTGAGTGATGTGCTACTTGATAACTCAAAGCTCCATCTCAGAATTTAACCAAACTGAACTTTTATTGCTTCTGAAAACTACATCCTATTTCTCAATGGCTCGCTGAACTAAGCTCAGAAAGTTCCTTCATCACCTGCTCTGGCAAGTGCAAGAGGTTTCAATAAACCCAACGAAAGACCTGTCAAAGAATTGCCCTTTATTAGCAGCGTGCTTTAGGAAGAAAAATGTGGCTTCCAATTCCCCTTCAAACTAAATCAAAACTAATCCACCTTCAAAAATAGCTGCAGTGAAGTTCACAGCTGGTGGAATACGGCACTATGGATTAATCAAGCCTAATCTGCAATAAATTCAGGATGTGATCCACTTCAACCTCATCAATGAAATCTGTTTGAATGCTACTTTGTAAATCAGTATTTCTTTATCAGAATGAATGCTTGGCAAGATCCCTTCCCTCCCTTCCCCCTGAAAGAGATTACATTTAGAGAAATCTGCCATTTCTGAAATTCTTCAATAGGTTAAAACTCAGGCTGCTCAGAAAAGCAGCTTTAGCTTTGCATGTCAACAAATGAAGTGAGAGCAGACCATGCAAAGAGGATGACATTTACACTCTCTCCCAGAAAGCAGTATTTTCTGCACATTCTCTTGTTATTTTATTGAAAAGTTAATTCTAAAACAAAAATCATTAAAAAAAATCACAAGGGGATACTAAACTAACATCCCACCATTGCTGCTTAAAGATACTCACTTGGCCAAATTCATCTCTGATAGAACTAGGAATGAATTCAGACCCTGACTCTACTCAAACAATTTACTTGTACCAAATAGCTAGTCAAGTGCAAGTGATATCTGTTTTTCAGGACTTGGGTGTGAAAATGCATTTTCAGATAGTGGCTAGGATTCAATACACATTCCCCGACTCAGCCAGCTCTTAAGCTTACCTTAGTTGATTTGCTTAATAGGGTAGTTTGCCCAATCAGGGCTAAAACCATGTTTTCGATTTAGTTACCCATTTCAAATTCTTCCCATTAAAATCCCAAACTGTTGATAATTAAAAAGAATTGCCACGGAACTTATCTGGCAGACAGAAAAAATTAATGCTTAGAGAAATTCTGCTTTTCCGTATGCAGTGATGATGAGTCAAATTATACTATAGTGTCTCATCTGTAAATTGGGGATAATAAAATCATTTAATGCAACAGAGATGTTAAGAAAATAATTTCATTTGCATTTGTAAAAAACAAAACAAAACAAAACAAAACCAAAGATGAAATTGATGAGGTTGCATGAACACTTTAAATGTTCAGTTAACCAAAAAGAAAAATTAAAAAAAACCAGTTTGATTAACAGCAAAAAAATTGATACAATGCAAACATTCTGAAAAGAAATAATACTATTCCATCCCTGGTATCACTTTACGGCTACATCAACATGTGTCACTTCTTCCAGAAGTGGCATGGTAATGAGCAGTCTGGAAGATGCTAATGAGGCACAGCTGTAAATTTTCTGTTCCTCATTAGCATATGGACATATGATTCAGAGTCGGGAAGAAGCTCTTCCGGACTCCAAAATACATGCTCGGATGCGCTGCCCATGGCGATCTTCTAGAAGCAAACCTTCCTTCTGGAAGCCCCCTCTTCCTCAAAATTTTGAAACCAGCTACTGGTTCTCCTTTATAAGCCAGCAAATACCACGAAGGCAGCAGTCTGCATTAATCCACGCCTGTATTTGCCCATCTGCTATGTTCAATTAGATCCAACCAGCCTTGCATAGTTCTGAAAATACTGGAGGAGATAGAGACGCTGGAGTAGTGCCAAAGTTTGAACAATAAAATAAAAACTGGGAGGTACATCTAAAAAGTAAGTTAGAGATTTTAATTTGTAGCTCTCTCTATTTTTCTATGTACTGTACATATACACTGGGCTGATCCAGGTAAATTCTGTTACTGACTGGCATCTTGACAATACCCCATAATGGTGGAATGTCATAGACATACCTCTAAAGATAGAATACATGAAGTTATATGCTTTAGCCTAAATTAATAGAACCCTTTGAAATTATCATTTTTATGCAAAGCCCTTCATTTTTAGAACATATTTATAATATTTATGTATGGCCTATTAAAGTTTAATCTTCAACTCCTAATCTTAGCAAATGGATTACAATGTGCCTTTTTATTATCTCTCTGTTTATAATAATTAAGCTTTCCAACAGGCCAGTCCCTTTTTCCTACCTACAATCATGGATTATAAATTCTTAAGTGAAATACAGGTTCTCCCTTAATTGGAATAGTTCTTATCGTTACCAAACACTACAGTTTAGAATTCTCTTTTTCCCCTGATATCTTTTAGCAACAGCAAAATCCTGCTGCCCTTTGCAATGCAAAACTCCCACGAAGAAAGCCAGGCAAGCATGATCTGGCTTCAAATCTCAACATTTTGCTGTATATTTTTACTCCTGTAATTGCCACCAGCTGTTAGTGCAAAGCTGCACCTGGATTTTACCCAAGATCCATCTGCTGAGTTCAACATGATGTACGCTGCAAGCTGCCATCAAAATAAAATGAGATGCATCCTGAGAGTGGGAAATAAATATTTTTTTACACCTACTTTTTTTTTTTATTATTCTTCAGCACTGGCTTATTAAATGTGTATTTTCATTGGAAATGAGAAATGAGCATGAAGCGCCCCCCACAACTCATGTAGCTGATGAAGCGGGTCTTTGCCCACAAAAGCTTCTGCTCCAAAATATCTGTTAGTCTATAAAGTGCCACAACAGGACTTCTTGTTGTTTTAATATACAGTAAGGTCTCAGAGTACGCAAACTCAGAGTATGCAACCCCACCCTTATGCGGCTGACCCTGATTCCTATAGTAAACCCTGTAGCATGATTTCCAGTTATGGTTAACTCACTTCCCCCGACTTGGCTCAATCCCGCTCAGCTCTGGATGGCCCCAGTTCAGCGACCCCACCCCGCCCTTAGCTCCAGTCACCACCTGTGCATAGCTCCTGCTCACCCCCCATCCCTGCCTCTGGCTCTAGCTCACCACCCCTCAGGCGCAACTCAGGCTCAACCTCCCCAGCCCCAGTTCAAACCCCATGCTGACTCACTCCCTGAACCTGGCTCTGGCTCACCACACCTCACATGCAGTTCCAACTCACACCCTACCCCCCACACCAGTTGAAACCCCCTGTGCTGGTTCAAACTTCTCGCATGCAGCCCCAGTTCCATCCTTCTGCCCCGGTTTAAAGCGCCCGCGTACAGCTTAGGTTCAATGCCACCCCCTCCACCACGTGTATGGCTCTGGTCCAACACCCCACCCCACAGTTCAACCCCCTTCCAGCTCACCACCCGCACCGACCTCTGGCTCCGGCTCATCCCCCCTGCCCCTCCCCGCAGCCTGGCTCACCACCTCCATGCATACCTCTGGCTCAACTCCAACCCTCACCCCGCTGCAGCCTTCATTCATCGCAGGCTTTGCCCCACCCCCCCCAGCCCCAACCCACCACCATGCTTAACCCTCCCCAGCTGCCCCGCCTCCCACTCCAGGACTTACATTTCTGCTGCTTCCCCAGCTGCAGAACATGTGTTCTGCTGGGGAAAAAGTCGGAGACCCACTTACACAAAATTCAGGTTACGCGAGGGCACATGGAACGGAGCCCTCACATATTCTGAGGCATTACTGTACTGCAGTTTTTAGTTTAGGTACCTACTGAGCATTTTTGCCCTTCCTTGAAAAGAAGGTGAATTTTACATAACTATGATAAACAGTGTGGATGGGGACCAGTTATTTTGGCTTGCTTTAAAAGAACAAGACCATTAGGACACAGAGCATTTTAATGCAAGGTCTTCACACATCAGAGAAACATAAACTTCTCTATTATGAAAATTACATTGTGCAACATCTAAATCTGATATATCAGCAATATATTCTTTTTTCTGTTTTCTCAAAAAACATCTAACCTGTATCCAATTAGAACATATCAAAATTGAAAAATAAAAATATGGGATATTCCTTTTCATTTAGTCATAATATACTAAATTACATACACATTAGTCTAAAAACATAATTTGGCTAAATTCATATTTAAAGTTTGCATATTTGTGCTAATGTTTAGTGCTCTGGAACCAGAATGGCCCAACACAATTAACGAAGCCCAGAGACAACATTAAAAGCTAAAAAGAGAAGATAAGAAAAAGCTTCTTGAACCAAATTTTTGCAAAAAGAATCTGGTTTCCACTATAGCATAATCTCATGTTTAAAGGATTTCACATGTTTCTGAACAGGAGTAGTTATGTTCATGCTGTATGAAAAATAGAAGTTTGAACACATTAAACAGCGCCATTGAATCATAAATCATGGCTGTTTACATCATAACGCATTACCTCACCACCATTTGACTGACATAACCATAACTTTAATTGTATGCAATTGCCTTCTACTTTTGGAGAAGTAAGTGGGCTGCATGGCCCTTAAAAGGGACACTGTCCATGTGAATTACTTGCAGGTAATTATTTGGAATTTCTGGTAAAGAAACAGCATTACTTAACCTTTTCAGGTTTTACATGTTCATAAGGGTTTTCCTTCTGCTCTGCAGATATTTTTTCATAAGGGACTTTTCAACAACAGGAAATCAAAGGCTCAAATCCCAAACATGCATCACTTTTCAAGAGGCACAGCCCAAGGAAATGGTGCTGTAAATGTGGCTGTAAGCCAATGAGGTACCTCCCAGTCCTGAACTAGAGAAAGCCCCAAGTGTTACTTTGACAGCCCTGTGGGGGAAGGGGGCCTGTCTAAGTAATATCAGACTCCCAGAACTGACTTATGAGTGGCAGTGAGATCTGGAATCTGTGCTGCTACCACACTTTTCATCCCATGCCCACTGCACAAGGGCTTCTAAGGAATCCACAAAATGCAATCTTTCACAGGGCCTGCCCTGGGGATTTTTATGACCCCTTTTTATGCTGCTCTGACCCTTTCCCAGCATGAAGGGCCCAGAGGATCTCCCCAGATGTATATTAGTTATCCCATTGATGTTAATGAGACTACTCACACACGTAAAGCTAAGTTTGTACATTAAGTTTGTAAGACGATGGCCTAACTGATTGTACAAGGAAATTGTTAAACTGAATCATGCACCAAATTCTGCCCAGTAAAGAAAGTGAAAAAGATTAAAAATGTTGTATGAATTTCTCTCAGTGATAAAAAGCCCAGTCTGGCCAGCTTCACCTCTGTCCCTCTGTACTGACTACATAAAATAATCAGCTTCTGATTTTCAGGTTTCTTGCCACTGAGGGCATCCCTCTACTTGGCACTGGTAAGGCCACATCTGGAGTTTTGGGTCCAGTTCTGGGGCCCCCCAGTACAGAAAGGAAGTGGAGACATTGGAGTGGGTCCAGCAGAAGGCAATGGAAGTGATTAAGAGGCTGTAGCACATGACCTATGAGGAAAGGCTAAGAGATTCGGGCTTATTTAGCTTGCAAACAAGAAGACTAAGGAGGAATTTAATAGCAGCCTTCAATTTCCTGAAGGTAGGATGGATAGAGACTATTCTCAGTAGTGAGGGATGGCAGAGCAAGGAGCAATGGTCTCAAGTTAAAGATGAGGAGGTGTAGGTTGGGTATTAGGAAAAACTATTTCACCAAGAGAATGGAACGCACTGGAAGCACTGGAATGCGTTACTGAGATAGATGGTGGAATCTCCATCTGTAGAGGTTTTCAAGTCCTACCTTGACATAGTCCTGGCTGGAATGAATAGGTTGGGGTTGATCCTGCTTCAGGCACAGGGATGGACTAGATGACCTCCTGAGGTCTATTCCAGCCCTAGAATTCTGATTCTACAATTCTAAAATTGCAACGTGACAACCACGAAACAGAAAGTTCACTCATCAACAAAGAGGGAACAAGCACCCATGTGCAGTGAGAAGGCAAAATTTACTGCTACTGTATAAGCTAGGAGAGCAGAACTGTATGAATTCAGTCATTTACAGTGTTGCTATTTCCAGTGACCGCAGAGGCCTTTGTCTGTTACCTCTGCGCTGGCAACAAGTGAAAGAAGTACATCCTCGAATGTCACATGTGAAAAGGGGGGAAATGAGCATTGCAGTCTACAGAAAAGGTGGCGAACCGGTGCATCTGGAGTCACGTGCAGCTGTTCTGAAGTTAATGTGTGGCTCCTTACATAGGCACTAACTCCAAGGCTGGAGCTACAGGCACTAACTTTCCACATTACTGAGGAGTGCTAACTGCTCAATCCCCAGGTTTGCCCCCACACCTGCCCACAATCATGCATTTCTCTTGCTCCTCATTTCTTGCCCCAAGGATAGGGTAACCATCCTTCCTGTTTGGCTGGGACAGCCCTGTATTTTGGGCACCAGGAAGGCATCCCAATTTATTTTACCAAGGGGCTAACTGCCCCATATACAGGCCTCCTGATGAGCGCAGATGCAGTTGCTGGTCAGAGAGAGAGTCAGCAGGGTCCTTGCCATAAAGCTAGGTTGGGGTGCTGGGGGGCGCTCCCCACAGCTCAGCAGAGCTGAACTGGAGGAGCTGCCACCTGGTTCCCAGCTGTCTGTGGCTTGAGGAAGACGGGAGCACACTGGCACAGCTGCCACTGCATTACTGGCTTCCCAGGGCTTGGGGACGCCCAGAGGAGCACCGATGTGGCTGCTGCCCCATTTCCTGTGCCCCAAGGCATGGGGCAGCCAGGGAGCCGCACCTTGCTGGTACCTGCAGCCAGGGAGCCACCTTCCCACCCCTACCCCAGAGCCTCAAGCACATGACAGGTGTTAGCTGATCACAGTGGGCGGGAGGTGCAGGGAAGAAGGGAAAGCATTGAGTGGTGATGGTGCCGACATGTGGGAGGTGCTGGGGAAGATCATATGTTCCAGCTGACATATTACTGTGGCACTTTGCAAATGTACATTGGTAAATATTGGCTCCTTCTGAGGCTCAGGTTGGCCAATCCTATCTGCAGAATGGAAGTGTAAGAAGAATAGATCTCAATCACAGTCCACAACTTCTCAGATAGCAGGAATTAAAAGAAAGTATCCCATAAGATAATGCCATGCAATATAATCCTGTACCATTTCAACATTCTGATATATAGTTATTAGCTGAAACCAGGAAAACTAATGCACTTGTTAGAACTTCTTCCATATATCTTATGTCTGCAAAGCATCCAAAGCAAAATAATCTGTACAGAAAGAATAACTGTCTGGAAGAAAACAAATGAACTTGATCTGGTCATCCTTAGAAGGGTAATATTCCAATCATACTGCCACAATCAGAGGTTTTAATTCAAATCAGTAAATGGGTGTAAATTTGGCTTGAATAGTTCTATCCATTTTTGCACTGACTTCAGTTTACTTGGGATATATAAACATAGGGTTTCTGTCGCTTGTATGTCTTAAGTTTATCCCAAGTATCTTTTAGTTGCATATACAATTTGTAATGAAGTTTTCTATTCATGTACTTGTCCTCTTGAGATTACATATTCTTATGGGCAAAAACTATGTATATGTAAAATACCTGGCACAATAGGGCACCAAATGCTGTTGAGGTCTATAAGCACCATTGTAATAGTGCTACTAATGATAGTAATCTAATTGCAATTCTTGAGTTCTTATTTCTCCTGGTCATGCAACCTTTCTAAAGCTCCATCTAAATACTTTGCTGTATGATAAGTGACCATATTGGTAATCATAAACTATACAGATTCAATATTCTGCCTGGAAAAATATATGTGATAATTAAACATCTGTAGATGCATGGAATCTATCACATAAGCCATAGTTTTGGTTCAAATGCTTCCAGATATTTATTCAACTATAGTTAGACTAAGTATCATAATATTTCATTTTGCAATTTTTTCATTTTTAAAATTTTAAACTCCTCCAGAGCAGAACTATTCCTCAGAATCTGGCGTGTTGAAAATTAAAGAATTTTACTCCTAACTGATCAAATAAAGAACCATCTCAGCTTCCAGTTACTGCTGCTCTTTAGCATCTTTTAGCTTGATACCAGTTTTGGATGCAGCTGAATGCCAGCTACCGTGATAAACATGTACACTACCAGCTGTAGCTCCATCTGCTCCACTAAACATTTTCACACCATATCTGCTGGGGTGGGAGAAAAAATGGTTTGGAGTTAGTTTGTTACAACAAAACATTAAAATTTTCACTCCAGGTGGCCCTTCAGTTTTCTGTTCCTCTGCTGAATATATTGGCAAAAGCAACAAACTAGTTATGTAGCAATAACAGCCAGTCTTAAACCCTCAGAATTCAAAGAACTACAAGGGGGAGGAGTTGGTGCAAGACGAGCTCATGTGCAAATGCAGAACTCCAGAAATGAAACATTTTTCATACAGTCTCCTCTTAGGACTCACACTGCCATATACACGTGTTTTAAATTTATTAACATGAAAAAATCTCACTGACTTAAATGGGAATGTCCCATTAATGAAACCACTGGAATGCCTATTCAGTGCCTCATTAGCATGCCGCTGGCCATGGCTCTTCGAAATTGCCACTTTTCACTGCCATGTGGCTCGTCCAAACAGGGGTCCTTTTCCAAAAGACCCCAGGAACTTCAAAATCCCCTTATTCCTATCAGCAGCCAGTGGCATGCTAATGAGGCACTGAATATGCATGGTCATTTCAAAGATTTGGACTAGTATAGACATGGACACAGTGATGCAAATTAAGAGTAATTCTACCACTGAAAAATCAGTGCAAGAAAGAGATCAGGCCTACAGGTACTAGAAGTATAAGTGGTATGAAAATGATGTTAAAATTTCTATTCAGTTATATTAAGAATTTTGGACATTTTGATTCCCTCCCAGACAAACTTTCTCTTATAAAATTGACATTTTTTGCGTAGGCTCCTACAAACTCGCATTTCCATATTTCAAAAGACACAAGAAAATCATTGAATGATGGGTAAATAGATAAGCAACTAAAAGGCAGATGCTAATTCAGATGTACCTGAATCTCTTTAGTGTGCAACTCTTGGTAGACTTGATATTTTTAACTGCTTCCTTCATTATTGGGGTAAACTATAGAGCATCCTAAACTGCTGCCTCCGCCTATTCCACGAAGACCTTGGTGACATGCTCTATGAGGTAGCAAAATGATGTCAAAGCATGCTTGTTGCCTTTTAAGTGCATCAGGATATACACCAGGCAATTAGAGAAGTCTACAATTTACACACCTCTAACAAGCAACAGACAGAGAAGCCCTCAGAGCTGTTCAGATCAGAAAGGTAGCAGAGTTCTGATTGAAGGTTTGTGTATATTTTATCATATCAGACTCACTCAACTTGTAATTTGTATTCCCAGACTAGACAAATTTAATAAAGTGATACAAAGAGGACCTTGGGCAAGAATATTATCCTATGTGGTCAAACAGATTAATTCTGGCATCTTCCACAAAGTTGTTAATGTCAATACACACAAGAATTGAATTCCTATTGCTGTATTGTTTGCCAGAAACACACATATAGTATTTCCTCAACTGTTAACTGCACAATCTAGGAGGCAATGATAAAGAATTTCAGTTGCTACCCCCCAAACAGAGTCCCTGATCACAGATATAACCTAGTAATTTGTAACCTAACAATTTATATTAGGCATTTAGGGGAACAATGCCCACACTTTCTCTCCATTACCTTTCAGATTTTACCCTGCAGAGTTTTAATTCAACTAGAGAAACTCCATTAAACTCCCTCAAAATTTGTGCAAAAGTGCACAAATTGAGCCATCTATCTTCAGTACAAGAGAAACAGAAGAAAAATATCAGGAATAGTCTCTATAGGCAAAACTGAGTATACAGAAATTAGTTTTCAAACTCTTCCCTGAGAACCCAATATCTCTGCAACAGCAATATGACTAATACAGTAGAAGCCCTGTTATCCAGTAAATGGGGAGTATGGAGACTTTGGTTAATTGAATATTCTGGTTAACTGTGAGTTATACTTTACCAGTGGAATACCCATTTTCAAAGAATTAGAATACAATAAAATGAATGAAGTAGGAAAGAGTACACAGTACTCACCGACCCACTAGCAGTATTGCCCTGAAGAGTGGTTCATTTCCTGAAGCACTTAGATGTGTATACAGGGAAGGTTTTCTTGTTTATAACCTTATGACACTTCACAGCACTATGGGCAATGCATGGCATCATGTACCCAGATCACCGAAAACACAACTGAACACTAAACGGATGCTGAACGTAATTTTTCTTTGATTCAGAAGCACTTTGGGATCTTTATTATCAACATTAATTATAATCACAGATGTAGGTATAGGCACTTGGGATTAATCTTCAGTGACCATATGACACAGCCTGGAAGTTGCTTTTTTTGAAGAAGTCCCTTATTTCAGCATGCTTTCTTGTTTCT
The DNA here is from genome assembly GCF_033958435.1 of Carettochelys insculpta. NCBI lineage: Eukaryota > Metazoa > Chordata > Testudines > Carettochelyidae > Carettochelys > Carettochelys insculpta. The sequence goes on along the minus strand of NC_134139.1, from coordinate 137,595,928 downwards.
GCCACTTCTGCGTAAGAGTAGAGTGCAGAACGTGCAATTGCACAATATGCTGGGCAATGTACTAGTCCTGGTTAGTAGTTTGAAAAGATTTGTATTGGTCGATAACAGAAATGCTGGTTAAATGAGCTCTCTGGCTAACTGAGTGCCAGATAACAGCACTTACAGTGTATTAGGCAAAAATTATTAAATGTCACAATATTTATTATTTTGGTATTTAATTTCAATGTAAATATTGTGTCATTTATGTTCATGAATACTAAGAACTAAAGATGTTTTAGCAGCTTCTTTAAAAGAGAAGCTTATGAGCCATTTAATCCAGCCAGGCTTTACAATATAGATTTACAGGCTTGATGTTCACCTCTTACAATTCAGCATAGCCTCACTGAGCTCCTTTGAAAGCTGCACCTATTCACACTAGGTCAAGCTTTTAACCCCTACAGGCAACACATCCAGGAAGATCTCAATCTGATTCTATTTTGCATCAGTTCTTATGCCACACATAGGCCGTGTCTACACGTGCCCCAAACTTCGAAATGGCCACGCAAATGGCCATTTCGAAGTTTACTAATGAAGCACTGAAATGCATATTCAGGGCTTCATTAGCATGCGGGCGGCCGCGGCACTTCGAAATTGACGCGCCTCGCCACCGCGCGGCTCGTCCAGACGGGGCTCCTTTTCGAAAGGACCCCGCCTACTTCGAAGTCCGCTTACTCCCATGAGCTGATGGGAATAAGGGGACTTCGAAGTAGGCGGGGTCCTTTCGAAAAGGAGCCCCGTCTGGACAAGACGCGCGGCAGCAATCTGCGGCAATTTCGAAGCGCCGCTGCCACCCGCATGCTAATGAAGCGCTGAATATGCATTTCAGCGCTTCATTAGTAAACTTCGAAATGGCCATTTGTGTGGCCATTTCGAAGTTTGGGGCACATGTAGACGTAGCCATAATGTCTTGAGTGCCTGTCTGTAGTATATCAACAGATGTGACTAATGACCATTGTGTCATATACATTGTCTTATATCCCCACAGGGAGAAGAGAGTGCAGCAGAGCCTCTTGTTTTGTTAGGGTGATTTTGTTTTGAACATATATATTGCTATGTATTTATGCCAGAAAAAGGAAGGCGAAGAAACACACACTTGGAGCAGAAGGTAATGAGGTTTGTGTCACCCCTTAAGTTTCTGGGGGAGATCATTCTACTGTCTCTGAGCAGCCCCAAGGAAGATCTATCTCCCACATGGATTAACTTTATTGTTATTGTGGAAGGTTCCACTGTATCAGAAAAGCAAAGCTGCTGACCATGGTTTTCATCCCAGAGCTTTAGGAAGTTTAGTCCGAGGACATAGAGCTCCTTGAAATAAGTACATAGATCTTGAACTTAATTCAGCATTCTATGGAAAGACAGTGGACAGACAGGACAGGTCTGATGTGTTTATCGTAGATTATACTGCTGAACACACATACCACCATGTTCTGAAGTATTTGGAATTTTCTCAACCTTCCAGACTTCATGCACAAGTACACTGCTCCCAGAGCAAGTAATCCCAGGAGCACTTACTTCCTCCTGCAGATCACATGCAGGCATATGGATGGTGTGGAGGGCCCACTGGCAGCTGGTCCAGAAGTGAAGAGAAGCTACAAGGGCTGTCATCACAGGAGACTCCATGTATGACACCCAGCCCCAATCCCTAAGCCAACACTGAAGGTCTTGCCTCAGATGTCAGTGATGTGCTTCAAACATGGCCATATGTTGCCCAAACAGCACTGTTCAGCAGGGGCACAGTCCTCCAAGCAAAGCATTGCAACACCACAGCCCAGGGACAAACAGGCATGGGAAAATGCCAGCCAGGCTGTGGACCTTGCAGGCTGGAGGCAGGAAATCATGAGAGTGACCACAGTGTTCTCATGTGGGAGCGTCCTGAAGGTGATTACTCTGGACTGGCAGGCCACGTGCAGACAGGTGACTGAGCTGTTCTGAGACCCCCAGGCCACATAGGCCCTGGTCACTCACTGCCTGTCCCCTAGTCAATAGGGAAAGGTTTCTAACTCACCTCAAGTACCCTCACTGGGATACTGGAGGATGCCTCCTCTGCCTCCCTATCATCATCCTTGGGCACCTCAATGGTGATGTTGGGCATGTCCCGGCCAGACTCCATGACTGCTGGGATGGATGGCGGTGATGTGCCTCCCTGTCCCCCAGGATAGTGTCCATCTTCTCATAAAAGCAGCACCCGTGGGCTGCTGTCCCAGAGCAGCTGGACACCTTTTGGGCCTTGCAATAACTTTGCTGCAACTCCTTGACTTTGAACCGGCACTGGTCCAAGGTCCAGATGTGCCCATTCTCTGTCAGGCCAGCAGCAATCCAGCCATACATTTCCAAGTTTTGCCACTTGCAGCTGTGCCAGGCCCCTGGAGGCCAATTACTTCAAAATAATGGTCCCTGCCTGTGCACACTAGCGCTATTTTGAAATAACTATTTCAAAATAGGCATTTACTCTTCTCAAAATATTTCAAAAGGTGACAGTTATTTCAACCTGTGATTTCACACTAGTGTAAACCAGGGCCAAGTGAGAGGCCTGGCAGTGGAAGTGCACTTTCCCTAAACCTCTGCCACCTCTCTCTTGCAAGATAGTAGAATCGCATGGGTGAGAGGAGAGAATGTGGCAGAGAGGTCCCAGAAGATGAGAAAGGATGTCTAAGTCTTCCTTCCATCCACTGCAGAAGGAGATCATCCATTAGTACCAACAAAGAGTTTCAGTTTCACGTCCTGGCCTAGTTACAGATTTTGCCAAGTCTAGAATATTAGCTTCAATTTCATGAGCTTGCAGTTGGCCTCTGGCAAGCATCTCTATGAACTTGCAAGAGCCTTCACAAAGTGAAAAAATGAGGGGGAGGGACGACACTGAGAGAGAAAGATCATTTCAATCAAGTCTCTGGTGAAATGTGCAAACAATTAAAAAGCACCAGGAAGATAGAAATAATTTACAAGAACTTGCAGCAGGAAATGAGTAGGTTATCAAATTGAATTTACAGATACATCTACTCAAATTGTAACTCTGCAAAGAATCCCAAGGCTATATTTGACAGGACTTTGGTTTTGTCTTTCATCTAAAATGCAGCAACTCCAACAGAACAATTCCTTTACTTATGATAGAACTGTGGTCCAGTATAATACACAGAGAAAGTAGTACCTGCTGAATCACGAACACTTCTTTCAATACTCATATTCTCACTGTAGGTATTCCACTCAGTATAAAATACAAGGAGATGATAACCTAAGGTACTGTGTTTACAGACCATGCAAGATTCAAACTTTTCCATAATTTAGCCAGAAAAACCTGTCTCGACTATACCAAAAGCAACGTTTTGCAACCTACTTTACATATTGGGCTGAACACTGAAATATGTCTGAAATACGCACTGGTTAACTGAAATCTTATCTAAACTGATAAGTTAATTTGGATTCAGGTAAAATATGAATGTAACAGATCTTCATTAATACCCTATACAAATGGTTTTATTCTGGAATAAGTGGTTTATTCCAAATTTGCTTAATTCACTTCCAAAAATATTATTTTGGAAGCAGAGCATCCCACACAAAGAGTTGATCAAGACCAGCTATTCCAGAATAACACCCCAAATAGATTAGCCCTTTGCCTAAAAGAGTGTAGGAAATAGAAAAGCATAAATTAAACAAGCAGGCTACAAAAGTTCATAAAGATGCAGCAAGCACACCCAATTTAAAAAAGGTTTAAAAGCTGTACAATGATATAGCTACCTCTTGACAAATAACTGAATATTCTGCTGATCTTGACAGCATTACAAGGCAATTAAAGGACACATTATTATTGAGAACTGCAGTAGGCTGTTACTAATCAGCAAAGCTTTCATAATTGGGGCCGGGGTGGAGGAAAGAAAGAGAAATCCATTCTTCCTTCCTTTTTTAAGTTGCTGAATGACAATATATAATAATGATAAAGATGGTAACACATAAGTTCAAGGTCTCAAATATGGCCTCTAAATTCGGAGTCCTCAATTTTTGGGCCTCAAAGCCTGCTTTTCAGAGATGCTGATCAGCTATGTTAGTTCTAATCAGCTGTTAAAAATCTGGACCTTGACTATTAACAGCTGGGCCTCCAAAAATGAGCTATCCAAATGGCCAGGCCCAATTTTCAAACCTTAGTCTACGCACTTTATTCTGTGTCATATGGCAATTACGCTAGGCAAAACAAGATCTTCAATATCAACAGATTACTGGATCATCTTCCAGAAGTTCAGTGTCATAGAGCAGCAAATGATTTGCTGCTGTAATAACTTTCTTGGATGGAGATTGAAACCTTCCATGTTTTAGCACGCAATTATCCCCAGTATACTTTTTGTTTCATTGCCCCACATAGCGCTAAGTCTTTAGTAGCACATCATATAAATAAAGCAGCTTTTTGGATATGTGACATGGTAACATTAGCAGCACCAGTATACACATGTGCCATTTGAAAGCTCATTAGTCCTGAACACAATGTAAGACTCTACTATTAGTATTTATACCCAGAACTTCCTGTCCACTATACAAGTAAACACAACCCTATTAAAAACACAATAATAAGACATACTCAACATTAATACTTATAAAGTTCCCTCATATGATTAAAGGGAGGGCCCCATAAATGGTTTAATGAAACCAGTATAGAAAGTTTATACCTAAAGTCATTTAATTCTTGCCTAGATGTGAATAAGGTTTCCTGGACATTTCTTTTCACTGATTCTAATATAATCCAAAGACTTTGCTTCCCATATAATGTTTTTTTTTTCTTTCATTCTTTCCGTTAAAACCTGCCCAGGAAAAAGGATCAAGTCAGAATAGAGGCTAATGTATATTTCTTATCAATAACACAGAATCTGCCAATTTTAAAAGTTAACAATTGTAACATCCATTAAAAATACACTTGCAAAAATATCTTTGTTATGGTTCTGAATTTTTGCTGGGATTTGTAAAACCAATAAAAACAAGTATTTTAAAAACTATGGTTTTTACCGCCATATTAAAAAACCAACATAAACTCTCAAAATGGTTGAAAACTATGTATCAAAACTCTGTACAAAAAAATGTATTTTTGGCTCTATTTCATAATACCCTGTTCATATGTTGTACTAGGAAGCCTACACAGTTTCATCTAGATTGTTTTCTTCTCTATGTTCATTATTTTAAAATACATGTTCTCTAACAACACATGCCCCAGCTTTCTAAGGCTATGTCTAGGTTACAGCAATATGTTGACAGAAGTTTTTGCCAGAGGATATCTTCCAGCAAAACTTCCGCCGACAGATTGAGGCCAGACTGCCAAGCGGATTGCCCAGCCGCTCTCTCAACAAAACAGCCAACCAGAAGAACAGCAGACAGGGCTGTCCGGTGTTCTGGAAGCCCTGTCTGTTGACAGAGAACCCCCCGGAATGTCCAGACCAGCTTTCAGTTGACAGATCTCTGGAGAATGGTAACAAGAAGGCTCTTCATGAAATTTCTAGTGATTAAACGTTATTGCCATTTGCTGGACAGCCAGTGAGCTTTGTAAACTGAGAGGAGGATGGAATTGTCCAGAAGTTAGAGTGTTCAAGTCTGTGCCCTGCCCCAGACTTCTGTATGACTTTGGATAAGTACCTTGTCTCTGTGCCTCAGTTCTCCATCTGTTAAATGGGGAAAATAGTGCTTTCCTACCTCACAACAATTTTGTGAGAATATATACACTAGAAACTGTGAGGTGCTCAGATACAGCTGTAATAAGGAGCCATAAAGCATGGCAGACACCAGCTGTGCTGGTGTCCACATAACCACTATTACATCGAGTAGCCTGACTTATCTCAACAGACACACCCAGCACGCAGCCTGCTTAAGGATTAAGTATCCAGTCTGTGGTGGAATCAGACACATAAAACAATACACAGAAGCTTGTGTCAATGATCATGTTGTCTCTGTTCTTCATATTAATTCAACCAGGTTGGCCAACCTTGTACTTTTCAGAAGGAATAATTTTACTTTCATAAATCCCCACACATAAAGCATTATGACCCCCCATTTATCAAATTAAAGTTCAGTATTATTATTATTATGTTTGTAGCCTCAAAATGCCCTTTAATATTTAAAAACAAAACAAAAAACAAAACACACTAACCCCAAACAACAAAACAACAGTATCTAATGTCACAAAATTGTGGTACATATCAAATTCACATAAATTTGAGCCTCTTCTATTCTATTTTTATCACAGCTAATCTCTGCAGATATCAAACTATATTAAATTTAGGCCAACACTTTATTTCTCAGCTTAACTGTAGTATATATGTTCATGATAGAAAGTAAGCGGATGTTTTGTGTAGAGAATATTTGTGTGGCTCGGTCTCTTGCCACAGACTAGTTACTTCAAAATTTTGCTACAGGAGACTGTCTGTGCCCTTAATATTTCCAAAATCACCTACATAAAAACTAAGTGTTCCATCCACTGCAATACTTACACTTAAATTACACTGTCTTAGGAAAATGGATTTGGAATTACTAATGCATTTGCTATAAATGGTTAGCACTAATCTGGCAAGAGTTTAAATAAATTAAAAATTGTATGTATGTTTAAGCACTTTTACTGTGCAATTAATTTTGCTGCACCTTAATGTAATAATCTATAACTTTGCACAGAAAACGTACGACTAGATATTCAAATAGTAGCCTACATTTCAGTGCAATTTGTGAGTCTAAGCAACAGTAGGCAGTTCTATGTTAACAATTTAGTGAGTACAATCAAATAATTTCTAATCTAACTGGCATAGTATGCACCTGCAATATCATGAGAATAAAAATGAAGAGCTGGTAAGGCTGACCTGAAAATGTGTCCTTTAATATGTTCCCTTCAAAAATTAAGGTGATCATTCTTTGCTATTTTTCATATCGTCAATTGCCTGCATATGACCAAATCAAAATGACTGGATCCTAACAAATCATGCTGAGAACACTGTCACACAGAACACACTAAGAAACCTTTTGTTTAGTTGAATATGTCATATAGATTTTTCTTTAATTACAAAAACCTTACCACCTGATCACAACCTACACCAGCATCAAGGTGGAAAGAGTAAAGCAAGTATACCTGGATTCCCCAATGGTTGAGACAGAATTTACATATTTTCACCTTCACTAACAACACAGCTTTAATACTGAGTACATTGTTCTGCACTGTCATGATGCATGAGTCGTATTAAGAAATCTGACAGTTTAAGAATGGATTATAGCATTATATTAAGTTGAATATATTTCTGTGCTGCACTGAAGAAGATAAGAGAGGTCTTTGTTAAAATAAAACAATTTTGTTCTATCTTTCTCACTTGGTATAAAAATTTTGTATTTACCACACTGGTAATATTCTACTTCCTTCACATCTAATATCAGGTGGAAATTTTCACTTTTCATTTCATATATTCTTTAACTGCTTTTATATACTATATTGAATACAGAAGCTGGTCCTCATACTTGGAAAACCAGATTTCTCTTCCTACACTCAGTGCTTATGGGTGACCTTCTGAATAAGGAAGTTTGAAAAGCAATGTTCTATTTGAAAACGCAAAGCACTTTAGCATTTGCTCTCATGCGCTGTCTTTTATTCTCATCTTCCTTCCCTCCTCCTTTTTGGATTTAAAACTGTCTGAGATAAAGAGACAGGATGTATGTTATGAAGAATAAGAGGTTTTACTTTATACTGCACATCTTAATATAGGCTTCCATGATATCTTAATCAGAACTCGAAGTTGTTAACAAAATGGTTAGCAGTATACTTACAGCCTGATTTTGCCCACATCTCACTTTAATGAGATTTACTGTAAAAGTGAAATTCATAAAATTGGGATCAAAACTTGTATTTCTGATTAATTAATAAACTTGGGGCAAATTAAATGAGAAATTATAATCTGAAAGGCCCAAAAAGAATTTGAAGTGCAGCTACCCAGAGACTCAGTGAGTAAAAGAAAAAAAAAATAAATGCATCAGAACCAGGAAGCTTCCGTAAACAAACACACAAACAAACAAAACCAAGCAAACAGTAGGACCACTTAATGATCAAAAAGCTAAAGGAGCACTCAAGGATGATAAGGCCATTGCAGAGAAAGTAAATGAATATTTTGCTTCAGTATTCATGGCTGAGGGAGTAAAGGAGATTGCTAAGCTTGACAGCTATTTATAGGTGACAAATCTGAGGAACTGTCCCAGACTAAGGTGTTATCAGAAGTGTCATATCTAAACAGAAGTATGACACCAGTACCAGATGGTATTCACCTTGAGTTCTCAAGGAACTTAATGTAAATTTGAAGAACTACTGTGGTGTGTAATCTATCATTTATATCAGCTTCTGTACCAAATGACTAGAAGATTGCTAATGCAATGCCTATTTTTAAAAAGGGCTGAGAGGTGATTAAGGTACTTGCTAAGTTCTAAGATGACAAGCAAACTGCTTGAAACTATAGAAAAGAACAAAACTGTCAGACATAAAAATGAGCACATTTTGTTGGGGAAGACTCAAAATTTTTTTTGTAAAGGCAAATCATGCCTCACCAATCTACTAGAATACTTCGAAGGGGCCAATATGCATATGCACACGGGACATCCAGTGGATATAAAGTACTTAGATTTTCAGAAAGCCTTTGACAAGGTCTCTTACCAAAGGTTCTTAAGCAAATTAAGCAGCCATGGGATAAAAGGAGCGGTTAAAAGATAAGAAACACAGCATAGGAATAAATGGCCAGTTTTCAGTAGTATCTCCCGGGTGTTTGTACTGAAACCAGTCCTGTTCAACATATTTATAAATGATCTAGAAAAATTGGGTAAACAGCAAGGTAGCAACATTTACATATGATACAAAACTACACAATATAGGTAAGTCTCAGGTAGGCTGTGAAGAGCTCCAAAAGTAGTTAGGGTGACTGGACAACAAAATGGCAGATGATATTCAATGCTGATAAATACAAAGTGAGGCATAATGGAAAACAGTCCAGACTGTAGATATAAAATAATGGGGTCTAAATTAGCTGTTGTTACTCAAGAAAGAGATCTTGGAGTAATTCTAGATAGTTCTCTGGAAAAAAATCCACTAAATGCGCAGCAGCAGTCAAAAAAGCAAACAATATGTTGGAAATTCTTAAGAAAGAGGAAGGTAAGACAGAAAATGTCATATTGCCTCGCTCTAAATCTATGGTACTCCCAAATCTCAAGTATGGTAGGCAAACATGCTTGCCCCATCTCTCTCCCTACATATATAGGAAAAAGTGAAGACAAAGGCAACAAAAATGATCAAAGGTACGGAATGGCTGCCAAATGAAGTGAGATTAATAAAACTGAACTTATTAGCTTGAAATAGAAACAATATAAGGGCTATTTGAATTAGGTCTATAAAATCATGGCTGGTGTAGACAAAGTAAACAGGGAAGTGCTATTTATGTCTCATAACACAAAAATTAGGAGTCACCAAAGGATATTAATAGACAGTAGGTTTAAAGCAACCAAAAGGAAGTGTTTTCTTTGCCCAATGCACATCCTGTGGAATTCTTTGCCAGACAATGTTGTGAAAACCAAGACTGTAACAGGGTTTCAAAAAGAACAAGATAAATTCAGGGAGGACAGGCCCAACAATTGTTATTGGCCAGGATGGGCAGAGACAGTGTCTCTTGCCTTTGTTTGCCAGAAGTGGGAATGAGCGATAGGAAAGGAATCACTTGATGATTACCTGTTCTGGTCAGTCCTTATGGGGCACCTAGCTTTGGCCACCATTGGAAATCTAAGTGAACTCTGGATGTTCTTATGCTCCTAATCATTTCATATGATTCTCCAAACTGCCTCATTTTAGGTTAGCTGACCTTACACCAACTCAGACAGAAGATATCGTATTATATATGCGCCTATGCTTGAGTAATGCTTTTAGCTTTAATGACTGTGCAAGTCAGGAGAAATGGAGACAAAAGTGAATATCTGAGTTTCAGTAGCATCTGTGATCTGTAACATTCTAACACCTTTTTATCCAAAAGAAAAACAGCAATGATGCTGCATCTAGCCAAATTATTTGCCTGCTATGGAGGAGACAGTGAAACATGAAAGATCACTTCAGTGTGACAAAACATTGTTATCTTAGTATCTTAGGTGAACTATTAACCACAACAAAAGAAGCCCTTAAACAGAGTGCCTACAGGAAATGAAGAAGTGCACCAATACTTCTATTTTAAATCAACAATTTAAACAACTAACTTTTCTCCCATGGGAGACTGATTTAGGATTTAGAAAGATTCAAGAAGGACCAGGTTGTTTTAAAAAAAAAAAGAAAAGAAAAGAAAAAGTGTGAAAATGACTAATGATTAACACCAAAGTTCCAGAAACCATAAACCTTTTCAAAAAGGTCAAAACCACAAGATTCTTTTGTAAGTAATTGTACGTCAAAACAACAACAAAATAATACTGTAGGGCTAAAATCTCACTGAAAGCCTTGACTGCATGCAGAGGAGTAATTCCCATTTGGAACAGGTGGGGTACACATATGGGGACGCAGGGTAATGTTCTTTCCAGGCTTCAGTCTATAGCTAAACCACTCTGCATTCTGGTGCAGTCATCAGGTTACAGTAGATCCTTCAGTAGAAAGAGTTATAGGGGTTCTGACCCTACCCTGCTCCAAAACTTTACATACTAAAATTCATGGTACTGTCATGGAAATCCTCTGCCGCGGGTAGGAGCTGCATTAAGAACCTTCTAAGATTTTAAGCAGAGTACAAAGGGGTTCTATGCAAAGCAGGATTTACATGTTATTGAACAAAAAGATGCAAGTTAGGACAAACCACACAAATGTTTAATTTTATTTTTAAAAAAATTTGGCAGGAAGATAAGAGAATACCAGTCTCTCAAAGAATGTACATGGCCCCCACATCTGCCTATCTGAGCTGCACACAATCAATAATGGAGTTTTCTTTACCACTTCCCTCAGAGGCAGGAAGGTTCTATTATCCCCATCCTTCACATGGAGCATGGTGCTACAGTGATTAAATGACCTACTCAAGGTAACACAGGAAGTCTGTGGGACTGAGTAATTTTTTCTTGATCTCCTGAGTCCCACTCTGCAACGCCTTAATCAGAAAACCATTTAGCTTCGGATACAGCAATAAATGAACTAGATTGTCTACAAAGAGATTCAGAGACAGCAGGCAGCCAGAGACTCCTTTGTGCTGTGCACAGGTTCAAAATCATTCACAGACTCTGTGGGGTCTTCTCAGGCTTTATTCTGAGTCTGCCTACTTTATACACATGGCTTTGGGAAACAGGTAATATGTTGGGACTGCTGAGAAATGAAAGTGAATGTACACAAATTTGTTAACTCCCAATGAAATGTGAACCGTAACAAGATCATTGTGTCACTACCTGTAGTTGCTAAGGAAGATGGAAATTACAGGGAGGGAAGAGGAGAATTAACAGTGCTGAGAAAGCTATGATAAATTTTAGGTTTTCTTTGAGTTATGTTGAGTTACATGAACTGGTTTGGTTTTAGTGGTTCACTAAGTAACAATTACAATCTATGGTAAATGTGTTTAAACGTTAGCGAACAGGACAACAGTACATTTTTATTCTTCGTATTAGTACCGTAATTCTATATGTGGCTATGTCTAAACTACTGTGATCTGTCGACAGAAGTCACTGTTGAAAGAGATCTTCTGACAAAACTTCTACCGGCAGAGTGTGGCCACACACAAAGGTGAATCCAAACAGCGATCCACTCTGATGACAGAGAGTGGCTGGACTCCTCGTCTCTCTCTCAACAGAGCGGCTGACCAGAACCACAACAGACAGGGCTGCCACGTGACCCAGAAGCCCTGTCTGTCGACAGAGGGTCCCCCAGAGCATCTACACAGCTTTTCTGGGGACAAGTATCTCATGGCAGACAGGCAGAAGACTGTTGAAGAAAGTGCTAAGTTTTGTCAATATACTGTCAACAAAACGGATTTTGTGTGTGGACGCTTGGTGAGTGTGGTTGACAAACCCCCACTTTCGTCAGCAAAGTTCTCTTCTGTAGACCTAGGCTGTCTGTGGAAATGACAGAAAGTAGGATACTACACAATGCAAGCTAAAATACAATGAAATTAAATAGTATTTAAAGACTTTTCTGTTGAAGGTCCACACCAACAAAACAGAGCAGAAAAATTACATTGTTTCTTTATCCACAGGACAACACATCAATATAAGGGTATCCAGGTACTGCCTCTACTTAGAGAGATCATATTCTGGGATGAGAAGGTTTACCAGGCCATGTCCTTTTAATCTTTGCCTTCTGCTTTGGGACTGCCACAAATATCAGGTACGATGATGTTCATACCACAACATGATCTCCATCTGATTTCACGTAACAGTTTGCTATCAAACAACTTTCAGATGATAACAATTTTTGGTCCTTACTTCACTGGTCTGAATTTGAATCGCAGACCTCAGGGTGAAAGGTTCTGTAGTCCAATATCAATCTGGTGTTATTTACTCAATATTTTTATTTGTTTTGTTTTAAGGCTTCAAAGTGGTGTCATGTGGGTTAAACAATCAGAAAACTAATTACATCCCCTCACCTTCCACAACAGGATACAATTAAAATTTTTCAGACTTTAGCTACTGAAGTTAAATATTCTATATGTAAACTACATGATATTCCTGTGTATGGGAACTATTGATAATCTTTTTTTCAAATAAAAAGAGACTATTCTTATTGGACAGGAGACAGTCAACTGATTTATAATAAAGTCTTGCAATCAAAATTTAGAATATTTATTCTAAAACTGTTACCGGGGGCAGAAGGGAAGTAGTTCAAGTTCCACTTCGTATCTATTAAACTCCCTTTATATATTAGGAGGACTATGCTAACGTTACTAAAACTGCCTGCTACAACTAATTTTAAAACTGCCATTCACAGTTTAAAAACTGTTAATTCACTTCAGAAATGTCCACACTATCCAAATGTAGCTCTAAAACAGTGTTTGTCAACAAGTGGTATGAGTACCCTTTGGAGTACACCAAGATCTTCCAGTATATAAACTCTTCTAGATATCTGCCTAGTTTTACAACAGGCTACATAAAAAACACTAGTAAAATCAGTACAATCTAAAAGTTCATTCTGACAGTGACTTGTTTCTACTTCATATGCCTCAAACTGCAATATAAGTACAATAGTTCTATTCCAATTCATTTATTTGATCTTAATATGGTAGAAAGCCACCAAGTTTTCAGTAGTAGTCTCCTGTGATATTTTTGCATGTTTCTGTAAGTAGTTTTTAAGTGAGGTATAACTGGGTGGTATGCAAGACAAATCTGACTCCTGAAAAGGGGATCATAATCTGGAAAGGTTGAATAGTAACAGAGAGGAAGCCCTGCTAGTCTATACACTATCAAAACAAAAAACAGTCAAGTAGCACTTTAAAGACTAGCAAAATAGTTTATTAGGTGAGCTTTCATGGGACAGACCCACTTCTTCAGACCATAGCCAGACCAGACCTCAGATTACTTGAAGACCACGTTTCTCAACCAGTGGTATGCATACCCTTAGGGATATGCAAGAGTGGTCTGGGGGTAATTATAAATTTTCTTTTAAAAAGGGGTCCTTTATTTAAAAAAAAAAAGTTGAGAAACACTGTTCTAAAACACAGTCCAAAACACAGACTTCTGGCCTTAAGCTCTATGGCTTGCTGACCAACTGGAAACTTTGAACAGTGGGCAAGTTTGGAACTGGATATAAACTAAGAAGCTTTGCTCATGCTCTACATAACATATGAGCAATTAGAATTGTGTTCCTTTTAATTAAAACTCATATGAAATAATATTCTTTTTCAAGATGGGAAAACAAACACCTTTAGGAGCACTAAGAAATTTGTCATAAGATAGACATAGAAGTCCTACATTAAAGCAGACGCCTAAACACAAGGTGTTAACTGTGCTCTTTTATTTATTTATTTTATTCTTCAAGGTTGTATTTTTGCCAAAGCTTCCCACATTCTGTAGCTCTCTTGCATGTGAGTACTTAGCTACTATTTTTATATAGTAGGGAATAAGACATAAGAACCACCAACCCTACAAGAGATGTAAATTAATCGGCTGGTTCAATGGCACAATTTTTCGTAAAACTATTATTCACCCCACAGAGCAGTGAAATTCAAAATTAAACACCAGTGCAATTCCTAAGCTCATAGTGGTAAGGAGAATACTAATATGGCCACTGAGTGCACCAATGCTACAAACTAGCTGTTTGGATACGCTATGAATTCGATATATTATTCAAGGGACTAAAAATTATTTTTTATAACTAGTTTCACGGTATACTGACTCTACTTGAAAGAGCACAGCTCTTGGGATTCTGCTATTTTAATCATTTGCGCTTCATTCAGTGTCTGCTACAGTGTCTTTAACTTCTGTAAACTTTAAAAGGATTGATAGCATCGAGCACAATGATTGAACTACAACAGTGCACAGCAAAGGAAAAAATCTTACAGGACAAATTGTGAAGAAAATTTGGAGCATCCAAAATGTGTTTTGTGTCCTGTTTGGTTTAACAACAGGCCCAATGCCCATTCAAGCACACATAATTCAGAAGGTCTGTCGGCCTGCAATAAAGGCCGAAATTGGATACTTGGTGAGATTAATTACCGAGATAGGGCATGATAATGCAAGTCAAATGGGAATGTAATTAAAGTGCACCTTCCATGAAAATTATTCATTGCTGATGGATCAGGTGACAGATAAATCAAAAGGCATTAAAAAAAGCTACAGGTTAACTTGAGGCAGGTCTTTCCTCTTTAAAGGCTACAGTAACTGAAGACATTGAATTCAATTCACGCTGTCTTGCTCTCATCATAGTACTATAAGACAAAAGGATAGATTGTAATGCAACCTCAGAGAAAGAGAAACCAATAGAAAAGTTATCAGGATTGTGCCTGCAAACAAAAGGTCAACTAGAGTGGAACCAGTTGGTGAGCAGCGTTCAGATTAGTATCACTCTACTTTTGTGTCAGAATGGAGGACTGCAACCATAAAAGAAACCAAGTGATGAATTAATAAGTTGACTAGTCCCTTGGGTACAATCTTTACGGATGAAAGACATGCTGTCATAATCAAACAGGATTATAAATTAGAGAAATCAAATAGCACAAGAAGCATCACATTATTGCTATTTAGTGAAATCCTGTGAAATTTATCATTAGTTCTTTAGCATCAATATATATATTTACAGTCCAGAAAAAATAAAAGCAAGAAAAAATGTTTTACAATAACAACAGGGCAAGTGACATTTCCCAATAGGATATTAATTCTAAAGATTGCTGCCTTTGACTTTTTTACAGCCTGGCATGCCAAAAGCTCCCTCAGAGACATTCAGAGGCAGAAAGACACTTAAAAGTAAATGGATACTTGAACGAAGAAGGAATACAAGATTTGGTCTCCATTTGGCCAGATTCTGTAAATCCATAAAGTCCATGACTCAAACAGGACTACTGACATAAATACGGTTTGTAAAATCTATTTCTTTTTATACACATTTAGCAGGAAAAATATTAGTTCAGATTTTAGATTTCACATCTAATGATCAAAGAGCACTGGAGTATGCAGCAGTCTAGTTGTTAACAGCAGTTCCCCAGGCTTATAAAAAATGTATTTTCCTATTGATTAGTATTGCACATTTATACTTTTTTTTACATTGTCTGTGAGACTGTTATAAACCCACAATCAAATTCTACATGTGAGTAAAGCAAATAGAATTGTGGCCCATTCCATGGGTACCTTCGTACCAATTAACAACCACCACTATTGCCATTGGCCTAAGTGGCTTGATCCAAAGCCCATGGAAAGTAATGGAAATATTCCTATTGAATTCAATGTATTTTATATCAAGACAGCATTCCTGAAACAGCAAGTTACTCGTTACTTCTACAAAAAGCATATTCAAGCTTATCAGAGGTTTCCAGAAAGCATTATTGTGTATTTAACAAATAAATATTTTCTGTTTCAAAAGCAGAACTCTTGGCTTTTTTAAAAAAAGAAAAAAAAAGTTCTCGTGTTAATTATTTCCCCTAATCATACAAAATGGAGAGATTTTAAAAGAAAGGAATGCAACTTTTGAAAGTAGATGAATATTTTTGTGTTGTCACAGAATGCAACAGGAAGTTTAAGTTTACCTGAAATTTATTCCGTGAACCCAAATTCAGTTTTTTAACAATTTCAGACTATCTTATCTTGTCAAAAAGATTGACATTTCAGGAGAAGAGAAAGTAATACAACAAACAACTTCAAATCATTTTTAATTTAACTTTTAAATCATTTTGGTTAGACAAATCAATGAACCAACTATATCTGTTATGGAGTTACCAATTAGGTATACAATATTGTATGTATTACTTTATCTTCTTACTGGCTATATATTATATTAAAAACCACAGAAACTCTAACACTTCTCCTGGGAGATTATTTTTACCTTTCTGGACATGTTTTCACTTATAACTAGATCCCAGTCAAGCTCTGAAGCAAAAACTTTTCTGTACATCAGACTACCATGCTCCCTTTTAGAAAGTGCACTGAAATTTAGTTAGCAGGACATTGCAATTAAGGTTTATTCATCCATTTCATCCTGGCTCTGAGAAAACAATGCAACACCCATGAAACAAAGCAACAGTTCACAGATGATTTAGCCCCTTTCCAGATGAAATAGCCATATCTGTTTTGTTTTGTTTTTCCCTGTGTTGTAGATTAACTAACAAATCTACAGATTGTCCATCAAATTCCTAGTCAGTTAAAATAACATTATTTCTGACGTGAGAGGTATCAAGAGTGAAAAACTGAACCGAGGAGGGCCCAACTCTGTTCCCATGAAGACAATGGGCATTGTGCTAATGTCTTCAATAGGAACAGGATTAGACCTAAAAAAATTGCACAGCAAACATACTAAAATGAAATGATTCTGTTAGTCATTAAATTGAAAAATTCAGTTATCAAATTGTCCTGCCATGCAAAATAACTCAGGGCAGCTAAATAGAAAGGCAACCTTATAATACCTAATTTTGTTCAGGGACAAAGCATATAGTGCAATCAAGCATACAAAATTAGAACCTTCTATACAACTCTTTAAAAAGATTTCAAAATGTCCTAGAATTTCTGACGAAGCGGGTCTTTGCCCACAAAAGCTTATGCTCCAAAATATCTGTTAGTCTATAAAGTGCCACAGAACTTCTTATTACAATTAAGATTACCTGTCTACACCAGGATGGTAAATGTACACTATGATCCGCTGTCTCTTCATATTAAAGAAAGCTAGACTGAGGACCCCTGTTTACCTCTTTTGTTACAATTTTATTTTGTTGTTAATTCATGTAGTGCAACTTGTTCTGCTCTTTTAGGATCCTCCTCCTGCTTGTGTGTAAAACTGAGGCCCTAGGATACAATCCAGTAAACCCAGCATCTCGTAATCTTTATCTACTTGAGTAATCCCATTGACTTCATTAAGGATTAGCCTGCCTCATATGAGAAAGGGTTTGCAAGATCAAACTCTTAATTATCATGGCATCTTAACACGAGGCAGAAATATTTTCAGTTGTATCTAACATGACTATAGTCTTCCTAAACTGAAAACCAGAACACAGTCTTTCTCCAACTAAAGATACAAAACTCTAACTACACATGAGGTGCTTCTTTTCAAAAAGCTAAGAACGACCCACTTAAAACTGAAAACTTAAATATATCTAATGCTCATGGTAAGTATTTTTGCTCATGCATGTTTACGCTGGTATTATTAGATCAGCTGCTTTCAATACCATCTATCACAGTGTGATGGTATCTCACCTACAGATCTCAGAGGGCATGAGGGGGCTGCCCTCCACAGGCTTCATTCTTTTCTCCTGGAGAGATCTCAGAGAGCAGTTGTGGAGAATCACTCCTTTTCCTAAAGAGGAATC
The DNA here is from genome assembly GCF_033958435.1 of Carettochelys insculpta. NCBI lineage: Eukaryota > Metazoa > Chordata > Testudines > Carettochelyidae > Carettochelys > Carettochelys insculpta. The sequence continues at coordinate 137,577,962 of NC_134139.1, read as the reverse complement.
AAGCACCCAGAGAGTCACTTTGTCATCCCTTATCTTCAAACCACATATGAGGTCAGTAGCAGTGTTTGCAAGGAGTCTTACAGGAAAGTCTTATCAGTATCCTGAGGACACCAAACTGTAAGTCCCTCTCTCCTCCAATTGGACAAAGTACTTCAGGGCCTCTGCCAATATTTGTCTGAGGCTGGGGAGTAGATGAGAGACAGCTAGTTGCAACTCAGCCAACAAGATCTGGGGAAGTAAACAATTGCTAGTAGAGGTAATATCAGACCCTTTATTACAGGACATGTGGAGACATTGGTTGTCACAGTGTCCTACCAAGTGTTGATTCCATACCCCAAGCTGCTGTTGGAGAAGCATGTTACAATAGGCACCAGATCACCTTTGTACCATCTGCTCTTTGCCTGGAGTTAAGGACTTTTTATTTTAGATGGGGAACTTGGAGCATTATCTGTTCTTTGCTTCCTCAAGACTAGATTATTAGATCAAATTAAGAGAGGAACATGGCTGCTCTCTTAGGCTATGCTTACAAGGCCAAGTTATCCCAAAATAAAAGCAGTTATCTTGAGATACTTTTGGCATTGTCTAAATGATGCACACACTATTTTGAAATAAATTCAAAGTAGTGGGCACATTATTTTGATTGAGGTAAACCTCATTCCCTAAGGAATAACACCTATTTCAAAATAAGCCAAAATGGACTCCAATGGCACTATTTCAAAATAGCTCTGTGGACGAGAAATGCTATTTCGAAATACCTAAGTGCTATTTTGAAATGCATTTTTTGTTTGGTTGTGTTACTTCAAAATAAGATATTTAAAAAAATCCATTTCAAAATATCCTATTTTGAAATAGGCCTGTCATGTAGATGTAACCTCAGCGAATAGCGCCTTACCCATCTTTCTGAGAGATCGCCTATGAGATGCTGAAAATGGATCACCCCCCTTTTTAAACAGAAGAGGCCATCAAGAAATATTCTTGGTGAAGGCCTCAAGCCTTGAGACCTTGCTCCTCATCTTGGTTCAATATTGCTTGAACTTGATAACTTCTGGGCAGTGGGGAGAGGGTTGAGCCTACGTTCCTGGGGAATGGAAGAGCAAGAATACTGTTGTTCTGATTGAATGGCTAACTACAATAATCTGAATGCATTTATTAAATATTACTGGCTGTCTGGCTAAGATAGTGTTAGATGAATACGTAATACAGATAGATAATCATTATTATGGGTCTGACTAACTGTTAGGACACCTAGAGCTTAATCCACGGCAGTTTACTACTGTTGCTAAAATCTAAAGAAAAAATGGAATAAAACTAGTATTTTACATTTATTCATGATTTAAGCATTCAAATATCAAATTCTTATAAAATTAAATATTTGAATTCTCAAATTAATTATCCTTATTTTAAAGACATCCCTACATATGCATATTCTAAATAAAGTGTGTCTGTTCAACAAATGTCTTAAACACACAGTTTGCACCTTCAATTTCAGAAGGAGAACTACACAAAAATGAGGAGGTTAGTGAAACAGAAATTAAAAGGCACAGTGCCAAAAGTAAAATCCCTGCAAGCAGCATGGAAACTTTTCAAAGATACCATAATAGAGGTCCAACTTGAGTGTATACCCCAAATCAAAAATAACACACTAAGGGCTAGTCTGCACTAGCCCCCTCTTTTGAAAGTGTCAGATAAATGCACCAGATCAGAGAATAACAATTAGGTTCCACCCTGCATATACAGCAAACAGAATGCTAGGAATCATTTAAAAAGGGATAGCGAATAAGACAGAGAATATCTGCAGCAGCCCAGTCATGGCCTGCAAACCCTCAAATGACAGTGGCCCCAGCCCCAGTACTCTCTTGTCCAGCATCTGTGGACCTGCCGTACTATGGATGTTGCCAGATGAAAGAGTATCAGATTTGACAGACGTACCCTGGAATATAATTAAATACAGGAAATAGTCTTGTAGGGCATTTGAAAATATTCAACATGTTTGTTTACTGATTTTTGGTATTTTCTCAAAAATTCATGAAACATTAGCAAAGGCCGAAAAGATATTATACATGTAACCTTCAGCTAGTTAATTCATTATATTTGTGATAGGAATGGGGATCAATGGCCACAAACCAACATTGAATGCCTACATAGGAGGCTATAGAGCCATATAATTTTCTATGTGATTTAATTCACTAGCCTCTACGGATATATCTACATTGCAATTAAACCACTTGCAATTCTCCAATGTTGGCCGATTCAGGTTGGCAGGTGTTGGGTGTCAGGGCTATAAAAGTGCAGTGTATATGTTTGGGGATAGGCTGAAGTCTGAACTCTATGATCCTGTGTAAGGGCTCAAATACCAGACTAAGCCCGAACATCCAGTTTCACAGCCCCACATACTAACCGTGAATGTTTAATTTCAGTGTTGACATACCATCTACAATACAAAAAAGTATAGTAGCCCCCTCTTCCATGCTAATCAGGTAGCTATTACAAGAAACTTAACTACGTCAGTCAATCTCTGGAGCAATTCCACTGAAGTCATTATGGTATATGGGCTCTGAAATGCTGTTCCTCAGTTCTTTTGTCTGAGATTACAGACATTTACATGCACTGGGCACAAAAAAACTGGTTAGGACAACCATGTGCAACAAAACATTTTATGCATGTGTAAAGACCTGTAGCATATGGCCCTGTGGGAGAAAAACAGGAAACAACAGAAAATTATAGATACACGGCTAGATCTTGGGAGGTCTGTTGGTGAATTCATTCTGCCCTCTAGAGCCCAGTAAATACAGTCAAAGCCCAGGAGAAAATGAGAGCAAAAATAGTTTACAATGGTGTGTGTGTGAGAGAGAGAGATGGGTCAAAGAAGGAGGGGCTTCCTTACACTGCCATTCTTCAAGGGTTTTCCTCATCCGTATTCTGATTTATAAACCATTAGGAGCTGCATGTAATTAGCTCATAGCAATGACTCTAAAAATCTCTTAATACTGAAGTGACTTGAAATAGGTGGCCAAAGTTGTTTGTAGCATGCTTTGCCACAAACACTAACAGTTTAAGGGAAAGAAGGCAGTGGGTTACACAGGGCATTTTAAGTTACAATTTTCATGTACAAGTGCTTTGTTTTGCAGGTTGATATCTCAAGTGTTAATAGCTTACTGTAAAGGGACATGAAATGTAGTTTATGGTACATTACAACTTGGTGCATTTGAATCAGTCACACAATGGTAGTATTTCCATGCTCTTATCATCAGCATGATTTAGTTGACTTGTGGTCACATACGGATGCAGTTATGTAACACTTAGCTCAGACAAATCTCTCTGCTCTTGCTCTTCTCTACTCTGCTATAGTTAATGACCAAATATTGTTAAAAACTGGGACACTAATTATCTGCTGTCGACATGCTATGGATAATTAAGAACTGCTCACACTGAAGGCATACTAATTTTTTTTTCACAGGTCTCCTTCTCCTGTCCTTGTGTTCTCAACAAGGCAAGCAGCTACAGGTTTGTACAAACATCTCTGTCATGTACGTTGTCACAGAACATACATCATTCTTTCTGGCTCGGCCCCGATTAATTTTGCTGGCTTGCCGCAATTATCTCTCTCTTTGTGACTGACCTCCCGGTAAATGGAATGCAGGATAGCTGCATAATTTTTTCCTGTGAATTTTACTATTCTGTCGAATCTCTTTGGCCTCCCATTAAAGAACACAGTGAACTTAAGTCATAAAATATTTGAAACTGAAGCAACCTAGAGACTGTATTTTAGAAATTGTAAATGACAACTCTAAAAAGTGCCAAGACTTGATAACATTCTCTCATTTACCCTATTACTGAGATCAGTTGATTAAAACTGTTAATGATCTCTTGGATCAATGTCTTTTGCTTGCAGCTATAATTTACTGCATTGGTGGATTAGTACAGATGTTTTTATAGATGTCTCTGCATCGTTGCACAAGATTGCTTGTCTGCATCAAATCTGCTTCCATTCATCACTAATGAAGCAATGAAGATAATCAGCATCTACCAACTTAAAATTAAATACTGAATACAGGATAACAGGTTTTTTTTTTTTGGTTTTTTTTTGTTGTTCTCAATTTGCAGCTTCCCACTGTGGTTTTCTCTGATTGCCCACAGAGTTTGCCCTAAAAATTGAGTCAATGATAAATTGTGATTTTACCAGTAAGAATTTTAAATAGAAATGCAAATTTAGATGCACATAGTTCAAGTAATAAAAGAACCACCAATATCAGTGCACTATCCAATCAACATTGGGTGTGGAGTTTGATGTCTTTGAGAAAAGCCCTGGGAGAAAATGGTCCATGTCTTCATCACTGTCACTTTGGATCACTAAGCAGCAGACTTTACCTAATCTTAATTTACCCCCCTTTTTTTCCTATCATGGCCATCACTAAGCGCTCAAGGGAGAAGAGGAGGATGAAATGATAATATGATCCTTACACCTTCCAGAAAACAATTACTCTCTCTTTCAACACACATACATGCATTTACACTTGTGGAAATCTTGCCAAAATCTTCTTTTCCATGAAGTTGCCACTTCAGGGAAAAAAAAGAAATCTGTCAGAGATGGTGATAAGTCCTGCTGTGAGAGGACTGGACTTGATGATCTCTGAAGGTCCCTTCCAGTTCTATTATATAGGTATATCTCCATATAAGCAAAAAAGATTAGTCTTAACGAGTGGCAGCACTATTACAGTTAGTCCTATTATGGATCATTTATAATACTATACAATTAATCAGGACTAGACTCCATTGCATCTGTTGCTATATAAGCACACTTGGATTTGATTTTTAAGTACTAGATGATGGAACTGAACATCATCATCACTCGAGAATTGCCTGAACATCTCCTTAAGAAAGCACTCAACCCAAAGCACAATCAGTTCATTGCCTCATTGCACATTTGGTCTACAAAGCATATCATCTGTGACAAATTAATCACAGTGAGCATCCAGCTATTAAACAGGCATCACTGTGAGGAACGTATGATTTCTAGAACTTGTACACATAGCGCTCTCTCAGAACTTGAAAAGGTATTCTGGATAAACTGAAGATATTCCAGGATATAGGTACTCTCTCATATTAACTTAATGTAAAAACTCTTTATCACGATGTGAAAAATCTTTTTTTCTGTACTCACAGGTTCCCATAGAAGCCATAACATTACAGTGCACTTTACCTTCACATTGTTCATTTGGTAGAGATGTTAAATTTAAAGAAATTTTAATTCACTCTATAAGAGCTCAGTTAGGTTCTCAGACATGAGAGCATATATGCATTTGTAGTAATGAATTTCAGCACTAGTGTTCATTTGCTTACCATTCGTTCATTTGTGAGCCTTTACAATATAAGCTACACTTCACTACAGTGCTCTGTTGACAGAAGTGTTTGTTGGAAGAGATTCCCTGACAAAACTTGTGTTGACAGAGTGCAGCCACACACAAAAGCCAATCGGAAGAATCGGAAGGGCGCTCTGCTCTGTCGATAGAGCAGCTAGATCACCCGGCTGCTCTCTTGACATAACAGGCACCCCAAAACAGACAGACAAAGCTACCCTTTGTTGTGGATGCCCTGTTGAGAGAAGCCCTCCCTCCTCCCCCAATGAGACCACACTGCCTTTTTGTCGACAGAATCTGTTGACAGCAACATTATGCCCCAATGCTTTGAGGCAGAATGCTGCCAGAAGAAGTACTGTGTTCCGTTGAGATATTGTCAACAAAATGCATTTTGTGTATGCACGCTGCATGAGTTTAGTTGCTAGTGTAATCGTAGTCTTAAGGAAAAACCTGGGAATCACACTCCAATAATACCAAGGATGTGATGCAAACTTACAAAACTCAGGTAATTCAGGTCAAAACATCTCATTCAATTTTTCATCCTTATCTACAATTACAATCAAGCACTGCTCTCAAAACTCTGCTTTTACGAGACAAAAAAATTATTCTAAATTTGCTAGTACTTCAACTCAGGTATGACCTCTCTTACATAATCTGATGGTCCATTTATAGATAAAGACAAATTTTGTTCCTGACCCAGCAACCCAAGAAGTGGTCAGATACAAAAATAAGTTAATTTTACCACCAACCACATTGTGCATTATAAGGCGTAAAGTAATACAGCTACTTTCTAAATGACGTTACATCTACACAGCACCCTAAACTCAAAATAAGATATGCAATTTGCGTACCTTAATTTGAATTTAAGCTATTGTGGCATTTGGTGCCATCTAAACAGCTCATTATTGTGATATTTGGTGCTATCTTCTAGTAGGAAAAGTAGGAGAAATAGAAGTGGGTGACAACATGGGCCGCAGCGACCATGATATCGTAGATTTCAGGAGCCTGACAAAAGGAAGAAAGGTGAGTAGTAAAATACAGACCCTTGATTTCAAAAGAGCAGACTTCAGCTCTGAGAGAACTGGTGGGCAGAATCCCTTTGGAAATGAAGATGAAGGGGAAAAGAGTTCAGGAGAACTGGCAGTGTTTTAAAGAAGTCTTCCTGAAGGCACGGGAACAAACCATCCCGCTGCAAAGTAAGAAATACAAATATGGTAGGCATCCTGCTTGGTTTAACAGGGAAATCCTCAGTCACCTTAAACTCAAAGAGGATGTGTATAAGTGGAAACTTGGACATGTGACTAAGGAGGAGTATTAATATATGGCTGGAAAAGGATTTGCAGTAATCACGAAAGCGAAAGCACAAATGGAACTGCAGCTGGCAAGGGATGTAAAGGGTAACAAGAAGGGTTTCTAAAGGCATGTTAACAATAAGAGGGTTATCAGGGAAGTTGTGGGTCCATTACTGGATGAGAGAGGTAACCTAGTGACAGATGATGTAAGAAAAGCTGAAGTACTCAATCTTTTTTTTGCCTCAGTCTTCATGGACAAGGACAGCTCCCACACTATGGTGCTGAGCCTTTGGTCATTATCTCTGAAGACTACTGGAGACCAGGAGAGATCCTGGATGACTGGAAAAAGACAAATGTAGTGCCCATCTTTAAGAAAGGAAAGAGAGACAATCCAGAGAACTACAGACCGGTCAGTCTTACCTCAGTACCTGGAAAAATAATGGAGGAGATCCTCAAGAAATCCATTTTGGAGCACCTAGAAGATGGAAAAGTGATCAAGAGTAGTCAAAATGGATTCACCAAGGGCAAATTGTGCCTGACCAATCTGATTAGCTTCTATGATGAGGTAATAGGCTCTATGGACACAGGGGCTACATCTACACTAGCCAAAAACTTCAAAATGCCCATGCAAATGTCCATTTTGAAGTTTACTAATGAAGCGCTGAAATACGTATTCAGCACCTCATTAGCATGCGGGTGGCTGCGGCACTTTGAAATTGATGCGTCTCGCCGCCGCGCAGCTCATTCAGACGGGGCTCCTTTTTGAAAGGACGCTGGCTACTCTGAAGTCCCGTTATTCCTATCTGCTCATAGGAATAAGGGGACTTCGAAGTAGCCGGGGTCCTTTTGAAAAGGAGCCCCCATCTGGACGAGCCACGCAGCGGTGAGCTGCGTCAATTTCGAAGTGCCACGGCCACCCGCATGCTAATGAGGCGCTGAATATGTATTTCAGTGCTTCATTAGTAAACTTGGAAATGGCCATTTGTATGGCCATTTCAAAGTTTTTGCCTAGTGTAGACGCAGCCAGGGAAGACAGTGGACGTGATATACCTTGATTTCAGCACAGCTTCTGATACAGTCTCCCATAACATTCTTGCCCATAAGTTAAGGAAGTATGGATTGGATATATGGACTGTAAGATGGACAGAAAGCTGGTTTGACAGTCAGGCCCAACGGGTAGCGGTCAATAGCTCAATATCTGCATGGTGGTTGGTTTCAAGTGGAGTGCGCTGAGGCTTGGTTCTGGGGCCAGTGTTATTCAACATCTTTATTAATGACCTGGATGAGGGACTAGACTGCACCCTCAGCAAGTTTGTGGATGACACCAAGTTAGGGGGAGAGGTAGATACATTGGAGGGTAGAGACAGGATCTAGAGTGACCTGGATAAATTAAAAGATTGGGCCAAAACAAATCTGATGCAGTTCAACAAGGAGAAGTATAGAGTCCTGCACCTGTAACAGAGAATCCCAAGCATCGTTATAGGCTGGGGACCAACTCACTAAGCAGTAGTACAGTGGAAAGGGATCTAGGGATTATGCTGGATGAAAGGCTGGATATGAGTAAACAGTGTGTCCTTCTAGTGAAGAAGGCTAACAGCATATGCGGTGCATTAGGAGGAGCATTTCGAGCAAATCTAGAGAAGTTGTTGTTCCCCTCTATTCAGCACTGGTGAGACCACATCTGGATTATTGCATCCAGTTTTGGGGCCCCCCCAGTACAGAAACAATGTGGATGTCCTGGAACAGGTTCAGCAGAAGGCAACAAAAATGATTAACAGCCTGGACCACCCGACCTATGAGAAGAGGCTGAGGGATATGGGCTTATGTAGTTTGCAGAAGAGATGACTGAGGGGTGATTTGATAGCAGCCTTCAACTTCCTGAAGGGGAGCTCTAAAGAGGATGGAGAGAAACTGTTCTCAGTGGTGACAGATGGCAGAACAAGAAACAATGGTCTGAAGTTACAGAAGCAGAGGATGGATATTAGAAAAAACTACTTCACCAGGTGGGTAGTGTAGCACTGGAATGCGTTGCCTGGAGAGGTGGTAGAATCTCCATACCTAGAGATTTTTAAGTCCCAGCTTGACAAAGTCCTGAGGGGAATGACTTAGTTGGGGTTGATCCTGCTGGAAGCAGGGGGCTGGACTTGATGACCTTCTGAGGTCTCTTCCAACCCTATGATTCTATGATTTCGAAGCTTCCCTTACTCTTCCTGCAACAAAGAGTACAGGGATGCAAAATAGCATGCCTAAATTTCGAAAAATATTTTGAAATAACAAGCACGTTTCACAGACATAGAGTAGCTATTTTGGGATGCATTTGTATCCCAAAATAGTACTGCCATGTAGACTTAGCTTCAGTGAATAGATCAAACAGTAACTAGAAAGAAACACCCAAAACTGTAAAACTGGGTTTTCAGCATCATCCAAGAAGAACTTACTGGTACATGCCAGCTGCCTTCTTCACACACTAGTGAAACTTCCTCATGTTTTCTCCAAGGCTCATATTTGGGGAGAATATCCACAACTCTTATAAAGTACCCTCCTTCAAAACCACCCTGAAACACCCTTTTTTTCAGGAACACCAAAAAAAAAAACTTGATAAACAGAACAAAAAAGCAGTCCAGTAGCACTATAAAGACTAACAAAATAATTTATTAGGTGATGACCTTTCGTGGGACAGACCCTTTTCTTTAAAGTGCCGCTGGACTGCTTTTTTGTTTTGATAGGATATAGACTAGCACAGCTATCTCTCTGTTACTTGATTAACAGACTGCTACCTCAGACCATGGTCTATCAGGCTGACCAATACTGTCTCATTGTTTCCTTGTAACCCCTCACCATCTCCTTGTCTCATCGTAAACTTGGATGGTCAGCTCTTTGAGGCCGTGTTACAAGCATAATGGAGTCCTGGACTATGATGAGGGTTTCAACATGCTACAATATTATAATCAGTAAATAATAACTGATATGTGTGACAGTCCATGACAGAGTGATGATTAATGCCCTCTTCTGCCTGAAACAGAACAGGCACCATTCAGCAAAGAATGATGAAGTTTGATTTCATGTTCCACTTTCAAAAATTCATCAAAGAGAACTAAGGAGATTTACTAAAGATGTGCCACAGCTTACTTCCCCTTCTGGAGAATCATCATAACATATCTTCAAATCTCCTGCTTACACTAGGCTACCTAACACACCTCTTCTATAGTCTCTCCATAGAGTCATCTTCCACCTAGACCAACAAAACATGCAGTGACAAGACAAAGCAAAAAAAAAAAAAGAAAAAAAGAGAAAAAAGAGTTTAAGTGGAAAATCTGACTGCAAAGAATTAAATTCACATAATGCAAGGTTCAGGACAAAGCCATTTTTCTGTGTGAATTTACTGTGCAGCATTAGCATTGCACAGTCCATTAGTAAGCCAATGTTCTTTTACGCATGCTGTTTCTGTGCATCCTATACACCATCCTGTGACATCAGTTAACAAATTTAGGAAGGGAGGAGGAATGATGATACAAAGGAAGTGAAAAGTAGCTTCAGTGCACAAGACTGAACATCTAACAGTCACATCGCCAGCTCTGATTATCTCTATTCCACATTGCTGTTTGACTGTAGCTGCTAATTTATAAGCCAATCTCCTATTTCCCATGCATTGGTTAAAGTAGACCACTATCATTAAATGTAATATAATCTGTGCCAAGGATACTTGCTGTATTCTTTTAAACGATTGTGGCATCCTTCTCTGGAAAACTGTCAGGTGTAGAGTTGGCCAAAATATGGGACATAGTTTTGAACAAAAAATTGCAAAGAAACCAGTACTTCACCAAACTATCTAATATTGACCAACTCCTTTGCAGTTTAGAAAATGAGACGGCTTTAGTCAGCAATAAATAGTAAAATGCGACAGAGCAGAAGCTGTCATTTTAAAATCTATATATTTCACCCAACATTACTGTGACACTGCCTTCTAGCCAGTACATTAAGGCTCAGACTCTTCTCTTACTGAAGCAGTGACAGAACTTCCTTCAAGCGTGCAGGAACCCTAAATGACATGATTATTATCTGCCCTCCTGTGTTTCTTTCCTACATCTGAGACTACAGCCCAGATCAGTGCTCTGAGACCAATACACCAGCAGTCAATTTAGCAGGTCTAATGAATACCTGCCAAATTGATTGCAGATCACTCAGTAGTCAGTGCTGTTACTCTACCCTAGACGGGAAGAGCAAGGGAAGTCAGCTGATAGGAATAAGGGGATTTCGATGTTGGCAGGGTCCTTTTGAAAAGCACCCGCATGTAGAGGAGCCACAGGTAAGCGAAACGTTGCACTGCCAAAATGCTGCAGCTGGCGGCATGCTAATGAGGCACCAAATATTCATTTCAGGGCCTCATTAGTATTCTTCGATTTGGCTATTATCATGGCCATTTCGAAGTTTTTTGTAAGTGTAGACATAGCCTATGTGGGTTTTTTTGTTTTTTGTTTTTCTTTAAGTAGACTGCATGGGTCCAGATACAGCTTAGAATGACACCACATAGCATCTGCTGTATTAGCCACCATTCAGTTTTTAAACACAAGATCCAACAGTTATGTATGACACATATGTAGTGTGAGCACTGTGACACGAGAATGTCATTAATCCATTTATCCACTGACTCCAACAATATTTATTTCACAAACACAAATAATTTGATCCTAAACATCTAGCCTCTTGTGTTAGCCAACCTGGCATCGCCTTCCCTGACATGCTCTCTTTGTCCCACTGGGACACTCTTATATTTCTAGTACCCAGAGGCCCTAAGACCTCAGCTGGGGTGAGTGAAGTCTCTACTCCACAACGTTACCTGAGAGCAAGCTGGCCTTTAGTTCGTGAGGTAAAGTGCAGGGCTTTAAACCCTATCCTCACAGGTTCTATCCCTAGGGCCAGCAATCTGCATCTGTTGGCATTATACATATAAGAAACTTAAAGCACATTAATGAGCAGGAAGTACTCTTATAAGCCCATTCCTGCATAAATAATTTCATGTTATCATTATATAATTATTTGAATTTTGTAATATAGCCCCAAAAGGCCCACTCATTGAAATGAAGTAGAAAGGTCCAAGTCTTACTGCATTTTTTCATGCATGTGGTGTGCCCAGTCATTACATTTATCTACCTAATGGGACAACACAATAGAAAGTGTGAAGGATTTAGGCACACAAACATTTACACCCACAAAAATCAATATGGGCACAAAAAGAACCATTTTTGCATGTAGGATAGAATAGTCGTAATCACAAATGAGAGCCGCATGAACCCTAGTTTACTTGGCTACAAATAAATCTTACATTTTTCTCCTAGGGTAAAAACAAAATGGATGTGGCCATCCTAGCCCCTCCTTTCAGAGGAGCTGTGGTAATGTGGCATTTTGGGATAGCTAATGTGGCACTGCTATGAATATGCAGTGCCTCTTTACCATAATGGCGGCCAAGTGTACTTTGAAACTGCCGGTTTCAAAATGCACGCTGACTGTGTACCTGGGGGTGGGGCTTTCAAAAAGACCCCCAATTTCGAAAGCCCCTTCTTCCTAAAACTAGATGGGAATAAGGGGCTTTCAAAATCAGGAGGTCATTTTGAAAGGTCCCCTGAATACATGGGCGGCATGCATTTCGAAACCAACAGTTTCGAAGAGAGCACGACTGCCATTATGCTACTGAGGCACTGCATATTCATAGCAGCACCTCTTTAGCATATCCCAAAGTGCCACATTACCATAGTCCTTCCAAAGGGAGGGGCTAGTGTGACTATAGCTAATAGGAGCACATATGCATTACACTCTCCTTTGTGCAACCAGTACCTGCATTTTCAATTATAGCCATCAGTCCATTACACATAAAACATTTCTCCCTCATAACCAAAGAAATCATCAGTATTCACCAAAATAATTTGCTACAAAATAATATAAATGAGAATGTCTTTTTTTCTGAATATATTTGCTTCTGAAAAATATAAAAAGGAAGCTAGTCTTTTCTTTAGGATTTCTGGAGCTGAGATAGAAAAACTACTTTTAATTTATTTAGCACTCTTCATTAGAAGATCTTAAAGTGCTTTCTAAACATGGATATGTATTGTTTCCTTTACACAGAAGAGGCAACTGTAGTGAAGAGGCTGAAGACAAAATTTTCAAAACTGGACCCTAAATCTGAGTATGTCCTTATATGATTGCCCAACCAGAGATTTCTAGTTCCTGATTTTCAGAAATGATTAGCACCCAAAATGTTAACTGAAATTAGGCTCCTCTGTGCCACAATTTGAACTTTCAAAATCAGGGGACTCTTGGAAACACTAGCTGAAGTGACATCCTCATGATCAGAAAACAAACCACAGAGAACAAGCATGCTAAAAACAGAATCCAGGTCTCTCGACTCCTATGCTGTCACAAAATTTCCCCAGGGATCTGGTAGATTTTTCCGTCACTTACAAGCTTTAAAATTAAGACTGCATATCTTTCCGGATTTATTATAGAAATGATGGTTTCAATGCAAGAATCACTTGGAGTAATTCTACAGCCTGTGTTACACAGAATATCAGACTAGATGATCATAATGGTCCCCTCTGGCCTTACAGATCTATAAATCCATGACTTTGAAAATACTAGAAAGTACACTAGCAACAATCCTATATTGGCAGACAGATAAAGCAGATGCTCTAATAGGTCTTTTCGTTCCTCACCTATGAATCCAGACACTGTACCCACTTCCTCTTTCATATTTAGCATGCTACTGGATCACTAAGATACATATTATGCAAGGGTCACCAACCTTTAGCATGTGGCCCATCAAGATAATCTGCTGACGGGCTGTTAGACATTTTATTTATGTTGACCGTCCACAGGCATGAGCCCTCCTACAGCTCCCAGTGGTTTGCAGTTCCTGGCCAATGAGAGCTGCAGGAAACAGTGCAGGCCAGAGTCATGTAAAGGCAATAAAAAAGTAGGATGCCAAAATGGGGTAACTTTTGGAATGTTATTAATGTACATTCATAACTCCAACAGAAAGGTTAAAAGCTGAATAAACAAGGAAACAGATCACCTACACACAAAAATGGAGATACATCGGCAAAGCAGTGTCGTGATAGGTGAATTACCTAACAAAGCCTAAATTTGAGGACCATGATTCACAGAACCTAGAACTATCACAGACAATCTCAATTTCAGGCAAATATATAGCCCTTTTTCATCAAAAAGATATCCTTAAACATGTTCAGGGTTTACTGCTTTTTTTACTTATATCCACAGACCCGCACACAGCAAATGAATTCAGTGCACTATGGAGACCTAAGTGGGTAGACAGTAATTAAATGCACTAGAATAATGAATTCTTTTAGAGAAAAGAATAAATATCTGCTCTATAAAAAGAAAAATCAGATTATGATGATCAATGAACAGTGCTAAAATGACAAACTACGAGAAATACTTAAAAACAAACCACAGTATTTTTTAAACCATCTACACACATTCATTTCTTCTTCGCCACATCAAACTCCTTCAGAAACCCAGGAAATGCAATTACTGTGCTGGTTCAACTTCTGCTTAAACCTCAGGTGGTCAGTTTCCTGGCAGGGTTACTATGTTCCCCCAAGATTAGGCCACAAAAGCAAAATGCAGTATAGTTCCAAGACCATTTTTTTTTTATCAACAAGCACTGTCCTCAGATGAGATTTCCTAGTTTTTTTACTCCACATGAAGAAAACTAAAATATTTTCCTCCTTGGGCAATATGCTAGTTTGATTTTATTTTCCCTAACATTTCACCTGTCAGATTGTGATAAATATCATAAACAAAGAATGTAATATTCTCACTGTCCCATTATCAAATACCTGGACCTATTAAAAAACTAGAAGCATAATCCTGAGGGAAGACACGAATGCTGAAAACGCTCTCAGATACCTAAGTCATGTTCCAGGCACCCAGGATACAAACTTAGCTGTAAAATACTCTGAAAGGGATACTGTTCAGAAGACATGCCACACTGTATTTTTCTTCTCTTCCTTGTGGCACTAGTGTCCTAATCAGTAGAAGAGAGACTTTTTGTACAGAGCCAAGAGAACCTATATTAAAGAATGGAGAGAAATGTGTTCTGTAAAACTATTTGCCACAAGCAATTGTCATGCCAAGAAAAGGTAGGAGGTTATCATGTCATATATACTTAGTTCATTATGTGGCAAAACGAAAATATTCATGAGGTGGAACTCATCAAACATAAACCTGATCAACTGCACCCTCACTTTGCAAGTTCACAGTCGCTCTTCCTCTCACAGCATGTCATGAAAGCTTACCTGCTTGCCCAGTGGTAACACTGACAGCTGCAAAGAGCCTCTGCGAACGGCTCAAGTCAGATACCCCATTTACAGCTTCCACTTCAAAAGTGTAATTAGCGTGAGCCAGCAGGTCCAGGACAGTGACATAGTTATCTACTAATCCAGTTTGTTGGGGTAAATATCCAATGTTACTCCCACAGGGAACACATTCACCCTGCTCCCAGCTGCACCTCTTGCACAAAATTCGGTAAGTCACATCATTTCTTCCCCCATTGTCAGCAGGAGGGCTCCACTCCAAACTCACGGTAGTCTGGTTGATATTGAAGATGAGGTTCTGTGGTGCAGATGGAGGTCCTTTGTAACACACACAAACACACACAAAAAGATGATCAAAACAAAAAAGCAGCCCAGTAGCACTTTAAAGACTAACAAAATAATATATTAGGTGGTGAGCTTGCGTAGGATAGACCCACTTCTTCAGACCATAGCCACAGCAGAACCTATGGATCTCCATTCCAAACAGCTGAATGTAGTGCTTTGCATGTTGAATAGTAACAGAGAGATAGGCGCGTTAGCCTACATTCTAACAAAACAAAAACACAGTCCAGTAGCACTTTAAAGACTAACAAAATATAATACATTAGGCGGTGAGCTTTCATGGTCTAAATAAATGGGTCTACCCCATGAAAGCTCACCACCTAATATACTATTTTGTTAGTCTTTAAAGTGCTGCTGGACTGTTTTTTTGTTTTGATAGAATATAGACTACAAGCCTATCTCTCTGTTACAAAAAGACGATGAAATCACTGAGGGACATTTACCCGGTGTTTTTCTTTACTGAGGTTCAATCTATGAAATATTTTTCTTCCCGTAAACATGTTACTACACCCATCACTCACTTTACGAGCACAATGGGTCCCAACTTTCCGCTCATAAGTGAAAACTTGTAAGAAGGACACTAAATTCCCATTAAAATGCATGAAAAATCTCTGATTCATTCCAAGTGCTTGTAATTTGACGAAGGAGGGGCAGCACGTGGTGCTGCTTTTGAAAGGTAAGTGAACATTGGGTTGGGAGGGGTTGGAGAGGATTACAGGCTGGGGGCAGTTTGGGGCCATGAGTGGGATGGAGGGTTAAAACCTGGTGGCAGGTGGGGGTGGGTTAAGGCTGTGGCAGGTTGAGTCCACGGGAAGGGTGGGGTGTTAATGCAGTGGTGGGTTGGGTCCATGAAGCGGGCAGGGGGCGCTCAGGCTTCTGCAGGTTGAGTCCGTGGGATGGGGGTGGGGGTTAAGTCCGTTGCAGGTTGGGTCTGTGAGGCTGGCAGGGTTTCAGGCTGCAGTAGGTTGGGGCCGCAGCGCAGGTGGCTGCAGGGGTTGGGCTGTAGGGGTTGAGTCTGTGGGGCTGGCAGGGTGTTAAGGTTGCAGTGGGTTGGGGCTGCAGAGCTGGCAGGGGGTTCAGGCTGCGACGCTTTGGGTCTGCAAGGACTGGGGTAAGGCTTGTATTAGCGAGGGGGAGTTCACTCGTCAAGTAAACAAAAGTAGGTATATGTGCCCCTTGTTTTAGCAAGTACTTGTAAATAAAGTACTCATTTAATGAGGGACAAGTGTACAAGCTATACAGAAGTCTCCTTGAGCTCACTTGGAAAGTTTTATTTATTTATTTTCCATTACGGAATCAGGATAACAATTGGCTATATATTTACTGCAACTGACTTTAGCTGTTTTTCTTCTGGGTGATTAAAAGGCTCAGTTAACACACCTCAGAAGTTTACTCCTACAGCATTTTTGTATGGAGACTCCCTCCCCCAATTTTAAACAAACACCACTACACTCATTTAGACATTCCTTAATCAGCAATATTTGGGTACAGCTTTGGATTTTGGAAACTTTTGTTACCTGAACCACCTTTCTGTGTAGGTTAGTTTATTTGCACATGGTATGTTAAGCCACATCCCATTAAATTTCAATCAAAGTTCAAAGCCACACAGTTACTTTTCATTTTGCATTTAATTCATTTTTGTGTATTATCACATTAGGAACACATTCTGTGACAATTTTAAGATTGCACGAAAGCCATGCTTGTACTCTTTCTGTTAAACCAAGTTATGTATTTACACAGTATCTTGTCTTTCCCAAGGTTATATTGGGCAAACAAGAAATTATATTCCGTTTACAATTTCCCATTGCAGTTCAATTTCACTTATCAGTTTCATTTATTACTTTGCAAACACACTGAAGGCCTAGAGTAAGCACTAGTGACAACAAGAATGTACTCAGTTGGTTAAGCAACGTCCTTCACTACTGAATTCATGATTGACTCACTTGTGCACGCAACGAATGGTGGATCAGAAGGTGCTCTATAATAACTATCATCGCAATCACATCGGGAAGATCCTTCCTTGTCAGAGAAACTATGAGTAGGACAGCGGGAGCACTGTAGGTCTTGTGAAGACGATTTGTAGAATCCACGTCCACATGCTAAGGGGAGAAGGAACAAAAAACCTCAGAGATGCATTTGCATAGTCATCTGCTTTGCTTTCTTCTCTGTATCAATTATACGTAGCCTACGCTTCCACAGCATTGATATTGTCTACCTCAAATTATTTCAGCAAAAGCAAAGTATTGTGCTCAACTGCATCATGAAAAAGGTATTTTTTCTTCATCTTGTACCATTCACTTGATTTTGCAGCACTGGATGCAATGCAAATGCACAATATAATTGCACCAGCAGCTGGTGGCAGGATATTCTGACTCTGGAGACCAAAGAAATAGGACAATCAGTACCTACTTCTCCATTCACATACGAAGAAATTAATGAAAACTGTGGGCCAGAATGTCAGATTTTATAATCAGCACAACTCTGATTTGTAACCCTCTGTACTACACATTGATTATAGTGTCTGGCCTCAAAAATGTGTGTCTCCGAACATTATGCTCCTCTAGTTATGTTATCTCAGGAAAAGTCAAACTACTTTGAGTGTGTAACTAGCATACAATGAACGTCATAACTGCAGTCAGTACTTGTGTTATATGCACAAAGTGGGTCATTTTGTGACATTCAGCTATTCTCCAATCAAGGGGAAGCATAATTCCTCCCAGAGTTCCCTAGTATGCAGAGAAAGTGTGCAGGCTACCCCATTCTTTTAGGTTAAGCATTCTGTTTTCACCAGTGAGTCCAACCAACATCATAGGCCAGTTTGAGAAATGGAGCCAGGTCCTTCTGCCTTTCCCTCCCTTCCACTCTATCTGGGCAGGCAGGTCAGAGTGCAGAAGGAGCATTCCCCCATGATTGCAGTCTGTGACTCTCCTGGATGATTGTGTCAGGGGTACAAGAGGGAAGAATGGCTCATTGTATCTCCAATCCAACTCCAGTGTCCTGCTAAAGGTCTATGGATAAACTAGCCCACTGTGAAGTTACAGTATTTGCTTGCTTGCTTATTGTACTAGCTATTAAACAGTGATTTTAAACACATTTTCAATCATCACCATTTATTTTCTATTAAGCAGACTGCAGTGCATTTTCTTACTTGTAGAGCAAACACATTTAAAAACCTACCTGAATATGATTAGTGGATATACATTTAACCTTTATCTTTGTTAACTACCAGGTGGAAAAACAACCTGCACACATTATTAAACAGGATTATTTTCTCAGTGATCCTTCTGGTTACCAAACCCGAAGGAATGTTCTAAATGGAGGATGACTGCATCGTACTAAACAAAGGGAAATGCTACCAATGTTAAACACATTATGACCCTGTTTCACCTTTGGAGAAGAAGGTTACAGGGGCACACTTGATAATATAGCAACCATTGTCAACAGAAAGCATGCCAGAGTACAGAATTCCTCTAGAAGCTTCTAATGAAACTCAGGCTTTTTCAACTGCACAGCTTCATTCAACTTCTGTTCTCCAATAAATCAGGCAATCACAGCACAGACAATTTAACCTATAAGCCACTGCATGAGTGTGTATGAAAAATGTATTGTGGGAGAAGCTTAATATCAGGTGCCAAAAGCAAGTGCAATACTCCTTATAAATACCCAGAGGGAACATTTGCTCTAGTAACCTTCATATTTGATTGGTGAGGTTGTCTCACAGCAGGTATGGAGCTGTCCCAAAGACACAATATTTAAAAGATTTACATGTGATTTTGGAGATCAGATACTGAAGTGAAGGGCATAGTATAAAAACACATTGGGCCTCCTCCAAAGTCCATTAGAATCAATGGAAAGAGGGAAAAAAAGGGTCATATGGACTTAAGTGGGCTTTAGTTTGGGTGCATTGTAGCCATACTATTCCACCTACTATATATGAGTACTGTGCAACTGTGATATTAAAATTATGCAGGTCAATTTTTTGTCCTCTGGACTGATAAAATCATCTGTTTATTTAGTTCAAGACAAATGAAATAAATAAAAAATCTGAAGATTTACCTCATTTTTTTTTCAATTTGCTAAAGAAAAAGCATGTCCAAAAAGACATCCATGATATTTTGGAGTCTGTCCTGTTTAAAAGGTAGGGGTTCTAAGCCAAATTATATGCTTTACTTCAATGAAAGTTCATTAAGTTGGGAGAATTTAGCCCCGTGTTTGAAAAACATGCTCTCTTTGACTGATTGTATCACTACAAGGTAACATGATTACACTAAATATATCACCACTAAACAAAACAAACAAGATCTAACAAGGCCTTAGTACCCATTCATCAGAGCTTTCTGGAACAAACATTCATATAAACTTGACCTGTTGAGTTTACAGACAAAGAGTACAAATAAAATGCCTTTCTCATTCTCTTTCAAGATTATTCTAAGGTTTCCAGGTCAAGGGTGGACAGTACTGACATTAACTGTTTTGTAAACATGAATTATAAATAAATATTAATCCATTAACCCAGCACCCCCAGTAAAGATCCAGACAAGTGACCAAATAGTACATTTCCTGTCTTGTCTTAGCTAGTCAAGTTCCTGAGATGAGGAAAGCACTGGACAAACACACTGCATCTTCCAGTTTGCAGCCCTCTGCAGAGCAAAGAGCAACTTGAAAGGTACAGACGCCTACTGTGAATTCAGTCTGTCCCTCTCAGCAGGGAGCATTACAAAGCAAAGATGCCAAAAGAAAATAGAGATTTCAGAGAGAAACAAAACACACAGAAAAACCTTTTACATTTTTCCTGATAGCTTGATCTAGACATTTATATGCTCAGTCACTTGTTATTTAAAGTCAGTGTGCATTTCTTATTATAGTTCAATGGATTTGAATGTCTCCTACTAGTCTAACTTAAAGCTCTTTATTCTTGTGCAGTGGATACAAGAGGCAGCAGGATCAGACACTCTTTGTATCATGCTTCTATGTCCATCATCTTTAGTTCTAATAAGAGCCCATGTGATGGCAATTAGTTACTATTTCTTCAACATAAGCACCCAATAAATACATAGCAACATTATTCCTGCAATGCACTCCATCACAGCCTTAAAAAGCTGGCTCTACCACATAAAATCTAAAAGCAAATGTTTACTAATATCACATGCAAAAAAGTCTGAAGATATGTTAAAGGGATATGTTAAAGATACAATGCATCATATTAAAAAGGGCAATGCTCTCCCTTTCCTGGCAGAATTAAAGAAATATATTTGCTTATTAATGATTTTTACCTTCCTGAATTGTATTTTAAAAGCTGAGCTGGTTTCTGGTCTCTTACAGCAGGCGTGAGGATCCTTTCTCCTGTGAAGGGCCACTGATCCAAAGAAAAAAATCAGTTGCAAGCTGCACACAGCCTTGCAGGGGTGGGGGCAGAGGTGGCTCAGGGCTTCCCCTTGGATTTTCAGGGTTGTCAGCTTTCCCAACTGGGCAGACCAGAAATCATTGCTGCAAATGATGTCCAGTCTGTCCAGTGGGGAAAGCCCGGAACCCTATAATTCAAATGGGGCCAAGAGGAGAGGTCCAGAGTGGGACAGAGGACTGGGGTGTGAGAGCGTGGACAGGGCTCCAATTGGGGGTGCGGACTTTGGAGGAGACTTATGATGTGTGTTGGGATGCAGGAGGGGGCTCAGGGCAGGGGACTGCGGTGGGAGCTAGGGTACTGGATTGCGCTCAGGGGTGGATCAGAGTAGTGGTGCAGGCTGTGGGAGGGAGTTTTGGTGAGGGGCCTGGGAGGATGATGTTAGGGTGTGAGAAGGGGACCAGGGCTGGGGAAGGAGACTGGGGAGAAGGAGGGGACATGGGTGCTTACCTCTGGCAGCGCCCAGATTTGGATGCACACACTGCCCTTGCTTGTAGACACTGCCCCGACAGCTCCCATTGCCTGCAGTTCCCAGCCAATGGGAGTTGCAGCGCTGGTGCCTACTAGCAACGGTAACTTGCTGATCTTCCCAGATCATCATGAGGCAGTGCTCAGACCTCCAGCACTGTTCACCCAAGATAGAACCCCTACTGCACATTTCAGCCTGTAACTGCTAAATCAAATGGTAACACAAACGTAAATAGTGATATTAAAGATGCATAACAGTGCATCATGGGATGAATAATGTATGAAAGGCATAGCAAATTCTAATTGCAAGGGCAGCTTGGTGTGGTTTGAAGCCACTCAACTCCTGGTATGAGCTCGTTTAACATTAAAATCTAAGCAAAGTATGGGCCAGTGGGGGGGTTCTGTTATTGGGGCATGTGGGGTGCTGCCTAGTCAGAAAAGAAAAAAGTAAAACTGATGCCTAGTTGACCTGCACCCAATTCTGGGTGTTATTCACATCTGCTAATTGAACAGAATAGCTCTTCCTCAGATGAGGGGTACATCATTCAGACAGCTGCTCAGGAGGCCAGACTGCCTCAGTGAAAGCAAGTGCACACTCCCAGATGGGAGCTGCAAACCGACAGCAGCAAAAGCACTTTGCTAAACAGCACAGAAGATACAGCAAGCCCCCAAACTGGCACTTTCAAAAGTATACGAAAAATAATGAATACATGAAGATTATTGTTCTTAATACTTGAACATTATAACACAACATCCAGGCTTCACTGGGCAACATGCAAGCAATACAGAGAAGAAGTCACAGGGCACAGCACCTCACTTAAAGTCTGTCTCAGCCTGACCAATGTGGGCATCCTAGCCTTGTGTACTCATACGAGACAGCCTGGCCTGCCCTTAAGAATAAATTATCTCACCTCCCCTATCAGAGGAAAGAATCCTCCAAGAACAGAGTTGGTGCAGTTCCGCTATGCAGGGAAGAATTCACACAGCAGACACACACTCCTTGGCCTGCACAGCTGAAGTCTGCAATTGCTCAGGGGTTTTGATCATTTATGTTTAAACCGCTCCTGTCTTGATAACTTTACATATGCAGTAACATTCTATATTCTGTCCATATGTGGAGCCATCATACAACGAAAAACCTTGATATATAGCTGCTAAAGCCAGTGACGGTTGCTAAAGTAATTGTTTTTGGCTTGGCATTAGTAAGTTGCTTTCTTTTTTACACCCCTTGTATATATATCCTGAAAGTTTATGTTTTGCATCTGTATGATATGGTGTATAGAATAGAAAGGTGACATTGACGTAGTGTGGTATTTTCTCACATATATACATAATGGCTGTGTCTACAATAGGATTGCACTTTCGAAAGGGGCATGCAAATGAGGAACTCAAAAATGCAGATGAGGAGCAGATTTAAATATCTGGTGCCTCATTTGCATATTCTTTCAAAAGAGTTTGTTTTGAAAGATGAAAAGCAGTGTAGTCGCTCTTTCAAAAGTAAACCCCATCTTTGAAAGAACACTTCTTCCCGTAAGAACCCTTCTTCCCACAAAAACGGTAGCTACTCTTCAATGAGCCCGGCACAAGCTTCAGCGACCTAAGGGCCAATGGTGATTGAATAATTTCTTCTTTTTTTAATCTTTGTATACTTGAGGAAGAGTTTTCCAAGAAATTCCACAAAAGAGAAAGGAGCAGATATGAAAAGCATTATATGGTATTTGGAGTCTCACTTGTGGGAGACAAAGAGGACAAAGGAAAATGTTAACTTAGGTGAGATATTGATATTTTTGATTCAAGTTTAACTTTAACTTTCTGGTGTAAAACCTGTGGAAAGCTAGAAAAGTTTTGTTTGTTGTGGTTGTTGTTATTTCCACTTGTTTTGTTTTGTAGTAGAACTCCTGGGTCTGAATTTAAACTAAGAGAATATCGAAAAAATAGCTAGATTAGTAATAAATCTTGTTCAGATAATGGAGGAAAGATGATAAATAGGACTGAGGTTAATGATACATTCATTTTGGAGAATTATTTGTTATAAAGAAATGAGATTAATGAAAGCGGATTACAGATGAAAATTGCTTCTAATGCACAAGTCAGGAATCAAAAAATATGCAACTATTCTCTCTACCATTTTTGGCATGGTGGACACTTGACAACATGACTTACATAACTTCTCAGTCTGCATGAAAAGTAAAAAATATATATCTATGGTGCATGCAGTTAGTTTGTCACCAATTTATAACACTGGCATAATCAGTATAAAGAAATAAACAATGTACCCTGTTACCAGAGTAAGAGAGCTCATTCATGAATTTGTTTTCATCTGAAGAAGTGTGTTTTACCCATGAAAGCTCTAAGGTGCCACAAGACTGCTTGCTATTTCTCAAGGTACAGGTTAACATGGCTACCTCTCTCAGAGTCACTAATTCTTGGTACGTCATGTTTAATTTACTCTGCCATCAAATGCAAATCATACTAGCATAAATGACAGCATTATGCACAGTACAGATGAAAAGTAATGATAAAATATATTAGCCTCTTCTCTAAAAAAGTTAATAATCTAACAGTGACAAAGAAGTGGACTGTAGTGAAGATTAGGGTTAAACTGTTAGCAATTTGCTTACAGATGATGGGGAGAAATCCTGATCCCAATGAATTCAATGGCAAGTCTCCAACTGAGTTCAGGATTTTCATCCTTACTCCACTCCTCCTGTAAACTTTGAACCCTTTAGTTTTGCTCTGTTCAGTGACTATTATTTTTCCAAAAGCAGTGGGTAGATTTTGTTTTGTTTTGAAGTGTACACATTAAACATAAACATTTTTAAACAGGGCAAACCAAATCACAAAACCACTTTTTAAGCTGGTAGACATTATAGACAATTCAGCTAAACCCTTCTTACAGACATTATGTATACGGTAGGAGTTTGAGCAGATGTTTCCTGGCTGACGTTATGCAGCTGCAAGGAGTTTATTAATTATAAAACATAAAATGGATTGTTCTGTAATTGTAACTCTCTCGAGTTCTGATACTTTTGGAAATTAGCATACATATATATTCAGGACTGAGATGGACATTTCTACAGAATTCCAGATGAACACTTTTGCAAATGCAGAAGAAGGCTGGTCTTTCTACATGCGTAGCTTTTGAATATTTGCATCATATTAATATCCATCTATAATTCTACAATTCAGAACTGAAAGCCCACCTTGCAGAAACAGTACTCCCACTGCTAGTGTTGCTGACCTCATTGAGGATGGACAGGTCCAGAATCTTTATTTTAATCCTATTGACAGTGCCTCAGTGGGAGTAATTGCAATAGTCAGCCGCAAACCCTCTTGTCACTGATATACTACGATTTTTCACAATGAAAATGAACAGCAGACTGGAAGGATGAAAATGACATGGTGTAATGATTATATTAAGATCTGTGAGACCCCTTCTGTGTTAACCTGATGCAAACACAGGACAATTTGGCACTGGACATACAAAGACTTGTAAGCATATGGGCAATAAATATGGTTATAAACAGAAGTTTTTAAAAAAGAAAAAGTTTTACTCTTTTACAACATAGGTTTGACTAGCAATTCATAACATTACACAGTCAGTCTATTTGCAAAGGTTAGGTAAGTGAAAGCTGATCATCCTATAATAATTCTCAAATGCACATCTCAGTGCTAAGGGGGTGGAAGTGGAGGCTGGGAACAAATCCAAGAGCAAAGGGAGACTTTATAATCCCAGATCCCCATTTCCAATCATTCGTGTGTGTGTTCCAGCCATGACTAAGTTAGACAGTGTAAATTATTTTTATAGTCAGCGATGGCATCTGTTATGCCTTCTATGGCACCTAATATATAGTGTTTTATAAGGATCCCAGACTGTAGTGTTTCATTTATCTAACGACTATGCAATGATAAATGTCTGGCTGAAAAAGATGTTTATTTTATCTTGCAAATGTTTTTTTCTAACTGCAATAGTGTCTAAAGATTATGTATGTTTCAATCAAAGAATTATGTTGTATGGTTTAGCCAGAGTAAACACAAGACTTTTAATGGTGCATCAGCAGTAGTGTGAATGACATATCTAAATAGGGCTGTCCTGTGACTGCATACCATCACTAGCAGAATGTTTGCTGTTGCCTGTCAAGAATCTCTGTGACTTGATACTCACCTCCCAAGACTAATAAGACCTTGTTGTCAAAAACCTTCCTAATGTCATCCCTGTAATAGTTCACATATTGTTGATTTGTGCAAATAGCTTTGGTCAGTTTTGGACATTTAAGTAATATTAAAGGGGAGGGGTCAGGGATTAGAGGAAATTAAAATTCTTTCTTCCTATAGATCCTCTTAAATAAGAGGTTCTTTCTGCTATTTTTAGGATTCAAGCAGTGTAGCA
The DNA here is from genome assembly GCF_033958435.1 of Carettochelys insculpta. Taxonomy (NCBI): domain Eukaryota; kingdom Metazoa; phylum Chordata; order Testudines; family Carettochelyidae; genus Carettochelys; species Carettochelys insculpta. The sequence goes on along the minus strand of NC_134139.1, from coordinate 137,552,382 downwards.
AAATGCCAGATGATTTTTTTAACTTCGCTAGGTGCAAAGCAATCCAACAATTGTAGAGCAATACTCTCAAATGTTTTGCTGTCTTATATTTAATCCTTCTCTTCTTGAGTCTGCAAATCAGAGAATACATGTTTACACTACACTACAACAACAGAACTACTCAGAGACTAAATATTATAAAAGAAAAAGCTAAAATAAAGAATTCATTTAAATGGCAATTAAAGGGACTCGCACAGTCTTGAACAAAATTAAGTGCTTGGACAAATTTTACTGTTGTATAGTACCTAACGTTTGTCCCCTACGTTTTCAAAGTGTGTAAAGACTGAGATTTGTGACCTCACATGAACCTTCATGAGAAAGGCACAGCTAAATCACCACAAACAGCTTCCAGAACTGTACATGTGAAACTCTCTAAAAAAAGAAGATAATGCAGAAAGGCTGAAACTCTGTTAATGATGACCTGCAAAAAAGGGATGGGGAAAATCGGAAAATTTACAATTTTCTTGTGCTTTTGTTTCTTGATGAAAGCATAAGTCTCAGACCTTCAAATGCTGCTCACTGTAATGCATGAAATTCTGTGCACCTTAAAGACCATAGAACTCAAGTACCTTGCAGATTCATACCTATTAGAGAATTCCTGGGTTTTTTCAGTTCCTCCCAGAAACGTAGTTTTCCCAAAAGATTCTATGATAAACTAAAGAATTAATGGGATTATGATATTACAAATATGGAAAAAACATGACTGAGATAGGGAAATGTGTAGCCTTTAAAAAAAAAACTGGTGAAGTTAAAAAAAATTAAGTATAAAAAGTACTGTTAATTATTTAACATACCTATTCTTTTAAAGGGCTGAGCTGGTAAAAATGTTCTGAATATAGATTCTTCTTCAAAATCATTTTTGACTTAGTAAGTAATTTTAATAACAAAAGCAAGCTTTTTAATGTTAAGATTTCAACTGGAATATTTGGTCAAAATTTTCTTAAAAAGAGGACAGATTTTTTAACCTAGAATATGAGCTGAAGAAACTGCCACAAAGACAAGAATTCCTGATATTCTGGAGGGAATAACAGTTAAAAACGAACAGAGCAATATATATATATATATATATATATATATATATATATATATATATTTATCTTTCCAGGTAGACTGTGTACAAAACATTCTTTTTGGATTTGTGTGAACTGGGATAAAACTGGGATAAATAGGGTTTATTTGTTTGTTTGTTTCCCCAATAGAATGTGTTAGCCAGCACATTGTAATTAACAGCTTCTAAAACTTTCATATATATGAGTCACACTGTACTCCAGTATGTACTGCTCAGTACAACCTGTCAGATGTTAGAATTTTATAATCCATTAGTTGAACATGCTAATTTAGCTAACATGTTCTAATAAAACCTTTTACCCTCTGGGTGGAATTCCTGATACTTGGTTATGAGTGTTATGCAGAGTGTGGATGGCTGGAAAAGTAAAAATGGATCCTTCAATCCATCATCTGAACAGCATACTATACCGCCAGCGCCCCCCGACAAAGAAGAATATGGATTCCACCTTCCAGAACCTGAGTCATTTAATTGGAAACTTTGTGCAACCACACTTGCTCAAAGTTTGTGCATGGGAAAGTATCGGTGATGTTGGAGGAATGATACACTAAATCTCTCCCCTCCCAAGTCTGTCTTTGCAATTCTATCTCAGCAACTGGCCCATCCCATTCATTGCTGATGGGTCTATCATGATAAGGCTCTTTAAAGGAATCCACAGCAGAGTGGAAGGCACCTCCATGAGTACAGGAAAATAACCACCGTCAGTGCACCTCAGGAGAACAATCGGCCCAAAGGTTACTTACAGTGAAGTTTTAAGATTATATAATGTAAAAGTACTGACAGATCATTTAGCCTTGCTGGTTCTAGTCACGAGAGTGTGTTATAACAAAATAAAACCAGCTACACAAACTCAAGAAGCCTTTCAATACAAGTACAGCAACATTTTCTAAATAGTTTAACATACGGTTTATGCTGAAAAAAAGGTTGCAGACTTGTTTCACTATAGTAACAAAGAGAAAGCCATGCTAGCCTATATACTATCAAAACCAAAAAGCAGTCAAGTAGCACTTTAAAGACAAACAAAATAATTTATTAGGTGAGCATTTGTGGGACAGACCCACTTCTTCAGACCATAGCCACACCAGAACAGACCCAATATTTAAGGCACAGAGAACCAAAAATCCAGCATCTCAAAAATAATCCAGACATTAAAATCAAACCAGCTGACAAAGGGGGTGCTGTTGTCATCATGAATAAATCAGACTATGAACAGGAGGCTGCCAGACAACTCTCCAACACCACATTTCACAGACCTCTCTCCTCTGATCCCACTTTGGAATTGCAAAAGAAATTACAACAACTACTTAAGGAACTCCCTGCTGTTACTCGGGACCTTGTTCACTCAGACATACCATCTGACCCCCAGCCTGGATTATTCTATTTACTTCCCAAAATCCACAAACCTGAGAACCCCGGATGCCCTATCATTTCGGGTTTTGGCACCCTTACCACCAGACGATCCAGTTATGTGGACTCTCTTCTCAAACCTTATGCCACCAACACTCCCAGCTATCTCCAAGATACCACTGACTTTCTGAGGAAATTACAAAACATCGGAAAAGTTCCTGACAACACCATCCTTGTCACAATGGATGTAGACTCTGTACACTAATATTCCACACAAAGACGGATTACAAGCAAACAGGAATACCATCCCTAATGTCACCACAGCCAATCTGGTGCCTGACCTCTGTAACTTTGTTCTCACCCACAATTATGTCCCATTGGGGCACAATGTATACCTCCAGATTAGTGGTACTGCTATGGGCACCCGCATGGCCCCACAATATGCTAATATATTTATGGCTGGCCTGGAACAACGATTCCTCAGCTCTCATCCCCTATTACCCTTCCTCTACTTAAGATACATTGATGACTTCTTTATGATTTGGACGCATGGTATACAGACACTAGAAGAATTCCACAGAGACTTTAACAATCTGCACCCCACCATCAACTTATGCCCTGATTACTCCATGCGAGAGATACATTTCCTGGACACTACAGTACAAATCAAGGATGGCCTGATTGGTACCACACTCTACCAGAAACCCACTGATCGATATACTTACCTACACCCTTCTAGCTTCCATCCTGCGCACATAACTAGATCCATTGTTTAAATCAAGCCCTTACGTACAATCACATTTGCTCTGATCCTACTGACAGAGACCAAAAACTACAAGATCTTTACCAAATATTCATAATCTTGAATTACCCACCAGGAGAAATAAAAGAACAAATCGACAGGGCCAGACAAATACCCAAAGACCAGCTACTCCAAGATAGGCCCAAAAAAGCCAAGAACAGAACACCACTGGTCATTACCTACAGCTCCCAACTCAAATCACTGCAACGCACTATTAAAGACCTACAACCTATCCTTAATCAGGATGCCACACTCCAGAAGGCCTTAGGTGACAGGCCTGTTCTCTCCTACAGACAGCCTCCGAACCGTATGAGGATTCTCACCAACAACCACAGTCTATACCACAGGAACACGAGTCCTGGAACTTTTCCTTGTTGCAACAAGGCCCATTGCCAACTTCGTCCACATATCTATTCTGGAAATACCATCACTGGACCTAACCAGGTTATTCACAGAATCACGGCACTCATGTTCCTCAACTAACATCATATATGCCATCAAGTGACAACAATGCCCAGATGTTTCATATATTGAACAGACTTTGTTCCAACTCTCTTAGACAATGAGTTAAAACAGACATAAAAACACTCCTGATCCACAAACTGGTCAGCCAGCATTTTAATTGAGTGGGCCATTCTGTTAATGACTTAAAAGTTTGCGTCTTACTGAAGAGGAATTTTCACAACACTGTTGAAAGAGAGGGTGATGAACTCTCTTTTATATTCAAATTTGACACATTAACACATGGTTTGAACTGGGATGGGAATTTTCTGGGTCATTATAGGGGCTCGTTTGCATACTTGGCTTAATCTAATTCTTGACTCCTCCTGCCCCTCTACTCTCTGATGTGCTCACCTTGATAATTTTTTTTTCTGATTTGTCCACCTTAATTACTATTTTTGGTTCTCTGTGCTTTAAATATTGAGTCTGTTCTGGTATGGCTATGGTCTGAAGAAGTGGGTGTGTCCCACGAAAGCTCACCTAATAAATTATTTTGTTAGTCTTTGAAGTGCTACTTGACTGCTTTTTTGTTTTGTTTCACTATATTATTCTGTGATTGTATGTAGAAACCTCCAAGAGCAAACAAAAAAGCAATCAAATCACCAGAGAGGAAATCAATAAAATAGATTATTTTCCTCAGCTATTCCTTTCATCATAACTTGTTTTAACAAAGGTCAAGCTTCCCAATGATATAGACCCACAAACCAGCTACATTTTGTCCTCTCTTTTTTTTCCACCCAACTTCACTGTAATTTGGACTCTGCCTCTATCATAATCAGTGGAGTTCTGTGTAGGCACAGCCACTTACTTGCCCAAACACAGGGGTCTGTCCATGACCATAGCATGGCCAAGGCTTTAGACAGTAAGCAGCTTGGGAAAGGACTGCAACCATACTGCCATACAGTGTTCCCAATACAATGGGAGCTTCTGCTTTGGTGGCTATCACTAGCTTAAGCATTATGATGCCGTCAAATATATCCTCCCTTTCGTGGGGCTGGAGCCACACATTCTGTAAGGACCAATGCCTACGGCAACTGGGCACATGAGAATGATGTTAGAGGATACAGTGAACAGACTGAAGGCTTCTAAAGCCAATCAGATAAGGAGAAGAGTCATATAGTCAGAAGCAGCTTTTCAGAATGAAGTCAGCCAGGAAGAGTGTCCAAAACATTGTCATTTCCTTTACCCTGCTGTGAAGAACTGCAGTCAGTGGCTGGGTCTTCCATATTTTTCTCATCAGATCTTAACATTCAAATATTCAAAGGCATACTGCATTATCCCTGCCTCAGGCAGAAGACCCTGCGAGAGGGACTGTGGCATTGGTTGAAAGAAAATTCAAGACATACTCTTTGTGGAGTTTCTTCCAAATTCTTCTATCAAGGGAGGTGTTCAGCTGTCCTGTGCCTCTCCCTGTTCAATACAGCTCTGCTCTGGTTCCACATTACTACAGCTCTGATGGAGCAGCAGCCCCTAGAACTACTTCCATATGGAGGCTCCTTGCCTCAGAGGAGTGACTTCAGGAATTATAGTACCAGTTATCCCTGCAAGCTGAGTGCTCAGCCGGCGAAGCAGGAGAGATTCAGGTGCCAGCTGGCTGACTAGCAGAGCACACACAGCCCTCACAGCCAGCAGCATGTTTCTACTGGTGGTGCACCTCTGCACATACCTCGGTGCACATACCAAAATCTATTCCACGTATGGATGGGGAAAAACAAGGAATATTGTAATGTACAAACTTGCAAGACATTCCCCCAGACCTGGAGAAAAGGACATTAAGGCTACATCTACATGGAGCTGCTCTCCCGGCACAACTGCAAATGACTGCTCATTAGCATACTCACATGGATCATTAGCATAGCCATGAGAGATTTCACTCTCTGCAGAGGGTGGTGCCAGCAGTAAACACGCAGTGTGGACATGCCTCTGCTGGCTAAACCCCACTCTGTCATCAGTCCCTTATCCCTGACTGGTGACAGAGGAGGGTTTAGCCAGCAGGGGCACATCCATGCTGCATGTTCACCTTCTGCTGACAGCGAAATCTCATACAGCTATGCTAACTAGCTGCACAAGTATGCAAATGAGCAGCTATTTCTAACTGTGGGACTGCTCATTAGCATGGAGCTGCTGGGAAAGCAGCGCCGTGTAGACATGGCCTAAGAGTATTCCCGTCAATCCTCAAATCTATTCGGTCCTGGATTCATCCCTACAGAGAGATTTCTGACATATCTGAGCTCTGTGTCTCAAAGTTGTTGACCAACTTATTCCATACACAAAGGACAACCTGCATCATAGGTGCTGGAACTACAAGTGCTGCTACACCTCCTATCTTGAAGTAGTTTCCATTATATACAGGTTTTACAGCTTAAGACATTGGCTCTCTGCATCCTCACTACAAAATTATTCCATTGCTCCTGACATACACGCACAGATCTCCAGAGGATAATCTCAGAATTCTGCTTCATTAGATGAAATCTCAGTCCCAAATTGAATTACAGGGATTTTCTCGAGAAAACCGTTTTAGTATATTTTTTAAAAGCACTGAGTGTAGAATTTTAATGCTTTCACGTAATCTATTAGATTTAAATTTTTAATTTAATTGTAGCAATGCTTAATGAGGAGCCAGGAAGAAATACATCAGGATGGCTTATTTCGTAATGCGAAACAGAAGCAGATATCTCAATTGGCTTTCCAATTGAAATATAATTAAAAAAAGGTAATATCCGATACTTGGATCTCCTGTCAGTGTTCCAGGCCATGACCCAGCTGAATATATCTGGGGGAGTACAGCGAGTTCACCAAATGCCCCAACAACACAACAGGCCAATCTATCTACAGTTACGTCTACACTAGAGAGTTTTGTCAATAAAACCCATAGTGTTCACATTCTCAAAGTAGTAGTTTTATTGACAGCACTCTGCCACTCTCTCATGAGGCAGAACACCTCTGTTGACAGATTCTGTCAACAAATAGCTGCTCTAGACGTTCCGGGGGGTGTCCTCTGTCAACAGACAGGGCTTCCAGGCCACCAGGAAGCCCTGTCTGGCGTGTTTCTGGTTGGCCGTGCTGTCAAGAGAGCGGCCAGGCAGTCCGGCTGCTCTCTGTCAACAGAGCGGATAACTCTTTTGATCTGCTTGGCAGTCTGTCTGTGATCTGTCGACAGAAGTTTTGTCAGAAACTTTTGTCAACAGATCGCTCTAGTGTAAATATAGCCTCAGAGAAAGGTCAGCCTTCTTGTGACAAGGAAAAGCAAAACAGACCATTTTCTGCATCTCTGTGCTGGGGAAGGGAGGACCTATCTTAGGCTCCTATTTTGCAAATACTTATTCATGTGCTTAAATTTAAACAATAGGTATCCCCATTGAAGTCAGTGGGAACAGTCACATGGCTACAGTTAAGGAAGCACATAAGCATACCAGTGTTTTATGGAGGGAAATTTATGTAAACGAGTGCCCTGTACTCCACAGGTTGGGTGCGGGTACTAGAGCAGTAATGGACAACCACGAATCATGAGCAGGCTGCATGAGTGGCCCTCCTTCACATCAGTGGTCCACATCAGCCAGCGGCCCCCTGGGTTTCCACCTGCTGCCCAATGGCCACTCTCTCTCTAATGCATCTCACACAGTGAGCCACCGGAGCCATACAGTTACCAGCTCATCCCCCTCCCTCCCAGCACTTCTGGGGCACTGCAAAAGTCCCTACTCCTTCCCATCTCTCTCAGAACTAGAACGAATCAGCTGTTTGCAGCTGTTCAAGCTCTGGAAGGAAGGCAAAGCAGCAATGGTAGAAACCAAACCAGGCAATTCATGGTTCCTCTGAAAGTGCTTAGAAGGATGGGAAGGAACTGTGGGGGTCTAGTGTCCTGGTACACAAGAGATGCATGAGGGAGGGAAGTAGCCAGGAGGTCCACAAGCTGCAGGTGGAATCCCAGTGGGCCATGCGCAGCCCACAGGCCACAGGTTGCCCACCGCTGGACTAGAGGGTATGGGTAAGAAAATTAAAAACACATTTAACTTTTTCAAAATATGGGCCCACTTCCATTCCCACTGAAGGCACTGGGGCATTTGACACTGAATTCAGAATCTCCAGCTTCACTTCTAATACAATAACACAAATGTCAATAAAACCTAATGTAACTTACTCTAAAGAAATAGGCAGTAGTTTCTGAAGAGATAAAAATATCTAACATCCCCATTTGAAAGACATTCAGGAAGAAGGATATGTACTAGAATCAAATGGAGTTAGAATAAAAAGTGAACAGATTTATTTTTTGCACTTTGCTTCAGTCAGGCTGTGGTAATAGAAAGGGTGATAACCCCAAGACAGATTTATTTGCTCTAAGTTTTCATCAGGGAAACTTCCCCGAATCTCATAATTCTCCAGATCCAAACCGTAAAGCAAGAGGCACAATACTGTGTAATGAAGCTGTCTCTGCTAATTGCACAGCCTGATCACAACTGTATCTTATAGCTGATAAGATATCAAACCTGCCTGGATCATCCTGAGGATATGAAAATGTCACTTCACACTAAGCAGCTCAGAGAAAATAGGGAAGGATAGTAAAGCAGTTCAAAGACAGCAGCCATCTGAAATAATAAAGAACATGCAGAGGAACAGCAGATGACAGATTGTGAAAACAGAACAATCACAGATGGAGGGCGGGTGGGTGGGTCAAACAAGGTTTTTTTTTTTTGTTTTAAATGGTTTGTTTTCATACTTAAACAGTTCCCTGTTGTGTAAGTATTCAACAAGGAACTAGTAAGAAAATGTATTTGTAAATTATTTTGAACAAACAAAGCATCTTATAGTCAAGAGGGGCTCAGTTGTATATAATTAAGGGATCGTGTGCCTGGTTGATGAGTATGCAGCAACACATGGCTTTTAAAAGTGATTAAACACCATGCAAAGTGGAGGAGCTGGGTTCCAGAAAAAGCATTTTAGTGCCACTATGGCATTCTCTGAAGCAATAGACTTTTTCCACAGGTATGCTCACTCGCAGCTCTCCATTGGCCACGGCTTGCTATTCCCTGACAATGGGAGCCACAGGAAGTGGCGCGGTTCAAGTTCCATCTGCTGGGAACAGCGAACCACGGGCAATAGAACAGCAAGCAGGATTACCTGTGGACATTCAGGTAAATAAATCTTAAATCTCTTCAGTTTGTGCAGGGGAGGACCATCAACAGGAGTCAGTCTCACATATGGGCTGCCTCAAGGAAGAGGACAGACCACATCCCAGGGAGGCAGTGATGGGCATGGCTGAAGGTGCCTGGACAGGATGTGATATGCAGACTTTGGCAGACGGCGTTCCCTGTTGCTTCTCTGGGCTCCACCATGTATCTGTTTCTAGTCCCACTGCACAATCCAGAGGCCTGATACCAATGCCAGTTTCAGCCACTCCACCTGCCCCACAACCCCAACCAGCCTTCATGCCCTTTTTAAAAAATGAGCCTTACCTTTAATTTTATTAACCAAAATATATTTTACAAAGAAATGGAGTAGGATGAGCAGTGGGGGGAGGGAAGAAGTGAGGAGGCCAAATAAATGACAAGAAACTAAGCTCTGCTGTGAGGAGTGGCACGGGATCAGCCAAGAACCCTACCTATTAGTTCCCTTGCCTACATCTATTATCCATTACCTATTACATCTACATTCCTTCCACCTGAGATCCCCTGGAAACAGCTACATCTGGCAATAGGCATACAGTCCGATAGACCTGCCGACTGGGGTGGTAGGTATAAAGGGGGCACTTGCCCCAGGGTTGAGCAATATGAAAGGGCACAGAGTTCATAGCTGTCACTGTCACTTTTGCAGCAGCAGCCGACACTGTGGGCTCTTTAAGTCATTATTGGTGTACCACATGGGCAGCGCTGAGGGCTGGAGGAAGAGTGCACTGTAGGCTGTGGAGTGCTGTGGACTGGCTGTCCCAGCCCCACCCCTTCCACCAGAGGCCACACACCATCCAGGGGCATGGAGCAGGCCCTCCTTCCTAGCCCAGGAGCCAAGTGAGGCTGTCAGCCCCACTGGACCTGCTCATTTCAGTGAAATGGGTTTGCCTTCTGGAGAAGTCCAGGGTGCTTAAAGGGAGAGAGCCTCTCCAGAGCTGACCTGCTACCCCTACGCCTGAGAATCCTGCAGCTCAAAATGCCACTTTCCCCTACTCCTTTATTAGATAGCCTGAGAGAAAGAGAGAGAGAGAGAGAGAGAGGGAGGGAGGGAGGAGTGCCCACCGGCCACTTGCAGAAAAGCTCAGGAGGCTGGGGGAGGGGAGGAGGCTGTTGAGACGGAGGCATGTATGGTGACTGAATGGCATGAATAAATCTGCAAGGGAGCTCAGGAGCTGAGGTGTTACAACTAACTCCAAGGTGTGCCCTACAAAGCTGTGAAGAAATTTGCTGACTAACTAGTTTCTCAGCTACTCAAGCAAGCTGTAATGTATACAGCCAACCCTTATACACCCATCCAGTTCTTCAAATCATACTCCAACACACAGTCACATGGCCAATATTACACTGTTCCGTGAACAAACACCACCTTTTTTAAAAAAAAGTTTACCTGTTGAATAACAGGTTTTAAAGTTGAGAGATGGATCCCCTAAGTGCATTTCTCCCTACAGTGTGTGTAAAGCTATCCTGTGCAGCTCATAACTTCCCCGATAAATACCAGAGGGGTCTGGGTTTTCTTCCTCCACACTTGCATTGCTCTGTCATGCCAGCAATGTCTCAAGTGACTGAGGCCAACAATCTGTCTATGGGGGAATAGATCTTAATCAGTTGAGGCTGGTATATTTGAGTGAACATGTGAAGAACTGGTCAAGTGTGTTGTGACTGGCTATCTGCTGGAACTGAAAGTGAGTCAATTATGGAGCTGAATCTTCTGAGAGACTTTTTTGGAGTTGGGGGCAGGAATGTTACAACTTTATGATAAGGTACTAAGACAGAGTTGGTGTGAATGAAAACATTGGCTTAGCTGGTAATTTCTTTGACTTTCAGTGACTGTACTGAATGAACATACACTGGACCATAAATTAAGAATTTTCTCTGTGGTCATGTCTGTGGTTATATTAAGGAAGAACTGAATCTATAGGGAATAATTTATGTTCCACAGCTTAAAATGTGTAGCTATTTTTGTTTTCTTTTGTTTTCTTTTTATGAGCCTTTACAATAATTAAAAGTATACATTCAGAAAGTAAAATGTAGAAATTGAGTAATAAATCACATGAGGGATTTAAAGTGTATCCTGCTACAGAAAACAGCACATAAAAATATCATAAAGACAACAAAGTATTAAAAGAACTGAGCATCTTTTTTGCTAACACTTACCAAAAAGAGTAGTACAGTGATTTTTGGTACAGAAACAAATTAAACCCTAGAAAGATATTGGAAGAAAGAGAATATTACAAGGTGTTATTGATATTCAGGAAGCAAGGATTTATCAGGGATTTCAAACACCTGAAACTGATTCTTCACTTACAAGAAATGAGTTCTGTTATAAAAATGAAAAAAAAATTTAAGGAAAATAAAGACTTTGCATTGCAGTGGTATATAATGGTTTACCATTTTAATAAATAAAGTTTAATAAAATTTAAATTAAATAAAGTTAGTGAAAAGCAATACCAGGGACTGGAAAGCCACAGGAAAAAAATATGTTAAAACTGGTAATTTTCTACATGGATAAGTAATCTTATGGAAAGCAGGAAAAATTGAAATTCTATTTAAGATTTTCTTTGTTTCCATATCTCACTCATTATTTGGTATTTTTTGTGTGATTTTGAGAAAATGATTGTATTACATTTACTTACAGTAGACATGTTCTGCAAAATAGAAATTGGTGGATGCATTTTGGGTATGTGTGTTTTAGGATACATTTAGTTTTACAAGAATCCATACAGTGCATATTAAATCTCCTGAAAGTCCCAGAACCAAACTCGGTTAATCATGCAATAACTTTCTTAAAAAAAAATTACACACTGCTTTATATTGAAGGTAATTCAAGCTAACATGAATACTGTACCTATTAAGACTTGATCATATGAATAAAAGTACACAAGTTCTACTGACATCAACGAAGTTATTTATGTGCCTAAAGTTAAGCGCTAATGTTAGACTTCCTTCATTTTATTTTATTTTATTTTATTTGTAACAGTAAAACAAATCAGCAAAAGTCCAAAAGTGCATTGCTATTTTGCTTTGTACTATTATGCTCTATTCTGGTCTTTTATTTTTAAACTAGTAAGTGTCAGGAACAGCTAGGTAACTGAGATGAATCCAAGAGCAGTTAAACGTTACCAGTTATTTCTGGCCTTGCAAAAGCTCAGAAAAATGACAATGCGTTGGGAACCTAATATTACACATTTTTTTTTGAAAAAAGCAAAGCACTTCAACTAGTTTTTCCCTTGTATTTTCCTTTCAAATTTTGAGACACATTATGCATATGAAATCACAGATGCAAGAGTGACATCTTGTACTCTGCCATCATGTACATGAGGCACAACAAGCAGAAAACACAGACAATGCCAGGTTATGAGAATCCCTAATAAACAGTTTGCCATCATGGTCTACACCGAAGAGGCTGCCAGCTCCTCTGCCTAACCATTCATTCCTTCGCTATTTGAACCAAAAAGCACTTCTGTTTTGACCTTTACTGCCCAATAAGGAACCCAAATGGACCAAGCTGAACATTGTTTGACCTGCAGCACTTTATATATATATATAAAAAAATGGCTGATGACTCTGCCAAGTAAAACAGAAACACCTGGCTAGTTGTAACATGAATGAAAGATTAAAATGGAACACCAAGCTCACCTAAAACAGAAGGCCTCATCCTGCAAACTCTTGCATGCTTGACATCAATGACACTTTTCACATGAATAACTCTATTTAAGTGTGTTTTCAGGATCCAGCCCAAGTATAAACAAAACTGTGTAAGAAGTTATTTTTCAGATTAAAACAACTTTAGTCCTGCTTCCGATCCACAAACTGTCTCCTGTCTTTCCACAGGTGCCCAAAGCGCCAAACGCATGGCTGTAAAACCTCCTGATCTCCCTCCTCACACATGCCATATAATGTTGCATCAGCAACAGGACAAATCTGTCACATCAGTCTGAAAATAGGAGGCAGCCGAAAATAAACATAATTTCATAAAGTTACACAGGGAATCCTGTATCAGTTGAACCTGTTTTCCTATTTACTTCAATGGCACAACCATCATATGCTTTAACTAAGCTACTCCAGAATGCCCAGTCTATCACACTTGCTATCAGGACATGATTTTCTCCAAGATGATGTTTCTACAACATTGCTTGGTAGCTTCTCCCATTGTCTAATTGACTCTCTAATTCTGCCTTCCCCAAAATCTAACACAAAGATTCCTGGTGAAATTTAAGCACATAACATCTTTATTTATTGCCACTGACAGGTGAGAACACATTATCCTGCTCTTTGTAACACTCCATAACAAGTGAGTTCAGTCCTTGAGGAGGCCATTTAAGGGTCTGGGGAAAAATAAATAAATAAATGAATAAAAACAATCTGTCAGGGAGGATGCTTGGTCCTGCTGTGAGTGCAGGGGACTATACTCAATGACCTCTCAAGGTGCATTCTAGTTCTATGAAAACTGGCATATCTCCATAAGTCTGAAGATTGTAAGACCCTGCAAGAGAATGCAGGTTCTCATGTTGTGTCACCCTCGGCTGAAATACTACAACCTCACATTAAAATACAAGGAAATCACTGCTGATCCATTCTGCTGGGTGAGTTCAATTAACACCTACAGGCTGAAACACCCAAAACCGGCATTCTCTCATCTGACAACATTTGTCCTCCGCCAGGACTGTGGATGTTACTGAACCAGAGATGCTGGGATGGGACATTACAAGAGAGAGTCTGGCTACCTTGGGTGGGGGGAGCCCTGTGGGACTTGTATCCCTGGCCAGAGGCACAGCCAACCAGAGCCAGCCTTCGTGGGACTGGGGCTGTACCTGGTGCCTGTGGAGGTGGGGCCGCACTGATAGCCTGGCTGCACCAGGCTGCATTGCTGGGCCAGAGTCAGCAACCTGGCCAGGACCAGAGCCAGTCTCCATGGGGACAGGACTGTGCTGGCAGCCCAGCCTGTGCCACAGCCAGTATCTGCAGGGCTGGAGCTAGGGCTGGGAGCAAAGCCAGGCTCCATAGGGCCACAGCCAGCAGCCCGGCTAGGACCAGAACCACTCTTTGTGAGTCCTTGGGGGCCATGACAGCAGCCCAGTCAGGGCCTGAGCCAGCACTATGTGACTGTGGCCACAGCTACATCTAGGGCTGGTGCTCACACCATATCTGGCAGTTTGGCCAGAACTGGAGCCATCTCCATATCCAGCAGCCCAAGGTGGCCAGGTCAGTGTAGGCCTAGCAGGGGCCGAAGTCCAGGCAGGAGGTAAGGGGGCCGTGGGGCTGGAGTTGGAGGGGATGGGCAAAAGAGAAGCCAGCAGCAGACTGCGTGGCTGGAGCAGGGGATCTCCCTTCATCTGGAAAATTCCTTCATCCCAGACCAGTCAGATCCAGAGTGTGATGGACAAGGGAGATGGAACCAGTACCATGACAGAACAGGTTTGCTACTTCTTAATCTTCCTTGATGCAGTTGGCCTTCATATAAGGCACACATATTTCAATACATGAAGAAAAGCTAAAAAGAACTTTTAAGATACACATATTTCTTAACGTAGGCAAGGAGCAGATTTTCCACCCAGTTCTACTCCCTTTGTTATGTTCAGATAGGGGAGAGAAAGCAGAAACAAAAAAACATTGGTGAAGTTACAGCGATTGTACAAAAATATATTTGCGGTCACTATAAAGAACTACTAGTTCCTTGTGAAAAGGCTGAAAAACATTCCATAGTGCATAGAAATATTTCTTCATGTGTGTTCCCATGTGTGCGTGTATTTATTCCTACTGCTGTTCTATTTATAATGATTGGTTTCTTGTACTCCTGTAAAAATAAATGGCAAAAATATTGAATTTAGTTAGTACAGGATTGGTAGAAATATCTGCACGAAAACTGGATCTTTGTTGCTCAGTTCCAGTGGATTGTTTCTCAACTGAAGCCACTTGGTGAAAAGCTGCCCCTCCCCCATTGAGTGCAACGGTTCTAGTATTTGACTTTGAATATTCTCTTTATTCAACCATAATCATTTCTATGCAAACTTGTGACAGCAGATAAGAAATATTAGCAAAAAATAAACTTTTAAACAACATAAGAGGTGTTTTATGTGAAAGTGTTTTATAATATCAGATTATTAAAAAAAACAAAAAGGAGAGAAGTATGTGATATGTAAGGTTTGACGGCGGCGGGGGAGGTAGGTAGAGGAGGGGAATAGGATTTTGGTGAGTCAGCAGCTCCTTACTGAATACTGGCAAGATGTGCAAAACCAAAAAAAAAAAAGAATGCCAACCTTCTGAAATATGCTTACTAGTGTTAGGCTACTTTTCCATGCTGAAATTTGTAGCTACAGACTATGCATGGAGCACTTCACAACACATCAATGAACTACATTTAAAAAAAAAAAAGTATCTTCGAAAGTAACAGGAGTAGTGAATTTAATAAGAGAGGTGATTTTACGATGCTTCTTGTTCAGAAAGTTATTGGCTGTGAATGGTGGACTTCTGAATGAAACATTTGTCTTCAGCTTCCTTGTAATCTACATTACACTTAAGCCTGTTAGCTCAGTTGGAATAATGTGCCGATTTTATTAGGATAAAGAGAATTTTATCCCCTTTCCCCCCTTTAAGGTCTCTGTGCTCTGTTTCCTTAGATTTCATAGTACCTGTTTGGGTCTAGCAGCTCTTATTTCAGTCTATCGCTTTCCCTGGCTGAAGTGTAAAAACTGATATGCTCTTCTCCTTGAAGGAGAATATTCAAGAAATGCAATCCCAGTGAGAGTGCCATTTACCAGCAGCAGGGATCCTTTCTTCCTGTCATTTTCTTAATTCAGGCTCTGTTTCAAATCTTTATCAGCACCTGTCCTTTTAAGGAAACAGATTAAAATGTCTAGGGGTAAATGGAGGATTGATTTGGTGTGAACATAGAGCTTCTGTGCTTTTACAATGCATGCAGTTATAAAAGGGGAACCATGGATTTTAACATTGTTACTAGCTGCAAAAGATCTGTCTTCCTTGCTTGCTTACTCACTCCGCTTTTAGTTCTGCCTTGAACATTTTATAATTAAACTGCAAACAATAATTTTAGAGAAACAGTTAGATGAATTGTAGCATAGGGTTGCCAATTTCTGTTGAACATATTCCTGGAGGTTTCATCATGAGCACAGTAGCTTTCATAGAAAAGTAGTAATTAATTTCTGGAGACTCAAGAACAATCCTGGAGGGTTGGCAATCGTAAGTGTAAAAATGGGCCCACTGAAGAATCCTTTGTTGGTTGGTTATATCTGTCATAAAGATTAATGAAGTATGCAAAGGGCAAACACTAACAAAACATATATTCCCAAAAGTTACAGAATTCCTTGCTTCTTACTGTACCTCAGGATCTTTCACTGAGCTAGAAATAAAAGCTCAAAATACATATCACATTATGTCTATTTTTTCTCATTTAATTTCACTGTAATCAGTCACATAAATATCAAGATTTATTTGCATCTAATAAGTAGTTGGAACAGAGCATTCCAATAATGGTTGCAGTGCTTTCCGGAATTCCACTTCTCCTGACTTTGTTTGACACTGTGACTCTGAACACTGAAAATTAGAAAAAGAGGATGTAGGAAGATCCTAAATCAAAAGACATATTTTATTCACTCTTATTTAGCCTGTAGGGACCACATTATACTTCTTGATTTTTCTATATTGCTATCCAGGTACAGTACTTTGAGAGAACTGTACTTCTTAGCAAAAAAAATCCCAAATAAGCAGCAGTGCATGTTTATTAGACAACAATTTGGAGACAATACCTCAAGAGCTCCAACTGAAGTTATTAGTCATATTTTGAAATATTACTCATCAACTTAAAGGAACCCTCCACCAGCAATCAGTGGATCGAACAGCTGAATCTTACTGACTTGAGTGGGAGAAGTTTATGAAACATGATCTATTTATACTTGTGGCACTAATTGTTATGCAACTGATACTATAAAAGTTGCTGTCTCTGTCACCATTAGTGATACCATCACAAATTTTTGAAGGAAAGCCACAATGATTTTTACTATGTGACTGCAGAAGAAAATGTTCCAGTATGTCACTGAGTGGGACTCAGAGGCTGGATTCTATTCTTTTCTGCTGCAACTGGCTTGCAGTGGGACCCTGAGCAAGTCACTTCACCCCATGTATCTCAGCTTCTTCATCTATAAAAATTGGGATGATGACATCATCTTTCTTTGTAAGGCACTCTGACATACATACATACATATATATATATATATATAAGCATTATATAAGTATGAAATGTTTATTAATTAATATTTATTATGTGGTGCCTGTGTTCTCAACTCTAATCAAAGCAGTTAGATGTCAAAGGCACTCATAACCTTGGAAGACTGAGATATTGATCAGAACAGGTAAGTTAAACCAGGAGAATGCAAGTATTTTAAAAATTTCTCAAAATATTTCATCTTCTATGAATGAGAAATCTGGGGAATCTCTGGAAGCTGCTTCTTCAATGGCACTTCCAAAAGGCAAAGCCTTTTTATCACATGAACTAAGACAGTGGTACCAGCACTGTTGACAGAGATAGGAAAAGCACAGGGACCATCAGGAAACTTTCATATTCTTTACAGATATGGGGTGCTAGTTCAATACTGAAGGACGTTGTCTCAGGGCTTGTCTACACTGGAGCATTTTTTGTGGGGAGAAAAAAAAAAATTTCTGGAAAAAAAACATTTGTGTCCACACTGTAAAGCCTGTTATTATGGAATAGCAGGTCATTTAACTCCAAATAGCAACACCTCCAAAACAAACAACTTTTGCCGAGCCCCCTTTCAATTTCAAAATTGCCTCAGTGTGTACTAAGCAACAGTAATTATGACTTAATTGGCCTCCAGAGAGTCATCCCATCATTGCTCTTATTTCGAATTTGGGCTCTCAGGCGTGAACACTGAATTTCAAAATGCTCTTACAGTGTGAACATTCTTTTCAGAAATAACTTATTTAGACATTAGAATGTGAAAATAAGTTATTTCTGAAAAAGCCCTGCAATGTAGATACAGCCTCAGGGTATTTGGGTGGCCCATTCTATGATGCAATCCACTACTCCAGTAGAGCCTCTTTATTTAGTGTAACTAGCCATGAGTGTGTTAAAGTACATATCCTGGACTTCCTCTCAGAGCATATTCTGTGGTATCTGAACGGCTGGCTACAGCTAACAGATTTCTTGGTGTGTTTGGGATAACTATTGAGCCTGTGAAGGTAGCTATGAAGATCCATTAATTTCTGGTATTTGTGGGTTCCACTGTAGAAACTGATTATGATGTCCTGAAACTGGATACCACCAGTGGAGCATTCCAGAGAGAGTTTAATGGACAGGTGGTGATTGCTGAAGTTGTGGTGGAACTCTCTGGGGCAATTTAAGTGGTCTGTCCAGAGAGAATATATGTAATTCATAAACTGCACATATAACATTATTTTTATGGCATATTTTGTCCAAACACTACATACTACCTAATCACCACTTACCTTAGCATTTTAGCAACACAAGGAAAATAGCCAAAATGTCAAATAAAAAGCTGACATCTAAACTTTTTTAATCTGTTGTTGCCCTGATAATTAACATTGCTCATTTATCATAGAAAAGAAGTGTATTTGCTGACCCAAGAATGCAATTTCCTGAAAATGCACAATAGCAAGATACTGATAGTAGTGTATGGTATCAATACATGGTGGTGGGAATTACTATATCAATGCAGTTCCAATTAGTTTAATTGGGATGCTTCTGGGCAGCATCAAGGATACTCCTGCTGATAGGCACTATTCACAAAAACAATCCATTATTTGTTATTAATAAATAGATCAGATTTCTTCTTCTTCCACCTCTGAAGCACATAACAGGCAATTAAAAAGAAATGGCCGTGAGGAGTGGAAATGAGCCCACAAAAAATCAGAACTACCTGTCTTCTCTGCCCAAAAATACAACCAAATATTAGTTACTTTCCTCCTCCAAGGCATGAATATTTCTCTTGGAAGCTCAAAGGGGTCTAGCAGGTAGGTACAGTTAGTTCACCCTAAACCTCACAAAAACTACTGTCCCCTGCCTAGTAATGTGGCAGTCATCCAGAAAGTCCTGCCACGGGACATGTAACGTCACCTACTTGTGCTAATGTGACTGTCCTGCCTCTACTCTTCTGGGTTCCCCCCCTCCAAATCTCTTCCTTCTAGTCTTTCTGCCCAGCTCCTTAGACTTCTGTCTACTGAGACATACATACAGCAGTCCAATCTGAATACTTCCCTGTACTCTTAGAAGGCTACCGGATTCTTTTCTTCTGGGCACATGACTTAGCATCCCATACGACAGGGATGTGATTGCTTTCCTATGACAGAGTTCTCCTCCTACACTCTATGGGGTACAATAAGACTGGAAACACATTTTTAGTCCAGCTGTCAGAGTAGTCCCCACATAGAAAACGCATACCTGTCACATGAATGCACAAACTTGAGAAACTGGCACGATCTGTTCATGTCAACCGCCTTGTTTTGATCCTACTCATGCCCATGAAAATTTGGAATAAACTGCTGAACTTAGAGGAGTTAGTGGTGTAAAAGTGATGTGGCATCATACTCAAATCATGTTTCCCTGTCAGCAAGTGGAAACAACTGACAGACACTAACATACAGAGAGAGAGAGAGAGAACGCAAGCACATGCTACTGGGAAATGAAAAGGCGATATGTTCACAACTACCAATATCGAGTATTAAATAAAAAAGAAGTATAAGCCAGGCCCCCAAAATCATGAAATTAGCTTAACAGTCACAAAATATATTAAATAATAATTGTAGCATTTTTTCCATTGCTCTCAGGTTTATGAACCTCTCAAGTATATTCAGATCACATTTTCCAGTTTTGCTCCTTAATCAAAAATGAAAGCTGAACTTCATGGCCCCAAGAAGAGGATCTTTAAAGAAAAGAAAGAAAACCCCACACAGTACTACTAGAGTTGTGATAAAATTCTGCAATTTGGCAACACCATTCTTTGATGAGTGAGTAAATCTCTGCCCTGGTATAAGTGGCTACTGCATCACATTGAGCAAAGTGGCAAGTGGAGAGATGGGAGTTATTACTTGACATACAGGGCCACCTCCACAAGTGTAAGGCATGCCAAATATTAGAAGGAAGCAGGAATTGGTAATCCAAGCAGAGCTAGACATGGCAAGACATGAGAGAAACAAAAAGACAGTTTTAAACAGATAGTCCTAGATCTGCACTGTGGAAGTGTAGTGCTGTACATGTTAAAGAAGATGTACAGGATAGGACAAGCAATGAAAACCCACCCTAAAATAATGTGATTGCTCTGCAAAGCCACCAACTTGCTCCAGTTCAGTAGAGATAGTGAGACCAAATGGAGAACTCTACAGCTAAGAATTTGATCTGCAAACTGAGGATTATTTTTCAACCCACATTTCCTCAAATATGGTTGTTTCTCACCAGTTCTACCCCATTCCTTCTGCACTTTTGAGTACACAGAATAGGTGTCCCTGAACCCATCCTGCTCAGCGCAGAGGAATATACCTAAATCGGAGCCCAACCTGAGCCCATACATAGCTTCCATTCATATGTGCTCCACGATGTTTACCTGAGAAGGGTTTGCATGATCATTCCATTATGTATTGAATGTCCTATTTAACCTGTCAGTTGGGGGTGCTCAGCACACAGTCCTTAAAGTGTGTTTCTATTCATGTGGCTCCATGTTTATGGGCCATCAATTATTTCTGTATAAAATTTGCTCAGTTTGCAAGTAAAGAGGTATTTTTGGTAGTTGCCAGCCAGGTAAACTCCATCCAGGCTTCTGCACTGTGGAAGCCAAACTGTCTTCTTTCCATCTCAGGTATAATGAAGTTTTTGCAAGCTAAATTACACCCTGAATTATACCTTTGCAACCCCACCGTATTTAGACAGACCTCTGCAACACATTTATCTTCACTGTGATTGCCTAGATATAATCTATTGGAACTCAGTGCACAACGCTGTTGGCAATGATCAGATACAGTAGCATCCACAGTTCATTCTTCTGAAATGTGTTGATTCTGTAGGGCTAAAAGCACTAAAAACCAGCAAGACAGTAAGCAGGTCTGACTATGCATACAGATACAGAACATATCTATTCAGTAACAAGGTAGTATTTTTATGCAGGAATTTCAGAAAGGAACTCACATGATTTTATGGGGATTTGCATGACATTAGGTGCTTCTCTCAAGGTGAGCCCGTATGGGGATGTATGGAATATATATGGACACTGCATTCACAGCTAGCATGGGTACAGACAGATTGTGGGGCACAGCTCAGACAAGTAGAGTGCCCTACGTGCCTGAGCCCACAAGGTACATACCCTACACATCTCTCTGTGCACCCAAGCTGTGCAAGCCCCAATTACAGTATTTTTAGCAGTGAAAGGCTTTGGCAGAAGGAAAAGGCTCTGGCAACAGGCAGGCCACAGAGAAAGCCTCTAACCTTATCCACTTCTGTATGCCCATTCCTACACATGTGAGCAGGAAGGCCAGTGACAGAAGCCCAGGGCCTACTCCCTTCCTGTGAACTCCAGCGCAGTGTATGGTGATGCTCTCAGCCCACACAGTACAGTCAGGTAGCACCACATACTTCCTTATTTCACTGTGTGGATGCACAGTGAGGCTCATAACCGGGCCTATTTGTTGTCTAATTTACTTCTCCAGGTTAAGGTCTTTCAATCTATCAGACAATATGTCTCTGTCTCCAGTAAAATAAAACTGGAATCACTGTTATCTTAAGATACAAAGTGTAAACTAAACACTGATGGCAACAATCTAGACTCCCTCTGACTTCATGAGAAGCAGGATCAGGCCCCAACCGTATTTTCATTTCTTTTCATTTTATCAACTTCTTGCTTATCAAAACTGAAAGATACCTCTAAGACTCTCTCAAATAAACCTATTGCCTAAACTGTATCTTTCTGTGGCTAACCCCAAGCACTGATCTTCAGCATGATGGACAGTACCACGGTTGAAGGGTAATTATATGACTGTACGAACATCATGAAAAACCTTTTCACCAATTGGAGGCATTATCCTGAAGTTGTCCCAGCACTGAGAACAGGAGGACTGCTTTATTAAAATGGAGACTGCAGAAAATATCTAAGATTTAACTGAAGAAACTTTTTGCATGTCAGCCTAACAGTAATTTAACTACCTGGTAGACTCTAATCCTTCTAGCTTTCAAGATTGATTCTTTATTAATCATGCTATTTTTGACTGAATACTGTAGGCTACTCACTATAAAATATTCAGTCTCCTCTTTCAAATTGTTTTTTTTTGTTTTATTCTAGCACTATTATGTTTTTCAAACAATGTTTTATGTTTATTCTTTAAAAGTGTAATCATCTGCAGATGCGCTGCAGAAATGCATGGTACACATTCAAAATACTGTCTAGAACTCAAGAGAACAAAGCAATTTTTTCATGCCTAATTCCTTTCCCCTCATCCCCACTGATGTAACTGTCAAAGAAAATCACAGCTATGCTGACAATGCAATTCAGAATGAACACCGATCCATACAGATCTTTTCTTCAGAGACCCAGAGGTAGTAGGTGAAAATTACCCATTATTCTGAGCAACAGAAGCAAGCCAAAGTCTGCCACTGGTGTCCTCACCCCCTACAAGTTAGATTAATCTTCATAAAATCACCCCAGCTTCCAGTGTTGTATCACCAGTGTCTGGTATATTCTTTTGCCCAGCTTCCACCACAGGAACAGCTGGACAGAGAGACAATGTTAAACCAGCTGTTGGTACTATGAGGCTTATTTCTCCCTTCAAACAACAACAAAGAGAAAACAGGAACCTCCTCCAACACCCACCGTTCACCATTGGCCTAATGAATCTTCCACTGACATTTAGTACAAAGAACCTGTCTTCTGTCTTTTTAAGGGAGAAAAACAAACAGAAGAGTACATTAAACCAAACATTTTCAATTTACATTAGTTTTGGATCACTTGCTCAGTTCCTTGATTATAGAAACGTAAGACTGTGTAAAGTTTCAACTTAAATGGGACTCACATTCAATACCAAATGAAAAAAAATCAGTCAACTTCCCACTGATATAAGTCAGGGTAAGTCTACACATGGGGTAAGACTGACCCATCGGCATTCGATCTTCCAGGGTTTGATTTACTGTGCCTAGTGGGGCCGTGATAAATTGAACTGTCATAGCCCTGCTGTCATCCCCGGTACTCCAAGCAGTCATGAGGAGTAAAGGAATTCGAAAGGAGAGTTTCTCCCATCAACCTCCCACTGTGGAGACAGCTGCAAAAATTGATTTTAGATACATTCACTACAGCTATGCAATTCACATAGCTGGATATGCATATCTAAAATTAACTTTGCCTCATAGTGTAGATATGGCCTCAGAGAAACAGGTTTTTCTCCCTCAAAGCAAAACACAGCGCTACATCAGAAATATTAAATGCCACAGCATATTCCACCAGTCATTTATTGTAAAAGTAATGGCAAAATCAAAACCAAAAAGAGTTCTAGTATGATTTTGGTGTTCCCCTGGATAAACTTCACCAAGGGACGGAATACCAGAATTGAGCCAGAAGTCAGCGGATTTAGGAAATCAAGACCTGGCCCAGAATCTAGCTATTACTGGATATTGGCTGCACAATCAACAGATCCTTTTAAAAAGTCTTGTAGGTAGTAAATTGCTCGTTTAGTAGTTGTATGGGTTGCTCCAAAGCCAGATAATGAAAAGATTCACATTGTGTTCAATGGGTTTTGGTCGAGGTTATGCATTGCACAGTTCAGTGTATAACTATATTTTAGCAATTCTTTTGTTTCTCCAGGTAACCTGAGAATAATAATATTGTCAATTAAAAGCCAACATGGAAATGTATTGTTTTAATTAATTTGTCTCTACAGATTGGTCTTGTTGACCACTCCAGTTGATCACTACAAAAGTGGATCTATCAATTATTTGCTCTGTGAGACAGACATTTATCTAGTCCACAGGTGACTATCAAAAAGCTACTGCAACACAGTACTGTATATTAAACAAAACGGATCAGTGATTTCATAAATCCAGGAACATACTTAGACTCACTTTTTTTTTAAATTCCATCTAATCTGAGTTACTATCAAGCAAAATACATCAGTAAAATATCTAGTTGATCAGATACTGTCAAAGTAACTCTGTCATTACAGGAAAGAGGTTCCTAACTTTAAGAGACAAAAATAACAAAACTGATGAGATGAACAGAATCAGTATACAGCTTCCAAAATATTCTAGGACTGTTTACTTTCAGATCAAATATGAGTGATCCCAATTAGATACAGATCTGTTCTAATGATTGTCAAGATAGCTATCATGCCAGATAATCACACATCACCAATTTCTGGGATAGTAACACTCATTTCAACCATACCCCAATATTTGCCAAAAATGTCATGGCTTAGATTTTTTTTCCCTGCAGATACTGGTATGGGTTATAGCCCAAACACTGATAATCAGAATTTAACTGAATTTGCAAAAAGACTGGTAACTGACTTATCTTTAAGTATGCAATAGGTATTTACTGTGGCTTTCTGATCATGGTGGGCCAGGGGATTAATGCAGCTATGTAAAGTTTGCTGGTATATACAGCTGGACATACATGATTAATAATGACTGCTCATCCTGAGGCCAAATTTGGTACCACAAACTGTGATCTTGCAATCTCTCATAAACTAACTATGCCTGCAGTGGGACAGCATGCAGCTGACATACCTCCAGGAAGACTAACGGAAGGTGGACAAGCATTTATACTTGATAAGGTAGTTTTCATCTCCAGCACTAGGTGCTTATTCATAAAAGCACTTAAGCCCAAGTGCTTCCTTGAATCAGGGCTGTGATTTAAAAATAACTGCAGTTTTTCATTTTGGAACTGGAGTTGCTGTTCTCCAATTGATTTTACACAGAGATGGTGCATATGCATGCAGTTAGTAAGCCTGTGAAATGTTTGGGGATCCATTTGGAAGAAAAGTACAATATAAATAGTGTTATTTCCGTAATAATCAACAGTCAGGAGTACCTGTTCAAGAAAACCATATACATACCGCATCCTGTGGCTCTTCATTAGCTAATATCTTCCTGACTTATAAGTACCTCTGCAAAAGCTCGTGCTGATATTTTCCCTCACATAATTTTCTAGCAAATCAGGATTGTGACAACTGATGGATTTTCTATAATTGACATGCTGGTAGATTAACAAGCTTTGGTCATGACAGCAGCAAAGACAAAGGAAGAGCTGAGTGATTTCTCAATAAAGTCTCTCAAAGCATTTCATAGTCTTGTTTTAAAATACTGTACTTTCCCTCAATGAATTTCTGTTCAATTCTAGACTGAACTTTTAACTCATTAAGTTCTGAAAAATATACTTCCTTGCTTCACAGGTTATCTTTAAAACTATTCTAATTTCCCACTCAATATAGGAATGTTAACCAGTTACCCTGTAAGCATGAGGCTTACCCATTAACTACTTAACTGCCCTTGCCTGTTAACTTTGGCAGCAGTCAGATATGCTGGACCAGAGCAGTTCTGGCAGTCTGGGTGGCAGGACATGTCTTAAAACAGTTAACCAGTTACGTGCTATCATTTAACCAGCTAACCCCATTTCAACATTCCTAATTTGATTATCAATATACATACAGCTTTGCTCACTGGCCTCTGAATTTCTAACCCAGACAAACCGAGCTACTTCTCACAAACGCAGAGTAAGATGTAATGATACATAAACCAAAAACATAACCAAGTTGATTTAAGGGCAAAAAGACATTTGTAATTATTATGGGACTTAGATAAAATGTGAGGTTACTATCCAATATATATTTGTTTACCTGCTCAGAAACAAAAACAAAAACAAAAGAGCTTCAACCCGCTAACATTTGTTTTTTGAAGTGTCAGATATCATTACTTCCAAGATGTCATCAGAGTGCCTTCATTGGCTATGCATAAGGTCAGTGAATATTAACTTCATTTACACTCGGCTGAGAATTGGCTGGTGTCAACAATAGAGGTTTAGATCCTCTGCTGAGCAGGGTTAGAAGCTGACAAAAAGCTGCCACAGAGGAAGATGGATGATCATACTAGCTGACCCCATGCTTCCCTAAGTGTCACAGTTTCGTCCTCCTTTCTCTCTCCATAACAAAAGACCCTCTCTGAGCTTCCCAGTGGCCTTCAGCTTTATTGGTGCTAACAGGTCCAGACATTTTCATCGATTGGATTCTATACTTCTTAAACACAAGAGCTTGCCCTTTTTGGCTAGCCAAACCTTGGCACAGATGTCTTTTTCTGTAATTGCTTCTCTTCTGTCTGTTGGGAAGGATGCAATTGGACAGGCGAACATCATGTCAACACAGAAAATGTTTCACCATTTATCGCAGTTTCCCAATGGCATTTTAAGGAAAGTGATATGTAGTTTGCTTGGAGGGTTTAACCCTTTCATGGCTCATAGAGTGCAGGCAAGCAAAGAAGCAAACTGTTGTAATTTTGCAGCCAGGCAGGCAACAGTGCCTTAATGGCTAGACGAATTAATTTCACTGACAAAAATAACAAAAAATACTATTAATTGCTATTAATTCTCCTAGCAGTGTTAAGAAATCTGTCTGTCCACAACAGAAGTTTATTTTTATGCTGTTTGCAATCAAACTGAAAGACTGTAAAAGGCTGAAGAACCAATTTAAAAAAAAAACATATAATTAACCTGTGGAATTTGCTGACACAAGAGCTTGGTGAGATTGACAAAACGCTTTAAGGCTGTAGATAAATGAAAATATCCACAGCTACTTTAGATATGCTAAAAAAATTATTAAAGGCTTAAATTCTCTGCCAATCCCATATCAAAGTTGCAGGCAGGGTACAAGAACAAGAAGAAAAAATTAAAAATCTTAAAGAGAATGCTTCAGAGAGAAGCAAAGATTTGCAGGGTTCTAGCACATTCCTCTGAATCATCCACCGATGGCCACTGCCACAGTAAATATAATGGACTATGGCTACATCTACGCTAGCCCCAAACTTCGAAATGGCCACACAAATGGGCATTTCGAAGTTTACTAATGAAGCGCTGAAATGCACATTCAGCGCTTCATTAGCATGCGGGAGGCCGCGGCACTTCAAAATTGATGCTGCTCGCCGTCGTGCCGATCGTCCCAACGGGGCTCCTTTTCGAAAGGACCCCGCCTACTTCGAAGTCCCCTTATTCCCATCTGCTCGTGGGAATAAGGGGACTTCAAAGTAGGCGGGGTTCTTTCGAAAAGGAGCCCCATCGGGATGATCCGCACGGCGGCGAACCACATCAATTTCGAAGTGCCGCGGCCACCCGCATGCTAATGAAGCACTGAATATGCATTTCAGCACTTCATTAGTAAACTTCGAAATCGCCATTTGCATGGCCATTTCGAAGTTTGGGGCTAGTGTAGACATGGCCCATATGTCCCAGTGTTCTGGGACAATACCTGTATTCTCTCTCTCTCACACACACACGCACGCACACATGCATATGCGCACGTGTGCGCGCATACCCACACACACACTGGTGGTGCACAGTGATTCTACAAACAGCATAGCTAGTAATGCAAAACTGATCCTCCAGTGGTATACAGACCATGTGACAATCTTTCTGCTGTTTCCACCAGCGCCAATAAGGGTGCCTAACCAGGAGTAAAGGAAAAATAGTCACATACATCAACGTCATCACTTTGATTTGAAATTGGCACATGACAGAACAGCACTCAGGTCTCCTGGAGCTATGTTGCATATTTCATGGCCACAGGTGAGAATATATTTTATTAATAAGGTCGCATTTTAGTCATGGGTATTATTAGTAAAAGTCATGAAGAGGTCACAGACAGTAAACAAAAATTCAAGGCTTATGACATGATATGTACTAGATAAACCTGACTAAATATTGGATGCCCTGGAGCATGGGTGTCCCAGGGGGCTCTGAGAGGGGGCAATGGCACACAGCTCAGGACCCTTCTGGTCCTCAGGGGACAGGCAGTGGCGCATGCCCTGGGACCACCACTGGTGCCAACAGCAGCCCAACACCCCCACTACTGTGGGGATGGGGCAGGATAGAAGGTGGCCCACAGACCCCTACTGGTACTGGGAGGTGCAGCTTGAGACTGTCACTGCTACTTCAGAGTTTGGCACATGTTGCCCTGAAACTGTTGGCAGCCATGTTTCTGGCCAAGAGGCTGCTTAAGCTGCTCCTGAGTCAGCCATGCCAGCTGCAGAAGTCACAGAGGTCCCAGAAATCATGGAATCCAAGACTTCCGAAAGACTCGCAGGCTTAGTTAGCCAATATAATATTTCACTATTTAATTGACGGATTCCCCAAATAGATAAAAGTACAGCTGGTCAAAAATCTTTTTCATTTAAACGGATTTTAACTCAGAATTGGAGGGGATTTTCCAAGCACTTTTTCCCAAAAAACAAAGCCACCGAATGCTCAAAAACCAAAATATTTCAATTCAAACTGTTTAATCAGGCTGTGCTGCAGTCAGGCAGGATAGTGAAGTAACTAGGGCACCTGCCTAATATGTTCTTTCAGTTCAACTCAATACTTTGCCATGGACTTTCTGTGTAACTTTGGGCAAGTCATCTCTGTACCTCTGTTCTCCACTTATAAAATGGGGATAATAGTGCCTCCCTATCTAAACAGGAAGTTGTGAAGATAAATACTCAGAAAGACAGTGAAATGCTCTGAGGTCTACTGAGGAACAGTGACAGATAAGAAAAGCATTTGTACAGTTATCATTACAACTACAAATGTGGATTCTAGCCTGGAGAATTGAATGGAAGTAAGAGACATCTGAAAAACAACTCCACCGCTGTGGTATTTCCAAATTAAATTATTTCATTCTTCTGCTGAAATACTTTGCCCTTTTTTTTTTTTGGCCAAAAAAGTCTAAATGTCCCACAGAGAAAAAAAATCACTTTTAACTGTAACTAGTTGAAAAATAGAAGTTTACCTCTATCCCTAAACCAGCAGAAAAATAAATCTGTTCTCAACTCCAGTCACAAATTTAATACAGATGTACTGTGAATGACAGATTGCATAAATGCATATGAAGTTAACACTGAAAATACTGCAATACGTCTATTTGCCTAAAATGTGATGCTTACTGTATATAGCATTATACAACTTAAAATATATGATGTTTGTGTAAGCTTATGCCAACACTCATGATTGTTGGCAAACACTTTAAAAAAAACCACCAACACACTAAATCAGAAATATCACACTGATAATATGAAAACTGCATTTTAAGGAGGCTAATCCTGAAGCCTATTTTCAAAATAGCTCCTATTAAAGTGGGAGTTTAGTTTCTGTAAGGACAGCAAGTTTGGGCCCTTGTATTTTGTCTTAACAACAGATGGTTCCGACTTGGGGCCATCTCCTGCTCTTTTTACTCACACAAGTGATCCCATGGGACTAATTACTTGTATGTCTAACACAAGCAGCCTTTTGCCCAAGGGAAAATAAGCAGTTTTGTATTTAAAAAAAAAAAAGAGAGAGACAGAGAAAAGAGTTTGTGGTCACCTGCTCAACTCCAAGATGTAGGGAAAAGGAAATTTGTGTCCAAAGAAAGGGGACTGCCCCTGCAATGAAACTCCACTGTGAAAAATTCCATGAAGAAAGCTCAAAGGGGTCTCCTCTACCTAGCTGGAGGGGGGGTGCCACAAGTGGGAGATGAGTTTCCTCATCCAGGCCTGAAGCTATGGTAACTTCCATTGGATTGCCAATCCATGTGACAAACTCCAACAAGTGGAAGCAGTAGAGAGGGCCCAGCAATGCAGCATCATCCCTGGCTTAGGGGACTGGGTCTTCATATAGATAGGCCTGGCCCTTGAGAAGAATGAGAGATCCATTGGCTAACCCTGGTCGTTAAGTTCCTGAATGAGATTCCTGACAGACTGTGGCACCCCCATCACTGGATGTTTCCAAACAACTGGTTAGACAAACACCTGTGAGGAATGATCTAATCATACTTAGACCTGCCTCAGCACAGGGCGCCAAGACTTGACAACCCTTGAGGTCACTTTCAGCCCTACATTACTAAGATTCAATAAGCACATGAGGCAGGGGAGATTTATATGGAGGGTCTGTTCCCCACTGGCAAACACTAGGGAAATCCTTAGTCCAAGTGATTCCCCTCATTCTGTTTAACATTGGCCACGTAATGCAAGTCAAATATGATCACTCTGCTGATGGACATTAGTGTTAAGATGCAGAAAAACACTAATAATAAAGCTTAGTGCTTATATAGCACCCCACAGCTTCGACTTGCTCATATTGTATACCTGCCCAAGACAGTTAGAGGTGGCCTCCTGACTCCTCTCCATTGTCTCCAAAAATCACAGGCTGCAGCATAGGCTGCTGTCCCTCTTCATGCAACAATGTGGGTGGGGAGCAGTGAGAAGTGGGCACCTGGCAGCACAGCTGAGCCAGCATGGACAGGAAGTAATCTGTACCAGTTAGAAGACTAGCACAAATTCTACATCCCCCTTGGAATCAGAAACCAAAAGCCCAACTGCAGTCATAATATGACCAACGGTTTACCTCCCAGGGAAGCACAACACAAGAGTGCTATTTAACTTGCGTTTGTGGCAAAACCATAATCTAGTCCCTTATAGTACTTAGTTACTGCACTAAGTAAATAGAACTACTGTTCATTTCTGCATTATTTGGGAGACAGACAGCTTTGCTGGAATACTGGGTGGTGTAGTATCAACATGTGAACTCCTGAATCTCTGCATTTTTAGTGTTCTATGAGGTTGCTTCCTCAACCCCCTGGAGAGAACCAATCATCTTTAGGTATGCATATAAAATGCACATTACAAAACAACATAAAAATGTGTCAACCTGAATGATGAAGCACCAGATTCCCCCTTAGACACTCAGCTCACAGCTAGAAGCAGCATGAATACAATTTGCCCATATTTACCAGATCAAACAAGACACTTTTCTTAACTGATGACAGTGCTATTAGAAAACTAAGGTTTACCTTATCAATCATGTGAATCCTGCATATTCTGGGATGCTTTAGAAGGAAAGGAAATCCCAAGCAAATAGTCTTTTTGTTTCTGTGGAGCTTAGCTACAGTGGTTTTTATGTGTGCAAATGACCTGAGCAGGCTGTTTGCGCATATTCTGAGAGAATGTCCATCAATCAATGTCAATATTCACCCACACCCCATTTTGACTGACAACTGGCAGTCAGCTATCTAGTGAATGTTAATGAATGATGAATAACCTTGTCATTGCTTAAACATACATGCATCTCTTTAAAATGGTGGAATTAAAACACAGTCTATGGTTTTCCTGATCAATCTACGTTTTCATCTACATGCTGCACCAGAATGGGCAAAAAAATCTGTGTTGAAAGATTCATATTTAACTTGAGCTATTGTGAACATGAATGATTTTATTTTCTAACAAGGCAACCCTGTCTCAGCTTATATTATACAAGCTTAAATCTCAGATCTCTGAATATGCATTTTTTAACCATTCTAATACACACTACTCTGCAACTCTGTACTTATGACAGGAAATCTTTAAACTAAAGATCAAAAGGAAGTGTGTCACTCCTCTCTCACACTCCAAGAAACATGTTAGAAAGACATTATTATTCCACTCTTCCTTATTTCTTGTCATAATTCACTAGCAATCTCACTGATAAGAATTTTTTTTACATTAGGCTAGTCAGACATAAACAGATTTGTTTTAACTGACACATTGAAACAACTAATAGACCGCAGTCCCCGGGAAGCCAAAATGCATCCCTTTTCATTCAGCCAGTGACACCCTTACACAACTAATGAAAGGCAAAAGTGCGTGGAATGAAAACCCATGCAAATTGGTCCCTGGATCGAATATTGTGTTCATGACCAAACCAACTTTTCCATATTCCTTAATATTTTAAATATATGTGGTACTTTTGGGTCTCTAAAGAGGCTGCAGGTTGGGCCTGGCTAGAAATGTGATTAGTAGCTGAGACTGTGGAATGTTGGGGTTTGCTGCAAGTTAAAATATCGATGTCACTTTCTTAATCTTGCAAAAAATAAAAAACAGTTCCCCCTAATTTCAAAAGGAACTGGGCATATTTTTAGATTTCTTCATAAATAGCAAACATGAAAATAAGAATGTTAAGACTCAGAGTATTTTCTAGTTATAGTAGGCTCGCTCAGTGTGGAAAATCTGTATCTATTCCTACCGTCCAGGAGTCAAAGGCACAACAACACACAACCAATATAACTTGTCAAAATGAAACAAGTAAAAACAATGAAAGTTGTTCAATCACATTTTTGACCAAAATCCAACAGCAGATGTTGAAGTATTGAAATTTGAAAGACTATGACCAGTTCTAACATCCAACTTAAGTTAAAAGATTGAATGAACACTGCATAAATAAAAAGGCACTCAATGAGTTCAATGGGCTTTGGCTCATGTTCTGAAATAACTCCAATTAAGAAAGAAGCAGTGCTTTTTTTCTCAAAAAAAAAAAAAAAAAAAAGTGCCAGAACTCAAGTCCTGGCAGCATCCTTAGCCCTGGGATCCCTTGCAGCAGGGGGAGAGGAGAGGGTGGCGAAGGGGACCCTGCAGACCCCTGGCCCTGGAGATGGCTGGGGCGTGGAACCCTGTCTGGCAGTCTCAGCCAAGGAACCCCAGTGGGGAGGAAAGTGGTGCTGGAACACAGTTCCACTGTGTTCTAGCAGAAAAAAGCCCTGGAAAGAAGCATTAAAACAAGTCAGAGAACATAGGAGAGACTTGCAAAGAAGAGAAACAATCTTTTAAGCACAACATGAGAAAATCCAGTTAGGAATAAGTATTGTTAAGAATTACATTGCTGTATAAATAGGATGATAACATAGGCAAATAGAAAATAGCTTTACATGCACTCAGGGACAGATTTTTAAATAAATTTAAGCAATTAAAGATGAAAACAGACGCATACTGCAATTATCAAAAGTGGCAAGCTGCCTAACTCCCACTGACTTCTGTATAGTAACAGAAGCAACTTCTGTATATTTAGGCATCTAAACATCTTTAAAAACCTGGTCAAGGCCTTTGCTAGTTTAGACTACAATGGCAAAGGCCATGCATTAGTGAGACAGTTACTAGAACACTGTGTATCAAAAACAGTATCAGTGACTCAAGAAAACCTGTCTGACAGTGAAAGTTCAATTATACATTTATTCAAAAAGAAAGTTATAGACTGTGATCAAATCAACTCTTAAATTCCTATATTCGGACAAAATTTCTAATAGTACAGAGCTTTTCACTTTAGCAGACAAAGGAAAACCAAGATCCAATGGCTGGAAGCTGATGCCAGACAAACTCAAAGGACACTCTTTTAACAGTAAAGGTTAACCAACCAATAAGCACATGGGATACTATATCACTTGAAACCTTTAAATCGCAGGATGTCTGTCTAAAGCTTGGTCTAGAGTAGGCAGGTAAGATGACTGCAAATATGCAATTCTAGCTATGGCAATTGCATAGCTAGAATCAACTTATCTGCAATCGACTTACCTGTCTGTCCTCACTCAGGAAGGTCAGTGGAAGAACCTTCCTTACTCCTCACCACAGTGAGGAGCACAGGGGTCAACTGCCGACCCCTGATAGGTCGACTGCGTGCATCCCTACCAGGCACATGAAACTGAACCACAAAAGATCAACCCTGAGCAGATGTATCTTCTGGGTAATGTAGACATAGTCTCAGATACATACCTTATCTCAGTCCAAAGTTGTATGTTGAATACAGGACATTGGATTTGGTATTTTGTGTTACGCTGGAGATCAGACTAGATCTTAAGAGTCTCTTCTAGCTTTAAGAATTTAGGGGTGAAATCCTGGCCCATTGAAGTTAATTGCAAAAATGTTCAGCATTGGGGCCAAGATTTTATCTTACCAGTCTATACACACTGCTACTGACAGGAGATTAATAGATAAAGATTTGTCCTCACTATGGCACAAAATTGATATCACTGACATTGATTCAGCAGCTATGGATAAAACATGTGAAGTTGGTGGCAGAGAACTTTCCCATCAACTTCTGAAATACACCTCCACGAGGGATATAAGTCACATCAGGGATCAGCATGGGTGCCAGGAGTAGCACCTGAGCCAATCTGCAACACCAGGTGGGAACTCAGTCCTGCCCCTCTTCCCCGATGCATCTAAGAGTTTGCTCAAACCCATGACGTCTGTGGATTAACAAAAGACCACCTAATGCTTCCAACCACCATCTAAAGAGTAAAGATCTGCATCTTTATTTATTAATTAAGCTGTTGTAAGTAGGATTATTGGTGATTTTAAAACATATCAAGCATGCAGACTGTGCACAGAGGTCAAAAGATCAAATTTCAGCATCTGCTTTGGAAAGGTTGCTGACCCTTGAGTTATATCGTAGGGAGCTCTCTCCCACTGACATACTGCCATATCTACACTACATGAAGTTGACATACGTCATGCCAACATCTGTCATGTAGTTTACATAACTGAAGCAGTATAATTTTGCCTTATTGCCATAATGAAGACAAGTCCTAATACATTATGTTAATATAATAATTTCATCTTGGCCATCTGTGATATATAGATAAATAGCAGATGCTTTCTGTGATGTCACTTATTTTCATGAATAAATCAGAAAGAAATATATAACAAATGGTGCAGTCACTAATGAGAGAAATTAGCTTGTTGTGTGCATCAATGCAGGTTGAACCTCTCCAGTCCAGCATCCTTGTCACCTGACCAGTGCCAAATCGGAGAATTTGCCAGACCATGGGAGGTCCATATTGTCTAACATCTCCACTGCTTTCTGGGCTCCGAAAAGATGTGGGGTAAATTAGAGCTACATAATAAAACAGAACACTGAGAGACTGGTGGCTGCAAACAAAATTTTATGGGATCACAGGAAACTTGGCCATGCCCATGATAAGTGGATCGCCAGCAAAACTTATGTCAGACTATGGATGTTGCCAGATCAGACTGTGTCAGACTACAGAAGTTCAACTTGTAGGTGATAACTCTTGACTCATCATATATTGACTTCACAAATATATGTCTACTCCTATCCATAGACCCAAACCCGGAAACCATACATATTCAGGAAAGCATTTAAACTACCTGCTATATTGCTGATGACCTCAACGGGATTTAAAGATATAATTTAAGTATGACACTGCTTCCACAGAAATCAATAAGCGATTTGCCATTGACTGTGATAGATCAGGACTGGGCCCATCATTCCATTGCTTTAAATGAAGAGTTTGTAGGATTGGGTATTATATACCCAAAACTGGGTCACATAATCCAATGTCCTCAAAAAGAAAAAAAATCATTGGTGGTCTGCAGTAACTCCACAACACACAGCCAAAACAAAATGCAAGGGAAATATGTTGGGATTACACTGGAAAATTTTATACAATGCTAATTTCACAATGATCATTGAGTGCACAATTTGTAAAAGCAACTTTTGAAAATTTGGTCATCACATTTAGTCAATAGTTACACAACATCTTATGCAGCAAGAGATAAGCACAGTAAAGTTCTGTTTAAAGCCAAGACATTTATGAAAATCCTAGCTCACATATATTTAGTAGAAAATATGAAGCACCAGAAACTATACAAATTAGCAATGTTAATTAGCATATATTTATTTGTTGAAGATGTCTGATGCTATTTTTGCAGTGGATCTGCTGTTATTTAAAAGAGTCACATAAAGTTATAATCTAAAAACACAAATCAATAATAGAGGGTTACTACAGCTGCTGTGCCTGTAAAACAAAAAATAAAAACCAAAATATTAAGCTCTAGTCCTGCAATCATTTTTGCATGTGCCTAACTTTAACCTTCATTAATTTACCCTCATAAACTGTTTTCACTGAAATCAGTGGGGCTACTGAAACAAATGCACAGGGGTTTCTAAGGTATAATAATTCACTAAGATTCTGATTTGACTTACACCACTTCTACTCTTCCTTGCCTTTAGCAGGACTATTCCTAATTTAGTCCACTAGAAGTCAGATTAGATTTAGAACAAAGGCAGAAGTTTTATTTTACATGTAAGATTGTTGTTCAAAAGATGTAGTAAACTACCTCCACACGGAAATCAATGTAATCAAGAAGTCATAAGTTTGGTTTCCAAAATGTTCATCATTTGATTAATGCATTGGGCAACATTTGTCTACTACAGACATTCAACGAAAGTCACAAGCTGTTGCTGCTGCAAAGATTTTAAAAACAAAATTGCTGTTCTGCATGACCCCTTACACACTAGGAAGATTTTGCCACATGTCTGAGAGGAAAAATTCTAAGAATGCTTTTATGATATAAACCAGTGTTTCTTAAACTTTTTGAGACCACTGAATACCAAACAATAATATTTTCATATGGAACACCAATGAAAATTTTCTTCCAAAAAAATTGTTGCCAGACCAAAACAAAACAAAACTCCAAACAGCAACACGCACAGCAAAAACAAAATAAAGTAATTTAACCAGGTATCATAGTAATGAATAAGTAACATTGTATCTGGCTTTAATAACAGAAAATATACTCTATATAGGCTACGAAGAGCTTCAAAAAGATCTCAAAAACTGAGTGATTAGAAAACAAAATGGTAAATGAATTTAAATGTTGATAAATGTAAAGTAATGCACATTGGAAAAAATAATCCCAACTATCCCTGCACGGGGTCAGATGCTCTCAGCCCATGCTGCTTCCCTGTGCTCTGGTCACCCATCCCGCTGCACTCCCCACCAGGGTTAAGCAGCTCTTCGCACCTCAGGCCCCGGCCCATGCTGCCGCGCAGGGAGCTGGCACGTGGCGGAGGGGTGCCCGCCTCCTCCCCCTTGGTGGCAGTTGCCAAGCAGCCCTGGAGCCTCCTCAGCCCAGGCCCAGGGAGGGATGGGGAGCTGCAGATGCAGCAGCCTTGTCTTGGCTCCCCATCTGCATCCCACCACCTGTCCCATGTTAAGAAGGGGAAGCAGCAAGAAGAAACCTAGGTGCTGAGATAGTGCCTGGTGGCAGTTATTGTTAATGCTGATTACTTGATTGAATAACGGTTAAAACAGAATTTACTGTACCTCTTCTAGTGACCAAATGCTTTCAATGCTTATGGACAGTTAAAGGAGTTTCAAATGTGAGAGAATGAAAGCTCTTAAATGAGGTTTAAACTTTAATAATTTGTGAGCTGTTAAATTATCAATGAAATTCTAAGTGTCTGGTAACCTCAACCCTGAAAATATCTCTGTGCAATAAAGTGAAAATTTGTGACAGACAAATTAACCCTTGAAAGGATTTAGCATCACTGACAATTTTTACATCAAGATAAGATTTTTTCCCCTAAAAGATATTCTGGAAAAACTATTTGCGGGAAGTTCTATAGCCTGTGTTATACAAGTGGTCACATTAGATGGTCACAGAGCAATCCCTTCTGGCCTTGGAATCTATGAATTGCACCAGCTGAAGGCCAAAGGAGAAGCTGGACAGTTGACTCATTGTCTGGTAAAGAAAATCTTGTAAACGGCAGGTCACTTCAGGGGATTAAATGACAGGTAATGCTGAATTAAATAGGAGCTGCCTTTTGTTTCTTGGGCTTGATGAAAAACTCAATCACAACACATTTTTAGTGAAGACTTAAAAGTGACAAAGAGAAAGTTTCTCCACTTACATGAGGGAGAGGGTCATATTTACTATAAACCCTGGACTGGATGCATGTGATTTTATGGATAATTCCGGTTTGGTTCTTTTTGTTCTTAGTTCAGATCACAACAAAACTTTAGTTCTGATTACTAAAAGAATAAGTTCTAATATTTACAGAAGAGTAATACGTAAAACAAACTTACCCATTTTTAGAGAGCTACTGAAATAGTTCAGTAAGCAAATCCACATAGAAAATTCTAGTTTGCCTTTTGCAGAGACAGTAGTTTGACATAATTCAATTCATAGTCTTTCAGGTTAAGTGAATATACATTCACATTCATAGAACTTAAAACAAAACAAAAAAACCCTTGCTTACTGTTTTTGGTTCTCTGTGCCTTAAATATTGAGTCTGTTCTGGTCTGGCTATGGTCTGAAGAAGTGGGTCTGTCCCACGAAAGCTCACCTAATAAACTATCCTGCTAGTGTTTAAAGTGCTACTTGACTGCTTTTTGTTTTGATAGTGTATAGACTAGCACGGCTTCCTCTCTGTTACTATTCATAGAATTTAGTGTTTTAAATCTAGTAGACTACCACAGCAGTACAGGACTTATAGAATGGAGGGAAAATATTGAAACTGTGTATTATTAATGTGGAGGCTAAAAGTGAGAAAGCAATAACTGATTTTTTTAACTCTAAAATTCTTAAGTGGTAATAAATACAATAGCAACTGCTGACCCACCTAAAGATCAAAGAAAGAACAACTTTTCATGATTTCTCAGGTAATAAGAACCAGGTACTCTTAGAATGCCTGAGCTAATCAATACTAATGAACAGACCAGCTGGGACAAAGTGAGAACATGATTTCATGTTATACACTGTTAAAGCTCTGAGATACAACAAAACTCTTGAAATAGCAGCCCAATCACGCAAAAAGAAAAACAAGAAAAAACTTGTGCATGGAACTTCTGTTGCCTTCAGCTACTGTACCAAGAGTTGCAGCTATAGGCCCTCTTATCCAAAAAATGCCAAATCCCGCCTCTTTATTATTTCTGCATACCCTTATTATTCCACAACAATCCCGTTGTATTTCAAAAATAATTTATCCAAACACATTTGTCCATTTTTCAGCTCTTGGTATCAATGTGACAGAAGCCAGACATACATACAAAGGCCTCCAACCCTCCTATGTAAACAAAAATGACTGCTGTCTTCTCCCTCCTCTTTTGTAGCCTCTCTGACCCTTCCTCAATTCCTCCTGGCTTGCAGTTCCTTCTAACACAGAGGTTCTCAAACTCCCTTGCACAGCAACTGCTTTCTGACAACAAGAAATATTATATGACCCCCGACAGAGAGGGAAATCAAAGCCCACCCAAAAGCCACTGCCCTGTCGTGGGAAGGACAAAGCCTAAACTCAAGCCCCACATGAAGCTGAGGGCCAAAGCCCCAAGGCCTCATGCCCAGGTAGGGAGGCCCGTAACCTAAACCCCATTCCCCAGCACTGAAGACTTTGGCTTCAGCCCCAGGAGGTGGATTTTAGGCTTCCGTTCCAAACCCCAGCAAATCTAATGCCAGCTCTGGCAACCCGATTAAAATGGGGTCACAATCCACTTTGCAGTTCCAAACCAGTCTGAGAACTGCTGTAGCCACACTTCCCTCACACACACCCTGTCTCCCCCATGCCTGGATTCCACTAAACAAACATAAAAGGTGAAAACAGAAATAATTTACTGTATTTATGACTCATACCTGGTGAGCGTTGGCTTTGTAACTGCTCACACCTAAACTCACACTTGGGAAATCACAGAATCATAGAATACTAGGACTGGAAGGAACCTCGAGAGGCCATCAAGTCCAGCCCCTTGCCCTCATGGCAGGAACAAGTACTGTCTAAACCATCCCTGATAGACATCTATCTAACCTGTTCTTAAATATCTCCAGCGATGGAGATTTCACAACCTCCCTTGGCAATTTATTCCACTGTTTGACCGCCCTGACAGTTAGGAACTTTTTCCTAATGTCCAACCTAAACCTCCCTTGCTGCAGTTTAAGTCCATTGCCTCTTTTTCTATCCTCAGAGGCCAAAAAGAAAAAGTTTTCTCCCTCCTCCTTATGACACCCTTTTAGATACCTGAAAACCGCTCTTATGTTGCCCCTCAATCTTCTCTTTTCTAAACTAAACAAGCCCAATTCTCTCAGCTTGTCTTCATAGGTCACATTCTCTCAACCTTTAATCATTCTTGTCGCTCTTTTCTGGACCATCTCTAATTTCTCCACATCTTTCTTGAACTGCGGTGCCCAGAGCTGTACACAATACTCCAGCTGAGGCCTAACCAGCGCAGAGTAGAGCGGAAGAATGACTTCTCGTCTTTTGTTCACAACACACCTGTTAATGCATCCCAGGATCATGTTTGCTTTTTTTGCAACAGCATCACACTGTTGACTTATATTTAGCTTGTGGTCCATTATAACCCCTAGATCCCTTTCTGCTGTAGTCATTCCTAGACAGTCTCTCCACAGTCTGTATGTGTGAAACGGAAATGTTCACATTTGACTCCCATTTCTCTAGGCATCTGTGATGGAGTGTTATCTCCACATTAGCCTGGAAGGGTTAATGAAGCTGACAATGTCCAAATAAGCAGATAAGGCCTAATCAGTGCAGAGTATCCTAACTGGAGTACTGTGCCCAGTTTTGGGCACCACATTTGAGGAAAAGTGGGGGTAATTTGGACAAAGTCCAGAGAAGAGCAACAAAAATCATTAAAGGTCTAGAAACCACAACCTATGAGGAAAGACTGAAAGAACTGGGTTTGTTTCATCTGGAAAATAAAAGACAAAGAGAATGTTACAAGAAGGGAGAAAAAAAATCTCCTTAACCTCTGATGACATGACAAGTAACAAAAGGGCTTAAATTGTTTCAAAAGGAGGTTTAGGACAGACTTTACGGCTGCGACCACAATATGCCTCCCTTTTGGAAGGGGCATGTTAATGAGGGAGTTCAGAAGATGGTAATGAGGCTCTGACATGAATATGCAGTGCCTTATTAGCATAATGGCAGCCACACGCAACGTAAAATGCCGCTTTTGGAATGCATACTGCTTGTGTAGCTGGGGGCCTTTCTATAGGACCCCCTGACTTCAAAAGCCCCTTCTTCCTAAAACTAAATAGGAAGAAGGGGCTTTTGAAGTCTGGCGATCCTTTTCAAAGGCTCCCAGCTACACAGGCAATGTGAGTTCCAAAAGCAACACTTCCAAATCGTGTGCGGCTGCCATTATGCTAATGATGCACTGCATATTCATGTCAGTGCCTCATTAGCATTTTCCAAACTCCCTCATTAACATGCCCCTTCCCAAAGGGAGGGCTAGCATGACCACAGCCTAGGAAAAACTTCCTGATAGGGTGGTTAACCGCTGAAATAAATTACCTCGGTAAGCTGTGGAATCTCTGCTGTTGAAGATTTTTAAGGGCAGGTTAGACAAACACTTGTCAGGATAGTCTATAGCAGTGCTTCTTAAACTGCGTTCAGCAGAACTCTGTTGTTCCATGAACAACTCGCCAGTGTGCTGCAAGCATCTGACACTTTTTTGATACGCTCATGGTATATATATTTTCTGCTATTAAACTCAGATACAATGTTACTTCATTGATATGACACCTGATTAAATTACTTCATTTTGTTTTTGTTGTATATGTTACTGTTTCGGTTTTTAGGGCTGACAACATTTTTAAGAACATTTTCATAGGTGTTCCACATGAAAAATAATATTGTTTGGCGTTCTGTGGTCTCAAAAATTTTAAGGAACACTGGTCTATAGTGCTTGATCCTACCATAAGTACTAGAGGCTAGACTTGATGACTTCCCAAGGTCTCTTCCAGTTCTGTGATTCTTCCACCAGGCAAGATCACAAATGGCAGCCAGAACACTCCAGGAAAGAAAAGCAAACCAATATCCTTTTACCTCCTAGCAAGTGAAAGGGAACGAAACTTCAAATTTAGAGATTCTTTCTTGCCAGAGACAAATATAAAAAGCAGCATCTTCAGGAAAGACTATGGAAATCCCAGTTCCCTTCTGAACAGCTGGGGATGGTCGGGAATCACAGTCCATCCAGTAGTTCTCATCCTTCAGCAAGTACCTATCAGGCACACCTCAAAGCCTGCCTAAACTCTTCATAAATTGACATATACAGAAACAGCCACCACTGAAACAGAGTCACATTTGGAGACCAAGTCAGCAACTGTTTGACAGAAAAACTTCAGTAAAGGAAAAATAATCTGAAGCAGAATCTCCCGCATCCAGCTTCTTCTGGGTGCTGAAAGGAGGGAGGTCATTATCAGCTACCAGATCACCTGTGTTCTTCCTGAGCCACAACTTGAAGAGCTAATGTGTTATATACCAAGCACATCACCTCTCCACCCTGAAATGCTCTACTTAATACAGCTCCTCTGTGCCAGGATGTATGGGGTGGGAGACAGGATCCAGCCACACGGGCTGTATGCCAGCAAGGGACATGAAGGTGGTTTTAGTCCTATATGAGCTGTTTCAACAAAGGAAGAGATACGAAGTGCAAATGAAGAGAAACAGGGCAAACTGAAACAGCACAGAATTTAGGTAAATGGGTGATAATTACCTGTGAACTGCAGGTTAGCCAGTTCTTGAAATAGATACTCTAGGCCAAATCCTACCCTGATTCACAGTCCATCCAACTTACTCTTGTTAGAGGTGTTATGAGATCTTTAATAACCAATCTTTAAGCCTCAGAAGCAGGCATCTGCAGCAGTACAATCCTTCTAACAGAAAGCTAGAACATTAGCTCAGGATGAACTCAGACTCCTCAGAAAAATTATTCTGAAGTGGAATATGCCTGAAAATATAACAAAAAATGCCATATCACAAGTATGTCTGTAGACTCCCTTTACCATAGGAGCCTCAAACCTTTACTGGGAAGATCCTGTGTGCTGCAGTCTGGCTTTAGAAACTTCAACTCCCATGACACCTTGGAAAAAAGGAGGGACATATAGTGAGACTGCTGGTGTGCATCTCTGTCTTTAACAGGAGCTACTGCTAGGATGCTGGAAGCTGGTACTGAGAGCCTGCTGGGGCTTCAGAGATGGTTGCAGCTTCTCATGGATCCTGGGGAGAGATTTCTTGCTGTGCTTAGAGCTGACTGAGATGGGCGTGCAGGGAAAAACTGTGAGTAACTTTGGCTGTTTGGTAAAATGCTTACAAGAGAATATGCAGAGCAGTGAGAGTCAGAGTCTTGAGTTGACACAGAGTGATATTCTCAGTGAATCAGGAACCAGAGCTGCTGGCAGTTAGTGGAGCCAGCTCACAGCTTCAGAGGGGTTGTGCAGTTTGTCACCTTGCCTACATTGATCATTGATTCACACAACTGGTAGACTACATCTATACTAGTGAGGGGTTTGTTTTTTTTGAAAAAGCCTGGGCTCTTTCGAAAAATTCCATGGAACGTCTACGCACAAAATGCGTTCTTTAGATATTAAACCAGAAGAATGTGGCACTTTTTTCCCTGCTCCTGGATGAGGAAGAGTGCCTTTTTCTAAAAGATTCTTTGGGAAAAAATGATGGATAGATGCCTCAGGGGCCCGTTTTTCAAAAAAAAAATTTTTTTTTCATGGCACCAGATTTTTTGATCCACGGCCTTAGAACCATGGCACAGATTATTAGTCTTATTACAAGGGTCACCTGAACCTGTGGAACTCCTTGCCAGAAGATGCTGTGAAAACATACTACTTAGAATGTACAGGGGTCAGCCAGATGGAGGCACCACTAATTGTGA
Organism: Carettochelys insculpta; assembly: GCF_033958435.1. Classification (NCBI taxonomy): domain Eukaryota; kingdom Metazoa; phylum Chordata; order Testudines; family Carettochelyidae; genus Carettochelys; species Carettochelys insculpta. Next base: position 137,508,998 of record NC_134139.1, on the reverse strand, counting down.
ATTCCTTTGCGAGTAAGGGATTGCAACATAACCACTGGCATACTCAAGATCTCCTTTAATATCAACATCAGGTGCCCCCACACATAAATGAGTATTTCCTTCTCCCACATAACCCAGGAAGGAAAGCGGAGAGGGGGCTACATGTCAAATATAATGTACCTCATTGGCTGGACTTCTCTGTCAAGTCACATCTACTAGCACCAAAAGTTTACATCCCAAAAGAGATCAGAAGTTACTGCAGCAGTCTGTAGCTTTTTGCAAATTGCTGCTTGGAATGCACAATACCACTCCAAAAAAAAAATCAGGTATATACCACCCTTCACTTCAGGGATATACATTCCACAACAGGCTGTAACACTCATTTTTGGGGAAAGCAAAGTTTATTCTGTTGTGTTCTTCTAATGCACATATAAGAGTAAATTATGCCTGTCTGGCTTATTCCAGAAGTTTGAATTTTCAGCCGTGGTGCCAAATTAATTTTCATATATATTTTTTCAGTTCATTCATGTTGAGAGGTACTTCCTACCTTGTGAAATATCATACTGCTGCTCAGGAGCAAATGGGTACAGTTTCTTTTTAAATAATGTGAACCATATGGAAAGTGGATTACACTAGAACTTTACAAAGAATTCCCTTCCTTCCCAACAGACCACAGTCATTCAGATACTGTCCCAAATGTGGTCCTTGCATAGACAAAATAGGTGAAATTCCCACTGCACAGGTCATAGGCTATGTGAGAATTGCAGGAACGAGTGCTCCTGAGTGCTAACATTTCCATTTGTTTTTACAGCAGCAGAAACGCTATGTCTGAGGATGTCTTCGGGGCTCACCATTTCCTAAGTACTGTCAGGATCAAGCCCTAGAATGCAAGTTCTTGAATGATAAGACAATGTTTTATTGTATATCACACAACACTGAACATGCTGCCAGCACTAAAGAAATAACGGATATGCATGTTGCAAATAGAGTCCGACACATAAGCAGCTCATAGTAATACTAACCAGTCCCCCTCTTCACTTGACCCAGCTATTATGTTTTGCCTAAAACTAGGACTCTAAATTCTCTAGGGGCAGAGACAGCTATTTACCATATAAGTGTGCAGTACCTAGCAGAATGCAGCCGTAAGTTCGTTTATGCATATAGGTGCTACTGGAATGCAAATTTTTATGTGACTTATTCAATGCATATCCCAAATAAGAGTATTTATATGGATCAATATTTTAACAAATCTGGAGATAGAACACAAGGGAAAACTAATGCCAACGTTCAGTACAGGTTGAATCTCTCTAGTCCAGCATCCTATGGAGCAGACCAGTGCCGAAAAAGAGAATTTGCCAGACCTTGGGAGGTCAATATTTAGCAGCATTATCAACACTTTCATGACTTACTGGACTCTTGATGACATTTTGGGGTAGATTACAGCTAAATAAATGCACAGAACACTGAGAACCAGGACTGGTGGCTGTAAATAAACTTTATGGGACCATGGGAAACTTGGCCACAGCCATGATAAGTGGTTGGCCAAATCACTCAAACCATGCCAGATTACAGATGTTGCTAGACAAGGGAGTGACAGACTAAAGAGGTTCAACCTGAATTCAATCTTTGAATATCTTTTTTCTTCTTCCTTTTTTTTTTGGTAAGCTCTAGCACTTACTACGATTTGCAGAGTATTTGTTTATATGACAAAAATATCCTCTGCCAAAATATTGGTAGTCAATGTTAAAATTGAAAGATAAACTTTGTTTCTTAAGATGCTGAAAATACTAACTTATAAGAGATGTCAGGAGAGACAAAAAGGATGACTTTTTCAATCAGTATAGCTCAAATGAACTAACATAACGCAACTGTAAAGCGCTATTAGGGTGCCAGTAACATACCTGAGGAGGAGTTAGATGGCTATGTTGTAGCCTGTGCTCTCACCAAGCATTCTCTCTTGCCTGCCGCACAACCAAATAATACATCTTCCAACATGTTAGCCTCCCTCTTAACTGGGTTTTCAGTTGTGTTCAGTTAAGCCCATTGAGTTAACCATGATTGAAAAAAACCTCTCTTTTTCGCCTACCAAGATAGAATCTTATGCCTGGTGCTTACTAGCACGAGTAGTGGCAAAGAAGCCAATGCCTGGTCTTATGGGGGTTTTTTTGTTTGTTTCTTTGTATTTTGTTGTTGTTTTGTTTTGTTTTCAGAATTGAGCCCTTAAGAAGAGCCATAGAAGCTTTGGATTAAGGAAGCATGCACCAACATGCTTCTGCCTGATCTGTCACAAAGCTTGACAGTAACAGATAGCCACTTGCATTAGTGTCAACGTTCAGATAAGATTCTTTCAATATGTCACCAAAAACAGCAACTGTATCAGTGTGTCAGCTGTATTATCAGTCACTATAAGTTGATCATGCTTAATAACACCCTCAAGTGCAGAGAATCTTAACCAGTATCACAGACTGCAACTATCACAGAGTCAGCGTCACCTAGACCATTTTGACTTCAAGCTGGTAACACATTCATTCTGTGAATGACTGCATCCGACCTCCTCTCTCTCCCCAAGACATCAGTTTGCCTCAATATGGAGCCAAAATTTGTTTGTGAACTCTTAACAAGATCACTGAAAGAAAAAAGGAGAAATCCTATCCATGTGCTTCTGGATTGATTCCAGAGTTGAGTACTCTCTTAGCAATTGCTCTGGAAGCAGGCCAAAAATGGGCAGTGTTCCTTGCAAATGAACACAGTGCTATACTCAAGTACAAGATATCATTTAATTCCTTTGTCAACATCGCTGTGGTTAGAAATTAAGAAGCCTATTTAATAAAAATAAATATTTGAATTCCAATTATCAAAACACTGATTCCCTTGTCCTCCCCCACTGCTCCAGTTTTCCCTTCAGCCAGGCACTTTGTAAATTTTTACAAAAAGGCAAAGAAAATTAGTATTATAATTATAGACCTATCCACCGATCACATCATCAAGTGTGAGTTACCTAAGATGCTTTTTAAAACAAAAAAATAGTGTCCCAAAGAAAAGTCTTTTAAAGTTTCAGAACTTTAGGCGGAATTATTTTAATTCTTTTAACAGAGCTTAGATAAATGGTATTGAACTGATTCATGTGGGCAGTTTTTCACATTATAACTCTTAATGAGATCACCCTCATTACTGTAGAAACTCAGTCCTTTTCCCACAATGCTGAAAGATTTGTGCAATGCTGGAAAAGTCACAGATCAACTCCACACACTCCAACTACCTACCAAATATTTCACTGTGAACCCCTGCTGAAAGGAAAGATGTAAGTTTCCTGAAGACTAGGGATTCAAGATGAGACACTGCTTGTTTTCTTCCTTTCAATAGCGGCCAAATCGAGTGGTCCTTTTCCAATCCTTAGAAAGGCAAAACTCCCATTAAACCCACTGACTGCAGAATTCAGTTTTAGACAAATCTCAACGTAAGTCAGATATGTCACTCCCTTGATATTTAATGCCTGTAATAGTTTTACTTTTTGGTGTTTTCTCACTTTCACATTTATTGGAAAACCTTTTGTCTGCAGCACTGCGAACAAGTGTGCTTCTACAAGAAAAGTTTAACATTCCTCACAATTTTCTGCCACAAAGCATGGAACAACACCAAATAGTTTATATAATGCACAAATACAAGAATGTTAATAAGGTCTTCTTGGCAAGATATGATCTGTTCAGTACCATTACAATGAACTACAGTGACTGTCATCCTTACCTTATTCCTCTCTGAAGTATAACTTCTGCAACTGTATTTACATTGAATTGTGTTCTGAATTGCCTATTGGTTTTATATTTGAAAATGCAGTATGCAACTGTTGACTTTCATCCTCAAAAGAGCTAATTTAGTTAGGTTAGCCAGCATGAAGAGTATAGATTCAAATGCTCCATGTATTAGGATGGGCCTAATAATATATTTTGAGGCAAAGACAACAAAAATGTGAACAAAACACAACCGCTATTGTAAGATATTATTAAAAGTGTAGGTTTACTCACGTTCACAAGTGTCTCCTTTCTGCTGGTATCCAGCTTTGCAGATACACTTTCCAATAGGCACTAACCATTCTCCTTCTGCACTACAATGCATCCTAGGAGAGTTATCGGCCTCCTCTTCTGCGCTGCTCACACAAGTTCCTCGGACCTCAACTAGAGAGGAAAACTCTGAGCCAGTCACTGTATCTGGAAAAATAGCTAAGTTCTCAATAATAGACCAGCATTTCTTGTAGTAGACTCTGACAGAAACCAAAGCAATGCAGGCACCCACATCTTGAAATGCAAGATAAAATCCTTTCTTGGACAAAGGTCCAATCTCTCTCACCTCTGTGTTAAGTTTCATTTTTCTCTCCCCAAGATCACCCTGGGTAAAACTTTCATCTGCTGCAATTGTGTCTATTTTTACATACTGATTTTCTCGGATATTCCTGCCAGTGTCGTAGTCTGTTTCATAATAATGTAAGTTAAAAGTTTCTTTACATGTCCCCAGTACTCCAGGAAGACTGTTACAATCCCTCAGAGTGAATTTCAGTTCTACAAAAATCCTTTGTGCATTGCCTTTTGCAATCCAGTTAGTCCTCAGCCAGTTATTTTGGTTAGGTTCCATGACCTGGCATACCTGGTATGTTCGTATAGGAGTGTAATTTTCATCCAGTCCACTAATTTCTTCCCACTAAAACAGCAACAAACAGTTATTAATACAAGATAGCATCTTACCGCTATATTAAATTTATACATGTATAAAAATATTCTGACACAGGTTTGGTCTTCATTCTTTGTAAACAGTGATGCCTCAAAAATAGTGGAGAATTATTAAAATGCTAATATTTTGCATAAGAAAAGCACAAATTTTAATGGTGTTCTAGTTTGTGTTCCATGAATTTTAGCATATAAATAACCTTCAAAATACATTATTCATATTACAACAGGTTACAGTTATGTTGATTGCAAGTTCTATAAAGTACTATACAATTTACTCACACACTGATTATAGTTGGGGTTCACTCCTATGTTCTCTCATATCAATCAGAATTTTAGGTGAGCAAGGAATGAAGATGATCAATGATGTGCTGACAGAAACACATCTGTAATCAACCATGTAGTCTTAGAAAATGAAAGCCTTTCATTTTATATCCTTGCATACCTAAACCTTAGTGCCATTCTTGGTGCACAAGCAACCTGCCCTGAATCTTAATTAATAATTAGAATCTGCACTTGAAAATATTTTTACACTTCAGTATATGGCCCTCATTGTGACCACCACTTGCAGGGAAAATAACAAACTGGAAAAGAGATCACAAAGATGACATATCCAGCTTTTTATCTTGTTACGTATTTAGGGACAATTTCATCTCCCATTTACAAGCTACAGACCTGATCCTGAAAACCCCTACTCATATGAATAGGCCCAGTGACCAATGGTAAAACTATTTTACCTGACTACACTGGGATTTCATTTTAAGTAATTGAGGTTACACATTTGAGTAAGGGCTGCATGTGTGAATAAAGATCTGCAAGTTCAGGGCCTTTCCTTTCTTCTTATTTCCAAGTCTCCGCGGTATGGAGGTGCTAAAATGGTACATGCAGAATAATTGCATTATCTCGATTAAGTTGGAAAAAAATCCCTCTGACATCAGCTGGGCTAAAGTTAGATCCTTCAGATTTACCCAGAGATAATTAAGAGAAAAATCCAGCCCTTGTACCTTTTATAAATGTCCTGTAGTGCTCAGTTCATAACGCAAATTACATCTTAAAAGGGAAAACTTTGAAAGAGATCAGTAAGTTAAAGGCTGTCAAATAACATAGCTAACTAGAGCTCAGTCCCTCCAAGCACTCAGCCTGTTTCAACAGAGCACTTAACTACATGCTTAATATCAGTGGGATTACTCATGTGCTTAACATTATGCATGTACTCTTCTGGATTGGCTATTGGCACACTACAACTTCCAGAACTGAACCCCTATGGAAGGTGCTGTCTTTGGTAATCAGACTGGGAAGGCAATCACTAACAGATATTGGTTTCCCAGACCAAAACTCACCCAGTATGTAATACTTCATGAGCCTACTTGACAGCAAATGAGATCATTTCAAGTTGTTCTACTGCTCCAAGAAAAGTAAACGTTGATGAACTGATGCTGGAAGTTATTACCACTAAATATATTATGGTTGTAAGTGCTGAAATCCACAGAAGTTGTAAATATTAAAATGTGTTTCAAAGTATTTCAGTTACTATAGTTATGTTAGATATAGTAACACACATCTGATATTATCTTACTGTAAAATATTATTAAATGCTTTTGTAGGTAACAAATGAGTACATATTAAAACTTAATACTCTCTTAGAGAGGAAGAAAGCTTATCCTCAGTATACATTTAATAGATTTTAACTAAGATTTTTTCTCCTGTTCAGCTTAGTACAGATAAGGTGAGAGAGAGAGAGAGAGAGAGAGAGAGAGAGAGAGAGAGAGAGAGAGAGTGTGTGTGTGTGTGTGTGTGTGTGTGTGTGTGTGTGTGTGTGTGTGTGTGTGTGTGTGTGTGTGTGTGTGAGAGAGAGAGAGAGAGAGCACGCATGGAGCAATGCACAAAAAACGCTCAAGAGCCAAAGATCACTCTAAGAGTTTCACTCTGATACTCTCATTCTCAGTTTCATTTTCAGGATTTTATATTTTATCTCATGTAAGCAGTTTCCACATCATGATTGAGAGCCTACTTTCAGATATTCCCAAATTACAACAGTGTTATACCTTTGAAGTCAAGAGAGTTACCCTAGCATATCCAAAAAGCAGAGTACAGACCACTGAAATCTGAAAACCTCTGAATTCCCCTTTCCCCGCCCCCAAAAAAAAATCATACAAATACAGAACTCTGCCTTGGGTAGGGTAACACAAACCAGAAGAGCAGAGATTCTGTTAAGATCCTACCACACCAATGTAAATAATATCAGAGATGTTCAGATTACTCCTTTGCATGGAAAAAAATTCCAGCAGAGATAATCTTTTTTGCCAACACTCATCATCTCACCTTCCTCATCTTTCTAAAACCACAGAAAAGATCAAAAGGATGTGCATGTTTCTTTTTATGTTTATCTGAGAATTGTCAGGAGTTCTAGCTACTCTGAAAGGATTCAGAATTTCCTCCCTCATGTTACAGATATTTTGGAACATAACTATTTCTGTCTACCATATGTAAAAACTACTGTTTATAAAATCACCTTGCAATAATCTGAAAAGTATGTTTGATTTTCTTCTGACACTTAATGATATTAAAAAGAAATAAAGTTGTTATATGAGTAAGACATGAAGTACTCTTCTGCTAATACATATTGCCATAATGCATGTTAATTCCTTTGTTATTTAAAAGGTATTTGATGCCATTCAGAGCCAGAGAATACATTTGTTACTGAACTTCACCAAGCACATGATTATGCACTCGTTTCTTGCTATAAAAAAAAAAAAACTTCTCTTCTATTTGTGGCATGTTTCCATATTTGTCCTGGATTGAAGAGAATTAAAGGCAGCTGAATTTTAAAAAATACTATATTTTTAATTTCAAACATAATAAAGTGTATTCTGTTAATGTAAAAAATTATTTTTTCAGGCATCCTTACTATCATTTCACTGTTTTTTGAATACTCTATGCTCTTCTGAATCCACATTACAAAGTCACCTTTTTACAATCTATACAATACTAGTCTACTATATTTTCCACCTTTCATTCTCAAATACATTGACAAAGTTCACACTTCCATTACATGCAGGCTAGACTATTGCAATTCTTCTAACTAATCTTTCAGACACTTCTATTAAAAGGCTTCAATCAATGCAAAATGTTAATGCCACAGTTATTATCCATCTTAAGTGTTCAGCTCACATTATGTACTTTCTCAAGTCTTCAGACTCATTTCCAGTTTCTGCTTGTATTGATTTTACGCGCTTGCTTTTAAACTAAGACACTTTCAGATTTTTGTTCTTATTTAAAGGATTTATTACGCTTTTATATCCCCACTCACAAGCCATGCTCTTCTGTCTCCAGATTTCTTAATGCGCTGAAGATTAAGGGCTTGATCCCACAACCCCTTATTCACGCGAGTAGCCTCAGTAAAGTCAGTGACGTGGCTTCCAGGAGCAGGAATCACTCACTTCAGGTTTGTAGGACTGAGTTCTAATGTAAATATAATTGGGCATACTCTTCTCTCTTTAAATTTTCTTCTCAAGACATGAGGGATCTTTTTTTTTTTAATTTCTATTTAAGAGATGAAGACACAACTATTTGATAATTTTTAATAGACAAAAATGGCAATTAAAATAGGATGTGCTAAGTTTATTTTTTGTATAATGATGTATTTGTACGTTGACAGGTTTTCACAGGACATCTGAGAATGCATTTGTCGAAAAGGCATTGAGGCACACGAATGAGAGCTATGCTGAAGCCTCAAAATTTGGACCTAGAGCCAGATTTCAAGCTCCTCAAGATCCGGGGCTGTTTGGATCACTCTCTAGTACAGATGTTTACATTTCAGAGCACTTCACGTTATGCTATTTAATTACAACAAATATATACACATTTCTTTGCACTGTTTATTTGAAAAATATCAAGTAATGTATCCTTAGCCAGTTTCCATATCAAATATGTCTGTTGTCTACAGTACTTCTAAAAATAGAAAGAGAGTAGAAAAATATATTTAGAATACAGTGTCACAAGTACACAAAACCTTTGAGTACAGCATAAAAGATTACACCACAAAACAGAAAGCTAATAAAGGGGTTTAAGTGAGTTACTGAAGAGACGCTTCCTTGTAATTAGCTTGCTTTTGTACACTGTAACCTGAGGTATGTTTCTTTTCACAAGAGACACTCAGGAGCTGTAAACACTCACTGTGATTACTGAGGGAAATTTGGGGAATACCAGCTTGTTTAAAGTATGTTTAAAAATTTGCCTACATCAGACACCAGACAATTTTTGGAGACAAGTTAGTTTTTTGAGTACTTACCCCATTGGGAGGAAAAGAAATCCACTCCAACTCTGTCTGTTGTGCTTTAGAGTCCAGTAATATTACTGAAAGAGAAAAATATCTGCAATGTACTAAAGAAAGAACTTAAGAATTTTTAAAAATCTAAATCAAAAGCTTTGTGATGAAATTCAACAAGAATATATATAAAATCATATCTGAATAAAAGGATAAATATATTTTCTCTGTTCACCACCACATAAATATTTGTAATTAGGAAAGTCTTCATATATATTTAAGGTATGGCATTCACATTTTTATTAAGCAAAAGTATTCAGTTCTTAATTTTTGATTTTGTCTCTGCCATATAGGTATAGATATAGTACCTAAGTGTCATAAAAATTCTAATGTTTAGCAGCAAATATTTGTTCCTCTCATTCCTTACAAACAATATTCCCCTTTAAAATTAGAATTTTAAACAGTTCAGCAATATTTCAACTCTGTTCAGACTCATTTGGAAACAGCTGACAGTTGCATCCTACCTGGATTCCCACTCTGAAGTCAAGGGTAGTGCACAAGAATAGATGGTCCCTTAACATTTTATGAGAATATTAATTCAAACAAGTGAATACAAGACAAATAAAGTTCCACAAAACAAGAATTTGCACTTACATAGCATTCTGCATTTTCAAAACAGTATACATACACATTAGTAAAATTAATTCACGTACAACATTTTATTATTTAAATATTTTCATATCTGTACACATCCAATATGACTTTTACAAGTTCTGATAGACAAAACTGTTGGTAAGATTCAGCTTGCTGGTAAAAGTGTTTAATGCTTATTTCTAAATCTTAGTCCAGTCAATGTATTCCATTAATCTTAATCCATTAAAACAAAATACAAAAATGTCCACCTTATTTCACATTGGGAACTCATATTTAATTGGCCATACTCAAGAGATTATATGCAGTTATAATCATAAACCTCTACATACTATTACATGTTTTCACAAAATCTCTAAATATCTATTACATTAGTTAAGCCTGATATGTCTAAGTAACTCTAAGAAATAAATTATTAAATTGCACTATAAAAATAATCTTGTAAACTGGAAAGACATAAATCCCAATGTTACCTCTGTCTATAGACATTATTTCTTTGGAAGAAAAAAAAAGCCATATTTACTGTTTAATAAATAAATGCCCTATTTGTAACAAAAGAGAAGTATGTTGCGATTTCAAATGATCGCAATGTACATTTGAATAATAAAAACTACATCTCTACCAATGTAAAATGGTACATGAACAAAGAGTTACATATAATTCTGGTATTCTGATCTAATTCTTAAATAGATTACAATAAACTTTGTTAGGTTTACCAATGTCTTTGATTTGCAATCTATATCAAAATAAAAGTTAGAAGAATAGTTTTTAAAAATATTTTAGAAGAATTACTACTCTCTGTACATTACATTATTTGCTGAAATTGGAAGACGAAACCATAACTTCCCTTTCCATATGTTAATATGCACTTGAGCCAGTCAATTAAATTTGCTGTTCTCTTGTTACATAAATTATCTTAAACAATTAATATTTAACTAAGGTGCATTAGCAGGTACCATTACCTAAAGAAGAGTTGCCGATGTGTATGTTGACTTGCTAATCAAGGACAATCCTAGTTAGCTGAAAATTTAGATACAAGTACATGTTTAACCCTTTCATGGCCATGGCTAGGGAATATGTGATGGCACATCAGGTTGTAATCTAAGATAATAACTCATTAATAAAAATGCTGTATGATAAACCAGTGATACACAGATGACCTTTGCATAATTATGTGTTGTACTGCCCACTGCATTAAAAGTTATTGGGAAGTAGCTTTCCTAGTCAGATGTTTGTGCACTGCCTTGAAGAGGTAAAATGCTATATGAAATGCTCGTTTCCTATTGCTGGCTTTCTTTTCAAAAGTTACATGGGTGATAGCGTTTTTATTATTATTAATTAGTAGTAGTAGTAGTAGTAGTAGTAGTAGTACAGTTGCAGTCTACATCCAGCATGTCCCGTTTCTGAGATGAAAACTCTTTCCCCAAGCGGTGGGAAACACTCTCCATCTGCTTCCCAAGCAGCCCTGAAGTTCTCCTAGGCAGCGCTCCAGCTCCCGGAGCTGAGCTTCGGCACAACTTCTGGTTGCAGAAACTGACTAGCTACCCTGTTTTAAAGAAAGTCAAGTCCGCCTGGTTCGTTGCGCTATAGCGGGCACAAGACAGAGTTGGGGGAGAGAGAGAGACAAGGTCCTGGGGAAGTCAATGGGGGCCTTTAATCCTGCCTGAATCATCCTCTCTCTCTCATACACACACGGTGCCCGTTGAAGCTGAGCTCCCGTGCGCTGCCGGACACTGGGACTCCCTCCGCGGGCCCTGCGCCCAGCCAGAGGGGCGCGCTGTTTGCGCACAAGCCACGGGCAGCCTCTCGCCTCCGCGCACCGACCCACGCGTGTTCTCCGGGGAGTCGCTGTCTCCCCCTAAACCTCCGCCGGGCCCTCACCTCGGGACTGGGCTTCAAAGGCCGTCAATGGGCGCGGGCAGGGCACCTCCGTGCCCAACTCCCGGGTGCAGCCGTGCCCCCCTCCCGAAAACAATGGCAAAGGCAACCCTCGTATTCAGCAGGGCGGGAGCTGCCCCGAGGGCAGCCGGAGCCGAGGCGAGGCAGGAAGGAGCTGGGCCCCACGCGCGATTTAACCCGCGAACCAGCGCGCCAGGCGCTGCGCTCCGGATCGCTGCGGCAGGGAAAGGAGCGGAGCTCGCCGCCCCGCGCAGGCCAGCGTGCACCCTGCCAGCGGGCCCGCGTCTCGCGTCACCGCCACGCTCCGGCCCGGGCTCCCTTCAAACAGCCCCGATCGCCTTCGTCTGAACTTTCCACGCGCCGCCTGCCCGGGTGACCTCCGCCCCGCGGCCGCCCGCCCCCTGCAGGCGCTCATGCGCCCAGCCCCCTGCAGGGCCAACTCTGAGCCTCGGCGCTTTCCTCCTCCTTCGCCCCCGGCTCTGAGGGAGAAGCGGGGGCGCGCACAGGGCTGGCTTCTCTCACCCCCGGAGCCGGGGATGGACAGGGGGCAGCGAAAGTAACTTCGCGGGCCGAGATCCCCGCCTGCCGCCCCCCTCCTCCCGCCAGCTCAGCCTAGGGACAGCCCAGCAGCGGCTGCCGGGGCGCTAGAGGCAGGCACCCGAACTCAAGGCGGACGCGGGACGCCGGCCTGGCCAGCAGCTTGTCCCAGCTCCAGGCGCCCTCCCCACGCAGCCGGCACCAAGCCGGCCGCTTACCAGGCCAGGCCAGCCCTCCTGGCTTCCCCTCGCCTCCCCCTTTCAGCCTCCCTCGCCCGTCCAGGGCTTACTTCGCGAGTCCAGTGCTCAGGCTCTTCAGATCAACTTTCCAACTACCCCCCCAGAAAGACCCTCCTCTTCATTGGAAGCGAGCTTGTGATAAGGGGCTTCTCCTTATGCCAATGATCCAATGACATACGGGGGGAACCCCCAAACCAAGGGGGTCTTCGAATTTTTCATCCCACCCCCACCCCCGGCCAACCAGAAAAGACATGCCCGGCCTGACTTTGTGAACTGAAGTGGGCTAGTCCCTGCTAGAAACCTGCCCGGGCTCTTTCCCAATCCGCAATATTAGGCGTTGGTTTGCTGTAGCGATGCTGGCAGGGTGGGATTTCGGGAGCCCTGCTTGTGACACGCAGCTGGAACAAAAACCTCTCCCTCCATGTACTCAGAGATGCCTGCAGATGACCAACTCATAAGCTAGACACCGGCATGCAAATATAACGCGTGTACAGGACCTCCTGGAGATCCATTTAATTATAGCCCACCAGAGTCTATCTTTGCGCCTAGTGTGTCAGCCCCAATGGCTTTCGGAGAGCTGCAGGCCCTCACTAGCAGGAAAGGGAGAGCGGACTTTATTAGCTAGCTTCTCTTTTAGCTGGGGCACTACGAGGAAAGTGCCCCAACCCCTTGGGCAAGCGTCCACAGGCTCGGATGTGTGCTGCAGTCCTGGCTCTGGCACTCGGGTTGCGCGCCCCTGACAAACTCGGGCCCCTTCCGCCTGGAGGGGGACAAATGCTTAGCCTCACCTTTAGTGGCAGGAGTAATGAAGGCTGCTACCGTTCACAAGCCGAGTCTCCCCTGCATTGAGCCCCCCCCTCCACCCCATATCCTATGTCCGCTCTTCCCCCGAGCCACGTCTTTGCCACAAGTGCAATGCCTTGCAAACCCCACGTCTCAAATTAAATGCAGTTTAAGAGAGAGAGAGCGCGCGAGCGTGGCGGGGACCCCCCCCCCCCGCCGCCCGTGCAGGGTGCCTCTCCCCATCTCAGCAAGAGGCTGATTCATGGGGGAGGGCCGGGGGGCCATGCACTTTGCAACAGACGAAGCACCGAAACATTGCACCGGGGTCGCGAGGAAATAAATAAAGCCCAAAGTTTGTTTTGCGCACCACCTTACCTTCTTTTGCAGCCTGTGCCTCCCCCGTGTGTGCAAAGCGAAACAGCCACATAGCGCATAACATAATCCAAGAAGGGAGCCTAGTTGGGAAAACCATGATGCAGGAGGAGGCGATTTTATATCTGTATTTACTGTACGACCGCTGCTGCTGCCGCCTCTTGGTGGGATTAAAGGGTTTGTTCTGCTGTGTGCGTTACGTTGCCTTTGCACGGAGCTCTGTCCCCCGGCTGCCTGTACCTCTCGCCTAGTCCTCTCCGCGCACCGTATTTGCAGCTTGCGAGTCTCTGACTGCAGCTCGGCCGCGAGCTCCACACTCCAATAATATCAATGGGGGGGGGGAGGGGGGCGGGAAAGGGGCGGGACGGGAGCCTGGCCAGCGGGCCGTCCCTCAAAATGACTGGCAGCCGCAGCCGGCCTAAGAGGAGCGGCGATCTCGCCCTGGGAGGCTGAACGGAGGAGCGACTCTCCCCGGCCGCGGAGGTGGGGCCGGCGGCGCTGGCCAATGAGCTGGGAAAGGTGTCGGGTTGCGCCTGGCACTGGCTTCCCCGCAGGTTGAGCGCGTAGCCGGGACGCGAGTGGGGAGTGGGTATGGTCGGGTGGGGAGCTGCGCTGCGGGCAGGCTCCTTGCGGCTGGGGGGTTGCAATGCACCCAGCCAGCAGCGGTGCGTGAAAGAAGGCGCGGGGATCTCCCGGAGGGCTGTAGGAGGCTGGCTGCGCACCAGCCCCAGGCCCCGGGGATTGTGATCGTTGCTCTCAATCAAGCGATTCGCTCTCCGGGAGCTGACTTTTCAGCCTTGCCTGTTAACGGCGTTAATGATCTTCCCTGCAGTCCCCGCCCCACCCCCCCCCTTCTCCAAATTAGCTCCCCAGAGCGGACACCGCTCGAAGTGGCTGATGACCACAGTGGTACTGATCGCAGGGAAACTGCGCGTTGGCAAGTTTTAAACGAGCTTCGCACAGTGCAGAGGGGGAAAAGAAAGGACCCTCTCCCCCGCAACACCGTGATCCCTTTTATGTCCTCTTCGGTCGCGATATCCGTGCCCCAAGGAGCATAACTAATGATGAAGCGAGGGTTGGTGGGGAAAGATCGGGATTGTTGACCTCTGCAAGAATCTTTTACAAGTACATTTCCCCATCTCTGGGATGCTGCCTATAACAGAGCAACTCTGCGACTGAAACTCAGAACTTTTGGACGTTTTGGGTTTCATTTTTAAGAGGGGGCTGTAAAAACCTATTTGAGACATAACACTAAAGTTTTATTTCTCTGCTTTCCCAAAACTATGAAGAGACCAATTAACGACAACATAAATCCTTTTGCTGTTACACCGGGTTCCTCCCTCCCCCGTCCCGTGTCGAATGTAATCCAACACGAGGAGTAATCCGAGAACAATGAGATAATAAGAAAAAGAAAGCATTTTGCTAAATCTGCCTTTAACAAATTCACCCCCCACCGACTTGAAGACTGATTTTTCAGCAGATCCACCGTCCCCACTCCGCTATGTATGTCTTGCATTTTAATTAGTGAATCAAAGTTTGTGTTCCCTAAAGGAAGCCTTAAAGAGTGTGGGGAAGTGAATGGGGGTAGGGATGGAGGGCGGGGGAGAGGTGTTACTGATGACTGTAATGGGAATATTATCATGGATAGCCTTTGTCTGAACGGAATACACATTCTAAATTTGTCAACAACTGCGACATGCACAGTTGTGCTGTAAAGGCACGTGAACCCTCCACTTTTCAGCTATTATGTTGTAGGGTCTTGCTGTAAATTAGCTTCTCTTTTCCTCCTCTCAAATTCTTGGCTTAATAGTTTTTATTTTGAAATGTGCATGGTCCATAGATTTATTCTATATTACATTTAATGTGTTATGTAAGTGTATAAATATCTTGTTTGTGCCCTTTAAAAGAATACAAAAAGTATAAACTGACCAGCATTGAAGCAGACAAGTATAAAGAAACACAGGGAATATAAAACCAATACAGTGCCAGGATAATGATATCAGAATCTGAGACAATCCTTCCATAAATGGAGACACAGCTATTGAAAAATGGCATGTTATATATAAAAAAAGTACAATGTGGGAGGTTGTTTGTAGGATATTTGAGTAGCTAAAACAAAATTAGAAATAAAAAAGCCATATGAGGCAGCATTATCTAATAAACAACCACCAATATGAAATAATTCCTCCTTGCTTTCAACACTTCCCCCCAGTGGTCTCATCATTACTTCTGAGAATGACATGGAGGTAGCACGTGATGTTTATAGTATTCCTTGAATCTACTGAATAACTTACATTTACTTGTGAAAGTTTAAATATTTTTCTATTAAATTCAAGAAATTCTTGAACAGCATTTTTAGCTACTGTGGATACTTTTATTAATATAGTGACATGATTTCTGGTGCTCTTATTCTCTTGCTGTCTGTCTCACACTCATACGTACATGGATACAATGAGAGAGAGAAAGTGAATTTGCTTGTATATGTTTAAAAGGCTGTTTTTAACAAACAAAAAATGTAATCCATATGAACAGGTATTTTGTAATTTCCGTGAAAGTTTTCACAGGTAAATTTGATTTTCCTATAGCATCAAAATAGCACACAATAGGCTACATCTATACAAGCAGCACCTGTGGACAAAAGTGACAGTCAGAAGGGATTTCCCCCCAAAATTTCTGTTGACAGATTGCATCTATCCATAAAAACAGATCAAAAGAGCAATTTGCTCTGTCAATAGAGAGCAGCCAGACTGCCTGGCCATCCCTCGATAGAGCGGCTGACCAGAAGGTCTGTAAACGGGTGCCTGGTGAACTGGAAGCCCTGTCTGTTGACAAAAGGGCCCTGGAGCATCTACACAGGTGTTTTGTCAACAGGCAACTGTTGAGAAAGGTGTTATAACAGTGCCCACAGATGTGCTGAGTTTTATCAACAATCTGTTGACAAAGCACATTTTGCGTGTAGACGTGCTGTGGGTTTTTCGGACAAAAGCCCAGTTTTGCCAGAAAAAAAGCTCTGTCATGTAGATGTAGCCTATAACAGTAATAAAGTCAAATTCAAAAAGTCCTTAATACAGTCCCCTAATGTAACTGTGATGTGTGATAACATTTTAATTCAGGATCACAAAGTCAGCAAGGTGTTTTTCACTAGCATTTGCAAAAGTAAAGAACAATGTATGGTTTGCAAATGGGACGAGTATAAGAGAGGTAGCCACATTAGTCTGTATCTAGAAAAACCACAATGCATCTGACAAAGTGAGTCTTTGCCCACGAAAGCTTATGCTCCAATCTACACTTTTTTTTTTTTGTTAGGATACAGACTAACAGGGCTACCTCTCTGTTACTATCCAAAAAATCTGATAGTCTATCAGGTGTCACAGGACTTGTCTTTTTTTTTTTTTAAATGGGACAGGGGTGCTGGAAAAAAAATGTAGAATTTGTAACAATTTGGAGGTTCTGAGAGCTACTGAACCAAACTATAAACCCTGCATGTGATAGAAACAACTTCAAGGCAGGGAAGCAGCAGCACCCCCAGAAGCTCTAGATCCAATATTTGTAGTTGAGACTAGGGCTGGCTAAGAAAAGAAAACGAGAACATAGAAGCTTTTTTAGAAGAAAGCTAGGGAAGTAGGCAATAAAGATGTACATACATATCCTGGGTATAGTAATACAATAGCAGACACTTATGTTTATCACCTGTACTATACACAAATCCTTATAATTCTCTGTATTTCCTCCATGTTGTATTATGTGAGTTATTTCAACACTTCATTCATCCAAATCTGAAAACAAAAATAACGTGTATATATTTTCGTACACAAACACAAATAAAATTTCTGCATTTCTAAAAATATTTGTTTTTTTCTTTCCTCTCTAGCACCAAATTCAAACTGATCTGCCTACCAGACCATCAGAAACTGGGCTAAAGCTTGCAGTTTTGCAAAATCCTTTACACATTTTCGGTACCTACTGTATCTTAAAGACAGTAGTGGATTTTTTCACAGTTTATATGAAGCAACTTTAAAATACAATAATAAAGCATCCTAATGCTCTTCTGTTGTTCTCTCTCTCTTCTGTGGTCATATGGATAGGAAAGAAAAGCATACTTGTAATTCTTTCAACTGCTACCACAAGAAATCTTTATGAGATGTACATGGAAGTTGAAATCCTTTTCAGTTATTTTGATTTTTCTTCTTCTCTCCGGCCTTTTGATACTATTTCTTAATACTTCCTTTTATTCTATAAGAGGCAGAAAGTTACTTTGTCTCATCCTGCTGAGTGATTGCTATTTACCTTCTGTGAAAAAGAACAGATTATAAAAGAAGAAATATTACTTACAAGTAAACTGAAATAGCTCAGGGGAATGGACTGTAACCATCAATTTTCACTTAGAAATCCCTAACAAAAAAGTAACTTGAAATTCTATTCAACTCAGTATGTTACAACTCAAAAACCATCAAATTAAATGGTTAACTGCAACAATAAAATCAAAGTCTGTTTTTTAAAGGTAATTTTATTTTTCTGATTGAAAATTTACATTTACCAGGCCAAATTTTGCTCT
The DNA here is from genome assembly GCF_033958435.1 of Carettochelys insculpta. Lineage (NCBI taxonomy): Eukaryota > Metazoa > Chordata > Testudines > Carettochelyidae > Carettochelys > Carettochelys insculpta. The sequence goes on along the minus strand of NC_134139.1, from coordinate 137,490,998 downwards.
CAGTTAAACTAGTGTGAATCTGGAGTAATCTTGTTGACGCTGACATTTACATGGGTTGACACTGGTGTATAAAAACACAATCTGAACCACTGTTCAGTGAATTGGCTTCCTAGCAAATGTGAAAATGCACATTTGTCATAATTTATTCTGAATTAATAAAAGAACGATGCAGAAAAAATTGTACAAATTCTGAGCTCGTACAGGTTAACATTAGAGGAAGACATGAATTTGCAAATAATTTCAAAAATCAGTTCACGCACAGCTCTCCTCTGATCTTATTTTGAACAGGCTTTATTTGCTATGTTTACAGGGCTAAACCAAGTTCAAAACTAAACTTATAAAGATATCCAAGAATAGCCGCAGGCATGGTTTAGGAAAACTATTTTGAATATAGGGTCATCCACATAAGCCAGTACCCGCAAAACCAGTTCAAGGAGCTGTCACATAAGAGCTGTTTTAAAACAGTGAATGGAAGTAGAAATCAGTCTCAATTACTAGAAGTGATAAGAAACAGTTTGGCTTCTTGTTTTTTTCAGTCTAAATCCTAATAATCATTTCTATGTGTAGAAAACTATTTTCATGTTCTGTTTATATATACTAGAAGATTTTTTCCACCTTATATAGAATACTTAGAACCACAGACTACTAAAACAGAAAGAGGTCTTCAGTTCCAGTCCCCTTCACTCATAGCAGGATCAAGCACCATCCAGAGAAGGGGTCTGCAACTTGCAGCTCCGGAGCCACATGCAGCTCTTTAAGGACTTCTTTGTGTCTCCCAGTGTTATCACTGCAAAGTGAAAAAACAAACAAAATAAAAACCCTCCTGATTATTTTTGATAAACGGTGAATGTGTAAAAGCCCAACAATGAACAACTCATCTCTAAATAGCAAATGATATGTGATCTCAAAACACTGGATAACTCCACCTTTAATATGCACAGAGCATTGTGTGATGCGATACTGTATCTGTATTTTGATGATGTTGCTAATAAAGTCTTGATTTTGAAAAGGAAAAGGAAGCTCACGGCATTCCTGCTGTGAAGGGCAACACATATTTTAAGAAAGAAAACTGAAATTAAACATGAAGTAAAATTGGCATAACTAAAATAGGTTTGGAAGTGAAAGTCAGGAAGATAGTGGCACAAACACACACTTGTAAAGTGTGAGGGAGTAGAATATGTAAAAAGTTTGTGAACATCTTTCAGTAAACATATATCCCATTACAAATCATAGTGAGTGTGTGCTGTTCTTAAAATAGGGGTTAAAAGGGTATGGTTTAACATTATCTATTAAGGACCATCTTGTATTCACATGCATTGCAGCTCTTGAATTATTGAACTTCTTACTGAATTTGAAAAAAAAAAAAGCAGCTCAGCTGGCCATTTTGGTTGCTGATCCTTGATCTAGAACTAGCTGAAATGTAAAATGTAACTACCACACATAGAATCATAGAAGAGTAGGACTGGAAGGGAACTCGAGAGGCCATCGAGTCCAGCCCCCTGCCCTCATGGCAGGACCAAGCATTTTCTAGACCATCCCTGAAAGCCATCTATCTAACCTCTTCTTAAATAGCTCCAGTGATGGAGATTCTACCACCTCCCTTGGCAATTCGTTCCAGTGTTTGATCACCCTGACAGTTAGGAACTTTTTCCTAATGTCCAACCTGAACCTCCCCTGCTGCAATTTCAGTCCATTGCCTCTTGTTCTATCCTCAGAGGCAAGGAAGAACAAGTTCCCTCCCTGTGCCTTATGACACCCTTTTAAATACCTGAAAACTGCTATCATGTCCCTGCTCAATCTTCTCTTTTCCAAACTAAACAAGCCCAGTTCTTTCAGCCTTTCTTCATAGGTCATGTTCTCTAGACCTTTGATCATTCTTGTTGCTCTCCTCTGGACCCTCTCCAATTGCTCCACCTCCTTCCCGAACTGCAGTGCCCAGAACTGGACACAATACTCCAGCTGAGGCCTAACCAGCGCAGAGTAGAGCGGGAGAATGACTTCTCGTGTCTTGTTCACGACACACCTGTTAATGCATCCTAGAATCATGTTTGCCTTTTTCGCAACAGCATCACACTGTTGACTCATATTTAGCTTGTGGTCCACTATAACCCCCAGATCCCTTTCTGCTGTACTCATTCCTAGGCAGTCCTTTCCCATTCTGTATGTGTGACACTGATTGTTTCTTCCTAAGTGGAGCACTTTGCATTTGTCCTTATTAAACTTCATCCTGTTTACCTCAGCCCATTTCTCCCGTTTATCCAGATCCTTTTGAATTATGACCCTAACCGCCAAAGAAGTTGCACCCCCTCCCAGCTTGGTATCATCTTCAAACTTAATAAGTGCACTTTCTATGTCAATATCTAAATCGTTAATGAAGATATTGAACAGAACCGGTCCTAAAACAGACCCCTTCGGAACCCCACTAGTTATACTTTTCCAGCTGGATTGAAAACCATTAATAACTACTCTCTGGGTACGGTTATCCAGCCAGTTGTTCACCCACCTTATAGTAGCCCCATCTAAGTTGTATTTGCATAATTTATTGATAAGTATATTATGTGAGACTGTGTCAAATGCTTTACTGAAGTCTAGGTGTACCACATCCGCCGCTTCTCCCTTATCCACAAGACTCGTTATTCTATCAAAGAAAGCTATTAGATTGGTTTGACATGATCTGTTATTAACAAAACTGTGCTGGCTGTTCCCTATCACCTTACCACCTTCCAAATGCTTGCAGATGATTTCTTTAATTACCTGCTCCATTATCTTTCCTGGCACAGAAGTTAAGCTGACTGGCCTGTAGTTTCCCGGGTTATTCTTGTTCCCCTTTTTATAAAAGGGTACTATATTTGCCCTTTTCCAGTCTTCTGGAATCTCTCCCGTCTCCCATGATTTACCAAAAATGATTGCTAAGAATAAGAGCATTCCTTAACATTTAGCTGTCAAAATTCAGCAGTATTTACCTATCAAAATCTAGTCCAGAGGTGTAATTTTAATCCTTTGGCAGTTTTTATACATCAAAATTATTCCATTATAAATCACTACTGCTAGTTCATAAATTGCAAAATGGGGTGGTTGGCCTCAAACATACTTTCATACAAAATACTCTCATGATTTTGGTAGGATTTGCAAATGATTTTTATAACTCTTTTAATACAAACTCCTCATAATCCTATAAAAGCTTCAGACTGGAGAGCCTAATAGAGAGTACCTAAATGCTGTAGACATAATATTGTGTCAGATTTTCACTTACTAGATTTCAAAAAGACTGTGTGTTCCAGAGCCCAGTGCTTCTATCTCTCCATCTATCTATCCTTCCTAAAGGGATACTTCCTGTATTACTCAGAAGTGTCGATCACCAGCTGTGTCCCTGGCAAACTGCGTGCTTGAGTGGCTGCTCAGGAAAGAATCTAGTGCCACCCAGCTGATTAGCAGAGCACCCAAAGCTAGATTTGGGTTTCTCCTCCTAGCGCACATTCACACATGCCTTGGTACACATAATATAGTTTATACCACATATTGATGGACAAGATTAGAGGGAACATTAATCACCACTAGCAGTGAAGAGCTGATGTTGCAGACTACCCTTTCCAACAATTGAAAACACATCTGGCCTACAGTTACACTGACCCAAACTGCCAGCAGCAATATGCAAATTGGAGGTCTCAAAAATGCAAAGGGGATGCTCATTTGCACATTTGCTCACCAGCAGAGACTGCTGCCAGCAGAAAAAAAGTTGTGTAAAAGTGGTTTTGCTGGCAACCTCTCCGCCCCCACACCCCTTGGTTGGCAGCCTCTTCTACCTAGAAAAAAATCAGGCATAAGAGGCTGCCAACAAAGAGAGGTTTTGCTAGCAGAACCACATTTACACTGCCTTTTTTCTGCTGGCAGCAGTCTCTGCTGGTCAGAAAATATGCAAATGACCATCTATTTGCATTTTTGAGACCGCCCATTTGCATGCTGCTGATTGCAGTTTGGGTCAGTGTAACTGTAGCCTTAATGTATGAGCTTTGTGTATTCTGTACTTCTTCCGCCTCTCCCCACACCCTCCAAGAGTTCCCACAGCTGCTGGTGTGGCTCTGAACAGAGTTGTGTAAAAGAGAGAGTGAAATGCAAGCAGCTGGCCAGAACCCTCTCTATGCTCGATGTCTCACTCTTTGCTACCACTGATGCAATAGGTTGACTTTATGATAAATACAAACTAGCATTTTTCTGCCCTCTTATATACTTGGACCACACTCCATTACTGTCCTATTTGAGAACTTCATTATCTCTGAAGTATTTAATCTTCCAACACCCCTGTGAGGGAGAAAATATCATTTCTACTTTTATTAATGTGGAGCAGAAGCACAGAGGTGCTCCAGGTCAAACAGGTGAAGAAACATCCCCCGATCTCCCCAGTGTCTTAACCACTAGCACGTCCCTCCTCTAGTTATAGACTGGAATAGGAGGCCTGGAAAGATCTGGATTTCTTTGAAATATAATGAATATTCCAGCAGTCACAGGAAACAGTAGTAAGGAATTGTGTAAGGTGTGTGTATTAATTGTACATTCAATGTTTTGCTTATTATGTTGCTTTTTGAGATTGTGTAGTTTTATCTTACATATTCAGCAAACTTCATTTTCTACCCATTGGAAAGATTTTTTTTTAAATCAAATGTTGCAATTCCATCTAACACATTTTTAATGCCAAAATTACAAATGATCACAAAAGGGAAAAATATAAAGAAAAAAAAAACCCTTCTCAGTGACCCAAAACACAATTCCCCATGAAATGCTGACCTCCTTATCTAGGACTGAGCCTTTAGATCCCTTGCTAGCCTTCTCTAAATCAACATTCTTTTCAGGATTTTGTTAGCACATCTCCATACGCCACAGAGTTCCTCTTGAAATCAGGGCCCAGTGAAGTCATCCAGCCAGTTGGTTCTTGACAATGCTGTTCCTAAAGATAAAACATCTATGTTAATTAATTTACGTCTTCTTCTTTTCTGAAAGATTCTGCTGGAGATGTGCCTCACAAGTGGCCTGCTTTATGGAGCTGTAGGGCTACTCCTCTTGAGTATTTTCCCTGTGAGAATTCTTACCCACAGCTTGAAGCACTCTCCAGCTGGGGTGACTTACTTCCTTCTCTAGTTCAGTCCTGCTTGTTTGTGTCTTACTCCTTCTCACTGTGGCTCTACCAGCACTGTCGAGGTAAAGGTCAAGCCAGCAAGACCACCCTGTGCTCACACGAGTTTCTCGTAGGCCTCTTCCAATCTCCTCTAGTGCCTATGAAACACTATTATGTCTGAGGGGGAGAAAAGATTCTTCAGCTCTTGAATTCCTCCTTTGATGCATGATATGATGATAGAAGGGGCAAAAGCCCCCTATTTAGTCAGAGGAGACAGAGCAGAAACCAGTGGCAGAAGTTCTAGTGCGCTCCCCCCTAGGTTTGGCAGGGGTAGTGGTGATGTGATCTGAAAGGATATGTGAAAGAGTGTTTGTGTGTTGGTGAAAAGAGGAGTGGATTTGGTATGCTGGGTTCACTGTGTTTGTGTGATCAGTTTGTGTGTGTACTGTTAATAAACATTGATGCTAGGTATGCCGTCTTGATGAGTATATGCCATAGTAGTCTGTTTCTTCCCATGATTGATTATGAAGGAAGAGGTTAATCAATGTTTTTCTGTTTTTCTTTTTTTTGGGGGGGTTGTTCTGTTTTGTTTTGTTTTGTTTTGTTTTATTTTTAGGCAGGGGGATAGATGGTTTGGGGTTGAATGAGATGGTGCTTGCTAGGCTGTGGTACTCCAATGGTTTCTTCAGTCACTGCTTCTGCCCTGATTGCAGATCTTTACTAGAAGTGGTAGAAATATTGCAAAATTTGAAATTGAGATGATTGTTTAAGTCCACACTTGAAGTAACAAAGGGGGCAACATTTATCAGAAGTGTCATTCTATTTTGCAACCAGCATACTGCTCTCACAACCTCTACATCATAGAACCTGCCCACTGAATCTTCACCGCTCCCTTCCAACATACTCTAACTCTGCTTACCGATGCCTCCCTCAAGGCCTTTTGCTCTTCCACTTTCCATCAGCCTTCACCACACTGATTCATCGAAGAGCTTGAGAACTAATTTTACCATTTACAGAATATGTATGCGCTTTGCATACTCACAGCTAACTCCCTCCTCTGTGTCTCATTACTCACTTCTTCCTTCTCGATGTACATTCTGCCCTCCAAGCTAAAGTAAACCCGCCTCTTCCTGTCCTAGGAATGTTGTTGTTTGTGAATTAATTCCCCCAAGGAAAACTTTTTGTTACATAACTCCCTCTTTCTCCTCCTCCAGATCACTCCTACAAGCCCTGAAGTCTTAATCCCTCTATGCAATCAGCTGTTTTCCCGCACTAAATCAGTTCTCCCCCTGCCAAAAATGATATCTTTCTTCCTATTTTCAAGAGATAGTTTTGAGACCAGAAGGGACGGTAGAACTAGTAGTCTGACCTCCTGTGTACTAGAGGCCACCCACACCACGCAGCAGCTGCATATTAAACTCAACAACCAAAATTAGATCAATGCAGCTCACAGGAAACTGTTATGTGCCGCAGTCAAGAGAACAGAACAGGCTGAGGTACACCAGAGTGTGAGCAAAAGCATAGAAATGATAAAGGGACACCAGCAAGCAACCTGCATTCCATACTGCAGGGAAACCCCCCCCCAGCATTGCCAATCTCACAATGGGGAGAATCCTTCTCAACCTCACCTGGGGTCATCAGTTAGACGCTGAGCGTGCGATAGATTACCAGCAATTACTCATTATCTAATCTAACATTCCTGTTTGTTGAGTTTCTCCTTACACCCAGTTAGTGCTGACATATTGTCGTGACCTATGATGTTTTATATTCTGCATATTTTTTCATAAGCACTGTAACTATAGATGGCTACTTGTGATTGTGAGTGCCATATATTAGCAATACTTTACTTTTAGTAAGTATTTATTTGTATTAGGTTTAAATTTGCTTGGTTTAATTTTATTGTTTGACTTCTAAACTCCTTTTCTTGTTTTAAGGCAAAGGGCATTAGAAGCACTTGCCTGACTTCATCTATGCTATTCACTGTTTTCTATACCTCCATCTTGTCATCTCTTACATATTTCTTCTCTAAGGACTACATTTGATCAACTTTATTCAGGCAATACTTTACTCCATGAGTAGGTCCTTTTAGTTCCACGAGTGTAAAGTACTTTTTAACCATGAACAAGAATGACAGAATCAGGCCCTAAAGAGAACACTCAGAATCTTGTTTAATTCCCCTTCAGATGAAAGTCATTTCGTAGCACTCATCATTTTAATGGCTCTTTTCTATTTCAGCTATATGTTTTCGGAGGAGGAGGTGACAGGAAGTGAACACAAAATTGAAGCCTGAATTTCTGAAATGATATATTATATTTTTTGGCATTGTTCAATATGACTTTTTAAATACAACCTAATGCCTTCTTTTGTTTTGGTTTGTTTATCAGTGATGACACACTGAGCAGTTGTCCCTGAGCTGTAGTGTTTACAGTGATGTCTAGATCTTTCTTCTGAATGTGTTTGAGTAATTCCCATTTTTCTTTCCAATTGCATAACCTTGCAGGTGTCTACAGTGAATTTATCTATCATTGTGTTGCTTGGTTGCCCAGCTTTTTTGATGCTTTTTGAGTTCCTCGGCCATTTCTAAAATTGAGTACTGTAAATAATCTTGTGTCATCGGCAAATTTTTCCACTTCGTTGTTCACTTCTTTTGAGATCACTGCTAAAAACGTATTCAATGGTCTTTGTCATAGTATGCTACCCCAAAATTTACCTGCTTCTGTAATGAAATTTACCATTTATTAATACTTTTTATTTCCTATCTCTCACCTAGTTTGCAATCTGACAGAACATTAGCTGTCAGCCTGCAGTAACTCAGTTTCCTTAATAGTCTCTTGTGAGGGACTCGCCTGTTTCATTTCGTGTTTAATTTTATTCTTTCTTTTTAAATATGATCATAAACAATAAGATGAAATGAAACCTCATATATGAGCTCATATAATCTGAACTGGCTAATTTAAATCTACAGAAGGAGGAAATTTGGAAGTAAGATGCCTTGAAGTAAACTGCAGTAGTTTGTTCATGTATTATGTTCTGTTGGGAGTCCAAACTATTGGGTATGTGAGCTGCAATGATTATCTTTACAATAGGGAATATATTTGGAGGCTAAATGAACCCCCACTATTTTTCATACTTTGTAATTTTGTTTAATGTAGTTTTGAACTAGATGTTACTAGATGAACACTTAATGCAAAAGTCTAGACTAGACTGTTCCCTGTATAATTTAAACTCCCACAGAACTAGATCAGAGACAGGCCTTGTCTACACTAGCCAAAAACATCGAAATGGCCATGCAAATGACCATTTCAAAGTTTACTAATGAAGCGCTGAAATACATATTCAGCGCCTCATTAGTATGTGGGCAGCTGCAGTGCTTTGAAATTGACGCAGCTCGCCCCAACGGGGCTCCTTTTCGAAAGGACCCCGCCTACTTCGAAGTCCCCTTATTCCTATGAGCAGAGGGGAATAAGGGAACTTCGAAGTAGGCAGGGTCCTTTTGAAAAGGAGCCCCGTCAGGACAAGCTGCACGGAGGCGAGCCGCATCAATTTCGAAGCTCCGCGGCCACCCGTGTGCAAATGAAGCGCTGAATATGTATTTCAGCGCTTCATTAGTAAACTTCAAAATGGCCATTTGCATGGCCATTTCAAAGTTTTTGGCTAGTGTAGACACAGCCTAAGGGAATGTTGAAGCTGGGCTCTTATTTCAAAGCTGCCCCCATCTTTGTTGTCAATCTGAAATGCAACATTTGTTCACGTGGTCACCATTATGCTAATGAGGTGCTAAATATGCAGGTCAGCACCTTATTAGCCTGCTTCGAATTGCCTCATTACCATGCCTCCTCCGAAGGGACAATGGTAGTGTAGCAGCATCCTGTGTTGACAGTACTCTGTCAACAAAACTTCCATGTACACACATGGGGCCTGCTCTGTCGACAGAGCAAGTCCTCTGTGGTGCCTGCTCACTGGCACCAAAAAGCACCCTTCCCCCAGAGGCACAACTCTTTCATCCATGCACCCGGCCACATTTAAATGGTCTGGCAGCCCCGGCAGCCCCAGGCAGGAAACTGGAAGCGTGGCTACAGGCCTGTTGCATACGGCTGCAGAAAAATCCTGCCAGCCACTCCCCACAAGAGCCAAAATGTTCCAGGCAGCTGGTGACTGTCCTGGGCCCTCCCACAGCTCAGGGGAGGAATCCCAGCCTCCCAAAGAGGCACAGGAGGTGGGGCTCATCCTGGTGTGGGCTGGAAATCCAGGACCTGTTGGCCCTCTGGGCTGAAGCAGAGGTGGTGCTGGACCCCACCACAAAGCACAGGAACACCCCGAGCTATGTGTGGATGGACAAAGCCCTGGCGGAGCACAGCCACCCGATCCATACCCTTGAGCAGGTGTAGCTGAAGGTGAAAGAGCTCCACCAGGGCTATGTGCAGGCCTGGGATGTGTGGCAGTGGTCGGGGCAGGGCCTGCCACCTGCCCATATTACAAGGAGCTGGACCACTTACTCAGGAGCAAGGACAGGGCTCCCAGCACTGCCCCTGTGAACTCTGGGAAGCGGTTTCCCCCACCACAGGATGCCTCCCAGGAATCTACCAGCTTGTTGGAGCCAGCCCAGGAGCACCTATTGAACCCAGAGATGAGCCAGGGCATGCTGGTCATTGCCCTGGACTCAACTACCCCCAGCACTGCCAGATCCACTTGGGCATCCCCAGACCTGTTCATAGGAGCATCTGGTGAGTACCCTGGCTGTTGCATCCCCCTGGGCATGGGGGATAGGGGGCAGGTGAGTCGTGCCAGGGGGCCAGCTGGGAAGACTTGGTCAAGCAGGTGCCCCAAGGACTCACCACATGTGCCCATGCCTAAAGCAGTGCATACCACCCACACACAGCGCACTGCCATCAGCCCTATGCCAACCCCATGGGGGCCCTCTGAAATCCCAGGTCATGGGGGTGGGCACCAGGCCACCTCTGCCAAGGCTGGGTGCAGGACAGCTGCCTGGCCAACAGCCCAACCCCAAGCCCGCACCCCTGCATAGTGGTGTGAGCCATACACATATGGGGTGGGCCCCAGGGAGGGAGAGGCAACACTGCCCCCCCACCCACCCTGGGATCACCACATGTTACCAGGCAGGGGAAAGTGGTCAGGCCATTCTCCTCCAACATCTCAGGCTCACTGTGTGGTAGGGCCCACTGCGCGGGGCCACAGATGTGTGCACCCAGGCCAGCTCCATCCAACAGCACAGGGGTGGGGGCTATGTCTTCTGGGGTGGGGGGAACAGGAGACAGGGCCTGCGGGTTGTACTGTGAGAAGGAATCATCCAGTTCCCATCTCTCGCCACAGCGGCACCATCTGAGGGCTGGGCAGCCCTGCCATGCACCCAAGTAGCCCTGGGGAGGAGGAAGATGCAGCAGAAACCTGAGTGGCACCCCTAGGGGCTGGCAGCCCACCACCACCACCAGGGTGTGCCTGCATCTGGGGGACATGTCGCTGGCCAGACAATGGCACCCTACACAGCCACCCTCCAGTGCCAGAATGATCTGACAGAGAAGCAGATGTGCCAAGAGAACGAGCGGCTTCGGGACTGCGTGCAGGAGTCTGAGCAGTGGCTGGCCCAGGTGAGCCAACAGCTGGACATAGTGGAGGCCTGGGTAACTTGAACTACCCCACCCACTGAGCCTGCCGCTCCTGTCCCCTTCACAGCCAGTGCCCTGCTCCCACCCCTGCTCCCCTAGACCCCATGCCCCATGTAATGTTTCACACACTGTGGTGGGTGGTGGATATGGCCGGAATCCATCTCCGGCAGGGACCCCCACCCCCACCTTCCCGCCCAGTCTCTCCTGCCCCTCTGCCAAGCTGGATGTAGCAGCAGCTCCCCCGGCCCCCTACCTTCCCGTGGTCCTGGCCCCAACCCAGCCCCAAGGGGGAGCCCTGCCATGGGGCAAGAGGGGCTCCTGTGGGAGGCATGGGTCACGGCCCTCTCTCCCCACCAGTTCAGGGTCCCCACCTCCCCTGCTTTTGTAAATAGCTAACACACCTTATGGTTACAATGTTGTATGTTTATTTTTGAATGAAAAGTTCAATTGATTATATATTTTCACACAACCCCTGCATCCCTCCTTGCGGGAAGGTGGACTAGGGGTGAGTTTGTGCAGTAGAAGAGGGTTGTGGTGGGACTGGTGGCCTAGATGGAGTCACTGGGGGCTGTGGGCAAAGGACCCCTGTAGGGCCTTGTGCATGCACACCCCATCTGCGTGTGCCTGCCAGCTGTTTGTAGTAGCCCCCTTTCTCTGGTGCCCAGCCCTGCAGGAACTCCTCCTCTTTCCTGTCTACCAAGTTATGGAGGGCACAACAGGCTACCATGACTGCAGGGCTGTTCTGCTCCCCAACATTTAGCTGCATCAGGAGGCAGCAGAACTTCCCTTTCAAGTGGCCAAAGGCCAATTCAAAGGGGTTCGTTGCCCAGGTGAGGCAGCCATTGAACTGTACTCGTGTGTGCTCCAGGGCCTCATGAGCCATGGGAGGAGTTGGTAGGCTGCATCCCCAGTGATGAGCAAAGGCATCTGCATGTTCCCAATGGCCAGCTCCCAGCAGGGGTCGCAGGTGCCCACCTCTATCCTCCAGAATAGGCTCGAATTCCAGAGCACCTGGGTGTCATGCATGTGCACATACACATTGAGAAACTTGCCTCAGTAGTCTACCAGAGCCTGCATGACCACTGAATGGTACCCCTTCCAATTTATGAAGCATCCAGTGCTGTGGTTGGGGCCCATATAGGGATGTGTGTGCCACCCATTGCCTTGAAACAACTGGGGAAGCCCAGCCTGTTGAAGCTGGCTACCAGGGAGTCCACACTGGTGATGCAGACGAGCCTGCAAGGCAGTATGTCATTGATGGCCCACACCACCTGCAGGGACAGGAGACCGAACATGGCTGTGAGTCACTGGGGGGATGGCACCCCTGGGACCCTGTGAGCTCCACAGTCCCCTCCCATCCCCCTCCTCTTCCCTCTGTCCCCCATCCCACAGTCTCCCACTTCTCCTGTCTCACTCTCCCCCTGCAGCCCAAGGCTGCTTTAAATGCATCCGTACAGCTCCAATGTTGGACTTCCTGACCCCAAATTGGTAGCCCATGGAACAGTGGGTATCAGGTGTTGCCAGCTTCCACAAAGCTATGGCACCCTCTTATCGAGGGTGAAGGTGGACTGCATGTTTGTGTCCTGTCTGTGCAGGGTAGGGGTGAGCTGGTTGCGCAGCTTGAGTGAGGTGGCCTTCCACATTCAAAAGTTGCGAACCAACTGGTGGTTGCCCCACTGCCCCATCATAAGCCGGTCCACCAATCTGAGCTGGTGAGGTACCACCAGACCCGTCAGGGCACCTGAGGCAGAGAGGTCTGCCAGGACAATGGGGCCATCTTCGGCAGGCTCCTCCTTGGTATTGTCCTCCCAGAGGCGATGGAACACCCCAATGAGGACTAAGGGAAGAGGCAGCAGCAGCTGGCCCTCACTCTAGGGAGAGCTGGGGGGTTGCTGTGACATTCTGCTGGGTGGTAGGGACGAGCTATCTCAGTGGAGATTGGGGTCCTGGCAGGGGCTTGGCTGTGCCTGCAGGCCTCTGCAAGGCTTGCCACACGCAGTGCCTGTGGGCACGGGGGGCTTTAAGAGTGTGCACAGCTGGTGGTCCTGTAAGGGCTTGCCCTCCATGCGAGCCATGCATCCCGGGTTAAGGGGTTCCCTCTGTTGACAGATCTGCGTGTCACGTAGATTCTCTCTGTCAACAGAGCCGCTCGCTATGGCAAGCTGCTTTTATGTGTGGACGCTCTCTGTCAACAGATGTTTTGCTGGAGTAACTCTGCTGCCAGTGCCATCTGTTGATCAAGGCTGCCCAGGTAAACACAGACTTAGTGTAATTGGTGAACCTCCAGCCCTTGTATCCTTCCATATAATGTGCATTACATATAGGCAGTTGAAGCAATTATAATAGATTTGGAGCACTTAATTAGGCTCAGCAAATCACCATATTTGGTCACATTCCTTCCTGTGGAAATTAGTCCTATTTTTAAGTCTGTACTGTCTCTACTGCACCTATGCATTACTGCGCTCAAAGCCTGAAAGGGGGGCAGCTTCGTTGGAAACCCAATATCTTCTTCATTAGAAGAACCCAATATCGTATTGTTATTGAAGAGATACCAGAGTGTATCTATTTAGAGGCTAATATTTTACTATGTGTGCAACACGAAAAGTACATGTATGGTTCCCACAAACTGTTCATAGTAATTTTATATCAACAAAGAAGGTCTGGTGCTTTTTAATTCAAGAGTAGATCCATGTCTGTTGGCTGAGCTTTGGGGCTATCTCTATTGTAGTTGTGAAAAAACTGCAAATTGAAATCATCTTTAGTCAGCTATGGTGTGGATAGTAACAGAGAGAAAGCAGTGCTAGGCTGTATACTATCAAAACAAAAAAGCAGTCCAGTAGCACTTTAAAGACTAACAAAATAATTTATTAGGTGGTGAGCTTTTGTGGGACAGATCCACTTCTTCAGACCATAGCCGCACCAGAACAGACTCAGTATTTTTAAGGCACAGAGAACCAAAAATAGTAATCAAGGTTGACAAATCAGAAAAATATTATCAAGGTGGGGAAATCAGAGAGTAGAGGGGCAGAAGTGTGGCGGAGGAGTCAAGAATGGTATGAATGTTCATATTAGGAACTTTGCTACATACACCACCAAATTCAAATAAAGAGACGCATCTTTAGTTGGTGTAAATAAGATCATGACCACATAATTATCCTAGATTACGTGTATATATGTGTATATGTGTAAAGGGGTAACAGTGATTTCATCCTGTTCTAACCTAGTGAAATCCAATACATATTTTCAGTTGTACTGCCTCTGCAGCCCCAAGTGAGTTACTGCTGCAGGAGAATATGTTAGAGAAGAACTCAGTATCACCTTTTGATAAGTCCTCCAAATACGTGCTACATCTGCTACCACATCTTCAGGATCTGATTTTGTAATACTTAAATGTAAGTCTATAAAAGGTCAACAGAAGATTTGCATGCCTGCATGCTATAGGAATGGGAGTTAGTTGTAGAACTGCAGACTCTTAGCTAAGGTAATTAACCTTTACTTCCACATGTATGCACAATGAGCAAGCAGATTTTCAGCTGTTGTAACTCAACATAGCTCCCCTGGAGCCAATGGAATCATGCTGATACACACCTTCTGAGAAAAATAATACATAGCCCTTATACAGTAGAGAGAATCAGTGGAGGGCAACAAAAATGATTTGGGAACTAGAGCACATGATTTATGAGAAGTGGCTGAGAGACTTGAGCTTATTTAGTCTACAGAAGAGAAGAATGAGGTGGGAATCAACAGCAGCTTTCAACTATCTGAAAGGGTAATCCAAAGAGGATGGAGACAGGCTGCTCTCTGTGATGACAGATGACAGAACAAGGAGCAATGGTCTCAGGTTGTGATGGGGAAGGTGTAGGTTGGATACTAGGAAAAAACTATTTCACTGGGAGAGAGGTGAACTTCTGGAAGGGGTGACAAAGGAGGTGGTAGAATCTTTTTCCCTAGAGCTCTTCAGCTGGATGTTGGACTCAATGACCTCTGAGGTCTCTTCCAATCCTATGCTTCTCTGAGTCTAGTGATTTTCATCAGGATATTATAATACAAAAAGGTAAGTACCATTATCTCCATTTTACAGGTGGGCGAACTGAAGCTTATAGAGGGGAAGTTGCCTAAGGTCACCCAGCAGAAGAACCAGGAATTGAGCATTGGTCTTCTGAATTCCAGGTATTATTCTATCCAATAGGATTTCTGATCTTTTGTATTAATCTGGTGATTTTCTGGCCCTGTACTCTCACTCAAATCTGACAAAATAAGTAGAAATGAGTTCGTTTGCACTCTATGGCAACATCTACACATGCTGGCTACTTCGAAGTAGCGACGCCAACTTCGAAATAGCGCCCGTCACGGCTACACGTGTTGGGCGCTATTTCGAAGTTAACATCGACGTAAGGCGGCGAGACGTCGAAGTCGCTATCCCCATCAGGAGATGGGAATAGCGCCCTACTTCGACGTTCAATGTGGAAGTAGGGAACGTGTAGTCGTTGCACGTCCCACAACATCGAAATAGCGGGGTCTGCCATGGCGGCCATCAGCTGAGGGGTTGAGAGACGCTCTCTCCAGCCCCTGAGCTCGATGGTCGCCGCATGCAGTGGCCCCTTAAAGCTCCCCGCCCCCTGCCTTCCTGTGCAGGAAGCTGAGAGAGCATGCAGGCAGCAGCATTGCCACTCGGCTAGCCTGCACGCTCTTCTGCAGCCAGAAAAAAACCCCAGCGCTGCGATGGCTGCCCCCCAGCCCCCTAAGCCCCCCAGGGCACCCCCCCAAGGGGAGCCAGGGCTCGCAGGCTGGCAGCCAGGCGGGGAAGTGGCAGCGGGGCCCCTCCTGGATGGAGGCTGAGCTTCGGGACCTGCTGGGGCTCTGGAGTGAGGAGGAGGTGCTCCAGGTAATGGGGAGCAAGAGGCGGAACGCGGATGCATTTGCTTGGCTGGCCGAGGGCCTGGCCGCCCAGGGTCACCCTACCCGCACTCTGGATCATGTACACAGTAAAGTGAAGGAGCTGCAGCAGGGTTATGCCCGGGCCTGGGATGCGGCCGGCCGATCTGGGGCCGCCCCCGTCACTTGCCCCTTTTACAGGGAGCTCAGGGCCATCCTGGGCCCCCGGCACACCTCCTCCCCTCCAGCCACTCTTGATACCTCGGCCGACGAGCCCCAGCAGGCCCCGGAGGCGGAGTCCACCCCGGAGGCAAGCCCTGCACCCTGGGGGCCCCCCCAGAAGCCCACCCCCGGGGCACCAGAGGAGGAGGAGGAGGAGGAGGGGGAGTCCTCCTCCAACGACACCGGCCTCTGGATCGCCATCCCATCCAAGAGCTCCAGCAGGGTGTCCGCCCACTGGGCATCCCCTGCCCGTGGGAATGGACCATCAGGTATGTACCCCTCCTGCTGCACACCCCCCGGGTTGAGGGGCGGGGGTAATAGATATGACCAGGGCCCTCCACATGCCCAGATGACCATGGCCCCAAGGACAGCAGTGGCATGTCCCTCAGAAGAGTGCATCAGCCCCTGCCCCCCAGCACGACAGTGCCATGCCCCATCCCCGGGACGGGGGGAGCGGAACCTCTAGGGTCCCCCAGGGGGACGGGGTGGGACACCCATCATCATCAGCAGCAGTATCTCCCAGGGATGGGGATGGGGAACCAGCAGCAGAGGGGTGGGGGGACAAGGGCCACGGCTTGGGGCCCACACTAACGGCTATCTCCACTCTTCTTCCCCCGCTCCTGTGTTCCGCAGCTGCACCATCGGAAGGACCGGAGAGCACCGGCGAGGCGTCAGTGGTCCCGGACAGCCCACCGGGGCCATCAGTCCAGGCCAGCCCCTCGGCGGAGGACCGACCAGCCCCACGGCGGGGACGACGGCGGACCCAGCACCACCACCCGACGGCGATGGACCCCCCAGCTGCTGGCCATCCATCGTTGGCAGCTGGAGGTCACCGAGCAGCGGCTGCGGGTGGAGGAGCGCCGCCTCCAGCTGCAGGAATCGGCACTGGGCTGGCGCCAGGAAGCATGGGGGGCCTTTATGCGGACATTCAACCATATCGCAGACTACCTGGACCCCCATGCCGTGCCGGCTGCTGCTGTGCCCGCCCTGCCTGTTCCACCCGCTGCACCATCCGCTGTCGCACCACCACCCGCCACCAAGGGCCCTTCCACCGAGGGGGACCTGGGGCCAGCTGACACCCGCCAGACATATCTCCTGGTCCGCCCGGCCCCCAGCCAGCCCCGGCCAGGGCTGAGGCCGAGGCGTGGGTCGCGGCCACCCACCCCCAGCGCTGGACATTAGGGGCTGTGGGGCCCAGGACGTGCCCGCCCCCCCTTTGTATATATTCCCCTCAGTTTAATGTTCTTTTGTAAATAGTTTCTATATTAGACCCCTGTTGTTATACTGATCCCTGCCCCCCCATATACATAGTTCTCCCCTTCCTTGTCTTTCCCTTTCATCTTATCTTATTTATAATACATATATATAATTTTGATTTTGCCTGTAAATAGTCAGTCATGATAATAATAATAAGAGTTCCACAGATATTTGATTTGAAGAACAAATGTCTGCTTTTATTTACAAGAAAAGTGTGGGGGGGTGCTCTTGGGTGCTCTGTGGTGTGGGCGTAGGGGCAGGGAGTGTTGTGGAGGATGGGGGGGTGCAGTGGGGCGTCTGCCAGCATTCACCCCGCGGCCTCGTCGAACTGGGCCTGCAAGGCCTCCCAGACCTGGGGCCCTTCGCGGTCCACCTGGCAACTGGGGGCAGCGGGTGGCTGCACATCAGCCCTGCCGGCCTCCACAGCCCAGCCCTGAAAGAAGGCCTCCCTCTTGCTCTCCACCAGGTTGTGGAGGGCGCTGCACACACCCACAATCTGGGGGATGTTGGTGGGGCCTGCATCCAGGCGGGTGAGGAGACACATCCAGCGCCCTTTGAGGTGGCCAAATGTGCACTCAACCACCTGGCGTGCATGGTTCAGGCGCATGTTGAAGCGCTCCTGGCTGGCTGACAGGTGGCCCGTGTACGGGTGCATGAGCCAGGGCCGGAGGGGGTATGCCGCATTTGCGATGACGCAGAGGGGCATGGTGGTGTCCCCCACAGGGATCTCCCGCTGGGGGATGTAGGTCCCCGCCTCCAGCCGGCGGCACAGGCCCGAGTTCCAGAATACTCAGGAGTTGTGGGTGCTGCCAGGCCAGCCCACATAAATGTCCAAGAAACAGCCCCGGCTGTCCACCAAGGCCTGGAGGACCACAGAATGGTAGTCCTTCCTGTTCAAGTAGCATCCTCCAGTCTGCTCCGGGGCACGGATGGCGATGTGGGTCCCATCCAGAGCCCCGAAGCAATTGGGGAAGCCCAGGGTGGCAAACCCCGTGATGGCGTCATCTGGGTCCCCAAGCCTCAAGAGCCTGTGGACGAGCAGGGCGTTGATGGCGCGGACGACCTGCAGGGGAAGCACATGGGAGAGCACCAATGAGGGGTGTGCAGTGTGTGTGTGGCCCTCCCCTGCCAGGGCTCCCCTCCCCTCCCCTCCCCTGCCAGGGCTGCCTCCCGCTCCCCCGTGGGTCCTCTTACCTTCATGAGGACAGCCCCGACGGTGGCCTTGCTGATGCCAAACTGCTGGCCCACAGATCGGTAGCTGTCTGGAGCGGCCAGCTTCCAGACAGCGATGCCGACCCGTTTCTCCACGCTGAGGGCACGCCGCATGGCGGTGTCCTGGTGCCTCAGTGCGGGGGTGAGCCACTGGCATAGCTCCAGAAATGTCTGCCAGCTCATGCGCAAGTTCTGGAGCCAGCGGTCGTCGTCCCACTCTCTGACCACCAGCCGCTCCCACCAGTCAGTGCTGGTGGGGTAGCTCCACAGCCGGCGACGTATGAGGCGGAGGGGCGGGGTGCTGCAGGGTTGGGGGTTGCGTCCTCCTCCCCTGCGGGCAGCTTCTCCTCTGTGGCAAGGATGTTCTCAGCTGTCTCCTGCATGGCATGGAGCAGGGTGAGCACTGCTCCTACAGGGGCAGCTGTGTGGACCTCTGGCTGCTGCTGCTGCTGCTGCTGCTGCTGCTGCTAGGGGTCCATGACTGCGTCGCTCGAGGTGTGCGTGCCTATGGCTCTGCAGACCGCGTGCTGTGCAGGCTGCGTGTGTCTGGGAGGGGCCCTTTAAGGGAGAGGCTAGCTGTTGCCCCGGAAGTGCGAGTCCGCCCTGTGACCCTGTCTGCAGCTGTTCCTGGCACCGTTATTTTGATGTGTGCTACTTGGGCGTGTAGACGTTCCCTCGCAGCACCTATTTCGATGTGGTGCTGCCCAACATCGATGCTGAACATCGACGGCACCAGCCCTGGAGGACGTGTAGACGTTATTCATTGAAATAGGCTATTTCAATGTCGCTACATCGAAATAAGCTATTTCGATGTAGCGTGCACGTGTAGACGTAGCCTATGGCTACGTCTACACGTGAAGCCAACATCGAAATAGCTTATTTTGATGTAGCAACATCGAAATAGGCTATTTCGATGAATAACGTCTACACGTCCTCCAGGGCTGGTAACGTCGATGTTCAACTTCGACGTTGTGCGGCACCACATTGAAATAGGCGCTGCGAGGGTACGTCTACACGCCAAAGTAGCACACATCGAAATAAGGGTGCCAGGCACAGCTGCAGACAGGATCAGAGGGCGGACTCAACAGCAAGCCGCTCCCTTAAAGGGCCCCTCCCAGACACAGTTGCACTAAACAACACAAGATCCACAGAGCCGACAACTGGTTGCAGACCCTGTGCATGCAGCATGGATCCCCAGCTGCGGCAGCAGCAGCCAGAAGCTCTGGGCTAAGGGCTGCTGCCCACGGTGACCATAGAGCCCCGCAGGGGCTGGAGAGAGAGCATCTCTCAACCCCCCAGCTTATGGCCGCCATGGAGGACCCAGCAATTTCGACGTTGCGGGACGCGGATCGTCTACACGGTCCCTACTTCGACGTTCAATGTCAAAGTAGGGCGCTATTCCGATCCCCTCATGAGGTTAGCGACTTCGACGTCTTACCGCCTAACGTCAAAGTTAACTTCGAAATAGCGCCCGACGCATGTAGCCGCGACGGGCGCTATTTCGAAGTTAGTGCCGCTACTTCGAAGTAGCGTGCACGTGTAGACACAGCTTATCTGTCATATACAATTTTAAATACAATTGGTGTTTTGCCTTATCTAAATGATTGAATGCTAGTGAAGTTCCTAAAAGGATATAATAACATTTTTTTTCAAAAACCAGATTTACTTAGGCTTGAATATTTATGGCTATATGAAATTATCATCTGCATGATAACCCCTCTTACCTGACAGAGGCAGGTCACTTTAATCAGCCTAAGTCTTGAGTTACTTCTTTCCACCTGCAGGTGGGTATCCTTTTCAAACTGAATCCAATATAAGGGTGCTTTCAGAAAATGGTCTTTCTGCATATCCAGTCTGACTAATTAGCATAACCATACCTTTGTAGAAACATATACCTGCACCTTATTTCTTGATGTTCATTAGGCATGCCCGGCCAAAAAGCATGAACCTGGATCTTAGAACTGGAGCAGGGTTGGGCAACAACCTCTGGATAATGAAGAGGCTGGAAATGAATAGGTACTAAAAAGAAAATGAAGGTTCTCAGGCTACTTTATAGAATGAATATATTACAAATACAACCCACTAATGTAAGGAAAAGGAAATCCACAGAGGAAGAGAAGATGAAGGCTCAAGAAACTCTGCAATTTAAAATAAAACAAACATTCAGAGCGCTCAAAGAACTATTTACTTGTTGAAGAGAATATGTTTGCACAATCTGATGAACATCACCCAATTGAAAGTTTGGTTTTGATCAACTCTGGTGTTTAAAAATGGGATAATTTAGCCGACATTATTATTTATGGCATTAGTATTGTTATGGTGAAATATATGAATTTTATAATCTTTCCTCAAAATACTGGGTGTAATGGCAAAAATACATGGTCTATCATCTCCACTTCCATTTAGGAGACTTTGTATTAGAAAGAACTGCAAACTGTAATGCAGTCTGATGATATGATAAGCTTGGATTATAGGTACAGCAGAGGTTGTGGAAAATAAAGATTTAAAACTTCTTATTTTGTTCTGAAATAAGGCTTTGAAATTATCCTATTCTCCATGCTCGGTTCTGCAAACTATGTCATTCAGTTGAGATTTCTTCTTAGTTGCGATTTAATTCCTTGTAATACTTTCTTTATGCAGAGTATATCATCCTGGGGATAGTAGAAAATTTGCACAAAGGTTACTGAACCCAAACTGAAAGTATAAAATTATCTAGGATGGGGGAAAATCAGTGTACTTGTAGGCAATGTGAAGAGTCAAACTGTTAAATTATTCATGTCAGAAAAAGGGACACACCCCCCAACATACATGGAGAAAACAATTTAATGCAACTTTCATTTACAAATGTCATCTTCTCTTAAAGCCATTTCAACACGGTGATTGTTTTAACTGAAATAAAATGTGTGGTAAAGGGCTCCTGCTGTTAGTTATAACTCAAAATTGGAATGCTCGCTTGGTTCCAATTACCAATAAATCCATTTTATATTTTTGCAGAAAATGAAAAGCAAAGCTGATGAAATAGTAATCTCCCCCAAATCCTGTTCCATTAATATTTTCATGGCATATGTTATAATCCCAGTTCACTCTGATTTGTGGGATTATATTATTGTGTTGGCAACCAATTGGTGTTTCTGGAAATGCTTGTCAATCCTAAATGTTTCATGCACAATTATTCATAAGAAGTGTGTTTATTCCCTGTATTTTATTCTCTTGTTTCAATAAAATGAGGAGAAAAGGGGAAGATAGAACCAACACTGTGAGGTTTAGATGGCCTACCACTTAGCATTGACAAACTGGACTGAGCAGTTTTGGAGCAACCCATATAGCATGAAAATTATTTTCTCCAACTGTTTAGTGAGTAGTAAGAAAAACAAAAACAGGGTATGATCCACTAACCGAAAGTGGGTCTAGATTTGCTTGGAATATTGTTAACCAATAGTCTGAGCAGCTCCAGCTAGGAGTAATTACTGTACTGTCTTCCAACTAAACAGTGCAGCTAGAGTAACGCCTCTGCTTCAGTATCAAAGGAAAGGAAAAGTAGGGTAGCTCTTGGCTGCTGTGTTAACTCTAATTATCTGCACTTGAGTTATTCTTCATGAGTTAGCCTTGCTTGAATGAGAACAGTCACACTGTGAAATAACGTGCATTCTGCTATCCACACTGGTGTTTTACTTACTTTGTGTGAGGTGCAAGGACGTTTGGGGGGACATCCCGTGTTCATAGTGCTGCAGTAAGCACTGCCCCTCTGTTGATTCTTTCCCAGTTTATTGTGAGTAATGTTCTCTATCTTTTCTGGACGTGCGGGTGAAATTATAGAAAGGCATTGAAGAACCAGAGGCACTTGTCTGGGGCTAGCCTGCATCTACTCTACAGTGTGATTCTGTTAGTAATGAGTTGTAATCACTGGAGTTTTGTTCCATATGTCTTCTTGGGGCAGATGGCTCAACTTAAAAAGATCACTGAATTTGAGTGAAGGATTTTAGTACATTGACAGGGCTTGTGAGGATCATGTGATTTTGTACACTAAGTCCCCTTTGCCTCTCCCACTCCATTAGTAGGTGTGGAGACCTTGATGGGCAGTGTAAGGTACCCACTTAAAGAGTCACTGGGTTGGGAGCTAGAGCAGTGGGTGGGACTGAGTCCCCTCCTTGAGCCACTGGAGGCAGGGCATGGCTATGCTCTAAGAAAGGGATCTGTAATTGTGGCACCCCAAGGGAGTAGGCTGAGCAGGGAGCTGGGGCAGTGCATTGAGTCCAAGAAGGGTGGCTCAGCATGAAAGCTGGCATACCTGAGGGCTCAAGTAAGGGCAAGGAGTCCCCAGGGAAGAATTGCTGCTCAATTCCGGAGTAGAGTCTTGCAGCATAGCCAGACCAAGTGAAGTCACCATGGTCAGCCCTGTTGGACTGATTGAAGAGGAGCCCAGGGATGACCGCAGAGAAGGACACTCTGGCCAAGGGTAATGTGAAGGGTCCTGTTGAACTGTTTTACCAGACTGAGCCCATGGGGGGAGTTAGGGTGTTGGAGGACATCTCAGATTGTATAACTCTGAAGGGATTTGTTTTTTTTCAGCACATGGACTGTGACTCAGCCGAAGGGCTCGGTCACCAATGACCTGCGTGACAAGCATAGCATCCTTATAATATGATCCCATTCATATGTTTGTATATCTTTCTTTTGAGATTAATTACAATGTTTGCCATCAGAAATCCTACTGGAAGGCTGTTCCAGACCCTCAGCTCTCTAAGTCACATTGGCTTCAGTGGGATTATGCTTACAGTTAATATCAGCCTTAAGTACCTTGTTGACTTAGGGTCTCAGCAATTGGATGACGTTGAAAAATACAGACATGTTCACTATGGGTGTGTGCATGTAAGCGTAGGGGTGATGTTGGAGGAAAAGGCTCCTTGGGGATATGTTCTAGGCTGAACTTACCATGGTCTTTTTAAAAAGTGTGTGAACTGCTATGCCATCAAGAAAATAACATACAAGCATATGAAAACTGGCAATATAGTTGTACATCTATAGGCTATTACATAAAACAATGAGCATAATTTGTAATAAATTAACACATAATAAACTGCATTTGTAACATCAGCATCTAACTGAAACATTAAGGTCTGGATCCACAAACTAGCATGGCTACCCCTCTGCTACAAAGGGATTTAGGTGCTCAGTCGCCACTTTACATTCCTCTATCCAATAGGCACATCCTCATAATTATTTTTCTGCTGCCCCCTCACCCAAGAAGCTTGTGCATTTGCTAGGTGCTTAGATTTTCTGCCTGTGGGCTTGAACAAAGGTATCTCAGTCCTGATGCCTCTAACTCAGTTCTAAATCCTGGTAGGTTGCTCAAACTAGGCTTTATCCCAGTTATCTCACATGCTGGCCTGATCCAGCTGATTTTCCCAAAGCATAATTAGCTTTCTCAAAATACAGCCACCGTGGTGGTAATATCCCTCTCCTATATCCAATAGCCCTCTGCTTAGAATACTCATCTGTAAGGTGGGAGACCTGGGTTCCAATTCCTGGTTTTTTGCTTATAATGGGGAGTCAGATGGCTCTGCACCCCCCACCTCTTTTTTTTTTCCGAGAGAGAAGGGTGACCTGGCTTAGGCCTCTCATTACAGAAAAGGATTCATGTTTGTGGATCTGGAGCAGAGATAGAGGATCCTTCCAGCCCAGAATTAGTATTTGGGAGGAGGTGTAAGTCCCCCGCTTCACCTTGGTGCATCCTGTTTGCTAGTTTAAGCAAAGCTCCCTACCCAGCATGCTGTTTTTCCTGGATCCCCTTCTTAGATTCCTAATTTTCCCCATGCATTGGCTAGGGAGCCTGGTTGATTAACTCAAGGCTGTGGATTCTACTGGGTGGCAGGGAGCCTAAAATTAGGTGCTGCAATGCTAAATCTAAATTCCCTTTATGGATCTAGCCCTAAGATAGATAGATAGATAGATATATACACTTTGTTATCATGATAAATGCATTTTGAATACCCTGAAGTTGTCTCACCTCATTAGTGTGTGACCGTGCCTAAATGCACTTTAGCCATGTCTACACGTGCACGCTACTTCGAAGTAGCGGCACTAACTTCGAAATAGCGCCCGTCACGGCTACACGCGTCGGGCACTATTTCGAAGTTAACTTCGACGTTAGGCGGCGAGACGTCGAAGTCGCTATCCTCATCAGGAGATGGGGATAGCGCCCTACTTCGACGTTCAATGTCGAAGTAGGGACCGTGTAGTCATTGAGCGTCCCGCAACTTCGAAATAGCGGGGTCCGCCATGGCGGCCATCAGCTGAGGGGTTGAGAGACGCTCTCTCTCCAGCCCCTGCGGGGCTCTATGGTCACCGTGGGCAGCAGCCCTTAGCCCAGGGCTTCTGGCTGCTGCTGCTGCAGCTGGGGATCCATGCTGCAGGCACAGGGTCTGCAACCAGTTGTCGGCTCTGTGGATCTTGTGTTGTTTAGTGCAACTGTGTCTGGGAGGGGCCCTTTAAGGGAGTGGCTGGCTGTTGAGTCCGCCCTGTGACCCTGTCTGCAGCTGTGCCTGGCACCCTTATTTCGATGTGTGCTACTTTGGCGTGTAGACGTTCCCTTGCAGCGCCTATTTTGAGGTGGTGCTGCGCAACGTCGAAGTTGAACATCGACGTTGCCAGCCCTGGAGGACGTGTAGACGTTATTCATCGAAATAGCCTATTTCGATGTTGCTACATCGAAATAAGCTACTTCGATGTAGGCTTCATGTGTAGATGTAGCCTTTGAGTCATAACTCTGTGTGTGAATGCTGGGTTTCATAAATACATTAGAGTTTTATTAACAATCTTAGAGCTTTGACATAATGATTAATAAAAGATCAATACAGTGATATGATTAACCACACTATGTTATCTTCTTTATGTTTAAGAAAAGACAGACCCAGAGTTTATATGGCAGTGAATAGCAAAATGACTAATTGGCAGGCACAAGGATGATTATCTTAGGTGTTTATTTTTATTATGTTTTATTAGGGCTTTCATTGTTGCTAGAATGCTGTTAACTCTTTTGTATAGGGACTCTTATCTTTAAGCAACCCCGTGGGAGTTGCCTTTCATATTTTTTGCAATAGATTTACTTGCCCACTACATATAGCCAATGAAAGAAAAACTGGTGATCCATAAAAGACCAGGCTGTGGGGATCCTCATTAATCTTCCAATAGTTTTTGCTGTCAACCCTCTTTAAAGTTCCTTGCCTTGTAAAGTTCCTTTACAATGCAAGGAGTACTCTTGTCTGCCACTAAGCTATGACTTCCAGCCAAAGCCAACAAAAGCTGGCACTCCCTTTGAAATAGTTTTAGCTTCAGCTGTGTCATTGGCCTGGGTTCTTAACTATGAAAGGGAGAGTGCTCTTTGATTAACTGGATATCACACACACATACAAACACAAAAGCCGGAGTAAAACACAACTTCCAAGTTTTCTTTTTATTTGCTGTCAGCAATGTGGTTATCTGTTTGGGGCTGAAGGTAAGTGGAATATAATGAAGTTTGCCTTTAATAAGGAAGACAGCGGCACTTTAACAAATTCACAATTTCAGCCCATGAAAACTTATAACCAAATAAATGTGGTAGTCTTTAAGGTGCCGCAGGATTCCTCATTGTGTTTGCTGAAACAGACTGAAATAAGGAAGACTGTTTCTCATGAAATTGTGAAGGCTTAATATCATTGACAGTGGTGGATTAAGGTAGGCTCCTTAGGACTTTAGGTCATGGGCCTGGAATAAAGCATTTGGAAATGCTGAGTACTAATGGTCACTCAACAATAATTCATGCCTAGAAACTGTTTCTCCTTATACTGAATGTACTGACCATTGCTCACTGGTCTGACAGCTAGTACTGCCCAGGAAATTCAGAAAGAGGGCCTAACAGTGTTTTGGAGACAGCCTCACTACTTCTGCCCTTGTGAGAAACTGTTGGAAAATACTAGAGCCACTTCCTTCCCAATCCATAGGGATGGATGAAAATGAGATTTCCAGAACCCTGTAATTCACATGGGATGCAAAACCAAGACCTCATCACCACACCAGGAAGCATTTTTTGAGGATAGAAGAATGCTTAGCGTCCTCCCAGGTTCTGGAAGGCTGCATGAAGGAAAATTAGTATCCTACCTATTGTCCCAGGAATGAAACTTTGCTTGAGAGAACACCGTGATGGTCATCTTTCTGCTTGCTACATGACTGTTTGGCATGTATTACCGAGAAGATGGGCATTACAAAAGCACCAATATGAATTTAAGATAAGTAGCAGCCTGGACAATGTGATGACAGGGTTGAGGAAGTATTTTTTCATTCTTCATGCTTTAAAATATCTAGAGGGAGTATTTCTCTTCCTCACTCCCCAGCACTTCCCAATAAGTAGGAAAATGGCAGTACCAGGCAGGTGAAAGCTAGATGATACATGTGGAAGTAGTTCCCAGTGTGTTGCACACATTGCTTTGCGGAAATGACAATTAAAGCAACCATACCACATGGCTACACTGACATAAGACAACACCCAGGTTCAAACAAGAATGAAATCAATGACTAGAGAAGACATTCTGGGATGGTGAAGGAGCTGAAAGGTGAAATGCTGTCATGTGGAATCCTTGAAAAAAATTTAAAAAAAGCAGTCAAGTAGCACTTTAAAGACTAGCAAAATAGTTTATTAGGTGAGCTTTCGTGGGACAGACCCACTTCTTCAGACCACAGCCATACCAGAACAGACTCAATATTTAAGACACAGAGAACCAAAAACATTAAGCAAGGAGGACAAATCAGAAAAAGACAATCAAGGTGAGCAAATCAGAGAGTGGAGGGGTGGGGGGGAAGATCAAGAATTAGACTGAGTCAAGTATGCAGACGAGCCCCTATAGTGACTCAGAAAGTTCCCATCACGATTTAAACCATGTGTTAATGTTCCGAATTTGAATATAAATGTCAGTTCGTCCACTTCTCTTTCTACAAAGGAGCGATAATTTCTTTTCAGTAACACACATACCTTGAGGTCATTGACAGAATGGCCCATTCCATTAAAATGTTGACTAACTGGTTTGTGGATCTGGAGCGTTTTGATGTCTGTTTTGTGCCTGTTGACCCTTTGTCTAAGGGAGTTAGAAGTCGTGTCCAATATACAAAGCATCTGGGCATTGTTGGCACATTATGGCATATATGATGTTAGTAGAGGAGCATGAGAAAGTGCCCGTGATTCTGTGAGTAACCTGGTTAGGTCCAGTGATGGTATTTCCAGAGAAGATATGTGGACAAAGCTGGCAGCGGGCTTTGTTGCAGGGAAAGGTTCCAGGACTGGTGTTCCTGGGGTATAGACTGTGGCTGTTTTAAAGTGCTACTTGACTGCTTTTTGTTTTGATAGTGTATAGACTAGCACGGCTTACTCTCTGTTACCTTGAAAAATTTGTGTGACTGGCCATATTTAGCTTTAATTCACCCCTAGTAACAAATAATATTATATAGTATTAACAATAAAAGCAATGCAGTAATGCCCAAGACCTTTTACAAGAATAAGATTGTTTAATAAAATCAACGACAGTCAAAGTTCAAACTCACAATTGGTTAACCCTTAGCACACTGCACATTTTAAGTACACAATAAAGCATATACCGCTTGGAGAGACTTAAGAAGCTTATACAGTTTATTTTGCCCCTAGAATACTTTGACAAAATTCCTTTGTACGAAACTTTGATGTCTGATGTAGTTGTTAACTTGCACAAAACTTGACCTATGAATGTTAGGGATGATTTCAGATTTCATGCAAGAAGGAATAAAAAGCACAATATATCAATAATTTTGTGGACCACGCAGGCCCTCAAAGGCCACAGATGATGGCTCTGTGGCAGGCTGACCTATTCAGAGTATAGGTCAACCTAAAACAGATGGCTAGTCCCCAAGAAAACCTGTAAAAGTGTGTCCAAGAACTGCCTGAGGGTAAAGAGGATTAATGGAAGTGAGATCATCTCGTCCTGCACTTAAAAATCCATGTTGCTTGGAAACACCTGTCCTTGGATGTGAGGTGCCCATCCCAAGAAAGCTATTTCATCTCCCTCCCGTGTGGCTATGAATGTGAATCTGGGAAAAGGAAAATCATTTTGTTGTCTTAAAGAAAAGAAAAAGGATCTGGGAGAGATTTATGGAATTTGTGAAGAACTTAGCACAGCAGAGTCCCAATTTTTAACTGGAAGTAAATAGCAATAATAGAATAAACAATCCCAGAGATTATTATTATTGCTGTAGTGCTTAGGAGCTCTAGTCATGGATAATGCACACACGCGCGCACGCGCTCGCGCACACACACACAAAATAGAAAAAGAAATAGAAAACCCTGCTCCAAAGAGCTTGCAATCTAGAGAAGATAATATACGGATGCAGACAGGCAAACGAGCGTACAAAGAAACATGTGACAGTATTCTTCAGCATGCTACACAGTTGTATCAACATACCAGCAGCTTAACCACTACCAAATATTTTATGGGAATCATGGAAAGAAAACATTTTAAAGAGGGATTTGAAGGAGGAAAATGTGTTATTACATTAATATCTAACAAGCTATCTCAAACAAGGAAAATAAAAGCATTTTGGCAGAGGTTTGCAAACTGAGAGAACTGACATCATCGTAGAAAATGAATGATAATAGGCATGATGAGGCTAGGCCATGAAGGGCCTAGAAAGTGAAGACAAGCAACTTATATTTGATTCAAAAGAGAAGGGGAAGACAGCAGAGGGATGCAAATAGAAGAATGGGGGAAATGATGGACTGGATGATCTCTGCAGCAGCAGTATGTTGCCTGGATAGGAGTAAAGCATGACTGCCTGTGCTGAGGCCTGAAATAATCAAAACGGGAGAACAGAACCTGGATCAGAATTTCAGCTATGTAGATGGAAAAGCCAGATATTACAGATGTTACAGAAAGAATCAGCAAGATTTAGGAATAGTCCAGATGTGAAGACCTAGAAAAATGGCTGAGTCCAATATAGTTTATGGGCCTGAGTAATAGGCAAGATGGTAGTGCCCCTGACAGCAATCAATAAAGGAAGTGATGGGGGAGATTAAGACCTCTACAGTAGCCATATTGAGTATGATATTCTAGGCAACTGCTAATCGTTCCCGATGAGGTTTCAGAGAGAGGCTAAGAACTCTGTGGAAATCTTTTTAAAGTTGGATCATCCTCTAAAGAATGTGCTGAAGGACTGGAGTGATAGGAGAACCATAGAAGAGAGTCACAGAGGCCAAGCAAGGACAAAATTTCAGTATGAAAAAAATATGGTGAGCTGTGTCAAAAGCATCTGATTGTTCAGGGATGATGAAGATGGGCCTACTGAGTATCAGTATTTGATAGGAAGAGGTCATTAATGGTGAGAGCAGTTTCAGTGGAGTTGAAGGGATGGAAATCAGATTGGAGAGGGTCTAGAACTGAATTGGAGGAAAGGCACTCCAGACAGCAATTTCAAACAGCATGTTTGGAGAGTGTAGAAACGGAAGAGAGTTGGGGCTATGTTTAGAGAGACAAATGGGGTCAAGGGATCATATTTCACAGAATCATAGAATCATAGAATACTAGGACTGGAAGGGACCTCGAGAGGCCGTTGAGTCCAGCCCCCTGCCCTAATGGCAGGAGCAAGTACTGTCTAGACCATCCCTGATAGACATCTATCTAACCTGTTCTTAAAAATCTCTAGCGATGGAGATTCCACAACCTCCCTTGGCGATTGGCAATTTATTCCACTGTTTGACCACCCTGACAGTTAGGAACTTTTTCCTAATTTGTAAAACTTTCCTAATATTTGTAAAATAGGAGATATTAAAACACGATTGCATTGTGAAAGCAAAATGTTAACCCATCTCTCTAAGAAGTAGTAGCTAGGACAGAAATAATTCAGACAACCTCATACTTTCTTCACTGGGGTAAGATTAGCTTAGTTCTATTTCTGGAGTGTGGATTTTTCACACCCCTGCGATACTTAGCTCTTCCAAAGTAACATTTCTGTGTTGACCAGCCATTCATCATCAGTCCTTAGCTGTGACCAATATCATCAGGACACAGGTGAGCAATATTGTGGATAATTTGGTTCCTACTATACTTACATCTGCTCCCAAACTGATCTAATATATATCTCACTGATGTCATAACAAATGGTCATTAGAGTCTCACTGTCATACCAACTGTAAAATGTGAATGAAAGTTCATAAAATATCACAATAACTTATAAAAGTGTTGATGGGGAAAGTTACAAAAGAGAGATGGAAAGATTAAATTAGAACCAACAAAATGCCCTTTTGATATAATTCAAGGATTGCATTAAGATCATCCAGAATAAACAAGAACAGCATGAGATCATAAATCAATTAAACAAAATTCAGAAACTAGGCCTAACTGGCAGACAAAGTAAAGAAGAGAGGAGCTATTTTACCCACCAGTCCCTCTGACATCCTTTAAAGAAAGGTATGTTAGGTAAAGGGAGCAAATTTCATCTGCCACCCCCACCAGCCTCCTAGGATACTAGGCTTTCATGAACTTAGTCCTGACCAGACCATGCAGGAAAGAGATGCCCATATGACATTGCTACTGCTGGCTGTGGCTAAATTCCAGCCATCCATGGCTGTATATTTTGTGTCACTGCTGTCTGCCTATGACCAGAAATACAACGCTGTGAACAGTCTGATGATGGTACAAGTTTGCCAGCTTTTGGAGTGCTACTAAAACCAGGTGCTATGCCTCTGGTTTTTTCCTTTAGAGAGGTTGCAAATGAGAGTCAGAATGAGAGACAGAAGCTGCATTTTCTACCTCTGTTATTCTTTTCTCTCCTGTTCTGGGATGTTCATCTTGTTTTGTCTTCTGGGAAATGGTACCAGACTTTAACCACAGCAGCAACAGACAGCTTTAGCCCATTTTAACTACTTCTTTTTCTCCCCGGAAAGGACAGTTGTTAATTTCTTTAATACTGTCTAGGACATTGTCAGACGAGGTTTATTCCATTTAAAAACTCTTCCAGCTGAATGGAAAGGGAGCAAAGTTAGATTATAATTCATTAGCAGATTTACTCGGCATTGCTTGGGTCCTTCACTCAATTAAGTTGTTTTTTTTTTGGGGGGGTGGCATTGGGGAGGAAATAAAAGGAAAATGTACATGCTTTATTTAAATTATGGTATTTTTCAAAACTGCAGTGATATTTTTATGAAATTAATTTTTAGTTTGGATTTCATTTAAAATTTGTCCTCTTAATTTTTAAATGATTTTTGAAAAGGGTATTCCATTAAGTGTAATTTTTTTCTTCATTCCTATAAACTCTTATCATTTGCTATGTTTTAACAAATGGGGCTATAGTCAATTAGTTTCCAATTACATTTTCTTTAATTTTTCAAACCGTAAGCATTAATTTAGCTTTGGCAAACCCGAGCACTATTCCAAATTTTTCTTGTATATATGTCTTTTCTGTAAAATTTATTGAGGTGTAATCCTATTCCAGGTTCATCCTAATCTTCTGTATCTTCTGGGTTCAGTCTTTCTCAGCGTTCACTCAGTTATGTCAGTTTTGAAGACTCTATTTGATTTGGTGATTCTGTTTTTTGTTTGGTTTTATGAGAAGCAATCCCATTCTGGGCACACACGATTTTCCTGGCACAACCAAACCATTACTTTAAGTTAGGATAAGAGGAAGCTGCATAGCAAATTTGATGGTCTTAGCTCTTAGTGTTTGGGAAATATAAATCACTCAGATAAGCAAACAAACTCTTTAAAAGATATAGTGGGTTAAATGTCTTACATTTCAAATACTTTAGCTGATTTTTCCCTCCCTTCTTGTCTGTATCTTTAATAAAAGCTCAAAGATGTGTTTTTGCAATGGTACTAAGATGATTGAGGGTATCTATATACTAAACACCAGACCTGGTTGGAAACTGTTTAATATTGGACTATGACTGGATGATGTTAACATCTTTGACACTCTGGGCTCATGTGCTCCATCTAAATTAATACAATACTAGCATGGGAATTGCTTACATGCCCCTCTGTACCCCACCAGTCCTGAGCTTTGCTTTGAACACTTCATTGTGAGTTTCTCTGCTCTGAGATTAAACTGGTCCTTTGCTGTAAATTTTTAGCACAGGTGCAGTAAATTAGATGCACGACAACATTTAATTATTTTTTAAAAAAATTGCATGATGCATTTGAGAAATGTGCCTAATTTAACTTTGCACTTAATTCTTAGTCAGTCTTTTATTTCAGAAATTTAAAGACAATATAGTGAAGTCCTGGTGATTTTCAGGGTTTTCAAGCTTCTTCAGATATACCATTTTGTAATATCAAGCAGAATTTTTCCTAATCTCAATCTCAGGTGTGGTTGGTGCATATACCATGACTGTCAGTACACAATAAAATGAAATGGTTGATGGATTTGCATCACGTAATACAGAGTGAAACTGCTTCATGTAAGGCAGTTATTGAGCAAACAGTAGATACTTTCCCAACATTACTATCTTTTATGTTTTATAACTACAAAGAGCAATCTCTACAATTATTCCTTTGCATCATAATAGGTAATTGCCCCTACAAACAGGGACTTGCTGTGTTGTAATAATAGTACAGATTGCATAGTAAAAACACCAGTAGAAAAGAGAGAGTGAGAAGCAGTTGTTTTAAAACCTTGACATCTTGTCCAATTTAAATTACCTAAACAGATTATTCTACATTACAAGCTAATTGACTGCAAAAAGTCATTATAAAAGTCACAGCTGTTTGAGGGAGTGGGGTTTCTTTTCATTTACTTGGAAGACAAAAGAAAGCACCTGAAACAGACATATAAGGCTTTCCTTTAACTGCAGCCTGCAGAATCAATTTGTTTCAAAATACGGAAAGTGAAAAACAGCAGTGACCTCTATATCAAGACCTTATGTGCCAGATTTCAGTATGGGTCCTTATAACACTGAAAAGTAGATATGCAATGTTACTGTAACCAAGTGGGTCTCAGGATATTAGAAAATCAAGGTGAGGAAGGTAATGTCTTTTATAAATACAGATAGCAATCTCTACTTATCAAAAGTTAGTTCAACAAAAATCTTACATCATTCACTGAACAGTAGATACTACTGCAATGATTACTGAAGAATACACACGCATTTTAAGACCACAAAATCTAAGAGAGATTGAGAAAGAGAGAGAGAGAGTGCTTGGGACAGGTTTTATACTAGATATTAATTAAAGAAAAGCATTAATTTTCACACAGAAGAGCCCTAGACTGGCACTGATATGCAGTGGAACACCTTGTGCCTTCAACTGAAGTCATACACGCATGATCTAATGTTTGTGAGAGACTGAAAATAAATCCTGGCCAATTTCTACTCTATTGTGAATTTACACACAGGGCTATAAATTGTCCATCAGTTACATGCACAATGTCTATCAATTGCTAGATTTGGTCAGCATTTACCTGACATAGGACCTTATTTATACACTATCTGATGGCTCCTCTATTCTGCCCCCAAAGAGTTGCCTAGTCATTTCTTTAGCACACATATCATAGACAATCATAAAACTATAACTAGCATTTTTATGTAATAAATGGTTGACCAAGGAAATAATTATATTTTGTATGGGAATTGCTAGAAATCAATGTCTGATATATACTTCAGCATCCCACCTCCAGCTTCAAAGGAAGGTCTGGACTGTCCACCATGAACTTAACTGTGCAATGCTACCCTGGGGTCAGAGAGTGGTCTTTTGCCTGGCAACATTTGGTGATCACCTGGTTTAAAAAAAAGTTAAAAGTGCCTAAGTAACATAGGAGTCTATCTCATTTTCAAAAGCGACTTAACCCCATATTTTAATGGTATTTTGGAGTTGATGCTCTAAGTATTGTAATGCCTAACTGATTTAGGAGCCTACATCTCATTTTTAAAAGGATTCATCCACTAAGGAATCAAACTCTTATCAACAGACAATGGCTACGTCTACACGTGAAGCCTACATCGAAGTAGTCTATTTCGATGTGGCGACATCGAAATAGGCTATTTCGATGAATAACGTCTACACGTCCTCCAGGGCTGGCAACGTCGATGTTGAACATCGACGTTGCGCAGCACCACATCGAAATAGGCGCTGTGAGGGAACGTCTACACGCCACAGTAGCACACATCAAAATAAGGGTGCCAGGCACAGCTGCAGACAGGGTCACAGGGCGGACTCAACAGCCAGCCGCTCCCTTAAAGGGCCCCTCCCAGACACACTTGCACTAAACAGCACAAGATCCACAGAGCCGACAACGAGTTGCAGACCCTGTGCATGCAGCATGAATCCCCCGCTGCAGCAGCAGCAGCCAGAAGCCCTGGGCTAAAGGCTGCTGCCCACGGTGACCATAGAGCCCCGCACGGGCTGGAGAGACAGTGTCTCTCAACCCCCCAGCTGATGGCTGCCATGGAGGACCCCACAATTTCGACGTTGCGGGACGCGGATTGTCTACACGGTCCCTACTTCGACGTTGAACGTCGAAGTAGGGCGCTATTCCGATCCCCTCATGAGGTTAGCGACTTCGACGTCTCGCCGCCTAACGTCGAAGTTAACTTCAAAATAGTGCCCGACGCGTGTAGGCGCGACGGGTGCTATTTCGAAGTTAGTGCCGCTACTTCAAAGTAGCGTGCACGTGTAGACACAGCCAATGAGATTTAGGATGCTAAGTATCCAAATGGCTTTTAAAAATAAGACTTAGGTTATGTCTACATTATGAAATTAGGTCAAATTTGTTAAGGATGATTTTCTAGCACCCGATTTTTTAAAATGAAGGGTGCATGTCCACGCTGGTACACAAAGTCTATAGAGTGTGTCCCCATTAGTGCTGCCAGCTTTGACTTTGTCAGTAATGCACTGTAGGTACCTATCCCACTGTTCCTGCTGCCCCATTGTATTCTTGGTTTCTGTCCCACTGTCTGACTGGACAAAAATGTGCTGTGGGTGGTTCTGGGTTTGTGTAATCAGCATCCGTTAATGCACTCGTCTCCTGCCCCTCCCTTTGGAAAGCAACAGTGAAAAGTGTTTTCTGCCCTTTTTTCAGATTTGTGCAGAGGCCATTTCAAGGCTAGCATAGAACCTGTCCAGCTTCAAATTGTTGTGGTAAGCATTATGAGCATCTCACACATTACTCTGTGGTGTGTGCAGAGCCTAAGCAACCATCAGACCAATGAAGACTCTGAGGAGCATGTGGACATATACAAATGTGAGACACTGGAGAGAAAGAATGAGGAGATGCTGGCTGCACTCGATGCTTTTTACACAGTGAAATGCCATTTCTGGTGCCATGAAACAAGCTGAGACTGGTGGGATGACATTGTTCTGCAGGTATGGGACAATCAGCAATGGCTACAAAACTTCTGCATGCCTAATATCACTTCCATGGAACTTTGTGAAATGCTTTACCTCCCCTGACATGCTGCGATACCAAAAGGAGACCTGCTCTGACAGTTCAGAAGCATGTAGCAACAGCTCGGTGGAAGCTTCTAATACCAGACAGCTACCACTCAGTGGGCGATCAATGAGGAGAAGACAAATCTACAGGGGAGTCTGCTGTGATCAAGGTAGCCAAGGCAATCAGTACCCTTCTGCTATGAAAGACAATGACGCTGGGAAATATATAGGACACAGTGGACCATTCTGCTGTGATTGGGTTCCCTAACTGTAGTGGGGCAGTAGATAGAACACACATTCCTATCCTGGCACCAGACCCCCTGAGTATGCAAACTGCAAAGGGTACTTCTCCATGCAGTTGCAGGAGTTGGAGGATCACAAGGGTCATTTCACCAGCATCATTGTGGGATAATCTGGAAACTATCTGTAGGAATTCTGGTCTGTTCAGAAAGCTGCAGAATGGAACTTTCTTCCCAGATCACAAAATCACATGTGGAGATGTGCCAATGTCCATAGAGATTCTGGGTGATCCAACTTACCACTTATTCTCGCGGCTTATGAAACCATATGCAGGCAATCTCGACCGCAGTAAGGAGCAGTTCAACTACAGGGTGAGCAAGTGCACTGTGGTAATAGAACGAGTATTTGACCATTTAAGAGCCAGGCTCAGAAACCTCCTGACAAAGTGAGACCTCAGCAAAGGCAACATTCCCCTTGTGGTGGCCTGCTGTGTGCTTCATAGTTTATGTGAGAACAAGGGAGGGAATTTCATGCCAGGCTGCAGTGCTGTGGTACATTACTTGGCCAGGAACCATGAGCAGGCAGACACCAGACAAATAAGGAGAGCACAGTGAGGGGCACTGATAATCACAGAGGTTTTGAAAAACAGCTTTATGAATGACTAGGCAGTAACATAGCAGTCATATCTGTTGCTCTTAAGAAGGTCCCCCCAAGTGATGTGTGTGTGCTTGTTAGGACTTTAAACCCTCTCTCTCCTGCACAAAAAACACACAAAGTATTTTATGAATGAACATCTGTGAAAGACAATAGAGATGTATTCAGTCCAAGGACAAATTTTAAGCTTTTAAGCTTCCTCTGTGCAGCAGGTAGCACACAGAGATCTTAAGGAACCTGCTTAACTTGGTTGCTTCCAGCCATGGTGAGACACAGGCTGGTGGCAGACTTTCCAGCAAGAGATTGTAAAACCAGCTTCTGCAGCTGCACATGCTGCAAGTGGATGTTGGAGAGGAAGACTAGGGGCTGTGGCAGTGGCAACCACCACATGCTTCTCCTCCTGCTTTGATGGGGCAGTGAGGGTCCCAGGTAAATAAAGTGGGGTAGTTATGGAAGTATGATTGTGCTATAGGGGCTTTGTGGCTCTCACAGTCACTGTGTGCTTCTGCTCCACTGTGACTGTGGAAGTCTTCTTTCCCCCAGGAGGCCAGGGAAGGGAAGAGGGTGGTCCAAGCATAGCGAAGCAGCTTGTGTTATCACATAGTAAGTAGCTCAATGCTCTTTCCCCTGCTTCCTCTAGGTTGCAGAAAAGAGATATTAGTCTCCTTAGATTAACAGATCTTGATAACGTATTCTATCAAAACAAAAAAAGCGGTCATGTAACACTGCTTTTTTCTTTTGCTAGTATACAGACTAACACGGCTATCTCTCTGTCACCCTTCAAACCTTGATAAGGAATGGATGATGACTGAATGTGGGCACAAGGCTGGTCATTAGGCTGCACTGCTCTGTGGTGCCATAATGTGTGATTACTTACTGGTGGCTTGGCATGGAGGGCTGAGGCAGATCACCTGGCCAGTAATTTTCGAAGAGGTTGGAATAAGACAAACCTCCCCAAAAACCTTGTGAGGAAAGAATTAAAGAATACCTGTCAGAGAACTTTGTGGGGATGTGCAAGGAGGATTGGTGTTCTGTCCCCGGACACATTAACATGATATTCCAGGCCCTCCCAACTGTGTAGGTGTAGCACCCACCACAGATCCCACCCAATTGCCTTAGCCAATTTGTAGCATGATTAAAAAAGAGAAGTCACAAGAGGTGCCCTCTCCGCCATCAGGGTCTGGCTGTGAAATGTCCTGGGAGGACGGGTGAGAGCCAAGATTACGAAAAGGTCATGGCTGTTAGTGAGATCAGCTGCTCCATTAGCCTGGTACCCATTGTCATCCTTGCTGTTTCCAGAGGCTTCCTGAAGAATCTCTTCAGAGGTATCCACAGATTCTTTGGGGACAGTGGTGAGATGACTCCCTTAAATCCCATGCAGCTGCTTAAGAAGCGGCATGTTTGCAGCAATGACTCAAAACATCCATTTGCTTCCATTGTTTTATGGTATGCCAGCCTGAGCTCCTTTGTTTTCACATGGCACTGCTGGGCATCCCTGGTGCATCCTTTTTCCTCCATGCCCTATGAGATCTTGGAATATACGTCTGCATTTCTTTTGCTGCTTCATAGTTTTCCCTGAACAGATTCATCCCCCACTTCCATCAATAAGGCCCTGTATCTCCTGCATGCTTCATGCTGGAGTTTGTCTGTCACCTTGGGAATTCATGGTCAGATGTGCTGCTGAGGTGTGCCACCTTCTCCTCTTACCATGCTGGCCAAACAAGAAATTAAATTCATGGTGTTTTTTTTTTCTGGGCTGTTTCCTGCATACCTGGAAAGCAGAAGAGCTGAAAGTGGTGACTACAGTGGTCACACTGGGGCACTGTGGGACACCTCCAGGAGGCTAAGAACATTTAATTTCACAATACTCCATCTGCACTACTTTAAGGTCAACCATGCAGGGTCAAACTTGGTGCTACTCCTTGTGAGAAGAAGTCGTGCAAAATTCGACCTTAGAGTCCTGAAAGTTGATGAAATGGACCCTTTAGTGTGAGCTGATTCCTTAGAAATTAGACTTAAATTACCTACATTGGATCTAATCTCCTAATGTAGATCAAACCTTAGGATGCTAAATCAGTTAGGTGTTGCAGCACTGAGCATAGCAATGTCTAAATACCTTTTAACAGTTGAAACTCTAGGCACTTAGGACAGTCAATACAGACATTGCTCTGGGCTTGGTGTGGGGTCACTCTGCTTGTAGACACATGTAAATATAGGTGCTTAGGGAAATTTTACTGCAAAAATTTAGGTGATGAGCAACTTTAGGTACCCATTGGCTTTGGCAAAATCTGAGCAGGCATTTTGTGAATGTCCATGGGGCCTAATATGGGGATTTAGGTGCTTAAAGTGGCATCAGGGCTACCAGCCTTCCCAATTTTGCCACGAATTTCCCAGAACTGGGTCAATCTCTCAGAGGCTTCTGGAGCCAAACCGGGAGACTGGGCACTGAAAGTCAGGTGAAAATGAGGAAGGCTCCCTGCACACCCTGGCCCATGCTGTTCCTGGAAGCAGCAGTCATGTCCCTCTTGGTGGCCCCAGTTGGAGTTAGGGGAAGAGGTTCTATGCATACTGCCTCTGCCCTGAGTGATCACTCTGCAGCCCCCAGTGACAGGGAACTGCAGCCACCCTGAGATGGAAAATGTAACAGGTTTATTTTTCTGAGACAAAGAGATATTTCTCCCTGGAAAAAAGAGGTCTGACTAGCTAACTCTGTGGCTTTTATGCTGATTTGATTTACCAGCTCACATGGAAGGCCTGTCCTCAAGTTGTAGTCACCAAATTATGCTGTGGAAGGAAAAAAAGTTAGTGTTCTTTCAGGCTCCACTTATAAATTGATGAAATAACAGACATCTTAAACTCCATCCCTGTGTCTACACAAGCCCCTTCCTTTTGGAAGGGGCATGTTAATGAGCGGTTTTGAAAGATGCTAATGAGGCGGTGCCAGGAATATGCAGTGCCTCATTAGCATACTGGAGGCTGGTGAGATTTGAAAGTGCGGCTTTCGAATTGTGTGCCTCTTGTGGAGACAGGGACCTTCCGAAAGGACCTCCCAGTTTTCAAAAGCCCCTTCTTCCTAACACCAGATAGGAGGAAGGGCTTTTGAAAACTGGGGGGTCCTTTTGGAAGGTCCCTGTATCCAGGGGCAGCGCGTGATTCGAAAGCTGCACTTTCGAATCATTGCAGCCACCATTATGCTAATGAGGTACTACATATCCATGGCAGCACTTCATTAGCATATTTCAAACCTGCTCATTAACATGCTCCTTCTGAAAGGAAGGGGCTTGTGTAGACCCAGCCCTTGTGAAGTGCTGTATTAGCACAACAAAATCTCACTCTGAGAATTTCCATCATTGTATCACTTCCCCAAGGTATATTTTATTTTCTCTGTAAACTACATCAAAAGTCATGTAAAGTTACAGTTGTGTTCTGTCAATGCCAATTGAGTATATAACAGAATTTATATGTCATCTTATAATTCTGCAATGCAATATGACTTGAACAACTTCCAGTTTTGATTCAGATGAAGTGACCTGCAAAATTTGCCATTCAAATGTTGCAAAAACGTGCTGCTAATTATTAGAGAAGCTACTGTCAAAAATGTTGGCATATCAGTTTGAATCTTAGGGGGTCTACTGTGATATCCATGTATAAGACATTTATTTTTCTTGCTAATCTTGTTGGCCGTGTCTACACTAGCCCCAAACTTCGAAATAGCCATTTGCGCGGCCATTTCGAAGTTTGGGGATAGTGTAGACATAGCTGTTGTTTGCAAAACAGTATCTGTGAAGCAGACACATGGCTTAGCCATCAACTATATATGTGAGTACCTGAATTCCCTTCCACCTCTTTAGAAATGTAAAAATTTACTTTCCAAGTAGATATATATTTATTCAACTATTCCATGTCAGTAAGAGAAAAATACTACGTTTCAGTTTACACAGAAAACTGTATTCTGAAGAGTGAGTGTTTGAAAATCATTTTCCTTCAATCCTTTTATTATGTTAAATACCTTATTGGGGCCAGGTCTTCCAAACATTTACATGAATACTTTAAATGGCATACTGCACCAAATGAACGTTACTCAGACACACATGAGTTTGCAGGACAAAGCCCGTACATGATAAAGCCAAACCTTTCTTTCTGTGTTGTACGTGTCACATGTGAAAGGGCAATTTTGTAAAACCAGCAACTTTCAGTAGCTTCTAGTAAAAGACTTTAAGATACAATCAATATGAATGATCAATAAAAATGTATTTTCTTTCAAGCTATGGGATAGGAGAAATTTTATTGGAACCTTTGTAAACGGGAATGATTTTTCCCTCTGTAGTTTGCTCATGAAGTTTCAGTTAGACCTTTGAATTTACCTAACTATAATTAGTATTTTTCTATTTATTCTTCATACTCAAAACTTTCACTTCCAACTTACAATTTCTATATTCTGGTGACCGGAATCATATTTACTGTTGCTTTAGGTGATAGTAGACTTTTTTCTCCTGAAAGTGGTAGGCTCCTACAATGTAAATGTTAACAGAGTATCTTTATATTGTTAATCATGTACAGTGCCTAAAAATACATCCCCTCCCCCCTCTTTTTTCTTTTTTATCCAGCATTTGTGGAGCATTGGCTAATCTCTCAGCAAGGATATCAAATGGTGCTGCCTAGGCAGTCAATTCCACCTATCAGTCTGTGGTACTGAATAGTGCCATTGGCTTATGGAAATGTCAACGCTTCTGTCATCTACTCCCAAACAAACAGAGTTGGGAATGAAGATAAAAAAGAAATCAAGAGGGAAAAACAGATTTTCTCTTACATAGCTCACCAAATGCTAAGAGGAATAAATCTAATATTAATATAGCATAATAATATAATATTAATAATATAAAATAAGAGTTTAAATCATGAAAATTCTGAGACAAAGATAAAATAGTTTTCAGAGGATATGTTTTATTCACATAAAAATCCCAGATTTTTCTATGACTTGTATGAATAACATAAACATAACAAAATATTAGTTATACAAAGATATAGCTTGATCCTCTGATGCTGAGCTTTCAGAGTTTGAACTGAGTTGTCCTTCACAAAGATAGTTTATTGGGCCATTTGAGAATAGTGTGGAAAATATTGTTAACAATATTCAATATAAAAATTCCCTTCCTTTTTGTCGTTAAACTAAATAATTTTATTTTATGAAGACAAATATCCAGTCAGCCTTCCAGCTCTCATATACAGAGAGTTCTAAATGTATGCGGGAAGTATATCTGGCTGACCATGTAACATTCGTTAAAAAATATAGTTACCCCATGGGAATTTCCCCATATTGCCAATTAGCATACCAACCAATGTAGCAAATTTTAAGGTTGTTAATCAATTTGCAAACTTCTAGAAGATAATAAAGTGACAGGTAACAGTCAGCATGGATTTCTCAAAAGCAACTTGTGTTAAACCAACCTGGTAGCTTTCTTTGACAGGATAACAGGCCTCGTGAATAGGGAAGGGAAAGCGGTAGATGTGGTATATCTTGATTAAGTAAAGCTTTAGATATTGTCTTGCATGACTTTCTCATGAACAAACTAGGGAAATACAACTTAGGTGGAGCTACTTTCTTGTGAGTAGATAGCTGATTGGAAAACCATTCCCAGAGAATAGTTATCATTCACAGTCATGATACATAACAAGTGGGATTCTACAGAGATGACACCAAACTGGGAGAGGTTTCAAGAGCTTTGGAGGATAGGATTAAAATTCAAAATAATCTGGACAAAGTGGAGAAATGATCTGAAGAAAAAATAATGAGGTTCAATAATGACAAATGCAAAGTACACAATTTTGGAAGGAACAATCAGTTACATACAATGGCTGACTATGGAGGAGAACTGCGGAAAGGGATCTGGGGGTCATAGTGAACCACAAGCTACATATAAGTCAACACTGTAATGTAACACCATTGTGGAAAAAGCAAACATAATTCTGGGCTGTTTTAGCACAAGTGTCATAAGCAGCACATGAGAAGTAATTCTTCTGCTGTGTTCTAGAATGATTAGTATTCTGTCCATTTTGGGTGCCAAATTTCAGGAAATATGTGGACAAATTGGAAATGGTCCAGAGAAGAGCAACAGAGCTCTGGGGAATATGACCTATGAGGAAATTTAAAAAAAAAATGGGTTTGTTGTTCTCTTAATACTGAAACTTTTTGTTTAATAATGGTGAATTGGGGGATTGTGAGCCGTGTCCTATTTACAGCATTAATTTATGTAACAGCTGCATTTGTTGTATTGCATACTCAACTTTTTTCTGCACTGAGCTGCTTAAATCTTTCCATTTGGGTCTTCCTTTCCCAACTTAAAAAACTAACACTTCCAACTAATATTTTTTGTATGTATTTTTCTGAGGTATATCCAGAATTAAAAATAGTACTGCAACTAGAGGTGCCATGTAATATAGCACAATTATCCTGCTTTTTTACACGATATTCCTTTTATTACAAGACATGACAGTGCTTACTATTTCTGTAACTATCATATGGTTTCAAGTATTGGAGGGGTAGCCGTGTTAGTCTGGATCTGTAACAGCAACGAAGGGTCCTGTGGCACCTTATAGCCTAACATAAAAGTTTTGAGCAGGAGCTTTCGTGAGCACAGACTCACTCCATCAGATTTCCAAGACCAGCATCTGATGAAGTGAGTCTGTGCTCACGAAAGCTCATGCTCAAAACTTTTCTGTTAGTGTATAAGGTGCCACAGGACCCTTCGTTGCCGTTATCATATATATGGTTGACTCATTTAATTTATCATCGTAAAATGCATAGAACCTCCATTGTTCTTCTAAGTTTGGGAGTTCTTCCTCATGTTGTGTTTGGTCATTTGGTTATGCCTTGTAATCTGAAGCATTTACTGGATTGCGTGTTATTTATTTTGGTGTGTTTCTCCAATTTATCATTGTTGTTAATGTTAATATATTCAGGTCCTGTCCAGAGTTCAGGCTCAGGTTTGGCATCCCATTATGGTAGGTACGACAAGGACACAAAGGTAAACCCAGTCCTCGTCCAGAAAATAATTTGTAATTTAAGAACCTCAGAAAGTAGTTTAATCCTGTCCTTTCTTCCCAACCTGAACTTTTTATTCCTTTCTATGTTTGGATTTCTACATAAATGCTATTAGCATATTCCCCACTCCAGCTTTAAATTATTAATAAAAAATATTGACTAATATTGGAGCCAGGATAGGCCCGGAATCTACTATCTTCTGCCAATTTGATGATGACTCATTAATTTCTAGAGTACGAGAATAGTTATCCCTGACTAATTTACTGGAGGAGTTTCACCTTTTGGTGTTCTGTTAGTGAACGTTTAAAATTGTATTGTTCAGTTATTCACCTAGTAATTTCAGTGACTAATTCCTTGTCGGTAGCTTGTTTGCAAGCTGTTCATTGTAAGTATTGAGTATTCAAAATCTGAAATCTGAAAAGTGAG
Organism: Carettochelys insculpta; assembly: GCF_033958435.1. Taxonomy (NCBI): domain Eukaryota; kingdom Metazoa; phylum Chordata; order Testudines; family Carettochelyidae; genus Carettochelys; species Carettochelys insculpta. Next base: position 137,446,925 of record NC_134139.1, on the reverse strand, counting down.
AGTGAGCACATTTCCACAGGGGTGGGGTGTGGTGTGGTGGCAGATTGTTTTGAGTAGACAGATACCACGACATTAAGATGAGCCCAGCAAAGAGCTCTCTGTCTCTGGGAGGCTTTGAAAGCCTATTTCAATAATGAACTGAAATGATGTATATTGCTTATCTGTGTTGTGCCTTCTCATGCTATCCGCTGGGTTGCATCATTTTCACATTATCTCCCCTTCTCTCCCTGAACCCATTCTTGAATGCTGACTTTTGTTGTACAAACATAAAGAAATGGAAAGACTAGGAAAATAATTTAATCTTGGGCTATTGATGTGCCTTCCCATCATCACAGTTGGCCACTATGCTAGCTTGTGACTGGCTGACCTGCTCTGGAGTTAAAATAGCTCCTACCAATCAAGGAGAATGGATCAGCCCTTGTCTGTCTCCCATTTTTCACCTCCTTCACTTCCTTGTCTAAACTGTCCTCCTCACTGTTGTCTGAGGTAGTCCAGGACTCAGTCTCCTGTGAGGAATCTGTACTATGTTTGAGAGTATTGGTGGGGGGCCACTAAGAATCAATCACTGGAGAAGTGACATGTCTGTGGTGCAGAACCAGAATGACTGTTCACTTTCCTTGTCTTCCTTTGCCTGTTGAAGTTCTGATTTTCACATGGTACTGCAGTGTGTCCCTCATATAGCCCTACTCTCTCATGACCTGCAGAATCTTTTTGTAGATGTCTACATTTCTAGTCTGGATCAGAGCTGTGTCTGCACAAACTACTTTCCCTACAGACTACGATAATCCGCCACATTGTGTGTACTTCTGGCTACAGTATGTTTGAGGTGTTGAGTTTCCATGCTCAGATGGGCTGGTGAGATTTCCACAGTGATCAATGAGAATTCAGGATTTCCTGTTGAAAACATCAGAGTGGTCACAGATGAGCATTGTGGAACAGCTCTAGGAGGCCTATTAAGTCAACTTATACAGCACTCCACCTCCACTGCCTTTCTGTTGTCCTACCAACTTCAAATTTAAAGCTATCCCTCTCATGGAGGTGGAATAATTAAATTATTGTAACATGCAAGTTAGGAAAGCAGAAGGAAATTGGTAATGTAGACACATACATTATCAGGTTGACAAAAGTCTTATTTCATAGACAAGTTTGTTGTGTAGACCAGGCCTCAATGTTCTGCTATTTCAGATCTATGGGCCCCCACGGCTCATAGCAAGGGGCACAATAATGACAAAAAGAACAGCCTGAATTATGCTGATAACTTAATAGTTACAAGATTGCCAGTGCACAAATGTACCTCCTTTCCTCTTCCAGAATATAACAGAAGGAAAATTACTGCATTTACCAGAAGGAAATTATGAATAGTGAAAAGAAAACCATACATCTGGAACAGATAACTAACTTCTGCATGTGTGTATTTATGTTTTATTTTTATATATTTCATCAAGATTCAGTTCATATGCTGCAATAATTTTCAAACTAAGCTACCTTAAATTTCTCACTTTAATGTAATCTGACATACAAATTTTGTTATATGGTTCTTTTAATATTATTCAGGATGTTCTACATTATTAGATCTTGACCAAGAAATATTTATGTAAAATGGCTCTGTGCCAATAATATGACGTTTGTTTAATAAAAATTCACTGTTTAAAAGGTGTCTGTGTTTAATGGTGAATAAACCCTGGCTGTTCCTTTCTACAGCCAAGTTGCTGTCTAGCTTGAGGTGCTAAATAACACAGAGTGTGAGTTTAGTGGTCTCTGCTAGGGTTGAAATTAAAGACCCATGAGAACTTCCATATGGCAAGAGTTTTGCAACAGGAGATGGCAGGTAGTTTAGCACATGAATGAAGCACTGAGAACTATAGGCTGACTACTGAATATATAAAATGACCAAGACAATACAAGGGTGAGATGCTGAACATCCTTAACTGTAATTTGAATACAATGAGAATGGAAAGTGCTAAGCATTCTCAGACCCTTAAAGGATTGGATCCATAGAAAGGACATTACTGAATACTCAGTGACTATTTCACTGTCCTCATCCAAATTAAAAACAAACCAATATACACTTCAGTCTCAACTATCGTAAAAGTTATATTTGAAGTTGCTATAGGACTTCTCAACTGCAAAACACTTACTCACTTTCTTAAGGCTTTGCAGGAGAGAGTTCTTAAGTCCCATATTGTTCAGCTTAGCAACACTATACCAGTCAAGAAGTGTTCTTCCATAGTACCCAGAAGAGACAAAGGCAGAAAGAGCATTTCTGTCCTTACAGCCTGATCCACATACTGTTAAAGTCAATAATAGTCTTTCCAGTGTCTTCAGCAGGTTTTGGATCAGACACTTCCAAGACAATTCTCTAAAAATGTGTGGGTTGAATTCTGCAAGAAAGCTAAATATTGTCCGAATGAGAACTTGTGGTATTTCTGGAGGCATGAGATCTGAAGAAAACAGGGAGGATGATTCTTGTATAGTTCCTATTCATTTTCAGTAAATATATGAAATGAAAGGCTTTCATTTTATATACACTTCACTTATAAATCCTTAAAACATAACAAGTATTTCTAATTTGTAATGCTGTTAATTCATTGCCACTTTGCTAATTCAACTTGTGTTATAGCTATTTGGAGAACTCATTTTTCACCTGCTTATGTGGGTGAGCAAAGCAAGGTCCTACAGGCAACCTATGGCACTTCTCTGTATAGCTCTGTGACCTTGAGGATGCTGCCCCAGCAGGGAACTGCAGAGGGAAAAGAGAGGCTGCATTTCCTACTGTGTTGCCTCCTCAAAGGATAGTGGATGAAGGGAGAGAGCACAAGCTGTCTGCCTTTCCTTTCCAATTCCAGGGGAAGAAAGGTAGTTTTGAGGCCCTGGAATGGGAAGGAAAAGGGAAAAGGAGGGAAACAGGGAATGCAGAGTCTATGGCCCAAGGGAAGAATGGCTTGGCCTGGGAATAGAGAGAGAAATGAGCAGGTACACAAAGCCCCTGGCACGGGAGATGTGAGGAGAGGAATGGACGACTTGGTATGCGGAGAGAGATAGAGTACTGTAGGGGGGAGCACTTGCCTCAGTTTTAACTACTTCTACAATCAATGTCTGCAATTAACAAAAGCTTAACTAAATTACATACTTATGTGTAAGGTTTTCTCCTTGTGGGACTTTATCATTATCCCAATCCATTTTATTCCCATCCAAATCTCTTTGGCACGTTATCCTTCCAGCTCAATTTCTCTTCAGCCATCTGGGAGGGGTGTTTAACATAGGACAGGTGTAGAGTGTCTACTGTTTCTCTGAAGTCTGCTTGCTCATACAGATATTGCCCATTCTCTTCTAATGGAGAATTCATTACTGTCACAATTCATACAGCCTTATCTTCAACAGATACATCTTCAGTTTCTGAGGGCAGCCAAGCTAATATTCTGCCCTTTGGCAGCATCTCAGATGACCCTTAAAGTCATGGGCAGTTAAAAATTGGATAACACTCAGCATGCAGCCTCCATGAGTGTATCACCTGAAAGTGTTATATCTTATATTTTTAAACACTTATTTGTTTACCAGTTTTATTATGGAGCTCTTCTTCAGTGCCAATTTTTCAGAGTTTGAAAGGATACTTAATCAGAGACTAAGCTGTAACAGTATTGTTTTACACTTAAGGATATATGAAAAACAAATCTGGGGGCTGAACCTGCAAACCTTTACTCATTCCAGCAATCCCATCAAATGCAAAGCAAGTACTTCCATGATTGAGTGTCTGCAGGAACAAGTACCTAGGTTACAGGATAGATGCAAAGCTTTTAATTAACTTTAACAAAATCATTTTAATAATATTAATTCTGAGAAAGAATCAATAGCTTTACCCAGAGAGAGAAAAAGACTCATGTGGTTGTTGTAACTGAGAAAGATTTCAGAGCCACTTCAGGAGGGTTTATTTTATATAGTAAATAATTAAATACTTTTGACCACCTCACTCACCCTCTGCATGATATATTATATTCTTACTCTCAAAACTCCTGAGTAGCTTCCAACAACCACCCACCTTTTTTTTTAAATAACCTACAAGAGAAATGATTTTTTCCCCCTTCTGGATAGGAAATTTCTCCTAACATTACTCAAAAAACCTATCTGTCTAACTCTACATCTTTCAACAACATGCCGTGACTTTTTGGCTCCCCTACTGAGTCTTGGACTTTTCTGGCAGAAGGGATGGGATCAATTACTGAGAATCCCCTCTATTTTTCTTCTGCCAGTTAAGTTGTTCTATAGCCTCTATGCCCACCCACGCCCTTTTTTTTCCCTAAAAACAGCCTTAGATGCTGGGGAAACACTGGTAAATGTTGTCTACTAGAATATAATAGTATTGCCATGTGCTTAGTTCTTCTTAATTCGGATGAAGAGAAGATGAACAAAGAACTACTGCTGAAGAAGAGAGAAAACTGGAGATATGAGTTTCTATGGTATTGTGGGGAGACAGGAATGGATGCACCGAGAGGAAGAATTAGTAGGTTGATGTCTTAATGTGCTCAGAAATATGAAACGAAGGTTGAACGGGAATAAATGAATGTGTACATATATATGTTTGGTGGGTAGCAAAATATTTTGCATGACACCCATTTTATGTTGCATGCATGCAAACTGTAAATATAACTTTCAGACTTTTTCAGGCTTTTAGTTAAACTATGTAGACTGGTCTCTCCCAGCTTGTGACCAGCATGGGTAGAATCAGGAACTAAATAGAATCATAGAATAGAATCACTGACTCATAGAACCATAGGGTTAGAAAGAACCACAAAGATCTTCTCGTCCACCCTCCAGCCAAGATGTAGGAGTTGTCATGTCTAAAATATCCCCAGATTCTTTTATTTATTTATTTATTTTTGAAACCTTCAGTGAAGAACCCTTCACAACTTCCCTAGTCAGTTTGTTCTTACAGGTAGGAAGTTTTTCTTGAGAGTATATCTAACATGCAATGCTACAGTTTAAAACTACGACCTATTGTCCTTCCCTCTGTAGCAAGAAAGAATAATTTTTCTCCATCTATTTCAAGACAGCCTTTCAAGTATTTGAAGACCACTAATATATCCCCCTCTTAATTTTCTCTTTTCCAAGCTAAACATACCCACTTCCCTCAGCCTTTGCTCATACGGCTTGCATTTCATCCCTTTGATCATCTTTGTCATGCTCATCTGCATCTTTTTTCAGTTTCTTTGCATCCAGAATTGGACGTAACAGTTCAGCTGAGGCTTAACCAGTGCTGAGTAGAATGATAGTATCATCTCCCTTACTTGCATACTATATCTTTGTTTATGAATCCCAAAACTGTATTTTTTTTTCTGGCAATTGCATTGCATTGTTGACTCATGTTGAGGTTGTGATCCACCCCAGCTCCTGGATCCTTCTCAGCAGTGCTGCAGCCAAATCAGTTATCCCCCCTTCTCTGTTTTCACATTTGTTTTGTTTTCCCCTCACCATAATACCTTGTAATTGTCTTTTTTAATTTCATTTTTGTTATCTATAATGCAGATCTCCAGTTTATCAACATCCCTTTTTATTTTAGCTGTATCTTCCAAAGTGTTCACAATCCCCCACTCCCAACTTTATGTAATCTGAAAATTTCATCACTATGGTCTCTATTCCTACAGCCATATCATTCATAAAGACGTTAAATGACACCAGATCCAAAATAGATCCTCTATGGAGCCCCGTTGAGGCCTCCTTCCAATCGGACATAATTCCATTAATAACAGAGAGTAAGCTGTGCTAGTCTATACACTATCAAAACAAAAAGCAGTCAAGTAGCACTTTAAAGACTAGCAAAATAGTTTATTAGGTGAGCTTTCGTGGGACAGACCCAGTTCTTCAGACCTGGAACCTTTCCTGCAACAAAGCCTGCTGCCGGCTTTGTCCACATATCTTCTCTGGAAATACCATCACTGGACCTAACCAGGTTACTCACAGAATCACGGGCACTTTCTCATGCTCCTCTACTAACATCATATATGCCATAATGTGCCAACAATGCCCAGATGCTTTGTATATTGGACAGACTTCTAACTCCCTTAGACAAAGGGTCAACGGGCACAAAACAGACATCAAAACACTCCAGATCCACAAACCAGTTAGTCAACATTTGAATGGAATGGGCCATTCTGTCAATGACCTCAAGGTATGTGTGTTACTGAAAAGAAATTATCGCTCCTTTGTAGAAAGGGAAGTGGACGAATTGACATTTATATTCAAATTTGGAACATTAACACATGGTTTAAATCGTGATGGGAACTTTCTGAGTCACTATAGGGGCTCGTCTGCACACTTGACTCAGTCTAATTCTTGATCTTCCCCCCCACCCCTCCACTCTCTGATTTGCTCACCTTGATTGTCTTTTTCTGATTTGTCCTCCTCGCTTACTGTTTTTGGTTCTCTATGTCTTAAATATTGAGTCTGTTCTGGTCTGGCTATGGTCTGAAGAAGTGGGTCTGTCCCACGAAAGCTCACCTAATAAACTATTTTGCTAGTATTTAAAGTGCTACTTGACTAATTCCATTAATGGAATTTGTTTGAAGTTATTTACCCAATTATTTATAAATATAGACTGGGTTTACACAGAGGAATATTGTTGGCAGCTTCATGCTAATGTGCAGTCTCACAATTGCAAATGGCTGCTCATTAGCATAATTGCATGGCTAATTAGAATAGCCACTTGAGATCTTACTGCTGGCAAAAGCTGCTGTCGTCAGAAACCAGGCCATGTAGACGTGCCTCTGCTGGCAAAAACCCCCTCCGTCGCCAGCCCCTTACGCCTGAAAAGGTTTTTGGCTGGGAAAGGCATGTCTACATAGTCTGTTTTCCTCTGGCAGCAGCTTCTGCAGGCAGCGAAATCTCACGCAGCTATGCTAATTATCCATGCAATTATGCTAATTAGCCGCCATTTGCAATTGCGACACTGTACATTAGAATGAAGCTGCTGGCAATACACCTCCGTGTAGACCCAGCTGTAATGTATACTGTGTTCTACCATGTATACCAGTTTCACCATGTCCATGTTTCTTTAGGTTGCTTCAGAGAATGTCTTGAGGGAGTGTGTCAAAAGCCTTGCTAAAGTCCAGGTATATTACATCCTTTGCATTCCTACTCTGCACCCAACCAGTTACTTTGTCAAGGAAATCAAGATGGTCTGGCATAATTTCCCCTTTGTCAATCCATGATGGCTGCTAGTAGTCTTCAACCAGAGATATTTACAAATTGAGTGTTTTATACATTTTTCTACTAACTTCCCAGGTATTGAGATCATTTTGATTGGTTTATATTTCCCTGGCTACTCCTTTCCCACCTTTTTCAAGATTGGCACTACATTGACCCTCTTCCAGTCTTTTGGGAAATATTCTTTCATTCATGAATTTTCAAACATCATTGCCAGTGGCTCTGAGCTAATTCCTTTACCCCTGGCGGGTGAATAGCATCAAGCCCCAGTGAATTGTATTTGTTCAAATTGGTCAGAAGAACTCTGACATGTTCTTTAACTACCCTGAGCTACAACCCCTCTCTTTTTTGCCTCTGGCAACTTTGCTAGTCACCTTTTTTTTTTGTGTGAAGACTGAAGCGAAGTGTGCTCTTCCTCCATTGTTTTGTCAGCTTCTGTTATCAACTCACCTTCTCCACTGAGCAGTGGATTCACACCATCCCTGATTTTTCTTTCTTGGTCTCACGTAATATCTGCAAAGGTAGAAAGTGAAGAGTTATGCTATTGGACAAGGTGAGATTCCCAATTCCCAGTGGAATCCTGACCTTGCTTCTAAGTCTTAGGTGGCCCTGTAATGCCATATATCAGAGCCACTACAAGAGTTTGCCATAGTATTCTCCAGTTCAGTGGAACATACCCCGTCTACCATAACTATAGATATTAACACATAGTGGCTACGTCTACACGTGCACGCTACATCGAAATAGCTTATTTCGATGAATAATGTCTACACGTCCTCCAGGGCAGGCAACGTCGACGTTCAACGTCGACGTTGGGCAGCACCACATCGAAATAGGTGCTGCGAGGGAACGTCTACATGCCAAAGTAGCACACATCAAAATAAGGGTGCCAGGAACAGCTGCAGACAGGGTCACAGGGCGGACTAGCGCTTCCGGGGCAACAGCTAGCCGCTCCCTTAAAGGGCCCCTCCCAGACACATGCAGCCTGCACAGCACACGGTCTGCAGAACCATAGGCATGCACACCTCAAGCGACGCAGTCATGGACCCCTAGCAGCAGCAGCAGCAGCCAGAGGTCCACCCAGCCGCCAGTGCAGGAGCAGTGCTCACCCTGCTCCATGCCATGCAGGAGGCAGTTGAGCACCTCCTTGCCACAGAGGAGGAGCTGCCCTCAGGGGAGGAGGACCCAACCCTGCAGCACCCTGCCTCCACCGCCTCATACGTCACCGGCTGTAGAGCTACCCCACCAGCACTGACTGGTAGGAGCGGCTGGTGGTCGGAGAGTGGGACGACGACCGCTGGCTCCAGAACTTTTCATGAGCCAGCAGACATTTCTGGAGCTATGCCAGTGGCTCACCCCCGCACTCAGGCACCAGGACACCGCCATGCAGCGTGCCCTCAGCGTGGAGAAATGGGTCGGCATCGCTGTCTGGAAGCTGGCCACTCCAGACAGCTACCAATCTGTGGGCCAGCAGTTTGGCATCAGCAAGGCCACCGTCAGGGCTGTCCTCATGGAGGTAAGAGGACCCACGGGGGAGCGGGAGGCAGCCCTGGCAGGGGAGGGCAGGGGAGGGGACCCCTGGCAGGGGAGGGCCACACACACACTGCACACCCCTCATTGGTGCTCTCCCATGTGCTTCCCCTGCAGGTTGTCCACGCAATCAAGCCCTGCTCCTCCACAGGCTTGTGAGGCTTCGGGACCCGGATGCCGCCATCACGGGGTTTGCCACCCTGGGCTTCCCCAATTGCTTTGAGGCTCTGGATGGGACCCACATCCCCATCCGCGCCCCGGAGCACAGTGGACGACGCTACTTAAACAGGAAGGGCTACCATTCTGTGGTCCTCCAGGCCTTGGTGGACAGCCAGGGCCGTTTCCTGGACATTTATGTGGGCTGGCCTGGCAGCACCCACGACGCCTGGGTATTCCGGAACTTGGGCCTGTGCCGCTGGCTGGAGGCGGGGACCTACATCCCCCAGCGGGAGATCCCTGTGGGGGACACCACCATGCCCCTCTGCATCATCGCATATGCGGCATACCCCCTCCAGCCCTGGGTCATGCACCCTTACACGGGCCATCTCTCAGCCAGCCAGGAGCACTTCAACATGCGCCTGAACCATGCGCACCAGGTAGTGTAGTGCACTTTTGGGCACCTCAAAGGGCGCTGGAGGTGCCCCCTCACCCACCTTGATGTGGGCCTCACCAACATCCCCCAGGTTGTGGGCACGTGCAGCACCCTACACAACCTCGTGGAGAGCAAGGGGGAAGCATTCTTTCAGGGCTGGGCTGTGGAGGCTGGCAGGGCCGATGTGCAGCCACCTGCTGCCCCCAGTCACCAGGTGGACCGCGAAGGGACCCAGGTCCAGGAGGCCCTGCGGGCCCACCTCAATGAGGCCGCGGGGTGAATGCTGGCAGGCCCCCCACTGCACCCCCATCCTCCACAACACTCCCTGCCCCTATGCACACACCACAGAGCACCCAAGAGCACACACCCCCTCACCTTTCTTGAAAAGAAATAAAACCAGACATTTGTTTGTGAAACCAAATCTCTGTAGAGAACTCTCCTTATTATTAATCTCTTAACTAACTACTATGTACAGGCCGGATAAATATTACATATATATATATATATTACAACTCCAATAAGATGAAAGAAAAAAAGGGGAAGACAAGGAAGGGGAGAACTATGTACATAGGGGGGCAGGTATCAGCATCCATAACAACAAAATATAACAACAGGGGTCTAATAGAAACTATTTACAAACACAAACATACAACTGAGGGGAATATATACAAAGGGGAGGGGTGGGGCCACGTCCTGGGCCCCACACCCCCTAATGTCCAGTGCTGGGGGTGGGCGGCCGCGTCCCGTGCCTCGGCCTCAGCCCTGTCTGGTGCTGGCTGGGGGCCGGGCGGACCGGGAGATACGGCTGGCGGGTGTCAGCTGGCCCCAGGTCCCCCTCGGCGGAAGGGCCCTCAGTGGCAGGTGGCGGTGCGATGGCGGGTGGAGCGGCGGGAGGAGCAGGCAGGGTGGGCAGAGTGGCGGCCGGCGCGGCATGGGGGGCCAGGTAGTCAGCTGTGCACTCGAACGTTCGCATGAAGGCCCCCCATGCCTCCTGGCGCCAGGCCAGCGCCCGCTCCTGCAGCAGGAGGTGCCGCTCGTCCACCTGAAGCCGCTGCTCCGCGACCTCCAGCTGCCGACTATGAATGGCCAGAAGCTGGGGGTCCGTTGCCGTCCAGGAGGGCGGCTGGCTCCACCGTCGTCCCCACCATGGGGCTGGTTGGGGCTCCGCCGGGGGGCTGGCCTGGAGTGATGGCCCCGGTGGGCTCTCCGGGACCACTGACACCTCGCCAGCGCTTTCCGGTCCTTCCGATGGTGCAGCTGTGGAAGACAGTGAGAAGAAGAGGGGAGACAGCCGTTAGTGAGGGCCCCGAGCTATGGCCCTTGTCCCCCCACTCCTCTGTTGCAGGTTCCCCATCCCCGTCCCCAGGAGATGGTGCTGCTGCTGCTGATGGGTGTCGCACCCCCTCCCCCCGGGGAGCCTAGGTTCCGCTCCCCCAATCCCCAGGGATGGGGCATGGCAGTGTCGTGCTGGGGGGGCAGGGGCTGATTCACTCCTGTGAGAGACATGCCACTGCTGTCCTTGGGGCCATGGTCATCTGGGCATGTGGAGGACCCTGGTCATGTCTCTTGTCCCCACCCCTAAACCCCGGGGGTGCGCACCGGGCGGGTACATACCTGATGGTCCGCTCCCATGGTCGGGGGACACCCGGTGGACAGACACCCGGCTGGAGCTCCTGGATGGCAGGACGATCTGGAGGCCTCCGTCACTCGAGGAGGACTCCCCCTCCTTCTCCTCCTCCGTTGCCCCGGGGGTGGGCTCCTGGGGGGGCCCCTGGGGTGCGGGGCTTGCCTCCAGGGTGAACTCTGCCTCCGGGGCCTGCTGGGGCTCGTCGGCCAAGGTATCAACCGTGGCCAGAGGGGAGGAGGTGTGCCGGGGGCCCTGGATGTCTCTGAACTCCCTGTAAAAGGGGCAAGTGATGGGGGCGGCCCCAGATCGGTTGGCCGCATCCTGGGCCCGGGTGTAACCCTGCCGCAGCTCCTTCACTTTACTTCGGACATGATCCGGAGTGCAGGCAGGGTGACCCCGGGTGGCCAGGCCCTCGGCCAGCTGAGCGAACACATCTGCGTTCCGCCTCTTGCTCCCCATTACCTGGAGCACCTCCTCCTCACTCCAGAGCCCCAGCAGGTCCCGAAGCTCGGCCTCCATCCAGGAGGGGCCCCGCTGCCGCTTTCCCCCTGGCTGCTGGGCTGGGAGCCCTGGCTCCCCTTGCCGGGGGGTTCCCCTGGGGGCACTTGGGGCCTGGAGGGTGGCCATTGCAGCGGTGGGGTGTGTGTGTGGCTGCAGAGGGGTGTGCAGGCTGGCCACATGGCTGGGCTGCTGCCTGCACACTCTCTCAGCTTCCTGCACAGGAAGGCAGGGGGTGGGGAGCTTTAAGGGGCTGCTGCACGCGGCCACCATTGAGCTCAGGGGCTGGAGAGAGCGTCTCTCAACCCCTCAGCCGATGGCTGCCATGGAGGACCCCGCTATTTCGATGTTGTGGGACGCGCAACGACTACACGTTCCCTACTTTGACGTTGAACGTCGAAGTAGAGCGCTATTCCCATCCCCTCATGGGGTTAGCGACTTCGACGTCCCACTGCCTAACGTCAATGTTAACTTTGAAATAGTGCCCAACACGTGTAGCCATGACGGGCACTATTTCGAAGATGGCGCCGCTACTTCGAAGTAGGCGGCACGTGTAGACACGGCCAGTAAGTGTATGCAAACAAGATGTGTGACAATCATGTTATTGTGTACTCTGTAGGCTATTTGCCATGATGTACTTCTATGTCACATACCAGATTTGAAGAACATACTTCTCCAAGAGTCTGATAAAAGTGAATGACTGGCAAGGCATCTCACAGCTTGTAATTCATGCATAAGTTATATATGTGGTGACAGCAAATCTTTGCATCTCCTTTCTCAATTTGTGGTGGGCCCTATGTGCTGTGATTGACAAGGCACCTGTGCAGCACTTGGTGAATTTATCTCCACAATGGTTGAAACAGTGAGGTCAAAAATGTATTCCTCTTTTGACATATCAGCATCCATTCTCAGAACTGTGATACATGTGACAACTCTAGGTTAGTAAATGAGTTGTTTTCTCTCTAAGCAATACAGCTAAGAACTGTTTCTCATATGAACCACTCAGTTGTGGGCTCATGGCACACAATATGATGCCTTCTACAACGTGGGTGGTTTCTTATATAGTACATCAATATAGCTATATGAAAAATGACTCATCTTTTCACTGTAGATACTGACACTTCTGACAGTATAGCACTAAAATGCACTGAGTGCTATAGATGTGTGTATTGAACAATGATATTCCAGGACACCCTGAACTGTGAATGATGTCATAGTAGTTCAGAAGTCACCAGTGTGGTGTCCCGACAGGTCTCCTGCTCCATCAATGATGAGAATATTTTGGCTGAATACATATTCTTCCACTGTATATCACATTAGCCCTGCTCAGATGGATACTCTGGTAATCATCAAGAGAGCCTCCAAAGATCACGAAGTCAGATAAGGTGTGAAGGTATCCAAGCCAGGTTATTGTGGAGCAAGGTTCTGTAATAGTTGCCAGAAGACTCTACCAGATCATTATGCCCGTGTAACTCATAACAACGGACATAGCTCAGTCAGTGCCAGGATTGCAGTAGTGCCCCCTAGTTCATACAAAGAGTTAAGTTGAGGTACCCAAACATTTACAGACTGAGCCAAACAATCTATGATATGTGCACCTTACTTATCTTACATGGCAATGACATTTGTTAATTCCCCTTGTACTTTCCTCTTGACATTTTAGACAATATACTTTTATTCACCACCTGCTTTTCACTCCTGATGTTTCACTATCCATCACTTTTTTTGTCAAACTATTTTATAGGGTGCTAGATTGGGTTGTCCTTGTACTGTCCTAGTGGAATGTATTTACATGTTCCACATGTTTTAGCTGTATCAGTGTCGAATGCATGTCCCAGACACTGACTTGCAGGAAAACATCTGCTTTTGATAGGGTCGCCCTGTTATACGCACAGTATAACTCTTGCTTGCTTTGGTTCGGGCCTCTGGGCTCTTACACCAGGCCTACGCTTCAGGCTTTTTCTTCTCCTACAGCTGTGAACACAGAGATCAGCTAGGAACTCAAAGAATTCATATTGGTGACTTGGAACATGACACTCAGCTACCTACATTAACAATAAACTTAGGCCTTCCATGCCTTCTAAGCCAGAAGGGCTATCTTTTAGAAGAGATGTAAAGCCAGAGTCTTGACTAGCTATGTTTTATAGTTATCAGAGAATGTTTTGGAATAGCAGGAGTGCTAAGGCTTGTCTCAAATTTAAGCATAGATATGAAGGGGAAGACTCCTAAATGGTGTAAATCAGTGTTGCTCTGTTGAATAGTGTGGTGCTGATTTAAACTAGGCGAGGATGTGATGTAAAGACAGAGAGGAGTCACAAATGACTCCCAGAGCAGTGTAAGTTTTGAAGCTATAAAAACTTTTAGAATGCGCATTTTTCCCCCTAAATATTAAGAAATTGAGGTTTCCTTATTAAAATTCAGTCTGAAATTACAACCGGAGTCTAAAGCTGAAAATAGAATGAGACGGTTTCTAAAAACATTTTAAAAGAAAGATCCCAGTTAAACAAGGTTATACTTAAGATTTGATGGAAATACGAATCCCACTCCCCAAAAATGGGATTTACCTTGACAATCCAAGAAGAATCCAGCAGATGTTATTTGCTGTTCTCTAAATGAGTCAACTATGAAAATCACGTTGGCTGTACTTGTGTCTAATCAGAAAACTATGTAAGATATTGAAGCACTTGAGCCATTTCTACACGGGCCACTTCCTTTGGAAGTGGCATGCTAATACACTGAGTGAAAGATGCTAATGAGGCGCAGATGCAAATTCCCCACACCTCATTAGCATAACATCATGTGATTTGGAGTCCAGAAGACTATTCTTCTGGACTCCAAAACGCTGTGTAGAAGCGCAGTCTGGGTGGGGGGGGGAGGGGCGCTTCTGGAAGGAAGTCCTCCTTCTGGAGACCCCTTCTTCCCAAAAAATTTTGAAGGAAGTGGCCTGTGTAGAAACGGCCTTGGAAGTAAACTACTCTTTATATTGAGAAGCAGAGTTTAGAAAATCTTTTATATTACATGGACATTTTACTTGAATGTAACTTGTGCTGTGTTTCTATCTCTGCAAAAATAGATCAAACATGATGCAATGGTATAAATTTTTGCAATCCCCATGCTTTTGATTTGCATGAAAACTAAGCAAACTTAATTAGTATATCACATTCAGAAGATATTCCTACTGCATCCCCAAATGTAATAGTTTTAAAGACTGTCAAATTTAGGCCTAAAAACCTACTTGATGGTGTGCTCCACTTTGTAAATAGAAAAAGATTGAGTGTCCTTTTTTATTCCATGTTTTCTGTTAGCTGCTGTTGTAAAATACAGCATTTCAGATGTCCCTTTCTTCATTGCTGTCTAGATTCCCCTCTTTCCATTTCAGCAGAATGGCTTATAAATAAACATGTTCACATCTTAGATTGGGAGTGACAGTTTATTCATACCAACTTGATGTATTGTACTGGATAGCTACAGTTTCCTCTACTAACTAAACGTCAGTGCATAGACTATAAAATTATTCATAATATGAAAAGGTATCTTAAAATGCAAAACTGTTTCCTCTCATGCTCGCTCTGTCTCTTTTTCTCTCCATAAACATTCTTTAATAAGAACATAAGAATGGCCCTATTGGATCTGGCTAATGATCCATCTACCTTACTTCTGACAGTGGCTGGTGCCAGATGCTTCTGAGGGAAAGACCAGAGTAGAAAAAAGTCATCCATCTCCTATCATCGAGCCCCAGCTTCTGGCACTCAGAGGTTTAGGGACACACTGAGCATGATGTTGCACCCCAAGCATCTTGGCTAATAGTTGTTGTTTGACCTCTCCTCCATGAACTTAACTAATTATTTTTAGGCCCAATTATACTCTTCTCCTTTACAGCATTCCAGAATAATGATACCTACAAGTTGACTTTGTTTTGGGAATGAGTACCTTAATTTTATTTAAACCTGCTGCCCCTTTCATTGGCTAATCTCTTTTGTCATGTGAAGGAGTAAATAACACTTGGCTATTCTCTTTCTTCACACCCTTTATGATTTTATAGACTTTTCATATCCCACCTAATCATCTCTTTTCTAAGCTGGTCTTTTAAATCTCTTCTCATATGGGAGGTCTTCCATATACGTAATCATTTTTGTTCCCATTCTTGGGCTTTTCAAAATTCTAATGCATCTGTTTGAAATGGGTGAACAGAGCTACATGAAAGGATTGGATATTCATGGATTCATATGGTGGCATTATGGTATCTTCTGTCTGATTTTCTACCCCTTTCCTAAAGATTCTCAACATGGCTGACTCTGCATACTGAAAGGATGTTTTTGGAGGATTATTGGCAATGACTCAAAAATTTTTCTTGAGTGATAACAGCTGATTTATATCTCATCATGGCATACATAATTTGAATTACGTTTTCCAGTGTGAATTACTGTACTTTAAATTACTAAATTACTAATTTGAATTACAACCCAGTCATCCTGTTTTGAGATCCCTCTTCAATTTTTCAGTCAGGAGGCAGGCTCTGTTTCTCTTGTTAGCTGCTCTTCAAATTTTCTTTTGGTCTGACTAACCGAACTTTTAAACTTGACTTGCCAGAGTTACTATTTTCCTTACAATGTTTAAAGACTGTCTTTTTGTCTCTTTTGCTCTGGTTAGCCGTGGTGTTTTCCCCCCTTCTTACAGCATTTTTTTTTCAATTTTCTTTATTTATTTTATTTGGGGTATAAATAGTTTGAGCATCTATGTTTTTTTTTTAAAAAAAGTTTCCTTGAAGCTTGTTGGCTTTTCACTCTTCTGTTTCTTTTTATATGCCATTTAAGTGGTGTCCACATTTTTGTGTAGTAGTTCTGTTTGAAGTTAAACACTCTTGTGGTGGGGTTCTTTGGTGTTTCCACCACTACAAGGTTATTAAATTTAATTGTATTATGCTTGCTGTTAACAAGTCATTCAGCTATAGTCACCTCTTGGACCAGATCCTGCATTCCACTTAGAAATAAATTGAGAATTGCCTTTCACTTTGTGTGTACTAGGACTAGGGGCTCCTAGAAGCAGTCATTAATGGTATCTAGAAATTACCTCTCCCTAGTCCATTCTGAGGAGTCACATTCCAAATCAATATGGGTCATAGGCACTGACTTCTCATTTTGCTGGGGGGTGCCTGATGCCCCCTCTCTCCTTCAGGCTCCAGCCCCTCTTTACCTGTTCTCCCAACCCCCCCACCTGCCTTGTCCCACTCTGTGTTTCCATCCCTGTCCTGCCTCTTCCATAACAAGACCTATTCCCACTT
The DNA here is from genome assembly GCF_033958435.1 of Carettochelys insculpta. NCBI lineage: Eukaryota > Metazoa > Chordata > Testudines > Carettochelyidae > Carettochelys > Carettochelys insculpta. The sequence continues at coordinate 137,430,200 of NC_134139.1, read as the reverse complement.
CTTTCCTTCCCTGACGCAGCTTTAATGCTGAAAATTAGCTGTTTGTGACATTGTGGAAGCACTACAAAAGAGAAGAAGGAGTAGGGAAGCACAGGGTCACTAGCATGTGAGAGGCACAGGGCAGGGGGAGAAAGGAAGGCTGCAGAGCTTGGCACCAGTGGGGGCTCTCCACCCACTATTGTTTCCCCACTTATTCTCCAGACCCAGAGCACCCATGGAGTTGGTGCCTATGATATAGAGAGAGACGAAATCACCCCATTATTTTGGAGTTAACTTGTTTTGTAACCAGTCTCATCGCTGGGCATTTGACATTCATCCTGGTCAGGTGGTCAGTAGCATATTCCTAGTGCTATAGTCTTACTATTCAAGCATGGAATTTCTTTCCACAGAGATTCCGTGGTATAGTTTGATTCATTTAAGCTTTTCATTATATTTGACTTTGCTTTATTTTGCTTACAATGACACTTCCACCCCTCCATCCCCCCAGTATGACCTACTTTGTCATGCCTACATATTTTGTGCCCAGGTATTTTATGTCCCCATTGATTATCATCATCCCACCAAGCTTCTGTGATACCTCTTGTTTCACCCTCCTGTTTCAATACCTGTTACTCACATTCACCCAGCTTTGTATTTAGACCTCTACCTCTTGTATACTACCACTAATAAAATTAATCTATTTTTAGTTGTCTATGTTCATGTGATACAATTGAATTGGATGTTTTCATTTGACTCTTTTATCTTAGTTTCTATGAATATCTTCTCTTAGTAAAGAGGGGATCCTAGAAGCTGCTGGAGGATACCCTCTTTAATAAATTTCCCTGTAAGGGTGTGTTTGTCTGTACCCTCAGCTTTACCTCCACCCTTACTTTAAAAATTTCTCTGTGACCTTTTATTTTTCATGACAGAAATCTGGTTCTGTTTTCTCTTTGAATGGAGACCATACTTCTTATATAATTTTCTCCTTTTTTCAAGGGTTCCTCAGTTCCTAATAAACCTAAATCCTTCTTTCCAGAACAACCATCCCATCTACACACTGACACCCCAAAGTTATGTGTGTTTAACTGGCCCTGCACATGGAACTAGAAACATTTCAGAGAATGCTACCATGGCACATTTAATCCCTTACCTAGTAGCCTAACTTTGGTCTCCGGGAAATCTATCCTGTCCTATTCAGTATCTTCAGTACCTACATGTACCACAAAAACATGGCTTCTCCCCAGACCTCCACATAGGCTCATCTAGATATCTTGAGACCTCCATAACTTTTACATCTGTCGGGCAATTCACCACAGTTTTTGTGCTTTTGGACATCCCAAACTCACCATTCATATTTACTAATAATCAAATTCCCCATTGCTATTGCCTCTTTGCTCCGTGAGAGACCTCCTCGGTGTCAGAGGATACCATGACACCATCTGGAGGACGATTGGAACTATAGGATCACTTCTCACCGCTACAGGTTGATATTTTCCTTCCCTGAGACTTGAATCCTCCCAGCAGCACAGACTGGTAGGTTGGGGGTGGGACTGCTCTGTGATCTGGAAATTTCACCTATATAGATCTGTCCTCTTTAGCTCCTCCCGTTCAGCACTCTGGTATCCAGAGCCCATACTTGGTCTCTGAGGGCCACGAGATGCTTGAACTAAATATACACACATGACACCTGCCTATAAGGCCATGAACTCTGGAAACAAAATAGGTGCCTCATGTGACATATTCGATGCCACTTGCAATACACTGTTGTAGTCCCTGGCACTGTAATTTGTCTCTAGGTATTTTATATCTATAGAGCATGTGTTATGGTTACTAAAAAACTAGTGTCTTTTTGATTCTCCCTGTCTATCTTGTTCCTGGGTCATCTCATCTGCAAACACAAATTCAACTGCCATCTGCATGCTGAAGACAAGCAGATATGCCTCTCTACCCCAGATTTGTCATCTGTCATGCTAAAATTTCTGCCTGTCTCTCTGACATCTGATAGTGGATTTCTAGCCTTCAGCTCAAGCTCAGCATAGCTAAAACAGAGCTCTTAATCCCCTCTCTCTCCCAATAGCTTTCACCATTCTTTTCTTGATCAGTATGGGTAACACCAATATTCCGTCTGTTTCTCAGGGGTGGTGTCGTAACATGAGCATTGTCCAAAATCCATAACATGGGCATTATCTTCACTGCTGACCATTCTGCGCCTTCAACTACAAGCTATGTCTCTGTCTTGATGATTTTTTCTGTGAAGCATTTCTGAGATGCACCCTTTCATATTCATGCACACAGTTAAAATGCTCATCCAGGACTTCATCATTTCCTTTCTTGAATTATGCCATTTCCTTTTTCTCTGCCCTTGAGAAATACAATTTTGCCCAGCTCATATGCATTCTGAATGGGATACAAAGATTCTTGCTGAAGCCCATTGCACTGATCATGTCAATCCTCTCTCCATCCCTCCTGGCTCACTCTTCTGTATCCCAGCAAATATAAACTAGTCTTCTTTTTCAAGACCCTTCATTGCCTATCTTTCCCCACTTATTATCCCATTAACTAGCAAAACATTGCATACTGCCTCTGATCAGTCCATGATGCCAACCCTCAACACCCATTTGATAAATTTTCAAACAGCACCTTTGTGCTTTCCCCATTGCTGCCTCATGCCCTACAGAGGAGCTCCTCATAAGCATCCACACAAGTGCATTATCTTCCTTCAAATGCCTCCTTAAATTTCTTCTTTAATACGATGATTACAAAAACTTGAAAGCACTTATACTGTTGTTAAATTGATATGCTACCTATCATGCTGAACACTAATGTCTCCTGGTTTCTTTGTGCTTTTCTATCTTTCAGAGTCAATCTGTTATTGCTTGTATTGTACTTTCTACTTTTTCAGGGAGGACCATCTTTTTGGTCTCTGTTTGGACAGCTCCTAACACAATGGGATCCTGGTACATCATGGATTCATAATGGAGCTTCTGTGTGCCATGGCAATGCAAATTAGTGTGTGTGTCCTTCTGTGTGAGAAAGAGAGAGAGAGAGTCATGTGTGCATATCTCTCCCCCCCACACTTACACTGTGCTGTCATGGATGTCAGAATCGTTCATGTATTTCATTTGGTTTTTGTATCTGAGCTCTTTGCCTCAACCACATAACTCGTACAGTTGAGCACTGAAAGTCAGGAGTCCTGTTTGAGTTGTTGTAGCTATATGATTTACTGCCACAGGTTGGCCTTTTAAGTACAGTATTTTCAGGCCAAGAGTGTTTCACCAAAAAAAAAAAGGGGGGTGGGGGTGGGGGAAAGATCATTTTTTAGCTGCGTCAGAAATTAGAACTGTTCATTTAATGTGTTTGGGAATAATTTATTCTGTAAAATATTCAGCAAATTCATCTGAGAAGATTATCTGCAATGAATAACTCAATTGGCTCCATGTGGCGTCCTTTGTCTTTGTGCTATGCCACTAGTAGAAAAACATCCAGCTGACAGCTCTCTAAGGGAAGAATGAATTCTGATGTCTGCCTGAAGGAAAAGTGGTTACATGTCTGGAACATTTGCTCTCTGAATCAGAATTATAAATTTTCAGGTGACTTCATCCCAACTGAGTTTTGCATTTTACTGTAGTAAAAGTGACTTCACTGATGAGAAGCCCAACGCCTGTTATCACCATTGGGCATTAGTCTAGGCACTGGTGCATATACAGTAAAACAGATGGGACTGGTTTAATTGCAGCATCTGTCACATAGGTGACTGTGAAATGTAAATATTTTGGTGAAAGTGGAATTTGGCAGCATAGTCTTGTGGCTGCATTGCAAAGCAGTGAGAACTGGGTGATAAAATTAGCTCTGATATTCATTTGCTGTGTTACTAGGTTTTAGGGCTATGAGAAAAAGTAACCATATGACATAAGCTCCATAGGCAAGAACAATAGATTTTCCCACACATAAGCCGTGTCTACACGTGCACGCTACTTCAAAGTAGCGGCACTAACTTCGAAATAGCGCCTGTCACGGCTACACGCGTCGGGCGCTATTTCAAAGTTAACTTCGACGTTAGGTGGCGAGACGTCGAAGTCGCTATCCTCATCAGGAGATGGGGATAGCGCCCTACTTCGACGTTCAACGTCGAAGTAGGGACCGTGTAGTCATTGCGCGTCCCTCAACTTTGAAATAGCGGGGTCTGCCATGGCGGCCATCAGCTGAGGGGTTGAGAGATGCTCTCTCTCTAGCCCCTGTGGGGCTCTATGGTCACCGTGGGCAGCAGCCCTTAGCCCAGGGCTTCTGGCTGCTGCTGCTGCAGCTGGGGATCCATGCTGCAGGCACAGGGTCTGCAACCAGTTGTCGGCTCTGTAGATCTTGTGTTGTTTAGTGCAAGTGTGTCTGGGAGGGGCCCTTTAAGGGAGCGGCTTGCTGTTGAGTCTGCCCTGTGACCCTGTCTGCAGCTGTGCCTGGCACCCTTATTTCAATGTGTGCTACTTTGGCGTGTAGACGTTCCCTCGCAGCGCCTATTTCGATGTGGTGCTGCGCAATGTCGAAGTTGAACATCGACGTTGCCAGCCCTGGAAGACGTGTAGACGTTATTCATCGAAATAGCCTATTTTGATGTCGCTACATCAAAATAAGCTACTTCGATGTAGGCTTCACGTGTAGACGTAGCCATACTGTCCTAGGCAATGGAATGGGCAGAAGATGCCAAAACTTGGCAGTTGTGGTAGGAATGGTAAATGAGGTAGACAGCTAGAGGAGATGGAATTTCTGAGCTGATTCTGAGTGATTATCAGGTGTGGGTAGTGCTGAAATGTCCAAAGGGGAGCTGGGTGGCATTGTGGGTGGTAGGATGGAAAAGGCTGGGTGGGGATGCCTATGTACTGTACCTGGCATGAAGTGGAGTTGGGTGCTGGGAGCACTGGACCAATATTTATAGGTGACCATATTTACCTATGTTACCTAGTAAAATTAATTGTGTTCTAGCTAATTCAGTAGTAATCAATCAGAACTATGTAGTACAAATATTCAAATTAATATCAAGTTACCTGAGTCAAGTTGACTGAACCCCTATTAAAAAGAAGTACTGCGAATCTGGAATCTTAATTTATTTTATTTAAGGTTTGCATGGAGAGAGGTGACACGCACATACTCCTATATGCCTTTGCCACACAGAGATGGGGGTGATTGACTGACCTGACTCAACCTTCCCTGTTCAGTGCTCTATACCCTTCATGTATGGCTGGGCCCCCAGGATGGACTCACCTCCCCTCGTACCTAGTGCTGTGTCTTCTCAAGGCAACATGTTGGGGGCATGCATGACCACAAGCCTCCTTAACAGATTTCTGTCAGGACTCACACTAGAATTTGGAAAGCAGCAGTCTTTCAACACTGGGAGGGAAGGGATGGGAACTGCTTCCAGCTGAAGAGAGTTGAGGGTAAGGGTAGGAATGATCTGGCCTCTGAGTTTTTACAGAGGTAATTATTTCCCTTCCACACACACACACACACTGGCCCCTGAAGGCTATAAGCAGCTTGTCCCTTCCTGCTTGCATGGGGCAGAAAGGCAGCTAACACCTCCAAGTTGCTGCTGGCCATCGACAAAACTCAGCTGCCTCCTGTCCCTTGGCTAAATCACAGGCAGGAAATGGTTAAACTCTAAGGGTGTATTGAACACCAGGGTCCAGGGAACCTGTTTTCTGGGGATTCAGCATAGCTGGCCAGGGAGGTGGGCCAGCAAGGAAAGGTGCCTAGGGGACAGAGCTGCTCCACTCTCCCTGGGGACAGGAAGTAGGTTGGGGGGCAGCATGCGAAGAGGGTGCTAAGCACTCCTGCCTGGGGACCTGCAGGGACAGGGTACAAACATGCTGTAAATAGCTCTCTCCCTGCTATTCCAGAGCTTAGCTGAGGGGCAGAGAGGCTGCCCTATGCTAGTGTTGTGTGGGGCTTTCACACACGCAGGACAGTGCCCTTGAGTTTCTACAGCTGCCAGGCAGACAGAGGCAGTGGGGGGAGAAGGAGCTTTTTGGCCTCTTGCCTTTCAGCTAGGTTGTTTCTGAGCTGAATGATCTGATCAGGAGCTGGTTCTTCACACAGAACTGGGAGCAGGAGGCATTCAGCTGGGGGTGGGGTGGGATAAGGAGAAGAGGTGGTGCTGGGGTGTAGGGTGAATGAGCACAGAAGGGAGAGAATAAAGGGAGGAGAAGCATGTGAAGTGCTGATGGGAGGGCAACAGAGGTGACACAAAACCAGCTGCCACCTGCCCGCACTCACTAACCACCACAACAAACAGCCAGTGGTGATGGGAAAGCAGACAAGGAAGAGCATTCCAGTTAAGAGCTGGCAGACAGGAGGGACTGCACTTGATGGAGTGGCAGGGGAAGTGCCTGGCTCCACACACTGCAGCCACTAGCCTTGCAACTTCAGCCGTCAGTCACTGGCTCCCACTACTCACCGCTGATGGGTAGGGACGTGGTGAGGGAGGAGCTGGCCAGCAGTGGGACCCACTAGGACTTATGGGAAGGAAGATACAGGAAAAACTGGACAATTTACCTATTTTTAAAGAAAAGATCGGGACACCTGCAGGAGGTCTTAAATATCCAGCTGTCCCTCTAAAAATGGCACATCAGATGGACCAAAATATTCTGTTCCTTCTGCTGCAGCCGCCACCTCCTGGTGCTCCAGGAGAGGGACATGGAAGAGTGGAAAAGAAAAGCTCCCTGTTTGCCTGTAATATAGATGTGCAGTGAATCCTGCTGGCTGTGAAGAGCAAACGACTTAAGCAAGGCGAGGAAAGAGTTTCTCAATTCAGCTGATGTGAATGAATTAACAGCCAAAAGGCAACAACTCTAACCCAAATTCAAAGCTTGGTGTCTGATTATGTATTCACTGATGAAACAGTCATTTTTCACAGGTAGAGGGTAAACTACTTCCTTTAGAAAGTCACATCAAACTGGGGACTGGATGATTAACAAAATGTTAATTGCCAAATGTGCTATGTAATTGAAAATGTGATAACTGCCTTATAATTTCAGACATTAACGCATCATTCACTGCAACTGACGTGTGATGTCCTTCTTATGGAAAGCTGTATACCTGCAGCCTATTTAGAGTGTTGCATTGGCACAGCGGACAGTACAGCTTTCTATAGCTGCCAGTCACCTTATGTTGTCCCTTGTGAGCAGCTCCATTCACTTAAGCATGTTATTGTATTAAACACAATTATTTCGTTGTACTTCATCTCTTCATATTGCCATTCTGAAAAAGGGAATTAAGCTGCATGCACAGAAAGATAAACGTGGGGCTCAGTCATTCATAATGGCTGTTTAGTGTTCTGCAATGAAGGAGGAAAATTCAGTGCTTCTCAATGAAAAATGTGGGTATGCTATATATAAGGTGGAGTTTCCCAGTTCTTTCCCCTAAGTACAGACAGGTTAGGTTCTGCAATGATGGCAGTCATAAATTTTAATTAAAGGCTTAATAGATGTTTAGTAGAATTGTTAACTAAATACTTAGCATTTCACAACACTAATCCTTGAATTTCTGATAGGGATAAATATTATCCCCATTTCCCAGAAGGAGGAACAGAGGCCTATATTATGCTTTACACCAGACTAAATAGTGGTAGAATACAGCAGTGTACCTTGGGGACTGCTAAAAAAGTCAGTCTATTGCCCTGTTCATTCAGCCATCATATCGGCTTCCTTAGCAAATTACTGTATTTCCAAACTATATTTCTGTCTTTCCAAAGATGTTCTCTTACAAGCTGATCCAAAATTACAGATTAACTAAAACTGTTAGTCTCTTTCATACAAGCCAGTTGCCAATCCTTAATATTTGTTAAATATTGTTCCTTAAATTCCTGCATTTTTAGTCACTAAAAGGCTGTCTTTTCATACATACTTTATTAAATTAACCTCCTATTTAGTCAATGCAACTTATTCTTCAGATTCAAGTCTAAAAACAAGTCCTGTGGCACAAGGGTGTTCATACAATACATGAAATCAAAGCCACGTGGATTTTTTGCTGTTGTTAAATGATAGATTATGTTTCAACAGTCCTTACTCACCTTTACAATAATGTGCTTTGACAATTAACAGTAGCAGAAGCACTGATGTAATATTTGAACCTTTTAAAAATATTGACTCTTGAAAAGTATTCTTGGACCACGTTTTCATTATCTGTAAACTTGGCAGAACCTAAAATAATTAACAACAATTGTACTGTGGTAAGTGAATAAAGATTAATTAGTAAGGAGACACTAGGCTTGGGCTTGCCTGTTGACAGATTGACAGAGCCAGATGTGTACCCAGAAGACACCTGCTACAAAACAGCCCAGCAAGGAAAACAAGAAAACACCACTGGCCATCACTTACAGCCCCCTGCTAAAGCCTTTCCAGTGCATCTTCAGTGATCTACAATGCATCCTGGACAAGGATATGTTACTCTCACAGAGCTTGGGAGGCAGACCTGACCTTGCCTACAGACAGCCCGCCAAACTTAAACAAATTCTCACCAGCAACTATAGACCACACCACAGTAACTCAAAACATGGAACCAATCCCTGC